>NC_081310.1:174881646-177381646 GCF_026419965.1 Kogia breviceps
TCAGCAGATTTCAAAGCTGCCTCCCATCTCTGCACTCCAGTCCCCTCTAGAGACCTCCCTCCTCTGGGGGTGGGTGGTGGTGTTTAATGAACCCCGATGGGCACAGCCTTTGGAGCCACTGGGATTTGATGTCTGCCTGCCATGCAAGCCTTTCCCACTTTCTTGTGGTCACCAACTCTACACACCCTGATTTATTCTCTTTCCCCCCTTCAGAGAGTGAAGACCATTAGATTTGGGCTCCCTATCTCAACGTTTCTCTATAAATTTGCCCAATGCCTTCTTTTCCCCTCCTCCCTCACAGTCCAATAGTTCAGGTCAGCATCAGTGTGCACCTACTATGTGCCTGCACTGTGGATGGCACTGTGCAGATGGCAAGGTCTCCATTCTCCTCTCCAAGGGTATCCCCCCTGCTGCCCCCAGCATCCTTCTGCAGGGCCATTTGCACACTGTGCTCTAGATGGGGATTGGTAAACGATGGCCCAGGGCCAGATCCAGCTCACCATCTGTTTTTATAAGTAAAGTTTTATTGGAACACAGCCACGCTTATTTGTTTATGCATTGTCCGTGCTGCCTTTGCACTACAATGGCATTTTGGTAGTTGTGACAGAGGCTGTATGGCCTGCAAAGCTGAAAATATTTACTCTCTGGCCTTTTACAAGAAAAGTGTGCAGATCCCTGGCTTAGATTCTGTGCCTTCCTGCCTCCCCCTCCCCCAGAAACTCAAGCTGTGAATGATCCCTGCATCTTCTGTGCCTTCAGCCTCTCCATCTCCAGGAGAAGCTTCTCTCTGGTCCAGGCTATTTGCCTGTATCGTACAAAACCTCCCTCTCTCCGTCCATTGCCAGAATTCCTGGAGGAGTTGTCTACACTTACTGTCACCACCGTCTCCCTTGTGTTGATCTTTTCAGGCACTGATGCCCATTCTCAGGATGGAGCCTGGGAGCAGTGGGAGGGGCCTGCTGAGACTCCTCCCCCAGCGTCCAACCCCTCTTGCTTCCAGTCCCGCTATGCTCACCAATGATGTGGGGAGCCAGGAAGGATGCAGGATCATGAAGAGGAAATAACATAGGCTGGGGTATCAGACAAGCCTGGGGGACCCTGTCATTTACTAGACCGTGACCTCAGATTGGTCCCTTCACTTCATCGGCTGTCTCAGTTTTCTCATCTCCGCAGTGGGGTTGAGATGACCTCCCTCTTTTTTTTTGTTTTTTGCGGTACGCGGGCCTCTCACTGCTGTGGCCTCTCTCATTGTGGAGCACAGGCTCCGGACGCGCAGGCTCAGCGGCCATGGCTCACGGGCCTAGCCGCTCCGCGGCATGTGGGATCTTCCCGGACCGGGGCACGAACCCGTGTGCCCTGCATCCGCAGGTGGACTCTCAACCACTGCGCCACCAGGGAAGCGCGAGATGACCTCCTTCTTGATCACTGTGATGATGGAGGTGCTCAGCACCCTGTACCCAGGGAGGGTGCTCCACTCGCTTTCTCAGTCTTGTAGGGGAGCCCATCCTCCTGCCTGCTGGAGGATGACAGAGGCCAGGCAGAATGTTGCAGAAGCTCAGAGACAGAGGAGGCAGCAGCCCATGGCCTGGCCAGTTGTGGACTCTGGATTCCCTCTACCTGCCCCTCCCCAAGCTGGTCCTTTCTCCCCCTTCGATGGGGCTGTGTGTGAGTGTACCCAGCCAATCGCAGGCTACAGAAGGCAGCAGCCACGAGGCTGAGGGACTGTCAGAGGCACAGATGCTGGGGCCTGGCAGAGGAGACCAGGCCCGTTGCTATGGAGAGAGAAATGTTATGCAGTTAACTTGTTTGACTGGCGGCCTTGAGAAATATCCATGTCCCTCCGGGGCCTCAGAGCCATCCATCACTCCAGAAAGGCTCGTTTCATGATGAGGGTTATCTATTTGGCTAATAAAACCACAATCACAATCCCTTACATACAGACAGGCCTTCCCTTTTTATTCATTTTATGGAGCCCTCTTTAGTTTATAAGGAGCCTGAGGCTTCATTCTGTTCAGCTCCGACTCTGCCACTGAGACAGGCATTTCGGGTACATGCTATATGCCAGGCACAGAGAGCAAGAGATGAACCAGCACGGCCCTTGGCTTGCAGGTGCTCCTAATCCCTGCAAGATGAGCAGGAGGGGAAGGAGAAGGTTCTGAGTGGAGAGGGGGTCGAGGTGGCCTTGGACGGGAGGAGGGACACCCCCATCAGAGATGGGAAGGGAGAGGCAAAGAAGGATGAAATTACAGGAGTTGCACGAAGGGAGCTAAAGACAATTATGCATCTGCTCTGACCCAGGCACTGGTCCAGGCATTCAGCATACATCGATTCATTTATCATGAAAACAGAATTCTTTGGCTGCAACTGACAGAATCACAATGCACACTCGCTTAGACAAAGAGATGGTTATTGGCTCAGGTGTCCAAATCACAGGAGGGGCTGTGTTGACAGGGCATCCAGAGTCTCTTTTTTGTGCTCCCAGCCTCCCCCTTGTGTCTCTCTGGGAAAATTTTTGCTCTTTTCCTTGGCTGTAATTTGAAACATCCCAGGGAAGATCTCTGATTGGTTCAGACCAAGTCATGTAACTACCCCCTGACATTCACTGTGGCCAAGGGGAGGGTCATGTCAGAAGGTGGCTGGCAGCTCCCATTTCACCAAATATTAGAACTGGGATGTGAAGGTGGTGTAACTGTTTCTCAGAGGAATGGTGGTGGTGGTCTTCGTAGCAAAGAAATAGCCCAGATAGCCATCTTAGATTTTTTTCTGTTATTCACTCAACAAAATTTAATGAACACCAGGCATTGTTTTACCATTGCAGGTTACTGTGAGCAATACACAGTCCCTGCTCTCTTGGAGCTTACAATTTTGTGAGAGAGACAGGCATTAAACAAGTAAACAAAGAAATAAAATTTCAGGGAGTAAGTGATAAGTGAAACAAAGAAAAATGAAGAGGTTAGAAAATATGGTGCTAGTTTATTTGGGGTAATCAGGGAAAGACTCTCTGAGAACTACCTGTGGGGGAGGAGTCACAGCAAGATCTTGCAGAGGAACAGCATGTGCAAAGGCCCTGGGGTGGGGATGAGTGTGGTGTGTTCCAGGAATAACCAAAAGACAAAGTGGCTGGAGCAGCTCAGCCAGGGAGAGAGGGGTAGCAGATGGGGTCAGACTTGACAGGACCAGGTCACAGAAGACCACCTTTGCTGGCCATGGCAAGGAGTTTGGATTTTTTTCTGAGAGTGATAGAATGTCATCTTGAAGCAATAGCTTTTCTCTCACAGATAAAGAAACTGAGCTGCAGGGAGGTAGTGTGAACTTGCCCAAGAAAGAAGGTCTTATACAGTGAAACGGTCTGGAGCCAAACTTGATTTCTTCCTTCTTCACCACATGCCTTTCTCTAGTTAGCTTTGGAAAAATTAGGAGGGTGTGAGGAAAGAAACTGTACAACAGGCTCATGACTTTCCCTTTCTCTGCAAGCGAGGACCGATGGTCTTCTGAAAGTGAGGGGCAGAGATGGGTCAGTGGGGCTGTCCGAGGACGGAAGGCTTGGCACAAGCTTCTTGCTGAGCAGACAGGAAATGGCCTAGCCTGGGAGTGAACGGGAGGACTGCTGGGCAGCAGAGGGCCCAGCAGCCGTTGGAGACGGTGAATTTGTAGTGCAGTGGCTCAGCACAGATTTGAGTTTCTCAAAAGTAGGGATTGGAATAGCACGGTCAGGGGCAGCAGAGGGTGCTGGCGAAGATGTGGTTGAAATGATAGATACCCATGTGCGGCAAACATATATTTTGCTTTTCTTGGGGCTGGTCCGAGGTAAAGTTATTTTTTAGTTTCAACAAAGGTGGTTACCGAAGTTATGAATTTATTGAGATTTAGGTTTTATACATTTGTAGGATCTTGCATACAGACAATATCACTGCATCACAGTTATGGGCTGAGTTGTAACCTCCCCAAATTTGTATGTTGAAGCCCCAATGCCTCTAGTACCTCAGAATGTGACTGTATTTGGAGTAAGGGCCTTAAAAGAGGAGATTAAGTTAAAATGAGGCCATTCGAGTGGGCCGTGATTCAATCTGACTTGTGTCTTTACAAGAAGAGCAGATCGGGGCTTCCCTGGTGGCGCAGTGGTTGAGACTCCGCCTGCCAATGCAGGGGACGCGGGTTCGTGCCCCGGTCCGGGAAGATCTCACATGCCGTGGAGCAGCTGGGCCCGTGAGCCATGAGCCATGGCCGCTGAGCCTGTGCGTGTGGAGCCTGTGCTCCACAACGGGAGATGCCACAACAGTGAGAGGCCCGCGTACCACAAAGACAAAAAAAAAAAAAAAGAAGAGCAGATCGGAAGACATACAGAGACACCAGGGGCTCAGGTGCCCAGAGGGATGACCATGTGAAAAGGCAGCAAGAGGGCGGCCTCCACTAGCCAAGGAGAGAGGCCTCAGAGGAAGCCGACCCTGCTGACACCTTGATCTTGAGCTTCCAGCCTCCAGATCAACACATTTCTTTTGTCTATGCCATCCAGTCTGTGGTCTTTTGAACGGCAGCTGTAGCAAACTGACGCAATCATGAATCAGAAAGTTTTCTCTTTGGTTCTGCTGTAACCTAACTTGGCCTATAAGGATCTTGACCGAGCCTACGTTTCCACGCTCGCCTCTCTCCCTTCCCTGATGCCTCTCACTCTCAGTGTTCCAGCCACTCTGGCCTTCAACTTCCTTTTTCACCCCCTCTGTTCCCAATGCTTAGAACATTCTTTCTCCAGATAACTCCTTATTCTTCAGGTTTCAGCTCAAATGCACCCTTGTTAGTAAAGCTTTCGGTGACCCTCACACCCCAACTCACTGCCACCACCCCTCTACCTAGATCGATCTTTCTCTGATGTGTTGTCTGAGGTGGGTTCCTTGGGAAGCAGAACTTTTTTTAAAAAAAATTTTGATTTTTCTTAAATTGAAGTATAGTGGATTTACAATAACGCATTAGTTTCAGATGTAAAGCACAGGGATTATATACAATATAATTCCTTTTCAGATTCTTTCCCCTTGTCGTTTATTAAAAAATATTGAGGATCGTTCCCTTGGCTATACAGTAGGGAGAAGCAGATCTTGAGACAGAGAATTGTGTGCAGGGGAACACCCATGGGATCCACACCCGTGGAGGGGGGTGGTGAAGGGTGTAGGAATGGGCAGGTGGAGGAGTTGAGTTTTGATTCATCACAGGGTCAAGTCGATCCCAGGAGGAGCCACGGTGTAGGGATGGTTCTTCAGAGCTTCCACCTTGAGGCAATAGGGCTGCAAGCGCCAGACGTTGGAGATGGGTTGTTCCCAGGGAAGGGGCAGGATCTTTGTCAAGGTGGCTCTGAAAGGCAGAGGGCAATTCCTGGGGAACCCTCAAGTGACAGCTGTAGGCATCCAACACTCCTGGCAGTTGGAGGGATAAGTGTCTGAGACCTGAGGGGGTGTGGGGCGCATACCACAGCACTCGTACCTTTCCTTCATGGCCCTTGGCAGTTGCACGTTGATGTTTGTGTGCCTGTTTCACTAATTTTGCCTTCCCCACCAGGTTTAGAACAGAGAGGAGTTCCTTGACAATAAAAGCGACACTCAGCTGGGCATAGAGGAAAGCGATATGATGTATGCATATATGGAGGGAGGAGAATTAACGCCAGCAGAGGGAAGAGCGGGAATGTCAGGAAAATCTAGGAGGAAATGCCTGTGTGGCTGGAAAGACTTGACATTGGTTATTATTGTAGGAAAAAAAGGGAATGGATGTGAGAGGAATGTTAGTTTGCTACCTGCTATGTGCCAGGCACTTTCCTATTTAATTCTTATAACAACCCTGGGACTAAGGATTGTTGCAGCTTGAAAAGGGTTGATGAGAGGTCAGATGTCTCTAAGAGAAAGACTGAGTTGCTGGCTGCTAAGAGGCCTCTGATCCTGGCATCAACTTTGTGAATTTATCACAGAATGAATATGGCCAGCTTCTGGCTCCTTGGGCTCCCCTTGTCTCTGCTGCAGGCTCTTTTGCCAACTGATTTAGTTAATTAGGTTTCTGCTTACTCCATTACCATCACCCCTCTGTCTTGTCTCCCTGTGACCATACTTGGGCTACCATGATTGGCATTGGGGGTCTTCCCAAACTCTTCAATCAGTTTCAGGCCACCTCTTGGTTTGTGCCAACAGATGGCATCTTATCCTCTGTGGATTTTACTAACCTAACTCTCAAAGGGCATCCTTGTTTCCAGGTTCCACACTCATTCTCCTGTGCTGCTGAAAGGTGTTATTGCTGCTTTGCAGATGAGAGGCTGAAGCTCAGAGAGGCTAAGTCACTGGGCCAGGGTCATCTAGTCAGTAGAGCCAAGATTTGATGCCAGGTCATTTCTGGTTCCCAAGGCAGGGAATGAAGGGGTGGATAAAGGGCAGGAGGGCCATGGGTCAGAGTTGCACAATCTCAGGTTCTATGGGGAGTTCTGAGCAGAGAATGTTTTGCTAGCTCTTAGGGTCTTGCAGGACTTGGTGGGAACAACTGCAGCCAGTTCAGCCAATAGCTACTGGAAGCTCTGAGCCATATCCATGTTCTGCCAGAATGGAGCCTCTGCTCCAGGGATCTCTCAGAGCTGAGCCTACTACAGTGGCCCCGGCAGGGAGTTGACTAGCATTGCTGCCTGTGGTTGGGTAGGTTGAGTCTGGGGGGTGAGAGGAACTGAAATCCAGCCCATGTACCACTCACCAAACTTTGCACCCTGGTTTGGAACTGCCATAGTCTAGAGGAAGGAACACCTTCTCCCTACCATTCGTGGAACCATTTTGTAATTTGACCACCTGAAGGGGGAGTCTTCCTCTAATTCATATGAAGCTTCCCTAGAGCTTTTTAGCTGTGACTGTCCCTTGCTCCTTTGTATATGCCAGCTTACTTTCTGAGGTGTAAGTCCATACTCAGGTCCTTGACCAAGCCCCTGTAGAGGTCAACAGAATCTATTTGGGCATCTTTACTGACCCAGGAGAGTGCAGCAGTGAAGCCCAGAAGTCAGCTGAGAGGGTCATGCCCATCAGGGTGTAGGCTCTGCAGACCCTGCTTGTGCCCCCAGTTTTCTGGAAAGCCCTCTAGGCAACCAGCACAAGGTCAAACACTCTGTGCAGCAAGTCCCTGCATGGGGATTTGTTCCGGGAAGGGAATTAACATTTCAATTTGATTTAATTCAATGAGAATGACACCAAATTGATCTGCTGGTAAAATGCCATTTGATGGGCAGATCTGCTCTTTCCATTCAATAGGAACCACCAGAAAAATTAGTCTTGCTTTTTCAGACAGAACTGAAAGTTTTACCCATTTCCTTTGCTGTTTAAAAAGGGCTTAAATTCCCTGAGGGTGGAGATCATCTTCCTGATAGGTCTGTTGACCTGGGCAAAGAAATTAACCACCTCACACCCAGGGAAGACAGTACATGTTCTGTATCAGTGTTATTTTTTGTTAATTAACCACCTTGCAGCAGACTTTTGTGTGATCTTGAGAGATTACTCAGATTCTTTGGGCCTCAGTTCTGCCATCTGTAAAAAGGGCATATAGCCTCCCTTGGTCCACCTCTGGGTGACTCCCTTCAGTGTAACAATGGGAACAGTAATCATGGCACCATAATGACCATTATCCCAACTACCACAATCACTAACATTACTTTTGAGCAGTTACTATGTGTTGAAAGCATCTTATGTATTTTATTACATAATCCTTGTGATAATTCCATCAGGTAATCAGGTAGGTATAGTCAGTTCTGCTATTGTGCTTATTTTGAAAATGAGAATTTGTTTCACTGCCACTGATATATTAGGGACTGCTTTGTGTATAATATTAACTTTGCCTTTGCTTGTGAGATGATGTTGTGTGTGAGACACACTAGGTGAGCCCATGACTGCACCCAGTTGAACTGAGCCACATAGGAATAAGCAAAACTCACACATGCACACACCTCAAATGTCTAACAGCTTCTCCAGTTCACTGCATGTTACGTGTGTTTGTTACTGAAATCAGCTCTGGCTGCTTACCTCTCAAAAGTCAATACTCAAGAGACAAGCACTGGTAGAAACAGAAAGTTTGCTTTAATCAGAAAGCCAGCAATCTGGGGAGAAGGTGGACTCATGTTCCAAAACCAACTCCAAAGATTCTGCTCAGCCATAGAAGTTTTTAAAGGGAAAAAGGGAAGTAATCTCAGTTAATCACTGAGATAGAGGGTCAGATTCATAGCTATCTCGTATTGCGTGCAGGCTTGTAGACTCCTTGTGATCTTTCTTTAGATGCTATCTCATTCACACAGTTTGCTCAAGAGATTACTGAAGAGGCAGCCGGTGAGAAGATCTGGTGGGTCATCTGTTAATTACTTATTCTTCATTTCTATTTCTTTGATGTAAGGAAAGAACCTACAGGTTAGGCAAGGTATTATGTGATCAAAAGATTTGAAAAGTGTGCTTGGGCTGGAGATGAGTAGATCATGGAGTTGCTTTATTTAAAGTTAGTTACAATATAGCTTTGCTAAAGTGACAAGACAAAAGGGGCCTCCTGCAGAGAGCTCTTTCCTGAAAAGAGCTCTTTCCTGCCCCAAACTGCTGCTTACATGTTATGAGCCATGTGTCTGGTGCTAGAACTTTCCTTCCCATTTCTGATGACCCTCCTCCTACCACTTCACAGTAACTCAGAAGCTGTAACCCTTTTGGCACCCCCTTCCACAAGCAAACCAAAGGTCCATTTTCAAGGTGAAGTGCCATGATTTTGTAGTATTTATGTATGTCAACTACTTCACGTGTGTAAAACTGGGCTAATGTTTTTATTAGGTTGCTTCTTAAAAAATGTGTCACCGGGGCTTCCCTGGTGGTGCAGTGGTTCAGAGTGTGCCTGCCGATTCAGGGGACATGGGTTCGTGCCCTGGTCCAGGAGGATCCCACATGCCGCGGAGCGGCTGGGCTTGTGAGCCATGGCCGCTGAGGCTGCGCGTCCGGAGCCTGTGCTCCGCAATGGGAGAGGCCATAACAGTGAGAGGCCCGTGTACCATCAAAAAAAAAAAAAAGTGTCACCGATGAAGTTTTTGAGTGTTGTGCCCTAACCTCATTGTTCCTATTGGCTCTGTGGGTTTTATAGTGTGATGATTTATTTTATTTTAAATTAAAAAATTGTGATTAAAATATGTATAACATGAAATTTACCATCTTAATCATTTTTAAGTGTACAGTTTATTGATATTAAGTACATTCACACTGTTGTGCTACCATTACCACCATCCATCCACAGAACTCTTTTCATCTTGCAAACAGAAACTCTGTACCCTTTAAGCATTAGCTTTCCATTCCCTACTGCCCCGGCCCCTGGCAACCACCATTCTACTTTCTGTCTCAGTGAATTTGATCACTCTAGGTATCCCATAGGAGTGGGATCATACAGTATTTGTCCTTTTGTCACTGGCTTATTTCACTTAGCATAATGTGCTCGAGGTTCATCTGTGTTGTATGACACACATGTGTCACAATTTCCTTCTTTCTAAAGGCTGAATGATATTCCATTGTATGTATATACCACACTTTGTTTATCCATCGTCTGGAGTGTTTTCAAACACCAACAACCAATTCTCCCATTCTATGGACACCAGCTGAGTATCCAACAGTTCAATTCAATTCTTAAGGGCTCTGCCCACAAACCTACCCCCAGCTTCAGACGTCACTCACAAGTCCCAGGCCTCCCGTAATTTTGACCGACTGGCTATGAACTGAAGGTTCCCATGACCCTCTCTTAAGGTTCAATAATTTGCTAGAATGGCTTACATAACTCAGGAAGGTACTTTACTCACCCTTACTGGTTTATTGTAAAGGGTACAACTCAGGAACAACCAAATGGAAAAAGTGCATAGGGCAGGGTATAGGGGTTGGGGTCATGAAGCTTCCCTGCCCTCTCCAGGCACATCAGCGTCTCAGCTTTTTTACGTGTTCACCAGCCTGGACGCTCAAAGTTCCAGACCTCTAATCGCTTGGTCTTTCTGGTGACCAGTCCCATCCTGAGGTGCTCTAGGAGTCCTCTCTTAAGCTGCCTCATTAGCATAAACTCAGGTGTGATTGAAAGGGGCTTATTATGAATAATGAAAAATGCTCCTATCACTCAGGAAATTCCAAGGGTTTTAGGAGCTCTGTGCCAGGAACCAGGGACAAAAACCAAGCCTATTTTTATTACACCACACATAGTATGGTAGTGCTTTTTAGGGATGCATGTTACGGTACAGCAGAACTGCCTGTACTGGTATATCTCCACTTTGCACATGAGGAACCTGAGGCACAGAGAAGGTTAGGTGACTTCCCCAAGCTTCCCAGATATAAATGGGAGATCCAGGACTTAAACCCGGTCTTTGCTGATTCCACAACTTTTGCCTCAAATGCTGTGCTACCGTGCTTCCTTTTTTCTTTTTTCCAGATATTGTCACCAATCCAGATGATGACAAGTATGAGTCAGTTTGGTTATTAATTTCCTGTTGTTAACAGAAGCTATAGTGTCTGAAAAATCTGCTGCACCATCTGGAATTTTTAATCAAAACTTGAGGAATTTCCAGGGGTTCTTGTGCAATGCATATGTGTAATGCAAGGGAAAAATTGCTATTTAAAGCCAGAAATGCCTACAGCCACTTTTACACTCCAGGTGGGGGTAAGAGTGGTGCCTGGCAGAAGGAAGGCTGCTCTTTAAGAAAATACTAAAAATAAGCTTTTTTGATTATGTAACAGAAGGCTCACTCCCTACCTCTACCTCACATATTCTGCAACGTGGAGGCTCTATCAGGGATTAAATTGCTCTACAAAATGAACTAGCAGGAGTCAGAGAACTGTCCACTGGTAGCTTATGAAGAAGGGAGTCTTGCAAGACTCAGGGAAAAGAGGAGATTAAAGAAAGTTCATGGTAGGGAAATTAAATGTTCCCAAATAGGGCAGCAGGCTTGGCCCCAGATGAGCAATGACTCATGAGAAATTCCCTATGTTGGGTTGATTGAGGAACTCTGAGACGATGACTCTTCAGTTTTAAATGTTTCCAGTTGTGTACGACTTTGAAACTTCCCTCCCCTCAGTAAAATCAGCTACATGCAGCAGGCTCTGGGTAGTAATGCCTTAGAATTTTAAGGTAGAGGGTCTAGGTTCCCGAGAAGCAGAAGCGGTGGGGAACAGGACAGCATGGATACGAAGCCTGAGGTGGGAGTGATAGAGACAGAGTAAAGGGACAAAGTAGGTAATTAAATAGTTAATCCCACTAAGGGATTGTAAATAAAAAATAAAAAGTGTGTGAGATCCCTGTAAGTTAATGATCACTCAAGAAAGTAGGTTTACTTAACCACAAAACCAAGCAGGCTTGCTTAGCGACAAAACCATGCAACAAGCATGAGACATGCCCCCAAACAATAAAACAATGGGGGCATGAGACCCACATCCTGCCCAGTGAGCTCAGTCAGTTAGTGATTCCTAAGACGTGCTCCTCTGGGCACACTAAAAACAAAAATATAAGGAAAGGATGACATTATACTGAAACCTGAGATGGTTTACCATTTTTAGTATATGTTATCACCTTTTTGCTCATTTCCATTGCACCATGACAGTCCCAGCTTGACCATGTAGGGACAAGAAAACTCCCCCGCCTGCTGTGGAGGAGGAGCTGATGGTGGAAGCGTGACATCCATGCAAGAATGAAAAAGAAGTTGGTCTTCTCCCCCTCCGCACTTTTCCTTTGGTTATAAAACTGTAGACCACTAAGTTCTTGGGGTGCGACACCCTCTCACCCACCCGCTTGTAAGCCTCACAAACATCCTATTCTAATAAATTACTTCTTATCTATTGAGTTGGCCAAAAAGTTCATTTGGGATTTCTGTAAGATATTATGGAAAAACCCAAATGAACTTTTTGGCCAACCCGATATCACTTTGCCTCTCGCTGAATTCTTTGTGGGCTAAGACATAAAGAACTGGAGCTCCTCAGAGCCGCCCCCATCCCTGCTGGCGAGATGCATTTCTGTGGTTTCAGGAGGATGTTGAGAACTGGGACGAGAGCAGGAGTTGGGAGCCAGAAGTGACCAGGAGAGTGGAAGCACCCCTGAATACAGTAAGAAATCTGGGGGAGAAGCCTGTTCTTCCCCCAGATGGCTGGGTCAGAGGATGAGGTGATTTCTCTGGATACTAGAGGAGAATGTTCCAGAAGATGCCAGACATTACCTTCTGGGGAGCTGGTCCCAGGGAGCAGTCCTGCATTCTCTCCTGTCAGGGCTGTATACCCCACTTCTGCACCTTAAGGGTATGAACTTCATAATAATCAACACAGACATTCATGGTTCTATTTTGCACATCTTCAGGGTGCCCATTGCACAGGTAGGTGTCCTCCTTAAAATTGTTCTCTTAGATATGGAAAGTTAGTACGACCATTTCCGCACGTGGCAGTAAAGAGGTGTGAGGAAGGGACTTGCTTTGTCTGATGTGCCCAAAGTCGTCATCTGGGGTTGTGGCCAATCTATACAGCTGCTCTTTTCTGAGTACTTAATATGTGCCCTGCCGTCCATGCATATTACCTCTTTAAATTCTCAAAACAACCCCATGAGTTTGGCTTTGTCCAGTTTTTATGGAGGAGGAAAAAGAGGCTTACCTCAAGTGGCAGAGCTGGAATGTGAACCAGGATTCATCTGTCTCTCAAACCTGTGCCAGGCTTGTGACCACAGTGGCTTCTACCTTTGTCCTTAGAAAAAACTGACGGGTCCTTAGGTCTGTGCGTTGGCCTAGAAATTTCCTCTGCAAGGCCAGTAAGTTCTTATACTTGAGCTGCATCATAGTCACCAGGAGGATTTGTTAAAGCAGGGTGCTGGGCCGCCTCCTCAGAGTCTCCAGGTGGAGTCTGAGAATTTGCATTTCTAACAAGTTCTCAGGTGACCAGAACAGCTGCTCTGAGGACTAGAGTTGAGAATCACTGTGCTGGGGTGATCTTCTAACTACCAGGTGACCTGGGCATATGTTTCCAAGTCCCGTGGTTGCATTCTGCTGTACTCCTGCAGCCAGTGATCCAGACTGCCCAGGCCATGATTTGTCATCCTTTCAGATTGGGTTCTGGATGGCTGTCCTGTTACCCTGGCCAGCTCCCTGGCCCTGTCTGGGCCTGGCTTGGTCTGTTTTCGGGGTTTTCCCTTCCTTGTGGGAGCATCCACACTTCTTGGTCTGCACGCCAATACTTTATGGGCTGGAGGCGGAGGGAGCTGAAGGGGGGACTCCTCTGCTCCCTCCCTCTGAGAGGTGGTGTAGAGCTTGGGGGTTTGGGGGCTGTGCTGACTCAGGGACTCAGATGGCCTCTGCAGTAGCTCAGTGACTCCCCCCTCCCACCGCTTTGCACAGCCAGCTTTCGCCTGGGAGACAGACAAGTTGGAATTCTAAGCAGAGAGAAAAACATCTTAATATATTAAGTGTCCTTTGGTAGTTGTTTAAAGGGCCCAAGAGACAGACTGTCAAATGCTGTCCCTGGGTACGCAGACCAATATGCCTCTGCTCCTGATGCCTGTGTCTTGTCTCTACAGCTGGAAGGGGAGCAGGATTGTGTGGTGTGTGAGTGTGTGCGTATGTGCACAAGTGGGGAGAGCTGCCTTTGATAAAGGAGGAATTTAAGGAGCAGGTGTAGAGCTCCTGCCTGGTGTGAGGCCCTGTGGAGTAGGGGTGGAGTCAGGCACACAGAGCTCTGGGGTTGGAGGGACTGTCACAACAACATCATGAGGTGGGGACTGTCATTAGCTTCTGTTTTACAGAATCAGAAGCACAGAGAGGTTAAGTCACTTGTTTGAAGTTACTCAGTGGGTAAGTGGAGTGGATGAGATTCGGACAGACACATCACCAAAGAAGGTATTTGGAAAGCAAATAGCACATGAAAAGATGCTCAACATTATTAGTCACCAGGGAAATGCAAATTAAAGCCACAATGAGATGCCACTGCATACCCACTAGAATGGCTAATCTGAAAAAAACCTGACCATATCAATTGTTGGCGAAGATATGGAGGCACTGGAACTCTCATACACTGCTGCTGGGAAAGTAGAATGGTGCAACCACTTTGGAAAACAATTAAGCAGTTTCTTAAAAAGTTAAAGGTACACCTATCGTAGGATCTTCCATTCTTGTCCTAGATATTTACCCAAGAGGAAAGAAAGCACATATCCACATAGAGACTTGGACGTGAACGTTCCCAGAAGCTTCATTTACAAGGGCCCCAAACTGGAAACAACCTAAATGTTATTCAACAAGTGAATTGATAAACAGTGGCAAATGCATACAATGGAATAATACAAAGCAGTAAAAAGGAATGAACTATTGATATTGCAAAAATGTGGATATGTCTCAAAATAATAATGCCGAGTGAAAGAAGCCAGAAGTAAAAGAATGCATGCTGTTTGGTTCTATTTATATAAAATTCAGGAAAACACAAGCTAATCTGTAGTGACAGGAAACGGATCAGTGGTTGCCTGGAGATGGGGTAATGGGCAATGGGGAGACCCTGGAGGGGGGATTGAAAGGGCACAAGGAAATGTTTGGTGGGGGAGATGGAGATGTTCATTATCTTGATTGTGGTGATGGTTTCAAGGGTGTATACATAGGTCCAAACTTATCGAATGGTGTACTTTAAACATGTACAGTTTATTGTGTAGCAGTTATGCCTCAATAAAGGGGTTAATTAAAAAGAAAAACAGGGACTTCCCTGGTGGCCCAGCGGTTAAGACTCCACGCTTCCACTGCAGGGGGCGCTGTTACAATCCTTGGTCGTGAACTAAGATCCCACAAGCTGTGTGGCACAGCATGCCCCCACAAAAAAACCCAATTAAAACAAACAAAAAAATAAACAAAAAACCCCAAACCAACCCAGGCAGCAGTCTGTCTCCAGAGCTGCTTCACACTTGTTTATCCATTGTTCTATTTGCAGCTGTGCATTACAGAGCAGGGCTGGCTCTGTGTCTGTCCTGGGTAGATAATAACAGCAGCCTATTCTGTGATGGTCACTTTACATCGTGCAGTCCTCCCATTCGTCAGGCAGGACCTATCTGATGATGCCCATTTAGTGGATGTGGAGAAGTTAATGACATACTCAAGGTCCCATGGGTGAGACAGGGGAGGAGGGAGGAGTCACATGCTTCACCACTTACACACCCACTCCCTCAAGAAGGGAGACAAAGGGGGCAGCAAGGCCAGTGGCTTCCACAGCCTTTGGTCAGGGTCCAAGAGCAGACTAGCCAGGCCTGTAGACTTCTCTGAAGGAGTTAAACCAGATCTCTAAATGTCCTTCCAGTTTGGGTATCCAATGAGTCTGTGAGATGAAAACACTTCGATTCCTTAAAGGGCCAGCCACTACACACTCCTTTGCCTGACTCCTATTGGAAAAGAGATAGACTTGGTCCTGCCATTTACCCAGCCTGTGACCTTGAGCAGTTCACTTCTGTGGGGCTCAATTTTCTCATCTGTAGAATGACAACAATTAAACCTGATGTCTAGGGTTTTAAAAAAGGATTCAGTAAGTTAGGGGATAGAAAATGCTTTGGACACTGACAGACCCTAAAAAAAGTTTGATTGTTTATCTCGGTGTTTCATAGCTTACCACCTGCCCCAAATGGGATATATATATTTTTAAAAATTGTGATAAAATATACATAACACAGAATTTACCATTTTAATCCTCAGTAAGTGTCATTGAATAAATTCACAATGTTGTACAACCATCACCACTATATAGTTCCAGAACTTTTTAATCACCCCAAACAGAAACTCTGTATCCATTAAACACTAGCTCCTTATTCCCCTCTTGCCCCACTCCTAGCCTCTCTGTTGGGAAAGTAACGGCTCTTCTATTTTCTGACTCTATGGATTTGCCTATTCTAGGTACCACATATAAGTGGAATCTTACGGTACCCAAATGGGATCTTTCACCCCACTTGAACTCCCACTTTTTGTTTGTTTTGGTGGCAGGAGTGGGAGGAGATAGGACTTTGGGCACTGCATTATAGGTAGTGGAGTCAGCTGTTTCCAGAGCAGAAGATGGGATGGGGAGGGTCCTCTATTGGGACAGGCCCAGGGGCTCTCCAGGAGACTGGAGTTGCCATCTGCTCCTGGCCAACAACTGTGTCGTTGTATATGGCTGTTTACGTGTATCCCGTTGGCCTGGATCTGAGGTTTCCAAATCGTATTCAGCAGATGCCTCAGGAGTTCTGCAAATGATTGATTTGGATGTCATTTAATTGTTTTAAAAATAGCTATAAACATACCCACTTAAACATATCTCAAATAAACATGCTGATTGAGCAGACCGTGCAGATCTTAGAATGGAAGGGGTCCTGACATCTCTGTTTAATTAAAGAGAATCCTAAGATTACAAGAAAGCTGTTGGGAAACGTCTACCATTCATAGTAACTCCTCTGTGTGATTAGAGGTTTCCTATAAAGTATGGAAATTTATTGGCTATTGAGCTGGATGAGTGTGGCATATTGTATTTTATAAAGAAGCCTCCAATAGAATCTCCCATTCCACAAGTTCTTGTTATAACATGACTGTTATGGATTGAATTGGGTCCCCCCAAATGCATCTGTTGAAGTCCTATCCACCAGCACCTCAGAATGTGACCTTATTTGGAAATAAGGTCATTGCAGATGTAATTAGTTAAAATGAGGTCAGACTGGAGTACAGTGGGTGCCTTATCCAATATGACTGGTGTCCTTATAAAAGGAGGAATTTGGACACAGGTGGAGAACACCATGTGAAGCTGAAGGTAGAGATCCAGGTGATGCTTCCACAAGCTGAAGAATGCCAAAGACTGTAGGTAAACCATCAGATGCTAGGAGAGAGGCATGGAGCAGATTCTCCCTCAGAGCCCTCAGAAGGCACCGACCATGCCGACTCCTTGATTTTGGACTTCCAGCCTCCAGAACTGCGAGACAATACATTTCTGTTGTTTGAGCTACCCAGTCCGTTTTATTTTGTTATGGAAGCCCTAGCAAACTAATACAGTGACCTGTACACCACTCTCATTTAGAGGTGAGGTCTATGTCCCCTCTCCTAGAAATTGGATGGCCTTTTTGATTGTTGGACTAGTAGAGTACAACAGAAGTGAAGCCCTGTTACTTCTGAGGTCAGGCCATAAAAAGTGATAAAGCTTCTGCCTGGCTTGTTGGGATACTTGCTTTTGAAGCCTTCAGTCACCATGCAAGCAGTCTGGGTACAAAGTCTCCTGTGGTTTTGGGGTGTAGAGGAGGCAAGTGGATCTCTATAGATGGGGGTGGGACTTGCAGGAGCAAGGAAGCATCCTGGGGCTGGTGGTAACATGGGGGACCCCAAAAGGCAAGAATGGGCTCTTCCTCTTTGAAAGCTGCTTTGAATCCACTGACAAATTAATCAGACACAACACCGCGTCCAGATGCAACTTCTAGAAAGGCACCTGCAGTTAGGTGACTGGTTCTGTTTCTCCACTAGAAAACCAGATAATTATGAGACAATCCAAACTGAAGATGGGTCAGAGGATGGGAGGCCCCTTCTCAAAGGGAGGCATATTCTGAGAGCCATACCCAGGCTGTGTCCCCAGTCACCTCCTCTGCTCCCCTACATTTCCCTTGTTAGCAGCACCTTCATTGAACTGTCATCCCTTACCCTTAGGATGGTTTTCTACTGAGTCCCTACTTGGTGCCAACCACTTTCCCTGCCTTATCTCGTGCAATCCTTGCAATGGCTCTGCCAAAGAGCTTTATTGTCTTCCTACTCTGTTAATCAATCCCTACATCTCAGTAGGGATCAATTAACCAAATTAATTCTATAAGCAAATCTCAGAAGCACCATGAACATTTCAGGCAAAAGAATAGGCTTTCACTACCTCAGAGGGAGGCCAGTTCCTTTAAGGAAGAAGTAACTGCCACCAGAGTTTAAGTGGGCTATAAAATGTTGAAATCTGCTGAGCTCTGGAATAGAAATTTCTTTCAATGTAGATTAGGCCTTGATTCAGGGGGACGGCAGGAGACTGGTACCTGTGGTTCCCTTGGCAACTGCCTTCTGATTGGAAGGAGCCAGAGTGCAGAGATGGGAGCAGCTGGGAAGGCCTGTGTGACTCACCCATAAGTAGGCAGGAAACAGTTAAAAAGCAGCCACCCAGTGAAGCTATGGGGTGGGTAGGTGGGGGGGGGAGCGTTTTTTTCTTTCTTTTTATCAAACTGCCAAGGTCTTGGAAGGGACTACTGAATCCAGGGAAATAGCATAGATTGGCTGGCTTCTGAGAAGCCCCTTGGTTAGAGAGAAAGCTGTTCTTTTTCCACTGAAAGCTTAGAAGTCTTCCAAGTCCTCTCCTTCTGCAGCACAAAGAGTGAAGAAGTCAGACAAAGGTATCCTGAAGAGTTTCCAGACAGCTGCACAGATGTAAGCACAGAATTCTGAGCAGAGGCATAGTCCTGGCATTTACATGAATGCCTTTCAGTGGCAGGGAGAACGAAAGGAGAGAGCTACAGAAACACTAGGGGTGAAGACATCATCTGGAAGTCTACCCTTTGATCAGGTGTTGGTAGACAGCCTGAGAATTTGTATCAGCCCTGATTCGAGGCTGTCTAGTCGGATCAGCACGAAAGCTTATATAATGCATCCTTGGCACCAGGCTCCTTTCTAAGGGCTTCATGTCCATTTGCTTATTTTAATCCACACAATTATATGAGGTGAGTTCTATTGTTATCCCCTTTTATGAGTGGAGAGATTGAGGCACAGCGAAAATTGGACCACAGGCCCAAAGCTGATAAGTGCCGGAGTCAGGATGCAGACCCAGTCTGTTTCAGTGTGGCCCAGCACGGATACAGAGGAGTATCAGCTGAAGAACCAGGGCCTGGTGCAACAGAGAATGATACCGGACGGCACTAGCCAGAGACATCTAAGTCACATCTCAGCCTGACCATAGATGCGTTTTATCCCAGCAGACCCCAGCACCCAGAGGGGTTCCTCCTCAGCATAGCTCCTGGCCTGTTTCTAAACAAGATGAATGCTTTAAAAACCCAGATCTGATTATGGCGCGCACCTCTGCGAAAACATCCCTTGCTTATAGGATAAAGTATAGAGACTCCTTGGCCTGTCACATGAAGCTTCCCTATCAGACCCCGTTCTACCCACATCACTCCTTGCTGCCTTCCTGTTATTCAAAACCGTAAATTTCCTAAGTCTCCCCTTTCCCCTGGCAGAGCCAAGCATGGCTCACCCTATCTCCCTGATGGCTGTCCTTCCCAGATGAAGCCACCACTGTGGTGAGTTGTCTTCAAAAAGAAGCACATCTTCTCCGTGGGACCATTGGATCATCACAGATGAAACCAAACGCCAGAGCGTAAAGTAAAGCTGCAATAACCATAAACTTCAACAATAAATGTAAAACGAGAAAACCAGCACTGAGTTCTAGAAAATGAGCACATGTGCATTAATTATACAACAGACCCTCATGTCCTATAAAGCGTGCGTGAAGCAACAACTCACTACACCATAAATTGGATAGAAAATGGATACGCGGGGAGGAAGAATCGTGCCAAGGAAAGCGATCCCACCTCTGCCACTACTGGCTGTGTGACTTTGGGCAAATAAACCTCTCAAGCCTCAGTTTTCTTGATGGTAAAAAGATAGTAACAATGGCCTCCAGGCCATGGTGGTGTCATGAGAATTAAAGGAGACACACGTAAGTCTCCAATCAGAGTCCTTTGCCTTGTCCTTCCTGACCAGCAGGAGATACTAAATAACAATTAATAGCAACTTTCCCTACCTTCAGAGTGATTTTTATAAGTTCTCTAGATGAGAAGCTGGATCTGAGGTCATCGTTCCCTGTGTGACATTCAGACTCTTTCTATGTACTTAGAGATACTTACAATCTTTCTAGGTGCTTGGACTGAGGATTCTCCAGGTTTGGTCCTTGGCCCACACAGGACCTCCTGATAGGCTGCAGACTGATCTAAAAATCTAAGTTCTTGTTTTTTTGTTTTGTTTTGTTTTTGCCTTTTTAAAGAGAGACAAGCGCTGTGCAAAAATCTACTGACTTTCGTTTTTGTATAACACTAGGGGTTACTTACTAAGTTGTGAAGGATTACAGAAAATCATTATTTTAGAGGAAAAAAGCTTTATTTATTTATTGTAAAAAAACCCCAACCAACCAACCTACCTCCTCCCGACCCTCCCACCCCACCCCCCAAAAATCCTGAGTAAGTAATGGAGCCCTATAACTTTCTTGGTCTTTTTACTTAAAATTAAAAAAAAACCAAACAACTTTATTGAGATATAGTTCACATACCACAGAATTCACCTACTTAAAGTGTACAATTCAACAGGGTTCAGTATATTCACACATATCAAAAATCATGATTTTGTTTCTCTCCAGTTTTTTGATATCACAGAGCTCCCCAAACTCCCTTCCCTATCTGGAAAGTGGGAACAGGTCAGGAGGTAAGCCATGGGTTTTTGCCTCAGCTAAGTAAGGATGATGATGAGATAGTTTGAGACCCTCCTGGCTTGGAGCTGTTTGGAAAAAGTAGCCTGCATTCCCGACTTTAGCCACTAGGCGTCAGGCTCAAGGATTGGCAAAATCTCCTCCCTTGGGGAGCTCTGCTATGTGCCTGGTCCTATTCTGATGCTGTGCCCGTAAATGCAATGGACAGAAAAGTAGAAGTAAAAATCAGGCCTCATGGAATGATTAGAGCTTTGAAATTTCCAGTATCTATTTGGCCTGGGCTTGGAAAGTCTCTTCGCATTGGCTTGGGCATTTGGCAAAAATTAGAATCAGTTTTTTGTCCTTCCTTTCACTCTTTATTCCTTCATTTCAACATGTTTTGAGGGCTGCTATGGTCAGGAACCATGCTAGAAGTGGAGAATACAGGGATGAACAAGGCAGAGCAGGTCCTTTCCCTTAAGGAGCTCATACTATAGCGAGGAGGGGGATTATAAGTAGATCAGCACATCACAGATGACAAATACCATGCAAATGGGGAGAACAGGGTGTGGTGAGGGTCAGGGGACAGGTTACAGTGTAAACGTAACAACAGAAACAGCAATACCAATGCTCCTGGCTTGTGTGCGTGGGGAGAATTTCCATATTGCAAATGATTTCACAGACAGGTTTATTTATGATTTAAATCATATCGATTGAGCCCTGTGCTAGGCAATGAGGGTCCAACAGTGAAAAATTAACGTGGAAGCTATCATTTTTACTTGCATATCCCAGACACTGTGCTTGGCTTTTTACGTACATTATCACATTCAGTCTTCCAATAAATCCTACACGGAAGGAACTATTAGGCTCATTTTTCAGATAAGAAACCTGAGGTACAGGAAGACTTATTAACTTCCCAAGATCTGAAAAAATGAGTAAATAATAAGAGCAAGTGGTGAGGTAAGATTCAGACTCAGATGGTGTGACTCTAAAGCCAGAACCTGAATTAGGTCTGACCCACTCAAGGGCTCACACATCTAATCACTGTGTACTCTGCCTTAGAGAGCTTTTAATGTCGTGAACACCATGACAACATTTTATCCTCTTCCGAACCACGTGGAGTAGGAAGAAACAAGTGTTCATACTGTCATTTTACATGTAGGAACACTGACGATCAATTAGAGAAAGGCTAATCTTTCCAACAAATGGTGTTGGAACAATTGATCAACCATACGCAAGAAAAAAAAAAAGAGAGAGATAAACAAAAAATCTTCCATCCATATCTCACACCATATAAAACATTTACTCAAGATTGATCATTGAAGTGAAAATAAAATCTCAAACTATGGAATTTCTAGGAGAAAACAGGAGAGAAGTTTTGTGATTTTAGATTAGGCAAAGATATCTAGATAAGACACCAAATGCACATCTATAAAAGAACATATCGATATATTGGACTTCATCAAAATTAAAGATGTCTGCTCTTCAAAAGACACTGTTAAGTGAATGAAAAGACAAGTCATTTGCACAGCATATATCTGATAAAGAGTTTGTGTCCAGAATATATAAATAACTTTTTTTTTTTTTTTTTTCGGTACGCGGGCCTCTCACTGTTGTGGCCTCTCCCGTTGCGGAGCAAAGGCTCCAGACGTGCAGGCTCAGTGGCTATGGCTCCACGGCATGTGGGATTTTCCCAGACCGGGGCACAAACCCATGTCCCCTGCATCGGCAGACGGACTCTCACCCACTGTGCCACCAGGGAAGCCCTATAAAGAACTCTTAAAATTCAATAATAAAACAAATGGCCCAATTAAAAATAGGCAAAAGATTTAAACAGACACTTCACCAGAGAAGATATATGGAAGGCAAATAAGCATGTGAAAAGTGCACAACATCATTAATCATTAGGAAAATGTAAATTAAAACCACAATGAGACACCACTCCACACCTATAGAATGGCTAAAATTAAGAAGACCCACCATACCGAGTGTGGCAAGGATATAAAGGAACTGGAACTCATACACTTCTGGTGACAATGCAAAATGGTAAACTGCTTTGGAAAACAGTTTGGTAGTTTCTTAAAAAGTTAAACGTGCATCTACCATATGATTTTGCATTTCATTCCTAAGTATTTAACCAAAAGAAAAGAAAGTATATGTTCATACAAATATTTGTCTATGAATGTTCATACTGGCTAACAGCTTTTGTTTTTAAACTATAGTACAAAACTAGAAAAACTCAAATGTCCGTCAACTAGTGAGGCAATAATAAATTGTGGTAAATCCATACAATGGAAAATATTAAGCAATAAAAAGGAATGAACTACACATACTATGTGGATGAATCTCAAAAATAATTTTGTTAAATGAAAGAAGCCAAACAAAAAATATCTACCATATGATTTCACTTTTACAAATTTCTAGAGAATGCAAACTTATCCATGGGGACAGGAAACAGATCAATGGTTTCCTGGGAATTGGGTGGGGGGGGGTGGAGAAGAGAGGGAGGGATTCCAAAGAAATTTTGAGGAGTAATGATTATGTTCACTGTCTCGGTTTTGCTGATAGATTTATTAGTGTATATACAGGTCAAAACTTACCAAAATGTACATTTTAAATATCTTCAGTTTATTGTATATCAGTTAGACCTCAACAAAATTGCTAAAAAACGTACTAGCAGGAAAACAAATAATGTAATAAAAAATAGACAAAGATTTGAACAGACATCTCACTGTAGAAGCTATATGAATGAAGTATAAACACAAGAGAAGATGCTTAAAATTATCAGCCATTATGGAAATACAAATTAAAACCAAAATGATTACACACCTATTAGAATGGCTAAAACAAAACCCAAAATAAAACAAAACACCACACCTGACACCAAATGCTGGTGAGTATGTAGAGTAGCTGGAGCTCTCATACATTGTTGGTAGGAATCAAAACGGTACAGCCAACCCTGGAGATCAGCTTGCAGTTTATTATAAGATTAAACATATACTTACCATGTGATCCAGCTATCCCATTCCTGGGCATTTAGGGAAATGAATACTTATGTTCCCCCCCAAATCTGTACACAAATGGCAGCTCTATTCATAACCATCAAAAGAATGGTAACAACCCCAAAGTCCTTTAATGTGTGAATGGATAAAAAGACTATATTACATTCATACAATAGAATACTACTCAGCAATAAAAATGAATGAACTATTGATTCATGCAATAGTATGGATGAATCTCAAAGGCATTGTGCTGAGTGAAAGAAACCATTTTCAAACAGTTATATACTGTATGATTCTATTTATGTGACATCCTGGAAAACGGGGTGTACAGAGAGTGGATCAGTGGTTACCAATGGTAGGGGGAGAGTTTGGCTACAAAGAGGCAGCATGAGAGCATCTTCTGGGGAGATGAAACTGTTTTGTATCCTGATTGTGGTGGTAGTTACACATATCTACACATGTTAAAACTCATAGAGCTGTACACCAAAAAGAAAGTCAATTTTACCTCATTTAAATTGAAAAAAATATGTATGGGATGCAGCTAAAGTGTACTCAGCAGGAAATTTTTACCTTTAAGTGCTCTTATTAGAAAAGATGAAAGGGTGAGGATTAATAAGCTAGAACAGGGCTTCTCAACCTCATTAATATTGACATTTTGGACTGCAAATTCTCTGTTGTTGGGGGCTGTTCTGTGCATTGTGGGATGTTTAGCAGTATCCCTGGCTGCTACCCAGTAGATGTCAATATCATTTTGTCCCCAGTTGTGACAACAAATAATGACTCCAAATATGGCTAAATGTTCCCTATGGCGCAAAGTTGCCCCAGTTTGGGAACCCCTGAACTAAATATATGACTTAAGAATTTAAAAATGAATAATATAAAAATTATCCAAAAATTAGGAGGTAGGAAATATTAAAGACAAGAGCAAACATTTATGAAATGAAAATCAAACATACAGTAGAAAGACCCAACTCAGCCAAAAGTTGGGTTTCTTTTTTTTTTTTAGAAAAGTAATAAAATTGAAAAATCTCTGGTGAGATTGATCAAGGAAAAAAGAAAGAAAGATAATACAAGGAATTAAAAAAGGGAACATATTTATAGATGCTGCAGAGATTTAAAAGATAAGAAGGTATAGTGAAGAACTTTGTGCTAATTCTTTGGAAAACTTAGATGAAATGAAAAAAATTTCTAAAGAAATATAAACTACAAAAACTGACTCAAGAAGAAATATAAAACTTGATCAGTACTATAATTATTAAATAAATTGAATTATTAGTTAAAAAATGTACCCTAAAAAAACCCCAGACCCTCCCAAATGATTTTACTCAGGAGTTCTGCCACCAGATATCAATTGGAATAGATATTTCCAATCTTACACAAACTATTCCATAGTGCAGAAAAAGAGGAAACATACCACCATCCATTTTATAAGGCTAGCACAATCTTGATAGTATATCTTGTCAAGGACAGTATGAGAAATGAAAATTATAAGCTAACCTCACCCAAGAACACAGATACAGAATTTTAAACCAAATATTGGTAAACAAATTTTGCCATGTATTAAACTACGCCATGACCTAGTTTACTCAAGGTATGCAAGACTGGGTAAACATTAAAGCCTAAAAAATTAAAGTGATTTCCTACTTTAACAAAATAAAGAAGAAAAGTAATATTTTAATAGATGTGACAATTTAATAAAATTCAACATCCATTTATGATTAAAAAAAATTTTTGGCAAAGAAAAAATAGAATGAAATGTCCTCACATGACAAAGAGAACCTACAAAAAACCTACACCAAATATCGTGAAGCATTTAAACGTGAAGCATTGAAAGCATTCCTTTTAAGATGAGAAACAAGACAAGGGTGCCTGCTATTTCCACGTCTCTTCAACAGCACACCAAAGGCCCTAGCCAATGAAATAAGACAAAGATTAAAAAAAAAAGAAATAATAATCGTGAAGAAAAATCATACTGTTATTATTTTATGATCTGATTATAAACCTAGAAATCTCCAAAGAATATTCAGATACATTAATAGAATTAATAAAAGCTTATCAAGTTTGCTATATATAAAGCTAGTACAAAAAGTTAATTGCATTTTCTGTATCAACAATGAACAGTAAAAACTGTACTTAAATAGAGATACCATTTATAATGGTATAATACTTCCAATAATACTTCCAATAAAATGGAATACTTGGGAATAAATCTAAAAAATACATACAGGAACTTTATGCAGAAAATTAGAAAACTATTGAAAGACATTTAAAAATGATTAAGTACACAGACCTAGAGAATGGACTTGAGGATATGGGGAGGGGGAAGGGTAAGCTGTGACAAAGTGAGAGAGTGGCATGGACATATATACACTACCAAACGTAAAATAGATAGCTAGTGGGAAGCAGCCACATAGCACAGGCAGATCAGCTCAGTGCTTTGTGACCACCTAGAGGGGTGGGATAGGGAGGGTGGGAGGGAGGGAGATGTAAGAGGGAAGAGATATGGGAACATTTGTATATGTATCACTGATTCACTTTGTTATAAAGCAGAAACTAACACACCATTGTAAAGCAATTATACTCCAATAAAGATGTTAAAAAAATAAAAATAAAAATGATTAAGTAATAGTATACTAAGTTCATGGATTGAGAGACAATAAAGCACACATGTCAGTTCTCTGAAATGGATCTAGATTCAATGCAATTCCAATCAAAATTCAATAGGTTTCTTTTTCAAGGACCTCAACAAAGTGATTCTAAAGTATCTATGGGAGAATGAAGCATCAGGAATAGCCAAAATATTGCCCCAAAAGAATGAGGTGGAGCACTAGTCGTATTAACTATCAACACTCTAGTAATCCAGACCGAGTGACCTTGGTTAAGAGTAGACAGACCAATGGAAATGAAAAGACTCTCACATCAGCCCTTACACATTCTGAAGTGATCTTGTTTGTTTACTCATTTACCTGTCTCTCCTGATTAGAATGTCAGCTCTCCGAGGTCTGGGACATTTGCTGACTCATTCACCCCAGCACCTAGACATGGACTGGCAGACTGAAAGGATATTTGTGCACAGCAATTTAGGGTTTTAAAAAAAAGGCCAATTGGAAGTTGACTGCCCAAGATTACTTAGAGGCACTGACTTGTCCTTTGAAGGCATCATGGTAAACAGGGGTTAACTTGATTTTAAAATCACTGAAGACTTCTGACTGAAAGGAGAGTTATGTAGAACAACAAGGGGCCTGTCTTTGCAGGACCCGGGTAACAGCACAGAACAAGTTTAAAAGAGCCAAACAAATTTAAGCTAAAGAGAGAATAAGTTTAAATTGGGTCATTTTCCCTGGAGATTATTGCAATTTTAAGGGTAATGCTGCTCCTTAGAATGTTAGCTTTTCTTGGTCACCATGGATGTGACAGTGTGTGGGCCCATCATTAATCAGGATAAGGAATTACAGATCTGGGTGTTATTACCCTAGGTTTGTTTGTAAAATGGATTTCTTTGTGGGAAGCACTGACCTGTGACCACGTGATGTTTGGATTATGCTTCAGAGCAGGGGACGACTTGGCAAAGGCCCTTGTGGATTATAACCGATTTTATTGTCTAAAATTGAATTTTGAGGTCCAATCAGTTTGAATTCTTTCCAAGTATAATTTTGTTACCCATGGAATGGCTTGAATTTACGTTTCATGAGAGTAAGTTTGCATGCGGTTTGGGTTTTAAAAATTAAGTCTTATTGGAAACATTTTATTGTTCTGAAATGTATTTGTCTTGGTGATAGCAATCGTAAGGCTAGAACTGTTTGTTCACAAATGGGGTTGTTATTGGATTTCCTTGTGCCTGGATTGATGGATGATAGAGAAGACACACCTGTAGCATAAGGCTCTTTTTGGGTGGTGATTTTGGGTACAATTGTCACGGAATCCAAAACTCTGAGACGCAGAAGTAGAGAATTTAGTTCATGTCCCTGAGTGTAATTGATTTCAATACATTCAGTCAGAATGTGTGCTTATGGGGAATTAAAGGATCAGAAATTTACAAATGCTGCCATTATAATAGGATCTGAAAAAGAAATGATAGAACCTGCTGAGTGATGTGAGGCTATGGGGAATGTATCTTTTGACAGGAACCTAAATGCCTAGGGCTTTCTGTAATGTGAAATGCAGTGGGTGTGCTGGGCTGGGTGGAAAACCACCAGTTCCAGGATCAAAATTATAAAAATGATTGTAATAACTGCCACTTATTGAGAATTCACTGCGTGTCAGACAATTGACTAAGAATTTATCTGCATTATTTCATTTAATCTCCTAAGAATCCTATGTGGCAGGTCACAGCGGGTTGTCTGTTGTCTATGTGGCATCATGGCCACCTGTCATCAGGCTTTTCTTGCATTGCAGAGGAGAAACTGGGACCTACATTTCCCAAAATGCCCTTCCTCATATGGTTCCTGGTTTGAGTTGGCCAAGAAAGATGCTCGTAGGAGATTTGGAAAGTGGAGAAGAAAGTCAGGTAGATACATAGACATGAGTTTTGAAGCACCTTCCAGATGAGCTTCTGAGGTTTACCTGCTTCCCTCCTGCAGCCTGAGAAGGTCAGCAGGAGCTTCCCAAGGAAAAAAATACCTGCTGTAGTGATGTAGCTGAGGTCTTCAATGTACTTTTCCCAAGTGTTGCTTTCCCAGACCTTCCAATAGCTGTGGAAGCTTCTAATTCCCTTTATTAAAGCCCTTTCTATCAATACCTGGAATATATAGAGTGGCTTCTGTGTTTTTGGTTGGACACTGACTAATACATAGGCGTTATTCTTATTTCTGTTTGTCAGATGAGTAAACTGAGGTTTAGAGAAGTGAATTGCCCAAGTGCACACAGAAAAAGGCAGAGTGGAATTTAAACCCGTGTCTGCCTGATGCAGGATTTCTATCACCAGATTCCATATTTCTGAACATAACCTGGAGATCCAGGCACTTGAACTTTACTCATGACCTCATACATGCAAAGCTGGCTCTCTCCCAGAACTCTAGCCCCGGGGTTAACTATTAGGGTGGGCATCCCTCTTAGAGGCAGAGCCTGCCAGTTTGCTGATCCACTTAAACTGCATGGGCACCAGCCAGCTCTGATTACTCTTTCTTGTTGGAGACATAGGCTACTCCCGGGGATTCCTTAACTTGTGGGTGAAAACGAGGAATGTATTTTCACACCCTGCCTTGCTCATACTGATTGCCATTATAGAGGGCAGATTTCTGCACTGATGATTTTAGGGATATCTAAAATTGTTCATCATAAATGTCCACTTGAAGGTCACATAAAGGATATTAACATTGGTTACATCAGAGGAGAGGTAGTGGAGTGGGGACTGGGAAAGCTGTAATTTATAACCTTTCTATTGTACATTTCAATTGTTACAACAAGCCTATATTCCTCTTACAATCTGAAAAATATTTCGCAAAAAACCTGAAAATAAAATAGACGATAGGTCCACTTTGATACAATGGCATGTGGCATGATGTATGTAGGTGTGACACTAAGTTGACAACAGACATCTATAACGTCACATAGTGTGTTTTAAGTGATGGCTCAGGACATTTTGTATATGATGACAAGTAGAAGAGCAATGGTTCTCAATGTTTTGTTTAGTTACACGGTGGATGCTATGTTTGAAATGCCTGTTAGATACCCAAGTGGAGATGGGAATATGCAGTTGAATGTATGGGTCTGAAGCTGAGAGAAGAGGGCCTGCCTGGTGATATACATACAAGAACCATCAGCATATGAATAGTATTTAAAGCCTTGGGACTACATGAGATGTTTCAGTCAGCTTTCATTAGGTTACGCTGCTGTAACAAACAATCCCTAAATTTTCAGTGGTTCATAAAGAACATGTGTTTATGTTCCCATCTTTTTACCTATTACCTGCAGGTCAGATGCCATGTCTCTGCTCTGTTTTGCTCTGCATGTCTTCTTCATTCTGGTAGCTGGGCTGAAGGAGCAGCCCCCATCTAGGACTTGTGATCCTTAGGGAGGAGGAAAAGAGCAAAAGCAGGCAATGCGATAGCACTAGATGCTCTCTTCAGGTGTGGCACACATCACTAATTGGTTTCATCAGAACAAAGGTTCGAATATTATGTGCGTGCCCCTTTCCCTCCAACATTCACATTTTCACCCTCCTATACCATGTCCTCCAATACATAGAGCATCTGTCTGTGCCCTTAAATAAGTGGCTGGGATACATGATGTATGAACTGTCCGTGATGACTTTGGAGTGGAGCATGTGTTCCTCCTCCCCAAGCATGCCTCCCTGTGTATGTAGCACACGTGACCACATCCTTCTCTCCCTGATGTGTTAGCTGGGGGATCCTCAGGCTGCTTCCTACAATCCTCTCTCGGGCCTATGGAGGTCTCCCCCTTCCCAGATCTTGAGCTTCCCTCCCTGGTCTCTAGATGATGCCACTGCTGGAAGTTCTAGGATTGGGAGAAGGGGGCAGGAGGGGGAGAGCAGGCATCCCAGATGGAGCAGATAAGAAAACCATCTGCATCGAATCCCTAAAGAGTAGGGATGAAAAGACAGTCTGTCACCAGGAGGACAATAAAGAGGTAACAACAAATGTGCGATTGTGTCACCGAGTGCCATGTCCTTGAGGGTGGACAGTGAGGGCCACCAGCAAGGGGAGGGGGCAGCTTTTCTGTAGGAGGGGAAGATGGTGGCAAGGAGAAAAGCCACAGAGAAGGAGCCCACAAAGGTGGCAGAGACCCAGCGAAAGAACAGGGTCACAGAGACACAGAGAAAGCCAGACACTGCGATGCCGACAAAGGACAGAAGCAGAGATGAGATGGGATGGAGACACAGAGAAATGGGAGTGACAGAGAGAGCACGAGAAAGGCAGGTGGAGGGAGAGTCAGAGAGGGCTTTTTTTTTTCCTGTGGGCTTTCACTGCAGAGACTGGGGCCCTGAGAGGTGCTCTGAGGGGCTGTCCCAGGTAGGTGTCAATCAGTGGACATTGGCAGGACAAGCCCAATCAATGTGTGGACACACGTCAAAGGTCAGCTGGAAGGTTCCAGTCAGTACATTCCGGTCAATGAGGGTTGGTCGGTAAATATCAGCCTGAAATTCAATTAAGCAATCTAAGAAACACAGACTGATCACTCTTGGGGTGCCAGGCACAGTTCTGGGCATCCGGGGATGGGAGGAGTAGATGAGGCCGAGTTCAGGATCTCACAGGACAGTTGAACACATCATGGTGAATAAAATACTGCCATTTTGTGTTTGCTGGGTAAGCACTGAGCCTAGTGTCTCAGCACGGATCACCTACCTGAGGCCTCCCAGAATCCCAGGAGGAAGGTATCAGTATCCCCATTTTCTAGAGGAAAAAACTGAGGCTCAGACAGGTGAAGTGAGTACCAGACAGAGCTGGGGTTTGCACCCAGCTCTTTTGGATCTCCAGAGGTGCTGTACTTGCCTACAGTGCGTTGCCAGGTCTCCAATCAGCAGCACAGGGTTGAGCATGGGAGCAGGTGTGCTGTTTATCTGATGGGGTGCCATTGGAAGGGGTGAGAAAAACTGGTGGGAGGGAAGCCCAGGAAGAGGGGACAGCCAGGGCACACAGGCAAGGTGTTCTGGCTCAGCCTGTATTTCCCCTGCCTGAGTCCTGGGATTAGCCTTTTCTTTAAAGAACCCTGGTCTCTTTGGGTGGAGAATGGTATCTAGGAAACAAGATGTAGGTGCCTGGTGTGCTAGTTGCCTCTCTGGGGCAAGACGGAGGCCACTGGCAGAAGGGAGCCCAAGGTCAGAGCTGGGGCAGGACTGGGATCTGGGGTCCGGGGCTGGAGGGGCTGCAGTAGTGGGCCACGTGATCTGGTGGTGGGGCGAGGTGAGGTGGAGATCCTGGGGGGTGGGGCCTGGGGAGGAGGCTCGGCTCTGGCGCTGCTTCACGCAGCCTCTGGAAGAGCTCCTCCCCCTCAAACCATCCATTTCTCTTCATCGCCTTCTATTTTGTAAGCACAACTTGACGGTTTCTTTTTGAGAGCTTTATCTTTCACATCTCCTCAGTGAGTTCTTTTCAGAGGTCGCCTCTTCTGTGGCTGAAAGCTTTTCTCTCCAGCCGGGCCCCCAGCCTGCTTTCCCCACAGGTGCTGTGTGACGTCTGTCCTCCGGCATTGTTGTCCTGACATTCTTGTGTTGACAACACAAGCCCAGACACTGGAAAGCAGTTCTCTATCAAACCTGCTGGGGCCTCAAACCTCCGCAAACTGCCTGGGACATGTCAGTCCTGGGTGCCCTGATGGGGACCGCAGAGGACCACAGCTCACAAAGGTGACCCCAGACTCTGCTTGGTGGGGCTTCACTTTTTCATTTTTCGTAAAATACATGAATCTCCTGTTTCTCTTCTCTAAGCCTGACATTCAAGGCCCAGAATAGCCTGACGTTGAACTAATATTTTAGCTCTGCCTCCCATGAACCCCCCTTTTCCATGAATGTCAACGTCTGTATGCTTGGGATCTTCACATCTCTTTACATTTTGGTTTTTTGTATTCATTTTTTTAATTAAAAAAATTTCATGCACTTACGTAGTGATTGGTTGATTGGTTGAGGCATACCTTGGCTCTTTTCTTACCTTTTCCCACCTTCTACCTTCTGAAATCCTGTTCATACCACAAATGTCACCTCTCCCTAGGAGTCTTCCCAGATTTTTCTGATTAGCACTAGTCATTCCTTCTGGGCTCCATGGCTCTTTTAATGGAAGAGATTACCTCCTGCCCAGGCATTGGGTGCATACTCATCTGTCCCACAGGTTCTGGGTGCCTTCTGTTGTGGACAAGGGCTGTGCCGTGTTTGCCTGTCTCCAGCATGAAAAGGCCTGGCGCACAGTGGGAAATAATCCAAAAGGATTTCATTTCATCAAGCAGAATCATTTTCCATGGATTTCTTTTTCTTCACAGTTTGCTCTGGGATGTTAAAGCCCAGACATTCACAACCTGTGCTAGTTCTTTGCTATTCAAAGCATGGTCTAGAGATAGGGAGTGTGACCCCTACCCCAGGCTAGAGTCAGAACCTGCATTTTAACAGACTCTCCAGGTGTTTCCTATGCACAGGGATCTAGCGTACTTTCCGGGGGCTGGGATGAGGGGGTGGGGATGGACTGCCATGTATGGCTGGGCCATTATATGCTGCGCAAAGGTGATTGAGGGGGCAAGTGAGGGCTCCAAGCCAGCCTGGGCTCCCCTCGCCCAGGGATGTGCCTGAGCTGTCAGTCCTGAAGGAGTGCCTTCTAAAAACTCACGCTGAGGCTCCACGTAGGCTGCAGGTGGGAGTGGGGGAGGTGGGGAGGGCTTAGGCTGCCATTTCTGCTGAGTCCCATTGTCGCAGCTTTATCCTTTGTTGGTTCCTGACTCTTCTTCGCCGACAATAGCAAAGAAATAGAAAATGCATATTTTGTGTTCTAGCCCTTATGGCCTTTTGGTCGTTCAATTCCTCAAATATGTCAATCATGTTTCTTCCCTCCTTGAGCCCTTTAACAGGTTCTGCCCTCTGGCCTCTGTCTCCCTGTCTTTCTTCCTCTTGTTGCCTCCCTCTATTCCCCATCCATCACTAACTCCTGTTCCAATTGTTTGAGTCTCAGCTGAAATGTCACTTCCTCGGGAAAGCTTTCCCTCCTTCTCCAGATTACATCAGATCCCTGGGTTGTTTGCTGTCAGAGCTCCCTGTACATCTTCATGGCATTTATTGCCGTTTATAATTAAATAACTAACTGTATAATTAGCTGTTTCATGCCTGTCTCCATCTGATCCTTGATGGGAATGCCTTGAGAACTGTAGCCCCAGCTTCCAGCTCAGTAGTTTGTTCAGAGGTGCTCAAAAAATGTTCGTTGAATGAACGCATAAGGCTCTAAAGACACGAACTACCCAGGTCACCCTGTCTTCTTCTTTCCTTGTCATGGGGATTTCAAGCCCTACACCTGAGCTTGGGTCCTGGTCACACTGCTGTGTTAACCCAAACTGTAACAATTCTGCACCCTAAAGCAGGTGAACCTGTCTTCAAAGGGAACAAAGAGATTGGCCAAATCCTGTTCCTGATATAAACCTAATACAGTTTCCCTTTGCCCCTTCCTCTGTCATAGTCTGTGCTTCTGCACTGGTTAGTCTGACCAGATAGTTAGCCAAGATGTTAATTTTCCCACTTCCCCACCTTGTGTTTCATGTATATGTAGGTAGCACAGTGCAGAGAAGAATCCAGAACTCAACACTAGACTTGCTCTGGCCACTGATTCTGTGACTTTGTGTAAGTTCCTCCCCTTTTCCATCTATAAAACGAGGAGTTGGGCTAGATTAGAGATGGCAAATATGTGGCACACATGCTCTCATTCCCCTCCCTGCACCAGCGGCAGACAGTATTAATTGATCACTGAATTCTTTATTGCTGACTCCAGATGAGCCTTAGAATTCTTAAGGTAGTACTCTGACAGTCACTACCAGCTGATCAGAGTTGGTACTTACGTTGAGCTCTATTTGCCATCTGAGGACCAGATGTTCCCTAAGGTTTGCTCTTGCTCAGGCATTTGAAGATTTTGTTTCCTCCTCTGTTCTCACCAGCCTTTCTAAGAAAACCTTGTCAGTGCCCATTTCTTTCCAAAGCCTCCCTCTTCTTACACCCTCTGCTACAGCCATGGGGAATACTCTTTGCTAAGAATTTTGGACATTCTTCACCTCTCCCATGTGCCACGGAAGACAGCTGCCCCATATGCATGCAAGCCAGTCTCAGAGGTCCCCAAACTGACCACAGTTTTGATTCAATTCATTTGAACATGGGTCAAACATTTAAAGAAAATGACAAGCCCTCTCCTTCCTTCAGTGCTTTCTCCAAGCTTTCTGCAAATTCATGGGGCAGTTTTTGTTCTCATGCTTACCTTTCAGCTCTGACTTTTTGCTTCCCTGACTTCTCAGTCATGCACCTGTCAGCACCCCCTCTGTAGCTGTCCCTCTGTGCATTGTCTCTGTCCACATTGGACAGGGCCTCGTTTCCTTCATTCCTTTCAAAGCACCGTCACCACATGGCTGCTGTCATGCGATAGACTTGTCCTGAAGGTTTGCAGTCATTGGGGGAGGGGAGGGCAGAGGAGGGAAAACACAGCAGCCTGGGAAAGCACAGTACAAGAAACACTTTAAACTGGAATATTCATCACCGTGTTTCTCCATGTCCCTTAGCCCACACTTCCCCAGAGATGTCCACTGTCCTCCTTTCCCCCTAAGGCCCTCGGCCTACTTGCTGGGTCCACTATCCCCTATAACCTTTCTCACACACTCCCTCACTTCCCTCTGTTTTCCCGAGAGCTGCTTGCCTCCTCTCCTGGACTGTCCGGGGAACTAGAACATTGCCTTACCTTATCATACAATTCCTTTGAGTCCGAAGAAGTGCCTCCATGTATTTTCCTAGATAAGATGCCATCTCCTCTGGCAGGAATTTTGCCATTCCTCCAGGATGTAAAAGCAGCCATAGTCGGTTCTTATTTGGAAGAGCAATCATCATTTCTTCTTGATACTAAAGATGAATAAGATGCATCCTTGCCCTCAAGGTGCTCACAGCTGGGTGGTGGCTACAGGCAAGTAAACCATTGTTACCTTATGGGTGAGCAGTGCTGAGGACCAAGTGAGATGAACCCAGGCCCGTGGGTGGGAACAGGGGAATGGAGTTGGGAAAACCTTCCCAGAGGATGTGTGCCAGAGGCGAGTGAGGAAGGCTGTGCAGGAGTTAGACAGACCAAGGGAAGAGGAGGGATAAGGCACTTCAGGCAAAGGGAGCTGTCTGCACAAAGGCATGGAGTCTTGAAAGAGCTTCAGGAGGTCAACTGCTCAGTGCTGCCCCAGTGCAAGGGGTAAAGTAAGAGGTGGAGCTCGAGCGATGAGCGGGGCAGGACTCAGGGGACCTTGGTGGGAGCTCCTGTGGCTATTAATCTGGGAGTGATAGGATTCTTTTAGGAAGACCACTGAGCAGCCACTGGTGTGGACGCTAGATTGGGGCAGAGAGAGAGGGTTGATGGGGAGTCCAGAGAATTATTGTTTGCTAATCTATGTGAGAAGGATGAAGAATCTAATCAAGAATAATAGCAGTTCTGATGAAAGCAAGAAGATCTGAAGGATGTGTAGGGAGTGAGTGTGGGTTGGATTGGGCCAATGAAGGTTGGGGGTGGGGATGAGGGCCTGAGTGATGGATGGGATTAATTTATTGACGTAATGTTTAGTGAGAAACTTGAGTCAGGACTTGATCAGGAGTCCTGGGTCCCCTGCCCAGGGGTCGAATTACCCCGTAGCCTCTGACTTGCCCCCACTAACAACTCTGATGAGTCCCCACATCCACTCCTTGGTGTACACAGTGGGGAGCAGGTGACTCCATCGTGCCACTGCCTTCTACTAGAAGCATCCAGACTGCCAGCGTGGTTGATGCCAAAATCAGGAAAAGAAAAGGTGAATTTCTCTCTTATGGTAGATTAATGAGCAGGTCTTCAGATTCAGGAGCGTGGAAGTGAATGACTATGGATTGTCCTGGGTGTTCCAATGAAAAGTTCAAAATCATGTCTTTTTTGGTAAAACACAAACAAAACTAGTTAGAAGAAGATCCTCAGGAGAGCTGAGAATCACCATCCTCCCTGGTGGAGAATTGCCATGATAAGAGTCGCAGAATGGGAACTGTCTCCTGGTTTGGGATTCCAGATTCTACTGGGTCTGGGATATGGGGAGTAGGCTTTGAGTCTGTACATCTCCTCATTAGCTTTGCTTTCAGGATTTCCCTCCTCCCTCCTGGAAGGGGCCACAGGTCCCTCCAGAACCCATCTTCCCCATAGCCAGCCAGGAGGGTGGGATTTGGAGCTAGAGGAGGTTAGAGACTCGATAGCTTGACTCTTAACCATTCTGAGTATTTTATTTTTTTTTGCGGTACGCGGGCCTCTCACTGTTGTGGCCTCTCCCGTTGCGGAGCACAGGCTCCGGACGCGCAGGCTCAGCGGCCATGGCTCACGGGCCCAGCCGCTCCGAGGCATGTGGGATCTTCCCGGATCTTCCCGAACCCGTGTCCCCTGCATCGGCAGGCAGACTCTCAACCACTGCGCCACCAGGGAAGCCCCATTCTGAGTATTAATATTATTTCACTTGCAAGTATCAGAGACCAACTTGGCCTAAAGAAAATCAGAATTTTTTTTGCAGGGATACAGAGATCATTGACTGGGAAGCCACCAAGAGACACTGCAGTCACCCTGTCTGTGTATCTTGCTTTCTCTGGAGCCAGAGTCTTTCATCTTGGATTTTCTCTGGGACTGTGCTTCACATTTCAATCTCATTCTCTCTGGGCTGGTTTCATCTATCCTTTCGACACATCAGATGTTTGCCCCACTGTTTCCAACTTCCCCAGCACTGTGAATTATGAATTCCACACATTACCGGGAAGAGAACCTGATTGGCTCAGCTTGAGTCATGTGCTCACTTTTGTCCAATCAGCTGTAACCAGGAAGATGAAGTCATTTCCTACAATTAATGCTGCCATGGTCAACCATCATGGGTATCCAGAAAGGGACTCACCATCCTCCAAAAGGCTCTACTATTCCCAGACTCAGTTTTCTCTTCTCGAAAGTGGGATGATAATTCCTACTTACAGTGAAGGCCAAAGGAGCTAATGTATGTATGTTGAAGTTCTTTTTCAATTCTGTAGCACCACATACAAATTGCTACCCTATATCCATTTCTTCTCTGGGACTGGAGGCACATGCTTCCTCACTTTGCCACCCCGCAGTGAGGGAGACGTCCAGGAGCTGGAAGAAGCAGGAGGGGCTGGATGCTTATCCTCCAGTGCAGGATTGATATTAATCTGCATTTTGACTGGGAGCAAGTGGGCATGTATCTGAGGTGGCTGGTCTGGTCATGGGTCTGCTTGGGTAAGAGTGAGCTTTGTCTCTGCTCTAGAAGATCTACAAATAGGCAGCAGGGTCAGCAATGAGGACATGAGTGGAGGAAGTTGGAAAGCCAAAGCCCAGGCAATGCCAGGCTCAGGATCCATGGATGTGTCTGGATTCTGTTAACAAAGAACTAAGGATCAAGCTCAGGGAAGTGCTGGTGACTTCTTCTGAATGATTTGTGTGCTGCTAAAGCCAGGTTTTATTGGAGCCTTAATCTAAAAGATTAAGGTTCTTTCCCCAAATCGCATAACGCGTAAGTGAGGGGAGAATGGGTTCAAATCCATCCTGTTGGACTCCCAAATCACCACATCTCATTGTCTCCTATGTGTTATTGGGAAAGGCTTTTCCCCAACTCTGGATGGTTCTTCTTGTGAAGGGAGTTCAATTAGTCTAACTCTGGATCCCTTTTCACCCATTTATTTTTCTACCCTGGGGAGATGGAATGACTCATCTTACCAATTGGTAAATTTAGGAAGAAAACCCACAATGCCTGTGTGGTGCCTCCTCTCTCACGGGAGTGATCTGTTTCAGAAGTGAACCTGAGAGCTCTACCCTGCGGTAGACAGGCTTGGCCTCCCACACAGAAGTCTGCCCTGTTCGGCACTGCCGTGACCCTTAAACCCTGGATTCAATCTCCCGCCCATCCTCTCTTACATTAAGTTACATTTTCCAGCTCAGCCTCTGTCGGTAACACTGTCAATATTTTGATCTCCATCCATTTGTTTCATTAAACTTTTTCTTCTGGACTAAGTGAAAAAAGAAGGCTGCTACTTATTGGGAATCCCTTGGAGATCCCAACATTGCAATAGTTACTAACAATATAAATAGGATAACAAAAGGATGGTAACAAAAATAAGGATAATAATAGAAATAACTCCCATTTATGGAGATCTTCCTATGTGCTAACATCCTTGCATGGATTAACTAGAAACCCTGGCAGCCACCTGAGGAGATGGAAGCTATTATCATCTCCATTTTACAGTTAAAGAGACTGAAGCTTGGAGTGACTTGAAGATTAAGCAATGTGCCAAGTCATACCACTAGTCCATGGTAAAACCCCACTCTAGCCGAGACCAAAGCCATGCTCCTAACCACCAGGCCATACAGCCTTCTGGAGACAAGATCCACAGAGGACTTCCCTGGTGGCGCAGTGGTTGAGAATCCGCCTGCCGATGCAGGGGACATGGGTTTGTGCCCCGGTCTGGGAAGATCCCACATGCCGCTGAGCGCCTGGGCCTGTGAGCCATGGCCGCTGAGCCTGCGCGTCTGGAGCCTGTGCTCCGCAACGGGAGAGGCCACAACAGTGAGAAGGAAAAAAAAAAAAAAATCCATAGAGATGGTGTCAGTAGGGAGGGCTTCCCAGAGGAGGGGTGAACGGAGGCCCCAAGCTAAATCTTAAAGGATAGACAGATAAATACTTTGAGCCATTAGTTTAGCAGTTCTGTTTTGCTTTGTTCATTGTCAAGTCCCAGTGGTATGGACTCCATAACTCCTGGGTGCCTCTCCTTGAATTTAGATATCATATCATTTGTTTAACTTACTGAATAATGTAGTCAGTACCTGGGAACCTGCCTGCCTGGCACAATATATTGGTGCAGCCTACGAAGTTTACACTTTCAGGCCTTGCAGCGGAATTTTATTTAGTTTGTCCCAAGGTTAGGGAAGACGATGGGGGACTCTGGCATCTCCTCCATCTGCGTCGTGGAGTTAATTCATTGGGAGTGTGGAGGGAGGCGACACTGGGCTGTTTCCGCACTAATGGGACTCCAGAAACTTTCCCACTGGAGTCTGACTTGCTTTATGATGCAGCCGAGCAGCTACCAAACTCCCTTCATGGGGAGATGCTGTCTTTCAGAGTCACAGGGACTAGACCTGCGGGAGGGGCCCTCTCAAGTTCATCTCATTGCTATGGCCACCGCAATGGTCTTTGCCCACAGACTGTGAGCTCCTTGGGGTGGGGACTTTATTCATCTCTATGTCTCTGTCCCGGAAGAGGCATAGCTGGGACTCTGCCTTCCGTCCACTCTAGCCTGTCTCCTCTGTGTGGTGATAATCCTCAGCTCGAAGGAAGGGTGAAACCAACTTACCCTTGGCCTCTGCTTGTCCAGCCGGCATCCTCGGTCCACTGTACATCCAGGCCCATGTCTATGCTGTTTGCCGTCATGTTCCCCTGGATAATGGGCTTTCTTTTTGTCTCCAATGTTCTGAATTTTCTGTACCTTTTTAGTCTCTGTTCTAACCTTTTCTTCCTCTGATCCTTTCTTCCCTGGACTGTTCCAGATGGTATAGTGTTGGGAAGATCTGTAGTTCAGATCTGTAGGCTCTGGAGCTAGATGGCCTGGGTTCACATGCCAGCTGTATTGCTTCTTCCCTGTGTGGTCTTGGGCCAGTTACTTAACCTCTCTTTGGCCTGGTTTGCTCATCTCTCAAAAGGGAGCAGATAGGGTCGTGAGAAGATAAATGAGATAATCTACAGGTAAAGAACAGTGGTGGCACATGGCATGGGCCATCTAAGGGTTAAACCACATAATGTCGCTCTCTCCCTCCACCCTCTGGGCCTCTCAGGGACTCCTCACCTTCAGGATGCTGTTGGGGACGGGTGCCTTGTCCTGCTCTCATCCTCCCTGAACCTGCATCCCCTGGCTCCGGGTCCAGCAGTCAGGCTGGACCTTCCCCCACGGGCCTTGGCAATGGTCTGTGGATCTCAGTCAGCCTGAAATGAAGTGCGCAGGGAGGGCTGGCCGGCGTGTCCCTGCTCCTGACCTTGGCTCTCCTCAAGGTCATCCCAGGTGAGCTGAGCTTGAAGTCCTTCCCCTCTCCTCATGGGCTGAGTGCCCTGTGGCAGAGGTCGACCTTTCCAGGTAGAGAAACCAGGGGTTCTGCGCAAGGGAAGGATAAAGAGAAAGAAATGCTCACCGGTCCTAAGCTGATGGCAAAATGTCTTGTCTTACAAGCTCAATGCACCGGAGGAGGGGACAAGTGGGGAAGAGGAAGGGACTCAGGGATGCCATCGTGGTCTGAGGTCCCTGTGGAGCAGCTCTTGTGGACAAGAGTCGGGGGCTGCTTCCAGGGCAGAGTTAGGACTCAGAGGGAAGGGGAGACACATATTTGGCTCAATAGCCAGGTGACTATTCTAATAATAGCTAGAGCTGCCCCAAGGGGCTTTGTAAGATACTGAGCTCCCCGACACTGTCACAGGAGAGGGTAAGTCCAGCCTTCTGTGGGGTCTGTTGTGCTGAAAACACTTCTTAAAAGCTTACTATGTGGGGCTTCCCTGGTGGCGCAGTGGTTGAGCGTACGCCTGCCGATGCAGGGGACGCGGGTTCGTGCCCCGGTCCGGGAGGATCCCATGTGCCGCGGAGCGGCTGGGCCCGTGAGCCATGGCCACTGAGCCTGCGCTCCACAACGGGAGAGGCCACAACAGTGAGAGGCCCGCGTACTGCAAAAAAAAAAAAAAAAAAAGCTTACTATGTGCTAAGCCCTGCATTAAGCCCTTTATTATCTCAGTTACTCCTCACTGCAACTTTATAAGGGTAGGTACACTGATCATGTTATATACATAAGGAAATTAAAGCCCAGAGGGTTTATGAGGCAGAACCAAGTCAGGAAGGCCAAGTTTCAGTCTTGGCCTGATTACTTCTTATATGTCACTGGGCACATCACTTTTAGTTCCTCTAATCTCAGTTTCTGTGACTGGAAACCCATGAACTCTGTAAGTGCCCAGCAAAGATGTGCTACTGCTATTTTCAGGTGAACACAGGCTGATTTCAGCATCTCCTCTTAGATTAGGTCACTGTGGTCCTGGGTTGAATCAGGCTCCAGTCCGTCTTCTTACCTGCAGTCAAAAGTCTTAGCTGCGCCAAGAACATCTTTTCAAAGAGGCTTCTGCAGGATGTTGGTAGGTATCTGTGAAAAAGATCCCTTAATCAAAGCAGTTTGAGAAACAATGGGTTAAACAAAGCTAAGTAGGTTATTTGCTGCAGGACTTCTCAGAGCTTTTATAATGTTAATACGAGGACTTCCCTGGCGGCACAGTGGTTAAGAATCCGCCTGCCAGCGTAGGGGACACGGTTTGATCCCTGGTTCAGGAAGATTCCACATGCCACGGAGAAGCTAATCCCGTGCACCACAACTACTGAGCCTGCGCTCTAGAGCCCGCGAGCCACAACTACGAACCCAGTGCCACAACTATTGAAGCCCGTGCGCCTAGAGCCCGTGCTCTGCGACGAGAGGAGCCACCGCAACAAGCCCGCGCACCTCAACGAAGAGTAGTAGCCCCCTCTTGCCCCAACTAGAGAAAGCCCACGTGCAGCACCGAAGACCCAACACAGCCAAAAAAAAAAAAGAAAAAGAAAAAAAAAGCCTAATGAATACTGTGACGCTCCTAAAGAAGGTTATGGTATGCAGCACCCCCAAATTTATTTAATCATGTACCTCTCTCCATCCTTTTATGTTTGGCATCATTGCTCAGGACTGTTTGCTGACTCTCTAAGCTAATCACTTTTGGGAAAGCTCAGACCTCCCTGGCTCTTGATAAGGGGCAGGGAGAATAAATCAAGACAGGAGGCTGTCATGATAGCTAGCACCCAAGTGGAATCACAGGAACAACCAAGAGAATGACCTTCCCCAACTCCTGGACAGGGGTAGGCATGCAGGTGCAAGATGTGGGTTCTCTGGGTTTATTTAGGCTGGTAGCAACATGACAGTAGGGGAAATGGCAGCGGGCACCGAGCCCACGACTTTGCTGAGCATTTGGGTTTTGTTTATCCTTTATACCACTCAAGCCTGCCCCCTGTGCTTTAATTCTCTATCCTATGTGCAAACATTGCCCAGTTTGGTTCCCAGATCTCCTTCTCAGTTTACAAGAGCGTCCAGATCATCTAATCTTTTCCTCATTGTCATTTCTGGGTCACCAAGATTCTTAGAGACATGTTGTTCTTGCTGACCAAGATGTTTATTAATTCTATCGATTCAATACAATACATTCCTTGTCTACCAAGGAAACATGATAGATAAAATATACCAAGCTCGCGTTAACACATGCAGAACCTCTTACAAGGTACGCTTCCCTTTCCTATTATCCAGCCTAATTATTTCTCCCTGTTATAGTACAATACATTTTCCTCCTAATCACTGGTCCATTTGGGAATCATGTCTTGAAGACAGTTAGGGAAAAGGGGGTGGTGGCTGGCTTCGTGGGCTGCGTAGTGGAGGGCTCAGTCTCTAGGCTTCAGCTCTGGAAGTGCTGAAGGGCTGCTTGGTCTTTCAGCCCAGGAAGGGTCCAGTCAGCTGGTTCTGACCCTTGTGGCCTCTAGGCCCTTGTGAAAAAGAAAAATGAGTCAGCATCAGCTCCAGTGTAGTTTGCTTCCCTCCTAATCGGTGCCAGGGCCCCAGACACCAGGGATGTAATTACTTATGCTGTCGAGAAAAGGGAGTTCTTAAAGTGATTTATCATGGAGGTGACAGAAAATGACATTTGCTCATCACTTAAAACAATGAGCCTGCCAGATGCTGACCACGCAGGTGTAGGCAGGGGGAGGTGGCAGCATTTCATCTTTATTGGACTTCTTTGGCTGAGTTAATGAAACATTAGCCCCCCAGGGAGATTTCCCTCCAGGAAGAGACACCCCCTGACATCTGTTAGGCCTTTGTCAGGGCTGTGCTACCCACATGAGCCCTTCTAAAAGGATTTAAAAACACTTATCAAACTTTTAGTATATCAGGCACTGTGCTGAGTGTTTTGTGTACATCTTCTCAAGACAACTGGTACGAGGTGGGTATTATCTCTCAGGTGCACTGAGAATGCCCAGGAGGCAGAGGTCGCCACAGGCGGACCACTCCAAAGGGCTGAGAGAGCCAGTTGCCATGGCAACTGGATAGCCATGCCCATGTACCTACTCTAAGGATAGGAGCTGATGACCAGGCTTAAGATTCCAGAGGCAGAAGTGAGCACTGTGGCTCTCTATGGTCCCACATTTGGTCCCCAAATCAGAGGTGTCTCCTGACTCATTACCACAATGTAGCAGCTGGGATGTTCTTGTATGTCTTTTCTCACAGTCTTTGTTTTCCTCTGGCTAGTCTCTTGCGCAACAAAAGCCCTCTGCACCACAGCCCTCCTCCACCTCTCTGTTCCTAGGTACACGCTTCTCCAATGCCCCCTTTCTCAAGGGGCGACATAGTGCAGTGGTGAATAACATGCAGCTGGAGTTTGACTGCCTGTCTTGTAATCCCAGCTCCTCTGTTAACTGTGTGACCTTGAGCAAGTTATCTAACCTCTCTGTGCCTTGGCTTCTGCACTTGTAAAATGGAGGCACTAAAAGTATCCACCTTAGAATTATTATAAACCTTTAAGAAGTTAATATGTGTAAAGTGCTTAAAATGACTTTAGTGTTAACTATTTTTACTTCATTAATATTTTGAGCAGTCACAGACTGTAAAATGGTGCAGCAGCTATGGAAAATGGTGTGGGAGTTCCTCAAAGAATTAAAAGTAGAACCATCATATGATCCAGCAATCCCACTTCTGGGTATATATCCAAAAGAATTGAACCGAGGATCTCAAAGAGATATCTGCACTCTCATATTGATTGCAGCATTAGCCACAATAGCCAAGATGTGGAAACAACCTAAATGTCCATCGATGGATGAATGGATGAAGAAAATGTGGTATATACATACAATGGAATATTACTCAGCCATTAAAAAAAGAAAGAAATTCTGCAACATGCTGCCATATGGATGAAACTGGAGGGCATTATCCGAAGTGAAATAAGCCAGTTACAGGACAAATATTACATGATTCCACTTACGTGAGGTATCTAAATTAGTCGATTTCACAGAAGCAGAGAGTAGAATGGTGGTTGTCAGGGCTGGAGCGAGGGAAAGTGGGGAGTTGCTACTCAGTGGGTATGGAGTGTCATTTCTGCAAGAGCAATCATTTCCAGGGTCTGCTGTACAACATAGTGTCTGTACTTAACAATACCGTATTTTGCACTTAAAATTTTTGTTAAGTGTCTTTATAGTGAAAGCAAAACCAAAAATAAAACCCTAAAAAATAAGAAAACAAAGGGGCATGAGGAAACTTTTGGAGGTGTTGGATGTGTTTATTAGGTTGATTGTGGTAGTGCTTTCATGAGTGCATGCATATGCCCAAACTCATCACGTTGTATACATTAAATTAACTATGTGCAATTTTTGTATATCAATTATAGCTCAATATAGTTGTTAAAAAGAAATAAAACTCAAAACAACAGGAAAGTATCATTAAAACAAATAAACAGTAAAACCACTATTTTGAGCACCCACCATGTGCTGTTGCTGGAGATACAGCAGACACCCTCATGGACATAGCCTCTGCTCTCAATGCACATTGTCTTCTCCAGAAAGCAGACATTAGTCAGATAATCATAGAAATAATTATGTACCTAAACTCATGACAAATGATGCAAAGAGGACGTACAGAAGCTAAGAGAGCATATAACAGGGGGATGTGACCTTGTGCGGGAGATCAGGAAGGGTTTCCTGGGGAAGTGATGTTTAAGCTCAGACCTGAAAAACAAGTAAGGGGTCAATAGACAAAGGGAGAAAAGAGGAGAATGTTCTAAGTATACACACACACACACACACACACACAAAGGTATGTGCAAAAGTCCTGGGGTAGGAAGAAGCATGCATTTTTGTAGAACCAAAAGGAAGACCAGTGTAGAGAGGGTATAGAATGGGGTGAATGATGTTGGGGGTGGTTCTTATTTTGCACACCTGGTGAGTCCCAGCCTCCTTCTGACCCATTTCCTCTCTCCCTCCTCTCAGAGAGGACAAGTGATCCTTCTGACTAGTGAGTTTGGGAAAAGGGGCTGAGTGTTCAGCCACCCCCTTTGTTTCCTTTAGGGATCTTCTGCCCCTGTGGGGTGAAGCTTGTGGTCCTACTACTCCCTGTGGCTGGAGGTGTGAGGCTGTCTTATGTGGAGGGCGGGATCAGGAAGCCCAGTGTTGCCACCTGAGCCACAGTCCCTAGTGGGGTCCCCAACACTCGAGATAGTACAGCTGGTATTTCACCTTCCATCTGCTGGCCTCCCTAAGTTCTGTATTCAGGCAGAATCAGAAAGCAGTGTCACTTACAAGTCCTCATCAGCCACCCTCCCTTTCTCCATTCTCTGGCCCAGAGTGCAGTGTTTCTCAGTTTGGAGGGCTAGCAGGTATCTTCAATACAACCTGTTTTTCCTTCATAGATGGAGGGTTGGGAGTGCGAGAAAGGAGTCCGGGAACCCCTTTAAGATTGGGAGGTCCAGAGATTCAATTACACTTTTTTTCTACCAGAAAGTGAACCGATTTAAATGGAATACATCAACAATTTAAATGGCATTGCTGACTTTTCTCTGTGATGAGAAATTTCAAACTCTTGAGTTTTGCCTCTCTGAGCCCACACAGCTTCTGGGTCTGGCTTCTGGCCCAGAGCATGAGGGTCCCCTCACTCTTTTACCCCCACTCAGATGGCAAACTGCCCAAGCCCGGCCATCCCTTTGCAGCTCATTATGCAAGGGATGCGCCTTCCATCTCACTTCATCCTCACAAGAACGCTGCAAAGGGAGGTCTGTGGTCCTATTTTATAGATTGGGTGACTGAAGCTCACAGAGAGGAAGTAACTGGCCCAGGGACACACGATAAAGAGTGGACACTCCAAGATTTGAATCCAAGCCTCTAAGATCTCAAAGACCATGCCACTGTCTGCCGGGAGCCTTATTATTTGTTGTTCAGGGGTTGCTCATTACTAGTCTGTGAAAGAAAGATGGGGTGGCCTCAGAAAATAAGAGGCAGAAGCTTCAGGAGCCTCAGGCCAGGAACTAGAGCTGCACAGACCTTCAGGATCCTCTTTTCATCTCGTATTTTGCTTCCTTTACTCTCACGGCAGGTGGGCTTTTCCCACTTCTTTGGGAACGGGGCCCCTCACAGCCCCAGGTGCCTATCCTGTCAGTTCCAGAACTACTCTCACCTCTCAGCTCAAAGATCCCTTCCTCAGGGAAGGGATTCCCAGATTGCAAGGTTAGGTCGCCGTGTCATTTTCCTCCATTGCACTGATCACAGTTTTAACTTATATACCGTGTGGTTATTTGATTAATCTGTGACTCTTCCATGAGACTCAAAGCCTCAAGAAGACAGTGCCTGACACATCCCTGGCACTCTACAGACACCCACTGAATACCCTCAGCAGGTGAAGAAGAGGGGGGAAAGGCGTTCCAGGCAGAGGGAATAACACATGCCAAGGCCCAGAGGAGAGAAGGAATCTGAAACTCTAAAAGCAGGCAGGTCAAGGGTCTGCTCAGATTGGGCCAAAGGCAAGGGCAGATGGTTCAGACAGCGTCAACCCAGTTAAGGGACTTTCTCCCAGGTGCAGTGAGAAAATTTTGCAAGCCAGGGAGTGACGAGGTAGGATTTGTGTTATAGCAAGTTTGTTCTGGCTGTAGCAAGTGGCGAGGCTGGAGGCAGGGAGGCCACGAAGGAGGCTGTGGCACTATTCCAGGAGAGGGATGAGTGTGGCTTGAAATAGGTTGGTGGCATTGGTGTTGGAGGGAAATGGATGCATTTGGGAGATAGAATGGATGGGACTTGGTGTGGGGCTGAGTTGAGAAAGGGGTGGAGGGAGACACTTGGGTCTGTAGCCCAGGCAGCAAAGGGCTGAGGGTTTGAGCAGGGGTGTGGTGGGTCCAGGCTAATGCTCAGTGACAGGTGGAGGTCTGTTTCTCTCAGGGCTCTTGACCTCTTACACATCTCAGAGGAGTGCTGTGAGCTGGGCCCCTGATAAGGCTTGCATTCAAGGGCTCAGGAGCTCCACCCTCCACAGCTAGACGTCATCCCATTACAGATAGCAGTTCTGGTCGCTCTGTCAGGCCACCTGAAGTCCCACCTGAGTCAGCTACAGGAGCTCAGGCAATCTTTGCTGGGCTGCAGTGCAGAGAAAGGCACCCTCAAGTGGAAACCAGAGGACAGCGCCTTCTCAGCCTGAAATGCCCAGATGAGTCAGGACAGGGTTTAGAAGGTCTGAACCAATCTGGGCTTGTTCATACAATGCCAGATAAGAGCACCAGGGGGCTCCCTTGAGTCTTGAGAAAGATTAGCACAGGCCAAAAAAGGAAGGTGGGTTTCCTTACCTTTGTATTGAGTGGTTTTTAACAGACTCATGGTACTTAATCCCTAGAGGGGATTAAGGAGGCTCTAGCACAGGAGGCTGGGATTGATTGATTGATTGACTGATGATCATTCATCCAACAAATAGCTGTTGAGAGTCTCTACGCCAGGCCCTGGAGTGCCATGGGAGTTGGAAGATCTGGACTTGCTACTAATCTACCTGGTAACCTTGGACAAGCCCCTTCTCCTTCCTGGATTGATAATCATAAAAGCTATGCTTTACTGAGTCATTTACATCTTCAAGGCGCTAATCATTTTAATCTCTCATAACGGTCCTTTGAGGTAAGCAAGATAATCCTCATTTTACAGATGAGGAAGCTATGTTTGGAGAGACTTAGTAACTTCCTCAAGGCCACAGGGAAACTAGGGAGAGCTGCAGTTCAAACTCAGCGCTGAAGATTAAGGGTGAATGCACCATTCTATGTTGCATCTTGGCGGTGGGGCACCATGGAAGGATTGGAAGTAGGAGGACGACATGATCAAATTCTTTATGGAAGATGGAGTGAGTGGGGGAGTGACCAGATAGGAGTGATAGTGGTCCATGCTAGGGATGAGGCCAGAGTAAGGGCCGAGTCCACAGGCCTAGAGAGGGGGTGTGTGATATGAACTACATTGGCAAGGGCAAATCCCTGGAATGTGGGGTCTGAGTGCACAGTGGGGTAGAGAATTCTGAGGATGTCAGTCATGTGCTGGCAAGATGGTGGAGCCATTGGCAGAGACAAGGAAGTTTGAGGAAGAACAGGTTTTAGGGGAAGGTAGACCTCTGCAACCTAAAGGTGCCCAGCCAAGCTGTCCCAAGCAGTGATGCCTGAGAGGGCCCTGGTCTTCTTTGGTGTGAAATCCTATCTTTCTTTAATAGGTTTCCAGGGAGGGGCCATATCTCTCTGTTTAGCTTTTAAGAATCATTGGAAATTGTGTATGACAGTGTACGTGTGTGTGTGTGTGTGTGTGTGTGTGTGTGTGTGTGTGTGTGTGTGTTTATTTCTTAGCTTCTAACCTTGGCAACTTGTGCTTCTTAAGTACTAATTACCTCTCGGACTCCAACAATTCTGCTTTCTTAAAACAGCCTCAGCAGACTCCTCCTGTCCGTGAACGGCCAAGCATGTGGTTGTCTCTGTGCAGAAGGCCTCTGGATAGTGCTGGGCCTGGGATGATTAGCCAGGAAGGCTGAGGCTCCTGGAGTAGACAAGGTGACTCAGGGCTGGCAGCCACAGCATCTCCACAGTGGAATCCTGGTCTCCAGGCAGAAGACTGCAGCAAGCTGCTGGCTGAGCTTCTTCCTGTCCCCTCCCACCTAATGAGAAGAGACAGGCCAACCACAGTGTCTGCTGGATGGGGGGGTGGGGTGGGGGGTCAGGGTTGTCCATGTGGACCAGGCAGATCCTACCCTGGGCAGGCTGACAGCCTCACTGGTCTCCTAGCACTGGAGGGGAAATTACCTTCCTCCTGTGGGAACATAGCACACTGCACAGTCACCAAGCTCCCTACTCCTGGAACCAACTCTGCTGAGTTCCGAGCTGAGCCTTCCCCCAAGACAGAGCACTGATAGTTGAGGAGCAAGAGTGCGGCCTTCAAGAGATGTGATAGGTCAGGGCTTGTCCTTCAAGGGAGAGGGTACAGGTAGCAGATATATGTAAGACATGATAAGAGCCACTCAACACTCTCATGTACTCCAGCACTGTATGCAGTGTGGTGTAGATTAGTGGTTAAAATATGTATGGGGGAGGAAAATAATCCCCCCTACTCTTCTGAATGCTTGGCTGAGACTCCTGGAATAAAAGAGATTAATAAGAGAAAAATAAACAGAAGTTTATTAACCTGTATACTCATGTTTACATGGGAGAGACCCAGAGAAAAACGAATAACTCCAGGAGGTGGCTTAGAACTCAAGCCTAAATGCCATCTTCAGCTAAAGGCAAAAGAAAGAAAGGTATGGGGGAGGCCAGTTCTGGGGTGGTGACGAGGAAAAGCACAGTAAAGAAGAGTAAAGTTTGTTATGCAGATTTAAGTTGGTGCCTTCTTCACTGGTAGGGGTCTAAAATTGTCTCCATGGAGTAACCTCTGTTCTTCCTGATCCAGAGCAGAGGAGGGACACATTTGTAAATTTACATCCTGCTTTTAGGCAAATAGAGGAGGGCAGAGAGCTTTTCTTGTATCTGCTTCTTCTCAATTGCCTTCTGTTGAAAATAATCCTTATGTCAAAGCAGCATTCTCTGGGGTGGCATATTCTGTTTGGAGATGTCTGTTTGGAACCTCTGTCTGAAATCTGGCAAACCTTGGTTCAAATTTCACTTCTTGTAGGCAAGTTACTCAACACCTATGAATTTCAGTTTATGTGAAATGGGGATAATAACAGAGCTGACCTCCCAGAGTGGTAGCAATGACTTGATGAGATTGTATTCATTTGTGGGGGCTGCCATAATAAAATACCGCAAACTGGATGGCTTAAACAACAGAACTTTACTGTCTTGTAGTTCTGGAGGCTAGAGGTCTGAATCAAGGTGTCAGCAGTGTTGGTTCCTTCTGAGGGCTGTGAGGGAGAATCTGTTCCTTTCCTCTCTCCAGGCCTCTTGTAGATGGCCATCTTCACCTTCATGTGGCATTGTCCCGTTATGTGTATCTGTCTCCAAATGACCCCTTTTTATAAGGACATCGGTCATATGGATTAGGGCCCACCCTAAAGACCTCATTTCAACATGATTACTTCTGTAAAGACCCTATCTCCAGATAAGGTCATGTTCTGAAGTACTTGGGGTTAGGGCTTCAATTTATGAATTTTAGGGGAGGCACAAAATTTAACTCATAACTGAGATATTGCAGTCAAGACACTTAAGTACGGGGTTAGATAGTACGGACTAAGCATGCTATAAATCATCATCGCTGTCACCACCACGGTCCCTAGCCTCTATCCCCCATCTCATGCTCTGTTTTAGCCCCAATATCCTGCCTGTTCCCCAATGCTTCCTACCCTATTCATTCCCACCCTAACTTCTATCTCCTCTCCTTCCTTACTTGAGGATTCAATCGCCATCCTCAGCACAGAAAGGATCAGTGATAAATGGCGTGAAAGGTTGAGATCATCGGGTGTGTGGACCACAGGTCCAGGCTGCTGGTTCCTGGCTGATAAGTGAAGCCTGCCTCCCGCATCTTTGATGATCTTCACTCTGGGACTTGCTCCCTTCAGCCTCTAAAATAGGATGTGGATAAGGGTTAAGAAGTTGGACCCTAAAGCCGGTTACCTCCCAGCTCGAGGATCGGCAAGCTACAGTCTATGGGCCATATGTGGCCCACTGCCCGATTTTGTAAGTAAAGTTTTATTGGGACACAGCCACACCCTTTCATTTACATACTGTCTATGACTGCTTTTGCTTTACAAATGCAGAGTTGCATACTTGCAACAGAGACCATATGGCCTGCAAAGCTGAAAATACTATCTGGCTTGTTATGGAAAAAGGCAAATATCTTAACCTCATGTGCCTCACTTTGCAATTTATTAATTGGAAGTGGTAATGATACCTTCCTCATGGTACCTTCCTCCTATTACAATGGAGTTGTTATGATTATTTAATGATCTGATACATACCATGCTGCATTGGCTATGAGTATTATTATTATATGAGTATTAGTAATATTATTATACAAAACTGTAGCCAGACTCCATGGACTCAGAGCCCTGTGCTCTCAGCTAAGGGTGTAATCAGGGCCCAAGGCCCCAGCACACAGCCTTAATGGAGGACCTCAACTTCTCTAAACCCATAGCATCTTCTGGCCTGAGAAGATCTTCTCTGGCTCCTTCTGGCTTGTATAGATAGGCCTGTGGTGTCTCTCTGGTTTTAATTTCCAGGCTGCCCTAGACCTGGAATCTCACACCTGCCCCGGTCTATGCCATCGCGTTTGACTACTATTTATTGAGAACCTACTATGTGTGCAGAAACTCTTGAGCTGGGCATTCCCATGTCTAGAGATAAATATGACATCATCCCTGCCTTCAAATTTATCACCCTCCTTCCACTCCTTATATAACAGGGCTCCTGGTAGATCGGACCTTACAATTTCTGAAGCAGAAAAACTTATTTTAAAAATAATGCACAGTGTCTGTCTTTTAGGGTGGAGACTGTCGCTTTGTTCTTGGCAAAACCTCTTGAGTGGGCCCTTGTGGTTATGTAAATGAGAAGCAAGTGCTCTCCCTGCTTCTTGGAGAAGGCCTAAATGTGATGTTAGGTGTACTGCTTAGTAATGTAAATCAGAAGGGTATTTTAGCAGAACCATTCCTCTGCAAATTATGTTCCCTTTAGAGAAATGCTTCCTTTCTAATTCTGAATCCAGACTGCCCCGTGCCTGTAAATTTTTGCATTTGTACCAAGATGGTGAAGTTTTTCTTAGCGCCCTTGTTGGAAGGGAAAGTGGAACTGGGAAAGTGGAGAGCACGGAAGGGCTGTGTAGCCTGAACTTCTGGGCACTGCCAGGGAAAGAGTGGGGAAAGGTCTGGGCTGGCCTCAGCCAGCACAACCTGGCTCTCCCAGAGACCCAGACTTTGGGAAATGTGCTGTGGGATTCTCGCAGGGCTGTCTTGTTGGGGACCTGGTGCTAGACCTCACCCCTGTGGGTGGGTAGGGGTCCCCATTGTCTACCATTTGGGGATAGGATTTGAGGACTTGGGATGCAGATCTGTGCTTGGAGAGGAAGGGCTGGCCAGCAGTCAAGCGGGGAGCCAGTCCCACAAGACGTTTTGAGGTCAGGTTTGGGTCTGGATGTTCCAAGGGTGGCCACTACTAGGAGTAGCTCTAAATTGTGCCTTATGCTGTACTTCCTTTTCTTTAGTCCCAGATCTTCAGTAAAGTCCTGCTAAAGTTCTAGCTTGTTTGCAGCAGTAACATAGGTAATCGGCGTTAGCAAATTGGGGGAGGAGATGACCCAGGTTCAGAAGAGCAGTCAATTCCTGAGCAAGGGCGCCAGAGGTGGCCATCTTGTGACATCAGGCAAGGTCGGCTGGGCTCAGCAGCCTCTTGACCTCACTGGAGGCAACAGCTTGCTCTGGAACACTCTGGGCTGTACCTTGGGAGAGTCTTGGAAGGAGCTGGAGGACAGGTTGAGGGGTTCATTTCCAGCAGTGAGGGGGTGTTCTCCCAGATTAGGCAGGAACAGCAGTCTGTCACCCTTCATTTCTTGGCCTGCTAAACCAAACCACCTGGTAATGATCTGTACTTCCTTTTGCCTTGGAATATTTCACTGTCACCTTTCCCCTGGTTGACAGGCAGGATCTAAATACATTTAATATCTGTTTGGCCTATTGATGTTAGACCTGACAGAGAGCCCTTGTGATAAATAAAACCACCTGTGACAGAGTGTCTGGAGCAAGCAAGCCCTTCAGCACATGTGAACAGGCGCTCAAGGCCAGGTGCCAAGGGTTCACAAGGTGGAGAGAGGAGGGGACCTCTCAGGACAAGCATCCCTGGGGTACGGGCCCGGGGTGATTGTCACGTTGGTGAGATGGCATTGGAAATGAAGGCGGCTGTGCAAAGTTGCAATGGGAGAGGGTAGCTTTCTCTTTCTTACTGAAGCGTCTTCTGAATGTCCACTTTTTGAGCTTAGCAGGTAACACCTATTTTCTAGTTCCCATCATTCAGTAAAATCTCCAGGGCTTCCAGGAGCTAAACGCCCCGACTGTGTCTGCTGTTCCTGGTACCAGATCATTCTCTGTGGGGGAAATCGGATCGGGGCAGGAACTAGCTCTGTGTAGCAAGGCAGTAGATTAGAAGCAAGTTCTCTCTGAGAGGACCTACATGAGAAATAATCACAGAGGAAGGGGTGAGAAGAAACTCTAAGGAGAAAAAACATTTAGTGCACGAACCAAACACTTCGCACACTTTTGGAGCCCTGAAGGTACCATGTCCTTTGCAGAGGGACTGCATGGGTCAAGCAGCACTTTATTTGGAAAATTCAGATCAACAGCCTGCTTTCAAATGACTTGGAGCCAGATGCCTGCTGGTGTATAATGTCTGCCAGCTGCTACCTACAGGTGATTTGCATGGGTGGTTTCTGCCCTTGCGTGGGGCCTCGGTGCTCTCTCCATGACTCTGGGTGACTCTATTCAAGAAGATCCCCAAAGCATAAGAGGAGAACAGGCCTAATGGGCTACAAGTCATGTGGTTTGGAGAGAGCCTGGTGACCTAGGGCAGTGGTTCTCTGGTGGTTCTCTCTCTCTTCTTTTCCCCGTTCTCCTTTATTCCACAAACACCTAGTTACAAGTTGCATAAATCAAAAAATAAAGGCAGAGAATGGTTGGGGAAGATTTTTGTGATGTGTAGGGGGTGGGAAGGGAGGAAGGGGTGGGAACCTGTCCTCTCCCTGAATCCACACACAGCCCTGGACTAGGGCTATGGCCCCTGCAGTGGGGAATCTGAGAAGGAGCTAGGCAAAGAGTAGCTGAAGGATGGAGGAGGCCCTGAAACCCAGAGCTCACCCCCAAAACCCCTTTAATGCATGGCAAGGGGAGAACGGGGAAGGTGAGGGGGTTCAAAGAGAGAGCAGCAAAATGAAACCTCAAGGCAGTGGATACAGGAGAAGCGGAGTCATCATGGGAAGGAGATTAAAGAAAGACAAAGTAGGTAAAGGGGCAGTGAAAGGCAGAGACAGCAAGGCCCGCCCCTCTGAGCTGGATTGCTTGTGATTTCAGGAGAAGGAAGCTGGCCAGAGCCCAAGGAGAGATTGACAGGTCTCCTCTGCCCCCAGAGCAGAGGAGAGATGATGCTCTGGACTGCTGTGAAGCTGATGTCCCTTTTCTTGAAATAATGCAGACAAAGACAGAACCTATGACTTTTCCTTTGAATAGGAATTGAGTTTTCCAGGGGAGGACATTTAATAAGTTTCACTCAGGAAGTCTCTGTTACCAATAAAGACTTAACAAAGTTAATTAGACTAAACAGCAATTATGTGTCTCCTCATTGTTCAATTTTCTGCTGAACTGGTGTTTCCTGATTAATTTTCTGATTAAAATGTATTAAACTAAAAAAGCCAGCAAACAGGCCTTGGCAGGTTCCCAAAGAAGGAGGGAAGCTGCAGCTGGCTGTGCAGGGCAGTGGTCATTGGGGCCACTGAGGTTGGATTCCACCTTCCCAGGTAGGGGCCCAGGGCAGGTGAGAGGTCGAAGAAAGGGGAGGTGGCATCCTGCCTGCCTGCATTCCCACAGACACAACTATCAGTGTCATCACTTAGAGTCTTCCCTTCCCCAAACCTGGGCTTCCCCCTGGATGGGAATGGCATCTTGGCAAATGGCACCTACCTGGAGGTGTCCTACAGAAACCTAGGAGTCACCCTCCATCTCCCTTGCCCCCTCCTTAGCCTGCTCAGGATGTACTATAATCATTTCCTTATAAATGTCCTTAACTGCCTTCCTAGCAGAACCTCCATCCTGGCAAGAGCCCCATCCTGGCTAACTCCACTCATTGGTCCTCCATGAACTCGCACCTCTGAGCATTGCTATAGAAACCCTATAACCCTGCTGACCGGTCTCGCTCTGATTTCATGCCCACAGACCTCAGATGGGCACTCGACACTGCCCAGCAATGCCACAACACTGCCTCCCCGTGTTCCCTTTCCCACTCGGAGACAGCAGCCTCTCTCTGCTCAAACCCCCAACCCTCCCCCACTTCCTCACTGTCAGCTCACGACCTTGCCTTGTACTTCACTGAGACACAGAAACAATCCGACAAGGACTCCTGTGCCTTCCCATCGCTAAATTGACATACCTCCTCCTATTACAATGGAAGACGTGTCCCTACCCTTAACAGAGGCCGACCCCTCCACGCGACCCTGGATCCCATTCTTTCTCACCTTCTCAAGGACTTTGTTCCTGTAAATATCCTCTCTCTTTCCTGCATCATCAGTTTCTCCCCTCTCAACTGGATCATTCCCGTTAGCATACAAAATGCTGTAGTACCTCTTATCTTAAAAAAAAAAAAAAGAAAAACTACCTTCAAACAGCACACAGATCCTATAGTTACTCTTTTGAATGTCGGATGCACTTCACAATCATAAAAAATAAAACAAAAGTTCCTTCCCTTGATCTCACATCCCATCCCTGTGTTGCCCATTTTCCTACCATCCTTTACAGCAAAGTTTCTCAGAGGAGTGGTTTGGATCCATTGTCTTCACGCCCACATCCCTTGTTCTCTCCTCCACATACTTGAACTTGGCTTCTGTCCTGCTTAGGTCACTGAAGTTGCTCTCATCGCAGCCAACAACACACACGTTGCCCAATCCAACGTCTCTTTCTCTTTCTCCTCTTACCCAAGCTCTCGGCAGCATAACCACTATCACCCGTTTCTCCCTGAGATGCTGGCCTGGTTCTTCTCCTACCTCGCGATCTGCTCCTTCTCAGTCTGCCTTGCTCCCCTCCTCAACTCCACATTGAAACGCTAGGGATTCTGTACCCTCTTTTTCTCCTCTTTCTATGCTCTCTTTAGGTGATCTCATAAGACTTGGCTTCAACACCATGGCTTTAGAAACTTTCTCTAAGCTGAATGACTCACACGTTCCTATCTCCAGCCTAAATCTCTCCCTTGAGCTCCAGTGTGAATGTCCAACTTGGAATTCCACATTTCCGCTTGGTTATCTAATAGATATTTCTAATCGAATCCATCCCAAAGTGAACTGCTGATCTCCCTCCACGCCTAAACACACCCCCCAACCCCCAGTTTCTTCACATCTCAGTAAATGCCCCCATTGATTGCCCAATTACTCAAGCTGAAAACGTGGCATCTTTCTTGAGTCTGCTCCTCCTCTCCTACTCACACCAGCAAGTGTTACCTCCAAACCATATCTTTATTTCGGCCACTCCCCTCCATCTCCACTGCTACCATTACAAGCCAAGTCATGTCTGTTCTTGCCTGGACCAATGTCTCCTAACATTGGCCTCTACTCTGATTCCTATAGAGCCCTGTCCCCCTAGAGCACTGTATCAGTTATCTACTGCTGTGTAACAAGTCATCCCTAACTTTAGTGGCATAAAACAATAATCCTTTTATTTGCTCACAATTCTGTGGGTCAGCAGTTTGGGCCAGGCTCAGCTGGGTGGTTTTTCTGCTGGTCTGACCAGGGCCACTCATTCCACTGCAGTCAGCTGACAGATCAGCTGGGGCTGGTTGGAGTAGGGACAGTCAGCTGGGGCATCTTTTCTCTACTCTATGTGGTCTCATCCTCCAGTAGGCTAGCCTGGGTTTCTTCACATGGTAGGGTGATTTGTGCCTGAGTCTTAATTTATAAAGATGACTGGGTGATGACATGGAGAAGTCAGTGCCATTGAAAGAATAATTTAAAGTTACAGTTTCATTAGAAGTGAGAGCACAGCACTCCATGCAGGGCCACAGGGAGAAGCACCAGTGTCATTCAAGAGGCAGAAAGGAATGCAGGGAAGGCATCAACCACAGCCTTTATTGGAATTTCTGCGGGAAGCAAAGCCGGCCTGGGCAAACAGCTTAGGATTGGCTGGTTTGAATAATTCTAGCAGGCTTTGAGGCATAGGAGCTGTCTTTACTTGTCTGGTAGCCGGTCCGGGTTGATTTAGGACAAGGGAAATATTGGCCTGGTATGAGAGCTAGATAAAGGAGGAGGTTGGGGTTATGGACTTGGGACTGGTTGGTTTATAAATGAAAGTTGGGCTCACTGACAAGTTGTTTACTATCTAGGAATTAGCCAGCCCTGGGGGCAGTCACTCCCCAGCCAGCAAGGCCCTCTAAAGATGCCTAGACATCATAAAATATAGAAAATAATAAATATGATTAGTACGCAGGGTGGCAAGATGGTAAGTGTGGAAGGAAACTGTACAGTTTCTTTTGAGGTTTAGCTTTGGATCTCCCAAACATTTCACTGCATTGATCAAAGTAAGTCATAAGCCAGCTCAGGTTCAAGGGAGATGGGGAAACAGGCTTCTCCTCTTGGTGGGGGAGTGGCAAATCACAGAGCAAAGGGATGTGTATACAGGAATTGGAGGAAATTGGAGCCATATTTTGGAACATTTTACTGGCAGCCAGAATGATGTTTTAAAAGTAGGAATCAGAGAATATTGCTCTCCTATGTAAAACACTCTAATGGCTTCCTTCCTGCTGCTACTGAAATAAAAACACATGGCCCTGCAGGCCCTCCATGATCTGGTCCCCGCTGACCTCTTTAGTTTTATCCATCACCCCTAGCCTTGGTTCACTGTGCTCTGGTCACACTGGCCTTTTTTCTACTTCTTGGATGCTCCTAGCTCATTCCAGCCTCAGGATCTTTCCCTCTGGAATGCTAATCTGTAGAACTTAGCCATTTTGGCTCCTTTATCCATTTCTTAGGTTTCAGCTCAAGAATAGCAGCCCAGAAATCCATTTCTTAACCTGTTAACCAAAATCATCTTTCCCTACCTCCACCATGAAAGTCTCTAACGCATGGGTCCTGTATCATTTTTCTTAATTATAATGGCTAATACTTACATAGTGCTTACTATGGGCCAGGCCAGTTTGAAGTCCTTTATGTATATCAACTCATTGCATCCTCACAACCATCCTGTGAGTTAGATACTATTAACATTTTCATTTTGCAGATGAGGAAACTGAGGCAGAGAAAAATTCACCTGTTCAAGCTCACACATCTTTTTTTTTTTTTTAAGTCTTTATTGAATTTGTTACAATATTGCTTCTGTTTTATGTTTTGATTTTTTTGCCATGGCTGTGAGGCATGTGAGATCTTAGCTCCCCGACCAGGGATTGAACCTGCAACCCCTGCATTAGAAGGTGAAGTCTTAACCACTGGACTGCCAGGGAAGTCCCTAAGCTCACACATCTTTAATCATGTTTGTTTTTGTTTGCTTCTTTATTTTATTATTCTTTTTCCACCCCACCATAAGTTTTACGGGGATAAGACTTTGGCTCCCTTGTTCATTGCTCAATTCCAGTGTCTAGAATGGTGCCTACTACAGAGCAGGTGTTCCATAAATATTCGTTGAATAAATGAATAAGCCCTCCAGTCCAATTTGTTGCCAAACCCGTCTATCACATTTCATAAACATTTCTTCATTTTGGCCACATTTCTCTCTTTCCACCACATAAGTAAAGATAATCTCTTATCTGGTCCCTTGTACCAGCCTATGTAGACTCAGTCTCGCTTCCTCCAACCCACAGCAGGGTGAGCAAGCTGAAATAAAAAGCGAGGCAACATTCTTCTGCTTAAAGACCTCTCATGGCCTCTGATACCATCACAACAAACTGCATGCCCCTTAGAGTGGTCTGCATGGGCCTGATCGGGCTCCCTGCGTTTCTCTCCCAGAACTGCTAGCACCACGTTCTCCACCACTCCCCAGACGTGCAGACTTCTTCCCGCACACATGTCCCTGGGTGGAGTGCCTTTCTTTTCTTTCTCCATGCAGACTCCTATTCATCTTTTGAAACCCAATTTAAATGATCCTTGTTTATATTCACAGGCATATAGTTTGTGACTCACTTCTCCATACCACAGATACTCATCCAGCCAGCCAGCCAGCAAACATTTACTGAAAACCACCTGTAGGGGGCTTCCCTGGTGGCGCAGTGGTTGAGAGTCTGCCTGCCAATTCAGGGGGCACAGGTTCGAGTCCTGGTCTGGGAAGATCCCACATGCCGCGGAGCAACTGGGCCCGTGAGCAACAACTAGTGAGCCTGCGCGTCTGGAGCCTGTGCTCCGCAACAAGAGAGGCCGCGATAGTGAGAGGCCCACGCACCACGATGAAGAGAGGCCCCTGCTCGCCGCAACTAGAGAAAGCCCTCGCACAGAAACAAAGACCCAACACAGCCAAAATAAATAAGTGAATTTATTAAAAAAAAAAAAAAACAAAAAAAAAACAACCTGTAGAAGCTCAGTCTACGGTTTAGAGAAGTGCAGTAATTTTTTTTTTTAAAAATACTTAACCATCTGTGTGTTTGTTTCTTCCTTTACATTGAAAGCCTCATTTGCTTTTATATCCCTAATGCCTAGCTTAAGAAATGTTTGCTGAATAAATGAAGATAATTATGAAACAAACCAGCACAGATTATTGAGGGACAATTGGAGCAGACCCAACCCAGTGTGGGAGGCTCAGGGAAGGCTTCTTGGGAGAGGTGATGTCTGAGCTGAGATTTACTTTTTTCTTGCCTTTCTCCCTCAGACTGTGAGCTTCCTAACGGCAAGGATTTTGTACCATTCATGTTTTTATCTGGGCCAGCATGTAACACAGTGCACATATAAATTAACTCAATACTTTTTTTTTCAATTATTCTTATCATGGGAAAATACACATAACATAAAATTTACCATCTTAACCATTTTTAAGTGTACAGTTCAGTAGTATTAGGTACGTTCATATTGTTGTGTGACTATCACCACCGTCCATCTTCAGAACTCTTTTTTTTTTTTTTTTTTGCGGTACGCGGGCCTCTCACTGCTGTGGACTCTCCCGTTGCAGAGCACAGGCTCCGGACGCGCAGGCTCAGCGGCCATGGCTCACGGGCCCAGCCGCTCCACGGCACTTGGGATCCTCCTGGCCCAGGGCACAAACCCGTGTCCCCTGCATCGGCAGGCGGACTCCCAACCACTGCGCCACCAGGGAAGCCCCAGAACTCTTTTCAATATTGCAAAACAAGAAATAATTTTTGAATGAATGAATGAATATTCTTTGTCATGCTCCCTAGTCCTTCATGCCTATCCTATACCCAGTATTTACAGTAACTCAATAATTCAATTTACCCACAACACCTCTTGTCTAGAGTAAGACCTAGCCACACTGTGCAAAACCAGACAACGTGACTTAGAAATCTACCAGGAATGATCAGATTCACACTAGAACCACATGCACTTTGCCTTTGAACTCTTCATAATTCAGGATGTCTCCTACCCCCAGACCTGGGAGGGCTTCATCTTATCAACTGTGCCACTGAGTTGGAATTCCAAACTGGTCCCTGGCATCTGAGCCCAAGTGTTCTAATTGTAACGGGAAGGCTGATTAGTTGCACGCTCACCCCCTTCCCCTGCTTCCTTCCTCCCTGTGTTAACTGTGTAGGCATCTGTCTCCCCTGCCAGATTACATGCTCCTTTGAGGCCAGAGACCATACCTTGGGCATGTTTGTACTCGCCACAGTGCCTGCCACATCACAGGCAGACATCAATAAAGGGTTGTTAAATAAATAAATAAATAAATAAATAAATAAACAACCCACTCTGAATGATTTATCCTAATCAACTCCTTGGAAATAGTTCCCCCAGGATGGATTCAATATGTGGTTTCTCACATCTTCTAAAAGGCTTACCCTTTTTCTGCACCAAATTATGGTCATTCCAGGTTCTAGATCATTGGTCTCCATAAACTACCCATGCAGGTCTCTCCAACCCGAACTGTAATAACCGGCTGGACTCTGCAAGCCAAGACCCCTCCTGGGCTCCCAGCTTGATGCCTGGGCAGGAGTTTTGGCCTCATTGAGTCCCAGAAGTGATACTGTATTGTGACTGAGATATGATGGTGTGATGGTCGTAGGCTAGGAACTCAGGACAACCTGAGGGTGTTGTGTGCACAGGAAGGCTTTCTTACCAGGGGCCTTGGCTGTAAACCCAGTGTGATGCATGAGTCAGCAGCCTTGGCAGTGAGGGGTCACCTCTGCCTTAGCTATGTGGGCGTCAATGACCTAAACATTTTGTTTGCTTCATTTTGTTCCACCCAGAGCTTGGACCCCCGTCTCAGCTCCTATGATTTCAGTGGGAGGACAGATTAGTCCAAAGCTTCAGAGTTAGCGAGTGAAACCAGAAGAAGGATTGAGAGAGGATTTACCTTGGTGCTTAGAGCTGAGCTCGCCTAGATCATCCAAGGCTTTTTCCCCTGGGACGTTTCCTTTGTACCCCTCTTACCTACTCTCATAGGAGAAGAGAGAACATCCATAAAATGACCACACCCATGTTTGCACAACCCCTTTAAAGCCCCATTTAGTGAGACTGTGGCGGCCCTGAATTTGAACTCTGCTGAGCGACACCCCTTCTCCAGGAGGTGGGGAACCAGGTGGATGGGAAGGTACAGGTTCTTTGATCTCTCCCTAGATCCCAGTATCTTCCTTCCTACCACCTCCAGGCCCTGGACCCAATTCAGTTCTGAGGAAGGGGACTCGAAGGAACTCTAATTTAGGGTTCAGTATCTCAAAGACTCAGTCCAGTCTTGGAGAGAAGCTTCTGCTTAATCCTCAAACCAAAGCCCTCCTTTGTACCCCTGGTATCTGGGGCTTAATTTGCCCCTCCCTCCTCACCTTATGTTCTTGCCTTGTACCCCAGTCCTACTAACACTGAGGTCTTACCTAGTTCAGACCATCCTTGTGGGTATGGGATTCTGTCTCTGAGCCCTGGTCTCTGGGACCTTAGTCCTCCTTACTCCCTGCCAGGTTCTTTGCATTGGCCTGTTCCACTCACCTTTGAAGCACTTATTTTTGCCTAAATCCTTTTGCAGCTGAACTTGCTTGGAAAACTGTTCATCTGTTGATTACTTGTTAGCCCTTCTCTGGATCCTGGGGCACCCCTGGCATGGGTTGACTTGTTTCAATCAGCTTCAGCTGGGCTCAACTTATGGCCCTGGCCACATTCTCGCTGATACGCTGGGTCTTCAGGCACCAGCCTCTCCTGGTCCCACTCAAACCCCTGCTCCCTTGTTTCCAGCTCCTCTGCTGACTGATCTTGCATGAAGACTAACTAGGTCTGGACAGAACTGCTTGAATACTGATCATTGCTATACTGTTTAGTGTCACCCAGATGGCAGCTTAAAATAATGAAAAGCTTTGGTTTTTTTTCCAGCATTATTGATTTACTATCAGTCGTTAGTCCCCAAAGAGAAAATATTTGAGTGGATGCAGATTAAACCATAATAGGAGAGAATAGTAATGGCCCCATGTTCAATGGGATAAAATATGATTACACTCTGTTATTTCAAATTTATGTTTAAATAACCTAATTGAATTTTTAGATGACCTGGATATATCTACTCCTGCTATGGTAGTTTAGGAGGCAAACAAGTTTTCTTTGCTGAGGACTGGTTTGCTGAGTACATAAGTAAGGTTTAAGAAATGATTATTTTGTTTATTTGTGTATTCATTCATTTATTAATTATGCATGCATGTGTTTATGCATTTGTTCACTCTACCAAACACCACTGGAATGCCCAGCATGTCCCAGACACTGGGCTAGTTGTTGACGATTCGGAGGTAGGTCAACAGTGGTGCCAACCTCAAGGAGCAACTGTTCCAGAAGAAGAGGAAGATTATTACAATGCAACATGTGTGGTAGGCAGCCTCTCCAATGGCCCTCCGTGGTCCCTGCCTCCTGTGTTCATACCCTTGTGTACTCCCTTCTCCTGTGTGCGGACTGGACCTAGTGACTCACTTTTAATAAATACAGGAAAAGGGATGGGATGTTACTTTTGTGACCAGGTTACAGAAAGGCTCTGGCTTTCGTCTTGGGCTTCCCTCCTCCCCCTCTCCACCTCTTGCTCTGAGGGAGGCCTGCTTTATGGATAGGCTCATGTGGAAGGAACTGATATCTCTGACCAATAGCTAGTGAGGACCTGAGGCCTGTCAACAGCCACAGGAATGAGCTTGGAAATGGATCTTCTGAGGTCTACCAACAGCCATGTGAGTGGACTTGGAGGTGCATCCTACCCCTCTTGGCTGCAGCATCCCGAGGCACTTAGCCAGATGCTCTGAACTAAGCCACACTCAGGTTCCTGATGCATAGACACTGTGAGATAATGAGTGTTGTTTGCTGTTTTAAGCCACTAACTTGTGGGGTAATTTGTTATGCAGCAATAGGTAACTAATACAACATGATGTTTTGCTTAAGAGATAAAGCATGTATTGTAGGAGTACCGAGGTAGGATAAATTTGTATGGAGAATTTGTATGGTAAATTTGCATGGAGAAGTTGGGCAAGGTTCCCCTGTGATTGGAATGGTCCTCTAGCTAGAGATGGGTACAGATAATTTGTGGTGATTCTTCCTCCCCATCTCCTTTCTTTTATCACCACGGCACAATCTCCCAGCTCCTCCACGAGAGTTCCTCTCGCCTTGCGAAGTAACCTGGCCATGTCATTCCATAGATCCGGGCTAGCGCACTATTGGTAATGGACTAAGAGAGATGCTTCTCTTCCCACACCTCTTTCAGCCACAGCGGGCTGGCCCTGTCCTGGCTATCTCAACTGGATCCCAATCCTGGCTGCTTCTCCCCTAAAATGGGACTCAGACATTTCATCTTTCATTTACGAAGTCTCTGCTCAGCACAGCTCGGCACGTCTCCCTGTGCCCTCCTCAATTAAAAATGACACAAAAGTAAAGGAGACACATAGCTCTTTGAAAAAGCTTCTGGATCCAAACTTCTTAATGAAGACAGAATATAAAAGGGCCTGGCTTATCTCTCCGATGCAACTCCCATGTGCTTTAATCAAGCAGAATTAAATTAAAAGCAATCAAGTGGTGAGTTGGCATGGGGGCCTGCGGCACCAGTCTTTCATCTTAGCCATATGAGTGCTGTCCCCGAGGGGGTGGGGCTGCAGGCAGCAGAGCAGGGTGGGCCCAGCGCTGGGAGGGAAACCCAGCTCACCCAACAAGCTTGCATTGCTGCAGCATGACCAGTGCTGACGGAGCAAGTTGGATCCGACTCAGAGAAGCATTTCTGCATTGTTCTGGGTGAAGGGTCTAGACTAGTTTCTCAACCTCTCAGGCTATGGACATTTGGGGTTGGATATTTCTTTGTGGTGGGGGGCTGTGCTGTGTATTGTAGGGTGCTCTATCCATCAGATGCCACCAGCACCTCCCTAACTATGTAGGTCAAGAATATCTCCAGACGTTACCAAAAGTCTCCTGGGGTGGGGTGGGGAGAGCAAAATTTCCCCCAGTTGAGACCCACTGGGCCAGACTAGAGTTCCCTTCAATAAAGGTGCATTGAGCCAGCTGGGCAAGGATACCTTTCAGTCACTGTGGACCCTGGGGCACTAAGGTAACTAAATGATGACAAAGACTCCCTGGCCTGCAGTCACTTGGGAAATACTGTTATCCAGGTGGGGTCCAAGAGCCAGTTGCATGGAGGCAGGCAACGTGAAGCCTTGAGTCTAAAGAGGGATGATCCCCCTTTAGACTGACATAAGATGCAGGAAATCCCTCCCACAGGCAATATTTTATAGTCATTGCCAAGAATTGCACACTCTCCCTAATGCCAGTCATCTTCTGGTACTGTGATATTTCCCAATACACAGCAGTGGATAGGGGTGGTGGGGTCGTGGTGGTGGAACATCAGGGGACTTTCATGCCCAATTTGGTGATGTTGGTTTTCACTGGTCCCCTTCTGTCTCTTTGCTTACAAACATCTCATGAGATCTTGGGAATTTTTGCACCTGTCACACCTGAAGGATATGAGCTTTGTTAGACTCTTTCCACACCCAGGGTATGACCTGGACAGTCCCTTCTTGGTCCAGCAATAGTAACTTAAGTGAATGAAATCATATATAAGAACCAGGAGGAAAGAGGAAAGCACACAAAGGTACCAAGGGAGTGCAGGCTTTCACCCAGTGGCCCCGTTTATTAGATAAAGAAAGACAGAGAGTTGAAACATTGCTTAATGCAGGATGGCAGGGGCTGCAGCATCGCCTGGTTGTAAAGAACAAAGGAGGAGGAGTTTTCGCTCAAGCTTGTTTGGTGCTGCTTCAGTGGAGTCTTTTATAGCTTGCCCCTTCTCATCGATTATCTGTCTTCTTAAGCCTCCCCATCAGACTGGATACTTGCAGGATGGGGAGGCGTAAGACCATCTTTCCTGGATAGGGACAGAAGGAATGGGTGACTTTGAAAGTGGTGGGGAGACTGTTTTTAGAACCTCCATTTTGTGCCGGGCACAGTGTTCATACTTCACATTCTCTAACGGCTGTCATTACCCTCTTTTATGGCAAAGGAAACGGAAGCAACTGAGCTGGGATTCAAATCCAATCTGCTGACTCCCAAGTTTATGGTTTTTTCCCCTCTATCAGCTCCTTTCCTTATGCTCATAAGAGAGGCTTAAGGACGTGGGGTCTCAGAGCTTTTAGGACAAGGACTGATGATGGGCAAGTGGTGTCACGGGATCCCAGATCCACAGGAAGCAGGGACAGGCTCAAGCTTCAGCCTCTGGCCGACATCTGGTCATTTCCAGGGTTCCTTGGGGGTCAGGGTTTCAGTGCAAAACTGGGGTGCATTTTAAAGAACAATTTCGCTGACACCTTTGCCCTTCTCTGGGTCATACTGCCATACCTCATCTGTGACTTATATTTCCAAAAAGGTCCTTGTCTTAGTCCATTTGGGCTGCTTTAACGAACTATCACAGGACTTCCCTGGTGGTGCAGTGATTAAGAATCTGCCTGCCAATGCAGGGGACATGGGTTCGAGCCCTGGTCTGGGAAGATCCCACATGCCACAGAGCAACTAAGCCCATGCGCCACAACTACTGAACCTGCACTCTAGAGCCCACTAGCCACAACTACTGAGCCCGCGTGTTGCAACTACCGAAGCCTGCGCGCCTAGAGCCCATGCTCTGCAACAAGAGAAGCCACTGTAATGAGAAGCCCGTGCATCACAACAAAGAGTAGCCCCCGCGCGCAGCAATGAAGACCCAACATAGCCAAAAAAACACAAACCAAATCAAACCAAAACAAAGAAACTACCATAGACTGCATGGCTTATAAACAACAGAAATTTATTTCTCACAGTTCTGGAGGCTGGAAAGTCCAAGATTAAAGTGCCAACAGATTTGGCGTATGGTTCATGGATGGCGGTCTTTTCGATGTGTCCTCACGTGGCAGAAGGGCTGAGAGAGCTCTCTGAGGTCTCTTTTATAAGGGCACTACTCACATTTATGAGGACTCTGCCTTCATGACCTACTCATTTTCCAAAGACTCCAAATCCAAATGCTACCACATTGAGGATTAAGTTTCCACATATGAATTTTGAGGTGACCCAGACATCCAGTCTCTAGTCATCCTCTTGCTCAAGAGTTACCCCTATCGTGCCCTTCTCTGGTCAGGCCCCAAAAGGTATGCTCATGTTTTAATCACGGAATCTGTGAATGTGACCTTATTTGGAAATGTGACCTTATTTGCAGATGTAAATAAGGATCTTGAGATAAGCTCACCCTGGATGATCTGGGTGGGCCATAGTCCAATGACTAGTGTCCATGTAAGAGATAAAAGAAGGGAAGACGTGGGGAGAGAATAGGAGAAGTCCATGTGAAGATGGAGGCAGAGAGTGGAGTGATACAGCCACAAGCCAAGGAATGCTTACAGCTACCCGAAGCTGGAAAGGGCAAGGACAGATTCTCCCCTTGAAACTTTGGAGGGTCTGTGGTCCTACCAACACCTTGATTTTGAACTTGTGGCCTCCATAACTGTGACAGAATAAATGTCTATTGTTTTAAGCCACTAAATTTGTGGTAATTTGTTACAGCAACTCCTGGAAATGAATACAGGGACTCAAGGGTTAAGTGTGAAAACATTGACACTTACTGGGGCTCCATCTGCCCCCACTGTCGGGATGCCCAGTGCACGTGTGGCCTCCAGTTGCAATGACAGAGCCTTGGTGCCCTGGAGAAATGCGAGAGCCATTCACCGTGGCTCAGCAAAGAATATAAGATTATACAGGTAGGAAGCTATTTGGTAGTAACCAAGAGAGACCTGATAGAAAGATGGAGAAATTATGTGCTCTGAGAAATGCTGAGGGGTTAGAATAGGCAGGACTTGGTGATCCATGAGGTGTTATGGGCCAGGGAGGGAGAGGAGTCCTAGGTTTCTGGCTTGTGTACTGGAGTAAATGCTGGTTACCTCCACTCAGGGAACACGGGGAAGGTTTGGATCTTCTCTTTCACATCCCCATGTGTCTCCATCATGCTCTGCCCTTTACCTCTAATTCCAGAGTGACCCTTTTACTGGGAGGGCTGTTCCCGCTTGGTCAAGGGGGCACACCTAGGAGAAGAGTTAGTACCCCTGGGAGCCAGCCAAGCTGCCAGGGAATTCAGGCTCACAGTGGTGGACCTGTTGACTGTTGAAGCTCTCCAGGCATTTGAATTTTTAATGTGTCACCAAGATCTCTCTGCTAGTGGCCTATTTCCATGAAGGTCATCACAGAAATTGTTGTTTTAATCAGGTCAATTAAATTAAGGTTCCCTCTCCATATCCTAGAGAGACTGGAGGTCAGTGACTCCAAAAACCAGACCTGGCTAATGACTTTCAGATCCAAGGACCCCTCCACGCAGCAGCAAAGTGATTAACCGACGTTGATGACATTTGTTCCACTTAAGTTGACAAATGAAAACAGAAGCTGCTTTGGGGTCTGGGGCGGGAGCAGAATTGAGTCAATAGCTTGTGTTGAGAGTAAAAACAGAATTACAGGACTGAATGGGGCTGCCCACTGCTACTCAGTACCCCACATACTCCTCTGTGTTCTTCTGCCGGGGCTCCTTTGTTTCCCCAGGCTGCCTTCCAAGTTCAGTTACTTGTCACCTGTCACCTGGGTCACCCTGAAGTCTCCGAAGTGGTCCTCTGTCTTTCCCTCCATTTTGACCCCTCCTGCACATCACCCATGGAATGTTCTTTTTCAAGCCCCAGGTAATTATGATTCTATCCAACATCCTATTGCCTGCGGGCCCAACGCTAAAGTCTTTATTTGGCCTGATAGTCTCATGCATCAGTCTTTCCCTTGCCTTTTGCCCTCAGCTTCCTGAGGGGCTGCCAGGGCTGACACTCTGCCGGATCTTGTCCAAGACTTGTTTATTGCCATCTTTGTCTTTGTTAGATGTCTCGGCTTGGGATATCTTCCTATTTCCTCTCCACCCAAGCTTTGAGAGACTTTGTAGTGTATTCATGAAATGTGTAGCCCTTGAATTAGACCCCTTGGGTTCACATCCTACCTCTGTCACTTACATGAAATAAAATATATAAATCTCTTAGCACAGAGCCTGATATGAAATAAGTGCTCCATAATTCAGGCTGTGACAGTATTTACTACCTCCGTGCATCATTTTCTTCAAGTGTCACTATTCACTTCTTCTTTTCTTAAATTTTAATTTATTATTTAATTTTAAAATTAATTTTTATTGAAGTATAGTTGTTTTACAATGTTGTGTTAGCTTCTACTGCACAGCAAAGTGAATCAGCCATACATATACATATATCCCAGTACTCACTTCTTTCAAGAAGTCTTTCTTGAGTAACCTCAGTCTAGCCCTCCCCGACCCTGCTTACTCACAGGTGATAAAACCTCACCTGGCAAATCCCATCAGAGTCTTTTCAGAGTGTCTGACCCAGTGGGTGGGCCTGGGATGACTAGTGCTTTCTGCCTAATTTTGGCTCAGTATACAATATGTTTTGCTGAGTTTCCACTGAACAGGGCTGAATCAAAGCTTTCCTTAACATCAATCATGTACCACCCATCTATCCATGCACCTATCAATCCATTCGCTCAATCATTCAGCAATATTTTGAACACCTATTATGTACCAGGCACTGTGCTTGGTGTTGGGTATACCAGGCTGGACAAGACAGACTCTGTCCCACCTTCATAAAATCATTGTCTAGGTGGGAGACAGACACTTATGCAGGCAGCTATGATACAGAGAGGCAAGCGTTTGGATGAAGAAAGTACAGGGTGCTGAGATAACCTAAAAGCCTGAAGGGGAATCTCTTAACTCTTCCTTAGAAGATCAGGGATGACTTCCCAGAAGAAGCAAGGTCTAAACTGAGACTCAAAGAATGAGCAAAATTTAGCCAGGTGAAAGGTAATTAAAGGTAAAGAGTGTTTCAGTTGAGGAAACTGTATGTGAAAAGGTACAGAGGGGAAAGCGGGAATAGTGTATTGGAAAGCTGGATGGAGAGAGAGAGAGAGAGAGAGAGAGAGAGAGAGAGAGAGAGAGAGAGAGAGAGAGAGAGAGAGAGAGAGAGAGAGAGAGAGCATGCACGTTGGAGGTGGAAGTGTGAGATGAGGCTGGAGAGGCAGCAGGGGCCAGGATATGCAGGGACTTATATATACTGTCTTTAGAAGGTTGGGTTTGCACATCATAGGCATGCAATAAATTTTTTTTGAGAAAGTGAGTGGGAGTGTTTCAGTGGGGGAATGGCATGATCAGATTTATAATTTAGAAAAATCACACTGGCTGCGGTGTGGAGAACGGAGGGGGGCTGGTTTGTCACCGCCATGATAGAGAGTTGGCCTCACTTCTTTTCCCAAGCATCCCATTTCTCACCTAGTTCTTGTCAGGCCCCCTCCTGGGGGCTGGACTCTGTCTCTTATTCTCAGCTCTTGACTCAGGTCTTGCTCAAAATGGACAAGTGACCTGGAACTGGGGTCCTGCCACTCCAGGTTTAGTCTCTACCTATAGGGGGTCTCTGTTCACTTGATTGGGTCTCTTGCACACTGAAATTCTTGGCTACTGGTCTGGCCCAAGCTGGAGATGACCTCACTTGATTGGGTCTCTTGCACACTGAAATTCTTGGCTACTGGTCTGGCCCAAGCTGGAGATGACCCCACATCTTTGGACAATACAGTTTGGACCTTTTAGCATCACTTCGTGGGTAGCAACAATTTTATTCACTCATTAATTTGTTTCAAGCATTTACCAATTATACACTATGTCTGCAAGGATGTATCCCAATGGATACCCAGTGGTAAGCAAAGCCAATATGGTTCTAGAGATGAATCTTAAAAATAAATTGTTCTGTGATATAAAAAAGATTAAGGTTCCAACTTTGAGGGTAATAAGGGGAACTCACCTGGCGTCTTCCTCTTGCTCCTTCATGCACTCCTTCCACCCTTCTTACCCTGGTCTCTGCCCTGGCAGGCTGTCCTGGATGGACCACGTCAATGGGCTCTCTTGTCCTCTGCTTCTAGTGGGTTCGGCCGAAGGAGATCTCCAGCAGGATGTTAGGGAGGAGGGTGAGGTTGGGCTACTGATTCTCCTAGCTTCTCTGTGCAGAATCACCCTGGGCTGGCTGCAGCCACTGTCCTGCTCCCTCATCCTTCTGGCTGAGTGTTCTTTCTGCTCTGTCCCTGTGATATCCCTTTGTCTTGCTGCATACCTTTATAAATACTCCTTTTATTAAGCCTCCTTGAATTACCCTTATGTGAGTGTGCCATTATTTCCCGCCAGGACCCCGATGGATACAGATGGCAACAGAAAGCCTTTATGAGGAAGTGACATTTAAGCTAGGCTTGTAGGATGAGAGGGAGCCAGCCACGTGAAGAACGGGGGAGGAATGAGACTCCAGGCAGAAGGAAGTCGCATGTGAGACTCTGAGGTGGAAAAGAGCTCATCCTCGTGCCCAAGGAACAGGAGGGAGAGAAGGGCAGTGTGTCTAGGGCACAACGACAGGGGGAAAGGGCATGAGATAAGGTTGAAGAGTAGGCTGAGGGTAGAGCATCTGGAGCTTTGCAGACTGTTTAAGGTATCTGAATTTCACCTTGACCACAGCCAGACAGGCAAGGAAGTTCTTTTTTTTAACATCTTTATTGGAGTATAATTGCTTTACAATGGTGTGTTAGTTTCTGCTTTACAACAAAGTGAATCAGTTATACATATACATATGTTCCCATATCTCTTCCCTCTTGCATCTCCCTCCCTCCCACCCTCCCTATCCCACCCCTCTAGGTGGTCACAAAGCACTGAGCTGATCTCCCTGTGCTATGTGGCTGCTTCCCACTAGCTATCTATTTTACGTTTGGTAGTGTATATATGTCCATGTCACTCCCTCATTTTGTCACAGCTTACCCTTCCCCCTCCCCATATCCTCAAGTCCATTCTCTAGTAGGTCTGTGTCTTGATTCCCATATTACCCCTAGGTTCTTCATGACATTTTTTTTCTTAGATTCCATATATATGTGTTAGCATGCGGTATTTGTCTTTCTCTTTCTGACTTACTTCACTCTGTATGACAGACTCTATGTCCATCCACCTCACTACAAATAACTCAATTTCATTTCTTTTTATGGCTGAGTAATATTCCATTGTATATATGTGCCACATCTTCTTTATCCATTCATACGATGATGGACACTTAGGTTGCTTCCATGTCCTGGCTATAGTAAATAGAGCTGCAATGAACATTTTGGTACATGACTCTTTTTGAGTTATGGTTTTCTCAGGGTATATGACCCAGCCAGGATTGCTGGGTCATATGATAGTTCTATTTGTAGTTTTTTAAGGAACCTCCATACTGTTCTCCATAGTGGCTGTATCAATTTACATTCACACCAGCAGTGCAAGAGTGTTCCCTTTTCTCACACACTCTCCAGCATGTATTGTTTCTAGATTTTTTGATGATGGCCATTCTGACGGGTGTGAGGTGATATCTCATTGTAGTTTTGATTTGCATTTTTCTAATGATTAATGATGTTGAGCATTCTTTCATGTGTTTTTTGGCAATGTGTATATCTTCTTTGGAGAAATGTCTATTTAGGTCTTCTGCCTATTTTTGGATTGGGTTGTTTGTGTTTTTGTTATTGAGCTGCATGAGCTGCTTGTAAATTTTGGAGATTAATCCTTTGTCAGTTGCTTCATTTGCAACTATTTTCTCCCATTCTGAGGGTTGTCTTTTGGTCTTGTTTATGGTTTCCTTTGCTGTTAAAAGGCTTTTAAGGAAGTTCTTAATGTGCCTTCTGGTCACCCCTCCCCTCGTGGTAGCCCTTACCAGAGATTAACATAGTGATAATGAACGTTACTCAGTACGTTCCAGACATTGGTCTAAGTGCTTCGGTGCACTGATTCATTTAATCAACAACTCAGTGGGGAAGGTGTTGTTAGCATCCACATTTCACAGATAAAGAAACTGAGGTTCAGAGAGATTGAGTGACTTACCCAAATGCCACAGCTAGTAAATGGAACAGCTGGGATTTGAAATCAGGCCATCTGGAGTCAGGGCTTTGCTCTTAATCACTTTGCTCTAACTCGATTAAACTCATGATTGCTAAGTCCTCAGCCCCCACTGGTCCCTTAACTTACATGCCTCATATGTGTAGTGGTTTCCTGTATCTATCCATCATTTCTAGTGGTTTCCTGCATGTCAATTGTTTAATTAATTATGTATATTTATTCTGCCTTCTCAAATATATCATGGGCTCCTTAAAGACCTTGATGGAGTCTTTTAATTCTCCACTACCCATAGAACCTCGTAGAGTGGTGAGCACAAAAAAGTACTCAATAAGTGCACTTTGAATGCTTGATTTAAATTAAACAGTGGGTGTAAAGTAATAGTGCCTGGAAAATAGAAGGTGTCTAACAGATGGAGTCTGTCACTGGCGCTTATAAGAAGGAAGTGAGAAGGAAGTTAGTTTCCTAGGCAATTGTTAACCCCAGATCAAACATGCGATCATTGGATCACCACACTAGGTCATCTTCATGATGCCTGCAGTGCAGGATCTTGTTTGAGTCCAGGACACTAAAGAGCAAATTAGGAGAAAACAGGATTGTTCTCCTAGACGTCAACTTAACATGACTCTCTTCTTTCAATAACCCAAATATATTTACAAGTTTGCGGAACCTCTTTATGTTCCAGCTGCATCCCCTCTTAGGATGATAAGCTCTATAAGCTTGCTCCCTGCTGAGTGAAGGAGCACTTTCTTTTTTTTAAATTTTTTTTTATTTTTAAAATTTTTTTTAACATCTTTATTGGAGTATAATTGTTTTACAATAGTGTGTTAGTTTTTCCTTTACAACAAACTGAATCAGTTATACATATACATATGTTCCCATATCGCTTCCCTCTTGCATCACCCTCTCTCCCACCCTCCCTATCCCACCCCTCTAGGTGGTCACAAAGCACAGAGGTGATCTCCCTGTGCTATGCGGCAGCTTCCCACTAGCTATCTAATTTACATTTGATAGTGTATATATGTCCCTGCCACTCTCTCACTTCGTCAAGCCCACCCTTCCCCCTCCCCATATCCTCAAGTCCATGCTCGAGTAAGTCTGTGTTTTATTCCCGTCCTACCACTAATCTCTTCATGACATTTTTTTCCCTTAGAGTCCATATATATGTGTTAGCATACGGTATTTGTTTTTCTCCTTCTGACTTACTTCACTCTGTATGACAGACTCCAGGTCCATCCACCTCATTATAAATAACTCAGTTTCATTTCTTTTTATGGCTGAGTAATATTCCATTGTATATATGTGCCACATCTTCTTTATCCATTCATCTGTTGATGGACACTTAGGTTGCTTCCATGTCCTGGCTATTGTAAATAGAGCTGCAATGAACATTTTGGTACATGAGTCTTTCTGAATTATGGTTTTCTCAGGGTATATGCCCAGTAGTGGGATTGCTGGGTCGTATGGTAGTTCTATTTGTAGTTTTTTAAGGAACCTCCATACTGTTCTCCATAGCGGCTGTATCAATTTACATTCCCACCAGCAGTGCAAGAGGGTTCCCTTTTCTCCACACCCTCTCCAGCATTTATTGTTTCTAGAGTTTTTGATGATGGCCAATCTGACCGGTGTGAGATGATATCTCATTGTAGTTTTGATTTTCATTTCTCTAATGATTAATGAGGTTGAGCATTCTTTCATGTTTTTGTTAGCAATCTGTATATCTTCTTTGGAGAAATGTCTATTTAGTTCTTCTGCCCATTTTTGGATTGGGTTGTTTGTTTTTTTGTTATTGAGCTGCATGAGTTGCTTATAAATTTTGGAAATTAATCCTTTGTCAGTTGCTTCATTTGCAAATATTTTCTCCCATTCTGAGGGTTGTCTTTTGGTCTTGTTTATGGTATCCTTTGCTGTGCAAAAGCTTTTAAGTTTCATTAGGTCCCATTTGTTTATTTGTGTTTTTATTTCCATTTCTCTAGGAGATGGGTCAAAAAGGATCTTGCTGTGATTTATGTCGTATAGTGTTCTGCCTATGTTTTCCTCTAAGAGTTTGATAGTGTCTGGCCTTACATTTAGGTCTTTAACCCATTTTGAGTTTATTTTTGTGTGTGGTGTTAGGGATTGTTCTAATTTCATACTTTTACATGTAGCTGTCCAGTTTTCTCAGCACCACTTATTGAAGAGGCTGTCTTTTCTCCACTGTATATCCTTCCCTCCTTTATCAAAGATAAGGTGACCATATGTGTGTGGGTTTATCTCTGGGCTCTCTATCCTGTTCCATTGATCTATATTTCTGTTTTTGTGCCAGTACCATATTGTCTTGATTACTGTAGCCTTGTAGTAGAGTCTGAAGTCAGGGAGCCTAATTCCTCCAGCTCCATTTCTCGTTCTCAAGATTGCTTTGGCTATTCGGGGTCTTTTGTGTTTCCATACAAATTGTGAAATTTTTTGTTCTCGTTCTGTAAAAAATGCCAGTGGTAATTTGATAGGGATTGCATTGAATCGGTAGATTGCTTTGGGTAGTATAGTCATTTTCACAATGTTGATTCTTCCAATCCAAGAACATGGTATATTTCTCCACCTATTTGTATCATCTTTAATTTCTTTCATCAGTGTCTTATAGTTTTCTGCATACAAGTCTTTTGTCTCCTTAGGTAGGTTTATTCCTAGATATTTTATTCTTTTTGTTGCAATGGTAAATGGGAGTGTTTTCTTAATTTCACTCTCAGATTTTTCATCATTAGTGTATAAGAATGCCAGAGATTTCTGTGCATTAATTTTGTATCCTGCAACTTTACCAAATTCATTGATTAGCTCTAGTAGTTTTCTGGTAGCATCCTTAGGATTCTCTATGTATAGTATCATGTCATCTGCAAACAGTGACAGCTTTACTTCTTCTTTTCCTATTTGGATTCCTTTTATTTCTTTTTCTTCTCTGATTGCTGTGGCTAGAACTTCCAAAACTATGTTGAATAAGAGTGGTGAGAGTGGGCAACCTTGTCTTGTTCCTGATCTTAGTGGAAATGGTTTCAGTTTTTCACCATTGAGAACGATGCTAGCTGTGGGTTTGTCATATATGGCCTTTATTATGTTGAGGAAAGTTCCCTGTATGCCTATTTTCTGCAAGGTTTTTATCATAAATGAGTGTTGAATTTTGTCAAAAGCTTTCTCTGCATCTATTGAGATGATCATATGGTTTTCCTCCTTCAGTTTGTTGATATGGTGTATCACGTTGATTGACTTGCGTATATTGAAGAATCCTTGCATTCCTGGAATAAACCCCACTTGATCATGGTGTATGATCCTTTTAATGTGCTGTTGGATTCTGTTTGCTAATATTTTGTTGAGGATTTTTGCATCTATGTTCATCAGTGATATTGGCCTGTAGTTTTCTTTCTTTGTGACGTCTTTGTCTGGTTTTGGTATCAGGGTGATGTTGGCCTCGTAGAATGAGTTTGGGAGTGTTCCTCCCTCTGCTATCTTTTGGAAGAGTTTGAGAAGGATAGGTGTTAGCTCTTCTTTAAATGTTTGATAGAATTCACCTGTGAAGCCATCTGGTCCTGGGCTTTTGTTTGCTGGAAGATTTTTAATCACAGTTTCAATTTCAGTGCTTGTGATTGGTCTGTTCATATTTTCTATTTCTTCCTGGTTCAGTCTCGGCAGGTTGTGCATTTCTAAGAATTTGTCCATTTCTTCCAGGTTGTCCATTTTATTGGCATACAGTTGCTTGTAGTAATCTCTAATAATCTTTTGTATTTCTGCAGTGTCAGTTGTTACATCTCCTTTTTCATTTCTAATTCTATTGATTTGAGTCTTCTCCCTTTTATTCTTGATGAGTCTGGCTAATGGTTTATCAATTTTATTTATCTTCTCAAAGAACCAGCTTTTAGTTTTATTGATCTTTGCTATTGTTTCCTTCACTTCTTTTTCATTTATTTCTGATCTGATCTTTATTATTTCTTTCCTTCTGCTAAATTTGGGGTTTTTTTGTTCTTCTTTCTCTAATTGCTTTAAGTGCAAAGTTAGGTTGTTTATTCGAGATGTTTCCTGTTTCTTTTTTTTTTTTTTTTTTTTTTTTTGGTGGTACGCGGGCCTCTCACTGTTGTGGCCTCTCCCGTTGCGGAGCACAGGCTCCAGACGCGCAGGCTCAGTGACCATGGCTCACGGGCCCAGCCGCTCCGCGGCACGTGGGATCTTCCCGGACCGGGGCACGAACCCGCGTCCCCTGCATCGGCAGGCGGATTCTCAACCACTGCGCCACCAGGGAAGCCCTGTTTCTTAAGGTATGATTGTATTGCTATAAACTTGCCTCTTAGAACTGCTTTTCTGTATCCCATAGGTTTTGGGTCATTGTGTCTCCATTGTCATTTGTTTCTAAGTATTTTTTGATTTCCTCCTTGATTTCTTCAGTGATCACTTCATTATTAAGTAGTGTATTGTTTAGCCTCCATGTGTTTGTATTTTTTACAGATCTTTTCCTGTAATTGATATCTAGTCTCATAGCGTTGTTGTCGGAAAAGATACTTGATACGATTTCAATTTTCTTAAATTTGCCAAGGCTAGATTTGTGACCCAATATATGATCAATCCTGGAGAATGTTCCATGAGCACTTGAGAAAAATGTGTATTCTGTTGTTTTTGGATGGAATGTCCTATAAATATCAATTAAGTCCATCTTGTGTAATGTATCATTTAAAGCTTGTGTTTCCTTATTTATTTTCATTTTGGATGATCTGTCCATTGGTGAAAGTGGGGTGTTAAAGTCCCCCATTATAATTGTGTTACTGTCGATTTCCCCTTTTAAGGCTGTTAGTATTTGCCTTATGTATTGAGGTGCTCCTATGTTGGGTGCATAAATATTTACAATTGTTATATCTTCTTCATGGATCGATCCCTTGATCATTATGTAGTGTCCTTCTTTGTCTCTTGTAATAGTCTTTATTTTAAAGTCTATTTTGTCTGATATGAGAATTGCTACTCCAGCTTTCTTCTGATTTCCATTTGCATGGAATATCTTTTTCCATCCCCTTACTTTCAGTCTGTATGTGTCCCTAGGTCTGAAGTGGGTCTCTTGTAGACAGCATATATATGGGTCTTGTTTTTGTATCCATTCAGCCAGTCTGTGTCTTTTGGTGGGAGCATTTAATCCATTTACATTTAAGGTAATTATCGATATGTATGTTCCTATTACCATTTACTTAATTGTTTTGGGTTGTTCTTGTAGGTCTTTTCCTTCTCTTGTGTTTCTTGCCTAGAGAAGTTCCTTTAGGATTTGTTGTAGAGCTGGTTTGGTGGTGCTGAACTCTCTCAGCTTTTGCTTGTCTGTAAAGGTTTTAATTTCTCCATCAAATCTGAATGAGATCCTTGCTGGGTAGAGTAATCTTGGCTGTAGGTTTTTTTCCTTCATCACTTTAAATATGTCCTGCCACTCCCTTCTGGCTTGTAGAGTTTCTGCTGAAAGATCAGATGTTAACCTTATGGGGATTCCCTTGTGTGTTATTTGTTGTTTTTCCCTTGCTGCTTTTAATATGTTTTCTTTGTATTTAATTTTTGACAGTTTGATTATTATGTGTCTTGGCGTGTTTCTCTTTGGGGTTATCCTGTATGGAACTCTCTGTGCTTCCTGGACTTGATTGACTATTTCCTTTCCTATATTAGGGAAGTTTTCAACTATAATCTCTTCAAATATTTTCTCGGTCCCTTTCTTTTTCTCTTCTTCTTCTGGGACCCCTATAATTCGAATGTTGGTGCGTTTAATGTTGTCCCAGAGGTCTCTGAGACTGTCCTCAGTTCTTTTCATTCTTTTTTCTTTCTTCTGCTCTGCAGTAGTTATTTCCACTATTTTATCTTCCTGGTCACTTATCCGTCCTTCTGCCTCAGTTATTCTGCTATTGATCCCATCTAGAGTATTTTTTATTTCATTTATTGTGTTGCTCATCGTTTCTTGCTTCCTCTTTATTTCTTCTAGGTCCCTGTTAACTGTTTCTTGCAAATTTTCTATTCTATTTCCAAGATTTTGCATCATCTTCACCATCATTATTCTAAATTCTCTTTCAGGTAGATTGGCTATTACCTCTTCATCTGTTAGGTCTGGTGTGTTTTTATCTTGCTCCTTCATCTGTTGTGTGTTTTTCTGTCTTCTCATTTCGCTTATCTTACTGTGTTTGGGGTCTCCTTTTTGCACGCTGCAGGTTCGTAGTTCCTGTTGTTTTTGGTGGCTGTCCCCAGTGGCTAAGGTTGGTTCAGTGGGTTGAGTAGATTCCCTGGTTGGGGGGACTAGTGCCTCTGTTCTGGTGGATGAGGCTGGATCTTGTCTTTCTGGTGGGCAGGTCCTCGTCTGGTGGTGTGTTTGGGGATGTTGGTAACCTTATTATGATTTTAGGCAGCCTCTCTGCTAATGGATGGGGCTGTAGACCTGTCTTGCTCTTTGTTGGGGGTAGGGTGTCCAGCACTGTTCTTTGCTGGTCCTTGAGTGAAGCTGGGTCTTGGTGTTGAGATGGAGATCTCTGGGAGATTTTTGCCGTCTGATATTACGTGGAGCTCGGAGGTCTCTTGTGGACTAGTGTCTTGAGGTTGGTTCTCCCACCTCAGGGACACCGCCCTGGTGCCTGGCTGGGGCGCCAAGAACCTTTAATCCACACGGCTCAAAATAAAAGGTAGAAAAACTAGAAAGAAAAGAAAAGGAAGGAAGGAGGGAGGAAGGGAAGGAAGGAAGAAAGGAAGGAAGAAATGAAGGAAGGGAGCAAGAAAGGAAGGAAGGAAGGTGCAGAGGAAGAAAGGGAGGAAGGAAGAGAGGAAGGGAGGAAAGAAGGGGGAAGGAAGGAAGAAAGGAGGGAAGGAGGGAAGAAAGGAAGGAAGAAAGGGAGAAGACAGAGTAGTATAAAGTATAGTTATTAAAATAAAAAATAATTATTAAGAAGAAAAATTTCCTTTAAAAATTAAAAAAAAAACAAAAAACAAAAAACAGAAAAATGGGTCGGTCTAACCCTAGGACAAATGGTGAAAGCAAAGCTATACAGACAAAATCTCACACAGCAGCACACACATACACACTCACAAAAAGAAAAAAAAAGGGGGAAATAATAGTATATCTTGCTCCCAAAGTCCACCTCCTCAACTTGGGATGATTTGTTGTCTATTCAGGTTTTCAACAGATGCAGGGCACTTAAAGTTGATTGTGGAGCTTTAATCCGCCGCTTCTGAGGCTGCTGGGGGAGACCTCCCCCTCTCGTCTCTGTTCGCACAGCTCCTGGGGTTCAGCTTTGGACTTGGTCCCGCCTCTGCGTGTAGGTTGTCCAAGGGCGACTGCCCTTCGCTCAGACAGGACGATGTTAAAGGAGCAGTTGATTCGGGGGCTCCAGCTCACTCAGGCTGGGGGGAGGGAGTGGCACGGGGGCGGGGCGAGTCCGCGGCGGCAGAGGCCGACGTGACGCTGCACAGGCCCAAGGCGCGCTGTGCGTTCTCCCGGGGAAGCTGTCTCTGGATCCCGGGACCCCGGCAGTGGCGGGCTGCACGGGCTCCCGGGAGGGCCGGTGTGGAGAGTGACCTGTGCTCACACACAGGCCTCTTGGTGGTGGCAGCAGCAACCTTAGCGTCCGACACCCGTCTCTACTGTCCGTGCCGACAGACGCGGCTCGCGCCCGTTTCTGGAGTTCCTCTACGCGGTGCTCTTAATCCCCTCACCTCACACCCGAGGAAGCAAAGAGGCAAGAAAAAGTCTCTTGTCTCTTCGGCAGCTCCGCGCCCGCTTCTGGGGCTCCTTTAAGCGGCGCACTTAATCCCCTCTCCTCGCGCCCAGGCAGCAAAGAGGGAGGAAAAGGTCTCTTGCCTCTTCGGCAGCTCCAGACTTCTCCCGAACTCCCTCCCGGCCAGCCGTGGCGCACTAGCCCCCTTCAAGCTGTCTTCACTCTGCCAACTCCAGACCTTTCCCTGGGATCCGACTGAAGCCCGAGCCTCAGCTCCCGGCCCCACCCGACCCGGCGGGTGAGCAGACAAGCCTCTCCGGCTGGTGAGTGCCGGTCAGCACCGATCCTCTGCGGGAATGTCTCCGCTTTGCCCTCCGCACCCCTGTGGCTGAGCTCTCCTCTGCGGCTCCGAAGCTTCCCCCTCCGGCGCCCACAGTCTCCGCCCGCGAAGGGGCTTCTAGTGTGTGGGAGTCTTTCCTCCTTCACGGCTCCCTCCCACTGGCGTAGGTCCCGTCCCTATTCTTTTGTCCCTGTTTATTCTTTTTTCTTTTGCCCTACCCAGATATGTGGGGAGTTTCATGCCTTTTTGGAGGTCTGAGGTCTTCTGCCAGCGTTGGGTGGGTGTTCTATAGGAGAAGTTCCACGTGTAGATGTATTTCTGATGTCTCTGTGAGGAGGAAGGAGATCTCCGCGTCTTACTCTTCCGCCATCTTTACGCCATTATCGCACTTTCTTTTATTGATCCTGAATTTACCTCCTGCACATTTCAAGTTCCAAGGTTCCTCCCCTCCCCATTCCTTTATCTTCTGCTAAAACGAGAACCTAGGGATAGATAAGCAGTTTCCTATGTTCTACGCCAGCCTCGCATCAACGCTATTGTTCATCCCAAGAGATCTGAAGATTTTCTCTGTTCTCATTTTCCTCCTAACCTTTCCTTTCATCTCTTTGGCATGATGGAGATAGTAGAATGGCCATCTAAAAAGAACTTTCCTGAAAACGAAGGCAACCCAGATAAGAAAGAAGCAGAAAGTACAGTGCTTAAGCCCCCGCAACTGAAGCAGAGAAGCACCTCCCCAGGCCTCTGGTTCCCAGGCACCAAATACATTGTATTTATTTTCTAAGTGGTTGGCTTGCTGGTTTCCATCTGATTTCTTTCCTGTCTTTTGGCCAGGTGGTTGGTTGCCAGGGATCTTGTTGTTTTCTTGTGTCACAAAAGCTTGTCTGCCATTTTGTCTCCAAGCAAGACATTTTGACAGAGGTGACATTTTGTTCATCCATGTTGATGTTACCATGTCAAAGTGGCTACATCAAATGTAAAAAAATATTTGTAAGGATCAGGTAGTTTGAATTCTGGATATCTCTGAACCTCTCTGACCCCTGTATCTCTCTCCTTCTTGGAATTGTGTCCCTTTCCTGAGCCTTACTCCGTCTGAGTTCTACCCCAGAACTCTGTCTCTAGGCCAACGGTCCACCTCCAGGAAATCCGCTTAGTGTGGGTGCAGGAGGAGGAGTCACGTGGTCAACCTGTGCCTCTCAGGGGGTGTGAGTAGGGTAGGCAATGAAGTAAGTCTTGTTGGGGGCCGGGTTGTAAGTTTCATATATTACTTGGTGAAAAACAGAAAAGCTAATTTTTTTTTGTTTTGTTTTTTTGTTGACATGAGGGTGTCACCAGCTTCTAAATGATTGCATCCAAGTGCCCACATTAAAATTTCATTTGTTGCGGAAACTGTGGTTTCTCAACACTGGTTGCATTTTAGATTCCTGTGGGAGTTTCTAAAAAGATCAAACAAAGCAGTGTCTGCCTTCCCCTGTCTCCTGCTCCCTGCCCTCTGCCCTCAATCTAGGTAAATCAGAATCTTTGGGGGTGGGGACCAAGCATTATGAGTTTTTTGGAAAAGCTAGGGTAAAATACTGCTGTCTTGATCAAGTGTACAGACTCTCAACACACACAGGCTGTCTCTCTCAGTCTGTCTTCTTCAGAATGTCTACAGCTCCAGTGACAGTCAATGAGTGGGGCTGAGGCCACATTGAAGACTTGTCCAGGAGAATATTGATTCTGGGTCCTGATCAATATCTTCCATATTGGGTTTTTGTTTTTAATTTCTTTATTGTATTTTTAGTATCCAGTTCCATTTTCTGGACCTGACTGGTTTATGGTTCCTGCTAGGAATTCATGCCTGGTTGATGCCTGAGTTACAAGCCTCGCTCAAATTTATTTATTACTTCACTCATTTATTTGTTCACTCAATCTCTCATCCTCGAATTCACTTATTCTCTCCTCCACTCATTCATTCATTCATTCATCCATTCCTCTGCCCATCCTGTCTATTCATCCATTTATTTACTCATTGATTCATTCACTGATTCCTTCCTCTTATTTATTCAGCTGCTCATTAGTTCATCCACCTGTCCATCTGTTTATGCTCTGAGTCGTTTGCTCATACATTCATTATTTGTTGATTTATCTACTTTTCAGCCATTTTCTGACACTTTAGAGATGAAGGCTCCTGAGCCTGGTTCTGGGGAAATACAGATGAATGCACAGGCAGCAGGGTTGTATTTGGAGGCTGGACTTATTCACACTCTGGGGCCAGAAAATCCTGGCCTTTTGCTCTCCTTTGTTTTTGTTTTTTGTTTTAATTGAAGTATAACATCGATCTACAATGTTGTGCCAATCTCTGCTGTTCAGCGAAGTGACTTAGTTTTACACTTATATACATTCTTTTCAAAATATTCATTTACATTATGGTTTATCCCAGGAGACTGGATATAGTTCCCTGTGCTCTACATTAGGCCCTTGTTGTTCATCCATTCTAAATGTAATAGTGTGCATCTACCAACCCCAAATTCCCAGTCCATCCCTCCCCCTCCCTACTCCCTTGGCAACCATAAGTCTTATCTCTGTGTCTCTTTTGCTCTCCTTTGTGATCAGACATACTGACTTTTGGTGGGAAACTTTTCAGGACCCTACTGAAAAGTCTTTATATTCTAGGGGCTCTCCCAGGACTGGACCATAAGTTCTCTGTTGGACACAGGAAATGACTCTGTAGCACTAGCTGGTGGGGAGTGATGGGTAGAGATGGGGGTGACATTTAGTGTTCCTGACTTAGGATAAATCAGCTGCTTAAAGCTATGACTTCTTAAAATGGAACTTCCTTTTAAATAGTAATAAAGAAAACAGGAGAAAACATAATATAAGGGAATAAAATAGTCTAAAAATGGCACAATACAAGGAAAATAGAGAAAGAACAAAAGAAAACTCCTGTAGTAAACACAGTATAGAAGATAACACAGGTACCAACCTCCAAGGGACCAATGGGACCCGGTGGGTGAATTAAGCATGACAAACCTGGTGGCAGGTGAGAGACAAGGTGTGCTATCCTCTAGAAGGGCAGAGATGTAGATTGGAGTTCCCTTCCATGCTCTGTGGTTAGAAAATCTGGCTGTTCTTGGGAGAAAGGTTCTACTCTTAATGCATGCCTTTGAAAGAGACATTCATTCAACAAACAATTGTAGAGCATGTGGTCCACTGCCTCCTTGCAGTTTACCTTATAGTGGAAAAGACAGACACTTGGACAAGTAGTGACACACAGGGGTGATGAGTGTTATGAAGAAGAATATATGGGAGCTATGGGAATGTCTACTGGGAGAAACTAGTCTAAGTGGTTGGGGAAGGTACCTGGAAAATGTGGAGGTCCAAGCATATCTTGAAGATGGATGCATGCATAGTATAGTGGGAAAAGGGTATATGGAGGCAGATGGTAAGAGAGAGCATGAAATGAAAGCTATCATGTGTGGCTGGTACGTAAAGCTCAAGAAGAGTGTAGGGGAAAAAAGAGGCAGAGAAATAGAAGTGTTATGCCTTCATCCATTCATTCAACAAACCATCTCTAAGCATCTGCTCTTCAAAGTCCAGAGATGCGTGTTGGGAATGTAAAGACAAACAGGACAGTTTCTGCCTTCAAAATCATCTACTGTCCAGGGAGCTCAAATGGAGGCCACAAAGGAAGGTTAAGAGAATATTGTCCAGGTGGTCTCTGCCAACTCACTGACTTTCATGCATAACTCCCTGCTTTAGCTGAGCCACTTTGTTTCTTGGGGTGTGTTACACCTGGGTGGAAATGCCTTAAAACTGGACTTTCCCAGCTAAAATGAAAGGTTCTCCTGATGAGCCACTAAGTGTGTGGTGAGTTTTTCCTAGGAGGGGGAAGCAGGAGAGGAAGGAAGAGGAGGAGTAGGACAGGGATGGAGAACATGATTAGCTTGTCCGGATTTGCTTTGTGGGCAATGGAGCCTGTTAGGGCCGCTCTTACCAGGATTGGGCTGGGAACATAGAAGGGGTGTTCGAATGTTGAGGTATTTATGAAGCTGAAGTGCCACCAGAGAAATCTGGGTGTCCTCTTCCCCCAAGATCTTCCAAGGTGGCACGTTCACCCATATCCAGACTTCAGTCAAGCCTTAAACATAGAAACACAGTTTAGTGCATGCCCCTGAATTACTCAAACTCAGGAATGCCCATGAACTTCATAAGAATCTGATGTATGACATCAGACCTCACTGAAAAATATTATCACTTTGGGGAATGGTTACTCATAGGTTAACTAGAGCATTCTCTCTTTGCAGCCATGCCAAGTGAGAAGTTCGATGATAATCAGAAGGTGCTTTTGTATATTAGTCAGTGTTCAATGATGGAAACAGAAACTCTGGATATTTTAAGAAGAAAGAGATTTATTTATTATGAGGAATTAGGTACTTCCAAGTTTGTTGGAAGGGTTGGAGGAGAGACTCTCAAATGGGCCTCGAGAATGACTCCCAGTAGAAGGGATCCATCAAGAGAGCTGTTGCCTTTGACATAATCTGGACTGTGGGAGATCAGGGGTTGCCCCTGAAATCACAGAGGCACAGAGTACACTGTTATATGATCCAGGACTCAGGAATCTGCTGCTGCTGCCACCACTATTTCCTGGGCACTGAATCATAATCTGAAAATGGCCTACTGGTGTTTCTACCCTCTTGCTTGTCGCCAGGAAGATAGTATCTGCTTTATTTTCATCTGCAAATATCTCACCGATACTGACCAGGGTCCTTGGCCTTCCCTAATCAAGAAATTCAGGCAAGGCTTTATTGGGGCCCCTGCTGTAGCAGGCGGAAGCGAGACCAAGTGACAGTTTCCCTTGCTTGCTTGCTCCCCGAAGTGGGGCGAGCTGGCTCCTTATATGGGGTGAGGGTAGGGGTGTGTCCAGGGATCTGGCTGGAGGGATGGGTTAGGTGTTTTGCCCACCCCTTAGGTGGTGTTGAGTGCAGGGGCCATGCGCAGTACCCTGCTTTTGCTCCTGGCTCTTCAGAAGTGGCAGTTGAGGTTTTTGGTCTTTCTGTATCTTTTTTGTCTATAATTTGCCCCACAGTTATTTTCAGTCCCTTATAGTTTCTTTGTGTTTTGTAGCTCAAGGAGACATTTGCCCAGGTGCAAGCATTGCAGCACGGCAGCAAAGGGTCCCAAGTTCCAGCCTGTCTCATCACTTGATGAAACCCATCTCTTACCCAGAACCGATCTTCAAGGGAGTGTGGGAAATGTAAGTATATACATAAAAAATCTTTTCAGCTTTTCCAGTAGAGGAATGCCCAGTAGAAGGAGATGGGGATGGCTGCTGAGAGCCAACTGACCATTTACATCTGACATGTGTGGAATTAGAATAATAGGATTTAATTATGTGATTTGAAAGCTGCATAGTGTGAAGCTGACACATAATCAACAATTAACCTCTACATTTGCCACCCGTATGCCATTGGAAACTGGAGGATCAAAGCCATGGAACATAGTGACCTGAGCCATCGGGGCTCAGATGGACACGCCATGGTTCTCTTCTTGTTCTGTGCCTGTGGCTGACCACTTCCTGTTTTGATTCACAAATAGTTTCTTTAGTCACAACATCCCTGTCAAATCTTTAACCTGACTTTGCTGATTTCAGAAAATATTTGTAGATTTATTTGTATCATTATGTTGAATAAGTTATGATGACTTGTGGGATGTCATCATAAACGACTTCATTTTTGTCTCCCACTGTCCCAGTTTAGATCCATTCTGTGGGGCTAGTTCTCCTGCCTCTGGATGAAAACTTGACATCTCTGATTGTTATTCAGCAAGAAAAAGTATTATGTATACTTTATGTTTCTACTGTATTTCTAACTTAGTGATTAAAATATGCAGCCCTGCAGTTTTGCCTTAAAGCTGCCCTCCACTGAGGCCTACTACAGGCTGGAAGCTGTTGGGGAAGGGAGATGTACGATTGTGTTTTCTCTCTTTCTTCACCTAGTACTTCTCCTCCTCTCCCATCTTGCTAGCCATGTATGACACCTCCAGGATGGGATGGAGGAGTGCTAGAAGAGGTAAGGGGAGGAGGGACTGTTTCCATGGTGGTGACCAGTTTCAACACTCTTTGGACTTGGCAGATGTTAAAAGTGAACTCTTTCTCTCCTGGGTGCTTTTGTGGGCCACTGGAGATGGCCATCTCATCACTGGGGATCTTTCAGGCGACAGGTCTAGAACACGTGCATCTCTATTTTGGCTATTTGCTTTCTCCTGGGAACCCAACAGTGCCTCTGGTTTCTCCCTTTGACAGGACCGACAGGACCTAAGATGACCTCCACACTGGCTCGCTCTTGCACTTGACTTACATTTCTTTGCCTTTGTCATTTCTTTGCTTGGTGAACTCTGGGAATAAGTTACTCCCCAAACTGTAGCTCTCTCCTTTGCTCTACAGGCTGCTGCAGCCAGCCTCTTGACATTTGGGTTTCTCAAGTGAAACTACAGGCATCCCACTTAAATTCTCCAAGTAATCTCTCATTAACGCATGTATGGGAACCTAGAAAAATGGTACAGATGAACCGGTTTGCAGGGCAGAAAGTGAGACACAGATGTCGAGAACAAACTGGGCGATTGAGATTGACATGGATACACTGATGTGTATAAAATGGATGACTAATAAGAACCTGCTGTATAAAAAAATAAATAAAATAAAATAAAATAAAAGCCAATCTCTTGTCACCCTGCGGGAAGGAGGTAGCATCCGTGCACTAATAAGACTAAGCTAGGTTACTCTGAGTTAACAGCATCCAACCCAAATGACTTAATACCACACAAGTTCACCTCCTGCCCTCAGTCCCCCATGGATCCAGACAACCGTTATGGACAGTGGTCCTCCAAGTGCTGACCCGGCATTCCAGGCTGCTTTGATCTATGGCATCTCCATATCAAAAATGCTTCTACAAAAAAATTCTGGAGATGGAGGGTAGTGATGTTTGCACAACAAAGTGAATGTACCCAATGTCACTGAACTGTACACTTACCAATGGTTAAAATGGTAAATTTTGAGAGACGGGCGCGGAGCTGCCGAAGAGACAAGAGACTTTTTCTTGTCTCTTTGTTTCCTGGTGCGCGAGGGGAGGGGTTTAAGCGCGCCGCGTAAAGGAGCTCCAGAAACAGGCGCGAGCCGCGGCTATCAGTGCGGACACCAGAGACGGGCATTAGATGCTAAGGCTGCGGCTGCCGCCTCCAAGAAGCCTGTGTGCGAGCACAGGTCACTCTCCGAACCTCCCCTCCCGGGAGCCCGTGCAGCCCACCACTGCCAGGGTCCCGGGATCCAGGGACAACTTCCCCGGGAGAACGCGCGGTGCGCCTGAGGCTGGTGCAACGTCATGCTGGCCTCTGCCACCGCAGGCTCACCCTGCACTCTGTACCCCTCCCTTTCCCCCGGCCTGAGTGAGCCAGAGCCCCCGAATCAGCTGCTCCTTTAACGCCATCCTGTCTGAGTGAAGAGCAGATGCCCTCAGGCGACCTACACACAGAGGCAGGGCCAAATCCAAAACTGAACCCCAGGAGCTGTGCGAACAAAGAAGAGAAAGGGAAATCTCTCCCCGCAGCCTCAGAAGCAGTGGATTAAAGCTCCACAATCAACCTGATGTATCCTGCATCTGTGGAATACCTGAATAGACAACGAATCATCCCAAATTGAGGAGTTGGACGTTGGGAGCAAGATATATTATTATTTTCCCCCTTTTTCTCTTTTTGTGAGTGTGTATGTGTATGCTTCTGTGTGAGCTTTTTGTCTGTATAGCTTTGCTTTCACCATTTGTCTTAGGGTTCTGACCGTCCCGTTTTTTTTTTTTTTTTTAATTTTTAAAAATGTTTCTTGTTAATAATTATTTTTTATTTTAATAACTTAATTTTATCATACTTTATTTTACCTTCTTTCTTCCTTCCTTCCTTTCTTCCTTCTTTCTTCCCTCCCTTCCTCCCTTCCTTCCTTCCTTCTTTTCTTTCTTTCCTTTCTATTTTTTCTCCCTTTTATTCTGAGCCATGTGGATTAAAGGCTCTTGGTGCTCCAGCCAGGCATCAGGGCTGTGTCTCTGAGGTGGGAGAACCAACTTCAGGACACTGGTCCACAAGAGACCTCCCAGCTCCACATAATACCAAATGGCGAAAATCTCCCAGAGATCTCCATCTCAACACCAAGACCCAGCTTCACTCAACGACCAGCAAGCTACAGTGTTGGACACCCTATGCCCAACAACTAGCAAGACAGGACCACAGCCCCATCCGTTAGCAGAGAGGCTGCCTAAAATCATAATAAGGCTACTGACATGCCAAAATACACCATCAGACGTGGACCTGCCCACCAGAAAGACAAGATCCAGCCTCATCCACCTGAACACAGGCACTAGTCCCCTCAACGAGGAAACCTACTCAACCCACTAAACCAACCTTAGCCACTGGGGACTGACACCAAAAACAACAGGAAATACGAACCTGCAGTCTGCAAAAAGGAGACCCCGAACACAGTAAAATAAGCAAAATGAAAAGACAGAAAAACACACAGCAGATGAAGGAGCAAGGTAAAAACCCACCAGACCTAACAAATGAAGAGGAAATAGGCAGTCTACCTGAAAAAGAATTCAGAATAATGATCGTAAAGATGATCCCAAATCTTGGAAATAGAATAGACGAAATGCAAGAAATATTTAACAAGGACCTAGAACAACTAAAGAGGAAGCAAGCAATGATGAACAACACAATAAATGAATTAAAAATACTCTAGATGGGATCAATAGCAGAAAAACTGAGGCAGAAGAACGGATAAGTGACCTGGAAGATAAAATAGTGGAAATAACTACTGCAGAGCAGAAGAAAGAAAAAAGAATGAAAAGAACTGAGGACAGTCTCAGAGACCTCTGGGACAACATTAAACGCACCAACATTCGAATTATAGGGGTCCCAGAAGAAGAAGAGAAAAAGAAAGGGACTGAGAAAATATTTGAAGAGATTATAGTTGAAAACTTCCCTAATATGGGAAAGGAAATAGTTAATCAAGTCCAGGAAGCACAGAGAGTCCCATACAGGATAAATCCAAGGAAAAACATGCCAAGACACATATTAATCAAACTATCAAAAATTAAATACAAAGAAAACATATTAAAAGCAGCAAGGGAAAAACAACAAATAACACACAAGGGTATCCCCATAAGGTTAACAGCTGATCTTTCAGCAGAAACTCTGCAAGCCAGAAAGGAGTGTCAGGACATATTTAAAGTGATGAAGGAGAAAAACCTACAGCCAAGATTACTCTACCCAGCAAGGATCTCATTCAGATTTGATGGAGAAATTAAAACCTTTACAGACAAGCAAAAGCTGAGAGAGTTCAGCACCACCAAACCAGCTTTACAACAAATGCTAAAGGAACTTCTCTAGGCAAGAAACACAAGAGAAGGAGAAGACCTACAAGAACAAACCTGAAACAATTAAGTAAATGGTAACAGGAACATACATATTGATAATTACCTTAAATGTAAATGGATTAAATGCTCCCACCAAAAGACATAGACTGGCTTAATGGATACAAAAACAACACCCATATATATGCTATTTACAAGAGACCCACTTCAGACCTAGGGACACATACAGACTGAAAGTGAGGGGATGGAAAAAGATATTCCATGTGAATGGAAATCAGAAGAAAGCTGGAGTAGCAATTCTCATATCAGACAAAATAGACTTTAAAATAAAGACTATTACAAGAGACAAAGAAGGACACTATATAATGATCAAGGGATTGATCCATGAAGAAGATATAACAATTGTAAATATTTATACACCCAACATAGGAGCACCTCAATACATAAGGCAAATACTAACAGCCATAAAAGGGGAAATCGACTGTAACACAATAATAGTAGGGGACTTTAACACCCCACATTCACCAATGGACAGATCATCCAAAATGAAAATAAATAGGGAAACACAAGTTTTAAATGACACATTAAACAAGATGGACTTAATTGATATTTATAGGACATTCCATCCAAAAACAACAGAATACACATTTTTCTCAAGTGCTCATGGAACATTCTCCAGGATAGATCATATCTTGGGTCACAAATCTAGCCCTGGTAAATTTAAGAAAATTGAAATCATATCAGGTATCTTTTCCGACCACAACGCTATGAGACTAGATATCAATTACAGGAAAAGATCTGTAAAAAATACAAACACATGGAGGCTAAACAATACACTAGTTAATAACAAAGTGATCACTGAAGAAATCAAAGAGGAAATCAAAAAATACCTAGAAACAAATGACAATGGAGACACGATGACCCAAAACCTATGGGATGCAGCAAAAGCAGTTCTAAGAGGGAAGTTTATAGCAATACAATCCTACCTTAAGAAACAGGAAACATCTTGCATAAACAACCTAACCTTGCACCTAAAGGAATTAGAGAAAGAAGAACAAAAAAACCCCCCAAGTTTAGCAGAAGGAAAGAAATCATAAAGATCAGATCAGAAATAAATGAAAAAGAAATGAAGGAAATGAGAGCAAAGATCAATAAAACTAAAACGTGCTTCTTTGAGAAGATAAACAAAACTGATAAACCATTAGCCAGACTCATCAAGAAAAAAAGGGAGAAGACTCAAATCAATAGAATTAGAAATGAAAAAGGAGAAGTAACAATAGACCCTGCAGAAATACAAAAGATTATGAGAGATTACTACAAGCAACTCTATGCCAATAAAGTGGACAACCTGGAAGAAATGTACAAATTCTTAGAAATGCACAACCTGCTGAGACTGAACCAGGAAGAAATAGAAAATATGAACAGACCAGTCACTAGCACTGAAATTGAAACTGTGATTAAAAATCTTCCAACAAACAAAAGCCCAGGACCAGATGGCTTCACAGGCGAATTCTATCAGACATTTAGAGAAGAGCTAACACCTATCCTTCTCAAACTCTTCCAAAAGATAGCAGAGGGAGGAACACTCCCAAACTCATTCTATGAGGCCACCATCACCCTGATACCAAAAGCAGACAAAGACGTCACAAACAAAGAAAACTACAAGCCAATATCACTGATGAACATAGATGCAAAAATCCTCAACAAAATATTAGCAAACAGAATCCAACAGCACATTAAAAGGATCATACACCATGATCAAGTGGGGTTTATTCCAGGAATGCAAGGATTCTTCAATATACGCAAGTCAATCAACGTGATACACCATATCAACAAACTGAAGGAGGAAAACCATATGATCATCTCAATAGATGCAGAGAAAGCTTTAGACAAAATTCAACACCCATTTATGATAAAAACCCTGCAGAAGATAGGCATAGAGGGAACTTTCCTCAACATAATAGAGGCCATATATGACAAACCCACAGCCAACATCATCCTCAAAAACTGAAACCATTTCCACTAAGGTTAGGAACAAGACAAGTTTGCCCACTCTCATCAATCTTATTCAACATAGTTTTGGAAGTTCTAGCCACAGCAGTCAGAGAAGAAAAAGAAATAAAAGGAATCCAAATCAGAAAAGAAGAAGTAAAGCTGTCACTGTTTGCAGATGACAAGATACTATACATAGAGAATCCTAAAGATGCTACCAGAAAACTATGAGAGCTAATCAATGAAGTTGGTAAAGTAGCAGGATACAAAATTAATGCACAGAAATCTTTGGCATTCTTATACACTAATGATGAAAAATCTGAGAGTGAAATTAAGGAAACACTCCCATTTACCATTGCAACAAAAAGAATAAAATATCTAGGAATAAACCTACCTAAGGAGACAAAAGACCTGTATGCAGAAAATGATAAGACACTGATGAAAGAAATTAAAGATGATACAAATAGATGGAGAGATATACCATGTTCTTGGACTGGAAGAATCAACATTGTGAAAATGACTCTACTACCCAAAGCAATCTACAGATTCAATGCAATCCCTATCAAACTACCACTGGCATTTTTTACAGAACGAGAACAAAAAAATTCACAATTTGTATGGAAACACAAAAGACCCCGAATAGCCAAAGCAATTTTGAGATCGAAAAATGGAGCTGGAGGAATCAGGCTTCCTGACTTCAGACTATACTACAAAGCTACAGTAATCAAGACAGTATGGTACTGGCACAAAAACAGAAATATAGATCAATGGAACAGGATAGAAAGCCCAGAGATAAACCCACACACATATGGTCACCTTATCTTTGATAAAGGAGGCAAGAATATACAATGGAGAAAAGACAGCCTCTTCAATAAGTGGTGCTGAGAAAACTGGACAGGTACATGTAAAAGTATGAAATTAGAACACTCCCTAACACCATACACAAAAATAAACTCAAAATGGATTAAAGACCTAAATGTAAGGCCAGACACTATCAAACTCTTAGAGGAAAACATAGGCAGAACACTCTATGACATAAATCATGGCAAGATCCTTTTTGACCTGCCTCCTTGAGAAATGTAAATAAAAACAAAAATAAACAAATGGGACCTAATGAAACTTAAAAGCTTTTGCACAGCAAAGGATACCATAAACAAGACCAAGACAACCCTCAGAATGGGAGAAAATAGTTGCAAATGAAGCAACTGATAAGGAATTAATCTCCAAAATTTACAAGCAGCTCATGCAGCTCAATAACAAAAACACAAACAACCCAATCCAAAAATGGACAGAAGACCTAAATAGACATTTCTCCAAAGAAGATATACACATTGCCAAAAAACACATGAAAGAATGCTCAACATCATTAATCATTAGAAAAATGCAAATCAAAACTACAATGAGATATCACCTCACACCCGTCAGAATGGCCATCATCAAAAAATCTAGAAACAATACATGCTGGAGAGTGTGTGAGAAAAGGGAACACTCTTGCACTGCTGGTGTGAATGTAAATTGATACAGCCACTATGGAGAACAGTATGGAGGTTCCTTAAAAAACTAAAAATAGAACTACCATACGACCCAGCAATCCTGGCTGGGTCATATACCCTGAGAAAACCATAACTCAAAAAGAGTCATGTACCAAAATGTTCATTGCAGCTCTATTTACTATAGCCAGGACATGGAAGTAACCTAAGTGTCCATGAACAGATGAATGGATAAAGAAGATGTGGCACATATATACAATGGAATATTACTCAGCCGTAAAAAGAAACGAAATTGAGTTATTTGTAGTGAGGTGAATGGACCTGGAGTCTGTCATACAGAGTGAAGTAAGTCAGAAAGAGAAAGACAAATACTGCATGCTAACACATATATATGGAATCTAAGAAAAAAAAATGTCATGAAGAACCTAGGGGTAATATGGGAATCAAGACACAGACCTACTAGAGAACGGACTTGAGGATATGGGGAGGGGGAAGGGTAAGCTGTGACAAAATGAGGGAGTGACATGGACATATATACACTACCAAACGTAAAATAGATAGCTAGTGGGAAGCAGCCACATAGCACAGGGAGATCAGCTCAGTGCTTTGTGACCACCTAGAGGGGTGGGATAGGGAGGGTGGGAGGGAGGGAGACGCAAGAGGGAAGAGATATGGGAACATATGTATATGTATAACTGATTCACTTTGTTGTAAAGCAGAAACTAACACACCATTGTAAAGCAATTATACTCCAATAAAGATGTTAAAAAATGGTAAATGTTATGTTTTATATATTTTACTGCAATTAAAAAAATGTTGCATGGAGAAAAACGTTATTTTCAGTGAACTTAACTTTTGCTTTGTAAGAGACAATAATTTTTACTTAACTGGATGCTACATATTCCTTTGGATATTATCAATATTTTTCTCTTTTCAGCACTTGGTGTAAATTGATGGGTGGAATAACCTTAATAGAATTAAATAATAAGAATAAATTCTGGGCTTCCCTGGTGGCGCAGTGGTTGAGAGTCCGCCTGCCGATGCAGGGGACACGGGTTCGTGCCCCGGTCCGGGAAGGTCCCACATGTCGCGGAGTGGCTGGGCCCGTGAGCCATGGCCGCTGGGCCTGTGAGTCCGGAGCCTGTGCTCCGCAACGGGAGAGGCCACAGCAGTGAGAGGCCCGCGTACCACAAAAGAAAAAAAAAAAAAAAAAGAATAAATTCTTCTACCATTGCCACAACAAGGGAAGATGGGGCTGGAAGGATGTGCATTGCCATGAAATTCATTGGCCAAAGCAAATTAATGATCACCCCTAATTTCAAGGGACTGTGTGTGGGTGGGATACAATACCTCTGGTGCCCAGAAGTAGAGAAAAACCAAACACCAGTGTAGAGTAGTAGTGACTACCACAGCCTCCCACTCCTTCCCCTGGAAGGGGGTAGAATTCACAACACAGCTTATCTCAAGAAATTCTTTGCTAAAATATTTCCCCCAAATCCAACTTTTGACCTGTATGTACACTTGAATGTGAAACTGGTTTTGACAACCTCACTTGTAAATTCTTCATATGGTTTAGCACCTTCTTTGAAATATGAGAGCTACTGTCTCTTGATGCCCTGGCTAACACTTCCATTTAAACATCCTGTAATATATTTGTTCATTGACTGTCTGTCCTGCCTGACTGAAGGTCCTTGAGATCAGGGACTGCATTTGTCTTGTTTCTAGGATGACCTATTAAGCTGCATGCCCAGCACAGTAGTGGGAATGCAGCAGATTCTCTATAGCCATTGTAGGCAAGAGCGAAGGAAGGAAGGACGGAGGGAGGGAGGAGGGGAGGGAGAAACAAACAAGAAAAAGGCAGGATGGAGTTGAGTCAGGAAGCAGCGCAGGCAAAAGGGGCTCACAGGATGAGATACAGACAGAAAATGAAATTCCAGTGTGGAGCCAAAAATTAGACAGGGACCCAAAATACCAGGGGCAAAAGGAGATCCACTATCTCGAGATGAATCAACTCAGGAACAGAAATGAAAGTAAGACAGAATGTCCAGGATGTGGTGAGTGTGGAGGTAAGGCTCAGTGTTTCCTGGAGAGGAGGTTTCATGGGAAGGGGGAAGACAAGAGAAACAGCATTTGTTGAAGGCCGGCTTTATGCCAGGCATTGCACCAGCTACTTCCTATAGGTTATCTCACTGAACTTTCACAGTAACCCTGTTTATAAACCTGGGAAACTGAGCTCAGAGAGGGGAGGTAGCTTGCCTAAGATCACACAGCTGATCAGTGCAGTTGGAAATCAGACCTGGGTGTCTCTAGCATCAGAGCTGTCTTCGTTCCAGAGAGCTCCCTCTTAGTCCATCTCTGAGGACAAATGACTTCCCCACCCCTTTATCTCTCTCTCTCTTTTTTGGGAAACTCACTTCCAGATAGCCATTCTTCTAAGTGGATAGTATACGCTGTTCCCTTCTTTGTTTCCTAACTTCTGAGACGTCAATAACCGTTGTGGGAGGCATAAAACAACATTAGGATACACCTGCCTGCCTCCACTCCGTTTATGCCTGGATTCAAGATTCCTCCTGTCACCCAGCCCCTGACTTGGCTCCCATTCAGCACCTCTGGGCTTTTTTTTTTTTTTTTTTTTTTTTTTTTTTTTTTTTTGCGGTACGCGGGCCTCTCACTGTTGTGGCCTCTCCCTTTGCGGAGCACAGGCTCCGGACGCGCAGGCTCAGCAGCCATGGCTCACGGGCCCAGCCGCTCGGCGGCATGTGGGATCTTCCCGGACGGGTCACGAACCTGTGTCCCCTGCATCGGCAGGCGGATTCTCAACCACTGCGGCCACCAGGGAAGCCCCATGGGCTTTCTAAGTAGATAGTTTAAAGGGTTTTCTGCAGCTCAGTTCTATTTTAAAGAAAGAGACACACATCTGTATTTCTGTATGAGTGTGTGTGCAGCACTGCTTGTGGTGTGCTGTCTGGGGGAACTCTGAGATGTTCAGGTGTGGCCACGGTGACTGTTCGCTGAGTGTGACGTATGTGTGTACAAGGTTGTTGACAGCTAGCGTTCCCCACCGTGGCCTTAGTCTAGCAGTAGCCTCGAGGGCTGGTCAACGTTCCAAGTGAACAGCTGTCAAGGAGCCCCCTCGGGTGTGAAAGCACTGTCATCGATGTTATGACTGTGGCTTTTCTGAGTTCCCCAGGGAAAATGAAATGGTGCCCACTTCACACCAGGAGATGGCTGTGTTTTGGCTTTGCTGAATCCTGCACTGCCCCTTCCGCCGCGGTGGGACATTAGGGAGACCCACGTGCGCACGCGTGGGCCTGCCTGCCGAGGCCCGGGTCTGAAGTCCACCCAGCCGGTGGTGCCGGTGGCCTGGGAGTTCTGCAGGGACCAAGCTTTCTGTGAATGCCCCCTGGGCACACGGCGGACTATCTTTCTATCTTAACTCTGCCATGGCAGCGAGCATTTGTAGATCCAGTCTGTGTGACATTTGGGTTGTATCAATATGACATTAAGAAGATCAACTGATGCTTGATGAAAATACACCACTGTAGTAGGTATTTGATATTAAAATTTTTGCAATACCCCATCTCCTTCTTTTGTGAGGCAGTACCCCCTCTAGGGAGCTCCCTTTTCCTGCCCCTGACTTTAAGCTATTCCCAACCCCCACTCGATCTACTCCCCACCCTGTCTGCATCCCAGGAAGCAGTTCAGCCACTGGGGACCCCTGGCAGATGTGCAAGAGAGAGGAGAATACGGTTTGAACTGTTTCTTCAGGCAAGATTCATCCGCATGATGTATTCTCCTGGGATTCAGAACTGAACACGCCAGCTCGAGCACTGGGGGTGGTGTTAATAGTCTGTTCCGGGGGTTGGCAAACTACACCCATGGGTCACATCCAGCCCACTGTGTGTTTTTGTATGACCCTGGTGCTGAGAATGGTTTTCACGTTTTAAAATACTTGAAAAATTCAGAAGAAGAATTGTTTGCTGTATGTGAAAATTCTATGAAATTCAAATTAAGGTATCTATAAATAAAGTTTTATTGAAACACATCTATGCTTATTTGATTGTGTTGTCTATAGCTGCTTTTTCTTTTTTCAGAGTTGAATAGTTGCAACAGAGATCATCATTTGGCCTTCATAGTCTAAAATATTTACTCTCTGGCCCTTTACAAAGTTTGCCAGCCCCTGGTCTACTAGAGTGCTTCTCAAACTTTAGGAACAGAATTACCTGGAGGGCTTTTTAAGTCATAGACGGCTGGGCCCCACCCCCAGAGTTTCTGATTCTGTAGGTCTGGGGTGGAGCTTGAGAATTTACACTGCTAATAATTTCACAGCTGCTGCTGCTGCTGCTGGCCCAGGGACCACATTTTGAGAAGCACTGGTCTACTGGGTTGGCTAAGGGAAAGCTGGATGCAGTGGCCTACAGTGAATGAGGTCAAGGAGCCAGAACTTCTCTGGCAAAAGTCATTGTGTGTGTGTGTGTCTGTGTGTGTGTGTGTGTGTGTGTGTGTGTCTGTGTGTGTGTGTGTGTGTGTGGTGGCAGGGGCAGTTTTTTTTTTTTTTAACATCTTTATTGGAGTATAACTGTTTTACCATAGTGTGTTAGTTTTTCCTTTACAACAAAGTGAATCAGTTGTACATATACATATGTTCCCATATCTCTTCCCTCTTGCATCACCCTCTCTCCCACCCTCCCTATCCCACCCCTCTAGGTGGTCACAAAGCACAGAGGTGATCTCCCTGTGCTATGGCTGCTTCCCACTAGCTATCTAATTTACATTTGGTAGTGTATATATGTCCCTGCCACTCTCTCACTTCGTCACAGCTTACCCTTCCCCCTCCCCATATCCTCAAGTCCATGCTCTAGTAGGTCTGTGTTTTATTCGCAGGGGCTGTCTTGAACACTGAGGGATATTTAGCAACATCCTTGGCCTCTAGATTCCAGTAGCACTCCTCAAGATATGACAACCAAAAATGTCTCCAGACATTGCCAAATGTTCCCTGGGGGGCTGAGAACTACTGCTGCAAAAGGTGTCTCGGAAGCCTCAGTGAGATGGGAAAGGAGGAAGGGATCATTGATATGTAAACTGCTCACCCTCCCAGCACTTCTTGCCCCGCCCCCCACCCCCATCTGCCCTGGCCCCTATAACCTGGGAGGGCCTGAAGCTCCTTTCACCAAAGTATTGAGAAATGCATTGTCAACAGGCACCAAAATCCTTAAAGAGTTCTGTAGATGACTCACCTGTAAGCTGGGTACGGAACCAGGATCCCTGTTCTTAGTGGGAATAATGGGATCCTAGCATTGTTGAGGCCGAATGGTGATGCTGAACCATCAGAGACAAGGTGTGTGCATTTTCCACAGTAACCCAACATGGAGATGCTTACTCAGAACTTTCATCAGGCTGTTTCACTTTCCTGTCAGGACACAGACTTCTGGGAGATGGGGCAGGTGATAAGCCCATGGACTTGCATGAATTCTGGTGCCCTCTGGCCAATGCACTTCCTAATACTTTGGTGAAACCAAAGCCCTCTCGTGGTTTGCTAATGCAGCATGGCTGAGTAGGTCGCACAAGTATGGACTTGCCATTCCTCCCCACAATATTTCTTCCAGAGCTATCATTTCTGGACTTAAAGAATTCCTAATCTATCTCCTTGGTATCTTACACAGTCATATCTCCAATGAGAGGACACTTTTCAAGGCTTCCAAGAAGTAAGACAATGGACTCAACCCATGGAATTCACTGTTCTTACCATGTGGCCCATCACCCAGAAGCCGTTGGCTTGACAATATGGTGGAGAGGTCTGTTGAAGGTTAAATTACAGTACCAACTGGGGGATAGCATCTGTGAAGTTGGGTGGGGTTCTACAGGGTACAGTATACGCCTTAAACCAGTAGCCAATGTCTGCTGCTGCCTCTCTTGTAGCCAGAATGCATGGATCTGGGCACTAAGGTAGAGGCAGAAGTAATTATTTGCTTGCTGTCTCCTTGACTTTGGGCTTCGCTGGGAACTAGAAGCTGAGAGAGTCCCTTAGCTATTCTGGGGTCTCTGTGCTGCTGAACCACCAGGTTGAAGAGGGCATATCTGTACTGGCCCAGGTGTTTGATCCTGGCTACCAGAGGAAAATTTGCTTTTTGCCACATCCTGGGGTAAGACAGACCCATTTAGAACCCCAGGGTCACTGGGACTCCTCTTAATATTTCCTTACCCAATAGTCCTGATCAAAGTAAAACTGTGGCAAACCATTAAAGACAAGACTACCAGGGACTCAGATCTAACAGGAATGAGGGTTGGGTAACCCTACCAGGCAATAAACCCCATCCATCCAAGGTGTTCTTAGAGGCCAAGGGAACACAGATTGGTAGCAGAAGAGGGCCACTGTTATTACCAACTTAGGTCTCATGTCCAGCTATAAAAGTATGGACAGTAGCAGCTAAGTTTTATGTCAAAATTTCCCCCTTTTCTTCTTCTTCTTCTGCTACCTTATATGAATAACATTTGTGGTGGCTAAATTTTTAGGTTTCCGTAGAGAGTTTGAATGAATTGACATCACCCTGCAATGATATAGGGGCAGATGGACTTTAGTTGTTCTCTGTATCGAAGACACGAACTTTTGAGCTTTTGACCCAGAAGAATGGCAAAAGTGGATGCTGACTATGTCCCTCTCCCTAAGGTCACAGCCCCTGTAGGTGGCCCTCTATCTCTGTAAGACTCTTCTGGGTTTCTGTAACCACTCCCTTCCCTTGCCCGTTCAGGCTTATCATGGCCCCGTGCCATTACAAACTTCAGAATGCTGAACCATTCCTGTGGTTTCCCTATACCCTCCCTTCCCCTTTGTAAATATCTCCTTTATTAAACTCTTAATCACCCAATTTCTGCCAAGACCTTTACTGATACAGTGGACTTGGCCAGTTGGATGTTCTGCCCAGGACTTTGAAAATGGAGCAAATTATTCAAAAAAGAACTATGGTTGGGGATTCATTTGTGGTAGCCATTGTGGTGCCTACTAGTGGCAGTAGTTGTGACTAGTGTCAGTGGTGTCCTGCTGTAGTGGCCATAGCATCCTGGCCAGATCATTTCCTGTGTTGGGCCCTTGGGGGAGCCCTTGGTTCTTGCTTATTTTCCAACCCTGGCCCCTAGTTTCCTAATAATTTTGTGAGCCTTCAATATCATTCTAAGAAATTCTTTAAAAAAATTAATATAGCCAAAGATGTTTCCAGTGTTTGCAACCAAGAACCCTGACTGATACAGCCATTCAAGCAGATGTTTGGTGTCTGATCCAAAGCTTTCTTTACTTTTTAACCAAATTGGGAGTGTGTGGAGCCCTTCAAAAGGGATAAACAGAGTTTACATGTACCTTTTTTTGCCCTTTGCCTTTGGTATTTCCTCTTCTTTTTACTTGGAATGTGAGCTGATGTTGGAGGTACAGCCGCCATTTTGTAACCTAATCATAAGGAAAAAGCCAAGAATATTATACAGGTCTTGGCCTAGATGTCTTGAGCCTCTGGGCCCATGCCAGCAACAGCGTCTTCTAAGCTTCTTACCTGAGAAGAAAGAAAAAGCCCGCTTGGTGTAGGTCATCGTTTCTCAGATTATTATCAGCAGCAAAAAAAAAAATTCCTTTAGTATTATTTCCTTTCATCTTTACAGCAACTCTACCTGAGATTGGATTATCTCTGTTTAACAGGTCAGGAAACGGTCTCAGAGTCGTGACTAGTCCAATTGCATACAGCTAGTACTGGGAAGCAGAGATAAGCTGAGAATAATTACACATGAATATATTTGGGCCCTTTTATTCATTCATTCATTCATTCATTCATTCACTTACTTACTCATTCATTCAGCAAGCATTTTCTGAGTTCTCAGCTTGTGCCAGACCCAGGTGCAACATTTGAGATACAAAGATGGGTACAATGGAGTCCCTGCCTTTGGGGTCCATCAAAGTAGTCCAAGCAAGAGACGATGGGAAGCTGGACAAGGAAGATGGAGAGGGGTGGGCAGATTTAAGAAACATTTAGGAGGGAGAATCAGTAGGACTTGGTGATGGATTGACATAGGGGTTCAGGGGAGAGGAAGGTATTTAGAGTGACTCTTAGGATTCTGGCTTTCCCGCTTAAATACTTGGGAGATATATGTGGTCATTGGTGGGTTGGAGAATGTCAAAGCAAGGGCAGGAGTGGTGGGAGGCAGGTGGGAGAGAGCCGGAGCGCAGGAGACCACGGGCAGAATGAATTTCTGAGGCAGGCAGGGCAGTTCTGGGTATCCTGGGCGTGGTGACTGAGGTGCAGCAGAGATGAAGATCGAGATTAGCCTGGCAGCCTTACTGTTGCCTATTAGCTACTAACGGCATCTTAGCTCTTCAACTCCTATAGGGCTGCTCATGCAACGGGACCCCCGGGGGATAGCCGAGGAGGCTGTGCTTTCACACTGGGCCCTCACAGAGGGCACTGGCAGGGTTTCCTCCCTCTCCCCAGCCTTTTCCTGGGGTCAAATTCAGCATTTAGTCCATCGTCTCATTAGGAGGAACTGTTCCATGGGCCTGCCGGACCACTCGATACATGTAAGTCAGACAACCGTAGGAGTTCCTTCCGTAACAAGTACTTAAGCCCGCCATTAGCCACCATTAGGACTGTACTTACTGCTTAATGATCAGCAGCTCCAGGGACTGGTGGGGCTGGACAGATGGAGAGCGGGGAGGAGCTTCCCCCATAAAGAGGTGTTCCAGCATGCTTCTCCAGAGACTCCAGGATGGAGGCTGCTCTGCCCTCAGGCACAGGCTTAGTTACAGCTCACTGTTCTGTCTTGGTTAGAATAGGTAGGAATCTCTGCTTGATGAGTCTACCAAAGGAAGGAAGGAAATTCTATGAGAATCTAATGCTCCTGCTTCTTTCTAATGGGTGGGACCTAAGGGTGTTTGTGCTGTGTATGTGTGTGTCTGTGTGTGTGTTAAAAATTTTTTTAAAAAATTTTTAACATCTTTACTGGAGTATAATTGCTTTACAATGGTGTGTTAGTTTCTGCTTTATAACAAAGTGAATCAGTTATACATATACATATATCCCCATGTCTCCTCCCTCTTGCATCTCCCTCCCACCCTCCCTATCCCACCCCTCTAGGTGGTCACAAAGCACTGAGCTCATCTCCCTGTGCCGTGTGCAGCTGCTTCCCACTAGCTATCTATTTTACGTTTGGTAGTGTATATATGTCCATGCCACTCTCTCACTTCGTCCCAGCTTACCCTTCCCCCTCGCCGTGTCCTCAAGTCCATTCTCTACGTCTGTGTCTTTATTCCTGTCCTACCCCTAGGTTCTTCAGAACCATTTTTTTTTTTTTTGAGATTCCATATATATGTGTTAGCATATGGTATTTGTTTTTCTCTTTCTGACTCACTTCACTCTGTTTTGTGTGTGTGTATTTAAGGGAATGTGTTCTCTGGGATTTAGGGTTAGATATCTCAGTTTGAATAATATACATTTCTCCAGCATCCACCAGTTTGTGGGTATCAATGAGGTGACTCAGATTTCACTGCTGTGTGCCCTCACCTTAGACTCCTGTAAAAGGTCTCACTGTTTCCTGAGAGTCCGCCGCTGGTTCCTGGCGCCTCTGGACAGCTATGTGGCTGTTTTGCTGAGTCCCGTGTTCTCTCTAGGGGGTGTTACTGCTCCACTGGGTATGGCTAACCCCAGCAGATGCCACGGCTGCTCTGCAGGTACTGGAAACTTGGGCACTGTCCCTGTTCTGCTGCTGATCTGCCAGGCCCAGCAGTGGCCACCAGGCACCACCATTGCCTCACTGGGCTCTTTCATTGCTGCCATCTCTCAAGGGACACAGTCTGAATGTCAAAGCTGAATGGTGGTCTCTAGTGAATGAGGGTGGAGAGCAAAGGAGAAAATCCTCTTCCTCCTTTGTGCTGCACTGTCTTGGAATCATCCTCCAATTCTATAGAGTCTGATGAAACAGTCTCGTGGTCTTTACTTAGGTATCTTATTGTTCAGCAAGTATTCATTTCCTTCCCCCAAACCTCTGTGAGAGGCATGTATTTCCCAACCATTCACGTTGGGCTTGACCATGTGACTTGCTTTGGCTAATGGGACATTAGCAGATGTAGAACAAGGAAGGGCTTGAAATGTGCTTGTGCATTGGGATTTACCTTCTTGGGCTGTGGCCATTGTCAGGAGAAGAACATGCCCTCCTAGATAGACTACTGTCTTGGAAGAATGAGAGACAAGGGGGACTGAGCCAGACAGAGCAGACCTGTGACTGAGGCAGAGCCTCCCTAGTTGACCTGCAGATGCTAGAGTGAGGAATAAATGCTTATGACTGTGTGCCTCTGAGTTTTGAGATGGTTTGTTATGTGGCATTATTTAGACTATAGCAGACTGAGATTAGCCCTCTTCCCTTCCAGACCCAGACATACATCAATGGAAATGAGCTCAGGACAGGTTGGAGTTATAGCCACTACTAGTAATGAGAAATTCTATTCTGTGCACTGACTTAAACTTTCTGACTGGGTCAGGCTATTTGGGTTTGGTCCGTTCTTTACTTAGGTTGAATTCTGTCAAAGGCTCTCATGCAAACAAGCTTCATGAGGACCATCTACTTGAGTAATGCATGGACTCAAGCTGTATGCTCCTTCCTTGCAAACTTTAAATTTATTAATTTCCACAAGTGCTCTAGAGCAGGGGCTGGCAAACTTTTCCTATAAAGATCATTAATACTTTTGGCTTTAAGGACCACACGGTTTCTGTCACAGCTGTCTAATTCTGCCATTGTAGCTCAAAAGTTAACATATACAATAATAAATACCTAGGCACGGTTGTGTTCCAATAAAACTTTATTTGCAAATAAGGTTTGCCCACCCCTGCTCCACAGGAAAAGCGCTTCAGCTCTTCCTGCCACCAACAGATGGTGACAGTGGTTGTAGTTGGTTGTCACTTGATTTGTTAGGGCTCGTTTGCAGTGTTGGTGCTTAGAATGAAGGTGTTTTACAAACGTTGTTATCCTCACGACTGATAAGTAGAGAAGCAGTGAGTGAGAGTGCACTGAAAATGCTAGTTAGAAGAGACATATGGTTACGATGGAAACCAAGGTGGAATAATAATTTCGAAAATTGAAAGTGGTGAGAAAATGGATGTTGCAAGTGAAGATGGGATACACTTGTTGACACTGGCATGATTGTGAAGGACCAAGAGTGAATCAGGCGACATACAAAAAAAAAAAAAAAAATGCTGCACCCATGCTATTGAAAAAAACCAGTAAAATAGGATGAGAAGCAATTGACAAAATCAAAAAAGTAGAAAAACTTTTGAGTATTTGGCCAGAAAGGAGTGGCATCAGGGGAGGCTCATTAGCCTAACATGAGTCCAGGAGACACCTAGGAGTCTATTTGAGAACTTGGCCATAGTAAAAGTCTTAACTGCTGTTGTGAGCTATGAATGATTCCATAGGCTCAGTGCTCCTGATGTCTCCCCAGGGCCAAAGTGGTGTTGATACTATAGCTGCCAAGGACTTCTCTTGTAAAGATCTTGAAGGAGGGCTTTGCCTGCTTCAACAGATTTTCAAAGTGGGGGAACTAGGAGATTTTGGAAAAAGAACAGATATCGAGCAAAACAGAAGATTGTGTGAAGCATCAACTCACTTTTCTATTTGGTGGAAAATGTACCTGGGGATTACAAACTTAACCTTCACTAGGTTCTTTGGACTTGCAAACAAATGGCCTTACAACCAGCTGTTTGGAACTGAACTTATTATTAACACTCACATGCACACATGCCTGCATGCGGGCAGACACACGCACACACACACACACACACACACACACAGAGCCATAGGAGAGGGTAGAGAAATAAAGGGCAGAATCTATTGCTTTGCAGAGCACAATCTTCAGGTTGGGGGAGGGTTGGAGAGGCTCTCAGTTCAGCCCCTGCTCCTCACTCAGGGGAAGGAGGGAGGGTTAAGGAGACAGTTTGCAGATGAAAAGCTGAGATAGAGTGGAATGAACGTGAGTTTTGCAGTCAGCCAGACTTGGTTTGGTGTCTGAATGTGTCCCTCACTTACTGTGTGAACCTGGGTGCCACTGTGAGAGAAGCTTCCCACTCCTTGAAGGCAATGAAAGAGAAATGCATTCCTGGGAAAAAAAATAGGGGATGCCTGTGCTTTAGAGAACAGAGGGAGAATATGGGAGGGGCCTAGGCTTTATGGCATAAAAGGAGAAATCAAGGTGTTATAGTAACATGTCAGATTCCAGGTTGAGATGATAAATAAAGGATTAGGGAAAAAATGTGAACTGAAAAAAGCAAGTGAATAAAAGAGCAAATCCAAAGAACTATGGGTGGGAAAGAGGTGGGATTAGGGCAATTCCCACTGAAAGAGCATAGGCTGAACTGGGAATGGGAATGGGATACCAGTATTAGGAAGTGGTGGTGATGACTTGGGAGATGGAGGGTTTGCCTCTGTTATCTCAGGCTCAAGCTGCTGTATTTGTTAATGTTCTCTGGTTGCAAGTAATAGAAACCAATATGAAGTAGCTTAAGGGAAAATATATTCTATTTATTGGAAATATATTTGAATGTCTCACAGAATTCAGTTGAGAGAGGGATTTAGCAGTAGGAGTTCTTGGACTTCCTTTCCTCTAGGGTAAAGCTTCTCTAACGTTAGCTAGCCTCAGAATTACCTGGCAGACTTGCTGGGCTCAACGCCCAGCAAGAATTTGCATTTCTCACCTGGTCCCAGGTGATGCTGCTCTTCGCCCAAGAGTACTGCTTTTAGCTTGACTCAGTTCTCAACTCCCAGCCCTGTCCCTAAGTTCAAATTTTTGAGTGGAGAATGGATTGGCTCATTTTAGTTACATGTCCTCCTCTCGTCCAATCATTGATGGCCAGGGGGTGGAGCCACATAGTACAGCCGCGGCTGTCTGAGGGCCATTCTAGTGTATCAGGAACAGTTCAGAGATAGGTAGGACTTGGTGGATGTACCAGAAGGTGTCTGTGATTCCACTTCTCTCAACTGGTGCAGCAAGGTGTCTGAGTCTTCAGCTCTGGAGTTCATTCTGTGGCGTTTGTCTTTAAGTTCCACTCTATCCCTTGGGACTCTCCCTACTAAAATTAACCTTCAGGTAGGACAGTGTTTTCCTGTCCCTTAAAGCAAGTAAGTAGGACCTTTACATTTTAAGGGTTTTACTGATAATTCCTACCAGGAACTTGGAAGAGGTTAAAAAAAAATCTAACCAACTTTTGAGAAATTGCACACATTCTGGAATTGTCTAAATCCTTTAAGGTGGTAGGGTGTAGTTGATGACTCCTGTTCTTTTCTGAGTCAGTGGCTCGGTAGCTGGTAGCTGGGCTGTACCCTTGCTTTCCTCTGCCAGAAGGGCCTCTTGCCCTAGCAGTAGGTCTGCTTTTGATACAGGGCAGAGTCACAGGAGTTCTCTCCTCTCAGTGGAACATTGCATATTTAGGGACAGCCTACAGTGGTTCCACTGGTTATCTCCCTAGGAAGTGAAATCCTGTGAGAATGCTGCAGATTACCCGGATTCCTGCCTCTTCTGCTTACTCACATCCTCTATTTATTTCTTGGTGAAGAACAAGGCTTTTAAGAAAAATAAAGCGCCCTTCCTTGGACGAAACCCTAGTTGTGCTTGGATCAGGAAGAAGAATAAGGGAAGTGTTGCCTGCCACTGGGGAGGAATCACACACAGAGAGAAAGCAGACTTCTGCTGCCATTTGGCACCGTCTTTTCTGCCAAAGAAATGGATCCTCAGAGTGGCAAGGTCTCACAAAACTTCGGCAGGAGGAGCACATCCTAAGCGGAGAGGTAGTAAGAGACACAGAATCATGGGCTCAGGGCTGGGAAAGACCCCTACAGGTCCATGCCTTTCTTCTACAACTTCTCCATCAGATAGTTAGCCAGCTTTTCCTTGAACCTCTCCAGTGACGGGGAGATCACTATCTGTGAAGTCAACATGCCCTTTCTTCAGGTAGTTCTGAAGAAAGATACTTAGAAAAGTGTCCCATATAATGGCCTGTAATCTCTCCTGCTCCAGGCCAGCACTGATCAGTTCATCAGGTCCCTTTGCAGTTGGGTCATTTTACCAGCCTTGAGCCCAAACATACCAGAGAAAGTATGAGAATCAGGCACCAAATCAGGACCACTCTAATTCAAAAAGAATTTAGACTTTTCCTGAGACCCTTCACACAAAAAAGTAAAAGACAACGCAACGATTCAACGTGAATGGTACTCAGATTCAATGGCAGTCTGATAAGGCCCCTTGTAATTAAGCAAGTGTTCATTAAAGAGGGCTGGAGATGGTGGAGAAGTAGGAGGAGAGCCAGGAAGGGCAGCCCTGGGTCAAGTGATCCGCCATCACTCCTCCATCTCTTATAGGCACTCCCCGCTCCCCCAGTCCATATTGCATGTACTTGGATTTTTTTTTTTTTTTGTGTGTGTGTCTGCTGCACCACAGGGCATGCGGAATTTTAGTTCCCCAACCAGGGATCGAACCTGCGCCCCCTGCAGTGGAAGATCAGAGTCTTAACCGCTGGACCGCAGGGAAGTCCCCTGCATGTGATTGTTTTTATTTTAATGGCATAGTGGGCATGCTCTTCTATCAGAGAAAGCCACAGATTCTGACAAGTCAGTAGCTTTGGGAGGAAGAGGGAGGTCAGGCCTTTGTTGACAATTTCCATCCAAGCTGGGGTTGCTTCGTCTCTTGCAGAAACCATGAGTTCCCCGGGAGGACGAGGATGGGGAGCTGCAGGTAGGACTGGTCAGCAAGCTCGCACCTGCTCCTACGGAGTGTCAAGACTCAGTACTTCCACTGTGCTGTCTTGGTTTTTCCAGTTGCTCAGTCTCTGAAGGGATCTTGACTTCTTGACTTCTTCAAGATCCCTTGACTTCTTGGCCTCTTCTGGTCATATGGACACTTCTGACCTGACCCGTCCTAGTACATTCTTGGGGAACTCACAGCTGAGCTGCCACAGTGCCCATTTTACATGCATGGAGGCTTCTAAAGGGGTTCAGAGGGGCAGCCTCCTGGCTTCATTTGCAAGGTGCTGGGGATGGAGTCTGTCCCATTTGACTGGGATTGGGAACTTGCTTCCCAAAATGCTTCTGATGTGTAAACATCTTGTTGACCATCTGGAATAAGGGGCCAGGCTTTTACTAGGTGTTACTCTTGGGGAATCTGAACTGCAGAGCCTTCTTAACCCTCTTGTTCTCCTTCAACAGACCTTTTGTAGTTTGGGGGTCTCCTCATTCGGTTAGTGGTGGAATCAGAATTTTAATTCACCTCCAGACAACAAATCCTGAACTCTTTCCATTCAGGTGAATCAACTCCAATGGGGCTTCACTGGCACAAGTTAGGGTCTCCATGGTTAAGGGATTACTCAGTATTTAAAGAACTCCAATAATGCAAATAATACTGACGATAATAATTGTTGTCCTAATAGTCGTGGCAGTAGTAGACGTTTATGCCATGCTTTGCATTTCAGAGTGCCTTCCTCTGGCTGCACAAAGCAACTGGAACACAGGAATGATTATGGCAAAGCCCTGTCTTTTAGGACCCCACAGTCTAGTGAGAGGGCCAGATCCAGAAATGAGTCCACTAAGGCCTACTGAAAGTCAAATGAAATATGGTGAGATTCCTGTGTAAGTCTTGAAGTCTTGCTGAGGGAAGTGGGGTTTCAGGGAAGCCTTGAAGAATAGCCAAGGTTCAGGCAGGTGGAAGAAAGAAATAGGGCATTAAGGTCAGGAAGTTTGAGAGATAAGTCTTAAAGATGGGACTGTGTCATCCCCAACTTGAAAATCCTTCAGTGGTCTCTATCATCTTTCAAGATAAGAGTCCAGATATCACATGATATCCAAGCTCCTTCATGACCCGGCTCCTTCTTCCTTCTGTTTGCAGAATCATCTTCCATCACTCATGGGTACGGACTTTCTGATCCAACATTCAGAAGGACTTGTTCCTTGTCCGTATTATGGTATTACATGCCTTTGTTCCTTTGTTCATCCTGTTCCTTTGGTTTGGGACAGCTTCACCCTCTCTCAGCCTCTGCTCCCCTCCCCGTCCCTGCTCCCTTCTCACCCCCACCCCCGCCCTGTCTCCAGCCTCACCTCTTTTGAGAAGCTTTCCCTTTCCAGAAAGGGCTCCTCTGTGCTCTGGCAGCACCAAGTACAATGTGACCAGAGTCCCTAATTGTCTTGGTGTATGGTAATTTTCTGTTGGCTTAGCTGTTTCTCGCAATTGTTATGAACAACTCAGGGGCAGGGGAGTCCTTAACTTACATACCTCTGTGCCCCAGATGGTGAAGACAGCACTACCTGATTTGTGAACCGAACCACAGCCCACTTTGCTGGAAAGGTCACTGCTGCTGCCTCAGCATTGGTGTCTCCTTGGCCCAGAGCAGGCCCTGTATGCTTAGCCACTGGATGAGCTTCCCTCTAAAGCCTGAAGCATCTCTGGCCACTTGGCCCATGTGAACAGTGCAGATTAAGCCCCTGGCCACTTCGATCCTTAGGACGCTGTAGCTGGTCACCCTTCAGGTACCTGATTTTTAGCTGCTTTGTCTCCCAGCGTTAGGATGGCTCCCCATAATGGAATCAGACAGTGGGTACCCCAGGAGGGATGAAAATTTGGCCCCTGCTTCAAATCAGCACTCTTTACCTGTCTGTCTCACTAGCTATAGGGAAAAGGGGGTAAGAGTAGAGGGAAGGATGGTTCCTGGGCAGTTCAGCTCTTGCCCAAACTCTCATATCCCACTCAGCACAACAAAAGTGCCGCAGCGAATAGGCCCAGCCTCCTGAGAAGTTGGTAAGGCACTTATTATTTCTTAATCGTGTGCCTTGAGGCTCAACCCCACAACTGGCTATCAAAGTCTTCTCTAAGCGGAGGATATTCTCCCTAAGAGGAGTTCTGGGAACATAATTTTCTCCATATCATTGCATATCTAACAATGTGTCCAAGTCTCTAATGCACTGGGTTAGATCTGATAAGCCCGCCCCCTTTTCATTTATTCTTCTCCACTCTTTCCTTGGACGTTGATGTCAATGGAGTCTCTGGTGTTTATTTTGGTCTCAAGCTCTGTTTTCTAGAGAACCCAGGCATGCCCATTTAAAAAAGAAAAATCACTGTATCCCTAGTGTCTGGCCTAGAGCCAGAAAATAGTAGGTACTCAGTGTATTCTTGTGATTATGATCTGCCTTTGGTATTGGGGGGTGTCAGATCAGTCATCCAAGACTCACTCTGAAGGTAGGAAGGCAATGGAGGGAAAGTAAGCAGTGAGTGCCCTCTGGGAGGGAAATGGGGATTGGAACTCAGAAGCTCTGTATATGGTGTATTTCAAAAGGGACTGGTACCAGGAGACCTGCTTCTAACATCCAGTGTGCCCGGCCAGTCCTGTGAAGGGGGAGTGGTTAAGGTATGAAGTCCTTGCTTGCCCCCTTCTCCTTAGTCTGGAGTAGCCTTCCCAGAACCTGTTCACCTGCGACAACCACTCAGCTTTGCAGACTTCAGCTTTCAGCCAGGGATGTTTTCCAGGTGTTGTCATGGCAATGCTGGAATCGGGAGTTGCTCCCCGGGACTCTGCTTTGACTGTAAAAAGTAAACTCCTCCTTCCTTTCTCCTGAAGTGTCAGGTGAAACCTTTCCTGCTGTGGGGTGAGGGTGGGAGAAGCACGCCTATTGATACAGGTGACTGGACATGCACCACTTCTGACCCAGCCTACATGGGCACCCAGGGAAAGAGGTGCTCAGAGTGCATCATCCATCAGGCTCAAGAAGCCAGGGATCACACAATTGACCAATCAATTCCTGACCCAAGCAGATCAGTGCCTTCAGTCAAGTTCATCTCTGATGGTATGGTGACAGGAACTTGTAGGGTGAGCTTGCCTACTCCAAGCCAGAGAGTGTTGGCTTGGTGGTTCACTGGAGTCTCCTGCCAGCAGCCACAACATTTGCTAACACTTGTATAATACTTACTAGATACCAGGCACTGTTCCAGGGAACATGGTAAGGGGTTTGGATTTACTGCATTTATACATGTAAAATGCCTAGCACAGTCCCTGGCACACGGAAGTGATCAATAATGGAGCTGCTGTTGTTAATTTCAGACTCCTCATACACTAAAGTCACCCCTGCCTCTTCTAGCCAGTCTCCTTGACTGCTGATGCCATCCCAGGGTGGCCAGAGATCACCCCACCCCCTTGGATTTAGGACATGACTTTCAATCTGAAGAGCCAAGCTGGATGCTACATTCCTTTATTCCTCGTTCTCCAGAGCCCTGTCCTTGCTCCAGCCACCTTGTTCTTTTTCTCTGAGGAGTTCCTACGGGGTCAATGTCCACAGACTCTCTGGGCTGGACCCTTGTTCTAGCGGCCAGTTTTGTAAGGATCAACGCAGAGAAATCCCCAGGTTGTGTATGTGTCTTGCCTCCAGGCTCCGCATAACGGCATCGACAGTTGAAGTAAGCAATTGGCCAATTTCCTTCAGGAACATTTGAAATAAAAAGCAGTTTGTCTGAGTGGAGGAAATTGTGAGAGCCCCAAATGGAACTGCTTAAATTTATTGCTGAAGAGTTTTTACATCTTGAGCCAAAGGCATATCTTTTTGTACTCAGTCTTTGGTTTCAAGAGAACCGCACTGCACCAGAGATGGAGAGTTCTGGGCTGCCGCCAAAATTGGCCTGTAGGATAGAAACCACCATCCCATCATGAGTCCTCCCAGGAGTAGCCTTAAATCTGCCCCATGAAAGTGGGAAAGATTTAACTGTTGGGATAGGAAACACTCCAGCCTTTTTCACTGGAAAGCAAAGCATGATAATACCTGCATCTCCAGACAGGATGTTGGCCAAGACTTAGCAGCCATAGCATCAATCATGACCCTCATCAGCTGCTGGACCATCCAAAGGCTGCACCAGATGTGGCTTTTCTGGTGGGTCTTCCGGTCCTGAAGTGATGAGCTCAGGAGGCAGGAAATGTAGGGGCTTCCAGGGAAGAGCCCTTTCAGCAGTTTTTTCCTGGGTGGGACTGATAAATTTTTGATTTCAAGTTCTGGATGACACTGGAGATTTTATGCAAGTCAACATCAGAATAAGATATAAATTATTTGTAGAACAGCAAGGGGATATAGTTGGAAGAGCTTGGCAAGGCTGTTATCACACCTGAGACCTTGTCTGACTTGGCATTTGTGTGATGATTAGCAAGCAAGTCACTTTTCTTCTTTGGACCTCAGTTTCCCTGCCTGTAAAATGAGGTGGTTAGACAAAAGAATCTGAGGTCCTGCCTATTTTCAATGTGCTGTGATCTTTGTCTCCTTATTGATCATGCCCCCAAAACTTCCCTCTTTCTATCTATCCCTCTCTCCAAATATGACTTATGTATTTTTCACATATTGAAGACCCTAAATTACAATGTTGGCCTCAGTGCATTTTTTTATTGGAGTATAATTGCTTTACAATGTTGTGTTAATTTCTGCTGTACAGTGAAGTGAATCAACTATACGTATACATACATCCCCTCCTTCTTGGACCTCCCTCTCCCCACCAAGCCACCCCTCTAGGTCATCACAGAGCACCGAGCTGAGCTCCCTGTGCTGTATAGGTTCCCACTAGCTATCTATTTTACACATGGTAGTGTATTTATGTCAAACCTAATCTCCAAATTCATCCCACCCTCCCCTTCCCTCCATGTCCACACGTCCATTCTCTAAGTCTGTGTCTCTATTCCTGCCCTACAAATAGGTTAATCTGTACCATTTTTCTAGATTTCACATATATGTGTCAATATAACTGAGAAAACCATAATCCAAAATGACACATGTACCCCTATGTTCTTTGCAGCACTATTTACAATATCCAGGATATGGAAACAACCTAAATGTCTATCAAAAGATGAATGGATAAAGAAGATGTGGTACATATGTACAATGGAATATTACTCAGCCATAAAAGGGAACGAAATTGGGTCATTTGTAGAGATGTGGATGGACCTAGAGTCTGTCATACAGAGTGAAGTAAGTCAGGGCATTTGTTATATCGAGAGGAGAGATCCTGGTGTGAAGAGTATGGACCCAGGAGACAGACAAGCATGGGTTCAAGTCCTGGTTCTGCCCTTTACTTGCTGGACCTTGGACAAGTTACTTACCCTTTCTGACCCTCAGCGTCTTTATCTAAACCTAGGAATAATGTTGTGAAGATGAAATTAGTGTCATAAATTATCAAAGAATAGGCTGGGCAAACATAGGTGCACACTCAGTATGAATTTCCTTCCTCTTTCTATGCCCAGATCCTACATAAACTGTGTCACCTACAACACTGCTAGATGGATTAGGGAGGAGCCCACCTTGATTTTACGTATGAGTTTGTAATTCTAAAGAGGTAAATGTTATCTTTCATGTTATCCTCTAAGCAGCTGGGATGAAAGATTCTTGGACCAAATGATAGATGTGTTTGGAAGAGCTGCTTTGATAAGTGGCTTGGGTTGGGGATTGGGTGAAACCTTTGCGATTGTCCTTAAGTAAAACAGATTATAGCTAAACTGCCTTCTAAAGAGGGTAGGTCCTGTTAATTGCAGGAGTTTTGTCTTGCTGAGCAGAGATTGAGTGAGGCGTGTGAGTCCGGGAGCAGAGCTGAATTAGTCTGAATGGTAGGGGAGAGGGGCATTCATGGGGTTTTGGGAGAGAAGAAAGAGTCAACTGGTGGCCCAAGAGAGAAGAGACTTTGAGGAACTTAAAAAAGGGGTTGGGCTACTCACATAAATATACATGCACAGAGATGCACCCTTGTATTAGAGATGTTACACTGAGACATGTACATCCTCACATACAGGCATGGCGTTATTTGGATGCATGCAAGTGAATGTGTGTGTGTGTGTGTGTGTGTGTGTGTGTGTGTGTATGAGACAGCTGCTCTCTAAGCCTTATGGACATGTAGTCTGTATTAACCCTTCACCCTTCCACTTCCCCAACACCACGAGACCCTGCTGGGATCAGAATTGCTAGGTTTGCAGAAGTGGAGCTCAGATCGCTGTATTGGCGTACCAGACTGAGCAAGATGGTGGGGTACACAGAGAAAAGTGCATTCTCAGTAACCTGAATAAGAACATATATTTCTGCTTGTAAAAGTAATATGCTCAGTCTTCACCATGTGCCAGGCTCTGTGCTAGGCACTGGGAATATAACAATGAGCAAAGGAGGCGTGGACTCGACCCTTCTGCCCTCATACACCCGATGTTCTGATGGTGTCGACAGACGTAAAACATGCCTGGTACATGGGATGCACGTTATGAAGGAGGACACTTGCGATGTTCTTGGAGTGTGTGATAAGGGGAGGAACCCAGCCCCTTGAAGGACCTGAAAGAAACTCAGAGTGGTTGGAGTTGTAGAGAAGGAGGAAGAGAGTGACAGAAGATCAGGCTGGAAGTGGACACAGGCCAGATCACACAGGGCTTGAAAATATGTTCAAGGGTTTGAACTTGATCCTGAGCCCACAGGGAGCCATTGAAGAGTTTTTAGCTTTTGGGAGGGGCATGCTTCATTTTGCCTTCTAGGAAGATCATTTTCTGGCTTCACTGTGCATGCTGAGTCCTTTCCTAGAACCAGGGCCCTTTCAGAGCCTCTGTGATGATGTTGAAAGACAGCGAAGTGCAGCCAGGACCCAAGATCACAGGCCTGGGCAAAATGGGCTAGACTCTCCTTCCAGCCACTCCAGCTCCCTGTGCAAACGCTGAGGCTTCCTGGGGACAGCATCAAGTCAATCATTTTAGAATATTCGGTTTTAATTAACATTTACTGAGTGCCTAAAATGGGCCAGGCTGGATTATGTCATTTCATGCTCACAGCAGCCTTATGAGGCGCGCAAAAAAAAAAAGGAGTCTCATTTTAGATATAAGTGGGGAGAGGAAGAGGCAGACGCTGACATTGTGGAGTCCCTTCTGCATTCTAGGTACAGAATGCAGATCATCTGATCATCTAGGACATAGGGACGGTTATCCTCATTTTAAGATAAAGATGCTAACCTCAGAGGTGAAGCAGTTTTTCCAAGAACACCAAGTGAGGGGTACAACTGAGATTCTTCCCCCAATTACCGGGCTGCAAGTCAAGTTTATTCTTCTAGGTCATTTCTGGAAACTTAAGAGAAACTCTTCTTTTGCCTAAGAGAGTCATCCCAGGCCCTGGGTGCTGCTTGGGGAAGACACACCGGAGCCAAGACAAGGGCAGCTGCAGAGGCCCGGGGCATCCCTGTGTGGGCAGACAGGGAGGGTGAGCCTTCCAGCTCCTGGGGGCTGGAACAGCCTCCCACACCCTTCTGGAGCCCCACAGGGATAGAATTCAGGTCTGCAGGACTCAGGGTTCAAAAGCTCTGGTGTTCACAGGCCCATATTCTCAGTCATCACATGACCTCTCTTGGTCATGGCAGGAAGCAGCATAGTGTAGTGAAAGGGCATGAGTTTCAGGGTCAGATCTCTCTGGGTTTAAACCCAAGCTCTGCTCTTTAGGAGCTGTGGAGACTTTCTACTGTACCAAGTCACCTCGAAGCATCTTCTTTCCCCGTTGACCTTGGGCAAAAGTCTTTGTGCCTCCATTTCCTCACCTGTAAAGTGGAGATAACAGTACTTAATTGACACAGCTGTGGGTTAATGAAATAACACAGTGCAGTAGCCTGGGGTCTGCATGTTCTAAATTCTCCATAAATGACAAATTCTCAATTATTGGCAACCCTTCACTTATGAGCCACATCTATAAGATGAGTGTATTTATACCCATGGCATAGAGTTTGTGGGAATTAAATGACAAAATGTGTACAGAGTACCCAGCATGGTGATGATCAACGGCCTGTTACATGTGGGGCGGGGGGCGTCCAACCGTGTGTCTGCTTCGGTTTCCCTTTTCCTGGATCTGTGTAAGAGCAGCTGCCAGATGTTTTCACCAACTGCGAATATTTGCTGAAAAATTTCCAGGTTTGTCCTTTTCTTTGTCAACCCTTCAGGGAGTAGCTTAGATTGTATTTTCTGCTTCTCACCCCCTCTCTGCCTTCACACTGGGTTGCTAGTAGAACCATGAAATCATAAAATTATTCCTCTCCCCAGATAGCAGTGCCTCCACATTACTTCTCTTTATCAATTGCACACGTCTTTTGAGCAGAGTTTCCCTGCCCTGATCGTAGAGGGCAATGAAGGGTGGGGTCTGCTCAGGCTGTAATTGCACTGCAGAGCCTTGCTGCAGGTATTTCCAGGTCACTTCAGTAACGCTGAAGTTCTCAGAGCCCAGCTGGGATGGAGGTGGGGGAGAAGGGAACAGCCCATTACCTTGGCGTGCACACCCCACCTGTCCCCAGAGTTGATTTGAGACCGTCAGTCAGGTAGACCTTCAGTCAGTGTCCTCTACCTTCAGTAGAGGCTGTCCAGTCAAGGAGCCTCCTGGTTTGGATATCAGTTACCTTCTATTCAAGTCAAGTCCCATTTTGGTTGTCAGAAACCGACCTTGACCTTGACATCTCCTTTTATTTTCCATCCCATAAGGGTGGAATGTTGGTGGCTGCTTTTGGATTTGATGTGGTTCTGGATTCTTCAAACAGCAGAATCCCTCCCCTGTTCTGCCATTAATATGCATCAGCTACCTCCAGCCTATGTCTAGTTCCTTTCTTTCCTTATAATTTTTCATTGCATTTGGCCTTGGTTTGCCATCGTCCCAACTCAAGGCATCCTTTCAAATTCTTTATTGGCCACTAACTGAAAAACTTTTTTCCGTTGGGTCAAAGTCTCAAGAAAGCATTAAATTGATCCAGATTTTTTTTTTTTTTTCTTTTTAAAGCCAAGCCACACAGTCTCTGGGTAGCCCATGGATTTTAAGAATAAATGCAGAGATGGGAACTCTCAAGACCATCCAAGAAGAGGGGGAATAGAGGACTGGGCTCTACAAGTCTTGGAATGAGTGGCTACTTCTGGATCTAAGGTGGTTCTGCCCTTTGCTCATGTGTTCACTCTCTGACCCACTTGAATATGGCAGGTCAAGAAAAGGGTCAGGTAAAATAAAGCATGGAAGTTGTGTAGCAGGGATATGGGCGTAATCTCTTTTAGAAGAGGGTATGGGTGGGCAAATAAGGAGACTGCTAAATTCAACAATCTCTGAGACTGAAACTATGAAGACTCAATATTTGATGGACTAAATCAGCATCTTGAGATGGTAGAGACCCATCCTGAGTGATGACAAAACATCTGAGTCCAATCAAGGGAATGAAACAGTAATCCCAGGAAGATGTGATTGTGGTGAAGCAAGCTGTAGCCTGATCAATTACATTGAATCGTGCTTGAAAATAGGGTGTTTTAACTAGCAGGTAGGAGATAGCAAGCGGTCAATCAGAGAGCAAGATGTGACGGGCTCTCTTCTGCCCTGGCCGGGGGAAAAAGGCCAATGCACAGGGTGGCATAATGTTAAGTGTGAGCCAGAGAGTCTAGCAAAGGAGACAGACCTTAATTAGTTTCCCACATACATAAGCTAAATGGTGCATAAGGCTACTAAGGAAGAGAGCAGGGAAACTTGGGAGCTTGGGACAGTGGATTTGATCTAGGGCAGGGGTCAGAAAAGGCTGCCCGAGGAAATGATCTTTGATTGGACATCTAAAGGCAATTTGGAGGTTTAAAAAGGAAAAGATGGAGCTGAGAAAAGAGCTCCAGACCCTTACAAATGCCCTGGAATTTCTTGCTGTTCTTCAGATGTATGTGTTCAGCACTTTTCTTCCTTTGGTCTTTGCTATTTTTTCTGCATAGAAAGCCCTGTCTCCCGATAATCTGATGGCTCACTCTTTGATCAAAGATCACATCCTCAGAGATGCCTTTCCTGGCTCTCTGGCTAGCACAGCATCCCTGGACATTTGTTACTCTCTTTCTCTGCTTCGTGTTTCTTCATAGCACTTATTCATCCCATGCTTTTATATTATATATAGATTTGTTTATGATCTGTCTTCACTCACTAGAATATAAGCTTCCTGAGGGCAACTATTTTCACCTCTTTTGTTCACCACTGTATATCCACCCCAGTGTCCAATATATAGTTTGCCTCAATAAATATATATTAAACTATTGAGTTAAAAGGAGCAAGGTACATATAGGAATAGAAGGGAGAATAGTATGGCTGGATTTTAATGAGCAAGAGGGCAGATGATAAGAGAAAAGGTGAGACAGGTAGGTGGAGGCCAGGGCACTGTTGGATAATAATGGTCTCTATTCAAGAGTTTCATCTTCATTCTATGGATAATGGAAAGTCACTGAAGGTTTTGAAGAGTGGGAGTATTGTGATGAAATTACCATTTTAAAAGAATTTTCTGGATTCTATGGGATAAATAGCTTACTGGGGGTAGGGGATGTGGAGGGATGGAGACTGGTTAGGAAGCTTTTGTGTTCCAGCTTGGAGATAAAATGCCTTGGACTCGGATGGTGACAAGGAGGTGGAGAGAAGTAGATGAATTCAAATGATATGTATGAGGTAGAATGGGTGGGATGTGGAAATAGATTTGGACATAGAAAGTGGGAAGGGGGAGGAGGTAAGGAGCATTCCCAAGTTTCTCTCTTTTTAAAATTTATTTATTTATTTTTGGCTGCTTGGGATCTTCGTTGCTGCACGCAGGCTTTCTCTAGTTGCATCAAGTGGGGGCTACTCTTCGTTGCGGTGAGCAGGCTTCTCATTGCGGTGGCTTCTCTTGTTGTGGAGCACAGGCTCTAGGCACGTGGGCTTCAGTAGTTGTGGCACTCTGGCTCAGTAGTTGTGGCTCATGGGCTCTAGAGTGCAGTCTCAGTAGTTGTGGCACACGGGCTTAGTTGCTCTGTGGCACTTGGGATCTTCCCAGGCCAGGGATCGAACCTGTGTCCCCTGCATGGGCAGGCGGATTCTTAACCCCTGCGCCACCAAGGAGGTCCCGATCCCCAAGTTTCTGACCTTTGGAACTAATGGATGGTGGTCCATTGGCTAAAAATAGAACTTTGAAAGAGGAGTGTGTGAAAGAGCAGGAGAGGGTGGGAGAGAGCTGGAAAAATCAGAGATGATGGCCAGATCCTGAAATACTAAAATTTAAGATTTGAAGATACTGGACAGTTCCAGAGGATGGCCAAGTCCAAGGTACAGCTGCCTGGACTTGCTGCTGGGTTAGGTGTGGGAGTGAATGTGGGTTTGAGTGTTTGAGTGAATGTGGGTGCCATTAGTTGAGATGTACTGTGTGGGATGCAGACCTTCACTGGGTTTGAGATGATCAAGTTGCTGCAAAGGCATAGGGATTGTGGAGCCCACATGGACAGTGAGGTCGGCCTGGCTGAGGCTGAGCAGAAAGGAAGACCCTGAGCCAGGGTCAGAGTCCTCCAGGGAGGTGAAGGTGTGACTGCGAGGTCAGGTGTGGTAGCAGTGAGGAGGGGGTGGGCTGGCCGAACCCCTAGGAAGGCGTCCCTATGTGAGATGGTAACCATGGTGAGGAGGGTGGAGACTTCCTCCCATGCTGTCCACCCCTCTACACTGAAGCCCCCTGGGGGCTTAAGAGAGTGAGTCCTGGAGCAGAGTTGGTCTCACTTCTCCCAGGAAATGGAGGGGAACTAAGAAGGGGAGGGGATGCAGGGGTGAGGTGTGCAAGATGGGGGTCCATCCAGTCCACTGAAGTTTGGTCAGGGGCAACGGTGCATTTTGACACCTGGGAGAGATCAGTCTTTAAACAGTCTCCCTCCTCTATTTAATAAAATTATTTTTAGTACTAATTATGAAATAAAACCATAATAATAATAATGATGATGATAATGACTAGAGAAGAAACTCAGTAAAAGTTATCTTGTATTGAACTTCATTTTTTTTTTTTTTTTTTTGCGGTACGCGGGCCTCTCACTGTTGTGGCCTTTCCCGTTGCGGAGCACAGGCTCCGGACGCGCAGGCTCAGTGGCCATGGCTCACGGGCCCAGCTGCTCCGCGGCACGTGGGATCCTCCCGGACCGGGGCACGAACCCGTGTCCCCCGCATCGGCAGGCGGATTCTCAACCACTGCGCCACCAGGGAAGCCCCTTGAACTTCATATATACCATTATGCCAGTAAAAAAGTAAAATACTACAGTACAACAATTTTAAGAAGTACTGGATTAATACTTTTAAATTGTATTAACATATGTTTTGAAAGAAAGGGGAAACTTCGACTTACTTATTGGTCTTTTGCAATAACAAATGATAACGCTACAATTTCTGTTTTCTTGATTCACTTTTTAGCTTTAAAATAGGCAAAAATTGAAAAAGAATTCACTTCAACGTTAAAGATATGATCCAGATCCAGTAAAGTTGTTCCTGAGCTAAAGTTTGCACTTTCCAAACAAAAGATAGTACCCTTGCAGTTTGCATTCTGTTTCACTGCTTTAAAAATTTACATACGAATAAAAATTCTATGTGGTCGCATGGAAAGACAGAATGAAAGTAACACAAGCTCAGTTTCTTTGTTTTCCAAAGACTATCTTTACCCTCTCGGTGCTATCATTGTTTATTCAGAAGCTTCTATTTAAACACAAGAATATGTAGTATCATGGGAGTTAGAGATATAAAGTGCCCCTGAAGTGGGCTTGAGTGATTCTGAATGTTGGAACACTCTGAAAATAAACTGTGTAACTGAGGCCCCACGTATGGGAGCCAACTGTATGACTGTAAGGGCTCTGGATTACCATCCATGAAGAATACAATGTTCATTAAACGACAAGTAATAAAAAGAGATAATCTGAATATATATTGTATCTATATTAAATGTATATGTTAAAACTCATCAGTAACCACAGCAATTGTTAGCATTTTACCAACAAATGAATTTTTCGTGGAAGAGTATTTTTATCACTGCAATGTTTAGAATTGTCAGTTCCTGGTGATAATAAAAAGAGATGGACTTTTAGTTGGCTTTCTAACTGTTTTAAGCATCTGTACAGACAACACATCCCTGTATCTCCTGCACTGGGGTGGACTTCCCCACTGCCCTGCCCCAGGTACCCACTGGCAGGGGGGAGTGAGCCCAGAGCCCACATGGATGGGCGGGGCAAGGTTTGGGAGAGGGCAGGTGATGGGATCCGTCTGGATCTGGAGGGACACAAAGGCTGTTTGGGGTGAGAGCTCTCCTTTAAGAGGCTTTACTGGGAGTCTTGGGTTGGGGTCCCTTTATCCTATGTCTTCTGTGTTCTCTACAAATAGATGAAGGGATTCCCATAGCAGAGACAGCCATCGCTGGTTCTCCTGCTGAAGCCCAGAATTTGCCTGTTTGTTCTGTCTCTCTGTCTCCAACTCATTGCTTCCCCGCCGCACACTTTTGTCTGTCTTCCCCTCTATTTCTCTATCTGTCTGACTGTCACTCTGTTTTCCATCTCTCCCTCTCTGTGTCACTCCCTCTCTCTGCCTCTGTTTCTCTCTCTCCTTTGCTGCCTCTCCTTGTGTCGTGCTAGCTCTCTACCTCTCCGGTGTGTCTTTCTTGTTTCTCTATGTGTCTCAGCCTCTCTGCACAGGACACGGGTCTTCTAGTTTCTCTATTGCAGAACCAAGGGGAGTGAGGGGAACATCGGGGCATAATTTGAAGCTATACATCCCCACCCCTTGCTGGGAAATCCTCCTCCTCTTGCCATGCCCCATTCTCTGGGGGCATTTCTAAAAGCCAGAAGCCAAGCCCCTGGAAATGACAGCCCTTTCTCCAGTCCCAGGGCTGGGGTGAGGGTTGGTGGCTTTTGGAAGCTGCAGCCCCCATGGACAGGCAGGGGAGGGGCCTGGGGTGGACATGGGCGGAGAAAAGCAAGATGCAACTGTAGAGTCGGGGCTTCAGTGGGAATCTCTGAGAGACTCCTTTGGTGGCCCTTTGCTGGACCATGCTCCCTCCTCCTGGCTTGGCCTGGGGAAGGGAGGAGTACTCACTTTCCAGGTGAGACCCTCCCAACACTGGTTTCCTGAGTAGGGCTCCTGCCCCAGGCAAGATGGCGGCCCTAGGACTGAAGAAGCTGACTCAGCCTCCTCCTTGCCCTCTTCCCCACTCCCTCCTCCTGGCCCACGAGTCCTGTCCAGAGGACATGGGAGTTGTCTGCTGTCCCTCTCTCCCCAGAGTGCACCCCCTCACTCCCCTGTTTGTCCTGCCCCTTCCCTGTGCTGCCTGCTCTGGCTTCCCAGCCAGCTGCCCCTTGGCTTTTACTTGAGGTCCTTTTTAACTGAGACAGAAGAAGACTCAGACCTCAGGGGAGAAGGCAGTGGAAACCATAGGCTTGGAGCATCCTGGTCCCTGAATGCCTGGGGAGGTGCATTCCTTATATAGATGAAAAGACTGAGGCACAGAAAGGTTCCCCCTATGGGTAACCCTAGGGTCCATTCAGTCCAGTTACCTTCTTCCCACTCCTTCCACTGGATTCTTGATACTCCGCAAAGACCCAGAATGCCCCTGCCTCAGGACCTTTGCACTTGCTCTTTCCTCTGCCTGGAATGCCCTTCCTGTACATACCTGAATGGCTCATTCTTAGCCCTTCAAGTATTTGCTCAAATGGATATTTGAAGCCTTCCCTGGCCATCTTATTCTTCCAGACCTCCTTCCTTAACTCCCATTCCCTGCTTAACTTTTCTGCACAGCATTTATCACCTAACACACTACAGAGTTAATTATTATTATTTTTTGTTGTCTATCTTTCTCACCAGAGTATAAACTGCCCAATGGCAGGAAATTCTGTATATCTTGTTGAAGGCTCTATTCCCAATTCCTAGAACAGAGTTTGGCACCCAGGAGGCAAGCTTGTGCCCTGACTGGAATGCCCTTTCTCTGATACCAGGAGAACCTCTGCCTGACCTTGAAAGCTTGGCTCATGTTTTCCTCCAAGCCTCTCCTATTCTCCAGGCAGGTTTAGATCCTCCCTGCCCTGCCACTCATTCACTCTCCATCAAACACCTGTTGCTCTTGAAATATCACGTGCTTCTGAGCCCAACTGTGATTCACATTCTTGCTTCCCCTCTTCCTAGCCATTGACAAGTGACTTAGTCCCTCTGGGCCTCAGTTTCTTTACCTGTAAAATAGAGGTGATAATAAGATATGATATAATATAATACCGTACAATATGATATATGACATGATGTGATATGATACGATATGATGTAATAACATATGATACTATACAATACGATATATGATATGACATGGTATGATATGATACATGATACAATATGATATGATACAGTATGATATGATATATACTTACGATAGAGCAATTCTGAGCATCTCTTTTTTGAGATGGACCTGGCACTGCGGGCTCATTCTGGATGGCAACCTGGGGGGGTGGTACGTTCTTTGGCAGCAGCTCCAGTCCAGGCTCCTGAGGGTGGTGGAGGCCGCATCTGCCCACTGCAAGCCGAGACACAGAGACGTGGCAACATTCGACGAGCACTTGAGTTCTGTGAAGAGGAACTGCCTGGGCTGCCCTGTGAGACTCTGTGTTCACAGGGGCATGGACAGAGCATGACCGTGACTGCCACCCCTGACCCTGTCTCTGCCACTTCCGTGTGCTGCCTGTGTCCCGTGGAACCCACAGTGGGGATGCCATCACCCCATCTTCCACAGGTGCAGGTGAGACTTGGACACCCCCCTGCCTGCCTCCTCTGGAATGCCAGGCCTTTGCTGGGAGAGGGAGGGCTCTGAGGAGATACAGCACCTCTCTGGGCTGGCCAAGAGGGGTCCCCAGCCTTTGCTGAGGGCTATTTTACCATTGTGGAAGATTGCACTTGCCAACCTTGAACATTCCTTCCAATTCTGAGAATCTACGGTTCTAGGAATATTTATCCTCTACATCCAGCCAAAATTTCTTCCTTCAACCCTTTGTTGTTTCTCCTACATTTCAAAACCAGAAAGCAAAATGCTCAGGTCTTGTGTACCTGGAGGCAAGATCCCCCTCTTCCAGTGCCCCTACGTACCTGGGAAGGCATTCCTGGTCATCGGTGGCAGCTGGATTTATAGAACATTGATAAATCAAAGGCAGTTTGGGTGGAAGAGAAAAGTGGACTCCAGTGTTTATGCAGCCAATTAGCAAAATACCCAACAGTCCTTTTCGACTAAGCATCTTCTCTGAGATGATCTTGTGTTTGTGCACCCAACAAACACATTAGCTTGGAGATTATCTTTTTATTCATTCAATATGATATATTTTTGAGTGTCTACTCTGCCATGTGCTAGGTTGGGTACTGATCATCCAGCGTGCTCAAGATCAGACATAGAACCCACCCATTTGGCACTTCGTACCTAAAAAGGGATAGACCTTTTCACCCGGTAGGGATTCCAGTTCTTGTGAGAAATAACAGGCAGCTGGTCTCCTAGAGCGGGATAAAGACAGGCGTGTGTTTCAATCAGGGACCCATGAGCACAAGAATCAGAAGTCTGCTCGAGCCAGCTCAGCCAGAGAGGTCGTTGGGAGGGACTCTGAAGTATGGATGCGTGGTCATGCCTTGTGGGTCCTGGAAAGTCACCAGGCAGCCGTCTGTTCCTTGGATGCTCTCCACAGTGACATGATCCTGCTTCTACAAGGGCTATCATAAGGCCCCAAGTTGTGACCTCAGGTCATTAAATCTTTGAGGCTTTCCAGCTTGGCTCTCCCTATATTGTCAGGGGTCCAGCAGGACACAGATGGTCTGCTCGAAAGGGGAGGTCAAAGAGTGCTTAAGGCAGAAATTATTTACCAGTAAAGGGCTCAGGGAAACCAACAAGGGACCCTGAAGCACCTTGGGGCTGGTAAAGTGGGAAACCATTTCTTTTTGTAGATCAGAAGGGGCAAGGGGAGGGAGTGGTGCCCTTGAACCTGGCAAAGCCTGTGACAATGGGAGAAGGACTGCCTGACAAGAGTCATGGTCTTCAGTAGAGGAATTCAGACACTGCCAGACCATAACCTGGAAGAGAGGGAACTGTGGGAATAAGTCCCCCTAACTTTCTCTCCTTCCACTCTTCTCTGTCCTGCTGGTGCCTCATGTTAGCCAGATCAGGCTAGAATCCAGGAGGTCAGGGAGGCCAGCTGATACAATCCAGATAGAGGTCAGCTTCCCAGGCCACAGAGCAGGGCAGAGAAGGATAGGGAGTGGATTTGGGGGGGCAAATGGAGGATATCCATGGCTAACTTATGTGGTCTTTCCATCTCACTTTCAAATGCCCAAGAGGGAGAATCTAATTGGATCAGCTCAGACTGAGGCGATGGTGGAAGGAGCTTCTGAGAGATAAGCACCATCATTCTCATCTCCAAGTTGAACAAACCAAGGTTGATAGAGGGAAAGATGCACTTCCAAGATAATGAGTGGCAGCGCCACTGAGCTCAGGGGAGCTGCCCTTCCAGGATATTCTCTCAGCAACATTCCTGGCCTGGGCTTAGGGAAGTACTTTCTGCATTTCCCCTTCTACATGTTTCCAACAGGTGTTGTATTCAGGTGTCTCTTTAAAGATCATAAAGAGTTAGGAATGGGTGTGTGTGCCCTTCAAAGTATGTTCCATCTGAGAAGAGCACTGTTCCAGACCCACCGTGCACTGTCTGGTCCAGCATCCGAGACTCCCATGATGCTCCTTTCTACCTGCAGTTGGACTCCCGTGTTCATCTGTGCTAGGCTTGCCTGGTGGGTTTTTTGGACAACGTGGAGTCCCCACACCATGGTCACTATAACTCCACAAGGGTCAGGGCCTGACTTCACAGGGCCTTTGCTCCTGATGCAGGCCTGAGCCATGCTTTTGACTTTGCTGTGTCTGGAGTAGCTTGGGCACCTTGAAGAGAACAATCTCCATCCCAGCGCAGGTCAAAAGGGCTCCAAGAGGCCCCTTACTAGAACAGCATTCACACCATCTGAGAAACCTGCAAGTGCTTTCCTTTCTGGGAATCCTTAATAAAAGAGGTTCCTTGTGGTCGTGTCTTAAACTCTTCTGCCTGGAAAGCTCGACTAGGTGTCTTACCCAACCTCTTTCAGTGTCGTCGAAGCTTGTGTTGCTTAGTGAGAACAGAATAGTCACCTGAGGTGTGTTCAGAGGCCAGTACAGACTTTGTTGTCAAGAGCAAGGAACAGTGAGAAGAAACTTCCCACTGGAGCAGCAGCCATTCTAGGGCACCAGTTGTGTGGAGTGGGTGCCAGCCGTGAGGGCCTGGATTCCAGCCAGGTGTGTGGACTGGGTCACCATCTGAGTGGACTGGGATGCTAGCTGTGAGAATCCAAGTGCCAGCCAGCTGAATGGACTGGAGTGCCAGCTGTGTGCCTTGGAATGCCAGCCAGGTGGGGACTGGATTAGCAGCCAGCTGTGCAAACTAGGTGCTCACTGTGTGGACTGGGGTGCCAGCCAGCTGTGTGGGCTGGGTTGCCAGCTGTGAGAACAGGGGTGCCAGCATGGGCCAAGTTGAGACTGGATGGCGCCTCGGCTGCACGCTTACCACTGTTTATGGCACTGATGTTCTCTTCAAGCAATTTCAATAAATCAAGGTAACTGAATCAAACTGTCTTTACCCAGTGACTTTTGATGCAGAATTGAAGTTGTATTTCTCTGACGCAAAGAAAAGAAAATGTCCTTAAGAATAATAAAACCATCATTAGGAATGGGACAGATCTTTGGGATCATATTTTAAAGGGAAAGAATGACTATTTATGCTAAATGTTAATTTGTTCATACTTGCTGAATGTCTACTATGTGCCAGACATTGTATAAATAATCATACTTAGATGACCAGGGCTCAAGATGAAGTACCTGGGGTTGTTTGTATACTTGTTACCCACTATAAGTGAATGCTCCAGAAGGGTGGGGAAGATTCTCCCCTTCATCCTTTCTTCTCATGGGAAACAATCGTTACCCCTAATCTACAGGGACCTAGGCTGAGGGCAGTGTGAAGGACCATGGTAGGTACACGATTGCAGACCAGAGCCATGGGGTTCTTAAAGGTGCTGGCTATGAGGGGTGCAGCTCAGAGTGAGGGGACCTGAACAGTTCTGCAAAGGGAGATGATTTTCTGACTTATCTAGCCACACTTATCATTTCCAAACTTTTCCTATATCATTCCTGCTCCCTTAAAAAATTTGTTTTTGAATTGAAATATAGTTGTTTCACAATGTTGTATTAGTTTCAGGTGCACAGTAAAGTGATTCAGTTATACATAAATGTATACATATATAATTCTTCTTTTACATTCTCTTGCATTGTAGGTTATTAAAAGATATTGAGTAGAGTTCCCTGTGCTATTACAGTAGGTCCTTGTTGGTTATCTATTTTATATATAGTAGTGTGTATATTTGAAGTTCAAACTTCTAATTTATCCCTCTCCCTGCCTCCCCTTTGGTAACCATAAGTTTGTTTTCTATGTCCGTGAGTCTATTTGTTTTGTAAATAAGTTCATTTGTATCTTTTTTCTTTAGATTCCACATATAAGCGATAGAATATGATATTTGTCTTTCTCTGGCTTACTTCACTTAGTATGATTATCTCTAGGTCCATCCATGTTGCTACAAATGGCATTATTTCATTCTTTTTTATGGCTGAGTAACATTCCATTGTGTGTATATATACCACATCTTCTTTATCCATTCATCTGTTGATGAACACTTAGGTTGCTTCCATGTCTTGGCTATTGTAAATAGTGCTGCTATGAACACTGTGGTGCATGTACATTTTTGAATTGTGTTTTTCTCTGGATATATGCCTAGGAGTGGGATTGCAGGATAGTATCGTAGCTCTATTTTTAGTTTTTTTTAGGAATCCCCATCAACAGTGTAGGAGGGTTCCTTTTTCTCCACAACTTCTCCGGCATTTATTATTTGTAGATTTTTTGATGATGTCCACTCTGAACAGTGTGAGGTGATACCTCATTGTAGTTTTAATTTGCATTTCTCTAATAATTAGTGATGATGAGCATCTTTTCATGTGCCTATTGGCCATCTGTATGTCTTCTTTGGACAATATTTGGAGAGATATCTTTTTAGATCTTCTGCCCATTTTTTGATTGGGTTGTTTGTTTTTTGATATTGAGCTGTATAAGCTGTTTGTATATTTTGGAGATTAATCCCTTGTCAGTCGTGTCATTTGAATTCCTGCCTCTTTTCAGCTACATCCTAGAATTTTAACATGTGACCTTGGGGGAAGTGCATTTGGTAGTTGTTTTGAAAAAAAATCAAGCAACAAAGGAGGACCTGTTCATATTACTTTTCAAAGAGCCATTGGAAAGATATATACATATGTATATATATATACATACATAATATACGTACATAAACCTATAGACACACAAACACATATTGCATAGTTGATTCTTATTATTTATGGGGGTTGTGGTTTACAAAGTTGCCACAAACACTGACTTAGTGGGTAATGAATTATTGCTTCTAGGGGAAATAAAAGGGTCAGGTTCCTGCGAGCCTCAGGTTGCAACATTTCTGTCAGCCAATCAATACATAACCTTGTTTTATGTGTTTCTCTTTAAATACGGCTTCTCTAATATATATTGTTGACTCACTAACATTGAACTCATGGCCAACAGCACTATAACTCACGTCTGAATGAAACTCATCTAACACATGTATTTTCTCCGCGAGGCCCACTGCAACTTTCTTGGGCTTGGGAACACTAGACAGCACTTCATCGGTATGCTTGGGGGGTCTTTTAAAATAGCAAAATCACCAGAAAAAGCACAAAAATGCAAAAAAAGAAAAATGGGGTGGGGCATTAAATAGACTTCAGATAAGACACTTGTTTATAGTATAAGAGCTGAAACAAGAGTGTTGCCTTGTTCAGCCTCAGCTGGGAAAGTGCATGTCAGGCCACTCAATTTTTTTGCTGGTCTGGACATGTCCATAAATGACTGTGAAAGTATTGATTTTGGTGTTACAAATAAATTTTACCAAGCAGGGGAATTCATGAACATGGGATCTGTGAATAGTGAGGATCGACTGTATATATACTTGCTAGTCTATCTGTGTACACACACTCACACTCATACACACACACACACACACACACACACACACACACAATGACATGTTACTCAGAGGTTAGGGACTCAACCTAGAGGCAGAAAACACCAGTTAGATTTGACCTGATACTTTGGAACAGAGACACATGAAGATGAGTTCCTTTGAGGTTGTCTCATTATTATAATGGACTTCTAAACATTTATAAGTGACCAGGGTAGGGAGGTGCACACTGGTGTTTCTAAATCTGCAGTTCTACTGAGATTTTTTAGGACATAAGTCATTAAGTTGTTCGGCTAGACTCTGGTAAGACCTTCAACTCTTCTCAAGTGGACAGAAAATGGTAACATGAAATAGGGCCAGGTGTGAATGTAATACATTTAGAATGAATAGTTATGACACAACAGGCTCCAGCGGGATGGCTCTTGGGGTGGGAAGTCAGCATAGACCCTTAAGCAACTCTGAACAAGGTACTGTAAAAGTCAAGGTGGCTGGTCTCGTTCTAGGCAACGTCCTATCACTCACCCAGATCCACCAAGTTGGACACCTGAGAGGTACCTTAAACTACCTTTCCTTTCAACATTTGTGATTCTGCTTCTTTTATATCTCTTTAACCAGGCCATTGGTCATTTTCTGGACCATCTCAAACAAGAGGTGACCACAACTATCATTCAGGTATGGCCCATGAGCATTATGTAAGAGGAAAGAGCATATTTGCTTATGTTTCTAGTGCTACACATTAGACCCTAGTAGATAGGTAGTAGTAGATAGGTGGGTGGGTGAATGGTGAAGTAAAAATTGTCTTTGGTTAATATTTTTTCTTATTATCCAGGAGTAGCAATCAGTGGTCTATCACTTTCTTATCTGTTAAATTGAACCACTTGGTGAGAAATAATGATGGTGATAATGATAAAAATACTAATGATAGCTAGCATGCCTATATAAATATATCAGGCATTGGGCCAGGTGTTTTATTTTTATCACACAGTAACAATGTAGCTGATAAAATGTTGTCGTTTTCCCACAAACATATTATTTTGAAAAATTTAAAAGATGATTGAAAAGTTGAAAGAAAAGTACAGTGAACATCTACATACCCTTTATCTAGTCTCACCAATTACATTTTGTTACATTTCTTTATTTTCTCATCTCTGTCAGTCTATCAACTGTCTATCATTCTACCTACCCATCTATCATCTACCTATCTTATTATTTATTTTTGCTGAATAATTTAAAAGTATATTACAGATATTGTATTGCTTTATACCTATATACTTCATCATGTATCTCCTAAGAATGAAAGGCATTCTTCTATATAATCATAATACCATTATAATAACTAGGGAATTTAAAGTTAATTCAACGCTATCATGTACTATGCAGTCCATATTTAAATTTCATGTACTTAGTTTAAAAAAATAAATATCCATATAAGTCTTTGAAGGGAAGGCAACACTTTTCCTTTCTCCTGATTTTTTTTCTCCCTCAGGCAACCATTTCCAACTCTTTTAGCTGTTTTCTTCCAGTATTAACTCCATGTTTCTAAATAACATGCTTATTCTGTTTTTTTTTTTTAAAAAATCTACTCACCATTTATTAACTTCTTTTTGTGTAAGAAGAGGATTTATCTCCCTTATCTCCCAAAACACATTTCTTTCTATCTTCCTAATATGATTATATTATCATTTTGGGGTAATATTAGTATTCAATATTTATGTTATTATGGTTGTATTAATCTCAGCTTGAGTTACATAGTGTATCATGATTATATTTCTTTTCTTGTACAACTTTGTTGTTTTCCTTGGGTTATAATTGCCCTGATTTCTCATTTACTTGGTTTTCTATGTACCTATCACTATTTTATCCCCAAGCTCCCTGGCAGAATTATAATTTTCTCTTAAATATGTTGACACATGTAAAATTATGTATTGATTTAATTCTTGGTCCTCCTGCTCCAACTTGGTTTCTCGCTCGTCTGTCATCCTGGAACTTCCCTTCATCATTAAATTGGAAATTCCCTTGACTCTCTCCTGTATTAAATTCTTGATTTCCTGGATGCCAGGCTTTCTCTTTTTTGATTTTCTCCCTCATCTTGGTGGAGAACATCCTTTAGCAGTTTTCTGAGGAAGGGTTCATGGGAGGCACTATTTTTGAGATCTTGTATGTGTGAGGTGATTTTCTATTATAGCCTCCCACTTTCTTAACAGTTTGGCTGAATATAAAATTATAGAATGGAGATCATCTCTCCCCTGACTCTCAGGATTTTTAATGTATTTCTCCATTGTTTCCACCTTGCAGTGTCGATATTGAAAAGTCTGATGCTATTCTTGCTCCTGATTTTTTGAGTGTCAGTTGGTGGGTGATGTTTTCCATCCTTTGTTCTGGTACTTGGGGGCCCTTTCAATCTGGAAATTCATGTCCTGGTTTATTGCTTCAATAATTTCCCCTCTTGGTTTCTCTCTTTCTGGAGCTTCTGTTATTTTTTTAAACTTTTTATTGAGGTATAGTTGATTTACAATGTTGTGCTAGTTTCAGGTGTGCAGCACAGTGCATCTGTTACACATGTGTATACATCCATTCTTGTTTAGATTCTTTTCCCACATAGGCCGTGACAAAATATTGAGTAGAGTTCCCTTTGCTGTACAGTAGGTACTTATTAGGAGCCTCTGTTATTCAAATATTGGCTGTTCTCATTGGTGTTATAATCTTCTTGTACTTTCTCCCATTTTTCACTTCTCTGGTGCTCTGTGTGTCTCTTTGGAGATTCCTTTAACTTACTCTTAAAACCGTTCTACTGAGTTGTTTACTTGTTATAATATTTTTAATTTTCAAGACTTCTTTTAATATTTCTCTTTAATCATTATAAGTTCTTGTTTTAAGGATACAATAGTTTCCCCTATATCTCTGAGGATATTAGTTACAGGTTTTCAAAAAAATCTATCAATACCTTGTTTCTATTTCCCAATTTTTTTCCCCCTGTTTGCTTATGTTAGTCTTTCTTCCATGATAGAGCAGTTCCTCAAACATCTGGTGAGCCCCAGTGCCTTTCGTATTTAAAAGGGAGGCACCAAATTGCTCAATGGAAGTTCCATGCGTATAGCTTTATGGACTAGTGACTTCCCAGTATTGCTACTAGGGAGAGAAAGGAAGAATGGTGAACCCAGGCAAACAGGACTACAGACCCCTACACTACTTAGGTGAGGGATCTGCATGAATCCTCAAATCCCAACTGAAGCCCCTTAACTTATTTGGTGTTGAACCTCATGAACTAACAGAGTGCTTGGCTTGCAGTGGGCATAAATCAATGACTGAAGCATAAGCAAATCACTAAATTTTGGAATTACACATCTCAGTATCTTGTTTAACTTCCATGTGTTCATACCCAGATCCCTGTGTATTGCTTCTGGCACTTCTGGTCTGAGGTGCTCTAGAGAGGCTGGGGATGAATGGTAAGTATAACCCATGAAAAGAAGTTATAGAGATCTGTGTTTGTCAGTCAGGGAAACTGAGGGTTGAACAGACATGTCTTCTCTCCTTTTGTAACATCAGTGTCTTCAGTGGGGACTCACCAAGTTCTTGACATGGAAGCTCCTTGAACATTGAACATAGTCAGTGTAGACAAACTTCAATAAATTTCATCTTATCAGTGGGGGACCAGCTCCTGAAACTAGTCCCCCCACCTCAAAAAAGGGGGACAAGCTCTTATAAACAGGCATAAATGTTGTGGATCTGCAGCCCCTTCTCCAATATCCCAACATCAGCAGTGCATGTTCATGCTAAAGTGAGGAGAGGTTGGGTTTTGGCTGCACCTTCAGTGAGGAATCCATACATATATCATGAAACCCAAACAGATAGCTCACATTTACTATGCACTTACTATGCACCACAAACTACTTGAAGCCTTTTGTATATTAACATATTTTATCCTCTCTAGATACCATGAGAAGATAACTTTATTTCATAGCTATGAAACTGAGGCACAGAAATGATAAGTTATTTGCCCAAGATCACATAGCTAATAAAATGTCCATATTAGTTATCTATTGCTGCATAACAAATTACCAGTAGTACCCACTTATTTGCAGTTTCACTTTCTGTGGCCTCAGTTACCCATGGTCAACTGTGGTCCAAAAATATTAAATGGAAAGTTCCAGAAAGAGAACTCATAAGTTGTAAGGTACATGTCATTCTGAGTAGTGTGATGAAATCTCTCGCTATTCTGCTCTGTCCTGCCCAGGACATGAGTCATCTGTTTGTCCAGTGTACAATAAGATATTTTAACAGAGAGAGAGAGAGAGAGAGAGAGAGAGAGAGAGAGAGAGAGAGAGACCACATTCAGAAAACTTTTATTACAGTATAATTGTTCTATTTTATTATTTGTGATTATTGTTAGTTTCTTACTGTGCTTAATTTATAGACTAAATTTTATCATAGGTATTATATATAGGACAAAACATAGTATATGTAGGGTTTGGTACCATCCATAGTTTCAGGCAACCACTGGGGGTCTTGGGACATATTCCCCAGTGGATAAGGGGAGAGTATTGTATTCCCAAATCTAGTAGCTTAAAAAAACAAAATTATTTCACAGTTTCTGTGGGTCAGAAATCTAGGTATGGCTTAGCTGGGTCCTCTTGCTCAGGGTTCCTTACAAGGCCACAGTCAAGGTGTCCACTAGGGCTGCTATGTCATCTCAAGGCTCAATTAGAGGAGGATCCGTTTCCAAGCTCACTCATGTGGCTGTCAGAAGGATGCAGGTCCTTGGGTTTGTTGGACTGATGGTATGTGATTCTTACCATAGGGCAGCTCAAAACATGGCACTTGGCTTCCATCAGGGCCAGCAAGAGAAAAAGCAAGAGAGAGAGAACAAGATGGCTGCTAGAATCTTTCTGCAACCCAGTCTTGGAAATGACATCCCATCATGGTTGCCATAGTTTCCTCAGAAGAGAAGCAAGCCTTTAAGTCCAGTCCTTGCTCAAGGGAAGGAGATTACACAAAGGAATAAATATGCCAACTGGCTGGAATAATTGGTGGTCATTTTAGAAGCTGCCTACCACCATGGCAATGATGTAGGCAGTGAAGTTCCAGAGCTGCCTTCCTAACACCAAGTTGTTTCACAAGATGCAAAGGAATGGTAAACACAGAACTCAGGAAAAGCGTTATTCCCTTTGATGGGAGGAAGGAGATAGGATAAGGAGGAGCATATAGGTGAATGTAGCAATACTGATGATATTCTAGTTTTTACGTCGGTATTCACTTTACTATACACTATATAACTCACATGCAGATTACATGTTTTCTTTTGGATGTACCAAATATTACATGACACATTATTATTATTTTATAATTTATTTACTTATTTCCTTGTGGAAAGAGATAAGAGCAAACACACACTCTCAAGAATCAAGCATCTGTGTGTGCTTGAATTGATGATATGCAACAGGATTGCACATAAGAAATGACTGGGGAACTTTTTCTTTTTTCTTTTTTTTGTATTTATTTATTTATTTTTGGCTGCATTGGGTCTTCATTGCTGCGCACGGGCTTTCTCTAGTTGCGGCGAGCTGGGGCTACTCTTCATTGCGGTGCGTGGGCTTCTCATTGCAGTGGCTTCTCTTGTTGTGGAGCACAGGCTCTAGGCACGTGGGCTTCAGTAGTTGTGGCTGGTGAGCTCTAGAGCACAGGCTCGGTAGTTGTGGCACACGGGTTTAGTTGCTCTGCAGCATATAGGGTCTTCCCGGACCAGGGCTCAAACCTGTGTCCCCTGCACTGGCAGGCAGATTCTTAACCCCTACTTCACCAGGCAAGCCCCGAACTTTTTCTTTTTTAATTAATAGACTTTATTATTTTTTAGAGCAGTTTTAGGTTTATAGAAAAATTTAGTGGAAGGTACAAAGAGTTCCCCATCCCTAGTTTCCCCTATTATTGAAGTATTGCATTATTGTGGAACATTTGTTATAATTGATGACAATATTTATACATCATTATTAACAAAAACCCGTAGTTTACATTAGGATTCACTCTTGTGTTGTACATTCTATGGGTCTTGACAAATGCATAATGGCAAATATCTACCATTATAGAATCATAAAGAATAGTTTCACTGCCCTAAAAATTCCCTTTGCTCCACCTATTCGTCCCTTCCTCTCCCCAACTCCTGGCAATCACTGATCTTTTTACTGTCTCTGTAGTTTTGCCTTTTACAGATATCATATAGTTGGAATCATACAGTATGTAGCCTTTTCCAGACTGGCTCCTTTCATTTAACAATAAGCATTTAAGTTTCCTCTGTGTCTTTACATGGCTTGATAGGTCATTTGTCTTTATCTCTGAATAGTGTTCCATTGTTTGGATATACTACAGTTTAACTACTCACCTATTGAAAGACATATTGGTTGTTTTGGCAATTATGAATAAAGCTGTTATAAACATTTGTGTGCAGGTTTTTCTGTGGATAGACATTTTCAACTCCTTTGGGTCAATACCAAGGAGTGCAATTACTGGATTGTATATTAAGAGTATGTTTGGTTTTGTAAGAAACTGCTAAACTGTCTTCCAAAGTGGCTGCACCATTTTGCGTTCCGACCAGCACCTAAGGAGTGTTCCTGTTGCTCCACATCCTTGTCAATATTTGTTGTCAGTGCTTTGGATTTTGCCATTCTAATAGGTGTGAAGTGGTATCCTGATTTAATTTGCAGTTCCCTAATGGCATGTGATATTTAGCATCTTTTCCTATGTTTATTTGCCATTTTTATGTTTTCTTTGGTGAGGTGTCTGTTCAGATCTTTTGCCCGTTTTTAAAGTGGGTAGTTTTTTCTTGTTAAGTTTTAAAAGATCTTCATATATTTTGAATACAAATCATTTATCAGGTATGTGTTTCGCAAATATTTTCTTCCATTGTGACTTTTTTTTTCATTCAACAGTGTGTCTTGCAGAGCAGAAATTTTTAGTTTTAATGAAGTTTAATTAATAAAAAATTTTTTCATTCATAGATTGTGCTTTTGGTGTTGTATCTAAAAGTTCATCTCCAAGCCCGTGGTTACTTGGATTATCTCTTATGTTATCTTCTAGTTTTATAGTTCTGTGCTTTACATTTATATCTGTGATCCATTTATGAGTTAAATTTTGCAAAAGGTATAAAGTTTGTGTCTAAATTCTTTGTTTGTTTTTGCATGTGGCTGTCCAGTTTTTCTAGCATCATTTGTTGAAAAGACTATCTTTTCTCCATTGTATTGCCTTTGCTCTTTTGACAAAGATCAGTTGACTGTGTTTGTATGGATCTATTTCTGGGCTCTCTATTTTGTCCCATTAATTTATCTGTTCTCTCACAAATACCATGTTATCTTGATTACTTTAGCTTTATAGTAAGTCTTTAAGTCAAGTAGTGTCAGTCCTGTGACTTTGTTGCTCTCCTTCAATATTGTGTTGGCTATCGTAGGCCTTTTGCTTCTCCATATAAACTTCAGAATCATTTTGTTGATATCCACAAAATAACTTGCTTGGATTTTGACTGTATTGTATTGAATCTATAGGTCAAGTTGGGAAGAACTGACATCTTAACAATGTTGTCTTCCTATCCATGAACCACGATGATTTTTAGACAGCTTTATTGAGAGATAACTCACATGCCACACAATTAAACCATTTAAAGTGTAGATTTCATGTTTTTTAGTATATTCACAAGTTTGTGTAACTATCAGCACTATCTAGTTTTAGAAATTTTTTGTCTCCCCCAAATAAACTCCATGCCTATTAGTATTCCCCATTTCCTCCCAACCACTACTGCAGCCCAACCACTAATATACTTTCTCTCTCTACAGACCTTCCAATTCTGGACTTTTCTGGACATTTTATATAAATGGATAGTTCATATAGACACAAGGTGTTTTTGAGACTAGCTTCTTTCACTTAGCACAATGTTTTCAAGGTTCATGCATGTGGTAGCATGTATCTGTACATTATGTGTCCTTATTGTGGAATAATATTTCATTATATAGATATACCAGATTTTATTTAACCATTCATCAGTTGATGGGCATTTGGATTGTTTCTACTTTTTGGCTGTTATGATTAATGCTGCCGTGAACATTTGTGTACAAGCGTATGAATATATGTTTTCATTTCTCTTGGGTATATGCCTAGGAGTGGAATTGCCGAGTCACATGGTACTTTTATATTTAACGTTCTGAGTAGCTGCCAAACTCTTATGCAGAGTGGCTGCACCATTTAAAAATCTGCCGATGTGTGAGGCTTCTAATTTCTCCACATTCTCACCAATGTTTGTCATTGCCTGTATTTTAAATTATAGCCACCGTAGTGGGTGTAAAGTGGTATCTCATTGTGGTTTTGATTTGCATTTCCCTATGAATGATGATGTTGAATATCTTTTTATGCACTTATTGATCATTTATATATCTTCCTTGGAAAAATATCTATTCAGATCCTTACCCACTTAAAAACTGTGTTATTTGTTTTTGGCATTGTTAGTTTTAAGAATTTTAAAATATATTCTGAATATAAGTCCCATATTAGGTATAAGATTTGCAAATATTTTATTTCATTCTATGGGTCACCTTTTCACTTTCTTGATGGCATCATTTGTGACACAAAAGTCTTAATATTGATATAGTCCAATTTCCTTTTTTCCCCTCTTTTATTGCTTGTACTTTTGTTGTAGTATTTAGAAACCATTACTTAATCCAAAGGCACAAATTTGCTTCTATGTTTTTGTTTAAGACTTTTATAACTTAGCACTTATATTTAAGTCCATGATCCATTTTGAGTCAATTTTTGTATATAATTAAGGTAGGAGTGCAAATTTATTCATTTGCTTGTGGATATCCAGTTGTCCCAGCTTCATTTGTTGAAAGAGTGTTTTCTCCATTGAGTTGTCTTGCCGCTTTTGTTGAAAATCAACTGATTATAAATGTAAAGGTTTATTTCTAGACCCTCAATTCAATTCCATTGATCTATCCTTATGCCAGTACCACACTGTCTTGATTGCAGTGTAATTTTGCAGCAAGTTTTGAACTTGGGGAGTGTGAGTCTTCCAACTTTTTTTTTACAAGATTCTTTTGGCTATTCTGCGTCCCTTTAATTTCCATATGAATTTGAAGATCAGCTTTTCTGTTTCTGCAAAAAAGGAAGTTAGGATTTTGATAGGGGTTGTGTTAAATCTGTAGATGAATTTTGTGAGTATTGCTATCTTAATATTAACCCTTCCAGTCCATGAACATGGAATGTCTTTCCATTCATTTATATCTTTAATTTCTTTCAACAATGTTTTGTAGTTTTAAGTGTACAAGTCTTGTACTTCTTTTTCCTGACCATGTTATTGTTTTTCATTCTATTTCTTAGTATGAAATAGCATGTTATTGTAAATGGAATTGATTTCTTAATTTTTTCCATAATGTTTATTGCCAATGTATAGAAATAAAACATTTTTATAAAGTAATCATATGTGTTGCATCTTTGCTGAGTGCCCCCCGCCCCAGCGCAATATATATATATATGTTTTTTGAAGATACTGGGGGTAGGAGTTAATTAATTAATTAATTAATTTTTGCTGTGTTGGGTCTTCGTTTCTGTGCGAGGGCTTTCTCTAGTTGTGGCAAGCGGGGGCCACTCTTCATTGTGGTGCGTGGGCCTCTCACTATCGCAGCCTCTCTTTTTTTTTTTTTTTTTGCGGTACGTGGGCCTCCCACTTTCGTGGCCTCTCCTGTTGTGGAGCACAGGCGCTCCGGACGCGCAGACCCAGCGGCCATGGCTCATGGGCCCAGCTGCTCCGCGGTATGTGGGATCTTCCCGGACCGGGGCACGAACCCGTGTCCCCTGGATCGGCAGGCGGACTCCCAACCACTGCGCCACCAGGGAAGCCCTGATCGCGGCCTCTCTTGTTGCAGAGCACAGGCTCCAGATGCGCAGGCTCAGTAGTTGTGGCTCACGGGCTTAGTTGCTCCGCGGCATGTGGGATCCTCCCAGACCAGGTCTCGAACCCGTGTTCCCTGCATTAGCAGGCAGATTCTCAACCACTGCACCACCAGGGAAGTAATACTGAATAGAAGTGGCAAGAGTGGACACCCTTGTCTTGTTCCTGACATTAGGAGAAAAGCACTCAGACTTTCACCGTTAAGTAAGATGCTGTGGGTTTTCTTCGATCCCTTTAGCAAGTTGAAAAAGTTTCCTTCTATTTATAATTTCTTGAGGTTCTTTTTTTAATTTTGAAAGGTTATTGGATTCTGTCAAATTATTTTTCTGCATCTTTTGAAATGATATTTTTCGCCATTTATTCTATTAATATGGTGCATTACATGAATTGATTTTCAGATATTAAACTAATTTGCATTCCTGGGATAAATCTCATTTGGTTATGGTATATAATCCTTTTCGCATGTTGCTAGCATCAGTTTGTTAGTATTTTGTTAGTGATCTGGGCAAATATATTCTAAGGGATACTGGTATGTAGTTTTCTTGTGATGTCTTTGTTTGTTTTGATGTCGGGGTAGTAATGACTTCATAGAATGAATTGAGAAATGTTTCTCTTCTTCTATTTTTTGGAAGATTTCATGAAGGATTGGTATTGATTCTTCTTTGAGTTTTAGTAGAATTTACCAGTGAACTTATTTGGGCCTCGGCTTTCCCTGTGGGAAGTTTTAAAATTACAAATTTTATTTCTTTACTTGTTACAGGTATATTCAGATTTTCTGTTTCTTCTCAGGTCAGTTTTGGTAATTTGTGTTTTTCTAAGAACTTCCTATTTCATCTATTTTATCTGATTTGTTGGCATAAAGTTATTTGTAGTATTCCTTTACAGTTCTTTTTATTTCTGTAAGGCTAGTAGTGATGTTCTCATTTTCATTCCTAATTTTAGTGTCAAGTATTCTTTCTCTGCTTTTCTCTTGGTCACTCTAGCTAAAGGTTTGTCAATTTTCTTAGTCTTTTTAAAGGACCAAATTTTTGTTTTTATTTTTTAAAACCATTTTTCTATTCTATATTTCATTTTTTTCTGCTCTAATCTTTATTATTTCTTTCCTTCTGCTTTTTTTAGGGGTTTAGTTTACTCTTATTTTTCTAGTTGAAAGACTAAGTTATTAATTTGAGTTCTTATTTTTTAAAAAATAGGTGTTTACAGTTATAAATTTCCCTCTGGGCACTACTTTCACACATTCCATAAATTCTGGTATGTTGTGTACTTGTTTTCATTCATCTCAAAGTATTTTCGAATTTTCCCTGCAATTTCTTCTTTGCCCCATTGGTTAAATAGTAGTATTTTGTTTAATTTCCACATATTTGTAAATTTCCCATATTTCCTTCTGTTATTGATTTCTAATTTAATTCCTTACTGAGGCCTAGAATAATGCCTATCTTAGAGAATGTTCCATATGCATGTGAGAAGAATGTGTATTCTGCTGCCAATATGTGGAGTGGTTTATAGACGTCTTTTAGGCCTAGTTGGTTTATAGTATTGTCCAAATCTTCTATTTTCTTTTTGAGCTTCTGCCTAGTTGTTCTATCTGTTACTGAAAGAAGAGTATTTATAAGCCTGCAGTTATTATGGGTGAATTGTCTATTTTTCCCTTTAGTTCTGTCAGCTTTTGCTTCGTGTATTTTAGGTCTGTGTTGTTAGATGCATATATGTTTATGCTTGTTATATCTTCCTGATGGATTGACTTTTTTACCATTATAAAATGTCCTTCTTTATCTCTAGTAACATGAAACCTCTTCCTTACAGGCAAACTGGGGACAGAGTGATTGGGTCCCCAGTCATCTAAGCCTGCTGAGCCTAGAGTAGAGCTTTTCCCCTATAAGTAGGGGCTGAGTGAGGGAAGGGAGACTGGTCCTCTCTGCAGCATCAACCAGAATAGAACTTCTGCAACCTGGGGCTGGGGAGGGGGATGAGAAAAACCAGTAGACTGCCCCCTGACAAGATGAAACAGGAGCTCCACACTGGGAGCTGGAGGGGGAAGGAGCCCTCTTCTTCCTGGACACATTGACTTGGGGCAGAGCTTCTGTAATGTAGAGCTGTGGGGTAGCGGGTAAGGGAGTGAGTTGTGGCTCAAATACCATAGACTCTCACTTTTCTTACTGAGGTTTAGTAGATTTTCTAGAATGAATGTTTCTCCCATTGCTGTACATATTTAGGACAATTTCTAGAGACTTTAAATAATTTTTTAAAAATAAATTTCACCGGGCTTCCCTGGTGGCACAGTGGTTGAGAGTCTGCCTGCTGATGCAGGGGACACGGGTTCGTGCCCAAGTCTGGGAAGATCCCACATGCCGTGGAGCAGCTAGGCCTGTGAGCCATGACCGCTGAGCCTGCGCGTCCAGAGCCTGTGCTCCACAACAGGAGAGGCCACAACAGTGAGAGGCCAGTGTACCGCAAAAAAAAAAAAAAAAAAAAAAAATTTCACCAATTAAATAGTTGTCTTGCTGGAGAGGGAGTCTGCCGAGCTCCTTTTGCACATTTCAGGAAGTATTTCCCCTTCATGTATATTTTTAAAAGAATAAATAGGACTAGGTGTAGCTTGCTTGGTTTGAACACCACCCAGCTATTCTCGACAGTTGAGGTTGCTGTGACCAGAAAGGAGGAAAAACGAGACATAGTCCTTGGTGGCACCAAATTATAAAGAAATAGAAGTTGGCTGCTGATGGGCTTCCCTGGTGGCGTAGTGGTTAAGAATCCGCCTGCCAATGCAGGGGGTAGGGGTTCGAGCTCTAGTCCGGGAAGATCCCACATGCCGCGGAGCAACTAAGCTCGTGCGCCACAACTACTGAGCCTGCTCTCTAGAGCCTGTGAGCCACAACTTCTGAGCCCACATGCTGCAACTACTGAAGCCCATATGCCTGGAGCCCATGCTTCACAACGAGAGAAGCCACTGCAATGAGAAGCCCACATACCACAGCAAAGAGTAGCCCCTGCTCACCGCAACTAGAGAAAGCTTGCGCACAGTGACGAAGACCCAACACAGCCAAAAGTAAATAAATAAATAAATAATAAAAGAAGAAGTTGGCTGCTGAGTGGACACATATTTGCCTTTCACTTCTCTGAGAAATCAGTCTCGTTACTCAGCAACTCAAAATTATGGCAGCAATAAAAGCGCAATTACATTTGTGTGAAGGCCTAACCTAGCCTAGTGCTTTGGATTGCTGTATAAGCTCCATGCACAAATGCCAAGGCAGGAGGTTGATTAGCAAGAGGCCATTGATTTTTTAAAACATCAAATTATGTAGTTAAAAGGGAAAGTGGAACTGGTAGAAATGAAGAAGTGCCATTCCCAAACTGGTTGGCTCCTGTTGGAAGAAGACCTAGTTAGTGGTGGGCTGATGTAGGCCAGGGAGGTCTCAGATCCAGAGGGCAGGCATGTTTACTAGGGAAGGAGATTCACTTGGTGGTGGTATGATCAGAAGCTCAAGGGTGTCGCATCAGCCAGGCAAGGATGTGTCAGGATGGAGTCATCTCAGCAGGTGGTTAGCTTGCTGGTTGCAGGACACACCCTGCACCTCGGTCCCTCATAGCCTTGGGAAAATGGATGCTGAGGCATGAGACAGATCCCCAGTGTTCATGGGGCACAAGATCAGAATGGGTCCAAGCACGAAGGCTGACAAGGTGAATCTTGAACAGCGGGCTATGGGCTTCTTAAATCATTCTAAGTACCAGATGGTTGGGTTTTGAGCCTGGAGTGTAGCTAAATCTGTGGTGGAAGCTGATTGGCTATAGCTGTAGGCATTTGAGACTCTTGGGGACAGAGAATTATGTAGGCGAATACAGCTCTCCTTAGTTGGCAATTCAGGTAATAATAATAATCACAGTAGTAATAGTAGTAGAGACAGCAACAGCACCTATATACCACTTATAATGTGCCAAGCTCTCCTCCTAAGCATACATTTAATCTTTAGGAAAATCTCATGAAGTAAGTAATATTATTACCCCATTTTAGAGATGAGAAAGCTAGAGGCATAGAACATTTAAGTAGTTGGGCCTGTATTGCACTGCCAGAACTTATTGGAGACAGAGCTGAAACGCAAGCATCTGCTCCGTGGTCCATATCTTCCTACTGCATCTATCACATCAGTTGATTGCTGAACGTTTTTACTCATCCCTAAGTGGGAAGAACAATAGACACCTCATCAGAATGTAGAGAAGATTAAATATCTGTGGGAGTACATGTAAGCCAGAAATTATGGTCCGTATATTCATTATTCGTGATTGCTACAATCCCCAGGCTACCCTCAAATACAACCCCTCTGCCTGCTTCTTCTTTTTTTTAAAATAAATGATTGCTTTTATTTATTTATTTTTGGTTGTGCTGGGTCTTCACTGCTGTGTGCGGGCTTTCTCTAGTTGCGGTGAGTGGGGGCTACTCTTCATTGTGGTGCGTGGACTTCTCATTGTGGTGGCTTCTCTTGTTGTGGAACATGGGCTCTAGGTGTTGTGGCACGTGGGCTCAGTAGTTGTGGCTCATGGACTCTAGAGGGCAGGCTCAGTAGTTGTGGCGCACATGGGCTTAGTTGCTTTGTGGCATTTGGGATCTTCCTGGACCAGGGATTGAACCTGTGTTCCCTGCTTTGGCAGGTGGATTCTTAACCACTGTACCACCAGGGAAGTCACTGCTTTTTTTTTTTTTTTTTTTTTTTTAAACATCTTTATTGGAGTATAATTGCTTTACAATGTTGTGTTAGTTTCTGCTGTATAACAAAGTGAGTCAGCTATATGTATACATACATCCCCATATCCCCTCCCTCTTGCATCTCTCTCCCACCTTCCTTATCCCACCCCTCTAGGTGGTCGCAAGGCACCGAGCTGTGCTATGCAGCAGCTTCCCACTAGCTATCTATTTTACATTTGGTAGTGTATATATGTCAATGTTACTCTCTTACTTCGACCCAGCTTACCTTTCTCCCTCCCCTTGTCCTCAAGTCCATTCTCTACATCTTGTGTCTTCCTGTCCTGTCCCTAGGTTCATGAGAACCATTTTTTTTTTTTTTTTAGATTCCATATATATGTGTTAGCACATGGTATTTGTTTTTCTCTTTCTGACTTATTTCACTCTGTATGACAGACTTTAGGTCCATCTGCCTCACTACGGATAACTCAATTTTGTTTCTTTTTATGGCTGAGCAATATTACATTGTATATATGTGCCACATCTTCTTTATCCATTCATCTGTCGATGGACACTTAGGTTACTCCCATGTCCTGGCTATTGTAAATAGAGCTGCAATGAACACTGTGGTACATGACTCTTTGAATTATGGTTTTCTCAGGTTATATGCTCAGTAGTGGGATTGCTGGGTCATATGGTAATTCTATTTTTAGTTCTTTAAGGAACCTCCATACTGTTCTCCATAGTGGCTGTATCAATTTACATTCCCACCAACAGTGCAAGAGTGTTCCCTTTTCTCCACACCCTCTCCAGCATTTGTTGTTTGTAGATTTTGTGATGATGCCCATTCTGACAGGTATGAGGTGATACGTCATTGTAGTTTTGATATGCACTTCTCTAATGGTTAGTGATGTTGAGCATCTTTTCCTGTGTTTGTTGGCAATCTGTATATCTTCTTTGGAGAAACATCTATTTAGGTCTTCTGCCCATTTTTGGATTGGGTTGTATTTTTTTAATATTGAGCTGCATGAGCTGCTTGTAAATTTTGGAGATTAATCCTTTGTCAGTTGCTTCATTTGCAAATATTTTCTCCCATTCTGAGGGTTGTCTTTTCATCTTTTTTATGGTTTCCTTTGCTGTGCAAAAGTTTTAAGTTTCATTAGGTCCCATTTGCTTATTTGTTTGTCTTTATTTTTCCCCATTCCTTTCTCTTTTTTTTTTTGCACGAAAGAATAGTTTTTATTGTTTATTATTTATTTATTTTACTTCTTTATTTGAATATAATTGCTTTACAATGGTGTGTTAGTTTCTGCTTTATAACAAAGTGAATCGGCTATACATATACATATATCCCCATATATCCTCCCTCTTGTGTCTCCCTCCCATCCTCCCTATTCGACCCCACTAAGTGGTCACAAAGCACCAAACTGATCTCCCTGTGCTACGCAGCTGCTTCCAACTAGTTATCTATTTTACATTTGGTTGGGTAAATATGTCCATGCCACTCTCTCACTTCGTCCCATCTTACCCTTCTCCCTCCCGACGTCCTCAAGTCCATTCTCTACATCTGCGTCTTTATTCCTGTCCTGCCCCTAGGTTCTTCAGAACCTTTTTTTTTTTTTTTTTTTTTTTTTACATTCCATATATATGTGTTAGCATACGGTATTTGTTTTTCTCTTTCTGACTTACTTCACTCTGTATGACACACTCTAGGTCCATCCACCTCACTACAAATAACTCAATTTTGTTTCTTTTTATGGCTGAGTAATATTCAATTGTATATATGTGCCACATCTTTATCCATTCATCTGTTGATGGACACTTAGACTGCTCCCATGTCCTGGTTATTGTAAGTAGAGCTGCAGTGAATATTGTGGTACATGACTCTTTTTGAATTATGGTTTTCTCAGTTTGTATGCCCAGTAGTGGGATTGTTGGGTCATATGGTAGTTCTAGTTTTAGTTTTTAAAGTAATCTCCATACTGTTCTCCATAGTGGCTGTATCAATTTACATTCCCACCAACAGTGCAAGAGGATTCCCTTTCTCCACACCCTTTCCAGCATTTGTTGTTTGTAGATTTTTTTGATGATGGCCACTGACTGGTGTGAGGTGATACCTCATTGTAGTTTTGATTTGCATTTCTCTAATGATTAGTGATGTGCATCCTTTCATGTGTTTATTGGAAATCTGTATTTCTTCTTTGTAGAAATGTCTATTTAGGTTCTCTGCCTATTTTTGGATTGGGTTGTTTTTTTTTTTTGATATTGAGCTACATGAGCTGCTTCTAAATTTTAGAGATTAATTCTTTGTCAGTTGCTTCATTTGCAAATATTTTCTTCTATTCTGATGGTTGTCTTTTCATCTTATTTATGGTTCCTTTGCTATGCAAAAGCTTTTAAGTTTCATTAGGTCCCATTTATTTTTGTTTTTATTTTCATTTCTCTAGAAGGTGGGTCAAAAAGGATCTTGCTGTGATTTATGTCGTAGAGTGTTCTGCCTATGTTTTTCTCTAAGAGTTTGATAGTGTCTGACCTTACATTTAGGTCTTTAATCCATGTTGAGTTTATTTTTGTGTATGGTGTTAGAGAGTGTTCTAATTTCATTCATTTATATGTAGCTGTCCATTTTTCCCAGCACCACATATTGAAGAGGCTGTCTTTTCTCCATTGTATATTCTTGCCTCCTTTATCAAAGATAAGGTGACCATATGTGCGTGGGTTTATCTCTGGGCTTTCTATCCTGTCGAATTGATCTATATTTCTGTTTTTGCGCCAGTACCATACTGTCTTGATTACTATAGCTTTGTAGTATAGTCTGAAGTCAGGGAGCCTGATTCCTCCAACTCTGTTTTTCTTTCTCAAGATTGCTTTGGCTATTTGGGGTCTTTTATGTTTCTATACAAATTGTGAAAATTTTTGTTCTAGTTCCGTGAAAAATGCCATTGATAGTTTGATAGGGATTGCATTGAATCTGTATAGTCATTTACACAACGTTCACTTTTCCAATCCAACAACATGGTATATCTCTCTATCATTTGTGTCATCTTCCCTGGTGACTGAGCTGGTGGCTGAGGACGGGAGCTGGGTGTACATGGTGGGCATGGCGCACTCAAGTGATGACAGCAAGAAGGATATGGTGAAGACCATCTGGGAGGTGCAGCCCAACATGCTGAAGATTAACAAGTGTACACTTCTGCATGTGGCCAAGGAGATCAGCCTGGAGAAGCTGCAGTAGGCCATCAGGCAGAACAGGTTCATGTCGGGACTCATGCAGATGCTGCTGCAGAAGGTGTCCACCCACATCACTGAGAAGCTGGGCATGGCCCCTGGAGGTGAGTTCAGGGAAGCTTTCAAGGAGGCCAGCAAGGTGCCTTTCTGCAAGTTCCACCTGGGTGACCAGACTATCCCTGTCACCTTCAAGAGGGCCATTGCCACCCTCTCCTTCTGGCAGAAGATCAAGCTGGCCTGGGGCCTATGTTTCCTGTCAGACCCTATCAGCAAGGTTGACTTGGAGTGGTGCAAGCAGGGCCTGCTGGAGCAGATGATGGCTGAGGTGATCAGCGAGTTCCCTGACCTGCACTGCACCATCGTGTCTGAGCAAAAGGATCATACACCATGATCAAGTGGGATTTATCCTAGGGATACAAGGATTTTTCAACATACACAAATCAATCAATGTGATACACCATATTAACAAACTGAAGAATAAAAACCATGTGATCATCTCAATAGATGCTGAAAAAGCTTTTGACAAAATTCAACACCCATTTATGATAAAAACCCTCCAGAAAGTGGACATGGAGGGAACCAACCTCAACATAAGAAAGGTCATATACGACAAACCCACAGCAAACATCATTCTCAATGGTGAAAAACTGAAAGCATTTCTTCTAAGATCAGGAACAAGACAAGGATGTCCACTCTCACCACTCTTATCCAACATAGTTTTGGAAGTCTTAGCCATGACAATCAGAGAAGAAAAAGAAATAAAAGGAATCCAAATCGGAAAAGAAGAAGTAAAGCTATCACTGTTTGCAGATGACATGATACCATACATACAGAATCTTAAAGATTCTACCAGAAAACTACAAGAGCTAATCAATAAATTTGGTAAAGTAGCAGGATACAAAATTAATGCACAGAAATCTCTTGCATTCCTATACATTAATGATGAAAAATCTGAAAGTGAAATTAAGAAAACACTCCCATTTACCATTGCAACAAAAAGAATAAAATATGTAGGAATAAACCGAAGGAGACAAAAGACCTGTATGCAGGAAATTATAAGACACCGATGAAAGTAATTAAAGGTGATACAAATAGATGGAGAGATATACCATGTTCTTGGATGGAAGAATCAATATTGTGAAAATGACTATACTACCCAAAGCAATCTACAGATTCAATGCAATCCCTATCAAATTACCACTGGCATTTTTTACAGAACTAGAACAAAAAATCTTAAAATCTGTATGGAGACACAAAAGACCCCAAACAGCCAAAGCAGTCTCGAGAAAGAAAAACAGAGTTGGAGGAATCAGGCTCCCAGACTTCAGACTATACTACAGTGCTACAGTAATCAAGACAATATGGTACTGGCACAAAGACAGAAATATAGATCAATGGAACAGGCTAGAAAGCCCAGAGGTAAACTCATGCACCTATGGTCAACTAATCTATGACAAAGGAGGCAAGGATATACAATGGAGAAAAGACAGTCTCTTCAACAAGTGGTGTTGGGAAAACAGGACAGCTACATGTAAAAGAATGAAATTAGAACACTCCCTAACACCATACACAAAAATAAACTCAAAATGGATTAGAGACCTAAATTTAAGATCGGACAGTATAAAACTCTTAGAGGAAAACATAGGCAGAACACTCTCTGACATAAATCACAGCAAGATTTTTTTTTGACCCACCTCCTAGAGTAATGGAAATAAGAACAAAAATAAACAAATGGGATCTAATGAAACCTAAAGGCTTTTGCACAGAAAAGGAAACTATAAACCAGACGAAAAGACAACCCTCAGAATGGGAGAAAATATTTGCAACAAATCAACGGACAAAGGATTAATCTCCAAAATATATAAACAGCTCATGCAGCTCAATATCAAAAAAACAAACAACCCAGTCAAAAAATGGGCAGAAGACCTAAATAGACACTTCCCCAAAGAAGACATACAGATGGTCAATAAGCACATAAAAAACTGCTCAACATCACTAATTATTAGAGAAATGCACATCAAAACTACTATGAGGTATCACCTCACACCGGTTAGAATGGGCATCATCAGAAAATCTACAAACAACAAATGCTGGAGAGGGTGTGGAGAAAACGGAATCCTCCTGCACTGTTCGTGGAAATGTAATCTGGTATAGCCACTATGGAGAACAGTATGGATATTCCTTAAAAAACTAAAAATAGAATTACCATAGGACCCACAATCCTACTACTGGGCATATACCAAGAGAAAACCACAATTCAAAAAGACACATGCATCTCAACATACATTGCAACACTATTTACAATAGCCAGGTTAAGGAAGCAACCTAAATGCCCATCGACAGACGAATGGATAAAGAAGATGTGATACATATATACCATGGAATATTAACCATCAAAAGAAATGAAATGGGTCATTTATAGAGATGTGGGTGGACCTAGAGACTGTCATACAGAGTGAAGTAAGTCAGAAAGTGAAAAACAAATGTCGTATATTAACAAATATATGTGGGATCTAGAAAAATGGTACAGATGAACCAGTTTGCAAGGCAGAAATAGAGACACAGATGTAGAGAACAAACATATGGACACCAAGGGGGAAAAGTGGGCACGGTGGTGGTGGTGGGATGAATTGGGAGATTGGGATCGACATGTATACACTAATATGTATAAAATAGATAACTAATAAGAACCTGTTATATAAAAAAATAAAATGAATTTCAAAAAAAAAATTAAATTGGCCTTAAAGATGGGACAAACATCTCACAGTTAATATTTAAAACAGAGCTTTGTTAGACTGTACCTTGAAATGTGAAAGCAAAAATTATTAAAAGTAAGTTTATTTTATTGTAAACTTAACAAAATTGGATTTGCACATGATACTATCAGTCTGCTCTTTGAATGAACAGAGGAAACCAAGGGCTCACTTTTTGGTGGAATTATCCCAACAAAAGTATATGCTAGAATGAAATAACATTCTCAAATTCATGTTTGACTTTTGCAGCATGATCATAAAAGTGTTATTTTTTGCAAAAACTCTTTGAGCGCTTTATAAATTTTCTCCAGAGCCTCTCTTATTCCTTTGATATTCAAACCAATCCCTTTCAAAGTCTTCATGGTATCATCGTCCTTGCTGTTCTCCCCTCTTCAGCTGTTAACTGGTCTAATGCTCCCAAATACGCATTCGTCAAAGCCTTTGCACATGACGCCAGCAGTTCCTCAACTTCACTCTCATAGACTTTATGAAATCCTGCCCCCTTCCTCTGCAATATTTGCAATTATACTTTGCAATCAGTTTGCATTGTATTCCCAGGGTATTGATCCTCTGTCAACCAGGGAAAGGTTGAGCACCAAAGATGTTGATAGGAGAGGAAGGCATAGATCCTAGTGTGTGCATGTGGGAGGAATATTAAGTAGAGAGGACTAATATTATATGTGGAGACTTTTGCTTCCCTAGGTAAACGTGTAACTGTAGGAGTTCAGATAATGAATACCTGAATAAAGGCAAACCCTGTTCTAAACTCTTAAAGTGTTTCTCATATGGCCCTTTACAAAGAGAACCACAAAGTTAATGAAGCAGTAAACAATACGCTTAATCACAGGTGTGCAGCAGAATTGGTGGCACATTCTATGTGGCTGTTTCTTGTAACCACCTCTCATAAAATTTGGGGCAGAACCTCCAGACTCAACTCAGTGGAGGTGATTCTGTGAGGGGCTGAGTTGATCTGACTCCACATGTGGTTTGCTTGCATTTGTTATCTGTTGCTGTGTAACAAGTGACCCCAAACTTATCAGCTTAAAACAATAAACATTTATTATCTCATAGCTTCTGTAGGTCAGAAATCCAGGAGGAGCTTAGCTGTGAGTCAGCCAGGGCTGCAGTCATCTGAAGATTGTCTGTGTTTGGGGGATCTGTCTGAGCTCACTCATGTGTCTGTTGGCAGGAAGTCCCTGTTCCTTGCTAGGTGGATCTTACCAAATGGTTTCTTATGACATGGCTTCCTCCAGAGCAAAAGGTTCAAGAGAGCAAGAGAGAGAAACTGATCAAGATAGAAGCCACATTGTTTTTATAACCTGATCTTGAAAGTGATATGCCATCATTTCTGCAGTATTCTATCAATCACCCTGGTACAATTTGGGGGTGTAAATTCCAGGAGGTGGTGGTAACTGGGAGCAGTTTGGGAGACTGGTTACAGTGCTGGCCGTTGGTTGATTGGTTGTAAGGAAGAAGCAGTTTTACCATAACAAAAGACTGGGGAGGGGCAAGAAGTTGAGAGGAGGGGAAAAGGAGGGAACAGATAGAAACAACTTATGGGGTAACGGATGTTGATACTGCGGCAGGGCTGCCCCACACAGTTATGCTGGTTGTGTACTGCACTACTTTAGGAGGTTCCATTTACGTAGATCATCCAAAGTCCTGAGTGGAGGTGAGCACAGCCTCTTCCCTGCAGAAGTTTGACATGGAAGGGGCTTCACCGTGGTGACCTCTTCATCACGCAAAAATGACACAAATGTCTCTGGAACCTGGGTTTGTGGAAACCCATTCTCTGTGTAGACCAGGTGGGACGTCACTGCTCAGGGGAGGGAAGTGGGTGTCTAACAGGCACCTGTGAGCTCTTGGCTCTGGAATGACATTCCCTTCCTCTGCTCAAGGAACCAGTGGAGGTGGGTATTCTGTGGGTGTCACAGGAGATCTTGGCTCCATTTAGGGATAGCAACATGACTCGCTAAGCAGGAACAGCAGTGAGGCAGACTGCTTTTTTTCTTCTTCTTAATGTCTGCAATTCCATTTACACCTCTGTCAGAAACAAGGGTTGACTGGGACACGACGACTTTGGAATAAGCCCCAGAGTTTCATAGATAGGAAGTCAGAAAATGTTAAGTTCTATTTCTGGAAGCATTAATGACTTTCTGTGTTTCCCTGTGTTATGGGCTGAATTGTGTACCTCCCCCACCTCCAAAACCCATACGTAGAAGTCCTAACTCCCCAGTACCTGAGAATGTGACTATATTTGGAGATAGGGTCTTTAAAGAGGTGATTAAGCTAAAATGAGGTCATTAGGGTGGGCCCAAATACAATACGGCTGGTGTCCTTATAAGAAGAGGAGATGGAGACACAGACACATATAGAAGGAAGACCATATGAAGACACAAGGAGAAGACGGTCATATATAAGCCAATGAGAGAAACTCAGAAGGAACTAATCCTGCTGACACCTTGATCTTGGACTTCTAGCCTCCAGAACTGTGAGGCAATAAATTTCTGTTGTTGAAGCCACACTGTCTGTGGCACTTTGTTATGGCAGCCCCAGCAAACGAACATACCCTGGACAAGTCTTTTTCCTCTCTGTGTCCAGGTCTTGCAAGGCTTAAATTGATAACTCCTTGTCTTTTGTGCTTGTATATAATGCATGTTACACATATGAATGCTGTTGACCCACATGGTGCTTTTGTGCAAATTAATAAAAGATACCTCTTCTTCTTGGCAGTTGCAATCCTGCATCAGGGTGCTTGGCTTGGTGACGGGAGTGTGGGCAAGATTTCAGTGCTCCATCATCCTTAGGCTGGATGTGCTTGTGCTGGGTACAATCTGCATCTTTACATGGCAAGCCTGCCATGCAAGAAGCTCTGGGTCCTCAGGATGCAGGGAGGGATGCCGGTTCTGGCCAGGGAAGCCAACCATGCAGCTCTTCTTAAGGGGAAAGTTTGAGATTACATCCCTTTCTCCTCATTGCCCTTTCTTAGAGCAAGCTTGGTGGAAAACTTCTGCAAATGATGCATTAAACTTTTAAATTTACAAGATGCTTTGCAAGTCTACTGTACCTTAATAATGTAAGATACCAAAAGGTTGGAAGGAGCTTCTTTACAGCTTCTTTATGAATTCACGGCTCTGTACTCACTCTCAGTCTCAACCACAGATACTTACAAACCCAGAAATTTACATATTCATATATAGAGAAATGCTACTTAGCTCTTTATATAAATACATTTTAATATCATTTTGAGGAAATTTGTAGGTCTGGCTACCTTGTCACAGTTTAACGAATTTTTGGTTAGATGAAACTGGCTCTTCCTTGACAAATCTTCTCCTCCTAAGCCAAAAGCTCAGGAGATGTTGTAATTCTCTTCCCATTACATAGTCCTCTCAAGGCAGCTCAGGAGAACTGGAGAAGCTGAGGAAATGGAGACAAGCAGACTGAACTTGGGCCTGGCATGGCCACTGGTGTCTGGGGCAAGCTAAGGCCCATCTACAGTATCTGCAGCACTGGTCCTGGGGCTTTCCCCAGGACCACAGGAGGCCACTCTGCATGTGCTGGGGAAGCAACAACCCTGGGAGCAGCCTTCAACCAATGATGAATATGGATTTGTATGTAAAATCCCCCAGCTACTTTGCTGGGTGTGTGTGGATAATTTTGAGGCATGTGCTTTATAGCATTTCCTGGAGTTTCCTTATGGGATTATGTTGCAGCCCCTCACTGGGGAAGCTGGCTTATTAACGCACACATTTTGGCTGCCTTCCTCTCTCTGGATGATTTCCCGTTGCCATATAGTGTTCCTGGTGCCCCCCAAATAAATTATTAGCACTTGAATCCTGTCTCAGGGTCTGCTTCTAGGGGAGCCCAAACTATATCCCCCTCCAGATTATAAAAGACTCTGCTTCAAACTTTGGATAGAGTCAGCTAATTGCTCAAAGAGCTTGGCCAGAATGGTTCCTGCCGCTAGTTGGCTGTAATAGGGCACATCCTGAAACACACCCAGAAACACATCCAGTATGTTTTGCAACAATCCTATGGGGCCACTTGTAAATTCTTGAGGTAGAGCAGTCAAGTTCAGGAAGTGGAGGGATAGAAAGGGAATCTGAAGCTATTGTATGCCTATTACATTCTAGATTCTTTATATACTTTAAAAAAACTCTTTAATTTTGAGTGAACAGAAAAGTTGCAAAGATAAAACATTCTCTTAAGTTTCCTACCTCATTTTCTTCTTGCAAAACCACAATATAGATAGATGAAGAAATATCGATATGCATATATGCATGGGTTGGTGCACATACATATATTTCCTAGCTCTGTCTGATGAGAGAGCCTAGAATCAATGACACCTCAGTAACCATGAGCACATGTAATGCTCAGATCTTGGTCTCTAAACACCATTTTCCATTAAAAGGAACCAGGGGTCCTAGAAGAAGTGGTTGATTCCAGGAGTGAGGAATGGAAAACACAAGATGAGCTTAGAATATCTGGAGGCTTGTTGAAAGAAGATAGGAGCCAGCTTGATGGAGCTCCCAATGGCTAAAGCTTGAACCACTTGAGCAGCAAAAAATTAATGCTGGTATTTTAATTAAAAAAACAACAACCCTATGATATGGATATAATTATTCCCAGTTTATAAATCCCTGAGGTACTGGAGAAGTCAAGATTCAGATTCAGGTTCACATAATACCAAAGCTCCACTATACACACCTTCCCCATTGTAGCAAGGCAAATAGAATCTCTCAATGCATTAAAGCACTCACTTCTGCTTTGAGTTGAACAACACTAACCTTCACCCAAATGAGAGTAGGTTCCATTTTCTTTCTCCACCTTTCCATCTTTCCAGCAAAACTTTAAGTCCTACAGGCCTCACATCGAATTTTCTCATTGAGTCAGTTTTGCTTACTCTGCTGGCTTAAATCAGAGGTCACTTGGCATGACCATTACAATAATCTCCTTCTTCAAAGTCTACTGATGCTCCAGGTATTTTAGAGCAACTCTTCCATTCTGGTCCACAACTCAGATAAATTCTCTGGGGAATTCTGGCGCATGGGAGGGAGTTAAAATAAGAACTAGAGACGGCAAGGGGGTGGGAATTTGACATCCCATTCTTTTTTTTTTCTTTTAAAATCTTTATTGGAGTATAATTGCCTTACAATGGTGTGTTAGTTTCTGCTTTACAACAAAGTGAATCAGTTATACATATACATATGTTCCCGTATCTCTTCCCTCTTGCGTCTCCTTCCCTCCCACTCTCCCTATCCCACCCCTCTAGGTGGTCACAAACCGCCTAGCTGATCTCCCTGTGCTATGCGGCTGCTTCCCACTAGCTATCCACCCTACATTTGGTAGTGTATATATGTCCATGCCACAGACCTACTAGAGCATGGACTTGAGGATTTGGGGAGGGGGAAGAGTAAGCTGTGACATCCCATTCTTAATCACCCTCTGTGCTTTGATTCCTTCCTTGATAGCATGGGTTCCAGATTCCTCATTTGTTCACATTTCCTGGGGGGCAGCGGTGAGGGCTGAGCACTCCACACTGCTATAAAAATAACGGGAGTGATAAATGACCTCTAACAGCAAGGAAGGGAAGAAATGGCATCTTTTTTCCCTCTTTGCCTTGGCTGTAGATAAATTGTATCTGTTGTGGCTGGGGCCATGGAGCTTTAACTGTGATGCAGTTGGGGTGGCTATCTGCCAGACCCTCCCTCCCCCTACAGCAAGGAAGCTGACCTGGCTGGCTAATTTGAAAAGAAATAAAAGGAAGCAGGGGCCCAGTCTACCTAATAGTTAAAAGCTCTGACTCTCCAGGTTCTCAAGACCTTCACTTCCATGTAGGAACAGCTTCCTTCTTGAGAGCAGAGCCAACCTGTGTGTTCATGGAGCATCTGTCCTTTACTGCACCTGTGGCTGACCATTTAGATGGGTTGAATGCAGATGGGTCCTGAGGCAGAGGGATATATAACATGGCCTCTGACAAGCTCCTTACTACCTCAGGTTATTTTAAAAAACAGCTTTATTGAGGTATAATCAATGTACCCCAAACTGTACATATTTAATACATTCAATTTAAGTTTGGACATATGCCTTCACCTGTGATACAATAACCACAATCAAGGTAATAACCACACCCTCCAAAAGTTTCCTTGTGTCCCTTTGCTTTTTTGTGTGATAAGAACAATTAACATGAGATCTACCCTTTTTATTTTTTAAGTGCACAATATCGTATTGTCAACTATGGGCATTATGTTATACAGCAAACCTCTAGAACTTCTTCATCTTGTATAACTGAAATGTTATACTCATTGAGCAACAACTTCCCTTTTCTCCCTCCTCCCCCCCACCATCTAGCAACCACCAATCTAGTTTCTGCTTCCGTAAGTTTGACTACTTTAGATTCCCCATGCAGGTGGAATCAGGTAATATTTGTCCTTCTGTGATTGATTTTTTCCACTTAGCATAATGTCTTCGAGGTCCATTTATGTTATCACAAATGATATGATTTCTTTCCTTTTTAAGCTTAAGTAATACTCCACTGGGTGTGTATTTTCTTTAGCCATTTGTTTGGTGATGGACTTTTGGGTTGTTTCCATATCTTGGCTATTGTGTATAATGCGTCATTGAATATGGGAGTGCAAAGAAGCCATACCAATGACCAACAGGCACGTGAAAAGGTGCTGAACATCACTAATCACCAGAGAAATGTAAATCAAAACCGCAGTGAGATATCGTTCACACTTGTTAGGATGGCTCTTTAAAAAAAATCAAAATATAATAAGCGTTGGCAGGTGGTGGAGAAATTGGAACACTTGTGCACTGTTGGTGGGAATGCAAAATGCTACAGCAGCTATGAAAACAGTATGGAGGTTCCTCCCAATGAAACATAGAAGTGCCCTATGATCCAGCAATCCCGATTCTGGGTATATGTCCAAAAGAATTGAAATCAGGATCTTGAAGAGATGTCTGCATGATGGTTTTTGAGTTCTGGCCCCAAATCAGTCTGTGATAAAGCTCTGCTGTGTCGGAACTGTAAAGGCAAGTGGTCATGTCAATGGATTCTGCTGGTCATGATCTTAGTTAGGTCAAAACCTGGGAGTCACTGTAGCCTCCTCCCTCTTTACCATTCCATATGTCCAACGGGATTCCATATCTGGATGCTTCTATCTCCTTAACATCTGCTTGTGCCTCTTCTCTCCTCCCAGGGTCCCCGCCTTAGGGCAGCCACCTCCTCCCTGCCTTAATCTATGCAAGGGCTTCCTGGTGGTCCCCATACCTCTACCCTTGTCCGCTCTAATCCATCCTCTAGACCGCAGCAACAGTGAGCACACATCTAGGTACAAATCTCCTCCAATTAAAACATTTCCATAGCCCCCAGTGTCATGAAGGTAAAATCCACATTCTGCGGCATAGCACACATAATCTCGCATGATCTGGCCCCTGCTTATCTCTCCAGCCTGGTCTCTCCCTGGTTGCTTTGCAGCAAATCCTGGGTACTTTTTCTTGCCTTTAATGAGATGCACAAACATGCTTCCATCTTCTTCTCCTGAGTGACTCCTACTTATTGTCAGTGCCTCAGGTCCAAGGGCACCTCCTCTGGGAAGCCCTCCTAAGGTTAGATTAAGAGGCCTTCCTCTGCCATCACATGAAAGCCTCCTTCTGTTACCCATCTCGCAGTCTCACCAGACTCCTTGATAATAAGGCTCATACTATCTTCCAGATACTGTTTTAGCACATGAGCTGAATAATCAAGTCCTTACACACCCCCACTGTTTAGCATCTTCATTTTACAGATGATGAGGCTGAGGCACAGAACAGGTAAGTAACTTTTTTAAGGTTACGGAGCTTGTAAGTGAGAAAGCCAGGCTTGAATCTAGCCTATGGTTTTGACCACTAGGCTGTGCCGTGTGTACTTGCTTTCTCACAATTTTGCAGTTTTCCTTTGAGCAACTGGGCTGAGCACCTGTGGCTATAATCAGTTTTGTGAGTTGCATCTGAACTGGGAGGATGATGGGAGGGAGGGGCCAGTTATGCCCTGAGGGCAGGCTGCCTATTTTTGTAAATAAAGTTTTATTAGGACACAGCCATGCCCATTCAATTACATATTGTGTATGGTGGCTGTGGTTCTACAATGGCAGAACTTAGTAGCTGTGAAAGACTTCTTGGCTTGCAAACCCTAAAATATGTACCATCTGGGCCTTTAAGAAGAGGCTGGCAGACCCCAGCCTCTTCTCAAAGCCTTTCAGACTCCAAAGCCCGTGCACCAATTTCCCAGGCATGCCCCTGCAGCCAGGTGCTGGGATAGATAATGCACAGTGGCAATGTACACATGAAAGGTGGTGGTCAGGGCTCCAGGAGGAGCTCTGTCAGCAGTATTGCAGTTTCTGTGTTTTCTCCTCCCCCCTTGGTGTCTGGCGTCTTAGCTGAGGATGTTGGTCTATAGAGCTCACGGCCATGGCATCAGAGTCTCCATCCCTTCCTTAAGTTCCTCCTGGAACAGCCAGTCAGCCTCCACTTTCCCCGCACCAGCTCGCTTCCTCTAGGCAGGTGCCAAGAATTAAAGTTTGCATTTCCTCCAGCCGGCTTCCTGGCCTCCTCTCCCAGGGCCCCATCATTCCAGACTGGTCTCACTGCTCACAGATTGAGTTGGTTATAAAAGTGCATCAATAAATGGAATTGGGGAAAAATAAAATCCCCAGCATGGAGAAGAGCTGTGTGTGTGTGTGTGTGTGTGTGTGTGTGTGTGTGTGTGTGTTTGTGTAGAGGGGATGCTGGAGGATGGGCTGAGAGGAGGGCTTTTCAGAGAGGGAGAGAGGGCAAAGGCCCCAGGAAGGGAGGGTTTCACGGGGGCTGTCAGCAACAAGAAGGGTGATTTAAAATCAATTTCCTGGCCAAGAAGAATCATTCTTGCCACGGTGAAATATAATGTGAAATAGGAAAGGAAGGCGAGCTCAGGCCCTGCCATGTTGTGCCTTGGGCCCTCCTGCTTATGAAGCAAATAACCTTCTCTATAGGCAGCCAGACTGGCTCTGTTTTCATAGCAGGGACAGTTGCTAGGTGTAACCATCTCTAGTTGTCAGACTGGGGACATCAGGCTCAAGAGGGACAAGTGGCCTACGAGGGCTGCCCTGGTTCTATACACGAATGATTTTAGCATCAAGCATCTTGGGTAGCAAACATTGTGAACCTGCCCTTTGTTCTACGGTCATGATATGAAAATTTTTTTGGTAGAAAGTGACAGAAACTCAGTTTGATTTAGTCTAAGATCCAACTGGCTCTATTGACTCAAATGACCATATCTCAGGCCAAGCAGGCAGGGGCAGAGTTGAGTGTCAGGCACTCAAATGCTCCAGGACAAGACTTCTGTTTCTCTAAACGTCAACTGAATTCTCCCACATGGACTTTCTCCACCGGGCTGGGCTACCACAGGGACCACTGGCTACTCTTGGACTCACAAACCCAGGTTTCAACACTAGAGAGGAAAAGCCTCTATTCCCTTGGTTCTAATTTGAGAAATCCAGGGAAGGGTTTTTGATTGGCTGAGCAGCCTGACAGCTGCTCCTCTCACCTCCAGCCGCTGGAAGAGCTCAGCCTGCTTTAGGAACGGACCAGACTCCCCACTGAGGACGATAAATAGGAAATTAGTTGAAAATGTCTCTACATGCAGAAAACACACAGAGACATAATATCCAGAGAGCAAGATGGTTTTTATTTTATTTATTTATTTATTTATTTTAAATGTACCATCTTTACCATTTTTTTTTTTTTAAAGAAGATGTTGGGGGTAGGAGTTAATTAATTAATTAATTAATTTTTGCTGTGTTGGGTCTTCGTTTCTGTGCGAGGGCTTTCTCTAGTTGTGGCAAGCGGGGGCCCCTCTTCACCGCGGTGCGCGGGCCTCTCACTATCGCGGCCTCTCTTGTTGCAGAGCACAGGCTCCAGACGCACAGGCTTCAGTAGTTGTGGCTCACGGGCCTAGTTGCTCCATGGCATGTGGGATCCTCCCAGACCAGGGCTCGAACCCGTGTCCCCTGCATTAGCAGGCAGATTCTCAACCACTGCACCACCAGGGAAGTCCCCAAGATGGTTTTTATTTGACTTATTTTTTTTTTGGTACCAGAAGGAGGTCTATGTAGGCCTGTGTATATTGGTTGGGGGAGGGGCTGTGCAAACCACTGCAACTCACCCTAATTCTTCCCAATTTGTCACCCTCCCACTCACCTATTGGAGGGCCCTTCTGAGATCAGAGGGACTCTCTCTGGAGGACAGCCGTGCACAGTGCAATGGGTACAGAGGAGATGTGGGAGGTGGCACCCAGAGAACTACTGGCATCATCTTTCCACCTTTAAAATTCGAATTTATGGGCTTTGTCTCTTGAGCCCAAGGTTTTCTGGTTGTGGGGCTTCCATTTTAATTGCGGGAATAAAAGTCAGCGGCAGCTGATGTGGCCCTCTGGAGTTGGAGGCAATAACTATTGTGGACAATGCAACCTGGAAGATAATCATAATAATAAGCAGCAAAAGGGGAGACAGCTCTTTGAAAGTGGTTGATGAATGGCTATAGACTCAATAACTCTTCTCCACCCTTCCTTCCACCATCACCAAACATACACACCTAGCTTCCCTGCAGCCCTGCAAGAATCCTAATAAAAAATGCAGCACACAGAGAGACTGGTACAAAGGAAGGAAGCTGAGGACGTTTCCAGGGGTCCCACAACTGGAAGGCTAAAGTGGCTGCTGGGATTAGCAGGTGTCCCTGGAACAGGGAGGGAAGGAAGATGAGGCTTTCTGAGCCTCAGAAACATCTGAAACATCCCCGCTTCATAGTTGTGTGACTGGCTTACGTGAGATAGCACATGTAAAGCATCTAGCATAGAGCCTGGCACATAGTAGACTGTTAATAAATGATAGCTCCACATCCTCCCATCCCAAGGCTGAAGAGGGAACCAATGATACTTTTTCAAGAGATGAAGAGGAGAAACCCAAGGGGAAGCACTTGGGTTAGATCTGGCCCCTTGAGTGTGCCAGTTGAAAAGAATTGAAGGTCCCACCAAAGGCTAAGTGGATCCTTCCCATTCAAATGCCATCTCCTCCACTTCTGACCACTCCCTGTCCAGCTCAGCGCTCTCTGCTTCCTAGATCTTGGGCTTTCACTGTCTGTGTGCCTTCTGTCAGCCTTGCTCTATGCTTTCTCTTATGTTCTACATCCCCTGCCCTGCTATACGTGGAGTCTTGCTCACTATGATGTGACCAGACACTCTATTTCTTTCTTTCAAGGAGAGATGACCTACCATTTTTTTTAAGACTTGTACCGTATACTGTGTAAGTTGTATCCACATCATTATTTTTTCTAATCCATAAAACAGCCCGACGAAGCAGGCATGGAGGTTTTCATGTTACAGAGGAGAAAACTTGGATTCTGGAAGGTTGACTCATTTTGTGGTGAGCGAGGGAGCGAGGGGTCTGGAACACAGTCTGCTCAGACCCCAGAGCCCATGGTACCAGGGCTCCAGACTGTTTATGGTACCAGGTTGCCTTCAAAGGAGGCAGAGAGACCCGAGCTCAAATGGGCATTCAATTAACAGGCTGAGCTGAGTCCACCTGTCCCCAGGAGATCCTGGGCACCCTTCCCACCGAGGGCCCAGACTCTGGGAGCCTCTCTCTGGGAAAGCTCTGTAAAGAGCGTTTGGTGGACTCTGCCCATCTACCACCTCTGTTACCTCTGCTTGAATGTTTGCAAAGATGGGGAACTCACTCCTCCCAGCAGACTGCATACTATATAGAGCAGCGGTTCTCAAAGTATGGTACATGCAACTTTGTATGGCAGCTTCAGCGTCACCTGGGGACCTGTTAGAAATGCAAATTCTCAGGTACCACCCCAGAATCAGAATCAGAAACTTTAGGGGTGGGCCCAGCACCCATGCCTTCTGGGTGATTCTGATATTCCTCAAGTTTGAAGCCTATTGGCTTAGTGGAAAGGAAAACGGCTTTGGGATCAGGGAGATTGGGGCTCCCAGCCCTGGTGCATCCCATTTGTGTGATTTTGGGCAACTTAGCTGGGAGGACTTTGCCATAATTACTCACATTTAGTGAGGGCTGTGGTAGACTGAATAATGCTCCCTTCACCATCAAAGACGTCTATGTGCCAATCCTCAGAACCCGTGAATATGCTACCTTATACAGCAAAAGGGACTTGGTGGATGTGATTAATTTAAGGATCTTCAGCGGGGAGATTATCTGGGTGGGCACAGCTTAATCACCTAAGTTCTCGTAAGAAGAAGGCAGAAACATCTGAGAGAGGAGAAGGTAATATAATAACAGAAACGGAGACTGGAGTGATGGGGCAGGAGGCAAGAAATGCAAACAGCCTCTAAGAGCTGGTGAGGAAGGCATGGATTCTTCCCTGGAGCCTCCAGGATGAAGCAGCCCTGCTGACACCTTGGTCTTAGCCTTGTAAGACTCATTTCATACTTCAGACCTCCAGAACAGCAAGAGGATAAATTTCTGTTGTTTTAATCCACGAAGAGTGATCTTTTTTTTTTTTTTTTTTTTTAACAGAAACAATGGGAAACGAATACAAGCACTTGCTAGGTGCCAGGCTCTGTTCAAAGTGCCTTACCTATAGAAACTTATCTATTATTTTTGTCCACTCATTTAATCCTCACAATAACCCTATTCTGTGAGCACTGTTATTAAGCCCTTTTTGCAAATGAGAACACGCGGGCACAGAGAGGTTTAAGTCACTTGCCCAAGATCATACAGCTAGTGAGCGACAGAGCCTGGGTTTGCTGTCTGTCTCTAAGTTTTATCTCACATGGTTGGAATCACCCTTTATCCGAGGAGAACTGCCTTTGCACATTTCACCTGTCTGCCCCTTCTCTATTCTCAGCAAAGCTTCAATGCTTCCTTGTGGCTGTTTTATTCTATCAGCAAAGCTCTGCCTGCTGCTGGGGCCAAATTGCCCAAGTCAAAGCCTTGACCTTCTTGAACTCCTTTCTAATCATCTTCTCTCCCACCTGGAAGAAGCTTAGCTTTGGGGCCTTTCCCAGAGGCAGGGGCTCAGGCCGCAGAGCCCCCAGCTGAGTTCTTCCTGCATGTAGTAAAAAGAACTCCAGCTCTGCTAGGATGCTGGGCCTCCTAGCAGGCAAAGCACAGAGGGCAGCCTCGGGAGAGCTACCTGGAAGCTATGCCCAGCCAGAATACCCTTCCTGGCCAGGTACCAGGGCTCTCTCTCAGGCTCCTATCCATCCCACAGCGAGAACTACATTCTGGCTCTTGTTGCAATGGATACACGTGTGTGGGCTGCATTTCTGCCAGAATCTGACACATGGGAAGCATTTTTGTAGCCAACATATGGCTGGGAACCCTCAGATAACATGCTCAGTGGGGACCCATTTTGAACCAAGATTTCAAGTGAAAACATAAGTCTGCAAAGAAGTGAAGGCTGGGATAGGCACAGAAGAGCCCTTAGCCTCCAAATGTAGAACACACAGTGTGTGTGTGTCTAAGGGTGTGCAATGCATGCTTGACCATGTGTGTTGGAATATGTCTGTGTGACCACAGGTGAATTGCACAACTACTTGTGTATTGTGAGGTGTGTAAAATCTGAGGATTATGTGAACCTCTGAGTGGGTGAAGGAATGGTTTTGGAGTGTGAGTGTGTGCATAGGTGTGTTTGAGTGTGTGCTGGGTATGCCTTCATGAGTGCAGGTGAGTGTGCATCATGTATGAATGGTGGGGTAGAGTAAAATTACATGTTTCTGGGAGTGAGAGCACATGTGTGCGCAGTGAGAGGATTTATGTGACTGTGCTTGCCCAGGTGTGAGCTTATGTGTGTGTGCAATGGTGGGAGTGAACAGGGGACTATTCCACATCTCTGTGCTCTGTATCTCAGTGAAAGGTCCTGATTAAACAGACTCAATTTTGTCTCTCCGGCTCCTGTTTGCAGAGCCTGGTGTTTTATAACCAAGCCTCCCGGACACAATTTCAGTGATGCCCAAACAACAAGGCCGTTCAGCAAAAGATCCTGATAGATGGGCCACAAGTTTCTTATATCCCAGCCCCATGGTTGTGCAGGTGGATTTAGATCCTTAACTTGGCCAGAGTGCTCTCAGCAGCCCTCCCCCAGAGCTTTCCGGCCTGGGAAGCCACTGTGCACACCAGACCCAGGAAGGCTGCATATCTCAGCTGGTGCCTCCTGGCGAGCAAGGGAACATGGTCTGTTTAGATTCCTTCTGGATTTGGTTGCCAGGGACTGAGCCTGGGATCCTGCCCCTCCATCACCTCTGTCTTGCTCTGCAACTTTTTGCAACGCACTAAACCATTTTAGTATGTCGCAAAGAGGGTGGGCACGGCAAACAGGCCACATGTTCTCCAAAGGGGGGCATTTTCTCCATGCTGTAGATCTGATGGAGAGTTGGAGACTGAAGCTGAGGTGACTTTGAGAAATCCCAGGTGGAGAGTATGAAGTAGAAGAAAGTGATGGAATGGAACAAGTGGTATGTGCCCACGGGAGCAGCTGGGCGGCGATTGTTCCTCAAGCTGTGGTTGTAGCTTATAAAGTGCTTTCACATACATCCTCAAATTTTATTCTCACAACAATCCTGGGAAGCAGCACTGTTCATGTTTTATAGTCGACAAATCCAAGACTCAGAGAGGTTAAGTGTCTTGTCCAAGGCCACACAGCTTTGAACTGCTGGAGCAGGATGGCAATTTGGAGGAATGACTCTGTTTTGCATTGAACAGGTGAAGTCTGAGTAAGGTCTCAGCCTGAGGTAGCTTGTAAAAAGTCATTAGTAACTTGAGTTGCCACGTTCTTCCTCCGCAGACACACCCACAGTCAAGCCCTGGTCTTTTCCTTCTATCATGTTTTCCCTGGTAATCTCTCCTTAGCCAAGGTGCTTTTGACTCCAATCAAGGGCAAACAAATCCAGACAAAAAGTCAAGTCAGGAGTTATTGATGGAATCGCTGCTGTGGGCCTGCTCTGTGCCAGGTATTGTGGTGTGATATAAAAGAAACAAAAATGTAGCCTTTGTTTATGATTTGCTACAGGAGGCAAGCCTCAAACACCTGTCACTTTCTTGCTGGGTGACAGTGGGTAAGTCATTTGCTCATTTACTCACTCTCTGACAGGGCCATCTGTTACTTTGGCTCTCCAGTGGCTACCTTTCCTTCATAACTACACCCCAGATTTCTTTGGGGAACTCACTCCTCCCTCCCCATATGGCACTCTCTGTGGTGCTTTATCCTGATACTCTGGATAGAGCGTTTGACTCAGACCTGGATGATCACAGCACTGTGTTTACGGGCCACAGTGACTGGCCCGAGGATAGTCATGTGACCCAGACAGAACCAATGAGATGTCAGGAGGCTTGGATGGAACTGTCAGAAGTGGGTCCTCAATTTATGACTGGTGAAACATGAAAGAGTGGGAATCTGGGGCTGCATGAGCAGTTTGCCTCCAGATGGAGCCTGAGAAAGGAGCCAATGCATGGGGAGGGCAGGAGTCAGGCTGGAGACAGAGCTCAAGTCCTGGCATTGTTGAGCCTCTGAAACCAGCTATGCTGAACATGAGCTGGCATATTCATTAGTATGCAGACTGAGCTGCTGTAATAAAGAGGCTGACATATGCAATGGTGTCAACAGAATACATTCCCCTCTCAGGTCATAGCTGAGAGATAAGTGATCCAGGGATCCATCCTCAATTCATGGTTTCTCTCCCTAGGTCCAAGGCAGCTGCTCCAGTATTTTGTCTTCTCCCTCGTTGGAGAGAGAAAGTGAGCAGGGGAACTTTAAAAAATGTTTAATTAGCTTTATTGAGGTATAAGTTACATCCAATAAAATTAACCTATTTTAAGCGTACAAATATAAGACTTGACAAATGTATACTGTCATGTAACCACCACTACAATCAAGATATAGAACATTTCCACCCTGTACAGTCAATCCCATTCCCCAACCCCAGCTCCAAGTAATACCAACCTATTCTCTGTAACTATAGCTTTGTATTTTCCAGGATTTCATATCAATGAAATCACACAATATGTATTATTTTTATCTGGCTTCTCTGATTTAACATAATGCTTTTGAGACCCAGCCATATTATTGCATGTATCATTCATTGTTTTTCTCTTTTTATTGCTGAGTAATAGTCCACTGTAAACATCTACCATAAGTTATTTTTCCTTTCACCAGCTGATAATCATTTGGGCCATTTCCAGTTTCTGACCGTTATGAATAAAGCTGCTATGAACACTTGAGTAGAAGTCTTTGTGTGGATATTTGCTTTCATTTTTCTTGGGTAAATAGCTTGGCATGAATTTACTCTGTCATAAGTGTATGTTTAAGTTTGTAAGATACTGCCCTACTGTTTTCCAAAATGGCTGTACAATTTTGCATTTCCACCATCAGTATATGAGTGTTCCAGTTGCCCCACGTTTTTGTCAGCACTTGATATTTTCAGTTTTTAAAAACTGTTATGATTTTTTTTAGCCAATCTAATAGGTACGTAGTGGGGTCTCATTGTGGTTTTAATTTTGATTTCCCTAGTAATTATATTGAGCATCTTTTCATGTTGTTGTTTGCTCTCTATATATCTTTGGTGTTCAAATCTTTTGCCATATACAAAAAATAACGCTTCATCCATACTTCATATAATATATAAAAATTAACTCAAAAATGGGTCATATGGATTTTCAGTTTTTCTAGCATCATCTGTTGAAAAGACTATCCTGTCTCTGCTGGATTTCCTTGGCACTTTTTTTTGAGAATAAATTGATCATATATTCAAGATTTATTTCTGGATTCTCTTGTGTTCCATTGATCTACATGCCTATCTATTTACACACCACAGTTCTTGGTTAATGTAACTTTATAGTAAGTCTTGAAATCAGGTTGTATGAATCCTCCAACTCTGCTCTTCCTTTATATTATTGCTTTGGCTATTCTGTTTCCTTTGCTTTTTCATGTAAATTTCAGAAACAGCTTGTAGATTTCTACAAAACTATGCTGGAATTGTAACTGAAATTGTGTTGACTATGTTGATCAATTTGGGAGAATTAAAATTTTAATAATTGAAACTTCTAATCTATGAACATGGTATATCTGTCTATTTATTTGTCTTTCTTGTTTTTCTTCCATCAATATTTTGTAGTTTGCAGCATGCAGATTTTGCACATATTTTGTTAGATTTGTACTTAAATATTTTATATTTTATGGTGCTATTATAAATGGTACTTTAAAAATAAATTTCCATTGTTGGTTACTACTATATATTATAGAAATAAGATTGATTTTTAGTGTATTTTCCTTATATCTTTCAACCTTGCTATACTTGCTTATTAGTTCTAGTAGCTTTTTCTGGTAATGTTTTGGGAATTTTTAAAATAAATAATCTGTGTAGAAACAGTTTTGTATCTTCCCCTCTATTCTTTTTTTAAAAAATTTATATTTATTTATTTATTTTGCTGTGTTAGGTCTTTGTTGCTGTGCATGGGCTATCTCTAGTAGCAAACAGGGGCTACTCTTCATTGCAGTGTGTGGGCTTCTCATTGTGGTGGTTTCTCTTGTTGTGGAGCACAGGCTCTAGGCACACAGGCTTCAGTAGTTGTGGCACGTGGGCTCAGTAGTTGTGGTGCATGGGCTTAGTTGCTCTGCACCATGTGAGGTCTTCCCAGACCAGGGATGAAACCTATGCCCCTGCATTGGCAAGCAGATTCTTAACCACTGCGCCACCAGGGAGGTCCCTTCTTCTCTATTCTTTCTTTTATTTGTTTTCCTGTTTGTTGACTTTGTCTAATTGCACTAGCTAGAATCTCCTGTATGAGGTTGAATAGAAATTGTGAGAATGACCATCCTTGCCCTGTCTCTAATTTGAGAGGAAAAGAATTTAATCTTTCAGTATTAAGTATAATGTTAGTTTTTGGTTTTTAATAGGTACCCTTTCTCAGGTTGAGGTAGTTCTCTTTAATTCTGAACATTAAAAAAAACAAACAGGAATTCAAGTTGAATTTTGTTGAATGATTTTTCTGAATCTACTGAAATAATTATAATGTTTCTTCCTTTTTCTGTTGATACGATGAATTATATTGATTGACTATTAAACCAATCTTGCATTTCTGGGATAAACTTCACTTGGTCATGAAGCTAAAAGGATGATGATCCTTTTAAATATTGTTGAATTAGATTTGTTAATATATAAAGGATTTTTGCATTTATAATTATAAGGGATATTCTATATTTCCTTTTCTTGTAATATCTTTCTCAGATTTTGATGTTAGGATAATGTTGGTTTCATAGAATAAGTTAGGAAGTGTTCCCCATTTTGTATTTTCCGAAGGAGTTAGTGTAGAATTAGTATTATTTCTTTATTAAATGTTTTGTAGAATCACCAGTAAAGGCATTTTGACCTGGAGTTTTCTTTGTGGTGAAGTTTGTAATTACAAATTCAAATTATTTAATAGATGTAAGGCTTTTCAGGACACACATTTTCTCTTGAGTGTGCGTTTGCAGTTTGTGTCATTCAAAGAATTTTTCCATTTCATCAAAGTTGTTGATCTATTGGCATAAAGTTGTTTGTAATGTTCTCTTATGCTTTAAATGCCTGTAATGTTTGTAGTAATACCTCTCTTTCATCCTTGATATTGGTGTTTTTTGTATTCACTCCTTTTTCTTGATCATTATAGCCAAAGTTTATTAACTGTATTGCTCTTTTAACCAAACAAATTTTAGTTTCATTGATTTTTCTCTATTTTTTTTCTGTTTTACTTTTCATTGGTTTTGGTTCTTCTCTTTTTTGTTCTTTTTTCTGACATCTTGAGGTAATGGCTTAGATTGTTGTTTTTAGACCTTTCTTATTTTCTAATATAAACATTTTTTTTTTCTTTTGCGGTACACGGGCCTGTCACTGTTGTGTCCTCTCCTGTTGTGGAGCACAGGCTCCGGACGTGCAGGCTCCGTGGCCATGGCTCACTGGCCTAGCTGCTCCACGGCATGTGGGATCTTCCCGGACTGGGGCACGAACCCGTGTCCCCTGCATCGGCAGGCAGACTCTCAACAACTGCGCCACCAGGGAAGCCCATAAACATTTTTTAATATGAAAATTTCTCTATACACTACTTTATCTGTATCCCACACTTTTTGATATATTATGTTTTTAAGTTCAAAATAATTTCTATTATCCTTTGTGATTTATTCTTTGACTGTGTGTTATTCAGATGTGTTGTTTAATTTCCAAGTAGCTGAGTTTTTACAGATATCTTTCTGTTACTGATTTTTAGTTTAATTTCAGTATGGTAAAATTCCAACCATTTTATTTTTTATTTTTAAGTAATTAATTTATTTTGGGTATGCGGGCCCCTCACTGTTGTGGCCTCTCCTGTTGCAGAGCACAGGCTCCGGACACACAGGCCCAGCGGCCATGGCTCATGGGCCCAGCCACTCTGTGGCACGTGGGATCTTCCCAGACTGGGGCACAAACCCATGTCCCCTGCATCGGCAGGCGAACTCCCAACCACTGCGCCACCAGGGAAGCCCCCGACCATTTAAAATTTATTATGAATTGTTTTGTGGCACAGAATGTGGTCTATATTTTGAATATTCATTGTTCACTTGAAAAGAATGTGCATGCAGCTGTTGAATGGAGTGTTCAATAAATGTCAACTAAATAAAAATTTTGATGGTGAGGTTACAATCTTTATGCTTTTTATAAGGTCTACTTATTCTTTCAATGACTCAAATTGGTGTGTTGAAATCTCTGACTATAACTATGGATTTGTCTTTTTCTCCTTTCAGTTATATCTGTTTTGCATCATGTATTTTGAAGCACCACCAATAGGTGCATGACCATTCAATATTATTATATTATCTTAATGACTTTGTCCCTTTATTACTATGAATTGTCACATTTTGTCCCTGGACTATTCATTGTTCTATTTTTTATCTTCTATTAATATAACCACCCAAGCTTTATATTGGTTAAAGTTTTCAGGGTCTAATTTTTTCTGTCTTTAATTTCCAACCTACCTGTGTCTTTACAACTAAAGTGAGTTTGTCTCAGGCTGCGTGTCATTGGGTCTTACTTTTTTCCTTAAGCTGACAATTTCTCCTTTTAATTGGAGTTTTTAGGCCATTTAAGCTTAATATAATTGTCAGTATGGCTGGATTTAAACCTGCCATTTTACTATTTGTTTTCTATACATCCCATCTATTTTTTGTTATCCTTTATTCTTTTCCCGCTTGTTTCTAGATCAAATATATTTTTATAATTCTATTTTATTTCCAATTTTGACTTATTAGTATATGCCTATGTTTTATTTCATTTTACCAATTGCTTTAAGAGTGTACATATTTACCTATCACAAGCTAACTTAAGGTATTATGTCATTTCACATATAATATAAGAACTCTTGGTTTTTGTGCACAGTTGTTATATATTCTATGTGTGATATAAACCAGAAATTCATTTTTATTGTTTTTGTTTTAAACAGTCAATTATCTTGTAAACTGATTAAAAAATAAAAATAATAAATGTTAAATAATAAAATAAGTATTTTATATTTAACTATATATTTACCATTTCTGGGCTCTCCATTCCTTTGTGCAGATCCAGATTTACTTCTTTCACTTTCCTTTTGTCTGAAGGATTTTCTTTAGTATTTCTTGTAGTGCTCATAAACTGATGAATTTTTATGCTATGTATGTCTAAAAAAGTATTTGTTTTACCTTCATTTTTGGAAGCTATTTTCACTGAATATAGTGACATATTCTTCAGCATGTTAAAGATGTTGTTCCACTATGATGTAGCTTGCATTTTTCTGTTGATAAGTCTGCTGTTATTCTTATCTTTGGTCCTACACACATAATGTCTTTTTTTCTCCCTGTAGCTGATTTAAAGATTTTCTCTTTCTCACTGGTTGTAAGCAATTTGATTATTATGTACTTCAGTATTGTTTTCTTCATATTCCTTGGTGTTCATTGATCTTCTTTATCTATAGATTTTTTGGTCAAAGTTAGAAAAAAAGGCTCTTATTTCCTCATATATTTTTTGTCCCCCCATTTTTTTTTTTTTAACTGAGTCTAGAATGTTAGACGTTTGCTGTTATCTCAGATTACTAAGCTATTTTTTCAGTCTTTTTTTTTCTTTCTTTGCTTCATTTGAGATAGTTTTTACTGGTATATCTTCAAGTTCACTGATTTTTTTCTTCTGCCATCTAATTTGCTCTTTATCCTATTCATTTTATTTTTTATTTCTAATACTATATTTTTCATCTGTGGAAGTTCTGTTTGAGTCTCTTTATATCTTATGTTTCTCTTTTTATGTGTATTTTTCCTTTACATCTCTGAGCACATGCTATTATAAGATTTATAATTTATAATAATCATTATGAGTTATAGTTACTTGTTATTTACATGCCTGGTAATTTTTGACTGGATTCTGGATGTTAGCTATACTATACTCTTGAGTGCTAGATTTTGTTATTTTCCTTTAAAGAATTTTGGATTTTTTTCTGATGCAAATTTAAGTTATTGAGGATCTGTTTGATCATTTTGTGGTTTGCTTTTAAGCTTTATTATTGAAAGTCCAGTATAGCTTTACTTGAGGACTAATTTAACCTCATAATGAAGGCCTGAAACTTCTGAGGATTCTACCCATGAGTTCTCCACTCTGGCTTTTGGGAATGTGAACTATTCCCAGGCCTGTGTGAGTTCTGACCGTTCATTAGCCTGTTGATTACTAGTGGTTCTTTTCCTGGCCTTGAGGAGTCTTATCCCATGGATTCCTAGGTTAGTATTCAGCCCCAAACTGAAAAGGACCCTTTGGCTGACGTCTGGAACTCTCTCTGAGTGCAGCTTCCTCCTTTCTGATACTCTGCCTTAAAAAGTTTGGCTGCTTCAGCTTCCCCAATCTTTGTTCTGTCTTCTCAACTCAGCAGGACCACTGATCTCATTCTGATTGCCCCTCACTGTGCTATATCCTGGAAAATGCTTCTAGACAGTAAGTAAATGCCACTATTATGCTAAGCTTGCTTATTTCCCTTCTCTCAGGGATCACAATCCTGTGGTGTCTGTTGTCCAATGTCTTTTAAAAGTTGTCTTATATATTTTGTCTGTTTTTCTAGTTGTTTATGGTGAGAAGGTAAGCTCTATACAAAAGAAGCATAAGTCCTCCAGGGAAAAAACTTTTAAGGGCAAGACTCAGAAGTTGCCCTTCTTACAAGACTCAGAATTTTCCCATCTCCCTTCTATTAACATTAGATTGTCAGAACTTAGTCACACAGTAACGCTTAGTTATAAGGAGAGCTGAGTAGTGAAGTCTAGCTGGGTTGCCATGTGCCAAGATGAAATTACATCACTATGGAGGAAGGGAGAACTGTATGTTGCTATTACTTTTGGTCTTTTCAGTTATGTGCATTAGTATGGGTTTGAGTTTTCTTCCCTTGTAATTTAGAGTTCTGGCTGATTTGTTTAGTTAATAGACAAAGGGAAACATATGTTCAAAAATAAAGAGATAGTTGATTTTTACTTAACCTCCTTGAAACTTAGCTTTCTTGTCTGTGAAATTGAGTTACGCTCTTATTCTTCTCTTCATTCTTTACCCTTAGTTTTAATAATTTCATGAATGATCAAGCCCTTTGTAAGCTGTTTAATACTACACAGCCATATATATATTAAACAATTTTTTTCAAACAAATTTTAGTTTGTTTTTTCACATATTTTATTTAAAACATCTGGTTCTTGTGCCTATAGTTTATCTCAATTGTAATAAATATTTACTTGCACAATTATTTGTTTCCAGGTTGTATTCCCCAATAGAATGAAAGATGCACAGTATGCTCAGAGTTGCTATCTTTCTTGCTTATAGCTATATTCCCCAGTCCTTTGCACAGTGACTGGCATTTATTGAGCTCCTAAGAATATTTATGTGAATGAGTGGCAACTATATAAGATGACACATCATTCTCTGACCTCTAGGGAGAACTCAAGGCTCCTCTATTGTCCCTGTACCTCACCCAAAGAAAAGCCAGGATATTTAGTGGAATAGGATGCTTGAGAATCTGTGGTGGGGGGCATATGGGCAGCTTTCCATGAGGGTAGATAAAGATTAAGAGCAATTGCAAACATAGGGAATATGACCTATAAATCTTTGCTTGTAGTACTGTACTTTCGCTGGAACTCCAACTCCTATATCCAACTGCTTATATATCCAAATGGATGTCTAATAAAGGCATTTCAAACTAAAAGTTGCCCAAATAAAACTCATGTTTTGTTACTAAGACTCTTCCTCTTCTTCCTTATCTTGAAAAATGGCAGTATATCCCTCAGTTGTTCATATCCCAAATTGAAGTGTTATCCTTAACTCTTTTCTTTTACCCCCCAATCCAACTAATAAGCAAGTTCTGCAGACTTTACCATTCATCTATTTCTCTCCATCTCTAGTATCTCCCATTGTTCAAGCCTCTTTCATTTCTTGCCTGGATCCTGCAAGCATCTCATAACTGGTCTCCTTGGTAGTCAGAATTAGATTTTTAAAGCACACATTTGATCATGTCTGTCCCTCTTTTAAAAATCCTTTTACATCTTCCCATGGCATGAGAACAACATTTGACATTTTATCTTCTTTTCAAAATTTCATGTGATTTGAACTTATTTTTCTGATAAGGAAGTCATCCTCACATGACTTGCCTCTCTTCTTTTCCACTGTGCTTTCACTGTACTGGTCTGATTTCTGTTCCTCAAACTTGACAAACTTGTTCCCAATCTGCGGCATTTGTACTATCTTTTCCCTCTGCCTGGAATGATTTCACCCCAATCTTATCATGACAGGTTTCCACCTTCCTTTCTTACTTTAGTCTAAATGTCAACAACTTAGAGAGATCCGTCAGATATAAATTAGACATATGGTTTCTATCTCATCACTCTATTTTACCTCTCTACATAGCATCTTTTTACTATATGGTATAAATGTTTCTATTTTTTTTTCCTGGATGTTGTCTTATTCACACTAGATTGTAAGTTTGAGAGTGGGGACATTATCTCTCATTTTCACTGCTATGTCTTCCGTACTTGGAATCACTCATGGCTGATAAGTGCCTGCTGAGTCTATTAGTGAAATCAGACCACTCATTTGTTTTAGTACAGGTATCCGAAGTCTGATCTTATATAAGAAAAATGGCTTCATATAGCCACCTTGGTCCAGCTGAACTTATTGGAAGGTCATAATGAGGTCCAGAGCCATTAATAAAGATCATGATTTTGGTGATTTATGACTTTTGTTTGCCTCATTCACCAACCTATGGCAACATTAGGTCTCTGATGGGAGGTTTGGAACCTCATCTTAATAAACATCTGGCAGAGTCAGCAAGGTTTAGAGATCCTGGTTCTTTGTCATAACACTCCAACCCCTGAGAGTATTCACCTCTGTCAGAAATGACTACATTAATAGTGTTGGAAGTATGGTGGAAAATCAGAGGAAGGAAATACTAGCCTAGCTTGCAGTTTTCATGTATTTTAGCTGGGCCATGGTAGGATTAGGATAGATAGATGCAAGAGGGAAGAGTGTTGACAAAGGTGTGGTAATGGGAAAAGTAGAGCATTTCTGTGGGAGAGTGACAAAACTTCTGAAATCCCTGAAAATACTGAATCAATTTTTTAAAGTTTTGGGTGCAGGATTTAGGAATGTGTGGTAAATTATTGAGCTATGTGCAATACTTGATTTCTTTGAGCAGCCTCTAAAAATCAAAAACAACTTCTTCTTCTTCTTCTTCTTCTTCTTCTTCTTCTTCTTCTTCTTCTTCTTCTTCTTCTTCTTCTTCTTCTTCTTCTTCTTCTCCTTCTCCTTCTCCTTCTCCTTCTCCTTCTCCTTCTCCTTCTCCTTCTCCTTCTCCTTCTCCTTCTCCTCCTCCTCCTCCTCCTCCTCCTCCTCCTCCTCCTCCTCCTCCTCCTCCTCCTCCTCCTCTTTCTTCTTCTTCTTCTTCTTCTTCTTCTTCTTCTTCTTCTTCTTCTTCTTCTTCTTCTTCTTCTTCTTCTTCTTCTTCTTCTTCTCCTTCTCCTTCTCCTTCTCCTTCTCCTTCTCCTTCTCCTTCTCCTTCTCTCTTCTTCTTCTTCTTCTTCTTCTTCTTCTTCTTCTTCTTCTTCTTCTTCTTCTTCTTCTTCTTCTTCTTCTTCTTCTTCTTCTTCTTCTTCTTCTTCTTCTTCTTCTTCTTCTTCTTCTTCTTCTTCTTCTTCTTCTTCTTCTTCTTCTTCTTCTTCTTCTTCTTCTTCTTCTTCTTCTTCTTCTTCTTCTTCTTCTTCTTCTTCTTCTTCTTCTTCTTCTCCTTCTTCTTCTCCTTCTTCTTCTCCTTCTTCTTCTCCTTCTTCTTCTTCTTTACTTCAGGCATCCATGGAACTGATAGTTACCTTCTAAAGTACTAAATGATAGAAAACTCACTCTCACACAAGGAAGGCCATTCTAATTTAAAAAGTCTTATTACTAGAAATATATTCCTTATACTGAGCACAAATTACCCTGAATTGGCTGTTTAATGGGACTTGTTTTTCTCTCTAGAGCATCACAGAGTGAGCCTAAAATTCTCTCCCACCTGACAGTCAGTGAATTAATGAACCGAATAATGTCCCTTCCCCAAATTCATATGTTGAAACCCTAACCCCAGTGTGAGTAGACTTGGAGATAGGGTATTTAAGGACGTTCTTAACATTAAATAAGATCATAAGGGTGGGGCCCTAATCAGATAGGATTGGTTTTCTTATAAGAAGAGGAAGAGAAAACAGAGAAAAAGGCCATTTGAGGACACAGCAAGAAGAAGGCCATCTGCAAACCAAGTATAGGAGAAATCAAACCTGCTGGTACCTTTGTCTTGGACCTCTAGACTCCAGAACTGTGAGAAAATAAATTTCTGTTGTTTAAGCCACCCACCATGTGGTATTTTGTTATGGCAGCTGAGCTGACTGAGACACAGTCTTTGTACACCTCAGGTAACAGTGCGATCTCTTTGTAGACTTCTCTTTTTCAAGCCAAGTGGCTCTAGTTTCATCAGCTGCTCCTCACTGGAGAAGAAATGCCCATTAGATGAAGGGCACTGACTAGAACAAAACATAATACCATGGTGGGCCCTGGCCACAGCAGTGGAAAAATTGTCTCACTTGTTATATTGATATTATTTTCATAATAATACAGCTGAAGACTAATCTTTGGCAACTCTTGACTCAGATTAACTTCCAAGATAACCCACTTTCTCATAAGTTTGGATGCTATTCCGTTGGCTTTGTGCGTTAAGTGCCTGACCTAACCTTGATCTGGTTAGATTTCATCAAGTTAGGTGATGTACCTCATTTTTCAAGTCATCCAAATACACTCATTGTCTGCCCCAACTGCTTATTTTCAGAAAATCAATGTCCTTCTTTAGACATTTCATAAAGGTGTTGAATGGGAAGAGGTCAAGAACTGAACCTGGTATTGTGAATGATAACAACTTATATCTATATAGAATTTACAGGTTATGGAGTTTTGGTGAGTTTAGGGATCCTGGAAAAATAGGAAATGAGTTTCATCTTTCATGACCTTTTCTTTATGAGTGGCTTAGTATGATGAAAAGAGTCAGGAATCAGAAGCACTAATCTTAGCTTCGAAACCATGTTACCTCTCTCAAATTTGATGTCTACCTATGAATGAAGGAAAAAACTTGGTGATCTCCAAGGTCACTGTAGCTTCAATACTTTCTGCCCTGGATAGCCACACCACATAAAGTTTTTCTTCATACAACAGATCTACAGATATATAAAGACCTACTTTATATAAAGTCCCTTTCAAGGCAAACATCACTGGTTCCTGTGTTTGGTAAATCCACAACGATTCCAGGGCTTTTTGCTGTATCTCCAAAGTATTCATAAAACTTCTCACTAGTTGGTCGTTTGAAGAATTCATCTTTTCCCTGTTTTCTAAATCAACTACCTTTCTCCATCTGCAGCCATCAGCATCTCGCCTATTCTCCTTGATACCTCATAGAAAATGAACAGTGGTTTTGTGACTGCAACTGCTAGTTTTCCCAGGACTGTGGGGTGCAATTCCTACAGCTGAATCTTTTTTTGGCTTCGCAAGAGCAGCCAGGTGCTCTCTTGCTCCCTGTTCACCCATTGTGAGTGCTTTCTTCAGCTTTTTCATCTGCACACATGATATTCATGTCTGCCATATCTTTATTCAAGGTGCCAATAAAAATGCATTATGTATGACTTGGTCTGCTCAGAAAATGATCATATTTTGTATATTTAGGGATGTAAGAGCTTATAAAGAAGTAAAAAATTGGGGGAAATGTGTTATTTCTTGACAAACGAAACATCTTCAGAAAAATAATATTTTGGTTTCACTTCTCTCTACCAACCCCTCCTCACCCATGTCTCCACATCTCAATCTAGAGTACTTAGTGCCTGAGGGGAAGGAGAAAGTGTTAAAGCTAGATAGATGGTATACGGCCAGGCCAGGCAAAGTTGCCTGGAAAACCAGACCAAAACATTCAGGTTAAATACAATGGGACATAGCTAACCACGTGTGGTTTTTAAGCAGAAACATAATGCAATGGTAGCATGATTTCTATTCATCTTTAGATGGCTCTGATCAGACCAGGGGACTGCTTTCCTGAATTCCCACAGACAAAGCATATGTACAAATTGGCACTTGCCATTTGTTTATTGAACAGCAGAAGTTTCAAAAGCAGGTTTTTCAAACCTCTCTGTGTGTGTGTGTGTGTGTGTGTGTGTGTGTGTGTGTGTGTGTGTGTGTGTGTGACCTGTTAAAATACAGATTAATGGGACCCACCCCCAGAGTTTTTGTTTCAGTAGGTCGAGGTAAGGCCTGGAAATTTGCATAGTTAACAAATTTCCAGGTAATGCTGATGCTGCTGGCCCAGGGACACTTGAAGAACTACTGCTTTAAAGAATCACAAATGGGTCTTCCCTTGAAATGTCTTCATCATTGAGATGCAGGCAGCAGCACTGGGTTCATGAAAGGTCACTGAGAATAATCACATCTTCTTTGCCCATGGTGGGACTCAGGGCTTCACCTTGACCTACAGCCAGACATTTCTTTTTCCTGCTTTCAGTGAATGAGTTTTTATAGCCAAAACCAGTGGAATTTAATATTTTGATCAATCTACAGTAGACTGAGATTTCCCTCCTCAATTGAATTGACCAGTTCATAGATATAATTCTCATCACATAATTTCCGTCTTCTTAAGATGTTGAAATTATCTTGGGAAAGATTTAGATTAGGTACCAAGAAGAATCTACTGGATAATAAAAACTGCAGAATGCACTCAGAGGACACAAGAGAAGTTATGACATCTGGGCAAAAATTGGAAACAAATTAGATTTTCCTCAATGTAGACTAAGTTAGGGTTTGGAATCAGAGAAAACATGCTTTGAATAATTTTTATGTCTCTCTTTTTAGATAATTTGCCTTGGATAAGTCACTCAACCTGCCCGAGCTTTTACAACTATATACATAAGATAGAGATTATCGGGGCTTTGGTAAAGTTTAAACACAATGAAGTGTATAACTTGTTTAGCACCTTGCCTTGCTCAGAGTAGATACTCAACTAATATTAAGAATCTCCCTTCTAATGTCTTCTCCTCCTTTTAATAGAATCAGTTTTCATTGTTGGACACTATGATTATTTTGAAATATATTAGGAAGAAAAATGAACCAGGCTGGGAGGGGAGAGACATTTTCAGAGTCAGAATCATTTCTGCCGGTTTAGAGACTAAACTTCCTTGGTGGCTTGAGAAGGAACATGAGCATGGTAAGGGATTTACTTACAGGCTGCAGGGAGAAATTGACTCTTCAGGGGGCCAGCTGGTTCAGTGCTGGGTGCTCCTGCGAATCTGCTTCCTGCAGACAGAGAGGGGGCCAGCAATAAGCATGGTGGGCTTCAGCACCTCGAACAGGGCACCAGAGGAACCGGTTTGTCAGCTGGGCACTCACTAGGCCCGGGTAATGATCCATAGCAGACTTGCTAATGGCCTTAGGGCTTCACATATTTCTGTAATTATTCCATCATTTGGAAGTTTTGAGTTTCTAATTATTAGGCATGAATTAAAAGATTCTATGTAATTCAATTCCCTCTAGTCTGAGAACTAGTGGTGTCGGGTTCCTGTCAGGTTATCCTTCCTGTGTATGGTGGATGGTAGTAGTTACAGTTACATTTTTCATCCTGTTTCTATGTATTTTACCTCCAGGACTTCCTCTTTGCCATCAGGTGCCTAAATCCTCACACCCATGTGCCCAGAGATAAATACCAGATGCTCCTCCTTCTAAGCTTAACCGCTTAGTCCAGGGTAAGAGTCTCAGCCCTGGCTGCATGCTAAAATTATCTCAGGAACTCTTAAAATGCCAATGCAAGGTCCCGCCCCAGATAACATGATTTAATTGGTCTTGAGTGAGGCATGAGCATCAGTATCTCTTTTTAAAAAAATTTCCATTATGGTTTATTACAGGATACTGAATATAGTTCCCTGTGCTATACAGTAGGACCTTATTGTTTATCTATTTTATATACAGTAGTTTGTATCTGCTAATCCCAAACTCCTAATTTATCCCTCCCCCACTGCTTTTCACCTTTGGTAACCATAAGTTTGTTTTCTATGTCTGTGAGTCTCTTTCTGTTTTGTAAATAAGTTCATTTGTAGCATATTTTAGATTCTACATATAAGTGATATCATATGGTATTTGTCTTTTTCTTTCTGATTTACTTCACTTAGTATGATGATCTCTGGGTCCATCCATGTTGCTGCAAATGACATTATTTCATCATTCTTTTTATGGCTGAGTAATATTCCATTGTATGGATATGCCATATCTTCTTTATCCATTCATCTGTGGATGGACATTTAGGCTGCTTCCATGTCTTCGTCATTGTACATTGTGTAAGCATCAGTATTTCTTAAATACGCCTCAGGTAATTCTAATGTACAACCAAGGGTTGAGAATCACTGGTATGGAGATGGGCCTTTCTATCTCCTAATGCACCAACCCCCGCCCCTGGAGTTGATCTCAATCTCCTATGCGTGATTATGCTGGGACATAGACTGACTGAATTTCTAGCTTATTGATTTCTGGTATAGGCATCGCTAAGCCCAGCATTGCAACCTCATTTCCCCCAAATTCAGTTGCCCTGGTTATCTCAAAAAGTATATCACAAGAATTTAAACAAAATAATGTAAATATTGAGAATTGCATATGAAGGTCCATAACATTAATATACGATTGGAAGAGAAACGAAAGAAAAGACCTCAGTTCTGGTGCAGCCGCTCTAGAGTTCGTTTAATGATGTTAAATGTGCACATGGCCCATGACCTGCCAGTCTCACTCTTGTGTATATACCCAGAAAACTTCAGGTACAGATTCACCTTGGAACATGGAGAAAGATGTTCATAGCCATATTGTTGGGTGGCAGAGAGTTTTAGGCAATCAAGATACTTGTCACTAAAAAATTGATAAGCAAAATGTAGAGGATGCATTTTTGTAATATAGCATAGAAGTTAGAACAACAAAATGGGTATATACACAGCAACATGAGTTGAACTATAAACCAGAGTGATGAAAGTAAAAAGAAACAGCATGAAATATGTAGCACACTGCTTCTTATGTACATTTAAAACAAACTAATTCATGAGCGCTATTACATATTTTTCATGGATACATTTATATCCAAGGGCATTTATCAAACACCATAGAGCAAGTGCTATGGGAAACGGGACTGGGGAGTGAGGTTGAAGGGGAAAAATAATGAAACAAAATTTAACAACAGCAGAATCCTAAGCAGGCAGGTACTGATGGTATGTGTTGTGAACTTAAAAGTATGATTAGCTTAGCCCTCTGCTCTTTCCAAAGGCAAAACAAGAGAGCAAAAGAGAGGGGGCAGGGAGGAGTGAGCCCTGACTGGTTTACAGTAGAAGCAGGAGAATCTAGAGAGAAAAATGAGAACTTGGGAACCAGGAAAGGGAACCAGGGACCTTCCCTGGGCTGGAAAGAAAAATCTGGCTTTATTTCTCCCTATAATGGATTTCAGGAGGAAATAAAAAGACTTTCTAGGTTGGAAATAAAGGAATTTACAAAATCACTGAAGTAGAGGGGGAGCAACTTCAAGAGTCATGCTGAGAAATTGCACTTCTAGACCTGGAAGGGAGCTTTATGCTGCAGACTCATGGATGTTGCTGCTACCCCTGGTGAGGGATGGGTTGTTCCTTCTAACACTGAGTATCAGAACAAAGGAGTTTCCAGAAGAGGAATGATGTTCCCCCATTAAAGACTGACCCCGTCTCATTTTCAGATGTCTCCAGATAGTGATCTAATCATTGAATCATCCAACGAAGATCCATGCAATGAGCCTCTACCACGTACTGGGCGATGAGTGTGCAGAGAAGAGTGAGACTAATCCCTGGCTTAAGATGGGGCCCCTGTAGATGCTGAGAACATCCTTTACTTTGCTCTGAACACTGAGCTGGGGCTGTGCAGAATTTCTTTTCTCCCTGACAGCAGGGGATCATCTGCGTATAGAATTAGAAACCACAGTGATGCATTCACTGTCAACGCGAGGAACACATGCCTTAACAGGAAGCCTCTCCGTCTGTGGCACTGATAAAGAATAATGAACATATTAATTAAGACACTAAGGAACCATGTTTTGAGCTTTTTTACTGGGAGCCTAAGAAGAACAATACAAATACCATCAACTTACAGTTGGGAACAACTTGTACATCAGATCAGACTTGTGTGACAGCTAGATCAGGTTCAGATGTAGGTGTGTTGGATTTTACAGTTATGGGAACCATGGAGCTGTGAAATCAAATTTGAATCCCAAAGGTAGCGCAGAAAGCTGGTACCCTGCCTGGCCCCTGAAAGTCACACTGGAGTGGCTTTGAGAGCAATTATCCTGGTAGAGCAGCTCTTACTTTGCATTTAAGATTGTCCTCCTGAAAAGGTCATGTGTAAATCAAATTTAATAAATCAAATTCTACACTTCATACCTTGGGGAGGCTCTCTCTTCAAAAGAAGCTGTGAGTGAATCCCTTTTTAATAGAAGTAATCAGCTCTTCATTTATCTGATTTGTAAGGTAAGATTTTTATACATCAGATTTTCTTAAAGTGATCAGCAGAGTTTTTCTTTTGTCAGTGATAGAAAACCTAACACAGTATGGTAAGTGAAAAACAACAGCAGACAAACGAATTATAAGCATGCATAAGGAAAAGTTTAGGGGTATAGTGGATTTAGATAAGGCTGAATTCAGAACCCAAACAATGACAATAGGATTTTTTTTTTTTTTTTTTCCATCTCTTACATCTGCTTTCTCTTTGCTTTATTCTCAGGCTCTATCTGGGTGAAGCAGCTGCAGCATCTTATCTGCAAGGTTCAAGGCCAACAAGAAGATTACTTGCTTCTTTTCCCAGTAGTCACAGAATTGGCTCTGATTGGGTCACCTGCCTATCCCTGAATGAGTAAGGAGGGAGGAACTGATTAGCTTAGGCCTGGTCACACAAGGCACTACACAAACCACATGGACAGAGAATGGGGAAATGGCACTTCCCCGAAGAAAATCAGACAGTTGTCAGGAGAAGTGGGGAACAATGTCAGGGAAGGGTGACATAAACTCAACTCTTCCCTCTCCCTCACCCTCATACCCAATCCATCACTAAGCTTGTCTAGAAGTAGATCACAAGGAGTTATCTACACACACCTGCATCAGAATCTCCCGGGGTTCTTGTTAAAATGCAGGTTTTAGGGTCCTACTCCAGATGTAGGGAATTCTATTATCTTGGGGTGGATCTCAGAATCTGCAATTGTAGGTCATTCCCCAGGCAATTAAAAAAAATGTACACTGACATGTAAGTACCACTTCCCAAAGCTGTTCCATCCTTCTGTCTCCACGGTAGCTGCTTTACTGCCTTAGTTCAGGACTTAACCGTTTCTCACCTGGACTATCCCACTTGCCTCCTTACTGGTCCTCCCTCTTTCCTCTCTCCTTTGCCAGTCACAGTCCCCTTCCCCACTATGTCTGCTTGTGCTAAACCGCCACGATTTCCAAATTCTTACTCTGTTTAGCTCTCCAGCTTCCTGGCTTATGAGACCTCCTCACTTACCTTGGATCTCAGCCATTCTCATGTCTCCCTCATCCCTTCTCCAAACATTCCAGGTCCTTTCCCCACATTCAGCTTGACTTCCCATGATCTTCTCTCTGCCTCTAATGACATTCCCTTTTTCTTCATCTGGCGAACTCAAACCCCAGCATTAAGTCCAGCTCAACTGATACCTCCTATGTGAAGCCCCTCTGTCCCTTCTCTCCATCGCCCCTCTCATCCTCCCTTAGAACGCTGTTTATATCTCTTCTACAGCCGAGATACAACACACTATGTGGAGAATATGAATTTACATGTCTGTTGTTCCCTCTGGCCCTACAAAGGGGCTCAATAATATTTGGTAAGTGTTAAAAGCAAGTGTTTGGAGAAAGACAAACTGGGTTCTCATCCAGCTTGAGATATTTACAAGATGTGTGACTATGGGCAAGTCACCTCAGTTTCCTGAGCCTTAGTTTCCTAATTTGTAAATGGGGATATTCATACCTCCTGCCTAGGTATGTTGATGGGCTCAATTGAGATAATGAGCCGTCATCTCTTAGCATAGTGCCTGGCAACGTAATTAATGCCAATGAGCGCTAAATTAAAAAAATTAACCTTCAAGCCAAGGAAGCAAAAGTCCTCAATAGTACACTTAAATTCATATTTATGTAATGCTAAGCAACTCTTTCTTAAAACCACATTACTTGAACTAATCCTGTGGTGTTGTGTGGGTCAAATCTGGAATGGTACAGATGGACTCAGGCCTTATAGACCATTTTCCCATGTCCCCTAGACCTTCACACACCTCTTTAGCTTCTCCTGGACATTGGGCAGCTTTAAGTCCATCCTTCTGAAATAATCACTTTCATTCTGTGGAATGCTGACATGAGAGTAATGCAGCTCTCCACAGTGTGATTTCTCTGGATCATGGAAATATTTTGGCTCCTTGAGAATGAGGAAGGCTAAGGGTGCCTGGTGGTGGACAGCCAGTTCAGAAGTGGCAGGCTTGAGCTTGCATAAATGAAAGCCATTTAAGCCTCCTGAAGTGACAAGATTGGTCCAGGAATCTGAATGAACTGATGATAAGTGTGGAAGAGATAAGCATTTCATTTAAGTGAACAGTGGGATGAATTTCAAGAAACGTAACCCCTTTTCTGGTGACTACTTCCTGCTTATTTTATAATCTGCCTGAAATTGTCTTGCACTTGGCATGCAAGAGGATATGTAAAAGGGATCACAAACAGAAGTTGGGAAAGCATAGACAGTTCAAGAAAAAATACTTGAAAATCCCTAATTATCTGCCATGCCCACTGCATGAGGAATATTTACATGCTGTATATTTGATGTATAGAAAGTACCCAGCACAGTGGCTGGATAGCTGTACTTTGTAGCTACTCACTAAAGTTGATTTTCTCCTTTCCTTCCATCGATGGAGGTTAGTGGATAGGGAATGTGTGTGTGTGTGTGTGTGTGTGTGTGTGTGTGTGTGTGTTTATGTGCACTTGCAAGAGGATGCAAGAAAATGACTTTTATGTCTTTGTGCGTTGCTCAAAATTTAGAGTATATATCACGGCACTAACCTGATTGTGTTTGTCTAGTCTACATGTTAGATACTATTCTAAATGCAGCCCTGCTCTAGGTTCAGGGAATATAAAGTTTAACAAGAAAACAGAGGACAAAATCCTTGCCTTCAGGGAACTCATGATTAGAGCATAAAAATAGGCAAGTAAACAAACAAAACATTGGATTAGGCTCCCTTGAAGCCAGAGATTAAGTCTTACGCATCTTTGTTTCCTAGCACCTCTAGGTTGTTTCATGACCTTCATAGGCTTAAGATACTGTTAGTTTTAGAGGCCTGCCTTATTTAAAATCAAATATATTATAATGCCACTGCCACATTAAATATAATTTTTATAACTATATAGGAGTTGTGTTGAAAGGCAGTTGACAGGTTGACGTGAGGTTATACTTTGTAGACTTTCAAGTACATGTTTGTTGATTTAATTTTGCAGTCTTTGTATTATGGAGATGATATTAATTATTTTCAGGTCTCAAATATTTCCATGAACACTTGAAAAGCTCGTGGGTCCTGGAAACTGCTCTGATAGTGTCTAACACATTACACAGCCCTAGAAACTCCACACCATGTCTGGCACACGATGGATGCTTTGTGAATATTTAATGAATGAATAAATAAATTAAGGAAATCAAATAACGAAAAATATCATGTGTTATAGAGTCCAGTTCCATGAAGCAAGGAACTTGTCTTGTAGCTGCGGGGTCCATTCTGGATCCTAGTTCTGTTCTCTTTGAAAGTGGAGGTCTTTGGTTGCTAAGGGATTATGACTGGGGCCAAATATCTCCTGCCAATCAGAAAACCTAAAAAGCCTGGTCCTAACAGGCTTTTAGCAAAAGGCATGGAATTGTCCACTACGCACAGAGTGAAGTTAAGCATTGTAGAAGTAAGCAGGTACTTTTGTCTTAGTTCAGAAATGACAGAGGCAATAGCGTGGTGCAAAGTCAGAGAACCTGAAGCACAAAGAGATAATGGGTAAGAGCACGAGCTTGGAGTTAGATTCCCTGGGTTTGGACCCTGACTCTAGTACTCTTGGTTGTGTGCCCTTGAAAATGACTTAACTTCTCTGGAGTTATTATTATCAACATCAGCTAAAAAATGAAATAATATAGAACCTGTTTCACAGGGTGCTGGTAAGAATTAAATGAATTGTGTGAAACACTGATCACAGTGCCTGACGTGGTAGGCATCCTTCAATTTTAACCATTGTTTTTATTTGTTCCAGGGTTGTCAGATGTTAGCAGGATGACCTTGGACAAATCTCTCAACTACTTAGAGCCTCTGGTTTCCTTTCTTTGGTACAGGCTGAGAAAAACCTTTCCTAATGAATCAGGGCCAGGTAGTTAAGACTGGATGAAGTCACGAGAAGTGGTACAGAGTTAGTGGTAGCACAGGGTGTTATAAGAGCTAAGAACTGGGAGTGACTTTTCTGCTTATATGTGTATACATGGTGTGGTTGATGGGAGCTAACAGGAAGAAGAAGTTCTGGAGATTTCAGGGCAGGGCAGGTGTGTAAGTCAGAGCTCTCAGTTGCAAATGACAAAAACCAATCCTGGCTAGTTAAGCATAGAAGAAATCCAAGAGGGGATATTAGAAAGCTTGGAGAACTTCCAGGGGGGCCTAGAGACTGTGCATTCAGGAGCAACACGCAAAATCATACTGCAGAACTAGTTCAGTAGATGTATCATGGCTGCCTAACTGGGCATGGACATGGCAGCCCAAGACCAACTCTACTGATGCAGGGCATTAGACATTACCATTAGACTCCCTGCTCTTGACATCTTTGGAAACTCGATGTTACTGCTGCCACTAGATTCCACATAGTACTCTATTCTACAAGTCACAAGTTTCTTACTCAATGCTCAGCACAGGTGTGTCTGATTTGTGAAGCCAAGGTCATATCCCTGTGTCCTAGCTGCAAGGAAGATTGCAAAAATATGGCTTCTATTAGGGGATTTGGAAGATGAAGAGCTCTCCAAAGATAAGGAAAGTGTTCAAAGATCTCGTCAGCCCAAATAAAGACACACGTCTGTTATAGTATGACTGCTTGGCTGACTTTTGCAGGAAGTTTAGAAGTGTGTCAGACTTACAAGGTTTTGATAGGGTATGGTAAATACAGTGGGCAATATATTCAAAGCCCTGGTGAATTGGGGAAGCTGGCACAGATAGGCAATTTTAAATATTTAAGTCTGGCTAAGTGGAAGTCCTGTGGGTGCATGCATGAGTGTGTGTGTATGTATGGGTCTTTTCTCTGGCTGCTTTAAAAATTTTCTTTTTGGCTTTCACTATGATGTAATTAGGTATGTATATATATTTTTATTTTTATTTATTTTTATTTTTTTATTTTTTTTGCGGTATGCGGGCCTCTTACTGTTGTGGCCTCTCCCGTTGCGGAGCACAGGCTCCGGACGCGCAGGCCTAGCGGCCATGGCTCACGGGCTTAGTTGCTCCGGGGCATGTGGGATCTTCCCGGACCAGGGCACGAACCCGTGTCTCCTGCATCGGCAGGCGGATTCTCAACCACTGCGCCACCAGGGAAGCCCTATATTTTTAAAAATATTCATTCTATTTGGAGTTTGTTGAATTTTCTGGATCATCAGGTTGATTTCTTTAAATCAAATTTGAAAAAAAATTTAGTCATTACGTATTTATATCTCTTCTCTCTCTCCTCTCCTTCTAGGACTCCACTTACATGCATGTTGGATCACTTTATATTAGCCCATGGATGACTGATGTTCTGTTCATCCTTTTTCTCTCTGTGTTTCCAGTTGGGTAATTTCTACTGATTGATTTTATACCTCTAAAATTTTTTTTTTTTAATGAAGTATAGTTGACATACAATATTATATGTTACAGATGTACAGTACAGGGATTCACAATTTTTAAAGGTTATACTTTATTTATAGTTATTATAAAATATTGTCTATATTCTCTGTGTTGTACAATATATCCTTGTAGCTTATTTTACACATAACAGTTTGTACCTCTTAATCCACTACCCCTATATTGCCTCTCCTCCCTTCCCTCTCCCCACTGGTAACCCTTATTTTGTTCTCTATGTCCGTGAGTTTGCTTCTCTTTTGTTGCGTTCACTAGTTTGTTGTATTTTTTCTACTAGCTTGATTTTAAGTTTACTGTGTCTTCTTTTGTACCCAATCTGTTGTTAAACCCATAATATTAACTTTTAAATTCAAATAACTATACTTTCTACTGGATTATTTCAGTTTTTTAGGATTTCAATTTCTTTCTGATTTTCTATTTCTCTTCATGCATTCTATTCATTTTTTCCCTGAAACTTCCCTAATATATTTATAAAAGTTATTTAAAGTCCTTGATTGTTAATTTCAATATATTGGTCTTCTGTGAGTCTGCTCCTGTTCGCTGTTTTTCTCTTGATTGTTTATCACATTTTCCTGCTTTTTTTCACCTCTTGTCATTTAAAAAATTGTGTGCCAGATAATGCACACAAAAACAGGGATACTGAAGTATAATTTTTGTAGGTATATGTACATATATATGCAAGTATGTATGTATTTATTGCAGAGTGCACAAGTTCTTTTCTCTGTCAGGTAAAATTCATATTTCACTAAGAATGGAATTGAGCTAGGGCTGGGATGCAACTTTAATTAGATTGAGTATACTTCTTGTTTCAAATGGGACCATGGATATATATTTTTGCCTTTTATCTGGCTCCTTGACCTCCCAAGGGGCGGATCTATTTGATATTTCAGAATTTCACTGGAGAGGGAGTTGAGCTGCAACTTCAAATAAATTTGGATCACTTTTGGATTAAACTCCATCAGGTCCCCAAAGTTTAAGAACCACAAGGCTACAAAGGCTTCTACTTTCCAGCTGTGTTTCTTCAGCTGGCTACTCAGCAAAATTCCCAAGTGGGACCAAGTAATTTATTTTTATGTTTTGGGCTCTTCCCAGATTCCAGTGTTTTCTACGTTATCACACTTGGTTGATTTTTATTCATCCCTGAAAATTCTGTCTCTGGAAGACTTGATTCTCCATCCACTTACATTAAGACAAGGTCCATGCCTTCAGGTACGGAAACCACCATTACTTTCTGCTCACCTATAAAGGACTCATTCCTCTCTGGAATTCAGTTCATCAAGGCTTTTTTGCAACTACTGCTCTTTGATAGTTTCATAGTCTATTTTTTGTTCATTTTTTTCCCCTTGTTGTTACCATGGAGTTATAGATCTTTTACATACATTTACATACTAACCAGACATAAAAATGACCTCCCCCATTCCAGAGTGCCATTTTTCCTTGCTAGTACACTCTTTGGGTTTCTGCTTTGAGATGGAAGGGAGACCTATGACTCCGGACACTTAGAGATCACTCCCTTCCCATCTATCAGTCACTCAGGAAAATCCTACTCCCCTCCCAGGTTTTCCTGAAAAGACTGTTGCTACCTTGGTGATAGATGCTGTGGATTAGGCTTGGAAGATGCCTAATCTCTCATTGATTTCAGAACATCCACTTTGTACACTTTCAGACACTTCCCCTTTATACTCAACAGATACATTTACATAACTTTAAAATTCCTTCTTTTGTTATTGAGTTAATTATTAAATACCCTATAGGAGTTTTCTATTTAAAGGAAGCTTGTAGTTAATCCTTTCATAAAATGAATAATGAGAGTAACAAGTCACCTCCCACTCCTACATACCCATCTCCATTCCAACTGTTGACTATAACACTGGAGTCAGATAGGTCTGAAATCAAACCCTCTGCCAACCACCTCATATGTGTGTGACCTCAACCTCTGTTTGCCTCAGTTTCATCATTCATTCAAGTTGTTCTTATTGCTCTAAATATTTTTCCTTTCCATCTTCCATGGTTAGAGTCTACTCCTCCACCTGATCTCAACTGAAATGTCACATCCACAGGGAAGACTTCCTTGACCTCCTTGACTAGGTCTGCCTATTTTATAATAAGAAAAAGATATAAAATCTGCCTATTTTATTTTCTTAGAGCCCAGGTACTTCTCACTTGTAGCACTTGCCACAACAATAACTTTATATTTATTTATGTGATTATTTGTTTAGCATTTTCTCTCAGTCTAGAATACAAGTTCCATGAGGGCAGGGGCCATGTATTCCCAGTGCCTAGTACATTTCTTGGCAAAGAGTAGGTATTTGAGGAATGGATTCTAATGTTGGGAATAATGACGCTTACCTCTACAGGGTTGTTGTGAGGGCTAAATTAGCCAATGCAAGTGTGTCTTAGTTTGGACCTCCCCCAAACAAGGACTTAGACACAAGAAATTTATATGATCATTGATCCCAACTAAGATGGTGAAGGAGTGAGAGAGTGAGACAATGGAGGGAGTAAAACCAGTGAAGGGTGAGTTTATGCGTGGGTTACCACTGTGGGTAACGTGAACTCAGTAGAACATACCTTGGAATTTTCCAACCAAGGGCAGATGAACCTGGGTTGTTTATTCACCAACTCCTATGCCTCATTGTTTGAGGGTCACTCCAGGAACTTCACCTCCCAAGCACTCACTCTCCAGTCTCCAGAGAACATCCTTAGGCAGGAAAGTGTAGGATGACAGAAGCTGTGTATAAAGGAACTGTCTGCAGGTGACCTCCAGGGGGGGTGGGACACCTCCAGGGTGGGTGGGACAACTTCAGTGACCACTACTAAGAGAAAGCTCTCTGTGCAGTGCCAATGCAGAGTAAAGTTACTTCTACAAATTCTAACCCCATCCCCATCTCCCATGGTTTCATTGGCCCTGGAAGAACTAGGCACAATTTCAGAGCTTATGCCAGGGCTTCAGAGTATGCCTGTTTTATTGTTGACCAAAGTCATCAAGACAGATGGACAGGTATAAAGCTCCCCTGAGTCCAAGCTCCACCCTACTCTGGGGATGCTCACCTCTCATGCTAAACTTGGGGACAGTTTGCAAAGGACAGTTTGCTTGTGTTCCTTGGGGAACACAAGCAAAGTCACCTTGGTGTGAATTATCTGGAAGCACTGGGGTATGGATCCAACTCTTGCCTGCTATACAATTACATAGCTTGTAGCCAAGGCAAGACCTACTATTTACCCATGGCATCAGTTCTGCACCTAGTAGGTATATAATTAATGCCTACTGAACAAACACTGAATCCACCCCAAATGAGGCCCGACCAGAAGCAGGACTATCACAGTAAAAATACACCAATATTTTAAAGGGTTAGGGGCAATAGGGATGATTTGTGACAATAAAAAAACTATTTCTTTGAGAGATGAGATGGGATGATCCTAATTTCCAGAATATGAAATTAAGGCTTCTCTATTTTCACAATGAGATGAGGAGTTCTAGAACATTCGTGCTGCCAAATTTTAGCTCTGACTTAAAACACGTTTATCACAAATTCTAGCTGAGCATAGCCTTTTTAGAATGTGGAGAGCTGATTCAGCCCTCCCTCCCAAAGAGGAGCAGATAAGTGAGAGAGGAGAGAGACAGAGGTAGAGAGACACAGAGACAGAGAGACAAAGAGACAGAGAGAGAGAGAGAGAGAGAGCACGCACGAGAGAGGGAGGGGCGGAGGGAGGGAGAGAGAGAGGTTTCTTTTCCTTAGCTTTGCAAACACCAGTGTATCTTCATAACTACATGTATGTCTTCATTCATGGAGCACATGTGCTCCTCTTTTGACAAGAAGGAAAGGCGGGTTTCTTCTCTGGCTTGCTCTCTTTCCTTTGGTGTCACTTTTTAACCTCTGTGTGTCTCTGGCCCCTGCTTATCTCTTTTGGGTGCTTTTTTGGTCATAGTCTGTTTATCTGCCTGTCACCCTTTTCTCTGCTTCTCTTTCTCTCTTTCTCTGGCATGTTTTTCTCTCCTCTCATGTCTTTTGACATCTGTCTTTCTGTTTCTTTCTGTAGTTTATTCGTCTCTCTACTTCCGTTCATCCTCTTCTTTCCTTTCCTTTCCTCCCCCCGCCCCCACTTCTTCTCTCTCTAATCACACACACATAGACAAACACACACACAGTTCCTTAAAACAAACACAAAGATATATTAAATTTTATCAGAATAGAAGTGAAATATCCTTAATATGGCTCCCTCTTAAGAAAAATAAAACAAGATGAGAAGAAAGCTAAATTTTTCCTTTAGCCTTGCTTCCTCCTTCTGTGACCCTTGGTGGAGCCCTATGAGGACCAGTAGACCTCTTGTCTGGTCTTGACTGGCGACTTCTGTGCCTGAGTTTCTAGGGAGTCTCACTCCATTCCTGGCTCTGGACCAAGCTGTCGGTGGTCTCAAAGGAGCCTCCCAGTGACCGGATTCTGCTGAGTATGTCCTAGTTTTCTCATGTGGTTGAGATGCCCTGAGTCTCAGATCTAAGACTTATTGCCTCCACTCTGTTCTTCAGAGTCACAGCACAGATCAGAAGTTGGTTTGGGGCAAAAATGCTGAGTTAACTAAGATGTTTCAAATTAGTTGTGTTACCCCCACCTGCCATCCCTTCTGCATTTAAGTCCAAGTTCTAACAGCAGCCAGCAAGTTGCGGACAAATTCGTTTACCCTTTGGTGCTTTGGATTTCTCAACTGTAAAATGAGGATGATACTTCTGTTGAAGTGTTGTTTTTAGAATTTGATGAGGTGATGGAGGTAAGGCACTTGGCACAGCGCTTACAGTGAAACAACAGGTGCAATAAGGGACATAATACTGCTCTGTCTACTGCACACGGTTGTTTCAAGTGTTAAATGAAGTGACAATGGAGAAGGTGCTTTGAAAAAAGGACCAGGCATTACATAATGCTTACTCTTGTTATTAAGAAGATAATTTTAATAGCATTTACTGAGCATTTACAATAACTCATTTGAAAAGTCCTCTGAAGTATGCATTATCTCTGTTTTATGGATGAGGAAATGGAAGTACAGAGAGGTTAAATGATGACCAAGAAACACATAAAAATATTAAAACTTATTTATTAAATGCCTACCATGTGCCAGACATGGTACCAAGACTCTTATTAAATTTTCACAATTTCATGAGGTAGATTTATCTCCATTCATTTTTTAAAAATGTGAAGACTGAAGCTTAGAGAAGTTAAGTAATTTGCCGTAACTCATGTGGCCAGAGGTAGGATCTATCAGACTCTGAAACTTGTTCTTGAAACTTCTCGCTGTCCCATCTCAAAACTCCTGCAGGGTAAAGCTGGGCTCAAGTCCAAGTCTTTGGGGCCATGTTCTGTCCTTTGACACCATTTCCTATGGGACAAGCAGGGTGCATGTGAGGGAGGGGTTCATGGTGTCCAAGGCTGTAGGCAGCCTCACCTCCAGGGCATGAAGGAGGAAATACTGTACAAGCAGTTCTTGGTCTTTCTTTCATGCATTCTACCTCCTCTTCCTCTTGTTCCTTCCGTCTCTTCCTCTCCAGATACCTCCCCTTATTCCTCCCCCATTCCTTTTCCTCCTCCCCTACACTTCTTCACCTCCTCTAACTTCTTCCCTTCCTCTGACTTGTCCTTTCCCTTTCTTCTTGTATTCTCTTTCCCTTCCATCTCCCCTCCTGATCTCTCCCTACCCCCTTCCTTCTCCTTCATCACCTCTTTCATCTCCCCCACCCCTTCCCCACCTCCTCCTCCACCAACTAGATGCCTAAAGAGCAAAGCTGGCTGCTGTTGCCATGGGAATGCCTCAGCCTTGTTTCAGCCTTTTCCTGGCTCTCAGCTGGCCTAGGACCAATAAGAGAGACCTGGTAGAGTGGCCCCAGGATTTCCTTCCTCTCCTCCTCACACGGACCCCAGAACCCCTCTGAACTCCCCAAAGGCCTGAGCCAGCTGTCCCTGGAAAGGCCAGGGACAGAAACACAAAGTGTTATCAAGAGCTCAAGGGCAGGCTTGAGAGTGAGGTTGGGCAGCGGTCACCTTCACTAACACCACAAACCCCACCTTCCAAAGCATCTGCTGAACACCTTCTGGCACAATACAGCAAAGAAAAGAGTTACTCCCAGCACCCAACTGTGCACAGGGATCACCATAAACCTGACTTGGACTAGCCCCCAGCTAAGTATCAAGTTGTGATCAAAAACTTTATTTGCCAGGCATTTTGTCTTGGTGAAAGATGCCCTAGCCAGAATTTAGGGGGTCTATGTTTGTGCCCACTCTTGCCGGTCATCTGAGAGCTTCACTCCTTACCTGTCACACGGAGAGTCCCATTTACCTTACTGGCCTCCAGGACAGCGTGGAAGCCTATCTACAAGTCTTTGTGGGTTTCCTGGCTCCTCCCTCCAATCTCCCTGCAGGAAAGCCCTTTCCGTGGACTCACTCTTCTCCAGGGCTTGTTCTCCGCATCCGCTGGAGCCACCACCGTCTTTTCAGATGGGAAATTCAGAGGACCTTGGCCACTTTCTACATCTTCCCTCATGCCCCTGAGTCCTCTGTGGCTTCATTATTTTGATCTTAATTTAGAGAACATATTTAAATCACCAGTTATGTGCAAAAATGCAGCCGGCTGGTATAAAGCCCATCTTTACAACTAAATGGATTAGTATTTAGTAAAGCAGGGAGCTTGGAATCTCCTATCTTTTGCCTATTCCATCAGAGTGGAGCTTGCCCAGTCTATCCCCCTGCCCTGGGGACCATGTCTGAATTAGTCAGTTCTTGTTATGGCAACAAACTTCACTCTCTCTTGCCAAATCTCAATGGCTTATATGAGCAAACATTTATTTCCTGCTCACATTATATGAGGGCTGCTGGCCACCGGTAGCTATGCTGGATTCTTCTGGGCTCTGCTGGGCTTGACTCGGCTGCCTGGTCCTCTTATTCTGGGATCCTGGCTGAAGGGGCAGCCCCCTATCTGTAGCATGCTGCTCTCATGGCCCAGGGCAGAAGCTCAAGGGAGGAAGAGGTAAACCAGCTAGCCCAGAGAAAGGTTCTGCTCAGATGTGGGTTAAGTCAGATCTGCTGGCACATCAGTGGGCAAAGCAAGTCGTGTGGCTCAGCCTAAAGTCAAAGAGGAAGTAGGGCTGCCTACAGGGAAGCACGACAAGGACAGGGAGGAAACAGACAATTATGAACAAAGAATAGCAGCTACTACAATGTTTAAACAATCCCAGACTAGAGTTAGCCTTTTGCTTGGACTCTTCTCATATTATATTGAACTATTACCTGAAAGAACAAGAGTGTGTGCAAGTTCAGTGTCAGCCAGACATGGGTTGAAACCTGAATTCCTCTGCTTACTGCTATGTGACCTCAGGCCAGTTGGTTAACCTCTCTGAGCCTCAGTTTCTGCATCTGTCAAGTGAGGATAATAACATGGATTTCACATGGTTGTTATGGGGATTAAATGGGGTTATACAACACTTGGTACCTGGTAGGCACTCAGCGGATCACAGCTATTACCATTATTAGTACACAAAAGTGAATACATGATTTTTCTTCAAAATAGATAACTGAGATATACCTAGATGTCTCCTGCTTCTTCCTAGTTACCCAGTCTGGGTCATAGTCCTTGGCCAGGTGATGTTAGGGAACCGTAGTAATGCTAATGCTAACTGTTGTGTGACATTTACTGCATGTGAGGTACTGTCTAAAAGATGACAGAATTTAAGCAAAAGGAACCACAGGGAAGGAAGCTAGACAGGTGGCTTGTCCATAGCCACATATGTGGCAGAGCCAGGATTTGAACCCAGGCATCTCAACTGAAAAATCCGTGCTCTTAACCATTGTGCTATTCTGTCTTTCAGCTTAGTTGGTAGCCAGTGATTAGACAAGGTAGTGGTGGGGTTAAAAGCTATGTGACAGTGGATGTGAAGGTAAGTCTAGTTTATTGGGCTGAAAGAAAATTTGTTCAATTATGTGGGTTCAATATCTATTTGAATATAAAATAAAGAAACTGAGGTGGGGGGGTTGGATGTTGGTGGGGAAGAGCAAGATACAGAATCTGTGGCACAGCCTCTAGCCAATTCAAGTGGAGTGTGATCCCAGGTGGGAGGTGAGGTGGATTTCCTGAAGCAGAGGGTATCTCTCCATTTCTTTTCCATTCAGAAGCCCCAGGCCTTGCTCTCCAGCTAGACCAGCTGTCTTTTGGAAGGCAGGTCTTTGAGACCCCAGCGTCTGGCAATACTGTGGTTATTCGATCCAGTTCTGCACACCAAGGTAGTAAGATGAAGATTTCTCTGGGAAGTATCTCACTGCCTTTTGCCAGGACAAGCGAGAACAATGTGTCATCCCAGTGGACCCATGGTGGCTTTGACATCTGCAACAAAAGGGGAGAGTTGGTATCACCGCAGGAGATACTCCAGCCAATGAAGTCATTCAGGACCTTCTCCTGTAATATCAAGCGCTGAGGGCTTCCCTGGTGGCGCAGTGGTGGAGAGTCCGCCTGCCGATGCAGGGGACACGGGTTCGTGCCCCGGTCCGGGAAGATCCCACATGCCGAGGAGCGGCTGGACCCGTGAGCCATGACCGCTGAGCCTGTGCGTCCGGAGCCTGTGCTCTGCAACAGGAGAGGCCACAACAGTGAGAGGCCCGCGTACCACAAAAAATTTAAAAAAAAAACCCAAAAACCAACAAAACCAAGAGCTGACCATCAACGTGCAGCCCTGGTAACTGATGATAAGCAGGACAGCAAACTTCTGCCTGAGTCTGGGCCTTTAATTTAGGTCAGCCCCCGTTCCCCTGCCCCATGGGAACTTTGACAGGGTGCTCATCCTGGTCTTGTTGAAAGAGAATGTTCTTAATCCACTGGTGACAACTCACCAGTTGTGTCTTTCTTGCTCTGCATCTTTGCTTGCTCAGCTCCTGACCTTTAGATTTCAATTCCCAACCCTCACATTCACTTCTTAGATATAAGAAATGCTTGCACTTCATTTGATTTGATTCATGGACATGGTTTTGGTATCACCTTCTGGATCCAGCACCAAGCATCACCTGCTTGGCCAGAGCCACTGGGCTGACTTAGCTCCTGAAGACCAAACATAGCTCCACTCCGAGTCAGGTACCCTCATGGATTTCACCAAGGTTTTCTCTGGTCATTGATAATGTGGGGAACAGGGCCTGGACTTCATGCCAATCCATGTGGGAATAGCATTAGCTCAAATTTGTTCCTTTCAGAATCTGGACTCCCCATCTTTGATCTGTGAAAAGTGCACTGCTGTACCCACCCTCACTTCCCACCTCCAGACCGGAGGAGGACTTGATTGGGAGGAATCACCTGCATATTTTCTGAGGAAGGTCATCTTTTTGCTCCTTGCTTGGTAAATCCAGTTGTCAAGAGTACAGTCCAGACCTGCTTCTCCTCCACCACCTGCTTAGCCCTTGAGTCAATGAGGACTCAGCCTGCAAAGCCATCAGGAGACCTTTGTCCACTAGTCAGTAGGGCTTCAAATCGTCAGCTGCCCTTACATCTGGTGTACCCAGTGCACAGGGTTATTTAGCTCCCTGGGTGCCCGGGGGAACATCAGACTGCAGCTTCACTAGCCTGCCCCTTGAGTCTAACTGTCCTCTGTCCAGTTCCCTGATTCCTGATTTTACCTTGGGGCTGGTTGTTCAATCTCCTATGTCTGTATCTTACATACTCTATATCTTCCATCTCTCTGACCTGTATATTACTTCTACTAGCCTTCATACTTACTTAGATGGCCGTTTCAGATCTAAGACTTTGATTCTAGTCAGATGTCAGAAAATGTTGCCAACTAAAAAAACCCATCCAGACCCCTTGGGTATGATATTATTACATGAGCCAGACTACATCTGGCTATATCTCCTGGATTTAATGATTTGAACTGCTAGCCTCTTCTTTAAGGGAGCCAACTGTCTTGTCCTGGGTGGTTTCTCCAAGAAAAGTCTCAGCAAGCTTTCCTCTCCTCCCCACGGGCTTTTGGAACTCCTCATGGCCCTGCCAAGCTGTATAGTGATCTCATCTCCTTAGATGGGGCCTTTCTTGGACTATTAAATTGTCAAATTTAACAAGAATGAGACATCAAGTTTTACTCGTCAGATTGGCAAAAACGAACATGATTGACAATGCTTAGAAAGGATGAAGGGAAACAGACACTCTCGGACAGCATTTGTGGGAGGGAACATTAGCATAACTCTTTATTTTTTTGGAGGGCAGCTTGAAAATATGTATCAAAACTTTGACCTCAGCAATTTTCCTTCTACGAATTTATCAGGGAGTTAATTGGGCAAATTTTCAAAAACATATATGTGAGAGAATGTTCCTTGCAATGATGTTACTGGTAGCAGAAAAAGATATGAGATTTGGTAAATATTTTATGTGACATCGGTACAAAGGAATACATTGCAGCTGCTAACCAGCTTGTTATAGAGCAACATGCATTGATAAAGAAAGATGCCCACACCATATTGCTGAGTAAAGAAGTAATTTACACAATAGCTTGTCTAAGATAATTCCAGTAATGGATTTCAGGTATATATACACTTACTTCAGGAAGCTCCCAGTCTAGTGGGGATGGTGGACAGAAATACAAAAAAAGACAATTAGGGGATTGCATGGGGTATATGTCATTAGAGAAATGCAAGAAGGAACATCTAAGGGGCCCAGAGAAGCCTTGCCAAACAGAGACAGCTAAGCTGGGAACTGAAGGATGGAGAGGAGGATGCAGAAACCCAAGTGGAGGTGTTCAGTAAATGGTTGGGTCTATGGGTCTCAAAACATAGCCATGACCTAGACCTTCTGCTCTAACCACAAGGTCACAGGTCACGAACCACAGAGGATGCAGAAAACATCGTTGAATGAGTCCCATAGTGGGCCATTGGACGACAGGTAGACTAGGATAGGAGCATTGAACTTTGGTCCAACACCTGTTGTCTGAGGCAGAGGGAAGCTCTGACTTCTCTAAATGACTTTCTAAGTTCTCCTTCTCTCGCCTGCCCTGCTGTGCCCTACAGCAAAATGACACTTGGTTACACAATCTATTCCATAGTTAAACTTGCACTTTATTAAAATTGCTCTGAATAACTCTGGAGGGAAAATTGTATCTGTCTCCATTCATCTTCAATGGCTTTTATACCTCACTCGACACAACTGTCTCCTTTGATTAAATCTCCATTAGAGCTCTGTTCCATATTCAGCAGTTCTATAAGCCAATTAACCCACCTTTCCATAGGTTAGGACAAAGAGCGGTGCTTCTTCAGAGAGAGAGAGAAGAGCAAGGAAGGGAGGGAGGAAGAGAGAGATAGGAAAGAGAACTTATCTCCTTGTTAGAGCTACAGTTAATCAGTGTTTATCATCATGCTCTCATTTCTCCACATTTAATCTAAAGGAAATGGCAGGGATGTTGCCAGCAAGATGCAATGTCAGGGCTGGGAAGTTCAAGTCTGGCTGATCCATTATACCAGACTCTGTAGAGGGGATGCCTATGTCCTGAACTGAATGGTGCTTGGGCGTGGTCATGTACCTCTCAGTCCCTTCCTCTCCTTGCTCTGCCAGAATCCCCAGGAGTACTCACCCCTGACCCTGCCCATATCTGTATGTTAAATGCCCAGTCTCCACTAGCGTGAGTCTAATCTAGTCTCATGGCCCTAGGCCTTGGGTCTGGAGGTGGCAGTGGGGACTAGTTATCCACAGATCACCAAGTTGACTGCCTGCCCATGAACTGCCCCACCCTCATCCCTACCTTACTGGAGCAAAGTATAGGACTGGTTTCCATCTGGAGACTTGGCTAGTGCCCTAAGCCCCTTGAAGGGCTGGAACTCCTACAAACTCTGATTTCCAGATTGGTTGTCAGGGATCCTATACCCTACCTGGTTCTACTAGCTCCTTTCCCTGGAGGATAGACCTAGTTCTCTGCTCCTGGCCATGGGATACAGTTCTGCCCTCAAAAGACAACATCTGCCCACATTTTGGTATTGTCTGAAACTGGAGAATCCAGCTGACTCCCAGTGCCCCATTGACTGTATGAACACCACTTATTTGGGAACTTAAATGCCTCAACAGCCTGGATCTATGGCTAGGCTGAATGAAGTGGCCTTTCACAAGAATTCATGTCAGGTCTTGCACTGAGGCCAAATGCTCATGATTAAGATGAGGAGACTCAGAGTCAAAAGACAAAGGTAGGATTGGAGGTCAATCCAAGCCTAGGATGAGAGAACAGTTGATTCAGACCTGAGTCCGTCCAGCTGCTTGGAAAGGATCCACCAGTTCCAGGCTCTACCTACCTCACATCAGGGAAAATAGGAGAAGGATTCACCTAGCAGTCTGTCCAAAGCTCTCTGTCCTCTAGCAGGTGGCCGTCAGAAAACGCTTTCAGCGGTTTTGGTATAGAAACGAGGTTTTAAGGAAGCCGAGGGCCTGAAGGGTTAGTGGTAGCATCTGTTGCATCTCCCTGAGCCTTCCCAAAGGGATTGCGTAGAGGAGGCTGGCATGAGCATCTGTAGTCCCCCTTCAGCCTAGTCTTGTGACCCCATAGTGAAAGCCTAACTATTGTTCTGGTCCTAGCCCAGCAGGGTCTGTCTGTTCTTCCAGGGCTGCCCAGCTTTTTCCCAGGCCTCTCTTAACTCATACAGACTCGCTGCAGAGGTGGGGGTCTGCTTTTCATCTGCTTGTCACTTCTGCTCTGTCCCCCAGGTTCTGTTCCCCTGCATCAGTGCTCTTAGACACTGAACTTGTCTGCAGTTGAGGACTTGTGCACGGTCCTTTCCTTGAGGCTTGGCATTTTTGTCCCTTCACTGGGATAGCACAGAGGAACCCCTTTTTCATTTCAGCATTAGCTATTTCCTCCCTGATGGATTCTAAATATCACATGCCAGACCCCTATGGCTCAAGTCAATATCCTTCTGGGACAGTTCTGTCCACTGAGGCTGCCTATGAAACCAATGTTTTGAGAGGCAGCATTAGTACAAATACAGCTGCTGTAATGAAGGAGGTGCCTCTCTCCATGCTGACCCTTCCTGTTGATTGGTTTTGCTGTCACATGTACCTAACTTTCTGCCTCAGCTCGATATAAACTTTTTATATATAACCATACCAGTAAAAATGTATATACAGCAAATATTACAGAATAAAAAAGGAGAAGAGTAATAGATGAATATTTTTTACTATGTTGGTATAGCTTTTGAGAAAGGGAAAACAAATATCTACAGCATGTTGCAGTAATAAATAATAACATTGCAGTTTTATTTTCCTGATTAATTTCTTAGTTCAAAGACAATTAATAATGAAAAGAAAAAGATGAATTTCAATTTTAAAGATATTATTCAGATGCAATACAGATGATGTAAAAATTGCACTCACCAAGCAAAAATTATTGCACATTGCAGTTTTTACTCTGTTTCACTGTTTTAAATTTTAAATGCAAATAAAACTTCAAGTGGTCATATAGAACGTCAGAACTGAAGTAAATCTATTTTTTTGTCTTTACCATTTCTGTGCTTGTTTCTAAAAATTTACCATTTAAACACAGGGATATGTGGTACCTCAGGGCTTGAAGACAGGAACTGTGCTTGAAGAAAAACCTGGGATGAGTTCAAACCCTAAGAAGTTACTCTTGAAATGAACACATGTAGCCAAATTTGTGTGTGTTGGAGGCCATTTGTATAGCTGGGACTTCTCCAAATTAGTGCCCATGCAGAACACAATGTTTATTAAAGGGTATGTAATAAAAATGTGCTAAATGGAACCTTATTACATATATATCATTATAATTAAAACCCAACAGTAACATAACAACTGTTTAGAACTTGACCAATAAAGATTTTGTCAACGAGGCATATTTTACCACTTATGTTGTTTGGAATTGCTGGTGAATGGTGAATGGTGAAAATAAAATGCAGACGGTTTTATTACTTTTTTTTTTTTTTTTTACTGTTTCTGACTGGATTTTGCTGTTTTTTTCTTACTGTAAGCAATGTTCCCTCTTACTGTCTGCACTTGGGGTGAACTGCCCACCAATACCACCCTCGATGTGCTCTGATTAGAGGGGGGGCCCCAATGGATAGAAGAGTTCACTTAGGGCTCAGTGTAAGGAAGACATTCCAGCTGTCACAGCTCACCAAGATGGAGTGGGCTGCCTCAGGAGGCAGGAAATCTCCTGGTCATGAAAGGTGCTCAAGCATAAGATGACCTGTAAGGTCTTTCCAGCTTGGGGACTCAGTGACACCATGAGTCAGGAATGACAGAGTCTCCTTCAGTCCGTGGGAGTGCTGGGGACTTAGCTGTGTCTGAGGCATGAGTAGCAGCCGTGTCTCGAATAGATACAACCCCCAATTCTAGAGTCACTCCACCCCCACCCCCCATGCACAACCTTTGCTACTGTCAGTAACCGGCCACACTACCCATAGTCAGAGTCAGACAATTCCTGACTCCTAGTCAGAGCAAAGTGGGACAGGCCAGAGCCCCTGCAGGACTGTCCTAAGGAAGATGGTGAGTGGAATGACCTGGATGGGGCTTTCTTGCTGACTTAAGTCCTCCCCTCAGTCTGGAGCTCCTCCTCCCAGCCTCAGCCTTGGGAGGGCTGGTGCGAACCCTGCTGTTTGCACCTCGGGGAATAAAGCAATTTTGGAGGAGGAGTACAGACCCTAAATTCCTGTCACTGCTTAATCCCCCAGTGGGAGACTCCCATTATCTCTCTAGTACAAGGTACATTATTAATGGATTATGCTTTCAGCAGGTAAAGTTCATTTTTTAATGCTTTTAATGATGCCAAACTGGATCGTCTTTTCGGAGATAGTATTTTCAAGACTCTGGTTGTGAAATCAGCAGGCAGGCAATGGATCACAACCAGGGGAGGCACCTGAATCTATCTGCCTCATCCTGGGGAAACACACCCATCTATGTATTCACTGGGCGAGTATTTGCTGACCTTGCCCTGGGCCTCATGCAGCGCTGCGCTGCCTGCCCCGGGCAGTCAGACCTGCAGATAAACAAAGAACACGGTGTAGGCTGATAAATGAATACGCTGATGGAGGTGTGGGAAAATGCTACAGGAGCTCAGTGGATTTGTTAAGTTGGCTTTATTCACTGAAGGAAATGAAAACGGATTCTGGATAGAGTCAGTGAAGGACGCTTGGATATCTTTTGGAAATCAAGGAAGACCTCCATCACCAAGCTTATAGGACAGAGTCACGCTGGAGAACTCAACAAAGGGAGTTTAAGATCTCCCCTTTAGAGAGCCTAAAGGGATGGATTCTTTTCCAATGACCCCTCCGTCTTCCAATCCCCATGTCACTTAGTTAAAATTTCACATCCCAAGAGAAGGAATCTGATTGGTCTAGCTTGACTCAGGGTTTATCCTCTTTATGTGGGAGCAGTTCCCAGAGAAACTGCCAGCATTGTGAGTAAGGCAGCTGTCACAAGTAAAGAGAGAGTAATTAATGCTCTCTGCAGGATCAGAGAAGGCCACTGGAGATTCTGCCATTAGCATTAAACCTTGCAGGACTGTCCCAAGCAAAAGAAATAGTATGTGCAAACTCCTGGAAGAATTAAACATCGTGGCAGATGTGTAGAATTTTGCATACCTCTATATTACAGGCGCTACCACAGCTCAGTGCTTAAGAGTATAGACTCTGAATCAAACTGCCTGGGTTTGCATCCTGTCTCAGCTAGCTGCTAACTTTGAAACTTGGGTAAGTTGCTCAATCCTTTATGCTTCAGTTTCCTTAACTGTGATAGGATTTATCCCAGAGAATGGTGGTGGAGATTGAATGAATTAATCCATGTAAAAGACATGGATCAGGGTGTGACCCACAGCAAGGGTTCACTAAATGTTAGTTATTATTCTCATGGATGGAACATTGAGTAGGAGAGGAGGGGGAAGTGAGGAAGGTCACTAATAGTTAGGACTCATCCTTGTAGGCTAGTGGTCTCCAAAGCACCAGATGTTCCCTGGAGTGTGGGAAGAAAATAGCAGAACCTTGTTTTGTTTTGTTTTATTTCTCATTTTGAAAATGACAAAGAAACTAAGCTTTGCAAGGATTTAATAAATGGAATGACATCATTATTCTCCCTTATCCACTCATCAGACAGTTGTTTGGCTCCTGGGGGGCATGAGGTCTCCTGAGGAAGGAGTGGGAGTTCCCCCATGCTGAAGGCTGCGAGGGCAAAGCCCTCACTCACGTTCAGCTTGATGAACCATATAGCAGTTGACATGGGCTGGCAGAGTATAATATCTTAAGTGGTAGAATCTTTCAATATTTTGTAGGGAGAAGGAGAGCGATCTTGTGCCACCCAGAGGGTCTCTTGCTGGCTCACTGAATTTAACGATGAGAGATATAATTGTCTTTTATAAAAAAACAAGTTTTCCAAATTTGCTGACCTTTCCAGTGATGACAGGTAGCTGTTGCTACTAGATATTTTCAAAAAGTAAACATCTGTAAGCTGCCCTTTCAAGACAAAGGCAAAATTTTTAACAATGAGTGAGAAAAGAACTTTTTTTTTAAACATCTTTATTAGAGTATAATTGCTTTACAATGGTGTGTTAGTTTCTGCTTTATAACAAAGTGAATCAGTTATACATATACATATGTCCCCACATCTCTTCTCTCCTGCATCTCCCTCCCTCCCACTCTCCCTATCCCACCCCTCTAGGTGGTCACAAAGCACCGAGCTGATCTCCCTGTGCTATGCGGCTGCTTCCCACTAGCTATCTATGTTATGTTTGGTAGTGTATATATGTCCATGCCACTCTCTCACTTTGTCACAGCTTGCCCTTCCCTTCCCCATATCTTCAAGTCCATTCTCTAGTAGGTCTGTGTCTTTATTCCCGTTTTACCCCTAGGTTCTTCATGACATTTTTTTTCTTAGATTCCATATATATGTGTTAGCATACGGTATTTGTCTTTCTCTTTCTGACTTACTTCACTCTGTATGACAGACTCTAGGTCCATCCACCTCACTACAAATAACTCAATTTCATTTCTTTTTATGGCTGAGTAATATTCCATTGTATATATGTGCCGCATCTTCTTTATCCATTCATCTGTTGATGGACACTTAGGTTGCTTCCATCTCCTGGCTATTGTAAATAGAGCTGCAATGAACATTTTGGTACATGACTCTTTTTGAATTATGGTTTTCTCAGGGTATATGCCCAGTAGTGGGATTGCTGGGTGATATGGTAGTTCTCTTTGTAGTTTTTAAAGGAACCTCCATATTGTTCTCCATAGTGGCTGTATCAATTTACATTCCCACCAGCAGTGCAAGAGGGTTCCCTTTTCTCCACACCCTCTCCAGCATTTATTGTTTCTAGATTTTTTGATGATGGCCATTCTGACCTGTGTGAGATGATATCTCATTGTAGTTTTGATTTGCATTTCTCTGTCTGCTTTAAAGAAGTGTGCGTTTTAAAAGTGACAATGCTTGATCCAAGAAAGAAAACTATTATATGGGGCATTTCAGGCACCAGTAGAAAAAGGGAACTTCTGGTCCCTAAAATTGCACTATATAGATGATCACTTGTGGATCAAACAAATCCACTGATGTATACTCCTTGTTATTTGTAACTATCCCTACTTCTTATGGAACCTCTAAAGTAAAAATTGCTTTCTCATAAAAGAAGTACTTTTATCTAAATTCCTTCTCTCTGTTAGAGTGAGCTGGTTACTCTTTGAATCCTCTAGTAGTGTTGGATCTCCCAACTCCAAGATTCCCTTGTTTCCACCCTAAAATCAAAGAAACAAGGTCGGAGAACAGAAGAATGTCTTCTTCATCATTCTCTGTCCCAGAGAAGTCGGTGACCCAGTCTGGTTTTTCCAGAGTAGATAGGCAGGTTTATGTATATGAGATATAGGTTTATGTATATCAGATATAGGTTTATGTATATGAGTACTTTCTTGAGGAATGTGATCCCAGAGAGCAGAAGTGAAGGACAGGGGAAGAGAAGCAAGGAAGGAGAGTGAGTCAATATAAGAATGCATTATTAAGTTGACCATCATCATGGTTGATTGGTGGTTGATTTCCCAAGATCATCAACAAGCCATTTTAGGACCATGTGTCCAGGGATAGAAAGAGGTAAGTACATCATTTTCTTGTCACCCATTGATAGAAAGTTGGCCCTACAAGGAATTAACCCTGCTACACTTTTGGGTTGCACACACATAAATGCTGAACACATTCCCATGATATCCCATACTGCTGCATCAGCAGAGAACCCCTGGCTGGGAGGCAAAAAGTACATGGTGTGGGCCTGAGGTAAGGCACTTTTTACGTTGCCCTGTGTAAAGCTGGTTAGGGTTCTGTGGGACAAATAGGATCTCTTATATGAATGACCCTATGGCAGATAGAAAGAGAGTCAATATAGTCCTAGCACAAGTGAATGTGTACTGTTGTCCTTCCCATGTAAAGGAAAATGACATTTGATCATCCTTACTTATAAATAACCATAATAATTAATATGACAAGTCAGTAATCATATACAAATACTAAGTAATGTGTTGATCTGCTCAGTAAAGATATCACAAGGCAGCTATGATTGGGGCAACCACCTGGTTAAGTTTATGGTAGTTCACTTTCATCTGCCCTGATCCATTTGATTTTTGTATGAGTCACAAATTAGAATTGCAGAGGGAAACACCTTTAAGTCTCTTACGGTGGCACTGATCTCTGTGATTCCTCTAAGGATGCAGGATGGCATCTGGTTTACTACTGTAATTGGAAGCATGGGATAGCAGTTTTAGGGGCTTCTGCTTAGTCCTTCTTACCATAATGCAGTTTTGTAGGCTAGAGGACAAATATGAGGGCTATTTCTACTGCTAATTATATCTATTCCAATTATATACGTGGGGACTGGGGAAATAACTGCAGGGTGGGTCCAGAATCCAGGACCCATTGGATGAGACAGACTCAAACTCCATTGATCACCTGCCTTCTATTGTCCCCCACTTTAACTGGAGGGCCAGATTGTGTTTCAGATCATGCATCAGTATCATCTCAATCTCCATATCCAAATAGTCATCTGAAGGTCTATTTTTCTCCTTTTTCTCAGTGCAAGTTCACTCTAACAAATAGCAGCCATAAGTCTTTTGGGAAAGGATCAGGGGTATATTTCCTGTATATATGTGCAAAAGCATTGCATCTTCCTCTCCTAAAGGGACCAAGTCTCTCCTTCAACTAATAGGTCCTGGATCCAGGAACTAACTTAGATCTAGAAATGGAGTTAGGATGCTTGATTTTTCCGTGATAGTGTCTCATAGGAGACTTCTGTTCACAAAGTTTTGGGTTTAAAAAAATTGTGCAAATGAAAGCATACGTTGTTCGTCTGTTCATCTACCTTGGCCCTAAAATACCTTGATTTATTAGGCATCAGCATAGATCCCTATGGACATATTAGACATATTAATTGCCATTCTGGTCTTGCTGCTCATAATGGAAATACATTCATTTTGCTCTGATGGTTAAGTGTTGACCTAGGCCTCTGGTATGCTGGGATCTCATTATCCTTATTGATCCTAGGGATGCAAGTTCCATGGCATTCTCTCTCACCATCCACTGGCTTAAGGAGGAAAACCACAGTATCTCCAAGATGATGATTCTATCCTTGCCCCATGCATTGCTTACTGTTTTACTGGAAAAAGTACCCTCTGGCACACCCTGGGGCCAGTGGTAGGTTCTCATTTGGCACATCATTCTAATATTCCTAAATCCCTGAACTTTCTGACTCCTTCCTTGATATGATACCAAGGGAAATCCACAATCTCCATCTCATTAATTGTAAGCTATGGTCGTGACTAAGCTTCAAGTAGTCACCACAGGAGACTCCTAGGACTGGCTCCATGTTTCCTTCCAGAATGTTGAATCCCAAGTCATGGGTGACTTCCTCCAAGGTCAATAAATTCTCCCCTGTTCCACCCTGTATTCCAAATCCTCCTCCAGTCTAACATTTTTGAGATCCCCACATGTCCCCAAATTCCTGCTTATACATATAATCTGGACCCTAATATTTCCTCCAGGAGCAAGGATTGCACTCACAGAAGCTTTGCTAAGATCTGACCCTAAGTAACAGTCTGAGCGCAATGAGGGGTGGAAGGGGCAGATCTTGAGAAGGATAAGTTTATTTTGCAAGCACCTGCCTTAGGTGAAGTTATTGGAAGTTACTGAAGTTTCTTCAGGCTGGGGAGGCTGTTCTCCTGAGACAGAGGAAGGGGGATACTTCTGCCATCCTAGAGAGCATAGGGGAATATGGGGGTTTAAGATATTCTCAGGTCTGTCCACTCAGGTGTCCCCATTTAACATCTCAAGTTTCCATTGTTTTTCCATCAAGGTTTCAGTTTCAACACAGGAGACATGTGCATTCAATTTCCTTTGCAAAGCTGTCACTCTTTCAATTAGATCTTGGACAGACTTTTGGCCCATGGTTATAGGCAATGAAAATCTCAAAGCTTCTGGTTTTCACAGCATTGCTTGAATCTAAGTTTGATATCTTAAACTTTTAATTCTCTTATTTCAAGGTGTTCAATGAAGTTAAGAAAAGGCCACCATTCTATAATCTGTACAATTATTATTATCTTTATATAGTCAAGTGCTGCAGCCACCATAACCCAACCTCAGCTTCTAACTGGCTTCTCATATCCATCAGCCTCAGGTGGAAGTCTTGGTCACTGTGATGCTACTAAACATCACAGGTCATCACCCGCCACTTACCACCAGCCTGAGGAGGGTCCTTATTGCAGTGTGACTGGTGAGTGATCCAGCCCTAACATCCCATCCTGAAGGTCTGCGCTCCAGGCCGCAGGGGAGGCAACCATCTAAGCCTGGGACCCTTGAAAGCAGAGCCTGAGACAAAGACTCATGTTCAAGTACTTTTGGGGGAAACTGATCCCAGGGAATAGAAGTGAAGGACAGTGAAGTTTAAAGGAGTGGAGCAGGGTAGTAAAGGAGTCATCTCGGCTACATCTATGAGCAACTGGATGCTTAATCCCACAAGACCATCTGAAGAGCCCTCTGAAATGTGGCTCAAATAGTGCTCTGAGGGGTGGGAGGAAGACATTTATCTACAATTTCTGTCACCCATTGGTCAAAGTTTCCTCAAGGGGTTTTAACATCCCTGCACCTCCAGGTTGTGCATGTGAAGGGTGCTGAGCAAGTTCCCCACAGTTTCCCGCACCAACGTGTCATAGAGAAGCTCAAGGGAGGCAGGTGAGAGGTGCACAGTGTGGCCTGATCAATGCACTGTCATTTTGTACCTGCATAAAGCTGGCAGAAGCCTGTACCTCCTGATTGCAGGAGCAGGAGCTGGAATCAGAGACAAGGGAGGCCAGGAGGACCTGAAGTGGTGCATGGGGGTGTCTATTACAGTCAGCTTGGTAGAGGCTTGCATAACTGAGCACCATCTAGGATTGATGGTGGTAGATCAGGCAAGCAAGCGTTGCCTATCATCTTGAAAGGAAAGAGAAACATGCAGGAAACCTGTGGGTTACGTGTGTGTTTGTGTACATGCGTGTGTGTGTACACATATACCTGTGGCTGAGAGGTGACGGCAGATGCAGAAGCCTTTAAAAGTGCATTTGCCATTGTGTCTGGAAGCCCAATCAGAAAGATACCTACTGAGGGATGATCATTTTGAGAGTCCCATCTCCTAGAAGCAGGATCACCCGATTGAATTCCTTTAAGCAGCACAGGGAGAACCAGTTCCTGTCTGCTGTTGTTTCAGCAGTTTTCCTCCTGCCCAAAGCAATTAATGGTAGTTGAGAACAGAACCTGGCTGAGGAGAATGGACAGAAGGTGGTCAGATGTTGATGCTGAATTGTTGGAAATGCATTTCCTGGAAGGGTCTTTGTGAGTCATGAGATCTGTCTCCTTTTCTCCAACGTACAGATGCTCTGGAAGGGTAATGGATCTCTATTACATGCCGGATACAATGCTGGGCTCATGGTGGGGAGAATAGGGGTGGAGGTGATCAGACACAGCCTGATGGGAGGTGTAAGCCCTGGACTAAACATCAGAAGCACGTCTTGAGCTGGAATATATTCTTATTCTGGCTCAACCACCCATCCTTCGCGGGCACTTAAGTACATCGTTCTCTAACTTGTGTTGGAGTTTTCTCATCTATAAAATGAGGGCATTGAGCTGTGTTGATGTCTTTCTATTCTTTCTTCCAAGTGGCACCATGTGTCACAAATCCTCAATACGCACATAATAATAATATTCAGAGGTTTACCCTTTGCTGAGTGCTTCCTTTGTTCGAGACAGCATTAATAACAGAACATTGCTCATTTAATAACACAGCAACCTTCAGAGAGGGAGAGTCTGTCATCTCTACTTTAACATGAGAAGCCTGAGACTTTGGTAAATTACATAGCCCAAGATCAGTGTCTTACTCAGTTCGGGCTGCTATAACCATAGACTGGGTGGCTTAAACAATATACATTTATTTTTCTCAGTTCTGGAAGCTAGAAGTCCAAGATCAAGGTGCCAGCAAATCCATTGTCTGGTGAGGACTCTTCCTGGTGTTCAGAGTGCCTGTCTTCTCACTGTATCCTCACACGGTGGAGAGGGATCATCTCTCTTGGGTCTCTCTCGTAAGGACACTAGTCGCATTCATGAGGACTCCACCCTCATGACCTAATCACCTCCCAAAGCCCCCACCTCTGAACGCCATCACTCTGGGGACTAGGCTTCAAATACAAATTTTGGGGGGATTCAAGCATTCAGTTCATAGCAGTCAGAAAGCTGGTAAGTAATACAAATAGAATCCTTCAACCTCAAGTTTGTTCTCAGAGGCTCAGACCCTTTGACACTATGCCAGACTTCTGGGTCAGATCTTTGGAAAGTTACTCATGATGCAATAGGGCAGTGTTTCCCAGTCTTTAGAAACCCACTATCCCTTTTTGTTGGATGTGCAAATCACACACTGCCCCCCAGGGATTCTTATATATCCTAAAATGGAGTGCTGACTTGGTGAGAATCTCTGGGCCAAATCATCTCTACAGTCCATTTTAAAGCTAATAATCCAGTGAGAGAGTTCGCATAAAACACACAGTCCGTGGCACATGGTAGGTACTTAATATCTGGCCTTTGCAGCTGCCTCGCCAGCATCTCTTTCTTCCCTCCTCCTTCTTAAAAGGACACCACATCTCCCATTTGTCCATTTGGGGTGGATTTAACGAACTCCCAGCTGAGGAGTGGGCCCTGGTTGGTTGAACCTAATACCATGATCTCATTCACATCTGTGCATCACATTCAAGACACAGTCATTCAAAAATGGATATGTGACCCAAATTGGTCTAATCAGAGAAAATCCCAGAATTTTGTTCAAAATCTCATATTTGCAATAGTAGTGAATATTATATATCACCAGGTATATTATAAAAGCTCTGAAGGAATGATCTGGAAAACATTGGTGGCACCATTTTACTCAGATGGAAGGCAATGTACCCACGAGGAAATAATATGAGTCTTGTAAACCAAATAGGAAGATTGATTTCAGAGGGGGGAGGTCTTTCTCCTCCTCCCTCTGTATGTCTGCCTCTGTCTTCTGGCACTCCTGAGAGCTGAGTCCCCTGGTCCTCTCACCTAAAGGTGCAGTCCCCATCTCTCCCAAAGGTCCCAGACCAGTCTGAGTTAAAGCAGGAAATATTTAAGAAACCTCAGCTCCTCTTCACTCCTGGGGGTGAGGGTTGGGGTGGGAGGATAATGATCACTCTTACCACTCTTAAGCCACTTTGTAGTTGGACTCACAGCATTCATCCAAAGCCCCTGAAATGCTCTAGAGTCACAGATCACTTGCTCTGGAGAGCCCAAGTTCTCTGCAATAGTTAACATGGCCCTCTGTTGCTATGATGTCTAACTAGGCTTCAGTTTGGTGCCCCCTTGAAATAAGTTTCCAGGGGTTTTTCCCAGTTCTCCAGGCCCTGAGACAACAGAGGCCTGACCTTGTCTGAGGCCCTGATCCTGAACTGTGTCCCGTGATTGCTACACAGGGACTAAGCCCTCTGAAGTGGGCTGCCTGCGTGGGAGTCACCAAACCCTGCCTAATGTCCCTGGACACACTGAACCACGACTGGACATTGCTGTGCCATGGAATGCTGTGTTTTCTCTCCTTTTCCATCTCTGTACCCCCAACACCTGTGGTTCCAGACTCCCCCACCCCACCCCAGGCCCTGTAGGATCTTACTGTGGACAAACACACAAGCTTCCTTGAGGTGCTGAGTGATGGTGACAGGTATAACCTGCCTAGGATGGTGAGATGGGCGTGGGGTCCAGGCACTGAGGCCGACACAGGGGGCCGGCACTGAAGGATGAAGGCTTTTGTAAAGAAGTGATAGATGCTGGTTTGAGGAGCCGGGGTGGGTGGGTGGGAGTCGGTCTGAGCTGACAGCAATTTTTCTTGTTCCCCTGGCTTCCAGATGACATTCTTGAAACATGGCCTGACACAGTGGCTGGTCGGCTTGAGTGCTTCATTTATTTATTTTATTCCCAATTAACAATTGTACTGTTTTTATTAGCAATCAGTGCTCCAAGAGGAGCGCTCTCAGGGCAAGCAGCCCGGCGGTGAGTTGCAGGGGTGGACTTTCAGACAGCGAGTGGGCTGGGGTGGGGAGGATGGGTAAGGAACATCTTTCCATCTCAGGAGGCTGAAGAGAGCTGAGGCAGCCAAGGCTGCTACGTCGGGAAGCTGGCCAGGGGCCTGGGGAGTGAGGTGGGGTTGGAGGGGCAGGCTCAGGATCAACCCCCTTCCCAGGTCCCTGAGTCTCCGGCCATCATGGCCTCAGTTCCCCCAATTTCCTGCAGCTGGGTGATGTTTCTAGAATGACTCCTATTCTCTTTCCTAGGAAGGATGAAGGAAAATGGACACATTCTGATCAGAGACCACAAAATCCCGTTCGTGTATTTGAAATGGACAAGCTAGAGGATGAAGGGGACATACTGCCCCTTCCAGAGCTTGGGGCCCAGATTGTGGCCTAAATCCTCCATAGGTCTGTGAACTTTATTTTGTGGTTATAAACTGATCCTTAACTTGTTACAGCTGAGAACTGGAGTCTGAGCAGAAATTTAAATTCCTATTTTGCCATAGAGCAGTTAAAAGAATGAAATTGGGGTCAGGCCCACTTGTTCTGAATCCTGGCTTTGTCCCCTCACAAACTGGGTGGCCTTGCCCAAATAACTTAACTTCTCTGACCCTAAGCTTCTTTATTAGAAAAACGGGAGAAAAAATGAGGCCTAGGAGGCAAGCTGCCAGAAGGGGCCTGTGTGTCTGTGCTTCAAAGACAGGCAGAGGTCAAGCCCCCCGCCCCACCACTTATTGGTGGTGTGACCTTGGGCAAGTCACCAAGTCACTTACTCTCTAGGCCTCAGTTTCCTCCTCTGTAAGATGGGGTTGAAAATAGTAGTACCTCCCTCCTAGGGTCCTTGTGGGGTTAAATGTCTGTAAAGCACTTAGTACAGAGGCTGGTGCCTAGTAAACTCTGGGTTTATCCAAGTCAGTCATCTCCTAACATCGTGCCTGGTGCCCTGGGATATATGGCGGGTATAACAGCAGCCATGAATCACTGTCTCGATGCTATTATGTAGGCTTGGCATCAGGAAGGGAGAGAGGGCAGATGTCCTCATTATAATGTTCTAGTGGCAAAAAAAGGAAAAAAGAAAAGTTTGCCGCCCTTGCATAGAGCCTTATGTAAGTGACTGTTAGAAATGGGGTCCTTTTAGAAATGCAGATTCTCAGGCTCAACTCCAGACTTATGGAATCAGAATCTGCATTTTAGCAAGATCCTCAGGTGACTGCGTGGACATTAACTCTTGCAGAGCACTGAACTGGACACACTCAGAGGGAAGGATCAGACGTGCCATTTTCCAGCACATGCTATGAGATGGGGCCCTCTGTGAACTCCCACGGCACCTTCCACGCAGCATTTATCCCCACCCCCCATTAGACAGCCTGTTTACTTGACTGTCCCCGCTGTGAGCGGGCAATCTGGGGGCAAAATCTGTCTCAGTCACACTGAGAGATGGTAGAGGGCCATGGGTTAAGTGCACCAGCTTTGGGGCCAGACTGCAGGGCCCCCATCCCGGCTCTGCCACTAACTAGATGGCTGAGCTTGGGTAAGTGATTTGACTTCTCTTTGCCTCTGTTTCTTTATGCATAAAAAGCGGGAAAGAATAGTCTCTGTCTAACAGGGCTGTTGTGAAGATGAAGGGATTAATGAGTCCCGGGTACGTGGTAAACATTCACAAGGGTTACCTCCTTCTGCTGCTGTTGTCATTGTGTCCCTGGGACCAAGCCCAGGGCCAGGCACACAGTAAATGCTCAATAAACATTTATTGAATGAATGAATGAACTCAGCTGGGTTCAGTACATTAATGTGTCTCACACCCTTGACATTGGCAAAACTCTTTCAGATATCAGACATTGAACTCTGCTTCTGCTGTGTGACTTGAATTTCCCCGGAAAGAGGAGCAATTGGGAGCAGACTCTCAGTGCCCTCTAAAAAATAACCTGCTGAGTGTGCAAGACCATGTTGGCTTCTGTCTTCAGGGGCAGGTCAAGGGAAGAATAGCACTTTAAAAAATATAGTAGTTTTGGGGTGTAAGGAGGCAGCCCTTTAGAGCCAAGCAAGTACGATCCAGGAAAAAACAAAGGCTGCTCATTTATATTTAAGGAGAAAGCAGAGGGCAAAGTTTGGACCCAGCTTGAAAGTGTCCTCTTGCTCTTGAACAAGATATTGTGCTTTCACAATTTTCTTTATCACCCAGGATCAATGGCTGGAGGAGGGAAATGAGAGGATCTCCATACTGAGTCCTTGGCTTCTGTTTCCAGTTCCCCTTCTCCAAGTGATTGGAAACACAGATTCCCGTGCCCTCCCAGAAGCTCAGTCTCCAGGGACACAGCACACAGTGTGTTAGAAATGCTGGAGGTTGTTTGAGGCACCTCCTTTCCAGACAAAACACCGGCTGCGGAGAGATAGTGAAAGCATTTCAGTGCATACACGTCTATGCTCTTGAATTGTCCTTGCAAGCTTGGTCCCATCTGTTCCTCCAAACCTGAGACAGTGGTGACCCTGGGTCCGGTTTTCTCAAGAACTTTGAGCTGAGGTTTCCTTGCTGTGTCCTCTACCTGGCTGGGAGAGCTTTGAGGATAATTATCCCATCTCATTCAGCACTGTGTTCCCAGAGCCCTGGACGGGGCTTGACACATAGTAGGTGTCAGTAAATATTGATGTGAATTGAATTTAGCAAGGATCTGAGAGGAGGGGACACTTCTTGGAAAACATGTGGGAGACACAGAGGGGCAGGGACGGGAAGACGGGCTTCCAGAGTAACAGCAATAGTAGTTACTGCTTCATGAGCACCCCCACATGCCAGCCTCTGAGCCAGGCCCATAACATGTATCACCTCTCATCTCCACTTTACAGATGAAGAAACTGAGGCCTCAGAGAAGTTAAGTAACTTGCTGGAGATCAAATAATTCAATACATGATGGAGTCAAAGAAATGTGTGGGTTTTTTTTTTCCATTTCTGTCATTTACTCTGCTAAAATAATAATACTTAAACTGAAGACTAGAAATTAAAATCGAGGCAATCTGAGTTGAGAAGCAGAATCCCTGCATTTGAATGCCTGAGAGTCAGCTGTGGGTAGAAGGAACAGTCTTTGTTTGTTTGTTTGTTTTTGCAGATCTCTAGTACATGGGAGAAGCCGTGAGCAGGTGAATGTTAACTCATTGTGAGAACTTTCCAATAATGAAAGCAGGTCCACAATGGAATCAATGGATGTTATTAATAAAATTTTAAAAAACTGTGTTCCAGGGAACTCTAGACTTATCATATCTTTGACAAAAAAAGTATGCAAGGTGGGGCGAAGAATTTTGCTATCAAATAGTTTGCAAATCTGCAAACACCATTCCCTCTTGAAGATTCACGCATTAGCCTGATAAGTACTCAGAGCTATGTTCTGCAGAAGAAATGAGTGTTTGACTTTCTTGAACCCAGTGTTTCCAGCGTTTATTTGACTAGGGAGCATTTTTTTTCAAGTAACGTTTTTAAACATTTCATGGAACTACTGTTCCACTGAACACATGGGGGAAACTGCTGTAGAAAGTTGGCCTGGAATTTGCCCTCTGTGTTCTTTCTTGCCCTGTGGTTGAGCAGCTATACTGTCGAGCTCAGTGACAGAAAAGCGCCACTTAGCTGATTTGTAATGATTTCCTAAATTGGGCAAATAGTCTCATTCGAATGGCCGAGATGATAAGCTCGCTGGAGGAGAGGATGCCACAGGAAGTGCTGTGTACCAGGTGGCACATGGGCACTGCATCCCGTTCCAGCAAGGCGGTGCTGATAGCAATGTTTTCCTCGAGTGTTTGAATTTTTCATCCCACAATTATGTCTCAAGCCACAGATAACATTCACATACACTTTTCACTCAAGATAAACCAAACATAATAATAATAGAAAAGATTAATTCCTTGGGGAAAAATGGAAAAAAATGGCCTTGGCTTAAAAAAACTCAACACTTAAGACGCGCAGAAGGGGATTTCTTCCAGACCACACTCCACGCTGTCATGAGGATATGTGTGCATTCTCTTTAGCACATACATGTCCATGTGTGTGCTACAACATGCTCCTACTGACATATGCACACGTGTGACTGACAGAAGTCCACTTTTAAAGCTCCTCATCTTTAAGTACATCCTACCATTTGGGATTCACTGCAGTGTTTTCTCTCTGAAGTCTTCCATGACCACTTAGGTATCACTAACTTTTCTATGATCATCTTGGGGAGTGTATCAGTTAGCTATTAGCACAGTCATGCTGCATAACAACTCTCTCTCCACCCCAGGAAAAAACCCTCAATGGCAAATAACAATAAGCATTTATGACCTGCAGCATCTCATTTCTACAGATCATCTGGGGTTTGGCTGATATAGGCTGAGCTTTGCTGTTGGTTCAGATTTGCTTCACGTGTCTCTCATTCTTCTGGTGCCAGGAGGTTATCTCTGGCACGTTCTTCAGGATAGGATTCTTCTTAAGGCCTAGACTTTGACTCATACACTGTTATATCCACCCATGTTCCATTGAGCAAAGCAAATTTCATGACCAAGCCCAAGATCTGTGGGGTGGAGAAGTGCATTTCTCCCATGGAGGTCAAGGGGAAGGAAGCCAATGTTTGAGGAACAACATGTGACATACCAGAGAGGGTTTTTAACCATGTCCCTGATTTAAGTGCTGGGTTAGTTACTTCCATAGTCTTGAGAATTGTGTCTCTGTGTCTGTTAGAGGTGGTAACATTGGAGCTATGTCTTGAAGAACTAAAGTTTCTTCTGACAACTCTGGGTGCCCTATGTTCCTCAGAACAATACTGAAGGAAGGATATAATAAGATGAAAAGTACATGGACAGCTTGGTAGACATATCCATGCATCCTGGCTCTGCTGCGTGAAAGAAAGATGACCTAGAAAGTCCTTTTATGTCTCAGTGTTGGAGTTTATGAGTCATAATTAATCATACCTCTCTCTCCTGAAAGTTTTGGACCAACTTGGAATTATACATGGGAGTTTGGTGGGGATGAAAATATTGACTTTTTAGCAGGCAAAGCTAAAAAGGACAGCTTGGACCTGAAACTGAAGTGGTTTACTCAATACCTGCCTCTACATTTGGACTCTGGAGCCCACCTGAGGGCAGTTCTGGGTCTTCATAGCAGACATTTAGCTAGCTCCATGGGGAATTATGGCCAGGAGAGAGACCACACCTGGGAGGGATGTTTACATATTAGGGAAACATGGACCAATGGGTATAGGCTTCTTGCCATATTAAAAATCATGTCATAAAGTAGGACTGATATTACATAGAAGGGGCTGTCACTGAGTCAGAAGGCACAAGCCTCTCTATGCCACTTGCTACAGATGTACCATGAGGTCATTTCTAGCATGCCTGGAACAGTTCTCTCTTGTTGCTAGGTCCAGATGGGGAACATCCTATCTCCATCCCAAATGCTAACCCCAGTCTTCACCCATTTCCAACAGAACAAAGTTACCTCTGTTTGGGTGAGTTCACCGGCATGTGCTCACCACCTCCTGAGATGGAGCCAATACAGGTCAGGAGACTTGACCTGCTGCTCTCTTACACTTCCTTCTCTCATCTTGGATGCTAGTTTTTTCTGCAACCAACCAGAAGTTAGAAATAAAGCATGATGACCAATCAGAAATGAGAGAACGTGTGGCTATCTGAGAGTAAACTCCCTTAGCTTATGAAAAGCTGCACTTGCCTGGGAGCTTACACTAATTCCTCCATGCCAAAACACTGAGTGAGGTGGAGCTTGAGGGAGATACTGGGGAAAGGAGTTTGTATTCATAGGGACCATGGTGTCATTATTTACAGCGACATATTTGATCCTCGCAACCACCTCAGGTTTAGTGGTTAAGAACACAGACCCTGAGGGCAGCTTCCAGGTTTCTTCATATGCCAGTTGTATGGCCTTGGGAGAGTCTCTGTGTCCCAGTTTTCTCATCTGTAAAATGGTGATAAAGGAGGATATTAATGATACAACCACATAGTGTTGCTGTAAGGATAAAGTGACAGTACATGTGGTGAGCAGCCTCTGGTGTAATCCCCTCCTCTTAGATGTGGGCTGGACCTTGTGACTTGCTTCTAATGAGAGAATATGGCAAAACTGATAGGCTGTCACTTCGAGGTTAGGATAAAGAGACTATGACTTCCATCTTGCTTACCTTCCCTCACCTCTTGCTTGTTCTGATGGAAGCCAATTGTACATGGGATCTGCCCAATAGAGAAGCTCACTTGTAAGGAATAGCCAGCTAGGAACAAGGTCCTCAGTCCAACAGACCTTGAGAAGCTGACTCCTGCTAGCAGACACCTGAGTGAGCTTGGAAGCAGATCCTTCTCCAGTTGAGACTTGACATCTCTGCAAACCCATCTTACTACTGCAGCCCTGCCTGACACTTTAACTTTGCCCTGTGTGATACCTTAAGATGAAGACCCAGCTAACTTATGCTCCTATTTCTGACCCACAGAGACTATGAGATAATAAATATTGTGGTTTTAAACCTCTAAGTTTTAGGGTAATTTGTTAGACGGCAATGGGTAACTAATATGATAATACATGTACAATTCCTAGAACTGTACCTACTGAATAGTAAACCCTCAATAGATATTAACTATCTTTATTATTAATACCTCCATTTCACAGATAAGAATGAGGCTCAGAGAGTGGTGAATTACCCAGAATTACACAATTAATATGTCGTTGAGTAGAGTCTCTAACATTGTTCTGACTCGGGGGTCAGTGATCTGAAAGCATCACTATTTGGAAGACCTAGCTCCTGGGGGTCCTTAGCAGGAACTATTGAAGAAGAGAAGGCAGGTTTCCATGGGAAACCTTGGAGAGAAGAAGACCCCCCTAAAGATGCAGAGGGTCTAGCCCTAGACTGGGAGAGCCAGGGCCAGCCCTTCAGGGGGCTCTACATGGGGGAGAAGGACTAATTCTTGCCCCAAGACTTAGCTAGGGGCTAGGCACATGGGAAACCCATGTGTATTAATACAAATATACTCTCACAGACAGAGCCACACTCACAGACATATCACAGATATTCAGAAAGACAAAAATGTTAAGATAAATGCCCAGATGTTAGGGAGGAATATTTATATCCCACCACTCATGTTTCCATAGAAGGGAGGACATTTCTACTGCACCATCTAGAAGGGGAAAGTATGGAAGGAACTCTTCTGGCTTTTGTCCATCCCCTCACCTATTTCTCCCCAGAGGAGAAGTGACTTATCTGATTGGTGAGCTTGGGAGAAGAGCTGAACACGCTCAGCGTGGCCCCTCCTAGGGCTTCCCTGTCCTCTGCCCTGCCCACCTGCAGAAGGGAAACATTCTCACCAGTTCCCTGGGACTGGGTAACCTCCTAGGGTTGGCTTTGCCCCTCTGGGGAGTTGTCTGGTATGACCATTGCCGAATGGATGAGTCTGTCTAATGCAACGGTGAAGGAATGCACACCCATTTGTTTACAGATCTAAAGCCACATTCTCCACTTGACTTTACCTTGTAGACTTGACATTCTGATCTCCATCTTCTGTCTCCTGGGTCTTATTTCTCAGCTGGTTTCAAAATCAGCTTTCCCCAGTCCCAATGCCAGATATTCCCAACGATAGAAAAAAAAACAAACAAACAGAGACATGTTCCAAGATACAAACATGGGGACATAGATGAAAGGGTACATTGCCCTCCTGAGTGAAGGGGGAATGTTTAGAAGAACATTTCTTGACCCTGGCTGGGCACTAGAATCACCTGGGAAGATTTATAAACACTGCTGCCTGGGTCCCAACCCAGACACACTGAATCAGAATCCCCTAGGGTAGGGTCATGGCAATGGTAATTTTTAAAGCTCTCCAGTGATTTACAGGCAGTTGCCCCACCTCCCAACACTCAAAGGCTCACACATACTTTTGCCTCCATGGGGAGCCTTAGTGGTTCCCATGTCGTAATCTGCCACAGACCCCTCTCTGACATCATTTGCTCCAAGGTGCAGCTGCAAATTTCCCTCCCATACACATTCTGGAGATTCCGGGAGCAGCTGAGGGCTGTTTATCAAGCAGGTGGCCGCAATTGCCTGTGCTATTCCAACCCTTGTTACTCCTCTGCTGGACCATGAGGGTTTTCTCACCACCTTCAAACGAAGGACTTCCCACCCCTGCCCCGGGGTTCCCAGCCCACGAATGCTCAGGAAAACTTGGTCCTGTGGTATTCTGACTCTTACTTCTGCTCTGCTTCTCACTGTACCTCTGCCTTGCTGGCCTTCGGCAGTGCAGGTGCTCGGGATGCTGAGCAGAGAGCAGTCCCAGTGACAGTGTTTCAGCAAACGCTGCTCTTCCTGCAGCCAACGGCACTTTTCTCGCAATGGATGGAGACCAGACTTCTCCTCCAGCAACAGAGAGGGCAAGGCCAGGCTGGTGGCTGCAAAATGGGGAGCTTTGCTGGCACTGGGCCTAGAGCTGTCCAGATTCCTTTTCTGCCTTTCTTTATGCATCAAAGCAAGCCAATGGCATTCCAACTGGGAATCTGGCCTTCTCCAATTGCCCCTTGCTCTAGGCACAGAATTCTCAAATTTGTGTGCATCAGAATCACCTTGAAGGCTCGTTAAAATACAGATTTCTGGATCCTACCTCCAGAGTTTCTGATTCAGTAGGTCGGGGGTATGTCTGGGAATGTGCATTTCTGACAACTTCCCAGGTGATGCTGAAGCTGTGGATCCAGGGCCCTGAGCTAGGCTGCTTCTTCTCCCACTCTTGTGCCAGCTTGATGAGTTTCTTCCCCTGTCACCTGAGGAACCAGGGCCCAGGAGGGAAGCGCTTAGTAACTTCAACACCAATGATGTTCATGATCAGGTTCCTCTTACTGACCCCTTACTATAAGCCAGACACTATGCTGAGTGCTTTATAGGCATTATCCTACCAAATCCCCCCAACGACTCTATACAGAAGGCACTGTTACTTCCCCCATTCTACATGCAGGGAAACTGACCCAAGGTAACACAACATAGCATTATTAAGTAGTCAGGCTGCGACTGGAACCTAAGCCAATCCTATTCTTAAAATATTCATTCAGGGCTTCCCTGGCGGCACGGTGGTTGAGAGTCCGTCTGCCGATTCAGGGGACGCGGGTTCGTGCCCCGGTCCGGGAAGATCCCACATGCCGCGGAGCAGCTGGGCCCGTGAGCCATGGCCGCTGAGCCTGCGCGTCCGGAGCCTGTGCTCCGCAACGGGAGAGGCCACAACAGTGAGAGGCCCGCGTACCACACACACACACAAATTCATTCATTAATTCACTGATTCATTGATTCCTTCATTAATTCATATATAACAGATATGTTTAACAAAAATATAGTAAAGATCTTCTATGTTACTGGCACTGTTCTAAGTCCTAATGACATAGCAATGAACTAGGCAGAGCAGAGGGCTGCTCTCAAGGAGCTTAAGTTCGAGAGGGAGAGAGAGACAGTAGCCAGTAAATTTTAAAATGCACACGAATTTTGGCCGGCTGTTCCTCTGCGGTCCACAAGGAGGGAGGACCTGACTCTGAGTGCAGTATGGGTTTGGGGAGGGGCTTCTGGTGGGGGAGCAGGCAGCGGAGGCTTCAACTCCCCCTTGATGCTCCCAGCTGAGGTTAGTGGGCAGGAGCCCCTGGTTCCCAGAAGCAGGGCAGAGCCTGGGGTAAGGCCAGCTTTGGGATTAGCATTTATCACCCTCACACCAACACAAGTCCACCCTGCTCAGAGAGCACTCAGTTCCCTCCAGACTAAGGGATGCTTTGTCCTTTGGTCAGCTGCAGCCCCAGTCATGGCAGTCTGGCTGGGTCTGGGCAAAGATCATCTGATACTCCCTGGGTAAAGAGAAATGGCTTATTGAGCTGCGTCACTGAACTCATTCACAGGTGGAGCAGGTGAGGGGGCCTGACTTGTAGCTTATTTTAGACAGCAGCCATCAGCCTAATCTTTATACAACTTGTATCGAATACCCATGCAGGTGGCTTGCTATACTGTCTCCTATTGGTCACACACACCATCATCACAGCCACCCTCTGACTCTCCCCATTACTCATTGATACATGCCCTCAAGCTTACTGCACATTGTCAATTTAACTTAGTGTCAGGAGTCTGCTGCTCGGGGGCTCCATGAAAGCACTGAATGGATCTTAAAAATCTTAATTTCTGCAGTACCCAGCGGAGCGCCTGACACTTAGATTTCAGTAACTGATGGACGGATGGATGGAAAGAGAGTGGGGAAGTGAATGAATGAGATACTACTCCCTGCCCCTCTGCCCCAACTGTGCTGGCCCAGGCCTGCTCAGCTGCAGAAACACACAGGTTCAGCCTTCTGACTCAGCCAGGCTGCATGCGAGGAGTCCAGTCACACCAGCGGCGGGATCTGGGGCGAGCTCAGCTGCCCCCAGTGCAGTTGTCTGGAGGGGAAATCAGTGTCTGGTCCTGAGTCCCAATGGACCCTGGGCTGCTACTCCCCTCATTGATTGAGCTCCCTGCCCCCAGACAAGCCCTTTCCATATGATTGCATGCCTGCCTCAGTTTTCCAGTTGCCCACCAGTCCCCTGCATGAACTGGAGCTTGCCTTGAATCCCTACCTGTGCTTTCAGGATCCTCACCCTGCCTGGCTCCTTACAGCTCCCCCCCTCAGTGGCTGAACCTGCCCCTGTCATTCCAGCTGCTGGCTGGACCCTCTGGAACCACAGTGCCCCTGCCCTCTATGCACCACATTGGATCCATCAGACATTAACACCTCCAGCCCAAGTCCGCCATATTCCTTGAGGTCCCGGCATTGGGACAGACCATCACCCTCTGCCTGCCAAGTCAGGCAACTGAAATACCAGCCCCCTATGGTCCGGCTTCTCCCCTTTCGTCAGTGACTCACTGAGGCATCAACCCGCCTGGGTATGGAGCCTGCACAGGTCAGGATATTCTGTTTCTCATCTTTAATCTCATTCCTGAGTCACCCTCTGGGCCTGGGAGGGTCTGATGAGCATCTCCTTCCCTCTTCTGCTCAGTCTGGGTCAAGCCTGCTGCCCACTCCCCTGGCCCTCTAGCATCCTGGGGGCGTAAACCATCTTCTGCATCCCTTCCCTCTCCTCCTCACGGCAGCTTCTTTTTTTGGCCTCACTGTGTGTCATGTGGGATCTTAGTTCCCCGACCAGAGATCGAACCCGTGCCCCCTGCGGTGGAAGCGTGGAGCCTTAACCACTGATCTGCAAGGGAAGTCCCCTCAAGGCAGCTTCTGACCAGCCCACCATGACCTCCCCGCTCTATTAGCCTTTTCAGAAAAGAATATAATCTGCCAACAACTAATGCATTCTACTAATCTGTTCACAGGTGCCTTTGGCAATTCCAGTGAGAAAACGTGCTTTCAATATTTTCAGGAGCAGTTAATGTGCTAGTTAACAGTTCAACTTCTGGTGTCAGACTGCTGGGGTTCAGATCCTGGCTCTGCCATTTTCTAGTTGCCATTACCTTTCTAAGGCAAGGTAATAAACCTCTCTGGGGATTGGTTTCCGCACATATAAAATAAGGATAATAATGGGAGCTGCTCTTAGGGCTTTTGTGAGAATAAAGTGAGTCAATATATCTAAAACGCTTCAAAGACGATCTAGTGCATAATAAGCACTCCATAAATGTTAACTAGTATATTACGTACACTGATTGTGGCCGAGAACTCTTTATTCATTCACTCATTCAAGATACTGTTTTTAAGAACCTACTATGTATCAGGTCCTACAAAGCAGCCGAAGATGAATAAGAAATGTCTGTAGCTCCCAGTACAAAGGGAAGCAGGCCCAGAACATGCAAAGGGTGAGTATGGATATGTGTAAGCAGGGTGAATTGGGGGCAAGCCCACCAGCCCACCTGGAGGGTTGCACATGGGGCTGCTGCATGGGGCGTGATGGGAGGTCTCAGTTATATCCTGTCCTCCAGGCAGTTTAGAAAGTAGCGGGTTCCCTGGGTCTGTGACAGGAGATCTGGCTGGATAGGGAAGCACCCCTTAACTGTGGACACATGAAGCAGTGTCTCCCAGGGCTCCAGGGTTCATATCCCCCAACATGTCATGGTGCCTTATGCAACAGGACATCTTGTCTGGCAGGGGCCAGAGGGGATAATCTCACCGAGATGTTGGTGTCACTAGCGGGAGTGTGTCAGTGGAGCCTCCCGGGTCAGCACCCATCTGGTATGGGGGTGTCTCTGCTATCCTAGCATCAGGCTCCTCTCCTTGCCAAGGTTTTCTTCTAAGGGACACAAATGATGATTCTCCCTCCCTGCTCTCACCCCTTCCAGCCCCAAACCTGAAAAGGGCTTTCTTTTACCTGCTTCTCGTCACCTTTGTTGAAGTTTCAGGTCTTAGAGGGTTTTTTGGTGTTTTTTCTCAGAACTTACTGGGAAAACTATGACCACCATTTGTGCCTCTATTCTGTTCCTGATTTAAGGCCAATTCCTTTGCAGCTTTGCCTTTCCCTGGCCATTTTTTCTGCTTCCTCAAGTCAGCTCACTTCTGTTTTCCTGCCATGGCACCCCGACCCCTGGATCCTTTCAATGGGCTGGTTCATCTCCAGGAGGGTTCCCAAAAGAGCTTTGGAAAGTTAGTCCAACCTTAGGGTTGATTCCAGTCACCCAGCAGAGCAGTTTAAATACCAATTGCTACCTCCACTTATGGGGAAGATATGGGATGTTCTGCCACCCAAGTAAGCACACAGAAAGAAGATGTCTCCATAGAGAGCCCACCAACACTCAGGGACTTCATCATCCTGAGATGTCCCCAAGAGATACGACATCTGGTGGGAAACGGTGAAAGCCTGCAATCACCACACTTTCAGCAAATGAAGCCTGTGGTCAAGGGTAGGCCACCCTTTCTAGAAGTTCCCTAGTAAGAAGAGGAGGAGAGGAAGGCGGTGTTTTAAAAAACAGATTAAATATGGTTTTCTTTGTTTGCAGAGCTTGAGCCTGTCTGGGGACAGAGGGGTGCCATCAAGAGGAGAGAAAGATGCTGAAGTTACATGAATGGGGATTGGGGGTGATCAAGGGATGAGCTTCCTCAGGATGAGGGATGGGACCCAGGGGGCACGTGCTCGAGGCCAGCTCTGGAGAGGGGAAGTGGGGGGCAGGCCATCCCCCTAATAAGAAGCCCTATTTATGGAGAACTCACCAGGCCCCAGACACCATGCTGAGAACTTCACACAGATTGTGCCCTTTCATGCCCCCTGACAGGCACTGTCATGTCCTCATTTTTCAAGTGAAAAAATCCAGTGTCAAGGAGGTTAAGTGACTCTCCTCAAGGACCCAAGGCTAAAACACGACACAGTTAGGACTTCAGAGTTTGTGTTCCCAACACTGCTTTATACTTGTTTACACAATGTGCTTCTTACATAAAAACAATAATCACTGCTTACATTATTCAGTACATACACTGTGCTAGACACTTTTTTTTTCTTTAATTTTATTTGTTCTTGGCTGTGTTGGGTCTTTGGTGCTGCGTGCAGGCTTTCTCTAAAAAAAGAGAGCAGGGGCTACTCTTCACTGCGGTGCGTGGACTTCTCATTGTGGTGGCTTCTCTTGTTGCAGAGCACCGGCTCTAGGCGCGTGGCCTGCAGTAGTTGTGGCTCACGGGCTCTAGAGTGCAGGCTCAGTAGTTGTGGCACACAGGCTTAGTTAGCACCAGGGCTCAAATCGTGTTCCCTGCATTGGCAGGCGGACTCTTAACCACTGCACCACCAGGGAAGTCCCTAGACACTGTTTTATATATGCTAACTCCTCATGTACTCCTCAGTAGCTCTATAAGGTGGAGGATACTACTGCTATCCCATTTTGCATATGAAGTGAATTACCTAAGGTCACACAGCTAGTAAAAGGCAGAATCCATTCTTGATCCTGATGGACTGACCGCAGAGCCCAGCACTGACCCATGCTTCACTCACTGCCCTTTTCTTTCAAAAAGAGAGACTAGTGTGAAGATGGGAGCAAAGGTGGGGAGTTCCCATCTAGTGGCCTCGGTGTTGCCTTGAAGATGGAGGTGAGAGAATCTGCTGGAGATGTGGGGTTGGGGATGTAGGCTAAAGGGGAATGGAGGTGGTAAGACTTCAACAGAGTGAAAGAGATAAGGAGAACCCACCCTAGGAAATACGAGCAGGGCTAGGGGACAAAACAAAGGGAGACCCAGTTGAAATTGCTGTGACAACTATTACACCTTGAAGTTCCCTTCAAGCTCAGCCAAGATGATGCCCTGGACCTGAGCTGGAACTCATGTGGTCCTGAGTCTCAGACACTGAGAGCTGGTGAGCCTCCTGGAGGTCCCATGTTAACTTTGAGAGCATCTGATGGATAAAAGGGGCTCCACACCAAGAAGAGACATGCTATGGACTGAATGTTTGTTCCCCCTCATTCATGTGCTGAAGTCCTAATTCCCAATGTGATGGTATTTGGAGGCGGGGCTTTTGGGGAGTTAATTAGGTCATGAGGATGGAGCCCACATGAATGGGATTAGTGCCCTTATGAGAAGATGACTCAAGAGGGATTATCTTTCTCACAATGAGAAGTCAGTAGTCTGCAAATAAGAAGGGGGTGGGCACTCACCAGAACCCCACCATGCTGGCACCTTGATTTTGGACTTCCAGCCTTTAGAACTGTAAGAAATAAGTAATTATCATTTAAGCCACTCAGTCTGTGGTATTTGTTATAGCAGCCCAAGCTGACTAAGACAAGAACCCATGGAATACAGGAGGCTATTAGTTCAGGAGGGAAACCCCAAGAATGTGCCTTTGGGGGCATTAACAGTAGGGTCACTGAGGGGATGTTTATCTTGGCACCACTGACCACTGGTTACCTCCAGCCTCAGGGAACCACCTGTTAGAGGCTTTCTAAGGAGAAGAGTCCCAGGAGGGCTCCCTCCTTTTTGAAACTGAATGCTTGTGGTGCTCAGTGTGAAACATTCATGATCTTTTAAACTCTTAGGAGCAAGAACTGACCGTTCAGAAGAGGCCCAGAATTAGTCAGAGGACCATGGACCTACCTCCCATGTCCCACCCCAGTCTCTGTCTTGGCTTTTTCTCCAGGGGCTGACCCCTGGCTCCTGGCCTTCACTGGTGCACCTCTTGGTCAGTCTCTCTCTCTCTCTCCCTTTTTCTCTCTGGTGATTTTCTCTCATTGGCCTTGGTGGCTCCATGACCCTGTTTCTGTTACCATGAACTGAACCTAGTTCAGGATTGGCCACTTCTCACATGGGCCTGGTCCACCCATGCTGTGGCTCTGTACATGCTTTGCACTGGTCATTGCACTCGAAACTCACTCCCATCAGTGTTCAGTGTCCAAAGAGACCACAAGGCTGGGGGGCTCCAAGAGTGCCTTTGGCAAAGTTCGATCCAATAAGACACAGCCTGTGGACATGCCCTGTGGACAGACATGGACAGACGCAAGGGCAGCGACCTTTCATTCATAGCTGTCCCTTCAGGTAAGAGCCTTGGGGGTCTTGCTGAGCTCTTGCCAGCTGGGAGGAGAGCAGAGCTCAGCTACATCCTTGGACGGAATCTCAGATGTAATAGCCAGAGGAAGCCATGCTCAGGGATGCATCCGGAGAGCTCAGGGGACTCATTAGAACATCATCTTGCTCTGATAAGCTGCTAGTTAAAAGTTCACCTGGAGGGGCTTGCATTGCACCTCACTGTGTATTTGTACCTCCTGCTAGGAGTGCACATGGGGGAGGAAGGATTGTATAGAAGGAGGAAATGGCTGAACCTTTTGAGTGTTAATTCAAGCCTCACATAATTGTGCTCTTTGGACCTATGGAAACCCAACCCTATACTGACTGAGTGGCAATCATGGGAATCATGTCTGGGAAGAATTAGAGGACAAACAAACATTGTCATGGATAATAACAGTAATAAGAATAGTAGCAGTAACAGTAGCATCTGTGTGCCAGGTTCTGTGTTGAGCACCTGCAGCAGGCTGAATAACAATTCCAAAATATCCAGGTCCTAATCCCTGGAACCTATGAATGTCACCTCATATGGCAAAAGGTACTTTGCAGATGTGACTAAATTAAGGATCGTACAATGAGATTATCCTGGATTGTCTGGGTGAGCCCTATGTGTAATCACAAGTATAGGAAGGCAGAGAGAGGTTTGGCACAGAAGAGAAGGAAATATGACAACAGAAGCGGAGATTGGAGTGATGTGGCCACAAGCCAAGGAATGCTAATAGCCACCAGAAGCTGCAAGAGGTAAGGATTGGATTCTCCTCTGGAGCCTCCAGAAAGAACCAACCTTACTGACCCCTTGATTTCAGCCCTGGAAGACTTGTTTCAGGCTTCTGGACTCCAGGACTATAAGAGAATACATTTGTGTTGTTTTAAGACACCATGTTTGGGGTAATTAGTTACAGTAGCAATAGGAAACAAATGCAGCACCTTAGGTCATTTAATCCTCATCCACCTTATGAAGTAGGGGCTATTATGATCTCTATATATGGATGAGGAGACTATAGCTCAGAGGGGATGAGGGGCTCACTCAAGGGCATGGAGCTAGCAAGTAGCAGGAAATCAAACTCAAGTCTATCTCTTGAGCTCATGTTCTTCAGCACAAGTCTCTATGACTTGCAGCTACAACTCAACATCAGCCATGGCAAATGTGGCAAGGAATCAGGCAGACTCTACAAGGCTGGGCTAAGAAATCATGTAGTCATGACGGAGGCTACATAGTGGAGGGTCCTTGGGCATGCCACTGTCACAGGAGAAGTCCCCAGAAGGGAAGGAGGAGGAGCAGTTATGGGTGTCATAATCAAGATGCTGCAAGGGGTGGGGGAGAAGTGGGTGGGAGTTAGGTTCTGGGGTAAATGTGGTGCGAGCTTGGCCATGGGGAAGCAGAGGAATTTGGGGGGCCAGGCAGAGTGAGGCCAGGGGTAGACATGCTGATCTGGAGTTTGCTACCCCTTTAAAGAGGTGCCAAACATAAAAATCTCAGTGGCATCTCAGTTACGATTGAGCCAATGTTAAAGACATTATTCCCGGGGAGAGCCCACCATGGGATGGGGTGGGCATGTGTGTGACTGCAGCCCTCCAAGTCAGACAGGCACAGTGTTCCTCATCCAGAGGGGGCATTGCCCAGCCCCTGCCTGTGGAGCGAAGGAGGCAAGATGCCAGGTCCAAGCACTTGGTAAGGGGAGGAATGGAAAATGGCTGGGTGAGGTGTCAGGATCTCAGCCATGTGTTATGGGGCCGGGAACAGGGCTCCAGTGGCAAGGGAACTTGTGCTGAGCCAGCAAACCAAGGTTGAACCCAGGTGCTGGGGCTGAACCACCCCTGCAGGGGCTGGGGAAACTGTGACGCACTGGACAGGCAGTTGCACGGGACTTTTCTCAGGCCACCAGACTGCGCCAGTGCCCAGCCAAGTTCAGCAGCAAGCTCAGCCTGCAAGGATGGGTCTGGAGCTGAGGTTCCTCGTGGGTTCCCAGCTGTGCTCAGGACCAGCTCAGAGGAGGCTGCTGAAAACGAGTAGACAGGTGGAGGATGGGGAGGAGACATGCTGGCAGCAGGGTCCCTTCAGAGTGAACTCCTGGGTGTGACCATTCAAGAAGGTCCAGGGCACTGCTTCTCAATGTGTGGTCCCCAGACCGGCAGCCTCAGCATCACTTGGGAATTTGATAAGAAACGTAAATTCTCAGGCCCCACCCACATCCACTGAATCAGAAACTCTGGAGCTGCTGCCACGCAACCTGTGTTTTAAAAAGCCCTCCAGGTGATTCTGGTACATGTTGAAGTTTAAGGACAATTGGCCTAGACCACCAACTAGGACATCATTGGTCCTCCTAGGAGGATTGGAGTCATAGCCCAATCCTTTGCATTTTCTTCTCTTCCCACCCCCATCTCATACTGCACAAGTGGCAGATTTTCCAAGATGTTCACAGCTGTATCCAAAACAATCCTCTGTGTGAAAGGAGCCTTTTTTTTCCCCTCCTTTCAGGGATGTGAATTCCTATCAGCAGATGAGTATCTCCTTTCACTGGGACTTTTGAATTATACAGACTGTGGGAGGAATTCAGAGGATCAGATATTAACTAGACCTTGAAATATATTTTTCCAAGTGGATGCATAGCCTTTATTTAAATAGAAAGCATTTCTGGCTAAATTTGGTGGCTCATTTGTAGGAAAACCAGCAAAAATCTGACTTCTGGGAGTCTTGATGATTTAAGCCATGTTAATATTAGCAACTGGTTGAATCACAGGGAGAAAACTGTCAGATTCATTCTCTTGGGGGCAGAGAGGAGAGGGAGCTCCCAGCTGAGCCAAGAATCTGCGAGTGTGCGTCTGGGTGATTAATGGCATCAGTCCTTGGTGCCCTCTTTAGCAGTCCAGCCAGTGGCCTCAGGGAGCCCTGCAGCGTTGGGCTTGTTTGTGTGAAGCAGCTCCAGAGGGTTGGGGACAGGAGGTAGTGGGGTGGAGCTGTCAGAGAGGAAGCGTGGTGAAGGAAACCATCCCCATGTTCCCTCCCCAGCCCAGCCGCCAGCCTGCAGCCTTGTGCCATGAAAAAATGATGACTTGACTTCATTAAAGCCTTGTCATCTTTCCCCTACTGACAGCTTGAAAAGAGTGCTCTTGCCTGAGCAGAATGGGATTTCAGAGGCCGCTGGGGGCATGGAAATCACAGACTGAACTTTCAGAAAGAAAAATTCTTTTGCTCATGTTAAGCCAATGCTGATTATGAAAATGAAGGGGGTAGGCGAAAATTTCCTCCGGCAGTTCTGGGATATATATAATAGTTAAATGGGCTTAAGTGTGTCCAACCCAAGGGAACACCATGCTATCAGGTCCCTCCTCTGCTCTGGCCACTTAGTGGAGGTTCCTTGGGCATGGTCACTGTCACAAGAGAGACCCCCAGAAGAGAAGGAGGAAGAGCAGTTACAGGTGTCATAACCAGGAAACACTTGACTTCTGGCTGTCCTGGCATCTCACCTTTCTGAAACCTGACCCTATCTAGCCTGTTTATTTTGGCCTGATTTTCCTCCAGCCCACACGGTTCAAGTCACTGATATCCGCTGAGCATCTAAACGGCCCTAGGGTGGGCACACTCGACATGTGATCCTTTGATGCCCTCTTTGAAGATGGTATCATTACCTCCATTTTGCAGAAGCTGGGAGAGGAGGAAGAGAGGTCATTTATTCAAGGTGGCCCAGTGATGGGGCCAGGTGTGGAGTCCAGGCCTGTCTGACTCCCGTGGGCCTGTAGGTCATTGAGACAGAAGGAAGCTTAGAGAGTTTCTGCCTTGCCCTGAACCCCAGAGAGATTCAGTGCCTTGCTGATGACCACTCATCTGATTAGTGGGGGTAACCAAAACAGAACCCAGATCTCTGATGCATGTAGCCTGGTGATCTATTCATTCATTCATTCATTCATTCATTCATTCATCAACTCAAAAATAGTTTCTTATCTTAACTTCTAAAAAATATTAATATATGTATATGGTTAAAAACAAATCAAATAATAACAAAAGGCTTATAAAGAATAAGAGCAGTCCTTGACCTACCCTACAGTCTCCCCAGAGGAGATCATTTTAAATTCTTTTTGGTTTTTTTTCTATTGACTTTAATTCTGTATCTCTACATTTATGTTTATATTCTATTTCTTGATTTGTGGAATGGGAGAATGTAGCTTTCTTATAACAGCCCCCTCCCACTTCATCATCCTATTTAGACCTACTCTCATTTTTATTTCAATATGGGATCAGACTCTACTGTAATTATATTTCCTTTCTTGAACAGATTTTGTTTATCCTTGGAGTTAATAAGTGCCTAGTTATTTCACTTGCATAAATTTCTACATATATGTCTTTAAAGTTTTTTTTTTTTAAATCAGTCAGATCGATCATTCTCCTAACATTAGTTTCACAAAAATTCCATTATATGCTGTATTTTATCATTTCCCCCTTTTTTATTCCTGGAGAAATCCATTGTAAAGAATTCTTTCCTCACTTCCAATTGTTCTGCTTAATCTGTAGACTTCCTGAACTGCTCTCCCCAGGGACTTATTTTGCCCCTGTCTTGGGTTGGAGCCACTCTTTCTTGATCCTTTGCCATCCTCTCTCTTGGATTACTCCCTAATTTTGCTGGAGCACACCTTCTAGTAGCTTTTGAAAGAAAAATACATGAAAAGTAATTTTTTCTGAGTCCTTATGTCTGAAAATATTTTAATTTTATCCCCATACAATTTCTGTTTTGGCTGAATATAAATTTCAAGGCTGAAAATAATATTTTATTTCAAAATGTCCCAGCTTTCATTGCTTTGTTGTCTTCTAGCTTCCAGTTCTGTTCTTGGGAAGTTAAATGCCAATCCGATTATCTGTCTGTTGCACATAATATTATTTTTCTCCTCGGAATCTTTATCCCTGGTGTTCAGAAAATTTATACAAGCCCTGAAGTAGAAGATGAAGTCTAGTTCCAGAAAATATTCTTAAATTTGTTCTCTGACAATTTCTTCCTCTCTTTTTTGCTCTATTATTTTTTTTACCTGTTTGTCAGATATTGGATTTCTCAGTTGGTTATCTAAGATTCTGGGATTTTCTACCTCTGTCTTTCTGTTCTGCTTTCTAGTAGATTTCATTATCTTTATCCTCCAAATCTTTTATTACATTGTTTTATTTTTTCTCTCCTTATTTTCTAATAGTTCTTTCTTGTTCTCTTATTTTTCTTATTTTTTAATAAAACGTATTCTTCCTTAATGGAAGCATTATCTTCTCTTCCAGCTCTGGGTGGACTCATTCAATGTTATTTTCAAGTTTTCTCCTTAGTCCTGCGTTATCTCTATTTTCTTTTGTTCTTTATTCTTCCTGTTTTGATATTGGTGTTTTATGTTGTTTATTTTATTCTTTCTGTGTTATGTTGGAGTCTTTTCTCAAGTGTCTAGTGACTCTTTGTTGCCCATTCATGAAATAGGCACTAAATAGATGATTGAAATCCCTGTATGGGGGCTGGGGCAGTAGGTTTCACTTTACAGTGATCAAACACCAAACTGTTTCATTTGGAGAGTTTCAAATAACAATGTGTGACATCTGCTCTTTGGGGCCATCCCACTGACCCAGAAAAGGACCTTTCAATCTCTTGCCTGACTGGCATAGTCCTGGCTTCTAAAAAGTTGAACACAGGGCAAGAGAGGGAGCCAGGGGCTATCATCTTTCCATGTGCAACTTAAAAAAAATATTTTCTATGGAGGTATAATTTATGGATAGTAAAATGTAAAACTCAATTTTACGTTAAGTGAATTTTTATATTTCTACCACCCGGGAAACTTCTTCCTGCCTCATTAATGTGCAGACTGTTAATACCTATTTTCAGTCTTATACTTGGCTCCCAGCTTCTCTTATACCTGATGCTCCTGAATCCTGATCCTCTACCATTTTCCTTCTCCAGAGGATAATCCTTGTCCCCTGCAGGGTATAGCTGTAATTGACAGAGCCTTGAATTTTAGTGGCTTAAGAAACAATATTAACCCATATAACTGGAAGCTCCAAGGTAAGGGGAGCTCCAAGTGAGGGATGGATCAGTGGCTCAATGATGCCATCTCGGATTCAGGGTTTTTCATGTTCTTTGCTTTTCTCTTTTCAACATCTGATTCAAATAAATTGGTTCCCTTCACCACCATAATATTGTGCCAATAGGAATTAAGCCACAGCTTTACTACTCAAAGTGTGGTCCTTGGGCCGGCAGCATTAGTATCACCCAAAAGCTGTCATAAATGCAGAATCCCAAGCCCTGTCCCAGACCTACTGATCAGAATCTGCATTGTAATAAGACCCCCCCAAGAGATTCATATGCACATGAAAATTTGAGAAGCACTGGGCTACATACACTTCCAGATCCGTATTCAACTGAAGAAAGAGGGAGAAAATCTCTCTTCCTGTACTTTTCTTCTATCTGATTGGGTCAGTTTGGGCCATGAGCCCCTGTCCTAGAGCCCATATGAACTGTTATATGCTGACTGGCTTAAACTGATCAAGTTTCGACCACTTGATCTGGGGATCATCAGGTCTTCCCCTAAGCACATGCTATATAGAAGAGGTGTTCATATTCTAACAAGGCATGGTTCTGCTGGGAAGGAGGGAGTTGAGTGGAACTGAAGTGTGGGTGAACGGTCTACACAATCCACTAGAGAGTTTGGTCACGCAGTTTACCAACTTGCATCTCTGTTCACAGCCCTGAGCTGCACTCCTGCACACCATAGTATCTAGTGCTTCTAGGTCCTGAACCCTTAAGGGTCTCTGGAGCTTAGAAAATCAGCTTTTTTTTCTCCCTGATCTCATCAGTATCTACCTCTGGAATGTATAGCTTTCTCCTCTCTGATAAAATAGTTACCACACCTCCCTTTCTGCTTTGCATCTTCTAAAAACTATTGAAAATCTGTTACTGTTTCTCTCCTTATTTTCTTTGTCCTTGAAAAAAATCTCCTTACTCTCATTTTAGTGGAGTCTGGGGAAGTAGAGGAGATGAACTTGGTGGTCAATTCACCATCTTCAACTGAAAGAATTCAACATGCATGTTGTTGATAGAGACACCATGACACAGCATCTTTTCCTGATTAGAATAAAAAAGCGAGAATGTGTGTGTATTGGAAGGGGGTGGGATGTGAGGATGGGGTGGAGAAGGCATAGAGAGAGACATAGAGAGAAAGAGAGAGAGAGAACCAGGAGAACAGGAGAGGTCTGAAGCTCGCCTTGCAGGAAGTATGGGGTATTACATGAGCAGAAGAGATGATATCCTTAAAATGGAAAGTCTAACTGTCTGGAGGGTTTGCCAAGCAATCAGGGCTGTCAGGTGCAGCTGGCCTGTGTGCTGATCTCTTCCCTATAAGAAGAAACCAGGCAGAGATTGGCATATTACCTAGCCATAAACCAGCAGGGTCAGAATCAGAGTGAGGAAGGGGCATGGCTGAGAGTGGTGACCTGAGTACCTGGGCAAGAGTCTGAGACCAAGCCAAATGGGCACCGCCCCAGGAGCCCCAAATCACTGCAATTCAAGGCCAATGCTCACCTTTCTCCACATCCCTACCCTGCTTATCTCAAAACCACTATGCTTTCAAGTTGCTTCACCAAAAAGGAATGTATAAATAAATTATGGTTATGCCGTGTAAAGAGGAATATGTTTCATCTATTAAAGTGACAATGTCCATCTCCACTGATACAGAAAGCGACACACGATATATCACTGAGGTGGGAATGGGGAAGCAGACTTCAAAATGGCAGATCGAGCACATTTCTACTTTTGTCAGGTGTCTATTTGTAACCAGGATGTCTCAGATGTCACCAGCCTGTGAGAACATATTTCAGTGAATACCATAAAGTACAAAGGCTCCAAATCTTGGTGCTGCATGAGTGTGGGAACAGAGCCTCCCTCAGAGGGTCGTCTGGTCATTTCTAAGAGTCCTCCAGGGCACTGTCTGCTCCCATTGTCCTGCTTCCACTCTTGAGCAAATGTCAGGATACAGGCTCTGTGTCCCAGGATGTTCCAGAACTGGTGCCCTTCTGCGAGCTGGAGCGGGCACCTCCAGGCTGGCTTTAAGAGGGTACCACAGCTCTCCTCTTCACCATCCTAACTCAAGCACCAAAGAGGCTCTTCCTTTGGGCACTTGGGTACTAGTACTGCCTTGTCACTAGATTTGGAGACAACCAAAGGAAAGAACCACCTAGAGCAAAACTGACAAGTCCCATCCAAAAGAACTGCTTTTGGAGTTTCCAATCCCAGGCCCACTGCTGGGGCTCCCCTGGGGACCCCCACTGCCTTGCTGCCTCCTCTATCGATCTGGAGGCCAACACCTTCACCAGAAATCTTTTAGGATGGCTGGGTCTCTGAGGTCTGGTCCAATTGCCGCAGGACCTGGTGAGAGACGGGTATTTCTCTTCCCTCCCTGAGGCTCACCTGCCCCAGCCTTGCTGGCTTTCCTCGGATCATCCTTTTCCTGGTCATGGCTGACAGCACACCTGCTCATTTCTCCTTCAGTGAACTGGGGGGCCCTTTCTGATGGCCTCCAAGTGGACAACTGCATCTAGTACAATAGTTCAATATCACTTCATTCCCCCAACACTGCAGGAGGAAGGTATTTGCTTAACGGTTTGTAACAAAAAGCCCATTCAAAGGGTCTTCCCCAAATAAACATTCTATCCCTAAGGTCGATATTAGTTTCTTTCACTTTCAGGCAAAACCTGTTTACATCAGAGCTTTAACCATCCATGTTAAAAAACAACAACAACAACAAAACCCTTATGTCCAGAATTTTGGTTAGACATTTATTTATATCTGTGCATCTAGGTGTGGAAAATTTGCACAAAAATGTTAAAACACTATTCTGTCACTTCAGAATAGTGAGATGAAGAGTATTTTTTCTTAATTTTCCCTTGATCTGTCTGCTTTTTCTATAATAAACATGTATTATTTGTGAAATTTTTTAAGTTAAAAAAAAAGTTTATGAACCACACTGTTCATGTTCCTTCAACCAGATCCTTAATCAAGATGCTAAGTGCAGCTGGTATGGGCACTGCCTCTCACTGGCCACGTGCCCCTAAGAGAATCCATCACCCTTTACATTCCCCCAACAGACAACTTCACAGATAATTTCAGTCCATTATCATGTCCCAGCGAATGTGAACGCATTTGCAGAGAAGATTAGCATCAGCAGACACGTATTCTAAAATCTGAACAGGAAAAGGGCCTCTGGGATGGAAGCAGTACTCTGTGACAGTGCCCCAAGCTTGTCTCCCTGTCTCCCTGCCCCCAGGGTCCTGGGAAGAGCCACTATGGGTGGCCACCAAGCCCTAAGGAGAGGACCAACCCCAGGGAAGCCCAACTCAGGTAGGCTCAGGGCTGTTATGACTTGGGAATCAAAGCAGAGGTGGCTCCTATGCCGGGAACAGAGTCGGGCCTTGTCAGGTGTGACTCACAGGAGGCTGGAGGAAGTGTCCAGTGCCGCAGAGTGACTCACAGGACCTGGGGCATCAGAAATAGAGCCCAGGTGGCCTCTGGGTAGTTGGAGGCTTCAGTCATGGGGTCAGAGGAAGAGGTTGGTGCTCAGAGGTTCATGCTGGGCTTCCCTCTCCCAGTCCCTTAGGGTGGGTCACTCAGGAAGGTGTATCCTTGTGCTATCACTGTGCCTCAGGACGTTGACCCCTTGGGGTCTCACCCCTGCAAGGAGGGCAGCTTCCCAAGGCCCAGTGCTGGTGTCCAGAGAGGTGTGGATGGTCCCTGCCAGGCTGCCCCTGCTCCCCTGGGCTCTGTGAGGTGGGCAGAGCTGGTTGACACGGGATCAACTCGGGACTGGGTCAGCCAGTATCCTCACCCTGGGCTTTCCATGCTGTCCAGCCCTGTCTTTGCCGTGTCATAGGTCATTGCTGGTCTCTCTCCCATTCTGCTTGTGTGCTTTTGGTTTGGGGCTCAAGTGTAAAAACTTTTGTGAATCCTTGTTAATCATCCTTGCACTAAATTCGGTTCATCTACTGCTCATCTATTCCTTTTGGGTCAGGCCCTCAACCAGCCCCTGGAAAGGATTAGCAGATACATACCCAGCTCTTTGTCCTCAGGTGTGACAGCTCTGAGGCATGTTCTACACGGTCACCAGAGGTTCCCCGCAGGGTGGAGGCCCAGTTGGCCACAAGGGAAACACACTGGCTTCCTTCCCAGAGTGGGAAGTGTGACTTCCCACTCTTATCTGTAATCAGCTCCTGTGTAAACTACTTGCTCTTAAATCCTTGTCTCAAGGTCAGGTGCTGGGAGAACCCAGCCCCATCTATGTGCTCTTATACGGCCCGCCCGTCAGGACTTCTCAGGTCACACCCATTGGAGTTGGCCTCTTTCTCTCCAGGTGAATTCTCAGGGGTGTGGAAGGATAGAGGAGGCACAGCTCCGGGGACCTGTCCGCTCTGTTCCTGGGTTCAAGGGAACAATGGAACATTGTGTCTCTCTCTGCCAGAGAGAGCTGCTGCTTTACCCCTCAAAGGACAGATGCAGAAGTGTCCCCTTCTTCCCTTGTTTCTTAGAAATTCCAGTTCACATCTGATTGAGGCTGTCTGTGAAAGATGTGGAAAGATGAGGGTGCAAAAGTTCTGCTCTGCTGTTCAGCACTTTGGGAACTGTGTGCCGCCCCTCTACTGTACTTAGCTCAGGAGCTCAGAATGACGCAGCCCATGGGAACTGGGGTCAGTCCTCCTCTCGAGATTTTAATAGGAGCTGTGGAATCCTAAAGCAGGAAATGCAGTGGGAATCAGATTTGCTCAGTTCCTCCGAGCCTCAGGTTTCTCACCTTAAACGTGGGACTAATGACCCACCATAGAGTTTTGTTTGGTGCAAGCGTGTGAACTTATCTGGCACACGGTGTGTGTGTTTGTTCCTGAGGTGATTAATCAAGGTTGTCAGTTTATTTCTGAGGTCATCATGGGAGCTCAGGGCCAGCTGGAGTTGGATGGGTTGGAAGCGTGTGAGAGGAGGGCTGTGAGACTGAGACAAATGCTGTTGAGAAGCTCCATAGCTGCAGGCAGATCTCCCTCGCACCCAGCGGAGTCACTCGAAGAGTTCTCACACTTTGATGTGGTTGTTATTTGCAAGGTCAAACCAACAGGGTTTGTGCGTGTGTGTGCGTGTGTACCTGTGTGTGTGGGGGGGTGGGGTAGCGTGAGCCTGGCTGTGAGTTCCCACCCATGGATTGTCTGGTTCCTTAAACTTCCCTATCCCTCCTCTCCCCCAGAGAACCCCTGGTGGCTCATACATTCTCCTCAATGGCCATGGAGTTTTTCCCACTGCATCCTTTGAGTTTACGCGATACTTGACCCATCATGACCTTGACCTGGTCCTCAGGCTTCTCTGCTCGTCACCTCTGACTGCCCATCTTGCGCTCAGCAGTGGGAGTGCCCCTTATGTTCCAACATTTCTACTGGATTTGAACCTATAGGTCCAGATTGGCCCTCTCCTTCAGGAACTTGGGGACATTCCGTTCAATTGGGGCTTGTTTGAGGACAGTCTGTGTGGTACCACACCAGATTCCAAATACTCTCTCCAAATTTAGCAGAAATAGCGAAATTTTATTTTATTTTATTTATTTAAAAAACTTAAGTGTAGTTGATTTACAATGTTGTGTTAATTTCTGGTGTATACCAAAGTGATTCAGTTACACACACACACACACACACACACACACACACACATTCTTTTTCATATTCTTTTCCATTATGGTTTATTACAGGATACTGAATATAGTTTCCTGTGCTATACAATAGGACCTTGTTTTTTATACATTTTATATATAATAGTTTGCATTTGCTAGTCCCAAACTCCCAATCCAACCCTCCCCCACCCCCTCCCTCCTGGCAACCACAAGTCTGTTCTCTATGTCTGTGAGTCTCTTTCTGTTTTATAGATAAGTTCATTCTTGTCCTAGTTTATATTCCACATGTAAGTGATATCATATGGAATTTGTCTTTCTCTTTCTGACTTACTTTGCTTGGTGTGACAATCTCTAGGTCCATCCATGTGTTGCAAATGGCATTATTTCATTCTTTTCTATGGCTGAGTAATATTCCATTGTATGTATATACCCCATCTTCTCTATCCATTCATCTGTCAATGGACAGGCTGTTTCCATGTCTTGGCTATTGTAAATGGCGCTGCTGTGAACATAGGGGTGCATTATCTTTTCGAATTAGAGTTTCCTCCAGATATATGCCCAGGAGTGGGATTGCTGGATTATATGGCAACCCTATTTTCAGCTTTTTGAGGAACCTCCATACTGTTCTCCATAGTGACTGCACCAATTTACATTCGTATCAACAGTATAAGAAGGTTCCTTTTTCTCCACACCCTCTCCAACACTTGTTATTTGTAGACTTTTTCATCATGGCCATCATTCTGTCTGGTGTGAGGTGGTACCTCACTGTAGTTTTGATCTGCAAGAAACTAAATTTTTTTTTTTTTTTTTTTTTTTTTTTTTGCGGTACGTGGGCCTCTCACTGCTGTGGCCTCTCCCGCTGCGGAGCACAGGCTCCAGACGGGCAGGCTCAGCGGCCATGGCCCACGGGCCCAGCCGCTCCGCGGCATGTGGGATCTTCCCGGACCGGGGCACGAACCTGTGTCCCCTGCATCGGCAGGCGGACTCTCAACCACTGCACCACCAGGCAAGTCCAAGAAACGAAATGTTAAATAGCTTCCTATTAAAATAAAAAGTACATATCCATTTGCAGATATATATTTCTAGGTCTGGTTAGTATTTGACCCTTGAAGTCTTATATAAATCACAGCCCCATATGAATGAAAATACTCTGTCCTGAGATTCCCAGCTCTGTACCTAGGAGGATGACCTGTATGGACCACAAGGGTTTTTGCCTTCTATCTTCCACCTGGATCTGGTCAATGGGGAATGCCAGTAGGAGGGCCCAGGGGAGGAGAGAGGGAGTGGGTATTTTCCTGTGCTTCCCTCCTCATGGGGTCATCATGACCTAGGTGACACCATGGAAGAAAACCACAGCTATTTTTGTCTCCAGGTTCCTGCAAGTGTTCCCTCCCCTCATTCTTTCAGACATAGGGTCCCGCGCCATCCTTTACGGTGTCTTTACACCCTGCCCACCCCTCTATAAACTCTCCTCACTTGCCCAAGCTCGGTGTGGCACCTATTTTCTCCTGGGACCCCAACTGGTATGTGGAGCCCAGGTATTTTGACTGATTAACACTCTTAGTCACAGGACACAACCTTGAGTCCCAGTGAGGACACTGTTTCTTCCAGAAGATTCTTTATAAAGAGGTCACACCTCCTCTGCCCTCAGTGGCTGAGATGGTAAGAAAATTAGACCCTGGCTGCAATGTGAATGGGGTTATACCTTTGCCATTTCATGATCATTCAGTTCATGATCAATGTTCATCAATTGTTTCTTTATTTGTATTTTCCTCCTTATAGTTGCCAGTTTTCCAAGAAGGAATGTCGTAAGCCCTAGAACCTGGGAATAAGGGTGCACTTTTTGGCATTTTTATAACACTTAACAAAATGAATGACTCTCGGGCAGTATTTTCAATTGATTTTATTTACTTTCTTGTATGTCTGTATAAAAAACCCCTTCTTTCAAGATTTCTTTTCTTCTTTTTCTTTTTATTTTTTAAACCAGAATTGCTGTGAGCTATCCCAAGGGCCCAGAATCTGGCAGGAAGTTTGTTGCAAAATTGATATTTTTCTTTTTAAAATGTAATTTTTCTTTTTAAAAATCAATAAACCCATTGTGATACCTTTACTAGAGATTAGATCCACTTTTCTCTCATAAATATTAGCTTTCACCTCAGGATACCTCAGAGGATATTTCAACGTTGTGAGGGACTTGGGCCTTGACGTACCCTGTTCTGAAGGTCTTGAAGAGTGCTGTTGGGTTTCTTGCTTTGAGATGGATGGTGATTTAGAACAGTGGGTCCTAAGCACCCTCTGTAGATTCTTGTGGGGCTGGGATGAAGTCTCACCTGACAGCAGCATCCTTTCCTGATACACTCCTGACTGTTCTGGGTTGGCTGATCCAGGCTCCAGGAGGTACTGCCCTCAGTGTAAACTGGGAGGGCCCCTTCCTATAGCCCTCATGAGGCCACATACGGCAGCCTCCATCAAGGAGAAGGTAGGAGTCTCAGTTTCCCCATCTCCATATTGGGGCTAATGTTTCTACTTCATAGGTTGTACCTTAAAGAGGTAAGACTTGAAAATTGCTGAACACGTGGTCTGCAGTTAATACTCATTGAATGTTTTCTATCGTTACTCTTGTCCCTATGTTTTGAATGTAGGGCCTCAAGCTGACAAGTTTCTATCAAGAAAAAAAATTGCCATGTGATATTGTAAAACAAAATTCTACACTTTCATTTTTCTGAGTTCAAAAAATTTGAAAGCCCAACTTTTGGGGGAAATATGTTAATCTATGTTTGCCAGCTGTTTTTCCTTAGAAAGGACTGTATTTACTCTGATAATATGTCCTCCTGGTTTTGTTGTTCAAATGTCCTTTCTTTCATGAAATGATAGCAATAATAGATTTTAATTTAATTGCCAAAGTAAAATTTGCAAAGTCACCCTATTCTTAAACTCTTATTTGGAAGGTGGAGGACTCTGGGCCTCAGAAGTTTCACATGGAGGGTGGCAGTGAGGGAAAAGAAATGAGGAAATGCACAGGCTGCTGGATGTGGGTGGCTGTTCTCAGCAATAAGTATAAAAATCCCACAAAGCCTTGAACCAAGCCTCCTGCATCCTGGGCATAAGGGACATCCCGAACTGTTGTAGAATGTGCCTATCCAGAGTGGGGAGGAGAATAGAAAGGAACCAGCATTACTGCATTCACTCATGCCACATGTATTTATTGAGCACTTACTATGTGCCAGCACTGTCCTAGGGCTACAGCAGTGAACATAACAGGCAAAGTCTCTGCCCTCATGAGCCTCACATTGTAGTGGGTCTGTCTGCCTGAAAGCTTTACAGTTTTATCCTCAGCAACCCCGGTGAGATGGGTTTGAGGCCTCCATTCTCAATGTGGGAAAACTGACGTTGAGAGAAATTGAGTCACCTAGAATAACAGGAGCTCTGGTTTAGTGCCCTGGTCTGTCTCCAAAGCTGTGGTCTTCCGAAGGAGCCAGGTTCCTCCCAGTGGTCACCGCTAGGGGCGCAGTCTGCCATCCGGACACTTCTTCCTCTGTTGAGTATGGACAGTTTGGCCTAAGGAGCTGAGCTGCATTAGGTACTATTTACTCCAGAGCTGTTGCGTCAGCAGAAGACATGGGCCCTAATAAGCGTATACTCCATCCTTTAAACCAGTCTTGGGTAGCAGCAGAATGATGAAAAACTCCTGGCTCCAACCACAGATCTGTCATGGACAGTTGGGTGACCTAGAGGATGTCACTTACCCTCCTCATCTTTACTCTGGCCACCATAATATTACTCCCTGGCAGAGCTGTTCATGAAATAGCATATGTGGAAGCACTGAGCTCACTGTCTGACAAATATAGTTGCTCAATAAATATTAGTTGAATTGCAATCTGAAGTATTGAGGCAGAGGCAGTGAGCCTAATTCCTGAGCCTGAAGACCTCATTTGGCTCATTGATTTGCCTTTAGGAGGTTGATTTTATATGCCAGGGCACACATCAGGATGGCGCAGGGAACCCAATTTAGCAAGCTGGTTTTAGCTGATGTGGATGTGATCTGTGACTGAAATTAGGAACGTTTGCACATGGGCTTTTCAAGAGCTCTGTGAATGGACAACTCAGAGTTCACACCCGTGGACTGTGTGTAACTCAGTGCCTACCTCAGTGGCCCTTCAGTGCCAGGGGGGCCTCTCCCACCCCTCCTTGAGGAATTGAGCACCTTCTTGTTTCTGCTGCCTCCTCCATACTTCAGATGACAGCTTGATGCCCTCACTGGGCAGGGAGCTCAGTGCCTTCAAAGACATTCCTATTTGGATCAAGGAGCAGGAGTAGCCCCCTCTGGCAATTTTCTTCGATGGCAATGAGGACGGTGGAGGTCGTGCTGTGGGACTCCCAGCCAAGGCAGTGGACATCATTGTCTTGATGCAAAAAATAAGTGGGGTTACCACTGGCTCAGCCAGGAGTGGGCTAACAGGTACTTTCTTTGGAAAGAAGGCTGAGCCCTCTTTCCCAACAGTGAAGCAGAGAGAAAACAGGCCCAGCCCTTCAGTCCTTCAGGCTGAGGAGAGGAGAAGTGCCTCTTATGCAGAGCTTTGGAGCCGGGGAGCAGTGCCAGAATGGTGTCCCTGGAAGAACGGGCTAAGGCTAGAGACAGGTGTCAGATGAGTCAGCAAGCAAGCGTGTTGGAGGCAGGAGTCAGGAATAGAGGGAAGGAGCTGAAATAAGAAAGAGGGGGCGGGGGTGTCCAAGGGGGCTCCACACCTGAACGTGGGCTGCATGGGAGGTGCCCATTCCCAACTCCTGTCAGCCCTGGGTACCAGGTGGGGCAAAGGTCTGACCACTGACCTGGACGCGGGTCAGAGTGGGCGTGGTGGTGACCGGGGCTGGACGGGAGGCCCTTGAGCTCCTGCACTGAGGCCCCTAGATTCCTCCTGATGGAAGTCAGCATGCAGCGTTGAAGTCAGTCTTCTCAAGGGGGCTTGGCCAAGGGGATGCCAGGGAGGTGAAGACCTGACAGGTCAACAAGCACAGCGTAGGCTGAGGTCCTGTGAGTCGTGGGCCTGGTGCAGACGTGGTAATGTAAGGCAGCTCAGAGCCCACTCTCTGGGCCTGGCTGGCAGCCGCTGGCTCTGGCGCCTGGGTGGTCTCACCCTCAGCACACCTCTTGCCTTTCAGTCTCAACTCGTGAACCCAAAGGACTGAGACTCATGCCGCCGGGCAGTGTGTCCTGATAGACTCTGACACACACACACAGCTGGTGGTTTGGGGAGAGTCTATGGCAAGAGAAGCAGAAGGGGGTGGCTGTCGGGTAGACTCATCATTTGTCTCCTGATTGCAGCCGTGACAAGATCAGATCCCCTACCCTGGAGGACCCAGCAGGATCCTCACCCAGCCTGAAGCAATTGGCCAGATTATTCAGGCAGAAGTCCCACAGTGCAGCTACTAAGATGGAGAAATTGCAAGTGGCACCTTCCCATGAAAAATCCTACCTTCTCTATTTCAGTTGCTTATAAAAAAAAAGACCCAAACCTATTGTGTTAAAGTTACTTACGAAGTTGACCCAGCTGGGATCTCACTGTGCTCCCCTCAGGATTCTAGCCTTCCTGCTCCTCCCAGGATGATTGCAGCATTGAGTGAAAATTGAACAGATTAGTCAATAGATTCCCATCTTGGTGCTCTACAATAAGCAGCATTGAAGAGAACGCAGGAAAGGATTCCTGGATAAAAAACCTAATCAATCCCACCAGAGGGGAAGGAGTCTCTACTATGATAGTAAAGGAGCGTCAGTAACTACCTGAGGAAGAGGAGTGGCTGGAACCACTGAAGTCCCCACTGGGAACTACTGGTCACCCCTCCATGAGCAGAGGTTCTTTTCGGTTCCTGCTCCTCACTTTTCTGATGAGCAGCAAACTCTGATGACCTGTTCCCAGCAGACAACGTCCACGCTGACCTTGAGCCCACACTGACTCATCCTGGCTCCTGGGTGAGTCCCATGGAAACCCAGCAGGACCCTGTGGGACTCCTGGGCACAGAAACCTTTCTGTGTCTTCTGTTTCTTGTTTGTACGGAACAAAACTCCAGCCTCCATGACCTTCCCTGTGTTCCAAAGGGCAGATTCTAACAGTTGCTGGTCAGGAAAGTGAGGGGATGCAGAGACAAGGGAGGAGAAGCCAAGAAACAATGGTGCAGCCTTGGGGCAGGGTCCTGGTTCCACCTCAAGCGATACACATAACAATATCTTTGAGCTCTTTACAGAACTAAAATCCCCAACCAATGGAAGATGTCAGCATTCTTCATTCCAGAGAAGAACACCTGAGGCCAGATTAAAGGAACCTGAGAAGTTCATCAAGAGATTACCTGAGGGCTTCCCTGGTGGCGCAGTGGTTGAGAGTCCGCCTGCCGATGCAGGGGACGCTGGTTCGTGCCCCGGTCCGGGAAGATCCCACATGCCGCAGAGTGGCTGGGCCCATGAGTCACGGCCCCTGAGCCTGCACGTCCGGAGCCTGTGCTCCGCAACGGGAGAGACCACAACAGTGAGAGGCCTGTGTACCATTAAAAAAAAAAAAAAAAGGAGATTACCTGAGACCAGATTAAGGGAGTGCAGGCCCTACACATACCCTAATCTTATCAGCAATCCCACGCTTGAAACTTTGCTATCAAACTCCTCACCCAATTCTCCCAGGTTGGGACACACACACAGGTTTTGAGGCAGGAGCCTGCTGTGTCCGCCTTTGCCTGGCAAGGCAATGAAGCTATTCTTTTCTACTTCACCCAAAACTCTGTCTCCAAGATTCAATTCAGCACCAGGGCACAGAGCCCAAGTTTTCAGCATCACCACTAGCTAGAGAGGCCTGAATCAGGCTGTGTTTCTGACATGCAGCACTTGCCCGTGTGCCCATGTGCCCATGGAGCCAGACTTTCTCCTGACCCTCAACCCAGCCTGTGTGCCTGGCTTGCACAACTGGCGTCTGCTTTGGGTTGCAGTAGAGCACCCAGTACAGATTAATTTTCTGTTTTGGATGAAGGAGGGGTGTGCATTATTAGGGGACTTCTTTGGGTCCCTGTCAAGCCCGAGCACAGTGGTATCATTACATTCCACGCAGGTAGGAGGGGTGCTGGGCTTCAAAATCCATCCTAGGCACACAGGATCCTGGGCTTTTGATAGCGTGACTAATCCTGGATCCACCTGCCTGTGGGGTTCTTTCCCAGGCTGGGTTGGGTCAGGATGGGCTCTGCTCAGGGCCTGAGTGGGCAAAGCCTACACAGTTATCTGAGTCAAAGATAAGGCGGGGGGCAGGAAGAGCCAGACAAGAAGGGCAGCAGACCTGCCTGCTGATTATTCCAGGGTGACCCTGTGGATTTAGCCAGTGTCAGCAACCCTTCCCGCCCCAGCCTGTGCCAACACTTACCTCATGTCATATCCTCATGACACTAAGGAGTCCTCCCAGACTCCTTCCCGCTTAGAACTCGACAGACTGCATTGGTTGAATTTATTTCCAGCCATCTTTTTGTTTGCTAATTCTGGAGGTATCCATTTTCTGGTACAAAAATACAAATCCTTTTATTAGTGTGATCAAATTTAACCCAATATGACAATCAGCAGCCCAGTGTAAGCATTTCATCTCTCTAACCCACGAGGTCTCATAAGACATTGATTTGAAAGCATGTCGTGTCTTTGGAGTCACGTGCTCAGCTGGGGCATGTGCACCGAACTCCCACGAGACCTCCCCATGGGCGTAGTGGGCAGTGGACAAACAGGGAGGAGGATGCAGTGTCTGCAGCAATGAGGGGACACTGGGCTGGCGGGAACCGCTCCCCTGGTGATCTCAGCCATGTGATCGCAGATCCTGGTCCCTGGCCACCAGCACTCACACCTGTTCGAGCCCTGAAGTTGGTGGCTCCGCCCATCTCTCTCTTTGGGTTTCAGAATTCAGCTTTTGCTTTGTTCTAGGCTTTGCGCTGTCTTTCGGTTTTGATATTCTTTGGGGTTTCAGGTAAAAAATTCCATTTTCCTCTTGCGTTGAACACAAGGTAAGAACTGCTCAGACACTTGCCACATAGCTGCCAATAGCCCTCATGCTTATGTCTGTACATGGTGCTTCTGGGCCGTTAGAGTTGCAGAAAGTGCCCACACCTGGGAGTTGAATGAGTCTGACTCTAAAGCAAGGCTATGCCTCCTTATTGTCTTGGCAACTGGGCACAGCTCCCTGCCTCCTGTGGGCACTTGAGAAATGTCGTGCCTAAATGATGACCCCACTGTTTGGCTGTCCAGCATTCACCATGGTGGGCAATGGGGCCACAGAAGAAGGATCCTTGGTTTTCTTTATCTGACATAATGGATATCTTTTTTTTTGGTTAACATCTTTATTGGAGTATAATTGCTTTACAATGGTGTGTTAGTTTCTGCTTTATAACAAAGTGAATCAGTTATACATATACATATGTCCCCATATCTCTTCCCTCTTGCGTCTCCCTCCCTCCCACTCTCCCTATCCCACCCCTCTAGATGGTCACAAACCACCGAGCTGATCTCCCCGTGCCATGCGGCTGCTTCCCACTAGCTATCCACCCTACATTTGGTAGTGTATATATGTCCGTGCCACTCTCACACTTTGTCACAGCTTACCCTTCCCCCTCCCCATATCCTCAAGTCCATTCTGTAGTAGGTCTGTGTCTTTATTCCTGTCTTACCCCTAGGTTCTTCATGACCTTTTTGACCCACCTCCTAGAGAAATGGAAATAAAAACAAAAATAAACAAATGAGACCTAATGAAACTTAAAAGCTTTTGTACAGCAAAGGAAACCATAAACAAAACCAAAAGACAACCCTCAGAATGGGAGAAAATAGTTGCAAATGAAGCAACTGACAAAGGATTAATCTCCAAAATTTACAAGCAGCTCATGCAGCTCAATAACAAAAAAACAAACAACGCTATTCAAAAATGGGCAGAAGACTAAATAGACATTTCTCCAAAGAAGATATACAGATTGCCAACAAACACATGCAAGAATGCTCAACATCATTAATCATTAGAGAAATGCAAATCAAAACTACAATGAGATATCATCTCTTACCAGTCAGATTGGCCATCATCAAAAAATCTAGAAACAATACATGCTGAAGAGGGTGTGGAGAAAAGGGAACCCTCTTGCACTGCTGGTGGGAATGTAAATTGATACAGCCACTATGGAGAACAGTATGGAGGTTCCTTAAAAAACTACAAATAGAACTACCATACGACCCAGCAATCCCACTACTGGGCATATACCCTGAGAAAACCATAATTCAAAAAGAGTCATGTACCACAAAGTTCACTGCAGCTCTACTTACAATAGCCAGGACATGGAAGCAACCTAAGTGTCCATCAACAGAGGAATGGATAAAGAAGATGTAGCACATATATACAATGGAATGTTACTCAGCCATAAAAAGAAATGAAATTGAGTTATTTGTAGTGAGGTGGATGGGCCTAGAGTCTGTCATACAGAGTGAAGTAAGTCAGAAAGAGAAAGACAAATACCGTATGCTAACTCATATATATGGAATCTAAGAAAAAAAAAGGACATCTTTTTTTTTTTTGTCTACTTATCATTCCTTTTCCGCATCTGCTTCTTTTCACTTATCAATTACTATATAACAAATCCTCCCAAAACTTAGTGGCTTAAAATAACCATTTTGTATTATCACTCATGATTCTATGGGTTGACTGGGTTCTGCTCTGTGGTTCTCCTATTCGTCTTGGTATTAGCTGGGCTGCAGTCCTCTGGGGCTTGACTGGGCTGGGATGCCCAAGTGCTCACTCGTATGGTGGTTGGTTGTGTTCAGCAGTTGGGGCTCATGGGGGCTGTTGAGCCAAGTCCCTCTGTTCTCCTCCACAGGCCTCTCTGTGTGGCTTACGCTTCTCCTGGCATGGTGGCTGGGTTCTAGGAGGGAGCATTCCAAGTGCACGAAAGCAGAAGTTGCAGATTTCTTAAGCCCAGCCTTGGTAGTAAAATAGCACCACATCTGCTATATTGTATTCGTCAAAATAGGTCACAAACCAGCCCAGATTCAAGGGGAGGAGAAATAGCCTCCACCTCTCCATGGGAGACATGCCAAAGGAGTTTTGACCCTTTGAGTCTACCATACCTTCCTTTCAAAAACTGCCTGGCGGGGCTGCCAGTCGGAACTCTAGCCCCGTGGTCAAAGAGATGGACAGTTGGCCCAGGCGTGGACAATCAAATTTCCTTGTTAATACTCCCATACCCATATGCACTGCCATGGCAGTTGACCCAAGAATGGGAGTCACCTAGACTCCTTTCTTGGGATCTAATATATGGGCAATGGAAGAGACAAGTTTCCCCCTTTACTGTAGGGTTGGGTAGCTGGGATGGTGTAAGCCACTCTGTTTACAGCTAGAGTGCAGCTGCAAGCCACCATCATGAAAGCTCATCTGCCTAAGACAATAGTGAAGCGAATGTTCAGAAAGTAGTAGGAGAGAGAGAGAGAGGGAGAGAGAGAGAATGGGGATGATAAAGGGGAGAATGGCACTGATGATGACAGTGTCATTTGTTGAGACCTGGAATTACCAGACTTCCAGTTACATAAAGCCAACAAATTTTCTATTTTGTTAAAGTTGGTTTGAATTAGTTTCTATCACCTGTGATCAAACAGAAGGATTCTGGCTAGAAGGAAGTCACTCATTAAGGTTTGGTCTCTCGTCTAGAAAATAGTAGCAATTGTAGCTAGAATACATTGAGCTCCTACCCCAGGCACTGTGCTAGGTGTGTTGTATACTTTTCTTCATTTAATTCTCACGGGAACCTTGGAGGGTTCCTTCAAAATGAGTATTACTGTACCCATTTTATAGATAAGGATATGAAGCTTAGAGAGATTCAGGCCCCACTCAACCAGGAAATGGTGTAGCCATGCTTCTAACTCTTTAGAACAACCAAGCCTCTGTCCCGCCCACTACCCTGCACTGCCCCAGGTGTGATATGCAGACCAGCCAGAGAAGTGAGGGTCAGCATGACTTTTGGACGAGCGTGCTACAATACAAGGCGCTTGTGACAAAAGGGGGTCCCTGGGTCCCTCTACATACTCCTTCTTCAGGGCATCTTCCTGGAATCACCAACTCACGGTCAACAGCAAGCAAAATCAGGCCATAAATAATTCTAACATTTGAGGAGGAGTGTCTTTTCCAAAGACATTTCAGATGGAGCTTCTGGTCCTCACAAACTCCAGTTCTGAGGAAGGGGAGAGGGAATCAGTGGCGTGTGAGGCCTCCTGCCCTGGCTCCGGGGCGCATGGGGAGCCACTCCCAAGGTTCTGTCCAAACCCCTGGGTCTCCTGCTCTGCATTCTCAGTCCTACTGTGGGAGTTAGTTCCCATCTGTTGTTTGCAAGTCACTCTAACAATTGTCAACCAGATGGGAATCTAACAAGGGAGCAAGCATAGCAGAGCAGATTAGGGCAGTTTGGGGACAGGACTGTTTGCCAAACATAAAAACAACTCTTCCACCCCTGTCCTAAACATTTGTTTCAATACCCATCACCCAGGGGCTCAGCTCAAGGCCAGGATGCTGCAGCTGGCAAATGTCTGGGTGAAAGGGAGAGGCATGCACTTGCCTAATATTTACGGAGCACCTACCATGCACCAAACCTGACCAACAGTGAACTCTTGATGCCATTTCTTGTATCAGGGGCTTATCCAAAAACCTCATCCCTAGGCTGCTTGCCCTCTGGCCCTAGGCACCAGCTCTGTAGAATTCCGTTGGCTTCCTGATGGAAATGGACTTGAGGCCCTAGTGAAATAAGTAACTCAGCACACACCAAGGCATGCAACCCACCTTCTCTTGTCTCTCTGCTCTGCCTGGGCCTCTCACAGGCTGCACAGTTCGAGGTGGTTTTTAAAATGACACATGACCATCCTGAGACCCCTAAAACCTCACTGGTAGGGGAAGCTTCGGGCACTGGAAAAGATGGTCTTGTGGTAACTGTCACCTCCTTCCCACCCCCCCACCCCCCCATTTTATAGCGTGAGTCAGCCTCCAGATTCTCTCACTGCCCTTCAGAGTAATCTTCAGGGCTGCATCCTCTGGAACCTGTGAAAACTCTTACTTGCCAAGAGATGTTAAAGTCTTTCTCACAGGACCCATCAGCAGTAACTGACCAGGTGCCCTTTCCCCATTTGGGCAATGGAAGTGGGGACTGGTCTTCTCTTAAGATCAGGCTAGGGCTTCCCTGGTGGCGCAGTGGTTGAGGGTCCGCCTGCCGATGCAGGGGACGCGAGTTCGTGCCCCGGTCTGGGAGGATCCCACGTGCCGCGGAGTGGCTGGGCCCGTGGGCCGTGGCCGCTGCGCCTGCGCGTCCGGAGCCTGTGCTCCGCAGCGGGAGAGGCCGCGACAGTGAGAGGCCCGCCTACCGCGCAAAAAAAAAAAAAAAAAAAAAAAAGATTAGGCAGAGGAAAGGCCCTTGACAGGCGGTTTGGGAAAGGAACTCTCTGACCTACTCTGTCCGTACAACTGGGTGGCTGGCGGTGGGGGTGTGTGTGTGTGTGTCCATCCCTGCTGCCCAGCCCTTGCTGCCTGCCATAACCAGACACAGTCTTATCCAGCCCACCCAAGAGGATAGCTGAGGTTTCTTCCCCTTTCGTAAGCAGGCTCTGGGATATCCAAGTGTCTGTGGTCAAGCCCATTCACTATTAAGCTGTAGCCTCCTGGACCAGGTGTGGCCGGGCTGCCCGTCAGGCCTTCTGGTAAGTTCCCCGTGTGCTGCCTCCTATAGGAATGGGTCCCTGCACTCCCCTGCTCCCTGTCTTACCCAATGCAGACTGGGATGCTGGCCGCCTTCTGGATTCTGGTGTCCTCTCTACTGGAGCTGGAGTCTGCTTTCAGGCCTTTCCTGTTACTCCCGGTATATGCTTAGCAAAATGGAGATGGTCTCCTGTCCTACAATGAGCCCAAACATCTCTCAGAACTCTGGAAGCCATCCGTCGTCTCTCTTCATCCCATTCTCTTTAAGCCAGAATCCTTAAAGCCAAGGCTGAACTTCACCTTGCCCCCTGTCCCTGAACATGTGATCAGGAGGATCTCAGCCATCTCCACTCTCCTGACTCAGGTTTCTCTGCGTCCTGAGCAGCTGTGCAGGAAGGCACTCAATTCCTCACCACTCCACACCCCACCTGCCCAACCCAGACCTGCTCCAGCCTAGGGCTGGGTCATGTGTGCTAGTCAGGAAGGTGCATCAAACCTCAGGAGAATTGTTTTCTATTTGCCAAATCATCTCTGGCACTTCCACTCGGGAGTCCCTGCACCACTGGGGTGGGGAGAGGAGCAGGCCAGGAAATGAGGGCACGTGGGTAAGGCGGGGAGAGCCTGGGGCAGCGGGAGGGGAAGGAGCCAAATGACCTCTCAGTGTGGGTTTGTTGAGCCTGGGAGGAAAGAAGGTCAAGCGGAGGTTGAGAGCAGCCGTGGTGTGGTAGAGCTCCCCGGGGAGCTGGAGTGGCTTCATGTGGGGAGAGCAGCCGCCAGGGCAGAGAGATGCAGCGGGCAGCTAGGCAGGCTGGCTTTGCCCACGTAGAGAGGGGCTCACTGTCATCTGGGTGTTGGGGAACTTTCTCAAGCCAGTAGCCGTGCTAGGCTGCAGGGCCTCAGGGAGTGTTACTGCTGAAACACATCCCTGCTTCAACTCCTTTGGCCTAAGCTCTCACAGGTACCAGAGGGAGACACCCCTGCGGGCCCCATGGGAGTGGCTTTTTCTCCTGCATCTAGGACCATACAATCTGCCTAGTATTTAGCTGCCCCTGAGATGCCCCCTCTGTGACCCTGCCCTCCTGCTGGCCTCCTGCAGCCCTGTAGTGGTCCAGAGTTCCCTGGAGAGCCGTGAGGGCTTCCTGACGTTCTGCCGCCTCCCACACCATCCCCGTTTCTTTTCCACAGCCTTCTCTCCTTCCTGTTGGTTCATTCGTCCTTCATTCACTCAACAAACCCAGCACATACATTCTAACTATGTGCTGAGGCTACAACATTGAACAGGTCGAATGAGGTCCCTGCCCTCATGTAGCTTATTGACTGATTTGTAGCAGACAAGTAAACCAGTAGAAACATAAAGGGTATATACTCTGATGAGGAAGGCAAAGGGTGCTCTGGGAATGCCTAGCTGGGGCCCGCCTTAATTTCCTAGGGCTGCTGTAACAAACTGACACAATTTGGTGGTTTAAAACAACAGAAATTTATTCTCTTGTAGTTTTGGAGTCCAGAAGTCCAAAATCAAGGTGTTGGCTGGGCCATGCTCCCTGGCAAGGCTCTAAGGGAGGATCCTTCCTTGTGTCTTAGTTTCTCGTGGTGGTTGGTGATCCTTAGTGTTCCTTGGCTCTCAGCTACATCTCTGCGTCTGTGGTCACATGGCGTCCTCCCTGGGTGTCTGTATCCAAATTTCCTCCTTCTGATAAAGATACCCCGCTTTGAACTAGGGCCTATCCTACTCTAGTATGCATTCTTTTTAACTTGATAGCATCGACAAAGACTGTATTTCCAAATAAGATCATATTCGTAGGTACTGGGGATTTGGGGACATTATCTTTTGGGGGGACACAGTTCAACTCAACAGCACCCTTAATATGGACTTGGATCATCAGGGCAGGCTTCCTGGAGGAAGTGAAATTAACCTTCGAAAGCAAGTAGGAATTAGACAGGGAAAGAAGGAGGAGGCACAAATATGTGTGAGGTCTGAGCACAGGAGAGAGCTGAGAGCATCTGAGACAATAAATGGCACACAGTCTGGCTGGCACATTCATTGGCGGTAGGATTAACATGGGATGGAACTAGACAGGGGCCAGATGGTGCAGGGCCCTGCATTATCTGTTAAGGGGTTTGGATTCTATCCTCAGGTTAATGGGAAGACACTGAAAACGTTTATGGAAGAGACTGACAAGGCCATATTTATATTATAGAAACATCATTCTTGCTACATGGAGAAGGCATGGGAGAGCGGCAGCCTGGAGACCAGGAGACAAGTAAGGAAGCCTTTGTCATGGTCCAGGGTAAAGATGTTGGTTTAGGAAATGGAGTGAAGTGGGTGGAATGGGGAGATATTTATAAAGTGGAATCCAATGACTGTACGATAGAAGGGGGATGCAGGAGAGGGACAAACAGGGATTTCAGTAAGGCCTCTGACCCGTGAGATTCCCAGATCACACCTCCCAGGGGAGCTTATGCAGCGAAGAAGGGGGTCCCCCACATAAGGAATGTACAAAGAGTTTCAGGCTTTGATGTAAAGTGCACAGAGCGTTTACACAGTATGGAGTGAAATGCCCAGAGGGCAAGGCTTCTGTCTTTCTTCAGAGAAAACTGTAGTCAGATTTCCACCGACTGTGAAACAAACAAACAAACACAGAATCGTGACATTACTTGAAGGAAACAAGATTAGAAGGGAGATGGCCCAGGGCAGGGCCTTTACCACTGGGGTTAGGGGCGGGGAACTCTGCAGGGGCAGGTAGGGGTGCAGCAGGTTGTAGCAAAGATTAAGAAGAAGGGGCTCTGGGCCTCCCTCTCAACTCATCTTTCTCAGATCTCTTGAGCTTACGACATCTTCCCATCCCCCAACCCCAACCCCCTCCCCGCCAGTGCTCTGGGTGGATGATCTCCACGTTCCCTGCCCCCAGCTGGCCTGACCTGTCTGTTTCTGGACTGCAGCCTCCAGGTCTGCCCAGCTCCTGGGAAGGCTTCCACCAGGCCTCCCAACCTGGTCACGGGCGTTCCCTCCTGTCCCACGAGTGGCCCTGGCAGCTGCTGGTGTAACCTCTCCCAACTGAAAGCAGCTGAGCAAGAAACGTGGAACTGAAGTTATATTTTAGATTCTGAGAATTAGTGGGATTGGGGGACCTTGGGTGAAAAATCCAAGAGGATAAGAGTTGCTATTTACAAGGCCAGGCACTGCGCTAAGTAATTCGTATGCATCAACTCATTTGATCTCCGTGACCTGGGTAGGATTATCTCCATTTTACAGATGAGGTGGTTTGGAGAGTCAAGTGACTTGTCCACAGTCACACAACTTGCCCAAGGTCGCACGATTAGTGTGTGACAAAGTCAAGATTGAGATCCAGGTCTGTCTGACTTTAAAGCCTGTGCCGATGACCCCCTCATTCCCTGTCTCCTGCACCTGAGTATGACTGTCTCTCCCAGGGATCTTTATGGCACCTTGTACTCCACAATCCCACAGCCACAGGTGTGATGGTCCTACCCCCACTGGCAGGCTCACATGAAATAAAAAAAAAAAAAAATCTCAGAAACAGAAATTATGTTAATCAGTGACCTCATGTCATACTCCTTATCTGTCTGTGCAAGGCCTTCTATTTTGCGGTACGCAGGCCTCTCACTGTTGTGGCCTCTCCCATTGCGGAGCACAGGCTCCGGACGTGCAGGCCCAGCAGCCATGGCTCACGGGCCCAGCCGCTCCGCGGCATGTGGGATCTTCCCGGACAGGGGCACGAACCCGTGTGCCCTGCATCGGCAGGCGGACTCTCAACCACTGCGCCACCAGGGAAGCCCAGCCTTCCATTGTTTTATGGGCTTTTTCCCACTTCATCCTCAGTCTTCACTTCTACTCCTTTCCTCCCCTAGGTATTCACGTCAGTGTGTTTGATATATGTCCTCACATACTCATGCAGCCTTGTTAAAATCTAATGTTGTTTTGTGGTGTGTATGTGCTTTTAATTTACACTAATGGTATTGTGTTATAAATCTTGTTCTGTTTCTTACTTTTTTTCCTCCCACCCTGTACTCTGTAAGATCTATTCCTGTTGCTCTTTACATAGCTAGTCCATTGCTTCAGATGCATCCACCGGCTTTTTCCTATCCTTTCTGCGAGGCTTCAGCTAAGCAGACACGGTGCCAGGATGATCATCCTGGTACATGTGCCTTGTGAATCTGTTCGGGAATGTTTCAGGCTCTACACCCAGGAAAGGTTGGTGGATTGCTAGGTTGTAGACTTTAAACAAACTGAGTTTCATTAAATATTTCCATAACACTTTCCAGAAAGCCTCTACCAAATAGCAAGGGTTCCCAGCTCTCTATTTTTTCTCCAGCACTTGGTTTCATCCACTTTTCTAATGGTGTAACTCTCTTGAGATTGGATAGCATCCAACAGAGGGAATTACATGGCCATGGGGCTGAGCCAGTCCCCTACTTCAGGACGGCAGCTGGCTTTAAGACGTATCCATGCTCTGGCCCTGTCCCTCCCTACCCTGTGGCATCTGTGAATTCTCCCCATTCTCTGTCTGTCCCAACGTATCTGGCCTTGTTTAAGCAGAGTCACCCATCAGCACTGAGTAGAACTCAGAATTAGGTGTCCTGTTCTTGCATCTGGGGATGTTCCCCACCGTATCACTTTTCATCTCAACCCTCCCTAAGTTGGCTACAAATGTAGCTCCTTCTTTATTTACAGTGTGTCCATCAGGGCCAGACCTACAGAGCCCTCAGCTTTCCTAGTTCTCTCAATTTCAGCTACTATCCCTTCCCACCTCCACACCAGCCTACAGAGGCAGAAATCCCAGCATGCTCCCCTCCCTAAGACAGACAATTATTTGCAGGAGTGTCAGAGTAACATGCTGAGAGCTTGTTTTGGGTTTTCTCTGCTGTAGCAAGACATTTCCCTAAATTTCCCCATGGGTGGGGAGGACTCATAGGAAGAAACAGTGCTCCCCCCCCCACACACACCATGTCCTGGCAAGCCTGGAACACTCTTCTGTGTTTCTAAGTTTGGCTTTTTCCCTGATTGGCCATCAAACTCTGCTGTGGAGTAGAGAGGGAGGGATGAGTCCTCTGGGTCTTAGAATTTGAAACGGAGATGGTCTGGTGTTGATGGTGCATGCTTGAGAACCAACTCAGACATCTATGAGGAAATCATGTATAAGAGGAAGAGAGAGCGAAAAAGCTGATCTCTAGGAAAAGAATAGATGAAGCAGAAGAGCAGAGGAAAGCAGAGGTGAGAGAGCATGAGAAATCTGAAAGCAGAAACAGAAATGGGTAGAGTCACTGCTTGACCCCTATATTGGTTGACTATTGTCGCAAATCGCTGCAGAATCTCAGTGTCAGATGACAAGCGTTTATTTCGCCCATGCATCTTTAGATCAATTGGGATTGGCGGATCTAGGCTGGGCTGAGTTGGTGGTGGCTCAGTTCCACATGGCTCTCATTTTCCTTCTGGAACTAATGGGCAGCCCAGCCATGCTGTCCTCGTGGCAATGGAAAAGCACGAGACAAGCCCAATCCAGAGCTTTGGGTACAGGGTGCTTGTTGTGATTTCATTGGCCAAAGCAAGTCACCTGGCAAAGGGCACGGAAATAAGGGAGAGGTGAAGATTTGGGGCCATTGATGCACTCTACCATCGAAAATTTCCATTCCTCTAAGAGCCAGTTGTACTCCCTTTTTTTTTTTTAGTTTATTTGAATAGTTGTTTTTTTATTTTCTTATAATCAAATAATTCCCAGTCATGATGAGACTATGATATAGGTTAGGTGACCAGCTTGACTTCTCCTTTGCATCTTCTTTCTTATGGCAGAGGGCCTGGGGCCAGAAGACTTACATCTTGATAAGGAGAAAGTGATGAATTTGAGCCACCTGAGAGAAATGACCAAGGAAGGGTGGTTGCCCCTGGCAACTTGACCAAATCACCACCTCAGAGGGAGTCTGCAGACTCTACTCCTCCCGGCTAGAGCTGCTTTCAGTGAGATTGTCTGCAGAGCTAGAGGGCCGTGGGCACAGCAGTAGGGTTCCTGGGCGTGGTAGTTCGCAACATCAGTTATAGTGTCAGACAGGGAGTCTATTTGGGCCAACATGAACTAAAAGGAAACTTGTCTCAAGGAAGGTGGCGGGACTGGTGTGAAGTAGGCCATGAGTTAGAAGCCAGCTGATCACACTGGCAGTCAGCTTCCAGGCCCCAGTCCAACAGACAGCTAGAGTGGGAGCCAGGCACCAGGCCCAGGCAGAAGGGCAGTCACAGCAAAGGGAGGAACAGCAAGAAAGGATCTAGCTCTAAGCCCCCATAAGTACCAGATGCTTTGCCTACCCAGGCTTAAGAAATGAGACAGTATATGATTCCCAGTCATGGAGCAGCTCCTGATCTCCTTCCAGACCTGGCTCCCACTCTCCCAGGACCATGGGGTGGAGCCTTCATGTGTGTGTATGTATTTTGATCATGGTGCTTCAATGAGCCTGGGACAGGTGGGTACTACTGAAGCAAGCATCCAGAGGCCTGGATACCCAGGAGAGAGCTTCTTCTCCCTTCTTCCCTTTCTCCCACCTTCTAGGAGGATGGAAGCAGTCTGGGCTGTCCCTGCTGCCTGCTAATGCTGCTGCAGAGTTGCTGGTGGTCCCAGGGATCCTATCCCTCACTTACAACAACTGCTCAGAAGCCAGATCCTTGGGACTTTTATGGGTGATGAGGATGTATGAACCAGAACAAGTTTGACTCCCCGACTCCCCATTGAACTGGCAACAGGAGAAGTGAAATCAATTCTGGTAACCTAAGCAGCAGGAGAAAGCAAGCAAGAGTAACAGGAAACTGTCAAGGTCATTTTCTCACCTGCACAACAGGGAAGAGGAGAAAAAATGAACCGATAACAACACAATGATTGTGTATTGATGCCTGCTACGTGGCAGGCCCTGGGCTGAATAATGGGATGCAAAAGCGCATGAGATATGGTTTCTGAACTAGTTCTGGTCTAGTTGACGTTGAAGGGACACACATGAAAACGTAAACAAAACATGCAATGATGGGTGAAAAGACTGAGTGCTGTTGGAGTCTTGAGAAGGTGAGACCAGCCACCTTGGACAGGGAGTACATGTCTGCCAGCACAAGCTAGGTTATGCTGCAGCAACCAACAACCCCTATATCTTTTTTAAAAGAAAATTTTATTGAAGTTTAGTTGATTTACAATGTCATGTTAATTTCTGCTGTACAACCAAACGCTTCATTTATGTATCTATAGATTCTTTTTCATATTCTTTTCCATTATGGTTTAATCACAGGATACTGAATATAGTTCCCTGTGCTATACAGTAGGATCTTGGTGTTTATCCATCCTATATATAATAGTTTGCATCTGCTAATCCCAAACTCCCAGTCCATCCCTCCCCCACCCCCACCCCCTTGGCAACCACAAGTCTGCTCTCTATGTCTATAAGTCCGTTTCTGTTTCGTAGATAAGTTCATTTGTGTCATATTTTAGAATCCTCATATATAAGTGATATCATATGGTATTTGTCTTTCTCTTTCTGACTTACTTCACTTAGTAGGATAATCTCTAGGCCCATCCATGTTGCTGCAAATGGCATTATTTCATTCTTTTTTATGGCTGAGTAATACTCCATTGTATGTATATACCACATCTTCTTTATCCAGTCATCTGTAAATGGACATTTAGGTGGTTTCCATATTTTGGCTATTGTAAACAGTGCTGCTATGAACATAGGGGTGCATGAATTTTTTCAAACTATAGTTTTGTCTGGATATATGCCCAGGAGTGGGATTGTTGGATCATATAGCAGCTCTATTTGTAGTTTTTTTGAGGAACCTCCATACTGTTCTTCATAGTGGCTGCACCGTTTTTTATTCCCACCAACAGTGTAGGAGGGTTCTCTTTTCTCCACACCCCCTCTAGCATTTATTATTTGTAGACTTTTTAATGATGGCCTTTCTGACCAGTGTGAGGTGGTACCTCATTGTGGTTTTGATTTGCACTTCTCTAATAATTAGTGATGATGAGCATCTTTTTGTTTGCCTATTGGCCATCTCTATGTCTTCTTTGGAGAAATGTCTATTTAGCTCTTCTGCCCATTTTTCCATTGGGTAAACAACCCCTGTATCTTAGTGATTTAAAACAAAGGTTTCCTTCTCCACTGTAGGTTAGCAGGGCTGTCATTACCATTCTTACTCTGGGATCCATGTTAACAGAGCAGCTGCTGTCTGGAATGATGCTGGTTGCCATGCCACAGGGAGAGGAAGATGCTGGAGGGCCTCACACAGCAAGCAGATGCTCAGGTCCAGAATGGACATGTGTTATTCTTGCTTATGACCCATTGGCCGGAATTAGTCACATGACCTCAAACACAAGAGGTCCGGAAGTGCAATCCTATAATGTGACTGGTGTGTGGAAAAATGAAATATCTGATGAACGGTATTCATGACTGCCACAGAATGTTGGAAATACTTCACAGAGGATGAGAACCTTGAGATGGGACTTGCAGAAAAAGTAGGCAACGAGACAGAGAACAGAGAAGGAGTTTCCAGGTTCACAGGCTTCCTGGAGACCTACAGATGTCAGGTACGCTCCAGGAAACCCGAGGACATGGCAGAGTCAGAGCCCAGGGTGGTGGGTACTGGAGGGAGCTGAGGATGAGGTGACCTCCCTAGGAAGCTTCTTGTGAGGCTTGCTTGGAAGTTAGGAATTTCTCCTCCAGCAACGTGCACGCAGCAGGCACCTTTCAGCAGCGCAGTGCTGGGGATGTGCTCAAAACGGAAATCTTCCGGAGGGTTTGGGGAGAGCTATATTGGGAACTCAGCTTCCCAGGCAAAGGCCTGCAGTCAGCTGGCCTCAGCCTTCATTGTCTTTGTTTCCCTGGATAATGCTTTTTATAACTCTGTAATATCCAGCACTTGCTTTTATTTTAAAGATTTTAAAAATCCGCTGTTGTGACTGGGGTGCAGTTAGACTGCCTGGGCTGGGATTCTTAGGGTGAATGAAATCACGATTCTGTTGGACTTTGGAGACTACATATATGAATGATATCATTGAGGCCAAGAGTTTGGAGGCTCCCAGATGTATTGGAGGTTGTTCCCAGAGCCCCAGATAGGGCTGTACCTCACAAGTCACCACAAGACAAGAGGGGACGACGTGACTTGACGAAAAAGCTTCTGAGGACAAATGTCTCTGTAAAGTATGTACAGCTGTGTTTTCAAGTTGCCATCTCCCAACTCTCTAGGTAATTCCCATCAACATAAAGGGAGGAGGCTGGATGGGAGGGATCTGTGAAAGACATTGCAAAGTTGGAAGGGCTCAGCCTACAATACCTTTGTCAATGTGGAATCCTTGGAGACATATTTGAGGCTTTGTGCTGTGACAAATGTGTGTTCACAGATGGCGCCCTCTATTGGGTAACCCTAATCATCCTCCCTGTCTCCTGCTCCCACAGATAAGAGAGGACTTCATTCCTAGATCCCAAGAGGGGTAAGTATTGGAGAAAGCACTCACTCTTGGTTTCTCTCTGCGCTACAGCAGCGTGCTCCCTCTGGGAACTGTATCCTTTCTGTTGGTGAGCTTGACACCCCCTGGCCACACTGACTAGGGAGCAGAGCTTCTGCCTCACACAGCAGTGCTGATCTCTCTCTCCTCCCATGATCTCTCACACAGGCACAGCCTGCCTCAAAGATAAGCAAGGAAAGCTAGGGTCCCCTCTCTTCTTCCTCCATGCCATCAGCTCAGCACAGCAGGTCTATCCCGCAAGGAATGCCATCTTTCATCCTGGAACCAGATGGAGAAGTCAGATGGGTCCTATGATGGGGACCTGGCTATTTTCAATTCACAGGATAGGGAGATGGACGTTTCATTTTGACCTCAGGTCCAAGCCATCTTCTCCAATGCAGTTGCTACAAGAAAGCCCCAGATAAAGCTGACGATTGGCTCTCCATTTGGCAATTCGTGTCCCTTTTCTAGAATTCAGAGGGAGGAAGGTGAGCTGTCAGCACTTTTAATCACCAACATGCAGTTAAACAAGTTTCCTGAGGCCTGCGAGCCGCAGGATTCAGTCTTTTCTACATGGACCCTGGTGACGCTGACCATGATTATGGTAAGAGGGTCTTAGGACTGAAGACAGGAAACATCAGATTTGTGCTTTATAGTGGACCCTCTGTCAGGGTGTGAAGGATGGGTTGGAGGAGGAGGGCTGGAGGCAGGAGCCTGGTTAGAAGACTGTGGCAGTAATCGAAGTCAGAAGTGATGCCTGGAAAAAGTGAGTATCCATCAGCGTTCAACAAGAAACATAGAACCAGTAGGAGATACGTATGAAGAGATGCATTGTGAGGAACTGGCCTATGTGATTGTGGAGGCTTCCTAGGCACGTACGGAACCCACAGAGCAGAGCATTGGGAAGGACTGGCTGAGCTCTCAGGCACGGGGTGAAGCTGCTGCCCACAGGTAGACTTTCTTCTTCCTCAGGGAAGCCTTGACTGCTCTTTTTTTTTTTTTTTTTTTGTGCGGTACGCGGACCTCTCACTGTTGTGGCCTCTCCCATTGCGGAGCACAGGCTCTGGATGCGCAGGCTCAGCGGCCATGGCTCACGGGCCCAGCCGCTCCACGGCATGTGGGATCTTCCCAAACTGGGACACGAACCCACGTCCCCTGCATTGGCAGGCGGACTCTCAACCACTGCGCCACCAGGGAAGCCCCAAACCTTGACTGCTCTTAAGGGCTTTCAACTGATTAAGCCAGGCCCACCCAGATTATCCAGGGTAATCTCTTACTTCTAGTCAACTGATTATGGACTCGAATCACATCTACAAAATACCTTCAAACGACACCTCAATTACCGTTTGATGGACTAACTGGGGACTATAGTCTAGTCAAATTGACACATAAAACTGGCCATTCCCTAAGGGCTTTGTGCATTTTCCTTATACCAGAGACTGATATTTTAGAAGACTCTCCAGAGAAGCTTGCACAGGCCTTTGGCTTTGCCTTGTTTGTGGCCACAATACATAACAAGCTCTAGAACTGGCTTTTTATCAATTGCCACCTGAGGTAAGGAAGCGCCTGGCTGAGGGAGCAGAAATGGCTGTTATGAATTTCCCCAGAAGTTCCAGTAGAAGGATTTATGTAGCCTCCAGGCAGAAGCCCCAAAGAATTGAGCTCCGTGTTGCTTCCAGTGTAACATGGGGATCCTGATACTTAATTCAGAGGGTGTTTTTTTGTTTTGTTTTTGCCGTACGCGGGCTTCTCACTGCTGTGGTGTCCCCCGTTGCAGAGCACAGACTCCGGACGCGCAGGCTCAGCGGCCATGGCTCAAGGGCCCAGCCGCTCCACGGCATGTGGGATCTTCCAGGACCGGGGCACGAACCCGCGTCCCCTGCATCGGCAGGCGGACTCGCAACCACTGCGCCACCAGGGAAGCCCCAGAGGGTGTTTTTGAGGATTAGATGAGCTGGCAGTGACCTGTAAGCTGTAATGCTTTGTACAGATATATCGGAGTTTCCTTCTCATACAGACTATGAAACAGTTTATAAGTACCAGCCTCCAGTTCCAAATGTCTTCACTGATAAAACCGCTGCTCCTTACCTATTACCAGTCATCTGTCGTTGTGTTAAGATGCCAGATTCCAACAACATAACAACAAAGTTCAACTTTGAAAGGCACAATGTGGTATTCTAGAAAGTTAGGTGAAACTACTTTAAGAAATGTGGGAGAAATGACATTTGTGTGACTTGTTTTGTACATAATTTTGGAAAATGCTTACTTATCTTCTTACATCTAAATGAAATGTCACTTCCTGGGTGAGGGCTGCCCTGATGTCCCAGGCCTGGTTATGTGCTTCATCTGAGGATGACCCTTGATGATGGACGTCCAAACATGGATGTCGTCGCTTGCTGCCTTCCTCTGCCAGCCACCACCTACCCTTCACCTCCAGGCTTCACACTCATCCGACATCCATATTCCTGCCTGTTTGGAGCCCCACACCCTTTGGTATGGGGCGTCTGGGAACCTGTTCCCATCATGCCTCATGTCTGTTGTCCCTGAGGAACCGAGCCCCTGGTACCCAGGGTGACATCAAACTGCGTCTCCTTCCCCCCTATGCGTGGTCTTTCATGTGTTAGGTACTTTGCTGAATGCGTAACATAGATTATTTCAGTTATTCTTTAATACAATACTGATAGCAACTGATGTGCTATTTATCTACGGCCTTCTAGGTTTCAGGCACTTTTCTAAAAATTTGGCATGTATTAGTTTATGTAATCCTCATGATACCTCTACGAATAGGTACTAGTATCATCTCCATTGTATAGATGGTAAAACTGAGTTTAAAGGACTTGCTCAAAGTCATACAAATTGGTAAGTCACAGTCAAGTTCATCTGACGTCACAGCTGGTGTTCTTAACCACTTTCTGTATTAATTCCAAGAAAACAGCCTAGAAGTTCCTGTTTCTATTTCTGTTTCCTCTTTCTATTTTTGCCGCCTCCAGTTCCCCAAACACATGCATGTGCACGCTCACGCGTGAGCACGCACACACACACACACACACATACACACACACACACACACCTCCAGACAAACACTCAGGCCCCTAAGATATAGATATTATTGTTAGTTTGGACTTCAGGGTAACTTAGACTTTGCAGTCCGGGCTCCTGAGCCTCCTTATCTCCTGTTACCATCTTAGGCCCACTCTCCACTCCATCAACCCTTCAGGAGCCACGGAATCTCAGTAACTCCTACAGCCAAGTCCACATGCCCTGTGCCGACCAGTCCAGGCTTCTTTCTCTCCTTTATACCACTGCTCTGTTTTTATCTGTCTCTGTCTCTTTCCTGGTCTGTGAACTCCTCTAGGGCACAGATTGCATCTTATTCACCTTCTTCTCTTCAGATCCTGCCTCAAAGGAAGTAATGGAAAACTGAGTAGATCTGTAGCCTTCATTGGAAAACCCCACCTTTGGAGCAGGGTGGAAATAAGATTAGAGGGGGCTGGATGAACCTCCACAGCTTCTGGCTGAGCGGAGAGCAGCAGTCGCGTTTCCACTGAGAGCCGGAGCGGTTTAAGGGGCTGAAGAGTCACATTAGGACTCTGGCTCTGCCCAGAGCCAGGGGAGCAATGAAATGTTTCTGCCAGGGCCCACCCGCTGCTTCTGTCCAAGTATCACTGTCCAGATTTCTCTGCCATTTGCATTTATTGAAATTCACTGTTCTTTCCAAGGAAAGAATGACAAAACTACAAACAGCATCACCTTAAATAGGTTGGAGGAAGAAAATGAGGGAGGGAGAACCAGAAGGAGGAGGGAGAGGGGGCAAGAGGAAAGGAAAGAGGAGAGAGAGAAGATGGGGAAGCAGCAAACACAGGGAGGAGAGAATATTTCAGGATATACTGAAGCTCCACGGTGTGGCTGTTCAAACCAACAATCACAGGTTAGTGGGTTCTAATCACATCTCCACCATCTGCCTCCAGAGTCTCAGTTTTGCCTCCTGTAAAATGGGCAGTAAGAAACTCCTCCTCCACCCCCACTCTATACTCTGCCGTGAAGAAGGACTTAGGTATGATCTCAAGAATGTGATGATTCCCTGAGACCTCCCTCCCTTCCCAAGAATGTCACGGATCTTGTCAAGTTGCCAGATTCAAGCGCTTTGAACTGAGATGGAGAACACCCCCCACCAGACTTCCAGGGGGCTGTGGAAGGCAGATCAGCTTCATGCTCCTCTTGGTTTGAGAAGTAATTGGAGCATAGCTCTTTGGACCTCACTTCCCAGGGGTCTGCATGAAAGGGTGAAGGTCTCCTGGCAGGAGCAGCAGCTTTGAAAGAAAGCAGGGCTTGAGGGGATGCAACAGAGCATTTTGGTCTCTTAAAAATTATTGAGAAGCCCAAAGAAATTTTGTTTACGTGTGTCAGGTGTATTGATATTTACCATGTTAGGAATTCAAACTGAGACTATTTTAAGACATGAGGACACACAAGTACACACTCCATCAGCCCTCAGAAGGGTGACATCATCAGACATTATGTGGACACTGGAGAACTCCACTGTACACTTCAGAGGGAGTGCCAGTGACAAGGCAAATGACATCTTAGTGTGGTTAGGAAAAGAGTTTTGATCTCCCAGATACTCTGAAAATGTCTCAGAACCCCCATCAGTCCCTGGACCACACTTGGAGAACCTTTGAACGGGGGCACGGAATGTTGTACATGATGGAATTCCTGCAGTAACTCTTCAAGCCCTCAGATAAGATGCTGAATGATGGAATCACAACTGTGGTTGGATTTCTTGAGATACATCTACCAGTTGATGTGCAGACAAGTCAGAATGGTTCACCCGGCCAGAGGAGAAAAATCAGAGGAAGCCAGGAAGAAGCATAGTCGAGAAATTGTAGAAATCACGGGGCGGGCCCTGAGTTCACGCGAGCTATGAAATTTGAAGGTTTGGATCCAATTTGTGTAAATCTGCCAGAAGCAGAAATGCCCCATGTATCATCTGGGTTCAAGCTTGTGGTAAGGTCAAAAATGTAACTTGGCTTGAAGACCTTGAATCCTAAGGCAGCACCTGTGCCCCCTGCCGTGAGATCAGTGTCTGCCCTCAACCTTCTACCCCATCCTCTTTCCCAGTGCTTGAGGAAACAGGAAGCTGCTGCAACCAAAATAAAATATCCAGTTTTTTTTTTGTTTTTTTTTTTTTTTTTTTAACCTGAGGAAAAGCTGTAATTTGCAAGGAGACAGAATGCAACAAGCATACACTTGTCAGAATGGGAGAAGGTTCTGTGAGCCCAGCGTTGCTTCAGTTTTAAGACTGGACTGATTCCTGCAATTCTGTTGGCTTTTTGCCTCATCGAGAGCCAAGCCAGTACCATAAACGGGAAGTCAGTGAAGAGCATTTGTGAGCAGCAGGGCTGACCCTTGAGCATCTGTCTCCAGGGAGGAGAGAGAGGAAGTGAATGCCTGCTGTCCCTTTTTGCTCAGAACACAAGGGAACTGAGGGTCCCAGCCCAGGGTCCCTCAGTCCCCTGGCCTAGCAGCACTTGATGTAATCTTTGTTTTCCCGGGTCACTGTGCTTCCTGACGGCCGGCAAGAAAATCAAGGCAGATGGTAAATAATAACAGTGTTAGCTTGGTCATCTAGATGAGGCCCTGCGGGGAGAAGGGAGGTTACAGTTCCTTGGCAGGTTCCAGGATGGCCTGTAAAGTGTTTCTGCTGGGACCACTGTTCTCTGTGATGTGACTTTTATCTGCCCCTGCCAGACCTTGGGGTTGCAACTAGGGGCTGCCCCCAAACCCACTGCTTCTCTGGTTACTGCTGCAGCCTCTTCCCAGGGGCTCTGCAGATCCTCGGGTCAGGCCAGATTCGCTGGCCGGGGGTGGGGGCAGGGATTGCCTGCCTTTCAGGCCCTCGTTTGTGTCCACAGTCCTGCTGGATCTCTTCCCTGGGCTCCATTAAAAGATATGGAATCTGTGCTTTGAGCAAGCACAACCCGCGGATACGACTGAAGTATAATTCACCCATTCGCCCCCTTTTTTTTTTTTTTTTTTTTTTGCTTTTTCAAAAAACAGCTTTATTGAGATATAATTCACATACTGTGAAATTCATCCATTTCAAGTGTACAGTTCAGTAGTTTTTAGTATGTTCACAGAGTTATACAACCACCACCACAGTCAATTTTAGAATATTACCATCAACCCAAAAAGAAACCCTGTATTCATTAGTATTCATTCACCATTTCCTCCCAACCCCACACCCAACCACAGACAATTACTAGTCTGCTTTCTGTTTCTACAAGTTTGCCTATTCTGAACCTTTCATATAAATGGAATCCTGTAATATGTGGCCCTTCGTGTCTGGCTTCTTTCACTTAGCAAAATGTTTTCAAGAGTTTCATCCATGCTGTAGCCTGTATAATATTTTTATTTTTTATGGCCAAATAATATTCCATTGTATTGATATACCACATGGTGTTGAACTCATCTCTCTCTTTTTTTTTTAACATCTTTATTGGAGTATAACTGTTTTACAATAGTGTGTTAGTTTCTCCTTTACAACAAAGTGAATCAGTTATACATATACATATGTTCCCATATCTCTTCCCTCTTGCGTCACCCTCCCTCCCACCCTCCCTATCCCACCCCTCTAGGTGGTCACAGAGCACAGAGGTGAACTCCCTGTGCTATGCGGCAGCTTCCCACTAGCTATCTAATTTACATTTGGTAGTGTGTATATGTCCCTGCCACTCTCTCACTTCGTCACAGCTTACCCTTCCCCCTCCCCATATCCTCAAGTCCATGCTCTAGTAGGTCTGTGTTTTATTCCCGTCCTACCACTAATCTCTTCATGACATTTTTTTTCTTAGATTCCATATATATGTGTTAGCATACGGTATTTGTTTTTCTCCTTCTGACTTACTTCACTCTGTATGACAGACTCCAGGTCTATCCACCTCATTACAAATAACTCAGTTTCATTTTTTTTTATGGCTGAGTAAAATTCCATTGTATATATATGCCACATCTTCTTTATCCATTCATCTGTTGATGGACACTTAGGTTGCTTCCATGTCCTGGCTATTGTAAACAGAGCTGCAATGAACATTGTGGTACATGACTCTTTTTGAATTATGGTTTTCTCAGGGTATATGCCCAGTAGTGGGATTGCTGGGTTGTATGGTAGTTCTATTTTTAGTTTTTTAAGGAACCTCCATACTGTTCTCCATAGTGGCTGTATCAATTTACATTCCCACCAGCAGTGCAAGAGTGTTCCCTTTTCTCCACACCCTCTCCAGCATTTATTGTTTCTAGAGTTTTTGATGATGGCCATTCTGACCGGTGTGGGGTGATATCTCATTGTAGTTTTGATTTGCATTTCTCTAATGATTAATGATGTTGAGCATTCTTTCATGTGTTTGTTGGCAATCTGTATATCTTCCCCCTTTAAAATTTACTCAGTGAGGCCCATTTCTCCCTTGCCTGGGGATGAACTCTCTGTCTCAGGCAAGCCCCATAATTTTCTCCTGGATTTTTGGTAATAAAATGACCTCTGGTCACTTTATACCACAAATACAGTTGCAATTCAGTAATTAAAATGGTCTAGTTCTAGATAATAAAAATTCTGAACTGGTTTCAATGCCAGCTTCCCTTCCCTGTCCCAGCCTGGCCCATGAAAGAGGTCTTCTGCTTCTGGAGAAGGGCAAGGTCTTTGTCCAGCTTCTGACCCAGAATTTCTCCTTTTCTTCCAGCTGAACTGGGAATTTCTGAGGTTTCTAATTCCTTGAGAGTTTCGCTCCAGGGGGAGGTAGGATTAGGGGAAGGGAATGGTTTTGGGGGATGGGGGGAGCAGTCCAGCCTCACGTAGACCCCCCAGTAGTCTCTGCCACAGAGCATCAACTCACTGGGGCCCCTTTGCCTGGGTTTACATGGTCCCTTGGCAAAATTTGGACAGCTCCAGGCCAGCATCCTCTGCTTAAGGGATGGGGCACAGACATTTTGGGGAAGCCACCCTACCTCTCTCTTTAGACATGTGTCTTGGTGGCTTGACTTCATCCCAGCTCTACAGTGGGTCCTCTGGGCTTAGGTCAATCAGCATATTCTTTCCTTCTTGCCACAAGGACTGGCTATGAGCACATAGCCGATCTGAGCAGGGAGGCGAGAGGAGACACAGGCTGGGGATTCTGTTCTAGAAGACATGGCCTTGGTTCTGTGGGAATGGCCAAAGAGACCACCTCTCTCCTCCTGAACAGTAGGGTATGAGGCTGAAAGGGCTGGAACTGTGACAACCATTTTGCTACCATAAGGTGAGAACGTGGTGCTGCCGGGGACCACAACATGGGCCCTGAGGATGAAGCCGAGACTAGAGAAGACCTGTGCCTTGATCGTGAGAAACCAGGTGCTGGTGATGAGGTCAGCTTTCCCTAAAGCAGTAGTTCTCAATGAGGAGGTGAGTGTGGCCATCCCCTCCCCGCCCTCCCAGGGACATTTGGCAATGTCTGGAGGCACTTCTGGTTCTCGCAACTTGGAGTTTACTACTGGATCTAGGGGTAGAGGCCAGGGATGCTGCTAAACAGCCTGCCATGCACAGGACAGTGCCCCACAACAAAGAATTATTTGGCCCAAAATGTCAGTAGTGCTTGTTGGTAATCAGCTGAGAAACCAAAGCCGAACTCTAACGCTAAAACTATATCTGGACTTTACAATTATATGAGCCAATGCGTTTCCTTTATTTTTTGAATCAGTTTGAGTTGTTTTTCTTGTGATTTGAAATGGAAAGAATCTTAACTGATAGTTTTTAAAACAATGCCACCTCTTCTTTCCTCCCCCCCGAGTGCTCTCCTCCATGCCTGTCCTCAGCCTTGCATATTTCCTCTTAGGTATATTGACAGACCTACTCCTCTCTCTCCTTTTTAGCACTTTTTAGAAATAGTGTCCTGCCCTTTCCTGTGCCCCTGTCAAGAATCCCATCTCCTTCAGTCTTAAAGATACTTGGGTGAAAGCATTTACGATTCTGCTTAAAAATTTCAAGGTCACTATTTAAATTTTTTGTTATGAAATATTTCAGACCTACAAAATGAGTGAAATAATGAGTGCCCTCTTATACTCAACTTCCACTTAATAAATAGGTCCCCTTCCCCAGAACCTTCCTCTCTTCCCCAAGAGAAACTACTATCCTCAATTTGGTGTTTACCTTCTTGTGCAGTGTTTTTGTATTGTGTTACCCAAACTATATATTCCTAAACAATATATAGATAATTTTTAGTTTTTTATATGCACTTGTATAAATGATATTGTATGTATTCTCTTGTGACTTGTTTTCTTTGTTCAATGTGTCTCAGAATCCTCTAGGTTGTTTTAGGTAGCTTTGGGTCTTCCAGTTCTGTGTGATGTTCCACTGTGGGAATTTCTAAATCCATTTTCATGGAGAAACACTAATTTTTCACAAGTAGAATGGATGCTGTTCTGAAGATTCATGAGCCTGTGTCCTAGAGCACAGAGCCTCTAGTGGATTCCCCTAGGAGTGGAATTGCTGAGTTGTAGGGTATGTGCACTCTCAACTCTACTAGCTGTTGGTGTCAAAGGTCATTCGGATTTTACTTATGCTGAATACATTGTATGAATGTGTTGGAGGACACAAATATTTTTCTTGGCCTCCATCTCTCTTGATTACTCCCGAGATTCACAGAGTTTTTGTGTACAAAGTCTACATGAATAACTGTGGCAGAAAGATTAATGACCCCCCCAAAGACATCCACATTCTAATCTCTGCAACCTGTGAATATGTTACCTTACGTGACAAAAGGGACTTTGCAGATGTGATTAATGATTTTGAGATGATTACATTATCCTGGATTATCTGGATGGGCCTAATATAATCACAAGGGTCCTTATAAGAGAGAGGCAGGAGGGTCAGAGTCAGAGAAGGGGGTTAGAGTGATGTGAGGGAGGGGCTGTTAGCCAAGGAATGCAGGAGGCCTGTAGAAGCTGAAGAAGGCAAAGAAACATTCCCCCATAGAGCTTTCAGAAGGAACACAGCCCTGCTGTTTTAGACTTCTGATCTCCAGAACTGTAAGATAATAATTTATGTTGTTTTAAGTCATCAAATACGTGGTAAATTGTTACAGCAGCAAATAGGAGACTAATACACAATACCAACTCAGAACAAAATGAGACGGCAAAGCTGGTATCCAGCGACCCCACATACCCACAGCAGTGCCTGACTTATAATAGACATTTAACAAATGTCTTTCCCTCACTTTTCCCCTTCTCCCCACTTTCAGTCCATCCCTTGCTCAGTCTTAACATTAGGTTCAATCAAAAGGGAAACCTCCTAACACAGGTTCTAGTATGAGAAAGTCTAAGAGATCCCTTAGGTGTTCTAACCACAGAAAATCGTATTTATGACATGTCAGGAGCTGCCCACGTTGCTTTCACGTGGTAGCTCATTTAAGCCTCCCAGCAACCCAGGGAAGTAATGATAATAATAATAAACAATGACTTATCATTATTGAGACCTTATTGTTGGTTCTAGGCTGCATTCAAAGCATCAGTTTAACCATACACCTAGGCATGGTTGTCTCCTTTTTTGCTGAGGAGGAAACTGAGGAAGGCTAAGTGACTTGTCATGGAGCAGAGGTTTGTCACCCAGAACCATGTGACCTCAAAGTCTCTGATTCTTTTATGACGAATTCCTGAGAACATTGCTGTAAGAGTTTCCCTTCAAAACACTAAGCTCTAGTCCTTCTCCCCACTCCAGTCAATGCGACATGGCTCCTCATGAATCCCATCCCCTCAAATCCCAGAGATACGTGTGTTCTGTTTATATATTATATTTGTTGAAAGAGGAACATGCACCTGCTATTACTAGAGTATGTCAATAGGATATCCCCAGACAAACACAGGTGTGACTGCATAAGATGGAAGACCTCTTCCGCACTTCCATTCCCCTGCAAACCTTTCCTCTTCCATCTGCTGCTGCTGATTTTCTGGCTTGCCTCCTCTCCTATCAGGGGCAACTATCAGAGGGTACCTATAAGCAAACTCTGATGGGTTGCAATCAACATGTTCCTAAATACATGTGTGTGGCATGTGTGTGGTGTGAGTGTGCTTGTGTGTGCACACATATGACTGCTTGATTCCTATGTGAGCTCGCATCCGGTCTCTGGGTTTGACCAAAAGTGTCAAGCATGGAGATCACTGTAGTCTTTGGTCTATTGATGAAGCTTGGGGATAGGAATAGGACTGTGCATGAATGAAGAAGCTTCAGTGGCCATTAAATTTTCCTGGCAGTGGTAGTTATGAGGGCCAGGAAAATATCCCATCTCTGATCAGGAAGTAAGTGGTCTTAAATGGCAACTTAGTTTCCCCCAAAGATATTAGTTGTATCCCCCAAAGCCATTGTCTTCTCCCTACAAAATTCATTGCCCCCTCCCACAAATTCATTCTCTTCTTCTTCCTGAGCACATATGCCCTCACAGACTATCTACCCAACCTCTCCTGCAGGTAAGTGTAACCACATGACTAAGTACAGGGCAATGGAATGTGAACAGAAGTGATATGTGTAGGTTCTGGGTCACCTCCAGTGGAAGGCAAGTTACCTTTCCTGGCTGTGGCTCTGTTTCCCTTCCTGAAATCTAGAATCCTGATGTGCCAGGGAACCTGGCTTCAGCAATACAAACCAGGGGAAAATCCCAGGGAATAGAAGAACAACAAGGTGGAAGGGATCTGGGCTCCTGACTGACTTCATGGAGCAGAGCTGCCCATCAGGCTAGACTGTCTGGACTGTTATACGAGTGGGAAATAAACTTCTACTTTATTTCAGCCACTCTGTCTTGGAGTGTTTTTGTTAAAGAAGCTGAGTAGTTTTACTTTAATTAATATAACTACACTGTACACAGCACCAAGAGAGTGATTACTCAGGCTTTACACTTGTAGAAAGATTAACGTTATTTAGGAGAATAAGCCTTGGTTTTTGACTGCATGGATTACAAACCGGATCATTCTCCCATCTCTACTGCTCTCTTGACTATAGAGTGAAATTGCGTCTTAAGTTGGGGTTAATTTCTGAAGTTAGGGTATAAAGTAAAAAAATGATTAATATTCAGAATACGCTTTAATACTCTCAGTAAGTCCAAGGCAGTAGTGTTTTCTTCCAGCATTGAACTATGGCTGTGTCTTTGGTTGAGCTTTTGATGAGGACTGACATTTAAGGACCTTATTTTGAAAAACATGTTTTGATATATGCTTAATTTTTCCTCTCCCACCCCCAATTTTTCTTTCTGGTGGCCAGTAGATAGAATTGAATTTACCCAAGTTTAACATGTATATGAAACCATTTAGTATAAACACTGGTGGTCAGTAGCTTGGCTGTCAGGAAAGAAGTGGATTCTGAATGCTGGTGGCCAGTGAGCTCCCAATCCATCTGGTCTGCTTCAGGTGCAGTTTTGCCTTGGGTTATGGAGCAGTGATTTAATGAGATTGCTTTGAGCAAAGATAGGCAGCCCCCAGAGTGATAGAGGAAGAAATTGCTTGCATAGGTAATTTTTTCTGTCTCTTTTCTCATCCTCTCTAACATCTATTCTAAGTATATACTAACCTACACTTAAAATTCCACAATGAAAAATCTCCTTTTTCTGACTTATTGCTTTAATAGATGCTTCAACACAAATCCTCAAAGTATTTTTCACTTTCATCATTTACATATCACTTTTGCAACCTCAGATTATTTATTAAATGTTCACTGTGGACATTTGGTAAAGAAAAAACATTACCCATATTCCCATCACCTTGCCATAACAACTGTCTTCATTTTAGTGTAGTCCCTTTTAGTCTTTGTCCAAATGGATACATTTTTCCTTATTTGTAATTATATCAAGAATACTATTTGATATCTGTTTTTTAAATTTAAAATTTATTATCAGAATCTTTCTATATAGTTACATCTTTGTAATTATAATTTTAAGAATTTCACAAAAGTCTATTGAATTTATAAACTATATTTTACTTCACAGCTGCCACAACCTATAATGGAGATAATATCCACTTCTCAGAGTTGTTGAGAAAATTACATGGACGTGTGGTGCTTAGCCCAATGTCTGGCTTATCACAGGATTGGTGGAGAGCATTATTTTTGGACTCAGACTTCTTGCCTTGGAATCCCACCTTCACCTCTACCTAGCTGTTTAACCCTTGAGAAGTTACTTACCCTCTCTGTGCCAGTTTCCTCAGCTATGAAAAGGAGATGATAGTAATCTTAGCTCATAGGTTTGTCATGAGAATTAAATAAGTAAGTACTACATGTGTCAATTGTTGTTGTCATTGTTATTATTACTATTTTAATTCCTCTCCAGTACACTTGGTCTTGGCCAAAGTCTGAGAACCAATGTTTTCATGTAATTCAATTTCATGTCTTATTGCTTTATCTAAAACTCCCACCATAATATAAATGATTATAAGGTTATCTGACATAATTTTTCTGTTGCTTATTTTAAAGCTGTTGTTTTAGAATTATCATTAAGTATTCAGTTGGGATTTTGTATACAATGAATATTAATTTTTATATAAAAGTGGATAGGGCTTCCCTGGTGATGCAGTGGTTGAGAGTCCACCTGTTGATGCAGGAGACACGGGTTCGTGCCCCGGTCCAGGAAGATCCCACATGCCATGGAGCATCTGGACCCGTGAGCCATGGCCACTGAGCCTGTGCATCTGGAGCCTGTGCTCCACAATGGGAGAGGCCACAACAGTGGGAGGCCCGTGTACCATTAAAAAAAAAAAAAAAGTGGGTATTTCTGTCCCTTTCTTTAAAATTCTTAACATAAGGTATAGCTGTTGGATTGTATCAAATGCTTTGTTTCACCCATTGAAATGATTGTGTTGTTTCTTGCTTAACTACTGAAGTGTTGAACATTTGTTCTCACTAAGATCTGCTAGGTTAGGTTTCTTTATCTTACCATTTAATTATTATCCTCTTCTTTTTGATGTCCTTTGAGTTTTTGTTCTTGTTGTCATTTCCTACCTCTGCCCATAGCCTCCATACACACACTAAGGAGTAGGAAAGATTTTTATTTTTTTTAATTATTATTTTCTGGCTGTGCTGTGAGGTTTGTGGGATCTTAGTTCCCTAACCAGGGATCAAATCTATACACCCTGCAATGAAAGCAGAGTCCTAACCACTAGACTGCTAGGGAATTCCTGGGTAGAAAAGTTTAGATGAAGTTCCTCTGGGCACTCCAGCCAGTGAATGAAGAAAGGCCAAGGGATGATTGAAAAGGACTCATTAATTTTTTTTTTTTTTTTTTTTTTTTGTGGTATGCGGGCCTCTCATTGCTGAGGCCTCTCCCGTTGCGGGGCACAGGCTCCGGACGCACAGGCTCAGCGGCCACGGCCCACGGGCCCAGCCGCTCCGCGGCACATGGGATCCTCCCGGACCGGGGCACGAACCCGCGTCCCCTGCATCGGCAGGCGGACTCTCAACCACTGCGCCACCAGGGAAGCCCGACTCATTAATTTTTAAACATTGACGTTGATAGACTAGCAACAGGTGAATATTTAAAAGAATTTAATGCATTTTGAGTGCTTATTTACTTAACATTTGAAAATTAATCTTAACACTTCAGTAATGTGTAATGTTAACTATTTCACTTATTTTAAACTTAAAAGGATTTCTTGTATGTGGTTCTGTGCTTGTTACAAGGGCAGACGTTTGACAGAATCACCTTATAGTCTTGGAAATCTGTGTTTAGTCACAGGCAACACTGCATGACTCTCTCAAGAATTTTTTCCAGGATTCATGAAGTGTTGTGTCTACTAGGAATATGATTGTTAATTGTGTTTAAATATAATATGTGCATAAATAATAAAATAGGCAATATTAATAACTATTAAGATCTTCTAGACCAGCATACATTATGCCAAGTATGGTTGATATGAATACATTTCCTCATTTTGCTGGAATAAATTATATATGCTTCTGCTATATTATTCTTTTAATGTAGGACTGATTTTACTCACTGATATTTTATTTCAATACTTCATATCTCTGTTCAAATATGATGTTGGCATAGATCTTGCTTTGTTTTCCCATCTTTATCAGACTTCAGGCTTTGTATCATGCTGACCTCATAGACCTATATGGGCACCCTGAAATTCTTTGTTTTAGAACAATTTATAACACACAGAAATCATTTATATTAGGAATAATTATCAGCATATCTTTAAGGTCCTTGTAAATAATCTCTTATGTAAGCCTAATACTGTTTTCCACTTTTCCTTTCATGAAGTTTGGAATGCCATGTTTTCAAAGACATTTTCCCCTATTTTATTGAGCTTTCAAATTATCTGAAAGTTTGGCATAATGTACCTTTATAATTTAAGAAATTATTTTATATTGCTTGTTATGTCAGATTCCTGATTTTAACATTGTTACTTTGAAATTGTTTTGATTAGCTTTACTAGTTTAGGTTTCTTTATTTTGTCATTTGCTTGTTTTCTTCTTTCTTACTTCCTTTGGATTTCTGTTGCTATTACTCTTGGTGACAGTCTGGCTTGCCTGTATGACCCCACCTCCTTTCCTTAGTCATAGACGTTTGGTTGATACAAACATAGGTCTTCCAAAAGGTAGGGTTAACCATTAGATTCTTACTCACTAAAAATGCAATTAAGAGACCAGAAAACTGTGATTGGTAACTGTAGGGAGTGAAGCCGCAACATCAGAGTATGTATGAACCAATACTGTCACCAGCAAAGCCACATCCAAACTGAAATTAAGGGAAAGGAGGATACCAGTCTGAGCTATGGAAGCTGGTAGTGAAAAGAGATAAATATGCAGAGAGAAGCAGAGTCCAGGGACCATGTAACCCCAGGGAGAGGAAGATGGAGAATCTAGCTGCCTTCTGTCCTTCTAGTTCCCCTGAGGTCTGACTATATTTCCTCACCATGAATTTCCATAAGGATCCTCCTCTATTTTCATGTAAGTCTATTTTATCCTTAAGCTAAAGTTTCTGTTTCATGCAACCAAACAAGTCTTAAGATATTTCCTTTTCTTTTTAAGCTTAATGCTTATTTGACTTATTTGACTTTTGTAAATAATAGAAGAATTTAAAATAATTTAAAGGCTAAAGTGATGCAAATTCATTATTTCTCTCACTAATTATTGTGAAATATTCAGGCCACTTGATTCTTTGATAATCTTTGCTTTGCCCATTTTCCCATATGCCTAGCAGCCAATACCATCCTGTATCCTACAGTTTATTCTCATAACAGTTGCCTTAAGTTCCTCCCAAATAGATAAGTTACCAGATTCTCATTTCACTCTCCCCCCCAACACCCCACCCGAATTAAAAATCCAAATTAGTCAAAAATAAAATCCATGTCTCTGTGAATATATCTCTTACCTACAAGGGAAAAAAAATGTTATCAGTGGTTATCCACAGTTTTCTTTTTCTTGTTTGTTCCTTCCTGTTTTCTTCAAACAATGAGAGTGCATTATTTTATAATCAGATAAATGCAATTATATGATACTAAAAAATGAACAATTGATTTTCTGAGTCTGACTTTGTGGTATTACAGAGGTTTTTAAATATAGTGTTTTTATTTTTATTGATTTCCATATTTGTTATTAGTTGACCTAAATGCAATTTTGCAAAGGATTTTTTCACTTACAAGCTTTAAAAATGTTTTGAGTGTTTTAACTTATTTTGCTTATAGAGCATTATTTACCCTACCACAAGCTTTGGAGGTAATAGGGTCACAACACTTTTTACCATCAACTCTGCATCTGCTCTCTTGACTGGTTCTGACTTGTCTTTTCCAAGCACTGGTAGAATGTAAGTAGTTGATGTGGGCACATTTGTTCATTCATTGTTTTCAACAGTTATTTATGTGGGATTTACAGAGTGTCTGGCACTGTTCTAGCATCTGAGGATTAAAAAATGAGTAAAACACATAAAATCCATTTTCATGGAGCTTATTCTAATAGGGGAGACAAGAATATAAATCAGAGTATAACATATAGAAATAAGAGCTACCCAGAAAAAATTGCTTAACTGGGATATGATAGAGACTGGGTTTTTAGAAAGGTATCTTTTCAGTGGCCATATTTACAAAGAGATCTGAAAATATGGGGAAATCACTCCAGACATCAGGGGCACAGGTGTGAATGTTCTAATGCAGAATGAGCTCAGATATTTGAGAAAGACAAAGAAGGTCAGTTTGGCTTCTTGCCTACTTCACTTGGGTAAGAAGTGTGGTAAAAGATGAGTCCAGAGAGGTGGGCATAAGACATTTCATGAAGGTGCAGACCAGTGGAAGGAGTGTGGATTTTGGTTTAGGTTGGTTATGAAACCAATAGAGCATTTTAAGCAGGGAAGTGACATGATTTATGTATTGAAAACAGCTCCAGGACTTCTGCTATGGGCAGGTGGAATACATGCACTTTTCCTATTCTTTCCATCAAGTACAATGAAAAACTCTGGACATTACATATAAAACAAATCTAAGAAAACTCTAAAAGGTGGAGAGAAATGAGGCTGGCTGGTGGGACTCAGGACCTGAGGAAGGACAATGGTGAATTCATTGTTTTAATTTTTTAAAATTTTGACTCATATATCCCTGATTTGAAGCTGAAGAAGCCAAGTAACACATAAATGGGTCTGACAAAGATCACGAAAGGGTCAAGCTAACGAGGCAGAAGACTTTTAGACAATAACCTCTCTATTCTAGCCAAACACCACAGAAAAAGGGTGGCCCAACCAACACACACCAGCAAAGACCAAGTGAAGAACTTAGACTTCCACCTTTTCCTGGGTGTAACAGGCACACCTACCCTTCTGGTCAGGAAGATATTAGTGAAGGCCATGTGGGGAGCCAGAACTCCCAACCCCTCCTGGCAATAATGAGAAACACACCCCTCCAGTGTTAATAGAGGTCAAGCTGGGAACCTGGACTTTTATCTCTACCTGACAGTAATGAGTTGGCCCCATCCTCCTTCCCCTGGAAAAACAGTGTCAGAAGAAGCCAGCTAAAAGAAAAGATATAAATAAGATCCATAACGTAATACCCCAGATGCACAGGATTCAATAGCAAATTACTTGTCATACCAAGAACCAAGAAAAGCTCAAACTAAATGAAAAAAAAAAACAATCAATAGATGCTCACACTGACAGAGGTTAGAATCATCTGACAAAAATTTTAAAGCCACTATCATAAAAAATGTTTCAATGTGTGATTATGAACACACTTCAAACAAGTGAAAAACAAAGTTTCAGCAAAGAAATAGGAGATATAAAGTAAAACCAAGTGGAAGTTTTAGAACCATAAAATACAATAACCAAAATTAAAAATTCATGATGGGCTCAAGAGAAGAATGGAATGGACCAAGGAAAGAATCAGTGAAATGAAAGATTGAATGATAGAAATTACCCAATCTGAACAACAGAGAGAAAATAGATGAAAACTAAATGAGCAGACCCTCAAGGACCTGTGGGATTATAGTATTCATGTCATCAAAATCCTGGAAGGAGTAAAGAAAGAGGGCAGGACTGAAAATGTACTCAAAGAAACAATGGCTGAAATCTTCCCAGATTTGACAAAAGACATAAACATAAGAACTTGAACAAATCCCAAACAAGATAAATCCAAAACATCATAGTTAAATTTCTAGAAACCAAAAATAAAATCGAGAGCTTTGAGAAAGAAATAACCTCTTATTTATAAGGAAAAAAAAAATCAAATTACACTGGATTTCTCAGCAGAAAACAGGGAGGCCAGAAAAAAGTGGCATAGCATTTTTTTCAGGTGCTGAAGAAAACAACCATCAACCCAGAATACCCAGTGAAACTACTCTGCAGGAATGAATGAGAAATTAAGACATATTCAAATGAAGGAAAACTATGAGAATTTGTCATGAGCAGACATACCTTAAAAAATGTTTAAAGGAGGTCTTGTAAATAGAAAAAAATAATAAAAGAAGGAACTTTCAAGCATCTAGAAGGAAGAAAAAATATCATGGGCAAAAATATGGGTAAATACAATAGACTTTCCTTCTCCTCTTGAATTTCCAAAGTAATGTTTGACAGTTGAAGGAAAAAATTATAACACTGTCTGATTTATTAGAGGAAATATTTATATAGAGGAAATTTTTAAGAGGAAATATTATATAGAGGAAATTTAAAATTTATATAGAGGAAATTTATTTAGAGGAAAATTTAAGATACTTTGTATTATACATTAGAGAAGGTAAAGGGATATAAAGGGAGGTAAGACTTCTATACTTCATTTGAACTGTTAAAATGACAACAGTAGAATATATTATATAAATATAATATAACACCTATAGCAACAGCTAAAAAGTCTTTTCAAAGAGATACACTTGAAAACAACTTAAATAAATCAAAATAGAATTCTAGAAAAATGCTCAAATAATCATCAGGAAGGTAGAAAAAAGGAAAAATAGAAAAACAAAAAAGAAATAGAGGCAAGCACAAAATAAACAAAAATAATAATAATAAAATGGAAGACCTAAGCCCTAGTAGATCAATAATTATATTAAATGTAAATGGTCTAAATATACCGATTAAAAAGGACAGATTGGCATGGTGTGTTAAAAAGTATGACCCAACTATATGCATCTACAAGAAACTAACTTCAGATGTAATAATATAGGTAAGTTAGAAGTAAAAGACTGTAAAAGTATATATCATGCAAATTAATCAAAGGAAAGCAGGAGTAGCTATATTTATATCAGATAAAGTAGATTTAGAAAAAAGACAATTACCCAAGACAGAGAGGGACTTTATATAATGATAAAACAAGTCTTGATCCACTAAGAAAACATAACAAATTCTAAATGTACATGCATAAAACAACAGAACTGCAAGATATGTGAAGAAAAAATTAATATAACTGGGAGGAGAAATAGACAAACCCACAATTATAGCTGGCTTTTAACATTCCTCTCTCAATAATTGATAAAACAACTAGACAACAGGAATATAGAAGAATTCAACAATACGATCAATACTAATTTGACATTTATGGAACACCCATCCAACAAGAACAGAATACACATTCTTTTTAAGTGCCCACAGAACAACACCAAGATAGAGCATATCCTGGGCCGTAAAACAAACCTCAACAAATTTAAAAGAATTGAAATCATACATAGTGTGCTCTCTGACCACAACAGAATCAAATTAGAAATAATTAGTAGAAAGACAAGAGGGAAAGTCTGCAAACATTGGAAACTAAAAAACACTTTTAGATAATCCATGAGTCAAAGAGAAAAGCTCAAGAAGAAATTTTTAAAATATTAAACTGAATGAAAATGAAAATACAGCATATCAAAATTTGGGTGGTCACAAAGCAATGATGAGAGGGAAACTTAAAACATTAAATGTACATGTTAGAAAAAGGGGAAACTTTCAAATCAATAACCTAAACTCTTTCCTCAACAAATGGAAAAAGAGGAGCAAAATGAAACCAAATCAATCAGAAGGAAGGAAATAGTAAGGGCAGAAATCAAGTAAACAAGAAAGAGAAAAAGGGCAGAGAAAATAAATAGAAGAAAAAGCTACTTCTTTGAAACTGTCAATAAAATTGACAAAACTCTAGCAAGACTGACAAATTTAAAAAGAGCAAAAACCCAGAGTCCATTTCAGGAATGAAACAGGGTATATAACTACAGACCATAAAGACATCGAAAGGATAATAAGAGAATACTTATGAACACTACTGTGAATTCTATGCACAAAATTTTGACAATTTAGATGAAATGGACAAATTCCTTTAAAAACACTAACTACCACAACTCACCCAAAATGAAACATAATTTGAATAGGCCTATAGCTGCTAAGGAAATTGAACTCTTAATTTAAAATCATTCCCCCCAAGAAATCTTCATGCTCAGATAATTTCATCAGAGACTCCTACCAAACATTTAAAGAATAATTAACACCATTTCTAAACAATCTCTTCCAGAAAATAGAAGAGTGAGGGAATACTTCTCAATTCATTTTATGAAGCTACCTGATAACTAGAGAAAAACAGCATAAAAAAGAAAATGTAGGCCAATATCCCTTATGAATATAGACACAAAAATCTTTAACAAAATAGTAGGAAATAGAATTTAACAATGTATAAAAAGAATTATACACTATGATTAGGTGGAGTTTATGATACAAAGCTAAACTAACAGAGTATTGTGAAGCAATTATACTCCAATAAAGATCTATTAAAAATAAAAAAATCAAAAAGTTAAATCAAAGTGATCTACCCATGTGATAGCATCAAGCATACAACATATCTGTAATGCTGGTCCCAAAAGGAGAGGAGAGAGAGAAAAGGACATTATTTGAAGAAATGATGGTTAAAAAAAATTCCCATATGTGACAACAACAACAAAACACATTAATTAACATATTTAGGAGCTCAGCAAATCCCAAGTAGAATACAGAGAGGTAATATAATATATAAAATATGTCAAAAATTAAGTACAAAGAGACCCACAGCATACATTGTAGTCAAACTGTTTAAATCCAAATACAAGAGAAAAACTTGAAAGCAGCAAGAAAAAAATGACTCCTCACATTCAGGGGAACAACAGTAAGATTAACACCTGTCTTCTCATCTGAAACAATGAAGGTCAGAAAGTAGTGGAATGGCATATTCAAAGTGCTGAAAGAAAAAAAAAATCGTTGATCAAGAATTCTATATCCGGGCTTCCCTGGTGGCACAGTGGTTGAGAGTCCACCTGCTGATGCAGGGGACATGGGTTCGTGCCCCAGTATGGGCAGATCCCACATGCCATGGAGCTGCTGGGCCCATGAGCCATGGCCGCTGAGACTGCGCCTCTGGCGCCTGTGCTGCGCAATGGGAGAGGCCACAACAGTGAGAGGCCCATATAGAATTCTATATCCCACAAAACTATTCTTCCAAAATGAAGGTGAAATAAAAATACTCTTATATATGCAAGGAATGAGAGCAGTACTATAAAATATAGTAAAGGAAAACCTTCAGACTGAAAGAAAATGACAGCAGACAGCAAAACACAAAGATACGGAGAGCACCAGAAATGGTAAATATGTGAATTAATATAATAAAGTCTATAAATATTTTCTCATTTCTATTAATTTCTTTAAAAGAAATAAGATTGTATAAAGAAATAATTATAACACTGAATTGTTGGGTTAGAACATATATGGATGCAATATGTGTGACAGTAATGACACAGAGAAATGGGCAGAGAATGGAGCCATATTGGAGCAAAATTTCTATATTTTACCAGAATCAGGCTAATATTAATCTGAAGTAGACTGTGATAGATTAAAATGCATATTGTTGAGTTTTAAGAGTTCTTTGTATATTCTGGATAACAGTCCTTTATCAGATATATGTTTTGTAAATGTTTTCTCCCTGTCTGTGGCTTACCTTTCCATTCTTTTTATGTTATCTTTTGCAGAACAGAAGTTTTTAATTTTAATGAAGTCCAATTTATCAATTTTTTTCTTTCGTGGGTTGTGCTTTTGGTGTTGTATATAAAAACCCATTTCCAATCCCAAGGTCACCTAGATTTTCTCCTGTGTTATCCTGTAAAAGTTTTATAGTTTTGTGTTTTACATTCAGATCTATGATCCATTTTAAGTTAATTTTTATGAAAGGTATAAGGTCTGTGTCTAGATTCTTTCTTTTTTTCATGTGGGTGTCCAGTTTTTCCAGCACCATATTTTGAGAAGATTATCCTTCCTCTATTGAATTGTCTTTGCTACAGTGTCAAAGATCAACTGGATATATTTGTGTGAGTCTACTTGTGGGCTCTCTACTCTGTTACATTGATATGTTTTGTCTATTCTTTTGCCAGTATCACACTGTGTTAACTACTGTACTTTAAAAAAATTAGAGTATAATTGTTTTACAATGTTGAGTTAGTTTCTGCCACACAGCAAAGTGAATCAGCCATATGCAAACACACATCCCCTCCCTCTTGTACCTCCCTCTCCACCTCCGCCATCCCAGCCAACTAGGCCGTCACAAAGCACCAAGCTGAGCTCCCTGTGCTATACAGCAGGTTCCCACTAGTTATCTATTTTACACATGGTAGTGTATTTATGTCAAAGCTAATCTCCCAAATCACCCCACCCTCTCCTTCCCCCTCTCTGTCCACACATCTGTTCTCTACATCTGCTTTTCTATTCCTGCCCTGCAAATAGGTTCACCTGTACCATTTTTCTAGATTCCACATATATGTGTTAATATACGATATTTGTTTTTCTCTTTCTGATTACTTTAAACTGTATGACATACTCTAGGTCCATACACATCTCTACAAATGACCCAATTTCATTTCTTTTTATGGCTGAGTAATATTCCATTATATATATGTATCACATCTTCTTTATCCATTCATCTATCGATGACATTTAGGTGTCTCCATGTCCTGACTATTGTAAATAGTGCTGCAATGAACATTGGGATACATGTGTCTTTTTGAATTATGGTTTTCTCTGGGTATATGCCCAGTAGTAGGATTGCTGGGTCGTATGGTAGTTCTATTTTTAGTTTCTTAAGGAACCTCCATACTGTTCTCCACAGTGGCTGTATCAATTTACATTCCCACCAACAGTGCAGGAGGGTTCCCTTTTCTCTGCACCCTCTCCAGCATTTATTGTTTGTAGATTTTCTGATGATGGCCATTCTGACTGGTGTGAGGTGATACCTCATTGTAGTTTTGATTTGCATTTCTCTAATAATTAGCAATGTTGAGCAACTTTTCACGTGCCTCTTGGCCATCTGTATGTCTTCTTTGCTGAAATGTCTATTTAGGTCTTCTGCCCATTTTATGATTGGGTTGTTTGTTCTTTTGATATTGAGTTGCATGAGCTGTTTGTATATTTTGGAGATTAATCCTCTGTTGAAAATATTTTCTCCCATTCTGAGGGTTGTCTTTTTGTCTTGTTTATGGTTTCCTTTGCTGTGCAAATCTTTTAAATTTAATTAGGTCCCATTTGCTTATTTTTGTTTTTATTTTCATTACTCTAGGAGGTGAGCCATAAAAGATCTTGTTATGATTTATGTCAAAGAGTGTTTTTCCTATGTTTTCCTCTAAGAGTTTTATAGTGTCAGGTCTTACATTTAGGTCTTTAATCCATTTTGAGTTTATTTTTGTGAATGGTGTTAGGTAGTGTTCTAATGTCATTCTTTTACATGTAGTTGTCCAGTTTTCCAGCACCATTTATTGAAGAGGCTGTCTTGTCTCATTGTATATTTTTGCCTCCTTTGTCATAGATTAGTTGACCATAGGTGCATGGGTTTACCTCTGGGCTTTCTATCCTGTACCATTGATCTATATTTCTGTTTTTGTGCCAGTACCATGTTGTGTTGATTACTGTAGCTTTGTAGTGTAGTCTGAAGTCAGAGAGTCTGATTCCTCGAGCTCTGTTTTTCTTTCTCAAGATTGCTTTTGCTATTCAGGGTCTTTTGTGTTTCCATACAAATTGTATAATTCTTTGTTCTAATTCTGTGAAAAATGTCAGTGGTAATTTGATAGGGATTGCATTGAACTTGTAGATTGCTTTGTGTAGTATAGCCATTTTTGCAATATTGATTCCTCCAATCCAGTAACATGGTATTTCTCTCCATCTGTTTGTATCATTTTTGATTTCTTTACTCAGTGTTTTATAGTTTTCTGAATACAGGTCTTTTGCCTCCTTAGGTAGGTTTATTCCTAGTTATTTTATTCTTTTTGTTGCGATGGTAAATAGGATTGCTTCCTTAATTTCTCTTTCTGATCTTTTGTTGTTAGTGTATAGGAATGCAAGAGATTTCTGTGCATTAATTTTGTATCCTGCAACCTTACCAAATTCATTGATTAGTTCTAGTAGTTTTCTAGTGGCATCTTTAAGATTTTCCATATATAGTATCATGTCATCTGCAAACAGTGACAGTTTTATATCTTTTTTTCCAATTTTTATTCTTTTTCTTTTTCTTCTCTGATTACCATGGCTAGGACTTCCAAAACTATGTTGAGTAAGAGTGGTGAGAGTGGACATTCTTGTCCTGTTCCTGATCTTAGAGGAAATGCTTTCAATTTTTCACCATTGAGAATATTGTTTGCTGTGAGTTTGTCATATATGGCCTTTATTATGTTGAGGTAGGTTCCCTCTGTGCCTACTTTCTGGAGAGTTTTTTATCATGAATGGGTGTTGAATTTTGTGAAAAGCTTTTTCTGCATCTATTGAGATGATTGTATGGTCATTATTCTTTAATTTGTTAATATGGTGTCTCACATTGATTGTTTTGTGTATATTGAAGAATCCTTGCATCCCTGGGATAAACCCCACTTGATCATGGAGTATGATCTTTTTAATGTGTTGTTGGTTTCTGTTTGCTAGTATTTTGTTGAAAATTTTTGTGTCTATATTCATCAGTGATATTGGTCTGTAGTTTTCTTTTTTTTTTTTTTTTTTTGTAATATCTTTGTGTGGTTTTGGTATCAGTGTGATGGTGGACTTGTAGAATGAATTTGGTAGTGTTCTTCCCTCTGCAACTTTTTGGAAGAGTTTGAGAAGGATAGATTTTAACTATTCTCTAAATGTTTGATAGAATTCACCTGTGAAGCCATGTGGTCCTAGACTATTGTTTGTTGGAAGATTTTTAATTACAGTTTCAATTTCATTACCTGTGATTGATCTGTTTATATTTTTTAATTCTTCCTTGTTCAGGCTTGGAAAGTTGTACCTTTCCATGAATTTGTCCATTTCTTCCAGGTTGTCCATTTTATTGGCATATAGTTGCTTGTAGTAGTCTCTTATGATCCTTTGTATTTCTGTAGTGTCATTTTAAATCTCTCCTTCTTCATTTCGAATTTTATTGATTTGAGTCCTCTCCCTTTTTTTCTTGGTGAGTCTGGCTAAAGGTCTATCAGCTTTGTTTATATTCTCAAAGAACCAACTTTTAGTTTTATTGATCTTTGCTATTGTTTTCTTTGTTTCTATTTCATTTATTTCTGCTCTGATCTTTATGATTTCTTTCCTTCTACTAACTTTGGGTTTCTTTGTTCTTCTCTTTCTAGTTGCTTTAGATGTAAGTTTAGATTGTTTATTTGAGATTTTACTTGTTTCTTAAGGTGAGCTTGAATTGCTGTAAATGTCCCTCTTAGAACTGCTTTTGCTGTGTCCCATAGGTTTTGGATTGTCGTGTTTTCAATGTCATTTGTTTCTAGGTATTTTTAAAAATTTCTCCTTTGATTTCTTCAGTGATGTCTTGGTTATTTAGCAATGCACTGTTTAGCCTCCATGTGTTTGTGTTTTTTACAGGTTTTTTCTGTAACTGATTTCTAGTCTCATAGCGTTGTGGTTGGAAAAGATGCTTGATACAATTTCAATTTTCTTAAATTTTCCAATGCTTGATTTGGGACCCAAGATGTGATCTATTCTAGAGAACATTCCATGTGCACTTGAGAAGAAAGTGTATTCTTCTTGTGGATGGAATGTCCTAGAAATATCAATTAAGTCTATCTTGCCTATTGTGTCATTTAAAGCTTGTGTTTCCTTATTTATTTTCTGTCTGAATGATCTGTCTATTGGTGTATGTGGGGTTTTTAAGTCCCCTACTGTTATTGTGTTACTGCCAATTTCCCCTTTCATGGCTGTTAGCAGTTGCCTTATGTATTGAGGTGCTCCTATGTTGGGTGCATAAATATTTATAACTATTACTGTACTTTTATAGTAAGTTTTGAAATTGGGTAGTTTAAGTCCTCTAACTTTGTTCTTCAGTACTGTGTTGATTATTCTGAGTCTTTTGTTTTTTCATATAAACTGTAGAATTAATTTGTTGATATTCAAAAATAATATGCTGGGATTTTGAATGCATTGGCAATGAATCTCTTGGTCAATTTGGGAAGAACTGACATCTTCCTATCCATGAACATGGAGCATCTCTCCATTTATTTAACTCTTATTATTATTATTTTTTGTCTTTTAAAATTTTATTTTATTTTTACTTATTTATTTTTACACATCTTTATTGGAGTATAATTGCTTTACAATGGTGTGTTAGTTTCTGCTTTACAACAAAGTGAATCAGTTATACACATACATATGTTCCCATATCTCTTCCCTCTTGCATCTCCCTCCCTCCCACCCTCCCTATCCCACCCCTCTAGGTGGTCACAAACCACCTAGCTGATCTCCTTGTGCCATACGGCTGCTTCCCACTAGCTATCCACCCTACGTTTGGTAGTGTATATATGTCCATGCCACTCTCACTTCGTCACAGCTTACCTTTCCCCCTCCCCACATCCTCAAGGCCATGCTCTAGTAGGTCTGTGTTTTATTCTCATCCTACACCTAGGCTCTTCATGACATTTTTTTCCTTAGATTCCATATATATGTGTTAGCATATGGTATTTGTTAATCTCCTTCTGACTTACTTCACTCAGTATGACAGACTCCAGGTCCACCCACCTCACTACAAACAACTCAGTTTGGTTTCTTTTTATGGCTAAGTAATATTTCATTGTATATATGTGCCACAACTTCTTTATCCATTCATCTGTTGATGGACACTTAGATCTGTATGCAGAAAATTATTTAACTCTTCATTGATTTCTTTTAGCAGAGTTTTGTAGTTTTCCTAATATAGTTCTTATACATGTTTTGTTGATTTATTTCTAACCATTCATTTTGGAAAGGTGCTAATGTTAGTGGTATTATATTTTAAATTTCAAACTCCAGTTGTGCATTGCTTACATTTATGAAAGAAATTGACTTAGGTATCTTAGAGTTGTATTCTTGCAACCTTTCTATTATTACTAGTTAGTTCCAGTTTTTGTTGAGTCTTTGGGATTTTCTACATAAATCTTTGGGATTTTTTTTCTATGAACAATGAAAGTTTTATTTCTTCTTTCCCAATCTATATACATTTTACTTCCTTTTATTGCTTTATTTCATCAGCTAGGACTTCCAGTATAATGTTGGATAGGAGTGGTGAAAGAGAGGGAAATTTTTGCCTTCTTTCTGATCTTAGGGGGATCATTTATTTTCTCACCATTAAATATGATATTATCTGTAAAATTTTTATAGATGTTCTTTATCAAGTTGAGGAAATTCCACTTTATTTCTAGTTTTTTGAGGGTTTTAATCATGAATTATCATGAATTTTGTTAAATGCCTTTTCTGCATCTATCTCTATGATCAAACAATTTTTCTCTAAGCCTGTCAGATTACTTTAATTGATTTTCATATGCAGAACTAGCCTTGCATACCTGAAATAAGTCCCAGTTGGTTGTGTTGTGTAATTCTTTTTATATTTTTGAATTTGATTTCTTGGTGTTTTGTTGGGGATGTTACTTCTATGTTCAAGAGATAAATGTCTTTGGTTCTTTATCTGGTTTGTAGTTTTCTTTATCTGGTTTTAGTTTTAGGGTAATGCTGGCTTCATAGAATGAGTTGGGAAGTGCTTGTTTTTTCTGGAGGAGTTTATAGAGGAATGGTATCATTTCTTCTTTAAATGTTTTGTAGAATTTACCAGCAAAACTATCTGGGCCTGATGCTTTCTATTTTGAAGGTTTCACGTAATCATTTAATTTCCTTAATAGATGTGGGTGTATTAAGAGCTTCCATTTCTTCTTGTGTGAATTTTGGTAGTTGATGTCTTTCAAAGAATTGGTCCATTTCATCTGAGTTATCAAATTTGTGGACATAGAGTTTTCATAATACTCATTTATTATTCTTTTAATGTTCAAGAGATCAGTACTGATGGCCCCTCTTTCATTTCTGATATGAGTAACTTGTATCTTCTCTCTTTTTTTCATGGTTAGCCTGGTTAGAGGTTTATCAATGTTATTAATCTTGTGAAAGAATCAGCTTTTTTCACCCATTGCTTTCCTGTTTTCACTTTTATTGATTTCTGCTCTAATTTTTATTATTATTTTTTCCTGCTTGCTTAAGGTTTATATTACTCTTCTTCCTCTAGTTTCCTGGAGTGGAAGCTTAGATGAAACTTAGATATTTATCCTTATGTAATATGCATACAATGATGTAAATTTCCCTCTAAGCATGGATTTTGCTACATTCTACAAATTTTGCTGTTATATTTCAGTTTAGTTAGTTTAAATTTTTCTCTTTTTTTTATAAACAACTCCATGACTTATGAATTCTCCAGGTTTTCACTTGATCTGTCACAGTTAAGTGAATAACTGTGATGATGTCATTTACAAGAAGTGAAAGGAACAATAAATAAAGAAAAGTTGTCTTAATGTTCCTCTCCAATTAAGTAGGAAGAAATAAAATGTATTATCTAAACAAAATCAACTCAATATGCTCACTGGGTAATTACTCCCATCTTCAAATCAATTTCTGAACACCATTAAATTTAATGAAAACTATTCTAAAAATCCCTGAGCAGGTCATAAAAGCAATAATTCATGAATGTTGGACAAATATAACATAAACTAGGTTTTTCATGATTAACAGGCATTTGCATGGAGAGGAAAATTTTTCTCTTGAGTTTTCTATTTTGATCCATATGTTACTTAAAAGTGTGCTGCTTAGTATCCACATATTTTGAGATTTTCCATCTCTCTTTCTGGTATTGATTTCCAGTTTAATTCCATTGTGATTTTGGAGCATACTATGTATGGTTTGTATTATTTTAAATTTGTTGAGGTATGGCCCAGAATGTTGTCTATCTTGGTGAGTGTTCCAGGTGAGTTTGAGAAGAATATGTGTTCTGCTGTTTTTTGATGAAATATTCTATAAATATCAATTAGAGTCAGTTGATGGTTCTGTTCAGTTCAACTATTTTTAACTGATTTTTTCTGGCTATAAGATCTGTCAATTGCTGATAGAAATGTGTTGAAGTCTCCAACTATAATAGTGTCTTTGTCTATTTCTTCTTACACTTATATCATTTTTTGCCTTGTATACACTTTGTTGTTAGGCCATACACATTAAACATTTTTGTATATTCGTTGAAGATTGACCTCTTTATCACTAAGTAATGTCCCCCTCTTTGTCCCTGGTAATTTTCCTTGTTCTGAAATCTGCTTGCCTGAAATTAATGTAGCTACTTCAGCTTTCTTTTGTTAACATGGCATATCTTTCTCTATCACTTTACATTTTTCCCCTGGCTTCTTTCAAGATTTTCTCTCTGTCTCTGATTTTATTATTATTAATTTTTTGCAGTTCTAATATGATACGACTCTGTGCATGTGTGTGTGTGCACACGCATGTGTGCATTTGGTATTTATTCTATGTATCATTCCCTGAGCTTCCTGGATCTGTGGTTTGCTGTCTGTCATTAATTTTGGAAGATTCTCAGTTATTACTTCAAACATTTCTTCTGTTTCTTTCTCTTTTTCTTCTCCTTCTTAGTTCCCACTACCTATATGTTTCACGTTTTTAAATTGTCCCACAGTTTTGGTATTCTGTTAAGTCTATTTCATTCTTTTTCTTCTTTCCATTTCCGTTTTGGAAGTTTCTATTGTCCTCTCTTCAATTTCACTGATTCTTTCCTCAGCTATGTCCTGTCTATCAATGAGACTATCAAAGGCATTTTTAATTTCTGTTACAGTGTTTTTAATTTTTCGTATTTACTTTTGATCTTAGAATTTCCATTTAACTGCTTATATTATCCATCTGTTCTTGCATGATATCCATTTTTTCCATGAGAAACTTTAGCATATTAATCTTTTATTTTAACATCTTTATTGGACTATAATTGCTCTACAATTGTGTGTTAGTTTCTGCTTTATAACAATGTGAATCAGCCATACATATACATATATCCGCATATATCCTCCCTCTTGCATCTCCCTCTCACCCTCCTATCCTACCCCTCTAGGTGGTCACAAAGCACCGAGCTGATCTCCCTGTGTTATGTGGCTGCTTTCCACTAGCTATCGATTTTACATCTGGTAGTGTATATATGTCCATACCACTCTCTCACTTCATCCCAGCTTACCCTTCCCCCTCCCCATGTCCTTAGCATATTAATCTTAGTTAAAATTAAAAATTCCTTGCGTGATGATTCAAAAATCTCTGTTATATCTGAGTCTAATTTTGATGCTTGCTTTATCTCTTCAGACTGATTTTTTTCTTGCTTTTTAGCATACTTTATAACTCTTTGTTGAGAGCTGGTCATTACATGTGGGTAATAGGAACTGAGGTAAATAAACCTTTAGTGTTGTCACTCAAGGTTTATTTTATCTGGCTAGGAGTTTTACGCCTACTCTGTTTACTATTTGCTGTAATTGTGGGTGATAATGCTTCAATTTTTCTAGCGTCCTTGTTTTTGTTTCCACAGTTCTCTTTGTGCTTCCCTAGAAAGTTCTTCTTTTTTTTTTTCTTTTTTTTCTGTAAGCGGGCCTCTCACTGTTGGGGCCTCTCACTGTTGTGTCCTCTCCTGTTGCAGAGCACAGGCTCTGGAAGTGCAGGCTCAGTGGCCATGGCTCACGGGCCCAGCTGCTCTGCGGCATGTGGGATCTTCCCGGACCGGGGCACGAACCCATGTGCCCTGCATCAGCAGGCGAACTCTCAACCACTGCGCCACCAGGGAAGTTCAAAACTTCTTCTTAAATAGGGTTTGAAGGTGGCAGTTTTTCTGCTACAATCCTCTGTTGTTATGTAGGCACTCTATCATGGTGGTGAGGTATGGGGGGAAGGGGAAGTATTTTATAATCCTGTGATTAAGTCACAGTATCTGAGTGGCCTGTGTCCCAAGGCTGTGACCTTCACAAGTGCTTCTCAGCACCCTCTCCACTCTTAGGCAAGACAAGAAGGGTAGAATTACTGAAGTTGGGTATTTTCCTTCCTCCAGGTAGCTGAGGCTCTGTTAAAGTAGTTTCCCTTGAGGGAAGGTGAAAAATAAAAAGCTCTGGGCATTTTTCAAAATGGTTACTTTCCACTCCACCTGCTAGAAGTGAGGCAGGAGATAAATGGGCCCCTGGCTGAGCAGCTGGAGTTTGTCCCCTGTAGACAGATACTCCAAGATGAAGATAATATCAGGAGCAAGGAGGAGCTGAGCCCTGCCCAGATAAAAGATAAAGAGACTACATATTTCTCACTCTCAAGGTCAAGGAGACCTTCCTGACTACACATGAGCAGAAAGGCTCCTCGGAGGTCAAAAAGGGAGGGGGCACCACCCCATAGTTACTGATGTCAACCTACCCATAGGCCTCTTCACCGGAATCCATTTTGGCTAAGAGACTCGCATGCACACAGGGGAAGACCCTGAGATAAACCAAATACAGACGCAGAACCAGGCAAAGCAAGATGATTGGCCAAAGAAAATCCAGAAGAAATGTCCCTTATAAGTGATTTAAACTACCATGAGCACACGACTCTCTTTGAGCTCACCTGTGTGTGTGTCTATTCACACATGCTATTTTCCTCCTCACAAACACTTTAGTAGTTTTACTACTTTCCGTCTCTTTGTGGAAATTCATTTCTACAAAACTGACAGGCTAGGGGCCTTGTCACTGGCCACTGTCCCCTCTGGTCTAGTGGCTGTGATTCGGTGCTCTGACTGCCATGGCTTGACTTCAATCTCTGGCTGGGGAACTGAGATCCTACTTTAAGCCGCTGCAGGCCAAGGCCACCTGCAGTCAGAAGCAGAAGGGGACTTTTCTATGATCTTCACAGTGAGAACCTGGTGGGGCTCCTGGATTTAAAACTCACAAATGTGTGGGAGCTCCCTAAGACTGGCCCCCAGGAGTATAAACTCTCAAACTAGACCCCACTAAACCTCTAGCAGTGTATAAATCACATTTTTTCTACCCTTCCTTTGCTCCCACAATTTCCACTTCCAGTAAGTTGTGTTTCTCTTTATTCCCCTGCCTCTCCAGTTTTGGGGGGAGTCAGTTTGTCCTGTGATCTTAATTCTTTGATGGATCTAAGAGAAGTTGTTGATTTTCAGTTTTGTTAGCTTTTTTCTTGTTGTGAGAACATGAGCGGCAACCTCCAAGCTCTTTACATGTTGGAGCGGAAAACAACGTCCCGGGTTGTTTTTTAAAGTTAAGTTTAAATGATTAAAAATAATATGTATATAGTCCATGAAAATCAAAAGGAAAATTTTTAAAAATAGATAAGATTAGCTCTGATTCATTCATTTAGTCAACAAGTATTTATTGTCTACTAGGTTCCAGACTGCTCTAGGCACTGGGGAAACAATGGTTAATTAAAGATCACATTTATCCTCAAGGAACTAACATTTAAATGGGAGAGGTGCTGTGATGAATCAAATTACATTTATTTAAATTATAATTCCAGGTATTGCTAAGTGCTCTAAAGCAGAATATGAGGATATTTAGAGAGGGTGGGTGGGTAGGTTCATGCTGTTTGCAATTCATTGATCAAGAAAGGCCTTTTTGAAGGAGTAGTTTAAGCAGAGGTGTAGGGAAATTTAGGCTATGAGTTTAAGCTTTTGAATTTTATTTTATTTTTTTAACACCGTTATTGGAGTATAATTGCTTTACAGTGTTGTGTTAGTTTCTGCTGTATAACAAAGTGAGTCAGCTATATGTATACATATATCCCCATAACTTCTCCTTCTTGTGCCTCCCTCCCACCTTCCCTATCCCACCCCTCTCTGATGAACCTAGGGGCAGGACAGAAATAAAGACACAGACGTAGCAAATAGACTTGAGGACATGGGGGGGGGGGGAAGGGTAAGCTGGGACGAAGTGAGAGAGTAGAATGGACATGTATACACTACCAAATGTAAAATAGATAGCTAGTGGGAAGCAGCCGCATAGCACAGGGAGATCAGCTCGGTGCTTTGAATTTTATTGATATTATAAGTGTGATGGAAAGTCACTGAGGGTTTGGAGCAGACAAGAGACATGACTTCACAAACACATTGAAAGAATCACCCCAGCTGCTGTGTGGAGAGCAGACTGAACTGGAGCACCAGTTAGAAGTTACTGCAGTCATCCGCTCCAGAGCTGATGGCAATTTGGACCAGGCTGGTAGCCACAGGCGTGGTGAGTGTGGTCAAATATGGGATATATTTGGAAAGCTGAGCCAGTTGGAAAAATACAAAAGAAGAAAAAAATTTAAATACTTCTAATCTCTTCCTCCAGAATACCTATCTTGTCTTTTTTACATATATTTAATATTTTATTTGCTACTTTATCATATATTACAAATATTTCCTACATAAATAAATTCCATTCTAAAACATAAGTTTAATAAATACATAGTTTTGATTATGGAATGCACCAGAATTACTTCACCCATCCTCTACTTTAGGTTATTTTCAATTTTTCACTGTTTTAGAAACATCTATTATATATGTTTATTCTATTAGCTAAATGCACACATTCTTATTTCTTTAGGATACTTTCCTAGATGCAGGTGAAGGGTTTGCATGTTCTAAAGGATTTTAATATGCATTTATTAATCATTCTCCAAATTATCCTCTGCCCAGCAGTTTATTAATATCCTTTCCACAGCACTCTTATTAAGCATCATCTATCTACTCACCACAGAACATTATCTTTGCATTTAATCTTTGCCAGGTTTCTAGGCAACCAATGTTATCTCATTGTTTTAATTGGTTATTCTTTGATGATAAGTGAGGTTGAACATTTCCTTGACTACGTGGTTTGACTCTTCCCACGTCATTACTATGGTCACAGTTCACCTGTGCTGCCATGAAGGAGATACTAGTCCAGTGGGACGGGGCATGTCTACTGCAAGTGACAAACAACCTGTCTCACAAAATTGAAAAGTCCAGGGGTAGAAAAGTCATATCTAGGCCTAAATGGATTCAGGTCCCAGAGGATATTGTCTGGGCTTTGTGTCTGACTGTCATCCTTAATTCTTCTTTCTACTGGGTGGTATTTTTGATCTTAAGCTCTTAATGGTACCTCCGTGGTGGCAGTCACTCCAGACCTTACTCCTCTCAGTGTCAAATACACCTGGCAAATGCACCTGCCGCTGCCCAGAAATCACACCCAAAGCCTCAGGCACCCCACTGGTTCTGAGGGCTGAGCTGCAGATCCCAAGCCAAGCCTGGGGAGTGTGGGCCTCCCGTTGGCTTGGGTTTGGGTCACACATTCTGTCCCTGGGACTAGGGGTAGGGTCAGCCTCTTTCAAAATGGACTGAGGAGGAGGAAAGCAGGGAGCTTCAACTGAACATTGAGATACCATTATCACTTTGGGGCAAAAATGGGAAACTTTCACCACCAATTTCCACCACAAAAGAAGTAAATAACCCTTCTCTCTCTCTACCCTCTCTGGTTCACTGAATTCATCAAGGACTCTTTTTCTAATATCTATGGCCCTTGGCTGGGCAGAGTTGAGAGTGGCTAGCCACTTCATCTTCAATGTAATGCCACAGGGTACATATTTATTGATTACATACAATAGGCAAGAAATAGCAATGGTGCTGGAGAGGAATGGTGCCTCTTTCACTGAAAGAGGCAGAAACAAACAACCATAATTCAAAGTAAAACTGAAGTGAGGGCTAAATGCAGATGAAATGACCCGAGGAGACTAGATAAACTCGGGTGGAGGAGTGCATCATCCTGGGAAGGCTCTTCGGATGCAGCACTTGAGCTGAGCCCTCAAGACTGAGCCGGTTTTCCATAGGTAGAGAGAATAATGGGGACCCCCCCCCCCAGAGCCCACAGCATACAATATATGGTTTCCAAACCCTTTCTTTTTTTTTTTTTTTTTTTTTTTTTTTTTTTTTTTTTTTAACATCTTTATTGTAGTATAATTGTTTTACAATAGTGTGTTAGTTTTCCCTATACAACAAACTAAATCAGTTATACATACACACATGCTCCCACATCTCCTCCCTCTTGCATCACCCTCTCTCCCACCCTCCCTATCCCACCCCCCCAGGCGGTCACACAGCACAGAGGTGATCTCCCTGTGCTATGCAGCAGCTTCCCACCAGCTATCTAATTTACAATTGATAGTGTATATATGTCCCTGCCACTCCCCCACTTCGTCACAGCCCACCCCTCCCCCTCCCCATATCCTCAAGTCCATGCTCGAGTAAGTCTGTGTTTTATTCCCGTCCTACCACTAACCTCTTCATGACATTTTTTTCCCTTAGAGTCCATATATATGTGTTAGCATACGGTATTTGTTTTTCTCCTTCTGACTTACTTCACTCTGTATGACAGACTCCAGGTCCATCCACCTCATTATAAATAACTCAGTTTCATTTCTTTTTATGGCTGAGTAATATTCCATTGTATATATGTGCCACATCTTCTTTATCCATTCATCTGTTGATGGACATTTAGGTTGCTTCCATGTCCTGGCTATTGTAAATAGAGCTGCAATGAACATTTTGGTACATGAGTCTTTCTGAATTATAGTTTTCTCAGGGTATATTCCCAGTAGTGGGATTGCAGGGTCATATGGTAGTTCTATTTGTAGTTTTTTAAGGAACCTCCATACTGTTCTCCATAGCGGCTGTATCAATTTACATTCCCACCAGCAGTGCAAGAGGGTTCCCTTTTCTCCACACCCTCTCCAGCATTTATTGTTTCTAGAGTTTTTGATGATGGCCAATCTGACCGGTGTGAGATGATATCTCATTGTAGTTTTGATTTGCATTTCTCTAATGATTAATGAGGTTGAGCATTCTTTCATGTGTTTGTTAGCAATCTGTATATCTTCTTTGGAGAAATGTCTATTTAGTTCTTCTGCCCATTTTTGGATTGGGTTGTTTGTTTTTTTGTTATTGAGCTGCATGAGTTGCTTATAAATTTTGGAAATTAATCCTTTGTCAGTTGCTTCATTTGCAAATATTTTCTCCCATTCTGAGGGTTGTCTTTTGGTCTTGTTTATGGTATCCTTTGCTGTGCAAAAGCTTTTAAGTTTCATTAGGTCCCATTTGTTTATTTGTGTTTTTATTTCCATTTCTCTAGGAGATGGGTCAAAAAGGATCTTGCTGTGATTTATGTCGTATAGTGTTCTGCCTATGTTTTCCTCTAAGAGTTTGATAGTGTCTGGCCTTACATTTAGGTCTTTAACCCATTTTGAGTTTATTTTTGTGTGTGGTGTTAGGGAGTGTTCTAATTTCATACTTTTACATGTAGCTGTCCAGTTTTCCCAGCACCACTTATTGAAGAGGCTGTCTTTTCTCCACTGTATATCCTTCCCTCCTTTATCAAAGATAAGGTGACCATATGTGCGTGGGTTTATCTCTGGGCTCTCTATCCTGTTCCATTGATCTATATTTCTGTTTTTGTGCCAGTACCATATTGTCTTGATTACTGTAGCCTTGTAGTAGAGTCTGAAGTCAGGGAGCCTAATTCCTCCAGCTCCATTTCTCGTTCTCAAGATTGCTTTGGCTATTCGGGGTCTTTTGTGTTTCCATACAAATTGTGAAATTTTTTGTTCTAGTTCTGTAAAAAATGCCAGTGGTAATTTGATAGGGATTGCATTGAATCGGTAGATTGCTTTGGGTAGTATAGTCATTTTCACAATGTTGATTCTTCCAATCCAAGAACATGGTATAGTTCTCCACCTATTTGTATCATCTTTAATTTCTTTCATCAGTGTCTTATAGTTTTCTGCATACAAGTCTTTTGTCTCCTTAGGTAGGTTTATTCCTAGATATTTTATTCTTTTTGTTGCAATGGTAAATGGGAGTGTTTTCTTAATTTCACTCTCAGATTTTTCATCATTAGTGTATAAGAATGCCAGAGATTTCTGTGCATTAATTTTGTATCCTGCAACTTTACTAAATTCATTGATTAGCTTTAGTAGTTTTCTGGTAGCATCCTTAGGATTCTCTATGTATAGTATCATGTCATCTGCAAACAGTGACAGCTTTACTTCTTCTTTTCCTATTTGGATTCCTTTTATTTCTTTTTCTTCTCTGATTGCTGTGGCTAGAAATTCCAAAACTATGTTGAATAAGAGTGGTGAGAGTGGGCAACCTTGTCTTGTTCCTGATCTTAGTGGAAATGGTTTCAGTTTTTCACCATTGAGAACGATGCTAGCTGTGGGTTTGTCATATATGGCCTTTATTATGTTGAGGAAAGTTCCCTCTATGCCCACTTTCTGCAAGGTTTTTATCATAAATGAGTGTTGAATTTTGTCAAAAGCTTTCTCTGCATCTATTGAGATGATCATATGGTTTTTCTCCTTCAGTTTGTTGATATGGTGTATCACATTGATTGATTTGCGTATATTGAAGAATCCTTGCATTCCTGGGATAAACCCCACTTGATCATGGTGTATGATCCTTTTAATGTGCTGTTGGATTCTGTTTGCTAATATTTTGTTGAGGATTTTTGCATCTATGTTCATCAGTGATATTGGCCTGTAGTTTTCTTTCTTTGTGACGTCTTTGTCTGGTTTTGGTATCAGGGTGATGTTGGCCTCATAGAATGAGTTTGGGAGTGTTCCTCCCTCTGCTATCTGTTGGAAGAGTTTGAGAAGGATAGGTGTTAGCTCTTCTCTAAATGTCCAAACCCTTTCTTGCAGAGCTCTGTGCAAATGATGGCTTGTAAATTACAGCGATTTAATTGCATCATTTATATTCCCTACAGATCCAAGGCAGATCTGATCTCAGCCTCTTTAAAGCAAACAGTACGGCCACATTTCTCCCTTATGGCAGATGCCAGTTCCTTCAATTATTTAAGCTCATTTGGACCCAATGCTGTGGTTCAGCTGCTCAGACAGGTACTCAGGCCCATGCCTCAGGTCACCAGGGGTGACAGGAAGGCAGGTCAGGCAGCACCGGGCTGGCCCCAGCTGTGTTCAGTCTGATTCTGATTGGGAGAGACTTGTTAGTTGTTTACTACCAACAGCTAGAAGGTTGTTGGTAGTAAACAACCTCCCTAAGAGTTACCATTTTAAATTTCTCCTCAAATACTGGCAGGAGAAGGTCCTGTGGAAGAAAAATGGACCTTGAGAGGTTATTCACTGACACAAGGTGCAGTCATGCTCACAGCCAAGCCAGGCGGCCTGATCAAGGGCTGCTCTATCCATTCCCTCTTCCAAATTCCCATCAATAACCCACTAACAATAACAAATTGCTACATGACACCCTCACCATGCACCTGATGAGGTGTCTGCAATAAATTGCCCTCCTTTTCCTGTTCATATTTCAGAGTCCACAAATATGTATGGAGTGCCCACCTTGTGCCAGGTACATGGTGAAAAAGACTGGGAGGGGTCCTCTCTATATGGTACTCATATTCTATGGAGGGAAACAGACACAAACAAAGGAAAATAAACTCACCATTTCAGAACAGTGGGAACACTATGAAGGAAACAAAACGGGCTAATGTGATAGAAGGTGACGAGGGAAGGGGACTACCTCTTATTGAGTGGCCAAGGATGGCCTCCCTGGGGAGGTGACTTTTGAGTCATAACTTGAATGACGAACAGGAATCTGCTGTGTGAAGAATCAGGGGAAGAACATTCCATAAAGAAGAGACAAGCCAAGACTGCGGAGGATGAAAGGAGGCCTGTGGGGTCAGGTTGTCATGAGCTGGGGGCAGGATGGAGGCATCTAAATACATGCCGTCTCCTTCTCTGCTCTGTCCTTCTCCTCCTTACCACCCCCCTTCTCCTTCTCCTCAACCCTTGCCCAAGCCTACAGGACTTCTCTCTGTCTGCACCTTCTAAACTCATAAACTTCTGGGAGTCCAGGATATTGTGTTTTTTTGAAAGTTTGGCTCTTGGCAAAGAGCCCGTTCTATTTCCATCTTGTGTGAAAAATATAGAATTACCGTGAATTATATTGAAAAATTAGATTCATTCACTGCTGTGATAATTTATCTCCCAATCTGTCTCAGAGAGTTAGCAGCTGGTGAGAAAATAAAATATAATTTAGGCAAAAAAAAAAAAATCACTTTTAATCTATGTCTGGCAGGGAGAGAGCCTATTAAGTGAGTTTACTCTTTGCCAATAAGGTGATTTTCTTTAGCACACCCTCAAATGAAATGTTGTGATGGAGACTAATGGGTAGCTTGCCCTCCTTGGATGGGCCCTGCTAACTGTGGATGAGAAGTCAGACCCCACTTAGAATTCAAAGCTTCCTAAGCTGGGTCTCCTCCCAGGTCCCATCTCCCTGAGAGCACCATGGACTTGCTCCTGCTAACAGAAGGACAGGCTTTACAGCACCGGGGTTTTCCATGACAATTTCTGCCTTGAGAAAGGAGGAGAAACAGCCTCCAGTTTTAAGCCTTATCGATTTAAGGTGCTTGAAATATTCCTCCCCGATTGGTAATGATGGACATTTTTCTTCTACGGAATGCCTGATTATGTGCCCTGGAATTGTTCTGACATCATTACATGAGTCAGAACACTGAGCTAATCGTGCTCTGTCCAGAGTCGAGTCCAAAGTTCCCTGTCCCTGTGAGTCAGCCCCCTCACATCAGCAGGCCCAGGCGAGGCCACTTGGGAACAGCAGGCTTTAGGCTGCACCTGCTTAGACGCTGACCAATGCCCCTCTCCGCTGCTTCCTGCAGTGTCCCAGCAGCCTTCTCCCCCTCTTTGGCAGGGGTCCTGGCCTCCCTGAGCAGAGGTGCAGCCCACCTGCTTCCTGGGAAATGGATTTCCTGGGTGGCAAGGCTGGAGGCGGGGGCGGGGGGAAGGGCAAGAGTGGCAGGCATTTGCTGCTTTCCATTCTTCCTAGATTAGAATCCTGCATCCTTGGGGAAACTGAGGCACAGGGGAGTGAGAATGTTCTGGACTGGAATCAGGAGACTAGGAATGACGTGGGGGTCTGCCAACTGCTTGTCATATGAGCTTGGGAGGAAATCTCTTCCTTCTCTCGGCTGGAGCTGCCTTATCTATAAAGTGAGGAGCCTGGGTGAGATGGGTACGTTTCCTCCAGCTCAGAGTTTATTAATCTATAAACTTGGAATGCAGGCTTCACCGAGGCCTGCCCAGCTCTGCTCTGTGCGTGCTGTGGGCAGAGCAGAGACCTCGCATCTGTGCTCAAGCCTCCCTGGAGTTCTTGCTCAAAAGAGGATGTGTCAGGTGGCTTAAGGGAATGGACAGGGGCTCTCATTTAGGGAGTAGAGGGGTGCATCAGTTTCTCACAGATGGCTTATACACGTGCACATCTGATGGGATGCCCTGCCGTGTGTTGACAGTTGACATCCTCAAAGCGACCTGGAGACTGCCCTGCAGCAGCTGATGGAGACCCCTCCTAGAAGTCACCTGTTTCACCAGGTGTCAATCCAGGCAGAACTGTGCTTCATACAGTTCCCCAAAGGTCTTGCTGACTTCTTGAACATGACCTCTGAGGTCAGGCAGAGAGGGAGAGGATTTGATTTAGGTTCAGTTTGAACTTGCAGGAAAGCCAGAGCTCTCCTTAGAGATTCCACCTGCCCCACCTCCCTCCCTCCACCCCTGGTCAGGTTAAAATTACCAGTAGAATATAAACACAGGGAGGGCGTGTACTGGTGCTCGAAGGTAAGCAAAGCTGATGGAAACGTACGTGGATGTTTGAAAGATAGAAGGCAGGCTGGTCCAGATGGAAGGAGGGCGGCCTCTCCCTGCAAAAGAGGAGGAATGGGCCACATCCATTCACACATTTAACAAATACCTACTATGTGCCAAGCATCGCTCTAGTTATTGGGGACATGGAGCAGAGGACAGAAAAGACACATTCTCTGCTCTCATGAAGATTATATTCCAGTCTGGGGAGATAGGAACAAGATATTTCAGAGTAAGAGCCGTTGTGGGACTCCACGGAGGGCGTGCATGTGTGGATGGGGGCAACAGGTTGTCTCTACAGGGTGTCAGGAAAGCGTTTCAGGGGAGGGGAGCTTTGAGCTAAGACCTGAATGATAAGAAGGGGCCGGTTGCGAGAGAGCTCACGAGAAGATTCCCACCTGGTTCTGGCCTGGGAGCAGCCTGGCATGCTGGAGGGACAGGAAGAAGAGCAGAGTGGCTAAAGCATGCACAAGGAGGGCTGGAATAGCGCAAAAGGAGGCCAGGAAGGCAAAAGGGGTGGATCATGTAGGGCCCTGCAGGCCATGGGGAGGAGTCAGGATTTTATGTGAAGAGTGCTGGGGACACACTGAAGGGTTCACGCAAAATAACATGAGCTGGTTTCTATTTTTAACAAAGCACCCAGTCTATGAAGAATGGACTTCGGTGCCCTCCTAAGTTAAAGAAAGAGATCCTGGCAGAACTCCACTCTTATCAGACCCTTCCCTTCATCTCAAAGGGAAGGCCTGGAGGTGGGCGTGGGCTTTGGGCACGTCAGGGACAGGTATGGATTCAACCAGGGCTTGGAGAAGCATGCCAGGGGCACAGGGTCTCATGAGTGACATCAGTTCCTGATTGGGCCAGGGAAACAAGAGCCACTGCCCCAGTGCTTTGGGGCACCTCACCAGAAACAGCCAGGTCACCTCCTGGTGCTTAGGTCAAGAGTCCTAAAGCCCTTGCCTCCCTCCCTCCCTGCCTCCCTCTCTCCCTGCCCCAAACTGCTTGGTCTCTGATCGTCCATTACATTTACAATAAATCTGTTCTTTCTTCTTCTCCCTTTTGCCTGAACCCAACAGATAAAAAGAGGGGCCCATCCCGACCATCTCAGCCAGAACTAATTTCAACTTTCAATACTGAGCAAACCAACTTTGGCCCTGGGAGGGTGAAGGAACAGAAATAACCAGACACCGGGTAAAAAGTTAAAGTTCAAAAGATGGGGTCCATCTGCGACATCAGAGAACACATCTTCCTAAATAGTAAAATTATGGGAAGGAGCAGGAGATAATTTTAGACAACTTTTAATATTCCTCTCAACAAGATTCAAAATGTCATTGCATCTATGAATCTAAAGCAGAAAGTCAGCCATGAAAATATGAGGAGAGGGCAACTTAGGACACACTAGGCTAGAAGACTGCAGGGTGAGGGTGAGGGGCCTTAGCTAAATCCTGGCTCCACACTTGCTGCTTCTGTGCTCATGGGCAAGTTATAGAGCTCGTCAATTTCCTACAAAAAGGGGATTTAAAAGAGTTCTTCCAGGAGGGTTGCATGGCTTAACCAAGATACCAGTGTATGATCAGTACTTAGCACAATGCCAGGTACTCATGAAGCACCCAATAAACATTATTCTTCTTGAGAAAGTGCATGAAAATGTATGTGATTGCTTAATTTGAAGATCGCAATGAAGGCAGAGAACAGCAGGTTACATTCTTCAGGAAACCGAGAACAAAGTGGAAAGTTTGGGAAATTCCCGCTGATTTCAAAAGAAAAGAAATAAAAAGTGAAAATAACAAGGCTTTTAAAAAGGAGAGGCATAAACCGCAGGCACAATCAATTCCAAACAGGAAGTGGAGTAGGTGAATACAGAGCAAATGTGGTTGAATTAATTACTTTTATAAAACAGGAAAACATTTTCTGATTTTTCTGCAAATCGAAAGGACAGACTGAGCCACAGGAAAGGAAAACCGACCCAAAACTAGAAACAGCCTCGTGAGAATTTTGTATCGCAGGGATACGGAAAAAGATTGGCCAGATGTAAGAGAAAAGAGAAGTTCATTACAAAGGAAGAAAATCAGGTTAGCTTTGTATCTTCTCACAGAACTAAACTCCAGATGAGAAGAAGCAATAGGACAGGTAAAGCATGATGGCGAATTCTGATGGTCATTCTGGGCTATCATTCCCTTGAGGACAGCAGAAGAAGGGTTTCTCTTACATGAAGGGGCTCAGAAGTACACTTTCCATGGGACCATGGAGGTGATGAAAAAAAATCACTTGAAGATATGGCCTACTGCTTCAGAAATGAATTAAATTCAGAATTTAAAGAACTAAGATGAAGCTAAAGCCCAGTGATGATCTTTAATGAAGTTTTATAATATGCAAATATTTTTAAAAAATCCTTGAAATAAGTTAACACAAACCCAGATGCAATACCCTGCATTTCTTTTTTAAAAAAATTTTTATTGAGGTACAATCGACATAGAATATTCAGTTAGTTTCAAGTGTACAGAATAATGGTTTGATATTTGTATACACTGAGAAATAATCACAATGAGTCTAGTTAGCACCCGTCACCATATATAATTACAAAATTTTTTTCTTGTGATGAGAACTTTTAAGATCTATTTTCTTAGCAACTTTCAAATATGCAGTACAGTATTATTAACTATAGTCACCATGCTGTATATCACCTTCCCATGACTTATTTATTTTATAACTAGAATTTTGTACCTTTTGACCCCCTTCACCCATTTTTCCACTCCCCACCCCAATCCCCCTACAGCCACCAATCTTTTCTCTGTATCTATGAGTTTGTGGGTGTTTGTTTTATATTCCATATATAAGTGAGATCCTGTGTCTTTCTCTGACTTATTTCACATGGCATAATACCCTTGAGGTCCATCCATGTTGTCACAAATGGTAAGGTTTCATTCTTATTTATGGCTAAATTACATATATTTGTATATATAAATGTATATATGTAATACATACATTTTTTTTAATCCATTCATCCATTGATGAACACTTAAGTTGCTTTCATGTCTCGGCTATTGTAAATAATACTGCAATGGACATGGGGGTGCATGTATTTTTTTGAGTTAGCATTTTCATTTTCTTTGGATTAATACTCAGAAGCAGGATTGCTGGATCATATGGTAGTTCTAGTTTTAATTTTTTGAGGAATTTCCATACTGTTTTCCATAGTGGCTCCAATCCAATTTACATCTCCACCAACAGAGCACAAGTATTCCCTTTTCTCCACATTCTTGCCAACACTTTTTATTTCTTGTCTTTTTGATAGGTTATTAGTCATTCTAATAGGTTCTTTTTTTTTTTTAACTGAGACCTGGGGATGATGGGAAAGAATTCAAAATTTATTAGATTTCTCCTCTTTCTCAAAGAGGTATTGATAAAAGTTTATTTTTTTGACATGAAGTAGGGTCATTTTTTTACATTTAAAAATGATGTTTCAGGGATAAAAAAAGGGATATAAAGTTCAAATTAATCAGACAAGAAGAACAGAGAAAATTCATTTCCAGACAACAACGACAGCAAAAGCAGAACAAAGAAGATAATAAGTAAGTATAAAAATAAAAGCTTAAAATAACAGAAATAAAACTGCCTAGTGTTCATTGTGAAAACGGATGTGAATGAGCTAAGCATCCTTGTTAAAATTAAGAGTCTCAATTAAATGATGAATTGAAATCCACCAAGTTTATATCACAGGAAAGTTAAAACCCTACTCTAGAACATAAAAGAAAGTGAATTAATGTCAAAATACACCATGTTCCTTGATAAGAAGTTTCAACATTTTAAAGATTTAATTTATTTCTAATTGACTCATAAATACAATATAATTCTGGTAAATATTCAAAGAGAATTTTTAAAACTTAGCAAAATGGTTTTTAAATTATTCAGGAAGAATAAACATAGGAGAAATCAAAACAAAAATAGAAGCAGTGGAATAAAGAAGGCTCTTACTTTTAGACATTAAAATATATATTAAAGGTACATTAATAGAGGGAATATGGTATGGGTATAAAATGAAGGTATCGTTGCAATATACTAGAATTCCCCAGAAAAGACCCACATAAATAAGGCAGCATTTCATGCTATTGGGTAAGAATAGATTATTCAGTACTTTGTGGTGAGGTAACTTGTTAATTATTGGAAATTAATAAAATTGTATCACTACATCATAGCACATACCTAAATGAATACTGAATTGATTACAATGTTAAATGTAAAAGATAAAACCATACAACAACTAAAATAAAATAAAGATAAAACAAGGCTAAATATTTGCTTGCTCTCTGGACAGAGAGGGATTTCTAGACCAAAAGGCACAAGAAGAAAAAAACACAACAGAAGAAAATGTAGGGCTTGACTACATAAATATTAGATAATAACAATAACAATAATAATAACTTCTCTTTTTCAAACAGTCCATAAATCAAGTTTAAAGGAGAATAAACAAAACTGGAAACTGATCTCTCTCTCTCTCTCTCTCTCTCTCTCTCTCTCTCACACACACACACACACACACACACACACACACAAGGTTAATGTCCTGACTATATAGAAATTAATAGCAATTAGAAAAAAAAAAGCACCTAACTGGAAAAACTGGGCAAAATGCACAAACTGATAAATTACAAATGAAGAAACACAAGTGGCCAATCAACATACGAAAAAATGTTCAACCTCATTAGTTAACAAAGATATTCAACATGACTGTCAAATTGAAATACATTAAAACATACACAATTACTGAGTGCTGGAAAGGTTACAAGAAGCAGACACTCTTATGCACCTATGGGTGGAGATGTTAGAAATATACATCAAAATCCTTAAAAATGTTCATAATCTTAGGTATATATATATATATATATATATATATATATATATATATATATATATATATAGCCCATTCCTAGGAATTTATTCTAGGGAAACATTCAAGGATTTATACTAAGATTTACCTGCAAGGATGATCCTTACAGCATTTTAAAAGTGGGTCAAAATTGATGATAATACATCTAATATTTATAAATTATTTCAGTTTATCCTCAAACAGCCATGTGAGGTCTATCCTGTTATTATCTCTATTTTAACAGATAAGGAGATAGAAGATCAAAACAACTCCAATGCCCAGCAAAAGAGGATGGCTACACATGTCCTGGAGAAAAAATAATGCGAATGTAGTGAAATCATGCAAAATCATGTTTCTCAGAGGATATAAAGGGACATCACTAAGTGTTCACAGTACGTTTGTAAACATGTGTGTGAACAGGGTACCAAATATGTGGCCACATGACTTTGGGAAAAAAACATATAGAACATATGTATCTCCCTAAGAAAACAATCATAGATGGTGAAAGAAAGAAGCAGAGTGGGGGTGGGGAGGGCGGGGATGGGCAAGAGAAAGAGAAGACTTGGAAACAGTGGTTTCACTATGTAGGTTATAGAAAGATGATAATCTTAATTTTCTTTTTCTTATCATCCTTTGTCTTCAAATTTTCTTCAACAAACATGCACTTTTAGAATAAAATAGAATGTTATTTAAGGGAGGGGGACAACAATCAATGTCATTTCAAAGGTCTTCTTTTGAATAGAAAAGAAGGATTGTTTTCAGATTTACAGCTGAACCCTAATGGTATATCCAAGGTTGCTAGGGTCACTAAAGTTCACAAAGCTACCTGATCCTGTAAGAATAGGACTCATTTATTTACTTTGGAATAATTCCACCCTTTGGTCCAGGGAGTCTCTGGCTTAAAAGACACTCCTTAGATCACTAAGTCCTCCCTCTGGTTAAGGGTTTTGTTCTAAGGCTGAAGTCCCGGTGTATTTTCCAGTAAATATATATGTACTGATGTTCGTGCTTGCATACTGACGTGTCTGCATGCTTTCAGCTCAATGCTGGCCCCGATGGAATGACGAATTCTACTGCCCTGTTGCTTGAATTTCAACAAACTAAGCTCTCCACTAACAGGAAAAAAAATCCTCAGAGGTCCTGATCAAGTCACTGCAGCAAGGTGATGTGGGCTGCAGAGCGAGGGCTTCAATGTAGAAGGGGGTGTTAGGGTGTCTGTCAAGTCTGGCTGGTTTCAGGAATGCAGCCACCATGGTGGCCACAGGTAGATAGGTCACAGCTCTACCCAAAGCCAAGGCCTACAGGCGGGAGGTTTCCTTCCAGAAGGGCAGAGCTTATAAGAGGTGGGTTTTCAGATCAGCGAAATAAGAAGCGGCCTTGGATGACAAGCTACTATATATAGAACACCCTAAAGTCACCACCAAAAAACTATTAGAACTAATAAATGAATTCAGTGAAGTTGCAGGATAACAAGATTAATATACAGAAATCTGTTGCTTTTCTATACACTAATGATAAACTATTAGAAAAAGGAAGCAAAAAGCTATCCCATTTAAAAATCTCTTCAAAAGAATAAAATACCTAGGAATGAATTAACCAAGGAAGTGAAAGACCTATACTCTGAAAACTATAAAGCACTGATGAAGGAAACTGAAGATGATACAAAGAAATGGAAAGATATCCTGTGCTCTTGGATTGGAAGAACTAATATTAAAATGGCCATCATTGTAGAATGAGTAGAACTTTGAGTGAATAAGAAGGGAAACTCATCCTAGGCACAAACAGGGAACAGTACAAGCAAAAGCAAAGAGGCACAAGAGAGCTCTGGAGCTAGAGTGCCAAGGTTGGATCCTGACTCTGCCACTTACTAGCTCTGTGACCCCAGCCATGTTACTTAACCTCTCTGTGCCTCAGTCCCTTCATCTATAAAGGAGCCAATAATAATAGTACTGACTTCATAGGATTGGAGCGGAGATTTAAAAAGTTAATATACAGGGCTTCCCTGGTGGCACAGTGGTTGAGAGCCTGCCTGCCAATGCAGGAGACACACCTGCCCTTTTAATCTCCACTTTCCTACCTCTGCAGTGATCTTATAATCTGGGCTGGTCACTCCTTTATACTAGATTCCTCTGGTCACTTTCAAGCACCCCAATTATCTCCATTTAGTCATTAAAACACCCAGTCCAGTACAACAGTTAAAGCTCAAAGCTTCATTTAAAGTAAACATTCTGGGCTTCCCTGGTGCCGCAGTGGTTGAGAATCCGCCTGCCGATGCGCGGGACACGGGTTCGTGGCCCGGTCCAGGAAGATCCCACATGCCGCGGAGCGGCTGGGCCCGTGAGCCATGGCCTCTGAGCCTGCGCGTCTGGAGCCTGTGCTCCGCAACGGGAGAGGCCACAACAGTGAGAGGCCCGAGTACCACAAAAAAAAAAAAAAGTAAACATTCTTCCCTTTCCCCAGCTTGGGCTTCAGCAAAGTAGGGGCAAAAGCAAGAGGTTGTCTTCTCTTTTCCTCTCTTTGCACAACTCCTCTGCCTCATCCACCTGGCCAGGCTGCCTTTGGCTCCTATGGGGATAAAGCAGGAAGAGAGAGAGAGTTGGGGCAGGCAAGGCCTTACTGGACTTGCTGTGATTGTTATGGATTCTCTTTGGGCTTGATTGATGTTCAGTGTAACTCAGGGACCCTTCTTGGCGACACTCTTCCTGGGTCCACTTGGCCCACAGGGACCCTGGCCTCCACCTCACTCTTCTCAGTTGGTGGATGTGTAGCGAGGCCCAGTGCAGCCTGGCCTCTCCCTGTCTCCTTCACCCAGTCAGCCAAGCCTTGATGTCTTGCTTTATATTTCTCAGATGAGTGTCAGACACCAGCTCTTGCCTTCCTCTCTTTCCAAGGGGCACATATCAAACTCTCCAAGAGGTTCACTCAAAGCCCCCTTCTCCACTTGGCTTAAGATGGGGGGGACGTCCCTCTCCTTGCCGGGTGTGGTGGACGCACAGTGCATTGACTGCCCTCTCCAATAAATTGCTCAAGCTCTCATCCTGCAATACTGCAAATTGGACCCTTTATACCTTTGACATGGATGATGAACTAACGTTCTCAAAACTGGTTTTGGCCACTCCTTCCCATTTGTAAATCCTGTCTGGGTGGTCAAGTATGTCATCTGCCTCTTTTCCAGCCTGAGAGCTCAGGAAGGCAGGGGTTGTATCTATTCACAACTATTCACAACTCAGCTCCTCAAACTGCATTTGCCATTTAATTGGTGTAGCAGGCAGGAGAACAGACCGCCCCTCCAAATGTCCATGTCCTAATTCTTGGAACCCATGAATATGTTAGGTTCCATGGCAAAGGGGAATTAAAGTCGCAGATTCAATTAAGATTGCTAATTCCTTATCAGCTGACTTTGAGAAGGGGAGATTACTGGACATTGTAATCCATGTATAATTACAAGAGTCCTTATAAGTGGAAGAGGGAGACAGAAGAACAGAATCAGAGAGAGATTTGGAGATGCAGCTGGCTTTGAAGGTGGAAAGAGACCATAAGCCAAGGAATAAGGGTGGCCTCTAGAAGCTGGAAAAGGCTAGAAAATGGATTGTCCCCTAGAGCCTCCAGAAAGAAACACAGCCCTGCTGACTCTTGGTTTTAGCCCAGTGGGACCCATTTAGGACTTCTGATGTCTTCTGAACATCTGTAAGATAATAAACTTCCATTGTTTTAAGCCACTATCTTTGTGGTGGTTTGTTACAGCAGCAACAGGAAACTAATACTATCAGCACTCAATACAAACTGGTTGAATTGTAAGAGTACGTTGAATTGAAAGGTTGCTTTACAGATGTGGAAGGAAGGATAAAACACTTGAGGACTATTTCTTTAGGCCCTGGTGAGTCTGTTGAACCATTCCTGGATGCTCTGTCTGTCCACCTCTGTAGGGACGTGTATTCAGGTCTGTCATGCTCTGAGGTACACCCCATGGACAGTGCGAGGTTAACAATGCCAATTCCTGGTTTGCAAATTTCTCCCTTTCCAATCTGCTTGCAGACCAATCTCTTCTGAAATGTTGTTGTTGTTCAAAATTATAAATTAATATATGCGCCTACTAAATGTTTTTCTTGCAATTCAGATGAGTATTATAACATGAAAATAGAAGTCTCCCCTGCCAACTCCCAGCCCGTCAGTTCTGATCTTCAGAGATAAACTACTGTTATATCTGTGGATCTTTTCAGACTTTTCCACACATAAACCAGCATGCATTTACATATTTATTTGTGTACACACACATACATGAAGTATTTTAACACCAAATGAATCATACTGTAGACATTGTTCTACAGTTTGCTTTGTTCATGTAACAATATATATCTCGGTTCTCTTCTCCTATTGGTACATACAGATATACTTTGTTCTTTTTGAATGTTTGCATAGTGGTCCATTGTTTACCATAATTTCTATAACCACTGCCATCATGACATTTACATCTAGCTTGGTGCAAAATATAACAGATTCTTTCATGGTTAATCAAAAAATCCACAAACAGTAAAATGCTAGAGAGGGTGTGGAGAGAAAGGAACCTTCCTATGCTGTTGGTGGGGATGTAAATTGGTACAGTCACTATGGAGAACAATATGGATGTTCCTTCAAAAACTAAAAATAAAGCTACCATATGACCCTGCAATCCCAATCCTGGGCATATATCCAGAGAAAAACATGATCTGAAAGGATCCAGGCACCCCAATATTCTTTGCAACATGGTTTACAATAGCCAAGTCATGGAAGCAACCTAGATGTCCAATGACAGAGGAATGGATAAAGAAAATGTGGTAGGGGCTTCCCTGGTGGCACAGTGGTTGAGAGTCCGCCTGCCGATGCAGGGGACATGGGTTCGTGCCCCGGTCTGGGAAGATCCCACATGCCGCGGAGTGGCTGGGCCCATGAGCCATGGCCGCTGAGCCTGCGCGTCCGGAGCAACGGGAGAGGCCACAACAGTGAGAGGCCCACGTACCACAAAAAAAAAAAAAAAAAAGAAAGAAAGAAAAGAAAATGTGGTACATATATACAATGGAATATTACGCAGCCATTAAAAAAGAAAGAATGTCATTTGCAGCAACATGGATGGACCTAGAGATTGTCATATGAATGAAGTAAGTCAGACAGAGAAAGAGAAATATTGTTTATATGAGGAATCTAAAAAGAAATGATACAATTGAACTTATTTACAGAACAGAAACAGACTGACAGACTTAGAGAATGAATTTATGGTTACGGGGTATGGAGTGGGGAAGGGGGGTGGAGGGATAGTTAGGGAATTGGGGATTGACATGTATACACTGCTATATTTTATTTAAATGGATAACCAACAAGGACCTACTGAATAGCACAGGGAACTCTGCTCAATGTTATGTGGTAGCCTGGATGGGAGGGGAGTTTGTGGTAGGATGGATACATGTATATGCATGCTTTGCTGTGCACCTGAAACAATCACAACATTGTTAATTGGCTATACTCCTATATAAAATAAAAAGTTAAAAAAATAGTTAATCATTTCTTCCAAGGCCACATACTCACAGGCATTTTATGATGTTCATAGGCCCTGATAAAGAAGATGTGGCAAATATATACAATAGAATATTACTCAGCCATAAAAAGAAATGAAACTGAGTTATTTGTAATGAGGTGGATAGACCTGGAGTCTGTCATACAGAGTGAAGTAAGTCAGAAGGAGAAAAACAAATACCATATGCTAACACATATATATGGAATTTAAGAAAAAAAAATGTCATGAAGAGACTAGGGGTAGGACAGGAATAAAACACAGAGCTACTAGAGCATGAACTTGAGGATATGGGGAGAGGGAAGGGTGAGCTGTGACGAAGTGAGAGAGTGGCACGGACGTGTATACACTACCAAACATAGGGTCGATAGCTAGTGGGAAGCAGCCGTACAGCACAGGGAGATCAGCCAGGTGGTTTGTGACCACCTAGAGGAGTGGGATAGGGAGGGTGGGAGGGAGGCGCAAGAGGGAAGAGATATGGGAACATATGTATATGTATCACTGATTCACTTTGTTATAAAGCAGAAACTAACACACCATTGTAAAGCAATTATACCCCAATAAAGATGTTAAAAAGAAAAGTTAAAAAAATAGTTAATCATTTCTTCCAAGGCCACACACTCACAGGCATTTTATGACGTTCATAGGCCCTGAGCCTATGAAACTCAATTTTGGAATTTCTACCTCACATCACCCCAAATATACGTAAGTATGCCCACATTTTATAACATATACTTTTTGTTGTAAAAAATTAAGAGGATTTTTAAATGATTTTGCTTTTGAAATAATTTGGGTCTAACATTTAATTTATGGCTGACTACAATTTCTCAGCCATCATCATGCATAGTCAGGAATTCTTGCAAAGTGGGACAATTTAACCTGCAAATAGTTTGTAAATGTAATGACATTTTTATGAATATGAAATTTGACAATTAATGAATGTGAACTAATGCTGCACTTCACAAACATCTAAGCAAATGCCTATTAATTTTGATTATAGTGTTTTCTTTTTGTGTATTGAGGCCAATAGTCGTCTTTTTCGGACTCATATTTTTCTTAGGGCTTTGTGGAGATCACAATTCCTAGAGACAGTGAATAGAGCACCCAAGGGGTAAAATAGTCCTGTACCCAGTGCCCCCTAGTCGATGCCTGCACTCACTCTTGAGGTGAGTGGGTGAGAGAGTTTGGGTGTGCCTGGCCACCAAGTTCACCAGGGTGCCCAAGATGGGAGTTTCACAAGGTGGTCTGAGGCAGCAGATTGGGGCATGAAACTGGAATGAATGGGTCATAAAGAGGGACCAGAGTCACAGCTAAGGAGACAAGGGTCATAGCCCAGGGCTGGCCTTTTATAAAGGCAACAAGACTGGTCAGGAATTGGATGCCCCCAAATTCCTTATCCATGTGTTCCAACATTGTCTATCTCTCAGGGGCTTGATTTTATTGTGGGGAACGTTTCCCTTATTTCTCCTCCAAAGGGTAGCCAAACCTTCACGGTCTGGAGGTCTTTAACTCTGCCCCTATGCTCTACCTACAGTAAAACCAGAGCAGACGATGGCTGCTTAAACAGAGCTGATGAATGGGCAAATGAGGGGTCTCCAACAGGAGGTAAATTTTCCCATCTGCATTGCTACATGTGAAAATGTCATACTGATCAGAGCAGTAAGTGCTCAGGAGGGAAGGGCAACATAATGACAGAGACAATTTGGCATTTCATTTTATTTCCTCACACACACACACAAAATTAACATTTATGAAAAGATTGACTTTCTCCATGGAAATTCCTCTCCAATGTAAGCACTTGCTCAATGATGGGCTATTATAAATGCTTATGATCATGAGGATGAAATTTCTATAGCGTCAGATGCTGTTATTACTTTGAATGAAATCACTGTGAGGACGATTTCAGGCCCCACAAACCGCTCTTAGCTTTAAGAAGTCCCTGTGGATCAGGATACAATTTCCATAGCTCAGTAACATAGGCAGCCAAGAAGCGCGGGCAGAGCCACGTGGCGAGGAGGGAGGCCAAGGTCATGGGATGCCATGTGACCACGAAACCCATCAACAGGACAAGGAGAAGGCTTGTAACCTTTGTCTCTTGGGTTATCCCACCGGGATAGGGAAAAGCTCACAGTTTCAGGCACACACGGTATTTCTGTAGTTTGGTCTTAACAGACTCTGTGGGATTCCCTGGAGGTGTCCTGCCAGGTCCATGTGTGCCCTAGATATTCTTTTTTGGCACCCATCAATGTTCATCATCTTCCTCTCATCTGCTGTAGGTCACTGTGGAAATAACTTCTGCCACCAACAGTAGCAAATATGTCCATGCTTGCAGGGATGCTGAGGATATCAATATTGCAAGAGCTGCCAGGATGGCTGCCAATTCAAGATCATGGTTGACGCTGCCCAGTATCAAGGGTATATACACTGATGTTTTCTCCTTGTGGAAGAGGATGCCTATTATACCTATTATATTTTTTTCTAAGTAAAAGAAATCTGACTTTTAGCTAGACGTATTCCCATTCAGCAGAAAGACTATATCTCCCAGCCTTCTTGCAGCTACATGTAACTGTGAAAGTAAGTTCTGACCAATAAGATTTAAACAGGAATGCTGTGGGAGACTTCAGAGACTTCTCCTTATAACGACGAAGGTATGAAGGTACTTCCCTTCCCCTTCCTCCTTATTTGGCCCAGAATGCGGCTGATGTGATTGTTGGAGCTCTAGCAGCCATGTTAAATCACGAGATGGCCTTAGAATGGAAACCACAGTCTGAGGATGATGGAATCTTGCTTCCTAAAGGCCCCAGGAGCCACTACACCACCTTGTTTATGCCACTTTCATTTTGGGTCTTTATGTTTTTAAAATAAAAACCAAGCTAATTTTCTTCATATTTATTAAATAAGTTCTTAGAAAATGCAAATAGTTATTATCTACTATAATGTATTAAATCATCTTCATCGAGTTTTTTAAAATTGAGGTATAACTGACTTGTAACATTGTGCTAGTTTCAAATGTACAACATAATGATTTGATATATGTATATATATTGTGAAACAATAAGTTTAGTTAAAATTCATCACCACACATAGTTACAATTTTTTTCTTGTGATAGGAACTTTTAAGATCTACTCTTTTAGCAACTATACAATACAGTACTGTTAGAGTCATCATGCTGTACATTACATCTCCAGGACTTATTTGTCTTGGAACTGGAAGTTTGTACCTTAAGAGGCCCTTTTCCTAACCCCAACCCCTGCCTCTGGCAACCACCAATTTTTCCTCTGTATCTATGAGTTCTTGGGTTTTTCATTTTTTTTTTTTTTTTTAGATTCCAAATATAAGTGAGGGCATACAGTATTTGTTTTTCTCTGTCTGACTTATTTCACTGGGTCTTTATGTTATATGTAGTCAAACCTTATGCTGATACATACCAGTTGCTGTAGAAACCCTGGTTCCAAAGCTTCTGGAAACCATATAGCAATAGTTCTCTGAGATTTTTCTCACTGTCCATGGAAATCCTCTTACCCTGAACCCAGACTGGAGTTCATGGCAGCTGAGTGACATTGACTAATAGATGAAGCACTCTGCTAGGGTCTCCCTCTCCTGATATCTCCCCCTGACAACCCATCACAACATGCACCTCCACCCATTCTTTCCTGGGGTGACTCACTTCTCTATAGGCTCCTCTGCATCCTATCAAAATAGACTCCTGGCCGACCAGCCCCAGGCAATGCCTCAGTCCCAGGATGAATACCATTCATGATAAAGTCATGACTTCTACTATACTCTTTCCCCTGTAAAATGCATGTGATCTCTGCCTCATTCCTGACCTTCCTTTGAGATGGCCTCCTTGAAAAGACTGAGAGATGGTTAGACTTCTTGTAGGCATGCTGGTCTTCTCCAGCTGGCACAGCGAAGAGCACAACTGTGTGTGGTATTTTTCTCTGTTGTCACCAGGCAAGTTTGTCCTTGGGTCAGACTTGTGCTCCTTGGTAGTAACTGTGAGAGTTAGATATTTGTTCCACAGGTAACTTCTCCCTGCTACCCCCACCTTCATGAGAGGTGTATAGTCCTCTACCCCACTGATGTTAAGCTTGGCCATGTGACTTGCTTTGACTAATGGAATACAGGCAGAAGTGACATTATATGAGGTTGAAGTCTTAAGATGAAATGTCTTAGGAAGTATCCCACACTCTGCTCACCCCTCAGAGAACATCCAACTTACACTAAGAACATTCTGGGCTCCAGAATGAGACACATGGAAGAAGAATTCTCCAGCCAAACCACAGTCTGAGGCAGAGACCCCCCGGGCTATAGACCTGTGGGTTTGAAAATAAGTGAGTCCCATTTTAAGTTACTAGATTTTGGGGGTGGTTTTAATGTAGCATTATTTCAGTTAAATCTAATACCTAAGAAGCCCCTCTTGTGCCTTACAGCATCTCTCAAGTCCTTGGTGGAAAAGTCAATCTACTGGGCATGAACTCAGACCTATGAATATGGACAGACAGGGACCCAGCCTCTCCTCTGGGAGGCTTTAACTCTTGATGTCTCTTTTTCCTGAAAGCTAAAAGGGGTGGACTCAGACACCTGCCTGGAAGGGCCTTCTCCATCTGATCTGTGGCCAGCTCATTCCAAGCCCACCGCCCCCATGTTCTTTCACCAGCAGTAGATTCTTTTCAAACCATCTTCTAAAAGGGAACCAGAGCTGTTGTCCTAGCTGTTCTTTAGAACATCTTAACTGACCATGTCAGCCCCATGCTTATAAGCCCTTGGTGGCTCTTTATAAGTATTTAGTGCAAGTTCCCATTTTGTAGCTGAAAGGACAAGGCCTTTCTTTTTTCCTTTCTTTTTTTTTTTTTTTTTTTTTTTGCCGTACGCAGGCCTCTCACTGTTGTGGCCTCTCCCACCGCGGAGCACAGGCTCCGGACGCGCAGGTTCAGCGGCCATGGCTCACGGGCCCAGCTGCTCCATGGCATGTGGGATCCTCCCGGACCGGGGCACGAACCCGTGTCCCCTGCATCGGCAGGTGGACTCTCAACCACTGCACCACCAGGGAAGCCCGACAAGACCTTTTTTGATGTGGCTCCTGCCACATCTGCCAGCTTCCCCTCCCCATCCCTCTCCTGACTCTAGAGAGCACCAGGAGTTCCCCAAGGCATCTTGCTGCCGCACACCAATGCACATGCTTTTCACTGCTTGCATGCCCTCCCCGACTCCCTGGGGTGTGACTGTCAAGGTGACAATGATATGATTGATGGGAAGAAGCCAACAGTCACAGGAAAGGGAAATGAGTTCCTTTAATTTAAAGTGAAGGATACAACTTACTACACAGAGCAGAAGATACAGCAGCAGGCCCAGTCCAAAGGGGCATTATTTAGGATCTAGTTTAACTGCAATTACAGAGACACCCAAATTCCTGATGCATCCTTCAAAATCCAGCTCAAGCCTCACCTCCTCAAGCCTTCCTTGGTCTTCTTTTCCACCTGCTGCTCAAAACCTGTGTTCCTAAGGGACTTACCACACTATGGCACCACTGGCCTGTCCAGGTCCAAGAGTCAGTTTGGGAGCTTGGGGAGGACAGGTAACCTGTCATGAGCTTTTTTATTCACCAGACAGCACCTGGCACATTGTAGGTGCTCAATGCCTACTTGATGGGCAACTGGGATGCTTGGCTTGGGGTTGGGTAAGGTAGCAGCACACCTGGTTGATACATGTTACTTGGGTGACAGGGCCTTGCCATGGACTTGGAAGTGTGTCCTCGAAGCTGCCTTCCTGCCTCTGGGCTTGTGTCCAACACAATTCTCTACAGCACAGAGCTGGTGGTGTCACTCCACTTTTTAAAACCTTCCAAGAGCCCCCATTGCTCTGAGGTTGAAGTCTAAGCCCTTCCAAATGGCCTCCAAAGGAAGAAGGTTGCCATATTCAGCAAATAAAAATACAAGATTCCCAGTAAAATTTGAATTTCAGGTAAACAACAAATACTTTGTTAGTGTAAGTATGTCCCGTGCAATATTTGAGACATACTTACACTAAAACCAAACTTCTTATTTATCTGAAATTCATACTGGGTGTCCTGAATTTTATCTGGCTGCCCTGTTTACAAAGCCCTCTACTGCTGGCCCTGTCTTCTTCTGCAGCCTCCGCTCTCAGTAAGCCTCTACCCCAGGCCCCTGCAGTCCTTCCCTTTCTTCTCCTGTACTTGCTCCTACGAAGATTAAATGAATTGACACACATAAGGTGCTTCGAACAGTCTCTGTTCTAAGGGACTGACGTGGCCCATGGAAGGACACGTTGAAGCTTCAATGTTATTACCCACCCAGTCGGGCATACCAGCCCCACAGCACCCTCACTGTCCCACTTTGCTAGGCTAATTCTTACCCATCCTAGAGCAAGGTGGTGACTTTGAGAAGTCTTTTCCAACCACCCCTCAGATGAGATGTTTGGGATATATGCTCCCAAGCACCCTGCACTTACCGTATTATAGCTCTTATCACCCTTTGTCATGATCTCTTAGTTGTCTGTTTCCCTACCAGACTGTAACATCTAGAGAGAAAAGGGTCACATCTGTCTTGTTCACCTCTTTTCCCTCTGTGCCCAGCACAGTGCCTGGAATCGGAGGTGGCACTCAGTACAACCTGAATGAATAAACAGCACCCTGGGGCCCCTATATTACTCAGGAGCCAGTTTCCTAGATACTTTGATCTCTTTGTGGTCAAGGTCAAGAGAGTTTTTTTTTTTAAATAAATTTATTTTTATTTATTTATTTATTTATGGCTTCGTTGGGTCTTCGTTGCTGCACATGGGCTTTTCTCTAGTTGCAGTGAGCAGGGGCTACTCTTCATTGTGTTGCGGGGGTTTCTCATTATGGTGGCTTCTCTTGTTGCAGAGCACAGGCTCTAGGTACGTGGGCTTCAGTAGTTGTGGCATACTGGCTCAGTAGTTGTGGCTCACAGGCTTTAGGAGTTGTGGCACTTGGGCTCAGTAGTTGAGGCTCATGGGGTCTAGAGTGCAGGCTCAGTAGTTGTGATGCACAGGCTTAGTTGCTCTGCAACCTGCAGGACTTTCCCGGACCAGGGCTCGAAGCAGTGTCCCCTGCACTGGCAGGCGGATTTCTAACCACTGAGTCACCAGGGAAGTCCCAAGAGAGGTTGTAATGCTGTCTAGTTGCAGGTTCCCATTCCACTTGGGGTGCTCACTGCCAGTCCTGGTAGAGAGGAGGCAGAATAACAGAGTTCCCACTTCAGTTCTGCTTTCCTGCCTGCGAACCATATTTGCAAGTTACTTCTCTTCCCTGAATCCAGTGTCCTCATCTGAGATGTGAGGCCAGTAAAATCTGCCTGGACGGGACTGGGAGCAGAATTAACTCTGATGATGTAGTGAGAGGCCCCAGAGCACAGCGGGCACTCAGCAAATGCTGGTTTTCTCCTCTTCCCTCCTCGAAGGCTCCCAGGGCTTCTTTCCTTCAGAACAAATAAAAAGTTTGGTAACATGGGACCAATACCCAGTCCGTTGGCATAAAGCAATGTATTTTGGTTTCAGATCAGAACCAGGACACCCCACACTTTAAAGATGAGAGGGGAAATATATGGAAGTAAGAGAGAGGTCACGTCCACAGACTTGAGAGAGAGAAAAAAGGGGCTGGAAGCAGCGGATCAATCATCCAGGTGAAAACTTAAAAGACGATTGATTTTCCTCCTTGATGTCCACGTTTCAAGGGCCTTGTTGGCTTCCTCCTGGGAAATCAACTTTGAGGCTTGTCTGCCGCAGAAAGTCATTTCCTCTGAGCTCTTGTTTCCAGTGGCTCCCCAGGCTCCGGGCAGGGAGCAAACACCATCGTCCTTGGAGATGAGCAGCCTGACCTTGGGGCCAGCCCTTGCTCTTTCCCCATAGCCGAGATGGTGTCCAGACTGCTGAGCCTGGAGTGGCTGCATCTGGACTCATCCAGCTGCCCTAGCTGTGTGGCCTTGGGCGAGCTCATTCACCTGTCTGACAATTGCCAGACATCATCCAGGAGACATGACAGGGGGGTTCTTGAAGATCAGGGGTAAATGGACGACAGGATGAGGGTGAGCCTGATGATAGGAGTACATGTCCTTGGAACACGGAGTCAGAATGAGAGAGCCAGTGTTTCCGAGGGCAGAGTTCAAGGAGCATGCAAGGTAAGAGGGGTGGAGGTAGGTATAGAGTGAGAAAGGCGTGGAACCAGGTGAAGACATCCATGTTTGCTGGGAGCCTGGGTGGCCACGTGGAAGAGGGTCTGGAATGCCTAAGACTCAAATATATCTGCACCTGATCAAACTGGGCAAATCTGGTTTAAAAGCCCGGGGTCAAAGTTGACTGCTGTGAGTCTAATCCCTCATGGATGGCATAAGGATTACACAGGATAATGGATGAAAAGCCCTGTCATGGAGGGCTTGATAAATGGGCTGAGTCAGAAGAATATGAATCAGGCAAAGGACAAAAAAATCAAATTGAAATGTCTCTCTCCTGCCTCAATGACTTGGGCCCTCAGCTGGACTCCTGGTCACCTCAGGGCTCCCATGACAACTGTGGCCAAAGTTGATCTGCCCCACGTAGCAACACAAGCAAAAGCCTTACCCATACGCAGCCCCTTCAGCATATGCTCTTTCTCTGGTTTCCTAAGGGAGCAAAGGCTCATGGACCAAATCTGGCCCAATGCTAATTTTTGTCAATAAAGTTTTATTGAGGCAGAGCCATGCTTGTTCATTGACGTACGGTCTGTGGCTGCTTTCATGACGAAACAGCAGAGTTGAGTCAATGCAGCAAAGACTGTATGGCCCACAAAGCTGAAAGTATTTACTATTTGGCCCTTCACAGATCATGTTTACCAGTCCCTGGATTAGATGCATAAATGTTTATGGGTGAAACCAGACTTGAGTCTTCCTTTATGGCTCAGGTAACACCATCTTTTCCCAGAAGACTTTAGGAGACTGTAGCCTGGACTTCGTGTTCAAATCAGAGGAATAAGGAAAGAAGGAGAATTTCAGGGCTGCAAAAGGGAATTATAGAGGAGGTGGAAGGATGGATGCTGGTCTGACAGAGACTTTCTAGCCTGCTCTCCAAGTGAGGAGCATCTGGGAAAATAGGCAAATGGAACATACAGGCTCAGAGCAGGCTGACCCAAGTTCAGTTCAGTTCTGCCTCCTCCTTGCTGTGTGACCCTGGGCAAGTTACTTAACCTCCTGGAGCCTCCATTTCATTTCCCATAAAAGAGTAAAGAGCAAGAATAGTAATTCTCACAGGGAAAAATCTAGAGAGGTCACACACATAAAGTATTTATCATGGAGTCTGGTATATGGGAAGGATTTATAAAATATCATTATTCTCATTACTATAAACAAGACTTAGGATGGAGAGAGTGACCTATGTCCCCTTCAATCCCAAGTTCCCAGAAGGAAACAATTTTTACATGTTAGAAACATAATAAAAATTTTCCTGGGTACAGGAAAACTGCTGCAGAAATTACAAAGCAGAGATCATCATTCTATAGATTCTGCAACAGTGTAAATATTAAAAACAGTCCACCATATGCCAAAATAAAAGTTACTTCCACTTCTTTGGTATCACTTCCCCCACCCCATTAAAAAAACTGACCTATGAAAATTATTCAACCAAGTTCTCCCATCTTTCTGATGAACACCAAGAGAGCTCCTTCAACTTCTCCTCCAGCCTCCATTCCAGCTCCAGGTGGAAGGCAAAGTTTTGTCCAGCCCACCCTGTTTGTACCCGAGTCTTACTGCTATTGAGAGTTCTTCCCAGGCCTGTTTCCTTTCCCCTGATGCAGCCTTCATTCTCTGGGGTCGAGGCAGGTTCCAGGGCCTCTGAGTATGAGTGGAGGATGCTGGACCTCTGGGAGGACTAGGCTGGGGTCATCCTGTCTCTCTCACTCCCCAGTGGTGTGTTGGCTAAACAACTCTCTGGGGAAAAGAAGAACTCTGGTTAGTAACATTTGCCGATTTCTGTGGTGTAAATACTCCCACCATAGCCAATTTAAAGCTCCCAATGGCTTGCAAAATTCCTGAGCCAGTATGAACCAGCTCCAGTTTACCGGTGTCTCCATCCTACATGCCATACCTATCCTACCTATCCTCTTTTTCCCAGCTCCAGATACCCTTTTGGAGGTCAACCCTTAGCTCTGCCTCTGGTGGACTCCCTCCTGGGCCTAGAGCCCCCACTGAGTTCTCCAAAAGGGTCTGAGCCATTAGAGAGTATGAGTTCATCCAGGCTCTGCCCCTTACAGCACCTCTGCCACTGAATCTGCAGGTTCATACTCTTCTTTTCACCAGAACTAGCCTTCTCTGTGACCCACTAGGTGACATACCAGGTCACAAGCCAATCCCTTTCTTAAAGGCTCACCTGCCCCTCCCCATCTTTGACCCCACTCCGTTATGACCTTCATTCAGACTTTACCATTTACCCCTAGACTTGGCTGCAGCCTTATCACTGGTCTCCCCAGCCCCAGACATTCTCTCTCCAGTCCATTCTCCACAGAGCCACCTGAGCAATTTTTCTAAAACATAAATAAAATTTTACTTCCCTCCTGCTTAAAAAAAAACGAAAAGAACAAAAAATTTTCCCTATTACCTGTAGGGTAAAGCACGAATGCTTTTTGTTGTTAGTGTGGGATTTTTGATTTGTTTTGTTTGGGGATCATATTTGGATCTCAGGTACAAAGGGTCAAGTTATCACACACCTTGTTTTGCAGGATGCTAATGTCATGATCTTTACAAGACCCCTCTGATTTCATTTATTTTATGTGTATTCTCCTTTCTCACTACTCCTCTTATTATAGGCAGCCACACAAGGGTATCTTATATATATTCTTCAATTTGTATGTATCTTTGGAAGGTAAGGATTGTTTTAACCTCCATTAAGCAGATCTCTGCTCAAGATCTGCCATGTTCCTTATTGCTTTACTCAGCACTGTGTTGACTCTTGTCCTCTCTGTTGTGTGTGTGTCTGGTTCCATTGCTTCCACTGCTTTGCAAGAACAGCTGGATTACCTCTGACTCCCTCCCCACACATCATGCCACTATGAGTATTCCTGGCATATCCACTGTGGACTGGTGTGAGAATTGTTCTGCAGAATTGTGGAGTCCTGGGGCATGTGTTTCCTCAGTTGACCAAGTCCCGCCGCGTTGCTCTCCAGTCTGGCTGCACAATCCATATTCCAGCACCATCACCTCTCCAACCCCCACTCCTGCCGCCCCCCTCCCATCCTAAATTCTCACCAGCTGATGTACTCACTAATGCACTGAAAGTGAATGTTTCTGGAGACCAACCCCCTAGTTTTACAGATTAGGACACTCGGATCCAGAGAGGGGACATTAATGACTAAAGTTCACATAGCATAGGATGGCTTAACTAGGAGAGGCTGAGTCTCTTGATAATTCAAGACAATTTCACTTCACTCCAAGGTCAAAATTTTCAGCCATTTTTCAAGAGGGGAAAAGGGAGATCCAGAATTATGAAGTCACAAACTCAAGGTTACATAGAAAGTTAGAAGAAGAGGGAAAAATTATGGTTGTTTAGTTTGTGAAATCCTACTTACAGAATAAGCAAGAGTTCCAGGGTGTTGAACTGGGCTCACTCATGCAAAGCAGTGATAGCAGGGGTTCAAATGGGCCACCCCATTGCGTTCACCTGTCATCTGGCACCAGCCTCTGAGGCCTGGATGATCGAATGGGTCTTTTATCAGCTTGATCTTCCTGAGGCTTCAGCTAGAGACGGTGCATTTAGAGTGAAGTTTGTTTCCATGTAATTATCAATTATTCCAATGGATCAAAGCTGGTTTGGGAAACCTGAGGCTAAATTTAAAAGTCAGTTTAAGCTTATGAAATTGTTTGGGGAAAATAATAACGTAAAGAAATAGGCTCTTTAATACATTTTAAATGAATTCATTTCATTTTTCATGGGGTTTTAATCTGCTGTCCCCCCTCCACCTTCAGGGCACCATTCCTAAACTGAGAAAAGGTTTGGGAGGGAGAGGATGGAGTGGAGAACAAAGCAATGCTGCATCTGGCTTCCCCAGGGCTCTTCTTCAGTCAGACCAGTCCACAGGTGTCCCTAGATAGTGGTTCCCACACTGAGTGTGGAAGGAAACTCCCCATCTGGACTCGGGATCACTGAGTGCCCATGGTCCACAAGTCCAGACTGTATCACTTTCCAGCTTCTGCAGCAAGAACCAGGAATTTCCAGCTTCTGCAGCAAGAACCAGGAAAACAGTCTCCTTCAGTGCCTGCTCTTTATGCAAGAACAGTTCCGTCCTGCCTCCACTCTCTGCCTCCCCTTGGTTCCCCAAATCCACCCACAAGTTACAGGCAGTTTAACAGGTAGATCTAACCTCACCAAGATTTCAAAGCCACCCAGTCAATGCATCCTAACTCTGCTTTTCTCTCCTGTCCTCGTCCTCCTCTTCCTCGTCCTCCTCCCAAGCTGCTCCACAGCAGGACCTGCCAGCGGGATCAGAGGCTCTCCTCTGTTTGGCTCTGGCGCCTTCCACTGGAACTCAGGATGGAAGAATGCAAAGTCTTCAGCATTTCTGACACAATGTAGAGAATGGCTAAGAGCATGGGCTCTGGAGGCAGGCAGCCTGGATTTTATGCTAACTGTGTGGACTTGAAAGTTACTTAAACTCTGTGTGCCTAGGCTCCTTGGGATAGCATAATGGGAGTACTGATATCAACCTACCTATCAGAGGACCTACTTCATAGGCTTGTTTGTGAGATTTCAATGTTTTAATACCTCGTTAATATGCTAAGAACAATGCCTGGCTTACAGTAAGTGCAGTGTAAGTGTTTGCTAGAATGGGGATGATTGATGACGGTGACGTGAGAAGCTTCAGGAAGGGAAGAGAGATGGAAATTGGTTGAATTGATTGTTTCTGGGTCATCTTTCCTTCATTGTCCTTGGAGCTGAGATTCTACGTATATGCAAAGGAGCCTCCAGGAAACCAGGACTAAGCTGATTGGAATGAAATCATTCCCCGGACTGAGGTCAGTGATAGGAGGAAGTTCTGGACATTCAGGAGGGTGGGGCTCACCAGCAGCTGATTACTGATACAACGTTGTTGCCAAGATGGCTGGGCTTTTATCTTCTTAGGAAAGAGAATGAGAATCCTGCCACAGGAGGTGTTCTAGTTTCTTGTTATTCAAAGTGTGGTCCAAGGTTAAACAGCATGAGCTTCCCCCGCCCCCCCCGATATTTATCAGATATGCAGAATCCCAGGTTTGTCCCAAATCGATTCAGTCAGAATCTGCAGTTTAATAAGATCCCCAGGTCATTTCTATACATACTACATCTTGAAAAGCATTCTTGCTGTCCAAATGCCAGGGAGTGGATTCAGTGGCCCTCCTCTGAGGTCCCACTGGACTGTACATGCCATGCAGGCAGGGACTGTGTCTGTTTTATTCTCCACTGTATCCTTAGCATTTGGCATCGTGCCTACCACATAGCCAGCATTTGTAAATATTTGGCCGAGAGATGCGTGAATGGGTAACTGCATAAGTGAACGAGCAAATGGATGACTGCTGGGTTCAGAAGCTCTGTTGCCTTGTTTGGGGTCCTCAGTGAATAGGCCTGGGATATCCCTGCAGGAGACAAATGTGTGAACCAGACAGATGCTTCCGCAGCACCTAAGTTTCTGCCCCGATTGAGCGAGATCGGCTTGAGGGACTTAAAGCCTTTCCGTTTCATGTAGCTGGGTAGAGATGGGGCCTGCAGGGCCTGACCTTGTGTCTATCACATGTCCCTCCTCTTGAGTGTCCCTGACAAAGAAGGAAATCAGGTCAGTCTGACATGAATTGTTCTAAGTGTGCTTGTGCAGCCCGACAGTGCGCCAGAGTCCTCATCTGGGCACTCAGCATCCAGCTCCTACAGACCCTGGAGGTGCTTTCCTGGGTGCAGACAATGCCTTAAGAAACACACCCTCTCCAAGGCTTTGAAAATATAAATGACTTTTGCCTGTTTCCAGACTTGCAGCCACAACCAGACTAGCGCGATTCCTCAAAGATCAACAAATCTTTGTTGGGTAATTGCCTTTGCAAGTGTTTTTAAATACCCTAGCACGTCATTCGTCTGGGCCAAGAGGCAAGGGACAAACATAGTAACTCCGTGTTTGATTGTAGCAACCTCTTCCTCCTCTTTTGGATGTCTTTTATCCCTACGAATATTTGCTCTAACCTTTACAAGTCTAAAGATTATGCTAAAGATCTGTCCAAAGGACTGGGGGCCGTGTGTGATAGCCCCAAGGCTTTTGAAGATCTATGGGCAGCTCAGAGAGAGCCCCGCTGCTGAGGGCTCTCTTTACCTCATTTCCTGCCAGCCCCTTCTCCTGTGATTACTCAACTATAGGAGAATCTTTAAGAATGGCGGCAGAGGGGAATGTGCTTAAGGTTGATGTCAAAGAGACCAGGGTGTGGATCCCAGCCAGTGAGGGGGGTGGGGAGAGCTCTGGCAACAGAGGATAGCAGCTCCCTGGGCACAAGGACATCCAGGTCCCCACACACCCCTCCTCTTACCTGTCCACCCTTCCCTTTTCCTCTCCCCTGCACTGCCTCAAAGCAAAACATTCCTGCTTCCCCTTTGCCTTGTGAGCTGGTAAGTGTGGCAGGCATGGCGGTTGCCTACCCCCAATATCCAGTCCCACCTCAGGCTTCCCCCTTCCCAGTGGAGCCCTATTTTGTTGGATATCCACTTTTCTCATCTTGCCCTGAGCCTTGGGAGGAGCGGACACAGCCTCGGTGGCGCTTCCTGGTGAGTCTAAACCATTCTTGGTTATTCCTATTCTCACCACACATCAATTCTGGACAGTAAATTGTGAGGAAAACCTGCAGAGGAGCTTCTGGGAGGGATTTACTTGCTCTTGAAAGTAGACCCTCGGGAAAGAAGGTATTGCCTTTTTCTCAGTGTCAACAGGTCTAGACGTGTTGCCTGGAAATGGCTACAGCTATGGGAAGAACGAGACTTAAGACAAAGCCAAGATATTTTTGGCGGCAGAGAGAAAATATAAAAGAAGCCTGGGTCCTTAATGACATCTATGGGCCACTGACTTAATCAACCCAGGAGCTGCCCTACCTCTGGACTGGTTGTAACATGAGCTAATAAATCTTCCCATTGTCTGGAGTTGTTGAGTTGCGTTTGCTGTAGCCAAAAGTGAAAGAGCAAAATGTGTGATTAGATGTACACATCTCAGGGGGAGCTGTGGTGCTCCTGTCTCTTTTGTGGTGATTGATCTGAAGAGAAATCTGGGCCTCAGTGTCCAGATTTATGCCTCCCGTAAACACACACACTCACATGCTTCATGACACTCACACAGACATACGTGCCAACATCAGCCAAGAGATGGAAGCAATTACATGAATATTCTTAAGAGAAGAACGTAGTTACGCTTAAAGCCTAAAGAACAAGGGCCTAGATTTGTTCAGATCAGGGAAATGCAGCAAGATCAGGTGGGATTGGGTGAGAACAAGTCAATTAAATTATGGCATTTATTAGTATCTTGTCCTTGGGCTTAGGGCCTAATTGGTACAAGTTTTCTAGGAGAGGACTTTGGCAACCATAATTCTGCTGTTAAAACTGAAACTCGTAATTTTGATGCTAAATGGTCCTTCTCCTGTTCAGAGCTCATTATGTAATTCAAGAGATACACAATATCTGATGTATAAAGTTCTTCTGAGGAAGACGGTGCCAAGCCTGTTCAGTTGAGCCCTGCGCATGCCAGCTTGCTGTGGTCCCAGGTGTCATCCTTGTACCCCCGCATCATCTTGAACCAAGCAGAAGCTTGGGTCTTGCACCTGTCTCAGGAGATAGAGATTTGCATACAAGAAGTTAATTGTCCTGGAGTGGGGCATGAGGGTGTGGGGAGGGGGGCTCTCAGGAGCACCCGGAAGGGAACGAATGAGAGAGACAGGGTTGGGTAGAGGCAGAGGTTGAGCTGAGATGTAGTAGTTTTGACAGCTCTTAGCAGATCGCACAGGGAGCTCTGGAACTGGGGTGGCCGTTCAGAGCTGCCCGGAATTAAGGTAAGGGGGCTGGGCCTTTGACCCTACTCATAGACTAAGGATGTGTGCTGCATATAACCTTGGGCAAGGCAACACCCTTTGAAGGAAGGAGGGTAACTCCCAGGGAGGTAACTGGGGGGACTTGACCACTTCAGGAGTAAGTGCCTTAGTCCTGCAGGAGGGCTCTAGGTGGCACATTACAGCATCCACTACACATCTGATGTGGATATTGGAAAGTGCTGAGCAGAAATGCTCTCTTACTCTCCCTCTATTTCCAAGACCTCCTCGAATGCACATTGTAGGCATTTTGTAAATATTGTTGGATAAATGATGATGGACATGCAGGACCAGCCGAGGCAAAGGTGAAAGCATCATGCTTCATTATCTCTTTTAAACTACTTCCCCATTCACAGAAATCACTGCTACCTCCAAAGTTGTCAGATATGGTTTAAATTGCATAGATCTGTTTCAAATAGAAACAGAAAGGATGCCTTGGGGCTGGGAGGGTTTGTTAACTATTTGGGGGAAAAAAAAGTTAAAGCATTACTGCATAGCATACAACAAAATAAAATTCAGGTGGTTAAAGAGTTAAATCTAGAGGCATTAAAACCATAAAAGAGTTAGAGGAACAGTCTAGAGGAATGTCTATATAAACTTGGGGCTGGTTAGGCCTTTCTAAGTAACACTAAGCATTCAAGCATTTCTAAGCAAAAACAATAAAGAAAAAGATTGATGAATTCGATTACTTAAAAAGAAAATCTGTACTGTGTCCACAAAAACCCACCATAAACAAAATTAAAAGGCAAATGACACACTGAGGGAAATATAATAAACATATATTACAGACAAGAGGCTGATGTATATGAAGAGCCTTCAGAAGTCAAAAAGGAAAAGATAAACACCCCCATAAAAATGGGCCATTGACATAAGTAGGCAATTCACTAAAGAAAAATTACAAATAGACAATAAACATATGAGAAAACAGTTCAGCCCCACTGGAAACAAAAGATATGCAAATTAAATCAACAATGAATGTGGGAATTGGGCATTCTTGTACCCTGCCGGAGGGAGTGCAAGTTGGTGTAACCTTTTTAGAGGGCAATTGGGCAATATTTATCAAAAGTCTTAAAAACGTGCATACAGATCTTTGACTCAACAGTTTTATTTCTACGAATTTATCTAAATGATCGAAGCAAATGCACCTGCAACTATTTATATATGGATAAATATATTCTATAAAGAATTATTTATATTGATGAAACTGGGAAATAATCTGCATATCCATAGTCAGTTGGTTAAATTATGGAATATCCATACTATGGGATGCTATGGAACCATGAAAACAAAGTGATAGAAGAATACTTGCTGACATATTTGTAATGTGTCGCTAAGTGAAAAAAGCAGGCTACAGAACAATATAGATAACACCATAAATGTGTGTGCATGTGTTTGTGTGTGTACCTAGAAACATTTATTTTCCAAATATTTACTTTTCATTTGGCGGTGGATTATTGGTCTTTATTTCCCTTGTGTTTTTCTGTGTGCTGTCCAAATTTTCTGAATTAGCAAAGAACTACTTTTGCATTTAGAAAATAAAATGTCACAGACAAACTAATTGAATTTGGTAGAATTAGCAAGAATAATGTAATTGATAATATTAGGAGTATCAGGAATGGACCCCTAACTCCAATCTGGGTAAGGCTCAGACCTGTCTCACTTTTGAAACTGAGAACTGACAGCCAGAGGGAAGCTCACCTGAGTTCCACAGAAGATACCCAGTGTGAAGGGATTGGTGGTATAAGACCATCTGCAGTTTGATTCCAGGGATGATTCCTAAGCATCTCTGTGACCAGAACAGGCCTGGTGATGAGTTGAATGAAGATATCAATGAATGCCATAATTAGTAAACCTGCCTTCTACCCCTTCCCTCTCATGAGAAGTTCACTACATGTAGAAAGGAGAGCCCCATTCCTTGCTCCTGCAGGAGCCAGCGGGATGCTCTTGTCACCAAGATACCCTGATTCTGGCAGAGGTTGTGGTCCTATGGAGGCCACCTTCCACCTCGGTTCTCTTCCCCATGCCTGTCCCCTCCATCCCACTCTTGCCCGATTCTCTCTCCAGGGACTTTCTATCTGTCTCACTATAGAGACAGTGGGCTGCTCTACACAAAGACATTTTGTATTAATCTTGGACCCCAGGTACAGCTGTTTGAAACTCCCAAGGGCCCCCAGTACAGATTGTACCGACTCAGTTTTACTACTGGAATAGACGGTGAAACTGGAGCTAAGCTTGGGTGCGTGGGTGGCTGGGTGGGAGCAGTGGATGGATGGATGAGTAGATGGATGGATGGATATTAGATCTGTCTTAGATAAAAGCAGGAAGTAGAAAAGGTAGAAACTGGGAAGTAGGATAAGCTGGAAGTGACTAGAAACACTGACCAGTGAGAACAGAGGTGTTCTCCATTCATTCTCACCTCTCCCGATGTGCATGCATCAGCCCTCCCCTTTCTTCAGGAGTGAGTGACCCCACACCCTCAACACACAGCCCTGGGAACTCTCATGGCCCTTGTTTGTATCCACAAAGGAACTACCACTGTGTGTCTTAACTGTCTACTTGCCTGTCTGCCTCCCCTTCTAGACAATGAATCCTCTGAAGGCAGTGATTTTGCTTCAGTCAGTTCTCTCTCAGTTGCAGGTTAGAGAAAGCCCAGACGAAACTTGATTGAGCACAGGGGAATTTATGTCTCTTATAACTGTTAAGAACCAGGGCATAGGACTGGTTTCAGGTGTAGTTTGGTTCAGGGGTTCAGGCGATTTCACCATAGAAGACCTGATTTCTCTCTCCATCTCTGTGCTTTTTTCTTCCAGGTTGATTCCATTCTCAAATAGACATTTCCCCTGTGGTCGCAAGAGGGCTGCAGCAGCTCCAGCAATCACATCCTCTCTGCTTCAAGCTCAGATGAGAAAACATCCTAGAATCCCCCTAAAAGTCTTATTTCACCCTCAGGTTCTGGTGGGGTCTTGTGCTCTTCCCTGATCCAATCACCATGGCCAAGCGAAGGCAGAGCATTCTCACTGGCTTAAGTTTAGACTAAGAAAGAGGTGGCTGCCCAGAGAGAAGCTGGGTACTTACAAGAAGGGTGAGGATGCTGATTGGCACTGCTCATGGAAGTGCCAGGTCCCACCACCTGACATCTAGTCACTATCAATACATGCTACTTCCATGACCCCATCCCAACAGAGAACACAGTGTGAGCTTGTCACGGAAGCCCTCCAAAACCTCACTAGCCCAGCAGGGGCTCTGTGTCCATGGGTCCCATCCATCAGCCACTCCCCTGCATTTCCTGTGCCTCCTTCCTGAAGCTCTCAGCTTGTTATGCTGAAGCCACAGGCAGCTGTCAGCAGGTCAGTCACCTCTCCTCATTCCAGACCACTGGGCCAGAAATGTTTGAAATTGATGCAAACCTAGAAAACTACAATTTGGGTTTTTCCCTCTTCTTCCCAGCATGGATTTTGCTCAGCCAGAAATAGTGGCCACCGACACTACTGCCCAGATCTGCGCAATAATAACGATCCCACTCGCAACAATAATAGTCACAGTTATTACCACTTCCACTTTAAGGGTCTACAATGCACCAAGCCCTACAGTAGCTTTGCAGGGTAGTGTAACTGAGACCACCACAGTCTTTGCCCATCTCTAGGTACAAATGGGATCACTTTGCTAATAACTACTCAGATTTCAGACTTGTTGCCTCCATGTGCTGGGGCATAATCTCCCACCCCCTACAAATATGTCTGTGGGTTCCCATCTAATATGGGCTCATAGGCTCTGCCAAGCTCCATGGTCTCCGTGCTGCTGCTTACCTGTACCCAGGTCCTTGTCACTGAGCCACGAGGCACTGTGTTTCCTGCCACTGCATGGTGGCAAATTTGGGGAAGATGCCTCTCTCCTCCCCTCCACTCTATGCCATGTGCTGTTAGTGGGGCCCTAGAGCAGATCTGTTTGTGCCCTGATACACAATACAATTACTGAAATGGCTCCGTCAGCACTGCACTCCCCATAACACAACCTTGACCACTGGACGCTGGTGTGAGACCAGTGGGGACTAAACTGGGAGACAAGTACAAGTGATAGAAACCATGCTGAGCTCAAGAATCACACCTCCCCGCCCTGCCTTCCCTTTTCTCTTTCTCCTTCTTCCCCTGTCTTACTCATGAACTCAACCTAAGGCTGTTTTATTGGGTCGAGTCCTGTATGTCTGACTCTCCTTTCTCAGGAGGGTTTCTCCTAACTGGCTGAGGGTACGCATTCAGTAACAGTATGTTGAATGGTTGGTTGGTTGAATGGATAAAATACTGCATCAGTTCTCGTGCCAAATAGTTTCTGGTGAGCCCACTTCACATATATCTGGATTTCATTTAGACTCAAGCTGCCATCCTTGTTAGTTAGACTGGTATGATTCTCCTCCATTTTACAGATTAAAAACCTGAGGCCCAGAGCAGTTAAATCACCTTCAGAGTCACACAGCTAACAAATGACAGAGCTGGGATTCAAACCCAGGCCTAACTGATGCTCAAGTCCTCTCCTCCTTCCACTCTACTCTCTACACAGAAAGACATTGGATCTGTGGTTAAAGAGGTACATGACTCTACCTTGTGCAGGAACTATATCCCTGGGTGCCACCTGTGGGGTAGGGCTTCCCAGACAATGCTGGCACTGCCTGCTTCTCCATCGCACCCCTAAATGTAACCAATCGAGGCTAAAGGTCCCCATGGACAGCCCACCCCAGCAGCTGGTTAGCCTGCCTGTCCTGGGGGAAAGGATGGCAGCTCCATCAGCTGAGCCTGATTCTTCCTGCTCATCGGCTGCTCGCGCAGTTGCCTCTCAGAGGCCAACTCTGTTCTGTGAGTCCTCCAGACCCCACTGGTTACCACATCTTTTCCCAGCTCCCTCTGGCTCAGAGGAACAGCAGTCCTGAGCAATGTCTCCAGAACTTCTGGAGAAGATGGGTCAGCCCCTTGGGGGTCAGTTCCACTAGTGGAGCAGGAAACCTTTGGGGTCAGAGGTTCCCATCCCACTAGCAAAAGAGAGTCATGCCTGCCACATGGGCTGAGATAGGTTTCATAGATCTCAAGCCACAGTCCCCTTGTCCTGGGCTTGTGCTCTACCCCACTGACAGGCTTCTGACCCAGCCCCTGGTTTTCCCTTCCACCTCTTAACTCTCTCATCAAAGCAGCTTTGTTGGCTGGGGCCTTGTCTCCCATCCACTAAGATTCCTCCATGCCTCTCTCCAGATGGGCCTTGATCCCTGTGCTTTTAGCCTACAGGCTCCTATAGTGTATTCGCAGCCTGAGATGACCAGTGCCTTTTTCCTGCTTCTGGGGCCAACACTTTGGGTATTGATTTTCACCCAGATTAGACAAAGTTCACTGGTTGAACTTTGGAGTTTGGACTGCTGGTCCCTCTCTCAAGCCTGAGTAGTTTTGGCCTTAAATCACTGCCTGGCAGAGTCCTCAGCTGGACTTTTAAGTGGACAGAGCTGAAAACCGTGGAATTGATTTCCAGTGGGAGAGTTTGGAGATGTCCTGTTACAATGGCATAGGTGGGGCTTCTGTAAACCTACAGATGCAGTTCTGTAGACTGGTGCCAGAAAATGCACAGTAGTAATACCAGACTATAGCATCTGGACTCTGCCCTGCAAGAATCAGCAAACGAGAATTGGAGATTAGTTTCACGAGATTGTATGCATATGTGTGTGCCTGTGTGCATTTTAATAGAGGCCTTTCTATCATTTTTATTAATTATAGCAAACAGTTACTCAAATTTATTGTGTGCCAGGCGCTGTGGTAAGCACTGATGCATTTGCATGTATTAACTGTTTTTTTCTTTTCTATTTTTTTGCGGTACGCGGGCCTCTCACTGCTGCTCCGGACGCGCAGGCTCAGCGGCCATGGCTCACGGGCCCAGCCACTCCGCAGCATGTGCGATCTTCCCCGACCGGGGCACGAACCCGTGTCCCCTGCATCGGCAGGCAGACTCTCAACCACTGCGCCACCAGGGAAGCCCAGTTGTTTTAATCCTTATCACTGTAGGTGATAACCCTACAAGACAAGCACTATTGTTATCTTCATTTTATTTATGAAGAAACTAAAGCACAGAGAGATTGAGTAATATACTCAAGATCACACAGCCAGTAAGAGGTGCAATTGGTATCTGAACCCAGTCGTTGTGAATCCCATTTACATTTGATTATTAAAGTCTCAAAGATACTTGTGACCCAACAAGGCTAAGGGACTTCACCCAAGGAAAGGGAGCCCCAAAAGTGGGAAAGAAGCTTGATTGGGTCAAAGTACAGGGCAAGGGAGCATTAGGGAAATTGGCATCTACTATTGGCCAGTAGCACTCACTCTCAGGACTCTGTATATGTTTTCATTTCCTCCTCATGAGAACCGTGTGGAGCAGCCTCACAATCCCCATTTTACAGATGGGTAAAGTGTGGCTCAATGAGACTCCATCATCTGCCCATGGACACTTACATACTAGCACATGGTGGTCCGAGTTTCAAACCCAAGTCCTTTTGAATCTCATCTGTGAGGGATGAATCTTCCTATCACGGACTTGCCCACCGTGGACAGCGGCGGTGGTGTGAAAAGAGACCCTGTGCTTCTCTTCCATCTCATCCTGCCTGTCTGCTCTCCACCCCCGCCCTCCACCCCACCCCATCCACCACAACTATCCCTCTTCACTTGCTGAGGATTCAGTTAGGAAAACAAAAACGAAATGAACACCGCTCTGCTGTCCCATCCCTGGAGACGCCGACTTACAGGGGTCTGACGCTGTTGATGATGTTCTATCGATTTCCCCTCTAATTGCTGCAGCTAGATCTATATTCATTTTCTGTCTCAAACTTCCCTTTTGTTGGCTCAATCAGCTAAATGAAGGGTCCATTTCTCACTGTTCCTGTCCTGATAAGCCAAAGAAGTTTCAGATGAAGATCTCTCTTCAGTGAGATACGTCCGTGAGGTCTGCAGACCAGGGACAAAGAAATTGGTTGGAATTGGATGACCTCTTGAAGACTTGGCAAAGAACAAGACCGGAAACAGAAGGTCCAAGCGACAGACCCAGTTAGCAAGAAGCAGAAATGTTCCACATTGAATTCACAGATCAGGAGTCCATTCATTCATTCAACACTTTCATTGAGACCCCATGGTAGGATCTAGAAAGAGAGCTGTTTGGGGGTTTTTCACTGCATGTTCCCTAAAGTGCTATACATTATTTCTGCTCACAGTCTTGACCAGAATGAGTCACATGGCACCACCTCATTTCAAAAATTCCCAGGAAGAAGAAAAGAACCTGATATTTATAAGTTCTAGTAATGTCGACCACAATGGTTCAGCCTCTGAAAAGAGGGTTTATTTATAGACACTCTTATCTGGGGCCCCAAATTTTAGACCCATCATAGCCCATCTTCTTATATCTGATCTTTATTCCTTTGATGCAAGCTTAATTCACAATCCATCTCTGTCTTCACTAGACATACTTCTCAGCCAGTAACTGGTAAGCTATGATTCAAGCTCATGACTGTCTCCGAAAGGAAAACTCACATCTTTTCCTGTACATTAGACTACCTCCATGGGAAATGTCCATGTCCTCGATGCATTTCTGCTATTGTTGGGACAGCAATATTGGGGCATACATTAAAGTTAGAATGGCTCAACTGCAGTAGCGAAGAGCTTAGTTTATGAAGTGAGGCACACATAGTTCAACTGTTGAGTCTGCCGTTTATTATTTGGGTGACCTTAATTAAATGGCTTAACCTCTAATTTGCACATCTGTAAAATGGGAATTGTAATAGTCACAATTCAGAGTAGATATGGTGCCAAATGCACTAATGTAGTTAGTCAGGGCCCAATAAACTGCAACTGCTATTAGTATTACTATAGATTTCTAGAAGTCAATATCTAATCAAGAGTTTGATAATGTGGTTCAGACTCAATGCGAGAGATGCTAGGAGAGGAGGGATGGGGAAGCAGAAGCATTTGGAGATCTTAATTTTCTGCAAGCTCCAGATAAATTGCCGGGCAATTAAGCTGTCAAGAAAGCCAGGATAGTGAGAACATTTAAGCATGCACCTCAAGAGTAATGGGGTCTGGAGGCAAGGGTAGATAGATCTCTGAATACAAGGAAAGGGTTTAGGGGTATGCAGAGATAGCTTCTTTGTTCTGAAACCTTGAACTTGAACTGGCTCCTGTGTTGCTTTAATTAAATATTCGCCATGCTTGTAAAATGCACAGCATAGTCCCAGGCCTATAGTTGATGCTCAATAAATAATAATAATTATGATGATCATAATTATGATTATTATGCTACGCTCAAAAGTTGGCACATTGATGTGGGAGACCATAAGAAGGCAGTTATCTCTGAAGAGATTTATTCTGTGAATTGTTGTTCCCCATCTGCATCTTGTCAGGGCACTCTATTCTGAAGCAAAATCTCCCTTAAATAGTGTGAGTTTAAAACTAGAAAATGCACTACTCCAGATCTTGAGGAGCTTATAGCCTAGAAAGGGAGTTGGATATGGTGCAATGGCAAGGTGTGTGGAGCACCTTATCTTAGGCTGTGCCCATCACTAGCATTATCTCCAGACCTCACAGTAGCCAAACAAGGTAGGTCTTATTCTCTTCATCCTCTTCAGATGAAGAGAGTTGAGCCTCCCTTTCTTTAGTCTTAAAATGGGTACAAGAAACTTCACTGATTGCTACGAAGTTTAGACACAGCAACTATACAAGGCATGGGATAGTTCCGGGCACAGCGATGTTATGGAAGATGATAGGTGAGTCTGCAGAGAATGACCAGAATGTGTCTATTTCTTTGCTGCCTGTACTAGGAAGGTATGTGGGAGGGGTGGGTAGTGACCCAGAAGTCCGATAGCTGGAGTATTGTATAGAAGCGGTGTGTCCAGTGAACTCATAGACACTGGAGGAGGTTGGGGAAATGAAGGAGAGAATGAGTGAGTAAATGGGTGCGAGGGAGGTGATATGAAATGTGCCAGCTCATCCCCAGGGAGATGAACCTCAGACCCTACAGGGGTGTGAGTTGAAGCTGCTGCAGGGCTAGGACCTGGGAGGGTATGGGACACCTTTCCCTGTTTCATACCTCCACAGCCACCAACCATGACCAAGATAATCCAAAATTTACATCCAGTTCCTAGCCTGAGATATAAGAACTGTCTGCAACTTTGGTTTCCTGTGATTCCCTTAAGTCTCCTTTGTAACCAACCAGATCCAGAAGTCAATGTGCCAGATATAAGCCTTGGGTGGGACAACTCCAAGTCTCCTCACAACCTACAAGTTCCTCCTTCTGTATCATTTAAGACTGTAGGACTAGGATCCTGCCTATCATTCTGTGAGCAGAACTCTGGGACACAGCACACTGAGTGTGATCCAGAACCATCAGCTTCTCTGCACATGTTCTGCTACATGTACACATCTCCTTCCTCTCTGCTCCCAAATATTTGACTCAAGGTGACTTATTTATAGAACCACAGGAAGACCTTTGAAGGAATAACAGGAACACATGCTCTCAGGGTTAGCTGGAGATAGCTACCTGTAGGATGGACTTTTTGGAAGCCCCTTCAGTCCAAAATACTTCCTTTTGTCTGTTAAAGGTCTATAAATTCCACCATTGAGGATATTTTAATTTGAATTAAGAATCCTTTAAAGTCAAAATATTTCTAAGAAGGGTAACACATTATCAGAGTTGAGGCAAGCCTTAAAAGGGGAAGCTGCTTGATGAGGTGCCTATGGCAAAGCCAAGTCAGAACGTGGGAGGGTGGAGAGAGAAAAGTCAGTTTAGCTTTCATAAGTCCAGAACCATGGAGAGCTCCTTTCCAGCTAGTAGCAATTTCAGGGAGATTTTTCAGATCTGCTCCATCTCCTGCAGGCATCATTGCCTTCAGGCCATTGGACTCTCAGGGTAAGAGTTCTCTAACCGAGACCTTAGACATCGAGGTCTTCATTCCTGAGAAAAGGCAAAGGTCTCTCCTCTGGACAGAGTTAGACATTGGCTTGGAGTTTTTGTGCTTGAGAGATCAGATTGGGACATGAGGACACAGAACCCCTCCCTGGATTTATCTTGATGATGAGGATGAGGATGCTAGTGATGGCGGTGATGGAGATGATAATAATATTGAGAGCTAACATTTATTGCATATTTACGATGTGCCAGGTACAGTTTTATGCACTTCACATGGATTAATTGACCAAACACTCAGAATAAGTCTAAGAGGTGGGGACTATTATTATCCTTATTTTACAGATGAGGAAGCTGAAAACACAGGTTCAGGGCTTCCCTGTGCCACCGCATCACACAACTCCAAGGATGCCTCTCATTCTCACTTGGTCTATGCGAATGGTGCCCCCTGGAGGTATATAGGGCACAAAGTGTATAGTCAGTCTGCAGAGAGGTTAATTAACTTACCCAAGTTTGCAAAGCTTAGAACCAAGGAAATGTAGTTCTAGAGTTCCAGTTCTTAACCACTGTACTTGATGGGACCCTCTTTATCAGAGACTTCAGGTAAATGTATGGTAGCTTGATGGATCGGTGGTATCTTAAAATTTTATTTTTAATCTTCATTTGTTACTAAAAGATGAGACATACTCTATTAGCAATTCAAAGCAATCAATACAAAGTCAAATTTTCCTCCCAACCCACCCCATCTTTATATTCTCCCTTGTGGGTGTCTCTGCTCCAACCACACACTTCCATCAGTGTCCTACTGACAAGAGATAGGAAGGGAGGAGACAATGCTAGACTGACTTGATTATTATTTGGGTGGGGGGCGGGTGTTGATATAGGAAGAGAAGACAATAAAGCTTGAATTTCAGAACAACTTTTTGGCACTCAGAATAGTTATCCCCCTGGATCTCTCCCATCTGGAGGGATGAGATGCAGACTCCATTGTATACACAACTTCAGAGTATATTTAAAAGAGTTTAAGAATTGGGGCTTTCAGAGCGATTAAATATCACCATGACCTGGTCAACCCCTGACAGGAGGACAAAGCAAGCATCAGCATATTATATCAAGAGCATGATGGTTTCTGGTCTCATTTTATGGACTTTGAGGTTGGTGCGGCACTTCTGAGAACTTCCATAACCATAACCATAGCAGCTACTGCAAGGACATTGCTAACCAAGGATCATTCAGCTTAGAACATTCCTCCTAATCTTATAAACATATGCATATTTTTCTTTATCAAAATGAGATTGTATTATATTTTGTCCACAGTTTTTCTGCTCAACACAATTACGTATCATGTGCATATCCCAAGTGTCAGCACACAAAAACCTACCACTTCTTACTAATAGCGGTGTGGTTGTCCATTGTGCAGCTGCACTACAATTTCCTGTCAGACTCCTGTTGATGGATATTTAGATTATTTCCAATTTCTTGTATTTTATTGTTTCAAGCAATGCTATTACAAGTGTTTTTACATATATCTTTTCACCTTGCACTAGTATTGTTGTATAAAGAGAAGTTGCTGTGTCAAAGGATATGCAATTGGTTGGTTTTAATGATATAGCCAGATGGCCTGCGAAACAAAGGAGATGTATTTGAATATGAGGATGGAGGCATAGTGGCTTGAGAAATGGTCATGAGGATCAAGGAGAATGCTGACTTGAGCTTTCGTACCTTAGCAAAATGAGCAGCCTGGACTTGGGAAGGTCTCAGAGGCAGCAGTGTCTTCTGAGGAGCGTGGGTGGGGATCTCATTCTCACTTAAGGCAGGAGGTGCAAAGAGTGTTCTGGGAAAAGTCTGAGCATATAGGTAAATCTGTTTAGGAACCTGGCTGGGAAGGACTGGGAGAGTGGGAGCTATGAGGTTGGATCAGGCTTAAGGGAGAAGAGAGCAGTTTGGGAATGAGAGGGCAGAAGAAAACAGAGATAGGAGGTGAGAGAGGGTCTTTCATCTGTAAGGTGGACAGTCACAAATGACAAGGCTGCAAGGAGAAGGAATCGCCTGGCTACAGGATTCAATGGATGTCAGGCAATAGTCCCTGAATGGTACCTAAGGTTTAATGACATTTGCAAAATTTGGATTTAACACAGGGTTTGTCTTAGGTCTGATTCCCTGGAAACAGAGCCTGAGGAATTTGGATACATATGATTTTTTGAGGGAGGGCTCTTGAGGAAAACCTGTAAAGGAAGGAGGGAAGCAGGATAGGATCGCAAGGAGGCAGTGGGAACAGGGGAACAGAATTCTCTTATTCCCATGAACCTTGCCCCACAGTGGAGGGGCAAGAATGACAGTGTGTGGAAAGACTCAGATTTCTTCAGGTGAACAGCTTGCCAAGGCCTGGCTTGGGCACACATTAGAGTTAACACTTGTTTTGTGTTGGAGTGGCTGTTCTAAGAACCGAAGGGCTGATGCTGATGTGGAACATCTAGACAGGCTATCATTGGGACAGGTCACTGCTTCAGGGCTGTAGAAGGAGATCCAAGAACCCAATGGAGCCTAGAGAGTGTGCAGTGAACTGCAGACAAGGTACAGCTGGGCACTCCCTTTCCTGCCCTGCCCATGTTTTATATCACTGGAGTATCTCACACCTACTGATGCCCTTGCTCCATGGAGGTTAAATCCATGAGCACTGGAGTCAGACAGGCTGGTCATGCATTCAGACTCTGCCTCTTTCTAACTAAGCGACCTTAGGTGAATGCTCTTACCTCTCTGAGCCCCATTACTCTCATCTGAAACATGGCTGAAATAGTAATCACGTCATTGAGTACATGTGCAAATAAGATGATGACTACAAAGCACCAAGCACATAGTGGATGCTCAATAAATGCCAGTTGCATTTACAGTTGTATTTTAAAATCAGTATTATTGTCATGCCTAGAAGTGTCTATGCTGGCTCTCTTTTTGCCTATGGGCTTAAAAACAAACACCCCATAAAAGGGTTTCTCTCCCTCTATTCCTCTGGGAATCTTCCCAAGTTCTGCTTCCTGATTCTGCTGGTCCAACTTGCCTGTTCCTTATTTATGACTGATCACAAGAGATTTGCATTTTTATGATCCACCCGGAGTTGGAAGGAGACAGGACCAGATGGGACCAGGACTGAGTAGGTGGCTCTACTCTGGAGCTGACCTCCCAGAGAGGTTGCCATCCATCCTGTTATACAGCATTCATAGGGGCATGGAGAGGTCAGGCTGGACTCCTACAGGCTCCTGTATTGCTTAGGAATGTGTACAGCTTCAATTAACAGAAAAATTGAATAAAGTTGTTTAAGCAAATAGGGAGTTTTTTTCTCACACCACAAGGAGCCTAGAGGTAGGAGGCTTCTGGAAATGGCTCGGCAACTGAATGATGTCAGAGGCAGCATCTCTGAGATGCTCTTGGTCTTTGACATGCTCTTGGACTTTATTTTTGCATTTTGCTTCATGGTCACAAGATGGATACTACAGCTCTGGACATGGCACCCATGCTCAAGGCAGGAAGAAGGAGGAAGGAGGAAGAGACAGAGACTGCTCTGATCCTGTCTTTCTCCCCTTTTAATCAAGGTAGTAGAAGCCAGAACTATTCTGAAGACTTCCATGCAGGCTCAATTGGCCAGCGTATATGAAAAATGCACTCCTGTGTTTCTTCTTTAGTCTCGCCTACTACCACACTTCACCTCTGGTCACCAAATATACTGGTTTTTTTTTCCCCCCATACATCAAGCAATTCTCCAACACCAGTTGGGTATCCTACAATTTAACTCAGTTCTGACACTATCCACCTGGAGATAGCATTAGATCCCACATGTTAATTGCTCAGTTCAAGACGGTCCTTCCCCACTTCAGATGCCAATCGCAAGTCCCAGGTTGTCGTCTGTACTTCTAACCAGCTAACTATAAATCAGCCTCCCCGTGACCCCCTCTTTAGGTTTGGTTATTTGCTAGAACGGCTCACAGAACTGAGGGAAACAGTTACTCACATTTACTGATTTATTATATAATAAAGGATATGATAAAGGATACAGATGAACAGGCAGATGAACAGATACATAGGGCAAGATCTGGAAGTGTCCTGAGTGCAGGAGCTTCTGTCTCCTTGGAGTAGGGGTGCATTAACCTCCTAGCACATGGATGTGTTTGCCAACCTGGAAGCTCTCCAAACCCCAATACATTTGGAGGTTTTATGAAGGCTTCATCATATAGACATGATCAGTCATCAACTTAATCTCCAGCTCTTCTCCCCATCCTAGAGGATGAGAGTCAACCATGACCTGGTCTTTCTGGTGACCAGCCCCCATCCTGAAGCTATCCAGGAATCCATCAAGAGTCACCTCATTAGAGCAAAAGACACTCTTATCACTCAGGAAATTCCAAGGGATTTAGGGACTCTGTCACAGGAAATGAGGGCAGAGGCATATATATATATATATATATATATATATATATATATATATATATATATATATATATATATATATATATATATATATATAATTTTACAGCCCCCAAAATGTCAAAAGTCTAGCTCTAATTGCCAGGAAAGCAAGGGTTAGTATTGTCATGTTTGGGTTAGAGACTAATCATGGCTCATCTCCAAAGACTAGGCACATTGCTGATCTGAACAAGATAAGGAGTCAGTGGACAAGGAAGAAAGAGGGAATGGATATTTAGTAGGTAATAAACAGAGTCTGCCCACCATCACACCCAAGAAAGTCAACCATTGGGAGTATGGATGGCAGCAGAGGAGCTATGGCCGACGAAGGGCTGCACCAAAACTCCAGTGAGCAAGACACATTCCATCACATCTCTGCTTCAGTTCCCTGGATCCTTGAGCCATTTTGTACACCCAGCTCCCAGCATGCCTTCACTCCCTCCCCACCTCCTGCATGTCTTTGTTGGACAGTGGCAGTAGGCTACAGGAGCTCACTTTGCCTATGCATACAGAGAGCCAGGAGACTCCTTTGCCTCTGATAGGGACAACTCTGAAGTGTGACTTGGGTAGTCTTTGGAGCTCTCTTATGGAATTAAGGCCAAGTTACCCTATGTGGGATTTTGCTTGAGAGCACACGTTGCCTGACTTCTTCTTTCACTTGTTCCACTTCCCCATTCCCTAACTGGAAACAACTCAAAACAAATTGCTTTCACATGAATCTTTGGGGTCTTCTTATGGGGGACCAACCTCACATCCTATAGTGTGATTCAAGTAATCTGTTCAGAGGAGTACATGAGAAAGGATGAAGACGGGGTCCTGGGAAGTTGCTGAGCAGAGCCTTGGGGCCCCACTGAGCAGAGGCTAGGGCTTAGGACAAGGCTCCAGCTCAGTGGTAGCTATGGATGAAAGAAGGAAATGGAGGCAAAAGCTTGAGTAGAGGGATAGGGACAGCTTCGCAGGTACTAGGGTGTTGTTGGGCTGCCCTGGGAGGACCAGGTTCACATGGGCTCTCCAGCTCTCCAGAAAGAAGACTAATTCCAGGCCACACCTCCTGGTGGCTGAGGTGCCCATTGCCCCTGTAGCCTGGGTCAGGACATGCAGGGCTGGGGAGTGTTAAGTTTGTGGAACCAGATACCTGTCCCAGAGCTCTTGCTGAACAGTATGTACAAGAAGAGTGATGACACATGCCATCTCAGCTGCCCTCACTTCAGAGGGCATCCCAGCCAGGAGGATCTCAACTGTCTTTTGGACAAGAGTTTTTCACACTGTGATCCTGAGCCCTCCTTCAGCCAGAGCAACTTTGCTTTCAGCACCGAGCTTCCTTATGAGATCGTGTTTGGACAAAGTGTCCTGCAGATTAAGAATAAAGGTTGACTCTTGCACTGTTGGTGGGAATGTAAATTGATACAGCCACTATGGAGAACAGTATAGAGGCTCCTTAAAAAACTAAAAGTAGAACTACCATAAGACCCAGCAATCCCACTCCTGGGCATATACCCTGAGAAAACCATAATTCAGAAGGAGTCATGTACCACAGTGTTCATTGCAGCTCTATTTATAATAGCCAGGATATGGAAGTGACCTAAGTGTCCACCCACAGATGAATGGATAAAGAAGATGTGGCACATATATACAATGGAATATTACTCAGCCATAAAAAAAAACGAAATTGAGTTATTTGTAGTGGGGTGGATGAACCTAGAGTCTGTCATACAGAGTGAAGTAAGTCAGATAGAGAAAAACAAATACCGTATGCTAACACATATATATGGAATCTAAAAAATAATAATATTCTGAAGAGCCTAGGGGCAGGACAGGAATACAGACACAGACGTAGAGAATGGACTTGAGGACACAGGGAGGGGGAAGGGTAAGCTGAGATGAAGTGAGAGAGTGGCGTGGACATATATACACTACCAAATGTAAAATAGATAGCTAGTGGGAAGCAACCGTATGGCACAGGGAGATCAGCTCAGTGCTTTGTGACCACCTAGAGGGGTGGGATAGGGAGAGTGGGAGGGAGGGAGACGCAAGAGGGAAGAGATATGGGAACATATGTATATGTATCACTGATTCACTTTGTTATAAAGCAGAAACTAACACACCATTGTAAAGCAATTATACTCCAATAAAGATGTTTTTTTAAAAAAGGTAATGATTAGGTTAAGAGGGTAGCAAAAAAAAAAAAAAAGAATAAAGGTTGAAAATCTCCAGACAAGTCCATTTTGTCTAATACTTTCAAATTTCCCCTGCACATGTGTTCCCAACATTTGCCAACCTGATATGTGAAAGTCAAGATAAAAATATTACTTTGAGCTATGGCTCAAAGAGCCATAAATTCAGAGTGGGGACTATTCTACAGAATAATCTTAGGTAACTGAGGTGGGATAACTAAGCAGTGAAGAGTGTGGGCTCTGGGTTCAAATTTTGAGTCCACTACCCACTAGCTGTTCTACTAAGGGACAAGGAACCAACCTCTCTGAACCTCTGTTTCCTCATCTATGAAGTGGTAATACATAAAACTCGTAAAATAAGACCCATACCTAATAAATATTTGTTTAATGAAATCTGTAAAGATTAGATGAGATGATGTCTGTAGAGCACTAGGCAGAGCGCCTTACACATAGTAAATACTGATGAGATCCAAAATATTTACCAGCTGATATGGCACTAGTGCCAGCCAATCAGCATGTTGCACTGGCCAATCAGAGTAGATGCACTGACCCATCAGTGCAGATCCACTGTCCAAGAAGAACAGATGACTGCCTGAACAGACTTACAAAACAACACCCTTGGGTTCTTCCTATAACTCTTACAGTGGTTTTATAAATTGTGACCAGCTAGCATGAACTCCTAAACAATTTCACTTTGTCCCTTGCTCTGGAAACTCTAAAATGCTCCAGTTAATTTCTTTACCATAGTCACTAAGGACAGACACCTGCTTTGTCGAGTGAGAGTGATTTTCTGCCTCCCCTTTTTCCTAATATAGGCTCCTAATGAAGATGGAGAGGAGGGATCTGAATCAGAGTCGCAGTCTCAGGCATGCCCTTGGCTGAACCAGGGCCGAGAGAGGAAGATTGGCCATAGCCACATTCCCCGAGGGACCCTGTCAGTTCTCTGCTGGGAAACTGACATCTGGATTCAACATCTCACCAAGAACAATGTGTTCTATCTTGTGGCCTTGCTCATGATTCAAAGTTCAGGGAGACAGAGTCTGAAGAAATGGGTTTTATTCACGGGTTTACTTTTGACTATACCAAAGCCCTGAGGGGGCAGATGCACCAGAAGGAGATAATTCTCAAAAAAATAAAAAATTGAGAAGGTGTTAGAAAAGGGTGATGAATGAGACAGAGAGAGAGAGAAAGAGATGTGTCAACTAAAGAAGGAGACATATGATTCACCCTTTAATGTTCATCTTCTAAGTCGTGACAAAGCCTCAATTTGCCAACTCACTAGAAGCCTTATTAAATATACTGTTCACAGTTCAACTTCATTCATTCCAGCAGTGATGATCAAAGGAAGGTGGGGGAGGTGTCTGCCACCAAGATTTCCTGGAGGTGTCCAGATACTGCCAGTTTCAAGTGTGATTTTTTTTTCACCTCCCTTTCCATTTGCGACACATTCATCCCTCATAGGTGTCTAATAAATGCCCTTTGGGTTTAAGTTAGCCCACAAACCTTAACTAAAAGGATTGTAAATAGCAGGTTACCTTTGTGCATTCAAAATGTGACATGATTAATGGATATTCAGTGTACATGTCATGTCACAGAGATGGCACAAAGAAGTAACAACAAAGTCGCTATTTTCCACAATCACACCATGTACCTTTTTACCTCCATGCCTCAATGAGTGCCAACACTGCTCTCTCCAAGCAAACATCCTCTCTCCTTGCAATAGCCGTCTCCTGGGGTGGACATTAAGCCCATATGATGACCCCTTTTTGGGAAATGCCCTAGATTCAGTGTCTGGTTCTGAACTATCAGAGCTCAGTTTTCAGGTCCAGCTAAATAAACCAGGAATGGACCTGTGATTCAAGCGGGGCCAATCAGATTCTGGGCCAATCGAAGAATCTGGAATTTTGGACTAGGATACCCAGAGGCTAGGAGTTGGTGAAGGAGAGTTATGTTCAGATATGCTCTCTAGAAAGAAGGATCATAGATTCTTGCTGCCATGGTCTTCCAAACTTCTGGGTTCTTGCCATTCTGGAGATTTACTTGCTTATCTCTCCCTTGGATTCTTTGAAATGACCAGGACTCTTCCAATAACCTTCTTTTATTTTAACTAACCAGTTATTTTTTGTTACCTGCAACCAAAATAACCTTATTCAACTCACTCCTGATTCTCTCTCTGTTTCTTCAAGTCTGCTGTGTCCCCTTTTCCATGAAGATGTGTCTGACTCACCTTCCCCTGGCAGGAAAAATGTGTCCCCTTCCTCTTCCGTGTTCCCATAATACTTAATGCTCACCCCTGTTGCAGCATTTTGTACACTATTATGTAATCTGCTGTGTATTTAGACCATGGGTTCCTCAAGGAAAGAAGCAGCCTTGTTAATACTAGTGTTCTTAATGCTGATCTTAGTGCTTGCAACATAATACGTGTTTATTAAACTCTTCAGGATGAATGGATTAAATGAAGAATTAGAGCTAAATTGGAGACAGGCTCCATGAAGAGTTAAATCTTATTGTTTTTTTTGTGTGTAGGTGAATGTTGCAGATGAAGTCGGCGGCAAACCAGCTCTGTTCAACTTGCAGCTTCACCGCGATGAACTCTACAAGCTATCAAAATCCCTTTGTCCTGTTGGGATATCTGTTTGTTGCATGTTGATTGGAATGAAAAGCCATTAGATAGGGGGCTGGAGATTCCCTTGGTTGTACAGAGATTTCTTGTTTCCAGAGTGCCTGACCTAGCAGACTTTCTGGCAATCCTATTGACCCCTGTCTGTCTGGAGTAAGTCCCCGAGGAGCAGGGAAGGATGCCTGGGAGGAGGGCCGACAGCGAGCATCAGAGAGCCTGGCCACGCTCTTCTCCTCATTCACAAGTGTTTGAATCTGACAGGCTTCAGAGAGACTCATGGCTCGGACTCTGAGCTGAAATTTCAAGACAATTGCAGCATGGATGAACATGAAACTCCTCAAAGTCAGGATTTCCAGAACAACTGATCCAATGAATGTAACTCTGACCCAAGCTGCACAAAGCAAGTGCAATTATGGAAAAGCAGGGCAAGAGTGGACAGATGAATCTTATGCTGATCGAAGTTCAAGCACTCAGGACCCATGCCATCTGAAAAGTAAGGCCACAAGGCCAAAGCTTAGATTTCAAATGAACTGCAGCATCTGTAAAAAAAATGCAATCTGCCCCAAGGGGCTGTAGTGGTGCCATTTGGGCACTGGATTAGAAAGGTGGAAAATGCCTGGAAGGAAGAGTTCTCTAAACCAAGGACCCAAGCAAAGGAAGGTTGTTAATTATGATAAAATACTGGTGATATAATAACAATAATAACAGCTAAGAAACCAGACACTGTCCTAAATACTCTGGGTGTGTTATTTCATTCAATTCTCATAATATACGTATGAGATCAATGCCTCTATTGTCCTAGTTTACAGAAATGAAAACGGCCCGGACATTACATAGCTTGTCTAAGCTCACACAGCTAACTGGCCAGTGGTGGACTCAAGGGCTGATTCAGACAGCCTGATATGGGAGCCCTCACCCAGACCCTCTGGGCCAAAAATGCTCTTCAGCCACCCCGGGCTCTTTCCTGCCTCAAGGACTTTGCATATGTTGTTGCTTCTGCCTGGGACACTCTCAATAAATGATAATAATAGTGTCACAAGATGGACATTTGTTCCAAGCCTCCGTGTAGCAGATCTCAGATATCAGGTTGAATTGTGAGATAGGCCAGTCAGTAGAACCTTAAAAAGTGGGAAAACAGCTGAGTAGTAGTCAAATAAATATTAAACTCTTCACCCTTGAGGAGGTCATAATAGCATTTGGAAGAAAGGGAATGGGGGAAGAGGTTATTCTGGAGAGAGAAAACTAAGGCATTGTGATTTTAATTTAGCCAAGGTTATCCAAGAAACAGAATTTGTCATTATGTGGCCTGGGGCAAGCTAACATTGACCTTCATTTTCCTTTTGTGGCAGTGACTAAACTACTATTCATCAAAACTATTTCCTTTTTCTCCAGCCCACTTGGCTAGAGGCTCTCTCCCAGCATCCCTTGCAGCTAGGTGTGATATAAGTTGTGGCCAATGGAATGAGAGTGGGCACATTTGCACTTCCCCTTTTTAAAAATCAATGTTTGGATGCTTATAAGAATGGTCCAAAAGAAAAAGGAAATTGATACAAGGAAAAGAGAGGAGATATTTTCAGGTTGACAGACATCTTTAAGAGGAAGGAGGGGATGAGATCCAGTGCACAGGTGGTGGGAGGGTGGCCTGAGACAGATGCGTGTGCAGGTCAACAGGAGGGCAGGTAGCACTTATGGGCAGACACAGGTATCAATCAGGCTGTTAGCTGAGGAGCTGGAAACCTGTGAAAGTTATCCTCTGAGAGTTGCCATTTTCTGAAGGAACTAGGAAGCAAGATTATAGCTAAAATTGAGGAGGAGGAGGAGGAGGAGGAGGAGGAGGAGGAGGAGGAAGGAAGTGTGAAATAGTTTTCTAGGATAGGGGGAAGCAACCCAAACCAGAAGCATGCAGGATAATTACCAGGTTGCACTAAAGGCTTTTCTGAAGTTGGGAGACATAACCTGAGAGAGAGAGCGATCAGCACGATGCGGGATTTTCCTCCAGCCACATCCAGCCAGCTGTAAGGGTGCAGGCATGAAGCTGGGCAGGAAATTGAGTTTAACCCAAGCTGGTTAGGATGGATACTTGTCACAGGGCAGACACTTGTCTGAGAGAGAGCTCACTGATGCCATGTTTGCCTTGTGTTGTTCCAAAAGTTCTCTTGTACTAGGATGCCTCTGTGCTCTTGGAATTTTATGAACTTTAATTGTAGTAATAGAGCTTGTTAATGTTTGCTGAGTTCTTCTCTGCCAGATGGCACCCTAAGCACTTCACATGGATGATCTTATTAAACTTCGTGACAACTTTATGAAGCAGGTGCTCTTATTATTCCCATTTTGCTGATGAAAATAATGAGACACACAGAGAGATTTATAATATTTGTCCAAGGCCATGTAGGTAATAAATGGCAGAGTTGGAAGAGGCATCTCGGCAGTTACTACAAACCCCAGAGTTTCCACCACTACTCTATACCACCCAAGCACCCGTAAACACCACAAAACCCTGGGCTTTGATGTAGATCTCAGTGCCTCACACGAAATCACAGATTTCATAAGGCTGGATACCAGATGGGGAAATGTATTCCAATATATTGCCTAATTTATAAAGGGCTCTAACTTCGCTCAAGTTCTGGAGGCATGCTTGTTTCATGTAGGCATTCTAACCCAATTATGGGAGTTGGAAAAGGAAAGAATGATGGCTGGTAATTCGAAGCCAGCCTGCCTTAATTGTCAGCAAATGGAGGTGGGAGAAAGTTTGCCTCAATTCCTAAACTTCCTTGTAACTAACAATATTGTGACTCAACATCACATCCACACACACCCACAAACGTTTGCATTTTGGCATTCCAAGGGCGGATGCCATATCCACCATGCGTCCTGGTGAGTAACCAGGGAAATGGACGTCTTGGTCTACCCGGAGACTTTTGGGAAATGCCTCAGCTAAATGTTCTAAAAATCAGTATATTCTTCCCCTAAACTCTGTTCTCTTTGATCATCTTAATCCCCTGGTTCCCATGCCCCTTGAGCCCCCAATCATTTTGCCATTTCAGCAGTTGTTCCCAGTCTTTCTCAGCTGCCAGAATCCAGCCACAGCTGCTTCACCAAGGTAATCCACCTTTACCGGTGCATGTTTGTTTCTGATGTGCCAAATACCTTTTTGATAAAAAGCATCCAGTCGTCTCTTGTGGTAGTGGTTGGAATTGTTAACTTTGCTTTCAGTAAATGCTTAAGAGGATAAACTGACCCACAAGCCTGCTCCAGGAGAAACTAGGTCAGTTAGTAAGAGAGAGACCTATTGGGGATGCTTCAGGGCCCAGGAAAGTACACAGAACCTGGGAGCAAAGTCAACGGGGGATTTAGGTGAAGTGGGGAGAAACAGAGCTGCCCAGAGTGGACCATTCATTTCCTGAGGGCCTGAGGGCTCTTCTGATGAAATGATGGCTAATGGACATTCTTGATTTTTAAATAGCTCAGTCCCTCTACATAGGGTGGCAAGTGCCATTTCTGTTCCTTTCAGGTCTGTAGGGTTGGTAGTGCTGCTCTTGATTTGCAATGAAGGCAGGGCAGGAAGCAGAAACCCTCTTCCCCATATGTTCCAGGCCCTCCAGCCCCCATCCACTGCCATGGCCTGGGCTGCAAGCTTGGGCACCTGGGTGGGTCCAGCCCCTCTCCTTCCATTGCCAGGCTGTTTGGATGGGGAAGGGGCAGCCCCTGAGGACAGCCACCCCATCTCTCCCCCAGCACTAACTTCACGGGAACTGTTGGGACATTGCAAGGAGCAGGAAGAGGAAGAAGCAACTGTAGGTGACCTCAAAAAAAAGCCCCACACTGAGGGTTGGGCGTGGACTGCTATAGTCCCTGAGGAGCTTCTGAGGAACACACCTTAGAGCCTCATGGAGGCACCGGCTTCATCATACTGGGTGCCCAGCAAAGGGCCTGACATCAGGCTCAGAAATTCCCAGTGTCAAGTTCAAAGCCTGGCACATGGCAGTGGTTCTGCAGCCTGCCTTCATGGTGACCCAGAGCGGCTCTCCTGTTGCAGTTTTTTTTTAAAGTTTAGTTAAGTAACACATTGCATTGTAGAGCAATTAGAAAAACTAAAGTAAAAGGGGAAAAAAGCCTATATTCCCACTACCTGAAGATAGACATATTCACACTTTTCCCTTTCCACCAAGACTTCCATGTGTTTATCTACACATAAATATATTTTACACAGATGGGTTTTTACTATATGTACCATTTTGTAACCTTCTTTTCCACTTGACAATACTTCCTGTTCAGCTTTCAATGTCAGCACACCCAGTTCTATATCATTTTTAATGACTACACTTCAATCCTTTGGGTTAATATTCTAAAATTCATTTAACCAAGCCCCTGTTGTTGGCTATTTATGCTGCTTTCAATTTTTTTCCTGTTATAAACAAAGTTTCAGTGAATATTTTTGTACATACAGTCTGCGCCCTTGAGGAACTTTCAGTATAAGAATTTGGGACAGGGATTGCATCTCTTTCATCTACGGCAGGGCAAAAACTGATTACTGTTGTTTTTAACCATAATACCGATAATAAAAGCTACTTCCGTTAAGCATTTGCTTCATGCCGGGCACTGTGCTAAGGGCTTTACGCCCCAGCTCTGCAAGGTTGGAATTATTAATACACTTATTTTGCAGAAAAGGAAATGGAAGTTCAAAAAGAGCACATGACTTGCCCAACGTCACACAGTAGGTGTGTGGCAGAGACAGAATTCAAACCTCAGTCTGAAGACTCCCAAGAACAAGCTCTAGGCTAAACACTAAATTTTCTCTTGACAGTTACTCAGAGCCCATGTTCCTGGGTTTCAGCCTCATACCTCTTCCTTATCAGGTTCAAGCTGAGATAATGAAACAGCAAAAACAGACCACTTATGGCAGATTTTGTTTTCCTCCCTATATGCACACCTCTTTGTGATGTCCATTTGAAACGCCTCCCTTTGAGAGTGGAACGAGTTTCCCTGACCCTGAAATCAGCACTGGCCTCTGTGGTTTGCTTTAACCAATAGAACGGGGCAGATGGGACATTGCACCAGTTCCAATCTTAGGTCTCAAGAGGCCCCTCATCTGGGAACCTGCCTCGGTCGTGTGAAAAAGCTCAGGCTAGCCTGTTGGAGGATGAGAGATATTTGACTCAGAGGCCCCATGTCCCCAGCCCACAGAACCTAGCAGTCTGGCACGTGACCAGAGATGTAGCAGTCCAGCATAACCACCCACCACTACTCACAGTGCTTAATGTTTTTTGTTTTTGTTTGTTTATTTATTTTTGGCTGCGTTGGGTCTTCGTTGCTGCGCATGGGCTTTCCCTAGTTGCAGTGAGCTGGGGCTACTCTTTGTTGTGGTGCGTGGGCTTCTCATTGCAGTGGCTTCTCTTGTTGCTGAGCACGGGCTCTAGGTGTGCAGGCTTCAGTAGTTGTGGCATGAGGGCTCAGTAGTTGTGGCTCGCGGGCTTAGTTGCTCTGAGGCATGTGGGATCTTCCTGGACCAGGGATCGAATCCATGTCCCCTGCATTGACAGTTGGATTCTTTTTTTTTTTTTTGCGGTATGCGGGCCTCTCACTGTTGTGGCCTCTCCCGTTGCGGAGCACAGGCTCCGGACGCGCAGGCCCAGCGGCCACGGCTCACGGGCTTAGTTGCTCCGCGGCATGTGGGATCTTCCCGGACCAGGGCACGAACCCGTGTCTCCTGCATCGGCAGGCGGACTCTCAACCACTGCGCCACCAGGGAAGCCCGACAGTTGGATTCTTAACCACTGTGCCACCAGGGAAGTCCCACTTAATGTTTTAAACCCACAGGTTTTGGGGTGGTTGTTAAGTAGCAAAAGCTAGTGGGTGTCTGGTTGGGTTCCGTGTGGTGGATGCAGTCTGGGAGACAGGGGCTCCAGTGAAGCTGTGAGCCAGGTGGCTGGGAAGGCTTCACAGAAGAGGTGACAGCTCACGCATTGCGGGATGTACAATAAACAGCAAAGCCTCCTGAAGCAGAACAGGGAGGTGGGCCTGCATGTACAATTAGATAAACCTCACCTCTGGGGTTGCGGGTTGCTGGAGACGTCTCTCCAGAGCCTGAATTAAGTAGAAACCTCGCTCCGGCGGAAAAGGCAGCTAGATGTCATTTACACACCGATGAGTAAAAAAAAGACACCTAGCAGATTCCCTGGCAGCCTCTGGTAGGTTTACCCTGAGGGCTGGAGTGGAGCAACGTTGGATGTTGGTCTCCCTTTCAAATTGAGAATTGGAATCCCAGTCTGGGGCTACAGGAAAATGTTGTTCTTTCTCTAGCTTCTCCTCCCCCTCCCCCCCCTCGCCCCCACCTCTGACTGGGGTGGCCCTGAGGTGTCCTGTGCCCTGGGAAGTCCTGAAGGAACAATTTGCCTGTACAGAGTGCAAAGTGGTTTCCAGTAACCCTCACGCATGGAATCCAGCAGGGCTGCTCTTAGCAGTGTCTTGAAAGCATTGAGACAAATCATCTGCCCAGGTGAGCAACTCAGCAAGTCACTCATTCATTCATTCCATAAACATTCCCAGTTGTTCTAAGATGCCCTGGAGAAGCTCACAGCCTGGTATGGTGGGCAGACACCAGCAGAAGCCTGGGGTCCACAAAACCCTACCTTTTCTAGCCACCTCTTTCTTCTTTGCTTTCCTTTCTTGCTCAGTAAATGCATCTATTTTTTCCTCTTTATTAAGGAAATGGTGATAATGGAATAAGGTAGTATAAAATTATTAACATATTTTAAAATAGATATAAGGGGGTATTTGAGATTGAGTGACTTCCTTATATTTCTTCTCCCAAACCTTATTTATGATTTAATCAGGGTGGTGATACTCCAGCCCCCTTTTGGCCCAGGATGTCTCATTAGCTTTAAATGCAGCTCTTGAAGATTCTGATTCCTGTTTTAACTAACACTAGGTGAGAAATCAGGAGGTCCTAAAGGTGGACCAGGAATAGACTCTACCTGTCCTGGGTTGGCGATGGAAGCAGTGAACTCTGTTCTCCAGGATGGGAAGGAGCCTGGGGGCTGGGATAGTGATAAGAGAAAGACAGATGAAGTGATGAAGTCGGGAGGGGGGGGGTGTCTGGATGCTGAAACCCATGCACCTAGGAAGAGCTGAGGAACACAAGCAGAGTTGCCAGAGGCTGTGTTGTTGTAGGAAGCCAAGGTGTTAGGTTGGAGTGCTGAGGTCATTGTTACCTGTATTGTGCCAGTATAATAACAGTAACAGTTTTTCATACCTAGAAGTACTTTTTAGCACTTATTTGTTAATGCCCTATTGTACTGGCTTTATGGGAGGTGTTGGGGAGCTGAAGAGGATTCTGTCTCCAGGCACTCATGGGCTGTTGGGAGAGATAGGTCTGCAGACAAATTGTTGCATTCCAAGGTGATGACACTAAAGCCTAGGATGTGCAGAGAGCAGAGGCAAAGGGCCTGGGTGGGAGGGTTTCATATATGGGTTGGATGAGTAGGAGCTTTCCGGTGACGATGAGGCATTTCAGAAGGAATAAGGAATGAATACACCACAGTGTTGCAGGATGAAAAAGCAGAGAACACTCCAATGTCCCTGATCGTAGGATGAACAGAGTTCAGCGGGAAGCAGGCTGAAGAGAGGCAGGCAGGAGACAGACCGTGCGGGGATTTATGGGCCAGCTGGAGGAGCCTGGACTCCTTCCAGGGGAAAAATGGGGAGTCCTTGAAAGGCTCTGGCCAGAGAGTGATGTGATCAGAACTGTCTTTTGGAAAGAGTTCTAGGTAGCTATGTGGGGGATGGTTTATAGATGGGGAAGACCAGGGCAGTTACACCAGCTAAGAGACACTGCAGGAATCTCGACAAAAGACGATGGTGGCAGTTGTGGTTGGAGAGCATTAGTGCAGTGGTTATGTGCAAAAGCTCTGGAGTCAATCTCTGGGAGTCAAAGCCTGCCTGGAATCCTTACCAGCTGTGTGATCCTGGACTAGTTACTTAACTTCTCTGCACGTGATTTCCCTCATCCGTAAACTAAGGATAATAAAAGCAACTACCTCATAGTAGTTGTTCAATGAATGAAACGAGTTCATCCATGTAAAGCACTTGAACCACCCCTGGTGCATTGCAAATGCTCTATAATTACTGATTATTCTCATTTAATCCATTAGACCTGTGATGATTGCAGGTAGACAGCGAGCTAGAGGGTGAGACTCAACTTGCTTCTACAGAGCTGGCTACGATGCTGCCATTCCCAGGGGCAAGAAATTTGAGAATATTACAAAAAGTCTACTCCCCTACAGGAAAATGGAAGTGGTACCCAGTGCACAGAATGAAGCTTCTCTCTGAGGACTACCGCTGATGCTGTCTCAGTTTTGTACAAATAGACTAGATTCTTGCCCAAGACTAACAGCAATAATGGAAATCAGCAGAGACTGTCATACCTGCTTCTTTTCTCCAAGTCTCACAATAAGCTTGGAATACTGAAAGACAGGTATACTATTGTTTCCATTTTTACAGATGAAGAAACTGAAGTTCAGTGCCATGGCCAAGGAGAGACGAATAAAAAGGGAAAGACGCTGAAAGCCAGTACTCTTCCCATGACCCCAAGTTTCTCCCTTTTCCTTCCTCATAGGCTTCCCAAAGTCCATGTGATAGCACAGAGATGCACTGAAACTCCAAATGCTGATCTTCCTGTCTCCCGGGGGAAGGGGCATTGCTGAGTACCTCAGAAAGGGTGGAGCAGGAGGGTGCCCCCAGCTTAGTGTGAGTTTCCATAGAAGGAATTCAGCCCCTTGAAGCCCTTGCTACAAGCCTGCAGATCTCTGGTAACAGTGAGAGGAGGGAGGGAGAGATGTCATACTTAGCTGTGCTTTAGAGAATGGCCCAAAGAAGAGCAGAGAGGGAGAGGGAGAATTCTTCTTCTTCTCTAAGCTCTGTGTTCCAGGTGCCAGACATCCGTCATCTCGTTGACTGCTCACATCCACTGTGAGGTCATCAGTATCGTTTCCATTTTTTATCTGAGGAGACTGAGAGCCACAGAAGTGAGGTATCCAAATTCTTAATTATTTTGTTAAGGCAATCCTGTCTTCAGGTGAAGAAATAAGGAGGTGGGACCCTGTGTCAGGATAGCGTCCCCTCATTTTGGGTGTGTTTTCTTACCTCCTGGGGAAGGTGATCTACCTTGAATCACTGCTTTTGTGAGGACAACCAGGTGAATTAAGTACTGTTAGAGAAGCTAACAGTATGGAGTAGTAGGAGTGGGGAAAGGGGCTTGTTTTTTCCATCAGCCTCAATGTGTATCTGTCTCTAGCCTGGAGGAACATTTATATGAAACATATCAACTGCCAGGAAATGTGTTAAGTACTTTATATACATTATTTCATTTAACACTTCAAGCACCCTTGTGAATTAGGTTCTATTATCATCCCATTTTCTTTTTTTTCTTTAATTGAAGTATAGTTAATTTACAATGTTTTGTCAGTTTCAAGTATATAGCAAAGTGATTCAGTTATATATATATATATACTTTTTCAGATTCTTTTCCATTATAGTCTATTACAAGACACTGAGTATCATTCCCTGTGCTATACAGTAGGTCCTTATTGTTTGCCTATATTTTTAAAAAATTATTTATTTATTTTTATACAGCAGGTTCTTATTAGTTATCTATTTTATACATATTAGTGTATATATGTTAATCCCAATCTCCCAATTCATCCCACCACCACCCCCAGCTTTCCCCCCTTGGTGTCCATACGTTTGTTCTCTACATCTGTGACTCTATTTCTGCCTTGCAAACCAGTTCATCTGTTTAACTATCTTATATATAGTAGTATGTATGTGTTCATCCCAAACTCCTAATTTATCTCTCCCTCCCACCCCCTTTGCAATCCCCTTTGGTAACCAAAAGTTTGTTTTCTATGTCTGTGAATCTATTTCTGTTTTGTAAATAAGTTCATTTGTATCATTTTTTAAGATTCCACAAATAAGTGATATCATATGACATTTGTCTTTCTCTGACTTATGATAGTGATAAACTCTAGGTCCATTCATGTTGCTGCAAAAAGCATTATTTCATTCTTTTTCATGGCTGAGTAGTATTCCATTATATATATATATATATATATATATATATATATATACACACACATACATATCACATCTTCTTTATCCATTCATCCGTCACTGGACATTTAGGTGGCTTCCATGTCTCGGCTACTGTCAATAGTGCTGTTATGAACATTGGGGTGCATGTATCTTTTTGAATTAGAATTTTCTCTGGATATATGCTCAGAAATGGGATTGCTGAATCATACAGTAACTCTATTTTTAATTTTTTACGGACCTCCATAGTGGCTGCACCAATTCCCACCAACAGTGTAAGAAGGTTCCCTTTTCTCCACACTCTCGCTGACATTTGTTATTTGTAGACTTTTGTTTTTAATATGATTTTTTCTTTTTGGTCACTCGGCTTCTGGGATCTTAGTTCCCTGGCCAGGGATGGAACCCAGGGCACCAGCTGTGAGAGCACTGAGTCCTAATGACCGGACTGCCAGGAAATTCCCTACAGACTTTTTAATGATGGCCATTCTGACTGGTGTGAGGTGATGCCTCATTGTAATTTTGATCTGCATTCCTCAAATAATTAGCAATATAATCAACCCTTTTTCTAGCTGAGAAACCTGAGGCCCAGAGAGGGGGAGTAACCTCTTGTTCTAGGATCATACAGCCAATAATGGCAGAGCCCAGTCCATGTTCTTAACCATCAGTTTATGCTGTCTTCTGAAAGGAGAAGAGAATACCCCTGCTAGTTACAGGACAGGGTGGGCATGGCACCTAGACTATCTGTGGCACGTGGGTCCAGCTTGGAGGCTAGAGGACAATCCCCGAAGTTAACCCCCTATATGAGCTTAGAACAGGAGCTCTTAGCCTTGGGATCCATCCCTGAATGGGGTCCACAAGCTAAGAACCTTGTATCATCCCCATAGCCAGGCTGCACAGACAATTACTTAATAGCTGGACAGTGACGGCATACAGGTTTAACCACACAGGCTAAGTGGTGTGAAAGACCTAAGATTCCAGTCCTTACCTCCTATTAGCTCTTTGATACTTTGGTCCCAGATTCCTCAACTGTAAATCAGGGCCATTCGGATATCTATTGTTTTGGTTACTATTGCTTTGTAACAAAATATCCCAAATGTATCAGTTTAAAACAATCGCTCATGAATTTGTGGGAAGGCAAGGTTGGACAGGTCTGTCTGGAGGCTCTCATATGATCACAGTCAGATGTCATCTGGGGCTGCTGCTTTCTGAAGGCTCAACAAAGCTGGACATCCAAGATGCTCGCTCCATGGCTGGCAATCAGTGCTGGCTGTCGGCTGCGAGCGCAGCTGGGCCACTCCTTGGAGTGCTTACAATGGCCTCTCCAGCTTAACAGTCTTATGGCTGGACTCCTTACATTGCAATTCAGAACTCCAAAAGAGTCTCAGCTAACAAGGGGAAGCTGAACGCCTTTCTAGGGTAGAAGCTCAGAAATCATTCAGTCACTTCCACTGTATTCTATTGATTACAAGTGAGTCACAGGACTGCCACGTTCAAGGGCAGAGAATTAAACTCTGCCTCTGAATGGGGGAGTGGGAAGGGTCTAGAAGAGCATAGAAAACGGGAGATATTGTGGTAACCTTTGGAAAACCCAATCTGCTAGCCTTGTATTATGGCATTACACACTGATTAAATAAGGTGGAAAGCATTTAAGACAATGCTTGGCATAAAGTGTTCATAAAAGTTAGCTATTGTTATTAGATACAATACATTTGGGAGATGTCTCTCGACATATCAGGATGGTGGAAAGGGTTGCAGCAAGAATAAAAGGGGTTACCGGTGGTAAAATATTGGCAGACATTAATTTAAAAGAAAGACAGAGGGCTTCCCTGGTGGCGCAGTGGTTGGGAGTCCGCCTGCCAATGCAGGGGACACGGGTTTGTGCCCCGGTCCGGGAAGATCCCACATGCCGCGGAGCGGCTGGGCCCGTGAGCCATGGCCGCTGAGCCTGCGCGTCCGGAGCCTGTGCTCCGCAATGGGAGAGGCCACAACAGTGAGAGGCCCACGTACCGCCAAAAAAAAAAAGAAAGACAGAAACAAGATTTCCCCAAGAGACAGAGTCATTTGACCTTTTAGCAAACGAATGGGGAGAGAAAAAGGAAGGATCTCTGGGAGAGTAAAGGAGTATAAGATTTGCACTGGCTGAAAGGCCTAAAGTCTTGCTCAGTGGAGGAGCAATCCAGGAGCCACACAGGAAGAAGTAAGAACGTGCACAAGATTAACCAAGGCTGAGGGGGGTGGGAGCAGCACATCCCAGGCTATACAAGTTTGAGAAGGAGAGAAGTTTTAGGAGAGAAACAAAGCCTGGCAGGGAGAACAACATGCAGTTCAAGGTAGAAGAGCTTGGTCCATGAAGGCTAGATCCTTTGGACCCGTGTCTGGGCTGGTCCAGAGGATGAGGAATTTGGCCTGCAAAGCTGTTCATTTTGGGGACAAGGGAGGGACTGGAGGAGTTTGCCCCTTGGTCTCCTACAGCATTTCTCAACCTAGGCGTTGCCAACAGGAGATGAAGGTGGCCATATCTGAATTTCCTGAGAAAATCTGAGAAAACACTTCATTATTTTACTATTGTTCTTACAATAAAATCCAAACTCCATAACCTAGCCTACCAAACCATGCATAGTTTGGCCTCTGCTGTTTCTACACTCATCTCGAACTTCTCTCTTCTACTCACTAGACGTCAGTTCCATTGAGCTTTCTTTAGGTGCTTAAGCACTACGATTTTCCTTGCCCAAAGGCCTTTGCACCTGCAGTTTTCTCTGCTTAGAATGGTCCCCTCCTCCCTTTACATGCCTGGCTCCTTTTCACTTTCTAGCTCTCAGCTGGAACATCACCTCTTCAAAGAGGGTTTTCCCAATCACCCGATCTAAACGGACTGCTCTTTTTTTCTCCCTGTTGTTTCCCTTCATATCACTTATTGCAATTTTTGGATATTTACGTATTGGACCATTTCCTTATTTATTGTCTCCTTTCCTACTATACTGTGAGCTATATAAGGACACTTACATAGCTGTTATTTTCACTCTATATACCCAGGACTTAGACAAGTGCCTGGTACTCAGTGTCTATTCGGTAAACATTAGTTGTGGGAAAGTCTGTAACCTCAGTGTGGTTGAGTTAAGGGATATGGACTTTGTCTACCCTAAGGCCACAAAGCTAGGATAGGTTAGAACTTACTGGAATGTTGGGAGTGGTGGTAGCCATGACCCCTTAGGTAAGAACCTGTGGGACTGGGGGGCTGAAGAGGTTTTGTTCCTGAGGGTCAAGACCCCTTGAAGGTGGCTGTGTACAAAGTGATCTCCCTTCCCTAGTGTGTTCCATTTGAGATGGTTTTCTAGTTTTCTAGGAAACATGTTTGTGTGTGGCTGCTGCCACTATTTTACCACCAGTAACCTCTGTTTTTCTTGCCCTAGCCCTTTCCACCATCCTGAATCTCAGTGTTTTCTGGTGTCAGAAGATGAAAACTGTATCACCCAATGTGCTGTTGCTACCAGAAACAGCTGTTGCTACCAGAAACAAAGTCTAATTTATGGTCTGACACTTGAGAGGGGCTCTGCTGGGGGCCTGCCGTCATCTTCACACTCAGTTTAGGCTGCTCTCCTTGGTTCTGAAACGAACTGTCTTTGCAATGTGTCCTTGCAGAAGCCTGAATCTCAAAAGCCCTAAAAGAACACAAATTCACATGTACGTGCACATACACAGCCCTACAGACACTCATATGTCGTAAACTCATCCACACGTACTCACATGAATAGTGAGATGGCAAAACTCACTTGGTATGTATGCATTCAACTCCTGCTATATTTATTCCAAAAATCTAGGATGGTTTAGGTCTTTTTTTGGAAAGAAGAGGCAAGCATAGCTCCTGGGGTAGGCTGTTTGCAAATCCACAATTATTCCCCTTCTTGTGTCCATGCCTCTTGAAATGTGAATTTGCCTTTTTCCTTTCTAGAAGTAGAGTCTATTTCCTCATCCCAGGGATCTAGGCTGGCCTTATGAATTGCTTTAGCCAACAGAAAGGGATGGAAGTGAGATAGTACCAGTTCCATACATCTCAAGAAGCCTTGAATGCTCCCATACTTTCTCTTGGAAACTTGCCCAGCTGCTTTGTGAACAGGCCCAGGCTTTCCTGCTGGAGAATAAAAGACTACACAGGGTAGAGATGAGCCATCCTAGCTGAGCCTTTTCTAGACAAGTCAGTCCCCATCAGACAGCAGATACATGAGTGAACATTGCAGCGAGTGACCTGACCCAACCCAGATCAGAAGAGCTGTCTAACCAATTAATGGACTTATGAGTAATAACAAATGATTGCTGTTTAAAGTCACTAAATTTGAGGTAGTTTGTTACCTTAAAATAGCTAACAGATGTACTTCCTTACATGAAGGACTACATCTGAACTTTTCCTGAAATAATATGTCCTTAGAAGTCAGATGCCCATGTCAGATCCTGAAGCAATTCTACTGCTAATTCTAAAGCCTCAGAGGGATATGATTAAAAGAGCACTGCTTTGGAAACAAGGAGACCAAAATCTTCATCCTGACTCTGCCACCAACTGACTGTGTGACCATGGGCAAGTCACTTGACATCTCTGGACCTTGATTCCTTTATCTATATATTAAAAAAGCAAGTTTAGCTAATTTTAGACCCTTCAGGCTCTGACACATTCTGTGCTCTCATGATTCTCAGCCTCTGTTACTTTCATCTATAAAGAAAGAAAATATAATTCACGGTTCTTTCTGTCTTGCAGGATAATCCAAAATGATGAAGTGTTATTTCCTCAGTGGCACTTCTGCTTTCAGACACTTTCAAGAATTTGAATGTCTATGCAGCAGGAACAAACACTCTGAGATGCTGGCTTTGTGATAATTCATTGCATTTTATCAACATATGTGAACACACAGATTTTTCAGCTAATATTAGAAGTTGAGATGGAACTGATGAATGTCCAGGCAATCTCCATCACATCTCCTAAAAGTACAAGCATCCTACTAGAAAACGTACCCTGGTCCTTTTTTTTTTCTCTCAGGTTCCTTTTGGAGAAAGTTACTTGGAGTTGTTTGCCTAGTTCTGACCACCCAGATATCAGTATAAGTGTTGAGTGGGGTAAAATTATTCCTGTGCATAGTTCTGAATGAATTCTAATAATTTTAATAAAATTTGTTCCAGAAAAGGAATGTAGGCAGTGCCAGGTTAGTAACCGATATCTGGAATCTGGCTTCAGATAGTGTCAGTGACTCAGGAAATAGCATCGTGGGTGGATTGTGGGATTGTGGAATCAGGATCAGGCCTTTGCCTGAAAGGACACCAAAATCAAGTCCATCAAAGAGCTACAAATCTAAAATCCATGGGGAAATCAGAGTTAAGGACCATGTACCCACGGTCAGCACCAATGCCAGCACACAGCAAAGGATAAAGCAAGCAGGGAACATTCTGTGGGAAGTGTTTAAAGACAACATGAATAGTTTGTTGTTCAGGATTTGGGGGCTGCAAATCACAGAAAATCCCATCTAACATGAATTCATCTGAATGGAAATTTAGTGGATCACAAAACTGAAAAGTTCATGGGTAGGATTGTTTTAAGGCACGGCTTTATGCAGTGACAGTGTCACCAGAACTCAATTTTCTCTGTCTCTTTGTTCAGCCCTGCTCTCTCCCATTGTTGTCTTTGACAGTTTCCTCCTTTACAGGCATAAGAAAGCTACAGCTGCACTAGATCGTTCATCTACTGCAATCTAAATCCAGCAGGAAGAGAGAGCCTCTCTTTCAATCGTGTATACAAAGTCCTGGTTCTGACTGTCTTTGGTCCAGCTAGACCATTTGATCATACTTGACCAATCCCAGAGCCTAAAGTCATACCATACACTAAGTGGCTTAAGCTGATTAGAGCTTACCCTGAGAGCTGGCAGGGCTCAGCTCTTTCCAAACACTTAGAGAGGAGAAAGAGTAATTCCCCAAAGGAAATTCAAGATTCCTTTTTTAAAAATTCTGAAGATGGGTCAATAGATATGGGGGAACACCCCCAGGTGTTCACTATAAGCAGCTATGGGTAGAAATATGGAACAAGAATCAGAAGCCTTCTAGCCTGAAAGTTGAAAATTTCCTGAAAACGAAGAGTAAAAGTTGTTGCAAGCAAGCAAGGGCCTAGATGATAAATATTAGTAAAATGAGTCAAATTTTGGGTAGAGATGAAGGAAACAGGTTTTTTAGAGAACCTGTGGATTGGAAGGGCTCTGGTGTTACAGGAGTTCACGCCTTCTGGACGTGGGATCCAGAAAAGGGATCTTCCAGCCAATTGGGTACTGTTGGAGGATACATCTGAAACTTGGAATCCAGTCACATGGAGCTAAGGTTTCTGGGGACCATAGGACTCAGAAAGATAAGCTTCTCTGAAGGGAAACAGGTTAGATTTTTTTTAAAAAAATCTAGACATATTTTAAAGCATATCAAGCAGAGCTCTGATTCTTTTGTACATTGTATATACCTCAAATGCAGGTTGCAGATGCAAAGGAGGTCACTTTTAATGCTCAAATTATCATAGCTCCAAGTTCCCACTTGCTGGATTACAACATTTATAAAACATGATCATAGTCTTCTTTACAACTCTGTCATACTCTGTCTCCTGGGCTCAAAACAGTTCTGCTTGTTCCTCAAGTCCATGATATGTCTCAACAAAACAACTCAATCAGCTGTTGTCTTTAGCCCTTCAACCAGTGAGGCTTAAACTTAGCATCTGGAACTAAGAGGAGTGGATATCATGGCATCTCTCCCCTCAGTTTTTTTTTCCGTCTCTATCCTGCACCTGGAGTCCAATAAACTGTCATCCTCCTCCCCTAGCTTCTCCATAGATACAAATAAATATAAGTGGGTGGTAATTCATTCACTCAACTAATACATGTTGAATATATAATATGCTAGGGGCTCAAGTTTACAGTTTACTGGAGATGACAAAGAATAAAGAAATAAACACGTGTGTGTGTGTGTGTGCAACTAGTGATAAGTGCTATTTAAAACTATCTGGATGAAAATTAATTGATGTTATGATGACATCAACAGGCTAAAAAAAATAATATCATATCAATAGATGCAGAAAAAACATTTGACAAAATCCAAAACCCATTCATGATAAATACTCTTAGAAAACTATAAATAGAGGGAAATTTCCTCAACTTGATAAAGAACATTTACAAAAAACCTACAGCTAACATCATACTTAATGGTGAGAAACTAGATACTTTTCCACTAACATCAGGAACAAGCCAGAATGCCCCTTCTTACTGCTCATTTTCAATATCATACTGGAAGTCCTATCTAATGCAGTTAGACAAAAGATGAAAATAAATTGTATACAATTTGGAAAGGAGATAAAAAAATTTGTTCATAGATGATATGATTTTCTATATAGAAAATACCAGAAAATCATCAACAACAAAAAACTCCTGTAACTAATGAGTAATTACAGCAAAGTTTCAGGCTACAAGGTTAACATACAAAAGTCAATTACTTATATATAGACAAGCAATGAAAAATTGGAATTTGAAATTAAAAACACAGCATCATTTACATTATCACCAAAAAATGAAATACCTTGATATAAGTCTAACCAAATATGTACAAGATCTACATGAGGAATACTATAAAACTCTGGTAAAAGAAATAAAGGAAGATCTAAGTACATGGAGAGATATTTACATACATGGAAAGGAAGACTCAATATTGTCAAGATGTCAGTTCTTCTCAACTTGATGTATAGATTCAATACAATACCAGTCAAAATCTCAGCAAATTATTTCATGTATATAGACAAACTGATTCCTAAGCTTATGTAGAGAGGCAAAAGACCTAAAATAGCCAGCACAACATTGAAGGAGAAGAGAAAAGTTGGAAGACTGACACTACCCTACTTCAAGTCTTGGTATAAAGCTATGATAAACGAGTTAGCGTGGGTATTGGTGGAAGAATAGAAAACAGATCAATGGAACATAACAGAGAGACCAGAAATGAGCCCATACAAATATAGCCAATTAATCGGGGGTGAAGGAGCAAAGGCAATACAATGGAGTTGTATACAAAGATACAATAGATACAAAGATACAATACAAAGATAGTTTCTTCAACAGACAGTGCTGGATCAACAGGATACCCACATGCAAAAATACGAATCTAGGCACAGACCTTACACCTTTCACAAAAATTAACTCTAAATGGATTATAGATGTAAATGTAAAATGCAAATCTATAAAACTCCTAGAAGATAACATAGGAGGTTGTGACAAGTAAAAGGTGTATTTTATAACTTCCAGGACAACCACTAAAAAATATTACAAAAAGACATAGATAAAAAGCCAAGATAGTAATCAAAATGGAATACTAAAAATATTTAATTAACCCAAAAGAAGACAGGAAAGAGTATCAGGGGAACAAAAAAATGATGCTGGAAACATTGTATATGCTTAGACAAGAAAACGAACTTAAACCTAAGTCTCACACCTTAAACAAAAATTAACTCAAGCTGGATCATACTTAAATGAAATCTGTAAAGCTACAAAACTTTTAACAAAAAACATATGAGAAAATCCTTAGGAACTAGCGGCTAGGCAAAGAATTCTTAACACTTGACACCAAAAGCATGATTTCCAAAAGGAAAAAACTGATGAATTGAATCTCATCAAAATTTAAAACTTTTGTTCTGTGAGAGGTCAGGTGAAAATATGAAAATACAAAACTGGGAGAAAATATTTGCAAAACACGTATCAAGCAAAGGACTAGTATTGGGAATACATAAAGAACTCTCAAAACTCAGCAGTCAGTAAAAAATTTCCAATTAGAAAATGAATGAAAGACATGAACAGATATTTCATCATAGAGGAAATACAGATGGAAAAGAAACAGGTGAAAAGATGTTGAACATCACTAGCCACCAAACAAATGCAAATTAAAACCACACGAGATATGACTGTACACCTATCAGAATGGCTAAAATTAAAAAATAAATAATGGCAACACCAAATGCTGGCAAGGAAGCAAAGATCACTCATACATTGCTAAGAGGAATATAAAATAGTGCAGTCACTCTAGAAGACTGTATGGCAATTTATTTAATAACTAAACATGCAATTGCCATAAGGCCCAGCAATTGTACTCTTTGGCATTTATACCAGAGAAATGAAATTTTATGTTCACATAGAAAGCTATACATGAACGTTCATAGCAACTTTACTTGTAATAGCCAGAGACTGGAATTAGCCCAGATGTTCTTCAACAGGTGAATGATTAAACTGTGCTACATGCATATCATGCAATACTACTCAGCAATAAAAAAGAACAAACTATTACTACATGCAACAAGTTGGTTGAATCTCCAGGGAATTATGCTGAGTGAAGAAAGCCAGTCACAAAAGCTTGCATACTATGATTCCATTTATATAACACATTTGAAATGACTAAATTTTAGAAATGGAGGACAAATTTGTGGTGGCAAGGGCCTAGGAAGGGGAGGTGAGTAAAGTGGGAGGGAGGGAGGTGTGGTTATAAAAGGGCAACATGAGAAATCTTGTGGTGCTGCAGTTGTTCAATATCTTGACAGTGGTGTTGGATATAGAAACCTATACAGATGATAAAATTATATGGTGCTTAATACACACACACACAACACACACACACACACACACACACACACACACAAGTAAAACTAGGGAAATCTGAATGAGATTGATGGATTGTGTCAAGGTCACTATCCTGTACGTGATGTCACATTATAGTTTTGCAAAATACTACCACTGGGGAAAACTGAGCAAAAAGTGCAAGGAATATCTCTGTATTATTTCTTACAGCTGCATGTGAATCTATAATTATCTCATTAAAAATTTCTATTAGAAAATCATGTACCAAATGTGGACCTAAATCTAGCTTTATCAATAATTATGTTAAATACACATGAATTAAACATTTCAGTTAAAAGGCAGAAATTTTTAGAATAGATTAAACAAAATCATGACCTAGCTATATGCTGCCTACAAGATACAAACTTCAAGTACAAAGACACAAAGAGTTTTAAGGTTTTTTTTAAAGAAAACAATTTCCTGTGCATAAACATATTTTTAAAAGGTGAAATGACATTATAAAATATCAAACAAAATAGATTTTAAGACAGGAGTATTACCAAAGGTAAATAAAAACATTTTGTAGGATAAAAGTGTCACTCTTTTAGGAAAACATAACAAGCACATATAATATAATAATAGAACTTCAAAATACAGGAAACAAGAATTCATAGAATTAAGGATAGAAATAGCAAAATACATAATCATAGAGCAAATACACACACACACACATACATACACATATATATAAAATCTGTAAAATTTTAAAGAAACGATGATACTGCCAAACATTTTGTCCTAATGTGATGGAAAACACATGATCTTGGGAGGCACATACAATGTTCACCAAGATAGTTGATATGTTGGGCTATAAAACAAGCCTCCATAAAGTTTTGAAATATTGAAATCTTAACAAGAATATTCTCAAACTCAAATTAGAAATAACTAATAATAAGATATCTAGAAAAGCTATACATATTTCCAAATTAATTAATACACTTCAAAATTACCCATAAGTCCAAGAAGAAATCATAAGAAAAATTAGAAACTATTTCACAATGAATGATAATAAAAACAACATATCAAAATCTATAGCATGAAGTTAAAGCAGTACTTAGAGGGAAACCCATAGCTTTAAGTGCTTATATTAAAAAGGTCAAAATTCAATTATATAAACTTACACCTTAAAAAGCTATAAAAGGGGTACCAGTTTGGGGTAAGATTTAAATGGATTTAGCACCTCCACCCTGCATTTCCCATGGAATGCAGTTATAAAACCTGGAGCAGCTATTTGAGTATTCTGAAAAGAAAATAGTAATGAGCAGATTGGAGAAGGGATAAGAATGCAAGGTACCACTGAACTGGTGGTGAGTTTACCTGACTTTTCACTCTTCCCAGTATCCCTTGACCTAATTTCAACGCAGTTCCCAAACCCAGAAATGAGCAGTGAGGTGCAGAAAAGAGAGCTCCAATAGAATACCTCTACTTCTGGCTCAAAGAGTGGGAAAGGGAACTTCTAATGCTCAGAATAGTGCAGAGAGCCCTGGTGCAGTCTCAGAGGATGAGCAAAATCCCATTGTTTTCTCTCCTTCACTCTCTCCCTCTTTATCTCTCTCTCTCTCTCTCTCCTCATGTAGCTTGGCCTTGGATGCTGATGCAGTTACAGAAGCATATGGTAGAGTAGGCGTAACTAAAACTCCAACTTGCTGGACAGAGAACCAAAAAGTAGTGGCCCAAATCATAGAGAGGGGGGAAATAAAGAAAGCAATTCCATAAAGTTGTTTTGAACTCCTGGGCTCGCCCTCAAGCTGCACATGTATGATTCCAATCCTAATCAGCATATCAAAGAATTTGAGAATTAAACTAACAGACAGGCCAACATCCAGACCCAAGACTAGTGTCTAGGTGGCACACATGGGGGAAACATTAAAATAGCACGGTGAGTCTTTTGAAAGTTGAACTATCATTGGAACAACAATCCACAGAAGACCTGAACTTGAAGCCTCTTGCTAACCTGCTTGAGTGCATGCTAAAACAACAATATCAACATCTGCATAGTATTTTTTTTTTTTTTTTTTTGTGGTACGCGGGCCTCACTGCTGTGGCGTCTCCCGTTGCGGAGCACAGGCTCCGGACGCGCAGGCTCAGCGGCCATGGCTCACGGGCCCAGCCGCTCCGCGGCACGTGGGATCTTCCCAGACCGGGGCACGAACCCGTGTCCCCTGCATCGGCAGGCGGATTCTCAACCACTGCGCCACCAGGGAAGCCCTGCATAGTATTTAAATAAGACTCAGAGTATCATAACATGATATTCAGAATGTCCAAAATACAGTCCCAAAATTACTTACCATACAATGAAACAGGAAAATCTTAACTTCCATGGTAAAAGATAATCCACAGGTCCCAGCAGCAAGATGGCAAGACGTTGGGATTATGACAAGGCTGTAAGTAGCTCTTACTACAATTCTCCAACGGGCAATGTAAACAAATGGAAAAATAAAAAGTCTCAGCAAAAAAAAATTTGAACTGTGTTGAAAAGCACAATAACTGAAATGAATAACTCAATGGTCGGACTCAGTAGTAGAACGGAGATGGCAGAGGAAAGAAGGAATTTGAGGATAGAGCAATAGAAATGATTTAATCCAAACAATAGGAGGAAAGAGCCTCGGGGACCTGTAGGACAATAACAGAATGTCTAACATCTGATACATGCAACGACATACTCATCAGAACAGCAAGAGTTCAAAAGATTGACAGCAAAATATCACTTAGGATGTGGAGCAACCAGAACTCTCATGTATTGCTAATGGGGATATAAAACAGTACATTTGCTTTTGAAGAAGTTCTGTCAGTTTTTTATAAAGTTAAGCCTAGAACTACTCTGTGACCTACTAATTCCAGTTCTAGGTATTTACCCAAAAGAAATAAAAGCAAATGCCCAATCAAAAAATTGTTCATGGCAATTTTATTCCTAATAACCAAAATCGGGAACTACCCAAATGTGTATCAGTATGAGAATGGGGTTTTAAAATTGTGATATATTCATACAATGCAATACTAATCAACAATAGAAAGGTATGTCATCGATACATACCACATGGTTAAATGTCATAGGTATTATGCAGAGCAAAAGAAGCCAGACACAAAATTTTTCATATTTTATCACCTTATGTATATGAAGTTCTAAAACACACAAAACCAATGGTGAAAAAATGCAGAACAGAGGTCTGCCTTTGGGCTGGCGGTGTGAATTGACTGCGAGAAGACACAAAGGAATTTTTTGATAGAGATGTGCATAGCAAAGATGTATCCATTTGTCAAAACTATACAGCTTATATTTGTGTCTTTTAATGTGTATATAAATTTTATTTGAAAAGTAAGAACTATTTTTAAAAATATAGATAAAACATAAAATAGGAAGGAGCCGGCCACACATAGTGAGGGGGAGAATGTCAAAGACAGATAGAACAGCATCTGTAAAGCTTGATAGTAACAAAATGCTTGTTCTGTTTGAGAGGGTGAAAGGTCAGCCGGACTGGAAGTGTTGATGAGATAAGCATGGAATGAGAAAACCATTGAGCTAGATATGGTCCAGATCACTCAGGCCCAGTTAAGCCAGAATAAGCAGTGTACACTTTATTTAAAATGTAATGGAAAGCTATTGGGGGTTTTAAGCAGGGAAACATCATGGTCCAATGTTTACTCTTGCCATCGTGTGGGGAATAAATTGGAGCAGCCAAGAGCCAAACCAGGGAACCTAGGAGAGGCCAGTGCAGTTGTCTTGGCAAGAAGTGAAAGTGACTGGAACTAGAAGGTAGCAGCAGAGGGAGCAAAGTATCTTGTTTCAAGTTATATTTAAGAGATCGGGGCTTCCCTGTTGGCGCAGTGGTTGGGAGTCCGCCTGCTAATGCAGGGGACACGGGTTTGTGCCCCGGTCTGGGAGGATCCCACATGCCGCGGAGCGGCTGGGCCCGTGAGCCATGGCCGCTGAGCCTGCGCGTCCGGAGCCTGTGCTCCGCAACGGGAGAGGCCACAATAGTGAGAGGCCCGCGTACCACAGGAAAAAATAAAATGGAAATAATTGAACTTGATAATGGATTGGATATGAAGGAAGAGATTAAGGGAGAGGGAGAAGCAAGGATGACATCCAGATTTCTGACTTGAGAGATTGAGTAGAAGGTGGTGCCATTTGCAAAGGTGGGAAAGATTAGAAGTTCATGTGTGAGAAGGGACAGGAGCTTGAGGACATTTGGGTACATTAAATCTGAGAATCAAGTGGAGAGGTCGGTGAGGTAGTTGGATACGCATGTGTGGAAGTCAGAGGAGAGTTTCATCTGGGGGTATGGAGTAGGGAGTCATCAGCCTATGATGCCAATCAAAGCTCTGGAAATGGATGAGAGTGTAAAAGAGTGACAAGAGAGCAAAGGTCCCAAGTAGTCCTGGGGAACACAGAGAAGACCATATAGAAGTCCAACACACAGCAATTGGGCAGAGAAGGGGACACCTGTGAGAAGACTGAGAGGTGGCCAGAGGAATGAGAGAAAACCAGGAGACAGTGATGTCACGGAGAGTGTTTTGAGGAGACGGGAGCAATCAACTGCGTCAAAAGAAGCTGAGAGGACCTTCCTCATGACGCAGCGGTTGGGACTCCGCCTGCCAATGCAGGGGACACGGGTTCGAGCCCTGGTCCAGGAAGATCCCACATGCCGTGGAGCAGCTAAGCCCATGCGCCACAACTACTGAGCCTGTGCTCTAGAGCCCGTGAGCCACAACTATTGAGTCCACGTGCCACAACTACTGAAGCCTGCGCTCCTAGAGCCTGTGCTCTGCAACAAGAGAAGCCACTGCAATGAGAAGCCCCTGCACCACAACGAAGAGCAGCCAACGCTCTCCGCAGCTAGGGAGAGCCCGTGTGCAGCAACGAAGACCCAACGTGGCTGAAAAATAAAATAAAATAAAAAAGTGTCTGCAGGATATAGTAACAAGGAGGTTGCTGGTAACCTTGAAAAAATCAGTTACAGTTCGAGCATGGGAAGCTAAATCCAGACTGCACTGAGTAAAATGACACCTGGAAGGTGAGCAAGTATAGTGTAGATGTGGTCCTCCCCTTCTAGAACTTTTGCCATGGAGGGAGCCAAGAGACTTGGGGTGTAGAAGGTTTTCGAGAGGGAAAGCATGATGTAGACTTTTTAGAGAGTGGTATTGCTGGCCACTGATGAGGCTGCTCCTACAGACAGGCTGATTTTCATGGACATTCAGTATGATATTTCTCAGTGTAGGTCTCGGTGAAGAAAGGGGTCAAATTAAAAAAATGATACAAAGAGAAGCTGATCAGCTTGGATGTGTGATGTATTTAACTTGCTTGGATGCAGGCATGGAGAAGATGAATGGTTGAGTTTATCCATAGGTGGAGTTTTTCAGAGAGTATATGCAAAATGAAGAGATGAGCAAGCGAGTTGAGGCTGTTTGCAAGGGGGTGGCTGTAGCAAATGGACCCCAGAATCTCAGTGATAATAGATGGGAAGTGATGACAAAGGAGAGCTGATGAGGGAGGGAAATTATGTGCATTAGGGGAGATGGGAATCAATGTGTGTTTCAGAATGATTAGTGGGGGCACTTGAAAAAGTGAATGTAAAGATAAGTTGTAGTCAGAGGGCAGGGTGCTGGAATTATAATTTTGGAGATATCAGTACAATTTGAGGTGATATTTTGAAGTCCAGAGGAAAGCCTTGGACATCATTTTTGGAGTGGAAGAAAGTGTCCTTGGAGATGAGGAGGTACAAAAAACCCAAAAGATGGGTTTATTACAGCAAGAAAAAGATAAACACATTCAGTCATTCCGACAATATTTGAAATTAAAGTCCTTGGTTTTCAGTTCTGCAAGTCTGTTATATTGTTTTAAGTAGAATGGTTTTTAATGTGTGTAATGAACAAAATCAAATGACTCCCATTTGTTTTTGAATTGCTAATGAGAAGAAATTGTATATAAAATGTGAAAAAAAAAGATGGGCATATTAGTTTTCTAGGGCTGCCATAACAAAATACCATAGATTGGGTTACTTAGCAGAAACTTATTTTCTCAGCATTCTGGAGGCCAGAAGTCCAACACAATGGTTTGGTTTCTTCTAAGACCTCTCTTCTTGGCTTGTAGATGGCTGTCCTCTCACTGTGTACTCAGAGAATGGTCCCTCAGTCTTATGTGTACCTAATCTCTTCTTCTTGTAAGGACACCAGTCATATTGGATTAGGACCTACCCACATACTCTCATTTTATCTTAATTACCTTGTTAAAGGCCCTATCTTGACAAAGATCCTCTCTTTGACTAAACTCTAGTCAGGATCTCTGAATTCTCTTCTCAGATATCTCCTGACTTTTGGATTTTCTTGTATTACCCAATTTTAGCAAGAATCCTGATAAGTCACTTTAACCAAAATCCCCTCAATATCTAATCAGACTTCCTCATCCTTCACCATGCCCCTGCTGAGTCTACTCACCCTGGCCTGCCCTCAGCAAGAATTTTGTTAGGTCAGTTTGGCTAGAGCCCCCTTTACCCAAATGCTTCATCTTAGTAATATTCTATCTACCGACCCCCCTACCTGGCTCCTTGGCTATAAAATCCCCACTTTTCCTTATTGTATCCGGAGTTGAGCCCAGTCTCCCCTCTATTGCAAAACCCCAGTGGGGGAGTCCCTATACCTATTGCAATAGTCTCCTGAATAGTCTGCCTTGGTGTTGTTTAGCAAGGGTTGTGAATAAGTTTTTAACAGTCTTCCAATACAGCTGTATTCCAAGGTACTAGGGGTTAGAACTTCAACATGTGAACTTGAGGGGCACAGTTCAGCCATGGCAACAGGGTATTAGATGGGTTATTTATGTGGACCTTAGGGTACTCAGCAACTGAGACCTAAAGGAAACTAAAGAACTACGGACTAAGTGTTCAGTAAACGGGGAATGACCAGGCCAGTGGTGGCAGCAACGGAGGTGTGTGTATGAGGAGAGCTGAGTCTCAAAGGAACAGCGGCTTTTGAAAAGAGAGAGGTGGTCAGGAAGCAGCCACAAGGAGTAAGGAGAAGAACCAGGCCTCCCTCCCTGGTTCCGAGGCATTTGGGGATACAAACCTGAAGATGCTGTTTCCACCTGAGAGGCTGTCTGAGCAGGGATATCGTCAGGGGACACCCGTGGTTTCACAAGGGCAAGAGGTGGATGGGATACTGGAAGAGGCTGAGGATCCAGGGGAGTTTGCCAATCAGAGCAGGAGTCTACATGAGTAGTGTCTGGGGCCCAGCCCCACAGCATCTCTGTGTGTGTGTGTGTGTGTGTGTGTGTGTGTGTGTGTGTGTGTGTGTGTGTGTGTAAGTTCCATTTATTTCAAGGCCACCATTCAGGCTTTCCCATCTCCAAAGCAATACTTCTCATTGTCTACTACCCTTGTGGGACATTTTCACCACTTTATATTCGTGACTGGAAGAACCACACTTCCTCAATGGTAAGACTGGGCCACCTGTGAAATGGCAGGTGACTCTTCAATTGAATTTTCAAATCGATTTGTCAATTTGTTCCTGGTGAGTAGTACCCACAAGACCTCACACAGCTAGCTTTCTCTCCATTATTCCAAGGACAGCCTGAAGCTGAAGAATCATATCCTGGGATTTGGTGTCTCTGTTGGCTTTTCTCATCAAAAGGATCCAATTAAAGTGCTAAGGGCTGAAATGCCTCTTTATTTCATTCACATAAAACCAGGTGATTCCTCGCTTCAGATTTGTACATTGATGTTCAAAATACAAAGTCAGCTTGTGCAGTGGCTTAAACTAATCCAGCAAGATGCATTTGGCCAAATAAGCCTGTACAAATGCAGAAATTTGAGTTTTGAGCTGGAACGTCTAAAGGACAGGATGTGCCTGCACATTTAGTACATTTTACTCAGTGGAATGAGCCGGCACTTTACTAAGATGCATTGCTGAAGACTGTCTAGAAACAGAAAAATGAACCTGAGCCAGGGCAGGCTCCCTCGGCTTAAATAGACAGGAATCCAAAAAACGAGGACCTAAAGGAAATGGGTTGAATTTGAATCATCTTAATCACTAGGAGGAAAGAAAGCAGGACTTAAAAAAAAAAAAAAAAAGAATTAGAATATGTGAGAATATCTGGGCCTCTCATTTTAAATAATAATAAAATCATCATGTAACTAATCCTACGTTCATTCATTTAACTATAATTTTCAAAAACCTATTTTGTCTCATGTCTAATGCTAGATGCTGGGGATATAAAAAAGGCAGGACTCCTCTGCCTAAGGATCTCCCAATCTAGAGGAGAAGACAGATAGTCACAGATGGTATCAATGCCATTAGAAGATGGTCTAGACTAGATCCTGATTCCCCACCTGTAGACTCAGGAGCCCGGGGCAGAGGGCATTCAGATTTGCAAAGTTTTATTGCACTAGGCATTCTCTAGAAAAAACAAATCATTTCACATATGTACATGCTATTTTAAAGGAGAGTGGATAAAATTGTGATAAGCAAAAAGAAAACTCATTTAAAAGATTTTCTGAACCCATGTTGCTTCTTGCCATTATGTATTTTCTCAATCAATGGATATTAAAATATAGCTACATTCAGGAATTCAGGAAATATTTTGAAGTTCAAAAAGAGCTTAAAATAAGGAAGAACTGGTAACCACAGGTCTAGTCACCAGCACGGCATCACTGTCTCCCAGTGTAATCCCAGCCCACTGAGAGTGCAGGACTAGATGTTTCCTCTGATCCAAGGTTGACCCTCTGCTGGGTTCCAGATTCTATGCCCCTCCTCTGCTTGGGAACCTCACCCCACCAATTACCTCTCCTCTTTGATATTTTTACTCTCTCCCTCTCTACCAGATCTTTTCCTTTAGTCCATATAATGCTCAGGTCTCTTCCGGCTTTACAAGAATATTCTCTATCATGTCAGCTCCACAGACATTTACTGGGTTTCTGTATAACCTTGCCTGGAATGTCAGGGAAAGACTCTCTGAGAATGTGGAAGTTGACCTCAGAATAATGAGGAGGCACTAGCCAGCAAATAGAAGAGCACGGGGGTAGGGTGGGTGTGCTAAGGCTTTCACTTTATCTTCTAAACTATCTCTCAAAGCCATTTGCTTTTCTCCATCTCCAGCACCAGCTGGTCCAAGCTGTCATCACCTCCTGCCTGAATATTATGATGTCCTCATAACTGGTCTCGCTGCAGTCCTTCTTGCCTCCTCTCTGTCTGGTCTCCACCCTGCAGACAGAATGGTCTTTTCAAACTGTGACTTCCCCATCTTCTTGCCACCACCACCTCCAAGACCCCAGCAGCCCAGCCTCTGCCTAACTCTCCGGCCTCACGGAACGTCCCTCGTTCCCTGACACCTTCCTCTCTCACCCACATTGGCCTCGCGGTGCCCCATATTACCCTGCTCCCTCTAATCACAGGAAGTTTTCACTGATTCCTTGGCCTGAACTCCCTGGTAAGGAACTTCATTTCATTTTAAGAGCAATGGGAAATCTTTGAAGGATTTTTAGGCAGAAAAGGGACTACATATGATCTGACATATTCCTAAAAGAGCACCCTGGCTATTGTGTGAACAATGAATTTGTGGGGGCTATGGGTGAAGGAAAGAGACCAGTGGGAGGTTATTTCTGAGGTGCCGGTAAGAAATAATTGTGGCTTGGACCCAGGTGACAGCAGTATAGATGGCGAGAAATAGACACAGAGATATATTGGGAATTGGAACCAGTGGAATTTGGTGATAGACTCAGGGACAGAGAGTGAGAGAGATGAAGGACTGAAGACTGACTCCTAAGATTTTGACTTGAGCAATTGAGTAGATGCTGGTTTCATTTACTGAAAGCCTGTGGAAGTGTCAGATATGGAGGCTTACTGTCCTATCTTTATTGATCACCTGCCCTTTCCAGCTCTTTTTGAGATGTGAGTCATTAAAGTAGTTGGGGTGTAGAGTGCCTGGTTAGGAGCAAACTGGAAGATGTCAAAGTATGGAGAAGACTGAGGAGCATGGCCTATACAAAGCATTGTGAAATTCACTCCTTAGAGATGAACTTGAAGTGTTACCTTGCTGGGCCATAACACCAGCATTCGTTCCTCTCTGTATACCAGCCCCTCCTATCTTTACTTCCTTCCCTATCCAGCATAGATGCTATTTCTTATCATTTCAACCTCTCTTTTACCAATACTCTTGCCCCAGTGTTCCCCCAACTCAACTTCTGGCAAAATACTACCTTTGGATGAATCCAATGATCACTCATCTCTGGTTGCTAAACAACGCTAGAAATCCATACAGACTGACGTCACTATAAACCCTTGGTGCCACTCTAAATTCATGGTCTCCTACTTCAGATGGACCCTCAGTGCTGCCTGGCAATCCTCTACTTCTCTTGCCAGTTTGCTCTCATTCTCCACAGTGGCCAGTGCAGTTTAACCCTTTCTTAGACCCCACTTCCCCTTCTCTCTGAGCAGATAAATCCACTCCTACCTCACAGAGAATATACAAGCTACCAGAAAGTAAAACTAGCTCAGTCTTCTTCTGCCAACCTTACTTCAGTATAAAACTATTCTTTCTTATCTCTCTCTGGTTACATACCTCTCCTGTATAAAAGTAATATTTCTGCTTGGACCTCATTCCCTTTTACTTTTCAGGAATCTTCTTTATTTATCCCCTCTATTCCCCATATTGTTCACCCACTCCCTTACCAGCTCCTTCCTAACTGCATTGAAACTTCTCAGGTTGCCCCCAACTTTAAAAAATTTTTAATGAACCTAGCCTTCTCTCTTCCCCTAACTAGTTACTGCCAGATCCCTCTCCTGTTTTCTTATTAAAACTTTCTGAAAATGTTGTCAACACTGTTTGTGTCTCCAGTGCTTACTGAACAGTCTCCACAAACCATCACAGTCTTGCTTTCATCGTGAACCTGCCCTCATCGTTGTCCTCTGTTTGAAATGGCCTCCGTTTGAAATCCTAGTTGTCATCTTTCAGTCATCATGCACCTTGGATTCTTGGCAGTCTGATGCTGTTAACCACTTCTCCCTCCTAGAAATTCTCCTCCTCCCCTTGGCACACTCTCCTGGTCTTCCCATGAACGCAGAAGTTACCACTTAGTCTTCCTCTTCTTGACCTTGAATGACAGAGTTCTGTGCTGGGTTTCTTCTCTTCTTCTTGCTATACCTTAATATTGGATGCATTCTATGGTAGATTATTTGCAAAAATGATCCCAATTTTCTACCTTTCCTTGTATTCTATGCTCTTTATAATATAACTTTGCAACTCCTCCTATCAAGAAGTAGAGTTTATTTCTTTATTTCTCTGTCTCTTGAATTTGGACGGGCCGTGACTTACTTTGGCCCAGAGAATATGGCAAAGCAATCGTGTACCAGATCCAAGCCTGGGCTAGCTACCTGGATGATAAGAGTCTATGGCTTAGTCACCTCAGCCAATAACCAACCAAGCAGCTGGTGAGTGAACCCCCCTGAGACCATCCAGCGTCAGCTGACCATGGACACATGAGCAAGCCCATTTGAGATCAGCCAAGCCTGTCCAAGATGACAGAATTTACAAACTCATGAACAATAATTCATAGTTGTTTGAAGCCACTAAGCTTGGGGACAATTTACTATGCAGCAAAAGCTAACTTACATAGTTTCACTCTCTCTCATGCCTCAATTGTCATCTCTTTGTTGATCATTTTCTAGACTACGTCTCTAGCATAGATCTACCATCTTAAGGCCAGGCTCACATCTATACTTGCCTACTAGATACTAGCATTTATCCAGGTTTTTGTATGGTCCCGATGCAATGCTACACACATCTTTCTCTTTATCCTCTCAACCACCCTATGTGGTAGATTTTTCCATTACCCCATCTTACAAGTGAGAAAACCAAGGCAAGGAGAAGTTAGTGATGTACCCATAATCACACAGCAGCAATTGGTAGATTTAGGATTTGAATCCATGTCTGTCAGACTCCAGAAGCCTATGATAGTCACCATTCTAGTGCCTTTCCCCACTACTCGTGGTTCCAAGTACATATCACATTCTCACATCACTAACTTTACTGATGTTGACTCTTCTTCCTTACACATTCCCTCTTTCTGCTCTTCTTGGCTAACTCCTACTTATCCTTTACAACCCTGTTTGTATATTACCTCCTTAGAAAGTTTCTCTGACTTCCCCTTCTTCCTCCAGAATGAATTAGATGGCCCTCCTCTCTGCCACCATAGCATCCCCTGCAAACTTCTACCTACTCTCACTGCATTATATTGATGCTATGTCTCTTCATAGACTGTAAACTCCTTGAGGACAGGGATTCTAGCCTCAGGAATAGGGTCAGTGGGTGTGAGTATCACCTCACCCAGTCAGGCACCATAAGCCAATATTCACCAAAAGAATGTTGCTTAGATACCACCATGGCACTGTGCAAAGTGAGACAAGTAGAACTGGAATACCTAAAGCTGATAGAAACGCCAGCTACTCATACAGAAATGGAAATTTCAGTCCACTTGGCAATTTTTAAGGCAGTGGGTCTTAAAATGAACTTTTCACAGACGGGGAATTTGCAAAGCCACTCACCCCAAACTCTAATATGTGGGCTTGAAGAGAAAATGCAAGATTATAGGGTGATTGCTCTTTTTTTATTTCATTGCTTAACACTTTCTCATGAAAACAGACTCTAAAAGGTGCTGGAAATGAGAGATTTAAGGAATGGAACCCATCTCTCTGGCCATATCTCAGGCAATGCAAAATTCAAATGGCCCCCAAAGGGCACTCCTCTTTTGACAGTGAAAGCAAACCCTCTCTAGATGGGTGGGGCTTCCCCAGATCCCCATCTCAGAAGTTGTTATCGTCCAGCTGGGGAAGGGAAGGTGTCATACGGTACAGGGCCATCAACTCCACTTCAGCCATCTTTGATGTGATGAGACAGTGATGAAAAAAGCTGCCTTCAGGAGAGGACAGCCTTTAGAGCACAAAATCCTGGGTTCTAGGAAGCGTCCCAAGCAATTTTAAAAGCCATTACGAAGTGTGCAGGGCGTGAAAAGTGATATGATGATATAACAGATCTAGAATACATTTTGCAAAGTTTCTCAAAGAAACGCCAAGTAATCTTTTGCCGTCTACAGTTTTACAGCCTTCTGTTAAAAGTCCTTCGTTCTAAAACTAAACGCATATCAGTGAGGGGCTGTGAAGCCAGAGTGATCACGTGGGGCTATGCGTTAGTTTATCCCTGAGTTGGTGGTGTTTGCATTGTAATAATGATGTGGTATTATTTTGGAATGTAAATACTGTTGTACATAAGTATGTACATTTTTTCACCCCAAATCCATGGTTTCCTCTTCTCTTGGATACACAGATAGACTACACTTTCCAGTCTCCCTTGCTACACTCTCCACCTCCACTCTCATAGGTGTGGCCATGAGACCAAGTTCTAGCCCTTGAAATATGAGAGGAGATGATGTGTACCACTTCTAGGCTTGGCTCTTAAAAATTCCTATCCATCAGTTTTGCAAGATGAAACAGCTCTACAGATGAATGGTGGTGATGATGGGTACACAGAAATGTGAATGTACTGAATGCCACTGAACTATGTATCAAAAATGGTTAAAATAGTAGATTTTTAAATTTAATTTTTATTTTTTATTGGAATATAGTTGATTTACTATGTTGTCTTAGTTTCAGGTGAACAGAAAAGTGATTCAGTTATATATATATATACACATATCCATTCTTTTTCAGATTCTTTTCCCATATAGGTTATTACAGAATATTGAGTAGAGTTCCCTGTGCTAAACAGCAAGTCTTTGTTGATTATCTATTTTATATAAAGTAGTGTGTATCTGTTAATCCCAAACTCCTAATTTATCCCCACCCCCACATTTCCCCTTTGGTAACCATAAGTTTCTTTTAGAAGGCTGTGAGTCTGTTTCTGTTTTGTAAGTAAGTTCATTTGTATTTTTTTTTTTAGATTTCTCATATAAGTGATATCATATGATATTTGTATTTCTCTGTCTGACTTATTTCACTTAGTATGATAATCTCTATGTCTATCCATGTTGCTGCAAATGGCATTGTTTCATTCTTTTTTATGGCTGAGTAATATTCCATTGTATATATATACCACATCTTCTTCATCCATTCATCTGTCAATAGACTTTTAAGTTGCTTCCATGTCTTGGCTATTGTAAATGGTGCTGCTACAGTAGATTTTACATTATGCATATTTTATCACAATTTTTAAATTAAAAAACAATTCCCATATATGCCCCATCACAATCTTGTTCCCTTCCTGGGAACTGGCTGAAATGGAGACAACTTCAGGGCATTCTTGGAAGCCGTTGAAAATGTTGACAATGACAGTCTCTTTAAGCACAGTTATAAGTACTAGACATAAATTTCTGTTGTATTTGAGCCATTATTCACATTGGGGTCTGTATTAGTTATCTATTACTGTGTAACAAATTACCCCAAATTTAGTGTCTCAAAACAATGCCATTTATTATCTTACAAGTTCTGTGGGTCAGGAATCTATGTATAGCTTAACTGGATCTTCTACTTCAAAGTCACTTTCAGGCTGAGATCAAGGTGTCAGCCAGCGCTACAGTCAGCTTAAGCCTCAACTGGGGAAGGAAATATCTGCTTTGTAGTTCACTAATGTGATTGTTGGCAGGATTTAGTTCCTCGAAGGCTGTTGGCCAGAGGCAGCCTTCAGCTCCTGGCTATGTGGACCTCTCCATGGGGCAGCTCACAACATGGTGGCTTGCTTCATCAGAGCCTGCAAGCAAGAAGAGACAGAGGGAGAGTGGGCAAGACAGAAATCACAATCCCTTGTAGCCTAATCTCCAAAGTGACATCCCATCTTTTTGCTGCATTCTATTCATTAGAAGCAAGTCACTAGGTCCAGCCCATGCTCAATCAGAGGGAATTACACAAGAATATGAAAGCCAGGAGATAGAGATCATTGGAAGCCATTTCAGAGACTTCCTATCCCAGGGTCTGTTTGTTACAGCAGCTAGCCTACCTTATTACCATAAGTCTAATAGAGCAATTTACATCTTTGGTGTTGCTGAGAATTTTGAACAATTTTGTTGGAACATTTTACCCCATGCTTCTTGCCTATTCCTGGGAGTAGATACAGAAGTGCCCAATTTCAGGTTTTTCATAACTGAATAGATGAGTGATGACATTTCAAAGAGGACTGAGTTCTCCTGGCATGATTCGCATCAACGTCATGATGACAGATGACCAAATCCAAGGCCAAATGGAGAATTAGTTTCTCCTAGTTGTCAGATGCTCCCTTTTTCCTTCCCCCAGTGACTAAAAACCATGACAGCAGAACCTTCCTCACAGTGGTAGCTTTGCCACCATGTTCTCTGAAGGGTCTGACGAGTTCCTGATACTTTACAAGGTGGAGAAGAGAACCCTGGTCTGGCTTTCACAAACCCTGTATTGAGGAAGGGCTGGCCAGACAGCTGTCAGATGCAAAGATCCTCGCTATGTGTATAGCTCAACTTAATTGCTCATCTGACTAGGCCCCATTCCTCTCCAGATGTTGTATCACAGCACTGCTGGATTTTCTGCTTTCAACCTCCTCTCATCACCTTAATTAAGCCAAAATAATAAGGCAGCATGTTAGACATGATGATCAAGTTTTAATTAGACTTTGATAAACCAATGTGAATTTGATCTCGTCAGGTGCAACATTTCTGACAAGCAGTGAGGTCAGTGAATCATGAGATGGTTTGGGTATAAATAGCAACTATGGTCTCAATCTCATCTGTGTGGAGGAAGGTCAGGGGTTGGGTGTGTATGTAGCCATCATAACCCTTTATATTTCAGGAAGACTTCATAGTGTGCGAAGTCCTTTCAGCTCATTGTTTTGTGATTGTGTGAGCTGGGACTCATTCGGCAACAAGACATCCAGGCCCAGATGGGGAGAAGAAGGCAGAAGCTCACATTTAATCAATTTATAAGACATGCCAGAGACAGTGCTAGGAGCAGCATATATGGAATAGAAGTCAATGTCTCACCCGAAGTCTCAGGACTTAAGAAGTGTCAGAGCAGAACTCCCACCCAGGTCTGTTCATTTCCTTTATAGAACCCTCTTCAGCACTTCATGCAAATAATCTTCCAAAGCCATCCTGAAAGGCAGCTAAATTAGAGCTGAAAATGCCCTTAGAGGTAGATCCAAATCCCTTCACTGTACAGATGTGGAAACTGGGGTTCAGGAAACAGAAGACACGACCCCTTGTCAGACAATAATTTAGTGGCAGAAACAGATAAGAATTTAAGTCTGACACGGCCACTCTCTCTAATTCACTTAATTCAGTTTGATTCAACAAATATTTGTTGAGCATCTACTCTATGTTGAACACTGTTTTAGGGATGTATCGGTGAATTAAAAGAGATAAAGATCCATGCTCTATTAGCTTTCCATTCTGAGAAGTGGGGAACAGATAATGAACAATTAAGCTAAGTATATAGTATGTTAAGAGTGAATAAGTATTACGGATAAAAACAAACAAACAAAAAGATAAAGCAGGATAAGCGGGAGGGAGAGCTATATAGATGGCTGAGCTTCATTTTAAAACATGATGGTTAGGGTAGGTCTTACTGAGACTGAGAAATCTTCCTAAAAGCAAAGCTTTCCATTCATTCATTCATCCATTGAGAAATTACTGAACACTCACTGTGTCCAGCCTTTTGATAGAGGTGGGCAGCCAGCCTCCTCTCTTAAGGATCCCAAGAGCACCACTGTGGTCTGAGCTATTTTTTTTCTAACAGATGACATTCCCCAAGCTCATGACCAGCTAAGTGGCTGCAGTGCTACTGACCACTTCCATGTGGCACAGACCATCTAGACACAACATGAAAAGTAGGATAGCCAGGCAGTGGTCAGGCATGGGAGTGACAAGGCATCCCTGGTCATGCTGGGGAGCAGGCAACTTATCTGCAGGAGTCTTTCTCCCCTCCCACTAACTCACCACACATGGCAAGCCTACAAATCTCCCTCTCTGGAAAATGTCCCACCTAATTTTTACCAACCTTCAGAATTTCCCCAGAGTAGTGCTAATCCCATGATCAAAGCCTTGTGTGAAGCTCCCAGGGGTCAGCTAGTCACCCCTGTAAGCTAAATGAATCTATGGACTCCTATGTCTATTCCAGTCTGCTAATTAGAGTCTACTGACCCCGGACCATTCATTTTCTCCCTCCTTCTAATTTGTTGAAACAGCATTCTAGAGATGAGGGGTCTCTGTCAGGGACCTTCATATTACATTATGTGGAAGCAGTAATGTTGTGTGTTCGGATAGAATTTTAGGATTGACAAGGGCACTCTCACATCCATCATGTCCTTTGAGCTCCATAAAAGTGCTGGGTCATTCTTCCCACTTTTTTTTCAGATTAGGAAGCTCTTAGGAGTGAAAGATCTGTCCAACATCACACAGCCATTGAAACACAACTAAATGCCCAGGGCTCTTTCTAGAACTCCAAGCTGGCTGGCCCTGTGGATAACACCTGGTGACAGGCCAGATGGATGAAGTAAGGTGATCCAGCCTCAAGTTAAGTAGAAAAATAATAAAGATAGCAGCCTGAAATCCGGGAGCAGTACGGTATTCCCCAAACTTCAGTGCGTACAAAAATCACCTGAGGAATTTGCAAAAATGCAGATTCTGAATCTGTAGGTCTGGGGCAGAGCCTGAAATTCTGCATTTCTTTAAAACTCCCAGGTGATGTCAATACAGCTTGTCCTTGGGCTGAGCTTTGAATAGCAAGAGGATAATGCAAGTCGATACACCGAGTTGTCTGATTGGAAGGCTCCCAGATCTCAGTTCTGCCCTTTAGCAGCTGTGTGACTTCGGGCAAGTCTTCACCACGCTCAGATTCAGGGTGGTTGTTGTTTTTCTTTCCAAACTCAGCAACAGAGAAATGCCATGGTGGACACTCACATTGGTCCCTAACAAGACCTCAACTGAACAACTTCCTGAAGCCATCAGGTAGGGTGAAACAAGATGCACCCTGCACAGAGGCACTGACGCATGGTGGTGGGTGTCAACTGAAATCCAGCCCACACTGCTCTCATCATGCAGAGCCCCCTGCACAAAGCTACATCCACCTAGAGGGAGGGACATTATTTCTCTCATTTACACAGGGCACCACATGGGCCAGTGGAGGTCTTGACCTTTCCACCATCCTGGAAAACTGCTCTTAGTCTCATCGATCTGCCTTTTCAGGGTTCGATCTAGTTGCCAAGCTTCTCCTCTACCCATTTTCTTCTCATTCAAGTAATGACCTCTTTGACTCCTCTTCCAGGCCACTACTGATTCCCACCCCCATCCCTAGGTTGGCGGAGAGGCCATGTTCACTCATAACCATTCGTTCACTCAACAGCAAGTATTTATGTGGCGTTCACTGTTTGCTAGGCATGGTCCCAAACACTGAGAATACAGTTGTGAACAGAATAAAGCTCTTATGAAACTACCATTCTCAAAGGGAAGAGGCAATCCATAAATAATGTATAAGATAATGGCAGACAGTAATGCCTATAATGAGGAAACTAAGGCAGGAGGTGACATTTGAGCAGAGACCTGAAGGAGGTGCAGGAGTGAGCCTTGTGGGATGATGGAGAAATGCAATTTGGGTAGAGGAACGACCTCTGCAACAGGTCCTGGAGCAGCAGTGTGCTCGGTGTGGTCAAGGGAGATGCAAGGAGACCAGTGTGGGTGGAGCGGCATGTGTCAAAGGGAGCATCTAGACCACCTGGAGACTTTTGGGTTTTATTCCAAATGTGACAGGATAATGCTGGAGAGCTTTGTGTCAATGGCCATTGCTGCTGTTACAGTTGCCCCCTCTACCCTTTTGTTTCCCATTCAAGTATTTTAAGGGAGTTGGGGAACAGAATAATTAATTCAACAAACTCAACATATATATCATGAGTCCCTACCATGTACCAGGCACTGTTCTAGGCTTCAGTCTAGGTCCTGGGAATATTAGCAGTGAGCACAATAGGCAAACTCCCCACCCTTGTGGGGCTTACATCATTGTCAATGGGAAGATGAATCTCAGCTCTCTTCTTGCTGAGATCCACATGGAGTTGAGAGAGTGATTGCACTGCCTACCTGTCTTTGGATTTGCAAGTTGGGCTGGAGATGGAACAAGCCAGAAAGTTCTGAGGGACCCACTGCTATCTTCACGCAGATGCTTTGTGTTGGTGACTCTTGTGGAAATCAAGAGCAAGAGGTTGATGTCATGTTGGGGGAGGTCAATGCGAAGCAGAGGGAAAGTAGAGCCCCAGGTAGGAAAAGCCGGTGGGGCTGAGCTTTGTGAGGGAGCTGGAATTGACCTTGGGAATGAATATAAACCTTGAGAATGCACATAAATTCTGGGGAAGAAAGGAAATGAGCTGGGAGGCTTGACCTTGCTCATATTTTACAGGTATGGACATAAGTATTCTGCCCAAATTGTACTTGCCCTTCAAAATCCAGCTTAAACAGCATCTCTTTTACAGGACCATCCCTAAAACCTTCATCACTTCTGCCTCTTAACAGATGTCTTGCTTTGCACCTAGCTCAGTACTTCCAGTGCCTGTCACAGAACCTGGCTCATAGCAGGCACTTAATAAATACTTGCTGGGTGAGTAAATAGATGGAAGGGTGGATGGATGGATGGTTGGATGGATGGATGGTTGGATGGATGGATGTTTGGATGGATGGATGGATGGGTGGGTGGATGGATATACAGATGGAAGGTATGATACCCTAACTTGTTGGCAGGTATACGCATGTGGCAGTGAGGGAGCCTCCAGGAAAGATCTGAAACTGATTAATTAATCTCCTTTTCTCCTATACCACCTAGACTGTGGCCTTGTACATAATAAGAGTCCAACAAATGTGTACTGAATGAAGGAAGATAAGCTTTGACCAGAAATATGAGTCCAAGGGTTCAGTTTTTCCCATAAAACTTTAATGCCAAAAAGGATTTCTGCATATAAATTCACCCTTCTCTGCTCACCTTTACATAATTCAAGGAGCATGTGGCTCCTTGGGGACTTCTTCAGACATTAAGTTCTCTCCCAACAGTCCGAGGATTGAACAGTTGTACTGAAGCAATTACCATCGATTTGTCATTACGAGAGGAGTATGGGAGGAAGGGTATGGAGCCGAGAGATGGAGGTGCAGAAGAGCCGGGACAGAGGGACCCAGGGACCAAGAAACATAGGGGCTGCCTCTTTGGAGGAAGGCAGCTTGGAGAAGTCAGTGTCTCTGGAAGAACGGGAATGCCAGGCAAGGCCATTAACACATTCCCAGAGGCATGGAAGCCTTTAAGCTGCTTCCTGGCATGTTTGTTTCTTTCCCCCTGAATGGTATCTAGCTCATGCCCCTCAACATCAGCTTGACAACACACCTCAACACGGCAAGTCAGGAAAGGGAAGAGGTCAGAGAGGTTGTCTTTGTTTTGCAATGAAGACCCAGGAGACGATGAGGAAAAGCCTTGAGTTACTCTTTGAAGATGGGAGTCTCCTGGGAGCTGTCAGAGAAGTGGGAAATGGCTAAGGCAGGGTCTGCTGGCTCTCCCACCCTCAGGTCCCAGAAACATCTGCACTGATGACTTGATAAGGAGAGATGTCTTGATAAAGGGAGATGTCTTGATAAGGAGAGGTGTCTTGATAAGGATAGATCCAGATTGGAGATGACCAGAACTGCAGAGGAGCAGCTGGCAAGGACCCTCTGGGAGGAAAGATAATAAATGTCTCCTGCAGGGGCTCCGAATTCAGAAAAGGGAAGCTCTGAGAGAAAGAGGAGGAGTAATTCCCCTTCCCTGACTCCTCACTTAAAAGGAAATTCCCTCCAGTGGAGGTGGGATGGGAGAAGAAACCCGTTGGTCCCTTCCGCTTCATTGTGAATTAGTCATGCTCAACCCTCTCGAGAACAGAGACACTTGGAGAGGGAGAAGCAGGGAGCAAACGAACATTTAGCATCCACGCCACCCTGAGGCAGGCAGCTTCACATACATTGCCTTGTCAAACCCCGACAACAATTCCCTAAAATGAGTTCTCTGATTCCCATCTGTGGTGAGTTAAACTGTGGCCCCCAACCAGATATGTCCTGGAACCTGACATTGTGATCTTATTTGGAAAAAGATTCTTTGCAGGTGTAATTGAGTTGAGGATCTTGAGAAGAGATCATGCTGGATTCTCAGATGGGCCCTAAATCCAATGCCAAGTGTCCTTATAAGAGACAGGGGAGAAGACACTGACTTAGTGGAGAAGGCCACATGTTGATGAAGGCAGAGGTTCGAGGGATGTTGCCACAAGCCAAGGAATTCCTGGAGGCACCGGAAGCTGGAAGAGGCAGTGAAGGATCCTTCCCTAGAACCTTCAGAGGGAGCGCAGCTGTGCCGACACCTTGATTTCGTGCTCCAGCCCCACCGAACTATGAGAGAATAAATTTTTGCTGTTTTCGGCCACTGAGTTTGTAGTAATTTTTACAGAGGCCCTATTACACCATTTTATAGATGAGAAAAACGAGGCTCAGAGAGGGTGAGCAACTTCTCTAAGGACACCTGGCTCAGATGATACAGATCTGGGTTATTGACCTCAGAGTGGAGCAAAAGGTTAGCATTTTCCAAAGAGCACCTGCTGAGAGGCATCCAGAAAGGCCAGCTGAATAGAATTCCATAGTCAAAAAGCGGGGAAATGCCCTGCTTTGGAGGTCCTCTCTGCTAGGGTGTGTGGTGAAAGTCCACGAAACCTGCTTAACCTTCAATTCCCCAGCAAGACCTGTCCTCACGCTCTCAGCCCAGCAGTTTCTTCTCATAGCACCGTCCCTGGGCTTCCTTCCTTTGCACTTACAATCACAGCCCGAGAAAATGTGTATTTGGAGTTATTTTTTAATTTTTATTTTATATTGGAATACAGTTGATTTACAATATTGTGGTAGTTTCAGATGTACGGAAAAGTGATTCAGTTATACATATATCTATTCTTTTTCAGATTCTTTTCCCATATACATTATTACAGAGTATTGAGTAGAGTTCCCTGTGCTATACAGTAGGTCCTTGTTGATAATCTATTTTACAGATAGTAGTGTGCATCTACTAATCCCAGACTCCTAATTTATCCCTTCCCCACCGCGACCTTTCCCCTTTGGTAACCATAAGTTTGTTTTCTAAGTCTGTGAATCTGTTTCTGTTTTGAAATACTTTCATTTGTATCATTTTTTAAGGGTCCACATATAAGCGATATCATATGATATTTGCCTTTCTCTTTCTGACTTACTTTGCTTAGTATGATAACCTCTAGGTTCATCCATGTTGCTGCAAAGGGCATTATTTCATTATTTTCTAAGGCTGAGTAATATTCCATTGTATATATGTACCACATCTTCTCTATCCATTCATCTGTTGATGGACATTTACATTGCTTCCATGTCTTGGCTATTGTAAACAGTGCTGCAATGAACATTGGAGTTTGTCTTCTGTTTAATGTCTTTCTCTCCAACTAGACCATAGCTCCATGAAAGGCAGGATGCGTCCAACTTCTTCTCCACAGCATTCCTGGCTCTGGGCCCAGCACTTGGTACATGGGAGGTACCCATTAATATCTTCTGAATGGATGATCAAGAAAAAATTATTTAACTTTATTTAATCCAAGGTTTTCCAAACTTATTTAACTGTTTTTTAATAGGTTTTAAAAATTTTTATTGGAGTATAGTTGATTTACAATTTTGTGTTAGCTTCAGGTGTATAGCAAAGTGAATCAGTTATCCACTCTTTTTTTTTTTTTTAGATTCTTTTCCCATATACACCATTACAGAGTATTGAGTAGAGTTCCCTGTGCTATACAGCAGGTTCTTATTATTATCTTTTATATATAGTAGTGTGTATATGTCTATCCCAATCTCCCAATTTATCCCTCCCCCACCCCCTTATCCCCTGGTCAAAAACTTATTTAACCATTAAACCCTTCCCCCTATAGCACCTGAGAACGTCAGATTTGGGGAAAGGTGGGGGTCTCTGCCAACAAGTTGGGTTGCCGACATTGTTTTCCCCTGAGGCCAGCTTGACTACAGACCTCCCCCTCCTCCTGGGCCAAAGGAGTCTGCTCTCTCCTTGGGAAAAGGAGACAATCATGAGCCAATGTAAACCCAATGAACATAGCTATGGGATTTGGAGAGTGAGGAGGAGCAGATGAACTGATCTAAAGTCTACATGGCGAGGGTGCAGACCAGCCATGAGCGGGCCACACCAGCCCTCTGCTCTAAGCCTCCTCCAGTACCTCCACAGGGCTTACTGCAGGACGTGGGGCCAATCAGCTGGGGACACCATTCCCAGTCATTGAAATGCTGCACTTGAGCCACATGGAAGTTGCTCCAACTCCGTCGGAGGCCCTGAGGCAGAGCTGAGGCTCCAAGCCCACTGAGCCTCACTGAGGCTCACACCATCGTAGGTGGGCACTGACAGCAGGATCCCAGGCAGGAACCCAAGGAAGCTGGACAAGCTGGTTGGGATTTGATGACTCAGAATCACAGAAATTTCTCCCTTTCTTTCTATGGAGCAGCAAGAGCAGAATATTCTAAGAACTGTATGATGAGAGCAGTAGGCAGAGTGAATGAGGTTTCCTGGGAAAATAACATTAAATAAGATACTTTATCTAAAGTTCTCCAAACAATTAAATGGACAAGTCATTACTGTTAATGATGTTTTATGAAGAAACATGATTGCAGAAATATAGATTTTAAAACCACAATATTTAATTTATCAGAAGGAAACCTGAGGCTCATGACAGATCAACACCCAGAATATCCATGGCAGTGTGGCTGACAGGGTCTTGGTGCTCCAGCCAGGTGTCAAGCCTGAGCCTTGGAAGTGGGAGAGCCAAGTTCAGGACATTGAACCACCAGAGACCTCCCGGCCCCATGTAATATCAATTGGCAAGAGCTCTCCCAGAGATCTCTGTCTCAACGTTAAGACTCAGCTCCACTCAATGACCAGCAAGTGTCAGTGCTGGACACCCCATGCCAAACAACAAACAAGAAAGGAATACAATCCCATCCATTAGCAGAGAGGCTGCTTAAAATCATACTAAGTTCACAGAAACCCCCCAATACACCACAGGACGCAGTCCTGCCCACCAGAAAGAAAAGATCCAGCCTCATCCACCAGTACACAGGCACCAGTACCCTCCACCAGGAAGCCTACACAACCCAGTGAACCAACCTTACCCACTGGGGGCAGACATAAAAACAACAGGAACTACGAACTTGCAGCCTGCAAAAAGGAGACCCCAAACACAGTAAATTAAGCAAAATGAGAAGACAGAGAAATATGCAGCAGATGAAGGAGCAAGGTAAAAACGCACTGGACAAAACAAATGAACAGGAAATAGGCAGTCTACCTGAAAAGGAATTCAGAGTAATGATAGTAAAGATGGTCCAAAATCTTGGAAATAGAATGAAGAAAATACAAGAAATGTTTAACAAGGACCCAGAAGAACGAAAGAGCAAACAAACAATGATGAACAACACAATATATGAAATTAAAAATTCTCTAGAAGGAGTCAATAACAGAATAACTGAGACAGAAGAATGGATAAGTGACCTGGAAGATAAAATAGTGGAAATAACTACCACAGAGCAGATAAAGAAAAAAGAATGAAAAGAAATGAGCACAGTCTCAGACACCTCTGGGACAACATTAAACACACCAACATTTGAATTAAAGGGGTCCCAGAAGAAGAAGAGGAAAAAAAGGGACTGAGAAAATATATGAAGAGATTATAGTTGAAAACTTCCCTAATATGGGAAAAGAAATAGTCAATCAAGTCCAGGAAGCACAGAGAATCCCATACAGGATAAATCCAAGGAGAAACACACCAGGACACATATTAATCAAACTATCAAAAATTAAATAAAAGAAAAAATATTGAAAGCAGCAAGGGAAAAGCAACAAATAACACACAAGGGAATCCCCATAAGGTTAACAGCTGATCTTTCAGCAGAAACTCTGCAAGCCAGAAGGGAGTGTTGGGACATATTTAAAGTGATGAAAGGGAAAAATTTACAATGAAGATTACTCTACTGAGCAAGAATCTCATTCAGATTCAATGGAGAAATTAAAACCTTTACAGACAAGCAAAAGCTAAGAGAATTCAGCACCACCACACCACCTTTACAACAAATGCTGAAGGAACTTGTCTAGGTAGGACACACAAGAGAAGGAAAAGACCTACAATAACAAACCCAAAACAATTAAGAAAATGGTAATAGGAACACACATATCGATAATTACTTTAAATGTAAATGGATTATGCTCCCACCAAAAGACATAGACTGGCTGAATGGATACAAAACCAAGACCTATATATATGCTGTCTACAAGAGACCCACTTCAGACCTAGGGACACATACAGACTGAAAGTGCGGGCATGGAAAAAGATATTCCATGCAAATGGAAATCAAAAGAAAGCTGGAGTAGCAATTCTCATATCAGACAAAATAGATTTTAAAATAAAGACTATTACAAGAGACTAAGAAGCACACTACATAACGATCAAAGGATCAACCCAAGAAGAAGATATAACAATGGTAAATATCTATGCATCCAAAATAGGAGCACCTCAATACATAAGGCAAATGCTAATAGCCCTAAAAGGGGAAATCAACAGTAACATAATAATAGTAGGGGACTTTACACCCCAATTTCACCTATGGACAGGTCATACAAAATGAAAATAAATAAGGAAACACAGCTTTAAATGACTCGTTAAACAAGATGGACTTAATTGATATTTATAGGACTTTCCATCCAAAAACAACAGAATATACTTTCTTCTCAAGTGCTCATGGAACATTCTCTAGGACAGATCATATCTTGGGTGACAAATCAAGGCTTGGTAAACTTAAGAAAATTGAAATTGTATCAAGTATCTTTTCTGACCACAACATTATGAGACTAAATATCAATTACAGGAAAAAATCTGTAAAAAATACAAACACATGGAGACTAAACAATATGCTACTAAATAACAAAGAGATCACTGAAGAAATCAAAGAGGAAATTTTTAAAAATACCTATAAAAAATGACAATGAAAACACGATGACCCAAAACTATGGGACGCAGCAAAAATAATTCTAAGAGGGAAGTTTATAGCAATACAATCTTACCACAAGAAACAAGAAAAATTTCAAATAACCAACCTAAACTTACACCTAAAGAAATTAGAGAAAGAAGAACAAACAAACCCAGAAGGTTAGCAGAAGGAAAGAAATCATAAAACTCAGATCAGAAATAAATGAAAAATAAATGAAGGACACAATAGCAAAGATCAATAAAACTAGAAGCTGGTTCTATGAGAAGATAAACAAAATTGATAAACGTTAGCCAGACTCATCAAGAAAAAAAGGGAAAAGACTCAAATAAACAGAATTTGAAATGAAAAAGAAGAAGTAATGACTGACACTGCAGAAATACAAAGGATCATGAGAGATTACTATAAGCAATAATATGCCAATAAAATGGACAACCTGGAAGAAAAGGACAAATTCTTAGAAGAGCACAACCTTCCTGACACTGAACCAGGAAGAAATATAAAATATAAACAGAACAATCACAAGTACTGAAATTGAAACTGTGATTAAAAATCTTCCAACAAACAAAATCCAGGACCAGATGGCTTCACAGGCGAATTCTATCAAACATTTAGAGAAGAACTAACACCTATCCTTCTCAAGCTCTACCAAAATATAGCAGAGGGAGGAACACTCCCAAACTCATTCTACACTGCCAACATCACCCTATAACAAAACCAGACAAAGATGTCACAAGAAAAGAAAACTACAGGCCAATATCACTGATGAACATAGATACAAAGATCCTCAACAAAATACTAGCAAACAGGATCCAACAGCACATTAAAAGGATCGTACACCATGAACAAGTGGGATTTATCCCAAGAATGCAAGGATTCTTCAATATATGCAAATCAATCAATGTGATAAACCATATTAACAAATTAAAGGAGAAAAACTATATGATCATCTCAATAGATGCAGGAAAAGCTTTGACAAAATTCAACATCATTTTTGACAAAAACCTTCCTGAAAGTAGGCAGAGAGGGAACAACATAATAAAGGCCATATATATGACAAACATGGTGAACAAAGCCAACATCCTCAATGGTGAAAAACTGAAACCATTTCCACTAAGATCAAGAATTAGATGAGTTTGCCCACTCTCTCCACTATTATTCAACATAGTTTTGGAAGTTTTACCCACAGCAATCAGAGAAGAAAAAGAAGTAAAAGTAATCCAAATTGGAAAAGACGAAGTAAAACTGTCACTGTTTGCAGATGACATGATACTATACATAGAGAATCCTAAAGAGGCTACCAGAAAACTACTAGAGCTAATCAATGAATTTGGTAAAGTAGCAGGATACAAAATTAATGCACAGAAATCTCTTGCATTCCTATGCACTAATGATGAAAAATCTAAAAGGGAAATTAAGGAAATACTCCCATTTACCAATGCAACAAAAAGAATAAAATATCTAGGAATAAACCTACCTAAGGAGACAAAAGACCTGTATGAAGAAAACTATAAGACACTGATGAAAGAAATTAGAGGATACAAACAGATGGAGATATATACCATGTTCTTGGATTGAAAGAATCAACATTGTGAAAATGACTACCCAAAGTAATCTACAAATTCAACGCAATCCCTAACAAACTACCTATGGCATTTTTTTCACAGAACTAGAACAAAAAATCTCACTATTTGTATGGAAACACAAAAGACCCCAAATAGCCGAAACAATCTTGAGAAAGAAAAGGAGAGCTGGAGGAATCAGGCTCCTGGACTTCAGACTATACTACAAAGCTACAGTAATCAGGACAGTATGGTGTTGGCACAAAAACAGAAATATAGATCAATGGAACAGGATAGAAAGCCCAGAGATAAACCCACACATATATGGTCTTATTTTTGATAAAGGAGGCAAGAGTATACAATGGAGAAAAGACAGCCTGTTCAATAAGTGGTGATGGGAAAACTGGACAGCTACATGTAAATAATGAAATTAGAACACTCCCTAACACCACACACAAAAATAAAGTGAAAATGGAATAAAGACCTAAATGTAAGGCCAGACACTATCAAACTCTTAGAGGAAAACATAGGCAGAACACTCTATGGCATAAATCACAGCAAGATCCTTTTTGACCCACCTCCTAGAGAAATGGAAATAAAAACAAAAATAAACAAAAGGGACCTAGTGAAAACTTAAAAGCTTTTGCACAGCAAAGGAAACCATAAACAAGATGAAAAGACAACCCTTAGAATGGAAGAAAATATTTGCAAATGAAGCAACTGACAAAGGTTTAATCTCCAAAATATACAAGCAGTTCATGTAGCTCAATATGAAAAAAATGAAAAAACCAATCCAAAAATGGGCAGAAGACCTAAATAGACATTTCTCCAAAGAAGATATACAGATTGCCAACAAACACATGAAAGGATGCTCAGCAGCGGTAATCATTAGAGAATTGCAAATGAAAACTACAGTGAGGTATCACCTCACACCAGTCAATGGCCATAATAAAAAATCTACAAACAACAAATGCTGGAGAAGGTGTAGAGAAAAGGGAACCCTCTTGCTCTGTTTGATGGGAATGTAAATTGATACAACCACTATGGAGAACAGTATGGAGGTTCCTTAAAAAACTAAAAATAGAGCTACCATATGACCCAGCAATCTCAGTACTGGGTGTATACCCTGAGAAAACCATAATTTAAAAATTGTCATGTACCACAGTGTTCATTGCAGCACTATTTATAATCACCAGGACATGGAAGCAACCTAAGTGTCCATCCACAGATGAATGGATAAAGAAGATGTGGCACATATACATAATGGAATATTACTCAGCCATAGAAGAAACGAAATTGAGTTATTTGTAGTGAGGTGGATGGACCTAGAGTCTGTCATACAGAGTGAAGTAAGTCAGAAAGAGAAAAACAAATATCGTATATTAATGCATGTATGTGGAACCTAGAAAAATGGTACAGATGAACCAGTTTGCAGGGCAGAAGTTGAGACAGAGATGTAGAGAACAAATGTATGGACACCAAGCAGGGAAAACCGCAGAGGGGTGGGGATGGTGGTGTGTTGAATTGGGCGATTGGGATTGACATGTATACACTGATGTGTATAAAATTGATGACTAATAAGAACATACTCTATTAAAAAAATAAAATTAAAAAATTAAAAAAAGAAAAAAAAGTGAAAAACAAATACCATATGCTAACACATATATATGGATTCTAAAAAAAATCTGTAAAGGTTCTAAAGAACCTAGGGTGCATGACAGGAATAGAGACACAGACATAGAGAATGGACTTGAGGACACAGGGAGGGGGAAGGGTAAGCTGGGACTAAGTGAGACAGTGGCGTTGACATATATACACTACCAAATGTAAAATAGGTAGCTAGTGGGAAGCAGCTGCATAGCACAGGGAGGTCAGCTCCGTGTTTTGTGACCACTTAGAGGGGTAGGATAGGGAGGGTTGGAGGGAGACGCAGAGGGAGGGGATATGGAGATATATGTACACGTATAGCTGATTCACTTTGTTATACAGCAGAAACACACTATTGTAAAGCAATTATACTCCAATAAAGATGTTAAAAAAACAAAAGGAAATTTAAAAAGTAAAGTCTACATGGAGAAATAAACATGTGATACTAGGCAGAAAAATTCTGAAATTAAAAAAAAGAATAAAATGATAAGACTTACCAAATATTAAAAAATAATAAAAATCGATAATACTTAAAAGCGTTTGGGAGTAAGACAAGGCAGTCAAGTAAAGGAAAATAAAATCCAGATAAAAATCCAAGAAGACACAGGCATTTTGTATATAATGAATATGATATTTCAAATCAGTTAGGCAAAAGGGATTATTCAACAAGGGGTGTTGAGAAAACCAGCTTGCCATCTGGAAAAAAAGTAAAATTGGATCTTGTCTTCACTTATCACATCCAAAAAATTCCAGATGGAGCAAGGATTTCTACATAAAAAAATAAACTCATAAAAATACTAGAAAGGAATGTGGAAGACTTTTTATGACTATGGAGTGGAGACAGCCTTTCTCAGTAAGACACAAACTCTGAACAGAAAAAGTAAAGAATGGATTCATTTGAATAGAAAAATAAAACTTTCAGAACTTCAAAAAATACTGTAAGTTAACTCAAAAGTCAGCGAACAAACTGGGAAAAATATCTGCAACTCATATGACACACAAAGGCCGACTGACTTAATATATCAAAAGCTCTTGTAGATCAATAAGAAAATGACAAACCACCAGCAAAAAAATGGGCAAACCAAAACCAAAACAAGAAACAGGTAACTCAGAGAAAAAAGACCTGCAGGTGGCTAATAATATGTTTGAAATATGTTTATAGCATTTTTCATAATGAAAGAAATGCAAATTTAAATGATAAATTATGTTTCATCTTTCAGATGGGCAAGATTCAGAAATCTGATAAGACACAGTGGTAGCAGGGGTGGAGAAACAGATACTCTCATGCCTGTTGGTAGAACCTACATTTGGTGCAGGCTTTTGCTGGGGAATTTGGTGACATCTATCAAAATGAAAAGAGTGGGTCAGACGCTCAGTGGATGCAGATTCCTGATTCATCAGTGGTTGGGCTGAACCTTGACCAGTCCCTCAGGGTCCCCAAGGCCACCTCTCCTCAGCTGCCTGCCAGGACCTCACATCCCCCTGAACCACCACAAGCACTGGGAGACCTCCCTCAACCCTAGACCAGCCTGGAGCTCTGTGCCTCCTGAATCTACTGTCCATGGCTTACCACATTGACCAGTATGAAGTGGCTTTGGAGAACTCTGCCAAAGGTTTTCTTCTCAAATCCCATTAAGGGAGGAACATGCTTAGAAACCAAAAGCACTGCAGAAGCTACGAGGTGGCCATCCTCCTTCAGAACCAAGAAAGCAGCCCGCGGCGAATGAGAGTGGGATTGAATGCAGGGAAGTGTGCACTACACTTGAACAAGAGTGTGAATTTGTTGTTAAAAGGAATTCACAGACAGGCTGTTGACCCAAATGATCCTCACTTTGTGAATTCTGAGGTCCATTACCCGATGTGTACTTGTTATCCATCAAAGAAAGGGGTGAATATGGAACCAACTTCTCCACCATGTTTTCTTTGAATACTTCCACTATTCCTTACAAAGGGAATCTTGTAGCTCTCCCCAAAGAAATATACATTTTAACCCAGCAAGCTACCTTTTAGGAATTTATCTTTCAAGTATGCTGACACATGTATGATTATAGGATTGGTAGTAATAGCAAAAGACAGAAATAATTTAAACATCAGTCATGGGGGCTTCCCTGGTGGCGCAGTGGTTGAGAGCCCGCCTGCCGATGCAGGGGACACGGGTTCGTGCCCCGGTCTGGGAGGATCCCACATGCCGCGGAGCGGCTGGGCCCGTGAGCCATGGCCGCTGAGCCTGCGCGTCCAGAGCCTGTGCTCTGCAACCGGAGAGGCCGCAACAGTGAGAGGCCCACATACCACGTACCGCAAAAAAAACAAACAAAAAAACAAAAAAAACCAATCAGTAGAGAACTAGTCAGATTATAGGCCATCATGCAATGGAAAATCAGGCAGTAATGAAAAAGGGTGCGACAGCTAATATAGATGAATCCAAGATATATTAATTTTTTTAGGGCATGGTACTGAATGTTCCAACATCGATGTAAAAAAAAATCTATATATGCATAGAATATATCTAGAAGAAAAATTGCCAGTACAAAAAGTATACAGTAAAATGGATCTGTTCCACTGCAGGCCAACCTCACCCTAACTCTAAAGAAGGAAAGAGCTATTCATCATCCAAAATCTGCTTGATCACCAGCCCCCAAGCAAGGATGGAGTGGGGCTGCATGGGGCGGGTGCAGTGGTCAGACCCCTAACTCAGAGCCTTGAGGCAGAAACCCATTCCCAGGATATGTGTCTTCATTACCAATTGCCCCTGACATGTGGAGTACAGTCTGAACAGAATACCAAGCACAGCTCCTAGAGTCCTGAGTCATAGCTCCTGCATGAACGCTGACTCCTGGAGTATTTATGACGGCATCTGGAGTACCAGGCACTGCTTCCTGAAATGCTGGACATTCCCCTCAGGTAATCTAGGTACCGCACCCCACCTGGAGTCATCAGCCCCAACAGATGCCCACAGCGCTCAGTGCTGCCTCCCGGGGTCCTGATTTCTCTTCCTGGACTGCTGATGGCATGTCTTGAATACAGAGCACTGCTTTCCTGGCCTTCAGAATACTCCAGTCCTGATCACTTGCTGCTGGGGACCTGAGCAGGGCCTCCGAGGGCTGAGGACTACATGCATGGACCTCGGGGTTGAGTGTGCTGAGAGGTTTGAGCACTGTCTCTTAGAGATGTGATGATTGTGTCTGGAAGACTGGGAAGGATCCCTGCCCCCACCCCTAGTACCTCATCATGAACCACTACTGCTCCAGACCAGGTTATGTTTCTTCTTGCCGTCTGGTCTCCTGTTCAGCATCTTCCCCAGGTAGCTCTACCCTGCAACTGCAGTAACATGTTTACTGAACACCAACCATGTGCTGGGCGCAGCGATACCTTGATACCAACTCTGTGCTGGATACGGTGGAAGTCTTATAGGATTGGTAGTAATAGCAAAAGACAGGACCTGCTTTCTTGACCAGATCTCACTTAGATGCATGCAAGGTGGTCTGACAGTTTTCTAGGCTGCTCAGAGTGAGTTTAGCAACCAGGATATAGATCTTGGTAGGCCAAGCTCCCAGAAAGCTGAGGGCTAGCTAGATGGATTGACTTCATTTCAGGAGAGGTCAGAAGATCTGAGATTGGTTGTGAATACTGATAGATTGGAGCGCAAGATGTGCCGAGTTAGTCCCAGTGTGGGTCAGGGAAACCCATGTGTGTCCTATGGGTCAGAGGCTGGGGAGCCCAGGGTATGTCATAATACCCAAGACCCTTTCTCCTGTCATGGCCCCTGCACAGCCCACCCCTTCCTCCAATAGTTTAGGCCACCGCTGTAATTAAACCGTTCCCAATCATGATAGCAGATTTTGCCAGGTGCAGCCTAGGAGATGGCATCAGCAGCTGGTTTGCCCCTGGGCTACTAACCTAGGCACATGGTCAATGGTTAGTGCATGGCAAATTTAGTAGTTATTCTCCGCCAGGGGTCATTTTCTCTCCCACTCCTTCCCCATGCTAATGTGTATCCACAATGCTGACTCAGGATTTTTGGAGAAAGATGGCTCCAGAAAGACTCATACCTGTTTGAGATAGTTCACAAATTATAACACCAGTTGGGAAGTTCTGCAGCCACAGCTATCATGTGTGGTACCCGCTGTGTATCCAGGGGTAACTCAGTGGATGAGCACCGAAGCAAGAGCACCTGGGTGCAAATCTCACTCACAAGCAAGCTGCTTTATTTCTCCGTGACTTAGTTATTTTAACTGGCAAAATAAGGTAAAACTCATATTATTTCATACAGTTGTTGTGAAGATTAAATGAATTAATCTTAGAGCGCTTAAAACAATGCCTGGCACACACTGAGTGCTCAATAAATATTAGAGAATATCACTACTAACAATGATCTACTGAACAGCAGACATCGTCCTTCACATGTGTTACCTTATTTAATTCTCACACAGTGCTCAGACGCAGGTATTATCATCCCCCTTTGCGGATAAAATAACTGAGTCAAAGAGAACCAAAGTAACCTGCCCAGGGTCTGATGTCTAGAAAGTGGTAGGGCTGAAACGTGAACCAAGGCAGCTGGGTTCAGAGCCCATTTATTTATTTACTTATTTATTTGCGTTACGCGGGCCTTTCACTGCTGTGGTCTCTCCCGTTGCGGAGCACAGGCTCCGGACGCGCAGGCTCAGTGGCCATGGCTCACGGGCCCAGCCGCTCCGCGGCATGTGGGATCCTCCCGGACCGCGGCACGAACCCGCGTCCCCTGCATCGGCAGGCGGGCTCTCAACCACTGCGCCACCAGGGAAGCCCCAGAGCCCATTTTTTACTCTAAATCCAGTACTCCAATGCCCAGCAATGCAGTCTCTTCAAATGGGTTTGTTAGAAGCAACTTTGCACACCAGGTTTCTTTGGAGACAGACAGAGCTCCACTTCACGTATGCTCAGGACCATTCTTTGTGGCACAGAAGGTTACTTTCCTGAGGTCGCTGTAAAGGTCAGTCCTTGGTATCCGTGAGCTGGCTCCAGTGAGCGCAGGGAAATCAGGACAGGAATCAGCGCTCATAAGAGCTAATAACACTTACCCAGCACTGTGTCAAAACCTTCTTCCTCATTTAAGTGTGAAATGGCCCTATTAATTAGGTACTATTTTACCCCATTTTATAGACAATGAAGGTGAGGCATAGCCAAGTCAAATAACTCGCCCAAGATCACACAGCTAGGAAGGGACAGAACCAAGATTGAACCCCAGAAAGTCTGGTTCCAGAGACTATATCTTAAACACCACCCTAAACTGTGTCTGAAGTTGGCAGTCCAGAGTACATCCACAGAGGGCAAAGGATTGACCCCCAGGACCTTCTTCACTTCCACAAAGCAAGAATGTGCCCAGACCCTGGGAGACCCAGGAAAATTCGGCAATCCATCAGGAGCATATAGTTGGAACCCGTCAGGAGGTGAAAGACTCTGGTCACCCCTATGTGTTGCAGGAAGGAGGCTGAAGAGCACATAAGGAGGAGAATGGCTCCGGGGACCAGGGGAACTGGGCTCTGGTTCCAGATGTGTGAGCCATGGAACATCATTTCCTGTCTGGAGATAAAAGTTTTCTTGTCCATAAATTAAGGTGATCAGTTGAAATGAGCTCTAAAGCTCTCTTTTGTGCTGACACTTTTTGTTGTATCAAGAGAATTATGGTCCATCTGGGTATGGCAACTCGTCATGGGTTGTCATCTGAGGCTGACACCTTCCAGAGGGTGGAGACTACCCCTCTAATTATCTTTGAATGGGCCTCGCTGGGTACAGCAAACATCATTAACATTGGCAAAGGCTGAGAAGGTGATGCTTGCACCTCTGATGTGATGGTCCTTCAAAGGGCCCAAGAGGTGGAATGAATCCTGGGCACCCTCTCAGGCCAAAGTATGAGTGGAGAGGAAATGTCAAAGAAGGATAGAGCCCAGCTCTGTGCAGGAGAAACAGTAGAATGAGTTATCTTAGGAAAGAAGGAACTCCCCATAGATGAAAGTGTCTCTGAAGAGATGAATGTTCCTCTACAGGGGCTTTGGAGAGGGATTTCCTTCCTTCCCCAATGGATTCAAGATGTACCACATCTTAGTCCATTCATTCATCGACCATTTGTTCACCCAATAAGCACCTGCTATGTGTCAGACACTGGGCTAGGAACAATTGATGCAAAGGTGAACAAGACACAGCCCTTCCTTTGACCGCAAAGGTATATTGTGGTGTCAGGGGTATTCAGAAGGACTCTCATTCACTGAGTTGTAACTTTTTAGTGAGTCATGTACCACTCAAAGAAAGTTTTGGACATGCACACCTGCACAATATTTTATATCCAAAATTGAAGTTCACAGGAGAATGAGAGATGGAGTCCTAGAGTCTGTGCTTCAAACCTCTTAGCTCCCAAGCCCACACATCTGAGCAGAGACTGGCTGGCTGCTGGCCATGCTGGGAAGAAGGCAGACACATCCACGGACAAGGATACAGAGCTAGCAAGGATGCAGAGCAACTGCAGACTGAACTAGTGGCCAGGGAAGCCAGCCATGGTGACAAAATCCAAACTCTAAGAGGGCATGAGCAGACCTCCTCCAGCAGATCAAGATCCAAGAGGAATGAATGCTTCTGGCAGGATGAGCAGGCAAAGATGTTTCTGAAGTGCAGCATAGGGACTAGGGGAGAGGGAGACTCAGAGCCAGGGCTTTCCTGGAATTCCAGGAGTAAAACCAAACTAGGCTCATTCTGGCAGAGGGGAAAGGTGAAGACCCAGGCAGAAAGCAGAGCACCCTCAGTCCTCTACCAGTGCTTTGAAGGATTAGATGAAGGGAATAGAAAAATCCAAGAGATACTGTCAAAGAGCCAGGCAGTGACACTGGTCTCCCACAGGGATTTCTGGTTTTGCTCTGCAAAGAGCAGTCAAGACTATTTCTAACTCACTGTTGTTTCCAGGAAAAAAATCTCTTGCTGTTGGGCTCTATGGGAGGTCAGGGCTGGCCACAGCTCCAGAGGGGGGGAAATAGAATGGGTGAATGCTGCCCAGAGCCCTCAGAAACACCACCAGGATCAGTCCAGGTCATGTGGAGAAAAGAGGGCTGGGGCCACTCTCAGGGTCAGGCCTGTAGAACAAAGGGGCTGGGATCTCCCCTGAAGAGGCCTTGGAGGCAGCAGAAAACCAGATGAGAAGTTGAGATTAGAAGGCCTGCCTCTGATATGAAGCTGACCATCGATTCATCTTCCATCAAGAAGGGGTTCAAAGAGCTTCTCCCTGGGTGACATTGTTCCAACACCGGTGTTTCATCATGAAAGCCTGGGGTGGCTGTTCTCATTGGCAGAAAGGTCCATAGGACGGAGACAACTTGTCTCCATCCACCCCTCCATCAACTTCAAAAAGACAGAGCCCACAATCTCCCTCCTGCTAAGTGCCAGATGCTTCTGGCCACTTTGCACATGCCTCTCCCATAGTCCTTGACAACCATCATTGTCTTTACGAGCCAAGTGAAGGGTCACTGGCCAAGATCACAAGTTAGTCATGGTAGAGCTGGGATTCAGACCCGGTCAGTCTGGGAGCTGTAGCACTGGGCAACCCTGCCCCCTTGTTACTTGTTCGGGCCTGGCTCCTCCAGTGTTGCCCCAGGGTCATCTTTTTGCACGGCCTTTCATACTTTGGCATTTTGATAACCACAACAACCACACTCCTTCTTGGTGAGGATCTGGACTCTGCTTCTGGATGGTCAGGTCTCTGGCTTTCTTCCTCAGGTGGCAGCAGTAGCTCCAGGTGCCTGGCATCCCCACATTTCCACCCTCACTCTGGCTTCTGCCACCTGGCAACTGGCACCTCCATGCTACTGACCCTTAATGGCAATGTTCCTCCTTTAGTAATGTTTTTTCCAAACTTCACAACAGTACTATTTCTCTGCTTAATCCTCACTTGAGTATCAGCCCACCTACAACCCTGCCAGCTGAGACACGAGGGGCAGGCCAGCTGGACCTGATACCATTTACTCTGTGTCCCCCTCAATGTGATCCCTCCTGAAATATCTTCTGATGATGTCAGAGGCTTTAAGCCTGAGCCTCACCCAAATTTAGTCCAGTTTTCCCCAGCCAGAGAAAAGCATCTTTCTCCAAAATTTGTTCTGCCAGCTGAGATTTTCTATCCTCAAATGGTCTAGGCCAGGATGTCCAAAAAAAATCTGTCTCTGAGTTAACTGAGGTCTGCTCTGTTGCATCTCAGCCCAGGATAGATCTGGACATTCAGTGGATTGGCCACAGTGATCAACAGGAGAGGCTGGACCAGCTGCTCCATCTGGTACATCTTTGAACAAGCCTGGGCATTCGGCCCTTAAACTAATGCCATCGTGAGTCATGACTTCACCGCTTATCTTCTCTTCCCGACTAGATTGTAGTGTCTTAACATTAGTCTCAGACCATGTGCTCAAAATAACGAATTGAATCAATGATTGGAGGAGGAGGAGAGGGAAACTCTCATTTACTGGACACCTACTTTGAGAAAATCACTAAGGGACTGCCACAGACTCCGTAGTGTCCCCTCCCAAATTCATATGTTGAAGCCCTAAACTCCAATGTGATAGTATTTGGAGATGGGACCTTGCAGAAGTAATTAGGGTTAGGTGACGTCATGAGGGTGGGGCCCTAATGATGGCATTAGTGCCCTTATATGAAGAAACATCAGAGTGTGCTGTCTCTTTCTGTCTCGCCACATACACACGAAAAAAGAGATCATGTGAGCACACAACAAGATGGTAGCTGCCTACCACTCAAGAGAAGAAACCTACCTTGCTGGCATTTTGACCTTGGACTTCCCAGCCTCCAGAACCATGAGAAATAAATGTCTTTTTTTTTAGCCACCCAGTCTATGGTATTTTGTTACGGCAGCCTGAGCAGACTAAAACAGGGGCATTCTGCATTTTAACTCCGTAACAACCCTATGAGGTAGAGCCAAGCCATTCCCCCTTCCTCCTTAGTTTATAGAGCCCTAATTTGGCCTCTGTATTCGACAAGTCTAACGTGTTCAGGAAGGTAGGTCCCTTCTCTAGTTCCAGCATCTCATCTTTCACCAGTCAGAGTGGAAGGTTGAAAAAATGGACATGACCTTCATTCAACTCCAGTTACAGAGCCTGAGCTCTATAGAAAAACTCCCTGGGTTCAAATGTAACCTCTGACAATTATCTGCTGAATAACTTTGGGCAAGTTTTTTAAACCTCTCTGCATCTTAGAAATAGCACCTATTTCTTGGGATTGTTTTCTTAAGTAAGTTAAACCATGTAAGTATTTAGAAGGTGCCTGTCATGTCCTAAGTGCTCCATAAATGTTACTATCGTTGTGGTGGTTATTATTATTGTTGTTGTTGCCATGAGCTACAGCATGCAAGTCCCCTGGGAGTTTCTATGCAAGACTATGCTCCTTGATGAAAAGGGAGGTGACAAGGAAGGCAGCCCCTTTTCCCTGCTTTGAATTTGATTGTGATAAGATTTGATACCTGGAGCTGTCATGTTGGGATTTTGAAACAATAACCTAAGGATGAAAAAGCAAACATGCTTGTGTGGCGAGTTAGAAACTTAGAAAGCCTAGTTCCAAACTTCTCTTTTTGTGAGATGACGATTAGCCTTTCTATGCTATTATTAACCCATTGTGCCAATGAGGCAACTGAGGCTGGGGGAGGGGTGAAGAGCGGTTAAGTCATTTGCTCAGGATCACACAGCTAGAGGGCAGATCTAGGATTCAAACCCAAAGCCCAGGCTCTTCCCTGGGAACCTACAGGCCTGGAGGCTTGGAGAGAAGAGTGCGTGCCTTGGAGAGGAAGTGAGGGAGGGTGTGCCTTGCCTGACTCCTCACATCCTCTGGAAGAGGTGTATCAGAGCAGGTGCCTGCCTGCCTCCAGTGCCTTGCCTGTCAATAAAACCCCCAGCCTGCCTGTGGCAAGCTGCAGATTCATGCAAATTCAGAGCCTATATTTAGCAGTAATTTAGCTGTCATCAGTCAGAGGGAGAAGAAAAAGCCCTCCCCGATGTAATGGTTATTCATATCGACTACCTACTCCTCTGGTGCCTTATAAATCCAAAGGAATCTGACTCAAAGCAGTGGTGGCACACCGGGGGCTGGCTGGCTTGGATTCTTCGATCCCCTACTCCCACCCCTGGGCAGAGATGATGGGGCAGTAGGCTGAGCACAAAGGGAAGGAAGTTTCATTTTTCATGGAAGGTGATGATAAGGGAGAGATATGGAGAAAGATGAGTCAGTTGGAGAAATCTAATAAAAAACTCGAAACGAGAAGGATGCCCGTGCGTCAGAGGATGTCGGAGCTGGGAGGGACCTGGGAAATCAAGCAGTCCAACCCTGAGGAAACTGAGGCCAGGGAGGAGAGTAATCATATTAACAGATCTCATAATTACTGTGAATTGAAGGCTCTCTCTCTGTGTCAGTCACTGTTGTCAGCACTCCACGGTGTGTAGTCATTTGTTCCTCCCAGTAACCCACAAGATCAGAGTTATTGGCCCCACCATACAGACCAGCGACCAGAGATAAGGAGAGATTCAGTCACTAGCCCCAGGTCCCCAAACGGCAGAGCCAGAATTTGAACCCAGGTCTGTCTAATGCCATAGTCATTGCTTGTAACCACTAACAACACTGCCTGATTTGTCAGCAGTTTCATGGTTGATAAATGTCAGAGCTGGACCAGACCTTGGCTTGAACAACTATCCATTATCTTTTTCTCCTGTATCTTCCAAGTAGAAAAGAGAAATGACAAGAGGATGGAAGAATGAAAAAGGGAACATGAGAGATAAAAGGCAGAGTGGGTTTGCGCTTGAGGTGGTTGGAATTTGGGAAGAAGATGAATTACTGTTTTCTCCCTCTAGTGATACAACCCTTGGATTTATTTGAGGGTGTTATGAGGTGCCTGGGAGATGGGAAGGAGAGGCTGCTTTAGGAAGGGGTACAGGAGGCATGTCTGGGGAGGCATGATGATAGGGGCTTGGGGCATCCTGAGGGCACCCAGAGGATGGAGAGATGGGACACGGAAAGAGAAGGCAAAGAGGTAAACTCTGCCTGCTCGCACCAAAGATCTGCTCTCTTGCCTAAGCCACACCAGGCACCACTTTGCGCAAGGAAACTTCACGAAAAGAAACAACACTGGAAAGGTGTGAGATTCGGGTTACACACTTGATTTCCTAAGGGTTGGGCCACAAAGGAGCCAGGACCCTGCTCTCAGTCCACAGAACCTGACCACAAGTTTCAAATGGATTCACAACATACATCTCTACCTGGTGATGGAATCCCTCCCATGTAGCCCCTCCAGGACAAAGAACATGGACTCTGGGACCAAGTTCGTATGAGCTGTGTGACCTTGAGCAAGTCAGTTAACCTCCTTGTGCTTCAATTTCCTCATCTATACAACAGGAATCATAATAGTCCCTACCTCCTAGGGTTGATGTGAGGATGAAATGAGTTAATATATGGAAGGTGTGCAGCATAGCGCCAAGCACAGAGGCTGTAATGCGTAAGTGTTAGCTTTTACTATTGCTTTTGTTATTGTTCATTCTGAGATGCTTTTGTCTGCCAAAGTAGAAGGTCTGTAGGACTGAACATTTTCCCTCTATAAACTCAGGATGATTAAATTATCCCTTAGCCATGCCACAGAATGTACACACCAGTTACTCAGATGATATGCAAAGATATTATATCTCTACCCCTATCCTTTCTCCACTATTTCCCCCCATTTTACCCCTATCCCACACCCCAACATGCAAGCACACCACCTCCTCATAACTACCTTTATCTGGATAATAATAGAGAAATAAATCCTGTTTTGTCCTCAAATCGCCCAGGTATCTTAAGGCCAGCTCATTTGGGAATATTTTGGCCCAGAGTGACTCTGGCCAGGCTCCTCTTCTGCCTAAGCATCCCCTCCCCCACCCCCAGGAAGCAGGGACTGCTACTACATCATGTCCCCCCACCTCTGCCTCATGCCACTCTGGTCCCCTGGGTCAGAGACCATCCTATCCCCCCTTTCCATCCTGGAAGCTTCAAACAGCAAGTGTGACTTCACAGTCAGCATTTTATATCCTGAGCAGCCAGGAAGAGGAATTGCCACAAATAACCGTGCTAATGGAGGTAATGGAAGTGAGGAGATTGATGTCTCCAGTTCACAAGAGGGCTGGTGGCACGGGCTTGCTGAGCACTTCAGCCAGCTGCTAGCTCCTCAAAGAAAAAAAGCAGTGAACCAGACTGCCTGTAGTGACAGCATCTCAGGAAAGAGTCCCACAGTCCTCGGGTCTGGGAAAGGGGCAGAGAGGACAGTCTGTCCATTTTTCCTGCCTGCAAAAGGCCTGTCCTAATTTCCCCTTTCAAACCCTTCACAGGAGGGAAATGCACAGAAGGCAAATGGTAGCATCCATCAATGCCTGTCAGTGAGCGGACCCTGGACCAGAGGCACCGGTAGTACCTGGGAACTTGTTAGAAATCAAATTCCCAGGCTCTACCCCACATCTACGAAAACACTGAATCAGAAATTCTGGAGGTGGGTCCCTGCAATCTAGGTTTTAATAAGCCCTCTAGGGAATTCTGCAGCATGTTCGAGTTTGAGAACCGCTGGCGCAGTCAACAGTTCTCAAACTTTGTTGAATATTAGAATCACCTGGGGAATTTAAAAATCGCAATGGCCCAGCCGCACTCCAGCCCTATTAAATCAGAATGTCTCAAGGTGGGACCCGGACATCAGTGTTTTTAAGTTCATCCAGGTGATTCTGATAGATGTTGAAAGCTGTGAACCACTGACCTAAATATTTAATAGCCAAATCCACAAACATCCTCTTTCCAATATGAATGTGCTTAGCAAAAGTGGTAAAGATACTTTGTCTCTGTGCAAGAGAAGGGAAATCGAGTTCACTGCACCTATTAGATGCCTAGGTATTACTGTCTGTTTTACCAAGGAATAAATGAAGGCACATATTTGTTAAGTAGCTTGTCCAAAGTCAGAAGCAAATCCACCCACCATGAGGCAGACTCTACACAAATCATAACCTGGGGGTTCAGGCTAGACCCTGGGTCTGGGGCTAGACCTTGATACCACATGCCATATAAAATGTGCACACCACTCTTGCTTCCACAGAGAAGTTCCTTAAACTCAGGTCTTGTGAATGACATCACCAGGTGGCAGACCTCAAGTACATTCAATCGATAAGAATTCAGCAAGACCAAGATCACCCACCAGTCAGATACACAGAGTAGTTTGTATATATAAGTGTCATGAGATGGAAATTAAACTATACTTATAGAGAGTGTGGCATACTATACAAAACATAAAAAATTCATTAACTCTGTCTAGTACCTAAGAATATAAATTAGACATTTTTAACCCCCACAAGTGGAAGATATTATGCTAAGGGTAAAAAAAATGTAAATCAGATTAGCAATGAAACCAAAGCAGTGATTTAGTTCTCACTGATTTCACATACCTTCTGGCGTTGGTTCCCCATTTGGTAAGTTTCAGAGCCAGAATTTGAATCCTCCTCTGCCTGATCCCAAAGCTTAGGCATTTAATACTACTTTGGATGATTAATTCTTAGGTAACTATTCAGTAGAAGCAAAAAACTTCTGCATAAGGATATTCATCAAAGCACTACTTATCATTGCCCCCCAAAAGTTGAAAAACACAATAATAATAATAACATTAATGATAGTGTCTACCCTTTATTGAGTGCTCCCTATGTTCCTGGGACATGGTGCTAAGAACCTCACATGTATGGTTCCATTTTAATTATATTTGTGGAAATAAGCATAATAACATAGAATTCCACAGTCATGTGTTGTGGAAATTATCAAATGGGTCTAGTTCTCCCTGTCTAACAAGGTAGGATTATACTTCTGGTCCCCTTCGTTGGTGGGTGGTGCCATATAATTCTGTCAAGAGAGTTGTAAACAGGTGACACATGGTTTCTTTGTCGTTCTGAGTCCCTAAGTAACTGCAATGAGCAGAACTACACCATCAAAAACCCCTCCTACCACCAATTAACCCATGATATGCATGTAACATGAAGAAGAAATAAACCTTTGTGTTTTAAACCACTGAGACTTGGGGTTGTTTGTTATGCAACATACAACCTACACTAACTGATACATGCATATTATCTCATTTTAACCCTGATAATTTCCCTCAGTATTAGTATTGACTCCACTTTATAGATGTAGAAACTGAGGCTCAGGGAAGTTAAATTGCTAACTTTCCCAAGGTCACAGAGCAAGGTTTTGAATGAGGCAGGCTAACCCAAAGACCCTTAATCATCACAGTAAGGAAATGGTATATCCACTCCAAAGGACTACTATGAAATCGAGATCAATAATTTCAAAGATAATGTGAAAACAGAGGGAGAATATATGTGATGAAATAATAAATGAAAGAAGCAGATTGCCAAATGGTGGGAACATTGTGTTTGTAATTTTACCTATATGCATCTGAGATGAACCAAACCAGGAAGGAAATATGCAAAAGCAGAAATGTTTGTTGTATTAGAACAGTAGGATTATGTGTGACTTGTCAAAACTATCTCCAGGGTTAGTTCATCACTTTTTCATTAATAAAACAAATCGATCTTCTTTCTCAAATGCCTACATCTGCACGATGTTGAACACATGGGTGGAAGGTAAAAAAGTGCCATCTGTCAGCAGCACAAATCTCTTGCCCAACATCAGACATCTGGAAATTCTGAATGAGCCAAATGACTGAGTTTTTCTTGCCTCACTGAAGACTTTGAGGAATGGGGAGGACAGATCTCTCTGAATAGCTTGTGAGCTTCATGGAGAAGCTGACTTGTGTAGAAATTCTGTGGACAGCAATGTCCTTATTGAGGAAAAATATGAGAGGGATAGATACAGGCTCCCAAGAAAATTGGATCTAAGATATTGCCCTGGTCAGTCACCTCTACCTCAGGTCCTGGTGAGAAACATGGTTCCTGGGTAGTAAACCATTTAGCTGGTGACAGATATTGAGTTTATAGGGCAGGAATTCTGTTTTGCCAGGTCCTGTGGACCCCCACCTCTGAATATGAGAGGCTCTGAGGATTGTTCCAACCCACCTGAAGGAAACAATGCCCAGGTCAATATTCATCAAAATACAGAGTAGATGGAGTCTCCAAACAGACATGCCCATTAGTCCATCACTCTGGAGTCCTTCTACAAAAATTGCCATGCTGGTTGACCTAACCACTGTCACCCAGACCCCACAGATACCACACAGGAGAGCACCTAGGCCAAAGGATGGATGAGCTACAGACTTGTGAGTAAGCTCTGACTCAGTCTAGCCAGAAAGCTCTACTCAAAGGAAAACGTCATCTTAAAAGTCGAACTCAACTCTCCATAGTGGGGATGAGTGGGTAGCAAGGGGGTAACTCTCCTTAGTGGAGGTAACCTCTGCCTTAACACAAGGCAGAGGTTAGACAGTGGGTATCAAGAATGGAAGCAGGAGGACACATGGGGAGAGCTGAGATGAGAGCGTGTCTCAGTCATGGTCATGGCGGAGCACTGGACACACTCTTGCTTCTGGGGGCGGATGGGCGGGACTGAAATGACTGATGGTTACGTGGTGTTGAATCCTAGAGGATCTTCCAAATTATCGTCCAGTCTCGAGATCGTGAGGCTGTGTGGCTGGTCCTAAGGTACCTTGTCCGGAGGTGTTTCTTAGGGTCATTCCCACAACCTGGGGTCTGCTGGAAGGACAAGCAGCTTTGCCGAGGGAGCTGTTCTAGGACAGGTATGCCAAAGCAACAATGGAGAGATGTGACCACCAAGTTCTACAAATATACTTTCCAGTCTAATCGTTTGGGCCAGGAGTCAGCGAATTTTCTCTGTGAAGGGCCATATAATAAATATTTGCAGCTTTGAGGGTCAAATAGTCTGTCACAATGATTCAGCTCTGCTGTTGTGGCTTGAATCCGTCATAGACAATGTGTGAATGAATGGATATGGCTGTGAGCAAATAAAACTTCACTTACAGAAACGGGTGCAGGCTGGATTGGGCCTATGGGCTATAGTTTGCCGACCCCTGGGTTGGGCTATCAGCTTCCTCAACCTGATGGTGACATGTCCAGAGGCATCTCAAGGATAGTGTGCCTGCAGCTCACCGAATGCCTTTCCTACACACAAGCAGCTGGTGATGACAGTGGAGCGATTAGCTGGGGAGAGCAAGGGCATTAGTCTCCAGCTAACGTCACTTTCCTCTGCTTTGTGGCCTCTAAGTCTTTTGCAGCTCCTGGATCCCAGAGACAGCCCGATAATGAAGAGTTATAAGGATGACAGAGGGCTGCCTCCAAAGTCTTGCCTTTCTTAACAACTCCTCTGCCTTTTGGGGAAAAACAGCTTCCTAAGGTGAGGGGAGATGGTGACTGTTCAAGAAAAGAAAACATCATCTGTGAAAACAAGAAACCTACTTCTGACTCCACCCATCCTGAAATAAATGATCTTGCTCACGAAAAAGTCGATTTCTAACAATGCCCAACCACTTCTATACTGATCATCTCTCCCAGACATTCTACACGGTCTGGTTAAAGCCACTGGCCTCAGCTCCAGGTACACATAGACAACTGTCTCCAGGTGGGTGTTCAATCAGCATCTCTTGATTTCCCCAGTTCTGTTCTTCCCCTAGTTTTCCACAGCATTAAAATGTCACCTTCAATTATTCCATGGCTCGGACTTAAATCTGAGGAATCCTTGCTCTCCCTCACCTTGTACATCCAATCCACTGGCATGTCTGAATCAGTTCCACCTCCAGAATTTATCTCAGGTCTTTTCTCCTGCCTTCTTCTGCAATTCCACTTCCAGATCAAGCCTGATCATCCTCCCTTTCAATAGCTTCCAAAGTACTCTTTTTACTTCTCCTCCTACCCCTCATAGCTCACTCTCCATTCATCAGCTGGAGTGATTTTTTTTTTTTTTTTTTTTTTTGCGGTATGCGGGCCTCTCACTGTTGTGGCCTCTCCCGTTGCGGAGCACAGGCTCCGGACGCGCAGGCCTAGCGGCCATGGCTCACGGGCTTAGTTGCTCCGCGGCATGTGGGATCTTCCCGGACCAGGGCACGAACCCGTGTCTCCTGCATCGGCAGGCGGATTCTCAACCACTGCGCCACCAGGGAAGCCCTGGAGTGATTTTTTTTAAAGAGAAAGATGGGTCTCATGTTTTATCCTGAAATTCCCTGCTCAATATCCTCCCTTAGCTTCCTATGGCTCTTAGAATAAAGCCCAGAGTGCTGATGTAGCATACAGGCCTGGAATAACCTGACCCCTGCCCACTTCTCCAGCCCCATCCTGCAACACTCTCCTTGTTCACAGTGCTCCTTCCACACTGGGTTCCTTTCTATTCTTTGAATACAATGGGCCTCACCAACCTCCAGACTCCACATTTGCTGTTCCCTCTGCCTGGAATGCCTTGGTCCCAGTTCTTTGCACCATTGACTTATTCTCACCCCTCAGGTCTCAGTTCAAATGCATCTGCTCACAGAGGCCACCATATCTACAAGCCAGCCCCCAGTTACAGCCCTACCACACCATCTGTTTCCTTCTGCACCCTTCTCTTAATCCCAAACCATCTTTTTGGATGTTTGTTTACTTGTTAATTGTTGCCTCTCTCTCTAGAATCTAATCTCCAGGAAACCAGGAATCTTGTCTCTTTGCTCTGCTGTTGCCTCTGTGAGAACCTGGCACAGAGTCTGTGTTCAATAAATACTTGCAGATTGATTGAATAAGTAACCTCACCCCACAACATATAGGGGGAAAAACCAGTGGGCCTCCTCTCCTTTGCCTTCTCCCCACTCATCAGGACTCTTAATTACCTGGCCCACATTTCCAGCTCCCGAGAGAATAGAAGGTACTCTTCTGTGTGTGTGTGTGTGTGTGTGTGTGTGTGTGTGTGTGTGTGTGTGTGTTAAGAATAGATAACAGGAGATCTACCTTCTTAACAAATCTTAAGTGTACAGTACAGTACTGTTAACTATAAGTTAACAATGTTGCACAGCAGCTCTCTAGAACTTATTCATCTTGCATGACCAAGACTTTATACCCTCTGAACAGCAATTCCCCATCTCCCCTCCCCTTAGTCCTTGGCAACCGCCATTCCACTTTCTTCATCCTGAGTTTGACTACTATAGATACCTCATATAAGCGGAATCGTGCAGTATTTGTCATTCTGTGACTGGTTTATTTCACTTAGCATAATGTTCTCAAGGTTCATCCATATGTCACATATGGCAGGACTTAAGAAGGGACTTTTGAAGTGTGCAGGGGTACCCACACAGACTTTATTTCACAGCCAAGAGCAGCAGGAATTAGAAAAGTAATGATTCTAGCAATCCCACTACTGGGCATATATGCAGAGAAAATTCTAATTTGAAAAGATACATGCACACTACTGTTTAGAAAGGCACTATTTACAATAGCCAAGACATGGAAGCAACCTAAGTGTCAATTAACAGATGAATGGACAAAGAAGATGTGGTACATATATACGATGGAATATTACTCAACCATAAAAAAGAATGAAATGATGTTTGCAGTAACATGGATGGACCTAGAGATGCTTATACTAAGTGAAGTAAGTCATACAGAGAAAGAAATATCATATGATATCACCTATATGTTGGAATCTAAAATGTGACACAAATGAACTTATTTACAAAACAGAAACAGACTCACAGACAAAGAAAACAAACTTATGCTTACCAAAGGGGAAAGGGAGGAGGGAAAAATTAGGAGTTTGAGATTAGCTGTTACACATTATTATATATAAAATAGATAAACAACAAGGTCCTACTATATAGCATAGGGAACTATATTCAATATCTTGTAATAAACTATAATGGAAAAGAAGAAAAAAAGAACAGTAAGGATGTGTGAGGCCCAAGAGCTCAGAGCAGCAGTGGACCCCATCAGCCCTTTATATCCTTTACTCCAAGGAAATCCCTTGACCGTGAGTTTTGGTGTCTTTGCTCTGAGATGGGATCAGTAATAGCTACCTCAAAGGGGTAGCTATTTATCTCAGGATAAAATGAGAGAACATTCTTGAAGCTAACTTTGTGCTGAGAAACTTTAGAATCACTTAAAGGAGAACATTCAAAGGCTTTCTAGAAGAATGCAAGCTCCATGGAGCAGAAACTTTGTTTTAGCCTTGCTGTGTGTCCGGTGCCCAGAACAGTGGCTGACAAAGAGCAGGCACTCAAGATCCAGGGGAGGTAGTCAGTGAAAGCCAAATGTTGTTACTTGTTATTTGTCAAGAATGAGAGAGACAGAAATAAAATGAGTCTGGGTTAATACTGCTGAAACCCTTTGCTCTCAGTTATACCAAAGGGAAAAAAGGAAAGAAAAAGAAAAAAAAATGTTACTGAGTACAGTCAGGACTGTAATGAAATAGCTTGAACTTGTTTGGAGTTAATACACTTTTTAGCACTTAGGAACCTTGTTCTTCTGAACTGTTATTTTGCCCCTTTCTCATCTCTCTGCCATTTGGCTCAATATATTTCCCAGCAGCAAGCCTTCCATATTACTTTTCTACCATGCTTCACTTCCCTCAGACTGACTCTGGGATTAACTCGGGCAATCCATTCAGTTCAGATGAGGGAACTCTTCATTGGGGCTGATGAATGTGGAAACACAGGTAAATTATTCACTCAGAATAAGTCACTCTTTGTGACCGTGGTGAGAATGCAGCAACCCAGGCTCCAGCCTCTCCCCCTCCTGCCCTGGTTCCTGGTGGCTGGTAGTGGGGCTTCTCCAAAACTGTTCGGTCCTGAGAGCTGCCACTTTCCTCCTCAGTCAGTTCCCGAAGTGAAGCAATTCATGATTCGTGGTAGTCATTGGGGTGTCTAGACATAACCCCAGGCACAAACCAGGAACGACTACTGACTCGGGATGTGAGTCTGAGCTTCCTCAACGAGGTTCAGGTATGGATGAAATTGAGGAGGGAGGGAGCAGGGTCTCAGAAGCCATCTGGTTGCAGCCCCATCCTAAGCAGCCCTCAGTGTGAAAATGTCATGAGCCTCTGCCACGATGTTTCTTCTGCAAAAAAAACTTCCCCCACCCTCACCCCTTTTTCGAGGCTTATTTCTTTCTCAAGATTTAGCATGAGTACTTCCAGGAAGTCTTCCATGATCTCACTGAGTCAGAGGTCCTCCTGACTCTTGTGCTGGCCCCTCACACAGCCCTTAACTCACTATCTCCCCCTCTACACTGAGAGCTCCCCCATGGTGGGGACTTGTCTTATTCCTCTTTGATCTCTTGTGTCAAAAATAGGACCTATCACATAAGCATCAGTGAATTGGGGGGTTGAATAAAGGAAGCAACTTTCTGATGATCACACACCTCAGAAGCAGCAAGGCCAGGTATATGAGTTAACTTGGAATTATAACAAACAATTCCCGATCTCAAGGCTAAAACAACATACATTTACTTTACACTCACATTGCATGTCATTAGTTGCAGGACAGCTGTGTAGCTGCTCTATGTATCTTCTCATTCTGGGACACAGGTGAAAGAAGCATCCCCTGCGGCGTGGGATACACCCATTCTCAGGGCAGAGGGGAAGAGCAAGAAGCTGACACAAAGCACACACTTAGAGCTTTTGCTCAGACATATTATATGTCAAGTTTGCTTACATTACATTGGCCAGCGGAATGGCAAAGCCCAAAGTAGGTGGGCAGAGGAGACAAACAGCCCTCCTTCAGGGAATAGTTAAGTAGAATGAAACAGTCTACCACACCAGGACTATGTGACCCCAAAGTGGGAGGTCTTTGCTTTGCACCTGACTTCTAGCTTAGAAGCCCCTCCCGAGGCTTGACCCTTAGGAAATAAGGAAAAGGGAGGGATCCAGATGTAGAGAGGCAGGCTGGTTGTAAAGAATCATCATGACACCTTTCTGAAAAAGCTGTGCTTGTCTTCCATCTTGATGAAAAATTGGCAACATTTACACCATGATAGCACAAGTAGAACCAAGGCTTCAGTGTGACAACTTCCGTAACTGATTTCATGCATTTTTGGCAATCCTAGCACGTTTCATGGAATCATACATTTTCTTTCTCCTCTGGGAACCATGTCCTTAAAACACAATGCTTATAGAAATAATAGGAAACACACACAACATAAGCTCAATTCTCTTCCCAAGTCTACATTTATGAGCACCAAAAAATAAAGTGATATAAAGAGCTGTACAGAGTTGACATCTACAGATCAAGCCAAGATTATGACAATAGCCCCCAACTGAGAGGTGACCTGTCTCCTCAGGGATATAGCCCTCCCTTTCCTTCTTCCCTCAATGGTCTGCCTGTTTGTGGCCCATGTGGTATCTGGGAGCCACTTTGAGTCCCTAAGGAGCTGGGAAAAAGAAGAAAGTCAGAGAGGGACTAATGTCTATTTGCAAACTAGACTCTGACTAGTGACAGGCAACATGAAAAAAAAATCTGGAGATCTCACTAAAAAAAATCCAGATTTCTGGACCCTAGAAAAATTGGAAGGTGAAGTAAGGTTAGCCTGCCTTCCCACATGGCAATGGTTGGCTAGTGCTGAGCAATGGTGCAGCTGAGCGATGGCTGCCCCTGTTAAATGGGACATAAGCTCTGGTCTCCAGATGGACAGAACCACACCCCAGTGTCTGAATGTGTAGTTACCTACACATTCTAGCTTGCTTCACTCATTTACAGTACCCGTATGACCCTGTGGGTACCTGTCATTTTCAACTCCTTATTTATTAAGTGCCTACTGTGAATGAAGGACTCTTCTAAATGCTATTTATTCTCCTTGTTCATTGACCTTTTCCACAAACGATGTAAAAGACTGACTCTTCTTTCCAAACTTCCCACTCAGTTCAGTGCTGAGAGGGTCACATAATGACTTTGGGGCCAAGGTGATTGGCATCCCAAAGGCCCAGTGAATGGTCTTGTTTAGGCCGTTGATATCATTTACCTTTGGAACATTCCTTATTAACTCATCCATGTTAACCCTCATTGTTCACATTTAGGATGATGTTAAACTTGCAAGAATACGGATTTTGAGTCAAATTAACCTGGACTCAAATTCTAGTTCCCAGTCATAAAATTCTCTGAGCCTGTTTCCTCATTTGTAAAATGGTCATATTAATTTGATCTTGGTGGGTTGCTATGAGGATGGAATAAGTGAGATCATGTATGTAAAAAGTGTACCATGCATTATAAAATATTCAATAAGTTTTAGCTCCCTTTCAAAGTCCAATCCACTTTACAGTCTCACAAAATATGAATACCAGGTACACGCAATAATTATACAGGGAGGGCTTCCCTGGTGGCGCAGTGGTTGAGAATCCGCCTGCCGATGCAGGGGACACGGGTTTGTGCCCCGATCCAGGAAGATCCCACATGCCGCGGAGCAGCTGGGCCCATGAGCCATGGCCGCTGAGCCTGCGCGTTCGGAACCTGTGCTCCGCAATGGGAGAGGCCACAACAGTGAGAGGCCCGCGTACCACAAAAAAAAAAAAAAAAAAATTATACAGGGACAACCTTAGCTAACATATATGAGTGGCAGTAGCCTCTCAAAGAGATAATGGAAAACTAGGTAGGTCCCTCTGTTTTAGGGAAGGAACGTGCTGTTGCCCATGGACACCATGCCCTATGACATGGCTCCCTGTGGACAGGCCAGTTCTGTTTGCACGGAGAAGGTGTTTTCTTATTTATTGTTTGTGTTTTTATTTCTTACCATTGCACTTTGTTTTATGAAGTTGATTGGGCAGATGTTGTCCCATCTTACAGATACAGAAAGGTAAGTCTCAGGTTCTAGGTGTTCTAGTTCTAGTTCTAGGATTCTTGGTTGCAAAAGCCAAAAGCCACTCAAGCTAGCTCTGGTTGAACAATCTGATGAACATGAGAGGCCTGGGCCCAGAGTACAGCTGAGTCTTGCAGGGACAGAAACTGGCCAATCAAGGACCCAGGCTGTTCTTTCTCTCAGCAGCCTCACAGTCCCTCTCATCTCTTTTACTCTCTGAGTACTCAGCTTGCAGTCGGCCCAATATGACCACCAGCCTGACTCTACCCCTTTGAACTTATCAGCTTCCCACAGGCCAAGGTTGAGCTTCTCTCCGGGAGTCTGAGGTTCTTTCCCTGCCTCTGGGAATAAGATGTCAGGTAAAAGACCCTACAATGTATACGGCACCTGTTTTATGGGTTTTTCTGCCCTCTGACCATTTTTCATAGTAGAATGGAGGAGCGGAAATACTCAAAGTAATAGTAACTTGGGATTTTCCAGAATTGATAAAGGAACATATTAACATGTGGGTAAACCCAAATAAATATTGACTATACAAATAATTATAATAATGTCTAATTTGGAATGTTAAAAAAATACTGAACAACAGTAGCCTTCAGTCAGGAGGAGAATAATTGTAGTAAAGTGAAATGTAGTTAAAATCCTTTGAATTATTTTGGTGGAAAGCATGTGTTTAATTTATTCTGTTAAATATGCGTAATATAATTTCTAACATAACACTACAAGAACAAAAATAATATGTGTAACTTCTATACTATTTGAGGAATAATGAGTAAGTTTAGGGAGAATCAATCTTAAAAAAGGCAAAAAAGTAGAACAAAGTGGGAGAAGATAAAAGGACAAGACCAATGGGAAGCATAAAATAAAATGGAAAAATAAACTCCAACTCTACTGGTGATCCCAATAAATATAAAATGACTAAATTTTCCAGTTAAAATTAAAAGGTTACCAGAATTTTTTAAGTGTTACCAGAATAATAAAAGGTTACCAGAGAAAATAATGTCTTATATACTGTAATTAAGACAGAAAGTATACAGAAGTAAACAGAAAGATTAAAGCATAAAGATGGGGAAAGATACATCATTTAAATACTAAAAAAAAAAGAAAGCTCATGGCTCTATTAGTATTATCTAATTTAAAAGACTTTAAAGTAAAAAGCTTTACTAGAGAGAGTTCCCTGCCAGTCCAGTGGTTAGGACTCTGTGCTCTCACTGCTGAGAGCCCAGGATCAATCCCTGGTCAGGAACTAAGATCCCATAAGCTGCGTGGCACAGCCAAAAAAGCCCAAAAAACAAAAAACAAACAAACAAAAAAAAGCATTGCTAGAAATAATAGGAGTCACTACATATTGATAAAAATTCAATTCACTAGGAAGATTTAAAAATTCTAAACTTGCATGTAATGTAGTGATATTACTTTGAAATAAATGAAACAAGAACTGATAAAACCACAAGGAGAGCTGATAAATCTGCCTTCATAATGGGAGATTTTAAAATATTCTCATAGTACAATGGGAGACATTAAAATATTCTCATAGCACAGTAACAAATAGACAAAGAAAGAAAAAATCAGTAAAGATATAGAAGATGTAAATGCAAAATTTAAAAGTTAGATCTAATCGAAATCTATACCAACTGTTGGAGAATAATAATCTTCCCTCATAAATAAAGAACATTAAACAAAATCTGAATGAATTTCAAGCAATTTGTATTGCATAAACTGTGTTTAATGACCATAATGCAATTAAGTTAGATAACAATAACAAATGAATAACTAGGAAATTCCATTTGAATATAAAAAAATCACATGTCTAAATAACTCATATGTCAAAAAGTAGAACACAATGGGAATTGGAAAGTACTTAGAACTAAATAATATTGAAAACACAAAATATATAAACTGTGGGATGCAGCTAAAATAGTACTTATAGGAATATCTGTGTAGCAAAATGCTTATATTCATAAAGACTGAAAATTAATGAAGTAAGCTTTTTCCAACTTAGTTAATTAGAAACAGAAAACAATAGAATAAACACAAAGACAGTGAAAGGGAGGAAATAATGAGAAAAGCAAAGTTACTAAAATTAGAAATATGTGCAATAGTGATAATCAGCAAAGTCAAAAGTAAATGCTTCAAAAAGACTAAAATGATTATCAAATACCTGCCAGGGTTCTTAGATAAATTAAAATTATGAGGTATAGAAGATGGCACACAATGCAGATATAACAGAATAAAAAGGTCATAAGAAATTATTATGAACAACTTTATTGTAAACTAGAAAACATAGATAAAATAAGTACCTGGGAAAAATGCTTAAAGTTATTAAAAACAAAGGGATAATATGAAGAGTTCTATAACAATTGAAGAAACCATCAGTAGTTTAAAATTGTTCTATTGCTATATAGAAATACAGGGCCCAGAAGGTTGCATGCATGAGTTCTACCAAACATTAAAAAAGAGGTGATTCCAATATCATAGAAATTCTTTCAGAGACTATGAAAAGAGGGAACACTTCCCAATTCATTTTATAAGACTGATATACTTTGATACCTAAATCTAAAATCTCAGGAGATGAAGAAAAGCATACAGTAAAATTTAATATCCATTGAGTTTTTAAAAAAATACACTATTGCAAGCTACAAATAGAAGGAAATTTCCTTAGGCTGACATAAGGTATTTACAACATTACAGCAAAGAGTATACTGAACAGTTTAAATTTTAAAAAATTCTCTTCAAAATTAAGAACAAGCAGGGTGCTTGCTGTCATTAATTGAATTCTATATTCTAGTTCTAAACAGTTCAGTAATACAAGAAAAAAATGGAAGTCATAAAGATTGGAAAGGAGTAAAGAAAGCTATCGTTATTCATAAGTGTTATGATTAATGATGACAAATACACAAAATAATATGCAGATAACTCAAATTAAGATAATTTTTAAAAGTTGATGGGTAGAAAATCAATATATATAGATGTTGAAATTTTTGTTTCTATACACAAGATTAAATTGCAAAAAAAAGTAAAATAAATCTTAAAAAATATACAAGACATGAGAGAAAAGTATACAATATTATTAAAATATATTAAAGAAGATCTAAATTAATGGATATAAATAATATCTAATTAAATGGAGAAATATATCTTATTCATGAATAGAAGGAATCAAAATTATAAGAATATCAATGCAATACTATTCCTATTGCAATTCCAATAGGGTTACTTTTTTTAACATCTTTATTGGAGTATAATTGCTTTACAATGTTGTGTTAGTTGCTGCTGTATAACAAAGTGAATCAGTTATACATATACATATATCCCCATATATCTTCCCTCTTGTGTCTCCCTCCCTCCCACCCTCCCTATCCCATCCCTCTAGGCGGTCACAAAGCACAGAGCTGATCTCCCTGTGCTATGCGGCTGCTTCCCACTAGCTATTTATTTTACATTTGGTAGTGTATATATGTCCATGCCACTCTCTCACTTTGTCCCAGGTTACCCTTCCCCCTCCCCATATCCTCAAGTCCATTCTCTAGTAGTTCTGCATCTTTATTCCAATCTTGCCCCTAAGTTCTTCATGACCTTTTTTTTTTAGAGTCCATATATATGTGTTAGCATACGGTATTTGTTTTTCTCTTTCTGACATACTTCACTCTGTATGACAGATTCTAGGTCCATCCACCTCACTACAAATAACTCAATTTCGTTTCATTTTATGGCTGAGTAATATTCCATTGTATATATGTGCCACATCTTCTTTATCCATTCATCTGTTGATGGACACTTAGGTTACTTCCATGTCCTGGCTATAGTAAATAGAGCTGCAATGAACATTGTGGTACATGACTCTTTTTGAATTATGGTTTTCTCAGGGTATACACCCAGTAGTGGGATTGCTGGGTTGTATGGTAGTTCTATTTTTAGTTTTTTAAGCAACCCCCATACTGCTCTCCATAGTGGCTGTATCAATTTACATTCCCACCAGCAGTGCAAGAGGGTTCCCTTTTCTCCACACTCTCTCCAGCATGTATTGTTTGTAGATTTTTTGATGATGGCCATTCTGACCAGTGTGAGGTGATACCTCATTGTAGTTTTGATTTGCATTTCTCCAATGATTACTTATGTTAAACATCCTTTCATGTGTTTGTTGGCAATCTGTATATCTTCTTTGGAGAAATGTCTATTTAGGTCTTCTGTCCATTTTTGGATTGGATTGCTTGTTTTTTGGTTATTGAGCTGCATGAGCTGCTTGTATATTTTGGAGATTAATCCTTTGTCAGTTGCTTCATTTGCAAATATTTTCTCCCATTCTGAGGGTTGTCTTTTCTTCTTGTTTATGTTTTCCTTTGCTGTGCAAAAGGTTTTAAGTTTCATTAGGTCCCATTTGTTTATTTTTGTTTTTATTTCCATTTCTCTAGGAGGTGGGTCAAAAAGGATCTTACTGTGATTTATGCCATAGAGCGTTCTGCCTATGTTTTCCTCTAAGAGTTTGATAGTGTCTGGCCTTACATTTCGGTCTCTAATCCATTTTGAGTTTATTTTTGTGTATGGTGTTAGTGAGTGTTCTAATTTCATTCTTTTACATGTAGCTGTCCAGTTTTCCCATCACCACTTATTGAAGCAGCTGTCTTTTCTCCATTGTATATTCTTGCCTCCTTTGTCAAATATAAGGTGACCATATGTACGTAGATTTATCTCTGGGCTTTCTATCCTGTTCCATTGATCTATATTTCTGTTTTTGTGCCAGTACCATACTGTCTTGACTACTATAGCTTTGTAGTATAGTCTGAAGTCTGGGAACCTGATTCCTCCAGCTCCGTTTTTCTTTCTCAAGATTGCTTTGGCTATTTGGGGTCTTTTGTGTTTCCATACAAATTGTGAAATTTTTTGTTCTAGTTCTGTGAAAAATGCCATTGGTAGTTTGATAGGGATTGCATTGAATCTGTAGATTGCTTTGGGTAGTATAGTCATTTTCACAACATTGATTCCTCAAATCCAAGAACATGGTATATCTCTCCATCTGTTTGTATCATCTTTAATGTATTTCATCAGTGTCTTATAGTTTTCTGCATACAGGTCTTTTGTCTCGTTGGGTAGGTTTATTCCTAGGTATTTTCTCTTTTTGTTGCAATGGTAAATGGGAGTGTTTCCTTAATTTCTCCTTCAGATTTTTCATCTTTAGTGTATAGGAATGCAAGAGATTTCTGTGCATTAATTTTGTATACTGTTACTTTACCAAATTCATTGATTAGCTCTAGTAGTTTACTGGTAGCATGTTTAGGATTCTCTATGTATAGTATCATGTCATCTGCAAACAGTGATAGTTTTACTTCTTCTTTTCAGATTTGGATTCCTTTCATTTCTTTTTCTTCTCTGATTGCTCTCACTAAAACTTCCAAGACTCTATTGAATAATAGGGGTGAGAGTGGGCAACCTTGTCTTGTTCCTGATCTTAGTTGAAATGATCTCAGTGTTTCACCATTGAGAACGATGTTGACTGTGGGTTTGTCATATATGGCCCTTATTATGTTGTTCCCTCTATGCCTACTTTCAGGAAGGTTTTTTATCATAAATAGGCGTTGAATTTTGTCAAAAGCTTTTTCTGCATCTATTGAGATGATCATATGATTTTCTCCTTCAATTTGTTAGTATGGTTTGTCACATTGATTGATTTGCATATACTGAAGAATCCTTGCATTCCTGGGATAAATCCCACTTGATCATGGTGTATAATCCTTTTAATGTGCTGTTGGTTTCTGTTTGCTAGTATTTTGTTGAGGACTTTTGCATCTATGTTCATCAGTGATATTGGCCTGTACTTTTTTTGTGACATCTTTTTCTGATTTTGGTATAGGGTGATGGTGGCCCTTTAGAATGAGTTTGGGAGTGTTCCTCTGTCAGCTAAATTTTGGAAGAGTTTGAGAAGGATAGGGTTTAGCTCTTCTCTAAATGTTTGATAGAATTCACCTGTGAAGCCATCTAGTGCTAGACTCTTGTTTGTTGGAATATTTTTAATCACAGTTCCAATTTCAGGGCTTGTGCTTGTTCTGTTTATATTTTCTATTTCTTCCTGGTTCAGAATCAGAAGGTTGTGCTCTTCTAAGAATTTGTCCACTACTTCCAGGTTGTCCATTTTATTGGCATAGAGTTGCTTACAGTAGCCTCTTAGGATGCTTTGTATTTCTGCAGTGTCTGTTGTAACTTCTCCTTTTACATTTCTAATTTTAATGATTTGAGCCCTCTCCCTCTTTTTCTTGATGAGTCTGGCTAATGGTTTAACAATTTTGTTTATCTTCTCAAAGAACCAGTGTCTAGTTTTATTGATCTTTGCTATCGTTTCCTTCATTTATTTTTCATTTATTTCTGATTTGATATTTATGATTTTTTTCATTCTGCTAACTTTTGAGCTTCTTTGTTCTTCTTTCTCTAATTTCTTTAGGTGTAAGGTTAGGTTGGTTATTTGAGATTTTGCTTGTTTCTTGAGGTAGGATTGTACTGCTATAAACTTCCCTCTTAGAACTGTTTTTATCGCATCCCATATTTTTGGGGTCATCGTGTTTTCATTGTCATTTGTTTCTAGGTAATTTTTGATTTCCTCTTTGATTTCTTCAGTGATCTCTTGGTTATTTAGTAGCGTATTGTTTAGCCTCCATGTGTTTGTATGTTTTACCGATTTTTTTCCTGTAATTGATATCTAGTCTCATAGCTTTGTGATCGGAAAAGATACTGGATATGATTTCAATTTTCTTAAGTTTACAAAGGTTTGATCTGTGACTCAAGATATGATCTATGCTGGAGAATGTTCCATGAGCACTTGAGAAGAAAGTGTATTCTGTTGTTTTTGGATGGAATGTCCTATAAATATCAATTAAGTCCATCTTGTTTAATGTATCATTTAAAGCTTTTGTTTCCTTATTTATTTTCATTTTGGATGATCTGTCCATTAGTGAAAGTGGGCTGTTAGAGTCCCCTGCTATGATTGTGTTACTGTTGATTTCCCCTTTTAGGGCTATTAGCATTTGCCTTATGTATTGAGCTGCTCCTATGTTGGATGCATAAAGATTTACCATTGTTATATCTTCTTCTTGGATTGATCCCTTGATCATTATGTAGTGTCCTTCTTTATCTCTTGTAATAGTCTTTGTTTTAAAGTCTATTTTTTCTTATATGAGAATTGCTGTTCCAGCTTTCTTTTGATTTCTATTTGTATGGAATATCTTTTTCCAACCCCTCACTTTCAGTCTGTATGTGTCCCTAGGTCTGAAATGGTCTCTTGTAGACAGCATATATACAGGTCTTGTTTTTGTATCCATTCAGCCAATTTATGTCTTTTGGTTGGAGCATTTAATCCATTTACATTTAAGGTAGTTATTGATATATATGTTCTTATTACCATTTTTTCATTGTTTTGGGTTTGTTATTGTAGGTCTTTTCCTTCTCTTGTGTGTCCTGCCTAGACAAGTTCCTTTAGCATTTGCTGTAAAGCTAGTTTGATGGTGCTGAATTCTCCTAGCTTTTGCTTGTCTGTAAAGGTTTTAATTTCTCCATTGAATCTGAATGAGATTCTTGCTCAGTAGAGTAATCTTCATTGTAAATTTTTCCCTTTCATCACTTTAAATATGTCCTGCCACATTTTTCTGGCTTGCAGAGTTTCTGCTGAACGCTCAGCTGTTAACCTTATGGGGATTCCCTTGTATGTGATTTGTTGCTTTTCCCTTGCTGCTTTCAATATTTTTTCTTTGTATTTAATTTTTAATAGTTTGATTAATATGTGTCTTGGCATGTTTCTCCTTGGATTTATCCTGTATGGGATTCTGTGTGCTTCCTGGACTTGATTGACTATTTCCTTTCCCATATTAGGGAACCTTTCAACTGTAATCTCTTCAAATATTTTCTCAGCCCCCCCCTTTTTTTCCTTCTTCTGTGACCCATATAATTCGAATGTTGATGTTTTTGATGTTGTCTCAGAGGTCTCTTGAAACTGTTCTCAATTCTTTTTATCCTTTTTTCTTTATTCTACTCTGTGGTAGTTATTTCCACCATTTTATCTTCCAGGTCACTTATCCGTTCTCCTGCCTCAGGTATTCTGCTATTGATTCCTTCTAGAGAATTTTCAATTTCATTTATTGTGTTGTTCATCATTGTTTGTTTGCTCTTTAGTTCTTCTAGGTCCTTGTTAAACGTTTCTTGTATTTTCTCTATTCTATTTCCAAGATTGTGTATATCTTTACTATCATTACTCTGAATTCCTTTTCAGGTTGACTGCCTATTTTTTCTTCATTTGTTTGGTCTGGTGGGATTTTACATTGTTTCTTCATCTGCTGTGTATTTCTCTGTATTCTCATTTTGTTTAACTTAGTTTGGGGTCTCCTTTCCACAGGATGCAGGTTCATAGTTCCCATTGTTTTTGGTGTCTGCCCCCAGTAGGTAAAATTGGTTCAGTGGGTTGTGTAGGCTTCCTGGTGGAGTGGACTGGTGCCTGTGTTCTGGTGGATGAAGATGGATCTTGTCTTTCTGGTGGGCAGAACCATGTCCAGTGGTGTGTTTTGGGGTTTCTGTGAACTTAGTATCATTTTAAGCAGCCTCTGTGCTAATGGGAGGGGTTGTGTTCCTGTTTTGCTAGTTGTTTGGCATAGAGTGTCCAGCATTGTATCTTGCTTGTCATTGGGTGGAGCTGGGTCTTAGCATTGAGATGGAGATCTCTGGGAGAGCTTTCACCATTTGATATTACATGAGTCCAAGGGATCTCTGGTGGACCAATGTCCTGAACTTGGCTCTGCCACCTCAGAGGCTCAGGCCTGGCACCCAGATGGAGCACCAAGACCCTGTCTGCCACACAGCCAGGTACGTGGGGTGTTTCTTGCCCTTTTCGAAGTCTGAGGTCTTCTGCCAGTGTTCACTAGTTGTTCTTAGGAGTTGTTCTGCATGTAGATGTATTTTTGATGTATTTGTGGAGGAAGGTGATCTCCATGTCTTACTCCCCCGCCATCTTGAAGTTCTCCCTGAGAAGTGTTTTTAAATGTCCTATTTCTCTCACAAGTTTTTGTGCAAACTTTGTGATTCTTTGCATTCAGGTTCTCCTCCTGCAGCCTGGGGGTCTCACTCTGTGAATGCCTCCAATAGGGTTTTTCATGGAACTTGACAAGTTGATTCTAAAATTCATGTGAAAAACCAGAAGACAATCCTGAAAAGGAAAATTAGAGTGGCAGGTTTATTGTAACAGATAAAAAATGTGTTGTGAAATTATCATAATTATGTCCTTTTATTGCAGGGACAAATAAATTGAACAGGACAATGGAATAAATTGGAGAGCCCAGTAACAGACCCACAAATATTTGGAAACTTGATATATAAGAACTGGAATTGCAGATGAGTAGGGAAAGGAAGGTCCTTTACTTAAATCTTTTTGGGAGAATTACAGTCTTGCAGAAAAATTGTATGCTGAAATCTTGTCTCAAATAACATGCAAAAATCAATTCTAGATATATTACTTACTTCATATGAAAGGAGAAACTATAAAACTTTTAGAAAAATAATAGAAAATAATATCTATAAGACCTCAGAGTTGCAAAATATTTCTAAGACTCCAAAAGCACAAATCATGGAGGAAAATAAAGATAAATTCAACTCATTGAAATTAAGTCTTTCTGTTTATTATGAGAGCCCATAAAGAAAAAAAAAATCACCAATTAGGAAAGCCTCAAAGGATTAGTATTCAGCATATATAAAGTATTTCCACAAATCAATAAGGAAAATTTAAAAACAGAAAAACTTCATAGAAAAACAGGCAAAGGCATGAAGGGTTAGTCACTGACAGATGTGGAAACAAAAATGAACAACATGAAAAAGCAGATGCTCAGTTTCATAAGGAATTAGAAAAAAATTCTAATCTTACACCCTTAAGACTTTCAAAAAGTGAAGTTAATTTCTTTAAAAGATAGTTGACTCTTTAAGTTAAAATTAATAACAACATATTACGGGATTTTTAATCCCATAAAAATGAAATGTATGTCATAAGTAACACAAAGAAAGGGAAAGGAAAAATAAAAACATACTGTTTATATTTGTTTGCTTGGTCTGCTAGTGGCTTAAACAATAGAAAAGTATTGTCTTAGAGTTCTGGAGGCTAGAAGTCCAAGACAAGGTGTCAGAAGGATCGGTTCTTTCTGAATCCTGTGAGGAAGACTCCATTCCATGCTTCCCTCTTGGATTCTGGTGGTTTGCTGGCAACCTTAGTCATTCTTGGCTTGTAGTAGCATTACTTTAATCTATGCCTTCATCTTCACATGTTGTCCTCCCTGTGTTCATAATGACTGTGTCCAAATGTTCCCCACTGGTCATACATACTAGATCAGGGACCTACTCTACTCCAGTATGACCTCTCCTTAACTAATTATACCTGAAACCACCTTATTTCCAAATAAGGTCACATACTGAGGTGGTGGGAGTTAGGAATTCAAGCTATGAATATGGGAGGAGGGCACAATTCAATACATAACTGCTGCCCTCTGGAGCTCTCCAATTCGTATCTCACACAAAATACATTCACCCCATCCCAACATCTCCAAAAGTCTTAACCCATTCCAACATCTAAGTCTAAAATCTCATTTAAATATCATCTAAATCAGTTATGGGTGAAATGGGATATGATTCATCCTGGAACAAAATTCTTCTCCATCTGTGAACCTATCATCTGTTTCCAAACTACAATGGAGGCACAGGCACAGGTTAGACATTTCCATTCCAAAAGGATGAAATTGGAAGGAAAAAAATATATAGGGTCATGGGTCCCAGTGAAGTCCAAACCCTAGCAGGGAAAATTCCATTAAATGTTATGACTTGAGACTAGTCAACAGTCCTTTCTGGCATGATGCTTTGCCCTTCAGACCCACACTCCATCCTGGGTGACAGTTTTGCCCCTGCTGTTTGGGACTTTGGTGGTGGCAAGTGGCAGCCTCACTGGCCTCAGCATTTGTGGCTCTGTCCTTGAAGTAATTCTTCCTTCAGTTCATCCTATCACTGTCTCTTTCAGTCCAGGTCTGCAGTGTTTCTGTTGATAAAAAATTGTTAAAACTCATGTTAGCCCAGCATGAAATCTGTGAAAGATCAAGTCATTAGACAAGACAGTCCTCCCATATCCTTCCTGAATAACTACATCTCTATTCCTGGATTCTGCTGAGATGGTTGATTGGATCCATGAGTCACATGCCTAGTCTCTTTAGTCAATTGTTGTCCAGTCACACCCTTAGTTCCATTTCCAGAGCATCATATCTGGATAGGCTGAGATTCTTCCCAATTGTCAAGTGCTGGTTTGTTGTTGCCTATTAGTTCTTTCAATTTATTTCTCTCCACTCATAGCAAGGAGACAGCCTGCTTCACCTACAACACTTTGCTTAGAAATTTCCTCAGCTAAATATCCAAGTTTATTACTTACAAGTGCTTCTCCAATTTTCAATAACATGACCTTCATTTCTGTATGAGAACTCACCAAAAAATCTTTAACATTCATATTTCTAGAAAATTCTGTTCATGATGCTATATGTACTCTCTAAGACAATAGAATCTTTCTCTTCAGCTCTCCTCTTTTCTTTCTGACCTCTCAGAATCTCCTTTAATATCCATATATATACTAACAGTCTCCTTAAGGCAATCAACCTACAATGTGGAAAGGTCATGTGTTATATATTACTTGAATCAGATGCAGTAAGTTAAAGAAGTATATTGTAAATCCCAGGGCATCCACTAAAAATTTTTTTAAAACATGGAAACATAGTTAATAAGCCAAAGTGGAAATTAAATAAAACATCTTTTTAAAAACTCAATATAAAAGAAGGTAGGAAATGGAGAAAAAGAAATAAAGAACATATGGGACAAATACAAAACAAATTGCAAGATGGTAAATTAAAACCCAACCATACTGTTAATTACATTAAGTGTGAATATTCTAGGCTCTCCAATTTTAAGATAGAGATTGTCAGAGTGGATTTAAAAAACAAAGCCTGGAATGACATCAACAATATGGAGGAATAGGAGATTCCAGCCCTTGTCTCTCCACAAAATGTCAATTTAATAGCCATCCATGGGTTAAAATACTTTATGAGAGCTCTGGAATCCAGGTGAGAGATTACAGCACCCCAGTGAAGCACAGAATGAGAAAAGATGCATTGAAAAGGGTAAGAACAATTTCACTGCACCCACATCACCCCTCCCCCAACTTGGTACAGAGCAGCACCAAGAGAGATCCCTTTGGCTCAAGAATTCTCCCATGAAATAGATAATAAATCCACGTGTGGAGCCCTGTGTCAGTCCTGCACACCTGGCAGGTTCTACCTTTTCCATGGGCTCTGTCACCTGGCCCACCCAGAATCTCTGGCTACGTTGACTGGTGAAGGGCTTTCCCTGCTGAAGCCATTCTGTAAAGACTGAAAGAAGTTACTACCTCTTCAAATGTGCAGATACCAACAGAAGGCACCAAAGGGCAAAAATAAAGCATCAGTAATTTACCCTAAAGAAATGGACATCTGTCACTAACTGAGAATGAATTCAAAATAATCATCTTAAAGAAGCTCAATGAGCTACAGAGAACACAGACAACTAAATTAAACCAGGAAAATAATTCATGAACAAAACGAGAAGTTCAAAAAGGAGATAGAAACCATTAAAGGAATCAAACAGAAATTTTGGAGCTGAAGAATATAATAACTGAACTGAAGCTCAATCAAGAGCTTCAACAACAGACTTAATCAAGTAGAAGAAAGAATCCATGAATTCAAAGACAAGTCATTTGAAATTATCCAGTCAGAAGAACAAAGCAAAATGAAAAAGAGTGAAGAAAGCCTATAAGAGTTATAGAACACCATAAGATAACCAGTATATGCATTATGGAAGTCCCAGAATGAGAAGAGGAAAAGAAAGGGGTAGAAAGCTCATTTAGAGAAACAATGGCTGAAAACTCCCCAAATCTGGGGAGGGAAATTTGCATCCAGGGCCATGAAACCTAAATGACTCCAAATATGTTGACCCTAAAGAAGTCTACACTAAGATGCATTATAATTAAATTGTCAACAGTCAAAAATAAAGAGAGAAGTTTGAATGTGTCAAGGGAAAAACAACTCATTACATACAAAGGGGTGGGCGGGGGCCGGGAGCTGAGCCTCGGGCTTCAGTCGGATCCCAGAGGGAGGACTGGGGTTGGCGGCGTGAACACAGCCTGAAGGGGGCTACTGCGCCACAGCTAGCCAGGAGGGAGTCCGGTTGAAGTCTGGAGCTGCCAAAGAGGGAAGAGACATTTTCTTCCCTCTTTGCTTCCTGGGGCACGAGGAGAGGGGATTAAGCGCGCCACTTAAAGGAACTCCAGAAACGGGCACGAGCCGCGGTTGTCGGCACGGATAGTAGAGACGGGTGTGGGACGCTAGGGTTGCTACTGCCGCCAACAAGAGAGCTGTGTGCGAGCACAGGTCACTCTCCACACCGCCCCTTCCGGGAGCCCGTGCAGCCCGTCACTGCCAGGGTCCCGGGATCCAGGGACAGCTTCCCCGGGAGAACGTGCGGCGCGCCTCGGGTGGGTGCAGCATCACGCCGGCCTCTGCCACTGCCGGCTCGCCCCATATCCGTGCCCCTCCCTCCCCCCGGCCTGTGCCAGAGCCCCTGAATCAGCTTCTCCTTTAACCCCGTCCTGTCTGAGCGAAGGGCAGACGCCCTCAGACGACCGACACGCAGAGGCGGGGCCAAGTCCAAAGCTGAACCCCAGGAGCTGTGCAAATAAAGAGGAGAGGGGGAGGTCTCTCCCAGCAGCCTCAGAAGAAGCGGATTAAAGCTCCACAATCAACTTGAAGTGCCCTGCATCTGTGGAAAACCTGAATAGACAACGAATCATCCCAAGTTGATGAAGTGGACTTTGGGAGCAAGATATACTATTATTTTCCCCTTTTTTCTTTTTGTGAGTGTGTATATGTGTGCTGCTGTGTGAGATTTTGTCTGTATAGCTTTGCTTTCACCATTTGTCCTAGGGTTAGACCGACCCGTTTTTCTTTGTTTTTTTTTTTTTTAATAGAAATGTTTCTTCTTAATAATTATTTTTTATTTTAATAACTATACTTTATCCTACTTTGTCTTCTCCCTTTCTTTCTTCCTTTCTTCTTTCCTTTCTTCCCTCCTTCCCTCCTTTCTTCCTTCCTTCCTTCCCTCCTTCCTTTTCTTTCCTTTCTATTTTTTCTCCCTTTTATTTTGAGCCGTGTGGATTAAAGGCTCTTGGCACTCCAGCCAGGCACCAGGGCTGTGTCTCTGAGGTGGGAGAACCAACCTCAGGACACTGGTCCACAAGAGAACTCCCAGCTCCATGCAATATCAAATGGCGAAAATCTCCCAGAGATCTCCATCTCAACACCAAGACCCAGCTTCACTCAATGACCAGCAACAAACAGTGCTGGACACCCTATACCAAACAAAGAGCAAGACAGGTCTACAGCTCCATCCATTAGAAGAGAGGCTGCCTAAAATCATAATAAGGCTACCAACATCCCCAAACACACCACCAGACGTAGACCTGCCCACCAGAAAGACAAGATCCAGCATCATCCACAAGAACAGAGGCACTAGTCCCCCCAACCAGGAAACCTACTCAACCCACTGAACCAACCTTAGCCACTGGGGACAGCCACCAAAAACAACAGGAACTACGAACCTGCAGTCTGCATAAAGGAGACCCCAAACACAGTAAGATAAACAAAATGAGAAGACAGAAAAACACACAGTAAATGAAGGAGCAAGATAAAAACACACCAGACCTAACAAATGAAGAGGAAATAGGCAGTCTACCTGAAAAAAATTCAGAATAATGATAGTAAAGATGATTCAAAATCTTGGAAATAGAATAGACAAATTGCAAGAAACAGTTAACAAGGACCTAGAAGAAATAAAGAGGAAGCAAGCAACAATGAGCAACACAATAAATGAAATGAAAAATACTCTAGATGGGATAAACAGCAGAATAACTGAGGCAGAAGGACGGATAAGTGACCAGGAAGATAAAATAGTGGAAATAACTACTGCAGAGCAGAAGAAAGAAAAAATAATGAAAAGAACTGAGGACAGTCTCAGAGACCTCTGGGACAACATTAAACACACCAACATTCGAATTATAGGGGCCCCAGAAGAAGAAGAGAAAAAGAAAGGGACTGAGAAAATATTTGAAGAGATTATAGTTGAAAACTTCCCTAATACAGGAAAGGAAATAGTCAATCAAGTCCAGGAAGCACAGAGAGTCCCATACAGGATAAACCCAAGGATAAACACACCAAGACACATAATAATCAAACTGTCAAAAATTAAATACAAAGAAAACATATTAAAAGCAGCAAGGGAAAAACAACAAATAACACACAAGGGAATCCCCATAAGGCTAACATCTGATCTTTCAGCAGAAACTCTAACAGCCAGAAGGGAGTGGAAGGACATATTTAAAGGGATGAAGGAAAAAAACCTACAACCAAGATTACTCTACCCAGCAAGGATCTCATTCAGATTTGATGGAGAAATTAAAACCTTTACAGACAAGCAAAAGCTGAGAGAGTTCAGCACCACCAAACCAGCTCTACAACAAATCCTAAAGGAACTTCTCTAGGCAAGAAACACAAGAGAAGGAAAAGGCCTACAAGAACAACCCAAAACAATTAAGTGAATGGTAATAGGAACATACATATCGATAATTACCTTAAATGTAAATGGATTAAATGCTCCCAACAAAAGACACAGGCTGGCTGAATGGATACAAAAACAAGACCCATATATATGCTGTCTACAAGAGACCCACTTCAGACCTAGGGACATATACAGACTGAAAGTAAGGGGATGGAAAAAGATATTCTATGCAAATGGAAATCAGAAGAAAGCTGGAGTAGCAATTCTCATATCGGACAAAATAGACTTTAAAATAAAAACTATTACAAGAAACAAAGGACACTACATAATGATCAAGGGATCGATCCGTGAAGAAGATATAACAATTGTAACTATTTATGCACCCAACATAGGAGCACCTCAATACATAAGGCAAATACTAACAGCCATAAAAGGGGAAATCGACAGTAACACAATCATAGTAGAGGACTTTAACACCCCACTTTCACCAATGGACAGATCATCCAAAATGAAAATAAATAAGGAAACACAAGCTTTAAATGATACATTACACAAGATGGACTTAATTGATATTTATAGGACATTCCATCCAAAAACAACAGAATACACATTTTTCTCAAGTGCTCATGGAACATTCTCCAGGATTGATCATATACTGGGTCACAAATCTAGCCTTGGCAAATTTAAGAAAATTGAAATCATATCAAGTATCTTTTCTGACCACAATGCTATGAGACTAGATATCAATTACAGGAAAAGATCTGTAAAAAATACAAACACATGGAGGCTAAACAATACACTACTTAATAACGAAGTGATCACTGAAGAAATCAAAGAGGAAATCAAAAATACTTAGAAACAAATGACAATGGAGACACGACGACCCAAAACCTATGGGATACAGCAAAAGCAGTTCTAAGAGGGAAGTTTATAGCAATACAATCATACCTTAAGAAACAGGAAACATCTAGAATAAACAACCTAACTTTGCACTTAAAGCAATTAGAGAAAGAAGAACAAAAAACCCCAAATTTAACAGAAGGAAAGAAATCATAAAGATCAGATCAGAAATAAATGAAAAAGAAATGAAGGAAAAAATAGCAAAGATCAATAAAACTAAAAGCTGATTCTTTGAGAAGATAAATAAAATTGATAAACCATTAGCCAGACTCATCAAGAATAAAAGGGAGAAGACTCAAATCAATAGAATTAGAAATGAAAAAGGAGATGTAACAACTGACACTGCAAAAATACAAAAGATTATTAGAGATTACTACAAGCAACTGTATGCCAATAAAATGGACAACCTGGAAGAAATGGACAAATTCTTAGAAATGCACAACCTGCCGAGACTGAACCAGGAAGAAATAGAAAATATGAACAGACCAATCACAAGCACTGAAATTGAAACTGTGTTAAAACATCTTCCAACAAATAAAAGCCCAGGACCAGATGGCTTCACAAGCGAATTCTATCAAACATTTAGAGAACAGCTAACACCCATCCTTCTCAAACTCTTCCAAAAGATAGCAGAGGGAGGAACACTCCCAAACTCATTCTATGAGGCCACCATCACCCTGATACCAAAACCAGACAAAGACGTCACAAAGAAAAAAAACTACAGGCCAATATCACTGATGAACCTAGATGCAAAAATTCTCAACAAAATATTAGCAAACAGAATCCAACAGCACATTAAAAGGATCATACACCATGATCAAGTGGGGTTTATTCCAGGAATGCAAGGATTCTTCAATATACGCAAATCAATCAACGTGATACACCATATCAACAAACTGAAGGAGGAAAACCATATGATCATCTCAATAGATGCAGAGAAAGCTTTTGACAAAATTCAACACCCATTTATGATAAAAACCCTGCAGAAAGTAGGCATACAGGGAACTTTCCTCAACATAATAAAGGTCATATATGACAAACCCACAGCCAGCATCGTTCTCAATGGTGAAAAACTGAAACCATTTCCACTAAGATCAGGAATAAGACAAGGTTGCCCACTCTCACCACTCTTATTCAACCTAGTTTTGGAAGTTCTAGCCACAGCAATCAGAGAAAAAAAAGAAATAAAAGGAATCCAAATAGGAAAAGAAGAAGTAAAGCTGTCACTGTTTGCAGATGACATGATACTATACATAGAGAATCCTAAGGATGCTACCAGAAAACTACTAGAGCTAATCAATGAATTTGGTAAAGTAGCAGGATACAAAATTAATGCACAGAAATCTCTGGCATTCTTATACACTAATGATGAAAAATCTGAGAGTGAAATTAAGAAAACACTCCCATTTACCATTGCAACAAAAAGAATAAAATACCTAGGAATAAACTTACCTAAGGAGACAAAAGACTTGTATGCAGAAAACTATAATACACTGATGAAAGAAATTAAAGATGATACAAATAGGTGGAGAAATATACCATGTTCTTGGATTGGAAGAATCAACATTGTGAAAATTACTCTACTACCCAAAGCAATCTACAGATTCAATGCGACCCCTATCAAATTACCACTGGCATTTTTTACAGAACTAGAACAAAAAATTTCACAATTTGTATGGAAACACAAAAGACCTCGAATAGCCAAAGCAATTGTGAGAATGAGAAATGGAGCTGGAGGAATCAGGCTCCCTGACTTCAGACTCTACTACAAGGCTACAGTAATCAAGGCAGTATGGTACTGGCACAAAAACAGAAATATAGATCAATGGAACAGGATAGAAAGCCCAGAGATAAACCCACACACATATGGTCACCTTATCTTTGATAAAGGAGGGAAGGATGTGGAGAAAAGACAGCCTCTTCAATAAGTGGTGCTGGGAAAACTGGACAGCTACATGTAAAAGTATGCAATTAGAACACTCCCTAACACCACACACAAAAATAAACTCAAAATGGGTTAAAGACCTAAATGTAAGGCCAGACACTATCTAACTCTTAGAGGAAAACATAGGCAGAACACTCTATGACATGAATCACAGCAAGATCCTTTTTGACCTGCCTCCAAGAGAAATGGAAATAAAAACAAAAATAAACAAATGGGACCTAATGAAACTTAAAAGCTTTTGCACAGTAAAGGAAAACATAAACAAGATGAAAAGACAACCCTCAGAATGGGAGAAAATATTTGCAAATGAAGCAACTGACAAAGGATTAATATCCAAAATTTATAAGCAACTTATGCAGCTCAATAACCAAAAAACAAGCAACCCAATCCAAAAATGGGCAGAAGAACTAAACAGACATTTCTCCAAAGAAGATATACAGATTGCCAACAAACACATGAAAGAATGCTCAACATCATTAATCATTAGAGAAATGCAAATCAAAACTACAATGAGATATCATCTCTCACCAGTCAGATTGGCCCTCATCAAAAACTCTAGAAAGAATAAATGCTAGAGAGGGTGTGGAGAAAAGGGAACCCTCTTGCACTGCTGGTGGGAATGTAAATTGATACAGCCACTATGGAGAACAGTATGGGGGTTCCTTAAAAAACCAAAAACAGAACTACCATACGACCCATCAATCCCACTACTGGGCGTATACCCTGAGAAAACCATAATTCAAAAAGAGTCATGTACCAAAATGTTCATTGCAGCTCTATTTACGATAACCAGGACATGGAAGCAACCTAAGTGTCCATCAACAGATGAATGGATAAAGAAGATGTGGCACATATATACAATGGAATATTACTCAGCCATACAAAGAAATGAAATTGAGTTATTTGTAATGAGGTGGATAGACCTGGAGTCTGTCATACAGAGTGAAGTAAGTCAGAAAGAGAAAAACAAATACCATATGCTAACACATATATATGGACTCTAAGAAAAAAAAATGTCATGAAGAGACTAGGGGTGGGATGGGAATAAAACACAGACCTACTAGAGCATGGACGTGAGGTTATGGGGAGGGGGAAGGGTAACCTGGGACAAAGTGAGAGAGTGGCATGGACATATATACACTACCAAATGTAAAATAAATAGCTAGTGGGAAGCAGCCGCATAACACAGGGAGATCAGCTTGGTGCTTTGTGACCACCTAGAGGGATGGGATAGGGAGGGTGGGAGGGAGGGAGACACAAGAGGGAAGAGATATGGGAACATATGTATAACTGATTCACTTTGTTATAAAGCAGAAACTAACACACCATTGTAAAACATTTATACTCCAATAAAGATGTTAAAAGAAAAGAAAATGGATTAAACTCAACAATCAATAAATATAGAGTGGCTGAACTGATTTTTAAAAAAGCAATATCCAATATGTGCTGTGTACAGCAGACTCACTTTAGATTTCAGGACACACATAACTAAAAGTGAAGAGATAGAAAGAGATATTCCATATAAATGGCATCCAAAGAGAACAGAAGTGCCTATGTTTATATCAAAGAAAATAGTATTTAAGTCAAAAACTATCATGAGAGACAAAGAAGGTAATTATCGATACATAGTAACGAAAGAGACAATTCAACAGGCAAGTATAACAATTATAAATATTTTTACACCCAATATCAGAGTGTCTAAATAAATAAAACAAACATTGACAGATCTGAAAGAAGAAAAAAAGTAACAACACAGTAATAGTAAGAGACTTCAGTGCCTCACATTCAATAATGGATAGATCACCCAGATCAAAAAGCAATAAGAGAAGAGCAGACTTGTACAACATTATAGACCAAATAGGCCTAACAGACATAAACAGAGCATTCAACCCAACAGCAACATTCTTCTCAAGTGCACGCAGAACATTCTACAGAATAGATCATATGCTAGGTCACAAAAGAACTCTTAACAAATTTAAGGAGATTGAGAGCATTCCAAATATCTTTCACAATCAAAATGGTATAAAACTGGAAATCAATTAAAAAAGGAAAATGGAAAAACTCACAAATACATGAAAAGTAAACAACACATTCTTGAGCAACCATTGTGTCAAGGAGAAATCAGAAAGAAAATTAGAAGATATCTTGAGACAAACAAAAATGAAAACACAACAGATCAAAACTTTGGGGGCAATAAAAAGCAGTGCTAAGAAGATTTATAGCAATAAAAACCTATATTCATGAAGAAGAAAGATCTCAAATCAACAATCTAACTTTACACTGCAAGGAACTAGAAAAATAAAAACAAAGTAAGCCCAAAGTTACCACAAGGAAGGAAATAATTAAGATTAGAGCCAAAATAAATGAATAGAAAAACAATAGAAAAATTGACAAAACTAAGTGTTGTTTTTTTTGAAAAGATAAAATCAACAAACCTTAGGCCGACTAAGAAAGAGAGAGTACTCAAGTAAATAAAATCAGAAATAAAAGGAGAACTTAAACTGACAGTACAAAATACAAAGGTCTAAGGAGGTAAAGACCTGTACTTGTAAAAGTATAAGACACTGATGAAAGAAATTGAACATGACACAAACATATGGAAAGGTATACTGTGTTCATTGATTAACATGATTAATATTGTTAAAATGACCATACTACCCAAATCAATCTACAGATTCAATTCAATCCCTGTCAAAATACCAATGGTGTTTGTCACAGAACTAGAACAATACCTCTAGAATTTGTATGGAAACACAGAAGACCCCAATAGCCAAAACAATCTTGAGAAAGAAGAACAAAACTGGAGATATCATGTGCCATGATTTCAAACTATACTACAAAGCTACAGTAATCAAAACCATATGGGACTGGCACAAAAACAGACACACAGATCAATGGAATAGAATAGAGACCCCAGAAGAGAACCCACACTTAGATGGGCAATTAATCTACAACAAAAGAGGCAAGAACATATAATGGGGAAAAAGCAATATCTTCAATAAATTATGTTGTGAGAACTGGATAGCTACATGCAGTAAAACTGGACTACCCTCTCATACCATGAACAAAAATAAATTCAAAATGGATTAAAGGCTTAAATGTTGTAATACATGAAACCATAAAACTACTATAAGAAAAGAGAGGCAGTAGACTCTTGACATCAGTCTTAGTATTTTTTAAAAAATATGTCTCCTCAGGCAAGGGTAACAAAAGCAAAAATTAACAAATGAGACTACATCTAACTAAAAACTATTTGAACAGTGAAGGAAACTATCAACAAAACTACTGAATAGAAGAAGATATTTGCAAATGATATATCAGGCAAGGGGTTAATATCCAAAATATTAAAAGAGCTCATGCAACTCAATATTTTAAAAAATTCAACCCAATTTAAAAATAGGCAGAGGATCCGAATAGACATTTTTCCAAAGAAGACATACAGGTGGTCAATAAGCATATGAAAAGATGCTCAGCATCACTAATCATCAGGGAAAGTAAAGTCAAAACTGCAATGAGATATCAGCTCTCACCTATCAGAATGGCTATTATCAAAAAGACAGCAAATAATGTGTTGGTGAGAATGTGGGGAAAAAAAGGGGAGCCCCCCTTCAGTGTTGATGGGAATGTAAATTGGTGCCACCACTATGAAAAAAAGCATGGAGAGGCCTCAAAAAATTAAAAATCAAACTACCGTATGATCCAGGAATTCCATCCCGGGTATTTACCCAAAGAAAATAAAAACATTAATTACAAAATATACTTGCATCCCTATGTTCATTGTAGCATATTTATAGTAAGATATGGAAGCAACCTAAATGCCCATCAATAGATGAATGGATAAAAACAATGGAATATTACTCAGCCATAAAAGAGAATGAAATATTGCCATTTGTGACAACATGGAGAGACCTGGAAGGTATTAAGCTTAGTGAAATAAGTCAGACAGAGAAAGACAAATACTGCATGATTTCACTTATATGTGATATTTAAAAAATGAAACAAATGAGTAAACGTAACACAACAGAAACAGAGTTATAGACACAGAGGACAAAACATGTCATTGCCAGTAGGGAGGTATGTGGGGTGAGGAAGGAAATAGATGAGGGAGTTTAAGAGGTACGAACTTCCAGTTGCAAAATAAATGAGCCACGGGTGTGAAGTATACAGTGTGGGGAATATAGTCTGTAACTATGTAACATCTTTGTATGGTGACCTGTGGTAACTAGACTTATTGCGGTGATCATTTTGAAATGTATAGAAATATCAAATCACTATGTTGTGCACCAGTAACTAACATATTGTTGGAGGTCAATTATACTTCGAAAACAAACAGACTCATAGAAAAAGGATCAGATTTTTGGTTACTGGAGATGGGGGTTAAGGGAAGGAGAATTGGATAAGGTAGTCAAAAGGTACAAACTTCCAGTTATAAGATAAATAAGTACTAAGGATATAATGTACAACATGATAAATATAGTCAACACTGCTGTATGTTATATATGAAAATTGCAAAGAGAGTAAATCCTAAGAGTTCTCATCACAAGGAAATTTTTTTCTTCTATTTCTTTAATTTTGGATCTATGTGAGATGATGGATGTTCACTAAACTTATTGTGATGATCATTTCATGATGTATGTAAATCAAATCATTATACTATACACCTTAAATTTACACAGTGCTGTAGGTCAATTACATATCAATAAAACTGGAAGAAAATAAATCTTTAAAACACTGATGAAAGAAAATAAAGCAGACACAAATGAATGGAAAGATGTTCCACTATGTTCATGAATGGGAGAATTAGTACTGTTAAAATATTTGTACTATCTGAAGTTTTCAACAGATTCATTGCAATCTCTATCAAAATCCTAATGGCATTTTTTACAGCAATAGAAAAAACAATTCTAAAATTCGTATAGAATCATAAAAGACCCTGAGTAGCCAAAGCAATTTTGAGCAAGAAGAACAAAGTTGGAAGCATCACATTTCTTGATTTCAAAATATATTGCAAATGTACAGTAATCAAAACACTATGGTACTGACAGTAAAAACAGACATGTAGATGAACACACACAATAGTGAACCCAGAAATAAACCCATACATGTACAAGGGTGCCAAGAATACACAATGGAGAAAAAACAGTCTTTCCAAGAAATAGTGTTGGGAAAACTGGATAGCCACATGCAAAAGAATTAAATTTGACCCTCGTCTTACACCAAACACAAAAATCAATTCAAAATGGATTAAACACTTAAATGTAAACCTGAAGCCATAAGACTTGTAGAAGAAAAAATAGCAAAAATTCTTCTTGACATTGGTCTTGCCAACGATTTCTTGGATATTACACCAACGTTGTAGGCAACAAAAGCAAAAATAGACAAGTGGGACTATATCAAACTAAAAATCTTCTGTACAGCAATGGAAACAATTGACAAAATGAAAAGGCAAACTGTAGAATGGAGAAAATATTTGCAAACCATATATCTGATAAAGAATTAATATTCAAAATATATAAGGAACTGCTACAACTAAATAGAAAAAAAAACCAAATAACCCAATTTGAAAATCAGCAAAGGAACTAAAGAGTCATTTCTCTAAGGAAGACAGATACATGTAAAAATGTGCTCAAAATTGCTAATCATCAGAATGCAAATGAAAACTACAATGAGATATCATCTTATACCTGTTACTGTTAGGATGGCTATTATCAAAAATAATAATACTAATAAGTGTTGGTGAGAATGTAGAGTAAAGGGAATGTTTGGACATGGATGATGGAAACATAAATTGGTGCAGCCACTATGGAAAACAGTATGGAGGCTTCTCAAAAAATTAAAAATAGAAGTAACATATGATCTAACAAGCCCACTTCTGGGTATATATCCAAAGGAATATATATACAATGGACTATTACAGCCATTAAAAAGAATGAAATAATGCCATTTGCAGCAACATGGATGGACCTAGAGGTTATCAAACTAAGTGAAGTAAGTCAGACAAAGAAAGACAAATATCATATGATATCACTTATATTCGGAATCTAAAAAAAATGATACAAAAGAACTTATTTACAAAACAGACTCACTGACTTAGAGAACAAACTTATAGTTACCGAGGGGGAAAGGTTGGGGGGAGGGAAAGACTGGGAGTTTGGGATTCACATGTACACACTACTATATTTAAATTAGATAACCAATAAGGACCTACTGTACAGCACAGGGAACGCTGCTCAATACTCTGTAATAATCTAATGGGAAAAGAATTTGAAAAAAGATAGATACATGTATATGTATAACTGAATCACTTTGCTGTATGCCTGAAACTAACACAACATTGTTAATCAACTTTGCTTCAGTATAAAATAAAAATTTAAAAAAAAAAAAAATAAAGGAATTGGAATCAGGATCTCAAAGAGCTATCTCTGCGTTCCCATGTTCCTTGCAGCATTATTCACAATAATCAAGATTTGAAAACAATCTAAATGTTTATTGACAAACAAATGGATTAAAAAAAATGATATATACATGCATTGGAATATTATACAGCCTTTAAAAAAGAAGAAAATCCTGCCATTTTCCAACATGGATGGAGGGCATTATGCCAAGTGAAATAAGCCAGATACAGAAGGACAAATACTACATGATGCCACTTATATGAGAACCCTAAAATAGTCAAACTCATAGAAGCCAAAAGTGGAATGGTGGATGGCTTACCTGGAGAGAAGGGAAACAGGGAGGTACTAGTCAGAAGGTACAGTTTCAGTTATGTAAGATTAATAAGTCCTAGAAATCTACTATACAACATAGTGCATATAGTTAACAATAATTATTAATTAATACTGGAAATTTTGCTAAGAGGGTAGACGTGTTCTTATCACAAAAACAAAATAATAATAAATAGAGAGGAAACTTTTGGAGGTAATGGATATGTTTATGGCATAGATTGTAGTGATGGTTTCACAAATATATTCTTGTCTCTAAATTCATCATGCTGTATGTATTAAATATATATGGCTTTTTAAAATTTTATTTATTTATTTATTTATTTTTGGCTGTGTTGGGTCTTCGTTTCTGTGTGAGGGCTTTCTCTAGTTGCAGTGAGCAGGGGGCACTCTTCATCGCGGTGTGCAGGCCTCTCACTGTCGTGGCCTCTCTTGTTGTGGAGCACAGGCTCCAGACGCGCAGGCTCAGTAGTTGTGGCTCATGGGCCTAGTTGCTCTGCGGCATGTGGGGTCTTCCCAGACCAGGGCTCGAACCCGTGTCCCCTGCATTGGCAGGCAGATTCTCAACCACTGCACCACCAGGGAAGCCCAATGTATGGTATTTTTAATGTCAAGCATACATCAACAAATTGGTGTTTAGAAACAAAATTTTTTTTAAATAAAAAGCAAGGCCCTATTATCTGCTCTCTATAAGAAACAATTTAAATATAAAAACATAAGTAGGTTAAAAATAAAATGACAGAAAAAGGTATACCATGTAAATACTAAGCATGAAACTTGAAGTAACTATACTGATATCAAAGTAGGCACACACAAAAATTATTACAAAATAAAAAGGATCATTTCACAAAGATAAAGGGAACATTAAACAAGGAGCCATAGCAATTTTAAATGTGCATGCACACAGTAATAGAGTTTCAAAATACATGAAACAAAAACTGACAGAACAGAAAGGAGAAATAGACAAATCCATAATTATATTTGGTGATTGAGAAAGTATCAATTATTTTCTCAATAATTGATAGAACAAATAGAAAAGCAGAAGGATATAGAATACTTGAACAATACTATCAAAAAACTGGAGATAATTGACATTTATAGAACATTCTTTCTAACAACAGCAGACGATACATTCTTTCAAGTGTACATGGATCTTTCACTAAGTTTTAACCATGTGCTAGACCATAAAACAAATCCTAACAAATTTACAAGAATTGAAATCATATAGAGGATGTTCTCTGAGTACAGGGAATTAAATGACAAGTTAGTGAAAATATAGTAAATATAGTATATATAAATATATATATACTAATATATATACTATATATATTAGTATATATAGTATATATACTATATAAATATAGTATTTATAAATCTATACAATTCTATATATATAGTAAATATAAAAATATATGGTAAAAATATACTTGGAAAATCTGTAGATATTTGAAAATTGAAGCAACATTTCTAAATAATCCATATCAAAGAGGAAATCACAAGAGAAATTATTTTCAGTTGAATGAAAACAAAAACAAAACATATCAAAATTTGTGAAATGAAGCTAAAAGAGTGCTTCAAGAAAAATGTATAATTTATATGCTTACATTAGAAAAGAAGAAAAGTCTAAAATCAGTTTTCTAAGCTTTCATCTTCAGAAAATAAAAAAGAATAACATATTAAGAACAAAGTAAGTAGAAGGAAAGAAATAATTAAGATAAGAACAGAAATTAATAAAATAGGAAGCAGACTGAAAATTGAGAAAATAGTAAAATCAACAATATAATTGTTGATAAAACCATAGTGAGATTGATCAAGAAATAAAGAAGAAGGTACAAATTACCAATATCAGGAGTGAAAGAGTGACCACCACTACATATCACATAGGGAATATTGTTATCAACTTTATGCTAACAAATTCAATACTTTAGGTAAAATAGGCTAATTCCTTGAAAGACAAAATATGCTATAGCTCACTTAAAAAGAAGCAAGGAATCTGAATAGTCTTATATCTATTAGTGAAACTGAATCCTTAAAGTCTTCCGCCAAAGAAAACACATGGTCCAGATGACTTTGAGTTCCAGAAAATATTCAAGGGAAAAATAATACTAGTTATACACAAGACCTTTCAGAAAATAGAATAGGAGGAAACACTTTCCAAATAATGTTATGAGTCTGGAATTATCATGAACCAAAGCTAGACAAAGATATTACAAGAAAAGCAAACTATAAGCTAATATCCTTTGTGAACATAGACACAAAATCCTTAACAAAACATTAGCAAATTTAATCCTGCAATATATAAAAAGATAATACATCTTGACTAATTGGGGTTCATTCCAGGAAGGCAGTATTGGTTAACATTAAAAAAAAAATCAATCAGTGTAATTCAGCATATTAACAGAATAAAAGAAAAACCATACTATCACCTCAAAAGATAGAAAAAAGCATTTGAAATCTTCAAGACCTACACATGATACAATCTCTCAGCAAACTAGGAATAAAATGGAATTTTCTCAACCTGAAAAAGGACATCTGCAAAAAATACCCTACAGGAAAAAAAAAAACAAAACTTAAATCAAAATTAGCAGTGAAAGACTAAATGCTTTACCTCTAAATTGGGAAAAAGACAAAGAAGTCTATTATCACCATTTCTGTTCAACATTGTACCAGCAGTCCTAGGCAGTAGAAAATGACAAGAAGAGGATTTTAAAAGGCTCTAAGTAGGAAATTCTAAGCAATGTACCCAAAAATGTCACCAGTACTAATAAGCAAGTTTAGCAAGGTCAATATACAAAATATATTGTACTTATATATACTATGAGCTTTCAATTAGAAATTGGAATAAGCAAACCATGCCATTTACAGTCATATCACAAAGCGTGAAACACTTAGGGATAAATTTAATAAAATATATTCAGACCTATGTACTAAAAACTACAGAACAAAGACAGAAAGTGAAAAAGACTAAACAATGAAAAGATATATCATGTCCATGGATCAGGTCTCAATATTGTTATGATGTTTGTCAGTTTTCCCCAAACTGATCTATAGATTCAATGCAATCCCAATCAAAACTCTTGTAGGTTTTTATACAGAAATTGAAAAGGGGATTCTAAAATTTATGTGAAAATTCAAAGGAACTGGAATAACAAAGACTATTTTTAAAAAGAACAAATGGAGGACTTTTATACTATCTGATTTCAAGATTTGATATAAAGCTGAATATAAAGGTACAGTAAGCAAGACAGAGAAATGTATTGATCAGTGGAATAGTATGGCAATAGATCCACATATATATGGTCAATTGATAGCACTGTATCAATTTTTCATTGCTGCTGTAACAAATTACCACCAACTAGGTGGCTTAAAACAATATGAATTTATTATTTTACAGTTTTGTAAATTAACAATCCAGGACAGGTCCCACTGGGCAAAAGTCACCATGTCAGCAAGGCTCTGTTCCTTCTAGAAGATCTAGAGGAGAATGTTTTCTTACCTTTTCCAGCTACTAGAGGCTGCCCTCAATCCTTGGGTTGTGGCCCCTTCCTCCACCTTCAAATTTAGCAATGGTGAGTCAAGTGCCTTTCACATTTCATGCCTCTAACTTCTATTCTGCTTCCTTCTTCCATTTTTAAGGACCTCTGTGATTACATTGAGTCAACCCAAGCAATCTGGGATAATCTCCTTATTTTAAGGTCACTCTATTAGCAACATATTCACCTAACATATTCTTATGTTAGGTTAGGACATGAACTTCTTTTGGGGGGAGGGACATTATTCTTTCATAGACACCAAGGTAATTCTATGGTGAAAGGGTAGTCTTTTCAACATATGGTGCTGGTACAATTGGATAGCCATAAAGAAAAATAATGAACCTTGACCATTACCTTACCTCACCCACAAAATTTTCTTGAAAAAGATCATATATCTAAATATAAAAACTAAAATTATAAAAATTTTAGAGGAAAATCTTTATGATCTAAAGGATGGCAAAGATTTTTTAGGACACAAAAGATTCAAACTATAAAAACAAAATTGGCAAGTGGGTCTGCATAAATATTAAAAATCTCTGATCTTCCAAAGATGTTATTAAAAAGTTAAAAGCAAGTATCAGAGTAAAAGAAAATATTCACATGTATGTATCTGACAAAGGGTTTGTATACAGAGTATATAAAGAATTCTTACAACTCAATAATAGAAAGATAAATAATTAAAAATGGGCAAATGATTTGAACAGACACTTCTCCGAAGAAGATATATGAATGAAAAATAAGTACATAAAAAATCCTGAATGTCATTAATCATCAGGAAAATAAAAATGAAAATCACAATGAGATACCTCTAGACATCCATTAGAATGGCTAAAGTTAACAAGACTGATAATGCTAAGTGCTGACAAGGAAATGGAACAACAGAACTCTCATAGATTCCTGGTGGGAATGTAAAATAGTTGTACCATTTTGGAAAACAGTTCGGAAGATTCTTATAATGTTAAACCTATATTTTCCATAAACTTAGCAATTCCACTTCTACATATTTATCTAAGAGACCTGAATACATTTGCCTGTACAAAGACTGATACTTAAATGTTCATAGTAGCTTTATTCATAATAGCTATTAATTAGGAACATCCCAAAGACCCAACTTCAGGAAGATTGTAGTATATTCATACATCAGTATGAATGAATAACTATTAAAAGCATCAGCATGAATGAATAACATCAAGTGAAAAAAAAGAACAGATTGGAGTCCATATTTAAAGTGCATAAACATATATATCATCTACTTGCTTATGTATGTGGGAGAACTATAAAGAACAGCAAGAGAACAACAAACATAAAATGCAACAAACTGGTTACCTCTGGGAGGGTTAGGAAGGAATATGGGTTTGCAGTGAAGCATGAAGAAAAAGTTAGAGGTGTTGGCAATATTCTACTTATGCTGAATGATGGTAACATAGATTTTTATTCTTCTTCTTTGGAAACATACATTATAATTATTCTTTTGTATGAATATAATATTTGTGAATATAAAATTTTAAAATCACATAGCATTTCAATGGCAGAACTGGAACTTGAACCCAAACCTCTTGACCCTTGAGACCCCTGAATATATGGACCCTGAGCAGAATAGATCTTACCATCCTGCTTCCAGGTTGGAGTTGAATTTGGGGGTGGCAGGCAGTGCTGTAGCTGGCTGGGGAAACAGCCTTCACCCTGCCATTTCCATCATCCATGGATATTGTTAATATATCATCTGCCACTTCTCTCCATCAAATATCTCCTCTGAATACTAGGATGTTAGACAATAGGTTAGATCCTACACAGGTTAGATCCCTGTCACATGGGGACTTTTCTAGTGGAAGTGATGGACAGTGAAGGTGCTGGCTACCAGCACGTGTTCATTGTATCCTGAGGCAGCTGGGATCTCAGGAGCAAATTCTCCATAAGATGAGGAGCAGTCCACTAGGTTCCTTTCTAAAGCCACAATCATAAAACCACCTCTGATTCAAAGGTGCCATGTGCCACCCATCCTCCTGGATGGCATGAGAGACCCAACATCTATTACTCCTCCAGGGCTGTATCAAAATGCATATCCTTTACCTTGGACAGCCTGTTGACTCTCTCCCACTAGCACGTCTGCACCAATGAGATAAAATCTCTTTAGAGATTGTTCCTTTCTCCACTCACTAGCCCAACATTTATCAAGCACCTACCAATTGTAGGAGCTGTGTCAGTGGATGAGGTGCAAAGATGATGAAGCAGGCAAGGTATCTTCCCATAAAAAGTTTATAAAGGGAGCAAAAGATCTATCAACATATAATTCCAACACACTAAGCTTGGTGCTAATTGAGTTTTGTATAGAGGGAAAAGTAGCAAAATGTCAGAGGAAATGACATTTGAGATGGGGTTAAAAGGGGTAGGGATTTGCCAGAGAGAAGGTTGGAGGCAGAGACCCTCTGAGAAGGCGTGGAAGGTTCTGGGGTGCCCTGAAGAAACAAAGAGATTCCCACAACTGGAGTTTGGCTGTACATGGGAAGGCAGTGTGCACAAAAGCCTTTTAGGAGAGCTAGAGGGAACAAGAGGTTAGAGTTTAAGTTCTAGGCCAACTATTTTTATCCTGTGAGCCCCCAGAGAACTTTTGGGAGAATCATAAAGTTATGTGGAAGGAGTTCTCAAATTCTTATGTGCACCAAATATTGCCAGTTGAATGAATAAAGACTGTAAATACATATGCTACTATTTTTAAATGTAAATAAATATTGCCATGATTTTTATAATTCAGATGCACTTAATGGTCCTAGTATGTTTGGGCATTATGCATTTTCCCTTTTGACAGTGACTAAAAGTACAGTCTCTGTCATGGGCTGAGGTGCAGGGAGGTATTTAGAAACATTTTCGATGTAGAAGGTGGGGAGCGATGGTCCTCCTCATTGAAGTCTGGGCATTCTCTGAGGCAATGAGGAGAAATGAGACAGTTTTAAGTAGGGGAAGGACAGAGTCAGGTTTCTGTTTTGGAAAGGTCACATTGACCACCACAGAGGCAGGATGGATTACAGAAGGGAAGCCCCATTGGAGACAGAGCCATCAGTCTCTGGGGACTTTTGCAGTGATGGGATGAGAGATACAGGGGATCTGAGCTAGACAGAAGGTGGTGAAGATGGCAGAGAGAAGCATATTCAGGAGGCATTCAAAAGTCCGACTTGGGTTGGGGGAGGGATGAATAGGTGGGCACCAAGGATTTTTAGGGCAGTAAAGATTCTCTGAATGATACCATAGTGATGGATACATGTCATTCCACATCTGTCCAAGTCCATAGAATGTACAACATCAAGAGTGAACTTTAGGTGATTACAATGTGTCCATGTAGGTTCATCAATTGTAACAAATGCACCACTCTGGTGGGAGACATTAATAATGAAGAGTGGGTAGAGGGGAAATGAGAACTCTTTGTACTTTCCTCGCAATTTTGCTGCTCTTAAAAATTGTCTTAAAAAATTATAAATGTTTAAAAGTCCAAATTGATGAAACTTAGTGACCAGCTGGATGTTGGAGGTGAAGGAAAGGAAGGAGTCCAGGATGGCTCCCTGTTTGCAGCTCTGATAGTTGCTGAGGCCATTCATCGAGGCTGCCTGCAATATCTCCTGTAATCCTATGATTAACCCCATTCTTGAGATGGCCTGGGCTTTGCATTTGGAAATCACAAAACTCTGCATTCAAAAAAGCCACAAAAAACAGGCATGAAATCTTGACCAAAAGTTTGAGACAGAAGGAGGCAAAAGGAATGAAGTATAAAAGTGTAGCTCCTGATAAATCCTTCAGGGAGAAAAGAGACTGAATGACACAAGTTACTAAATACAGGTGAGTAGTCATTATCTGGGTCATGGCCCAACCAACAGAAAACATTCTGAGCCTAGAGGACAAGGCTTGTCTGTTAACCACTCCTGTTTGCTCATGGGAATGAATGCGCGGCTGCAGGGGAACAAGGAAGTAAGTGTTGAAGCTGGAACTTAGACTAAATCACGTGCACGAGGTTTCATAGCTGGCACCTGGTAGGGAGAGGATTCAAATAATAGTATCTAACATACACGGAATGTTTACTAGGTATCCGAAACCGTTCTCAGTTCTTAACACGTATGAATTCATTTCATAAACCCCTCAGCTCCCAGAGGTAGGTAACATTTTTATCCCCATTTTACAGATGAGAAAACTGAGGTTCAAAGATGTGAGATAACCTATCCAAGATAGCACACTGATTTTATTTTTATGGTGGTAAGTGGGGGAAGCTAGGAATTAGACCCCGGCAACCTGGCACCAAAGCTTGCTCTCTTGGCCACTACTCAAAACGCTAGGTCTGTCTGTCCAACGGCAGATACTGGTTGAGACGCTATGCTTAACTACTGAGCCGCACTGCCCTGGCACGGGAGAGAGTCCAGGTGTCAGAGGAGATGGTGATGCCAGTCCAAGTTCCAGGCAGTCAGAGGCCAGGAAGGGTGGGGTGGCACACGGGAGGTGCCTTTACTCAGTGAGGTGGGTCTGGTGAACCTCTGGACCCAGAGGGCCTAGGATGGGGAGGGGGCAGCGACAGGACTGATGGCCCCGGGCCACCCTGGACAAAGTCAGGTGAGGGATGGAGAGACTGCAAATTTCCACAGAGGCTGGAGCAAAGGTACGGTGGTGGGAGGGGTTAGGAGACTGGAGATGCCTAAGCTTGTTGAGATTCTATGAGGGCACTTCACAAGAATCAGGCTTTCTGGGTCTTGTGAAATTGATTTTATTTTTATGTCTTTAAGTTTGTGCCAGGATGTTATTTCTCAGTTGAATTCCTTTGACTACTTCTATCTCCAAATTACACTCTCATCTTCCTCCTGTAGCCGTGCATTCATTTCCACGTGCAGACAGGGATGGCAAGCCGACAAGCCTTGCTTCCTGTAGGCGAAGCATGTTGTCTGCCTTTTGGCCATGACCCAGAAAAGGAGCACTCCTGAGTCTAGTAACCTGTGTTAAGTCAGACTTCCTCCCTTAACCATCAGCCACCGGTTTTGCTTTTTCTTTCTTTCCTTATTTTTTTTCAAATTCCTATTTGCCTCATTAACTCTTCACTCCACGGTTCCTTTTATTTAACCCCTCTTTTATTTAACTGTCGAGTTCAGTGACTATGAAAGTTTCAAAGTACACAGAGCACACGCCTTTGCTTCCTGCCTTTGGCCTCAGCTAACAGGCTCCATCTAAACTTCAGTGCCCCTGGGCAAGTCTACGACGTGCTACTTAAGACTCCACTTTCCCTGGAGGCTCCTGATAGATGCAGAGCCTCAGGAACAAGCAGAGGGCGAAGGGGGTGGAGATGCACATTTACTGAGCCCCAGTTTTGTACCTGCTGCACATACTGGGGATTCTCCAATTTAATACTCACATTTACTAGGTGCTGGACTCCATGCTAAGTGCTATGCCAAAACCACAGTGGTCTTTCAAAAACACAAATCTAGCCCTGCCACCCTCCTCCTCAAAATCAGTCAAGGATTTCCCATTGGCCTTCGGATGGAGTTCAAAATGGGGTTCTTACCAAAGTCTACAAAGCATGTGCAGTCTGGTCCCTGAGGACATCTGTAGGCTCATCACATTGCCCCCTCCTCCCTCATCTGCTATCTTTAACTCTGCTATTCATCGTTCAGCTCTCACCTCAGAAGCTACAGTACATGGGAGAGAGGGGAGTACAGTGGTTTGGGGCATGACCTCTGCAGCCAAGCTGCCTGGTTTCAAATCCCAGCTCTGGGCCTGATTGGCCTGGTTTGGATCAGGTGTCCATATATAAGCCAATCACTGGCCAAGGTGATGGAACACCCAGTGCTGTTCCCTGGGACCCAGGAATGAAATCAATTTTACTGAGAGCATGGTGGCCTGAGAGTAGGGGAGAGATGATTCACCAGAGCAACTCAAGAGCTGTTGCCCCAAGGAGGGAAAGCAGATGCAGGAATAAAAATTGTCACTCCATTGTCATGCTACGTTTTCCAGAATTTGATCCCTGTGCTCCGCCCTGAAACTTGCCATATTCCTGTACCACTTACGCTATTATTTAATTTGCATCGCCACCACTCCCTTTTTGTACTCTCAGCCTTATTTTAAAATAAATTTATTTCTATCACTGCTGTAAATGAAAAACAAGTATTACTTACCATAAATAGGAGGTAATCTTAAACTTTTTTTTACAGTGAAAACAAAACAATGTTAGTAAATTCCAAAGAGAGACTGTGGCCTGCTAAAATGCTTTGAGACTGTGGCCTTGTTCTCTCTTTGTTAAAAAGAGAGATTATCAAGTCTTAGAGAGGTGTAAAGACATACTAACACCAAACTGAGCCTTTCTCCCTGATGTAATCAAAAAGCCTAAGAAAGCATTGAAAAGGAAATTACTTTCTCACTCTGTGATTCAACGTGATGTGATGCCATATCCATAAAGCACTGAAAAGTCATTTTCCGTGCTACTGGTAACCATCCGGTAAACACCTAATGCTCCCTGCCTGACACTTTAAGGAGCTCCGTCTTGGAGTGTTTGAACTTGGTCAAAATTGTTGAATGAATGGCCAAAGTGGGTGAGATTGAGGACTAGTTGGCCAGTGGAGGGACTGGGAGGCAAAACAGCGCATGTTATTAACAGAAAATTACCTCTTGGTCTGCTTGGTCCTTTCCAATGAGATATGAAAGGAATTAGTTCAAGTCATCTTGTTTCTCTCCTTGCTTTCTGCAGAGCTGCCTCTCCTCTGTGTCAGACACTGTCCTTCTAGGCTGGTGCCTACACTGACTTTTCACTGAACAACCCCCGTTTCTGCCAGCCTCCATCCTGTACACCTCCTATTCACCCATCCCCTTCACCATGACAGTTTCCCCCACATATTCAGTCATTTCCACCTCCCAAATATTTCCTCACATCTGTCCATCAATGACACTGCAATTACCACAGTTCACACCACCATTACCTCCATTCTGGTCGAGTACAGTCGCCTTCTAACTCTCAGTCTGCTTCCCCTTTGCCCTAATTCCCCAATGCACTTTCCTATCATCCAGAGGGTTCTTTTTAGAAAGTGAATTGGAACGCTCACTCCCCTGCCTTAAGACTTCAATGGCTTATTGAGGTTCGAATAAAAGCTGCAGCAAGGGGCTTCCCTGGTGGCACAGTGGTTGAGAATCCGCCTGCCGATGCAGGGGACACAGGTTCGTGCCCCGGTCCGGGAAGATACCACATGCCGCAGAGCGGCTGGGCCCGTGAGCCATGGCCACTGAGCCTGCGCGTCCGGAGCCTGTGCTCCACAATGGGAGAGGCCACAACAGTGAGAGGCCCGCGTACCACAAAAAAAAAAAAAGCTGCAGCAAGGCTTACCTGAGCCCACCTCAAGCTAACCTCATTCTCCTCACCTCCTCCATCCCTGCTTTGGAGATTTCTCATTTTTCCTAAGGTCCTGAATAAGAGGAGCCCTCTTCCCTGCACTCTGCCCCTACTTCTCTCACTGTTTCCTTTTCATCCTTCAGGAATGCCTTCTCTAGCCCCCAGTACAAACTATATCCCCTGATCATAGGGCTCCATTCTTTGCCCTAAAAGCACTATTCACCGTTTTAACTCTACATATTTGTGTGTGTGTTTGCTTAATGTCATTCTCCTCCATCAGACTAAAAGCTCCATAAGAGGAGGGAGCAGGTCTGTCTTTCTTATTCACTGATACATCCCCAACCATTAGCCCAGAGCCTGGCACTCATTCAAGTTTGTTAAAAAGCATAAATAAATACTTTCCATAAAGCAAATAATGTCTTTAATGTCTAAAATTGGCTAAAAGGGAAATGCATTGCATTAGAGGAAGAGAATTTGTAGGTTAAGCATTAAGTGTATTGAACACATTTAGTAAGAGGTTTTGGTAGTGGATAAGGTATAATTATGTGGCTAAATATGTTTAGGGATGATTTGTGTTTTGCGTTTAGCTGGTGGAAAATTTTAAAATCTGTTAAGACAGGGAATTCAAGAAAACATGAAGAGTTCACTAAGGCATTGGACAAAACAGGCGGGATAATTCAGAGGAGGCTGTTTTTACCTCCTTGAGACCACAGGAGTGAAGTGAAGTGAGCCACAGGCATGGCTGGATTCCCAATAAGTAGAAAAGAGGACCTCAGAGCAAAGGCTCAACAATGTGGCCACCACTCCACTTGCTCTGCTCCTCCTGCTAATTACAACAAAAATGGAAAATCCTCCTTCAGATGGAACCGCTACAACAGGAAGTCAAGCTAGCTCCACCCTGAAGAGGAATTGGGTGGAAATAGGAGGGGTTTAGGGAGAGGATGAAACATGACAGCATATGGGAATGACACTGAGGGGTGATTAATAAAAGAATATACTGAGCCTTGAAATTGTCTTGAGATGGTAATTTCTTGCATGTTTCTCCTCAAGAATGTGGCAGCCGGCGTTAATATATTAAGGATTTGGGAAGCCACATTTCCTCCTCTGTCCTGCTCCCCACTACTGCTGCCTGGAAGGGAACCCCACAGGGAGCAGGGCAAGGAAAAGCCAAGAGTCTCCACCAGTTTAAAACAAAAGTCAGATATCTTCTTGTTATGCTGATAAGGCCAACAGGACTGACAGACATGAAATGGTGACAGGATGGGCTCCTATGTGGTCACTACATTCACACTGTGTGTGTATAGTCAATGTATGATCCCCAGAACTCAGACATAAGATAACTCTTCATGAGTGCATCTGTTTAAAGTGTTAATCAGAGAGTAAGCTTTACTATCAGCACAGGGCCCTAACTAGGTAAAGCAGAGACGTGCCAGAACCAGCCCATACCAGCTTCCAAAAGCCAACTGTTAAATTTTCTGGAATTTTGTGAACTGGTTGTTAAGCACAGACATTGTTAAAAACTCAATTCTCTAAACCTACAATGAAATACATTTTATTAAAAACAAAGATAACAAATACTCAGGACTCATATACTTCCCAATTATTTTGCATTTTACTATCATCTGTTCTTCTAAAGTTACTTACTTCTATTATACCTGTATGGTGGAAATACCATATAAAGGTGTGCGATTACGATCTCTTCCCAATTCAGTGACATCACGTTGATGGCTTGACATCGGCCAAGGTGGGAGTACTTACACCCATGTAAATCAGAAAATGCTACAAATCAGGACTTGATTTATTGTTCTGTTGATTGTCTGGACTTAAGAAAGTGATGAAGAAAATGTCAGTAATGCAGATTAAACTTAAAAGCCTGTCATGTCTGTAAATGTTGCATTGAGAATGGTATAAAAATTGAGGAAATATTCTTCCAGTATTTGAAAATGATTCTCTGGTTCAGCAAAGCAGTCGCTCACATCGTTGATGAACGAATGGCGTTCCGGCATGTCTTTGTGGTTTCACTTTCATCTCACTCATTAATGTAAAAGAAAATATCAGCCAGTATTCATGTCAGAACTACACCCCTTCACCAAAGCTTCCTTAGGTTGGCTATAGACACACGTGTTCAGCAAAAACGATGAAAGCATTCTATGAGAATGCATTGGCCCTATGGAATTTATGATAGCTAGTGTTGTATATTAAATTATTTGCAAATTGTGTGAAACACATCGTTTATATCAGTAGAATTTTAATAAATGTATGTACACATGTACAGTATATGTGTATCTTTTTGAGAGCTGGTTGTCAAATATTGACCAGTATACCACCTGGTACCTCCCAAATCAAAGCTGGGGACTGAGCATAACAGCACAAGAGGTCCACTGGGTTCATCAATGACATTGATAGTATTGTAAGAAATGCCAGTGGAAGGAAGCTGAACTTCACAAAGCCCTGAGAGGATCCAGCAAAGGGGAATTTCACTGTTGATCCTATCTTGTCCAAGCAAGAGGCTACAGGCATTAGAATAACAAGCATTAGAGAATTGTTTTCTGTTGGGAAGAGCAAAGGTTTCATCAGCTCTCACCATTGTTTAGATCATGGTTTCTCAGCCTTGGCACTGTTTTGGACCAGATAATTCTTAGTTGTGGAGGGCTGTCCTGTGCATTGCAGAATGTTTAGCAGCATCCCTGACCTCTTCCCACTAGGTGCCAGTAGCACCTCCCTAGTTGTGGCAATGAAAAATATCTACAGACATTGGTCCCTGGTTGAAAATCACCGGCTGAGGTGAAATATTTTAATTCCTTTCAACTCAACGAGGAGTTATTATCACCGGCTAAGCGCAAGGCACTCTTCTAGGCACTGAGTTACCTGAGTGAACAAAATCTCCATGAGAGATGCCGATCACCACGCCTCTGATGACCCACTGAGTTGATTTCTCCACCAGACTGCGAGCTCCTTGAGAGCGTCATTGTGTGTTATTTATCTCTGTGTCTCCAGTCTGTCTCGGCACAAGACCTGGCACCAAGGTCCTCAGTAAATGTGGAATTAGAGTGATGTGAACACCTGGGCTGCTTGAACCGACCGACTGCCTACCTCTATAGCCCCACTCCTTTTTCCAGCACTGTGATTTGGCTGAGCTGAGCTATTTTCTTTCCTCAGGGTTCTCATGCCTTCTTTCTCTTCAAGATCTTCCTTAACCTTATTCCCTAGGTGTGTTGGTGTCCTATTGATGCATCACAAATTAAATCACACGTAGCAGCTTAAGATGGTACCTATTTATCATCTCATGATTTCCGTAGGTCAGAAGTCCAGGCTCTCTGCTCAGGTTCTCGTGAGTCTGAAATCTAAGTGTCAGATGGCTGCATTCTCATCAGACCTCACGGGTCTCCTTCCAAGCTCATTCAGGTGGTTATCAGAGCTCAGTTCCTTGTTGGCCATGCACTCAGGGTGTCACACTCAGCTACAAGAGGCCACTCTCCTGTCCCTGTCACATAGGCAACTCCATCTTCAAAGCCAGCCATGGCGAACTTCTCACACGTCAAACACCTCACGTGCTTCGAATCTCTCTGACTTTGATCTCTTTCTTCAAGAAGAGCATTGTCCCTTTGAAGGGCTCATGTGATGAGGTCAGGCTCACTGAGGATAAACTTCCTTTCTCAGTCAACTGTGCCACGTAACATAACCTAATCATGGAAGCAATATCCCATCCTATATACTGGTTCCTTCTACCTCGAGACAGAGGGGATTATACAAGGATGGAGTTCTTTGGGAATCATCTTATAATTCTGTCCCCTGCAGTTGGACTCCCCCAGCTCCCCTTCAACTTTACTCCCCCGGCCCTCGTCCCTTTTGGGTCTCTTAGCTTAGATGTCACTATTTGATAACAATAGTCATTTCTTTTTATGGAATTATTTCTAAAATCTGTGCACCACCCTTTGCATAGAGTTTTGTATTGAGTTTTCACAACAGCCACATGAAGTACATATTACATTTATTCTCTGCATTTAGAGTTTCCTCTGCCTCACACTCTTCCAGATAATCTTCATGTTCATTCCTTTACTCCTTTCTGGTTTCCATTCAAACGTCACTTCCTCAGAGATGCCTTCCCTGATGGCTCTACCTAAAAATAGTTCATCATAGAGTGCCAACTAATAAATGCAGAAGGAATGACGGAATGAGAACATCATCATTTGGCAACCATCGTATTAGTTATTGATGCAGGCAAGAATCATCAGTGGAGCTAAAATTAGTGGGTAAAATTTTGTTGAGGAACAGGATAGCTATATAGGCTCAAAGTATCTCCCCACAAAATAGTTACTAATTATAAAGGAAAAATTAGAGCTGTTATGATGGAGAAAGCTGGGAAACACCACCTTATCTAAATGATCAGGGTTAATATCACCAGCAGTGGAATAATGCTACCGCACATGCCTCCTAATATGATGCACTGAGAAGGATATGTTACTTCAGTGGTTTTCCTGTCTTCCCATATAGGCCCCAATGGAGGGATCACTAGCCTGGACTCTTCAAAAATGTCAAGACAAAGAAAAGCTGAGCACCTCTTCCCAATTAAAGGAGGTTAAAGAGACATGGCAACTAAATGGAACATGTGATCCTGGATTTGGATCCTGGACCAGAAAAAGCAGCTTCTTTTTTTAAAAAAAATATAAAGGACCTGATTGGTACAACTGTTAAAAATGTAATAAGGTCTGCAAAAAAGATAATAGTATTAATTTCCTGATTTGGATAATTGTCTTGTGTGGCTGTGTAAAGAAAATGTACTTGCTCTTAGAATATATACATTGAAGAATTTAGGGGTAAAAGGGGCTCCATATCTGCAACTTATTGTCAAACAGTTCTGAAAATAAATAATAAAATAAAATAAAATGGTAAAAGTTTAACAGTTAGGAGTCCTGAGGGAAAGGTATACTGGAGCTTCTTCTCAACTATTCTTGCAACTTCTATATATTTGAAATAATTTTAAAATAAAGCTTACTGAAAGAAAAGAAAGGGCTTCCCTGGTGGCGCAGTGGTTGAGAATCCATCTGCCGATGCAGGGGACACAGCTTCGTGCCCCAGTCTGGGAAGATCCCACATGCCGCGGAGCGGCTGGGCCCGTGAGCCATGGCCCCTGAGCCTGCACGTCTGTAGCCTGTGCTCCACAACAGGAGAGGCCACAACAGTGAGAGGCCCGTGTACCAAAAAAAAAAAAAAAAAAAAGGAAATAGGATAAGAATAAATAACTCACTTCCTCACTCTTCAACCCTTACTCTGTTTTACTTTTCTGCATGGCCCTTATCACCCCTGGTTATAACATGTATTTTATTTAAGTTGACAACAACCATATGAAATACGTACTATTACTATTCCTTGCCTTTATAATTCCTTCTGCCTGGAAAGCTCTGTTCTCCAGGTCTCTGCATCTTACTCCCTTGCTGCCCTCCACTCAGATGCCTCTGATAAGAATAGTAAGGTTCATTCCTTCCCTCACTATGCTGCAAACCCCATCAGAGCAGGGACCTGGTTTTGTTCATTGCTGATCCTCATATCTCTCAACAGGTCTTGGCACATGGTAGGTATTCAATAAACGTATGTTGAATAAAACACGTCCATTTTAGAGAAGAGACTTAGGAAGAGACTGTGAGTTTTGAGTCCAGGCTTTGAATTCAAGTCAAATGATTCTAGAACTCCTACTAATGACTCTTGTTTTCTGGCTTCATTGTTCCAGGAAGCTCCCTAGCCTTCGTGTACTCCCCTCCTCTTGGGTATGGGCTGGACCTTGTAACTCACTTCTAATGAATAGAATATGGCAGAATTACAGGCTGCCACTTCCATGATTAGGTTAGTGGACACTTGCTGGCACTCTTTCTGGCCTTCTTGCTTGCTTTCTGTCTTCGTGATATGCTCTATGGAAAGGTCCCTGTGTCAAGAAACCAAGGAAACCCCTGCAAGGAATTGAATCTTGCCAACAAACTCATGAATACTCACTTTAGGGATGGATCCTCCCCAGCTGAACCTTCTGGTGAGATTGCAGCCCCAGCAGACACTTGGATTGTAGCCTATAAGAGATGCTAAAGCAGAGGACTCAGCTAAGCCATGCCCATGTTCCTGACCCACAGAAACTGAGATAATAAGTGTTGTTGTTTTAAGCCACTGCATTTTGGAGTAATTTGTTGCATAGCAATAGGAAATGAATACTTTGATCCTCTGTATCTCCACAGCTATGTTCTACTCTTATAAAAAACATTTTGTGTTATATTTATTTATATCTTCCACCCTCCCTGTCACCCACACCATAAGCTCTTTCTTCTTGGGCAGGGACTGTAATTAGTTTACCATTTTATCTAGGATTCATAGCATGGTGCCTGTCTCATATGTGGAGCTCAGTAAGTGATTGTCAAAAATTACTGAGGGGTCTCTCAGAAATAAATTTTAGTTGGGTTTATACATCAGCCCAGGAATTTGGTCAGATCTAAGGGCCCTGATAATGTTCTTGAATTTGCAAAGCTCAGAAGCAGAGTCTGAACTGTGGGCTCTTCACCATAGCTATGTCCCCTATGAGGCCCCATCTGGGTGACCAGCTGGTCCCCTAGATGGCAATTTCATCTCAGCTTCTTTAACATCATAATTCTTGAAACCAGTGTTTGTAACACTAAACCACACTAGAGGACAAAGTGACCTGACTATCCACCTGTTCTAATGAATATATTTCTAAACTTCTCAAGGAAAACCATTTCTCCTCCTTCCTTTACACCAAACAAAGATTTAGCTATAAAATTTCTGCTAAGGGTAATCACATCCTGAATCAATGGCTTATTTTTTGAGTTAAAAAAATCACTCTAGGGGCTTCCCTGGTGGCGCAGTGGTTGAGAATCCGCCTGCCGATGCAGGAGACACGGGTTCGTGCCCTGGTCCAGGAAGATCCCACATGCCGCGGAGCAGCTAAGCCCGTGAGCCATGGCCGCTGAGCCTGCGCGTCCGGAGCCTGTGCTCCGCAACGGGAGAGGCCACAACAGTGAGAGGCCCGCATACCGCAAAAAAAAAAAAAAAAAAAAAAAAAAAAAAAAAAAATCACTCTAACATGCTCATTTTAATTTTTAAAATGCTCTTTTAAATGGTAGGGAACCTTTTTATTCTCCACTCTGGCTTATAAAAAAATAATACATAGACAGAAATGTGTTATTAAAGCTATTTTTCTTGGCGTTCTGGTAATTTAATAAACTGCTGAAGTTAAGCCTTGAGACTTTATGAAGCAGAAAGAAGACAACTTGACTGTTGATTAATAGTTCCTGATCATCCCCCAACCAACCCCCCTGCTTCCTGGGGTGATCCCTGAAGGACAATGGGTGATTTCTGAAGAATGAAGATTTGGAGAAACATTGTGCAAAAATGTCTTCTCCAAGGAGCTTAATCTCTGGGATGACCCTCACATTCTTCTCTAAGACTTGGGGTGCTGGAGAACTGGTTGAGGTGAGTCTCAGAAGATAACTCTTGATGTGGTCACTTCCATATTTGACAACTTCAGAGCATTTCACCAACCTTGAAAAGTTTCCATGTCAAGGTCATTGCAGAATTGCATTGCATTACTCTTAGTCTGCTGGGGCTGCCATAACAAATAATCATAAACTAGGTGGCTTGAACAACAGAAATTTATTTCTCATGGTTCTAGAGTCAGGGACCTCCAAGGTCAAGGTGCCAGCCAAGTAGGTTTCATTCTGAGGCCTCTTCTCCTGGTTTGTAGGGGGCCACCATCTGGTTATATGACCACGTGACCTCTTCTTTGTGTGCATGTGGAGAGGAAGAGCCAGCTCTCTGATGTCTCTTCTTTTAAGGGCACTAATCCCATCATGAGGGCCCCACCCTCTTGATCGCATCTAACCCTGATTACCTCCCAAAGGCCTCATCTCCAAATACCTTCACATTGAGGACTAGGGATTCAACATATGGATTTGGTGGTTACACAAACATTCAGTCCATAACAGGAGGTGTGTACCAGTTATTAGGCCTTCATTACTTGGCTTCAAATCCACTCCTAATAATCATTAAACTCTGCAAATCATATTTCTGCTTTGCCTGCTGTATCTCTGTTTGGCTCTGTCAAGAAGGGGCACTGGAGGGAGACCCAAGGCTGGAGGAGGAATAAGGGACTTGTTCATTCCTGTTTGGCTCCTATTCTGATCAGCATCACTGTAACAATGACAATTTTGTTCAACAGCAGCAATTGCAGTCAGTTTACTATTTTTCCAATACTTGCAGAACCAGTCTCACTGTGCCTTCTTAGAATATCAACACCAGTAATCTGATGCTTCCTTCTTAAAGGTCTGGGCTCCTACCCCCATGGAGCACCTTTTCTGGGCCCAGAGACACCAACACCAATAAAACTGTTCCTGTTCCCCAGATCCTCGTGTCTGAGCTTCAGCTCCTCAAGGCTCCTCCTCCAGGCCTCTGCATTTTAATAATTCCACCCTCTTTTCTTTGGATGGTAGCTGCTTTTTGCAGTTGCTACTTCTATGTTACCCTTGGAATTCTTTTTTATATTTTTTCCCCTTTCAGTTTTTCAATATAGATTTAACAATGATTTATTTATATTAAATTATTTCTGTTAAAGTAAGTAATGTTGTTCTGCCTCCTCCTGACTGAGAAGGGGAACTTGGCCCCTTTCATTTGACAGAAAGATGCAATCCCCCCAAAATAAATAGGCCACTCTTGCATTCTCTAGGCCTATTTCTCTCCCTGTAAAGTGAAGCAAGTGGTAAATATGTTTCATGGGTGAGACTGACCCCACCAAGCCAATTTTTTCCTTTTCTTTCAGTAGAAGCTGGGCACTATGGTTATGGAAGGAAAACCTTCCTTGTTGAAAAGCTTTTCTTTATAGGTAGCTCTGTGAGGGCAGAGAATAAGATTGTCCAACTATGTAACTCAGGACTTAATCCAATGCCTGGTGCAAGAGAGGCATTCAATAAGTGTTTACTAAGTGATGAATAAATGGAAAGATGGATGGGTGGATGGATGAGGAATGATGAATGGATGGATGGATAAATGGATTGGTAGATGGAAGGATGATGTTAACGAATCTCGAGAACGTCTAGTAGTAGAAAGAAGAAGGTCTTCTTGAAGGAATGGTGTTATTTCATTTTTGAGCATGTCACATAGGATTAGGTTTGGTTATGTGTGAAAGAAACCCAAAATAACAGTAGCTTTTCAAAGCTTTTCAAAGCTTTCCTCTCATGTCAACAAAGTCTAGGGACAGGAACTCTGGGGCTGGCCTGGCACCACCATGGTCACCAGAGGCTCAGCTTTCTCTCTTGTTGCTCCACCAACTTCATAATGTAGCTCCGATCTCCAGAAATCACACATAACACTTCTGCCTACATCCCATCTGGCCAGAACTAGGTAGCCTATTCTGGGTGGTCACGTGCCAATCTGAAAAGGGGAGTTCTATTACAAGGGGGGAAAGGGAGAAATGTATATTTGATGCCAACTGGAAATCCCTGTCATAGTGAGGAGTGAACAACACAGAACTGAAGGAGGGAGCCTTGGAGGAGAACTTGAAGTCCAGGAGGAGTTGCTCCAGATGACACCCCTTTTCTGTAGGGCTACTTCCCCTCCTAGTCCTCAGCCCCTGCCTCCCACTTCTTTCACCATGGCTTAATGCTGGAAAATGACCTAGAGGTCTTAGTTGCCTGAAAACTTAATAGTCATTAACCATGTGACGTGTGTTTCAACAAAGTTCATTCACTCTGGGCCATGTTACTAGAAATAGGGAAGTGGGAGGAAAAAGGGGTAAGAATATTGGTTCTGAGTCACTTACCACCTGACCTTAAATAAGTTACTTAATCACTCTGAACCTTAGTTTCTGCACGTGTAATAAATATATATATATCACAGGGTTATTATGAATGTTATTATTTTTTAACATCTTTATTGGAATATAATTGCTTTACAGTGGTGTGTTAGTTTCTGCTTTATAACAGTGAATCAGCTATACATATACATATGTCCCCATAACTCCTCCCTCTTGCATCTCCCTCCCACCCTCCCTATCCCACCCCTCTAGGTGGTCACAAAGCACCGAGCTGATCTCCCTGTGCTATGCGGCTGCTTCCCACTAGCTATCTATTTTACATTTGGTAAAATGTAAGTGTATATATGTCCATGCCACTCTCTCACTTCGTCCCAGCTTATCCCTCCCCCTCCCTGTGTCCTCAAGTCCATTCTCTACGTTTGCATCTTTATTCCTGTCCTGCCCCTACATTAGATAATAAAGGTGATGTTTACAGCACGGTGCCTGTTTCAGCATAAGTGCTCAATGACTAGTAGCTGCTTTTATTTTATTAAGTACTTCTGGGACCCAAAATTTTGCTACTCCTCAGTTTTGTCGCTTAAACCACACATAGACTATCCTTAGTTTTAAGATTTGCAAATAAAGTATGATCTGAGGAAAGAGACTCAGGGTGGGGGGTGGGACTTGAAAACATATCAGATGAGAATTAGCTTCAGAGTCCAGGGAAGTTAAAAGAGCAGACGTCATTCATCTGACAGTCTGAACTGGGGCGGGTGTCCTGCTCTCACATATCCCCTTAATAAACTCACCTTTCGTAGTAACTATGAGTTAATGTCTCAGCATAAAATGCAGGCACTATGTCTGTCTTGCTTATTACTGTATCTCTAAGAATAAGTTCCAATGCGAGTGTGCTGAATGGAGGGGAGAGTTGGTTGGAAGGAACACAGAGAAGAGATGGGGATTTTCAATCCTTTCCCAGACTTCAAGATCCCAGTTCTGAGTCCCAGAGCCCACCCCTCTCTATCTGTTTCTGGAATTCTCTGAGAGGTGAACAGAGTCAGGAAGTGCAACGTGTTGAAAAGATTTGGGGCTTTAGCTCCAGCCCTCCCTTAAGTTTCCTCCTAAGGAATTTCTTAGGGAAAAAAATCCATAGAGGCTTCTGAGAGTCTGATTCTTAGACATCCCGGGACAGGGGCTTGGGCAGTGAACTCCAGCTGTGTCCGAATGCAGCTCAGTACTGTTCAAGAAACATTTTTGACACCCACTATGTGCCAGGCACCATACTAGATGGTGTTCTGTATGCCCTTTCTCATTTTTAAAATGAATGCTTATTTTTATTAAATACACATATATTTTAAAAGCCAAACAGTGCTATTCACAATAGCCAAAACATGGAAACAACCTAAATGTCCATCCACAGGCGAATGGATAAAGAAGATGTGGTACATATATACAATGGAATACTACTCAGCCATAAAAAAGAATGAAATAAAGCCATTTGCAGCAAAATGGATGTAACTAGAGATTATCATACTAAGTGCAGTAAGTCAGAAAGAGAAAGACAAATACCATATGATATCACTCGTGTGGAATCTAAAGTATGGCACAAATGAACCTGTCTGCAAAACAGAAACAGACTCACAGACATAGAGATCAGGCTTGTGGTTGCCAAGGGGGAGGCAGGTGGGGGAGGGAAGGACTGGGAGTTTGGGATTAGCAGATGCAAACTTATAGAGGATGGATAAATGACAAGGTCCTACTGTAGAGCACAGGGAACTATATTCAATATCCTGTGATAAACCATCATGAAAAAGAATGTTTAAAAAAAAGAATGTCTATATGTGTATAACTGAGTCACTTTGCTGAACAGCAGAGATTGGCACAATATTGTAAATCAACTAGACTTCAAAAAAAAACAAAGCCAAACAGTGCTAAAAGAGTCATAAACAAGGCAGTGAACCCCACACCTCCATCCCTCACAAACCAATCTTGCTTCTCGTAGATAACTCTTTCAACTTTCTTGGCCCTTTAACTCTGGGATTGAATTCCAGATGATTATGGGAATTCTGCTAACTCTCAAATCATCCATTTGGGATATCATCTACTGATTTTCTATTATGATAAAAGGATTTTAGCTCTATTCATACCCCTTTCTTCACCTCCATTCTCCCACTATAGTTATCTCACTAATTTTGGTTAAATCCATATTTGGGCTTTTTACTATTATGATCACATAAATATTGTTCACTGCCAAGTCCATAACAATTGTTTCATTTCTTATTTGAATTTATAGCTAAATCTTCCCTCCCCCTCCAACCACTATAAAACAATTCTCAACACAGTTTTCCACACAGTCAACTCTGTCAGAATAATCTGTCATTTTCTTTTTCTTTAGCTGCTCCCCACCCCCACCCCCAGACACCTCCTATCTGAGGTCTCCAACTTCCTGCTCTATTCTGGACTGGTGGTGGTAGTGGCTTTTCAGGCTTTGCTTCACGGTTCTTGAGCTAAGATCTTTTTTCATCACCCCAAGAGTTTCCTCGGCCTCCCACCAACTGATGATACCTATTTTCTATATTCCATGTCTTCTGTCTTGGTTTACCCTCTTGTCTTCGTGGGGCACAGAGCTTCCTGACAAAGGTGCAAGGAGGCAAATTTTTTGAGACTCTGCACATCTGAAAACATCTTCATTCTACCTTCATAGATAAGAGTTTAGTTTTCGAATTTTCCATTAAAAGCCATTTCCACTCAAAGCTGTGACAGCTTTGTCCCAGGATCTTTTAGGTTCCAATGTTATTGTTGAGAAATCTAATGCCATTCTCATTCATGAACATTTGTATCTGAGTGGGATTTTCTGAAAACCTTAGAATCTTGCCTTTATCCCTGATATGCTGTAATTTCTTTTTTTTTTTTTTTTTTTTTTTTTTTTTTGCGGTACGCGGGCCTCTCACTGTTGTGGCCTCTCCCGTTGCGGAGCACAGGCTCCGGACGCACAGGCTCAGCGGCCATGGCTCACGGGCTCAGCCGCTCCGCGGCATGTGGGATCCTCCCGGACCAGGGCACGAACCCGTGTCTCCTGCATCGGCAGGCGGACTCCCAACCACTGCGCCACCAGGGAAGCCCTGTAATTTCATAATGATATGCCTTGATGGAGATCTTTTCCATTCATTTCTCTGAGCACGGGTCTGGACCACTCAATCTGCGGAATTTTCTTATGTTTTTCTATTGATACTTCCCTCCCCTCTCTTTTCACTGTTCTGCCTAGAACTTCTATTAGCCAGATATTTGGTCTCCTGGACTGAGCTTCTCATTTTCTTACCTTTCATCTCCTATAATCCATCCCTGTGTCTTTTAAAAATTCTCCTTTCCAGAAGATCTCTTTGATGTTAGCTTCCAACCCTTTCCACTGAAAAAATTAAATCAGCTATCACTGTTTTAATTTCAAAAGCACTTTTCTGTTCTGATTTTTAAAAATAATCATAAGGCATATTGTCTTATTTTTAAAATAGAGTGGCTTCTCTTAGCTCCCTGAGAATGTTATGCTCTCTCTTTTTAGTTCTTTTTTTACCTTTGTTTTCTGTTTTTGTGTTTTGGCCATGCTGCGGGGCTTGCAGGATCTCAGTTCCCTGGCCAGGGACTGAACCCAGGCCACAGCAGTGAAAGCCCAGAAACCTAACCATTAGGCCACCAGCGAACTCCCTTACCTTTGTTTTGATCGGTGTCTTTCTTGTTGGAGATTGTCCATTTCCATTAAACATTAAGTCTTTATTTTTTTTAATTTTTTTATTTTTTTATTTTTTATTTTTTTGTGGTACGCGGGCCTCTCACTGTTGTGGCCTCTCCCATTGCGGGGCACAGGCCCCAGACGCGCAGGCTCAGCGGCCATGGCTCACGGGCCCAACCGCTCTGCGGCATGTGGGATTTTCCCGGACCGGGGCACGAACCCGTGTCCCCTGCATCGGCAGGCGGATTCTCAACCACTGCGCCACCAGGGAAGCCCCATTAAGTCTTTAAAAGTTGATTGGAAGCTCTTTGTGAAAGGGCATAATCATAGGGTAATTTTCATTGGCACCTCCAAGTGCCTTTGGGGCATTTCATTTTCTTCAGAGAACCCTCCAAATTCCTGCCTCTTGTGTAAAGTCTAGCTGCTGGCCTTGGGTGGGTATGTGTATTTCACTTAATGCCCATTTTCCATCAGTACCCTCATCTCCACAATCCTTATGCATGGTCTGCATGTTTCTCCACAGAAAGTATCTCCTGTCTCCTATAGAACTGTCTGTAGCCCCTGGCTTTGTGGGGCCAGGATAGGAGCTACTTCTTATAATAGCCCCTTGCTTTCATCTCTCTTCAGCCCCATCTTCCATCCTCAGCATCCGGCACCCCTGAGAATTTAAGGCTCTGCAGGGAAAAATGGTTAGCTTCTTGTTGATTGGCAGACATTTCAACATGATCTTCCCCTCCTCTGCTAAGGCATTACCATTCCTCCATCACACTTCTGCCCTTTTGTATAGCAGATGAAATTGCTGGCTTCTCCTAATTTCACTGAGAATGGAGTTCGTATAGATGTTTTTACACTCCTTCTTACTTGGGGGTAAATTTCAAGAGAAAAGGGGCAGAAACATCTTCACCATCTTGAAACCACAAGTGTACATTAAGCCTCTATTAAGACTACATTATCCTTTAATCCTCAGAAATATTAACATTACCATTAGTAGAACTGAGGTTCAGAGAGGTTAAATTCTCTGCCCAACATCAGAGTTGGAAAGTGGTTAAGAACACTTGTCTGGCCAAGGGCAACTCCCTTATTCTCTCCTGCCCCCAAGCACTCTTGAGATCCAGAGAGGGTGATAAACTATGGCCCAGCCTGGGTTAATACCTAGAGGTACAACGTGAGGAAGCCCTTTGGGGAACAAAAGAGCTCCTGCATTGGTGAGAACTTCTAACCAGTGTCTCTCAGTCAGTGGAGAGTCTAGACTGTTAACCAAGGATATCAACAAGAAACACGATGTGCTAGAAGTGGGGTGAGCCTTGGGGAAAGGGGCTGAAGAACTCAGGGAGAAATCTTAGACCATGGAGAAAGGAGAAGGCATAAGTCCTAAGAGAACTTGAGAGAGAAATTGGCTTCCAGGGACCCAGGAAGAAAGGCCAATTGTATCACACTGTGAAGGCAAGAGAAATGCTCTTGTGAGCCCTGGACTTAAGCTCCTCCCAAGACACTGGTGACTTACAGAGCCCTAGCCTCTCACTGCAATCAGGATTGGGCTCCTAACATTCCCCAGACCTAGCCTTCACTGGCCTCAGCCAGGGCAGGCCCGAGCTTTCATGTGAGTAACAGGACTGGTAATACAGCAACTTAGAACTGACAGTGTCGGTCCATCTGTATGTGCATGGCGCATTTTTTAGACCCAAGAGGGGGTCCTTACATTAAACTTCTGTTTAATTTCATCTTATGATGGTTTGCCAGAGGATAGCACATGAGTTTCATTTCACAGACTGTCCCTGATCCGTGATGGCTGCCTGGACCACCACAGGGAGAATGATTCTGTGACTTTGTCCAGGCTCAGGGGATCACCTGCTTAATGATGCCTGCCATGGGTGTCGAATAGGAGAATTACGGTATATGTGTATCACTGAATCAGGCCATCTCCTCTTCCCAGATTTGTGTCCTCCATTAATGTGGTCAAGATGCTCTCAATGTCCTCATTAAAGTCACTGATAAAAGCTTATTGAGAATGATCCAGGGACAGTGCCATTGGGGGCAATTCTGAGCTTGACCTCTAGCTTGGCATGGATCTACAATGACTGGCTATAGTCTATCACATTCAGGATTATTTTTAGAATTGATTTTCAGGCCACTTTTTCCCATCTCCTGTCCAAGAGAGACTTTTTCTGTAACTGCCACCTGGATAGGGCAGAGTAGGATGCACTTCTTTTACATCAATTTCAGAGATGCATAAGCTGGGCTATTGAGAAGTGAGTGGATCACAGAAGAGAAGAGATAAGCCCTCAAGTGTATAATCCCTGGGATCCCTTATTTACAGAGCAGCACTTGGAAGACTGTAGCCTGTGGTGTCTCTTCATGTCCTAAGTAAACTTTGAGCCTCATGGGGGAGAAAGGAGCAGTGAAGATCACGTAGAACATTACAGAAAGTAACAGGCGCACTCCATTTCAAGCAGCTCGTACTTTTATCAGAAAATACAAACTTTCTAAATCAAGTGTCTTACGTCTATTTTACCAACAACAACAAAAACAAAAATCACTCATGTTAGTTAAATACAGATCCATATATGAATGAGCAAGTGAGTATGAATCCGAGGGGTGTGTGTGCAGCCTGTGCTGTGTGTGAGGGCGGGCTGTGTGTGTGTGTGTGTGTGTGTGTGTGTGTGTGTGTGTGTGAGTGAGTGTTGGTCCATGGATGAGTCTGGCCTTGCTGTTTTCTGTCTGTGACGTTGTCAGAACCTTGGCTTTCCAAACTTCATACCAAGCTGTTGCTGAATCCAGAATTCCAGAGCCCTTAGCCCTGCTCCAAGGGCAAAGGTAGGAGTAGGGAGATGAGAAGGAGATCTAAAAATTTATGCCATCCCCACTAGAGGAGAAATAGGGGTTGTTCATCAGGGGCCCACCGGATGTTGAGCCGAACCTGGAGGAGAAAGAAAATGACATTGTGATAGAATTCCTGATGTCAGCAGAGATATTACGGAAAGTAGTATATTAATTTGGGGGCTGTCATAGACTGGGAAGATCATGACAGACTTGGAAGCTGAAAGCTTTAGCAATAATGTAAAAAGTTTTGGCTCTGGGAAAATAAAATATTGAAATGATACAATTGGAGGACAATAAAGAGTTTCTTCTGCCACTTCCTTAGGTCAGGAAGGCCCTGGCAGCCTGTAGGGGCTATTTCCACCCAGCCTATGCTCTCTCCATATCCAAGACCAAAGACTAAGGAGCCTCTCTGGATCTAAGCACCTTATCTGTGGGCCTGTAGCCCCTCTACCTGCCTTAGAGGACCCTGTGTGTCCCTCAGGAAATTCCACAACGTCAGAGAACTCATAGCCACGTCCTAGGGTGAGATCTCAGCATCCGGACAATCCCAGGGTTCCTGATCCCCTTCTCAGCACCAAGCTAGATCAGACCCTCCATTTCACACCAATCTGGCAAGTAAGCACTGAGGCATCCCTGAGTGCCTGGAACTCTGCTAGACCCTCAGGGAAGGAAGTGCCGAGAAGATTTGAGCCTCACCCTCCGAGAGCAGAAAAACACACCCTTCTGCTTTTTCTCCCTGGCACACTGCTAATTCATACTTCAAAAGAGAGTTCAAAAGCCATCTCCTCTGTGAAGCCTTCTCCAACCTCTCCAGATGGAATCATTTACTCACACTTGGGATCCTACTGCAATTTCTTTCACCATCTGCTAGGATACTTTGAATGAATGGAACAGAGCTCCAGACAAATTGCGGCAGAGCAAATAGCTAGATATGGTCTAATCCAGGGATTCTCAGTCACTTTTCAGCTGGGCGGAAGCATATTACAGAAGATGCTCACATTCGTGGCGCCCTCCCGTGAATTGATGAAACAAAAAAAGGGGGGGGAGGGGAAGAAGCAATGGGAACAAACCAGTGCATTAATTTGTAATGCCTCAGCTGGTATGTGTACCTGTTGCTCTCTGTGAGCAGCCATGGACAAGCGAGGCTTTGGGTTGTTTGAGTCCCTTCTCACAAAAATAAATTTCATGAGAGCAGGGACACTGTCTGGACTGTTCACCATTTGACACTCAGCACTCAGGTCAGGAGCTGGCACCAGGTAGGTGCCCAATAAACAGTTAATGTCAGTGGTAACCCCACCTCTTTTTCTCTTTTTCAAAAATCATATTGGAAAAGAAACGATTAAAAGTGATGTTATTATAAGGACACTCTGCATTCTACTCTGATTTATAAAATAAAGGCTGTAATCCATACTCGAGTATTTAATAATTACCGGTAACAAATTACTCATGACACACCTTGTATCTGATTGCCACACCCCACACATCTGAACCCTTCAGGATGAGAAATTCTGATCAGATCAACTACCAAGGGCATGGTCTAGACAGGATGTAAACTAGAGGGCCAGGAAGAGAGGTAATCCATGTGGACTATAGTTATCCAGGAATGCTTCCTGGAGGAAGAGGAGGGGCTTAACCTGCCTCACGAGCATGGTGAACGGTCCTGGTTAGCCTGGGACAGTTTCTACCCTGTCCAGTAATAATTCCAGTGTAATTATCATTTGTGTTCTTTTTAACTCTTAGACTTATTGTTCTTTTTTTTTTTTTTTTTTTTTTTTTTTTTTTTTTTTTTTGCGGTATGCGGGCCTCTCACTGTTGTGGCCTCTCCCGTCGCGGAGCACAGGCTCCGGACGCGCAGGCCCAGCGGCCATGGCTCACGGGCCTAGTTGCTCCGCGGCATGTGGGATCCTCCCGGACCAGGGCACGAACCCGCGTCCCCTACATCGGCAGGCGGACTCTCAACCACTGCGCCACCAGGGAAGCCCTTAGACTTATTGTTCTTTGGAAGATACATGGTATTGTTATCCTGCCCTGATGGATGTATGCAAATGGACTTGGCAGAGGGCAGGAAGGGCTCCCCTCCTCCTTCCCTGAGAACACGGAGGCCACCTACTCCTTCCTCTCCCACCTCATACAGTTTAGCCTCTTGGTTCCTGACCCAGAGGAAGCACTGAGGCCCCTGGTCTCCCAGACTAAACTCCCCACCTACGCCCTTATACCCCTCCCCGACCCAGGCAGCCTCTCCTGGAGCTTGTTCCATCCAGCACAGCTGGTAAACCTCAACACCACCCCTCTGCTCAGTTCTCTCTACGTTCCATCCTACAGCGCCCGGGTTTTCTTGCCATACTGTCACCACCCCCTCTCTTCTCCTGGCTCCCTGACTCCACACTCTCCTGCTTTTCCTCCCACCCTTTAGATCCTTTGTTGGTGCCTCCCCATCTCCCCAACCCCTCTACATGTTGGAGACCCAGGGCTCAGTCCTTGGGCCTCCTCTCTTCTCTATGTACATGTGCTCCCGGGCGATCTCATCCCATATCCCATGCCTTTAATTATCATCTATATGCTAATGACTCCCAAATTTGTATTATCAGCCACCACTTCTCCCCTGAGCCCCAGACTCAGATATCCACCTGCCTATCAACTGCTCCATGCAAGTGTCTAATGGGTGTCTCACATTCCACATATGCAAAACCAAACTCCTGATCAACAGACCCTTGCTGTCATCATCTGGACCCTAGAATTTTGGCATTGCCAATCATCTGGACACTCAAGTCAAAAACCTAGGAATCACGCTTGACTCCCCTCTTTTCCTCATTCCACATCCAATCATCATCAATGCCCATCAATTCTACCAAGAAAATAAACGCTCCGCATCTTTTCTCTTACCTCCTTCCCATGGTCACTGCCCTAGTCTACGCCACCAGCACCTCTTGCTTGGATTGCTGAAAAGGCTCCCATCCTGGTCCCCTCCATCGGCTCTGACCAGTCAGCCCACTCTTCATACATCGATCAACACCATCTTCCTTACACGGGGAATTAGAGCACGCATGGCCCCCCGCTGCTCTTCCTTCCCTCGCCTCCCAGGCCCTAGCTGGGTCTGGCCCTGCCACCTCTCCCACTCACTTCTGCCCGCTCTCTCTCCTCCACTCATTGCGCTCCGGCTACATTTCCCACCTCTATTCTTTCTGCCCAGAGCGCTCATCACCCACATAGACACGTGGTTCATTCTCTCATTTTATTCGGATCTCGGTTCCAGAGAGGTCGCTTATTCCCTCCCCGCTTATCCCTTGCACTTGACATGTACGATGCTTATTTACTTCCGTATTGTCTACTTCTCCTCCTGGAATGATGGAAGTAAACACTTTGTCTTGTTCACTCACTCCAGTAACCAGGGCCTGGAACAGTGCCGGGCACACAGAAGATGCAACAAACATTTTTTTGTGTGTGTGGTACGAGGGCCTCTCTCTGCTGTGGCCTCTTCCGTCGCGGAGCACAGGCTCAGTGGCCATGGCTCACGGGTCCAGCCGCTCCGCAGCACGTGGGATCCTCCCGGACCGGGGCACGAACCCGTGTCCCCTGCATCAGCAGGCGGGCTCTCAACCACTGCGCCACCAGGGAAGCCCCAACAAACAATTTTTGAATGAACGAATCATCCCTTTGGGGGACAAGGGCCTGCACTCCTCTCCTTGCTTTTCCGACCTCACTTGCCTGGTCTTTCCAGCCTCTCAGGCCGCCATTGCAGCCTCTCAGGCCGCCACTACAGCCTGCTCACTGCTGCCTCTCCCCATCGGTCTCCTCCTTCGCCCACGGTGTCCCCAGCTGGCTGCAGGCTTTCTCCCACTTCTAAGACTGCTCCTTCCTCAGTCTCCTGCTCACTCCTTTTCCTCTCCTGCTCCTCTGAAGACAGCCAGGTCCCAACCCTCGGCTCCTACAGCTCCCAATCAGCGTTTCCCCGACCGCTGACTGATGAGAACTTGGGACCCCGCCGCCTCCCAAGGACAGCAGGTTCTGGCTTCTGCAGTAACTCTCTCTTCCCTCGAGCCCGGGGTCACAGCGTGCAAGGGGCGCGTCTGCTGGCCTGCAGGTAGGCGGTCTTCCCTCCACAGTCTCATCTACTCTCACCTCGGGGGAGGTGAGAACCTCTCTTTTAGACCCTGCAGTCACCTCCAGACTATGCCCTCTCTTCCCTCCTGTTTCTCTCCCCTCCGGCCCATCAATTCCCTCCAACGTTCACAAATCTGCATTGGATCCTCAGGTCTACCAGTCAGAGCCTTTAATAATCCAATCCCAGCCTCCCTTTTCCTATTTTCCACCTTGTCCAGGGATAAATCTAATACCTCAACCAGATGCCTTTATTCTGCAGGCCTCAAGCCCACCTCGCACCTTCCCACCTGAGGGCCTTATTCCCCGAGTCGCTGCTTACTGGACCCTCCCCATCCTGCAGCTCTCATTGTCCGCCCAGCAGCGATCCTCCCTCTGTCCTCGGGACACCTGGATGGTCTTCACTTTGTCACGGCATTAACATCGTCGTGCCCCCTCTCATCCACTCTCATCTCTGAAGGGAGGAACCATGTCCTATTCATGGACGGTGCCCCACAGGCTAAATTCACCGTAACTATGTGAACTGATGCAGCGCTTTCCAGGCTGCATCGGCGGAACACACCATGATATGCTCTACAAGAAAAGGGGAAAAAGGAGAGGAAGGAGGGATGGACAGATCTGACTATGGAAACCTCTTTCCAGCATTTATCCCTCTATCAAGCCATTCATGGGAAACACTGATTGAAAGGGTCCGACACTACAGTGTCGCTGACACTGTGTAGCTGACACTGCAGTGAGGGGCTGTGATGGGGAGGAAGGGAATCCATGTCAGGTTGGGGAGTTTGGTCCTAATCCCGTAAAGGGAGGTTCTCGAAGCGGAACACACGTTCCCCGGGATGTGCCTGGGACACTTGGATTCTCAGGACTGACGGGGCACCACGTGCCTTGCAGAGCATCAGTAGTGAAGGTCTGCTGGGTGGGAACGAGCAGCTGCGTGTTGTTACATTAAAGGAACAAACACCAATTTCTTACTGACCAGCATGAAGAGTTTGTATGGAACTGTCAGCTAAAATGTTGAGTTTGTGTTGGCTGTTGGCTGCTAAGCTCCTCTCCTCTGCTGTTTGGGGTATTTGGGGGAAAAATTGTGAGCAGCCTGATAAGCAGTGAGACGCTCTTCAGCAGGGCCGGTTGTGAACTCACTGGGCTGTTGGAGGGATTCGCTCGGCAAGGAGCTCAGGAGGCAGTAAGTGGGAGAAAGCGCTGTAAGAAGATTACCTGGCCGTGGCCCGCTGGAAACCAGGCAAATGGGGAAAGGCATAGGCGTCCCCCTCCACTACCTGCCACCTGCTATGGGTGGTGCGCTCATCCACTACTGACCATGCAGCTGCATTTCTGCACCACTCTGAGGACCCCAGCCCCGACTGGGCCTGCCAAAGGGCCCCCCCACCAAGGCCCAGATCAGGCTCACCTCCACATCAGCTCCACCCGGGACCCACAAGGCACAGGGTCTGCCCTCCCCACAGCCAAGGAATCTAGGTCCCAAGAGAGCAGCAGTGAGGCCCAGCACGCCCACCTTTCCTCTCCAGCAGCTTTCGGGATATGAGGTGAATTTCCAGTGTGGGCTGAGGACTCACCCATACGCCTGGGGTAAGAGGTACTGCAGCCCATCTCCTGCCATGGGGGAAGGGTCTCGGGGATTTCTGGCCAGCTTCTGAGGTGTCCTCTGAGGGTATGGACAGTTGGACTGGACGAAGGGGATGTAGCTCAGCAGGGGGGTGTAGGAAGAGTGGAAAATCTGCTGTCCCATCTGCTGTGGGTTGTATGGCGTCACCTGCATGGCAGAGAGGAGACAGGGGTTAGAGGAGAGGACAGAGGTCCAGCAGAGCCCGCTGCCACTAAACATCACAGTCCCCCAGCCCTGACCCTAACCCGAGGCCCCACTCCTCAGCCCCTGTGCCCCCCAGTCACTGTGGGGTGCATAGAAGGCAATGCGTTGGATGGGGAAGAAGCACAGGGCTCAGCTTCTATATGTGAGACTGGTAAGTTATTTAATTTATCTGAGTCTCAGTTTCCTTATCCATAAAATGGGCAAATGCTATCTCCATTGTATGGGGACTGAGTCAGCTGATATAAGTAGAGAGACTGGCACATAATAAATAGCAAAGGAATATTATTTCCATTCTCTTCTCTGTCCCCTGCCTTACCCTCGGTCAATAACCATCTCAAAAGCCCCTGGTTCATTTTTAAGTCTTTTACAATCTCAGTAAAGGTTGTTGGGATTTATACATCCCTGGCTTCTAGCTCAGGATCTCAACAGCCCCCAAGTCCAAGACAGCTCTGCCCAGTGGAAATTCCTTTGACGGATGATGGAAATCTTCTGGGTCTGTACCACCCAATATGGTAGCCACCAGACACAAGTGTGGCTACTGAGCTCTTGAAATGTGGCTAGTGGGACTGAATTTCCAATTTTACTTAGTTTTGATTTCAGTGTAAATAGCCAAACGTGGCTGGTGGTTATGGTACTGGGCAGTGTGAGTGAGGAGAAAGGCCAAATGGGGGTACTGGGACTGAGCTCAAACCCTAAGAAAAGTAGGAGCTCATTGGGTTTCTGAGACCACCTGGATCAGACCCCCACCAAGAAGCAGGGCTCACACTATCTTGCCCCTGATGAGGCAGGAACCCCACACGTCTTATTTACTGATTTATCCTTGGCCCTGAGACGGTGCCTGTCACACAGTAGCTGCTCGATAAATATACATTAAATGGATATGTGCAAGAAAGAGAGAGAGAGGAGGAGGAGGAGGGAGGAAAGAAGAGACTACTAAGTGTCAGCTTGAATATCTAAAATGACAGGGAGCTCATTACATCATGAGCACTGTATTCCACTACCGACAGCTCCAAATGTCTTGTGTGGAGCTGACATCCATCCTCCTGTGTGTTCTGGTCAAAACTCGGGAAATTTCTGGATTTCCACTTTAATAGCAAGTCTGTAGTCCAAGCTGCTCAGGGGTTCGCGTACTGACTGCCCTTTCTCACCCTGCACACCCTTATCTAATTTAAAAAGATGACAAACGCTAGCGCTTATTAAGTGATAACAAGGGTGTGCCAGACCCTTCATGTAGGTTCTCTCATTTAAACTCCAAACAGCCGTGTGAGGTAGGACCATTAGGATCCCCATTCTAGAGATGAGGAAACAGGTTCAGAGAAGTTAAGCCACTTGCTCAGTAAGTGTTTCAAGCGTCTGAGTTTTGTTGGAATCCCCAGTGTGGCAAGCCCAGAGCCCACGGCCCTGGACTGCACCGCTATGCTTGCTCCCTCTGGAAGCCTGAGGCACTCCCTCCTGGCCCTCCCCATCTTTCCCCCAGTGGACAGGTAGGATCTGGTGACACTGGACGTGGGCACCAAATCCCCAAGAGGGTGAGCTGAAGGTCAGAAAGTGCCAAGAGCTCACAGAGAGACCCCAGGACGGCACTTCCCAAGACAGACACCAGAGGGTCAGCGTGGCAGAAAAAAAAAAAAACAACCCTGGTTTTCACAGTGAGGGGACAGTCCTGGACCTGGGAGGAAACTGACGTGAAAGAGAAGGTATGGGTCCTAGAGCTTACACAAGCTTTATGCAAAACCGTATCCTAACTACATGTCACTGATAAAACACATAAAACAGAGCTGGGTATAGGGCTCTGGAACCATCTCCAAGATATCCTCTTTGCTGACAAAAGCAATGATAGAGCAGTGTGCCCAGAATGCTACATCTGTATAAAAATGCTTGTATAAATAGATATCACTGGAAGTATACCTAAGAAACCAATCACAGCGATTGCTTCTAAGATTTTAAAAATTTTGTACCAGGTTTTTATATTACTGTTTCAAATATATGCATTTACATAACTTTGTCTAAAAGCATTCACTCTGGAGCTAGGTGGATGGAATCACTGCTCGTGGGGTGGACGGGATGAGACTGAGATTCTGTGAGACTGACTGCCTCATCTCAACTTCATCTCAGGACGCAAAAGCTCCTACTGCTGAAAGAGCAGTCCTGGCCCACGTAAGAAAGTAACCTACACTTATGGGCCCTTCTCTACCTTCTGGAACATTCTAACATCCTTCAGAGGTCAGAGGTGCAGTTTGCAGAGAAAGGGTAGGGCTCCCCGGGGAGAGAGAAGAGGCGGAGGAGTCTGTGGGTTTGAGTGTGGGTTTGATCTGTCCACCTGACTGTGGGGTTACAAGGCCAGCCTGAGAATGTAGCCGGTCCTCAGCTCCTCTCCTCACACCCCCATCCCTGCCCCTAGATACTCAAAACCTCTGGAAGTGTTGTTTTGTGTTTTGTGTGTGTGTGCCTGGGCCCACACACATGCAGCTTGGCATGCATGTCTGTAACTGCATCTTTATTTGTGTCTAGGTGTGTGTTTGTATTTTTGTCTCTGCTGCTTTATTTTAATACCTTATTCTTGTGTGTCTGTATACAAGAGGCAGTAAGGCACAGTTATTGGGAACATGGACCCTGAAGCCAGGCAGCTCAACGTCAAACCCCAATCTGCCATTGTGTGACTGTCAAGTAGATATTGACCCCCGGCCTATCCATGGGAGTAGAGGGTGCATATTCAGCTAACAAAAATATATAACACTCAGTTAAATTTGAATTTTAGATAAATAGCAAGTTTTTTGGTTTCTTTTTAGTATAAGTATGGTCCATGTAGTATTTAGGACATAATTCTGCTAAAACATTATTCACCATTTATCTGAAATTTAAATTTAGCTAGGTGTCTGGTATTGTAACTGACAAACTGACATGGAAATCATTTGGAAGGGATATGACTCCCAGCCCCGCTGAAGCTGGGCAGGCCATGTGATTTGCTTTGGCCCTTGGAAGGCAGGTGTACTTTACCACCTCCCAGCTCTGAGCTGAGACCCTCAGAGACATTGGGTGTTTCTGCTCAGCCCTTCCGCCATCCAGCATGGCAGGAGCAAAAGTGACTGTATCTTCAGCACAGGCCCAAAAGGGGGACACGTGAAACAGGCTTGAACCCAGACCCGGTCCTGCTCAGCCAACCTGCAGACCCGTGGGTAAAAAAATAAATATTTTATTGCTGAAAGCCTCAGAGACATTGAGGCCATTTGTTGCCACAGTAAAAGCTAACTTATGTGCTATCTTTATAACTGTGGACAAATTATTTAATCTCTCTCAGTTTCCTCATGTCTAATCTATAAGGTAGATTATAGGGTAGTTCTGAAGGTTAAATTAATTCTCTAAGGGTAAGGCCCTTAGAGAAGGGCCTGGCACACAGTAAGGGCTCTGTAAGTGCCAACTGGTATTATCACCTGGGGACACTGGTTTGTGTCCACATGCATGTTGGTGTTTCTGTCTGTACTCTGGGGTCAAGCACGGGCCGGAAAGTGTGGCTGGTGACCAGCTAGACAAAAACAAGGGAACAGACATCCTTCTGACCTGACGGCCTTTGTGGAGCTGAGACAGAGGTGAGGAGGTCAGCTACTCACCTGTCTGGAGTAACACCCCAGCTGGGGGTGCAGGGTCTGCTGGTAGGGCATCCTGGCTGCCCGCTGTGGGTACAGGCCCTGCGGAGAGAAGGGGGAGGCTCAGGGCTGTGGGGTGGTGGGCTCCCAGCCAGAGAACAGCAGCCACTCAACTCAGCTTCCAGCTCCCTTGCTTGGACCTCCAGACACATTCAAGTCCATCCCACCACACTACTGGCCAGACCCACCAGCTGCCTAGTCCAGCTGGAATCAGGTCGAGCCAGCACGCCTCACACCACACAGGAAGCCCCTGGTTAGCAGGATTCACAGACTTTTTGGTGACTATTTAAGGCAAGAGCTTTAGGAACCCACCTGCCTCTTGAATTCCAGATCTGCCCCTTAGTTGTCTGTGTGACCTTGGGCAAGTCACTTCACCTCTCGGAGCCCCTTTTTCCTTGTCTCTAAAATTATGTGTGTTCAAGCCTGTAAAGCCTGTGAAGGTAGCCAGATTATCCTTGTTGCTGTCTTTACCCCTTTCCTAATTGCCTTTCCCCAAACCCCATTCCTGCCCCAAGACGTGAAGTACCAGTGTACATCTGTGTGCTAGCTTGCCTCCATGTTTATTTAAGCACATCTGCACGTGTGCTTCCATTTGTGTCTGAAGCTGTGTGTTTCTGTGTACAAATGTGCACCTATGAGCCTAGGTGTATTAGTTTTGGTCTCGGCTGCTGTGCCTCTGTCTGCCCACACATACACCTGTGTCTGTACCTGATGATGAAGACTGACGTGAAGATAAATGAGTTAATCCATCTAAAGGGCTTAGAACAGTGCAGCACATAGTAAGGATTCTGCCACCATCTCTCACTGCCACCCCCTGCCCCTGCTGCTCCCACCACTTGAAAAGGCTGCCTGGCAGTTCAGCCCGACGGGAAATAGACACTTTATTCACATCTCTGTCCAGGGTGACCTTAAGTGTCCACGTGTACACACACACACACACACACACACACACACACACAGCAGAACTGCCACTGTGGATGGGGTCAGCCCATGACCCCTCCAGTCCCAGTCTGCCTCTATCTGCCAATCCAGAGTTACCCCCTAAGATGCAGTTCAAAACCCAAACCCCCCCCTCAGACCGTATGTCTTTCCAGAAGATTCCATGCCCCAAGATGCTGCCTCCATCCTGGGCTCAGCTTATGCCAATCGTCTAAGTGTTGATGGCTGATACTGCCCTTGACGACTTCCTCAGAGCACACGGGCTCCTCCTAAAAGACTCCGAATCCCTGATGTGGGGTCCTGGGGAAGCCCCCCAGCTCTCTCAGCGCTCATCCCCCACATCCCCGAGAGAGCACATCCTTTCAGGGCCCTCCTTGCTCTCTGCTCCATGCACCTGCACTTGACCATGGCCGGGCCTTTTCCACATCTAGCAACCCCTTCACCTGAAACCAGTGCATCTGCTCGCCTTTTCTCCAAGCCCGGCTGCCAGGGCAGCCCCACTCACCACCACGACCAGTCTGTGACTCCAGGCGTGGCCTGAACTGGGACAGAGGTGTCAGCCGGATGGAGCCGCCCTGCCTGTTCCCAGCCCCCAGTGGGCTCCAAGGCCGCGTTCTAAGTGTCCCTCCTCTGCTTCACTCCCTCCCCATCAGCGCTCAGCTCTGCTTTCCACAGCCAAGTCCCCCAGGGCGCCGGCCTCCCCACGCCCGCCTAGGTGAGGCTACCCCTGGGATCCGTGACCCGCCTGTCCCTGCTCTGTCCTGGGACGGATTTTCAGGAGATGATGCCATATTCATCAGTATGAGCCACACTGTATGACTTGAAGGAGATTTCTAGTTGTTCAAATTGCAGTTCTGTAAAATCACAAGCCACGGGTAAACACACATTCATTCCTCTTTGCTTGAGGCCACGGCCTCTTCCTACGTGCCCTCCCTCCTTAATTGGGAGCAGAGTTCCTTTGTGTCAAGCAGCCCAGGAGCCTCCAGAGTTCCCGTGTGCTGGGGACTTAGTCTTCCACGGCTCTGTGTCCGTCCACAGTGGAGCTCTGAGTAAATTGGATTTGGGACCTCATTTTTATTCCTAACACCGAGCAGGAAAAGAGGCTAGGATAGACTGTTCCCCGTTTCTCCTCTGTGCCTTCTCAAGGTCTGCTGAGCTCCCTGACACTGTTTCCTAGGAAGATCAGGGCTGAAAAGTAATAATAACCAGTATCTATATCATACTTGACATTTTACAAAGCCCTTTCCCATGCATGGACTCCATTAACCTGACAACTGACTCAAGTGTTTGCTGCTGCTGCTGTAATTATTATGAGGCCATTTCATAGGTGAGGAGACCAGGGCTCAGAGCATTTGGCTAACTCACCCAAGACCACACAGCTTGGAAGCAGCGCAATTCCCTTAAACCCAAGTCTGACGATTCTAAAACCTGCTTTCTTTTTATCCTATCAGGCCCCTTGATCAGCCGACTTGAAGCCTGATGGCGTTATGAGATCACGAGGAGCTGGGAGAAGGTAAATTACCCTGTCCCTTGTACCACCTGGGAATGTCCATGTGCACAGCCAACTTCAGCTGGGCCCATTCAGTGTCTAAACTGCTGCATAGGACCCAGGGGCCCTACCAGCCAGGGCCCTTCTGCCCAGAGGCCCAGGAAGCTCAGAGCCAGCCCTGTGATGCACACATCAGCATCTCTAAAGACAAAGGACTTCATGCTGGAAAAATACGTCCAAATCTCACCCACTCCAAAAGTCAAGTCAGAAGAAGTTAACGTAGCAGACAGACTATCCCCTCTTTACATAACAGACCATTGCAAATTAGCTTTACGTGGTGAGCCCTTTGGGTGCATTTGAGAGTGCATCGGTTTACACCAAATAAAATGATGCAATTGTTTCTCTCTCAGGGGTTGGGGGCACACCATGCTGGCTTTTGATTTGTCCCTGACTTATACTGGACTCCGAGCTTCCTAGTCATCTTGGAATCACCTCACCTGAGTCAAGGCCTATACTCAGTGTGAAGCAAGGGTTTTTTTGGTTTTGTTTTAATTATGTAAATGAATGAGAAAATAAATAAATACAAATGAGTGCATCAGGGATTAGGTGATAAACGACTGCACAGTGAGTGAGCAAGGGTGGAGGAACGTCAGTGAAGGAGTCGGTGAATCAGTGAGGACGTGAACAGGGCATTTCTCTCGAGACCTCTGCCAGGACAACGTATCGTAGACATGGGAGGGACGCACTTGGATTTTCCCGGGGATCATGCTTCCTTATGACGTCTCACTTCAGTGGTGGGGTGTGAGGAGAGTGTGGCCGCTTGCTCTGTTTAGCAAACGAGAAAAGGCTTGAAAAACAAAACTTTGCAGAAGAAAAGAGAGACCATGCTTAACTCCTTTACTTTAGTTCCTGTTTAAGAATCAGGGGCTAAGCCTGGTGGGCCAGCTTAGAGGGGCTTTACATGGAACAGAGAAGACCCACCTTCTGCGCAGGATGTCTAAGCTGGGAGGCCTGCCACTCTGTTGTAAAGGAGGAGGTAACACATGGGACTGGAGGGGCAGGGGCAGGGGGAGGGGCACAGAGACAGGATGAGTCGATTTTCAGGTGGATTTCCTTCTCTCTGCCCTCTCCGGGCTTGGCCAGGCCAGGCTGGGGTAGCAGGTTCCCGGGAACCTGGCCCTTTCATACACCTGCACACCATTCTGGAAAGGAGCCACGGAGGAGACAGAACACTGAGAAATCTTAGACACTGAGCACCTTTCCTGGAGGAAATGAGCCCTACCTAAAGGGACTATTTAAGCTCTTGGTTTAGACTATGGTTTAAACCAGAGTGAACATTTATTTGATTTTTTTCTTCTGTCTACCCAGTGGGTGGCAGCTCTTAAGGGAGATTAAGTTCAATAGACAAACTAAAGAAACTACACTTTCCCTGAATACATAAGTCTGTGAGTAAAATTTCCCACCCTGCAAGTGTTTCTCCATCCCATTGTGTCTGGCCCCTCTCAGCTATGAGCCCAAGACCAAGAATGTGTATCAATCCATCTTAGCTGGTAGAAGCTAAGATTGCTGGGTTGTAGTTGAAATAAAATGGCCACATAATTTTGTCATCTGCACCAGGACACTTGAGAATGAAAGGGGGTGCAATTAATAATTATGCTGGGACAAAAGACCTAAACTGGGACTGTCCCAAGCAACCTAGGACACATGTCATCCAACTGCAAAGGAGGTGGTGGGAAACAAGGACTATGCCGTCATTCTCTCCTGGGAGCCCAAGTACTTCACAGGCCAAAACTAGCCAAGCTCTGGAAGACACAGCACAGAGTGACCTGAAATTCAGACAAAGGAAAATGAGAAGGATACACGCACATATATGTGCATGTGCACACACGTGTACCGGGTGGTTGGTCTGATGTGGCCCCGATGAAAAACTTAACTAATGAGTCCATGGCTCTTTGTGAATTAGGCTTCCTGCAAGCCAAGGCTCCTCCGTGGACGGCCACCGGAGAGCCAGGCCCAGGATCCCCTTACTCACCTGATACTGGGGGAAGGTGGGGGGATCTGTGAACACGGGCAGAAGTGGATAGTTCAGGTTGAGCCAGAGCGGCTGGTTCAGGGTCGCTGAGGTCAAGGTGGTGGCCAAGCGTGGGGTGACGACATTCCCTGTGTGCTTGAGGTTGTTCTTGTCGGCCCCCGTCACAGGTGGGTTAACTGTAAGTCATAGGAGAGGTGGAGCATTTCCGTGATTGAGGAAGCGAGAGTCCAGGACGCCCTCTGCCCCATGACTGCCTGAGGGGTTCATGTTCTCAGAGGTTAGGTCTTTTAAAAGCTCCCAGCGGGTTCTTCAACTTTTGGATGAATTTCCAACTCTAGGAAAACATGGTTAGTTCACACCTTGCCATTTCGGAAGGGGTGAAAATCCCAGCATGGTCGGGCATGGAGCATCTCTCTCTGTCATTCGTTAGTAAGGAGGCAGTTTAGCAAGAGGATGCAAGAAACCAGATTGCTGGGGCTGTATCTCACCGACTTACAAAACTACGTTCTTTCAAGTGCTTTAGAAAAATCCAGTCTGGTATAAACAATTGCTATGCCATTGGAAGTCATTCTTATCAAATTATTAAAGCAACCCCCTGAGGACATGTACTTGGCAACAGTGAGGACCTGGTGCAGGTGGTTGTATGTATGTGGGAATCATTTTTTTAAAAATACTTTAAAACATTACCTAATTCAGTATGATAGGACCCCAAATTAGTCTGAATGAATGAGATGTGATTGAGTTGTTTTAGGATATGGATCCTGGATTCTTTCCTTGTACAATATGCTCTGTGGGCTTATACAGTCTGAGCTGGGGTGTCAGTTTCCCCTTATTGGCACATTTTTTGGGGGAAAGGAAGTTGCACTAAAACAGTTGTAGAAGTGCAAGGGAGAGAAAGCCGGCACATGAATAATCTCAATGTAGAAATAATCTCAGAGAACGGATTTTTTCTTTGGTTTGAGCCACTTGAGGGGCTATAAGATATGCTGAGTCAAGGCTATATTCAATCTGACCACCAATAATGCCCATGTGACCCCCGAAAGTCAACTGCATTTCTCTAGCAATAGTATTCCCTGTAGGGGACACAGGAAGTCATTTCCCCCATTTTATGGGACTAGGGAAAGACAGTAACTTGCCCATGGATGAGACAGCCCTTTGATGGCAGAGCCACTCCAGGGACGTTTGAGGGTTTCTGAAATCCCTTCCTCTACAGATTTCCTCTAGGCAGGGTCAACTTACATTTCATCTCCATCCCGTTCACCTCCTCTTTGCTGTGAAGCTTCAGCTGCCTGCTTAGGTTCTTGGTGGCCCCGAGGAACTCACAGAGCAGGTTATTCTTGGCTGGCCAGGCAGGCTTCTTGGCTGGCAGTGCCATGGACATAGAGCCCATGGGGTCACTGCCACCCTCCTTACCACAGGTATCCTTCTGTCTCTGGGACCACTGACTCAGAAAGAGGCTCTCTTGACCCTTGGTCAGCTCCTTGGCACCAGGGTTCCGTTCTACAGCAGAAGGGAAACTGAGTCAATGACTCTGGAAGGCCAAGCGCTGGATGCAGGGAGCACTGTCTTGTGGACTAAGTGATGGGTCCTCCAGAGCACATCTGAGGCCCCAACCACTCTGGGCTCTATCTCCCAGCCAAGTTCAATCCAAGTTCAATCCCTGAAGGCTTCACTGACCAATGCCCATTATGGTCTCCCCATCCCATGCACACATGCATGCATTCATCCATTCTTATCTTCTTGCCTTCCATCCACCCATTCTTCCTTCCTTCCCTAATTCCTTTCTTCCTTCCTTCCTTTCAAACTTCCTTCCTTCCAGCTACCTCTCTTTTCTTACCTTCTTTCCTCTCTTTTCTTCCTTCCTCCCTCCTTCCCTGACTTCCTCCCTTCTTCCTTCCTTTCCTTCATTTCTACCCTTTTTCTTTCCTTTCTCCCTCTTTCCCCCCCCCCTTCCTTCCAACCCTCCATAGGTTGGAATACAAAGGTCCCAGATACAAAGCTGACTTGGACACAGTTCCTGCCTTCAGGGAGCACCTGGCTTAGTGGGGGGACACATATTCCTACAGAACACACGTCTGGTCCCTCATCATGGACTCTCCTCTTGCTAAATCGTCATGGCGATTTAGCAGTCTCGTCAGCGCCAGGCTCTGACCTGAGTCCTGGGGACACTGCGATGAGTCAGAGCCAGACTTGGCCCTGCAGGAGCTCAAAACAAGGAGGAAGAAAGACAGACCCAGAAATAGCTCTGGGACAAGGCAGATGGGAAACATGAGGTGACAGAGGGACACCATGCGAGAAGAAGGTGGCTAAGACAGCTTCTCTCTGAGAGTACCAGAGAGCTTCCAGAAGGAAGAGGGTCTTCAGCAAGGCCTTACACCAGGGGCTATGGGTGACCGTGGGCAAAGGCACAGAAGCATCGGAGAGACACAGTGAGGCAATGGATGTGGTCAGTGCCAGGCTCAGATCTTTCTCCAAACTGACCGAGTGTCCCCCTAGTGCTAGGACACTGTCTGGACCATCATGGGATCCTCTACAGCAGTGGTTCTCACCCATATTTCCTTCTGAGCAATGGAACTCTTTCTTCCAACAAAATTAAGTATGATGGGGGGAAAATACATATATATATGTGTATGTGTGTGTGTGTATATATATAACTGCACATATATAATCTATATACATATATAAATTTTTTAAGACATTGTTTGGTTGAAGCAGGGAAGAGGGCCTTGTTCTCAACATCTTCACACCTTCCCCAGCCAGAAGGTCCTGGTCTCCATGGAGCTTGGCTGGGAAATGGCACTGAGCACACAGCAGGCACCTCGGATCTTTCTCGTAGCGGCAGGACCACAGGACCTGTGCCCAGTATTACCTGTTGGGAGTGGATGTCACCCCACCCACTCTTGGCCCCATTAGTCCACTGGCCTTGAGGCTGAGTCTGGACAGGACAGGGCCTGACGTCCTAATGCCATCCCAGCAAAGGAAAGAGCTGCTCTAGCCTGAGCCAATTTAGGAGAAAATGACATTTTTATCAAAACTTGTCCCTAGAGTCTCTTCCAAGAGTTTGTCTGGTTGTGAGTGTAGCCCCCGGCCCCCCCCCCGGAGGCCCCACACCTGCCCTCACACACATACACACCCAGCGGCCTGAAACATGCTTGCTGCTCTCTCATCTCCAAAGCTCCGTCTTCCAATGTCTGTGTACACAGACCCACACACATTGCTGCCTGTCGTTCCTTTGGCTCACTCACACACGCACACACAACTACACACAGAGAATGCACACACACAAACACATACACACGGTCACAATCGGATGCACCCACCCTGCACTTTCTCTAACAAATACGCTCACAGCTGCAAAGCTCCCCTTGGCACACCTTTGCCCACACACTTGTACACACATACACACACAAATGGTGGGAGGGTGGAGGGGACAGGACGGCCTCCAGCCCAGCAGACTCATCCGACAGAGAGACATCCACGCCTCTCTCCTGCAGAGGGAGGCGGGAGGAACGTCCCCTCCCCCAGGTAGGGCTCCATCCTCTCACATGTACAGCCCATCGTCCCCAGAGCTCTCGGGCGTCTAGAGGCCTGCCCAAGACCCAGAGTCCAGCGTGCTGGCCACATCTCAGAGTCCTTGGCCTTCCTCCAATGCTCCAGAGCACAGACTGTTCTTTAGGGTGACCGTGTTCCCGTTTTCTTAGGAAGATGGATCTGGGCCCTCCCAACACAGGCATCTCTCCATTACCCGTCCATGCTCACCGCTTGGGGGGCATTTTTCTTTTGGTTTTCTCCTAGTGACTGTTGACAGCAGGCAAATGCCACTGCCATCAGTCTGCCTTCTTGGAACCATCCAGTCTAAGTGGCTGGATCAGAACAGGCACAAAATGCAGAATCCTGGGAGTGGGGTGGGGGATACTTGGGAGGTGGCTGGATTTCCTGGAGAGGATGTGAACTCCTCAATTCAGGAGTGGGAATGCAGTACCTGGGAACAGATCCCAGGGCCAGCAGTCTGCACTGCAGCTGGGGAGTTGACACATTCACTCTCCTGCCCCACAGAGAGGGGACCAAGCCTCATGGTTGGAACAGGAGCCTTCATGAGAAGCCAATCAAATTTCCCTCCGATCCAGCTTCAAGTCCTCACACTGCACTTTCACCCTGGACCCAGCGAGGATAAATGTTTCCTTCAGTGCACTCTGGGTGCCTGTGGCTTTAAAAACCCAGACAGTTACCAAATGGGCCTCTCCCTCTTCCCAAACCACATTGGCTTCAGAGCCACTGTATCTGCTTACAAGAGCTGTGCCCTGTGTACGGGCATCCAGCAGAGGAGGCCTGTGGGGACTGAAACCAGCCTGTACGGGGGGACTGTGCTGGCCAGCGAGGCCACGTGGTCCTACAAAGATGCTGCATGTGCCTGATGCAGCCCGGTAAGTTGTTTCTTCCCCTGCGGGCCCATTCCCTAGCCCGGCTTCTAGCCTCACTCACCCATCTGTTTGTGCCCCACCACGGCAGGGTCTGCCTCGGGCTTGGAGCAGATCTTGGCAAACACTGGGAGCTGCTTCCTCTGAGCAGGGAGTTTGGGGGGCTTGTCGAGCTTGTCGGGAGGCGCTGGAGGAGGCGGGGGAGGCAGCAGCAAGAATGGGCCCAGCTCTGCGGGCTCCCTGGGTCGAGGGCCATTGAACATGCTGTTCTGCAGGAAGTCCTGGATGACCCTGATCTCCTCCAACACCGTCTTGTCGTCGGGGGCCTTGGACGTTTCCGTGGACTTCAGTGGGAACTGAGCCAGGAGCTTGCTGATCTCCGAGTTGGAGTTCCCCAGGCTGTCGCCCCTGTCCCCTGTCCCCTTGGCACTCTTGACCTTGGCAGTATGCAGGGTGCCCGTGACGGTAGACATGGCAGAATTGCAGTCCTGCCGGCTGCCAGTAATGGACACTGCCACCTTTGGTTCCAGAAGCTTGTCACCGGCAATGATGGAGGCTCCTGGGCGTTCACTGCTGCCTGCCACCAGCGAAGGCACAAGAAGGCAGGGAGCCAGCTGCCCGGGCCCCTCGAGGGAACTGCTGGGTGCCTCCAGCGCCCCTGAGCTCTCTGTGACCAGGATGAGGTGCTCTTTGGTGAGGCTCAAGAACTCCTGTTCCACCAGCAAGGAGATCTCATCTTTGCCACTGGTGAGCTCCAGAGGCCTGCAAACAGGTCAGAAAGACAGACGGCTTTAGTGCCAGCTCCCTGAGGGTAGCTGTGCAGCAGGGCACAGGCCCCAAGGAAAGGGGATGGAGCAAACATGTCTCCAGGTGTGAGAAACCTATTGCTTTTTAAGAGAGAAAATGGACCATCAGTGGACTCCAAGGGGTTTCTACACCACACCAGTGGGCATAGTACCGAGAGCTTGGTTCTGGGAATCGGGACGCCTGGGTCCTCTCCCAATACTACATCTTGCTGAGTGGGCTGAGCCTTAATTTCTGTCCATCTCTCCCTGTTCAGTCATGCTCAGAACCCGAAGCAATAAAAGACTAGCAGCAAAGGGGACAGGATGGAGCCAACAGCTCTGAGAGTGGTGTCCAGAGTGCTGGGGCTGAGTCTTAGGAAGCCCCCAGATGCACTGGAGGATGGTTGGGTGAGAGCAGGGGACCTCAGGGCCTCACAGGCTGGTTCTGTCACTTCCCAGCTATGTGATCCTGGGCCCCTTGCTCAGCATCTTGGTCTCCTTTCTTGGTGAACAGGAATATCACAGAGACACTTCAGACCATGTCTGGCACAGTAAGGGCAATACAAGTGTCAGCTAGTATGTCGACACTTCTGTCAGCCTGGCTGGGCCCCTGGTCCTGAAATCTGCACAGTGGCTCCATGGATGCCCATGGCCACCTTGGCTGGCATGGCCCTCTGACCACAGCACAGACTGGGCCCCACTTCCTGGGAGCACCAACAATTTCTTGATCCCTGAACAGATTCACAAGCGTCTCCCTGTATCTAAACACAGGCCTCTACCTGCACCTCAGACCCCGGCGGCTCCAGCCTGGACCCTTGACGGCCAGCACCAGCCTGATGGGGCCTGCTGGTCCCATGGACTCTAGGCTCCTGGTTGCTGGCTCTGTCCAGGTGTGGGAGAGGGTAGCAATCCTGCTGGCCTGGCTTGTGGCCCAGCCTGCCATGCCAGCATCCTTGGCAAGGGGGAAGCTTCCTCCCCGGCACTCCCAGGAGGATCATGGTCACCCAGCTTAGAACCATCTGCTATCCCTCCTGGATGGGTTCCCATGAAGGGTGGCCTACACAGAGCATTCCGGAAACTGCTCAACGCTCTACCGCTGGTAGAAGGTGGTGAAAATGGCCAAAAAGAGGCAGAGGGAAGGACTAAAGCTCCCTGTGAGTGGAGCTTTAGGGAGGCCCTCTGCACATTCCTGCTCTGACAGCGGATTCTGTGGGTGGAGTCAGCCCCGAAAGTAATGACTAGGGAATGCGCCCAGCAGGGACGGTCCTTGCTGCTAATGCCCCGTGTACGGGCACACGCACGTGGACACACACACACACACACACACACACACACGTGCAGTGCAGGCACAAAACGACTCAGTCATCACACGTAGAACCAGCGGACAGTCTCCACATCTGACGACCAGCCACTGCCTATGTGCCGGGCATTAACCCCTTAGTTGCTGGGTCCTGATGAAGCCCAGAGGGTCCTAGAAAAGGTTTTGGGTAGCCAGGGCACTTGGGAAGCACAGGGAAGAGTCGAAAACTCGGGAGTTTGTCACTATTCTAACAACTGAGGCAACCAATGCCTCCTGACCACCAGCCCCCCATGTGGCCTCCCCAGGCCTGGAGGCTGAGAGACGTGCCAGGAAAAGCAGACTCCAGCCAAACAGACCGAGGTCAGAATCGGGCACCTCTGAGTATTTCACGTCAAATCCTGGAAACTCAAGGACTCCCCTGTGGTGAGGGTACCACACCTGTGACATGGGTTTGACACTTTCAAGTGCCCAGACGCTGGGTGGGATGGGAAGTTGGTGCAGTAACCCCTGTGCGGGCTCAGCATGGACACGCACCAAGGAAGCGCTGGGCACACGGTGGCTGTCAGTGATACAGTGGGAGCAGACTGGCCCCGGAAGCTCCCGGAGGCCATCAAAGCCGCGTATGAGGCAAGGCAGTCCACTCTGTTCTCCCCCTCTTTCCCTTCCCTCTCTCCTCTTCCCATCCTTTCCTCCTTCTCGCTCTAGACTCGGTCTGTAAATTGGCCGCCCTGTCCTGCCGCGTGCCTGGGAACACCTGGAATAAAGAGACTGCCAATCCATGGCCCCAGGATGCTTCATCAGCACCCTCAAAGGGAACAGGGGAGTCTCGAGTCACAGAGACCAGATACTTGAGGGACCAGTTTTTGTCTCTCCCGTGCCTGCCCCCAAACTTGCAAAGCAAGTTATGTACCAAGAGACCTTCTGAACTGGAAAGACTCACCACAATTATGCTATTTTTTTGGTTTTGTTTTTTGGCCGTGCTGCGCCAGGCTTGCGGGATCTTAGCTCCCTGACCAGGGATCAAACCCGGGTGCTCGGCGGTGAAAGCATGGAGTCCTAACCACTGGACCGCCAGGGAATTTGTCAACTATGTTAATTTTTAAAAATTGGGATAATGGTATTGTGGTTATATTTAAACAACAACAAAAAAGGGTCCTTATCTCTTATAGATACATACTAAAGTATATACAGATAACATTATGTCTGGGATTGGCTTTAAACTTAACCTAGCAAGGGGAGGGAAAAGATGGGGGTGGGGGAATAGATAAAATAAGATTGGCCCTATGTTGATCATGGCTAAGGCTGGGTGAGGGGTACATGGGTTCATCACATACTAGTTGTTCTATTTTTGTCTGTGTTTGGTTTCTCGTTTTTTTTTTTTTTTTCTAAAATAAAAATGTTCTATAATAGACGTACACACAAAAGTCTCACCACTGAATCCTTTAAAGTATCAGCTCCAAGGAGAAGTCAAAGCAGCTTCTAAAAGACCCACAGGGCCCGAGGTCCCTGTACCAAAAGCTACCCCACAGGCAGTCCCTTCTCAGCACCTGAGAGGATACTCCTACCCCTCCCCCACCCGGGAGCCAGGCTGGCAGAGAGGACCCAGCAGAGGCTGAGTGTGAACTCCTGTTCATATTCCCCGGTCATCCTCCTCTGGACACATCATGGGGGTCAATGGGCCTCTTAGGAAGCTGGCATTCCCAGAAGGGGCAGGGCAGTGCCAAGAACAGAGGGGCCCACCCTGGCTGTGGGTCCCCCATGTGTCCCTGAAAGGCTGGCCCGGAGCACCTGGCCCTCCCCAAGACAGCCCCTACAAACTCCTATTTCCTTTGCATCTGCCATGAATCCACTACAGGCCAGACTGGAAGCCAGGCATCCATATATATGCTTGCATTTAATCCTCTCTACGCCCCTGGGCAATAGACAATATCATTCTCACTTTACAGATGGGAAAAGTGAGCCTGAAAGAGGCGAAGGACCTCGTCGCTGCGAAAGTGAAGAGACTGGTGTGAGGATGCTGCCGGGTCCGGCTGGCTTCCTGACCTCCTCCTACCCCAACCCGGCTTCTTTTCCAGGGATAGGTCTCCAGCGAGGTCCACCGGCCCCTGCTCCGTGGCTGGGCTTTGTTCCCCAATCTGAATTCGATCAGGGATATTGCTAGGATCATCCCATCACTCCAGCCTGTGGAGGATCATCACAGTGAATCCTGAGCCTGTCATCCATGGCATTAGCTGTCCCTGACAGCTCTGTGTCAGCTGCATGTCTGATGAGCACACCTTCTGGGTCCCCCACCAAGTTATGGATAGAAATGTTGAAGGGGAGAGAGTCCCGGGCTGAGCCTTAGGGACATTGCTGGAAACCCTCCCCCCCCCAAGTCTGACAGTAATCCTGGATCAACACTTTGGGGGAATAAATCAATCCAGTCACTATCATCCCATCTCCACTTCTCCAAGACAGCCTTTATCAAATACCTTGCTGCAATCGAGATTCAGCACACAATTACAAGTCTCTGAGCAAGGGTCTCCCCTACCTGTCCTCTCCACCCCCAAGAAAACAAGATTCGTTTGCTCTTTTCTGTTCTAGAAAACCGCATGCCTGCAGAGCTAAGACATTCTTAGAACTTAGATCAAACCATTCCCCCACTTAAACCCTTATGTGAATTCTCACTACACATAGACTAAAAATCCCAACTCCTTTCTGACCCCCCAGCTCACCCCACAAAGTGGCCCTGTTACCCCCTCCTGCTTTGACGACTCTTCTTCCAGCCACTCTGGTCTTATAAATATGCCTTGGCATGTCAAGTTCATTCCAACCCCAGGGCCTTTGCACCTCCTTTGGATGCTAGATCATCCCTTGACTGATTCTTATTAGGCACTCTACGCTCCATCAATCTGTTTATTTTCTTCCTAGTGTTTATCACCATCATATAGTGTTTTTTTATGTCTTTACTCCCTACAACAACTCATCCTCCCTGAGGGCAGGGACTGTATCTTGTTCACCATGGAGGCCTCAGGACCTCGACCAGTGCTGGGCACATACCTCCAGCTTAGTAAGGATTTGTTGAATAAATGAATAAACTGGCTCACGAACTTGTCTTCACCCTTGTCCATTTCTTGAAACTCTTGAAATCAAGAGCTGTGTTGCCAAACTGCCCAACTCCTTCAATGGTTGCACCCTGCCTGCAACAGATTCTATTTCTGCCCTTCCATCTCATGTCCCACCTTGGGCCTGGCACCCCTGTGAGCTGACCAGATGACACTGACCAGCCTGCTTGGCAAGGTCCTAAGAACTCTCAACCCCTGTAAGTCAGTCCCACGGCAGAACCCACACAGACCCTGCCCAACTCTTAGCGACCACTTTGGGGCTCACAGATTTTTCCCTCTCCCAACAACTTTGCTGGGTTCCACATCGAGCCTGCCCGCCTGCATTTCCTGGTATCTATCTTTTTTCCTCTCTTCTTAAGTAGTTTTGCCGATGCTGGCACCTCTCCCGTGCTATTTGCTTTCTGCTTTGAGTTGGTGAAAAGCATAAAATCTGCCACAGACTCTATCACAGTGAATCATTCAGGGCTGTTAACCCAACTCCCAGGCGCTGACAAAGGAAGCTAGTCAGAATTGGTGCTGGGGCCCCAGCTGCTAGCACTACCTCTGCCTTGCCTGCCTCCAGAAACGATAGGTGTCTGATGGCGACTCTGTACACGGGCACCAACGCATCATTTCTGCATTTGCAGTGTATAGAGTCATATAAAAATAAAGGCTATTGACTGGCTGGCACCCCTTCCCAGAATAATGACTAAGCAAGCATGCTGTTAGCTCCCCGACAGCAGTTCTGTATTCATGATAACACAGAGCAAAGATGAAAACTGCTATTCATCTGAGCCAAACAACAGAAAAATGCAAGCAGAGAATTGTTAGTGCTGGAAGAGGACACCAAAACAACTATTTTCTTCCCACTATGGCATTTCAGATTGATGACAAACACGGTACCCAGGCCCGGTGCCCAGGCAACATGGGTGGTTGAAGACTGAAGCGAGGGAAGGGCTCTGGCTCCATCGGGAGAATGACCTCCTGGCTGGGGGTGAGACCGACTTCACATGTCTGCGTGGGTGGGGAAGCAGAGCAGGGCGGCTAAAAAGCTCAGCGCCTGGAAGGAGGCAGAAACTGGATTCAAATTCCCACTGCTTAATGGAGGCCGGCCCTCACGCAAGCTGTCTAATATGTCTAAACCTCAGGTTCTAGTTCACAAGATCAGAAGGAGGAGCATTTACGGAGAATGAACTAAGCAGCCAGACACTGTGCTGAATGCTTCCCATGCAAAACTCGCATTTTAATTCCCACAACAGCCCCAGTGGGGTGGCGTGAGGACCGATTACAGTTTTGACCCTATGGTAGCTCCCACCCACCTTGGTTCAGTAACAAAGCAGAGATTTGGAAAGTGCTTGGGCATTAGGGCTTAACTTCTTGTTTCTCTTGGGACTCGGCAACCTCCACATGGACGAACCCAGGAAAGTCTGCTGGAGGATAACACATCCCGTGGAGAAAAACCCCAAGGGCCTCAGCTGACTAGCCAGACCTGGGTGACGACAGACACTGCAGATGTGTGGGTGGGCACGAGGCACGTCCCGCCAAGCCCACCCAAGCCTCTCCCAGAAGAACCACCCAGCGGATCCCAGCCCAGACTTCTCAACTATGGAAATGGGAGCTAAGTAGGAAGCTGTGGTGCTGAGCTGCTAACCTTTGACGTGGTCTGTTACACAGTCGGCCCTTAGTATTCACAGGTTCGACAATGGTGGTTTCAACAGACTGCGGGTGGAAAATACTGGGAAAAAAATTCCAGAAAGTTCCAGAAAGCAAAACTTGAATTTGCTGCACACTGGCAACTACTTACATAGCATTTACATTGTATTGTACAACTCTTTACATAGCATTTACATTGTATGAGGTACTATAAGTAATCAGGAGATGATTTAAAGTATACGGGAGGATGCGTGTAGGTTATATGCAAATACGATGCCATTTTATGTAAGGGACTTGAGCATCCGCAGCTTTTGATATCTATGGACATTCTGAAACCAATCCCCTGTAGATACCAAGGGACTATTGTTTATCAAAAGCTAATGGGCACAGAGAGATACAGTTATCACAGTTTTTAAATGAAGAAGCTAAAGTCACCATCCCCCAACTGGCCCCCATCCTCACTTGACCAAGGCTGGTGGACATTTCTGGGTCTTCCTGTCTGCTTGGGGAACAGGGACCCATCTTCAATGCCCCTGGAGCATATGTCACAGCACCCAGGATGGTCCCTGCCCAATGTGGAGGGAAGGGACACAGCCACCTCTGTCAAAGCTACCTGGTGTCTTCATCTTTCCTCTCCTCCGGAGCTAGGATTCACTGAACTGCCCTGGGTACACACACCATAGCATGCACACACATACACGCCAACTTATGTGTGCACACACAGCAGTCACGTACACGCACATGCACATATCCCAATCTATATGTGCACACACAACCCCATACCACAGCTGTGCACACATACACACTAACGCATATGCATACACATATAAAGCACAGCCATGTACACACACACTCACCAGTGCACATACACACACCCAGGCACACAGCTGGGCTACAACCACACACACCTGTGTGCACACACACACACCACAGCCATGCACACACACACACATGCTACAACCATGCCCACACACATACCACAGACGTGCACACACCCACACACGCAAACACACCACAGCCATGCCCACACACCTCACAACCGTGCACATACACCCAGGCACACGTGCACACACCACCGCCATAGCTTTATAGAGACCCAGCAGGAAGAAAGAAAGGGGGAAAAGGAGGGCGGATTCCCCTATCTCACAGCCTGGGCTGACTGTTTTCAGTCTACGGTGGGGGCGGGGGAAGGGGGCAGTTGAGAGAAACTGCAGATTCAGTCGCCATCCCAGGGCGTCCCAAAGGGACCTGGAAAGCCACTGAGTTCCACCTGCTGGCCCTTCTCTGGTAGGGGTGTTGTGGGCAGCAGGCCTTCAGAAAACTCTGATTCCCACCCTGTCTGTCCTCGGCTCTCCAGGCTGGGTGAGGATTAAGTGAGATGATGAATGTGAAAGCGCTCGGTAAACTGTAACGGGCACACTATGCAAATGTTAGCGGCTCTGACGGAGAGATGTGCGGTGCCCAGAGGCCCGCTGACCCTTCGCAGCCCAGGGCCTGGCCAGATGGGGGTGGGAAGCCGGGAAGTGGCTGAAACTGCGCTCACCTGCACCGTGGGGATGCTGACATCGCCCGGGGTGTGAAATCCCTCAGCTGCCCGAATGCCACGCCTGGACTAGATGTTCATCTCATTTCCTAGCAAAGGCCTTCACACAGAGTCGAGTCCATTTTTACAATGCCCCTGGCATCCTCTTAGAGCGCAAAAACGGTCGATCTCCTTCCTTCATGCTTTTTTTGGAACACCTCTTTCTCAAAGCGGTGTCCCTTTGAAGCCTAAGGTTCCATCATCTCTGACCGCCCCCCCCAAGTATCAGAGAACTTCCTACAAATATGCACAGGAATCCCCTGTGGTGCTTGTTTCAAATGCAGATTCCCTGGGCACTCCTGGGGAAATGGCAGTTCAGTTGGTCAAAAATGGGGCCCAGGCATCTGCATTCTGAGCCAGGATCCCTCCTCCACCCTCTGCCCCAAGGCCTGCAGTTCTGGTACGAATGATGCACTTGAGGACACACATCCAGGTGTGAATTTCCCTTCAGACACTTCAGCTCCCCTCCCCACCCCGGCCTGTCCCTCAGGGCAGGTGGGACAGTCTTCTAAGATAGATTGGCAGGTGGGAGTGAGATCTTCCACTCTGCCCCCTCCTTGACCCTCCATCTGTCTGGAGGGGAGAGAAGGGAGTACACAGAGGCAGGCAGGGGTTGAGCCTTGGACTGGAAGGGCTGGGGGATGGAGAATTCAGTGAGCTGGGGAATCAGTCAAGAAATACTGGGGAATAAATACAGCAATAAAGGAGCTTCGGCTGGGAGCTACAGAGTGATTCTTATTGTTCAAATTATCTTTAAAACTTTTCATTTGAATCTGTTTAATAAGAGGAGGCTTACCCTAAGGAAGAGGTATTTTTTTAAATGTGACTTGGGAGCTGAATTGGAAAGAACGTTGCAACAAAGATATTAAAAAGGGGATTAAACCAAACCACCAGTGGCCCATCTCTGCAGGCTCCTACAACCTGCGACACAGCTCCCAAAACCATAAAATTAAATTAAAAAGGGGGACATGGGACGTGGGATGTTAATCATGATTCATCTTCCCTTCACTGCTCATGGCTCCCGGTGTTAAGCTGAAGGAGGAAGGGCCATTCTGAATGGCTCCTGGTGCAGGGAAAGAGCTCTGGTCTTAAAGCTTCACCAGGTCCCTATCCTTGCTCTGCCCCCTCCAAGCTGGATGACTCTGGGCAAGTTGCCTAACTTCTCTGAGCCCCAGCTTCCTCATCTGTAAAATGGGAATAATATTGACCATCAACTGGGAAGGGTTGCTAAGACAATGGGATAAACAGAAAATTGAAAGACAGAGGCTGGCACATATTAGGTGCTCAAGAAAATGTGAGTTCCCTTCTTAAGCTTAAGGCAGAAGGAGGAAGAGACCTTGCAATGTCTTGGCTTCCTGATATCCCGTCCCTACGTCACTCAATGCTTCCTCTGATGATTGTGACTTCCGGTTTGGATCCTGACAACCTCTGGGCCTCACTCTCCTCGCGGTGGCATTTTTATGGTTCATCCATCATTCACTTACTCATTCATTCATACACACTGCATTGTCACTGAGTGCCAGGAACTCGGCTGGGCACTGGGGAGACAGTGATGAGTAAGACATGGTCCTTGCCCTTAAAAAGCCGTGGTCAGGTGGGGGAAGAAAGACTGTTGCCACCGACAGCATACAATACATGTCAGATGACCACCTCATCAGAAACCCTATGCCAGAATGGCATTGACACCTCCCACTGGGACTTTGTGTCCTCTCCTCTGGCCAACGGTCAACGCAAGAGCTGGTTATAAACTGACTCTTCCATTCTATTACCCGCCTATAAAGACTCCTACCGTTGGGTCCTCAGAGCTAAGGAAGGATTTATCTCTCCTGATGACCTCTCCTGCTTTCTCTTCTTAGATGATATGAGTTATAGAAACTGACTGGTATATTCCCACTGTTTGCCCCAGCTGCCAAGAGTCTCAAAGCAACATGCTGGCCTCCACCGAATACTTTTCCTTAGCTTAGCTTTTCGGGTATATAAGTCTCCGCTCCCCATACCATTCTTGATTACTTAATCCTTGTCATTTTGTCCTTGATAGTAATGATAATAGGGTGATGATGAACTTGAAGTCCTTATTTTCTGCCAGGTACTGTATGAACTTCGCACACAATAGTCCTTTAGGGTAGTCACTATGACTTTTTCCATCTTTCAGATGAGGAGAATGGGACACAGAAAGTTTGAGCAACTTGGTGACAGCTAGGAAGTATACCGGGATACTCCTTATTTTATTGTTATCTGAGCCACCTTTAAACTCTTAGGAAAGAGAGGGGATATAATTGTTTATTTAAATTTTAAAAAAGGAACATGGAAGACGGAGGAAGGAGAAATGTTAAATGGGGTGAGCAGTGAAAAATTTACAGAATGATACACTAATTCCAGGTCTTTAGGGATGGGTAAGATTTCAGTAGACAGAGAGAGAGATGGAAGAAAGGCATTCCTGGTAGTGAAATAACCTGAGCAAAGGTAAGGGAATGTGCACCTGCTTGTGGCGCATCTTGGTTTACAGAGAGTCTGGAGAAAAGCAGCCAGGTGTGCACCTAGAGATGTAGGTAGGGCCAACTGCAGAGACTCTTTCAGGACCAGGTCAGGGGGTTCAGAAGACAATGAGGAAGCCATGGAAGATGCCTGAGCAGTGCTGTTGATGTGCTTCAGGAAGATGAAGCTGGTAAAGGGTGAAGGACATCCAAGAGGGAAAGGAACCAGGCACAGTAAGATGAGACGATCTGAAAATGGCAGAAGAGAGACCTGCAGCGAAGCAAGGAATCAAAAACCATCATGAAGGCAACTGACAGATGTGTAAGGAGACTGGAGGAGAGAAGAGTCAAGGGCCTTGAACCTCTAGCTGCAGCACTATTTGTGTACTAATTCACTTGACAACTGGGATGGAGGATGCATTGATGTCAATGTGATTGGGGTCATAGTAGCTGCTGAGACCCAGCCCTGGGAAGCTTAAGGGAAGGGGACACTTAAGTGTCCATGAGAAAAGGATTCCAACCTGGGGTCTGGGGTTTTCTGACATTCTAAAATGTCAAGGGATGTGAGGATGTGTTTCAGGCAAATGGGTGTCCCACCCAGGTCACGTGTCCCCGCAGTGTGCTCCCAAAGCACTGGTACTTCATCCTGACTTTTATCCTGATATGTGTGATCTGCCCTCCTCAAGACACTGAAGGTCCAGGTAGGAGCTCAGAGACTGTCCTCATCTTTTTCACCACTGTATTGCTTTCACACTTTGTCAGGCATGCACAATAAATATTTGCTGAACATCATTGTTGAACATGGACTTGCGTCCATCCCACCCACTAGACTGGTAGCTCTCAGAGAGATGGGCTTCTGTCCTACTTATCTCTGTGTCTCTGGGACCCAGCACAGGGCCTGCCACCCAGAAGGCAACTGTGAATGTTTGTTGAATGAATCCGTAAATGAGGGAATGAACAAATGCCATTTCACAGTCAGGGCAATGGAGTCAACAGCAAATCCAAAACCCCCATTCGAAGGCTGTGAAGTTTTAGCAACAGGGGGATTGGATGAGTAGGTAATCCTAGAATATGAGTCAGTAAGTGGCTTTCCACAATTCTCTCAGCCCAAATTTAAGACTAATTAAAAGATAACTGAACAAGAGTCTGGAGTTTAATTGACACTAGACAGAACTACTGATTTCTCCCTCATAGCCCATTTCTCCCCATTTCTTTCCCACCTCAACAAATGTGCCACCGTCCAATCAGTGCTCAAGCCAAAAACCTCAATTCAGTTGTGATGTCTCTATCTGTGTGCCCCAAACCCTCTGCAGGCTCTTCTGACTCCTCTCAAAATATATACCGTATCCCCCACTTCTTCCATTTTCACTGCAATCACTCTGGTCTAGCCACCATCACCATCGTGCTCATCTGGACTATTGTAGCATCTTCCCAGAGGTCTCCCAACTTGCTCTCTCACCTGTCTAACAAACCATCTCCACACAGCAGCTGGAGACATCTTTAAAAACTAGTGAATGTGGTCGTGTTACACCCCCTTCCTAAAAACCTCCAAAGGTCTCCCATAACATGGAGAATCAAATGTGAACTCCCTACTGTGGTCCTCCAGGTCTTCTGAGACCTTGCCTGACTGTCTCTGGCATCACCCTGTGCCACGTCGCATCACTCCCCACACCCCAGCCGCTTTGTCCCTCTCCAAGCCCACTCACATCTCAGAGTCTCTGTGGTTTCTCTCCTTTCTGCCTGGACATCCTTCCTTAGATCTTCACCTGACTGGCTCCTTCTCGGTGTCCAGGTCTCAGCTCAAATGACCGCCTCTACTCAGAGAGTCCTTCCCTGACCACCCCGTCTCAAGGAGGTTCCCCCCTCCTAGTACTTTAGTCAGTTTTATTTCCATCAGAGCACTCTCTGCTAGCTGAAATTATTTGGTTTATTTTAATGTGTTTATTATTGGTTTCTTCCAACTAGAATACCAGTTCTTTGCCCATTCTAAAGTTATCATACTCTTTTATTTACTTTTTTTCTGTTTCTCTCCCCTACTTGAATGTAAGCTCTAGGAAGGCGGGATCTCATCTGGTTTACAGCTCTATTCCACTAGCTCTTAGCACAGAGCCAGGCACATAGTAGATGCTTAATAAATACTTGTTGAATGAATAACTGAAGGAAGGAAGGAATGAAGGAACTCAAAATGTGTCCATAGGCTGAAGTTGGTTTGTGGAGAAAAGTGAATGTGGTGTTAATTGCCATTAACAGGAATACAGAATATAGATGGGGAGAATCCAATCTGCTTGGATTGGATCATACCTGGATTATTGTACTTGGTTCTGGTTGCTGCATTGCCCCAGGGACCAGCAGTGTGGGCAAGAAAATGACCAAGTTGGTGCATGAAGGGAAACTTAGAAAAACAGAGATACTCAGCTTGTGAAAATAAGAAATCCTAGGAGGAGTGTTGTTGTCATCTTTTAATATCTAAAGGGTTATTGAGAGGAAGGCAGGGATAGATTTGGTTTGGAGCCCTAAGGGCAGAATCCAGATCAATGGGTATTAGTTTGATAGAGACAGATTTCAGCACAGGAAGAAAATAGTTTCTTGACAGTCAGGGTTCATAGCAAAGGAAGGAGCTACCTTAGGAAGTGGTGAGCTCTGCATCTAAGAAAGTGTACAAGTGGATAAGCACTTGGCAAGGATGTCGAGGAAGGGGTTCAAGCAGCAGAAGATAGCCTTCAAGATCCCTTTCAAACTTGAAACATCTGGGTTTCTATGATACATGGGGACAAAGTAAAAAAAAAAAAAAAAAAATCTGGCTAACAAGTGTTCTAGAGCTTACTTATCTACCTGCCCTGATAGCAGTTAGCATCTCCAAAACCCAAACTGGGTTTACAAAATTAAACAGTAGGCAGATTAGCTGAGAGGTTATCTTGTGGGCCTGAAGCCATCCCACAAATATGCTGGACAGCTCCCTGGATTTGAAATCTGTTATCTATGTGTGATCACTCAGAACATGGGACTGCCGAATATTTTGACTCTCCAAAAAGATGCCTTAATTTCTAGAAGGCAGCCAACTCTATCACGTAGTGGCTAAGATGGTCCTGGGTTTGTTTCCTGAAACTCCACCACTTCCTAACTGTAGGACCTCGGACACAGAAATGAACCCCACCAAACCTGTTACCTCATCTGTAAAAAGGATCTGATTGAAAAATAGGGGAGGGAGGAATTGAAACAAGAATGGCCCAAAGTTAATAATTAATGAAGCTGATTGACAGGCATTCATTATACTATTTTATGTGTTTGAACATTTGCATAACAAACAGTAAAAAGAGGGGGAGTTTAAAATAGTACCCACTTCATGTAATAATTGTAGGGCTTAAGGAAATCATCATCATCATTACTACAAGGAATTTTTACAAATCCTAGTTATTACCGGGAATGTTTAAATATCCCATTTAATCGTCCCAACAACACGATGAAATGCATAGTAATCATCTCCACTTGGCAGATGAGGAAACTGAAGCTCACATAAATTAAACAAATCCCGCAGCTGGCACAGGGCTGAAATGCGTTCTGCAACCAGAGTTATCTGATTCCACCATTGCAGCTGCCTTTATTTCAAGAACAGCTCACTGTGTTCTACTTGGTTGATATCTGCACGATTATGATATCATTTATTCATCTAAGGCAATGGTTTCCTAGCTCTTTTCTCATAGCAGAACCCTTTTTTCAAATGCAGCCTTTACTCAGAACTTCAGTAGGTAAAAAAACCCATAAAAGCCAAACAGCTCTGGCTGATGTGGGGATCAGGACCCAGCAACCAGGACACTTGACTCCAGGTTGCCCCTGAAGCACCCTAAGGTCTATGAGCATCATGTGAAAACCCCAGATTGAAGGCAACAAAAACAACAACCCAAACCCCTGAACCCTGAGAACTGCATTTAGGGACAGCCTCACTGGAATAAGGTAGCTTTCAGTTTCCTGTCCCCATTATATTTGATCCTCGTTATCAACTCTGAGATGGACAAGGCAAGGCATATCATCCTCCATTTGCAGATGAGAAAATTAAGGCCAAATGGAGTTAAGCGACTGGCCAAAGGTGTGCCAGTTCCGTTTTCGGCCAAGTGCAGACTGGAAGTAGAGTCTGTTTCCATTAACTCCGTGTGACCTGGCAGAGAGGGTGCAATCTACTGGAAATGGCCACTGACCCTTGGTCCAAAAAGCGGCCAATCAGCCCCTTGGCCATTGAGAGCTGAGCAGAGCCCCACAGGCCCCCTCCAAGGCCCTGTCCCAGAGCAGATGGCAGTGGGCAGGGGAGAGGGTCTCAGTACCACCGGAGGGCAGGACAGCAGGATTTTGGCTGTAGACAGGCCATTCCCATCCCAGCCGTGTACTGCTGAGCAGGGGGCAGGGGAGGCAATAACAGCCAAAGTGCCTTTCGCCTTCATGTGTAGCAAGTAAATAAGCCCAAAAAGGGTCAGTATGGAGTGCAGAACTGGGGAGCAGTTACGCTTTGCCTTTCTTGCCTCTTGCGTAGAAATCCCTGAAACCAGACTCAGCTCATAATTGCCTGAAGGGTTCCCCCACTCCAGAGCATCTCTGAGTTGAGCTGGAGCATGTGTTGGAAGAGGCAACACTTAATTATCACTTAGTCTTTAATTAGCACTTAATTATTAACACTTAATCCATCTGTAAAATGGGGACGCGAATACCTGCCTCGTAGGGACTCTGGGAGGATTAATTAATGTTTGCAGCCCACTCTGAGGAATGCAAAGCAGTAAACAAGTGCTCAATGGTGGCATTAATAACTCGCCAGATTTACTCGCTTTTCCTAACGAGGTCCTTTCTTCCCTGTTCCTCCCTCTCCTTTCTAATATCCGTCCCCAACAACATCTACCCAACTTTGCCCTGGTGGAGAAACTTTTAGCTCTGTGTTTCCCAGACACAGGATTTCCCATCCAGGAAATGGGCTATTTACAGCCATCTCCCTGCACTTTCATTTTCTGTTATGTCCTCTGAATATGTCAGTGCCTTCCCGGTAAATATTTTGATGTGCGCTCTGGCAGCGGCTTCTGTGGAGGCTGAATGGGACAGCTGCTCCCTGTATTAGGGAATTCCAGATGTGGTTTAACACCATCAGACTCATCTGTGCCAATGCTTAGCCTTTGAGGGCGGCAGGGGAGAAGGATCTTCTAGTTGCCTCTGGGGAAAGCCAAGGGCTTCTAGCCTTCAGCCCTGGCTAGGGTGGTTTTTCAAGGTCCTCAGATCTCCCTGGGAGTTGCCAATGCCTTTAGACAAGAAATGTCCCCTGAGTGGGCTGGTACAGAGGTAGCAGAAATACACAGCCCTGGTCTGGCCCTTCACTCAGGTAACTTCAGCATCCCAATCAACGCTCCTATTGGACAGAGGACCACGGTGGGTGGAGGAAAAGTACACAGCCTTTAGGGTTTAGCCAGACTGAACAACAGGTCAAAATACTCCCCCAGAGGGTTAGACGTCATCTCCTCCCCCCTCCCTTGGGTCACGTAAGGGGACACTCACTCTTCTTGGAAGCTGAGGCCATTGTCTCTTGGGGTGCCAGCCATGGGGGCAGAGAGCTGCTCCTTGGAGGTCCTGGGCTGCAAGGCCTCGGGCAGGCCCTGAACTCTCTTCCAGATTTCATGGCAAGTCTTGTCTAAGCTGTCTTGGGGTGTGTCCTGGTGGATCCAGATGTACCTGGGGAACGGCCCCAGGGCGGAGGGGCACTTGGCCACCAGGGCTGAGGACGAAGCCAGCCCATTCTCACTGGCCATCCTCTTCCTCTCTTTCCGGAAGGCCCTTTGTCCACCCAGGGCTCGAAGACAGGGGGACTGTCCACCACCACCCCTCATTCACCAGAAAGCGAGATGAGGATGGGGCAGAGGAGGTCAGCTCTGTCTAGCTGTCGGTCCAGCAAGGTGACTATGTTCAGAGGCCTTCGATTTGTGTGTAAGTGATGGATGGAGGACAGCTTTCTTTTGGGGAGGGGGTACTTCTTTTGATTTGTTTTTAGTTGCCCTTTCTTGACTTTTGCCCCCCTCCCCTTCTCCCTTAGAAGAAAATCTTTAAAAGTCAACAAAATACAGTAGCTTAGTAACTGTGGAATCCCCCTGAGCTCAGGAGCCAGGGCCCTGGGCAGGCAGAATGGCATCTGGGAACAGCTGGAAGGGGAGGGCTGGCTCTCCCCACAGGCCCTGGCACCCTCCCGTTGCCACCGGCCCCTGACTCCTGGCGGCGCCCGGGGCTCAGCCCATCATGGCTGGCTAAGCCTGGGGGATGACCTGGTGAGGGCCTGGCACACTGCTAGGCACCAGGCTCCGGGATCCCGCCATCAGCTTCTCACTGGGCCTTCACAGGGACCCTGCGCCCACCGAGGGCCAAGGGTCCCCGCCCGGCCGAGCCCCGCCTTGCTCGCCCCAACGCCCCCTCCAGTCCCCCTTTCCCGGCCGCTCCACCGCCCACAGGAACAGTCCCGAGTGCCCGGCGCCCGCTCCGGCGCCCCCAGCAGACACCTGCCACGGTCCCCTCCCTGGGCTGCGGGGTGGACCGGGGAAGGGTCCCAACGCCTTAAGAGGGCGCTGTCTCCGCGGGGGGCGGGGGCCGATTTGCAGTGCCGGTGGTGACTCCCACCCCCTTCCCGTCCAGCGCTGGAATTCCTCGCTGGGTTTCAAACTCAACGGCTCGGTGCGCGGGACGCCCCGCATTCGGTCTGTGCCCCAGGCCCTCCGGTGGGGTAGGGGCGGGGGCCAGAGGACCCCAGAGCGCTTTCCACCATTAGAGGTCAAGGGCACCTTGCCCCGGCTCGCCCTGCTGCGGGCTCCTCTGTACCCACCTGGATGCCTGCCGGTCCCTGCCCGGGGATCACTGATTTCACCCCTAACTGCCCTTTGACCAGGAGCTTACCATCTGCCAAGCGCTCGGCTTTGAAGTTGGTATCGTTATGTATTATTGTTCTACATTTGAGGAAACCGAGTCTCAAAGTCCTAAAGGGGTGTGTCCAAGGCCCACTAGGAAGCGGGGAGCTGGGGTTCCAACCCAGGCACCCCAGGCTACTGATACAGACTGGTTTCTCCAGCGCTGGACTCAGCGGTCCCTAGGGTGGGCGGAGGTGCAGGGAGAAGGTCTAAGCTAACAGTTTGCTGCTCAGTGGGCTCCGCCCCACACTGGAGGGGCTTCCTTTTTTTGCGGAGGGGGTGGGTACGCGGGCCTCTCACTGCTGTGGCCTCTCCCGTTGCGGAGCACAGGCTCCGGACGCGCAGGCTCAGCGGCCATGGCTCACGGGCCCAGCCGCTCCGCGGCATGTGGGATCTTCCCGGACGCGGGCATGAACCCGTGTCCCCTGCATCAGCAGGTGGACTCTCAACCACTGTGCCACCAGGGAAGCCCTGGAGGGGCTTCCTTAAACTCGGAACCCACATGGGACTTCCGTCTGCCCGGGGCTCTCTGGCCCCAGGAGTCAATGGTTGTTCCTCCAGTGTTTCCCCAGTAAAGGATGAGCAAGAGGACGGACGAGAAAGAAGAAAGAAGCCTGGACGTGAATAGATGAGATGGCAGCCTGTACATGTAGGGTTGAATCCTGACACTGCCCCTTACTAGCTGTGTGACCCTAACAACTGTCTTCACTTCTCCCATCCTTCATTCATTCCCCAGATACTGATGAGTATCTGTGCCGGTGAGTTGCAGGACAGTGAGAAAGCATGAAGGTGAACGAAACTGGCATGGTCCCTGCTCTCATGGACCCTATATACTCTCGTGGAGGGAGATAGATCGCCAACTAGCAGAGCAAGTAAATAAGTTATAATTACAGGTGAAATAAGGGCTCTTATGGAAACTAACCAATGAAGAGAGGCAATGGGGAGAGAAGAGGTGGCAGCATCGGAGGACCATGCAGGCAGGCCGCTTAGAGTAGGTGAGGTAACACTGCAGATTAAGCAGAAGGATGAGAGGGGTCCTTTTTTGTAAAACGGTGTTAAAAATTAGTAGGAAGATCACATTTCTGGTACATAGTAGGCACCTCATAAATCTGTGTTGGATGAATTCATGGCACACTGTATGGAGTACCTGGCATACCACAGGTGCCCAATACACAACCTTGCTCTTTACAGAGGGCCTGAGTTCCTGGAAATGTTGACTCTCAATTTTGAAATCCGAGCTTGATTCCCCTTTGATTTTCATTATAAAATTGAAGATGTGTTCCTTTGGGGAAAATTCTGAGGATGTAGACTGAATAAGATTATAGTTAAGAATGTAGAAAACCTTTTAAGATAGTGCATTTAAAGGAAAAGTGATCACTTCTGATGAAATATTAATAGTTCCGAAAATGTCACTCAGTGTTTGTGCTGCTTGGCATTTGGTTGGCTAACACCTATGCTTAGAGCAGAACGCCAGCGACCCTGCACCGCCCAGGCCACGGGATTCTGGAAAGTTAGCCAGCAGCTCACTCATTCCTTCTGTTCTTTGTCCCCTTCGGCGGGAGACTAGGCAACAGGGGCCAAGGATTGCAAAACAAAACATGAAATACACCAGGGGTAGAGAACAAAGACAGGGGTGTGTTTCCTGGAACACAGAGCTGAGATGTCTAGAAGAGTCTGCAAAAAAACTTAAGTGACAAACAGTATAGAGGTGTTTCAGAAAACTGAAAATAGAACTACCATATGACCCAGCAATTCCACTCCTGGATATATATCCAAAAAAAACAAAAACACTAATTCAAAAAGATACATGCAACCTAATGTTCGTAGCAGTATTATTTACAATTGCCAAGATATGGAAGCATCCTAGGTGTCCATCAACAGATGAAAGGATAAAGAAGATATATATATATATATATATATATATATATACAGTGGAATACTACTCAGCCATAAAAAAGAATGAAATTTTGCCATTTGCAGTAACATGGATGGACTTGGAAGATATTTTGCTAAGTGAAATAAGTCAGACAGAGAAAGAAAAATACTGTATGATATCTCTTATATGTGGAATCTAAAAAGCACAAATACAATGAACTAGTGAATATAACAAAAAAGAAGCAAACTCAAAGATATAGAGAACAAACTAGTGGTTACCAGTGGGGAGATGGAAGTGGGGAGGGGCATTATAGGGGTAGAGGATTAAGAAATACAAACTGTCAGGTATAACACAAGCTATAATGGTCTATTATACAACACAGTAAATATAGCAAATACTTTATAATAACTATAAATGGAGTATAACTTTTAAAAATTGTGAATCACTATATTGTACACCTGTAACTTATATAATATTATACTTCAACTATGCCTTAATGAAAAAATACTTAAGCGGAGTACTTAGATCCCGTATAAACAAACCACATCTAATCTGGTAGCCACTAGCCACATGTGGCTATTTTAATTTTAATGTAAGTAATATTAAAATTTCAGTTCCTTAGTTACATTAGCCACATTTCAAGAACCATGTGTGGCTTGCGGCTACCATTTTGGACAGCACAGAGAACACTTTCATTATCGAAAAACACATAGACTCTAGAGCCAGACTACCTGGGTTCAAATTCTGAGTTCATGTTTCCTGGCAATGTATCCTTAGGCAAGTTACTCTATGCCTTGGTGTATTAGCTTTGTAGAGCTGCCACAACCAAGTACCACAGACTGGGTGGCTTACTCAACAGAAATTTATTTCCTCACAGTTCTGGAGGCTAGAAGTCCAAGATCAAGGTATTGGCAGGGTTGGTTCCTCCTGAGGTTCTCTCGTCGGCTTATATACGGCTATCTTCTCCCTGTGTCTTCATACGGTCTTTGCTCTGTGCATGTCTATGTCCTGATCTCCTCTTCTTATAAGAACACCAGTCATGTTGGGTTAGGACTCACCCTAAAGACCCGATTTTTACCTTAACCACTCTTTAAATGTCCTATCTCCAAGTAGTACCTCACATTCTGAGGCACTAGGGGTTAAGACTTCAACATCTGAATTTGGAGGGACACCATGCAGCTCATAACACTTGGTCTTCTCATCTGTAAAATGGGATGACAATAAAGAATATCTATTTTGTAGAATTATTGTAAATGTCCTATTACTACTTAATTATTTAACAAATGGAAAGCCCCTAAAACAACACCTGGCACAAAAGAGACACCTAAAAGTGCCGTATATTAGTTTTCTTGTTGATTACATTGAAGGGCATGCCATTGGAGTTTCTCAATAACAGCTTCTGTGCTATGTGTAGGGAGGGAGAACTTTAGCTGTACTGGGGAAATTTGCTTTGTGATGGAGGAATGGACTCGAATCATCAACTAAGCCTTTCTAGGCTTTGTCCGTTTTTTTAGCACCAACCATGGCCAAAATTGTGCAAGGCACAGGGCTAGGAGATGAATAACACCTCTAGCCTACACATTGTCACAGGAAGGGAGCAAAGCATTCCAGAAGTGCCTGCTACACAGCAGGTGTGGGAAAAACTGATATACTATGTGCCCAGCACGTGAAATGGTGTCCAGGACCATTGACTGCTTCGCTTCCAGCTCTAAAATAGGCAGGCACCAGGTTTCACTATTCTACCTTCAGCACCTTGAACAGTGAGTTCAATTTGTGAACCCCTATTACCCTGAGCAGCTTGTTTCACCTCTTTATGCCTCAGTTTGCTCATCTGTGAAATAGGGATAATAAAACACTGACCTCATAGAGCTGTTTTGTGGCAACTGAGATAATACACGAGCTGTGCTTAGAATAGTGAGTCTGGCACAGGCATCGTACCCAATGAATGTTAGCTATCATTATTTACGATTCTGGGATTCTTGCTGTTCTATTTGAAGCCAGGAAAGACTCAGGAGGAGACAACTCTCCCTACCTATTCTCCAGCCGAAGCCTCTCCTCACGTGGCTTCCATCACAGACACAAACACTGCTAGGGTGGAGAACTCAGAAAGGTGGGCACGACCTACATTCTTTGGTGATTCACAGCTTACTCGTGGAGGCCCTGTCCGTCCTCTAACATAGTTTCAACACCCAGCTCTCACCATAAATATCTCTTTCTGGCTATAAAAGAAAATTGAAAGGTTTTTTTTTTGCCATTTTGCTTTTGCAAATTTTTGGCCATGAATAATTTATTTAATTTATGGTCAGCTATGATTTCTCACCAATCTTGGTGCCTACCTGGGAAATCTTGTGTGGTGAGAAAACTCCAGCCTACCAATTGTTATCAGATGCAATGAAATTTTTATGACTACCAAATTCAACAGTTAATGAAGTTGACATAATGGTACATTTAGCATTTAGTTAAATATTTACTGATTTCAATGTTGCAGTTTTCTTCTTTGTACTGTGGAGCTAATAACAATAACACTTTCAGGCCTCAGACATTTTGCAGGACCCTGCAAAGTACAGTGACATGATGCCTAAGGCGACATGTTATCTAGAGTGGATTACGCCTAAAGGGTCAAACCGCCCAGAGGGGGCCCCATGCATAGGGAGACTGCAGGCAGGCTTCTTAAGGGACAAACCCCAGAACAGGAGGAAGAGAGGAGGGTGCAGCCATCTGTCACATGAATGGGCCTCCCCTGGACGTTGTCCCAGGAACTGAACCTGACTTCAGAGCAGCCAGCCCTGGGAGTTCCCTGGTGGTCCAGTGGTTAGGATTCTGGGCTTTCAGTGCCGGGGGCCTGGGTTCGATACCTGGTTGGGGAACTAAGATCCTGGAAGCCAAGCATTGAGGCCAAAAAGGGAAAAAGAAAACAAAAACTAGAGTAGCCAGCCCTTTCCAGGACTTTGGAAAGGACACTAGAGGATTCTAGAAGCAAAGCTGTGGCTCTGGGATTCCTCTTTCCTGGCAGCACCATCAGCAATCCCTACCATTTCCACAGGGGATTTCATCCCTTATTATTGCCTCCAATCCTTGCCTGTTTGTGACGAGATTGTTAAGAGCTTGGGCGGTGGAAGCGGGCACACTTGAATTTGAATTCCTGCTCTGCTACTTACTGAAGGGTGGCTTTGCACATGCTCAACTTCTCTGGCATTTCATCATCTGCAAAGGGATGGAAACACTAGACAGGTATGGAGGGGGAGAGTTTCAAAGAGGGACATCTACGAACGTTCTCAGCACAGTGCCTGGCGCACGGTGTGCCCCCATAAAAGATACCGATTATTGTTGTTGTTATTAGTTATTAATGTAAAAATGGGGGCTGATGGGATCTCCATTTAAAGTTAGGGGAAAGGAAAGCCATAGTTGGCGGAGGAAAAGAATATGACTTGTCAGCGGTGGCCCGGTAAGGTGGCACCAGAGTTGGAACGCAATTGGTCTTCCGCTTCTGCTTTGGCCTTCCTGCCAGACCCCTGTCATGATAGGAGCCCCAAGAATCCCTGGAGAGGCTCTGTACGGGGTCCCTCTCAACTAGAAGCTTGGTGTTCTGCCCTTCCTTCCCTAACTTCCAGGCCTGGACGTTGGTCACCAGTATGCATTCATTTAAGATTTATACTAGAGATGATTTGAGGCAGCTTTCAGATTAAAAAGTAAAAATTACAGCATCGAAGGATCAAGCAAGAATTGACTCCACCTAAAGAAAGCAGAAGGAGTTGCTGCTTTCAGGTCCCTGAATTGGTCAGGATGCATGGAGGTAATAAGGTAATAAAACTGGGTATTCCTATTTGTCAGCTAAAGCAAAAACGGAAACACGTCGGAAGGCAGAGTTTTTATTTTCTGACAGCAGAAAATACACATCTTCATCTGCAGAGACAAAATGTTTCCTAGAAATAACCCCAAGCGTGAATTTATCATGGGTCCTTGTATAAAGGACACTGAGTGACATAGTGGGCAATATATTCAATTCTGTTTTCATAAAGACAGAAATGCCATTAAGTTGGTCAGTTTCTCACATCAGGGTTCTCTGAAGACAGAGAGCATAACATTAAATCATAACCCAGAGAAGGCATTTCTTTAAGGAATTCAGATAATGGAGTCTAGGAGAGACACCTTTGGGTCCATTCCACAAACATTACCGAGCACCTACTCAACCATCCATCCATCCATCCATCCATCCATCCATCCATCCATCCATCCAGCAAACATCTACTGAAGGCCCATCATGTACCAGTCACTCTGAACCGCACTGGTGAAGATTGCTTGTAAGAGCTGATGCCTGGACTGAGGTTTGAAGGACAAATAGGAGAACGCCAGACACAGAAGGAGGGGAGAGCGTGCACAAAGACCCAGAGGGAAGGGACAGAGAAAGCATGGCTCATTTCAGGAGTGCAGGGGCCTCAGAATGTCTGGAGCGAGCGTGGTGGGTGGACAGGAGGGAGACAGGAGTCACAGGAGAGAGGGGCAGCCAGGGGCAGGAAGGGAGGGTCTAGCAGAGAACTTGCATTTCACCCTGTAGGCCATGGAGAAACATCCGGGGAAGGCAGGGACGCTGTGAAATCAGGTTAGTGTTTTAAAAGAAAAGCGGCACAAAGGAAGACACGCTGGATGGGACAAGAGCGGAGTTGGGGGCACCTGTTATGCGGCTGCTGTCAGAAACCCAGCAGAGAATGTGGGGACCTGGCTAGGACCTGGGAGATGCTAAGGAGGCAGAATTTAGAGGACTTGGGAGCTGCCTGGATCAGAGACAGGGGAGGCCAGAATGATCCCCCAGGTTTCTGGCTCAGGAACTGGGTGGACGTGGAAACTGGTTCCTGAGATGGGGGACCGAGCAGAGGGGCAGGTTGTGGTGCAGGATCGGAAGTAGGTGAGTTCAGCTGCGAGCAGGCTGGGGCAGAGCATCCTGCAGGATATCCAAGAGCAGAGAATACCAGACACCACACAGGCACTAGGGACTCGAGACCTCCAGGAGAAGATTTCTGCCATAGGGAACTCCCAGCCCACTGCGGGGGGGGGAGCAAAAGAGAAAGCTGTCAATTACAGAGAGACTGGGGAATTGCAGAGCAGAGGTACGGTGCCCCTCCTGCCTGCCCTCCAGCACCCTGGACCGCTATGAGAACTGCAGATTCTTCTTGCTGGGTCTGCCTCCCTGCATTTGCCCACACTGCTTTCTTCTTGGAAGGTGCCAAGGTGCCAATTCCTTTTTTTTTTTTTTTTTCTGTACGCGGGCCCTCACTGTTGTGGCCTCTCCCATTGTGGAGCACAGGCTCCGGACGCGCAGGCTCAGTGGCCATGGTTCACGGGCCCAGCCGCTCCGCGGCATGTGGGATCTTCCCGGACCGGGGCACGAACCCGTGTCCCCTGCATCGGCAGGCGGATTCTCAACCACTGCGCCACCAGGGAAGCCCAAGGTGCCACTTCTTACCTGCCCCTCTCCCCAGGCTGAGCTAGAAGCCCTTCTCATTTCCATAACATCCTGTAATTCTCCCAGGGTCATTATGCTTTGCTGTTTAACTCTTTTCTCAACAAACTATCCATAGCCTGAAGGCGAGGACCAATGGTCATGTCTTATTCTTCTTTATATTTGTTTCCTCAGCACCTAGCACAGAGCCTGGTGTGCAGATTAATGTTTGTGGCTGCACAAATAAAAGAATGAGTGAGGAGTAAGCAAATGATACTGAAGAAAAAACATGGAGGGGTATAAGAGGGTTTTGCTAGCTGCTGTAACACACCTCAACATTTTGGTGTCTTTTTGCTGTTAAAGGTCATTTCTCACCTAACAGTCCAATTCAGGTGTCCCAAACTGGTGAGTGACTTTTCTCTGCAGGGTGATCTGGGATCCAGGCTTCTTCTATCTCATGGCTCTGCCATCCCCTAGGGACCCCAAATGCTCTGTATCCAGCCAGCAAATGGAGGAATAAGGGTCGGAGAATTTTACGGGGTAAAAGCCTTGAAGTGACATACACACCACTTCTGCTTACATTCCTTGGGCTAGAACCCTTGTCTTATGTCTGCACCCAACTGCAAAGGGGGCTGGAAAGTATAGTCCTGGCTAGGCAGCCACTTCTCAGTGATAAATCGGCACTATTGACATTTTTGGCCAAATAAACCGTTGGGGTGGAGGGGGGCTTCCCTGGGCATGTAAGGTGTTTAGCACCATCTCTACCCCCTAGATGCCAGTAGCACCCTCCAGTGGTGACAACCAAAAATGTCTGTGGACACTGCCCAATGGCCCCTGGGGGCCAAATCACCCCTGGCGGAGAACCATTGCTCGATACAGTGGAAGGGGAGGCGTACCGTTCTGATGTCCAGCTAGCTGGCCATGCTGCAAAGGGCATGTAACTAAGCAGAGGGTGTGTGCTGTGGGTGCTGGTTAGGAGAAGCTACCTGAAGGAGGTGACACTTGAGCTGAGTGATTAGGAATCATCTCCTCTGCACAGTGAGAGAAGGAATGGTATTGCACTCAGAGGAAGTAGCGTGAGTGAAGGCATAGGGGCTACAATAGCATAGCTGATTGGAGGAACTTCAAGTAGAGATGAGAGCCTAGCATAGCCCCTCTCCTGTGGATTATGGCCTCTGACAAGCAGAGGAAACATTTGACCTCTTTTGCCACTGACTCGAGTTCTGTCCCTTTCTTTGTTTCACAAACACAGGATTTTCTGCAGGAAATGCTAGAATTCAATGGTCCCAGCATTTGGTAGCACTGGAGGAATGGTTCAGACTGTGGGCCCTTCTCACATCCCCCTCCTGGTTGTGGGGCTCCCACAGCCTCCCCCAAGTTTGTCCTGGGCTTTTTCTTCCTGAACCGTTTCTGTCACCTTTCCTTGGGAAGCAGATCACTGTCATCTCTACGGTGACAGCCTTGCTCTTGGGAAATACGAGCTTCTGATCCATCGCGTTCATCATTTTCAAATCCCCACCCTCCACTCAGACCCCAGGCTTTTCCTCTGAGCCCTCGCCTTTGCTCTGTAGCCCTTCTCTGCCGTCCTACTCAGCCCTCAGCCTCCATTTCTGCCCTCCTTACTAGAGCATCCATTTGCCGGCTCATTTTCTCTCTCTTGGCTTCAGCACATTCTTTTATTTTCTTCTTAGGTCAGAATGAAACTCACAGGGCATCAAGAGTGCAGCCCCTACTTGAATCAGGCCAAGTTCTCCAGAGCACAATGTGACTATATCTGGAGACAGGGCTTTAAAGAGGTAATTAAGTTAAAACTAAATCTGTGAGGTGAGGCCTAACCCAGTATGACTGGTGTCCTTATAAGAAGAGGAAATTTGGGCACAGACATGTACAGGGGGAAGACAATGTGAAGATGTAGGGAAAAGACACGCCATCTACAAGTCAAGGAGAGTGAACTCAGGAGCCAACCTTGTAGACACCTTGATCTCGGACTTCTAGCCTCCAGAACCTGGAGACAATACATTTCTGTTCTTTCAGCCACACAGTATGTGGTACTTTGTTATTTGTTATGGCGGCAGCCCTAGCAAATGAATACACCTTGTACTTCCCCCTTTTTAAGACTAAAATCCAATCTCCTCATCATCCCCTAAAAGACCCTGAATGATCTGGCTCTGGTCCCATCCCCTCCCTCATCTCTTAGGTGTCCCCTCTTATTCACCTTGACCCAGACCCAGCTGCCTTTTCCATTCCCCCTCCCTTTTCAGGGCCTGGCTCTTCCTTTTCCCAACTCTTTGCATGGCTATTTATCTTAATTTTCAATCCCACCTTCAAGGTCGCCACCTCAGAGAGGCCTTCCCAGACCACCTATTTAAGGTATGCCCTGTGTAGTCCTTCTCACAGCAACTATGAACTTTTTCTTTACAGCAACTTTAATTAGTAACTTTATATATAATTGTGTATTTATCACCTGCCTTCATCGAGCCATGGACAGTTCACTCAGGTGTATATATCTAGCGCAGTGTCTGGCATGTAATGATGCTCAATTACTATTTGTTGAGTAAGTCAATCTTCACCTCGTCAACGTATCCAGGCTTCAGGGTCCAGCCCAATTTCTACTTCCCTCCTTAAACTGGGCTTATTATGATCTCCCAAGTCCAAGAAAAGCTTACTGTCTTGATATGCCTTTGTTACTGTCTGTAACATGCCTTTTCTGTCCTGGCGATTAGCACTGCCTGGGTGTGTGGGGGGGGTTCATCTGTGTCCCGCATCCTCCCATGCAGGACCGCACACTGTGCATCTCTGCGTTGCCCACAGCACAGGCTGGCACAGGGCCCAGAACTCAGGAGGCCTCAGTAAGTATATGTGGACACAGATAGATCAGAGAGAGGGAGGAATGGTGGAGGAAGTGAGTAGCTGGGCCAGTGTCAGGAATTAAAAGGTTGTCCCTGCCCTCCACGGCCCCCAGGGAGAAGGATGACAAATGTCCCATTGCTAGGGAGGGTTCTGGGGTAAACATCAGCTGTGGGTTGCAGCCACAGAGCAAAGTTCTGGGGCTGAGGAGGGAGTGGGGGAAGCCCACTGGCCTGGAGCCCCAGAATTATAGAGCAGCCCAGACTCTCTCCCGCCCAGCTGTGGGCTACAGGGGAGGGCTCTGCCCGCTGGAGCTCGAGGACCCCTCTGGCAGGAGAGGGGAGAGGCCCAAGCTTAGGAGCCAGGGCTTTCCCCCCAGGGAAGATCCCACCAAGAGCACCCCCAAGGCTGCCACCCACCTACGGCCCAGCCAGTCCCTCCCTTCTCTCCAGCGCTGGCGGGAAGGCCAAGGCTTGGCTGGCTGAGCCCTCTCTTTTGGGGGCTGGGCCTGGACAATGGGAAGCGACAAGCCCCCTCCTCGCTGCTCCGGGGACATAAAGCAGGCCTTTCACTGTGGAGTTCGGTCGGTTCTTGGCACCCAGCGAGGCGGCGTCGGGAGGGGCGAGAAAGCCAGCCTGTTGGGGGTGGGGAAGGGGCCCGGCGATTCTGAGGACGCTCACCGGCCCGGGGCTACCGGGCTGGCCCCCCAGCTGCGGGATGAGCTCATACTGGGAAACCGGAACAACTTGAGGTGGAGGAGGGAGCCGGGCATCAAGGGAGCTGGGAGATCGGGAAATCGCGGCTCCGCACAGCAAGTTTTTTTGGGGGAGCAAAAGGACAGGCATCCACTCCTCCGGCCCTCTCCGCCGCCGACCCCACTCCGGTCGTCAGCCCCATAGCCCTTTCCACGCTCTTTCCCGGAAATTCCCACCGACCGCGGGCCATTGCCCCCTGGGCTTGCAGATACTAGAGCTCCGGCTTGCCAACCCCCCTAAGCCCCTAGCGCAGCCTCTCCCGGGTGCCTCGGGCAAAGGGGGAGGGTGTTCACCCGCTAGTGCCTTTCCACCCCGCGCGCCGGGGGGGACCTCCTCCCCAGGCCCTGCCCCTCCTGCTCCCCCCCGTAGCGTCTGTTCCCTCTCGCGGAGAGTTTGGCGTAGACAGCTAAGGAGCCATCGTGACTGACGGAGGAGCCTAGGAGAGACGAGACAGAGACGGCGACCGAGTGGGGGTGGGGGATCGGGTGGGGACCGGCGCTGAGTCCTTGGGGCCTGGCGGCAGCGGCGGCGGGAAAGAAGTGGGGAGGGGCCCAAGCCATTGGGAGAAACTCGTCTGGTTTGGGGCCAGGGCTGGGAGGAGGAGGGTAAGGATGAGAAGAAGCCGGGTCCGGTTATTTAATTTTGAGGATAAATTGCACAAGTAACTCTTGCACCGTTCCTCTACCAACCTCACTTCCCCTCCCCCACCGCAACGGACACAAGCACGCCTCCCTCCATCCCGAGATTTTGCCTTAGGGTAGGGGAAGGACGGAATTGAGCCAAACCCGCGGGTTCCCCCACCCCCGCCCCTCCCTCCCTCCAGTTCTTAATCCTGGGTCTACGCACACACACCCTTCTGGGATGGGGTAGGAGGCTGCTGCCACTGGGGCTGGTAAGCATCGCCCCACGCCCCAGATTGCAAGTTCAAAGCCACCACCCAAGATCAGCTCGTAAGAGCCGTGACTTGGGGAACCGCGTCCTTCTTTGGTTACCTTTTCCCAGACAGTATTCTAATTTCCAAACGTGGAGGAGGCGTGTGTGTACGTGTGTGTGTGTGTGTGTGTGTGTGTGTGTGTGTGTGTGTGTGTGCGCGCGCGCGCACGCGCCTGTGAGTGCCTGTGTGTCAGTATCACTGTGTGTGTGCGCGTGTGTATGTGTATGGGGGGGTGTATTAATGGGTGATCTTATAAATGGAAACCAGAGAACTGAACTTAAAAGAAACTGGTCAATTGTAAAACAAACAGGAATAAACAACCCTTTAGATGTAATCTGTGGTTTCTCTGGAGGTGGAGGTGGCGCTGAAGAGGAACACCCGCCCCCTCCCAATATTTTCTCCTTTGCTGCGCCTCCACCCCCAGCATTTGGAGCGGCGGAGAAGCGGCTCCGGAGTGATTAATCCGGGGATAATTCACCCCCCCCGCCCCCCGGCGCGAACCCCCCGAAGCGGGATTGGAGCGAGTCATTTCCGAGAGCGCAGCGCGCCTCTCCCCGGCCGGGCGGACACTTGGTTCATTCCAGCCGCAGAAGCTCAGAGCTCCCGCGTACCGGGATTTTTTCCGAGCAGAAAAAAGCTCCAGAGCTCTCCTGACCTCCTTTCTCCTCCACTGCGAGGGGAGCCTCTCCCTCGGCGCTGCCGGCCGCGCCATGCCGCGCTCGCGGGGACGGAAGCAGGGGCGCTGCGGCTGCCCCGCGGGGAGAGCTCGCGGCGAAGCCGGGATTTCGGCGCTTGTGCCGGGCGCCGGGAGCCGCTGGGGCCGTCCGCCGCCGCCGCCGCCGCCGACACCGCCGCCGCCGCCGCTGCTGCTGCTGCTGGGCTGGGGACTGCTCAGCGCCTCGGCCGCCGCGGGTAAGTCCGGCCGCGCCGGGGAGCCGGCGGCCGCCGCGCGCCCCACCCGAGCCCCGAGCCCCGAGCCCCCCCATCCACGACCCGGTCCCTGTCCCTTCCCCCCACCCTCCGCCTTAACCTCCCGCCCTCCCAAACGCCCACCCACCTGCTCAGGATCGCCTCTGCCCCCCCCTCTTTTCCCCCCACCCTCACCCGTCTCCCCGCCGCCCTCACCCTCACTGCTACCCACACCCCCAGCCGCAACTTGGCCGGATCCGGCCACGGGGCCTGGGAGACAGACCATCCCCGCCCGGGGTTGCGGGGCTCCCGGACCGTGGCTTCAGTTTCTTCAGCCTCCCAGCCCCCAAGGTGCCAGGCTTTTCCCAGATAAACTTTCCTGGAGCCCTCCCCGCCTCCTGATCCTCGTTGGCACGCCCGTCCTGAGGGCTGGAGCGGAACGGCGCGCCCCCTCCCCATTTGCGCGTCTGCAGGGTCTGCCCTTCCCTGCCCCCGCCCATTTTTCTCGCAACTGAAGCCCGCGCCCCCGCCGGAGCCGCCCGGAGACTGCGGCCGCCACCCCCCTCCCCACGTGTCCCCCTCCCTGGGCGCTCTGGGCTGGGAGGGGGGTCAGCTGGGCGGGGGTCCAGAGCACGCCGAGCTGGAGGACTCAGGTGGGGGCTGGAGGGTGCTGAGCGACGGGCAGGCGGGGGCGGGGGTTGCGCCAGGGGGCGGGAGAGGGAGTGTCGCCGCCAGGCTCCGCGCTGCCACATTGCCTTCGGTTTCCACTCCGCGCCAAAGTGCCCTTTCCCGCGCCCTGCTGCAGCCGAGCGCCGGGTCTGCGGCAGCGGCGGCGCGGGCGGCGGGACCTGCTCCCGGCGACCGAATCGGGGAGGGGGACAGACCTGGCGGGTGTGGCGAGTCCCGGAACTTTGCCGATGTGTGGCTGCAGCTAGTGGACCGGGAAGGCACGCGGACCTTGGAGAGAACCCAGTCCCCACTGGGAACCACTGGCCTCGACTGCTGCCCTTCCGCTTTACCCCCTGCACCCCTCCGAGGCTCAGCTCTAGCCACAGCCTAGAAAGTTCTGTGTCCCCGGGTGGGGACGGGTCCGACGGGCGATGCCTGGGGCCGCATTTTTATTTAGCCTGGAAGCTGACACCCACGGGGGGAGAAAACCCGTAACACCTGCTGCCCAGGCTTTGACTGAGAGCACCTCCGGCCTGGAGCTGTGTTGGGTTTCTTATTTACTTATTTATTTTGTTTTTGTTAAACCACCGATTGAACCTTTGAAGGCTTGGCCTCAGCCATCCGAGCCTCTAGGTGGTCCCTTTTTGGAAACTGCGACACTTCCCTGGAGAGCTCTTCTGTCCACTCTGGGCTCCAGCATCTTGTGAGCCGGTGCCCGCAGACCGTGTCGCCAGCTCCTTAACCGGGAATGTTAGGGCTGCTGGTCGGGAAGGGCGCCCCGAGCCAGCCCTAGCTCTCCCATCCCTACTTGACCGGACTTTCTCAGGTTCCCCTAAGAGTCATAGCGACCGACACCCAGAGAGGGGCGCCCGCGGTGCGCGCGTCTAGGAGCTCAGGCCTCGCGCACACCCACACCCACTGGGTGGCTGTACGGTTCACAACGACGCCGCTGGCCACCAGACTTGCCACATGAGAGGCGGGGGTACCGCTGGTACTGGCTGTCAGGCCTCTCAGACGTGTGTCCAGGAGCGGCCTCTGCTCTGGCTTAGCAGACCTGAGATTACCCCTAATATGATCCACCTGGTTTTCTGGCTCGATTTGTCCCTGCCCCTTGGGCATGTCATGCCCCCAGGGAAAGAAGAAGGCCGCCTACTGGAGCTTGCACACTGCTGGACTGTGTTGGAATCCTGCCTTGGAGAGATGGGTTGGCTTGCAGCTCTTTGGTTGGCAGAGAAGTTGGGGGTGGGAGTGCTGAACGACTTGGGGTGGGGGTGCTTGCTCTCTTGTGGGCGTGCTCTGGCTTCCCATCCTGTATTTACATGTGCTGTCTGACCTTGCCAGCAGCAGAGATTTGGAAGTGGACTTGGTTACAGATGATGGCAGAATTTGGCGCATTATAGGGGGAAGCACATTTATTTTGTGTTCTCTTCACGCCGTTGACTTTAAAAGATGCTCGGGACTGCGCTGTCTCCCTTCCTTGGCCCAGTGATGACTGGATAAAATGAATATAGGATTTGAAAGGAGGAGCCTCCTTACCTGCCTTCAACTTGGACACTCACCCCTTCCATCTGTGCCCTCACACTTCCCCTACCCCCAGCCTCCCTAGAGACCTTCCAGCAGTTACCTCCTCCCCCTAGATGATAGATCAATCACTCTCCTGTCTTTCGTTTTCCCTAAACAACTTAATCTCTAATATAAAACAAGCCAACCAGACTTCTTGGCCCTCTTGACCTTTTAGCTCCCATCCCATCTTTCTTTCTCGTTTACAAGTTAACTCTCTTCAGACGAGTCTTGACCTCACCTCCTCTGTGACCATTCACTCCCTGCTGACTGGCTTCTGTCCCCAGAACTGGAACTCTCTAGGAAAGATCGCTGATGACCACCTTAATCGCCAAACCCATCTGCCTTCTCTTTCTTTCTCTTCCTTTACCTCTCTGAACTGTGAACACTTTGGATTACTTCTTTTAAAATTTCTCTTCCTTGGGCTTCCGGCACACTGTGCTTGGCTGATTTTTCTCCTACCTCTTGGCTGTTCCTTCCCAGTTTCTAATAGTAGCACTTATTCCCCTCTTGAAAGTCTGGCTTCCTGCAGTGTTCCATTCCTTATGCTTTTCCTCATTTCCTCTCACTCCTCCCTGGGTGAGCTCATCCAGGCCCATTTCTTCCACTACCACACTCTGAAGCTTCCAGACAGATCTCTCCTGCCAAGATGCTTCTCCCGATGTATGTCTATTGGCTTCCTAGCCCACAGAAGCTCTGGCTCTAGACAGCCCGTATAACCGGCTGACTCTTGGACATCTTCACGTAGATGTTTCCCTTCCAAAGCAAACTCATTAGCTCTGCACCTAACCTCCAGTATCCTCCATGCAGGCTGGTGGTACTGGCAGCTTCCCAGTTACCTAGCTGGGAACCTTACGATCATCCTCAACTCCTTCCTTATCAGGTGGCCATCAAGTTCTGTCAGTTTCATTCTCTCAAATGTTCTCAAACCTGGCTACTTTTCTCCAAATTAAGCAGCTCTGAGCATTGAAAAGACTGTTATGCTTCCCATTTCTTTAATACGTAATTTAAAATAAAGGCACTATTAAACTGTAAGTATAAGGATTTTTATACTTACAGTTTAAAGTTCTGATTTTTCCCGTGCTAACCACTTCATTGCTTTAAAAGAAATCAAATATCAAATTATTTTTAAAAAATTTCTCCCTGCGTTGCTTGTTTTCAGAGCCCTCTTAAAAACTGGACCACTGACTATACCCATTGTTTGATGACAGTACTAACTGAATTGTTTTCAAAGTAGTTATTTATCTGCCTCACGTATTGAGCTGTGAGCTTCCTGAGGGCAGGGACAGTGCTTTATTTCTCTTGGCATCCCCAGCACCCAGCTCAGGACCTGGTATAGAATTGGTGGCTGATAGATGGTTGTTAAATCAACAGATGATTTGTTAAAATATTTTTTTCTTGGACAGTTTTCTAGGGGCTGATAAGCCTAAAACAAGAGTTTTAGGGATCAAAGAAGCCAGCTGGTTTGCAGAGGTAATGCGACAACAAAGCCACCTGATCCCCAGTTGCTTTCCCCCCAGAACCAAATGTCACAGATTGGTAAGGTAGCTCCTTAAGTTCCAGAACCAATGCAAGAACAAGCCCTAAGCATTACCCACCCCCCACCCACCCAGGAAAGGCACCAACGTATGGATTTGAACTTCCATTTGCAATTGAGCTGTGGGTTTATGGTTTGAAAAGAAACTGACCACAGCAGAGGGTGTTGACCATATCCTGGACTGGTGACAGTGTAGCTTTGTCGAAGGTGAGGCTAGAATGGTGTGGAAAGGCACGGGAGAACCAGATTGCCAGATTGGCTTGGACACTGCAAGGTTTGGGTGTGTCCAGAAGAGTCCAGCAGGTGGCTTCAGCGACACCACCTTGCCTCATGTGTCTCGTCTGCCTCTGTTTCTTCATCATTGTCACGCCAGCAGGATTTAGGGACTTTGATGGCTCAGCAGAGCCAGATGTTCCTTGTTGGAGAACTAGCTGATCTTCAGACCTCCCCAAGGCTCAGGCTGCCTGCCTGCAAAAGGGACAAGGCATCCCTGTGTTTTGGAAGGGATTAGAAATCAGAGATGCAACAGGCCCAGCACATACATATTGATTGTGCCCATTGAATGGAAGATGGGGTTGGAACAGGAACACTGAGGACAGAGGACTCGGCCAGGAAGCCTGTGTACCTTCCCAATATCCTCCTTCACTGCTCAGAAAGCTGTCTGGGTACCCAGGGGAGTGACACTAACAGCTGATGTCTGTTGAGTCCTCACCATGTGCTGACAGCAACCCAAGCACTTGCATGTATTAACTTGACCCTCACAGCAACCCAGTGAGGCCAGTAATATTATTCTCCCCATTTCATCCACAAAGAAACAGGTTCAGAGAGGACACATAACTTAACCACACCCCTAGTCAGCCACAGATTGAACCCAGGCCTGCCTGACTCCAAATCCTTTACTGGTACCCACCCTGTTATCTGATTTCTAAGGAGACCCAGCTGGTGCTACCCCTGGAATCCTTCCACACAGGCTGCCTATCTCTGTCCTGCTTTTCCCACTGGGCTGTGCCCATCAGTTACGTTGTGATGCTTTTAGCACTTGAGCCTGGATCTCAACCTTCCAACTCCTCAAGCAGCCATGGTCCATCCATCTCCACCACAGCTCCTGGAGGGTCACTACAAAGCCATCCTTGATTTGCTTCTAGTTCCAGGCACCAGTCTCGACTGAACTCTGCTGTGAACTCTCACAACCCAGGTTGTAAAACTCCTTGTATTGTAAAACTCATCAGGACATATCGGGATTTCTTGTTTAATGAGACAATGTCTGCCTTTATTCCCTAAGGCTCTATGAACTCAGGCTAGCAGTGTAGCCCAGATCACAGCACATAGCAGACACTCAATAAACACCTGTTGAAAGGATCAGAGGCAGGTTCTCTGGAGCCCAGGGTTCCCTTTCTCTATGACTGTCCTTTTGCACATTCCCAAGGCAAGGGGCTTGGAGGAGTGGGATGCCATGAAGGGGCATCCCCGGGTGGGAGGCGGCCCTATGTCCTTCTGTATATTACTAACAATAGCTGTCCTATACTGAGTGTTGGCTTAGTGCTTTATAGATATTCCTATTCAATTCTCACAACAATTCAGGTACTATAATATCACATTTGAAGAGACTGAGACTCAGAAATTAAACAGTTTGGTCAAGATTATAGAGCAGATAGGAGAGGAGACAGGATTGAACCTCAGGGCTTCCTGACTCTAGGGCCCATCCTTTTAATTCATGGAAAGCATCTGTCACAGTGCCGGACCTGTCGTTAGCATTCAGTGTATGTTAAATGCTGCCACCACCTCTACTGCTGCTACTATTGTCCACTTGCTTTCTGCACCAGCCTCTTAGAATTCTAAGAGAAACAGTTCTCATCCTGTGCCACTCTAAGATGCCACCAGATGTATCAGCAAGAGTCTTTCCTCTCTGCTCCTCCTTAGAACCTGGCCGACTCACCCACCTATCAGCTCATGCTAGTAGGCCTGTTCCTAGAGGGGTGAAGAGGGCGGACCCTCTGGCTCCCCCTAGAGGTTGGAGAATGTCACTGACACTGCCTTCCTCGGGTTTCTCTCTGAGTGGGATATGGCCTCCCAATCCCTCCTCTCTGTCTGCTACCGAGATTTTCCACGACAACAGGGGAACATCTGGGTGAACCTGAAAAATGGAGGGTTACCTCAGAGTTTTCCACCTCAAAGAGACACTGTCTCAGGATTCAGCGGCTTTGAATAGAATTCGGCTTCCCGTTGGGCCCACAGAAAGCCAAGGGTAGGCTATGCAATGTGGGTTTCTCAACTTGAAAATAGTGGTGTGGTTCTTAGAGCTCTTTCCTGGTTCTTGTAAGTTAAGAGGAACATGAAACTCATATTTATTTTCTTTCTGGATGTGGGAGCTCAACCCCCTGGGCTGTCTTTTCATACCCCACCTTTAAAGATGAGATTCTTTTGGGGGGGGGGCTGTACAAATTCAAGACATAATAAGAATTACATACTCTTTTTAGAGCATGCTTTTGATTCCCTATCAATAGATTAAGCATTTTGGAAGTTGTTTGAAAAAAAATAAAGATGAGATTCCGTATCTTTTTTCCCTCCTCTTCCACCCCAATACACACTTAATTCTTAGATCTCTGGGGTCCTTTGGCTTTCTCATGTAGTTTCACATGACATGAAGAATGGTCATGCCCTGTATACATTAAAAAATGAGAACTTTGGCCAAGCAGGAGATGGGAGGGGAGCGGATGGAATGGAATATGATGGGGTGGGATTGGAGAAACAGGATAATTTGAGATGGACTGAGGTGAAGTAGGAAGGAGTGAGTTGGGGTAGGATCAAGCATGGGTTGGGATGTATATTGAGATGGAACAGTTAGAATGAATTGGGATGGACTGAGATGGGTGGTGGAATGAAATGGAATAGGATTGAGTAAAATATGATGGTTTGAGGTGGAATTGGGAGATATAAAGTGTTCGGGGGATTGACTGGGATAGGACGGAGTGAAGTGGGATAGGATTGGGTCAGAATGGATTGGGATGGGATGGGATGGGTGGAGTTGGGTTGAGGTAGAGTGGGACAGTCGGGATATGGTAGAGTGGAGTGAATGAGTTGTGGTGGGATGGGGTGAGATGGGCGTGAGTTAGGGTGTATTGGGGTGGCTTAGGTTGGGTGAACTGGGAGGGGGGTACTGGGAGATGTAGTGGGGTTATATAACCAATTGAGTGGGCACTGTGAGGAAATGGGAAATTAAGGAGGGTACCAGAAACAACCTAACCTTCTCCACCTTATTGCAGCATCTTCATCTTCCTCCCCAGAGCTCCTCAGTTCCTCATTTGCCTGAACTGTGAAATTTCTAGCAGATAGAAAGTCCCCATCAGCCCTTGGTTCCACACTGGTGTAGATTCTAAAATGCTGGTGGCTCCACTCTCTGCTCTTAGGGGTCATTCTTCAGGGAGAAATGGGAAGTCCTGTGTGGCCACCACCATGAACCCTAGCAGAGAAATATGCCAGGCAAAAGGCAGGAGCCCCAGTGCAGCCCTTGTCAAGCCCAACATCAGAGAAGGGCACTGTGCCCACCCTGGAGCTAGTGGGGTGGCTGTACCCACAGAAAGCAAAGTTCTGGGTAGTGTAGGGGTTCACGTCTGTGGTCCCCTCTTTTGAGGAGTTTCCCCACTGGAAACTGCCTTTCACTTTCTACCTATTTGTTTCTTATTGTTGGAAAATTTTTAACTGAATTGAGCTCTAAGGAGATGTCAATTCTGCCCTGGAGAATCATCATTATAAGGAACTCTTGTGATGCTAAAAATAATGTCTGTGTAGTTAAATTACTGACAGCACCAAGATAACTCTTAGAAACTTATTTGAGAATCTCCCATGTGGTCTGGAGCAGAAAATAAGGGCTCATATTGCAGCACAAATAGCCTTCCTCCCTGCCCATGTCTCATTTATACTCAAGTGCAATTATAATCCAGAAACCTCAAAAAATTATGTGTCCATCTTCTTCGTTTTCAAATAGGCAATAGAATAAGGTCCATTATTAAGTAGCTACATCCATTTATTGATTGAAAGTAAGCAGGTGTGACAGCTGTAACTTGAAAGAGAGAAGGCAGAAACTTTGAAACAGACCATTTGAGATACAAGCCAATTATCAGAGAATGCGTAGGCATTTTGTGCAGAGTGATTGATAACCCTTTCTGAGATGAGCAAGTGTGGTAAAGTCGACTCAGGCCCGGGAGGTTTGTCTGCGGGTTGCTGCCTAACTCCCCACCCCAGCCTGAGTCTTACCACCTCCTGCCCTCATCACTCCTCCATCGCCATGTCAGGGGTAGGAGTCAAAGGTGGAGAGAGGCTCAGAGACTGGGTGAGGCTTGGTGATGGTGCATGGGGCCTCTGGCACATTACTTGGCAACAAAAAGGAGGTGAAAGTTTAATGATTTATTTTCAATCCGTGACCAACAAGGACCTACTGTATAGCACAAGGAACTGTGCTCAATATTCTATAGTAACCTAAAAGGGAAAAGAACTTGAAAAAGAATAGATACATGTATATGTATAACTGAATCACTTTGCTGTATACCTGAAACTAACACAACATTGTTAATCAGCTATACTCCATTATACAATAAAAAATAAAATAAAATAAAATGTTCCTAGCATGAAAACTGCCCCTTCAAGGATGGCACCCCTCCCCCCAGGGACCTGTGTTGCCCTGCTCTCCTGGCCTTTGTCATTTGTGCAGTCCTAGAAGGGCTGAACCATGGCAGATTCATAGCTGAAAGGAACACGTTCTGATATATTTGACATGTTTCTTGAACTTTGGCCTGAGAGTCAGGAAACTAGTCTTCCAGCTGTGGTCATGCCTCTACATCTCATTTCTTCTTCCTGGGTCTGACTTCCTTGCCTGTAAACCGGAGATAATAATACCCACCTTGTCTATGTAATGCTGAACTTGGCATTATTTAATCAACCAAACAAAAAGGATCCAGAGATTTTAGAGTAGGTCACCAGTGTAAGTCCCATCCAATGGGAGATCCTGCCCAGTGGCCAGGCTGGCTTGGCGTGCCAGGGATGCGAATCCACCTACCTTTGCAGACAGCCTGCCTGGCTATGCTTCAGGGCACAGGGTTAGTGGATGAAGGAGGGTGAACTCACTCAGCTTCCTGGCCCTTATCCATTCTTACCCTCCAACTGGCTGATCCTGAGAAATTGAAAGAGAGGACACGAACAATTCCCATCCACCGCCCATCAGACATCTGCTGCGGCCTTCTCCCTTCCCACCCACCCACCTACCCCGGGGCAGCATCACTGAGCTCAGGCTGGGAGAGGTGATTGCTAGGGCTTCATATTTACTAAGACATCCATCCAGGGGACAAGATTTGCCCCGAGGCCTTTTAACTCTAGCAAGATGGAAATTCCCTGTGTTTGAGGACCACTGGGACTCACATCTCCTGTGACATTTTGTTTCAAGAAACATGGAAAGAGGAAAATGTAACAAAGATAGTTTTCCTGGTCATGTGGAAGGCACTACTGGGTGTTTTTTGGTTTCTGCTTTTTTTTCTTTTTATTTGAGCATGACATGGAATTAACCTACCCTCAGATCATGACACTTTATGATCATCTATCTATGAAAGGCTCCTTTCTTGTTTTACTTAAAAAAATTTCCTTCCTTTATCCCCAATCCCAAGGCAATTGTTGCCTTCTCCCATCAGTACCCACTCTAATATATTTTATATATATCTTGAAATATGCATGGATCCTTATAAAATATGTAAGGTTGTTTTGTGTGCATATGTAAATTTACATAAATGATAGTGAACTATAAATTTCATCGTGTCTTGCTTTATTTACTTGGCGCTGTATTCTATAGATCTAGCCCTGCTCCTTTTATGTGTCTAGTCCTTCGTTGCATTATGAGTTGTGCATCCATCACATTGTCTATATCCACTCCCCCTGGGAATAAACCCCTGGCTTGTCTGTAACTCCTCCTGACTACACATGAAGTTCTGAAGAACATCCTTGTACATTCTCTCTTGGGACCCCATGTAAGAATAACTCTGGGCTATACAGAGTGGAAGATGGGGATCCCTGAGTTAACATGTTGATTTTCTATGATATGCCATAATATTTTCCAGAACAGCTGAGCTAGGGCTCATTTCCACCAAGGGTGCACTAGAGTTTCTGTCTCCCCATGTCATTACCAATACCTAATATTGTCCACCTTTCTAATTTTTGCCGTTCTGATGAGTTTAAAGCGCCATCTCATTGTCTTGTTTTATTTTGCATTTCTCTGATGACTAGTAAGTTTGAATACCTCTTATATGCTTGTTAGCTATTTGAGCTTCTCTTTTTGTGAACTGCCTAGTCATACTCCTTTCCTATTTTTAAATTGGATTTCCTGTCTTAATTTAGAAAAATCTGGGTTTGATTTTCAGGAGTTCCTTTTATAGTCCAGATATTGCCCTCTGTCCATTTTAGAGATTACAGATAACTTCTCCCAATCTTTCATCTGTCTATTTTGTTTATGATGTCTTTCTTTGGACAGAGATGCTTCATTTGAGGTAGTCAGATTCATCAATGTTTTATGGAAGGCAGAAGTTGGGATATACGGCTGCACTGATGAGCTAAGGGACAGGGTGGGCTCCCAGGCCCACCCGGATCCATCCTTCTACAGGGCTGGCTCTCTGTTTGGAGGCCTTTGAGCAGTCCCAGAGCCTTCCTGTCCATACTGGGACCCCAATTCCTATAGGAAGTCTTTCTTCTGGCTCAAGGCACTTTGTTTTAGAAGGTGCCAGTTAAACTACAAATAAATTACTGGATGGGTGCCACACTTAGAGAATGTGAGGGATTACTTAGCCCTTCGGCAGGCATTTATAGAGGGCCTGTGCTGGGCCTGAGCTCTCAGATGCATTGGGGACCGTAGACAAGTTTCAAAGATAAGGGTACATAAGAGAGACAACTGCCCACATGTTCATGGCAGCATTAATCATGATATCCAAAAGGTGGAAATAACCCAAGTGTCTATTGATGGATAAATGGATAAACAAAATGTGGCATCTACATACAGTGTAATATTATTCACCCTTAAAAAGGAAGGAGATTCTACATTCTACAACTTGGATAAGCCTTGAAGACATTATGTTAAGTGAAATAAGCCAGTCACAAAAGAACAGATACTGTGTGGTTCCAGTTATATGAAGTACCCAGAATAGTCAGATCCATGGAGACAGAAAGTAGAATGGTGGTCGCTGGGGCTGGGGGTTGGGGGATTGAAGGGAATGGGGGGGTTGTTTTTTCAATGAATAGAGTTTCAGTTTTGCAAGATGGAAAGAGTTCTGGAGATGGATGGTGGTGATGGTTGCACAACAACGTGAAGCACCTTAACGCCACTGAACTGTACACCTAAAAATGGTTAATGTGGTCACTTTTAGGTTTTATATATATTTTGCCACAGTTAGAAAAAAAGAAGGGTAACTATCCGGACTCTAGGGGTCAGGAAGGTCTCCTAGAGCAAGTGATGTTTAGGCTGAGACTTGCAGGACAGATAGCAGAGAGCAGATGAAGAAAGGGAGCAGGGTAAGGATTCCAACGATGGAAACACCTGCACAGGCTCATGGTTGGGTGGAAGTGAGGCATGTTCAAGGTCTGGAAGTAGCTCAGTGTGATGATTAAGGGCAATGAAGAGTCTAGAGGGTTTGGAGCAGGGGTATGGCCCCATCAGCTTGGTTGGCTGGTGCAGGTCTTTAAGGAATGCGGTGATGATGAGGGCAGGGTGTGGTGTGGACCAGGGCAGTGCTGGGGAAGGCAGGTCTTGGTGCCCCTCGGGGAGAGGTCAGCAAGGAGGATATGAGGGCATTCTCTTCCTTCCTCATTTTTTTTTTACCCTGTTCCCCACCTTCCCAGAGAGGGTAAAACATCCACAGAACTGTCAAAAGTCCATGAGACCCACGTAATAACTTCTGGATTGTAAACCACTGTTCTGTTAATCCTGCCTCAGTGAGAACAGCCCACAACTTTCTGCAAGAAAGAAAGTTAAAATAGTTAATCTACCTGCTCGGGGATGACTCCACGGGCCGTTTCAACATCCCACCTCCTGGGGAGACCTGCTGTACTCCATCTTGTCCAGGTCGTGTGTACCCCTCCACATTTTGGTCATTCTGCATCCCCTGGTCCACCTCCTCTCCTCTTCTGACCTCTCCAGTTATCTCCTGCCCCTTTCCTTTCCTGCTCCCTCCTTTTCCCAGTCCTCTTATTTTCCTGACCCCGAAACTCTTCATTCTCATTGTAGAGCCATCCTTCTCCCACCCCCAGCCTCACCATCAGTTTGAGCCTCCTCCGGACCTTTGAGCCTGTTGCCTCCAGCCCCTCCTCACCTAGGACCTGCCCTCTCCGTGGTCTTTCCTTTAGTCAGGTTTCAGCCCACCAGCTCTGTCAGCAAGGAGGATTTTCAAGGCTTTTAGCTGCTCCCACCTGCTTAGGACCAGTGGGGCTGGGTCCTTTGAACATTCACTGAGCTCCCAGTGCAGTGGCCCTGGCCTGGGGGTCAGGGATACAAATACCATTTAAAACCAAGTGCCTTCCTCAAGGACAATTACAGGCTCCTAAAGACCCAGGGAACTCTGAGGGGGGGGAGGGGCAGCAGGGCAAGCTTCACCTAGGGGTGTAAGCAGGCTCTCCAAGAGAGAGCTGGTGTCCTTTGGAGGAGGATAATATGGGGGTAGGAAGCCCTAGGTAGAGGGAGTGGCCTGGACAAAGGCTTGAGGCAGGAAGCTGTGCCGGCGGGGGGGTAGGGTGGGGGGGTGGAGGGGGGCTGGGGGATGTGGGGGGTGTCAAGTTTGCAAGCCCCTCCATCAGCATCATTATCATGGAAGCTGGAATCGGTCCTTTAGGGAACACTTGGGAGATGCTGAGAGCTGTACTTTCCCCTCCCTAAACCTTGTGGCACTCCTAAGAAGGTGATGATTTTGCAGTTGAGGAAACTGAGATTTAAGGAGATTAAGTTACTCGCCTAAGACTAGACAACAGGGAGGGAGAGAGCCTAGATTTAAACCTGGTCTGATTCTGGCACCCACAGGCTTAACAACCACTGTTGTACCCAGGTTTCTCAGTTACAAATGTAGATTCCCAGGCCCTCCCTGGATCTTCTGAATCGGAGTATCTCGGAGCAGGGTGTGGAAGCTACATCCCTAATAAATTCCTTTTATTATTATTATGCACATTAAGTCTGTCCAGGAACCTCTTAAGCAAACAGCTCCCAACGCCTGAAGGTGGAGCCCAGAGGAGATGGGCCTTCAGCCATCCACTCCTCTGTAATAACCGTGGCCTTGACCTCACCCAGGAGTCAACAGAGGAAGGGCTTCCTGCTCCCCCTCCCCACTCCTTGCCTCTCAGCTCTGCCCTGGTGGAGCTGGGAGCTGGGACCCCGGGGGGGACCAGATTAGTGCTGCTGAGATTTGGTGGCCCCCAAGAAGAGGCTGGGGAAGCATACTAGCCCCACAGGCCTGCATCCCATACCTGAACTGCTTAGGACACCTAACAAAAGGCCTGTTGGTCAGGGTGGGCCTGGCAGCTCTGAGCTCCTGATTTACCACGTCCTTCCACCAGTGCCTGATTTGTTATGTGAGAAAGCAGGACACTCAGGGGAGTCTTATTATCCCCAACTTCCTTGTGTACTAACTCCTATTATTCCAGATTTAATACTTGAAGAGTGGACACAAAGCACTGAAGTGCCATTTTCCTGGGGCCTGTTGGTGGGAGTCAGCTGTATTTTAGGACAGAGGCGAAGCAGGCAGGCTAAGGTGGGGTGGCCAGTCGTGGTCAGGGTCAGGGCAGACGGGGAGGTTCTCCAAAGGGTGAGGCCAAGGCGTCCAGGTTTGTTCCTGGCTGGAGCAGGACTCAGCTGCCAGGGGAGGGGCTCTAGCCCAGTGGATGGACATTTAGGGAGTCTGTTGTCCCTGTGAGGAGCTAGGGACTCTGCAGAGAAACCTAGGCAAAGGGCCAGTTATGCAAATAGGGATGCTAAGACAGGAAGTACAGAAGTACAGAGACTCTGGGAGGCCAGGGAGTCGGGGGGTGGGGGGGGAAAGAGGGTGGAGGGGGTCATTCATTCATTCATTCATTTGGCCAAGTGTTTCTTGGGTTTCAGGAAGTTGGGTAGGGACTATTAAATGAGTGCCCTGAGAGAGAAAGATTTCATGATCAGTTGAATTTGGGAATCACTAAACCTCTGGTTTCCAATGTATGGTCCAAGGCTTTGCCAGGAAGCTTCATAGAATTGCAGCTTCACTATCCTGCCTGTAAAGGTCTATCTGGTGGACATGCTTTGCCTTTTAGTCCAGTGCCCCTGCCCCCTGGCGGAAAGGGAGAGCTCCCCTCCTCTGTGGGCTGAGACTGCGTGGTGAGAGGCAGGGGACCAGGCTCCTAAATGTCTCCGTCTCCCAACACAGCCCAACTTTGTTATGACTGGGCACGCGCTCCTGTTCTCCGAGTTCTTCCCAAGAAACTTGTATATCAAGGCACTATTTCCACCAGTCTGCATTTATTGAAAGGGGCATGGATTCTTTTCCCCATTTTTATTCCTAAAAGAAATATGTAACTGCCAGTTGTTTTGGGTCTGTTGGCCCTGATCGGCTCTCTCCCCACATCCCACCCACCCCGAAACAGTTATAGGGAAACTGTGCCACGGGGTCAGAACAAGTGCAGGAGGCCCAGGCTTCCTTCCGCTCTGCCCTCACGCAGAGGCTGGCAAAGCCACATCCAACCTGTGGAAAGCCCCTCCTTCCTACCTTTCAGCTCTCTGTTCCAGAGCCCCAGGCTCCTTCCCACCTTCTCGTGGCCTCAGCCTTCCTTCATTGCTCCCACGTTGTCTGAGTTGATGCCCTGATTTCTAACATGGGTGGCTCTGATCTTCCGCCCTGGGAAAAGGCATCTTCTTGGGAACTCACTCTTACTCCCTTTATCTATGGTTGAGACACTCCCATTCATTCCCAAGTGCACCTCATTGCATTTCTCCTTTCAAAGCAGCAGACAGTCCTGCCAAGGGGCTGAGGTTTCTCGGGAGGCCCTAGGCAGAGAGGCTGGGGAAAACAACACCCCTTAATTGTCAAGCCTGTGGGCCCCATCCCACCAATCAGAATGGACAAAGGGCAAGTGTGACCTCACTGACTGGGTTGAGTTCCAGCCCGAAGCAGGCACTTGGCATTTGTTTGCCTGTGCATTTTGATGGTGGATAAATGCTGTTTCTGTTAGGCTCTTTGAAGTATGGAAAGTAGCTCACAAACTCTCATTACTGCCTTTGAAGACCCGTAGGGGTCTGGGAACCCCAGGCAGGGCTCTGATCTTGTCCAGTGCCTCCTCTGTACCCTCCCTACCACGCCTTTCTTCCCCTCTCAAATTTGGAACCAGACAGAGTGAAAAACAACAAGAGGAGTCAAATGGAGAGGTCAAAATGTCAGCTCATTACTGATGGAGCTGGTTGGAGAATGTGGCTTTGGATATGCGGCCAAAGCGGCTTGTTAATACATCACTCTTGAATGGGAGAAACTTACCCACCCATTCAGGGGCAAAAGGGGACAGCCTGGGGCCTCCCTCACAGGGGCCAAGCCTGCTGGACTAAGTTTAGGGAGGTGCGAGGTGGGTGGGGCTGGGCTGAGCTCGCCAAGTTCTTCCCCCGCCCCCCCCCCCCACCCCGCAACTCACTATTTAGACAAGTCACTCCCCTCCTGCAGGGGGCGAGAGTGAAGGGTCAGGGAGGCCAGAGAAATACGTGTCTGCAGTACTTTGTCCTCTGGGGCATGGAGTGGGAACGTTCTCCCCTCTATGGAGTTGCGGCTTGGGGGGAGCACGTGCTCTCCTACCTGGCCGTGTTGGATCCAGGCCAGAGCAGGTCAGCATCGCCTGCAGCTGAGGGGTGGGGGTGGGCAAGCATGCCTGTCCCTCCCACCCTGGAGGGATGGTTGGAGCCCCATCCACTTTGGGCACAGCTATGGATGCCAGCCAGCCTTGGAGATTTCTCAAAGCCCTTACCCAGACCTAGAGGAGATGTTGACTAAGACATTGATCGTCTGGCCCCCTTGTCTCTGTGACATATTTAAATAAGAAAATAAATTGTTCATTTTTCTTTTCCTTTCCTCATCTCCTGGAAGAGTAGATGCAGAATGTGCTTCATCCAGGTGAATTTTAGGAAATGAGACTGCTGTTTAAAATGCCTCTGCTCTGGAGTCAGAGCTGATTCTCCTTGGTTAACTCCTTGATAGAAACTGATGTCAGATTAGGGCCAGGCACCATACATTTGCTTTGCAGATGGAGGACCAAAATTGAGTGGAATAATAGGTCCAAGGCAAGAGGAGCAGTCGGGGTATGACGGGGAAAGTTACTAGCCTAACAGTAGAAATACCAAGACTTTTTCCTTTTCTCATCCTCCCTTCCCCTCCCCTCTCCTTCCCTCCCCCTCTCTTCCCTTGCTTCTTTTTGCCTTCCTTCCATGCATCCAGTCATCTGGGCATCCATTCAACCATGTGGTGTTGAGCTCCCACACTGTTCTGGACTCTGTGTGGGGTTCTGGTACCTAGAGGTGATGACAGGTATAGTTTCTGTCCCCCCAGCCCCACCCCCTAAGCTTTCATTCTTTCTAATGTATCACCACTGGGGTGGACAGATAACTAAGCGTAACTTAAATGCGATGCGATGCGTACCACAGTAGAGTTTAGCATGCGACTGGGATGGGGGTAATGGGAGGACAGAGGAAGGGCAGGAATCCAACCAGGGACCACCAGGGATAACTTCCTGGATAGATGTTGAAGGTAGAGCCGACAGGGTCCAGTGGGAGTTGGTCTAGGGAAGACAGAGAAGAGTAACCTGTGGCTTCCTGACCTGGTAGCGATGTTGGTAATGGGCCAGAGGCCACTTCTTGGGGGTGATAGTGTGTCACCTGGGTGGGATGTCTGTGTGATTCTGATTCTGTGTTGGACACATCGCTGTACACAGTCACTGGGCAGCAAAGACCCCACTGAGCTAGGTCGTATAGTTATTCCCATTTTATAGAAATAGAAACTGAGGTTTGGAGGAATGAAATTACTTGTCCAAAGATCACATAGCGGGTAGAGGATGGAGCTGCGACCATTGCTACCACACAGCGCCACCCATGCGGAGTCTCTTGACAGTGTTTCTACAGCTGTTTCCACCACAGCACACAAGCCAGGATCCCTGGAGAGAGTCCTGCACTGGCACGAATCACAGACTGTTTTTATAATAATAGTGGTGATTACATTATCTTCATGTCTGCAGTTTCTGCTGTGAGCCACGGTGCCAAGCATTTTATTTACACCATCTAATATACATCTAACAACAGGCTTGTAAGAGAAATGACATTATTACCCCCATTTTGCAGATGGGCAAACTGAGGCTCGGTGATGTTACTAATGGCTCAAGGTGATACACGGTTGGTAATGTGGGAGCTAAATGAGAACCCAGAACTGCAGGACCCCAGAGCTCATGGTGTTGAGCAGGACATTTTTCACTTCCCCCTCTGCAATTTCACACAAGAATGGAGGGAAGGGGCCGTTCTTGTCTTATTTCACTCCCTGCACATGTTCCTGCCACTTTCCAAGCCTCAGTTTCCTCATCTGTATTAAGGGGACAGTCATTCCTGCCTGCCTTGAACAGAGATGGTGGCAGGCTCACCAGGACCTTGGAAAGGCCTATGTCATTGGACCTGTAAGGCGCTTGTAGCTCTCATCTCCCGAGGGCTGGGTGTCTGTCTGGGGAGAGACTGGGGCGGGTGGAGAGGAGCCACTTGTGGGCCTCGGCTCCCGGGATGAGTTCTCTGATCTGATCTATCTGATCTGATCATTCAGATCCATCGTTTCTTGGACGTGGACACCAGATGTGGAAGGATAAGGACATCTTTGTAGGCGGCTGCGGCAGGTGGGACAGGATGACCCCCTGTCTCTTCCCCAAAGGCCACGGCAGCACAGGAGGGCGCAGAGAGGCTGCTCGGGGACACTTCAGGGCTCACAGTAATGGGCCTGGCTCTGTGCAGTGTTGCCAGGGTGGTCGGATGCCGTTCCCGCCTTGAGGAGCTCACATCGCTGTGGGGAGGCACGAGTGGAGCACACAGCGCAGCGTGATGCCTGGAAACCCGGCAGGCATCCTCCACGCCTCCCTTTCTCGTTTCCTTCCCCTCACAGTCAAGCCATGAGCCAGCCCTGCTGGCTGCACCTTCAAAATACATCCAGGATCAGCCCCCCCCCCGCCCCCTACCATTTCCATCACAGCCCGGAGTCCGAGCTGGCATCTCCTTTGCCTGCACTCCTGCAGGCGCCCCCTCTGCGGGTTCCCTCCTTCCACTCTTGCCAGCCCAACAGCTGGAACGCTTTGAACAGTGTCATCAGATCATTCATTCCTCGGTGCTGAACCCTCCAGTGGCTCCCATCACGGTCAGAAATAAGTCAAAGTCCTTCCCACATTCTTGCCCCGGCTTCCTCCCTGACCTCATCTCCCCTGACACTTGCCCGGCTTAGTCTGCTCTGGCCAGTGGCTCCCCTGCTGTTTTGTTAGACAAACTGGCCGTGGTTCAGTGGTCTTGGGCTCGACGTCCCCAGATAGCCACAGGGCTCAGTCCATCGCTTTCATCAACCCCTGCTCAGATGCCACCTCCTTGGAGAGGCCTCCCCGATTCCCTTGTCCTTTACTTACGCTGCCTTAGGATTCTTCATAGTCCTTTTAATGGCCTGACATATTGTATATGCATTTCCCCACCCCCATTTTGTGTCTGTCTCCACAAGTAAGTTCCATGAGACCAAGGAGCTTGTCGGCTTTGTCCAACTCTAGAATAGTGTCTTAAACATAGTCGGGGCTCAGTGACTATTGGGTATTGAATGAATGAATATATATAGAGAGAATCCAGGCTGACAGAAGCCCAGAGATGGAGCAAACAACTCCGTGTGTGGGTGGGTTGGTAGGGGCGTCACTGGGTGAGTGGTTGGGGGTCATTGGGTGAGGTGACGTGGGAGTTGGGACGTATAGGAGGAGCAGGCAATCTTCAGGGGAGGAGAGAGGGGATGCGACCCCAGGAAAAGCCCACAGACCTCAAGGGGCTGGCTGTTGACAGGAGCGGAGGAGAGAAGTTCCTGTGGAGGGAGGACGCTTTGTGCTGTGGCTGAGGCCACACATCCAGCTGGGAGCCGGGGGCGGGGGCAGGTCAGCAGAGGTGGGGAGAGCTGGGCCGCTCCCTGTGAAGTGATTATGAGCCTGGACTCTGGAGCCAGTCTGGCTGGGTTCACATCCCAGCCCTGCAGGGAAATCTCTTAAGTCACCATTTGAGATGCTATTAAATCATCTCGCAGGATCTCAGAGCACAGTGCTGGGGTGTTCTGAGAAGCACACGTTGGAGCTTCGGAGAGACCTAGGCTTCAATCCTGGCCCTGCCTGGTCCTAGCCCGCATAAGAGACTGAATAATCTCTTTTGGCCTCAGTTCCCATCTCTAAAATGAGAACAGTTGTCTTAATTCACAAAGCCTTTGTAACGATGCGGTGAGATGATATACGTGAAGCACTTACCTAGGCCTGGCCTGGTACTTGGTCATGGTTGCCAAGGCAACGAGCCTGCTGAATCAAGTGGGATCAGGAACATTGGGAGAAAACTTGCCCTTGAAGCTCTTGGTGGGCCTCAGGTGTTCTCCAGATATTTGCTCACCTGCGAGGGCCCACGCCTTCGCTCGGAGACCCTGTCCTCCAGCCTGCTCCTCCCTTCAGGTCCTTAGAGGACCATGCCCCCTCCCGCCTTTGGGCCTTTGCACATACTGACTCCTCTGTCTGGACTGTTCCTGGCCCCTTTCACCTCATTAACCGAGGCTCATCTTGGCTCAAGGTTCACTTGCTCCTCCTGGACCCTCCATCTAGCTCATTTTCATAGAAGTGTGTTCCTTGCCCTCGGATAGCTTATCTTAGGTAATGATTATACATGGATCATAGTCATTAATTTACTCTTCTCACTCTCCTCATAGACCGTAGGCTTCAGGAGGGCAGGGACTGTGTCTGGCTTATCTCTGGACTATAGACAGTCCCTAGCAAATAATAGGTTCTCAGTTCAGATGAGGAATGACTCAGGGAAGGTGGAAGGGACACGCACAACTGTAGCGACCTTGTCTTATTCTTCTCCTGTGCTTCCACAAATAAGACTGGGAAGACTGAGGGAGGCCCCTTAGCCGTGAACCTCGCAGCATTAGGAGGGATCCCAGTTCTTTTAAGATTTACAACAACAATAATAAATAACACATACTCGGCGCAATAGTCGCTATGCTAAGTACTCTGCAGACATTACTTCATTTAATTGAAACGTCATTATTATTGAGTGAGAAAAGCAAGATGCCGAGAAGTGTGTATAACGTGATCCAATTTAAAAAAGATAAACAATGTCAATCCCCCACTCTATGTGTAAATGTGTATACGGGAGTATGTATTTTTATGTTTGCATATGGTTTTATGAGCAAGAGTAAAAATACGGAAAAATGCAAACTGGATTGTTAAGATGGGTTACCTAGGGGTGTGTGTTGGCTAGTGGGTAGTTCGAGTGGGTGAGGTGGGGGAGTGAGGGAGAAAAAGCCAAGTGAAAAAAGGGAAAGTAAAAAGCAAAATTGCACTTAAAAACTCAGTATGCATAATAAAATCATACTTAGCTATTCATGCAAGATTGTATATGAATGTGTATGTAAAAAGAAATAGAAAAATTGTTCCAGAAAGAAAAAAGTACTAGATGCCGGCAAGGGTGCAGTATGGTGGGCACTTTCATAAACTGCTGGCGGGAGTGTAAATTGTTACAAACTTTCTGGAAAGCAACTCGGCAACATATTACCAACAGCCTTAAAAATATTTATATGTTTGGACTCGGTATTTGACTTCAAAGAATTTACCCTGAAGTAATAATCAGAGTTGCAGTCAACCATTTATGTGTGAAATGCATAGCATTCTTGGTAAGAGAGGGAAAAATGGGAATGAACTAAATAGCCAACAATAAGAGAAAGGTGAAACAAAATGTTATGTCAAAAACTCAATTACAGTCTTATGACAGTCCTGTAGACAGGACGACTCTTAGCATCTCCATTTTACAGATGGAGGAAGCAGAGGCTCAAGAAGGGGAAACAAGTTGGCCTTAGTCACCGGCCAGTAGGTGGTGCAGCAGGATTTCAACCCCTATGCATTTGCAAAAAACTTAAGAATTCCTGCCTTATGGGTAGGCTTGCCAACAAGGTGCATATCTGCTGTTCAAGTCCTTCCCCTGGAGGAAATTGTACAGTTCGTTGCTCCAAACGCTTGACATCTTGAGCTGGGACCTGTTCAACCATAACGTGTAGAGGGACCCCCAGAAGGATCATCAAAGTGACTTCACTTTCTTTCTTTTTTAAAAAATTTATTTATTATTTATTTTTGGCCGCGTTGGGTCTTCGTTGCTGCGAGCAGGTTTCTCTGCTTGCCGTGAGCTGGGGCTACTCTTCGATGCGGTGTGCGGGCTTCTCATTGTGTTGGCTTCTCTTTGTTGCGGGGCACGGGCTCTAGGCGCACAGGCTTTTTAGTAGTTGCAGCACTCGGGCTCAGTAGTTGTGGCGCACCAGCTTAGTTGCTCCGTGGCACGTGGGATCTTCCCGGACCAGGGCTCGAACCCGTGTCCCCTGCATTGGCAGGCGGATTCTTAACCACTGCACCAGCAGGGAAGTCCTTCGCTTTCTTTTTAACGAGATAATATACAGAAAGCCTTTAGTCAGCACCTGATGCAGAGTTAGCACTCATTATAAACTCTAACTTGTAATTCACGTCATCATTTTTCCTTGGTTAGAGAGGCAGTTAGGAAACTAGGTCTTTTTCTTCCTTGTCATTCTAATTTCTTCTCTCTGGGTTAGCTTGGAAATTGTCCTCTTAGTGGCAGCCCATGGGAGCATAAATAGTCAAAGCTTTGGAGTCAGATCTGGGTCTGAATTCTGGTATTGCCTCTCAGCAACTATGTGATTCCAGACAAATTATAAAATGATAAAAGACCAGCGAGAGAGTCTGGCATGAGAGAAAGAGGGATGTGACATTTGGATAAAGACTTGCTGTTGAGAGTGCTCGGATATGTCCTGGGTGAAAATAACTTATCAGGCCTTGAGGAAAGTAGCATAGTTTCAATCACTTTTTTTTCTTGTAAAGTCATTTGACTTTGGTTTACCCATTCTCTACACCTCCAGAGGCATAACCAGGTCCAGGCTATGGAGCGGAATGAAGAGATGCAGTTGATGAATGGATGAGTGGATAGATTAATGGATGGGTGAATAGGACAGTAGGTGATGGTAGGTGGATGGGTGGATGAGATGGATAGCTAGATGGGATGGATGGGCCTTTGGGATGGATGAATCGAGAGATGGGCTCTTATATGGGGGTGGAGGATGAATGCATAGATGGCTAGGATGGAAAGATGAGGACTGACTGATAGGCTGGTAAAGTGGAAGGTGGAAGGATAGATGGGATAGATGGGCTGGGTGAATGGATTGGATGAATAAATGGAAAGATGAATGACTAAATGGAAGGATTGACTTGATAGATTATACAGATGAAATGTGATGGTTGAATGGAAAGACTGAGGGAATGGATGATGAGTAGATTCACGGGATGGGTAGATTTAAGAGGGTTTGGATAGATGAATGGATAAAAGAAAGGACCCAAGGATGTGTGGATGGAAGGATGATTGGATAATGGTTGGATCAGGGTTTTTGTAATTTATTGTTCAAGCAAACCTGTCTGGGGACTGTCTGGTTGAAGGTGGAGTTAATGGCTGATGGGAGAATAAAATATCTTGGCTTCTTAGAGGGACTGCCTGGGGATAGGAATCTGGACTCCTCTACATCATTCTGTTATCAATTCCCATGACATCCTTAGTGAAAACTCTGTATCAGGCCTAGAACACCAGCACTGACTATGTTCACATACCTCTGTGTCTCTTCTAGTGCACGCACAGAGTTTTATTGACTCTGACATGCAAATACGAGATATGTCCACACTGGCGTTTACACTCATATACAATTTGTAATGGAGATGGTCTGTTTGTTCTCTGCTGGAAACCAAATGAGATTCAATGGCTAATAGTCCACAGCACACCCAGTTGGGTGGGATGGGCCAAGAAGAAGGATAATCAAGTGGCCCAGGGGCCCTTGCCTTGTTCAATGGATGTGGGGTTTTATTCTTTGTTAAACAAGTAATTTATTTTGAAGGCCACCAGTTCAGCGCAACAGAGTTTTTAGTTGTTCTTTATCAAAGCAAGCTGGGTGGCTAAAGATAAAACACAGAAGAGATCTCCCAGGTTCTCAGTTGGGAGTCTGAATAGTCTCTAGGATACAGTTACCCAAATAATCTACTTTTCCTCTTCTCCCAGCCATGCTGCTTACTTGCTCTTTCTCTTTGTTGTAATTTAATTATAACTACTTTTCAATCACTATAAAAGTCGTGTATCCTCAGGGCAAAAATTCAAACAGCATAGAAGGGCATTTGGTGAAAAAGGTCTTCTCCCCACCACAGGTCCCCTAGTCCCACTTATTCTAGAGATTTTCAAATTCATAAGTAGAAATATGACACCAACTCTTTGTATCGCACACAAATGGGATCATTCTAGGTATATCAAATATACAATCCTGTAGCATGCTTTTTCTCTTGACAATATCTCTCATACATCTTTCTGGGTAGGCATATATTAACTCATCTTATTAATGATTGCATAGTATTTCACAAATTACCATAAATGACTCAATCAGTCCCTTATTATTTAGCCTTTTTCTAGTTTTTGGCTCCTCCAAATAACACCACAATAAAATAGTTGTGTGTGTGTGTGTGTGTGTGTGTGTGTGTGAGAGAGAGAGAGAGAGAGAGAGAGAGAGAGAGAGATTTCAACATGAATGTTCATTCATGTTGAATAAATCCATTCTATAGAATGGATTTAGTGCCTCAATAGATATATGAATTTATGCTGATAAAACTGCTAAATGACATTAACTTAAAGACTACAAATAGTATTGGAGAGTTCTTGGTTTCTCTACATCTTAGAGTGCATCAGAATCAGCTAGAGGGCTTGTAAAAGTACAGATTTCTGGGCCCAAGAGTTTTCTGATTCAGTAGATCTGAGAGGGAGTATGTCTGGTACAGTACTGAGAATTTGCGTTTCCAGCAAGTTCCCAGGTGATGCTAATGTGCTGGTCCAGGAACTACTGCTCTGTACCTATCCAACAACTTTTAAAAACTTGCCAATCTGATATATATCAGATATCTGATTATTATATTTCTTAATTATAAATGAAATTAATCTTTTCATGTTTCTAAGTTACTTTATCTCTTTTTGTGCAAATTGTCTCTTCATGGACTTTGCTCATCTTGCTAGTTTTCTATGGCATTGTTCTTATTTTTTTCTTATTGATTTATAAGAACTTTTTGCATATGCAGGACATTGGCTCGTTATCTATAACAGTGTGGCAAGTCTTTTCCCCAGTTTGGAGTTTGTTTTTAGGTTCTGTGATTCCTTCCTTCCTTCCTTCCTTCCTTCCTTCCTTCCTCTCTTTCTCTTTTTTCTTTCTTTCCTTGTACATATAGAGGTTCTACATTTGTATACAATCAGATTTGTCAATGTTCTGGCTTTCTACTTTTGTGTTATACTTAGAGAAAGGTCTTTCTCACTTAAAGATTATATAAAAGTTAACAATGAATATGTGTTAATGCTTGTTTTCTTACTTCTAATCTAAAATAGGGCAGCAAGTGTTACTATGGCAGTGTAGTAATTACTTAATTGAAAATGAAAATGTGAAGTCTTCACATTTCTGAATTAACCTGAAGGGATCTTTTCAGCCTCTTCATCCCTTGGATTTGTAAGAGAGAAAAGAAACTCCCATTTGATGATTTCCTCCTCTTTTGGCTATTGCTGTGATGAGATGCGATTTAAAAAAAAAGAGTTTTAAGTTTGAGGGCAAAGTGTGTAGGCTGTTTTCAGACAAACAGATGTTTCTAAAGTGATGGAGGCACAGAGAAAACCACGGAGGCCACAAGCATGAGGTGGCAGAGCAAACAAAATCTCCCTCCCCTTCTGACGGTCTGGCTGCTTTCTTGTGAAACACTCCTGTCCCCGGGCATGCCTTCTTCCATGGAGCTGCAAGGCTTTCCATTGGAAAAGAAGATTGGGAATGAGGGATTGTGAAACAGCCTTTTATACAATCTGTAATAATGTATGCATCAATAATCGTGGGCTGACTGAATTAATGGAACCATCATGATTTGGAAAAGATTGCCTTTTCTATTATTCACACAGCTTCACATGCGGGGTTTTGGAACAAGGTCCTGGATGCTGAGACAACATCCTTAGCCAGCCACTGTACCAGCTTCAGAGGAACTGGCAGCCTAGTGGACAGCTAGACATGGTCACAAGTGATACTTATAAAAAGGGAGAGAGGTGCTAATGGAAGGTGCTAGCTTGTACAAAGGCAGGAACCACATCTTATCTATCCTTCTGTCCCAGGACCTAGCACAGCACCTGACACGTAGGGGCTCAATCAATGTTTGATGACTGAATGAATAAGTTTGGGGGCAGAGAGGAGTGAGCAAAGAACTGCCCGGGCAGGTAACAAAGGAGGAGATATTTGAGCCTTAACAGGAGGAAGTGTTACAGAAAGAAGTGGGTAATGAGCAAGGTGGGTCTCTGTGGGTGCCACCCCCTGCTCAGCAGAGCTCAGGGTGAATTCTATAATGTCACGTGGCAGCGGTGAAGGTATAGACTTTTTTGGGGAAAGGGAATGTTGACAGAGTCAGGGTCAGCAAGAGGGGCCACAGTGCTGTGCCTGACGTCAGTGGGGGTCTGTGTTCCAGAGGAGGGGGCCACCCTTTTCTGTTGCTCTTCCTCCTTACAGGCCAAGCATGTGAGGCACCTTATCAGTGAAGGGACAAGCTGCTTGGGAGTAGGCTGTTTATAAGATTGGTCTAGGAAGGCCGGCTGTCCTGCACCTGGGGAATTTGCAACCTGTGGGAAGTTGGAGTCCCCCTGGTCCCTTGGGAAGCTGAGCTTGCATGCTCCTGGTCCCAGCTAGCTCATGGCTCAGGGGACCCCGAGTGAGCACCCAGAGGTGTTGTCAGAAAACCCTGATGCTTGTGTCACATTGGGGAAGGGTATTCTGGGCTGAGCGATGAGCTTGTGCAAAGACTGAGAGGTGCACCCTGGCCCATCTGAAAATCAGAAGGACAGTTTAGGCCTGAAAGGGGATGGGCAGCTTGGTGATGGTGGGCTTCCTGGACCCACTTTTCCCTGCGCTGTGCTCGCTCACAGGCAGGCCTGGGCCGGGCAGCTAGGGGTGGAGGCAGAGTGAGTCTGTGATGTCACCTGCTCTTCACTTTCTGCCGTCCCTGGTGGTGGACAGGCCCCTACAAGCTGGGTGCTGGAGGTGGAGTGGAGGGAGAAGGTTCAGGATGCGGAGGCCAAGCCTAGTCTAGGCGCAGTCCTGGAGAGGGCAGGATGGAGACATCCCCAGGCCAGGCCGACCTGTGTAAATAACTTGCAAGATATAGTCACTCATTTGTTTATTAAAAAAAATTTAAGACATGACCTCCACCATCCCCCATTCCCCCCGCCCCCACTGCCCCAATGGAGCAGGCAGAACTTTGATTCTGGGTCAAGTACTGCCACTACCACGCAGCTGGCTGTGTCACCCAGGGCAAGTTATTTACTCTTTCTGCACCTCAGTTTCCTCATCTGTGAAGTGGGGTTATACTATCCCCTGTCTCATAGGACGGTTGGGGAGGTGAAATGAGAACGGGAGCTTGGAAAGACTCAGCACATGCAAGTGCTTACAGTGTTTGTTAACAAAAGCAGAGCACCCACTGGTGAGGTCAGAGGTAGGGGGGCACTGGGGGAGGGGTGCAAAACTCTGGGCAGAAAAGGACAGGTGCCATATTGCAGATATGCATCTATTGAGCACCTACTATGTGCTGTGTCTAGTGGGTAGGTACATAAAGGAGAATCAAACCGCGCCTGTTCTTGAGTCCGAGGTAGGATGACATTTGTTTGTCTTTTACACCAGGAACCAAGCGCTGTGGATATGCAGAGGTGGGGCCCAGGGTGGGTCTCCTGGGGAAGTGGCCTTTGCAAACATTGCTCACTAAGAGTTGGAATGTGGCCTCTGTAGTCTGGAATCATCAGAGAAGGCCTCTTGAGAAAGGATCCTGTGAATGGGTGGGAGGGTAGGAGATAGTCCAGAGGCAGGGAGGGGTTTGGGGGTAGAAGTGGGGCAGCGTGAGTCCTTAAAACCCTTTTTGTCTCTCCCCAGGGTAGATAGCTCCCTGGCCCCTGCTTCCCCACTGTGCGCACCTGTGTTCATTCTTCACACAGCAGCCAGAGACAGATCCCAAAGCATGCCGATCAGACTAGGTCACCCCTCCCGCCACGTGCACACAGTTAAACCCATCCTGATTTGATCTGGCCTTGATCTACCCCATCTCATCTCCCACCACTCCTGCTGCCTTCTCTCCACCCAAGAGTGCTGTTACGTTGAAAACAACAAGCTTGTTCCTGTCCTCAGGCATTTCTGCCTGCTCTTCCCTCTGCCTGGAATGCTCTACCCCCAGATCTGCCGTGGCTCAAACTCTTACTCCGCCTTCGGATCTCTGCTCCCCGAGTGATGCCCTCAGAGGTGGACCACTGCAGATGAGGCTCCGCCCCACCACCGTCTTCATAGCTCTGATCGCGCTCGCTCTATCATTTGCTTCCTGTTTACTTGCTTCCATCCGTCGTCTCCGCACTAGAAAACAAGCTGTGTGAGGACCCACGTGGGGAATTTGCACCGCCAGTGCCTTCAGCGGGCTTGACACACAACGCTCAACAAAGACTTATCAATTGCATGAATGAAAGACACAAGGGTGGGTGGAAGGGAAAGAGTGAGTGGTAATTAATGTTTATTGAGTTCCCTGTGCCTGGTGTTTCACATCCATAATCTCATTTAATCTTCCCAGCAGGCCCGTGAGGGAGCTATTATTATCCTTCCCTTACAGATGAGGGAGCTGAGGCTCAGAGAGGTTGATCAGGGTGCCCAGTGTCACACAGCCCGCAAGTGGCAGAGTGGGGCTGTGAATTCAGGTCTGTCTGACCCCATAGGCTGAGCTCATCCTCACCGCTGTGCTGCGGGGTGCTTGGTGTATGCGTGCTGGGAGCAGGGAGTGGGCTCGAGTGGCCTTGGAAAGTGTGTGTGTCTGCGATAGTGGGGGGGGGGGGCGAGTGCAGATTAAATTGTAACTGTCCTGGGCTCTTTTTAAATTCCCCCATCCGTGTATTCTCATCTATGTGTGTGAACACAATTTCACCAGACCCACGCAGCCCTCCGCCACCCACAAACACGGCACCAGGCGGAAGAGACACACAGATTCTTGCAGAAGGCTGCGCGCGCGTTCTGGTGGAGGGAGGGGGCCCCCTGAGCCCTCCCGCTGAGATGGTGCATAGACAGCCTGAGGGTGTGGGGTGTGCACCTGTATACTGAACGGCCGTGTGCGCATGGTAGAAACATGTGAGCTCTGAGTCCGAAGACAATGTGGGAGAAAGGATGTCCACACCCTGGCCTGGGGCAGAAGTGAGGCGGGAGAGTGGCTGAGGTCGGCTGCTGGGAAGGTGGTAAAGCATGCCGCTTCCCCAGAGGGACGAACCAGGAACCGCAGCCAAGGGCAAACTGAGGTAACGGCCGGCCAGGGCTGGGCAGAGAGCCTGGGAGCCGGAAGGCACAGGAGGTGGGTGGAATGATGGCAGTGCCCAGCCGTGCCAGGCCTCTTTAGAAGCTGGAGACCTCCCGCCCCGCCGCAGCCCCTTTCATTCCATGTCCAGCCCTTGAACGATGGTCCCCCCGAGACCTTCGACCTTTAGTCCTCCGCCTCCCCTGCCCCACGCGCTCGGCCCGGGCTGAGTTGCACACTTGAGTTCTCCGGCTGTAAATCCTGCCGCTACGGCATCCAAGCCCTGAGCCCAGCCCGGCTTAGCCCTCCTTCTTCTGGCCGCCCTAGCAGCTCCTGACTCAGTCCTGAGAGTGGATGCTCCAAGACACGAAGTCCCGGGTCCAACACAAGGTGACCCGGCCAGTGCCCCGCTGAGAACATACAGACCGTCAAGGATGGGCTTCTCCCAAGTCCTGCCACCCTTCCTGCCTGTCCCCTGCACCTGCGGCCACTCCTCCCCTCCCCCCACTCCCTGGGGAGGGGCGTCGCTGCTGCTGCTGCTGCTGCTGCTGCTGCTGCTGCTGCTGCTGCTGTTGTCTCCAGTTCCCAGACCTCCCATCCCACCCTCCTCTCTCTCTCACCTCTGGGAATCGAGGGCTCTTCTCTCGCCTTCACCGCCCCCATTTTATTTTTCTTCTCCACTGACTTTACTCTTTAAAATATGTTCAAGATAAAAAGGGGGCTGTCTTTGGGCCCTGAACTCCTCCGGCTGCTGCCCTCTCCTTCTCCCATTTAAGGCTAAGCTGCTGCCAATGGCCACACTCAGTCTCCAGTTCTTCCCAATTAACTCGCGCGGGGCCTCGGTGACGCTGACAGCCTTTGTCACGGGGCTGGGGACCCGTGGCTCCTCTTGGTTCCCAGTCCACATCCCTCTCTTTATTGTTGCCTTTTCTGATTTGGTCTCCCTCTGTCACTTCCATCCTTTGTTGTCTTTTTCGCTCCTCTTCTGTCTCCCTCTTTCTCACGCCCCCTCGCTGGGTCTGCCTTCGTGTCTTTTTTTCTATCTGCCCGTCTCTCTTCTGCCCGTTTTCCGTTTGAGTCTCTGGTTTTCTCTGTCATTGCCTTTCTGTCTTTCTACCTTTCACTGAGGTGTCGGGCCATAGATGGAAGGGGGTCCCAGTGGGTCCTGAGATGCCCCCTCAAGAGCCTCTCTTGGGGCCTGGACAGGAGCAACATAGGTCCGGGGCCTGACACGGTGGCCCTCCTGGAGGCAGTGCCCTCCAGGCAGCAATGGGGCCAGGAGAGAGTCCATCTCTGTGTGGCTCTGTGGTGGTGTGCAAACGGCGGGGGCCTGGAGCAGTTGCATTTAGCGTAATTACATTCTTCCTGCTGACAGTTCCCACCATGGTCTCAATTGGACATGACATTCTTCTTAAATAACTTCACCAGTAACTAGTAATAATAACACAGTCCTTACTTGCTGACCTAAATTGCTCGATGCTATTTTGGTAAGCAGCAACGGTGCTGCAGGGCTTCTGCAGAATGGCCTGCCAGATCGCCACCAGTACCTACACACACATGCACACACATGTGTGCATGACTGGGGCTGATGGGAAGTGTGCGTGCACCGCCTGGGCACAGCCTACATCCATGTGCCTGGGGGTGCCTGGGAGGGCTGCGTCCCCCTCTCCAAGCCAGGGAGTCCTGGGTGCCTGATGGCCCAACATCCCTGGCAAGGGTGACTCTTCCTAGCCTGGTTGCCACAGAGTAGAGATTCAGCTTCCAAAGGATCTCCTGATTCTCTGTCCCTTTCCCTACCCTGCTCCAGCCTCTGTGCATTCATATCTTCCTTCCCCTGCCTCTGGAGTCTTATTCCCTCCCTTTTCCTCCAGATGAAATCGTATTCATCCCTTAAGGCCCAGTGCTGATGTTACCTGTTCTGAGAAGCCATGTCTGATTCCACCATAGTGGCATTAATCACCCCCTTAGCTGTTTTCCTGCTTTACTGTGTCTGGTCTGGCACTGTATTCGAGTTTGTTAGCTGAAGATAGAATTGTCCTTTGAGCAATAGACCATAATTTATTTAAAGACAGGGATTGGGTCATAACCATTTCTGATGATGTACCTACCCACTCCCATAACAAGGCTCCCTGAGTGTTTACTGAATGGAAGTGAATTCAGGTTGATGGGGAGAGGGCTACTGCTGGAAACTGAGAGGTAGTAGTGGTGGGTTTTTCCACAAAGATGAAAACACTTGCAAGGCTCCTAGTCTTTGTTTTTATTTTCCATCCTGACCAAAAAAAAAAAAAAAAAAGAAGTGAGGTGTTCACTCTCGCAGAACAAATAGAACTGTGACTTCGGTTTCACAATTTATGGGGCTGATTTTGTCTGCTTTTGACAGTTCTGTCATGTTCCTGACAGTTACAATTTGGTTTCTCTCTGGGACCTCAGGATGATAAGTTGGGTTGCCAAGCCTGCAGTGATCCATTGAGGGAGCATATAGCCCCTTTGGGTTTCTCCCCATTCTGTGCTTATGAATTTGGAGTTCTGAGCAAGCCAGGGGAGGATGGATGGGGAGGACATAAGGCCATGTGAATGTGTGTGGGTGACTGTGTGCTGGGGGAGGGGTGTCACACAGATCGTCTGACTCAGGTTGCATCGGAGGACATGAGCAGTGCCCACCTGGACTTCCGCAGACCTTCTCCCCACAGCTGCTTAGTCTCCCAGGGGACTCCCCTGCCCTCCTGTGCCCTCTTCTTCCTCCCCGATCCACCCACGAGTTTGCAGTGTGTCTTCCAAACTTGACATGAGCTTTCAAACAGAGCGCTCATGGCTGATTTTTCTCTGGATCCTTGACATGCAACATGTGACCGCAAAAAGCATCAATACATGTGTACTGAGTGCATGATGAATGGATGGATGGGTGAATGGGTGGATGAATGAATGAGTGGTTCTGTCTTCTCTAGCATGTTGTTTCCTTCCCTGACCTGAGCACGGAATGTGGAGTCTGTCTTAGATTTGGATCCTAGGTCCCCTGCACACTAGCTGAGTGATTTTGGAAGGTTCTTTTGTCTTTGAGAAGCTGGTTTCCATCTATAATATCAAGAACAGAATCCAAGCTTGCCTGGGTTGTTGTTGAGGTGAAATGCACGAGGGCCCATATAGTGTGTAGTGGTTAAACTCATAGGCTCTGGACTCAGACTGCCTGGGTTCACATCCTCACTCAGCTACTTCCTAGCTGTGTGACCTTGGGCAGCTTAGTTTCTGTGTACATGGGGTAACAGTGGTACCTCCTTCTCAGGGACGTTGGGAAGATTATATGAGGCAAAGCATTTAAAGCAGGGCCCGGCATATAGCACGTGCCCAGGACATGTGTGACAGAGCATCTTGGCTGAGTCACAGCTGAGATTCAGATATAAACACATTTAGGAATCAGGGTATACCCTTTCTAGTGGGACTCTCTGTCCCCTGCTCAGATGTCTCCTTACATCTCATGGAGCTTTTAGGGTGACTGGCCACACTCCGGTTTGTATGGGGTTTAGGAATTTCATGAGGAAGAACTTGAATCCTGAGCACAGATGGGGTTTAGAGATATGTAGACCCCAGTCCACTGGGAAGGGGGAACTCCATGAATATTAAAATGCTGGGTTAGATAAAGTGGCACCGGAGAGAAAACTCACTGTGAATGAGTAAGGGACCAGACAGGGACCCATAGCTTGAGGGTCAAGAGAAGGCAGGGGTTCTGGATCAAGGACGATCAAATATGTCTCCAGACATTGTGAAATGTCCCCTGGGAGGCAAAATCACAAGCATCTGAGAACCACTGTTTTACTGGACCTTTAGAGGGTGACAGCTTCCTCCCAGGTGGAAAGAGAAGTGAGAAGGGGAAGTCAGGAGGTGGGAAAAATAGAAAAGGTTCCTTCCAGCTGCCTATGAGTGTCCAGAGCAGGGTGGGCCAGTGTCAACACATGGCTCTCAGCAGACCCTCAGCAGCAGTAGTGAAGTTTCAGTGGCCCCCAAGGCAGTCAAGGGAGGTCACAGCAGCTAGGTGGGGACTGCAGGGTCCAGAGCAGTGGCTCTGCTTCCTTGTGAGTTAGTGCCCTTGGAGAGTCCTTGAGCTCTGGTTCTCAGCCTTGGCTGCTCATTGCTGGGGTCCCAGATGTTGCAGATGTTCTCATTTACATGGTCTGGGTGGGGGGCCTGGGCATTAGTTAGGAGTCTACAAAGCTTCTCAAGTGCCACAAGGTTGAGAACCAGCCACTGTAAGCTAGGCTTTGCGTCAGAATCACCTGGAAGCTTGTTAGAAATGCAGATTCCCAGGCCCCACCCAGTCCTATTGTTTCCCCGAGTGGTTCGTACACACATGAAAATTTGAGAAGCACCGACCTGGGGTATGAAAAGTGGGAGAACCGAGGACATTTCAGCCTGGCAGGTGGAGTCTGTTGATTCAGCAGCACCTTTAAGAAAAAAGAGTTACATCAAACTGGCAAGAGCTGGTGGGCGTAGTCTTTTTTCTTTTGCTGAACCAGAAGGGACCAGGGGCAGCAGACCCTTTAGTGGATGGGTCTTCCCCATCTCTCATATACTGGAAGCTGGTCTGACTGCCTCCACAAGCCCAACCAAAAGAATTCCCCTCATCCCAGTGTGTTCTTGTCTTCCTTCTCCTTTTCTCTCTTTACCAAGAAGATTGATGGATGCAGAACAGATGCCTCAGGCTTCAGATGCCCCATCTCGCTGACCCCACCTCCACATTCTGTCATTCGCTCATCCATCAAATATTCATTGTGCATCTACCATAAACCACATACTCTTCTAGACTCTTAGGATTCAGTGATAAACAAGAAAGAAAGAAAAAAAGATTCCTGCCCACAGGGAGCTTGCCTGTCTGGTTATTTGCAGGCAATAAACAGATACATAAGTAAATATATGACATTAGGTTGAGTGGGGATAAGCTCTCTGAAGAAAAATAAAGCAGGGGAAGGGTGGTTGGAAAGGCCTCTCTGAGCATATGGAAGGAGGAGGACATTGCCTTTTTTTCTCTAGTTGGAAGGGGTGAAATTAGTCACCGATTGATGGCTGTCCTGCCTTCCTCACTGTCCGTATAAATCTTACCCAAACTCCCAAGCCCCCCACCTTTTCTATGTTATGGTAAAAAACATATAGCATAAACTTTACCATCTTAACCATTTGGAAAATGTTCTGTACAGTATTATTAACCACTTTGTTATGCAGCAGATCTCTGAACTTGTTCATCTTCCAAAGCTGAAGCTCTGTACCCATTGAACAGCAACTCCCTTTTCCCCCGCTTCCCCCAACCATTTTTAAGAGTTTGACTAATTTAGATACCTCATATAAGTGAAGTCTTGCAATATTTGTCTTTTTGCGACTGGCTTATTTCACTTAGTGTAATGTTTTCAAGGTTCATTCATATTGTAGCATATTACAGGAATTCCTTTTTTAAGGCTGCATAATATTTCATTATATGTATATACCACATTTTATCTATCTATTCATCTCTTGCTGGACATTTAGGTTGATTACATTTCTTGGCTATTGTGAATAATGCTCCAATGAACATAGGTGTGCAGATATCTCTTTGAGATTCTGATTTCAGTTCTTACCCAAAAGTAGGATTGCCAGATCATATGGTAATTCTATTTTTAATTTTTTGAGGAACCTCCATACTGTTTTCCATAGCAGCCGCACCACTTTGTGTTCTTACCAACACTGAACAAGAGTTCCAATTTCTCCATACCATCACCAACACTTATTATCTTTTTTTTTTTTTTTCTCCTGGTGGCCATGCTGATGGTGTGAGGTGCTATCTTACTGTGGTTTTGATTTGTACTTCCCTGATGATAAGTGATGTTGAGCATCTTTTCATATGTTTATTGGTAATTTGTATATCTTTGGAGAAATGGCTATTCCAGTCTTTTGCTCATTTTTAAAATGAGATTATTTGGTTTTAGGTTGCTGAGTTGTAGGAGTTCTTTATATATTGTGGATATTCATCCCTTGTCAAATACATGGTTTGCAGGTATTTTCTCCCATTCGTAGGTTGCCATTTCACTCTGTTGATTGTTTCCCTTGGTGTTCAGAAGTTTTAACATTTGATGTTGTCCCATTTGTCTATTTTTGCTTTTGTTATGTCCAATAAATCACAGCCAAATCCAGTGTCATAAAGCTTTTTCCCTGCATTTTCTTCTGGGAGTTTTATAGTTTCAGGTCTTACATTATATCTTTAATTCATATTGAGTTCATTTTTGTATATGGTGTAAGGTTAGGGTCCAAAATCATCTATCTTCATCATATCATGAGGATATCCAGTTTTCCCAGCACCCTTTTGTCAAAGAGACTATCCTTTCCCCATTGTGTATCCTTGGCACCCCTGTTGAAAATCATTTGACTGTATATGTGAGGGTTGATTTTGGGGCTCCCTATTCTATTCCATTGGTCTATCTGTCTGCCTTTATGCTAGTGCCATATTGATTTGATTACTGTAACTTTGAAACAGGTTTGAAATCAGGAGATATGAAACTTCCAGTTTTATTTTTACTTCTCACAATTTTGTGGACGGGTATTTGGAGTCCTTTGAGATACTATATGTTTAAGGATTTTTTCCCCCTATTTTTGGCAAAAACAAACACACTGGGATTTTGATAGACATTGAATTGAATCTGTGGATTGCTTTGAGTAGTGTGACCATTTTAACAATATTAAGTCTTCTAATTCATGAACATAGGATGTCTTTCTGTTTATTGTGTTTCCTTTAATTTCTTTCAGCAATGTTTTATAGTTTTCAACGTGTAAGTCTTTTGCCTCTTTGGTTAAGTGTATTCCTTAGTATTTTATTTTTTGGAGTTATTGTAAATGAAATTATTTTCTTAATTTCCTTTTTGAATTGTTATTTTTAAAGTATAGAAACACAATTAATTTTCGTGTGTTGATTTTGTATCCTGCAACTTTTCTGAATTTGTTTATTCTAACTTGTGTGTGTGTGTGTTTGAAATCTTTAGGCTTTAGGCTTTGGTACATGTAAGATTATGTCATCTGTGAACAGAGATAATTTTACTTCTTCCTTTCCAATTTGGATGCCTTTTATTTCATTTTCTTGCCTAATTGCTCTGGCTAGGATTTCCAGTACTACGTTGAATAGAAATGGTAAGAGAGGGTACCTTGCCTTGTTCCTGATCTTGGAGGGAAAGCTTTCAGTTTTTCTCCATTGAGTACGATGTTAGCTGTGGGTTTTTCATATATGCCTTTTATTGTGTTGATGTAGTCCTAGTTATGTGTGTGTTTTTATTATGAAATATTGAATTTTGTCAGTGCTTTTTCTGCATTAATTGAGATGATCAGGGTTTTTTTAACCTTTGTTCTCTTAATGTTGTGTATTACCTTGATCAATTTTTGCATGTTCAACCATCCTTGTTTTCCAGAAATAAATCCCACTTGGTCATGATATATAAACCTTTTAATACGTTGTTGAGTTCAGCTTGCTAGTATTTTGTTGAGCATTTTTGTGTCAATATTTAGCAAGAATATAGGTCTGTTGTTTTCCTGTAGTATATTTGTCTGATTTTTATATCAGATCAAAATCATAATAGGGCCTCATAAAATGAGTTTGGAAGTATTCCTTCTTCTTTTTGGAAGAATTTGAGGAGGATTGGTGTTAATTCTTATTTGGTAGAAATCTCCAGTGAAGCCACTGGGTCTGGGCTTTTCTTGGTTGAGAGGTTTGTTAATTACTGATTCAATCCCTTATTAGTTATAGGTCTGTTTAGACTTTTTACTTCTTTATGATTCAGTCTTGGTAGCTGTATATTTCTAGAAATGTATTCCTTTTTTTCCTAGGTTACCCAATTTGCTGACATATAATTGTTAATAGAAGTTTCTTATGATCCTTTTTATTTCTGTGGCATCAGTTGTAATGTCTACTCTTTCAATTCTGATTTTTATTATTTGAGTCTTCTCCCTTTTTTCTTAGTCTAGCTAAAGGTTTGACAATTTTGTTGACCTTTTCAAAAAAAAAAAAACCTCTTAGTTTTGTCAATTTTTTCTATTGTTTTTCTATTCCCCATTTTGTTTAATTTTGTTTTAATCTTTATTATTTCCTCCTTCTGCTAACCTTGGGTTTAACTTGTTATTCTTTTTCTGTTGCCTTGGGATATAAGTTATTTTGTTGATTTGACATCTTCTTTTTTAACGTAGTCATTTACTCCTAAAAACTTCCCTCCCGTCTTAATACTGCTTTTGCTGCATCCCATAGTTTTGGTGTGTTGTGTTTTCATTCTCATTTGTTTCAAGATGCTTTCTAATTTCCCTTGTGATTCTTCTTTGACCCATTGGTTGTTCAGTGGTGTGTTGTTTAATTTCCATACATTTGTGAATTTTCCAGTTTTCCTCTTGCTGTTGATTTCTAGTTTCATTTCACTGTGGCCAGAAAAGTTACTCAGTATGATTTCAGTTTTCTTAAATTTGTTAAGACTTGTTTTGTGCCTAACATGTGATCTATCCTAGAGAATGTTCTGTGTGTGCTTGCAAAGGATATTTATTCTGCTGTTGTTGGGTGTGGTGTTCAGTATATGTTTGTTAGGCTTGATTGGTCTATAGTGTTGTAATTAAACACTTTCCTTATTGCACTTCTTTCTGGTTGATCTATCCTTTATTGAAAGCGAGGTATTGAAATCTCCTACTATTATTGTATTATTGTCTATTTCTCCCTTCAATTCTTTCAATGTTTGTTTCATGTATTTGGGTGCTCTGCTGGTAGGTGCATATATATTTATAATTATTATATCTTCCTGGTGAATTGACCCTTTTATCATTATATAATCTCCTTTTTGTGTGTGTCTTGTGACAGTCTTTCACTTAAAGGTTATTTTGTCTGATATAAGTATGGTCACTTCTGCTCTTTTTGGTTACCAGTTGTGTAGAATATCTTTTTCCATAGTTTCATTTTCAGCATATGTGTGTCCTTATATCTGAAGTGAGTCTCCTAGACAGCATATAGTTGGATCTTGTTGTTTTCTTCTTGGCCACTCTATATCTTTTGACTGGGGAGTTTAATCCATTTACATTTAAAGTAATTGCTGATAGAGAAGGACTTACTATTACCATTTTGTTAATTGTTTTCTGTAGGTCCTGCAGTTATTTTGTCCCTCTTTTCCTCTCTCACTGCCTTCCTTGTGTTTAATTAATTCATTTGCAGTGATATGCTTTCATTCCTTTCTCATTTTCTTTTGTGAATCTTTTATAGGTAGTTACCATAGGGATAACATAAAATATCTTATAGTTAATACAATTTATTTTAAACTGATAACAACTTAACTTCAGTCACATACAAAAACTCTACTGCTTTACATCTCTCTCTTCAACTTTATGTTATCAATGTCACAAGTTATATTTATTTACATTTTGTATCCATTAACTTAGTTTTTTTATGTTTATCTTTTAAATTCTATACCAGAATTTAAAGTGATTTTTTTGTACCATCACTACAGTATTACAGGATTCTTTACTTTCTATATATTTACCTTTGCCTGGAGCTTTATAATTTTGCACTGCTGTAAAGTGTTGCTTTGTAGTATCCTTTTTGTGTGTGTATTTACTGTGTAGTGTCCTTTCATGTCAACTGATGTAGTCCCTTTAGCAATTCTTGTAAGGCAGTGGTGATGATCTCCTTCATTTTTTTTTTTTTTTTTAATCTGGGAAGGTTCTTATTTCTTCTTCATTTTTGAAAGACAGGTCTGTCAGATATAGTATTCTTAGTTGGCAAGGTTTTTTTTTTCTTTCAGCACTTCGATTATACCTTCCCACTCCTTTCTGGCCTGCAAAGTTTCTGCTGAGAAATCCACTGATAATCTTATGAGCACTGATTATCTTATGAGCTCCATTGTATGTGACAAGTTGATTTTTGTCTTGTTGCTTTCAAGATTTTCTCTTTCTTTGTCTATGACTTTTGATATTTGATTATAATCTGTCTCATTGTGGGCCTTTTTGGGTTCATACTAGTTGGAGTCTTTTGAGCTTCTTGAATTTGGATGTCCATCTCCTTCCTCAGAGTTGGGAATTTGTAGCCATTATTTTTCAAATAAGCTGCCTGCCTCCTTTCTCTCTTCTCCTTCTAGGACTTCTATAATGCATATATTGGTCCAGTTGATGATGTCCCCTAAGTCCCTTCAGCCTTCTTCACTTTATTGTTTTTCTTTTTTGTTCCTCTGACTTGATAATTTCAAATGACCTGTCTTTGAGTTCACTGATTATTTCTTCTGCTTGACCAAGTCTGTTGTTGAAACCCTCTAGTAAATTTTCCAATTCAGTTACTGTATTCTTTAGCTTCTTACTACAGAAATTTTGGTTCTTTTTAAAAAAAATACCTTCTGTCTCTTTGCTGATATTATTTTATTCATGCATCATTTTCCTGAGTTTGTTTAGTTGCCTCTCTGTGTTCTATTGTAGTGCATTGGACTTCTTTAAGATGATTATTTTGAATTCTTTGTCAGTAGTACATGGATCTCCATTTCTTAAAGTTCAGTTTCTGGAGATTTATTTTGTTCCTTTGACTGAGCCATGTTTCCCTGTTTCTCCATGTGCCTGTTTATTTTTTGCTGTGATTTGTGCATTTGAAAAAATAGTCACCTATCCCCATCTTTATGGACTGGCTTCATACAGGGGAAGACCTCCAACTAGCCTGGCCAGAGCCTCTGGAGGCAACTCAAACCTTCTCCAGGGATGTGTCTTCTCTGGGCTTGTGCCTGTAGCTTCTCAGAGAGGCTTGCCATTTTCTTTTGCAAGAGCTTGTAATTTCTTTCTCCCTCTGGTGTCTGTCTGTGTCTCTGCAGTTTCCCTGGTGCTGCAACAAGCACCAAGGTCTCTTGTTCTCTGTGGCTCCCAGGCATCAGCTAGGTGGTTTGTGACCACCTAGAGGGGTGGGATAGGGAGGGAGGGAGGGAGGGAGACGCAAGAGGGAAGAGATATGGGAACATATGTATATGTGTAACTGATTTATTTTGTTGTAAAGCAGAAACTAACACACCATTGTAAAGCAATTATACTCCAATAAAGATGTTTAAAAAATAAAATAAAATAAAATATGCTGATTCCCTGTTTGCACTCCAGGTCAGACAAGACAGAAACCAGTTCCTCGGGCAGTTCTGTGAAAGTCTGGAGCATTGGACTTATGTTCCCTTCTTCTCTTTCCTCCCAAGGGAAAAGCTGCTGGTCGGGCTATTCTTCTTAGTCTTACTGAGCTATGCTGGCTTGGGGCTGTGGTGGTTGGTGTGAAATGGCTTTTCTCACCTGTTTCAATGTGACTGTTCTTGAGTTTGAACTTGCCTGGGGTACTGTGACTTCTTAACAGATTCCTGGAATTCTCATAAAGAGTTTTTGGGTCACATGCTGTTAAGTTGGCATCTCTATGGGGAAGTGAAGTCCAGAGCTTCTTATTTTGCCATCTGGCTGATGTCATTCCTTAAGCCTCTTTTTAATGGCACCTCTTCCAGGCACCCTTCCCCACTGCCCCCAGCAAAGGCCATTGGACTGTAAGGGATGTGGGGGCACCAGGACCTTTCTCCTGTAAAGGCCATACTGTGCCACAGTAAATGCTCTCCCACCCAGCAGTTGATCACGGGGCATATGATGGTTGAATACACGTGTGTTTCTGATTTTCCTGACCAAGTGCAGCATGCGTGGTCTTCATACTGCAGGTGAACATGTGCTCTTAGCTTTTTCTGGGACAGATGTGTCCTGAGAGGATGTAGTATCAATGGGATCTGTCAGGAGTCAGAGGTCCTGGGTCTCAGCTCCGCCACCCCCAATCTATGTGACACTTCTGGTTTCTTTCTAGTCATGCATGATCAGAGTCACACGTCCCTCTTGGGAGGCACAAGGAGATGGGTACCTCTAGATCCTAAGAATCCACAGGGAAAGTGTCACCAGGAGGGTACAGGAAACAGGGGCAGAACAGGTTCTCCAGCCTATGCTAAGAGACAGGAGCTAAGGGGTGGCCCTGCCAGAGCAGAGCTTAGCTCACAGCAGTAAGGATAAAGCTGGCTTCCACCTCTACCTCCAGGTCCCTCTCTTTCTCCTTTCTATAAATTCTCTGTCCTTCCCTGTTACACATCTGCTTGCCAGCTGCCACTCAGCCAAGAGCATTGTCAGGGAAGGGTCAGGCTGTCTTGGAGAAGGCGCTAGTAAATATCCATTGAATTGGTTTGACTTCTGTTCTTCGCATAGGCCCATGCTACTCCTCAAGCCAGTGTGTTTCCTGCCACAAATCCCCAGCACTGGGACCAAGTAGATTCTAGAGGCCCCTACCTACAGATAGGGGCCTCTAGAATCTCCTAGGGGCCTTACAGATTCTCCTATTAGAAGGCCAATCCATTCATTCAACATATACTTCTGATTTTTATCAAGGCCACTCAGCCAATGGCCCTGGAAAGTCCTGATACCATTTTAGTGTGTCCACAGGAGAAGGGATATAGCACTGGCAGGATTTCTGGAGACCCTAAACTGTCTCCAGGACTCTCATCCACAGAACTCTGCAGAGCAGTCCTCCGGGACACCCTTTGAGTGACCTCAGGTGCTGAGTGTCTGTGGATGGGGCTTTCACTAGAGCATGGATGCGACTGGGACAGCAGGCCAGTATATAGGCTGGGGCTGTGGCTGACCAGGTTGGAGGAGGCCCCGGGTGAATGAAGACCTCTAAGGCCAGCACTGGGCATCTGGGAAAACAGCCATAATGATGTCTTCTAAGCAGAAGTCTGAGGTCACTGAGGTGGGTTCTGAATCAGATGCTTCCACATGACCAGCCTCATCATCCTGTTCACCATGGTTTGCATGTGTATGGGTGAAGAGCAACAGTGGAGCTGTGTTTTCCTTTTATAGAGATTTTAAGAGGAAGTACATTTCTCTATTACTCCCTGACACAATTTTTACATTATCTGTCTCCCACTCAGATATATTTTTCCCTCAGTTTATTCAAGCTAAGAGCAACAGAGAGAAGATGTAAAGGAATTAATTAAAATAAAGTCTTTTCTAGGACAAGGTGTGTCATCTCTGTACTTCCTCTGGGGTGAGGGTGGGGTACAGGGCTATAATGGAGTCGTGTTCAGCCAAGAGGAAAACTCCTTAGCTCTGGTCAACTCTTTTAGACTTCCATGCTACATATGGCATATGGCCTGCCCCACCATCTTTCCCTCTTCTTTCCTTCCTCCTTCCATCCCTCTCTCCCTTCCTCATTCTCTCTCTCTCTCTCCCTCTCTCCATCTCTTTCATCCCAGTGCAGTGGTAGAGCATATACTTTCAGATCTCAACCTCAGGAATCAGACAAACCTGAGTTTGAAAACCCGCTTAGTCATCTATTACTGTATATGTGAACTTGGGTGAGTTACTTAACCTAAACCTCATTTGCTAAACAAGGTGAAAAATAATACCCACCTCTTTGGTCTGTGGTGAGGTTTGAAAGAAATAATGTGAGTAAGGAGCTCAGCATTGTGTGGGGCACATAGTCAGTGCTTGATAAATGCTGGCTGAAATTCCTTCAACCTTGTACTTACTGACATTTGCTTCCTTTGGCAGCCCTGGGCTGGGCCCTCAAGAATGTGTTGGTGAAAAAGGCAGACTATGCTCTCTGCCCTCAAGGAGCTCAGTCTGGTGGGGAGGTGACCATGGGAGCAGTGGGCATTGGCCCCTGGAAGGGCAATGGCATCCCATCCCCAGCTCTAATTCCACTGTGGGCTGGATCTGTGGGCTCTTCCACCCCAAACTGCTTTCAGACAGAGCCACACCAGCTGGTTTGGCTTCCTGAGCCTTTAGGGAGTTGGGTTTATATGAGCTGTACATTTGTGAGTGCACTGGATTGTAGTTCATTCATTCATTGACCATTCATTGCCTTACTCTGTGCCAGGCACTGTTCTAGGCACTTAGGATGCATCAGTGAATAAAACAGAGACTTTGCTCTTGTGAAGTGAATGTTCTAGCAAGAGGAACTAGATAATAAACAATAAACACAGTATATAAGTAAACTAGTAGGATGCTATAGAGTGATACATGCTATGGGAGAAAGACTATATGAATAAGTGAGGGAGCTTTGAGGTGCTAGGGACGGAGGTGGGAAAGTGGGATATGATTTTCTAAAGAGTAGTCAGGATAGACACTCATTGAGAAGGGAATGTTGAGCAAAGACTTAAAGGCAGAGAAGGGGTTTGCCCTATCTGGGGTAAAGAACTTTGTAAGAAGAAGGAAAAGCAAATGCATGGCAGCTTGTGGGAAGAACAGGAGGGAAGCAAGCATGGTTGGGGAGGGGTGAGTAAGACAGGGAATCTCTTTGAGAACAGAGATTGTGTCCACCCTGTGCCTGGCAGATGGTAGAAGTACAGTGAGTATTGGTTGAATGAATGAATTTTTACTGGCATCTAGGCTGGTCCAAGCTGCGCCGGGCCAGAACTAACCCATCACTAATTTTCTTGAACAGAGAGGGCTGACTTAAGCTCCCGGATAGGAAAAATTTTCAAATCACCAAACAGCTCATATAAAATTCAAATGTGCAGTTGGGGGCATCAAAACACAAAGGCCTTTCCTTAGCATGTACAAAGAACAGCACATCTGCTGAAGAGTGGGAAAAAACAAAATGAAATTACAGATGACCTCTGAATGCCTAATTTAAAGGAAAGTCTGCTGTGAAAGTCTCCATGAGTGAGCCTTTTGGATTCCCAGCAGATGTCCAGTCTGAAGCTGCCGGAGGAATGAGGGGGAGAGGCCATCTACAGAGGAAGAAGAGGCTGTACCCAACTGCTGGTGACCACATGTCACATCTTCCCTTACTCTGGCTTTTAGGATGTCTGATTTTGTTTCTTACTCTGTAGCTCAAGTCTCCCCACCCCTCATCTCCAGAGAGGTAGTCTCCCACCTGTCCTACTCATTGGTTGCTGAGGATTAAGTGTTAGGAACATCTCAGGAATACACTCCTAAGCAACCACCCCCCTTTCCCTCACCCCAGGCCTCCTGTGGCAGACCATCTGTAGTGTGGCCTCTGGCTCTGCCTGGCCTAAGGCTGGAGGACGTTGTGTCAGGCATTCAGGACCTGAGTGGAACTCCAGTGCTCTCTGCCCTCACCTCTGCCCCGTCAGCCCCTTACCCCAGCTCTCCCTCTCTCCCTCTGCTTCTTCATCTCACCAACTCCTTTCTCATCTTGGGCAGAAATCCTGGGAGAGGTCGAACAGGCATCTCAGTGGCCCAGGGTCAGGAGAAACAACAGTCCCTGAGGACATTAATGGTTCAGGACCATGGATAGGGCTCTTCTGCTCCAGGCAGCACCAACCGTTCACTTGGGTCACCTGACTCAGGGCATCTATGTGAAGGTGACCTTGAGACCGACCCCCTTTATACGATGGAGGGGTGGGGGCCTTAGTGACTAAGGGACTTGACCATATTCCTTGCTATGAAATGGCAAAGCAGAATTCAGAACCCAGGTTTTCAGATTCTTCCCATTTCACCATGTTAGGTCCCCCCCCCCTCCATATTTTAAAATTAATTTTTACATCTGGGTCATGTGAGACCAAAGGGCTTGAAGTTACCTCTGTCCCTTAGAGATCAGGCCAGTTCCACCATAGGTGTGTGTATTAGAAAAAATAGCAGCCATGAGCTTTTGATGGATAAAGAAACAAATGAAAAGCAAAACAAAACAAAAGAAGCACAGATGACAACTGGACAAGCTAATCTATTTACTCAACAAATAACTGAGTGTCTCTGAAATGCCAAATTCTGTGCTGGAGATTTAATAGTGAATCAGATGTGGTCCTTGCCATCCTGAGGTGCTCTGGTGGTAGAGACAGAGACATAGGCTTGGTTTCTCAATTTCACAACGCAAGCCTGGTTTTGACAATTCACTCCCATTTCCCAAGTTATTTTTTTTTCCTTCTGGGAAGTCCAATGTGTACAGAATTTCCCATGTGTCCTCTCTTCTGATGCCACACTGAGCCTCACCATAGTGGGCTCAACCCCCAAAAGGCAGGCAATAGGGCAGAAGCCTAGGAGTTTGAGCTGAGATGATTGATACTTTAGAAAAGAGCTCCCCAAGGCAACATTCTTTGTCTATCAGAGTGGTCTAGAAAGAGAAATGGCTTATCACATTGGCCAAAATTGGCATCTAGCCACTCCCCTCACCCCCCAAATCAATCCACCCATCCATGGAGTAGTGGTTAAGAAGACAGGATATGACACAAGATTGCCTGGGGTTGAATCCTGTTTCCGCCATTTATCAGCTGTCTGACCTTGGGCAGGTTACTTAACCTTCCTGGGCCTCAGTTTTCTCGACTGTGATATGGGAATCATAATAATACCTATCTAATACAGTTGTAGGGATGGAATGACTTATTAGATGTAAAGTACATAAGACAGCCCTTGGCAGAGGAAAAAATGTTTAATGATCTATTATTACTAGACTAATTCCATGAGGGTAGGGATAGTGCCTGGGACATAGTGAGTGCTCAATACTGTTATTTATTTATTTATTTATTTATTTTGCGGTACGCGGGCCTCTCACTTTCGTGGCCTCTCCCATTGCGGAGCACAGGCTCCAGACGCGCAGGCTCAGCGGCCATGGCTCACGGGCCCAGCCACTCCACAGCATGTGGGATCTTCCCAGACCGGGGCACGAACCCGCGTCCCCTGCATTGGCAGGCGGACTCTCAACCACTGCGCCACCAGGGAAGCCCATCAATACTGTTTTTTAAATGAATAAATGAATGAGTTTGCTGAGACCTGAACTTCTGTGTGTCATTCAGCCCCGTCCTTTGAACCAAACCACAGCTCAAGTGTCTTCTCAGCTGAGGAGAACTCAGTGATATCTCCCTATGGTTGCTCTGAAAGACCCAGGCAGGAGCACGACCAGCCCGGCAGAGGCACCTGTTCCCAGACACACCTGGCCTCTTCTCTTGGCGCTGATCCAGGGATGTAGCACAACCCAAAGAGTGAGAAGCTCTGCCATCAGCAATGCAGGGATACCTCTGCTGGTCCAGGATTCCCTGTCAACATGATAAACAACCCCTGGCTGGTACTGACTCAAAATGATGACAAAAGAGCTGCATCTGTACTGCCAGGCAGGGAATATCATATTTGGTCCACTGTGGTGGCTTCTGTGTTCAGCATGTCCTGGAGAATCAGAGAGGCTGGAGTTAGAATTAGGAAGCTGAACAGCACGGGATTATCCCCCCAGAGCAGTTGGACGCGGCTCAGGGACAGGTTTGCTGCCTTACCCCGTCCGCCGTGCATTGTTTGGTGCCTTTGCTGCGTGCATCTCCAGCTTGAGGAAGAAGGAGAGCCTGCTTTGTTTCCCTGTCCCTGCTGCCCAGCAACTGTGTGAAAAGCTCTTTTCAGTAAATCCCAGGCTTTGCCGCGAGAGCTGGGCGCAGAGTGGAAACAGCACCGTAGCTTTGGAAGTGTGTCCCCAGGTGGTGTGTGAATCTTGTAGCCTGGCAGAGGGAGGGGCCTGAGCTTTGCTTTCACACAGATCTGTGTCTGAATCCCAGCTCTTCCGCTGCTGCTACCTGCTTGACCTTGAGCACGTTCTTAAGCCTTGAGGATCTTTGGTTCTTCACCTATAAAGTGGTGGAGGTGGGGGCAGGACAGCCATTTCAAAGGATCATTGCTAAATTCAGGGGGATGATATCAGGGAAGCACGTGGATAAATGTTGGTCCCCTTCTTAGACCTGCCCCAAAGCACCCGTGTCTTTCTGGGTGTGTTTGTATGGGCTCTCCACTGTGCCCCTGGGATCCAACAGTGAGGTGTCCGCAAACCACTCAGCAAGCGGAGACACGGTTAGTAAGATGGGCCATGTCTGTCTGTCTTCTCTACTCCACTGTGAACTCCTTGAGGGCATGGATCATATTATACACAATCCACCCCTCCCATTTCCCAACCCCCAATCCCACCCCCTGAGACCCGCACACACCCACGCCCGCATACACAGAGCCTGGAACTAAGCAGCCCTCCCCAGACTTGCTGAATGAAAGCTTGAATTTGGCTTGGACCTCTGAGGTTCTGGGTAGAATCCAGGGCATCTCGAACTTGGATGGAGAAAGTTGCATCTTTATTTTCACTAATCTTCTACTGAAACCTAGCATTTCTATTCATCATGAATATGAGCAACAAAGTACAGCAGTACTAGCAGTACCTGTGAATTTGTCACTGATAAAATCACAGGTGTTTTCATAGACCATTACAGTAGTTGCAACTATCTAGAAAGAACATTTGTGCTTTGAACTACAGTATTTTTCAGGCCCACTGCTAGACCTTGTTCATAATGCATTAATAAAGGAACACCTATAATACTCTATGAGAAACTTTTGAAATATTTTGAAAACTATATTTCAGTATAATTGGTTTCCTTTGTAATTCTATGTATTTTGTTGTATGCATTTAAAAAGATCATCTGAGACGGCTTCACTAGGCTGCCACAGGGGGCCACGACACAACAAAGGTGAAGAACCCCTGGTCTAGGAGGTCCATGGGTGGGCTTCTTTGGCCTGCAAGTCCCCTAAAGTGAATGAAAAAAGGTGGGAGGCTAGGTTCTTATGTATATGTGACTTTCCTTCTTAGTGAACGTTTGGCATGTCTGAAGACATTTTTGGTTGTCACGACTGGGAGGTGCTACTTGGCACCCAGGGGTAGAGGCCTGGGATGCCGCTAAATGATGCACAGGACAGCCCTCCCAACAAAGAATTGTCCTGCCCCAAATGTCAATAGTGCTGAGGTGAGAAACCCTGGACGCATCAATGGACATTTCTCGGATTGTTAAGACTTCTAAGGGAAAAAAAAAAAAAAAATCAATGCACGTCTTCATTAGAAATACCTGTGATAATTCTCTCATCCAACACTGAATGCACATCTACAACATATACCAGGCATTGGGCACCAAGTTTACAGGGAGGAGTATGACCCTGGAAGAGCTCTGGGTCTGCAGTTCAGTGGGATGTGTGACCGAGTAGAGTTGCGTGCAAGGTGCAGCCATTATGCAGATCTCTACGGGGCACCTGTTGTCCAAGCAACATGCTGGGTGCTGCGGATCGGTGTGAATGTGACAGAATCCACATCTCCCAGGGAACGCAGACAGTAAGCGATGCCATGATGTGTGCTGTGAGTGATGACAGAGGTGCAGGGCTCTGGGGGGGACACACAGTGAGGTGTGTGCTTGGGTGTATGTTGGGGTGAGGGGAGTACACCTTAGTGCAGTGGTCAGTAAGGTCTCCTGGGGGTGCTGAAGTTTCAGTTGAGACCTAAGAGATGAATAGGAGTTGGCAAGATCAGAGGATGAAGAAAGGATGCTTCAATCAGAGGGAACAGCAAGTTTGAAGACAGAGGGAGCAAAAGAGCACAGAGCATCAAAGGAACCAAACAGAGAGAGCCCGGCTTGGGCTGGAGTGTCACGTAAGGGAAAGTGGCAAGAAGCAAAGCCTGGGAGAGGAGCGGTGGGTGGCTCAAGGGGGTGTCTTGTGTGCCATGTTTAGGACTGTGGGCTTTTCCCAGAGGAGCCATTGAAGGATTTTTAAGCAAGAAGGGCAGGCCGATCTTTTGTTTGTATGTTTGTTTGTTTGTTTGAAAGGGATAGATTGGGAGGGAAGAGGCATGGAATTTGGTGGCTGGCTGTTGCAGTGACAGAGAGAGAGAGGGAGAAGAGAGAGAGGAAACTTAGCAACTGCTCAGGAAACGAGGGGAGGCTCCTCAGAGGAGGTGCTGTATGAACTGAATCTGGACCAGTGAGTAAGGTTTCCTAGGTCGAGAAGGTAAGGGAAAGGCATTCCAGGCAATGGGCCAAGGCCTGAAGGGTGGTGGGGTGTTTGTAGGTTTGTAGATGATGAGTTATTTGGTGTGGCAAGCATAATGTGCAGGGGAGAGGGGCTAAGATGAGGCCCAGTGCCAGCATCTCTATGAGCCTGGCTTCTGGTTCACAACTAAAGGGTGACTGCAGAGGCCAAATATACTGTTTGGCCCCTGCTTCTCCCACCTGTCCAGACAAGGTGCCCCTGCAGAAGGCAGGCACAGAGATAAGCCAGAGTCCCATTGTAGAAGTGAGATACACAGTGGGCTCCCTGTGTGCAGGTGAGATGTCTTTAGCGGGCATGGCTTACCTGGCATCTTCCACACCCCTCTGTGTTTCCTCTTAGGGCAGTCTCATTAATTGCATGGTTTCTACAAATCCATCTCTCCAACCCAGATTGCACTCGCACATTCCAGTCTCCGGCCCTAATTGCTTTCTGGCCATCTCTGTCTGGATGTTCCACTGGCTTCTCCAACTAAATTAGTCCCAAACTGACCTTATCAGTCAATAAATATTTGCAGAATTGAATTGAATTTTCCTGCCAAACTTCTCAAAAGAGTTATCTCCTCAAAATTATCATTATTTGTAGACAACATGATTGTATACCTAAAACACCCAAGGGAATCAACTGAGAAATCTTTAGAATTAATAAGAGTTAAGAGACCCAGTTGGATGCCAGATGAACATATAAAAATCAATAGGTTTTCTGTATATCAGTAATAACCAGCTAGAAAAAAAAATAATGGGATAAAATGTCATTCACTAGAGCAAGAAAAAGGGCATAAAATGTCTAGGAATAACCTTAACAAGATGTGACTGAGACCTATATAAAGAAAAGTACAAACCTTTACTGAAAGATTAGCTGGTATTTATTGATTACTTATAGTGTGTCAGGTACTATACTATTTAGCAATTTAGCAGATATTATCACATTAATCTGTACAACCATCCTAGAAGTGGTTGTTAATTTTAAAGATGTTGAAATGAGAGTTTAAAGAGTTTACATAAATTGCCCACAAAGTATTAAGTGGCAAAACTGAAATTTGAACCAAAGGCTTTTTGTTTCCAAAACCCGAGCTTTTAACCTTTTCACGAAGCCACCTTCAGAATACGCCGTACAGACACAAGTGGTAGGTAGGTAGGTGTCTTCTGGGTATTGTAAAAAGGTTAATTCATTTCACTCATCCATTCATTCCAAAAATATCTATGGAGTGACTGCTATGAGCAAGTATCGAGCTAGGTGCTAGAGATAAAACTGTGAATGAAATCTCAAGGAGTCTATGGCTAGAGAAGCCACAGAAACATATCATTATGTCACCATTGGTGAAAGCAGTGATATTCACTGGTTCACTAATTCATCCACTAAGGATGAGCAAACAAAGGAAGAATACTTGCCATTATCTCGAGGGTTCCAAGAGGGCTCCCTGGAGGAGGTAACGAGTCTTAGGAGTCTGCTGGGTGAGGGAACTAGAGAGAGAGCATTCCAAGCACAGAGAGCTGGGTAGGCAATGAATATGCATGAATCATTCATTCAACCAACAGCTCTTCTGGGAGCGTCTGCTGTGTGCCAGGTACAGGTCTGCGAGCTGGAGAGAGAGTAGAAACAAAATAGCTCCCCTGCTCTTATGGAGATGGCATTCTATCGGGGTACGGGGGCACTGAAAATAAACAAGAAAATACATGTCAGAGGATGCTCAGTGCTGTGGAAAAAATAAAGCAGGAACCTGGAGGGCTGGTGTGAGAGGAGGGAGGCTTGGATTTCATTTAGGGTGGGCTGTGAGGTGATGTTACTTGACTCAGTCTGAAGGAAGTGAGGGATCGGGTCACACAGCTCTTCGGGAAGAGCTTTCTGGGCTGGAGGTTGAGCAAGTGCAGGGTCCCAAGGTGGGCATGGGATGGGCTTAGGTATCATGGCCCATCACAGGTATGAAGGAATGAGTGACAGGAGAGAAGGTCGGGGCAGCGAGGTGTCTGTTCAAGTAGGGCTTCTGAGATGTGGCAAGGACTTCGGTTGCTGTGTTGAGTAGGATGAGAAACAAGAGAGAAATCTTTCTAAACGTCAATAAAGGAAAAAAAATATTACCAAGAAAAAGACAGGTAAAGATGGCTGCCTGTAAAAACCAAACATTTCATTCTACATGAAAAATCTAAATGAAACAAAAAGCACACAACAGGTGAAAAACAACCTTTTCAGCAAATATGACAAAAGAGTGAAATCCTGATTCTCTAAAGAGTTAGCACAAATTAATAGGAAACATAGTTAGAACTCATGGAATATTTAAGAACATAAAATTTAGATACCTTTGTACGTCATCATAAAATTAAAAGGCCAAAACGACTACAAATGTATATGTAGCACATGTGGTGCATAGTAGATGTAAATATGTAACTCAGGGAGAAAAAATAAACACCACAGTGGAAAATGAGCCCAAAGTTTCATCAGATAGTTCCTCAAGGGAGGAATTAAAATTATTGAGGGCATGTTCTTTATCCATTCATCTGTCGATGGGCATTTAGGTTGCTTGCATGACCTGGCTATTGTAAATAGTGCTGCAGTGAACACTGGGGTGCACGTGTCTTTTTGAATTATGGTTTTCTCTGGGGATATGCCCAGTAGTGGGATTGCTTGGTCGTATGGTAGTTCTATTTTTAGTTTTTTAAGGAACCTCCGTACTGGGTTATAACTTCCTCAACTCACTAACCAACGTTTGATTCCTGGGAGACTTCCAAATGAGTCGGGGTTCCAGCCCTGTCTAACCATCTCCAACAGCATCTGCCACAGAGATCAGCCAGCCTCCTATGGACAGCCCACCCTCCAGAAACCAAAGCTGGATGCAGTTACCGCTTAAGTGAACACTCAGTCTGGGACTCTGGCCATGGAAAAGCATTTTCCAACACATTGACCAGCATGCTGTCACCAGACCTTACTAAGAGGCCAGGTCTTACTTGTAACAGAAAAAAATATCCAGAAACAATTTAAATGCTTGACAGTAGGAGAATGGTTGAGTAAATTCTAGTATAACCATGTACTAGAATGTGGTGCATCCATTTAAAATGCTGTTTATGAATTCAGTATCTTGGGGCGGGAGAGCTCATGTTGTCATGTTTACTGAATTGTTGCAAAAGAAAACCGAGAAATGACCTGAACGGCCGTCAGCAGGGGAGTGGTTGAATACATTAGGATACATCCAGGCTGTGGAATATTACACATTTATATAAAAAAATCGTTAGATATGGCTCTGCTGACCTGGAAGGTGTCCCCGATGTAGTGTTAAATGAGAAAGCAGGTTGCAGAGAAATGAGTGCAACTACGATTTCATTTTTTAAAAAGAATAATAAAAATTCTCCCGGAATGTCTTTGTTTGCATGAGAGATGAGAAGGTTGGAGAGGAGAGAGTTACCTGCCGGTTATCTTTGGTAGCTTTGGAGTGAGTAGAAGGGAGAGAGATTGGCGACCCTTTTGTCCTTATATCTTTGTGTTGCATGTATGCATAGCCATGTATATTACAAGTAACATTGCCTTTTACAACTTAAAACTGAAGAATAATTTACTGAAAAAAGAGCCCACAAAATTATATATATAATATTATCTCAACGATGTGAAATATGCATGGAAAAATCTAGAAAAAAAAAGAAAATATTAACATCAGTTGCCTCTGAGAGGAAGGTGAGATTGTAGTGTTTCCTCTTTTTTTAATTCTTGCCTGTATTTTCCAAATTTTCTGCAAGGAGGAAGATCTATACATTATTGTGTAAAATATAATGGCCTCTACCTTCTCACCAGCCAATCTTGCCTTTACTTATTTACAATCTGGCCTGTGTCCACCGTGTCACCTGCCACCTGTCTTTGCTGAAGTTCATGTATCCATTCTGCAAATATTTATTGAATTCTCGGCCCTGGGGATGCAACAGGAACCAGGACAGGGCTCCCGCTCTCAGCATCCTTACTTCCAGAGGGACCATTTAGACGTCAAACTGAGTGACCTCATCCCAGACCCTCACCTTAGCCTCCTGTGGTGCTCAATGCACTGTGTCACCTTCTCCTGAATGGAACTGCACTCTGGTTCTCCTCCCAGGATTATGCCTGCCTCCTGCCTCCTACTCTGTCACCTTTCTTGTCCCTGTACACGGAAAGTGTTCCCAGGGTCTCTGTTTAGAGCCCCCCTGATTTCTTTCTCTGCAGCATGAGATGCTGTTCCTACTGAGGTTCTGAATCAGAAACTGCAGACCCACACAGCAGTTGGGATGCAGGGGATGGTGGTGAATGTTGGTATCAGCGGTTGACCAGGACACGAATGAGGGTGGTCCTCAAGGCGTGACCCCTGTTGGGTCTATACTCCAGGATCATTCTGTGCAGCCCTGTAGCACAGTATTGCCATGTGGAAGTATTTGCTTATGTCTGGGTCTATGATCCAGGCCCCAAGGCCCATCACAGGGTCTTACCTAGAGGAATGAATGAATGAGTGAGTGAATGATATGGTGCAATGACATCACCAGACAGATTTCAGAGACATGAGCTGAGTAGGTCTGGTGCCAGTGCCAGTGAGGTGAAGTTCAGGAACATGAACCAGGGGGCTTCTTTAAAAATTGTGGAGATAGGAGCTTTATTTCATTATTACTGTAGTTGAATATTTTTTCTGGTTTCGGAGCCACTTATGCCTTCCTTTGTGGACTAACTAATTCAAGACCCTGTCCAACTTTTTAATTATAGTGCTTGTTAGTTTCCTACTTGTTAGTTAGTTCTTTCTGTATTAACTGTTTTATTGATACTTTTCTACCTAACCTTTTTGTGTGCCTTTTGATTTTGTCTCTGTTTTTGACCTACACATACTTTCTGTATAAACTGTATAAACCATCAGTCTTGTAGTATCTTCCACAGCTTTTACATTCAGAAAATCACAGTCAGATAATTATTTGTGCATATGTTCTTCTAATTATTTTTTGACTTTTTAGAAAACGTAGTGTAGTATGTGGTGTGAATTGACAAGATAACTTAATTCTTTTCTCAAACAGTTAATTAGTTGACCTTGCAAAATGTTTTTCTTACTGATTTTTTTTAACATCTTTATTGGAGTATAATTGCTTTACAATGGTGTGTTAGTCTCTGCTTTACAACAAAGTGAATCAGTTATACATATACATATGTTCCCATATCTCTTCCCTCTTGCGTCTCCCTCCCTCCCACCATCCCTATCCCATCCCTCTAGGTGGTCACAAACCACCTAGCTGGTCTCTTCTCACTGATTTTTAATGCTTATATATATTTTAATTTTTACATCTATTTAAAGCTATTGCTGTAATACTGTGTCATGCTCTGCCTGTCCACCCTTGGGCCACCTCCACACTATTTTCAAAGCATCATTCGGTGATTCTGTTTAGTATCTTGTAGAATGAGAATACTACAGTTTCAACCTTTTCAAAAAATATCCATTGTCTGCGACTGTCTTTTTCTTCCAGTTAAACTTAGGTACACTTTTACTAAATTTAAAACAGGTTATTGGGCTTTTGCTCAGAATTACATTAAGCTTATAAATTAACTTTTCAAAAGGTTAATATTCCAAATTCACCTTTCAGAAGTTAGTCTTCCACTCAAGATTACATGTCTCTCCAATTATTCAAATTTTTTATCCTTCTCTAAATGTTATTTTTATACAGTGACTGCCCGTTTCTTATTAAGTTTATTTCCATTTATTATATGCATTTTGTAGTTATCATAAATAAGACCTTCTTTCCTTATATTTATATCTGTCACTTGCATACGGAAATGTCATTGATTTTGTATACTTATTTTGTGTTTGGCTACTTTACTGAAATATCTTATTAGTTCTAATAGCTTCCTAATTGATTCTCCTGGGGTTTCTGGGTATATTAATATATCATCTGCAAATCATAATTCTGCTTGCTCCTTTCTCATTTCTTTTTCTTGCATCGCATGGATTAGCTCTTCCAATAAAGCGTGAAATCTCAGAGGTGATAGTAGCATTTCTATCTCATTCCTGATCTTAATCAGGCATTTCACCATAAGTAGGACGTAAGTTATTGTTTTAAAATGGATGCTCTGGGCTTCCCTGGTGGCGCAGTGGTTGAGAATCCGCCTGCCGATGCAGGAGACACGGGTTCGTGCCCTGGTCCGGGAAGATCCCACATGCCGCGGAGCAACTGGGCCTGTGAGCCATGACCGCTAGGCCTGTGCGTCCGGAGCCTGTGCTCCACAACGGGAGAGGCCACAACAGTGAGAGGCCCTCATACCGCAAAAAAAAAAAAAAAAAAAAAAGGATGCTCTATCATGCTAAAGAAATATTCTTTCTCCTACTTCCAAATGCTTATTTTAATCAGGGTTACATGTCTAATTTTATTAAATGCCCATTTAGCATTTATTCCTAAGACCTTAGCTTATTTTTCCGCTTTAAATGGGATACTTTGTGTTATCCCTCTTTTCTGTTAAAAGAGATTTTTCAATATTAAAGTCATTTTAGAGATTAACTGTCCTTTGTCAGTTAATCCCTAAAGTGGGCTTTAAAAAAATTAGTATTGCATCAGTTTATCAGCATCATAGTTTTAAGGTGGATCTGAAGTGGACTGCTTACTTTTTTTTTTTTTAAAAAACATCTTTATTGGAGTATAACTGTTTTACAATAGTGTGTTAGTTTTTCCTTTACAACAAAGTGAATCAGTTATACATATACATATGTTCCCATATCTCTTCCCTCTTGCATCACCCTCTCTCCCACCCTCCATATCCCACCCCTCTAGGTGGTCACAAAGCACAGAGCTGATCTCCCTGTGCTATGCGGCAGCTTCCCACTAGCTATCTAATTTACATTTGGTAGTGTATATATGTCCCTGCCACTCTCCCACTTCATCACAGCCCACCCTTCCCCCTCCCCATATCCTCAAGTCCATGCTCTAGTAAGTCTGTGTTTTATTCCTGTCCTACCACTAATCTCTTCATGACATTTTTTTCCCTTAGAGTCCATATATATGTGTTAGCATACGGTATTTGTTTTTCTCCTTCTGACTTACTTCACTCTGTATGACAGACTCCAGGTCCATCCACCTCATTATAAATAACTCAGTTTCATTTCTTTTTATGGCTGAGTAATATTCCATTGTATATATGTGCCACATCTTCTTTATCCATTCATCTGTTGATGGACACTTAGGTTGCTTCCATGTCCTGGCTATTGTAAATAGAACTGCAATGAACATTTTGGTACATGAGTCTTTTTGAATTATGGTTTTCTCAGGGTATATGCCCAGTAGTGGGATTGCTGGGTCGTATGGTAGTTCTATTTGTAGTTTTTTAAGGAACCTCCATACTATTCTCCATAGTGGCTGTATCAACTTACATTCCCACCAGCAGTGCAAGAGGGTTCCCTTTTCTCCACACTCTCTCCAGCATTTATTGTTTCTAGAGTTTTTGATGATGTCCAATCTGACCAGTGTGAGATGATATCTCATTGTAGTTTTGATTTGCATTTCTCTAATGATTAATGATGTTGAGCATTCTTTCATGTGTTTGTTGGCAATCTGTATATCTTCTTTGGAGAAATGTCTATTTAGTTCTTCTGCCCATTTTTGGATTGGGTTGTTTGTTTTTTGGTTATTGAGCTGCATGAGTTGCTTATAAATTTTGGATATTAATCCTTTGTCAGTTGCTTCATTTGCAAATATTTTCTCCCATTCTGAGGGTTGTCTTTTGGTCTTGTTTATAGTATCTTTTGCTGTGCAAAAGCTTTTAAGTTTTATTAGGTCCCATTTGTTTATTTTTGTTTTGATTTCCATTTCTCTAGGAGATGGGTCAAAAAGGATCTTGCTGTGATTTATGTCGTAGAGTGTTCTGCCTATGTTTTCCTCTAAGAGTTTGATAGTGTCTGGCCTTACATTTAGGTCTTTAACCCATTTTGAGTTTATTTTTGTGTGTGGTGTTAGGGATTGTTCTAATTTCATACTTTTACATGTAGCTGTCCAGTTTTCCCAGCACCACTTATTGAAGAGGCTGTCTTTTCTCCACTGTATATCCTTCCCTCCTTTATCAAAGATAAGGTGACCATATGTGTGTGGGTTTATCTCTGGGCATTCTATCCTGTTCCATTGATCTATATTTCTGTTTTTGTGCCAGTACCATACTGTCTTGATTACTGTAGCCTTGTAGTAGAGTCTGAAGTCAGGGAGCCTAATTCCTCCAGCTCCATTTTTCGTTCTCAAGATTGCTTTGGCTATTCGGGGTCTTTTGTGTTTCCATACAAATTGTGAAATGTTTTGTTCTAGTTCTGTAAAAAATGCCAGTGGTAATTTGATACGGATAGCATTGAATCTGTAGATGGCTTTGGGTAGTAGAGTCATTTTCACAATGTTGATTCTTCCAATCCAAGAACATGGTATATTTCTCCACCTATTTGTATCATATTTAATTTCTTTCATCAGTGTCTTATAGTTTTCTGCATACAAGTCTTTTGTCTCCTTAGGTAGGTTTATTCCTAGATATTTTATTCTTTTTGTTGCAATGGTAAATGGGAGTGTTTTCTTAATTTCCCTCTCAGATTTTTCATCATTAGTGTATAAGAATGCCAGAGATTTCTGTGCATTAATTTTGTATCCTGCTACTTTACCAAATTCATTGATTAGCTCTAGTAGTTTTCTGGTAGCATCCTTAGGATTCTCTATGTATAGTATCATGTCATCTGCAAACAGTGACAGCTTTACTTCTTCTTTTCCTATTTGGATTCCTTTTATTTCTTTTTCTTCTCTGATTGTTGTGGCTAGAACTTCCAAAACTATGTTGAATAAGAGTGGTGAGAGTGGGCAACCTTGTCTTGTTCCTGATCTTAGTGGAAATGGTTTCAGTTTTTCACCATTGAGAATGATGCTAGCTGTGGGTTTGTCATATATGGCCTTTATTATGTTGAGGAAAGTTCCCTGTATGCCTACTTTCTGCAGGGTTTTTATCATAAACGAGTGTTGAATTTTGTCAAAAGCTTTCTCTGCATCTATTGAGATGATCATATGGTTTTTCTCTTTCAGTTTGTTGATATGGTGTATCACGTTGATTGATTTGCGTATATTGAAGAATCCTTGCATTCCTGGAATAAACCCCACTTGATCATGGTGTATGATCCTTTTAATGTGCTGTTGGATTCTGTTTGCTAATATTTTGTTGAGAATTTTTGCATCTATGTTCATCAGTGATGTTGGCCTGTAGTTTTCTTTCTTTGTGACGTCTTTGTCTGCTTTTGGTATCAGGGTGATGGTGGCCTCATAGAATGAGTTTGGGAGTGTTCCTCCCTCTGCTATCTTTTGGAAGAGTTTGAGAAGGATAGGTGTTAGCTCTTCTCTAAATGTTTGATAGAATTCGCCTGTGAAGCCATCTGGTCCTGGGCTTTTGTTTGTTGGAAGATTTTTAATCACAGTTTCAATTTCAGTGCTTGTGATTGGTCTGTTCATATTTTCTCGTTCTTCCTGGTTCAGTCTCGGCAGGTTGTGCATTTCTAGGAATTTGTCCATTTCTTCCAGGTTGTTCATTTTATTGGCATACAGTTGCTTGTAGTAATCTCTAATAATCTTTTGTATTTCTGCAGTGTCAGTTGTTACTTCTCCTTTTTAATTTCTAATTCTATTGATTTGAGTCTTCTCCCTTTTATTCTTGATGAGTCTGGCTAATGGTTTATCAATTTTATTTATCTTCTCAAAGAACCAGCTTTTAGTTTTATTTATCTTTGCTATTGTTTCCTTCACTTCTTTTTCATTTATTTCTGATCTGATCTTTATGATTTCTTTCCTTCTGCTAAACTTGGGGTTTTTTTTGTTCTTCTTTCTCTAATTGCTTTAAGTGCAAAGTTAGGTTGTTTATTCGAGATGTTTCCTGTTTTTTAAGGTATGATTGTATTGCTATAAACTTCCCTCTTAGAACTGCTTTTGCTGTATCCCATAGGTTTTGGGTCGTCGTGTCTCCATTGTCATTTGTTTCTAAGTATTTTTTGATTTCCTCTTTGATTTCTTCAGTGATCACTTCGTTATTAAGTAGTGTATTGTTTAGCCTCCATGTGTTTGTATTTTTTACAGATCTTTTCCTGTAATTGATATCTAGTCTCATAGCATTGTGGTCGGAAAAGATACTTGATACGATTTCAATTTTCTTAAATTTGCCAAGGCTAGATTTGTGACCCAATATATGATCGATCCTGGAGAATGTTCCATGAGCACTTGAGAAAAATGTGTATTCTGTTGTTTTTGGATGGAATGTCCTATAAATATCAATTAAGTCCATCTTGTGTAATGTATCATTTAAAGCTTGTGTTTCCTTATTTATTTTCATTTTGGATGATCTGTCCATTGGTGAAAGTGGGGTGTTAAAGTCCCCTACTATAATTGTGTTACTGTCGATTTCCTCTTTTAAGGCTGTTAGTATTTGCCTTATGTATTGAGGTGCTCCTATGTTGGGTGCATAAATATTTACAGTTGTTATATCTTCTTCTTGGATTGATCCCTTGATCATTATGTAGTGTCCTTCTTTGTCTCTTGCAATAGTTTTTATTTTAAAGTCTATTTTGTCTGATATGAGAGTTGCTACTCCAGCTTTCTTCTGATTTCCATTTGCATGGAATATCTTTTTCCATCCCCTTACTTTCAGTCTGTATGTGTCCCTAGGTTTGAAGTGGGTCTCTTGTAGACAGCATATATATGGGTCTTGTTTTTGTATCCATTCAGCCAGTCTGTGTCTTTTGGTGGGAGCATTTAATCCATTTACATTTAAGGTAATTATCGATATGTATGTTCCTATTACCATTTACTTAATTGTTTCGGGTTGTTCTTGTAGGCCTTTTCCTTCTCTTGTGTTTCTTGCCTAGAGAAGTTCCTTTAGGATTTGTTGTAGAGCTGGTTTGGTGGTGCTGAACTCTCTCAGCTTTTGCTTGTCTGTAAAGGTTTTAATTTCTCCATCAAATCTGAATGAGATCCTTGCTGGGTAGAGTAATCTTGGTTGTAGGTTTTTTTCCTTTATCCCTTTAAATATGTCCTGCCACTCCCTTCTGGCTTGTAGAGTTTCTGCTGAAAGATCAGCTGTTAACCTTATGGGGATTCCCTTGTGTGTTATTTGTTGTTTTTCCCTTGCTGCTTTTAATATGTTTTCTTTGTATTTAATTTTTGACAGTTTGATTATTATGTGTCTTGGCGTGTTTCTCTTTGGGTTTATCCTGTATGGGACTCTCTGTGCTTCCTGGACTTGATTGACTATTTCCTTTCCTATATTAGGGAAGTTTTCAACTATAATCTCTTCAAATATTTTCTCAGTCCCTTTCTTTTTCTCTTCTTCTTCTGGGACCCCTATAATTCGAATGTTGGTGCGTTTAATGTTGTCCCAGAGGTCTCTGAGACTGTCCTCAGTTCTTTTCATTCTTTTTTCTTTCTTCTGCTCTGCATTAGTTATTTCCACTATTTTATCTTCCAGGTCACTTATCCGTCCTTCTGCCTCAGTTATTCTGCTATTGATCCCATCTAGAGTATTTTTCATTTCATTTATTGTGTTGCTCATCGTTGCTTGCTTCCTCTTTATTTCTTCTAGGTCCTTGTTAACTGTTTCTTGCAATTTGTCTATTCTATTTCCAAGATTTTGAATCATCTTTACTATCATTATTCTGAATTCTTTTTCAGGTAGACTGCCTATTTCCTCTTCATTTGTTAGGTCTGGTGTCTTTTCATCTTGCTCCTTCATCTGTTGTGTGTTTTTCTGTCTTCTCATTTCGCTTATCTTACTGTGTTTGGGGTCTCCTTTTTGCACGCTGCAGGTTCGTAGTTCCCGTTGTTTTTGGTGGCTGTCCCCAGTGGCTAAGGTTGGTTCAGTGGGTTGAGTAGGTTCCCTGGTTGGGGGTCTAGTGCCTCTGTTCTTGTGGATGAGGCTGGATCTTGTCTTTCTGGTGGGCAGGTCCACGTCTGGTGGTGTGTTTGGGGATGTTGGTAGCCTTATTATGATTTTAGGCAGCCTCTCTGCTAATGGATGGGGCTGTAGACCTGTCTTGCTCTTTGTTGGGAATAGGGTGTCCAGCACTGTTCGTTGCTGGTCCTTGAGTGAAGCTGGGTCTTGGTGTTGAGATGGAGATCTCTGGGAGATCTTCGCCGTCCAATATTACATGGAGCTGGGAGGTCTATTGTGGACTAGTGTCTTGAGGTTGGTTCTCCCACCTAAGAGACACAGGCCTGGTGCCTCGCTGGGGCGCCAAGAGCCTTTAATCCACATGGCTCAAAATAAAAGGGAGAAAAAATAGAAAGGAAAGAAAAAGAAGGAAGGAAGGAAGGAGGGAGGGAGGGAAGGAAGGAAGAAAGGAAGGAAGAAATGAAGGAAGGAAGAAATCAAGAAAGGAAGGAAGGAAGGTGGAGAGGAGGAAAGGGAGGAAGGAAGAGAGGAGGGGAGGAAGGAAGGGAGGAAAGAAGAGGGGAAGGAAGGAAGAAGGGAGGGAAGGAGGGAAGAAAGGAAGGAAGAAAGGAAGAAAGAAAGGGAGAAGACAAAGTAGAATAAAGTATAGTTATTAAAATAAAAAATAATTATTAAGAAGAAAAATTTATATTAAAAAAAACAGAAAAACGGGTCGGTCTAACCCTAGGACAAATGGTGAAAGCAAAGCTATACAAACAAAATCTCACACAGCAGCACACACATACACACTCACAAAAAGAAAAAAAGGGGAAAATAATAGTATATCTTGCTCCCAAAGTCCACCTCCTCAACTTGGGATGATTAGTTGTCTATTCAGGTTTTCCACAGATGCAGGGCACTTAAGTTAATTGTGGAGCTTTAATCCGCCGCTTCTGAGGCTGCTGGGAGAGATCTCCCCCTCTCCTCTCTGTTCGCACAGCTCCTGGGGTTCAGCTTTGGACTTGGTCCCGCCTCTGCGTGTAGGTCGTCCGAGGGCCTCTGCCCTTTGCTCAGACAGGACGGGGTTAAAGGAGCAGCTGATTGGGGGGCTCCGGCTCACTCAGGCTGGGGGAAGGGAGTGGCACGGGGGCGGGGCAAGTCCGCGGCGGCAGAGGGCGGCGTGACGCTGCACCGGCCCGAGGTGCACCGCGCGTTCTCCCGGGGAAGCTGTCCCTGGATCCCGGGACCCCGGCAGTGGCGGGCTGCACGGGCTCCCGGGAGGGCTGGTGTGGAGAGTGACCTGTGCTCACACACAGGCCTCTTGGTGGTGGCAGCAGCAACCTTAGCGTCCCACACCCGTCTCTACTGTCAGTGCCGACAGCCGCGGCTCGCGCCCGTTTCTGGGGCTCCTTTAAGCGGCGCGCTTAATCCCCTCTCCTCGCGCCCCGGAAGCAAAGAGGGAAGAAAAGGTCTCGCCTCTTCGGCAGCTCCGGACTTCAACCGGACTCCCTCCCGGCCAGCCGTGGCGCACTAACACCTTCAGGCTGTCTTCACTCTGCCAACTCCAGACCTTTCCCTGCGATCCGACTGAAGCCCGAGCCTCAGCTCCCGGCCCCGCCCGCCCCGGCGGGGGAGCAGACAAGCCTCTCGGGCTGGTGAGTGCCGGTCGGTACAGATCCTCTGCGGGAATCTCTCCGCTTTGCCCTCCGCACCCTGTGGCCGAGCTGTCCTCCGCGGCTCCGGAGCTTCCCCCTCCGCCACCCACAGTCTCCGCCCGCGAAGGGGCTTCTAGTGTGGGGGAGTCTTTCCTCCTTCACGGCTCCCTCCCACTGGTGTAGGTCCCGTCCCTATTCTTTGTCTCTGTTTATTCTTTTTTCTTTTGCCCTACCCAGGTATGTGGGGGAGTTTCTTGCCTTTTGGGAGGTCTGAGGTCTTCTGCCAGCGTTCGGTGGGTGTTCTATAGGAGAAGTTCCACGTGTAGATGTATTTCTGATGTCTCTGTGAGGAGGAAGGTGATCTCCGCGTCTTACTCTTCCGCCATCTTTAAGCCGTCCCCGACTGCTTACTTTTGAATCCCATCTCTGAGTAACGGGGTGACTTGGACCCCTTCCTTAATTTCTCTTTGCCTTAGTTCTTCATCTGTAAAATGGAGGTGATATGAATAGTATCCACCTTCTAGGGCTGTTGTGAGGATTAAACAAGTTAATATATGTAAAGTTCTCAGAGGAGTGTCTAGCCAAACACTCACTAAATATAAGCACTGTACTAAATTAATGAGAACTTACCATGTGTCTGGTACTGAGCTTGGGCTATGGATTCAAAGATGGGAAAACTCAAGTATGGTCTGTCTTCTCATGGAGCTTACAGGCTGGCAAGAAAACAGATGCTTATGAATTAATCACATGGAAACATGGACATTTGCTTCTGTGATAAGTGCTTCCAAGGAGAGGTGATGGTATCATGAGAGCGTATAGTAGGGGGTTTAAACTAGTCAAGGAGAGACAGTTGACTAGACATCTGAAAGAAAAATATGCCAAGAAAAAATATGCCAAGAAGGGAGGGAAGCGTATTCTAGGAAGAGAGAACATCATACCCAAAGGCCCTGTGGCTGTGCAGTGAGAGTGTGGCCAGTACAAAGGACTGAGAAGGGCGGGGTGTTTTTTTCTCACAGATATACATCTGTGACACGTATCACCGTGTAAACTTAAGACATACAGCATGATGGTTTGATTTATGTATATTGTGAAATGATTACTACAATAGGCTCAGCTAACAACCATTATCTCATATAAAAACAATAAAAAGAAAAGAAGAAAGGATAAAATGTTCTCTTTGTGATGAGAACTCTTAGGATCTACTCTCCGAACAACTTACCTGTGTATCACACAGCCGTGTTAGCGATACTCATCATGTTGTGCGTTACATTACTAGTACTTATTTATCTTACAGGTGGAACTTTGTACCTTTTGACCACCTTCCTCCAATTCCCCTTCCCCACCCCCCCACCTCTGATAACCACAAGTCAGATCTGTTTTTCTATGAGTTTGTTTTTTGGGTTTTTTTGTTTGTTTGTTCAGATTCCACGTATAAGTGATATCATACAGTATTTATCTTTTTTTCTCTGACTTATTTCACTTAGCATAATGCCTTCGAGGTCCATTCATGGTGTTGCAAATGGTAGGATTTCCTTTTTTTTTTATGGCTGAATAATATTTGTGTGTGTGTGTGTGTGTGTGTGTGTGTGTGTGTGTATCTCACAACTAATTTATCCATTCATCTATCGATGGACACTTAGGTTGTTTCCACGTCTTGTTTATTGTAAGTAATGCTTCTATGAATGTGGAAGTGCAGATATCTTTTCGAGTTAGTGTTTTTGTTACATTTGGATATATTCCCAGAAGTGGAATTGCTGGATCATGTGATAGTTCTATTCTTAATTTTTTGAGGATCCTCCATACTGTTTTCAACAGTGGCTGCACCAATTTACAATCCCACCAGCAGTGCACAGGAGTTCCATTTTCTCTACATCCCTGCCAGCATTTGTTATCTCTTGTCTTTTTGATGATGGCCATTCTAACAGGTATGAGGTTATATCTCATTGTGGTTTTAATTTGCATTTCCTTAATGACTAGTGATGTTGAGCATCTTTTCATGTACCTGTTAGCCTTTTATATATGTTCTTTGGGAAAATGTCTGTTCAAGTCCTTCAGAAGGGTGGGGTTTGGCTGGAAAGCTAGTGGACACAAGGGTAAGAGGTCACTAAGGGCCAAACCATGCAGAGACCCTCAGAGGTCTACAAGTGATTTTTCCTTACTGAAGAGCAATGATGAGCTATGGGAGGTTTGATGTCAGTGGAGGTGACCTGATCAGATTTCTGTTTTGAAAAGACACCCCCAGCTGTAGTGTTGGCAAGGACCAGGGTAAATGCAGTTGACCAGTTAGGAGGTAGTTTTTATGGCAGTCCGGGGGAGAGATGCTGTGGGGTCGAGGGAAGTAGAGACAGAGACAGGGTGATCGGTTGTCCATGGGGTTGTGAAGGAGAGAAAAGTGTCGGGAAAGGGTGGGTGGAGGACACCACGAGCCTGAACATCCCAAAGGAGGTGTCAGGTCTGGAGCTCAGAGAGAGGTCTGGCCTGGACTGTGAAGTTGTGAGTCATCAGTGCACAAGTGGGGAGGTCCTCTAGACCAGACAGAGAGGAGGAGAGGCCCCAACACAGAGCCTGGAAAGGAGCCAGAGAAAGAGCCATGGGAGGAAAGATGGAGAGTGAGCGGTATGGGAGGAAGCCAGGCACCAGGCTGCTCAAAGCATCATTGCACCTGCAGGGCACCAGGTAAACAAGCAGGCTCTCTGGCCCCTCCCAGGTGCTGTACATCAGAATCTAAATGTCAGCCAGGTCGCCAGGCGCTGCTCATGTGCAGTGTAGTCTGAGATGCTCTGGCCTGGGAGGGGTGATTCCAGGAAGGAGGCAACAGTGTTAGAGGCAGCTGAGAGAGAGGTCTGTTAAAATGAGGACTGAACAATAGCCACTGGACCCATCGGTGACCTTAGACCTGTTTGGGTGCATTGACAGAAGGCAGAACTGATGGGCTGGGAGTAAGGAAATGGAGACAGAAAGGACAGACAGATAGTGTTTTCTAAAACTTTGGCTGAGAAGGGGAAGAGAGAAACGAGGCTGGAGGGAGAAGAGAAGTGGAATGGGGAGTTGGTTTTTTAAGGAGAGTCTTGAGCACATGTAAAATGGGAAAGTGCCAGTGGAGAGGAAATGATTGAACATTTGGAACATACCTAAGAGAGAAACGTACATAAGGTTGTTGAAGATTAGGGAGGGGTAGGATCCAAAGGGCACGTGGAAGGGATATGTGTAGATTGCAGCAGGGCTAGTTGATCTGCAGGAGGAAGGAAGACCGTGTGGGGCAGGCTAGACAGATTGGGAATTGGGAAGACAACGGAATCCCCACTGATGGCTTTTATTCTCTATGGAGATGGGGAGAGGGGGATGGGGCTGAGAAGAGGAGCCTGGAGGGTCAGGAGGCCGTGGAAAATGGAGAAAATTTGACATCATCAGTCTGGCATTTAATGTTGTAAAGAGGAAGTTCCACCTGGTCTGCTGGCCTTTTAGTTCAAACTCTGAGCATTGTTTCCTACCTCACAGGGTTGTTCTAAGGCTTGAGTACAGCGATGCCCATTTTATCACCTTGACAGCTCACGGCACAAGCAAGCTGGCACTCAGTGTGTCAGTCACCCACCTTCCTTCCCTCTGCACCGAGCATGGGCTGGTCCAGAGGAAACACTTGGAGAAGGGGTTTCGTGATCCTCGAACACACTGCTCTCATCTCTCTGGGAGATTCTCAGAGTTCTTCTGGCCGTACTGAACAGCTCCCTTTCTCTCTCCCAGGCCAGAACTGCACGTTCCAACTGCAGGGTCCCAATGGCACCATTGAGAGCCCGGGGTTCCCGTATGGCTACCCCAATTACGCCAACTGCACGTGGACCATCACCGCAGAGGACCAGCACCGGATCCAGCTTGTGTTCCAGTCCTTCGCCCTGGAGGAGGACTTTGACGTCCTGTCGGTGTTTGATGGGCCACCCCAGCCAGAGAACCTGCGAACCAGGTATCACCCCCTCCTCCCCGTGGCCAACAGCTGGGCCTGAGCCAAGCTTGCTGAGAGGAAGAACCAGGCAGGGTGAACTGTCATCAACAAATACCTCTGTTTTTATGAGGCCTGCCCTGAACTCCTCTGCTTTCTTTACCTTTCCCAATTCCTTTCTCCTGCTTAGAAGTTCCCAGTAGGCAGGAGTTTTTGTAGGACATTTGGGAAGACTAGATAGAAAACATACAGAGCAATTCAAGTCTTTCTATTACAACTGATTTCTCATGCCTATGTGTGTATGTGTGCATATCTGTTGATGTATATTCTTTGCACACACAGAAATATATCCCTTGGACCCAGCAGATATGAACTGAAGGCTAGTAGCAACTATGTCTTGCATCCCCGACTTGAAAACCATCAATGCTTTGTTGGATTTTGCCTTGCATTTGCATGGCTTTGGATCAGAGTCACAGACAACATTCCCAGGACTGAGCCAGCCCTCTTCTTGCTTGCTCCCTGCCCTCTCAGGGCAGTGCAGAGGTGAGCTGCTATGTCTGCAGCTGGGATGGGCATCTGGGGCTCCCCTGACTCGTGGTTCCTCTTAGACAAGACCAGGCTTGTCCATCTGCCCTTGACATTCCACAGGGATTGTCACACAGTAGGTGTTCAGTGAAACTTGGGTGGAGGGACTGGAGTGCTCTTCACTTACTCATTCTGCAAATTTTTCATGAGCACCTACTATGTTCCAGACACTGGCCTGCGTGCTGGGGACGCCGCAGTGAGCAAAACAAAGCTACTATCTTCAAGGACGTGACATGCTAATTGGGAAGGGGGCAGGCCTGGACTTGAATATGTGAGTTTAGAGTTCAAGGACATCGGGGTTAGAGATATAAAGTTGGGAGACTGGGACTGGTTAGTGCTTAAAACCAGGAGACTGGGGCTTCCCTGGTGGCGCAGTGGTTGGGAGTCTGCCTGCCAATGCAGGGGACACGGGTTCGTGCCCCAGTCCGGGAAGATCCCACGTGCTGTGGAGCGGCTGGGCCCGTGAGCCATGGCCACGGAGCCTGAGCATCTGGCGCCTGTGCTCTGCAATGGGAGAGGCCACAACAGTGGGAGGCCCGCGTACCACAAAAAAAAAAAAAAAAAAAAAAAAAACAGGAGACTGGACGAGGTCACCATCAGATGTCGAGCTCCAGTGACCCCATCGGTGGGGCACCAGTGCAGACCCTTGAGGGATGTTGAAAGACAGAAAGTCAGATCAGGCCAGTGGGGCAGCTAGTTGGGGTGCAGATGACTGGAGGCCTTTTCTGCATCCTGAAGTTCTTCCAGCCATCTTTTCTCTTCAGGCAGGGTCCACGCACGTGTGGTCAAAGCTCTGTCTTCTGCCATTTGGGTTCTCTGGCTCTGAGAGTGAAGTGTGGAAGACCCCCAGAGGTGGGATGGCTCCTGCCGGGAAGGGTGGGGGTTCTGAGACCTAAGGAGGTGGTCCTGGCAGGGGGTCCCTGGATGTATTCCCAGCCAGGGCACAGCCCACTCTGGCCAACCAGCCGTGTTTGAGGAGAAGGCTCCTGGGATTTGTACCTCCACCAGGTCATCCCTGCTTGGGGTCCTCATCCATGTCATCTGTCTGATGTGCTCATTTTGGTTTGTTTCAGAATTATATAGTTTTCCCATACAGCATTTCTACCTCCACGCTATCTGGGATCATGTCCGCTTTCTTGTATCTGCTCCCGTGCGTTTGCATTTTCTTTCTTTTTACTTATTTAGTCTTGCCAGAAGTTTGCCTATTTTATTGGTCTTTTTTTTTTAAAACATCTTTATTGCAGTATAATTGCTTTACAATGGTATGTTAGTTTCTGCTGTATAACAAAGTGAATCAGTTATACATATACACATGTTCCCATATGTCTTCCCTCTTGCGTCTCCCTCCCACCCTCCCTATCCCACCCCTCTAGGTGGTCACAAAGCACTGCGCTGGTCTCCCTGTGCTAGGCGGCTGCTTCCCACTAGCTATCTATTTTACGTTTGGTAGAGTATATATGTCCATGCCACTCTCTCACTTTGTCACAGCTTACCCTTCCCCCTCCCCACATCCTCAAGTCCATTCTCTAGTAGGTCTGCATCTCCATTCCCATCTTGTCTTACCCCTAGGTTCTTCATGACCTTTTTTTGTTGTTGTTGTTAGATTCCATATATGTGTGTTAGCACACGGTATTTGTTTTTCTCTTTCTGACTTACTTCACTCTGTATGACAGACTCTAGGTCCATCCACCTCACTACAGATAACTCAATTTCGTTTCTTTTTATGGCTGAGTAATATTCCATTGTATATATGTGCCACATCTGCTTTATCCATTCATCCGATGATGGACACTTAGGTTGCTTCTAGGGCTATCAGTTTTATTCCTTTCCTATTACCTGACTTGTTGACTTCTGCTTTTATCTTTATTCTTTCTTCCTTCCCACTTACCTTGGGCTGCTGTTGCTCTTTTGCTGTTTTCATGAACTAAATTAGTTTCTTTACCTCTTGTTTGATATTAAAATCATTGAGGCATTTTTCCCTAAATACAACTTTGACCATATTCCATAAATTTTGATGGATAGTTGTTATTTTTAGAATAAATAATTCTAACTGCAGGCTCTAACTGCAGTTTTGTTCCTTCCTTGACTCTAGGGTTTTTTCCCTCAAAATTTCCAAGTAATATTTTTTTTATACTTAAGAAGTTATTATCTAGTTGTACTGCATTATGTTCAGATTATGGTTTCTATTTTGGAGAATTTGTTGCCTTTTTTTCTCAGTATAAGATCACTTTTGGTAAACGTTCTGAGTATTTGAAAAGAACATGTATTCTGTGGTGGAAGGGTGAACAAATTCATGTTATTAGTATTGTTTAATTTTTCTAATTTCTTATTTATCGTCAAAGTGATTTTTGTCAAGGATAAGCAACTTATTGTTTTCACATTTTCACTATTATTTTTATCATTTTCTCCCTTTATTTCTAAGTTTTTACTTTATATATGTTGATGTTATTCTCTTCAGTATGTCAGTATTTGTAAACATAAGATCTTCAGAGTGAATTATAATTCTTCCAATATAAATGTTATATTTATCCCCCTTTTTTGCCTTACATTCTACTTTGATACTAGTTTTACCACTTTTATTATCTTTTAGGTTTGCATTTATCACCCATCTTTGCTAATTTCTCTGTTTTTAATATTTCTATGTCATTGTTTTATATGTATCTTTTAGAGTTTTGTTTTTAAATCTTTCATGAGAGTTGTTATTCTTTAACAGAAAGGTTTAATTCGCTCACAATTTTTGGTGATAACTGATGTATTTGTTCTTGTATAATATTTAATACTTTCTGTTTTTAAGCTTCCTTACTATGATTTCCGTTTCTCCATCTTTAAGCGCAAGTGTTCTTTGCCTCGTCTCTGATTTTTATTCCACTAGTGGTTAAAGTTACTTCTTGAGAACACATTTTAAGCTATATTTCTCTGTCAGCATCCTGTCTAGTGAGGCTTTTTCTTAGTCAGGTCTCACCAGCCCTGCATCTCGTAGAAATTCCTTAGTGTTTGTAGCATGTAGGTGTCTGTCTCTCTTTCCTAGTTTCCCACATGGATATATATAGTCTCTCTTTTTATATACCTCAGACTATTTCCATGACAACTTGGGAGGTCAGGTTGAAGGAGAGTTTAACATGTTGCCTTGGCTCTCCATCTTGAACTGATTTGCTGTCATGAATAGAATTATTTTTCATTATTTTTTGGGGGATGATTCACTGCTAATATGTAGAAATACAATTGATGTTTGTATATTGATCTTGTATCCCATGACCTGGCTGAGCTTCTTATTAATAGTTCTGATAGTTTTAAAAAAATATCTGTGGGGGCTTCCCTGGTGGCGCAGTGGTTGAGAATCCGCCTGCCGATGCAGGAGACACGGGTTCGTGCCCTGGTCCGGGAAGATCCCACATGCCGCGGAGCAACTAAGCCCGTGAGCCATGGCCGCTAGGCCTGCGCGTCCGGAGCCTGTGCTCCGCAACGGGAGAGGCCACAACAGTGAGAGGCCCGCATACCGCAAAAAAAAAAAAAAAAAAAAAAAAAAAAATCTGTGAATAAAACCCACTTTTGTTCTTTTTCAATCTTAATGCCATTTATTTATTTATGCTTAATTGCAGCAGATAGAATATTGACTATACTCCATATTCAATATAATATTGAATAGAAGTGGTGAGGGTGGACATCCTTACCTTGTTCTTGATCTTAAAATACTCAGTCTTCCACCATTAAGTGTGATGTTGGCTGTAGGTGTTTGGTAGATGTCCTTCTAACGAAGGTGTTTACGCAGAGGATTTTGGCGTGGTCAGGCTGCACTGTGGAAAATGCGTTAGGGTAGGGGCCAGACCGGTGACTGCCTGGCCAGGCAAGAGACGGAGGTAACCTGAGCTAGGATAATGAAGAGAGAAGGTGGCGTGGGTTTGTATGATGTTATGGGACAGTGCGGTACTTGGAATTAAGGGTGGGTTTATAGGGATTGTAGAGTGGGAGTAGGAAAAAGGAAGGGGTGAACGATGACTCCACATAGTCTGGCTTGGAAGCAGAAAACAAGCTAGGTCAGCCTGACATGAATTCCAATCTCCAGGAAAATGTGTTCGCATGGCATCCCAGGGTATTTTGTGCACTGATGTTTTTCTTCATTCGTCTAGCGGAACAGGTAGGTCACCTGCTCTCACAGTGTTTTTCCGTGAGACAGGAGGGTATGGTGGTGACAGGCCAAGATTTACACCCAGCTGGCTTCTACATTTATTCGCGCCATGACCTGTGCAAGATTTGGCCTCTCTGAGACTCCTCTATAAAATGGAGGTGACACTGACCCACCTCACAGGGTTGTGTATATGAACCACCTCCTAGGATCCCCCGCTGCTCCATAAACGTTATTTGCATCTTTCCTGGCCTTCTGCTTTTAGGAACTCAGACCGCTCTGGAGCGCCTGAGTTATGCCTGTCTTGACGCTTCCTCTGTGGCCTGCCCATTAGACATTTTAGATCTGGGAGCTGCAGGTGTGGAGGACGGACATCTGAGAAGAGGCGGGGCTCAGGGGAAGTCATTCGCTGTGGGTGGCATTGCTCATCCGGCCCAGCAGTGGGGCCGGACTGAGAAGAAGCCTGCAGTGGGGTTCTCTCTGCGTCACTTGGGGCTTTCGTCTCAGACTTGACAGGCGTAAGTTTTGTAATTCTGCTCTTTGAGCATTTTAATGCATTTCTCTTTTCTCCCTTTACCTTCAGTCCTTTTCAATTTATTTATGGATGCATTCCAGCAAAAGGCTGGAGTCACCTCCTCACCTCAGTCCTCAGCCCTCTTTACACTCATCTTTCTCCAGCTGCTAGCTCATGGGTGGTGGTGTGAGCAACAAACCTCCCTCCTAGTTAGATTCTAAGCTCCTTGAGGCTGGGAGTCAAGCCTTCTACCACGTTTGGCTGTGGCTGAGCCATGCAGTGAAATATACATCTTGCACCCGCAAGACATGAGTTCCAGCTCCTAGCTAGCTGCTTGGCGTAGACAGGTCACTTTGACTCTTATCCTCAGTATCTTCATCCATGAAGCGGATGTATCAGTATCTACCCCATAGGTTGGTTGGTAAGGATTACATTAAATAGTGTGTGTAAACTGCTTTGGACTGTAATGAGATATAAACAAAAGAAATACTTGTATGTTGGTAGAAAAAAAAATTAGAAAACACAATTAAGCAAAAAGAGACACACACACACACGCACACACACACACACACACAAACCCAATACATTTATATGACATGAGGTAGAACAGTGGTTTTCAACTGAAGGTGATTTTGACCCCAAGGGGACATTTGGCAATGGCTGGAGACATTTTTGGTTGTCACAACTGGAGAGGGGCCCTAGCATCTAGTGGATCAAGGCCAGGGATACTGCTAAGTGTCCTACCATGCACAAGATAGCTGCAACAAATGCCAATGGTGCTGAGGTTGAGAAATCCCGAGGTAGGTGATTAAGGAGGAGTTAAGGCCTTTAGCATCAGACATACCTGTGTGCTAATCCTATTTCTGTGTCAGTGACCTTGCCCAAGTGAGTCAACCCATCTGAGCTTCAGTTTCCTCCTCTGCAAAATGGGGAGCTCTCAGTGATGCTATGTACTGACAGCTGCACCTGGCATCGTTAAAGAAGAGGTACCAGTAGGCACACTGCACACAGCTTGTTCTCTATGCAGATGCCATTCATCTCCCAACAACTCCCTTTCTCCACCAGGAGTTCACAGCCACCTTCTTGAGAGTATCTCACATTTCATCTAGAGCTATTCATAAGCAGCAACATCCCAGGATGCCAGAAGGCAGCGTCTGGCTGCTTGAAATTAAATTTACAATAGAAGCTGATCAGATTCTTCTCATAATGGATCAGGGTGGGAAATGGAAGTAGGAGCTGGTCCTGAAGGCTGGGGAGCCTGTAGGAGTTTGGCAATTAGCAAGAAAAGAACAAAGAGCCTCCCAGATAATGCAGTGTCAGCCCTGCCTGGATGAATTACTGAAACAATCCCCACATCTCTGCTTTTGCACAATTAGGTGGCCTTTCCGTGCTGGCAAACATCCTATTGCATTGCAGTTTAATGCGGGATGAAGTTTTCTAATGGAACACGAGAAAACGTAATCTATGGCGATGCTGCTAATAAACGACATCACTGTGTATTGGAGGGTTTATAGGGCACTGGCGATAACTGCACCAGTTAAGCACAGCTAAGCATCCCTTAATTGAGACGTTTGGGCTCAAGTTATGGGAAACACTGCAACTGGTTCCCTCCATTGCTGGCAATACACATTCTGTCATCAGCCTAAGGTGGAATGCAGTTTTAGTCATTTGGGGCTGGTTGCAGATTTCACTCAACCGGCATTAGACGCCTGTTTGGAAGTTGTAAAAAATCTACAAATTTGTCAGATTTACTGTCTCCTTATGACTGTGTATTGCATCAGAGGCCCCTAAAGGACCTGCTTGTTGGATTCCTTAAAAAGTGTGCCTTACACATCAATAGGATTGTCCTTGGAGGATCCTCTCCTCCTAGCACCTTGAGAATGTGCTGTTGTGGTCAGGAGGTGGCTGGAAGGACCCATGGGGATGAGGGAGCATTCCTGTTTAGGATTGAAACAGAGGGAGGATAGTGGAAAGGAAAAAGAAGTGATGACACCAAGCACCTCTCGTGGGCCAGCCACCGTACTAGACATATTCATTCATTCATTCACTCATTCACTCATTGTCATGTATTCAACGTTTATTGAATGCCTAGTGTTGGGGATACAACAGTTAACAAGACAGCCTCTGCTTTCAAGGAAATGACAATCTTTTTAGGGAAACATAAATAAGCAGGTGAAGGTAGTCCAGGAGGCATGACTGAGGAACCTGACCTATTCCTGGGGAGATATTTGTAGATGTTGATCTATGGGCCTGGGATGCTGTCCCTCCATCTGCCCCTTTGCTTAGTTACTGCTCCCTCATTTTTTATATGTCAGCTCACTTGCACTTTCTCACCCGGGGAATCCTCTGAGACACCCCTACTTCTCAACCTGGTCACACTCTCCCGTGATACCCCTGAGATTACCGCTCATCTGTCCTTCGTGGCTTTACGTGTGCGTGTGTGTGATTCTTGGATCCCTGCCCATCTCCCTCACAAGACTGTAGGCTCCTTGACTGTTTTATTCTCCACTGCATCTCCAGGGCCTGGCCCATAGGAGGCGCTCAACAAAATATTTATAGAATGAATGCTCTGTGGAGGAAGGGATCCCTGATAGGGCATGGAAGGAGGGGCTGGGAGAGTGTTTCAAGCCAAGAGAATAGTGTGTGCGCACGTCAGGGCAAAAGCGAGAGAAAGGCGAGGTGCAGAGGGCTCACTGGGGTTGGAGTGCTGTGGGGAGATGGGGGGCGTCCGGGCCGGATCACCAGGGGCCCTGTATGCCATGCTGGGGAGCTCTCACATATCTTAAGGGAAGTGGGGACACACCAAAAGGTCCTAAACAGACATTAACACGTGTTATGTAATAATTCGACAACAGCCCCATGAGATGGGTAGTATTAATTTTCTTTGCAGAGGTTGAGTAAGCGGCTGAGGTCTCTTAGACACTAAGTGACTAGTAGAGGAGAAGACCATGGGTCTCCTAGAGCCAGAAACCAGGCTTCCTTCTCCACTCCAAAATGCCTTCTGACTGCTTGGGACTCATATGCATTCACTCCATTTCTCTTTAAAAAAATTCGTGCCATATTCCTTTTCAAACTGTTTCTTTAAAATGGTAAAAGTAATGGGAACTGTATTTTTTTAAAAAGTCAAGCAGTGCGGCAATGCATAGAGTGAACAAACACAAGTGCCTCCTTCCCAGGCCCTTGTTCCAATCCTGCTCCCTGGAGGTAACCACTGTTAACAATTTGGTGTGTGTCCAATTTCTCTTTAAATAAAGATTCATTCAACTGCCCATGAGGCTTATTGGGACATCCATCAGCCCTTTAAAAATTGTTCTGATGAATTAAGTGTAAACTAATTAGAAACATGGATTCAATTACCCTCGAAACACACAAGGGTTTAATAATTAATAGGAAGAGCGCTTGAGGCCAAAGGCATTATGGATTTTATTAAACCCCTAACATCTGAAAAGTAAATATGTTTGATTCATCCTAAATGCAGGCAAATTTGCCATCTGGAGGCACACCTTTTGGTAAGAGCTTCATATGTAATCGGGAAATTTATCTCTGATTAATAAGGTGTCAGCTGAAGTGTGCAGAGGCCAAGGCCTGCAGATGAAGCTGGACGGGGCTGCAGGGACAGGGCAGCAGCCTGTCTTTCTGGGTTGCCGTCGTCGACTTTGTTCATGACCTTTCCCCAGGCAAGCTTTGGGAGACCTGTAGAGGTCCCCAGTGAGATCACTGACCCCTACTGTGGGCCCAGAGCATCTGGGGACAATACTGGGCCCAGAAACACTGTAGGACATTTGGGGGAACCATTCTGTTTATCCCCTGAACGATGAGTTCTGATGACTTAAATAGACATAGAGGAGGGTCAGGGGGTTGGAATAAATATTTACCTGTTGTGTGCCAAGAGTTTGATGTCCCACATCTCATTCAGTCTTCCCAGTTTTCCCAGACATAAGAATGATCACCTCCATCTTTATCGCGAGAAAATACTGACTCCAAGGGGCTGCGCGCCTTGGGCGAGCTGTATTCAAAACGTCCATTTTCACACAGGTCAGCCCAACCACACTAGGTCTGAAGGGGGCTGCAGAAGGGAGGGAGCAGGGTCTGCCCAGCTTGGGGCTCGGGAAGCCAACTGCAGTGACCCACGGGCGGCCATGTGCTCCATCATCTAATGCCAAAGGGTGGGTTTGGGCAGACGTGGTGGGGCAGGGGTTGGCAGCCGGTGATATACAAAGCCAGGTGGGCAGCAGTGTCGGGGTCCTGAGCAATCTCTCCCTTCACAGTAGGACCCTGTGGTTCAAGGTCAAAGTGAATTTTTGTGGCAAAGCCTCATGTTGCTCATTCGCCAAGTCTGCCATTTAATAGCGGCCAAAATGTAAGGCCCCATGGAGCCTGAGTCTTGGGCCAAAAGGCTGTGTTGCCTACATCCCTCCCCATGATCGGTCCTGCCCACCGTGTCACCAGGTGTTGTCAAAGATGCGACATTACCCCAGAATGGAGTTGGCTTCCCCTTGACTCTCATCTGCCCCTTTCTTGCAGGTGGTGGCCGACAGGTGTGTTGCGGAGATAGGAGTGTATCCCCTTCTTTATCCTCCACTCATTCCCTGAACCTTTGGGGCAGCAGAAATCAAGGTGCAAAGGGACCCTGGTAACCCAGGGATGTTGTCCTCAGGGTAGAGGCAGGTTTGGAACCTGTAGTTTTAGCATTTACTCCATTTGTCAGCAGAAATGGTACCCGAATAAACACCTCCCAAGTACTGAGCTCCTCGTTCCCTTAGAGTTTAAATAAATATGAAAGAAAACCAATCCTCAGCTTTTAAGTGAACAGGGAGCCAAGTTACTGCTTCCTTGGGTGACAGACATGAACTTGTATACACACTTGGACCTCTGAGAGTCCAGGGTTTGTCTATCACTGTAGCTAGCGCTTCCTTGGTTATTGCAAACTCCGAGTCTTGGCCTTTAGGACCTAGATGTAGGTGAGGATTCTAGATAGCAGAGTTCATTAGCTTTCCAGACTTGACGCTTGTTTTTATTTGCTTTTGGGGAGGTGAAGCTCCTGGACAGTCTGGTCCTGGTGCCTAAAAACTAGGCCATTGACCCATAAAGTACAATATTTTTTAAAGCAGTGTTTTGTGTGTGTGTGTGTGTGTGTGTGTGTGTGTGCTCCTGACTTTTGGTGGATTCTTCTTGGCAACAAAATGTGGTTCTGGTTATAATCCTTCTCTGTCTCACATCTCCTGCTGCCCCGGCTGAGCACACATGTGGGGTGGTGGTTAAGAGAGGGGCTTTGCAGCCAGCTTGCCTCTGCTTCTTACTTGCTGTGTGATGCTGAAGAAGTCACTTGTCTCTGAGTCTCAGTTTCTATGTCAACAAAGTTGGGATTAGAGTAGTACCTACCCTGTAGGGAAGTTGTGAAGATTCAACTACCCTACAAGGCATAAAGTGTGTAGAAGATGTTGGACACACAGTAAGCACCGGGTAAATGTTAGTCATCTTGTCACTGCTTCCTCTCCAAAGCTCATCCCTTCCAGCTCCCTCCACTGCCACCACTGTGGTCCAAGCTACCATCATCTTTTGCCTTGATTATCACAGCCTCCTTCTTGGTTTCCCTGCTCTTGCCTTTGTCACCTTCAGTCTGTCCTTCATGCCAGAGCTAGAGGCATCTTCTCTTTTTTCGTTTTTTAAAGAATAATCTTTTAAAATAAATAGAACTAGTTTGAGATTTATAGAAAAACTATGAAGATGGGACTGAGAATTCCTATATAATACCCCTCACCAAGATTCCCCTATTCTTAACATCTTACATTTGTATGGTACTTTTGTCACAATTAATGAACGAATATTGATTTATTATTATTAACTAAAGTCCATATTCTATTCAGATTTCCTCATTAGTTAGTTATTAGTTTTTACCTAACATTCTTGTTCTGTTCTAGGATCGCATCCAGGAAACCACATAATGTTTAGTCCTTCTGCCTCCTTAGGCTCTTTTGGCTGTGACAGTTTTGCAGGCTTCCCTTGTTTTTGATGACTGACAGTTTTGAGAAGTACTGGTCAGGTATTGTGTTGAATGTCCTTCAGGTGGGATTCGTCTGATGTTCTTCTCATGATTAGACTGGAGTAATGTGTTTTTGAAGGAAGGTCACATTTTCATCACATCATCTCAAGGTTACATACCATCAACATGACTTGTCTCTGTTGATGTTGGCTTTGATCACCTGATTGAGTTCATGTATGTCAGGCTTCTCCACTGTAAAATTACTGCCCACTCCATACTGTCCTCTTTGGAAGGAAGTCCCTATGTGTAGCTCACACCTACAGGGTAGAGAGTCATGCTTCATCTTGAGGGCAGAGTAGCTACATAAATTATTTGGAATTCTTCTGTAGGAGAGATCTATTTTCCTCTGCTTATTAATTTATTTATATCAGTGGATTCATGGATATTTATTTTATACTTTGGGTTAAAATTCAATACTAGTTTGTTTATTTTGTTGCTCAAATTGGAAAGCTTTGGCCACTGGGGACTCTTAGTTGGCTTCTCCTGTTTTCTTTGACAGTTGCCCATCATTGTGAGCTTTTGTCATTGATGTTATTGTTGTGACTGTTATTGTTTCACCAAAGCTCTTTGGAGAAATGAGCTTTGCATCCTTTAATTGGGAAATGGTGTTAGAAACCAAGATCTGGCCCTGGGTGTGCTCATTACTATTGAGGTATTGAGGCCCTCTCAGCTGACAGAGCAAGGAAATATGTGTATGTATACTAACTCATGTGTATACACATATCTATAAATATTTTTATATGTATCGTGTGTATCTGTGTTCAGCTAAACACGAGTTCATATTGAAGTCTCCAACTCTAATCCAGTACCACATGGATCATTCTAGCCTCCTCCCCTTACTTAGCTGGAAACTTCCACTCCAACAGTGAGACACCTGGCTCCCACCATCTGCCATCCATTGACTGAATTGTTCAATTCCAGGATGTAGAGTGGTATCAGAATTGTTAACCCGTACCCCTTGGAAAATAACTTTTCAACTAGAGTCCAGTGATCATGTGCAGCTGTTTTTGCCTTTAGCCTTACAGTTTCCACTCATCTGGAAAGTTACTTAGATAAGCACTATGAAGAAAATACACATCAGGGAAAGAATGAAGTGCAAAGGGTGAGATTTCAATAGGATGGCCAAGGAAACTGTCACTAAGAAGGTGACCTTGGAGTAAAAAACCCGAAACAAGGTGAGTTTGGTGTCTCCACCTATCTTCAGCTGGCTTTATGACACCTGTTGTATTGGGTTGTGTGCCTTACATGTGTTTCCTTTCTCAGGGCCCAGCAGGCTTTATTATGGAGATTTAAGGGAGTAGAAACATATATTCATTGGTAGCTTCAGATGACATGATAGACACCCAGGCACACATTATGGTATCTGTCTCGCAGAGCTGCACTGACTCAGGCTCCCAGGGTAATGTGATGAAGGCAGTGAAGACAGTGTAGACTGGTCTGGCTGGTGATGTCATAGCACCTCACATTGCCCTTGAGGATCATGGAGGCTGGCAGGGCAGTGTCTTCAATCCCACCCAAAGGTTTATATCAGCAGGCTCCTCTGTGCCTTGGAAGGTCTTCCCTGTCCCCTCCTGATTTGGTCTTACCCATGACCATGGCCACTCCTCCCTTAAGCAGTGGTGGTCTTATCAAGCAGCCTTATCAAGGAAGGAAGGCTATATCTTTGGCTCCACCTTTCCAATTTGATTATTTCATCCCAAAAGGCTCTCAACGAGTGATCCTGGGACTTTGTGATCCCCTGGCCGATCGGTAGAGGCACATTCAACTTCTCTCTTCTTCCAAGTCCTGCAGCCATACGTCACAGACAAGGTGGATCTTGGGCTTATGTGACCCCTACACAGCAAAGGGGAAAGGTGACAGATTCTGGCTCCGAGAGTCCAACTGTATTTCAATCCTAACAGGAATACATCCCTGTCCACAGATAAATGCAGAAAGCGAGAAGGCTGTCAAGGCCCTTAGTAGGTGGAGGAATGAAGACCAGAGGAGTTCTTGTAAACCAAGGCAGGTTTGGAATCATCCACCTTTGAGTGCCTAGTATTGCTTCTCCCAACTCTGGTTGTTTAAGCTTCCCAGACACATTGTGTTATTTACTTCTCTCAACAATCACCAAAGTGTCTTTTTTTTTTTTTTTTTTTTGCGGTACGCGGGCCTCTCACTGTTGTGGCCTCTCCCGTTGCGGAGCACAGGCTCCGGACGCGCAGGCTCAGCGACCATGGCTCACGGGCCCAACCGCTCCGCGGCACGTGGGATCTTCCCGGACCGGGGCACGAACCCGTGTCCCCTGCATCGGCAGGCGGACTCTCAACCACTGCACCACCAGGGAAGCCCCCAAAGTGTCTTTTTTGGCGCCATTTTGCAGAGAAGAAAGCTGAGGTTCTGAATGGCAAATAAGTGCCACGTTAACAAGAAGTGGCCGAGTTCTCAGCTTTTTATCCCTGCTCATTGTGAGTGTCCTCCAGCCATCTGGACCGCGATGCAATGGGGAATGGGAGAAAGGCAGCCTGAACACAGAGCCATCCATCCTCAAGGGCCTCGATGGAAGAGAGGGAAACTCCCAGAGATGTGATGCCTCTTCCACAGCTCCCTACCCCGCACCGATATTAGAATTTACCTGAACTGGGGTACAAAGGATAGAAGAATGGAATGACTGTCTTCTCCCTGCTGTGCTTCTCTCTCCAACATAAGCTAGGTGAAGACCTCGACATGAAGAATTATTTGTAGAACCCCAAAGGAGCAGGTTCCTTCTATTTTGGAGTACGTAGAAATGTAAAGATTTTCTTTAATTAGATAGTGCCAGATAGATTTAATTAAAGCTTCAAACCTGCAATTTTCTTTGTTTGATTGATCAGTTGGTGCTGATTGCCTGGAGTAATTATGAAGGGGGAAATGGAGTTTTCAGTCTGGTGGCGCTAAGAAGCAGACTGAGTCGACCCCTGGATACCTGGCTGTCAGAGTGGATTCTGAAAAGGTTTAAATTGCACGAATGTTTGCTAGCCAGTCGGATAAAAAATAAGGCCTCTAAATTACATTTTTGTCTAAATCGTGCTCCTGGCTGATGTGCTTCTGTAGAAAAGTTCCCTTTCCCCTCCTTTCTCCAAATGTAATCACGCCCCTGAGATCGGGCAATATTCTGTTATTTTTGTCTTTCTTTTGTGAAATAATGGAAGCACACATTTGGGAGTGGCTCATAGTGGCCTTTTGAGATTGTGGGAGCCCATGGAGGGTCGGGAGAGAAAGACAGTCTCTCATAATCTCAGTGTGAATTTAGGGAACTCAGAAGGGGTTTTGAAGTCAGACAGTCCCTTGGTTTGAATCTAGCCTGGGACCTTGGGTAAGTACCTTTTCTTTTTCCTCATCTGCAAAACGGGAGTGTTGTTGAGAAGAACAGATGAGCTGATGCATGCTTATCTAGGCCCTGACCTGCAATGGGCTCTCACTGAATGTCAGACCCTTCCCCTTCCTGTGCTCTGTCGCCTCTTTGAAGTACCACCACGGAAGCTCCATGAGCTCAGGAGACCAGAGCCATCTTGCTCACCATTGCAAAATAGCCCCTGGTGCATTGTTTGTATATGGAGGGTCTCAACAAATATCTGTCCAGTGGACAAATGAATGAATGAATACCCTGTATATTTAAGTCCGCCCTCCCAAATAGGTGACACCAGTACAGGGTAGAAGAGGGGGCACCATTCATGAAACCCTGAGGAGACTTGGTCCCCATTGGGCACAGTATGAAGAGTGAGGTAGGAGCTGCCTTTGGAGAGCATCAGTGAGAGAAACTGTTCTCTTTTCTTCTGAACTGGCCAAACTGGGCTGGGAGACTGAGTTTACTTCTCCTTTACACACTGGGAGGCGATGCTAAGGATGATTGTCAACGACTGTTGCAGCATAAAAAAAAGTTGGAGTTAAAGAAGCGAAGCACGCTCTAGACTTGCTTGTGCCTTATATATATCACTATGTAAGACCATATACACAGGTGAAAACGATTGGAGGGAAACACAACAGCATGCTAATAATATAGGTATTAGGATGCTTGATTATAGATTATTTTGTAATCTTTATTTAATTTTTTTGGTAACATAGCGGTGTTATTTTTATAGTAAGAATGCATTTTCAATTAATACAAAGTTCAATGTAGAAGAAAAGGAAGCAATTCTGTTACTCTCCATGCATACCCACAGAGGGATAGTGACAAATCAAAATAGGTCCAAAGGAGAATGACCAAAGATGAAGAGAGATGTCATTTTTATTGCAAGATGGAAGCTAAAGGACTCCAAGGTGTTTACTTGGACAAAGAAGCTCTTAAGGAAATGATGGCTGTTGTCAAAGGCCTGGGGAAATGAATCAAAAGCTGACACCAGATGGTGGCCCCCAGGCTGTGACATGCAAGGGACGGGGGGAGCAAACTTCAGGACATTTGGAATGCTGGTATCTATCTAGAAGTGGGGTTCTCTGCCTCAAGAGGCACTGAACTTCTGCAAGAATCAGTGCAGAAGCTGAGGCTTCTAGGGCTGCCTGTCTCTGGGCCACAGATGCCTCACCTGTACAGTGGGGGCCATTGCTCTGTAGATCAGTGATGCTCCACCAGGGGACATGCCTCTCCCCAACCCAGACTCTCAGAGTGGGGGCAATGGTGTTGCATCTAATATTCTAGAAAGGAGCCGGAGGGGAGGTATACATGCAGTTTAAAAAGCATCTTCAGAATAACCATTCTTTTGATTTGTTTGTATACACTTTATTTTGAAATTATAAAGCACATTAAAGAAGGAAGTGATCATTTTATGTGGATCACAGGGGGCCCCGGGGTTTTCAAAGACTGACACACAGTGATTTAGATGGGTGCTTCACAAACTTTATTTTTGTTTTAAAATTTTTTTAACATCTTTATTGGAGTATAACTGCTTTACAATGGTGTGTTAATTTCTGCTCTACAACAAAGTGAATCAGTGATACATATACATATGTTCCCATATCTCTTCTCTCTTGCATCTCCCTCCGTCCCACCCTCCCTATCCCACCCCTCTAGGTGGTCACAAAGCACAGAGTAATGTGCGTGCAAGTCGCCTGGGGTTTGGGGGAAAGTGCCGCCTCAGATTCTGCAGGTCTGGGGGGCGGGGAAGGGCAAGATTCTGCATCTCCCAGTGAGGATCCCGGTGACGCCAATGCTCCGGGCTCATGGCCTGTTCTAGAGGGTCTCTGAGCCCTTCCCAGCAGCTCCTGGGGCCCTGGCTCCCTGGAACGGCAGAATATTGGTTGCTTACGTACGAGTTCTTGGCCCATCCCTTACAGAGTCTGTTTAATGGAGAGGAACCAAATAAGAATGAAGACCCAGGCATGAATGAATCCAGGCAGGATGTAAGAACTGTGTTTTAGTAGCAGTAGAACTAGGCATTCATTGCTCAGATTTACATCTTCGGTACATGTTTATGTCTGTGCCGATGGCTGCTGATTGTTTGCAAATAATGCTCTGTTGTCTGAATCCTGCCTTTATGGCTAAGGATGTGTGGTTCATTCTGATCAAGTGTAGAATTTGAGTAAACATGTATTTCTCAATATTTTCCCCTGTAATCGCAGGATTGTGTCCGGAGCCCGTCCCCTCCCACCAGCCTTCCCTGGCCACCCACCATGCGCCCAGTGGGGGTGACCCTGCCCATCCTCCAAAGTGCCTTCGTTGCTGTCAGACGGAGCCAGCCTGACTTTCTCCATGAATCTCCCTGGGCTTGATGGGCCTGCCAATACCACTGATCGCTGGTCCCCCAGAGCAAAGTCATTTCACTCTGTTGCCAGGAATTTGTGATGTTTGTAACGTGATCATTCAGTATCATTATCCACTGCCCCATGCCTGCTCAGCTGCAGGTGATGCCGTTCCCCACACCCCGACCCATCCTGCCCCAACCTGACTGTGGAGAGACCCCATCCTTACCAGGGGGTGACTCAGGGCTGAGCGTCCTGGGCCCAGGATCTGGGGACCCAGACACTCCAGTACCTGCTGTGCTACGGTGCACCAGGCCCCCTGGCTAGTCCATGCCTGTTGGGCCCCAGCCTGCCTGAGCCCTGGCTCCCTAGGCCAGGGCTGGACTCCACTCGACTCTCACTAGCCCACTCGTCCCAGTAGCTGGACTCTGCTCCGGACTCCTGACTCCACATCAGACAGGGTCCCCGGGGCCCTGCCAGCCCCCAGGTCTCGAGCCTCCAGCCTCACTGCGCTTCCCCCTCCACCAGGCTGATTGCTGAACCCCAAGCTTTGATTCTCCCCTGCTCCCTGCCATCCTCTGTCCCTACCCTTTACTGATTTAGGGCGTATTTTATAATGCCAACAAGAAGGGAATGTGGAGGAAGAGGCAATTCCAAGGCAGAGAGTGGGAAGCAGGAGAGAACAAGCAAGGAAGAGAGTAGGAAAATCAAAAGCAGGCTCTGGGACAGTGGTTCCTGATAGTAAAAATAACAGTAAAATTCTATCTGTATAACTTTGTATAAAACACACACATATCATGGACATAATGTGCCTGGCATTCTTCTAAGCCTGACAAGCAGCATGTCATTTCGTGCTCTCAGCAGCCCTGGGAGGGAGGTATTATTATTATCCCTGTATTATGGATGGAGATTGGAGTGAGGGGTAGTGGAATAGGTCACGTAGCTAGTAAGCGACAGAGCTAGGATTTGGACCCAGGTGGTCAGACTTCAGAACTCATGGTCTTAACCACTATGCAATATTGTCCCAAGTTCCTACTTTGGCAGGGTGGGGGTCATGGACCCCTCTGAACTCCTGGTGATAGTAATGGATTCTCCTCTCCCCCCAGGTACATACACATTCATTTAACAATGTGTATTTAATTTAACGGATGGACACATAAACCCCTTGGTGCCCACCTTTGAGCCCCAGGTTCAGAACTCCTGCTTTAGGGGCTGTACACATGAATGTCAATAATAATAACAGAAATGGATACTTTGTGAGCATTTACTATGTTTTGGGCACAGTGCGAAAGGCTTTCTGGGAATTATGTCCTTTACTCTCCATAATAATTCCAGGAAGAATTTTCACCCCCATTATGCAGTAAAGAAAACTGAGATAGAGAGGCTGAGTCACCATCCGGAGCTCCAGCAGCTGGTAAGCCCCAGAGATGGACTTAAGCCCAAGTCTGCTGACTCCAAAGCCAGTGCCCTGTACGCCCTACAGCCACCCTGCAGAGGGCTGGGCAGTGCCCTTGTACCCAGGCTGACCTAGACCCGCAGGAGAGAAATGGAGACTTTGAGGGGATGGTTTCTAACAGGTGCTTCTTGGAGATTTTGACCCCAGCACAGACTGATGGGTTCTGTGCACATCTCGCAGAGTGCCGCCATCTTTAAGCGCAGGAAGACGGTAGGAGGAAAAGAAGGAAAGAGTTGGGGGAACCCAAGGCAGAACTGGGCACGGGAGAGAGGAAGGAGGTTTATTCCAGGAAATCGAGAAGACACTCTCAGAGGAAAGAACACCAGGAGGGAGGAGAGAGGGAGGTCTTGGGAAAGGGGAGGGTTTCGGGGAATGTCGTGTCGCAGAGCAGGGCTGGGGAATTGGTTTCCGCAGCCAGTTTTTTTTTGCTTTGCTTTTCCACTGGCTGTCAGTTGTGGAGTCAGAGAAGGGTCTTAAAAAGCAACAGAAGCAAGGGTGGGACTGGGGGCCGTCAAGCAAGACAGGCCGCAGGTTCAAAAGCAGAGATTTTTAGAGGTTGCCCTTGGCTGTCCTCCTGTGCCCACTGTCCCACCCTCTGGGATGGGTCCTGATCCTCTGTTCTCATGTTCATGGCCATGCCACCACCATGCCTCCCTCTGATCTCTCCTCCACCTTTCCTGTGCTCTGTGCCCCCTGTCTTCCGCATGGCTAGCTCGGGCCAGCTCAAACATATATCCTGAAAGATGGCCCCAGCAGGACTTCCTGGCTTGGACATTTTAAAGCATCCACATTAAGGTGACAGTGTCAGATCACTCTTTTGTTACCAGGCTTGTGTGCCACAGACACCCTTGGTAGATGCCAATGACAGGTATTACTTGGTAATAAAAATAGCTGAAGGGTTTAGGGTGTATTTTTAGGCTGGGTCCAAATGTCGCTGGCTGAAAATGCCATTGCAGAACCTCAGAGGGGCTGGTGGGTGCTTTCTGGGTCAAGTCCTGAGCTACGGCCAGTTCCTGGGTCCCGGTGAGGTCAAAGGGCATGCTAGAAGGTGCTCTGGTTGATTTCAGATTCATCAAGGTCAGGAGTCGAGGGTCCTAAGAGGTACATCTGTCCTGCTTGAGTCCACACTGGAAGGGAGGCCAGCAGATTCTCCAGAAGGGGGTGTTGTCTGATCCTGGCCCCTGCTGTGGGGATCCTCCACCCAGATATGGAGAGGCTTAGAGCAAGTCCCCTCACCCAGCTGAGCCAACAATCTCCTATTGGGAAAATGGGGGTAATACTTGGGCTATGCATATGCATGGCAATCATAGTAACAGGTTATAAGGCCCCCAAGAGGACTGTGGGAACCTGAGCCGGAGTGTGTGTTCCTGTGTGTGTGATGGGGAGTCCGTGGCTATGGTGAGTTATGGTGCCCAGGGATCAGTTTCACTCACCTGAGTTACACCCAAGGCTGCTCTTTACTGAGCACCTGCTGGGTGCCAGGCAGTGCTGTAAGCACTCTGCTTGTATTAACTCTACATCTTACAATAACCCTATGAAGCAGGTGTCCCCATGTTACAGATGAGGAAGCTGGGGCACAGGGACATTAAGTGACTCATAAATGCTGGTGCTGGGAGTTGAACTCAGGCGGCCCCTGAGCCCCACTCTTAACAGTGAGATGGCACAGAATCTGTGCGTGGTGGCGCTCGGTGCCCAGGAGAGCCCGGGGCCTTGTCTTCCTCTGTGAGAGCCTTGATGAGTGTCTGGATAACCCAAGGATGGGGCAGAGATGGAGGCCGCCTTGCTGCCAGGATGAGAAGGTGCCCAAGAAAGGGCCTTCCCGGAGCCTTTCTCCACAGTGTCACCACTGATGGTTGGGGCTGGGTAACTCTTCATTGCGGGGGGGTTGTCCTCCACGTGTTAGGTATTCAGCAGCATATCCCTCTCCTGCTAGGAGCACCCCTCCCCCATTAGAGAAGCCAAAAAATGTCTTCAGACGTTGCCAGATGTCCCTGGAGGGGACACAATTGCCCCTGGCTGAGGCCCACTGCTCTAGGGGTCCGAGAAAGTGAGCTCTCTCTCTAGTCCCAAGGTCTCTTCCATACCTGTAGGTCATGGTCTCTCGTGCAGTGTCGGGCCCCTGGGGATACAGGTGGGTGGAGCCTCTGTGCATCTCAGCTTCGAGGCGGAAGCCGGGGACACGAAGGTGAGGCCTGGCTGAGATGTGGGCCGGACAGTGACTGCTTCCCAAGCCTTCCTGGCCTTCTTTTCCTGTCCCATTAGCCAGATGCAAGGCACTTCTGTTACTCCATTTCTGCAAAGAATCAATTGAAAAGATAAAAAATATGGCATCTGGAGAGTTTAAAATTAGCTTCTTACAAAATACAGAGTGGAAGAGAGAGGAAGAAAATAGAAACAGGGAGCCTGTGACTTGCACAAATCCTACATTTGTTGCCTGGGAGCTGAGCAGCGTGTCTTCCCATGAGAAGGAATTCTGGGACACGCAGGGACGGGGTCCATCCACCGGGGAGCAGGGGACAGGAGCCGCTGTCAGAGCTCCCTCCAGGCCTCCCTCGCCTCCCCTCCTCCAGGGCCTCCCCATCCTCTACCTCCCAGTCCTTCTCCTTCCCTTCCTGTGATACATAGGCTTTCATTATATAAATATATTCTAATGATAGAAAACTTGGAAAATGCAGACTATTATGAAGGAGAATTTTTTAAAAATCAGCTGTCATGTTGCCACCCCAAAAAGAACCACTGATAACACCCCCATACACTTAGACGTGGAGTTGACCAAAATTAGATCATACTGTATATCCTATTTTATAACTGCTTTCTTTTTTTCCCCATTTAATTTGTCCTAGACCAATGGGAGGAATCCAGCCTCTCTGGGGTCCCCCTGCCTTCATCCTATCAGTGATGAACTCCACGGCGCTCAGTGCTGCAGGGACAGATGGGGATGAGAATGCCCCAGACACCCCCGGCCTCACCCCAACTCCCCTGAGCCCTCCCAGGCTGGAAAGGGACACAGGACCACTGATGGCCTGAGCACTGTCACAAGGCAGTGACTTATCTTTGAAGACTTCCTGGAGGGACCCAAGCTGGGCTTCGAAGAATCAATCCGATTTGACTGGAAGGACGGGACAAGGCAGGGCATGCCAGGGAGAGGGTACAGTGTGAGCAGTGGCTGGGGGGAGGGACCAGCCCAGTCAGGTCTGCACGGATCTTGAGAAGTGACGTTCAGAACTTACATGAAATAAGCGCTCTGTCCTGCCGAGCGCGTTGAGGTTGAACAGTTCCTGGATAACTCCCACCATCTGCCTCTGGGGTCCTTGGCACATCAGTGTCTGGTCACCTCCATTTCAGTTTGCAGTGGCTACCTGGGCCCTCCCTATGGTCTAGACGACCTCGGTTATCTGCATGCGGGATCACATGTCTTTGCTGGCCTCTCCAAACCTCCTCTGGTCTCTTGACATCCTCCACCCTTCTCATTGGTGCACAGCCAGCGCCCACTTCATGGTGTGTGACCTGGGCTTGGAAAGGGCCCACAATTGGTTTAACCTTCTGTTGTCACTGTTTTGAAACTCCTAATCTTTTTTTTTTTTTTTTTTTTTTTGCGGTATGCGGGCCTCTCACTGTTGTGGCCTCTCCCGTTGCGGAGCACAGGCTCCGGACGCACAGGCCTAGCGGCCATGGCTCACAGGCTTAGTTGCTCCGCGGCATGTGGGATCTTCCTGGACCAGGGCACGAACCCGTGTCTCCTGCATCGGCAGGTGGATTCTCAACCACTGCGCCACCAGGGAAGCCCTCCTAATCATTTTTGAACCAGGGCCTGCATTTTTATTTTGCTTGGGGCCCCACGTGTCACGTGACTGGTCCTGCACCCAGTAGAAGACGTCACTTCTCATTTTACTGAGGTCCTCTTAGAGGCCCCTCTGCCTCAGAGACCTGCCAGGTTCCCATCGGTCCCTATTCCTCTGAGGCCACCCTTCTCCCTGGCTCTCAGGGCCAGTTCCACTTGGACTGTTCCCCACTGCTTGTCTCTCTGCACTCTCATTCGCCCCCTTCCCGCTCCTTTACTTCAGCCTGCACAGAGGCTTGGTTATTACCATTCTTCAAAAGCAAATGTAAAAAATCCACCTTTTGCGCACCTACCTGCCCCTTCCTCCCCAAATGTCCTAATTCTCTCCTCCTTCCACTTCTAAACAGCCCCCTAAGAAATCTCTATTCTCTTTGTCCATGTCTGTGACATCTCCCAAAGTCTTGTTTCTGAGCCCTGCACCCCGTCACCTGCACAGCCTCTTTGCAGATATTCAAGCACCTGACCCAGGGGTCTTAGCTCACACTCTCTTGCCCTCTGAGGTATCACGTCCGTTGGGCCTGCCTGTCTGGTCCTCACCCTCAGCTCCTGGCACTCTGAGCTCTCCTGCCTTTCTTCTTTCCCTCTCTTCTCCATCTTACAGAGGTGGTGAAACCCAAGGGGTCCATTCCAGCCATGCCTGTAGCTTCTGGCAGCCCAGAGGCGAAGATGTGAAGATTTCCCAATGGTCCAGCACGGTGGAGGGATGGAAGGGTGGGCGTGTGAACTAACACAGTTGAGGTAGGACCAGCCAAGTGAGAGTGCAAAGGATGGTGGCTGATGAGGGCTCAGCCCATAGGGCCACGGGGCAGGGGATTAGGAAAGCAAGAGACACCCCCAGACCTGGGGTGCTGTGGTAACCACAGTAGTGGCTTCCACTGCTCCCACACTCATTCATTCCCCAAATAGTCACTGAGCACCTATTGGGGCCAGGCACCGAGGGCGCCGCGTAATGTGTTCATTATAATGGGCCATGTGGTCACCCCGCAGGGGTGAACAAGGCATTGGGAAAACAGTGGGGGAACAAAGCACACAGATTCCCATCTTGCCCAAATTTAGCCTGTAGAAGGAGAGAGTAAACAAAGAAACAAACAAAGGGATTACAGCTTTCAGTAAGCTTTCCGATAGAAATAAATAGGGTGCTAGCAGAGAGAGAGGGTGCCTGGCCGGGGGAGGGGCAGCACGGGTGTGAGTTTTCATAGAAGGACCCCCAGGGATCCGAAGGGTAGGGCGGGCAGAGCAGAGGGGAGAGGGTGCCGGGCAGAGGCACACATGGCAAAAGGCCCTGAAAGGCCCACTTGCCCATCCCAGCCACCGGGGCGTAGCCATCGCTGGTCGTTGGAAGCACCCTGACTCCCGGTGATATTGACAGCTTCGTCCTTTTTCACGTGTAGCAGCGACCTGATGGCCACAATGTCACCAAGTACTTGAGCCCTCATGACTCAGGCAGGGCCCAGTCAGGCACATTACTCTGCTTGTCGCTAATTTCTTTGTGTCGTGCCTGACCTTCGTGCTTCTGTTTCATGGGCCGTAGCCAGGAGCCCAGTCTCCAGATTTGCAGGAACCTCAAATATGGGACGGGGTGGAAGTGGGGGTGGGGAGCTGGGTTTCATTGCTTGGGATGTTCACTGACCAGTATGCCCAAGAGGCAGAAGGTTCTAAAGCTGGTCCAGGCTGGGGTTCCCCTCCCAAGGTTCAGAACAAGTCAAGATCTAGGGATGTAGCATCCAGTTTGTAACACGCTTCCCGTCTGGCAGGGGGTGAAGCAAGGATGCAATTCAGGGCTGGGGCTTGGGGAGCAGGGTCCTGTCTTCTGGGGGAGGGGGCTGACCAGAGCTTAGTAAGGCAGGATGAGCAGGGCTGAAGGCCAGTTGTGTGCCTTGGGAACCAGGGCGGAGTGGCCCTGCGGACATGTGTGGCCCCTCAGAGCTGACACCCACCCCGATGCCTGCTGGCCTTCAGTTATAGCCCTAAACCCGGCCTCTCCCCGCCCCCTCGGCGGCCTCGGTGGGTGCGGAGTCCCTTTGCTGCTGCGGGCCCTTTACATCTTTCCATCCTGGTCCAGACTGTGGCCTGACGGCGAAATCCTTCTCTTTCCTGAGAGTATATCTTGGTTTATTTTTCTTCATAAATTCTGTCTGACGGCTGTAGGAATGTAGAGGATTTGTTTTTATATCATTATTATCATCATACTGACCCCTTCCTCTATGCCAGCATCCTGCTAAGCGCCTTCCCTATATTAACTCACTGAGTCATCACAAAGATCTTCTGAGGGAGGTGCCATCATTCTCTCCATTTTGCAAGTGAGGAAATGAGGATTAGAGAAGGGATGTGACTGACCTGCCTAGGGTCACACAGTGAGCAGATGACAAAGCCAGGGTCTGATTCGAGTGTGCAAGTGCTCTGCTCGGACCGGCTCCTGTGTGATGGAGGACGCTGGGGAGGGGGCCTTTCTGCCTTCAGCACAAAGGCCATCCTTTGCCAAGGGGTACCTTGGAGTTCTCACTTCCCACTACAGCTGTGCCCACCTCTGCCCCTGACCACGTGGCTATGCCTGGCTTCCCCTTCTCCCCCTCCTCCCACCTCTACACTGGCTCCCACTCTGCTTTCAGGCCAGGAGAAGCCAAGCCTGCCGGACAGTCTGGGTTAAAGGAGGAAGTCAGAGGCCTCTCTGGCCAATGTCACTGCCAATCTAGAGCCCGGCTCACCTCCTTGCCCAGCGCCCAGCTTGCCTGCCGCGTGCTCAGATGTGTGGTGCTATAAAAAGCCAAGTAGTAATATGCAAATTGCCCTGATGATTTATGGCAAAGTTAGTAAATAAGCCTGAGGGACAAGGTGGGTTGTTGTTTTTACGATCTCTGCAGTCCTAGCAGGAAAATCTACGGTAAGCAGAGCTCGGGTGAGCAGAGCCAGAGTCCATGGTTTAATAAACACAGCCTAATTACCAGGGCCCAGGGACAAACAAGCGAGGGGGTTATGGAAGGGAGTAATGAGAAGCTGGCAGCCAGGGACGAGGAGGTGGAGGGGGCGGAGGGCAGGAGTGGGCAGCTGGGTCCTCTCTCAGCCCACCTCTCTCAGGCCCAGCCTCTGAGCCACCTGCTGGGAGAGGGCGGGGACCTGGCCACAAATCACCATAATGGGCTGTACGTGTTGCTATGGGTCCTGCCACAATGCCAGGAGCTGCTACTAAAGCTGCAGAAAAAATTGTCAGAATGGGACTGATGAGGGAGGTCCAGGGATGAGGGGTCCGTGAGAGGGAGAAGGGATGCTTTCTGCTAGCCATCAGCCTGGTGCTGAGGATGGCATGGCTCACTGGCCCATTACCCTGATCCGTTTTCAGGGCTGTTGCCTCTCCGTGGTGCCAGCCCTTGGGAAGCTGTGATCAGGATGGAGTCAGGGAGAGAGACAGGGCAGGGGGCCCACAGCACTCAACAGACCTGAGCAGAGCAGGAAGGCAGGCAGCCAGGGGCACAATCAGAAGTGCTTTTTGAGCATTTTCCCCCCACCCTCCCCATAGATCATGTGCTTAAGTATCCAATGAGAGTGGAGGGAGACGCAGCAGAGCCAGTAGAGACCCCGACCATAGCTCAGTGGTCGGAGCTAAAGTCTCCAGGAGCAACCAACAAAGGAAGGCAGTTGGTGGATCAATACCCCAGCTTCCTCTCCCTTCAGGTATGACTACTGAGTTGCCTGTTCTATACCTACTCCCAGCATCCCCCAGTGGGACTCACAATGACACCTTGCGTAACTAGCACCCCTTTATGGGATGCATTTCCTTTCCAACTCACTTCCCCTCTCCTTCACTGTGCTTCCTGGAATCAACTCACAAATAAACTCACTTGCACACGAATCCTTAAGCTAGGTCTTGCTTTTGTGGAAACCCGATCCAGGTGACTATAGCTACCAGATGCTAAAAACTTTGATAGAAATAATTATAATAGTAGCTAGTGAGCACTTACAGTGTGCCAAGCACTATTCTAAACATTTTACCTATATTAACTCATTGAATCATCTCAACACTCTGTGTGAGAGATACCATTATTAATCCCCATTTGGCAAAGGGGAAACTGAGGCACAGAGATGTGAAGGCACCTGACCGTGATCACACAGCTAGTCAGTAGCAGAGCCAGGATGCAAACCCAAGCACTGCTAGCTTTAGAGATTATTTTCTTAATTATCACACTAAACTGCAAACCTCTCAAATATTCCCAAGCACCTCTTTATTCCAGGCCTCAGGCTTGGATGTTGGGATCTAGAGACGAACCGGACGTGGGTCCTGACCTTGGAGAGCTCAAAGCAGAAACATAAAGGAAATAGACAAGTCAGTGCAGTTTGGAGACATGTGTCCAGAGCAAGGAGAGTGTAGAGGCAGAGCACCTGGAGGGATCAGGAAGGCACGACCAAGGAGGTGTCACTTGAGCCAAGTCTTAAAGACGAAATTGGAATTGGGAAATGGCAGGGGATGAATGTGCGGGAAGAGTCCAGGCAGAGAAGATAGCGGGTATAAAGGGGCCGGCGTGTATACACCATGGCTATATTTGGGGAACCGCTCGACCTTCCGTACGGCTGGAGTGCTGGGGGTGAGTTGGTATTTTGCGTATTTGTTTATTGTTATTGTTGTTTGTGGCGGGGGCCAATGACTGATGGGAAAAGAGGCAGAAGCCAGATTATGGAGGGTCCTGTCGCCATGCCAGGGGGAGGGAGAGCTCCGCAGGGCTACGACTGTGGTTACAATGATTCCTTTCCTTAGTGGGCGTTGAACACAAAGGTGCTCATCATATTCTTCTCTGGACTTTCTTGTGTTTCTGAAAGATTCTTACTTTTAAATACGATTTAGAAAAATGAAAGCAGTTAGGAGGTAAACAAACCCACATGGATAGACCAGAGTCGGCGCCCTCTCCCTTCGGACACTCTAGCCCTGGGAAGGTATCCTAAGGTCTCATAAGCTTTCTTAGCACCAGAGTGCACAATCAGAGTCAGCTTCGAGCTCCAGGAATGTTTGGCAACTGCTTTTACAGTTTGGGTCTAGGGGTCAAGGACAAAAATTTACCCTTATCTGTCTTCAGTGCAAGTCCTCTCTATTAAGCCTCGGGGGACCTTTTGGATTTGGGTCTCCATCATACCAGTCATAAGTTGACCAGGGTGCCAGCTGTGTTCCCGTACAAAACGTTAACAATGATGGTGCTAAATGCAGTGTGGTACCCTGGATTGGATCTTGGAACAGAAGAAGTGGAAACACTGGTGAAATCCAAATAAAGGCTGTAGTTTATTCCTAGTAAAACGCCATTGTTCATCTCTTCATTTTGGCCAATTCCATGGCTATGGAAGATGTTAACTTTAGGAGAAAGAGGATAAAAGGTCTACGGGAACTCTCTGTACTATCTTTGCAACTTTTCTATAAACCTCAAGTTACTCCAGTGTAAGGACTTTCTTTAAGAATTATGGTGGACAGGGCAGGACCAAGGGCTGGACTCCGTTACAAAGCCCTATTCCCAGTTGACATCTGGGCATGGTGGTTGAGCAGGTAAAGAATCTGTATTATTGTGGTGATGTCTAGCCCACCTTTCCTCTTCTTGTGCGTTTATGCCTTATTGAAAGGCAGGTACTCCATACCTGTCACATTTTCCTGAGTTCCCCACCTGGTAATTCTTTTCCAAAGGGAATGAAAGTGATGAGGGTGCACTTGGAGAGAGCATGCCACTTGATCAAAAGGTTTATCCAAGGTTGCCTTGAAATGGCATGCTTTTCTGCCACGCTTTAAGAAGTTCATCTACTAAAGCTATAGTTTCATTGGCCTTTTCAGAAATCTCTAGAGCAAGGCAGACCTTTCTTCCCCAAGGAGGAAAGGTAGGAAGAGGGCTTCAAGGGTGGCAGAGCCCAGCAAGGAAAATGGGCCCATTGTGACCCTACGTGTACCACTACATTTTAACCTTCCTTGGAGATTTCTTGTCTCTGCTTTGCTCAGAGGGACCCAGGAAGGTGGACTAATGAGGAGTTAGTCACCCATGGAAGTGTCCCATTCTGACCTAGAGATAGTGGGGACCTTTCCGTCTTTCCTAGACAGGTGACATGGCAAATCATCCTCCCCTTATATCGTTCTAATTGTCCCTGCTGATTAATGAGGTCACTTGAGGTATCAATTATTATCCTGCCAAGAGAATGACTATTAGACTGAAACAAAGGCCCATGAACTTGCTTATTCTATTAAAAAATACAGTAATGAAAGATGATTAATGGTGTGTGCCCAGAGAGGAGCCACAGGAAGGGGTGGGCAGGAGAGGAAGGTAGAAATGAGCATTTTCTGAGTAGGGGGCAAAAAAGGCTTTTGTTTAAAACTAGCTTCTGATTGACCCTCTTCCTTTCAACCCCACTGCTTGAGAGAGCTGTCTAGACTCAGTGTGTCCACTTCCTCCCTTCCTAGGGGCGGCTTCCCCACAGTAACCCAGTTGCAGTCTGACTGCTCCACCATACTGCTCTGGGAAAACTCATGACTGCCCTAATTGCCACATCCATCGACCCTCTGATCCTCCCTTATCAGAACCCTCAAAAGTGTTCACTGCCTGTTGATTGACCTTGTTCTTCTTGGAACACTTTCTTTTTCTAGCTTCTCTGACGCCACCAACTCCTCACCCATTCATTCCATTTCACATGGATTTACTGAGCATCTACTCTGAGCCAGGCACTGTGCTGGGTCCTGAACACATAAAGTTAACCAAGATGGACAAAGCCCTAAATGAAACTTACATTCAAGCCGAAGAAGATAGGCAATTAACAAATAAATACATATCAAGAAGCCATTTAGGGTTATGAGGAAATAGATGGAGTGACTGACGGAGGATGATGACAGGGTATGACCACATGGGAGGCGAGGCCAGTGGGAACCTCTCTGTGGACGAGGTACCTCCATCACTTTCGCACATCAGTCCCTTAAATCCTGCTGCTGTCTCCAGGCTCCCATGGCTTCTTGTGTATCATCTCACTCTCCGTAGACTTGGGAAGAATCTTGGGGACATCCTCCCACTACCCTCCGTGTCCTTTGGATGATTGACTAATAATTTATCTTTTCCATCAGCTCAGGCTGGTGATGTTGAAATCCCTGGACACATCTCTATCACTGCACTTACTGTGTTGCATTATCATTGTGTCTTCAGCGATAATAAAATTAGTTATTAACTCCTATTGTGTAGCTGGCACTGTTCTCTAATGCTGAGCATAGTCCAGGGAATCAAATGAATAAAATTCCCTGCTGTCATGGACTTCCCATGCTGGTGTGGAAAGGTGGACTTCATAAATAAGGCTTCATTAAATATATAATATGTCAGATGGTGATTCGTGTTATGGAGAAAATGCTGGACAAAGATCAGAAGCCATGAAGTGGTGGTGGGGAGGGTTGCAATTTTAGAGCAATCTAAGGGATTGCTCTGGATCAGTCTCTGCTTTGCAAAGTGTGACACCAAAGATGACCAAAATGATGGCATCCAGGGGGTAAAACCCATTTCCAAATGTAAGCTGCCAGTTGACTAAGTCTGAGCCTCCAGGCAAAGAGACAAGATTCAGGGATAAGGCAACAGTTCCGAATCCAGGGCCATAGACTGTGATATGGATGGCACCCCTTGGAGTTGTGCTCCGGGGTGGCCCTGGAAGCCACATGGAGTTAGAGAACCATACAGACACTGGCAGATAGAGCCTGAAAGATTCCCCAAACCCCTTGCGAAAAAATCCCAGGTAACCAAGCTGTCTCACTGGCCCTGTGGCTTCTTCCTCTCAGGTGTCCCGGTAAGGGCACAGGGAAGGGCTCTTTACTATCAACTACACGCCTCTCTTGTTCGGATATGATAAGTCAGGTGGACCCCCCCTCCCTGTTCACCACCGCCCTCACCCATCACCTATGACCTGGCCTTCGGCGCTGTGCTTCTGCTGCACAGCTGTGGGTCCTGCTTGCCCTGTTTCCACATTCTAGCCTGGCCTGGGCACCCAGACTGAGCAGAGCCCCAGTCAGTCCTCTTGCTTGGAAGGGAATCTGCACAGTGCGTTCTGGAGGCTTCTGTGCATCCTGGTTCCCCGGAGCATGGGAAAACAGTGGACATGGTACCCTGTGTGGCCTGGGCCTGGCCCTGGCCCTGCCCTCAACCATGTCCAAGGGGCATTACTGCCCAGGTCACAGGGATGGTGCCTGAGCTCTCGGCTTCCTATCCGGCAGCTGCTGGAGGAGGGTTTGCCGCAGCTGGTGACAAGGATAGTTGTCATTCCCGGGCACGGATGCTGCACACTGGAAGTTTGGTCTCTAATATGGAGACCCTGACGCTTCATACCAGGTACCATGCTCAGAACAGGCTCTGGTGGCCGAGAGGAAGGGCACGGCGGTGCAGGGCTGCCCCGTTCTCTCAGTACAGCCTCCCTGCCCTCTTGCAGATACTTTCAGCATCTTGAGCCACCCAGAGCTCACAGAGACCCCACCTTCTGTCTTCCCAGAGTGGCCTCAGCAGCTGCTAGAGGCTAGGTGGGCACAAGTCCTTAGGATGGAGAATCTCCAGGGAGAGATACTGCTGACCACTCATTTATATTTGGACAACCATTGTTTGTATCTCCCTGGTGTGTGAGGAACAGGAAATGCAAAGCTCTTCCGGGTAATGCCAATCCTAGGATGGCACCGTCTAAGGGCCTAGGTAGGTCCCAGCTGTTCCATGGAGCCCCTTGGAGGCGGTTCAGACATTAAGGGCAGCCTGGACGGAGAGAGAACAGCCTCCCTTCCCAAACGGGGGATGTCACTGGCCCGATTTGGTGGGGGGTATAGCTACAGAAGCAGCAGTCTTCTGGAACACGGTGGCCCCTCTTCCTCAAAGGCCCCCTTCCCCATTGCCATCCCACCATGCCCTCCTGACCCATGCTGCGGGGCGCTTCAGCCTCTATCATGGAAGACCAGGCTGGGTTAGGGTTTTCCAGGATCCTGTAGGAGCAAATAAAATCTGCACCTGAGAAGCCTCCAGAAAAATCCCCTCTCTCAGGGAGACTGGTAATTAAGCAGTCATGGCAAACATGTGAAGGAGGAACAGCTGGTGGTCTCCATTTATTCTCCTGGCACTGGTCGAAGAACAATTTCATAAATTACACGTAAGGTTGGGTGTCGTCTTTCCTCCGCTCATGCCATCCCCTTTGCTTCAAATGCCCTCCCTGTCCTCCCACTACCCTCCGTGTCCTTTGGATGATTGACTAATAATTTATCTTTTCCATCAGCTCAGGCTGGTGATGTTGAAATCCCCGGACACATCTCTATCACTGCACTTACTGTGTTGCATTATCATTGTGTCTTCAGCGATAATAAAATTAGTTATTAACTCCTATTGTGTAGCTGGCACTGTTCTCTAATGCTGAGCATAGTCCAGGGAATCAAATGAATAACATTCCCTGCTGTCATGGACTTCCCATGCTGGTGTGGAAAGGTGGACTTAATAAATAAGGCTTCATTAAATATATAATATGTCAGATGGTGATTCGTGTTATGGAGAAAATGCTGGACAAAGATCAGAAGCCATGAAGTGGTGGTGGGGAGGGTTGCAATTTTAGATGGAGTGTTCAGGGAAAGCCTCAGTGTAAAAGTGCACAAAAACCTGAAGAAGATGAGGGAACCAGCCATGGACAAGTCAGGGAAGAGATGGGGTGGTTGGGGAAAGCTGAGGGAACAGCAAGCGCAAAGGCCCTGAGGCAGAAACTTGCCAGATGTGTTCAAGGAACAGCAAGAGGCCATGATGGCCGGAGCGAATGAGCAGGGAGAGACAAGTTGGTAATACAGAAAGAGGCAATGGAGTGGGAGTGGGTAGTGGTGTCAGAGGATTGTCTAAGGCCTTTAACTTGTTGTGAAATCAACTAGGGCACTTTTAGAAGAGTTCTAAGCAGAGAAGTGACATGATGGGACTTAAAATAATCATGCCGCTGCCTTGTTGAGAATGATCTGTAGGGGGACAAGGGGGAAATGGGGAGACCAGTTGGAAGGTTATTGCAATAACTGGGGCAAGAGATGGACGTGCCCTAAACGAGGATGGATGGCAGTAATGAAGGTGATGCGAAGTGGCTGAATTTTCAGATAAATTAATGTGAATGCCTCCTTTTGAGGGTGAACTCCTTGAAGGCCAGGTCCATGTCTTGTAAATTTTTATCCTTAGAGCCAAGCATAGTACATGATGTATAATAGGGCACACAATTAATATTTGTTAAATGGATGTTTGAGGAGAAATAATTTTTAAATGTTAATTGTGGGAATAAGTAAGACTCTGGTCTCTTTTTTGAACCTGTCAGATCATAGAGCAAATCCTGGGTAACATCCACCTAGATTTCCTGAGATGATGTTGTAAAGAAGGCTGTTCATGGGTGTGCTGAACCGAGAAGTGTAAGGCTCAAACTCTATCTTTCTTGCTGAAGGACTTCTCAGAGCCTTTAATACAGTAATACTCAGGATCCCAACATTTCTTAGTTTGAGGTACCATTAAGTGCTTCACTAATATTTCCACCGTGCTCCATGGGTAAAAGAAATACCTATCAGCTCCATTTATTAAGTAGTAAGGGCTGACTAGCTGAATAAGTACTTATATCCTAACAACTTTGTAGCTCTTTGAAAAAAATAATCAATATAAATTGAAAGAAAAAAAATCATATTTTTATTTCATCCTTAACTAATCACAAATACTTACTAATGGAATATGTGTACTTGTTGGGCTCTGCACAGCTTCTCAAACCTTGGAATCCGATTGGACACTGCTACCCTCACATCCTCTTCTGTACTGATTGTCACACAGCACCTACTTTATTTCACACCAACCACCAAACACCCGGGTCTGAAAAGAAATGATGTCATTTAATGGAATGTAGCTTCAAGTTGAAACTGGAACTACTTCTAGCTAATACTTTGTGTGTCCAGTAGATATTGAATATCACAGTTTCCCTTGAAAATTTAAAATATCCCTCAGTGCTCTTGTAAATTCCCTGCAGCACCCCAGGGTACCTCAGCACACAGTTTGGGAACTATGGTGCTACTTTGAGTGTAGCATTTTCCAAAATTATTTACGCATGTTCTTAGGCAAACCTATTAACATAACACTGGATAGTATTCCATGGATTGTGTTTTGGGAACTGTTGGCAGAGAGCAAAAAAAGGGAATACCCAGAACTCCCTGCTGCAGAACCAGAAGGTACAGTCCTATGGGAAATACTCCTGGGTGTTGATGGAGTGTGTTGAGAGGATTTGCATTTCGAACATACAGTGCTGCTCCGCCATTTTTAGACCTCAGCAGGTGGGCCTGCTAGGACACCAGACCTTGCTTCTAAAGACTGCATGCATTCTAGAAAGTATATATGGTGATTTGGAGGCCTGGCATTGCTCCCATCCAACCAGATACTTAGGACAGATATCCTGGCCTCCGAAAAATAAATGGACATGGGCAGCTGAAAGCAGAGGTTTGTACAGCCAGTGAATGTTCTCTGGGTAGACTGGAACATTTGAGAGAAGACCCTTTGGACTTAAGCTGGGGTTTTTCAGCAGATATCTGGCTAATGCCAGGTCACTCTCAGAAATGGGGGTTTATTACAAAGATCCCCAGATCTTGGGGCAGCACAAGAATCATCTCTACAGGTTTTTGGTTACTGTGGGTCTCAGAGCTTCTGAGACCAGGAGTGTCAGTGCTCTTATATCCAGCGTAGCAGCAGCATGATTCCATGAGCTGCCTGCCATGGGCATTTCATTTCCCAGAGTGTTTCATGGAACCCTAGCCCACAGGATGCTCTGAGAAAAAAAGGGTTTATGATATATATATATACTTAAAAGCACAGAAGGCCCAATTTTTCCAAGTTTCCCAGTTTTAGAAGCTCTTGATTAAATGCAAATGGGAATTACCAGAGAGAACAAGTGTCTGTAGGGGTGTCTATATGTGTGTGTGTGTGTATTGTGTGTGATTATGACTAATGTCCATCAAGTACCTGAAAATTACTAGATGATGCCTGTAATGATAATTCTGTTTTTAGCTTAATGGTTTATGTATCTAACTAGTGGCTGCTGTCTGGGGTAGGGCTGCTGGCAAATCAAAACACTATTTGCCAAGCCCGTCAGTGTGACAAATGTTGCTTACATTTACTCTTTTATTCCCAATGTCAATTGACATGTCTTTTAAAAATATCACTGTTTGAAGTGCTAAGAGCCTTAAATGAGAGCCACTCAGTAAAGGCCCAATTTGTTATATTACTGTTTATTCCTGGATAATTCTATATTTGTTAGGCTTTTTAAGATCACAAGGAAGAGACATGCATGCATCACCCGCAGAAATGGGGATTTCTTACAAGCATCTCTAGATCTCGGGGCACTCTTCAGCCTTTTGGTGTCACTATGGGTTTCAGGGCTTCTGACACCCAGATCATCAGCAGCCTCCTGGCCAACGTAGCAATAGCCCAAGCTGTGACCTGCTTTCTCTGGGCATATGATTTCCTAGAGAGGGTTCCACACAACCCCGGCCCATATGCTGCTTTAAGAAAAAAAGAGTTTATGATCAAATGTGTTGGGGAACTGTTATATAATCTATTCCTGCCTTGGAAGTTTGCTGTTAGCTTATTAAAAGCTCCCATAAGCACCTTGTTTTTTGTTTATTTTCTAAAAGTCCTTGCTTCACTTTGTTTAACCCAGCATTTCCCATTTCTGTTTAACCACTAAACACCTAGAATATTCTTCGGAAAATAATCTAGTATTTATTTGTACTTTGTAGAAGAATCTGGTTGTGTTTCTTTGTCACCCTCTGTGTTGGATGTCGCCAAGATCACTCTTAGCTTAGGTTCAGTGATTGAATGGAAGACTCACAGGACTCAGCATATAGTTGCACTCCTGGCTATGATTTATTAAAATGAAAGGATACAGAGCAAAATAACAAAGGAAAGTTGCGCATAGGATGAAGTCCGGGGGGAGAAACCGGTCACAAGCTTCCAAGAGTCCTCTCCCAGTAGAGTCACACAGAATGTGCTTACTCCCCGCAGCAGTGAACTGTGACGAGTGAAATGTTACCACCCAAGGAAGCTCATTGGAGACTCAGTGCCCAGAGTTTTTCTTGTTGGCAGATTGCATGGGCACCCTCTTCCTGGCATGTACTAAAGTTCCAGATTCAGAGGGAAAGCAGGTGTTCAGTATAAACCATAGTGTTTATACAAATATTTTAGGACACTCTTATCAGTTCCGGGAATGATGGGGACCCTCCTGAAATCCATGATCCCAGATTCCAGCCAAGGGCCAACCTGGTAAGTTGGCCTTTCAAAGGACAACAGTCAAGGCTTTTTCTGTCTTTTGGAAGCTTGTGACTGCTTTCTCCTCCTGCACTTCATCCCATGCACAAGTTTTCTGTCGACTCTCTGATCGTTGAATATTCATTCATTCATTCTCTACATATTTGTCTTAATCAGCTCGGGCTGCTGCAACAAAAATTCCATAGACTGGGTGGCTTATAAACAACAGAGATTTATTTCCCATGTTTGGGTGCTGAAAGTCTAAGATCAGGGTGCCAGCATGGTGAGGATCTGGTGAGAGCTGTCTTCCGGGTCTCACACAGACTGCCACCTTCTCATTGTATCCTCATATGGTGGATGAAGAGCAGAGGGAGGAAGCAAGCTTTCTCATGACTCTCCTAAGGGCACTAATCCCATTCAACAGGGGTCCACCCTCCTGACCTCTTTGATTCCTAATTACCTCCCAAAGGCCCCACTTCCTAGTACCATTAATTCTGGGGAGAGTTGGATTTCAACATATGAATTCTGGGGGGACATATGCAGTCCATAACACTATTCCATCTTATATGTGCTAGAGATGCAGAGAAGAAGTTAACGTCCTTACCTTTGAGGGACTTACCATCAAGAAGGAAAGTCAGATACATCACAAGTAATTCAATAAGAAAATCAATTCATTATGATTAGAATGTGTATTATAAAGGAGAAATACTCTGTTATTGGAGGACGTTTATCAGGGATTTCCAAACTCTTTCCCAGAGGAAGTAACATTCAAACTGAGACCCCAGAAGCTAGTGGGAGATGGATAGGTGAGGTGGTGGCAGCCTGGGTGGCTAAGGGAGAGAGCAGTGCACACAGCCCTGGGGGCAGCATATGCAAAGGCCCTGGAGTGGGAAGAAACACGGCACATTCAAGGGAAGTGTAAAGGCCCATGTGGGTGCAGGGGAGAGAGCAAAGGGGAGAGAGATGTGAGCGGAAGCAGAAAGGCAGGCCAAGTACTGCAAAGGCAAAGCCTTGAGCCACATCACCCAAGGGGTGGTCTGTCTCTGTCATTCTCAGTCATCACGCCCTTAAAGCTGACCAGATCTCTGATTTCACTTGAGGCCTAGAGCACCAGCCACAGCAGTACTCATGCGGGGACGACTCATTGTTCTGTCCCTATCTCAGAAGGCCGCCATGTGCCTGGAAGATGCTCGAATAAAGCCTTACTCTTCCGTCTGTCCTATCCTCCTGTTTCTCTAGATATCAGGAATCAGGATTTACACACACTCCAGTAATGGAGTCACTTCACTGTACTAGTGGACTCCAAGGCTCCAGATCAGAGTTCGTGGAGATAAGAGTTTCATTCTGGTCTTTCCCGTGGGTCTTCTGACTAGTGGAAACAAAGCCATATCCCGGTGAGCTCGGCCCACGTCTCTGACATTCAGCATCTGACACCCATTGGCGCTCTATAAGTAACTGAGGAATTAAAATTGGATTGACCTTGAGAGGCAGCCTATTCCCTCCCCAAGCAGGTGTGACTGCCTACGTTCTTCTGTATGTTGATGGACCCAAGTAGCTTCCCCAGAACCTCCGTCCTTGTGGTCCTGGTTCTTGCTCATCATTTCATGAGGACGTTGGTGTGTCAGGCATGGACTTTCAGGGACTTGAAGACAGTTCTCTCCTGACCGATTCTCTTTTACTTTCCATGCCCACTTCCTTCAACCGTTCCTCACCTGACAGGGTTCCTTCAAGGTCTCACCTCAACCCTTGTGCCTCAGAGCCCAGAGGCCCCAGCTTGGGAAGATGGTAGTCAGTCAACTGAGAGCCTTGGAATTCTCAGACATGGGTACTATCTCCTGGAGTCAGAAGACTACCTTTTATTTCTACAGGTAGGAATATGCAAATGCTTCTCTTGGGTGGAAAAAATGTCATATCATTGCATTTAAAAAAATTTTTGACCTAGAGCCCCCACTCATGAAGGTGAGAAATCTCATTTCAGCCGTTGTTGTGGTTCCCCCAAGCAAGTCTTTCACAGACTTCAACATTTCAGGAGGGTCTCCCCGGTCTTCAGGCCACACTGGCCACTGCTGATATGCTCAAGGCCTCAGAGCTTCTTGCAGGTGGGCAGCACCAACTCAGCTGCATCTGGGCCAAACTTGGGTGGGGACGTACCAGCCCTTTTGTGGACAGTCCAGCCTTGCCGGGTGCCCTATGGAGCAAATCTCTTCTAAGGGTGTCTCCCTTCCTCAGTCTCCACAAAGCAGGGAGGGTATAGTTCTGAGCCTGGGGCAGTCTCACCTTCCCACCTGGGCTCACTGCTTCCTTTCCACCCTCTGTCCACTTCCCTCTGTCCCTTCTTCCTGATAGCCCCATTAAAAGCCCCTCTTCTTCCTGGAGACGTTCAGAACAGGCTGCTTTTTCCTTGTATCTCACCCTGTTTCGTGGGTGTAGGGAGATGGCCAGAGTCAGTGTTACTTACACCATGTCCAGCTGTCTCCCCCTCCTGTTTTCTATCCTGGCAGCATCACGATGAACTGTGACACTGTGTGGCTGCCCCTGGAAATGACAGATAACCCTCCATTCATTCATTCAAAAATAAATACAAGTCCCCTACATACGAACATTCAAGTTGTGAACTTTCAAAGATGCAAATGTGCATTCACATGTCCAGTAACATAAGTTAGTTCACGTGTCTGGTGTACATTGTCACGTGCGTGCATCCTCTACAAGTGGTTGTGCTTTTGTGTACTTTACTGTACGGTACTGTATAGAGTACAGTAGTACAGTGTCTTTATTTCAAGCCCAGGATGTCTGGATGGAAGCATAAAAGCAGTGGTGATGTAGCTGGTACTGCTAAGAAATGCCAGGAATTGGAGGCCCAGAGAAAGGACAAAGACAGACAAGAGGATGAAGCAGTAACTGAAGAACCAAAGAGATTCACGATGCACGAAATGGCAAGGGGATTTTCTTTATTTGAGGAGGCACTGTTAGTTTTTGAGGCACAGCACCTGAATGTAGAATGGTACACGAAGGTTGCAGCAGCCGTTCAGTATGCAGTCCAGCGGTACCGTGTCATCTATGACGAGAAAAAAAGAGCTACTACCCAGACATCACTGGATCGTTTTGTCAAGAGGGTAGATAGAGTTGAATCCAGAACCTATGCCATCAACGTCAGGCGTGAGTGACATTGCAGCTTGCCCTCCGTCTCCTATTGCTGACGATCCTTCAGCTCTACCGTCTCCCACCTCCTTTCCCTCCACCTGTCAGTAACTCTTCTTGCCTGTTCACCCGATGCCCCTAGATGCCAGCTGTTGTACTGTACTACTGTACTTTTCAAGGTACTGTACTGGAAGATTAAAAATGTTCGCTTTTGGGTTTCCCTGGTGGCGCAGTTGTTGAGAATCCACCTGCCGATGCAGGGGACACGGGTTCGTGCCCCGGTCCGGGAAGATCCCACATGCCGCGGAGCGGCTGGGCCCGTGAGCCATGGCCGCTGAGCCTGCGCGTCCGGAGCCTGTGCTCCGCAACGGGAGAGGCCACAACAGTGAGAGGCCAGCGTACCACAAAAAAAAAAAAAAAAAAAAATGTTCGCTTTATTTTTTGTGTTTGTTATGTATTATTTGTGTGAAAAGTATTATAAACGTATTACAGTTCAGTACTATATAGCCGATTGTGTTAGTTGGGTACCTAGGCTAAACCTTGTTGGACTTACGTACAAATTGTACTTACAAAAGCGCTCCCCGAACGGAACTTGTTCATATGTAGGGAACTTACTATATGCAATAAACTGGACAAGGATGGGGAAAGCAAACATATCCACTGCTTTCATGGAGACCTGAACAAAATAATCACAAAAATAATAAAAATATTTACCCCAAAATACATCTTATTAGGAAATGTGATAAATGCTAGCAATGAAAAAGAAAAAGGATAATTGTCAGGATGGGCCATGTATGGCTGTGTGTGTTAATCACACAAATAATACAAATATTTTCTGATGCTTTGACATCTTGGGACTTCGCTGACCCAGGAGAGGCAGCCCCTCTCAGGGTTAGCAATTGTAAGACACAACAAACTACTCTTCTGGGAGTGAGCCTTTTATATGCAAACCAACCAATTCAGAGCCCACCTACCTCCTTTACTGAGCTCTTACCTGTTAAGCCACTGTCCCCCTGCCCTAAGCACCCCAGGGTCAGATGTCAGACAACTAAGCACAGTCGCCTGCTTACCCTGCCTCACCCATTCCTTCCCCTACTGCAACCCCAATTAAGGCTCTTGCTCACATTTTCCTCCTATCCCTTCTACATCCTGACCAACCCTGGTGCTTCCCCGTGTGCCCCTGTGTGGCATGGCATGCTCCCTCCCCCACCTTTGCGAACTGTAACGAACTATCTTTGCAATGGCAATTGCTTCCTCATCTGTTGCCCTCACCATACCTGAATAGTAATAAAAATCTACACTTTGAAACATGGTAACAAACAACTCTCAAATCTCCAAGGCTTAACTCACTAAAAATTTCTTTCTTGCCATACTACATGTTCAAAGGTGGTGTGCAAGGGTTGTCTGCTTAGTGAAATCACTCAGACATCCCGGCTGACAGAGACCCAGGGTCACTGCAGCAGGGAAAAGGGAAGAGGGGAATTTCGTGAAAGGAACCCAGGGTCCTCAAGGCTCCCTCCTTGAAACAGCGCACTTCGCTGCTACCCATTCATCCTTGGCAAAGCCAGTGCCATGGCCAGGCATGAGCTCAGCAAAGGTGGGGAAGGGACCGTTCCACCAGTGTCTGGAAGGAAAGCTGGAGATACGTGAAGACTAGCAGTGACCTCCACAGGGACCTTCGAGAATGCAAAATAGACCCACTAGTCTGGGAAGTCAGGAATGTACCTTTCTGAAAATAATGTTGACATTTGTGAGGAGACTTGAATGATGAGAAGGGGTTAATCAAAGAGGTGGAGGGGATGTGAGAAAATGTTCTGAAGAGGAAACAGCATGTGCAAAGGCCCTGAGGATGATGGGGGCTTGGCCGATTGAAGGAACTGAAACCAGCAGTGTATCAAGGAAGAGGGTGGGAGAGAGGCAGGGAAGAGGATTTTATCACTGACACTGTTTGGGGGGCAGACTCATGGTGATAATAAGTAGACGTTTCAAGTCTGCTTTTTTATTGTTTTCAAGTTCTCCACAGGAAATACGCCACTTATTCGCTGTACTCTGGGCTGACTGCTGCCCCCACCCTTGACCAAAGAAACTGGAGGGGCTGGAGCCAGGCAGGCTTTGTGGGCCTCCTTAGGGATTTTGGTGTGTTTTTTTTTGTGTGTGTGTGTGTGTGGTACGCGGGCCTCTCACCGTTGTGGCCTCTCCCGTTGCGGAGAACAGGCTCCGGATGCACAGGCTCAGCGGCCATGGCTCATGGGCACAGCCACTCCGCGGCATGTGGGATCTTCCCGGACCGGGGCACGAACCCGTGTCCCCTGCATCGGCAGGTGGACTCCCAACCACTGTGCCACCAAAGAAGCCCGGGATTTTGGTTTTAATCATAAGGACAGTTGGAAGCCATTGATGGATTCTGAAGTGGGACAGTGAGAAATGTGGGGTCATGAGCATCACCAGTTTCCAAGACTCTGGGCTCCTCTGGGCAGGGAGACAAGCCAAAAAAAGGCTCTTGAGGAAGTGGAAAATCCAAGAAGCCTTGATAAAGCGAAAGAAGAGTATTAGCTTACATCTGTGGCCATGCCATCTGTTTGCAAAAGCTGTTCTCTGCACATTTTAGAGTCAACAAGAAGGTAACCAACAGCAATAGAGCCTCTTGCCTTTCCTGCCGTGATTTTACCCCATTTCTCTAATAAGTCTGGATTGCACTATTGAACAATACCTCACTCCTTTAAGTATAGTATTTAGACTTGTCAGATAAGAGATGTGAAAAATCTGAAAGTTTTATTTGCTTATTCCGACATGCAGCGTGATATCTCCTCCTGGCTGGTAGGGTCATCAACTCGTCTGAAATCAATTCAACAATAAGGAGTGGGTGAGGGAAGAGCAGGCCGCAGGGCAGAGGAGTGATTCAAGTATCCAGATGGGGAGACTCAAGCTTGCCCACCCCCTCCAGCTTTAGCACCTTTGAGGAACCCTCCATGTTAGAATTTATCTCCCCAGCCTGGGAAAGCACAGAGCAGTGGTAAATATCTGATTAGAGAAAATGCCTAGTAAGCTGCAATTCCATATATTGCAAGCGATAAAACTGTAATTGTTTGTTGACAGTGTACATTAGCTCTTTGCAGCTTGTGTCAATAGAGTACCAAGAAACTAGGGTCTAGGAAGCTTTAATGGCAGCTCAAAAATATCATGGAACTAGCTAGGGGAATAAAATCAACAAATTTTACTCATTGGGAAGAACGTCATTTCCAGAGACGACTTCAGGGGAGAAGTGGTCATGCCTTGGTGAGGTGTGAGACTTCTGCATGAAGCTGTATGTTGTTGAGTGTCTGGGAAGGGCACCAAGGCATAATGCTGGTGCACATGGGTGAGAGGCAAGTTGCAGCTGCTGTGAACTGGGCCCGCTTAAGGGTAGAGACAGAAAGGGGATGGGGCCTGAAGTTCAGATCCAGATAGAGGTCTGAGCCCTTTGGGGATAATTTGGTATTTTGATATCAGGGTCCACTGGGATCCGCAGTCTGGCATTATCATACATGACTATCTGGGGGTGGAGAAGGAGGTCTGGTGCATGGGCAAGTTGGTGGGAAACCAGTGAACAAGAGAGTGGGGGGCTGGGGGCCAGGGTTGTGGTTCTGGTGGTCAGCCATTTCCAGCAAGGACCCAGCCAAGGATGCACGTGTGTGTGTTTGGTGGGGGTGGGGACATGGTTGGGGTTGAAATGAACAGGAGGCAGCTGAACAGAGGGACCCACCAAGAACCAAGTAGCAGCTCAAGGCTCAATCTAGGTAGACTGAGTTTATGTCAGATTTAATGGAGCACCAAGGTGCTGTCCAATAAAAATATAATGTGAGCCACATATACGATTTCTCAAAACTTTTAATTTTGAAATAATTATAGATCCACAGGAAGTTGTAAAGATCATACAGAGATGTTCCATGTACCCTTCTCCCAGATTCCCCCAATGGGTACATCTAATGTAAGTACAGTGCAACATCAAAGCCAGGAAATAGACGTTGGTGCAATGTGTGTGCATAAGTCTATGTCATTTTATCATGTGTGAATTCATGTCACCACCAGTGCAATCAAGGTGCGGAATTGTTCCATCACCACAGAGTTCTCCCTTGTGCTACTCCTTTATAATCACCCCACTCCCCTTCCTCTCACCAAACCTAACCCCTGGCAACCGCTCATCTGTTTTCCATCTCTTTAATATTGTCGTTTCCAGAATATTATATAAATGGAGTCATCTGCTATGTTATCTGTTGAGATAAGCTTTTTTTTTTTTCACTAAGCATAATAACCTAGAGATCCATCCCAGTTGTTATATGTATCAATAGTCCATTCGTTTTTATTCGTGAGTAGTATTCCATGGCATGGATGTACTGCAGTTGGTTTACTTATTCACCTATTTTAGGACATTTTTGTTGTTTTCAACTTGGGGCAATTCCACAAACAAACAAACAAGCAAAGCTGCTCTGAACAATCATGTGCAGATTTTTGTGTGGACACCAGTTTTCATTTCTCTGGGACAAATGCCCAGGAGTGTGATTGCTGAGTTGTATGACTAGTGTATGTATAGTATTTTTTAAAAAGAAATTGTCCATTTTCCAGACTGTCTGTACCATTTTACATTCTACCAGCAACGTATGAAAGATCCAGTTGCTCTGCATCATTGTCAGTCTTCGGTGTTGTCACTATTTTTATTTTTATCTGTTCTAAGGGTGTGTAGTAATATCTCATAACGGTCTTAATTTCCCTTTCCCTAATGGCTAATGATGTTGAACTTTTTTTTTTTTTTTCGGTACGCGGGTCTCTCACTGCTGTGGCCTCTCCCGTTGCGGAGCACAGGCTCCGGACGCGCAGGCTCAGCGGCCATGGCTCACGGGCCCAGCCGCTCCGCGGCACGTGGGATCTTCCCGGACCGGGGCACGAACCCGTGTCGCCTGCATCTGCAGGCGGACTCTCAACCAGTGCGCCACCAGGGAAGCCCTGAACATTTTTCTTGTGCTTATTTGCCATCCACATATCCCCTTAGTGAAATGTCTTTTCATGTCTTTTGCCGATTTTCCAATTGGATTGTTAGATCCTTGCCTTGTTCTCAGTCTTAGGAGAAAAGCATTCAGTCCTGCGCCATTAAGTGTGAGGTTAGCCATAGGATTTTTGTAGATGCTCTTTATCAAGACAGGAAGTTTCCTTCTATTCTTAGTTTTATGAAAGTTTTATTTTTATTTTTTATTTTATATTGGAATATGGTTGATTCACAATGTTGTGTTAGTTTCAGGTGTACAGAAAGGGATTTAGTTACACATATTCATATATTTATTCTTTTTCAGATTCTTTTCCCATATAGATTATTACAGAGTGTTGAGTACAGTTCCCTGTGCTGTACAGTAGGTCCTTGTTAATTACCTATTTTACATACAGTAGTGTGTATATGCCAATTCCAACCTCCCAATTCATCCCTCCCCCTCACCTTTCCCCCATGGCAACCACAAGCCCACCCTCTAAGTCTGTGAGTCTCACTGTTCAGCTTTGTCTATATCTATATGAGATATCATTTTCTCTAAAGCAGATAGTCTCTGTGTAATGATAAAAAGAACTGCTGGCAGTTCTGAGCTTACATTCTAATGATTTAGAATCCCCAAATAAAAGACTCTCGAAGTCTGTATATCATATCCCATGGAAGGACTCAGAATGACTCTGCTTGGGTTATAAGTCCTCCTCCCCCTTCTCCCTGCCTTGAACCAGTCCGTAAAGATGAGAGATGTGCCATGATTGGTCATTTGCCCAGTTCTGTGGCTAGCAAGCAGGTGGGGTATCTGTCACAACCCCATACAATTATGGGCAGGTAGAAGCCAAAGGGGTTCTTTAAACATGTCACACTTAGAAAGACCTTCACCAGCGTAAGAGGATTAAAAATAGTTTGTTTCCTTCTAATATGTATGGTGTCAAATATTTGACATATAAATTTTTTGCTCGTGTGAGAAAGTGAGGGAGATAGAGACAAAAAGGGACAGGGATGGGAAGAGAAGATGGAGTGATGTAGGGATCCTTTGCTGGGTGTTTTGATACCTTAAGAGGAGATGACCTTAAAACTTATTTGTTCCCCCCTTTTACAGTTTGATTACTTTTCCTTCTCTTGTTTATTCTGAGTTAACATAAATCCTATAAGATTAGGATGATGGGGAGGGCAAGGGCTTCACCTAGCACAGGGCTTTTCATGGCGGGCATTAGCAAATATCTGATTTAATTTGTTTGAACCCAGTACTCATGCCCTCCAGGGGATATCTGGGCATCCAGATATTATATAGCAATGGGAGGTACAGAGATGGATCCAGGAACACCACAGGTATCCCAAACTACTTAAAAATGGAGGTAAAGGTACACTTTGAATTCCTCCCTGAGCCCTGCCGGGGGGTGGGGGACGGTAGATAAGCCTCAGATAGGGGACAAAGGACAAAGGTGGACAGGAGCCTGGCCACCCCACCACCACCTTTGTGCACAATCACGTCACCTGTGGGGGCCACCGTGTGTGGACACCCAGCAGAGGACAACTCCTTTCCTAAAATATGTTCCCAAGTGTTCAGTGAAAGCTTCATTATTTTATCCTTTTAAAATTGGAAGAATCTTTTAAAAATGACTCTCTTGGGCTTCCCTGGTGGCGCAGTGGTTGAGAATCCGCCTGCCGATGCAGGGGTCACGGGTTCGTGCCCTGGTCCGGGAAGATCCCACATGCCGCGGAGCAACTAAGCCCGTGAGCCATGGCCACTGGGCCTGTGCGTCCGGAGCCTGTGCTCCGCAGCGGGAGAGGCCACAACAGTGAGAGGCCCGCATACCGCAAAAAAAAAAAAAAAAAAAAAAAAAAAAAAAAAAAGACTCTCTTGTGCTAAAAACATATTATTTCAGGTTCAACAATTCCTTTTGTTTCACCCCTGTTTCTTTTTCTTTACTTAACTCACAGGAAAAAAATGTAAGCATTTTAATTTTAAAAGCACATACAATATGATCCCATTTGTATGAAATTATTTCACTGAAGATGATCTGAACTACTCATCCTTCCATCTCTTTGTATGTCAACTGTCAAGAACAATTATTTCTAGATTGTATTGGGTTTTTATTTTTTGGTTTCATCTTTTAAAAGTAATAAGCACTTATCATTTCTATAAAAGCAGTAGACCTATTCCTTTTAAAGAATAAAGTCTATGATAAGAAGCATCCACATTCTGCTACTTAGAGTTGGATATATTTTCCTCTGTATGTGAATAAATATTGTCTATTGGTGATTATTCATTGTAAATTTGTGGCAAAGTCTACCCAGAGCCTCAAAGGACCTTAGCCAGAAAGGGAAGAGTCAGTGTTACTGAACGAAATGTGGGTCTGCCTGTCCACACGCAATAAAGGCAATCTACTGACACCAGGTTGTGGTTCATTGCAGGGTGCCAAGCAAGGAGTCCAGGTAGCTAGCGCTTAGAATGCCAAACTCCCTGAAGGCTTTCAGGGAAAGGTTTGTAAAGACAGGGTGAGGGAGCGGGGTTGTGGGGTAAGTGATCAGCTTGTGGACATTGTTCTGATTGGTGGTGAGGTAATCGGGAGTCAACATCAGCAACCTTCTGGTTCCAACTGGTCTGGGGATCTACGTGCTGTGGGCAGCATCCAGTTAACTTCTTTCACCTGATGGGATTTTCAGCATCTGCAAAACAGCTCAAAGCCCCTGAGGAGGAACTAAAGGTCCTTGACTTTGTTTAATGAATAAGCTATTATTATTTTGTCTAGCTTGACTGTTTTCCTTTCTTTCTTCATTGTCTCACTTCTCTGATTAAATTTATTCTTTGGAACTCAGAGAAGGCCTAGGAGGCTACAGTTTTTCTACGGACAAGAGGCAGGTGGAGGACATGGGGTTGGGGGAGTCTGTTCGGGGAAGACCCCGTAGGGTCCTGCTTGGATACATCAGGAGAAGAAACTGGAAGAGGAGAAAGAGAAGAGCCATAAATGAGCAAGCCTCCAGGTCGGGGGTAGCCCATGGCTTCGGGGGAGTAGCCCCCCCATATTTCTGTGATAGGTCTCCATCACCTTTGCTGGAAATTACTTTAACTTTGAACACCTTGCCTGGTGTTCAACTTCTTTCATATCCTTCCCTGTGCCTAGATCAGCACCTGCATCCAGCAGGTGCTCAATAAATGCTCAAGGCATGTTCAGTTCCCAAGGGGGTCATCCTCCCTCCATCTCACCTCTTTGTCTTTCAGGCTCACAGGCTTTCAGCTGCCGGCCACCGTCGTCAGCGCGGCCACCACCCTCTCTCTGCGCCTCATCAGTGACTACGCAGTCAGCGCACAGGGCTTCCATGCCAGCTACGAAGGTAGGTGCCTCGGCCTGGCCTCAGGAGTCTTATGTGTGAGGTTGTAATAGCCGCAGGCAGGGCTGCGCTGCTCTTAGCTGTCGGGAAGGGCTCCTTCAGATTCAGAGCTTGTGCCTGTCCTAACAAGGCTGGTTACTAACCAGTAACTCAGTTACTTAAATTGCCCCTGCTGCGTTGTTTCCAGGAAACCGAGACTTGAAATCAGAGCTGAGCTGCAGTCGTCTATCTTGAGGGCCTGGTAACATCTTCTCTCCCCTTAACTGGGTTTTGTTGTGTTTTTATTTTTTAAATTCTGTTTTCTCTTGGGCTTCACTGTATTATAAGGTACCTTGGCTTGGTTTTGGAAATAAGGCAGATATAAACCCTAAGTAGAAGACATAAAATAAGTAGCTGAACAAATTTTTTGCTCACTATAGTGTCTGTGAAGAGTCAGCTTTATATCATTCAGAGAAGAACAATCAATTTTTCCTTGATAGCACAGATTAGGGTTTCTTGGTTTGAGTTATGCAAATAATTTCCACTTCTCTCAGCCTGTTTAAATATGGTGTTAGCATTCAAATTAACACTAATATCGTCAGATTATACACTATTATTATTATTAACTTTATTATGTTAGTTCAGAAGGTGGTATGTCTAGATCACTGTCATTTTCCTGGGAAATTTACATCTCATTAATAGGTAATTATGCTGCTCTTGGCTAAGACCCACACTGCTATTTTGTGTTGAGATCATTCATAGGCATATTTTAAGACTGTTAATGATAATTAATAACAATAATGACATAACACCCTAGTAAAGCATGCCAGTTATTTGAAAGCTTTCTTCCTCTTGCCTCTAAGAACTTAAAGAATAAATGATGCTTTCTTGAATGGAGCTATAGCAATATACAAATAGATACCACCTTTGTCTTGGCTAGGAGTATACCACAGAAAGAGGGCAAATCCTAACTCCCTCGGCAAAATTCACGCCTGTTGGTAAGGGGTGTTTGGTGCTTTAACTTAAGCGATTGAGTGTTCCTGAGAAGGTCTCAGTTATTTTTAACTAAAGTACTAAGAAGGCTCCAGAGAAAGTTTCACATGCCTTTAACTGGGGGCTTCTGACATAACTCCAGATTGCTTTAACTGAGGGCTTCTGAAAAGATCTATTTGTCTTTAAAGTGAAGTCTCCTGGGATAACCCAATTTCTTTGGAAAAAACAATCAGTTCCTCCCAAAAGCAAGCCTGTGATCTTGGTCATCCTGGTTCTGTCCTCAGCCTGGACCTTTGGATCTGAACCCAAGCTAAGTCTCTTTGAGTCTGAGCTACAACCTCTTGATTAATTAAGAGAGGCCTCTTCAGAAGCTTCTTCCACAATATGTGGGCCTTGCGGGGACTGGCTGTGTTTGGGGATGGTGGGGGAAATGAGTCATTGACATTAGAGTTGGTGGCTGCAGAGATCCCAGGAGGGGCTGACACACAGCGGGACCCAGCTGGGCCCTAATGGTGTCCTCATTTAGCAATCTTTGTGGATATTTGTCTGAGGCCTGGACTTTTATGAGGTTTTAGGAAAAAAGTGTCCTGTTGATCCCTGACCACATTGCCTGCTTTGGGAAACAATGCCAAGTGCTTCTCCATCAGGCAGAGCAGAGCTGAAGGAACATTCATAGAGCCTTGTAAAATCAGAGGTTCTAGCCTGGAATTCATGGAGAGGTCTACAGTAGGGCATCAAAGGTCTGCAAACCCCTTGTAGTTAGAAACCACATTCTGAATGTATAAGGGTATATGTATTTTTTTCTTGAAAGGGTCTAGATCAGGGATCAATAAACTATGGCCCACCTGGCCGAATCCAGTTCCTGGCTTGTTTTTATAAATAAAGTTTTATTAGAATACAGCCAGGCCCATTTGCTGACATTGTCTATGACTGTTTACATGCAACTACAACTTCAGAGTTGAGTTATTGCCACAGAGACCACATGGCCAGCAAAATCGAAAATATTTACTATCTGGCCTTTTACAGAAAAAGTTTGATGACCCCCTGTCTAGAGCTGTGCTATCCAATAACAGTAGCCTTTAACCACATGCCACTATTTATATTTACATTAATAAAAACTCAATGAAATTTTAAATTTCATTTCTCACTTGCACCAGCCTCTATCAAGTGTTCAGTAGCCACCTGTAGCTCGTGGCTACCATATTGGGCAGCACAGACAGAGAACATATCATCCTTGCAGAAAATCCTCCTAGACAGGGCTGAGCTCGGGCTTCCATCAGATTCACGAAGGGTCTGCGATTCACATGAGGTCACGAATCATTAAGACAAAGTGGAGGCCAGTGGGTCCCTCCTCCCCGCTGCCTGGCCCGGGGGTAGCAGCCCTGACCGGGAGAAAGACCAATGGGACAGAAGGAAGGGCCCGCCCTCCATCAACCACTTAATGGTGTCAAGTCTCTAAGTCATCCTCACTAAGAAGGGAAAGGCTCCAGGTGAGGCCCAGGAAAGGCCTGCATGGTGCAAACAGGTTGCTCTAGCTGAGTGACTCTCTCCGTAGTCACCTGGGCAGGGTTTCCGCCAGCCCTGTGGTCTTCGTGGCTCTTTGTCCTGCCTGACAGAATGGCTCGCAGGAGAGGCAGGTGCGGGTGAGCCAAGGCTGGGGCTATCGCCAAACCCTGGCGATCTGGCTCAGGACTGGACCACGGGGCAATTTGTGCATCTGGAAAAGTGTGAGTCGCACTGACTTTTGGGACACCCACAGTGGAGGGGCAAGGAGGGCAGGTGGAAGGAATCAGCAGGGACAGCCACTGCTGCGGATGAACCATGTGCTAGACTACATCCACAGCGGTCCCGGGCCCTCCCTCTCACTGGACTTCTCAACAAGATACAGGATGATCCCACATTTAGGGATTTACTGATAAATACTAGCTTCTTGGGCCTATAACTGAGTAGCTGGCTGACCTTGGGCAGAGCTTTTCAAACCGTCTGGGCCCTCTGTTGGGGGGACGGGGCGATCCAGTGGTCAAAACGACGATAAAGATTTGGCTGTCAGGGAAAGAAGTCAGCCCCTCCCTCCATTGCAGAGCCCACCTTAGTCTCTAGGGCTGGACAGCAAGCAGACAGACAGGCTCTAGAGAGCTCCCCTCCCCCCAGCCCCACATCAGCCGGGGCTGACCCCAGTCAGGACAGCCTCCTGACATCCAGTCTTCTGGGTGTCACAGGACCTGTTTCTAAATGCCATCAGGGCCCCCCCGCTGCTCTCGGTAGCTCCCGTTGGCTGACGTCCCTGAAAGTCTGCTATCAAAGGGAGTCTCATCCTCCTCCACCCGCCTTGGGAGAGTGAAAAGTGCAGATAAGGAAGTGAACTGCTGTGAGGGATTTTGGAGAAAGGTGAAGTCAGATGAAGGGTGTCAGCTCAGAGCTGCTGCCGCTTCAAGGAAAAGATCAAAAAGGCCAATCGTCAAAGCCTGAGATGACAGGAAGGAGATGCTTGATTTGTAATCCCCGGGGGCAAGAGTGTGGGCTGCGGCCGTGGACAGGAGAGAAGGGGATCAACGTGTATTAAGCACTGACTGTATCCCAGGCACTTTACATATGTTATCTCATTTAATCCCTGAGACAGCCCGGTGGACAGACGTTGCTATCTCCATCTGACAGATGCTGGAGCTGGAACTCAGGAGTTTTGTGTTCAGCTTTAAGGCTACTTGATGGCCAGGAGTTTTAACGTGACTTTTCTGGCTCTAAAGACTGTACTCTTCTCCTGCAATGCACACCCTGCAAAACTCCTGGAGGAAGGCAGAGACTGGTTGACTCCCTCTCATGGGCAGGTAGGTTGGAACTAAGTCAGAGGCAGGGTGGACACAGGAAGCCTGCCTTGGCTTCAGCGCCCCTCCTGGATGACTTGGGTCATCTCAGGGAATCAATAAGAGATATGTCCAGAGCCTCTCAGCTAGGGTTGTCAGATAAAATCTAGGATGCCCAGTTAATTTGATTTTTAAATTATTCCAATTTTTTAAAATTTGAAAAAAACTTTAATGTAAGTATATCCCCAATATTTCATGGGACATACTTTTACTAAAAAAAAAATTACCTGTTTTTTGTCTGAAATTCAAATTTAATGGAGTGTCGTGTATTTTTATTTGCTACATCTGGCATCCTCACTCCAAGCACTGTATCCCCAGGAGCTCTGACCGCACTCATTTCCTCCTCCTCCTCTTCCTGATGCCCAGATCCGCCCCTGTCCTGCTCTGCCCAGCTCGGGCTGTGCACGCACTGCAGAGGATCTAGGTTCATCTCTGCCCTTCCTGTGAGTGTCCATTTGACAGCTCTCTGAACGCCCACACACATGCAGAGAGACGCAGATCCATGTGTACTTGGGGTTACACTGTGTGTGTGTAGTTCTGTAGGCTGGTTGACGAGGCTGACGTTTTTCTGTGTTAATAAAAGCAGCCCTTCTTTGTTCTTCCTAATGAATACCAGTGGGGGAGCCATTGTGGTTTGCCTATACCGCCATTATTTAACCAGTCATGGGGACATTTAAGTGAAGGACATCCCTGTACATACAACTTTAACCGTCCTCTAATTATCTTAGAATAAATGCCTGGAAGTGCCATTGCTGGGTCAAAGAGTGTGTCGATTTTTCATTTTATTACATAATTCCATGGTGTCTTTAGGAAGATTCTACTGGGGCACACCTCTACCAGCAGAGTGTAAGAGGGCCCATTCCCCCCCTTTACCTACATTGCGCACTGGGGAGTCTTAAGTCAGTTTCATTGATTAAAATGGGTGAGATGAAATCTCATTTGTGGTTATAATTTGCATCTCTCTGATGATCGGGAAGGTTGAGGACCTGTCACCACTTTCTGGCCTTTAGTAGATCATTTTGTAAGTTGCCTGTCCCTGTCTCTGCCTACGTTTCTTTTGGGGTGTTAGTATTTTTTTCTTATCCCTTTTGTAAGTGATTTTGCATATTAAGGCTATGACTATTATGAGTTTCCTTTTGATGTGCAGTCATTTTAATTTTTATGTCACAAATTTTTTAATATTAATTTTTCTTTGATAATCTACCTTTGGTGTTATGCTTAGAAAGGCCTTTTCCATGCCAAGATCAGCTGGTCATTTAGATATTCCTCTCATTCTTTTAGCATTTTATTTTTCTATTTCACTTTTAAATCCCTCTGGAATTCAGCTATGTTTGTCTTGGTTTCGGTGACCCTGTCTCTGATTCTCCAACGTTCTCTGTGCCTTTCTGTCTGTCTTTCAATGTGTGGGAAGCCTGTTACTTCTCTGGCCCCCAGCACCGTGTCTCTCCCTGACGTTTCTAGTCTTGCTGTGTTTGGACGTTGTTTCTCCCACCCAAGCCCTTGGGCTTCACACCTTCTCCACACACGACTCTCAGAGATTGTATGGGGTTGTTTCTGTCTCTGACAGGCTGATCAGCAGGTAGACAAGAGTTGTAAGCAGATCAGAGTCTCTGCAGGTTTTAATGTCTAATCCTGGTTGCACCTTTTGCATTTTGGCAGCATCCATCCTGAGCAGTCACTCTGACACTTCCGTGCAAGAGAGCCCATCTCTGACTGCTGGGTCGCAGTCTCTTAGATCTATTTAATCATCTACATCTAAAACCAGGTATTTCTGTTTAGTTAAATCTAACTATCATCTTGAGTTCTCACTCTCAAAAATATAAGAGGCTTCCTTAAAAATCAAAATCACTTATTATCCCCACATGGAATTTAGAAGCATGAGGAATGCTTATTTTTGCAAACTCCCTCGTCACCACAAGGGGAGAGGCGGCACAGTACAATGATTAAGACCTCAGGTACTGGGTTCCAGCGGATCTGGAATCAAACCCCATCTTTGCCGCTCACTTGCTGTGTGACCTTGGGCAAGTTACTTCACTTCTCTGAGCTCTGGCCTTTGCATCTGTAAAATCAGGGTAAGAAAATTACGTCATAGAGTTGTGAAGATCATGTGACACAAGTCACATGATGTGCTCAGCATAGGGACTGGCAGATTGTCAGTGCCTGATAAATGTCAGCTAATGAATGAAGTCACCCTCCTCCTAACCTCACCAGACTGGGATTATTTCAGGAGATGGAAGAATAGATATGTCTACTCAAATAGGTCACAATCCCAGCCCCACCCCAGCCTGCTGGCTCCTGAGTTTGCTTAAAATTCTCAACCCAGTTGTTCGTGGTATGTCTGGGCTTACAAACAGACCATAACATCTGTGGGGAAGGGGCAGAGGTGTCTCCATATTCGTGAGCTCCAGCACTGCAGGAGAGACTGCCCACCACGTGGGGATGAGGTCGCGGGCCCTGTCCCCTGGTGGGTTGGAGCTGATGAGGCCAATGCCGGGAATTTAGTTTTTTCATGTCCTCTTCTCTTTGCATCAGAGATGTTGGCTTTAGGGCTAATGGTGCTAGTGACACGTCCAGCAGACCTTAGACTTTGGGGGTCATGGACTTGAAAGCTGTGACTGTCGCCAGACACACACACACAGACACACACACACACACACACGCACAGGAACACTTTTCCATGTTATTTTTCATATAATTCAGATGCCCTGAAGCCCACCCATGAACCACTAGTCCACCTGTAAAACAGCCCAGAGAGGCAGGGCTCACACATTAAGTGGGTGGTAGAGATTCTTTCATTCATTGAGCTGATATATATTGAGAACCTACTGGGTGCAGTGCCTGATGTTTCAACCAAGTCCCAGCCTCACCATCGTGATTTCCTCCTCTACCCCTACCCACCTGCCCTCCCAAAGGGAACAGAATGGGGGCGGAAGAGCTCAATTCAGTGCCACATCTTGGTGAGTTTTTGCTCCCAGTGCAAGGTCAGTAATGTCACGTCTGCCTCTGGACCAGAGCATGGTGGAACAGCGTCAGACAGACACATCTGCAAGGGACAGATGGACAGAGATGGAGCTCCCTGTTGTCATTCTATCAGGAGAGGCAGGCTTGGGACAGAGTGTGCTTTCCTGGCTTTTGGACGGGGAAGTAGGGTAGAGGTGATCATGTCATGCAGGGAAATGGAGGTCCAGAAATGGACCCCTCCTGGTTTTATTGTAATTAGACCTGCTGATTTCCCTCTCCCGGCCTCTGAGACAATTTCCTCAATTTGAAAGAGTTCCCCAATTCAGGGACATTCTGCAGACATCATCTCAAAATTGGGCTAATGGAAGCTATTTGACCATATACATATATACACTGAATATGCAATTTTCACCATTCAGGCCACTCAGGCCAGAATGGCAGGCCAGGCGAGGCCTCCTTTGGGGTAGGGGGGAGGTGATGAATGTCCATTTCCTCTGCCTGGGAAGGGATGGTGTGTGCTTCCTGAATCAACCTGCTCCATTTCCAAGGGCTCTGCCTTGGGAGTTGGAGAACATTCCTTTTAATCAGTACAGTGGAGTAGCAAATTAATACACAGAGATGTGACATTTGAGACAAATTGGGCAGCACTTCTCCATAAGTGGGGAATCAGAATGAATTTCATATCACGTCCTCAGTAATCCCACAAACAGTTCATCATGCATAGTGATATTTTCCCCCTTTGGGGAAGAATATTAACATAGTTTGAAGATGATATCATAGCAAATTCTAGTGCCCTGACCCTCCTCACCTCAGGGTGTCAGAAGACAGGGTGATGAAGGCAAAGGAGCATTTTCAGGTGGCTGGATGACCTGTGAGTAAGGGGTACATCTACTTTACTTCTCTGGCCCTGTTCATTCATTCATTCATTCATTCACTCAACAAATATTTACTGCACACCTGCTCTACTCCAGGTCCCTAGGTAGACTTTGAGGAATATGAATGAATAAGAAGTGGCGTCCAGCTTCAAGGAGCTCTTAGACCTAAAATTGTTGGAGAGGAGTGCGTAGGAGCAGAGGAATGGGGTCCAGGAAGAGGTAGGTTCAGCCCTGGCTAGCTATGACACCTTTTGCATCTCCTGACCTTCCCGAGCTGATTTTGTGCAAAAGAGGAACTGCAGCAGCCACCTCAGTGGTTTGTAATGAGGGCTAAAGAGTTAATGGCTGGGAAGTGCCTGGTACAGAGTCTCTTTTCAAGAAACACCCATTCCTCGACCACATGGAGAAAATTACTCTCATGCCTGGTTGGGTGTCTGGAGATCAAGTTTGAGCCCTGCCATGTCCCCACTCTGTGACCTTGGACAAGGCACTGAGCCTCTCATCTCCCTCCTATGGGACATGGGATAATCATCTCTTCCTTTCAAGGGGGGAGTGAGCATTAGTGGTAAGGTACAGAAAGCACCTAGCATGACATTTGACACATAGTAGGCACTCAGTCAAAGGAAGCTCTTATAATAGGTGTGTTTTGTAGGAATGAAAAAAAAATATTTCCTATGATGTAATCATTGGTAGTGTATATATGTCCATGCCACTCTCACTTTGTCATAGCTTACCCTTCCCCCTCCCCATATCCTCAAGTCCATGCTCTAGTAGGTCTGTGTCTTTATTCCCGTCTTACCCCTAGGTTCTTCATGACGTTTTTTTTTTTCCCCTTAGATTACATATATATGTGTTAGCATACGGTATTTGTTTTTCTCTTTCTGACTTACTTCACTCTGTATGACAGACTCTAGGTCCATCCACCTCACTACAAATGACTCAATTTCATTTCTTTTTATGGCTGAGTAATATTCCATTGTATATATGTGCCACGTGGGAAGTAGCCGCATAGCACAGGGAGATCAGCTAGGTGGTTTGTGACCACCTAGAGGGGTGGGATAGGGAGGGTGGGAGGGAGGGACATGCAAGAGGGAAGAGATATGGGAACATATGTACATGTATAACTGATTCACTTTTTTATAAAGCAGAAACTAACACACCATTGTAAAGCAATTATACTCCAATAAAGATGTTAAAAAAAAAACTTTGGTCAAGCCTTGTGGGTCTCCAAGAGCAAGGAATGTCACCTATTTTTTGTTTCTTCTGTCACTGCAATACCTTAGTCCAGGGCTTGGTACACAGTAGGGATACTAGCCAGTGCTTGCCTGTCCTGACCTGGATCTTTGCTAGTCCATATAGGGCTTTTGTGCAAATTGGCACAAGTGGCCACCTTGAGGGGACACAGCCCTGTGAGCGTTCGGCTTAGTGCATGGAGTAGAGGCTGGGTTTTAACCACAGTCACCCACTGTGAGTCATTAGAGGCAGGGTGCAAGGATCTTGGGGTGCTTTCACTTAAAACCCTCTAATTGGGGCTTCCCTGGTGACACAGTGGTTAAGAGTTGCCTGCCAATGCAGGGGACGTGGGTTCAAGCCCTGGTCTGGGAAGATCCCCACATGCCTCAGAGCAACTAAGCCTGTGCGCTACAACTACTGAGCCTGTGCTCTAGAGCCTGTGAGCCACAGCTACTGAGCTCGCTCGCGTGCCACAACTACTGAGCCCACGCACCTAGAGCCCATGCTCTGCCACAAGAGAAGACACTGCAATGAGAAGCCCACTCACTGCAACGAAGAGCAGCCCCCGCTCGCTGCGACTAGAGAAAGCCCGCGTGCAGCAACGAAGACCCAACGCAGCCAAAAATAAATACATAAACAAATTTATAAAAAAACACAAACCCTCTAATGACTTCCCAGGTGGAGTACAAACTCCTTACCTGGCCATCAGAACTGGGCATCAGCCTCACCTCCACCCGCTTCCTCCTCCAGCCACACTGGCCTTTGTCTGGTCTTCAGAAACGCCACACTCTGTCTCCCCACCCATCCTTCAGACACGCTGAGTCCCTTCTTCTGAACCTTCCTCCCCCACCTGGCCACTCTTCTCTGCCTCTTTGTTTCCTTCCAATCTCTGCTTAAACCAAATCCAGAGGCTGCCCCGGGTGCCCGGTACTCCCTTTACTTTCCCTCTTAGTCCCCCGTGCATCTCCTCCAATTACATGCATCCCTTGTGTATTTCCTGTTCCTTGTTTTCCTTCTCTCCTCTGGTATGTGCTCCCAGACAGTGGAGAGAACCAAGAGGAAAGCTCAGGGTCTGGAGGAAAAATCGACTCTCGGCTCAGCCAGTTAGTAACCAGTGTGGGACTTTGAGCAGGTCACTTAACCTTCTCTGACCTCCACTGTTACAGGGACAATAATAATAATAATCCCTATTCTGTGGGATTATACTGGGAACAAATGAAGTAACACTTGTCAAGGGTTCCTAACGGTGCCTAGTGTGGAATAAACACTCAGAAGGCAGACACATGGGCTATTATGATCACCGTTCACAGCTGCGCCTAGCCCAGGATCTGACGCATGGTAGATGCTCAGTAAATAATGATTGAATAAGTGAGTGGATAAGGGATCATTTCACCCAGTGTAACAGAAAGATATTTGCTCAAGGTACCTGGGACCATATTCCATTGAATCCAAGATGTCCTCAGTTAAAAGATGCAGCTTTATCGGATGTACCACTAAGAAAAAAAAAAATGCTGCCGATTAAAGTATGACATGCTGTCGATTTTAAGATACATTCCAATTTCAAAGATATTATGGAAAAATGTGCTCCCTAGAACTGACGAAGTGTGGTAACTGCTTAATTGCTGCTGACCACCCCTCACCTTGTTTGGTGTGGGCTCATCGCTCTGACCTCTTCTCCAACCCAGGGCTCTCTGACCGTCAGGGCTCCTCCTTTTCATCATTCAGGTGGTGGCTCTCGCTGGATGGGTGATAACCTCTTAGTTCGTTCTCTCGGCTCCAAGTCTCATTACTTTTTAATCTTCTGCGTTGAACTCTATTTAACACCTATTAGCACAGGTCTTCAGCTGATAAACGACCTTGTCGGGGAAGGCAGCAAGATGCCCTGGTTTTGATCCTGTCTCTTATATCTGTGCCCAAGGCAGGGGAGCCCATAGAACCCAAATAGGGGTCCCTCAGGACCCCTGCCAGCCCACTGCCAGCTCCTCCTATAATAGCTCTCAAGGCACCAGGAATACCACTGGGTGGGGACTTGAATGTGATTTCTCCCACTTGGATGGGAGATGGGAGAGTCAGCCTTTGGCCACTGCTCTGGTCATGACTGTAGCCGGACACACTCACCTGTCTCCTTCCTGTGGACCTGGGTCAGGTGACCCCATCAGAGCTTCATCCACTGACCCCCACCCTGGAGGTTCAGGGGACACACGTCCTTCTACCATCTCTTCCCTGGGGGAAGTTATCTCCCAACCCATGAGCCAAGCATCAGCAGGGAGAGAAAGCTTCCAAGTAGAAGTATCAGATTGAATATTCCCATTCCACCTCTTCGCATTAACTGATAATTTGGGTATGATTAGCCACTGTTTTGGATTATTCTTTCCAGCCCTTTCCTTCATTAGTGTGGATGATTGAGGGTTGAACCCATTGCCATTTCATTGGAATAGCAGGAGAGAAAAACATTTAGGACGTTAGTGGGTTCTGATTTGGAGATTTGATGGTGGACAGATCACCTCTACCCTTCCCCTTTCCACTCTGTTGAATGATGGGCTCTGTTGCCCAGTTCTGTATCCTCATACACACCCTGGATCCCTGAGCCCAGGGCCTCAGAGATGAAGGAAACAAAGGGACCAGCTCACTGCATGACATGTCCAGCAATGCAGTGGGAGCTTTGCAGACACTGACACACCCCCTGGTGAGCAAGGCCTCAAGAATCCCCACTGTACAGAGAAGGAAGTGGAGGCCCAGAGAGGTTAGTTACCTTGCCTGGGGTTACACAGCACCTAAGGGTCGTGCCCAGTTTGAAAATCGGTTTGGTTCCAAAGCCCACCTCTTTCCACTAGGTGCTGCCTCCCCACATAAGTTACATATAGTTCTCCAAGCCTGCCCCTCCCACATCTCCCAACCCCACAGAAAGGAGGGGCTGTGGAGAGGCAGGGGCCCAGCCCTTGACGCCGGAGCACCTCCCAGGTCTGGCCATCCCCAGCCTGGCCTTGCTGAGGACCTTGTTGCTGCCCAAGACCCTGTCTTGTGGGTGATGGCTTTCCTTCCCTGCTTTTCATCCTTCCTTCCAGCTCTTCATGTCCTGCCCCTCCCTCAGGACCTTTATCCAGCCACAGTTTAGGAGTAATGCAGACTGGCCTTGGCAATGCATTAAATTACCAGGAATTAGTCTTGTGAAGTGGAGGGGGGCAGAGGAGTGGCCAAGCCAAGCACGCTCCAGCCTCAGGGCCTCCGTACATTCTGTCCCCTTTGCCTGCACTGCTCTGCCCTGGTGGCCGCATAGCTCTCCCGTCGTGTTGTTCAGTTCTCTGCTTAAATGTTCCGTATCAAAGAGGCCTTTCCTGATGACACTGTATGACACAGCCGCCCACCCATCGCTCCCTGTCACCCCCACCCCGACATATAATACAATTATTTGTCTATTTGCTTATTGTCTGTCTCCCCTGTCAGAATGTGAGTTTCCCGGGATCAGGGCCTTTGTCTCTTTTGCAGTGTTACTGCTGTTCTCTGCTGAATCTTCAGCTCCTAGAACAGGTTCTGACCCATATTAGGTGCTTGATAAATATTTGGTGGATGAATGAATGAATGAAATCAAAGACCAGAAGAAAGAAAGAAAGAATGTATATGTTTGAGCACCTTCAAGAAATCCCAAGGGATGGAAATGTAAAGTACGAGAAGTGGGGGCAACTGGAACAGCTGGGTCTGAGCTGCACGTGGATCGGGGGTCAGCTCACGCGGGGCCTGGGAGACCCCGGAAGGCATCTGGGCTTTATTCACAGAGCCCGCCCATCACCAAAGGGTCTTAGGCAGGGAGGTGATGCAGTGAGATTTCTGATTTAGAGATGGTGAGGAGGGCAGAGGGGGAGACTGGAAGCAAGGGAGTCAGTCACAGGCGGGGACCGTCGTCCAGCACAGAACGTGCCTGGACCTTTGTCAGCACCGGGGAGGGTGCCAGGACGAGGGGAGAGCTAGCCCAGGCTCACACCACACTGCCCACATTCCCCGTGGGTGGGTATCTAAGCTGCTGGGACAGAAGGAATGCCACACACGTGGAGCAGCTTGGCTTGTCCGGTGGCTTAAACAAAAATATTTATGATATTCTTTTCTGTTCTACGGACATTTGTGATATGACAGTAACCCACTGAACAAGCTCACCTTAAGAGTCCTGACGAATAGATGAATGTTCAAGTTCTGGGGTCTCTGGTGATAAGCGATGTGGATTGAAGCCCTTGAGATCACACTTGGAAATTTTGCAGAGGATTCAGAGCAGGGAGGAAGGGCAAATGCATTGGACAATGAGGACTGTAAGGAAGTAAGGACTGTAAGGATGGCAATGAAAGCTAACGTCACTTCAGCTCTTACCAGGTGCCACGTACTCTTATAAGTGCCTTGCATTTAAAAAAATTTATTTATTTTACCTATTTATTTTTGGCTGCGTTGGGTCTTCCTTGCTGCGCTCAGTTTTCTCTAGTTGCGGCTAGCGGGGGCTTCTCTTGTTGCGGAGCATGGGCTCTAGGCACACGGGCTTCAGTAGTTGTGGCACACGGGCTCAGTAGGTGTGGCTCGCGGGCTCTAGAGTGCAGGCTCAGTAGTTGTGGTGCATGGGCTTAGTTGCTCCGCGGCATGTGGGATCTTCCCGGACCAGGGCTCAAACCCGTGTCCCCTGCATTGGCAGGCGGATTCTTAACCACTGTGCCACCAGGGAAGTCCCAAGTGCCTTGCATTTTAACATTTAATCCTCACAACAATCCTGTGAGGTGGGCATTATTATTATCCCCATTTTGCTGATGAGGCACAGAGAGGTTAAGTAACTTGCTTGAGGTCACACAGCTAGTTAAGAGGTAGAACGTGGGTTTGAAACCAGACATTTCAATTTCAGCCTGAAAAAAAGAATAAAATAGTTTCACACAGCTGGCACTACTGGATCAAAATAAAATATTCCACTACAGTAGAGAGCAATGCCAAGGTTTGTACTTTAAACGATGTAACGAAAGGAAACCATGCGCTAATCTGGCTATATTCAAATGTAAAATTTCTGTACAATAAAAAACATCTAAAAATGGAAAGAATCACAATTGACTGTTGTATAATTTTATGCCAAATATGGCAGGAAGGGGTTAATCTCAATATTATGTAACCAGCCCATCTGAAGTGGTAAGAAAGCTATCTGGAGTTCACATCAGAGGAAATAGAGTCAGCAAGTAAATACACAGGAAAGCTATTCGGTCTTGCTAGTAATGAAAGTAATGTCAATTAAAACAATGAAACTACACTTCATCCCTAGTCAGTTAGCTCTAAAAGCCTTGTGAGGACACGATACAGTGCTGGGGTGTTTGCAGGGAAACGGGCATGCTCACATGTTGCTGGTGGCGATGGAAATTAGTCCTTTGGGAATCCAATTTGACAACACGTGTCAAGAGACATAAAGTACTCATGTCGTTTGACCCAGTGATTCCCCTCCTGGAATTATATCCTATGGAAATAATTCAACAGAAAAAGAAAGTTATATACATGAAAGTGTTGATTTCAGCATTATTTATAATGATGAAAAATTGGGGGCTTCCCTGGTGGCGCAGTGGTTGAGAGTCCGCCTGCCGATGCAGGAGACACGGGTTCGTGCCCTGGTCTGGGAAGATCCCACATGCCGCGGAGCAGCTGAGCCCGTGAGCCATGGCCGCTGGGCCTGCGTGTCCGGAGCCTGTGCTCCGCAGAGGGAGAGTCCACAACAGTGAGAGGCCCGCATACCGCAAAAAAAAAAAAAAAAAAAAAAAAAAAAAAAAAAAAAAAATTGGAAACTGTAAAAATGTCCAACAATAGGGGAATGACTAGGAAAACTATGGTATGTCTACCTAATGGATTTATGCAGCCATTTACAATTATAATAGGATTATTTAGCAAAATGGAAAGATGTTTATGATATTATTTTTCAGTGAAAAAAGCAGAATGCAAAATTGTTTCCCCTTTATTACAACCATCGAAACTAGGTCTTATGCGGACAGGGACTAGATGGAAATAAAAAAGGAAACAATTGATATGGGAGGGCAGTGAGATTGTGGGTGATTTTTTTAAAAAGTTCCTCCTTATGGCTGCTCTAGTGTTGATTGTGTGATAAAGAGCAAATAGGAGAAAATCCAAAATCAAAGAGTAAACCAAAATCAACAGCAGTAAGTCCTGGCTTATGTGAAAACTGTGTAGAGGTTTCAGCTGGCTGTGAGTGAGGTGAGAGCAATACCACATGGCTGGGTGAAGAGAAATATGGATTCCCCGCATAATAAGGCAATGATCAGAACAAGGTGTTTTTGAGGAACAGGGACTGTATCTCCCATAAGACCCAGCACAGAGTAGGTGTTTGGGAGGAATGAATAAGAGAAGTAGTGATGATCCCACAAAGAAAAATTAAAAGAGAAGACCTGGATGTGACTTGAGAATTTGCCACAGAAAAGACAAATAAATGTTTTTTTCTGGATTGCTCCAAAGAGCCGAGCAATGTCCAATGCATAGATGTTAGGGGTAGGTGAATTTCAGCCAATAATCAAGAAGAAATTTTGTGTAGCCTTAATTATCATAAGTTGGAGTAGGCTGCCTTGTGAGGGAATGAGTTCCCCATCTCTGGAGGTGATCAAGCAAGGGTTTGATTGATCAAGATCTGCCAGAGATGCTGCTAGCATACTTCTCAAACTAGTGTATGTACTGGATTTCATCAATTTAATAGTCCATCAATGGTAAGATGCACAGGAAACTTCAGAGACAGGTCCTGATGGTGGCCTGCACACTCGCTTGAGTCCCTAGTCCCCAGATGCATGCACACATGTTCTTTTCCTGATGAGGATTTTTTTGGTGTGAGCAGCCTGGCTGAATTGGATACATTGTTTTCCTAGGTGCCTTCTAAAATTCTTCACAAATCTAAGAGTCGCTAATTCAATGGCTCCGTGATTCTGTAACTCACTACTTGAAATCAACAACTCCCCATCCATTAATTCGACTGACTTTGATTCCAAAGCATTTTCTAATCTCTAGTGTTGTTCTTGGCCCTGCCAATCAAGTCCCATTGACGCTGAGACTGCAGTGATACAGGTGCTTGGCCAGCACCCCCATCCCACAACCCTCTCCTGACCCACATTCCAGCACCTGTGGAACTGCGGCAGCCCTGTTTGATCCCAGAGCTGTGGGGGGCTTGAGAAGGCATGAAACTTCCTGAGGCACAGGTAAGCCTAGACCCAGTGCCCATGGTGTCCGTTCATGCCTTTCACCTAGCTAGTCCACCTGCTTCTGGAGGCAGGGGGAAAGCAGGAAGCAGCCAGGACAGTAGAATGAGCTTGCATCTTGGAACCAAATAATTCTTGGGTTAATCTGCCATTCACTGTGTTACCTCGGGAATGCTTTACAATATCTCAGAGCCTCAGTTTCCTCATCTGTAGAATGGAATGCATACATGAGCACAGTGAGATAATAGCCATGCTCATCCATAGCCAAGTCTGAAGAGGGTAGAGTTTGCTTTCTCCTCCAAGGCCCTTTCTTGTTCTGGGACCACGTGTGACTCTTCTAAGGCTTCCCTGTCCATCTCAAATGGAGGCTGAGACGTGGGGAGATTTCTTTCCTGTCTTGGGAAGTAATGTCTGGGAGGCTATGGTTTCAGTGACTCCACCCTTCACGAGCCAGGGAGAGTATTCTCCTTTCTGTGCTGCACACTCAGCTGTCTTGGACAACAGCATGGGCTGCTGCGAGGCAGCACGTGGACCGGTTGGCTTCTGCCTGAGGCTTCTTGGGACACAGTATATTTCTTGGTTTCTCACTGTGTAATCAAGCACAAACAGGAGAAAATGTACCCAATACTGTAAAGGTTATGGAAAACCTAGCTTTTTGGTTCATCTGTGTATCCAGCCATCCATCTATCCATAGATAGATGGAGTAGGTATCCATGCCTTGAATACATACTCTGAATGGGGCTGGGGAAAACACAGATGGGCGAGACCCAGTCCTTGACCTTGGACAATCATGATCTAGTTGGGGGAGACAGATAAGAAATCAAACAGCTGTGATGCAGTGTGATCACTGCCTGAGATGAGGGCCCGGGGCACGGTGGTTGCTTGCCTAGGCTCAAGGTGGCTTGCATACCACCACCTGCTGGCAAATCTCCAGGCTGAGTCAGCAGCACCCTCCATCCCCGCACCACCCCAAGGTGAGAGTGTGCCTGGTGCATCTGAAGAGCAGAGATGAGGCCGTGTGGCCAGAGCAGATTGAGTGGTGGGGAGACGTAAGAGTTACTAAAGTCAGAGAGAAGAAGGCACCGGGTCAGGCACAGCTTCTACATGATGGGAAGGACTCAGCTTTTACCCTGAGCATGACGGGGCTCGCTGGCAGGCTCTGAGCAGAGGCTGGTCTGATCTGACCTACAAAGGAGGGCAAGGGTGGGGGCAGGGAAACTGGCAGGAGTCGGCTGCAGCGATGCAGGTGCCAAGCGAGGGGCCCTAGACAAGCGCAGTAACAGTGGAGGGCATGAAAAGTGGGCCAGTTCCAGGTAGGTTTTGCAGGTGGAGGCAACGGGGTCAGTTGGTGGATCAGGCGTGGGCTGTCAGGGAGAAATCAGTGTGCCTCTAGGGTTTTGGCCAGAGCCTCTGGCAGAGTGGAGCTGCCCTTAACCGAGACAGAGAAGCCCATGGGTGGACAGGCTTGGAGGGGCAGAGGCGGGGAGCTCTGCTGGGACTGTTAGGTGGGAGATGCCTGCCTGGCACCTGGAGGACCTGGTGGGTAGGCAGCTGGATGGGGAGAGCCTGTCTGCAGGTGTAAGTTGGAGCCTCCCCAGCATGTAGACAGTATTTAAAGCCATGAAGTTAGATGAGATGACTTTGAGAAGGCGTGGAGATAGAAAAGGGAGATTCTTTTTACTCCCCCAAACTGTATTTGCCCGTGATATTCAGACAAGGCCCGTCACCCCTTTTTCCCAGGTGTGCCTCTGAGAACCAGTTATGTCTGTTTCCCGGTTCTTGCAGTGGCTGTAGCTTCAGTTCCTTCCAGAGGTCTAGGAGAGGGCAGGCCAGCTTGCAGAGTGCCGAGGACCGAGGACAGTATTGACCTTGGCAAAGGACAGCTGGTCCCCCCCACTGAGGGATTTACTGGCACGCTCTGTATCTTCCAGAAGCAGGTGCCCAGCACCCAGCAGGAGCTCAGGAAATGTTGGCTGAGCAGAGAATGCAGGGTCTCAGGAGAGTGGGAGAGCTCATGAGCTCTACCCTGAGGTCCAGGGAGAAACAAGAGGAGACCTGTGGTGCTGAGAAGACACCCCTCTGAGCATCAAGGCAGGCTGTGTGTGCGCCTGGGTGCTGGGGGGCTGGGGACCAAACAGACAGAGGATCGCCTGCAGCACGGGTAGCAGAAGCTCATCTCTGCCTGGCGGGCACCTGCTGCCTGGGGAACTTTGGATTGAAAAATCTATAACGGGCATGACAGTGAGTGATAATACTTGAAAGAAGTCTGTGACGTCTCTTTTCAAAGCCACTTTCCCCGGAATGCCGATCTGAGCTAGGCTCCTGGAGCTGTGCCTTTGGAGGAGTCCCTGAATGCTCAGCCAGCTTGCTGGTGTGAGCCCGCCAAAAATAATTAGTGAAGCTGTGGCTTGGGCTTGGTGTTGGGCTTTTTTCTAAAGGCTAAACATTGGTTTACAGGAGTGAGGCACTGGGGACACATCATAGGTAGGGGCCCCAGGAAAGCAATGGCCAGTCCTGGCTACAATGAAATGCACACAAGCTCAAGAGAGGCAGACGTGTCACCTTTATTCCCAAGCCCTGACAGCTATAATGAAAGAGCTGTTTGGGATTTGGCAATGGTTCACTGGCTTCGTTGATGGGGATTGTGCATTTTTTATGGAGAATCATGTATTCATTCAACAAATATGTCTTGAGCACCGACTACATGCTAGGCACAATTTGCAATTTTGGGCTTAAAGCAGTGAACAAAAGAAGTGCCCTTATGGAGCTTACATTCTAGAATATGGAGCAGATAATGGAGAAACTAAATGAGTAAAATATATAGTATATAGACATTAATGAGTGCAAAGCAAACTAGAAAGAGAAAGGAGACAGGACAGGTCCAGGGTGGGGAGGTTATAATTTTAGACTGGGTAACCCAGGAAGCCTCTTTGAGAAGGTGAAAATTGTGGTAAAATCTGAAAGAGGGGAAGGAGTGAGCCAGGGGGATGTCTGGGGAGAGTGTTCCAGGCAGCAGGAATAGCAAGTGCAAAGGCCCTGGTGTAGGCCTGACATGTTCAGGGAACAGCAAGGAGTCAAGGGTGGCTGGAGTGGATGAGTGGGCATGAGATGAATAGGAGGCAGAATCAGAGAGGCCACAGATGCCATAGTCCCCGATAAACTTTTACAACTAGAAGAAAACTTTGAGCCTTGCCGCCTAAATTCCCAATTTTTCGGACGAGGAAACTGACCCCAGCCAGGCAAAGTGGTTTGTCCATTGTCTTTTTGTCAGGAGCTGACCTGATTCTCACACTCGGGTCCCCTGACATCCAGATTATTCCTTTTCATTCAACTCATTTCATCATTCAGAAAACGTTTATAGACATTTCATTCACAAGCAGAAATGAACAATACACAAAACTGGTGGAGTGGCCCAGAGAACTAGGATGGGGGAAGGATGGACTCTCATGAGAAGATGCTCATCAACTCTGTTTATATTTCCCATCTTGATGAAAGCATCCAAAAACATCACCCCAGAGCAGATGCCCAGTTTCCCAGGCTAATTTCTGGACTTTGGGAGTTTTGACTTTAGTTCACCTCTACCCACCTATACATCTCAAAGTTATTAGATGGAGTTATTAGCCTAGGGCTCAGCCTCTAGTGGGAAAAGAAGTAAAGCCTGTAGTAATTTGATCAGGAATTACTGGCATAGTGCAAGGCGGTGGGAATTCACTGGCGATCCAAAGCAGCCTTCACCTGAGCCTCATGGAGCTCCCGGCTCAGTTGGGGGACAGGCCAGTAGTCACGCACAGTGACCAGGGCTGTGATGGGGTTGATAGGGAGCTGTGGAGTTGTAGAGGATGGGTGTTCAACCGGAGTTAAGGTGGGTGGGTTAGAGAATGTCTCCTAGAGAAAGAAGAAACCCAAAGGATGAGGAGATGCCAGGCCTTCCCAGGGAAGAGGGAGACTTGTAAACAAATCAGTGAGAGTCATGTGCAGGCTCTGGCGGTTATCAGCCTGGATTCAGGTCCAGCTCCATTGCTCATGACCTTTGTGACCTTGGGGAAGTCACTGAACCTCTCTAAGCCTCACTTTCCTCATTTATAGAATGAGCATAACAATAGAACTTACCTTATGGACTTATTATGAGGATATAATAGGAGAACGCAGGAAAATGCTTATGTTACATTACAGATGCTCAGTAGATGGTATATATCATCATTATAATCCAGTACGGTAGGGTGGACCACAGCTCCCTGCCTGGCCTCTGCTTCCTGGAGGTGGTATCATCGTAGCTGAGTCTTAAGAGAGAGAGCCAGTGAGTGGGGGAGGGGTGAAGGCTTGGAGAGGAAGGCATTCCAGGCAGAAGGGGCAGCCTGAGGCGAGACTTGGAGGCCAAGGCCAGCCTGGTGAGTGTGAAAAAGTCCATGTGGTAAAATAATGAAATAATAATAATTAGAAGGGAAGGAAGGAGGTAAGATGATGCTGTGAAAAAGAGGCAGGGTCGGGGGCATAGAGGCCTGTCTGAATGTTAAGGATATGAATGTTGTCCTGTAGACAATGGCGAGCCTTCGAAGAGCCCTTAGAAGGGAGGAAAAGGCATGATCAGATGTTTTGAAATATCACACGGGGTGGGTTGCAAGGGTTCAAAACAGGAAGTGGGGGTCCATCTAGGAAAACAATGCATTGGTCCAGGTGCGAGATGATGTGACCCGAGCTGGGATAATGGCAGGGAGGATAGGGATGGAGAGGAGGGGTGGGAGTTGAGTCACACAGGAGTGAAATCAGCGGGACTTAATGTTTATTCAGTTTGGTGGGGGGGGGGGCACGGGGAGACAATGAAAGATAAAGGAAGATCCAGAATATTCCAGGAGGTCGAGCAGTTTTAGGAAAGACACTCCAGATGGATTTAGGAGTCAATGAGTTTATATGTGTGTATTAGTCAGGGTTTTCCAGAGATACCAAACCAATAGGAGATAGCTGTATATTTCTTATGAGAAGCTGGCTCACGTGATTATGGAAGCTGAGAAGTCCCAGGATCTGCCATCTGCAAGCTGGAGACCCAGGAAAGATGGTGTTGTGATTCAGTTTGAGTCTCAAGGCCTGAGAACCAGGAAGCTGGAGACCCAGGAAAGATGGTGTTGTGATTCGGTTTGAGTCTCAAGGCCTGAGAACCAGGGGATCCGATGGTATAAATCCCAGTCTGAGATGTGATGTTCCAGCTCCAGCAGTGAGGCAAGAAGAAAAGCTCATTCCTCCTTCCTCCACCTTTTTTGGTGCGTTCAGGCCCTCAATGATTGGATCAGGCCCACCCACAGTGGGAGGGCAGTCTACCTTACTGAGTCTGCTGATTCAAATGCTAATGCAGAAACACCCTCACAGACAAACCCAGAAATAATGTTTAATCTGGGCACCCCATGACCAGACAAGTTGACCCATAAAGTTAACCATCACAGCGTGGTAGCCTGCGCCGTGAAAGGGGGCAGAGCTGGGAGCCCTGGGAGAGCTGGGAGTCAGGTGCATGGATCCCGAGGGGTCAGGGCATTCGGGAGAAGGGAGCAGTAGTGGTCAATGCAGCCGAGTGTCCAGGAAGATCAAGACTGCGCAGTGGGGCTTCCCTGGTGGTGCAGTGGTTGAGAATCCGCCTGCCGATGCAGGGGACACGGGTTCGTGCCCCGGTCCGGGAAGATCCCACATGCCGCGGAGCAACTGGGCCCCTGCGCCACCACTACTGAGCCTGCGCGTCTGGAGCCTGTGCTCCGCAACAAGAGAGGCCGCGGTAGTGAGAGGCCCGCTCACCGCGATGAAGAGTGGCTCCCGCTTGCCACAACTAGAGAAAGCCCTCACACAGAAACGAAGACCCAACACAGCCCTAAATAAATAAATAAATTATTAAAAAAAAAAAAAAAAAAAAAGACTGCACAGTGTCTGCTGGACCTGGCTCCAGGGTGAGCGGGGTTAGCTGTGCAGGGCTCCCCCACCCCCAGTGCAGGGAGCTGAAGCATGAAGGGGAGGTGAGGAAGGAGAGACGAGAGTGTCTTGGCACCTCTTTAGAGACGTTTGAATGATCAGGGGAGATGTCGAGCCAAGCGAGGTTCTGAGTCTGTTTGTCTCTGTTTTTACTATAGGAGACAAGAGTGGGCTTGAAAGCTGAGAAGGAGTTTGCTGGAAGGGACAGAAAGGGACGATGAATGAAATCCGCTGTGGTTAGTTGAGAAAGATTCTTTTTTGGTACCTAAACCTGTTGTTCTGCTTAGTTCTCCTGTTGAACAGGCCAGGGCGATGATAGAGCCCTGTGGCCGACCACTAGAGACTGCCTTCGGATGGATAAAAGTCACCTGACTGAATCTAGGTCATTTTCCCAGTACTGGCATTTCTCCACCTTGACTCACAGAAACTTCTGCCCATCCACCGTGCTCCAGATGATAAAAGGCAGCACAAGTATAGGAGCTGGAGTAGTCAGGAAACCTGGATTAAAGCCCCAGCCTGGCTCCTCCCTAGAGCGACACGTTTGAACGAAACAGTTAACCTTTCAGGACCTGCATCCCCTCCTGTATGAACATGGGGTTAGTACTAATACCTGTCATGCCTTTTTCACACGGTGCTTGGGAAGGTTAAACAGGGCTCCTGTGGGCAGACGCCTGGTGAAACGTCAAGGGCTGAGCACAGCTGTGGTTTTTATTTCTCACCTGTGCCCACTTGGAGTCTGAGCCACTGACTGGTAAGTGCAGAGACATGGCAGCACAGTTCAGAACCCCGATTTGGTTCTGCATGCTTTATAAAGCAGAATCATTTGTTAGTTTAAGGGAGATCTCTAGGCGTTTTTAGAGTCAAACAATTTATATTCAAACTGCAGCTTGACAGCCAGACTTGGAGATGCCAGTCTTTTTATCAAGAGCACGTGTCTTGCGTTTACAGATTATAAAAGTATCACATGTTCATGGGAGAAAATGGGGGGATGCACAAAAGCACAAAGAAAGTTACCAGTAACTGTGATCTGACCCTCTAGATAGGACCACAATAAATATGCTGGCATTTATTCTTCCAGGCGTTGTGTGTACATATGAGCCTCAAATTAGAATTTTTAATATATATAATATAGCTATATTGGTATAATTTTTTTTTTTTTTTTTTTTTTTTTTTTTTTTTTTTTTTTTGTGGTATGCGGGCCTCTCACTGTTGTGGCCTCTCCCGTTGCGGAGCACAGGCTCCGGACGCGCAGGCCTAGCGGCCATGGCTCACGGGCTTAGTTGCTCTGCGGCATGTGGGATCTTCCCGGACCAGGGCACGAACCCGTGTCTCCTGCATCGGCAGGCGGATTCTCAACCACTGCGCCACCAGGGAAGCCCTATTGGTATAATTATTTAACCAATCCCTTGTGTTTAAATTGTTTCCACTTTTCCCCTCTGATAGATATTGCCGCAGTGAAAAAGTTTTATACATAAATCATTGGGTGAATCCGATTATCTCCTTAGAATAAATCCATAGGGCATGGCCATTTCAGAGACTTTTGGTAGGCAGTTTCAAATTGCTTTCCGGAAAGATTTATGTTCTTGCCAGCAATGTATACCCAAGTCCTCACACCCTCCCCGACACTGAGTATTAACATGTTTAAACAGTGGTTCACCGATTTGACAGGTAAAAGATGGTTCACCAACAGGGGTTAGAGGAGGCCAGTCCTGAGGGGTCGCCTGTATCCCAACAGCTGGAGGAATCGCAGCAGAGCTCCTGTTTTTCAGGAGCTTGTTGTTTCATGGCCACTGCCTGGGCCTCTGGGCCTGCCACCCGTTCACTGAGGACCGAGCCAGTGCATCTGTGCATGTGCTCCAGAGTGGGGCACTCCCAGGAGGCTGAGGTCAGACCTGATGGGGTAATAATGTTCAGGGGCATCTGAGTCTTGGAGAGAGAGAGAGAGAAAGCATTTCAGGTGGGGGGTGGCCAGTCCCCTGCCTATCATCTTGGAGGTACTACTTCTGCATGGGCTCAGATGGTAGGATGCTCTTTGGGGCTCCACCCATACTCCAGAATGCTCTATTGTTCACGGAGCCTGGCTTTTTGCAGACTAGAAGCAGAGCTTCTGGAGGCAGTGGGCTTGCAGAGTGTTCAGAGTGCCCATGCGGGAGGGAGACTGGCCAGCTGGTTCCCTGGAGGATGCTCAGCCTCCTCCTCCTCCTCCTCCTCCTCCTCAGTGCTTTCTTGTTATTCCTTGGGGGCTTCCACTCTCCCACGGCTGGGGCAGTGACCTGCTCCACCTATGAATGGTCATGGGTCAACCCTGGATGTGGCCGGAGGCCCAGGGGAGAAGAGGAGGCAAAGAGTAGAAACTTCCCGAGTTGGTACCCAAGAATGAACTGGGGCACATTCATCTATCCATCCGTCGAGCTGATAGTAGGAGAAAAATGAAAATGAACAGGACCGGGTCCTTTGGTGCCTCTAGGAGCTCACAACCAAGTAAGACAGACAAGCTCATAACAAGCACTCACAAACATGGGCATGAATGGTGAGCCCAGAGCAGCTGGTCCTGAGGCGCTGGAGGCTCAGGCTGCTCACCGATCTTCTTCATCCATTATTTGCAATTTAGAAAACAATTCCTCCGGAAGCCAGTGTGGGATGGTGAACCAGAGTCAGGTAACGAGGACTGGGGTGGGATGGGTGGGATATGAGCAGCTGACCTATTGGCAGCCCTTGGCTGAAGCTCCTGGAATAATAAGAGCAGGTGTGAGTAGGGTCTGGCAGCCACAGAATTCCCCAGGTGCAGTGTAAAGGGTTTCCCTCCTTGGAGCAGGATATTAGGGAATCAGGTGCAGGTGGCCTGGAAGGACTACCCCAAAGTTGTCTGCTTTGTCTGGGAATCAGGATGGGCTCAGTGATGGATCAAGATGGGTTGGAGCCTAAAAGACAAAGAGCCATGTATGGGCTGACAGAAGGGTCTGACAGAGAGGGCAGATGGGTCTCATCTTGAATGCCAGTATCAGTCAATTCATGGTAGCTGCCAAGGACCATGTATGGAGGCCACATCTGGATTCACTGAGAAGAGTGCGGAGATCAATTAATGATGTCTGCATGGGAGTGGATGAGAGGAATGGTGACGTGTATACTATTTTCGTCATCCCTGATTTCAGGCATCACAGAAGATATTTCTGGATGCCAGAGAGGACAGTGTCATGATTTATGTTTGTCCCTGGGAAGGAGGCTGCATAGGCCTCACAGAAATACAAATTCCAGGTGGCAGAGGAGCAGGAGCCATCTATGGAAGAAAGATTGTCTGAGCTTAGCAGAGCATCAAGGTCCCAGCCTTGGTGACCAGATTCAAATAAGATTCCAGTCTTAGGGGAGCTGAAGCACCAGTCAGGGAAACTGAGGCAGGAGCCCAGTCATAACCAGGCCAGATTGCTGAGGGTGAGGAAAGCTCCAGCTCAGTGGGCTCCCCTCGACTTATGATATTGGGCCTGTGACCATATGTGTAATTTGGACTCTACCTTCTAATGACCTCCCTGCTTCATTCAGGACTAAATCAGGACTTGGGCAAGACTGAGCCTGCAGGGGCTGCATGGGTTACATCTGATCACAAACATGTCCTGAATCAGCCATATAGAGGGGAATTAGGAGGAGTCCTGGCAAGTGAGGTTTTAGGAACATTGAAAAGCCTCCTTTTCTTCCCCAGTGAAATCCTCTCCTGTGTCCTGAGCACTGTCTACGTTTTTGCCATCAGAGGTGGTCCCATAAAATGTCCACTCTGGAAATGAGCACATGACCCATCACTGTCCAGGAAGTGGATCCCTCCGCCTCTTGGCCAAGGCAGAGAGGGCACCCCTAGCTGAAAGTGCTTCTGTCTTGGACATGTTGTATTTTTCTGGGAAGATTTCTCCATCTCAGCCCTGATTAGTTTCCGTATTGTGAGATCGTTTTTCCCTAAATGGGGACTCGGCTCATGTGTTGCCCATGTCAGTGGGAAAAGCCATTTATGGAAAGTGGTGGGAGGGCTTTCCTGGTGGCGCAGTGGTTGAGAGTCCGCCTGCTGATGCAGGGGACACGGGTTCATGCCCTGGTCCGGGAAGATCCCACGTGCTGCGGAGCTGCTGGGCCCGTGAGCCATGGCAGCTGAGCCTGTGCATCCAGAGCCTGTGCTCCGCAACGGGAGAGGCCACAACAGTGAGAGGCCCATGTACTGCAAAAAAAAGAAAGAAAGTGGTAGGAGATTGTGCTTCCCTTGGCAGACTCACCATGTGCCCTGTCTTCAGTGGTAATTGGCGAATGACCAATAGCAGCAGGACCTGGGCCGCCCAGCCCAGCCCAGAAAGGATGGAAGCAGAAGTGTTTGCTGTAGAAGAGGGAGGGAGAGTGAGGATTGGTGAGTCGAGACCAGAGCCAGATGGGAAACCCCACCTCAGAACAACACCATGCTCCCAGGTGCAGGAGAGAGTTGGAAATAATAGAATCGAATGGAATTAAGATGGTATTTGCCTAGGCCACAGGACTACCTGGAACCTACCTTAGACCATCCCTTCCTGAAAAATCCTCTAGGGAAGCTCTATCCTTGATTCTAAGATGTTGCCTTTCTACATTCCACCCAAAAGTTTAACCCTTCTGAAATCGAAACAAACCTTAAAACAATCAACACATGCAATTCATGCTGTATTTTTCTTTTTTCTTTTTCCAAAAAAAAGCTCTAATTAAATTGACAGCTCATGTCATTACTGATGGCATGCTTGAATCAAGGAATTATGGTATATATACAAAGAATGAAGCTGGCAAAGGAACCCTTGATTACTAGATAAAGCTGTGGTTCCAAATGCTCTTGTAAGCTGGCTGGATTCCAATGAAACTGTCTTTAACTAGCTTAATTGCATGATTCTTTCAGTGGTCCATGAGAGAAAGCCAAGTCAAAGAAACTTGAACAGGAAAGGGAATCTATTGGCTTAGGTTCCAAGGAAGTCCAAAAGATGGATGGCTTCAGGAATAGCTGGATCCAGTGATACTGGGACCCTCTTCATCTTTCAGCTCTGCTTTATGTCTTTTATGTGGTGACAAAATGGCCCTGGGAGCTTTGGGCTTACACGATCCTGGAGAAAGAGAGAGATCCTATTTCTCCCAACATCAACATGGAATCTATATGGAAAAACTGTGTCGGCCATGCTTGGGTCATGTACCACCTCCAAGAGAAATCACAGTGGGCTGGTGATGAGATGCCATACTGGTGAGCCGTATGTGGCTAGAAGACAGGCAGGGTGTTGTGATTTGATTGACAGTTTTCACAGAGCCACCTGGGATGGAAGCAGGGCAGTTCCTCAGTGGGAAGAGAGAAATGCTGGTCAGGTAAAAGCTGTCGCTGTCTACTCTTGGGTCAGCCTGAGGGCCTAGCACCAGAGCTCTTCCACCCAAGTTTCATCTGAGACTTGACTCTTAGCACCTCTGTTTGAGAAAAGGCCAGTCTGGAGTAGCCCATCAGAGTGACAGAGGACATGAAGAGGAAGAGGCAGAGGGTGGCATTGCTTCAGTGTCCTCCCAGGTCAGGGCTGCCACTGGGCGCATCCCCACAGAGGGGACATGAGTGTCTATACGGAAAGAAAATAGCTGAAGAGGGTTAGGGCAGCCTAAGCCGAGCCGACAGGAAGGAACAGGTAGAGGGGAGATTGCATCTTCCGTGAAGATAATGCATGAGAATGCTTAGCCAGATGCCTGGCACCTAGCACTCAATCAATAAATGGTAGCTATTATTATTACCCATTAGAGATCATCCCTCAGTGCCTGCAGTCTGGGCGTGATGGATGCAGGCCGTGTTTGTGTAATGGGGATTATTTATTAGTCACCTTGTAAAACGCAATGACAGAAAGGCACAAAACTATGTTACCACAGAGGGATCTTATCTCGTGGAAATCAAAAGCTTCTGTTTTTTCCACTAGGAAACGAGAGCACTTGTTCTCAGAGATTAAATCCAGTTCTTCTGTTGAGATGTCCAGGAGAAGGAGGGGATGTAATTCCCATAGATCTCAGCATTGCTTGTAGGATAATTCTCCTCCAGCCCCTAAGTACCTGGGAGGCTGTATGTGTGTGTCTGGGGGATTGGGGGCTGTGGGTTGGAGGGAATGGGAGTTGGAGAAGGGCAGGGGCGTTGATGTGCAGAGACAGCAGTGACTCTTGGAGACCACTTAGGCCTTGGCTCCAGTTTTTCTACCTTTACAGGCTCAGGGCAAAGACCAGAGATGATGTTTACGGGAATCCGTTTCCTTTGGTTGGGGAGGCTGTACCATCCTGCCCACTCCCCTTCCCTTTCACCCCCTCCCCAGCCACACCTGCCTTCAGCTGCCTCACTTTGCCCACTGCTAACCCTGGACCCATTTGACAAAATTGTGGCCCATCACCCATTGCCATCTAGTGACATAGACAGTTTTAGAACTACTTAAAACAATTTTTAAAAATGGTTATATTTTCAATATACAGAGTTATTAGCAAGAATATATTTATGTGGCAATACTCATATAGCAATTCAGAGCGGCTACGGAGCCCCCATGCGTGGGATTAGGTCCTTTGCTAATTATTTGTTTAATAACAGCTCTGCCTAACAACAGTTGAAGACCTAAAGACAGCCACTGTTCCCCAAAGAACATGGGGACATTTTAAATTTATGTGGAGCATAGAAGGAAGCATACAAATCACCTCTTATTAGCATGCAGGGAGACTCTGAGCCTGCTCTGAATAGAACATTTCTTAAGCACTTACATTGCCTGGCACTTTATGATCATTATCTTACTCCCCTCTCCAAACTATCCTCTGTGGTATGTGCTATAGACTATTGTTACCCCATTTTACTGATGAAGAAATGGAGGCACCAAGAGATTAATAGACTGGCAGAGTGTTGAAACCAGACAGTCTGACTTCAGAGTTGGTGCCTGCCACTGCCCTAAGACAGGGCCAGGTATGGAGGCACCTCATGGTTCATGTCTATTATCAACATCGAAGAGATACAGCAACATTATGAACACATATCAATTGTGCATTTTGTAATCGCACAAAGTTCCAACAATCTGAAACTAAAGCATTGTTAACATTTTGAGAGCAGCATCCTGGACATCCAGCTACCTGGGGAGAAAACCAGCTAATGAGATGGCTGGAAAGAAAGAATTTTAGAAAAAAAAAAAAAAAAAGAAAGAAATTGCTGCATTCTCTCCATTTTATTTTTTATTTATTTTTTATTTATTTATTTATTTTTTTTTTGGTGGTACGCGGGCCTCTCACTGTTGCGGCCTTTCCCGTTGTGGAGCACAGGCTCCGGACGCACAGGATCAGGGGCCATGGCTCACAGGCCCAGCCGCTCCGCGGCATGTGGGATCCCCCCGGACCGGGGCACGAACCCGTGTCCCCTGCATCGGCAGGCGGACTCTCAACCACTGCGCCACCAGGGAAGCCCCCTCTCCATTTTATTTTTATTTTTTGAAAATTTTACTTGAATTCAACAGATGGGAAAAATTAAAGAAAAATGGAAGGAATTGTTAAATTTCAAATAAATAGACATTAGTTCCTAAAATATACCTCTACAGTGAAGAACAGAGATTAAAGAACACGTTGAGATGTGGCAGTCATTTTTACTATTATTTTTATTATTCTTCTTTTTGTAATATTTGTTAACCCCCTGCCTTGAAAAATGAGGAGGGTAGTGCATTTATACTTGTTCTCATTTCTTCAACCTCCTGGGTCAGTTTTCTTAAAAAATTATTTTACCTGGCAAAGTCTGTAACATTTATATTCTGTTCTGTACAATCACTCTCACAAGTGTGTGATTTTACACAAAACCTTTATAAAACTCCATGTTTATAAAAGGGTTTAAGACTCATCACCCATCTTCTGACCAACTATTTTATATTCCAGAGTTTTGTATTCTGATTGGTCTCTTGGTTTGCTGAAATTCACTGTCAAGTACCTTTTCCAAGAAGGCCTCATGGGTGGCTCTAGTCTCTGAGTTCCAACATGCTCCAGAATGTCTGCTTGTTGTCTAAATACTTAGGTGATAAGTTCACTGGGTATACAATTCTTAAGCCATCATTCTCCTCAGAGCTCAATTACATGGCTCTAAGGTTAACCAGACTTACTTCTCTATTGTTTGGCTTGGTTTTTCTGCCTGGATGCCTGTATGATTCATCACTTTTCCTTGAAATTGAGTAAGTTCACCAGGTGATTACTATATATAAAAGTTTTGGACACGTCATGTGCCCTTTTGATCTTCAAATTCAGCTCTTTCTATTTCAGGATGTTTTTACTGATCATATCTTTGGATATTTTCCTCTATGGATATGTTGGATCACTTTTGCCATTATTTCATATCTATGATATTCTCTATAATTATGTTAATATATTTGATGATTTCCATTTATTTATTAGTTTTTAATTGAAGTATAGTTGAATTACAATGTTGTGTTAATTTCTGCTGTACAACAAAGTGATGCAGTTATACATATATATACACATTCTTTTTTATATTCTTTCCCATTGCGGTTTATCTCAGGATATTGAATATAGTTCCCTGTGCTATGCAGTAGGGCCTTGTTGTTTATCCACTCTATATGTAATAGTTTGCATCTGCTAACCCCAAACTCCCAGGCCACCCCTCCACCACTTCCCCCTTGGCAACCACAAGTCTGTTCTCTGTGTCTGTGAATCTGATGTTTCTGTTTCATAGATAGGTTCACTTGTGTCATATTTTAGATTTCATATATAAGTGATACCATATGGTATTTGTCTTTCTCTTTCTGGCTTACTTCACTCAGTATGATAATCTCTAGTTAGTTCCGTCCATGTTGCTGCAAATGGCATTATTTTGTTCTTTTTTATGGCTGAGTAGTATTGCATTGTATATATGTACCACATATTCTTTATCCATTTATCTGTTGATGGACATTTAGGTTGTTTCCGTGTATTGGCTATTGTGAATAGTGCTGCTATGAACATAGGGATGCCTATATCTTTTCAAATTAGAGTTTTCTCCAGATATATACCCATGAGTGGGATTGCAGGATCTTATGGCAACTCTATTTTTAGTTTTTTGAGGAACCTCCATACTATTTTCCATAGTGGCTGCTCCCATGTACATTCCCACCAACAGTGTAGGAGGGTTCCCTTTTCTCCACACCCTCTCCAGCATTTGTTATTTGTAGACTTTTTAATGACGACCACTCTGACTGGTGCAAGGTGGTACCTCATCGAAGCTTTGATTTGCATTTCTTTAATAATTACTGATATTGAGCATCTTTTCATGTGCCTGTTGGCCCTCTGGTCTTCTTTGGAGAAATGTCTTATCTAGGTCTTCTGCCCATTTTTAGATTGGGTCGGTTGTTTGTTTTTTTGTTGTTGAGTTGTATGAGCTGTTTGTATATTTTGGAAATTAATCCCTTGTTGGTCACATCATTTGCAAATATTTTCTGCCATTCCGTAGGTTGTCTTTTTGTTTTGTTTATGGTTTCCTGTGCTGCCATTTATTTATTTAATTTTCTCAAACTTGCCTGCCAAGTTCCTGATCTGGGTTTTCAAACATGCTTGATTGATTCTTCCCCCTCCCCTTCCCCCTCCTTCCTCCCCTCCTCCCCCTCCCCTCTCCTTCCCCCTCCCACTCCTTCTTCTTCAATTGCTTTCATTGCAGTCTTTCTTTTTCTTTACCCTGCTCTGCATGCTCACTTTCCATGCCTTTTGCTCATCTTACAGTTTCCCTTTTAGATCCTTGAAACTCTTCATTGAATTCCTTTTTAAAAAAATCTGTAATTATTTAAGACTAGAGAACCCTGCTTTTCTGAACTCATATTGTTTCTTTTGATAATTCCTTCTGAGGTATATGTTTTCCATAGCCTTTCACTTCATTAACTCCTTCCCTTCTTGTTTATTTGGTGATTTCTACTTGTACTTCTCTGGATGGTTCCCTACTAATTATCTCTGTTTTTTGAATAGGACCAAATATTTGCTGAAAAATAATGTGCAGAACTCTGGGGCCTGGGAAGTGAGGGATTATGAACTGAACAGTTCTGCACTGCAGTTCAGGTTTTGTGGCTCAGATATCCTTCAGTAAATCCAGTATTTCTATTGACTCTGGGCCAAAAGTTCTCTGTGTGGTGGTCTGGTCTGGGGATGGATTCCTCTCTCATTCTCTGCCTCGTTCTGCAGCCTCCCTAGGACAGGGGTGGGGCCATAAGTCATTAAGCAGAAAGGCAACAGAGTCTCTTCCTCAGCTCCCTTACCTCCTTTCCTGCCTCTAGTGCTTATGGGGTTCTCTGCAGGACACTCCCAATTCTCTCCTGGCTGGTCCACATTCAGACATCTTGCCACTCTCATCAAAATTCATTGAAAAAGACTATTACAAGAGACAAAGAAGGACACTACATAATGATCAAGGGATTGATGCAAGATATAACAATTGTAAATATTTATGCACCCAAAATAGGAGCACCTCAATACATAAGGCAAATACAAATCGACAGTAACACAATCATAGTAGGGGACTTTAACACCCTACTTTCACCAATGGATGGATCATCCAAAATGAAAATAAATAAGGAAACAAAAGCTTTAAATGATACATTAAACAAGATGGACTTAATTGATATTTATAGGACATTCCATCCAAAAACAACAGAATACACATTCTTCTCAAGTGCTCATGGAACATTCTCCAGGATAGATCATGTCTGGGGTCACAAATCAAGCCTTGGTAAATTTAAGAAAATTGAAATTGTATCAAGTATCTTTTACAACCACAATGCTATGAAGCTAGATATCAATTACAGGAAAAAAACATGTAAAAAATACAAACACATGGAGGCTAAACAATACACTACTTAATAACCAACAGATCACTGAAGAAATCAAAGAGGAAATCAAAAAACACTTAGAAACAAATGACAATGAAAACACGACGATCCAAAACGTATGGGATGCAGCAAAAGCAGTTCTAAGAGGGAAGTTTACAGCAATACAATCCTACCTTAAGAAACAAGAAACATCTCAAATAAACAACCTAACCTTACACTTAAAGCAATTAGAGAAAGAAGAACAAAAAACCCCAAACTTAGCAGAAGGAAAGAAATCATAAAAATCAGAAATACATTTTAAAAAATGAAGGAAACGATACCAAAGATCAATTTTTAAAAAGCTGGTTCTTTGAGAGGATAAACAAAATTGGTAAACCATTAGCCAGACTTATTGAGAAAAAAAGGGAGAAGACTCAAATCAATAGAATTACAAATGAAAAAGGAGAAGTAATAACTGACACTGCAGAAATACAAAGGATCATGAGAGATTACTACAAGCAACTCTATGCCAATAAAATGGACAACCTGGAAGAAATGGACAAATTCCTAGAAATGCACAACCTTCCAAGACTGAACCAGGAAGAAATAGAAAATATAAACAGACCAATCACAAGCACTGAAATTGAAACTGTGATAAAAAATCTTCCAACAAACAAAATCCCAGGAACAGATGGCTTCACAGGCAAAAACTATCAAATATTTAGAGAAGAGCGAACACCTATCCTTCTCAAACTCTTCCAAAAAATAGCAGAGGGAGAATTACTCCCAAACTTGTTCTACAAGGCCACTATCACCCTGATACCAAAACCAGACAAAGATGTCACAAAGAAAGAAAACGATAGGCCAATATCACTGATGAACATAGATGCAAAAATCCTCAACAAAATACTAGTAAACAGAATCCAAGAGCACATTAAAAAGATCATACATCATGATCAAGTGGGGTTTACCCCAGGAATGCAAGGATACTTCGATATATGCAAATAAATCAATGTGATACATCATATTAACAAACTGAAGGAGAAGAACCATATGATCATCTCAATAGATGCAGAGAAAACTTTCAAAAAAATTCAACACCCATTTATGATAAAAACCCTGCAGAAAGTAGGCATAGAGGGAACTTTCCTCAACATAATAAAGGCCACATATAACAAACCCACAGCCAACATCGTCCTCAATGGTGAAAAACTGAAACCATTTCCACTAAGATCAGGAACAAGACAAGGTTGCCCACTCTCACCACAGTTATTCAACATAGTTTTGGAAGTTTTACCCACAGCATTCAGAGAAGAAAAAGAAATAAAAGGAATCCAAATCAGAAAAGAAGAAATAAAGCTGTCACTGTTTGCAGATGACATGATACTATACATAGAGAATCCTAAAGATGCTACCAGAAAACTACTAAAGCTAATCAATGAATTTGGTAAAGTAGCAGGATACAAAATTAATGCATAGAAATCTCTAGCATTCCTATACACTAATGATGAAAAATCTGAAAGTGAAATTAAGGGAACACTCCCATTTATCACTGCAACAAAAAGAATAAAATTTCTAGGAATAAACCTACCAAAGGAGATAAAATACCTGTATGCAGAAAATTATAAGACACTGATGAAAGAAATTAAAGATGATATAAACAGATGGAGACATATACCATGTTCTTGGATTGGAAGAATCAACATTGTGAAAATGACTCTACTACCCAAAGCAATCTACAGATTCAATGCAATCCCTATCAAACTACCACTGGCATTTTTCACAGAACTAGAACAAAAAATTTCACAATTTGGAGACACAAAAGACCATGAATAGCCAAAGCAATCTTCAGAAAGAAAAACGGAGCTGGAGGAATCAGGCTCCCTGACATTACACTATACTACAAAGCTACAGTAATCAAGACAGTGTGGTACTGGCACAAAAACAAATATAGATCAATGAAACAGGATAGAAAGCCCAGAGATAAACCCATGAACATATGGTCACCCTATCTTTGATAAAGGAGGCAAGAATATACAGTGGAGAAAAGACAGCCTCTTCAATAAGTGGTGCTGGAAAAACTGGACAGGTACACATAAAAGAATGAAATTAGAACAATCCCTAACACCATGCACAAAAATAAACTCAAAATGGGTTAAAGACCTAAATGTAAGGCCAGACACTATCAAACTCTTAGAGGAAAACATAGGCAGAACACTCTGTGACATAAACCACAGTAAGATCCTTTTTGACCCATCTCCTAGAGAAATGGAAATAAAAACAAAAATAAACAAATGGGACCTAATGAAACTTAAAAGCTTTTGCACAGCAAAGGAAACCATAAACAAGACGAAAAGACAACCCTCAGAATGGGAGAAAATATTTGCAAATGAAGCAACTGACAAAGAATTAATCTCCAAAATTTATAAGCAGCTCATGTAGCTCAATATCAAAAAAAACAAACAACCCAATCCAAAAGTGGGCAGAAGACCTAAATAGACGTTTCTCCAAAGAAGATATAAAGGTCGCCAACAAACACATGAAAGAATGCTCAACATCATTAATCATTACACAAATGCAAATCAAAACTACAATGAGATACCATCTCACACCGGACAGAATGGCCATCATCAAAAAATCTACAAACAATAAATGCTGGAGAGGGTGTGGAGAAGAGGGAACCCTCTTGCACTGTTGGTGGGAATGTAAATTGACACAGCCACTATGGAGAACAGTATGGAGGTTCCTTAAAAAAGTACAAATAGATCTACCATACACCCAGAAATCCCACTACTGGGCATTTACCCTGAGAAAACCATAATTCAAAAAGAGTCATGTACCACAATGTTCATTGCAGCTCTATTTACAATAGCCAGGACATGGAAGCAACCTAAGTGTCCATCAACAGAGGAATGGATAAAGAAGATGTGGCACATATATACAATGGAATATTACTCAGCCATAAAAAGAAACGAAATTGAGTTATTTGTAGTGAGGTGGATGGACCTGGAGTCTGTCATACAGAGTGAAGTAAGTCAGAAAGAGAAAAACAAATACCGTATGCTAACACATCTATATGGAATCTAAGGGAAAAAAATGGTCATGAAGTACCTAGAGGCAAGACGGGAATAAAGACACAGACTTACTAGAGAATGGACTTGAGGATATGGGGAAAGGGAAGGGTAAGCTGTGACAAAGTGAGATAGTGGCATGGACATATATATACTACCATACGTAAAATAGATAGCTAGTGGGATGCAGCCGCATAGCACAGGGAGACCAGCGCAGTGCTTTGTGACCACCTAGAGGGGTGGGATAGGGAGGATGGGAGGGAGGGAGACACAAGAGGGAAGAGATATGGGAACATATGTATATGTATAACTGATTCACTTTGTTATAAAGCAGAAACTAACACACCATTGTAAAGCAATTATACTGCAATAAAGATGTTAAAAGAAGAAAAGTTCATTGAAGCCTTTCGAGGGCTGAGGTACGTGATTTTAGGGAAATCTGCATTTGGCTGAAGGTCTGCGGATGCTGTCAACATTCCCCCTCATTTAGGTCAAAATTCTGCAGTATTTGGCCAATATGCTTAATGGCTTGTGCTGGGGACCATTTCATTGCCAAAGATGCAGCTTTTACTCCCCTGTTTTTTCGTCCCTTATGTTGTCGTTGTCAGTGGATTTCAGGAGAAATAAATGGCTTTACTTGACATCTTTAAAAAGAAATCTTCTGTGGCATCATCGTTGAATGGTTGCACAGAATTCCACTCTGGCAATTAGCAACATTAAATTTACTACAATTCTCTGTTGAAGGACATCTATGTTTCCTTTCGTCTTTATTTTTTCTTTGAATATAAACAATGCCATGATGCATATCCTTGGATATCTGTCCATTTGCCCTCATCCCACTGTAAGGAACTGGGAGAAAGCCTCAGAGAGGGTAAGGGGTTTGCCCAAGATAAAAAATCTAGTTAGTAGTGGACCTGCGAATGTAAGCCTAGCTGGGAGACCCCCATTTGAAGCTATCCACCTGCCACAAGTCCGTGTCTCCTTTCATCCAGGAAAGACCCTTCCCACCGCCTGCCCTCTCACATTTCACTGTCTCCTCTAGCTCCACATTCTTGTAGATTTAACCCCTGTTCTCAGAGGGATTAACTGTAAGAGGATTTCTGTGCAGCTTTTCTCCTGGATTCACACAAAAGGACTTAGATAGGTCTTGGCTTATGGGGCCTTAATGGGCCATTAGGGCAGACTGGAGTATCTGGGGCCAGCTCTAACAGAAGGGAGAATCAGGGAGGCTGGGGCGTGCCTGGGGAGGGCCTTCCGAAGCCTCTTCTTCAGCGTGCTCTTTAACGGCAGATTCTGGGAGTCTGGGCTGTTTATGTGATGCTGATATTTGGACTTTCTTAAATTGAGGATGGACTCTTTGGGGGCATTCACATGCAAATGACAAGTAGTTGAGTGCCTGACAGGTACCCAGGGCCAGCTTCGTAGGCATGCCACCTGTCCATTGCAGGGGGCACAGCCCTTAGAAGGGTCCGAGTCTGGTTGAATACTCTGCTGTTGGCCTCTTGAAATTCTTAATCATGTTTGAACAAGGGACCCTACATTTTCACTTTGCACTGGACACTGATCATGTAGCTGGTCCTTCATGTGCCAGATACAGTACCAAGCTCTTGCATCTGGGTAGGCTGTCCTAGGAAGCAGCAGAGACGTGGATCTGAGAGCTGTTGGGCTGAGAGTCTTCAAATCCTGCAGGCGACCTGGCGTTGAGAGCAGTAACGAAGCTAATGCAGCTGTGCCGATGGAGGAACACCTGGGCAAGGTGACAGTCCTCGAGCCCTGGAGCCTCAGCTGGTCATACCGCAAAGAGCACCGCTGGGTGGGTCTCAGGGCTGCACCGGCAGAGCAGGTGAGCTGCCTATTCTGCCTTCCCGGACCACAGCCTGCTGAAGGAGGCTGCTAGCACAGAAGTTGTTCGTTCGGTTTTCACTCCATTTTTCTCCCATCACCAGCAGCAGCACCAAAGTGAAGGAGCCAGTTTTAATAATCGTGCAGACAAATCCCATTATTCCTACCTAACAGTGGCTGGAAGACAGCTTCCCTCTAGCTCCCCATCCAAGTCTCTCCCTTTCTCTCTTTTCTTTCTTCTGTTTTATTAGCTGCACAAACAACAAAAGATTTTTATTACTCAAATGAGCTCTCAGCACATCTGCCAATACACTCCTAATGGGTTTTAAGACTTAAAAGCAACAGCATGGATCACCATTTGCCTGCTCAGCAAGAATTTGCCTGGTGGGAGGGCAGGGTGAGGGAGGAGAGGAAGGCAGGGAACAGGAGATACCTCTGCTGGCCAGACCCACCATGCAAATGAGCTAGGATGCGGTCCCAACATATTAAATGGATCAGAGCAGTTTCTCGTTCACATGTGCAAATTAGATTAATCAGACTGGACTCCGAAAGAGGAGAATAATAATGCCATTACGAAAGAGGAGAATAATAATGCCGTTACTAAGGACACACGGGCACCTGCAGGGATGCGTGGGAACTGGACTTGGACTGGAAGTCATCTTTGGGTGATGGGTCATGACCCAGCCATTCAGCTGGGTCCAAATCCATCAACTGATCCCTGCCTTGTTTTCCCATTGGGTCTGGTCTTCTCAGGCAGCTTCCGAGCCACCGATGAGCAGGAAATCCAACTCCAATTTCTTCACTGCCCTCTTGATGCCTAGGGCTCAGTGCTGCACACAGGCCAGGCTTCAGAGATGCAGTGTGGTCTGAGGGTTCAGAGCACAAGACCCAGAGTCTGATGAGCTGGCACTGTCACTGGCCCACTGCATGACCATGGGAGAGTGACTTTATCGCTCTGACTTCAGTTTTTGCAGGTGTTAAGGAGAACTTCTTCCAAGGGTTGTTCTGTGAATTAAATGAGATTATATATGCAAAGCACAGTGTCAGATGCAATAAATATTAGCTATGCTTTCCTTCCTCCCTCCCTCCCTCTCTCGCTTCCTTTTTCTTTTCTGATTCATGGAATCGGTTCCAGTTTTCTAAGTTGATTCATAAAACCGACTCCACGATTTCTCTAATTCGATCGTCCAGGGGAGGTGCGCGAACCCTCCCACTGAGAGAGGATGCCTTTTGGAAACTGCCTGCCTGGAGCAGCCCCTAGGGTGGGTACCCCCTTTTCTCACAGTCTTTGCAAGCTTCTCTGTCCCCCTTCTCAGGGAGGGGAGGTGTGCTAGGCTCAGCCCTCTCGTCTGCCCAGCTCTCTTGCTGCGGGACGATTAGGAGCCACTGCCAGTACATTCTGTTTGCTCCCCACCTGTTGTGCGCTGACAGCTGATATGTACAGAATCCTCACGTCTGTGCCAGGATCTGTGGGCAAAGAGATTTTTGTGGAAAAGCTACCAGCTAGGAGAGAGGAACTCAAAGCTTGACAGAATGTGGCTTCTTATCATCCGTCGACATTTTTTCATCCCTCTGGGCTGAATTTCATTTTGGTGGGCAGAGTGTGTCTGGATGGGGGTGGGAGGGAAGGGTGGCCACCTAGCCGGAGGGTGTGGTCCTTACACGCTGCTCTGATGATCACTGGGCCTGAGCATCTGTCGGTCTTTATGGGCCATTTGTAATACCTTTCCTGTGAATTTTCTGTGTGCTTCCTTTGCCTGTTTTCTTGGGTCATTTGGATTTCTTTTCCTTTTTCAGTAATTTGCAGGAGCTCTTAATAATATTCAGGCATTCGTGCTTTGTTATGTACATCGTGCATATTTCCTTCCGGTTGGCTGCTCGTCCTAACTTGGTCAGTTGTGTTTCTCGCCATGCACATCATTCCGATGACCTCAGCGAGGCGAGCACCGGCCCCAGGGTGGGCACAGTTGCAGATGGTTGGGGTCACACATGGGAGTGAGAACTGCCGGGTGTACATCAACAGAAGAATCTAGATGGAGTGCTGTTCCAGGTGACTGGATCATAACACAACTGGACTTTGGAATTTTTAAAGCACTGCTTTTCCTATTTGGAAAAAAGTCAGTTTCTTTCCCAGGTGACAAGGGAGCAGAGACAGAGTGAACTCTCACTGTCCTGCTGTACCTGGGAACCAAGTGAGAACAAAATGATTAGCGAATAATCCAGGAGTGGGCACTGGTGAGACAGCTGCCACGTTTTCCTATTTCCTGTGAGCTAAGCTTCACCTCAGGGTTCTGGGGGATACTAAAGTTCTACATGGGCCTGAGATCAGGAGGCCAGTTACAGAAGCAAAATCCCACAACATGAGGTGAGCAGTGGCTCTTGGTCCTACCTAGATTGCCGGGCTAATAAGAAATGACATCCAAAAGGACCAGGGCTCATGTCCTGGAGCCCAGTCCTGAAGCCACCCACTCTGCCTCAATCAGCCACTTGGCAGCTCTGATGGTGACCACCTAGCAGTCCTGCAGATGTGGGTTTAAAATGGATGATTCCAGCCTTGGTAATGACAAAGCCACCCCCCCAGCCCCCGCCATATGTGTACAGCTTGGGGTGCTTATTCCGTGAGAAGCCAGGACAGCACAGAGGAGTCCGAGTATGAATTTTGAAGAAGTCCACCTGGATCCACGATGAGAACTTGCCATATTAGAGAATTTGTTTTCTCTTTCTCTTCATCATCGGGAAACACATTTACCAGGCACCTATCGCGTTCAGGACTGACTGGAGCTCTTGGAAATATCTCTGAAGTGCGTAAACCAGCCAGTTGATGTATCCAGTCCGTGAGGTGAGATTCCTGGGTGCATCAGGGTGTGAGAAGTGGAAGTGGCTTTGGGGAAGAGGTTCCAGGGTGAAGGGAGTTTGAATGAACAATGGACTAAATTCCTTTCTTCTGGTGACTATTTATGGAATATCTACCATGTGTTGGTTAGTGGGTTGGGCTCTGGAGATAAAATAAAAGAGAAAAACAGGTGCAATCCTTCTCTGGGTGGATCTTAAAGCAGACATTAATCAAAGAACTCATAAATACATGTACACGACAACTGTGGAAAGGGCCACCGAGGCACAGCCCCGGTGCTGCGAGCAGGAGGCCAGGAGAGCTGGCCTGGCGGGAGGTGGAGGTGGCTGAGACCGTAGCTGGAGGGAGGTGGGGTTCAGCCGGGGCAGGGCAGGAGTTACCAGCTCCGTGATGACACCCTCCCATCACACATTCTCCCCTTCCTCCTGCCTACCTCCCCGCTTCCTTAACCCAAAGCACACCTACTGTATCCAGTTGCTCACACATCCTATTTATTCTGCCTCCCAACGGTCCCTCAAATCTAACCCCCTTTGCATCTGCTCTCACACTTTATATTCATCTTCATATCTCTCCCCTGATTTCCTCTACATCCTCTGCTCCGTGATGTACTGTCCTCCAGCATCTCCCTTCAGTTATTCACACATCCCGGAGGCAGGGATTTGCCTCCATCCATTGGCAAAAGCCTTCTTCACAGAACATGTTTGTTATTCAGTTAATCATTGAAAGTTGGTTATGTGCTAGACACTGAGAAGGCCATGGGACTTACTAGGAAGAAGGGGCTGAGATAAGCCCCTGATATAAGAGGCTGCTGGAGGAGGCCATTGCAAAGAGCGATGTTCAATGTTGCCAGGGGGTCCAGGGGCATGAGGGTTGAGAGAAGGCAACTCAGAGGAACGTCCAGGGCAGTGTTTCCTTATTTGTCAGGAATAAGAGCTAGAGAACATGGGATTGCGAGTCAAGGGGAGGGCGTCCTCTTTCAGGAGGTTTGGTCTGTAAGAGGAGCAAGTGAGATGGCAGCTGGAGGAAGCAGAAGTAGTGCAGGAAAGAAGTGGTGCTGGGGTCGCTGAGGCTGCAAGAGTGTTTGGCTGGTAGGGAAGGGCCTGGAAGAAGCAGGATGGACAGAGGTGGCCGAGATGGGGTGGAGGGCCCAGGTCCAGTGGTTCAGCATGGACAGGAGGCTAGCAGAAGTCAGCCATGTATGGGACACGGGGATGGACGGGAGCAGAGTGAGGGAGGGAGAATCCCCCCCACCCAATTCTGCAAACCAGGTTCTTAAATGATAAAAGTAAGTAGGTGGATATAGTATTTTGCTGCAAATTTTTCAAACAGTGCAGAAGTCTCCAAGGGAGAAAGAGTATCCCCCTTCACTAGCCCTCTCCCCCATTTGCCTCTCAGCAATTTTGCAGTTTGGTCTGTAATCTTCTAGATCTTTTCTAAACACATATGCCGTTGTACATATATCTAGATAGAGATCTGTACATCTACATAGGCACAGATGTACAGACACAGATATAGTTGTACTTTTTTATATAAATGGGACAGTACAAAATGTACTATGCTGAAACTTTGCTCTTTTTTTCAGATGACATATGTCTTTAGAGCTCTTTCTACATTCATATTCATTCTTCTTGGCGGCTGTCAGGATTTCTGTGCCATGAGTTATCTATTTTATTGATGGACATTGAAGTTGCTGCAGTGACCTCTGTGAAAAGCATTGTTGCAGGGAGGGCTATTGTCCACATGTGTTTTTGTGCAGAGGTAAGAATATCTATCGGATACAAAGCTAGAAGTGGAATTGCCTGGTCAAAGAGTGAGTCAGCAGGCTATCATTTTTATATCTTTAATTGTCTTCCCCAAAGCCATTCTAATTTACATTCCCACCAGCGACCTAAGATGATTTCCCTGCCTTCTCCCCACACTAGATTTTATCAGTCTTTTTCATTCTGCCTATCTGATTGTCAAATAGTGCTGTCTCATTGTGGTTTTGATTTGCATTTTCCTGGTTATTAATAAGGTGCCTCTTTTCATATGCTTATCCTTCATCTGTATTATTTTCCCCTGTGAATTACCTGCTTGTTATCTCCTGCCCATTTTTTTTTTCCACATTGGGACTTTTGCCTTTTTCTTATTTTGTGGAGATTTTAATATATTCTGGGCAAAACTCTTTTGTCCATTATACACGTTGTGACTTTTTTCTCCTATTTTTATGTAACTTGTATTTTAACTTTTTTTGAGGCCCATTTTAGAGATGAAGAAACTGAATCATAGAGAGAGATTTTAAATGACTTGCCCAGAGCTGTTTTCTGATTCCCAGCGCTCCTTCCACCAGGTCCAGAATTCTTCTGCAGAACAGCAAGGCTGTGTCCTCCTGGCTCCCATTCAGGAGGATTTGTAAAGTCGAACACGTAAAGTTTTATCAAGCTGCAGAGCTGGATGAGGCGGGGAGACCCATGGTGGTGGTCCTTGCTCAGGTCCACTCCACCTCCTTCATCTCCCTTGTATATTCCAATGGAAGAATTAAAGAGATTTACCAACCCACAGCTCATATTGGCTTAGGAGCTGTTGGAGCCCGACAGGTTCTAGGTTAGTGTATCAAGGCCACCTGGAATAGGGCTGCCAGATTTTACAAATAAAAATAACAGGACACCCAGTTAAGTTTGAATTTCAGATAAACAACATGCTTTATTAGTATATGTCCCATGTGATATCCTGGTATGTGTATGCCCCATACAATATTTACTTATACCAAAAATCCATTCACCTTTTATCTGAAGTCACAGTTACCTGGGACATGTGTTTTATGTGGCAACCTCACCTGGACAAGGTGGGAAGGGTCAGGGCACCTGAGGAGGCTCAGGATCGCTATCCGCTAGCCTCAACCAAAGGGTGACATTTTTTTTTTCTTTTTCATATTATTTCCGTTACGTTTTATTACAGGATATTGAATATAGTTCCCTGTGCTATACAGTAGAACCTTGTTGTTTATCCATTTGATATATAATAGTTTGCATTTGCTAGCTCCAAACTCCTAATCCTTCCCTCCCCCACCCTGCCCTTACCTTTGGCAACCACAAGTCTGTTCTCTATGTCTGTGAGTCTGTTTCTATTTTGTAGATAAGCTCATTTGTGCTATGATATCGTATGGTATTTGTCTTTCTCTTTCTGACTTACCTCACTTAGTATGATAACCTCTAGGTCCATCCATGTAGTTGCAAATGGCATTATTTCATTCTTTTTATGGCTGAGTAATATTCTAATATACCGCATCTTTATCCATTCATCTGTCGATGGACATTTAGGTTACTTCTATGTCTTGGCTATTGTAAATAGTGCTGCTGCTGTGAACATGGGGTGCATGTATCTTTTCGAATTCTGGTTTTCTCCAGATATATGTCTACGAGTGGGATGGCTGGATCATATGGCAACTCTGTTTTTAGTTTTTTAAGGAACCTCCATACTATTCTCCATAGTGGCTGCACCAATTTACATTCCCACCAACAGTGTGGGAGGGTTCCCTTTTCTCCACACCCTCTCCAGCATTTGTTATTTGTAATCTTTTTAACGATGACCATTCTGACCAGTGTGAGGTGGTACCTCATTGTAGTTCTGATTTGCATTTCTCTAATAAGTAACGACGTGGAGCATATTTTCATGTGCCTGTTGGCTATCTGTATGTCTTCTTTGGAGAAATGTCTATTTAGGCCTTCTGCCCCATTTTTTTTATTGCATTGTTCGTTTTTTGTTATTGAGTTGTATGAACCGTTTGTATATTTTGGAAATTAATCCCTTGTTGGTCACATCATTTGTAAATATTTTCTCCCATTCAGTAGGTCATCTTTTCATTTCGTTTATGGTTTCCTTTGCTGTGCAAAAGCTTACAAGTTTCATTAGGTCCCACTTGTTTATTTTTGCTTTTATTTCCATTGCCTTCGGAGACTGACCTAAGAAAACATTGGTACAATTTATGTCAGAGAATGTTTCGCAAAAGGCAACACTTTAAATGCCTTTGACTTTTAGATTTAGAAATTTTAAGGTACAAAGGGGTCAAGTGACTTGGCAGAGCTAGGATTTGCATCAGACACTTCTGAGAGAAGAGCCCAGGACTTTTCGCACGTGCCCTGAATTTGGGGAGGCCAAGCCTCCTCTTTATGGCCTGTGACCACGAAGGACAACAGAAGGTCCAGGAGCCACAAAGGGTGTGAAGAGACGGACCAATTGTAATATGGAGGGAACTGACGGAGAGAGAGTAATGTGTGTTTTCTGCAAGACTCTCATTACCTTAAATGGAGTGAATCCACATTAATTCAAATTAAATCAGTATTTAATTGGCTCTGACTCCATTTCCAGCAGTGAGTTCACAGCCCATGTATGCATCTCTGGGCCTCTGATTTTTACATATTTTACACTTTTTTTAATATAGCTTTTCTAAATTGTTTTTTAAAATTACCTTTATTGAGATATAATTAACCTACAGTGAAATGCACTAATCTTAAGTGTGCAATTGGATGAGTTTTGACAAGTTTGTGCATCTGCCTCACTAACCACCACAATCAGGACACAGATGTTTCCATCACCAGGAAAAGTTCCTCTGTGTCTCTTCTTTAGTCTTTCTCCTCCCTCCCCCCACCCCAGCTAACTGATCTGCTTTCTGCCACTTCAGATTTAGATTTGTCTTTCCCGGAGTTTCATGTAAGAGAATGAGACAGTATAATCACACAACATACATAGTCTTTTTTGTCTGGCTTCTTTCAGTGTAATGATTTTGAGATTAATCTGTGTTGTTACCTGTATCGGTAGTTCATTCATTTTTACTGTTGAATAATAAACAGTTGTATTATTATACCGTAATTTGTTTATCCATTCACCTGTTGATGGCAATTTGGTTTGAGTTTTGAGCCATTATAAATAACTACGAATGAATATTTGTATGGAAATCTTTGCATGGTTTCATTTCTCTTGGGTAAATACCTAGGAATGAAATTGCTAGGTCACTTGGAAAGAGTATGTTTAGCTTCATGAAGAATTGCTCAATGGTTTCCCAAAGTAGTTGTACTGTTTTACATTCCCATCAGCCACATGTGATGGACATGACCTTGCTAAAAGTTGTTATTCTCAGTCTTTGAATTTTAACCATTCTACTAAGTGTGTAGTAGTATCTCATTGAGGCTTTAATTTGCACTTCCCCAATGGCCAGTGATGAGAAACATCTTCTTATGTGTTTATTGGCCATTTGGATATTGTCTGTTCAAGTCTTCTGCTCATGTTTTAATTGAGTTGTTGAGCTGTTCATCATATGAGTGAGTCCTAAGACTTTATGTATATATTCATAACACATAGACATACATATAAAAATATACATATGTGTCTACATATAAATATATAATAAATATACAGAATGTATAATAAATATATCTAGAGAGTTGTCCAGCACCATTGGTTGAAAAGACTATTAGATCATTTTTTAATTAAGATGCAACATGATTAATTCCATACCAGCCCTTTAATTTTTTCACCTTTTTTTTTCAATCAACAAACATCTGTTGAGTTTCTTGCATTGTTTTAAGTGCAGAGCATCAGCAGTGAACAAGGTGGAACAAGACCCTTCTCTCATGGAGGTCCTAGTCTAGTGGAAGGAGACAGTCAACAATTTAACCAAAAATAATAATAGTGAACCAGGTACTAGAAAGAAAACGAAAATAGGGTTTGGAAACAGACAGCAGCAGGATGTGCTGGAGTGAGACAGAGGCCCAAAGGAAGGAGGGAGCAGGGGTTAGGATCTCTGCAGATGGGCATTTAAGAGAAAAGCCTCATTTCAAACACCCCTCCTCTCCATTGCCCACTCAGCTTCTCTGAAGCCCCCTTAGGTCCCTGTGCAGAGTCCTGTGTCCCACCAGAAGCTACATCAGGCCTCCTCTTCCACGCCCCAGCTGCTCCAGCCACCGTTCACAAAGCTGCATCTTAAAGCAGTGACTTTGCTGCCCAGTCTGCTGGGATTGACCTCAGCAGATTTCACTCCTTCATCCATTTCTGTAACCGAAGGCCATGTATGAAGTACACTAAGTGAGTCTGGCACTGTGCTTAACCCTGGGGAGACAGAGATGAATGAATAAAGAGGAGAAGGTGGGAGAGTGGGCCCAAGTCACGGCTTCAGCAGGAACCAGTTGAAGAAGAGTCTTAAATGTGCAGAGAGCGCTAGGTCTGTCCTCTGGAGCCAGGGGAGCTCTGTGAAACGGCCGAGCCAATGACCACTCTTGCTGCTGTGCAGGTACCAGATTTGGGGTTTTGGAGGTGGAGGGAAATGGAGGACTAGTAAGTTTGAGCCTGGGAGGTGTTGCAATAGGGCCGCCATGCTGCGGGTATGAATTAAAGCAGTGGAGATAGTGACGGAGAGAAAGACTCTAGGGTGACTCCGGGTCTCTGACTTGAACAAAGGGGGCTGGTGGTGCTATTGATTGTCTGAGGGGACACAGGAGGAAGATCGGGTTTGGAATGTGTGACTGGGGTGATGAGGAGCTCATGTGGGGCCTGCTGGGAGTGAGGCACACCTGGTAGAAATGTCTAGAGCTTCCTTGCAATTGAAGGTCTAAAGCTCAAGAAGGAGGTCTAGGCTGGAGGTCAAGCCTTGGGAGTCATCCACACGGAGATCATGGTTGATGCCAGAGGTGGATGAGATATTCCCAGGAGGTATCTAAATAATCGCTTGCTCTGTGGCAGCCTTTGCACCCAGCACATTGCTAAATGCATAGTACAGAGGTTTAAACATTGGGTTCTGACACTCACCTCCTTTCATTCAAACCTCATTCCCACTTAGCACCAACTCACTTCCTGTCTCTATACCTCCACTTCCTTGTCTACAAAAGGGTGGTAATAATATATTCACCCTGTGGGGATATTACATGGATGGAATTATTTAGAATGTGTGTAGCACTTAGAATAGTGGTTTACTTTGTGATTGATAAATGTTAGTTAATTATAATGCCCTTTAATTCTCACAGGACACCTATAAAATAGGGATTATCATTCCCTATTTTACAGATAGGGGAATCCAGGGTCTGACAGGTTCATGCCCAAGGTCATGGAATCAGGAAGTGGAAGAACCAGGATTTGAACCCAGGTCTGCACGGTCCCAGAGTCTACCATGCAAGCCTGTCTCCCATGGTGGACAAAGACCTGGGCATTCTTTGGCTTCTTCACTAACTCAGGTCCTCTGGGCAGAGGAGTTCCAACACTTGGCTGAGTGCTCATCACCGCTGTGCCACCAGCCATTGCTAGCTTCTTCTCAACCCCAGCCTGGGGCCGACAACCCAGCAGACCAGCCTGCAAGCCTTATGCATGCATGAGTAGGACACTGCCTTTCTTCCCCCCCCGCCCCCCCGGTACGCGGGCCTCTCACTGTTGTGGCCTCTCCCATTGCAGAGCACAGGCTCCGGATGCGCAGGCTCGGCGGCCATGGCTCACGGGCCCAGCCGCTCCGCGGCATGTGGGATCCTCCCGGACCGGGGCACGAACCCGTGTCCCCTGCATCGGCAGGTGGACTCCCAACCACTGCGCCACCAGGGAAGCCCTGCCTTTCTTACCTCCTCCAGTTGCCCTTACTCTTTAGAATCCAGATCCCTCCCTCCTCTCCCAGGAAGCCTTCCCTGACCACTCCAGTTCCCAGGAGACCTCCTCCTCTGAGCACCCTTAGCTCTGACAGCCCTGCCCATTCACTTGGGATGTGCACACACATGGTGCTGGACAACCTTTGGCATTTTGTGGCATGATGTTCCTCTTGTACCTATGATGCTGTGTCTGAGTCAGATGCTGTGTGTCCCCTACCTCAGCCTCAGAACAGAGGGAGAGAGGCGCCTTTGAGCTCATGCTGCCAGAATTCTGTTCTCCGTGCCCAGTGGCCTGCATTATGCTCCAGTGCCCATTTGGAGAAGAGAGCTCGTCAGGGGCCCTGGCTGAGAGAGCCTGGTGGCCTGGGGTTGCAGCCAAGAGAGCAGACTTGGAAGGACTTAAGGCTATTAGCAAATAAAGCACAGACAGAGGCCAGGAGTTCTGACAGAAGCCACAGGGTTAAGGAGCCGCCTGAGTCATGGTCCAGTGGGGAAGCAGGAAGGCAGCCAGCCCCGGGGAGGACCCTGAGAGCCAGCAGACCTGGGCTGGAAGCCTGGCTCTACTTACATGCTCTATCACAAGACGCCCAACCTCCCTGAGCCTCAGTTTCCTCAACTGTAGAATGGGTATGACATTGATACAGCCCTTCCAGGGGTGCTGTGAGAACTCTGTGCAGCGCCATGGGGGTTACTTGTAGGTTTCCCTTCCCTTGCCCTGCGTCCCCAGGGAGGGAAGATGTCCTACAGAAGACAAACCTTTAGCAGTATTTGGGAGACAAGGAAGGAGGTGGATTGGGAGAGCAGAGGGAGGAGGGTATTGCTCAAGGGTATGAGCCTTGCAGCCCTGGAATTAGCTGTGTGGAGGGGTGCTATGATTGGAGGGGTTAATAGGCATCCACGCATAAAGAGGGAAGGAACTGGCTACTGTCGGTCTATAAATCCTCACTGGTGCCAGCTCTGGACTTGCCCTTGGGTTGGACTTGGGTGATGCCAGTGTGAATGGGGTGCCACCTCTGCCCTCAAGGGGCTCCCTGGTGATGGGACAGTCAGGCTAAGTAATAGGGCATCTCCATTCAAGGTGTTAGGTGATGATCAAGGGGTGGGCCAAGACCACAGAGCTCAGGTGAAAGAGCGATTGCTTCTGCCTGGGCTTCTATCAGCATTGATTGCTATGGCCTGGCGGCCTGTGGGTGGACTGAAACCCCAGTGTTCCCCTAAGGGTGCCTGTGCGGTCAGAGAGACTGTATAAGCTGCATGCTGAAAAGGCAGCAGGGGTGTGTACCAGCAGGTCTGAGCTGGGCAGTGCCCTGAGAACCTTGCCCTCCAGCCGGGGAAACACAAGAGCATGAGATCACGGGGAGCAGACTTTCACAAACATTATCCCACTTCATCACACCTTAATGCACAGAGGATCCCTAATGTATCCCTCTTTTATCTGACGCCCAAAGAGGTCAAACAACTTACCTAGAGCTACACAGGGAACAAGTGGCACCACCAAGGTTCCCACTGGGGTCCTTCCAGCTCCACCAGCCTGATCTTTCCCATTTGCCCCCTCCTGCCAGCTTCGTGCCTTCCCAACAGATGAGCCACTCCCACGCTTCTGCAAAGTCCTGCAGACGCAGCCACGTCCTACCTTCTTCCAGAAGAGCCGGGGCAGCTGCGGAGCGTGGCCCATCCCAGTCCTTCCCGGCCTCCCCAGCTGCCAAATTAGTGGGCCTGGCATCGTGGACTCCAGCGCGCCCTAGCCCTAGCGATTGCTCTCGCAGCTTCCCTCCAATCACACCTCCCCTAGAAAGCCTGCCTGGCCACCTCAGGCTATATTTAGCAGCAGCTGTTTGGCAGGGAGGGGCGGGGTGGATAGAGAGGGGAAGGAAAGCGAAGTCCGCAGCCTTGATCCCCACGCTGAGAAGGGGGTGTCAGGCCAGCCTCTCCTCCATCACCTGCAGGTGCAGCCTCAATGCTGTAGCACTGGGGCTGCTGCATATATTTGGCTCGAATATGAGGGATGATGAGATCCATGTAAGATAGCAGTTGAAATCTTCAACATGAGACTTCTGTCTTCATCAAAACTGCCTTGTTTCATTGACAGTTTTGTAATAAGTAAGCATCACACATTTGTATGTGTACGATAGTTTTATATTAGTGTCATCTGTTTCATACACTGAGATACTGTGCAAGGTTTCTTTTGAGAGGGGTTTGTTCCCTAAAGAAAAAGTTGGGAAATCAGAAGCTTCAACCTTTAGTGCCTTGCTGCTCAGGGTGTGGTCCGTGGACCAGGAGCATATGGGCCTCACTTGGGAGCTTGTTAAAATGCAGAATCTCGGGCCCCACCCCGGACCAAGTGGATTAGAACCTGGGCTTTAGAGGATCCACAGGCAAGTCCTCTGCTGTTTGAGAAGCACTGCCTTAGCATAGATCAGACTCACTGGGGGAGTTTGTGAAATGCAGGCTCCCTGGCCTGGCTTCATGAGATTCTGATTCAGAACCAGGGCAGGGCCCAAGCAGTCTACATGTTTCAGAGCATCCTGACCATGGTGCAAGCCCTCGATCTGCCCCCAGGGATGCTAATGTTCGTGCTCTGCTAATAGCATCAGGAAGGCAGGCTGGCGAGCAAATACACAGGAACAAGCTTTCCTCTGAAACTCCTTTCTTTCCTCCCAGGGACACTCTCCCTTGAGGTCCCTGACCCCAGGGACAGTGGGATGGGTGACAGCCTCTACAAGCTCAGCCTGGGGGAAGACACACCTTTGACCCACAGCTTCACTCATTCTCACTTTGGCCTTGACCATGGAGACATCCTTCAGCTGCAGGGAGAGAAGGACTGAGACAGTGGACGCTCTGGGGACCAGGCCTGTCCCCAAAAGGAGCAGCCATGGTCTCAGACCAGATCTGCAGACTCTTCCTAATCATGCTCTATAGAACCGCTCACCAAGGTGTTGACGCTGGTTCTTTCCTGCCCTTCCTTCCCTGGCCTGACCTTCCTACGGGGAAAAGTGTTCCCTGGGAGAGAGATAATGTCCCGAGGTGGGTGGAAGGGAGGTGATCAGACAAACTGGATTATCCATATCCCGGAGGATGAAGCCCTAACAACTTCTTGGTACCTGCTAAGTGCACAAAAACACTGAATTAAAAAAAAAAAAAAAAAAAAAAGGCCATCCCTCACCTGGATTGCTGTAGAAGGCTTCTAATGAGCCCTCAGCCCCCAGTCTCCCCTGCTTTAATTCATCCTTCTTAGGGCTCCCAGGCCCTGCCGTTCCTTTCTCTGAGTCCTCTGTGGCTCCCTGGGACTCTCAGGGTCTGGTCCAAACACCTCTGCAGGACTTACAGGGCCTTGTGACCTAGGCCCTGCCTGCTTCCCCAGCCGGAGCCTTTGCCTGGCTCTCCACGTGTCCTGTGCTCCACTTAGAATACTTTATGTCTGGTGTCTTAAGCGCACCACGCCCTTCCGCGTCTCTCTGCCTGTGCATTGGCTGTTCCTCTGTCTGGGACACCCTTTCCCCACCCACTAGCAAGTCTCCTACAACTCACTCCAGGACCCACCTCATTGGTCCATCATTCATTCAGTTATTCAACAACAATTCAGTGAGTTCCTACCACGTGCCATGCACCAAGCTACCGTCTGGGGTATAAACTACAACAACTAACTGAAAGTACTCACAGACCAATAGGCTTCGGGGTAATCTCTCCCCACCCCCTACATGTTACTGATGAGGAAGTCGAGGCACAGACTGGTTCAAGAACCTGCTCAGGAGAAACAACTAGGAGGAAGGCTAGGGTCTGAACGCAGAGCCTGTCTCAGAGCCCGAGGCTTGGGCACCCACCGTTGGGCAGCCCTGTTGCAAAGGCCTCTTCCCAATGTCCTCCAGCTCCTCACCCCTCGTCCTCCTGCTCCCCCTTCCCCTGCCCTGGTCCTCCTCCCTGCTCCCAGCTCAGAGGATGGAACCACTGGTCATCCAGTAGCCCAGATCAGAAACCTGGAAGCCATCTTGGCCTCCGCCCTCCCCATCACCCGGTCCTGTCTGTCTGCCTCCTAAAATCTCTCTCGAGTGCCTCCCACCTCCTAGTCCAAGGTTCCCTCGTCTCTCACCTGGATGGTTGGTGCTTTCACTCTTGCACCCCTACAGGTCATTCTTTACACAGAGCAACAGTTTCACAGCCAATCTGACCAGGTCACTCAAGGTGGATCCCCATCTGCCTGGAGGCTCTCCTCATCCCTCACCCCACCCCCACCCCAGCCACGTCTAACTGTGCTCATTCTTCAGCTCCCAACTCAAGATTCATCGCCCCAGGGGGACCTCTTCTGATCACGTGTTCAGCTCAAGTACCTCTGCTTTCTGCGTGGACCTGCCTCGCTTTATGGTTACACACTTACGGGTGTCATTCCTTTATTAACACCTGTCTCCTTCATGAGACCAAAAGCTCTAGGAGGACAGTGACCAGGCTAGTTCTGGTCTTCACTCTATACACAGCAGCTGGCAGAGCCTGATGTTTAGTAGACATGCCAGAAATAGTTCATGAGCAAATAACGGGGTTGCTGTAAGATCAGACCAGAGAGCGCATGTAAAAAGCACGTGGTACAGTCCCTCGCATAAAACAGGCACTCAGTCATTAGCTAATACTAACTGCTGTCGTTAGAACTAATCTTGAGCAAGCCTTCCCTGATGCCCAAAGCAGGTGCAAATTGCCAATCACAGGGGCGGTGGCTGCAGACAGCTGGAGAGGGATGATTAAGAGCCGAGGGTGGTAGCTGCGAACAGCTGGGGTGGTGACTGCACACTCCTGAGGATAAGGCCTGCAAATAAGCGGGGAGCGACTGCAAAGAGCTGGAGTGTTGAACTGCAAACACCTGGGAGGAAGAGCTGCAAACAGCTGGAGGGGAGGCTGCAAATAACCGGGGAGCAGCACAGCGTGGGGACAGGCACGCATGCGTGTGGGTGCGGCCCGCTCTCCCACACCTGCCATCTGCCAGTTGTACCCCGGTCCCTACACACACACATCCTCCTCTCTCCTAAGAGAGGGGGCCGAGCCTCCACGGGGGTCTCTTGTGAGCCTACAAACAGCCCCGGTGCACCGTCTGTGTCTGGTCACCTGGGTGACTTCTTTCTTTCCACTCCTGTGCCCCAGGCATGCCGCCCTCTCAGATACTTTGCGGGTGTCAGTTCCTCCCCTGAGCGGCCCTCACCCTATCCTTCAGACCCGAGTTCCAACATCACTTTATCGGGAGGACTGGATTGGGGTCTCCTCTGCACCTTCCTCATTTCTTCTTCCTCGGTGAGAACAGTGATTACTCTTCCTTCGTTTGCATATACCTGTGGGGTGCTCTGATTAAAGCCCATCTCCCCTACTAGGCCATAAGCTTCTAGAGAGCAGACACCATGACTGTACTCACCACCTAGCCCCAAGCCTGGCACACAGTAGGTGCTCTTAACTCTGAGATGGGTGCAAGGATGGATGGACGGACTGAAGTGGTGGCTGAGAGGCACCGGAGAGATCCTTGAAGGCAGGGCCAAAAAAAAAAAAAAAAAGCTATTTATTGAGTGCCTGTGGTATACTTAGCCCTGGGATAAGTTGTCCCCTTCTCGTTAGGGCTGGGGATGCTTGTGTGTTTCTCCAGGGTGGCAGAAGCCCTCAACCCCCACTTCGTCTTGCCCACTGCTTCACTGAGGACCTGGCCTGTTAGGAAATCTGTTGGGAAAGAACAAAATAGGCCCATGACTCTCTGCACTGACAGCCACCCTCCCTGCTTCAGACACAGCAAGGAAGGAACCAAGGACCCTAGGCCTCAGTTTCCCCATCTTTAAGAGAGGGATATGGGCTCCTAGGTGATCCCTGAGGACTGTGCCAGGTGTGATAGTGTGAGTCAGGGACTGATGTCTCTGGGAGCCCCTTATATGTTCATCCTAGAACGAGCCAGGCCTTCCCAAGAGTCTCAGCTCCCAGACTCCAGACATGAAAGAGTCTGGCTACCAATGTCCACGGCCTTGGCCAGGAAAGGATCCACAGTGAAAGCTCTCCTGGCTCCAGGCCACATGTTCTATCCACTGAGTTGCCTACAAGAATCCCACAGATCCATAAAGCAGGCACAGAGCCCAGACTCAAGCAGGCACATAAACCCACTAAGAGACCCTAAGTAATAACAATACTCAACCATTAAAGCACTGGCTAGACGCTCTAAGCTGAAGCTCAGAGAGGCTAAGGAACTTGCACAATGTCACACAGATAGTAAGTAACAGGGCTGGGCTTTGGACTGAGGCAGGTAAGCTCCAGAGCCCCTGCTCTTGACACCTGCATCATAGTCTGAGACACCTAGACACACCCACCGCCAGACACACCACCAGCTCACAAAAGTACACACACATGTGAAACACACACAGGGTTTTTCAGAGAAGCCAACAAAATGGCTCCCGCCTTCTTCCTCTTTCCTCTCCTGAAGCACACTGGGGCTCCGCTGGCTAGAAGGTCTGCACAAAGCCGGAAAGGGGCTCTCGTTACCGGTAGTTTCCTCTCTCAGATGGTTTGGCTTCCCCTGTCTCTCTGCCAGCCAGGCTGCAAATGAGGCTCGGGAAGCACTGAGCCTGCAGTTCCCTTGGATACAGGTACCCACAGTAGGGGGGAAGGGGTAGGGCTATTTCTCAGCGGGTCCCTGGCCTGTCTTGACAGCTGCTTTGGATAGTAGCTGAAATGCCTCCTTTATCTCTGCGCCATTAATTCAAAGATGCCTAGGAAACCTGTTAGGAAAAAACCAAAATCGGTCTGCTGACCCTCTGCACCAGCCTCCACCCTTTCCTCCACCCTGCATCAGACACAGCAAGGGAGGGAACCTGGCGGCTGTGAGATGCCCGGGTCCTGCCGGGCACAGAATCTGGCCTGCAGGGACCTGGGGGACTGGTGGGCACCTGAGCAGGACTTAGAGGGGGCAGAGCAAACCAGCGGGAGGGATGGGAGTGCGGCAGACAGGTGCACAGAGCAATGGAAATGTGGGGACAGGGGCTGGGAGCTTCTAAAACAGGTGCGTACATGTCACGAGGGTGCAGCCAGGGAAGATGGGAGGGTGTGGGAGCAGCTGCTGTGGATCCTGCCTCCACTACTGACGGGCCACGTGGCTTTGGGCGAGTTACTTAACCTCCGTGCTTTAGTTCCCTCTCCTGTAAAATAGAGACGGCAATAGTCCTCACCTCTGAGGGCTGTGGAGAGGATTTAACGAGATAATCTTGCAAAGAGCTTAGCATGTCCTAAGCGTACAATGGATGTTAGCTCTTATTGTGGTAAGAAGGAGGGGGATAAGGATGCAGCTGGGAAAGGAGCAATGATAGAAGGGACTGTGCCGGGGGCAAGGCTGGCTCTGAGCATCCTTGTATTACTGTACCAGCCACCCTGAGTTTCTTTAGTTTCTTAGATGTGCCCTCTCTTGGCCTTTGCATATGCTGTTCCCTCCACCTGAGCACTCTTTCCCGGTTCTTCTCTGGATTCGTTCCTACAGTGAGTGCTAAATAAGTATGTTGGAAATGAATGAAAGAACCACTCGTGTCAGATCTTGTCCTATCAAACCTGAGTGACTCTTGAAGACCAAGTTGGCACGTCTCTTAGCAGCTTGAAGACATACTGAGACGCTGAGTGTGATGTGGTCAAGAGCAGAGGCTGTGGGCTCTGAATTCTCCATCCTTAGTAGCTGCGTGACCTTGGGAAAGTCACTTAACCTTTCTCTTCCTGAAGTTCCTTATCCACAAACCGTTAATAATAAGAGTCTTTGGGAAGATGAACAAGCTAATAGACTAAAATTGCTTGGAACAGGGCTGGCCTAGAATGAGCTCTGAGTAAGCCTTAGTCATCTTGGACCAGACGTTCCACCCAACACCCCCTGCCCACATGGAGAATTGTGTCTGCCCCTGCGGGTCCCTTTCCCTCTTCTGTTGACTGTTTTAGTAGGTTGTGGAAGCTGCTGTGATTTTCCTAATTTAATGTTGATATCCTTCTATGTCCAAACCAAAAGCAAACAAAAAATGTATAAGGTTCAAAAAAGAGAAATGAAAGCCATGTTGGTTAGGACAGGGCAGGGTGTCTAATTTAAGCCCTGGTCAGTGGGACAAGGCTTGCCGGGCCCCGTCTGGGTGGCTGGGCTTGCTGCTTCTGATGTGGCCCAGTCCTCAGCCCCACCTGGGCCCAGGACAGCCCTGTTCAGGCATCTCAGGCTGGCTGAGAAGGCTGAAAGCCACCAGATCACGGACTGGCTGGGCTGTCCTCAGCTGGATGCCCTGTGAATAAATGCCAATGGGGGGTGGGGGTGATGGGGGAGAGCCACGCCACTCTCTCCTTGCTTTATGGCCCTCTGTCTGACCTCAGTCTTTGTCTCTGGACTTCCTGATTCATCTGGTTTCTGGCTGAGGCTAACTGTCTCCTTCAGCTTGCTTGTCTGGGTCCCAATGTCCTACAGCTCTCGCCAGCCCCTTCCCCAGGGCTGGATTCGTTCTCTAGTCCTTCAGCAGCTAGCTGGGCCTCCTTCACATCTGGCAACTTCTCCACCCCAAATCACCCAAAAATCTGGTGTGAATGCCTCCCCAGGTCAGGTCTGGAAGCAGCACCAGTTCCCGTGAAGGCAGGCATGCCTCAAAGCCACGCCTACAAAAGTTAGGACTCAGAATCAAGACCAAAAGCCAGGCATGGCCGACAAGGTCCGGCAGACAGGGTTGGCGCTCAGGCCCCGCTCTCACGGCGCTGCCTCTCTGCTCTCCGCATCCTGGCCACCTGGCCTTCCCTAAGTTTCTGGAATGCCCCCTGCCTCTCAGGGCCTTGGTAACGCCGCTTCCTCCACCTGGAGTGCTGTGCCTCTGCCACCCCCTCCTGTGTAGTGTCCTCTCATCCTGCTCCGAGCTCAAAGGTCACACCTCAGAGACACCCTCAAGGCCACCACAACTAGGTACAGTCCCCCTGCTGCTTATTCCCATGGTTCCCAGACTCTGTTCTCCATCAGCTTTATCATTGCTTATAATTATGAATTAATTAGCCTTTTAATTTGCTTAGTGTCTATCTTTCCACTAGACTTGGCGGGAAGCCCCCTGAGGGCAAGGCCTCATCTGCTTACTCGCCCCAGAGCTTAGCCAGTACCCATCATCCCTTTCCTTGAGGCCCTACGGTGCCCCACTAGGTGCTGAGCTGGTTGCAGCGGGTACCATGGTGAGCGAGACATGGGATAAGCGGCAGGTGATCGGGGTGCTGGGGAAGCACAGCAGAGGCAGCGCAGCAGAGAGGAAGGCCCTGGGGAGGAGGGGATGTCTGCATTGAGGCTTCTGGTCCACAGTAATAGGTTCTGCTTCTTGAGCTCTTCTTCCATAGGGTCAGCCACGTTGGAGGGTTGGGTTGGGGCAGGGTGTTTCAGTCAGAAGAGCCAGGAGGAGCAAAGGCCTGGAGGCCGGGAAGCGTGTAAATATGATCCACAGCTCAGTGGTCCTGTTGCTGCCGGGGAAACGGCGGGAGGGGCTGAGAGGTGGATGGGGACCTGATTGGGGGGATTATGGTGGGTCCTGGTGAGGGGTCCCGGTGAGGGTAGGGTAGGGAATCCAGCAGGAAGAGAGCAGCATGCCACTGCAGGTTAAGTAGGGCAGACCTGAGTGATCACCTTAATGGAGGGGAGCCATAGAGGAGAGTTTGCTGGGTGATGATGGGGGTGCCTTTGAACAACCCGGTTGAGTCTCCTGCTTCCCCAGTCATCGCTCACCAGTCCATACTAACTGGGCCTGTTTGCTACTCTGCCCCACTCCCTACCCAGCCCTACTACCAGACGGGTACTTCTAAGGGCAGGTCATTCCTGCCTCTTTACCCTCAGCATCCTGGACGGGGCCTGGCCTAGGGTAAGTAGAGGTGTTTTCTTTCTTCTTTCTTTCTTTCTTTCTTACTAACTTCCTAACTCCTTTCCTCCTGACTCACTTCCTTACCTCCCTTCCTCCCTCTTTACCTCTTTCCTTGAATAATGGCTTGGGCTGTGAACTGATTTCTCTCCTGTTTCCCCTCCCCACCCTGCCCTCATCCCATCATCTGCCACCTCTTTGTTGGAAAAGTTCTGAACTCAGACACACTTGAAGAAGGTAAAGGGAGGGGCTAAAAGAACCAGTGTCAATTGCGCACCTTTTCTATGCCAAGAACACTAGGAACTTTACATGGATTACTTCATTTAATTGTTAAATCAACCCAAGGAGGTAGATATTAGTGTCTCCATCGTATAAATAAGAGTCAAAGCAGTTCAAAGCTGCCCAATGTCTCCTTATGGCAGAGCCAGAGGTTTCATCCAAAGAAAGAGTCTATAGTGATGGAACTTCAGGTTTTATGATGGGACAGTGGGAGAGAGCTTTTGGAGCAGGGAGACCTTCCCAGATCACTCACATCACGCCCCCGCTGTGATGCCTCTCCCTCTGCCTTGGGTCAGAGCAGGCCTGGTCTGAGCCTGGAGTAGACCATCAGCTCCCCTGGGTCAGAGGGTGCCCCAGACAGGATGAGCATCTAACTCAGACAGAGCTGCAAAGGTGGTGTTGGAGCCAGAGTGGCAATGAGGCCAGAGGCCAGGACCCCAGAGATGCAGCACAGGGCTAAGGCTACACCTTACACCAGGGATGCTCTGATGGGTCTCGAGACCCCCTTTTAGCATCCCCTCCATTTGGATCCATGTCACCATGTCCTCAGGCATCTCCTGCCCCTGCCCCTATGCATGTCTCCGTGCCCCAGTCACAGCCCTTGGCCAGGATAGATACGCTTTTGTTCTGGGCCTCACCACGGCTGGTGGAAACCCTGAGCCATCCACAGCCTGAGCTTCCTCTGAAAGTTAAATTAATACATTCTACTCAGGTGAGAAAGTGACCCTGGCCCCTTGGCTCAGCATCAAAGGGCCAGGAATTATCAGCAAGTTGCTTTTGAAAGAGTAGAGAAACGAAACATGGGAGGATATAACTTTTAATTTAAAATACCGTGCCCTGTGCATCTGGATGTCAGGAGGGATCTTGAGTGACATTTGCGGAGCTGCTGGGGTGAGCCTGTGAGGTCAAGCGTACTCATTAGCCATGCTTAGAGGCAGCGGCAGAGAGGGAGTAGAGAGTAAATCGGTTCCACCAGCCACGTTTCTCCCTGCTAGGAGGGAAACAAAGCTGAGGCTCACTTCAGCATCCCCTAGGCTGGGCCATGGCTAGGCACAGAGAGAGCATCTCTGGGGGCCATGGTGGAGCATCGGAAGGAGATCCAAATGGCTTCACAATCTCCTTGTCCCACTGGGAGGGGAGACCCCCAGATTGCTCCCTTAAAGATGGCACCTTGGCATTGTTTCTGTTTAGAGCAAATCAGATTTTGGCTGCCAGGAATTTTACCAGGGGAGGAACCTGGATGACCAGACATTGTAGGGAATTCCCTAACCCATGACCCTCAGATATTTATGTAGCAGTGTGTGAGTGTGTGTGTGTGTGTGTGAGTGTGTGGTGTGTATGTGTACGTGTGTGTACTGTTGGGAGAGGCAGGATCCATAGATCTATTGAATTTCTTCAGATTCTCAAAGGGGTCCATTCATTTTTTTTCATAACTATTCTTTCTCTTTTAATGGAAGTATAATTTTTTACAATAAAATGAACAAATCTTGAGTGTTCAATTCAATGTGTTTTTGACAATTCTATACACCCATTTAACTACCACCCCAAACAAGAATTGAACATTTTTATCACCCCCAAAATTACCCTCATGCCCCTTTCTAGTCGATTCTCTTACGATAGTATTGTGAAAGCCCCCAAACGTTCTTTTTTTTTTTTTTTTTTTTTTTGCAGTACACGGGCCTTTCACTGTTGTGGCCTCTCCCGTTGTGGAACACAGGCTCCGGACGCATAAGCTCAGCGGCCATGGCTCACGGGCCTAGCCGCTTAGCGGCATGTGGGATCTTCCCGGACCGGTGCATGAACCCGTGTCCCCTGCATCTGCAGGCAGACTCTCAACCACTGTGCCACCAGGGAAGCCCACCCCCAAAAGTTCTTAAGAATGTCTTCTATTTTCTTTAATTGAAGTATAGTTGATTTACAATGTTGTGTTAGTTTCTGGTGCACAGCAAAGTAATTCAGTTTTATATACATACACATATATATATTTCATATTCTTTTCCTTTATGGTTTATTACAGGATATTGAATACAGTTCCCTGTGCTATACAGTAGGACTTTATTATCTATCTATTTTATATATAGTAGTTTGTATCTGCTAATCCCAAACTCCTAATTTATCCCTCTCCCACCCCTTTTCCCCTTCCGTAACCATGTTTGTTTTCTATGTCTGTGAGTCTATTTCTGTTTTATAAATAAGTTCATTTATATCATTAAAAATTTTTTTCAACTGATAATACTACTTTATTTTTTTATTTTTGTATTGGAATATAGTTGATTAACAATGTTGTGTTAGTTTACGTATACAGCAAAGTGATTCAGTTATACATATACATTTATCTATTTTTTTCAAATTCTTTTCCCATTTAGGTTTTTACAGAATACTGAACAGTGTTTCCTGTGCTATACAGTAGGTCCTTGTTGGTGATCTGTTTTAAATATAGCAGTGTGTACATGTCAACCTCAAATTCCCAAGCTATCCCTCCCCCCAACCTTACCCTCTGGTAACCATAAATTCGTTCTCTAAGTCTATGAGTCTGTTTCTGTTTTGTAAATAAGTTCATTTGTATCATTTTTTTAGATTCCGCATTTAATCATGTGATATTTGTCTTTCCCTGTCTGACTTATTTCTTTTTAATGGCTGAGTAATATTCCATTGCATACATGTACCACATCTTCTTTATCCATTCATCTGTCAATGGCCATTTAGGTTTCTTCCATGTCTTGGCTATTGTAAACAATGCTGCAATGAACGTTGTGCTGCATATTCTTTCAAACAATGTTTTTCTCCAGATATATGCCCAGGAGTAGGATTGTCAGAATGGCCATCATCAAAAAATCTACAAACAACAAATGCTGGAGAGGGTGTGGAGGAAAGGGAACCCTCCCAAACGGTGGGAACATAAATTGGTATAGTCACTGTGGAGAACAGTATGGCAGTTCCTTAAGAAACTAAAAATAGAGCTACTATATCATTTTTTTTACATTCTACATATAAGTGATATCATATGATATTTGTCGTACCTGAGTTACTTCATTTAGTATGATAATTTCTAGGTCCATCCATGTTGGTGCAAATGGCATTATTTTGTTCTTTTTTATGACTGAGTAGTATTCCATTGTATATATATACCACATCTTCTTTATCCATTAATTTGTCGATGGACATTTAGGTTGCTTCCATGTCTTGGCTATTGTAAATAATGCTGCAATGAATGTTGAGGTGCATGTATCTTTTCCAATCAGAGTTTTCTCTGGTTATGTGCCCAGGAGTGGGATTACTGGATCATATGGCAAGCCTATTTTTAGTTTTTTGGGAAACCTCCATACTGTTTTCCATAGTGGCTGCACAGATTTACATCCCCACCAACACTGTAGGAGGGTTCCCTTTTCTCCACACACTCTCCAGCATTTATTATTTGTAGACTTCTTAATGATGGCCATTCTGACTGGTGTGAGGTGATAGCTCATTGTAGTTTTGATTTGCATTTCTCTAATAATAAGCAGTGTTGAGCATCTTTTCATGTGACTGTTGGTGCTCTGTATGTCTTCTATGGAGAAATGTCTACTTAGATCTCCTGCCTGTTTTTTGACTGGGTTTTTCTATTGTTGTTGTTATTGAGTTGTATGAGCTATTTATATATTTTGGAAATTAATTCCTTGTCAGTCACATTATTTACAAATATTTTCTCCCATTCCGTAGGTTGTCTTTCCATTTTGTTTATGGTTTCCTTTGCTGTGCAAAAGCTTATAAGTTTGCTTAGCTCCCATTTGTTTTTTATTTTATTTCATTTTTTTAAACATCTTTATTGGAGTATAGTTGCTTTACAATGGTGTGTTAGTTTCTGCTTTATAACAAAGTGAATCAGTTATACATATACATATGTCCCCATATCTCTTCCCTCTTGCATCTCCCTCCCTCCCACCCTCCCTATCCCACCCCTCTAGGTGGTCACAAAGCACCGAGTTGATCTCCCTGTGCTATGCAGCTGCTTCCCACTAGCTGTCTATTTTATGTTTGGTAGTATACGTATGTCCATGCCACTGTCTCACTCTGTCCCAGCTTACCCTTCCCCCTCCCCATATACTCAAGTCCATCCTCTAGTAGGTCTGCATCTTTATTCCTGTCTTGCCCCTAGGTTCTTCATGACCTTTCTCTTTTTCATTTTTTGTTTAGATTCCATATATATGTGTTAACATACGGTATTTGTTTTTCTCTTTCTAACTTACTTCACTCTGTATGACAGACTCCAGGTCCATCCACCTCACTACAAATAACTCAATTTCATTTCTTTTTATGGCGAGTAATATTCCATTGTATATATGTGCCGCATCTTCTTTATCCATTCATCTGTTGATGGACACTTAGGTTGCTTCCATGTCCTGGCTATTGTAAGTAGAGCTGCAATGAACATTGTGGTACATGACTCTTTTTGAATTATGGTTTTCTCAGGGTAAATGCCCAGTAGTGGGATTGCTGGGTGTATGGTAGATCTATTTGTACTTTTTTAAGGAACCTCCATACTGTTCTCCATAGTGGCTGTGTCAATTTACATTCCCACCAACAGTGCAAGAGGGTTCCCTCTTCTCCACACCCTCTCCAACATTTATTGTTTGTAGATTTTTTGATGATGGCCATTCTGTCCGGTGTGAGATGATATCTCATTGTAGTTTTGATTTGCATTTGTGTAATGATTAATGATGTTGAGCATTCTTTCATGTGTTTGTTGGCGACCTTTATATCTTCTTTGGAGAAATGTCTATTTAGGTCTTCTGCCCACTTTTGGATTGGGTTGTTTGTTTTTTTGATATTGAGCTACATGAGCTGCTTATAAATTTTGGAGATTAATCCTTTGTCAGTTGCTTCATTTGCAAATATTTTCTCCCATTCTGAGGGTTGTCTTTTCGACTTGTTTATGGTTTCCTTTGCTGTGCAAAAGCTTTTAAGTTTCATTAGGTCGCATTTGTTTATTTTTGTTTTTATTTCCATTTCTCTAGGACGTAGGTCAAAAAGGATCTTGCTGTGATTTATGTGATAGAGTGTTCTGCCTATGGTTTCCTCTAAGAGTTTGATAGTGTCTGGCCTTACATTTAGGTCTTTAATCCATTTTGAGTTTATTTTTGTGTATGGTGTTAGGGAGTGTTCTAATTTCATTCTTTTACATGTAGCTGTCCAGTTTTCCCAGCACCACTTATTGAAGAGGCTTTCTTTTCTCCACTCTATATTCTTGCCTCCTTTATCAAAGATAAGGTGACCATATGTGCATGGGTTTTTGTCTCGGCTTTCTATCCTGTTCCATTGATCTATATTTCTGTTTCTGTGTCAGTACCATACTGTCTTGTTTACTGTAGCTTTATAGTTTAGTCTGAAGTCAGGGAGCCTGATTCCTCCAGCTCGGTGTTTCTTTCTCAAGATTGCTTTGGCTTTTCGGGGTCTTTTGTGTTTCCATACAAATTGTGAACGTTTTTGTTTTAGTTCTGTGAAAACTGCCAGTGGTAGTTTGATAGGGATTGCATTGCATCTGTAGATTGCTTTGGGTAGTAAAGTCGTTTTCACAATGTTGATTCTTCCAATCCAAGAACATGGTATATCTCTCCATCTATTTGTATCATCTTTAATTTCTTTCATCAATGTCTTACACTTTTCTTCATACAGGTCTTTTGTCTCCTTAGGTAGGTTTATTCCTAGATAGTTTATTCTTTTTGTTGCAGTGGTAAATGGGAGTGTTTTCTAAATTTCACTTTCAGATTTTTCATCATTAATGTATAGGAATGCAAGAGATTTCTGTGCATCAATTTTGTATCCTGCTACTTTACCAAATTCATTGATTAGCTCTAGTAGTTTTCTGGTAGCTTCTTTAGGATTCTCCATGTATAGTATCATGTCATCTGCAAACAGTGACAGCTTTACTTCTTTTTTTCCAATTTGGATTCCTTTTATTTCTTTTTCTTCTCTGATTGCTGTGGCTAAAACTTCCAAAACTATGTTGAATAAGAGTGGTGAGACTGGGCAACCTTGTCTTGTTCCTGATCTTCGTGGAAATGGTACCAGTTTTTCACTATTAAGGATGATGTTGGCTGTGGGTTTGTCATATATGGCCTTTATTATGTTGAGGAAAGTTCCCTCTATGCCTACTTTCTGGAGTTCTTTTATCATAAAAGGGTGTTGAATTTTGTTGAAAGCTTTCTCTGCATGTTTTTTTTTTTTTTTTTTTTTTTTTTGCTTCTATTTCTATTGCCTTCAGAGACTGACCTTAGAAAACATTACAATGATTTATATCTGAGAATGTTTTACCTGTGTTCTCTTCCAGGAGTTTTATGGTGTCATGTCTTCTATTTAAGTCTTTAAGCCATTTTGAGTTTATTTTTGTGTATGATGTGAAAGCATGTTCTAACTTCATTGATTTACATGTGGTTGTCCAGTTTTCCCAACACCACTTACTAAAGAGACTGTGTTTTCCCCATTGTATATTCTTGCCTCCTTTGTCAAAGATTAATTGACCATAAATGTATGGGTTTATTTCTGGGCTCTCACTTCTCTTCCATTGATCCATATGTTTGATTTTGTGCCATTAGCTGCTGTTTTGATTACTGTAGCTTTGTAGTATTATCTGAAGTATGGAAGGGTTATGCCTCCAGCTTTGTTATTTTTCCTCAGGATTGCTTTGGCAATTCTGGGTCTTTTATGGTTCCATATAAATTTTAGGATTATTTGTTCTAGTTCTGTGAAAAGTGTCATAGGTAATTTGATAGGGATCACATTAAATCTGTAGCTTGCTTTGGGTAGTATGGCCATTTTAACAATATTAATTCTTCCAATCCAAGAGCATGAGATATCTTTCCATTCCTTGGAATCACCTTCAGTTTGCTTTATCAATGTTTTATAGCTCTCAGCATATAAGTCTTTCACCTCCTTGGTTAGGTTTATTCTTAAGTATTTTATTTTTTTGATGCGATTTTAAAAGAGATTTTTTTTTTTTTTACTTTCCCTTTCTGATATATCATTGTTAGTGTAAGAAATGCAACAGATTTCTGTATGTTAATCTTGTATCATGCTACCTTGCTGAATTCATTTATCAGTTCTAGTAATTTTGGTGCAGAGTCTTTAGGGTTTTCTATATATAGTATTATGTCATCTGAATTTAATGACAATTTTACCTCTTCCCTTTCAACTTGGATATATTTTCCTTCTTTTTCTCATCTGATTGCTGTGGCTAGGACTTCCAATAGTATGCTGAATGGAAGTGGTAAGAGTGGGCATCCTTGTCTTACTCCAGATTTTAGCGGGAAGGCTTTCAGCTTTTCACTGTTGAGTATTATGTTGACTGTGGATTTGTCATAAATAGCTTTTATTATGTTGAGATGTGTTCCCTCTATACCCACTTTGGTAAGATTTTTATCTTGAGTGGATGTTGAACTTTATCTAATGCTTTTTCTACATCTATTGAGATGATCATGTGGTTTTTGTCTTTTGTTGATGTCTTGTGTTTTCTTTTGTTGTCATTTATTTATTTTTAAAAAGTTTTATTAAGCAATTAATATGTACTTGGCATTGTTCTAGGCACTTGGGATATAGCAATGAACAGTTTGTTGATGTTGTAATCCAGGAGTATAAAATATAAATTACTATAAAATATAAATAAATCCAATAGTATAGAACAAATACATGACAGTACTTTGTTTGATGGGTCTTTGTGTCATGAAGAATAGAGCTTGGTAAGGAAAATGGAGAGGGATAGAAAATAGTCTATAGACAAAAGCATGACCCTGAAACTATCAGGAGCCCTCGGTGGAGACAGTAGTAGATTCCAGTCCATGTGAACTGTGTCCCTGGATCCACTGCACCTTACAGAACAGGTCTGGGTGTGAGCTGGTTGCCTTTGGAAGCCAGGTCCTCTGGTCATGAGGATGGACCCTGGAGAGACAGGGACCTCTCCTGAGCCTCCTTCCTGCACCTAGCCCCATGCCAGGCCCCTGAAGGGAGGGATAGAGCCTGCCCAGCGAGGGGCAGGCTGAGTGGAGCTCCATGCAGCAGAAAGCACCCAGCTTCAGAGTCTCCCAAGCTGGGTCGATCCCCCCTCCTCACTTGAGAGGTGAGCTGGGTGGACACATCAAGAACCTGATTTTGTGTCTGGCTCACGGTGGCTGCTTCGTCCATAGAATGTCCTCCTCCCTTTATTTATTAGGGATACTCACAGATAAAAAGCGTGCAGGGCTTCCCTGGTGGTGCAGTGGTTGAGAGTCCGCCTGCCAATGCAGGGGACACGGGTTTGTGCCCCGGTCCGGGAAGATCCCACATGCCGTGGAGCAGCTGGGCCCATGAGCCATGGCCGCTGAGCCTGCGCGTCCAGAGCCTGTGATCCGCAACGGGAGAGGCCACAGCAGTGAGAGGCCCGCGTACTGAAAAAAAAAAAAAAAAAAAAAGTGTGCCAACCTCCAAGTGCACTGGTGTGGAAGGGGCCAGGAAACTCTGGTCCTAAGAAGGTCACTCCTTAGAGAAGCTCCCTCTGCTCTCTGGGGTTCGGTGGCTTCTCATGCAGTGTAGGAGTTAGGGTCTAAGATGGGCCTGTGCCCCCTTCTGGCTCTCATGTTCATGCTCATACATTTGCCAGCCTTTTCCCGAGAACTGCTTTGTGCTGAGCCCGGTGCCAAGATGAACAACACTCAGCCCTGACCTTGGGATGTTCACAGTCCAGTAGATGAAACATGCAAGCAAAGCATCTCTGCCACTGACCAGCCGCGTAACCTTGGGCAAGTTACTTCAACTGCCCTGGGGCTCAGTTTCCCCATCTGTAAAATGGGGAGTGTCAGAGTACCTTCTGGGGCTTTTGCAAGGATTAAACAAGTTACAACATACAAAGCACTTAGAACAGCATGTGGCAAAACCAGCTCCTCGGGGACAAGCAGACTGGTGTGGCGATGTCTGTGTCCCTTGTGCCTGGCCCAGTGCCTGGCCTGGAGAAGCGTTTCCAGAAGAAGCAGAATGAACACACATGGGAGGAATCTCTTCTGAGGGCCGGTTGTCCGTTCCCGGAGCCATGTGAAATCTGTGTGAGCCCATGTGACGCTCAGACAGCTCCTGCAGGCTGCTGTAAAGCTTTCACCAACACCTGTCCCTGCAAGCTTTCACACTGTGTATTTGAGCCTTTGATATACGGGGGATGCTTGCCAGGGGAGAGAAATGTTATTGGACATTTTTTGTGGTTGTAAAGATTACTTCTTGATGAAAACACACACAAAGAAAGACGTATAGGCCTCCCTTAAGGTAGGCAAATGAATGACGTGTGTTTCCAGCAGCCCAGCCATTGCTCGGGGCTGTCAGCTCCGCAGGCGCAGGGACCGAGGAAGGGGACCAGAGGCTACGTGCAGGCAGGGGCAGTTCCCGCTAAAACTGCAGCAGCACCTTTTTCTGAGCCGTCCCTTGTCTCTCCTTGCTCCTCTCAGGGGGGTCTAAGTTTTTCCTGTGGAAGACCCAGCCTTTTTCTTGAGGTCTGTCTGTGTCGCTCCCCCTCCCTGAACTAGACAGGACCTGGCACTGTGTGCCTTTGTCTGGAACATCCACCCTGGGCTCTGGCATCCTGGGAGCTCAGATCCTCCCGCTGTCGGAGTCCTGTCTCCCGAGCCAGGTCCTAAGTCCACGAGGGCAGTGTGCAGGGCTGTTCCTCTAAGGCTTCCTCGGACTCCATGGAGCACAGTTCACCACCTGCACCAGGCTGGCTGAGGGCGGAGGGGAATTGCCTTCAGGCAGCCAAGCCTTTCCTCACCTCACTGCACTTCTCCCAGCTGCCTCTTTTGGCTGACCTGGGAGGCGCTGGGGGCAGAAGCTTGTCTCATTCAATCCCCACTCAAGGCCTGGGGCAGTCGGTGGAGTGCAGGAATGCCTGAATGAATGCCTGAATAATGAGGCTCTTCTTCAGCCTCCTTGCTGACCTGCAAACCATTCTAGAACCCATCTCCCCCTTGGCCAGCCCCCCAGTGGGAAGGAATGTTCCCCCTCCTGGTTGGCTGCTCTGCTCCCTTCTCTGGGTCTGCTTCCTGCCTGGCTTGAGAGAACTTCGTGCAGCAGACACGGTGGTGCCCTTGCCTATGAAGATTGGGGCCTTGCAAGGGAGCGCGACAGTAGGCCCGGAGAACCTGGAGGCAGTCAGTATGGCCAGAGTGGGGCCTGGTGGGGCTGGATTCTGGCTGGGCCTGGCCTGGAGTCTGGTTGAGGAGGGAGTTAGAGGCGGACAGGGCCTGGGTCAGGATGGGTGCCTGGGAGCTGAGACTGGGGATCAGAGGCCAAGATTGACTTAGAGCTGTGTACCCTTGGGTGGGTGGCTTACCCTCTCTGTGCTGTGAGACGTATAATGGGGGAACAGTGAGGGCTGGGCCACATTCCCCCAGCTTTTCTCAAGGCGGGTCAGTTCTCACCGCACAAGTTTAGCAGGCAGAAGTCCCCAGGGAGTGCATTTCTGCAGCCACCCTCCGTCCATCCGCATCCCCTCCACCTTCCCTCCCCACTCCTACCCCCTAACCCCCATCCCTGTCCTTGGCTGGGGAAGCCGTAAGCGTTGCCAAACCATAAAAGTGGCCCTCAGAAACTTTAAAATGTTTTTACCTTCTACGCGGCATGTTATTCTATACAGATCAGCTTCCCTAGGGAGTGTCAGTGATATAAACATAAATCGTATAAATAATTTGTCTCCTAGGCTGATGGCAGTATCAAGCTCTGATTTATTTTGTGAATTGTGCTGTCTCTCTCTAACCCAACTGAATCCTCTGAAAAAAAGTCCTTGGCATCTCTGTGAACAGCAGACTCTGCCTCTTTGGAAGTCCTCCAGGAGCAGGTCTTAGCACCAGCCCTCGAAGCCTACCCGGGGCCCAGGAGGAGCCAGGCAGGAAGGTGAGGGGGGTCAGAGTTGGTCTCCTGGAGACACTCTCCCTCACTCATCCCCCAGAGTAGAGCCCAGCCATCCTGCTGAAGGCACTTGCACATCCCACTTGGCCTTCCCAAAGCTTCCGGAAAAGGCAAAGGAGCAATCAGCCTCCCTGCCACGGGGTTCCACTGGGAAACCTCAGCTCTGTTCACATTTCACACGATGTGTCTCCCAGAGCTGCTGGCAGTTGGTGGCCCCGCTCTCACACACGCACACAATAGAAAGGACGTCGGAATATGTCTGGCGTCACCCAAAAGCTGAAGTGATGGGAATCAGGCAAATGACCCAAGACAGGCACGCTGCTTCCAGGGGGCTGCAGACCTTGCCGTCCGGGAGCTGCCCCATCAGGGCTGGCTGGGCAGCAGCCGCCTCCACGGGGCTGACGGAAGGTCAGTCGTGAGTGTCCATGAGGCTGCTGTGGCTAACTCACCCACGCACTCGGGGCCTTGGGAACTCGGGAAGTCACCACGGATGTGGCCCAGGCAGGGCCTCCAGGCAACACAAACGCTGTGCTTATCCACCGCATGTTAATCTTGAGTCACGCTGTCCAGGAAGGCGTCCTTGGGCCACTCGAGAAGCCTTGAAGAGATGCTCTTAACTGCCAGCCACTTCCCCAAAGTCCCTGCAGACACCCCAGGGGCCACCATAATGATAATGGCGATCCTAATGATGGTAACTGAACTCATTTCCAGAGTGTCTCTGCTGTGCTAAGCTCCTCACACGCATTATCCCAATGAATCCTCCCAGCAGCCCAATTATTACCGTCCCGATTTTACTGATGAGGAAACTGAGGCTTAGTAAACCATGAATGATGCAGATGGAAAGTTCAGGAGGGAGGCAGCATGGGTTATAGAAAAAAGAACACACCTTTTGGAGTTAAACACGTACGGATTAGAATCCAGAGTTTGCCACTTACCAGTTAAGTGGCCTGGCGAGTCACTTCCCGGCTCTGGGTTTCAGGGAGGCAGGAGAAAGCGGGTGGGCACATATGGGTCCACCTCCCCACGGTCTCAGCCCTGTACCCACACATGTGAGCTCCATCCCTACAGGCAGGGAAGAGCTTCACGGGAAGCCACCTCTCTCCTGGGAAGGTCCGGGCTGGCAGGAAGGGCTGTTCTATCCAGTGGATACCTGCTCTTCCCTGCCAGGCAGGGCAGGAACTGGGAGTGTGCCAGGGGGCTTCTGTAGAACTTCCCACTCCCAAGTGCCAGGCCTGAGCTCAGTCTCAGATGCCATCAGATGTTGCCTTGCGATTCTGCAAGGCTGGGTTCACTTGCTGAGAGCAGAGACCAGGGGGAGATCTGGAATGATGGTCAGACGAATGACTGCAGACACAGGGATTCCCAAGGGAGGCTGTGTGGCAGCCTCACACAGGGGAGGTAGGAGGGAGGGAGTCCCGGGCGCCATCTCTGCAACAAGGCTTGCCTTTGGCTAGAGAGCCTAGTGGCAAGAGCCAATCATTCCACCTTGCAGCACCGTCAGAAACATACACACGTGCTCATTCACTTACTCATTCATTCATCTAAGGAGTCAGCAGAGCATAGTGGTTACCAGCAAAGAATTCTGAGTCGACGAGACCTAGCTTTGAATTTCTGCCTCTTGATGAATTCTTCATGCAATCTTGGGAAAGTCACTTAACTTCTCAGAACCTCAACTTTCTCATGTGTAAAACAGAAATGATGCGGTATTACATGAGGATCAGATGACATAATAGTGTCATAAATCATTAGCAGAGTGCCTGGCACCAGAAAATAATTCCAAAAATATCTATCAATCGATTGATCTAATGGAAATATAATGTAAACCTCAAATGTGAGCCATATATGTAATTTTAAGTTCCTAGTAGCTATCTTAAAACAATAACAATAAACAGGTGAATTACATCTAATAACATAGTTTACTTAAGCTAACATATCCAAAATATTATTCTTTAAACATGTAATCATTGTAAAACATACTAATGATATATTTTACATTTTCCCTTTCATACTAAGTCTCTGAGCCTGGGCATGTATTTTATACTTAATAGCACATCTCAGTTTGGACCGGCTGCCTTGAAACGTACACATTCCCCAGGGTGTGGTCCTGTTCTGTTCTTTCCTCTCCATGTTCTTTCTCACATGACCTCACTGACTCCCACAGTTTCAATTATCACCTCTAAGTGAATGATGATGGGAGAGTCTGATAGGGAACAGACAGGATGTGCACAGCACATGCCAAGAGGGGCATGCAACCAACAAGTGTGAGTGTCTGCAGAGGCCTAAGAAAGTAGCCTTAGCACGGTAAAGTCCTAACGGAAAATGGGTGAAATCGTTGTCATCACATGACCTTGCTGACCAGTTGTATGGCTGGTCCTTGAAGCCAAATTTTCTGGTTCTCCGTCTAGTCCCCCTTCTGCTGTCTATTATGCTGGCCACAGTTTGAAGACAATGCAGAGCAACTCAACCTCTCTCTCACTTACATCTGCTGTTATTCTTTATATCCACCTAAGAGAAAGTTTAGCAAAGACTTAATTTCATAGCTGGACAACAGCTAGGTGCCGAACCAGCGTGGGTACCCTCAGGATATGTCCCATCACATTTACCTTGCTTGTTACAGTTGGCCAGGGGTTGAGAAAATAACAGGTGTGCACCGTTCCCATGCTTTAGCATCTAAGAGTGCTCCAGCGGGGTGGTCCTTCACCTGTGGTTTTCTGACCTCCTTGCAGAAAACCGTCCAAGGAAGACTTGGTATCCTCCTGAGTTTCTGTGATCCTAGAGGATGGAGCCCTTCAAACCAGCCCTCCTTCCTCTATCTTGAGTGTTTGTCCTGCTGCAAGGCTCTGGTTCACAGACTGGAGGTCTGAAAGTACCACAGGAATGAAGCAGAGTGTGACCTGGGATCTTCTCAGAGTCCCATTGCCCCACATGAGGCATTTTTAGCAGGTTGCTCTAAGCCGGTTGGCCCCAGTATCCCTGGGCAGCCCCTATGGGATGTTTCTGCCAACTTGGAAGCCCTGACTTTCAGGTTAGTACCCGTGGCGGGTGGCGGTTGGGGGTGATCACAAAGAGCTCATGCGGTTTCCTCGGGATACCTCTAGAACACCTGTTGAGTGACGTTTATGGTCCTTTGGCTAGGATCTGACCTGAGGAGTAGAAAGAGGAGGAGGTGGCATCACCATAGAAAGAGAAAGAAGTCTGTAGAGATATCTACATGATGTAGGGAAAGGGGGGTGTGCACACTTGAACTTGTGAGTGCAGGTGTGCTGCCTGATTAAGCAAGAGTGTACCTGGGTGTGTTCACACTAGGGTGAGTGAGCATCCTTTTGTGTGTAGATCCTTGAAATTCAAGCAGGATATATTCTGAGAACTTGACATTCTGAAATCCTCAAGTATCTTTATAGGATATTTCCCCCCTTAAATTAGTAGAGTGTGTACTTGAAAAAAAAAGTATTTTGATGACCTCTCCAGATCTTTAATGATTCCATAACTAAAGACCAGAGCCATTTATAAAATATTAAAATTAATTCTCCACTAAAATAAACTCCCCTCTCCATTGCCTCCTATCATTACTCAACCAGCATTCATGCAGAGTTTAAGCAAAGCTTCTAAGCTGAAAGGAGGTTATGATGAATGATAACACCACGCCCCTATTAACTTTTGTGGCAAAGGGAAAACACTTTGAAGAACCTTTAAACCTTTCCTGTACTTAGAGTCAGCCCACAGCCACACGACTGCCTCTGCCACCCAGTGCTTTATGGAAATGTTAATGGGGCTCCCAGCTGTATTCCAAGTGCATTTCCATGGAGAATCCTGGGTTCCCTGAGCAAATTCTCACAACACTCAACTGCCTTTTGAGCAGTCACCAAAGTATTCATTCCCACTCAGTAAGCAACTTTTTCCCTGGCTGAAGCACTTGCTGAAATGATTTCATAAATCTTTTCCTTGTTTTCAAACACTCACAAATCAGAGCCACTATCAAATTCAACATCCACTCCTTAATTCACCCATGGCTTCTATTTTCTAGCTAAAACCCATTACTTCCTTAGACTCCTCACTTACTTTTCACTTCCATTACCACCTTGGGCGGTTGGCTTTATTTTGGGAAATGATTTTTCACAATAAAATAAAGATTTTCATCACTTCACAGGAATCGCTGCATAAACCCAAGAAGAGAACCCCAGAGAACTGGAGATGTCTACTAGTCGGCCAGGTCTGCCCACTAGACAAATGTCTTCCTCCTGTATGATTCAAATGTAAGCTGCAGTATCATTAGGAATGGTGTCCTGGGTCAAAGTTCTCTTTATGAAGACTGAGCCTTCAAGGATTTGCAGGCCTAAGGGCAGAAAACTTCTATGGCTATGGTTTAGATGTGCAGGTGGGACCAAGGTTGGTCTGGAGTTGAGGACTTGAAGGTTTCATGGCTAGTGGGCTAGATGGAGTCTGGGGTCAAGATGAGAGATCCAAGGTCCAACTCAATGGACCAGGGACTCCCTGGGAGTTCAGGGACCCTCATAGGTTTCCTGTCCTATAAAATCCAGATCTTGAATCATTTCTTCCTGGAAGCCATCCCTGACCTCCCCCTGGCCTCTGCACAGCAGGATAGCTGCTTTCCTGAAGTTCATGCTGCTACTGCCATGCCTCAGCCATTGGGCCTGTGGCTTTGTGCTGGGCTTACCTGCTGGCTTCTCTCTGCGTCCCCCATGAAACTGTGAACCCCTGAAGGCCAGAATTCTCTTCCATCCTCCTCAGCCCAACCTTCATTTTGCTGCTTCTCAGCCCATGGAGAGGATGTGCCCTTTTCATAGCTCCCTGCATTCAGGACCAGCTTCAGGGGTGTAAGGCCTGTGTGGTCACACAGGGCACCAGGACCCCTTGTGTGGTTTCATGCTCTGCTACTGCTATCTTGCAATTCATTTTTCTTTTGAATTTTATTTTATTTATTTTTTATACAGCAGGTTCTATTAGTTATCTATTTAGTTATCTATTTTATACATATTAGTGTATATATGTCAATCCCAATCTCCTAATTCATCCTCCCCCACCCCCACTTTCCCCCCTTGGTGTCCATGCATTTGTTCTCTACATCTGGGTCTCTATTTCTGCCTTGCAAACCAGTTAATGTGTACCATTTTTCTAGATTCCACATATATGCGTTAATATATGATATTTGTTTTTCTCTTTCTGACTTACTTCACTCTGTATGACAGTCTCTAGGTCCATCCATGTCTCCATAAATGACCCAATTTTGTTCCTTTTTATACCTGAGTAATATTCCACTGTATATATGTACCACATCTTCTTTATCCATTCGTCTGTTGATGGTCATTTACGTTGTTTCCATGAGCTGGCTATTGTAAATAGTGCTGCAATGAACATTGGGGTGCATGTGTCTTTTTATTTTTATTTTTTTTATTTTTTTTTAAATTTTGTAAAATGATTTTATTTTCCTACTTCAAGTAAGATGAGATAATGGCAGAGATATTAATGACAGTGTGAATTTTCTCCAAAGTTGATATAATTACAGTATAATAAAAAGAAGTTATCTTTTCAAGTTACTACATGAAAATGTTAACTAATTTAGAAATTAATACACTTTATTTAAATGTAGCAATATATATTATAATATCTTGACTTTACTAAGATGTTGCTAAAATTTTAACTCGTACATTTTTATTTTTATTTATTTATTTATTTATTTATTTATTTTTCTACTCTAAAGGTTTCAGTATTTTACTCTGTACGACATGGAATGCCATCAAAAAGATGTAATTATGGAATCATATGATTAAATATCTCTTTAAGACTAATTCTTCCCTTCTTACAACCTTACTTTCCTTCTTTTTTTTTTTTTTTTAACATCTTTATTGGAGTATAATTGTTTTACAATAGTGTGTTAGTTTTTCCTTTACAACAAACTGAATCAGTTATACATATACCTATGTTCCCATATCTCTTCCCTCTTGCATCACCCTCTCTCCCACCCTCCCTATCCCACCCCTCTAGGTGGTCACAAAGCACAGAGGTGATCTCCCTGTGCTATGCAGCAGCTTCCCACTAGCTATCTAATTTACATTTGATAGTGTATATATGTCCCTGCCACTCTCTCACTTCGTCACAGCCCACCCTTCCCCCTCCCCATATCCTCAAGTCCATGCTCGAGTAAGTCTGTGTTTTATTCCCGTCCTACCACTAATCTCTTCATGACATTTTTTCCCCTTAGAGTCCATATATATGTGTTAGCATATGGTATTTGTTTTTCTCCTTCTGACTTACTTCACTCTGTATGACAGACTCCAGGTCCATCCACCTCATTATAAATAACTCAGTTTCATTTCTTTTTATGGCTGAGTAATATTCCATTGTATATATATGTGCCACATCTTCTTTATCCATTCATCTGTTGATGGACACTTAGGTTGCTTCCATGTCCTAGCTATTGTAAATAGAGCTGCAATGAACATTTTAGTACATGACTCTTTTTAAATTATGGTTTTCTCTGGGTATATGCCCAGTAGTGGGATTGCTAGATCATATGGTAGTTCTATTTTTAGTTTTTTAAGGAACCTCCATACTGTTCTCCGTAGTGGCTGTATCAATTTACATTCCCGCCAACAGTGCAAAAGTTCCCTTTTCTCCACACCCTCTCCAGCATTTATTGTTTGTAGATTTTCTGATGATGCCCATGAGGTGATACCGGTTAGAAACTACACCTCATTGTAGTTTAGATTTTTATTTCTTTAATAATTCTTAATGTTGAACATCTTTTCATGTGCCTCTTGGCCATCGGTATGTCTTCTTTAGAGAGATGTCTATTTAAGTCTTCTGCCCATTTTTTGATTGAATTGTTTTTTTTTTAAATATTGAGTTGCATGACCTGTTTATATATTTTGGAGATTAATCCTTTGTCCATTGATTCGTTTGCAAATATTTTCTCCCATTCTGAGGGCTGTCTTTTTGTCTTGTTTATGGTTTCCTTTGCTGTGCAGAAGCTTTTAAGTTTCATTAGGTCCCATTTGGTTTTTTTTGTTTTTATTTCCATTACTCTAGGAGGTGGGCCAAAAAAGATTTTGCTGTGATTTATGTCATAGAGTGTTCTTCCTATGTTTTCTTCTAAGAGTTTTATAGTGTCTGGTCTTACATTTAGGTCTTTAATCCATTTTGAGTTTATTTTATGTATGGTGTTAGAAAGTGTTCTAATTTCATTCTTTTATATGTAGCTGTCCAGTTTTCCCAGCACCACTTATTGAAGAGACTGTCTTTTCTCCATTGTATATCCTTGCCTCCTTTGTCACACATTGGTTTACCGTAGGTGCGTGGGTTTATCTCCGGGCTTTCTATGCTGTTCCATTGATCTATATTTCTGTTTTTGTGCCAGTACCATATTGTGTTGATTACTGTAGCTTTGTAGTGTAGTCTGAAGTCAGTGTGTCTGATTCCTCCAGCTCCGTGTTTTACCCTCAAGATTGCTTTGGCTGTCCCAAAAAATTTTAAGAGTTTTTGTTCTAGTTCTGTAAAAAATGCCATTGGTAATCTGATAGGGATTGCATTGACTCTGTAGGTTGCTTTGGGTAGTATAGTCATTTTCACCATATTGATTCTTCCAATCCAAGAACATGGTATATCTCTCCATCCGTTTGTGTCATCTTTGGTTTCTTTCATCTGTGTCTTATAGTTTTCTGAGTACAGGTCTTTTACCTCCTTAGGTAGGTTTATTCCTAGGTATTTTATTCTTTTTGTTGCAATGGTGAATGGGATTGTTACCTTAATTTCTCTTTCTGATCTTGCATTCTTAGTGTATAGGAATGCAAGAGAATTCTGTGCATTACTTTTGTATTCTACAACTTTAACAAATTCATTGATGAGCTCTAGTAGTTTTCTGGTGGCATCTTTAGGATTCTGTATGTATAGTTTCATGTCAAGTGCAAGCAATGACAGTTCTACTTCTTCTTTTCTAATTTGTATTCCTTTTATTTCTTTTTCTTCTCTGATTGCTGTGGCTAGGACTTCCAAAACTATGTTGAATAATAGTGGCAATAGTGGACATGCTTGTCTTCTTCCTATTCTTAGAGGAAATGCTTTCAGTTTTTCACCATTGATAGTGATGTTGGCTGTGGGTTTGTCATATATGGCCATTATTATGTTGAGGTAGGTTCCCTCTATGCCTACTTTCTGAAGAGCTTTTTATTTTAGTTTAGTTTTTATTTATTTATTTTTTAACATCTTTATTGGAGTATAATTGCTTTACAATGGTGTGTTAGTTTCTGCTTTATAACAAAGTGAATCAGTTATACATATACATATGTCCCCATATCTCTTCCCTCTTGCATCTCCCTCCCTCCTACCCTCCCTATCCCACCCCTCTAGGTGGTCACAAAGTACCGAGCTGATCTCCCTGTGCTATGCGGCTGCTCCCCACTAGCTATCTATTTTACGTTTGGTAGCATATACATGTACATGCCACTCTCTCACTTTGTCACAGCTTACCCTTCCCCCTCTGCATATCCTCAAGTCCATTCTCTAGTAGGTCTGCGTCTTTATTCCCATCTTGCCCTTAGGTTCTTCATGACCTTTTTTTTTTTTTTTCTTTAGAGTTTTTTTATCATAAATGGTGTTGAATTTTTTCAGAAGAATTTTCTGCATCTATTGAGATGATCATGTGGTTTTTATTCTTCAATTTATTAATATGGTGTATCACATTGATTGATTTGTGTATATTGAAGAATCCTTGCATCCCTGGGATAAATCCCACTTGATCATAGTGTATGGTCCTTTTAATGTGTTGTTGGATTCCATTTGCTAGTATTTTGTTGAGGATTTTTTGCATCTATGTTCATCAGTGATACTGGCCTGTAGTTTTCTTTTTTTGTAGTATCTCTGTCTGGTTTCTATATCAGGGTGATGGTGGCCTCATACAATGAGTTTGGGAGTATTCCTTCCTCTGAAATTTTTTGGAAGAGTTTGAGAAGGATGGGTGTTAGCTCTTCTCTAAATGTTTGATAGAATTCACCTGTGAAGCCATCTGGTCCTGGGCTTTTGTTTGTTGGAAGATTTGTGTGTGTGTGTGTGGTACGTGGGCGTCTCACTGTTGTGGCCTCTCCCATTGCGGAGCTCAGGCTCCAGACGTGCAGGCTCAGCAGCCATGGCTCACGGGCCCAGCCACTCCACGGCATGTGGGATCTTCCCAGACTGGGGCATTAACCTGTGTCCCCTGCATCATCAGGCAGACTCTCAACCACTGCGCCATCAGGGAAGCCCTGTTGGAAGATTTTTAATCACTGTTTCAATTTCATTACTTGTGATTATTCTGTTCATATTTTCTATTTCTTCCTGTTTCAGTTTTGGAAGGTTATACCTTTCTAAGAATTTGTCCATTTCTTCCAGGTTGTCCATTTTATTGGCACAGAGTTGCTTGTAGTAGTCTCTTATGATGCTTTGTATTTGTGCGGTTTGTGTTGTAACTTCTCTTTTTTCATTTCTTATGTTATTGATTTGAGTCCTCTCCCTCCTTTTCTTGATGAGTCTTGCTAAAGGTTTATCAATTTTGTTTATATTCTCAAATAACCAGCTTTTAGTTTTATTGATCTTTGCTATTGTTTTCTTTGTTTCTATTTCATTTATTTCTTCTCTGATCTTCATGATTTCTTTCCTTCCACTAACTTTGGGTTTTGTTTGTTTTTCTATCTCTAGTTCCTTTAGGTGTATGTTTAGATCGTTTATTTGAGAGTTTTCTTGTTTCTTGAGGTAGTATTACCTTGCTATAAACTTCCCTCTCAGAACTGCTTTTGCTGCCTCCCGTAGGTTTTGGATTGTCGTGTTTTCATTGTCATTTGTCTCTAGGTATTTTCTGATTTCCTCTTTGATTTCTTCAGTGAGGTCTTTGTTATTTAGTGATGTATTGTTTAGTCTCCATGTGTTTGTGTTTTTTACATATTTTTCCCTGTAATTGATTTCCAATCTCATAACGTTGTGGTCAGAAAAGATACTTTTTTTTTTTTTTTTGCGGTATGCGGGCCTCTCACTGTTGTGGCCTCTCCCGCTGTGGAGCACAGGCTCCGGACACGCAGGCCCAGCGGCCACGGCCCACGGGCCCAGCCACTCCGCGGCATGTGGGATCCTCCTGGACCGGGGCACGAACCCACATCCCCTGCATCGGCAGGCGGACTCCCAACCACTGCGCCACCAGGGAAGCCCAGAAAAGATACTTGATATGATTTCAATTTTCTTAAATTTACCAAGGCTTGATTTTTGACCCAAGATGTGATCCATCCTGGAGAATTTTCCATGTACACTTGAGAAGAAAGTGTAATCTGCTGTTTTTGGATGGAACGAAAATATAAATTTTAATATCAATTAAATCTATCTGGTCTATTGTGTCATTTAAAGCTTGTGTTTCTTTATTAACTTTCTGTCTGGATGATATGTCCGTTGGTGTAAGTGAGGTGTTAAAGTCCCCCACTATTATTGTGTTACAGTCAATTTCCTCTTTTAGAGCTGTTAGCATTTGCCTTATGTATTGAGATGCTCCTATGTTGGGTGCATATATATTTATAATTGTTATATCTTCTTCTTGGATTGATCCCTTGATCATTATGTAGTGTCCTTCCTTGTCTCTTGTAACATTCTGTATTTTAAAGTCTATTTTTTCTGATATGAGTATTGCTACTCCAGCTTCCTTTTGATTTCCATTTGCATGGAATATCTTTTTCCATCCCCTCACTTTCACTCTGTATGTGTCCCTAGGTCTGAAATGGATTTCTTGTAGACAGCATATATATGGGTCTTGTTTTTGTATCCGTTCAGCAAGCCTGTGTCTTTTGGTTGGAGCACTTAATCCATTCATGTTTAAGGTAATTATCAATATGAATGTTCCTATTACCAAGTTCTTAATTGTTATGGGTTTGTTTTTGTAGGTGCTTTTCTTCTCTTGTATTTCCCACTTAGACAAGTTCCTTTAGCACTTGTTTTAGAGCTGGTTTGGTGGTGGTGAATTCTCTTAGCTTTTGCTTGTCTGTAAAGCTTTTGATTTCTCCATCGAATCTGAATGAGATCCTTGCCAGCTAGAGTAATCTTGGTTGTAGGTTCTTCCCTTTCATCACTTTAAGTATGTCATGCCACTCCCTTCTGGCTTGTAGAGTTTCTGCTGAGAAATCAGCTGTTAACCTTATGGGAGTTCCTGTGTATGTTATTTGTCATTTTTCTCTTGTTGCTTTTAATAATTTTTCTTTGTCTTTAATTTTTGTCAATTTGATTATGATGTATTTTGGCGTGTTTCTCCTTGGATATATCCTGCCTGGGACTTTCTGTGCTTCCTGGACTTTGGTAGCTATTTCCTTTCCCATGTTAGAGAAGTTTTCAACTATAATCTCTTCAAATATTTTCTGGGGTCCTTTCTCTCTCTCTTCTTCTGGGACCCCTGGAATGCAAATGTTTGCGTGTCTTATGTTGTCCCAGAGGTCTCTTAGGCTGTCTGCTTAGGCTGTCTTTTCATTCCTTTTTCTTTATTCTGTTTCACAGCAGTGAATTCCACCATTCTGTCTTCCAGGTCATCCGTTCTTCTGCCTCAGTTATTCTGCTATTGATTCCTTCTAGTGTATTCTTCATTTCAGTTATCGTATTGTTCATCTCTGTTTGTTTGTTCTTTAATTCTTCTAGGTGTTTGTTAAACATTTCTTGCATCTTCTTGATCTTTGCCTTCATTCTTTTTGCAAGGTCCTGGATCATCTTCACTATCATTATTCTGAATTTTTTTTCTGGAAGGTTGCCTATCTCCACTTCATTTAGTTATTTCTCTGGGGTTTTATCTTGTTCCTTCATCTGGTACATAGTCCTCTACCTTTTCATTTTGTCTGTCTTTTTATGAATGTGGTTTTCGTTCCACAGGCTGCAGAATTGTAGTTCTTCTCTTGCTTCTGCTGTCTGCCCTCTGGTGGATGAAGCTATCTAAGAGGCTTTTGCAAGCTTCCTGATGGGAAGGACTTGTGGTGGTAGAGCTGGGTGTTGCTCTGGTGGGCAGAGCTCTGTAAAACTGTAATCCGCTTGTGTGCTGATGGGTGGGGCTGAGTTCCCTCCCTGTTGGTTGTTTGGCCTGGGCAACCCAGCACTGAAGCCTATCCCGCTCTTTGTTGGGGCTAATGGCGGACTCTGGGAGGGCTCAAGCCAAGGAGTACTTCCCAGAACTTCTGCTGCCAGTGTCCTTGTCTCCACGGTGAGCCACAGCCACCCCCCACCTCTGCAGGAGACCCTCCAACACTAGCAGGTAGGTCTGGTTCAGTCTCCTATGGGGGTCACTGCTCCTCCCCCTGGGTCCTGATGCGCACAGTACACTGTGTGTGCCCTCCAAGCGTGGAGTCTGTGTTCCCCCCAGTCCTGTCAAAGTCCTGCAATCAAATCCCACTAAGCTCCAAAGTCTGATTCTCTAGGAATTCCTCCTTCCATTGCCGGACCCCCAGGTTGGGAAGCCTGACATGGGGCTCAGAACCTTCAGTCCAGTGGGTGGACTTCTGTGGTATAAGTGTCCTTCAGTTTGTGAGTCCCCCACTCAGCAGCTATGGGATTTGATTTTATTGTGATTGCACCCCTCCTACCATCTCCTTGCAGCTTCTCCTTTGTCGTTGGATATGAGGTATCTTTGTTGGTGAGTTCCAGTGTCTTCCTGTGGATGATTGTTCAGCAGTTAGTTGTGACTCTGGTGCTCTTGCAAGAGGGAGTGAGTACACGTCCTTCTACTCCACCATCTTGAACCAGTCTTCTATCTTGTAATTCTTAACCATGCTTTGAACAAGGGGCTCTGTATTTTGCACTGGGCTTTGCACATTGTGTAGCTGTTTTTGCATGCATAATACACTGGTGACCAGGCAGTGGTTTTGGAGGGTTGGTATGCCTAGACATTAGATGAGATTCCCTTAGGGCAGGGACCACAGTTATCCAGCACTTTCTGACAGCACCCAGAATTGGCCTAGGCACAGGGGCATCCATACAATGGCCTTTACCCACTGACCTTGGCTGGGGCAAGTTGAAAATGAGGAGAGGGTTCCCTGTACCCAAGGAGACTCTTAAATGAGAACCCTGGGCTTACTCCTGAAGGTCATGTGTTTAGGGTTCTAAGCATGGAAGGCATTTGTCCTCTGGCATTATTTCCAAGCCAAAAGGCAGTAAAGCCAGGGATGCTGGGCTCTGATGAGGCCTCACAAATCAGGTAGGATGCAACACCATAGGCCTTTTTAATCAGGCCTCGTCCCAAGAGGACTTGTAAGGGAAGCGGGGAGCAGGGGGGCCTGAGCTTCATGGTCAAGGGGAAGAGGATGAGTGGGGAGAAGAATTCTAATTCCATCCTGGGTGACTTTGATTCAAACCTATGAGATTTACCAAGCAGTTGCTTGCTAAATAGAGGTGACCAAGGGGCACAGAGGCAGCGCAGGTGCCGATACCAAGTGGCCCTCTGCCTCTACCTCTTGCAGGTTAAAGAATAATAGTTTCCTAAGCACTTTCCACATACCACTTGTGAAACTGCTGAATGGTTACGTGAAAAAGTACAAGTTCTCATTCAACCCTCCACAATCCTATGAGGGAAGTGTTAGGAGTGTCCCTGTTTTCTAATCGAGGAAATGGATCCCAGAGAGATCTGATGACCTGTTCGTGGTCATCCAACTTGTTAGGGGCAGAGCAAGGATGTAACCCAGACCTATCTCGTGCCGCAACTCACTGCCCCTCCCCCACCAGGGATTGGGAAGCCCCTGCTCTACATCAGTGGCCTCTGGGGTCCAGAGGAGGGGCTTTCATATGAGGGGAAAGGGTTGTACATCCGTCCCCCTGGGCAGGGCCAGAGGAGAGAGGAGGCTTGTGTCCCCATCCTCAGGAATGGAAACAGAAAAGCAGAAGTCTTGATGGGAGTGGGAGGTGTGAGTCCCAGAATTATCTCAGAAAGCCTCAGCACCTTGAGGATTCTAGAACCTTTGTCATCGCGCCACTCCAGTTGCTTAATTTTCCATCTAGCAGACGTTTCCAGAGAACCTGACATGTGCCAGGCAAGTTTTACTAGGCACCAGAAGTGCAGAAATTAAAAGATAAATTGCAAATATTTATGAGGTGCCGAGCTGCAGATATGCCACGCAGTGGGAAAACATGCAGAAGTGGACAGTAGGTGTTCTGAGGAGGTGTGCTCAGAGCAGGGCTGCCAGACCCAGCCTGGGCACAGTCAGCAGAAATGTCTCAGCCAGGTGACAGCTGATCACACACAAGGCAATGGCATTTAGAAGCCTGAACAGGAGTTTTCCAGGGTAAGGAGGATGGAGGATGCCAGGGAAGGTGGTCCAGGAAAAATGGGCAGCTCCAAGGTCAAAGGCACAGAGGGTGGAGAGACCAGCGTCTGAGCGGGAACATCTTGGTAGTCCGTTGCCTACAGCTTGGGGTTGTAAAGCAAAGAATGCAGGAGAGGCCACAGAGGCAGGACACGGGCCCTGCAGAGGAGTTTGGCCCTTATCTTGAAGGTCCCCTTGAGGATAAGGGAAAAGTTCATCAAATGATGACACTACCCTTTCTCAAACGTGGCTCTCCCTCTCCTGGGAAGGCTTGGGTGCAGCACAGATTATTGGGCGAGGGACTCGAGAAAGGGCGTTAAGGAAGAGAGTGATGTGGTCAGGGATGCATTTGAGAGATCACTCTGGGATCCACAGCAAGGAAGGCAGGAGGGTGGGATCTGGACTCTTACCCTGTGACAGCAGGATCTGGGCTCTCAGGTGGGTGGTGCCTGCCCTTTCTTCCTTCCTTCTCTTATTCATTCATTCAGCGGATGTTTACTGAGAGCCAGCTATGTGCCAGGCACTGCTCTAGTGCTAAGAATAGGAAGGAACGAATCAGAAACCTCCTCCCCAAGGAGCTTACATTCTAGAGAATATAAACAATCAAGTTAAATGACTACAGAATGTGTCAGATGGGGAGAGGTGGGGAGAGGTGTGGGGCTTGCGATTTTAAATAGGATGATCAGGAAAGATCTCACGGAGAAGCTGACATTTGAGAAAACAGCTGTTGGAGGTGAGAGAGTGAACCTTCTGATCTTTGGAAGGAAGATGGTTCCAGGCAGAGGGAACTGCAAGTGCAAAGGCCCTGAGGCAGGAGTGGGAGGTGGGAGTAGAGCGGTAGAGAGGATGGCAGATGAGGAAGAGTTTGTGTGGGATCTTGCAGGCCTTCCCAAGGACTTCGGCATTTACTCTGAGAGGGGAAGCTGTTGGTGAATTCGAGCAGAGGAGCGGTAATAAATTTATTACTACAGGGTTGTTTGTAAATCAGATGTTTGTCAAGTGAATCAAGCTTAAAATCCCCTACGAGAACCCAGGCTGACCTAACGGCTCTTGTTTGGAGGTGGCTGGTTCCCACAGAGCAGGTGCATTTGCAGAGTCCTGCTTTTACCAAATTAAATCTTTATGTCCCTGCCCCTCCCAACCCTTCTGGGAGAGAGAATCAGACCCTCAAATAGCAACACTGCCCACTTATAGCACTTGCTCTCCCCCCGCCACCACCGGGACTGCTTCTAGGCAGATCAGCTCACCCTCATTAAAAGTAGATGAAGCCTGCAAGGAGGGGAAGAAACATGCAAAGAAGATGGGAATCATGAGAGTGAAGCTGCTGGGCCCTGCAGTCAGAGTTCCTGAACAAAAGAGCTTGAACATTCTCTCTCTAGCTGAGCCCACATGCACTTGCTGAATGCTCTCCACCCCAGCCTAAACAGCTACGTACCATTTATTGGGCACTTACTATGTGCCAGGATCTGTGATAAGTACTTTACATGATCTATCTCATTTAATTCTTTCAACACCCCTGAGTCTTAATAACTCTCATTTCACAGATGAGGCATCTGAGGATGAGAGAGGTGCAGTAGATTTCTCAAAGTCACACAGCTCAACTGGAACCTGGGTCTGTCTGACTCCAGAAGCCTGCTTGGAGCCACTTGTCCCAACTGTCACTGAAACATTGGCGGCCACTACTTTCCAAACAGGAGAGGGCATACCAGGCCAGGAGACCCGATTCCCAGTGAACGCAGCCGTCCTGCCCTCCACAGCATAATGGGACATCAGTGGCAGGCTGTGGGGAAGGGGCGGGGTTGGGGGCCAGGCTAGGCTTGAACTGGGGGAAGGGGCCAAGCTGCTGATCATAATGAGGGTGCACAGCAACATAACTGCAGAGCCCCAAACGTCCCCTGATCTATCTGCAGGGGTCTGATCCAGTGGGTGAGACCAAGCAGGGGGGCGCTCCAAGCCAGAGAGTTCTGGGTACTCTGTCCTTTGAAAGTAGGACTCCAGCTGGCCAGCAAGGGGTTGGCAGACAGCGATGCTCTCTGTCACATTGATGGGCTGGATTTAGTTCAAAGTCCAGTGCTAGCTGGGAATGGGAGAGAAGGACAGGAGATGGAGACAGAAACCCTGACCCTGAGCCAACACAGAGATCAGAGAAAGGATGGGCTACATGGCCCACTCCAGACCCTGTCCCCCGTGGGCATGCGCCCTGGAGCACTGCCTCCCAATATCTTACTAATTCCAGAGTCGCCTTCAAACCAGATTTGTCCCCAATCTGGGGGCGACTTCTAAACACCTATGCGTAGATTCTGCAAAACACCAAGAAAGAACGGCAAAACTCTCTATTCTCTGGAAAGATTGTTAGCTGGGAGAGGAAGCGTCTGATTCTCGAGCTCAGAACGGTTGGCAGATGAGTTTCCATTTCCGTGCAAAGTGATTGTGGCCCCCGGGCTCCCCCAGCACCCGGTGCAGGCTTCTTCTCCAGGGCCCCCTCGTCTTCCTGAGATTATTTGCTTATACATCTGTCTCCCCTACAAGGCCACGAGCCCCTAGAAGGCGGGGTCTGAGTCTGACCCATCGCCCTGTCCCTGATGCCTGGCACAGGCTGCTGCATAGAGTTATAAAATAAATCAATGAATAACTAGGAAGAAACGGCTGCTGGAGAGCTCCAAGGTTCTGAGCCGGTGGTCTGATGATGTCTATGTGAGTGCAACGGGCTCCTGTGCATTTTGTGTGTTGAATACTTGAGTGAGGGATGCCAGAGGCAGAGCAGATGTGAGATTTCTTGGACCTGACAAATGAAAGACAGTTTCAGTACACAGGAGGCGGGGGTGAGGTCGAGACCCCTCCTGGGGGTTCATCAGGAGGAAAGGGTAGGGTGAGGGGCACAGCTTCAGATGGAGGAAGTGGACAGCAGATCCTGGCGCTGGCGGCACCAGGGACCACAGAAGGGGGCAGGGGCAGGGTAGGTGGACCCTGACACCCAGAGGACTGCCGTCTTATGGTGACCAGTATTTGGAGAGGGGCTGGAAGTCCAGGTGGAAGATAAGCCATCATTAATTCATTCAACTCGTGTCCTCGGCGCTAGGACCCAGCAGCGAAAAGACAGTCTCTGCCCTTACGGAGGTTGACTTCTAGTGTGGATTCAGGTCAACAGGTAAATAATCGAATTTCAGAGTGGGATAAGCAGTGCCCAGAAACAGGGCCAGGGAAAGAGAGCGGTGAGTTGAATTATTGTGGGCAGACCAGTCCAAGAGGGCTTCTTCGAGGAGCTGACACTTGAGCAGACACCTGAATGATGCCAATGTACCTGCTTTGGCGGCTCTGAGTTTGGCACGTTTGAAGAGCTGCCAGAAGGCCTCAGTGGCAGGAGACAGGGGCTCGGTGGGGAGGGAGGGGGCAGGTGACCAACTGTGCTGCTGTGTCCTGACCCAGCCTTTCCCGGGACATGGGGCTTTCTGTACTAAACCTGGTCCCAGGCAAACTGGGACTGAGCTGGTCACCTAGAGGTGGGACAGGAAAACAGAGAGGAGGGCGGGGGCCGGAACACGCAAGGCTGCCGCCTCGGAGGCCGCGCTGAGGGGTTTGGGTTTTATTGTACGTTTGAGGGGAATGGAAGACAGCAGCTCCTTTTTGATGTAACAAGTACCTCTGAATGCCTCCTCTGCACCCGGGGCTGCTCTGAACAGTGAGCGGGAGTGGGATGCACACTGTCCCGTCTTCACGGATTTGGGGGTTTTGTGGTCTCTCACACTGGCAGTGAAGTCACTGTCACCACACATTTTCTCTTTGGCATGTTCCAACTAAGCTCGAGATAAACAAAGGAGAACGTCTGTAGCGATCAGAGCAGGTGCTTTCCTTTCCCATCCAGATCACCGGGACACTATTTCCAGACATCATTTCATTGTTACAGAGAAGGAAGAGCACGTTATCTGATCTCACGCTGCAGCCCAGGTCACCTGAAAATCAAATCCAGGCTCACTTTGCACACCTCAGTCGGAAGGGCACAGGGCAGCTGGGAGGTGGAGATAAGGGGACAGTTTCAGCGCAGCCTGGTGAGGGCCGTGGTGGCTGTGTGAGTGAGGAGCTGTCACACCAGCAACAGCGAACGTCTACGAAACACAGGCTGTGTCTGCTTCCATTGCCGTGTCACAAATTGCCACAAACAGAGCCACTTAGAACACATTTATCATCTCACAGTTTGCTGGGTCAGAAGTTTGGGCATGGCTCCACTGGGTTCTCTAGTCAGGGTCTCACAAAGCTGGAAGCTAGGTGTCTGCTGGGGTCTTATCAGAGGCTTGTGGTCCTTGCTCCAGCTCACATGACTGCTGGAAGATTTCATTTCCCTGCAGCTGTAGAGCCATGGCTGCTGGCTTCTTTAAGATCAGCAGAAACATTGCTGCTGCTTCAAGTCTCTGACCACCAAAGCCTCAGGCTCACCTGATTTGGTCAGGCCCACCCAGAAGATTTTTTTTTTTTTAACTCCAAGTCAGCTGTTTTGGGTTTTAACTATATCTGCAAAAAAAATCTTCCTTTACCTTTGCCAAATAACTGTCTAATCATGGGCATGACATCCCATCATATTCATGGGTGGTACCCACACCAAGGGGAGGGCGTTATGGAGGTGGGTCTCAGAATTCTGCTTACCATACTAGCCACGTAAGAAGTACTTTACACACACCGGTTCGTTTAATTCTCAGAACTATCCTATGAGATGGATACTGCGATTGGCCCCATTTTACAGATTAGCAATGTGAGTCAGAGAGAGTGTAAATAAGAAGCCTGAGGTCCACAGCTGGGAGAAGCTGGTGCTTTGGCAAAGCACAGTGTCCTGGAGCCAGGATCCCTGTGGCAGAGTCAGGGAAGGAGGAGGGGAGGGGAGCCCGCCAAAGTTCCCATTGCTGTTTCTAAAACGTTGCCATGGAAACCCTGCATGAAGCATCACTTAAAGAGCTGTTTGATTATTTTTTCAGGGTGGCATCTGCAAGCACATAGCAGCAGCACCAACACACACACACACACACACACACACACACACACACACACACACACACACCGTGGTTGGGTTCATGGGCCAAGTGGCAGGCGCATGGCAGGAGGTCCGGAAGGTCCATTGATAATGGAATATGGTCATTGGCATGATCGGGGCCTGGTGAGCATCCCTGTTGCGGGGACCCAGATCTGGGGAACCATTCAGGTCCTGTTAGTTTTCACTGACTGTGCGCCCAGAGGGAGCCGTCTCCCAGGTACCCCCTTCTCTCCTCACACCAGGCCTGCATTCCTGGCCCCATTCCGGTCACGTCCTTCCTGGGCCTTCTCATAGCAGCAGTCTTTTTTTTTTTTAACATCTTTATTGGAGTATAATTGCTTTACAATGGTGTGTTAGTTTCTGCTTTACAACAAAGTGAATCAGTGATACATATACATATGTTCCCATATCTCTTCCCTTTTGCGTCTCCCTCCCTCCCACCCTCCCTATCCCACCCCTCTAAGTGGTCACAAAGCACCGAGATGATCTCCCTGTGCCATGCGGCTCATAGCAGCAGTCTTGGTGCCTTGGCCCAACCAGGGAGAGGGTGAGGCCACCGTAGAACTCATGGAAGTCAAGCCCAGACAAGGGACTCAGGAAGGCTCCAAAGCTGCTCACTAAGCCCCTTTGAGGAGTTCAGCTCCCATCATGACACAGAAAGTCCTGGACACTAACTGATCTTGTCCCAGATCTTGAAGTGAGGGCTGGCCCAGCAGACCAAGGAGGCAGGAGGTCCAGGGTAATAATTATGTCGACAACTATGATCGTAATGACTGCCAGCTAATGTGACTTCTGCCAGGCCCCACGCAAAGTGCTTTGTATCCATTGTGTCTAATTGCTCATTTGTCAGTTCATTCAACAAATACTTATCGCGCAATGGCTGTGCCAGGCTCTGGGTCTACACGTGTGAAATGGTGAGACTTGGAGCTTATGTTCTCGTTCGGGGAGACGGACGATAAACAAAAGGGGAAAAATGACCCATTGCAGTAAGTGCCACAAAAAGAATTAAAATAGAACAGTGTTGGGGACTTCCCTGGCAGTCCAGTGGTTAGGACTCCGTGCTTCCACTGCAAGGGGCATAGGTTCGATCCCTGGTCAGGGAACTAAGATCCCGCAGGCCGTGCGGCATGGCCAAAAAAATTAAAATAATAATAATACAATAAATAAAAGATTAAAATAAATAAATAAATGAATAGAATAGAATAGTTGGAGGGAGGGCCCCGGGGCTTCTTCAGTTTGTGTGGTGAGAGGAGGCCTCTCTGAGGAGGTGAAAGTTAAGCAGACATCAGAATAAAAGGCTGTGCCAGGGAGAAGGTACAGCTGATGCAAAGGCCCTGAGGCAGGAACTGGCTTGGTGAGCCTGAGGAACAGAAGGAAGGGCCAGTGTGTCTGGAACACGGAGAGTAAGGAATAGAGGGCAGGAGTGGAGGTTGGCCAAGGAGACTTTGTAGGTTCAGGTGAGGCGTATGGGTTTTACGTGAAGGGAGATGAAGTGCCTTTGAGGTATTTTCAGCAAGGCAGATGCATGCTCTAACTTGTGTTTAAAGAGATCACTCTGGCTGCTCCTCAAAGAATGGCTGTGTGGGCACGAGAGAGCAGTCAGAGGTCCAGTTAGCAGACGTCTGTGGGGACCGGGGAAAGGATGCTGATGGCTTGGACCATGGAGGCCACACTGCAGTGGGAGAGAAGGACATGCATTCCAGTGTGGTCAACAGCGCTAGCTGATGATTTGGATATGGGGGTTGAGAAGAGGTTTCTGGACTACTCCTAGGCTTTGGGGGTGAGCAGCAGGGTAGATTCCATCCTCGTGAGGACTCTAAAGTACACTGTTATCTGCATTTCATAAGTTACAAAAGCAGGCCCACAATCACCTGACATCTGCCATAACATGGATGACCCCTGAGGACATTACGCTAAATGATAAGAAGTAGTCCAGTTGGGGCTTCCCTGGTGGCGCAGTGGTTAAGAATCCGCCTGCCAACACAGGGGACACGGGTTCAAGCCCTGGTCCAGGAAGATCCCACATGCCGCGGAGCAACTAAGCCTGTGCGCCACAACTACTGAGCCCGCGTGCCACAACTACTGAGCTCACGTGCCTAGAGCCTGTGCTCCACAACTAGAGAAGCCACTGCAATGAGAAGCCCGCGCACCACAACCAAGAGTAGTCCCCGCTCACCGCAACTAGAGAAAGCCCGCGCGCAGCAGCAAAGCCCCAGTGTAGCCATAAATAAATAAATAAATAAATAAATAAATAAATAAATAAATAAGAAAGAAGGAGTCATATTCACAGAGGGAGAGAGTGGCAGTTGCCAGGGGCCAGGGGAAGAGGGAGTAGGGTTAGTGTTTAATGGTTATGGAGTTTTCTTTTCATAAGATGAAGAGTGCTGTGGATGGATGCTGGTGAGGGCAGTGCAACAAGGTGAATGTACTGAATACCACTGAACTGTGCCTTAGAAAGGGTAAAGATGGTAAATTTTATATTATGCGTATTTTCCACAATTTCAAAAAAAAGGAAAACAGGCCCAGGATCACACTGTTAATAGGAGGTCAAGCCAGGTTTTGAACGGGGCCCAGCAAACTCCACATCTGGTGTGTTGAACTGCCCCCAGGGAGCACAGGGCCCCAGCCTGTGTGTGAGCTCACCTACCTCCCCAGCGCCAAGGTGAGGGTCACCCCACCTTCTGTGGGCACCAGGAGAGGATGCCAACCCTACATGTGGCGGTTGGGTGCCTACTTGGGGATGTTTGAATGGTGAGGGGAACAACAGAAAGCAGACCAAGTCTCAAGACTTCATTTTGTCTAATAATCGTGTGCGTGTGTGTGTGTGTGTGTGTGTGTGTGTGTGTGTGTTTGTGTGTGTATTTTTTTTTTCCAAAGCAGCCCTTTAGAAACGATGATGCTGATGCTGGTAGTGATGAAGATGACGATTACAATAACAAAATGATGAAAACGTCAGCTCCCACGCATGAATATACGTGTGCCATGTGCTTTCCATATAACATTTTATCGATCCTCTCCATAACCTGTTTGCGCACTTTCATTATCCCATTCTACAGATGAGAAGACTGAGGCTAAACAAGATTAAGAGACTCACCCAAAGCTGCCTGCCAGTCAGTGGGAGTGAAAATTCAAAACTTGGCCTGTCTGTCTCCAGATGCCTTTCTAGTAAGGGCCCAGGTTAAATGAGGAGGCTAATTAAGACGGTATAACTGTGCTGCTTCTCAGAGTTCTATTTTAGGGGCCAACTTGAAGGGACACAGATAATTATTTCCTGGAATGAGCCTCTTCTGCACGGGCCCCAGGATCCTCCACACTCAGCCTCCTGCGTGGAAGCTGACACTGCCTTTGCTTGGCGACAAGTCACAACAAGGCTGGGCCCACTCCCGCCGCACCCCACTCAGACAGCACCTCACGGGGAAACAAGTTAAAACAAAATTAAACTGAGCTCCTAATTCACATTCCATCTCTGGCAGCTCCTTGATGATAAATAGTCTGGAACTGGAAATGAGGCAGGAGGGAGGGAGGTAGATGGCAATCTGGGCAGAGTGGCTCGGCAGACCGTTTCCACTTGGGGTCACCCTCTCTGCTTCTTGGGGCAGCTAGGGAGGCAGGGTCTACGGTGGGGGGTGAGCAGCCACCTTCTCCTCTTCCTTTAAAAAAATTATTATTTTTAATCATGATAAAATAGACGTAACGAAGTCCACCATTTTCAAGTGTACATATCAGTGGCATCAAGTATATTCACGTTGTTCTACAACTACCACCAGATTCCATCCCTAGAATATGTTCATTTCCCCAGCTGAAACTGTACCCATAAAATACTAATCCCCATTCCTTCCTCTCCCAGCCCCTGGCAACCACCCTTCCATCTTCTTTCTCTGTGAATTTGACTACTCTAGGGACCTCATATCAGTAGAATGTGCGCCATTTGTCTTTTTGTGACTGGCTTGTTTCACTTAGCATGATGTCCTCAAGGTTCATCCATGTTATAGCATGCTACAGAATTTCCTTCCTTTTTAAGGCTGAGAAGTATTCCATTGTATGGATATACCGCATTTGGTTTACCCATTCATCCATCGATGGACACTTGAGTTATTTCCCCCTTTTGGCCAGTACAGATAATCCTTCTGTGAACATGCCTCCTCCTCTCCCACCCTAGGCTTGACCATAACTGTAGAATCAGGGTATTGAGGTGGCCAGGTTAAGTCAGTGTCCCCAACAGGACTGCCACCCTGCACAGTGCCCCCATGTACTCTTCACCTCGCCTCACCAGATCTCACCCCAGGTCTTGCAGGTTTCCATAGCAACCCTATGTCAATCAGCTGTGAAAGGCAGTCAAGTGTAGTGGTTTTGAGTCCTGGCTGTGTTACTTAACAGGTTGGTGACGTCGGGCAAGTTCTTTTATTGTCTGTGGCCTCAGTTTCTTCACCTATAGAGCTGGAATCATAGTAGGACCTACTTCACAGCTAAGAGTAGGGGTTGCAGAAAATGGTACTAGCCCTTGTTCTGTGCCAGGCATCGTGCTAATGCTCTGCATGGATTATCTGACCCCACAACTACCCTACGTGGAAGTTAGCCCCTTAATTAAAGTTCGTGTAACTTGATCTATAAAGTTATCTGCTTTCTAGATGAAGAAACTGAGTCTTGGGGAGGTGAAGCCCTTGCCAGTAACTGGTGATGCTGGGATTCTGAGCACTGGACTTGTACTCTTGTCTAATACCTTATCCTGCCTCCCGTGCCTGGAAGGCATCTAGCACAGGGTCTAAGTCCACAGGAAGTGGCCAGCAAATGAGGACCAGTGTGATAAAGTTTGGACATGGCCATAGCTGGCTCCTGGGTTGATGAAATCAACCTGTCTTCTCCAGGGAGCAGAGTTGGCTTTATCAGGCAAGGCCATTATTTGTCTTGGACATTTTGAACTTGAGGCTGGGCTGACAGGTCTGCTCTGCTGGGCAAAAGCACTAGAGATCTATACCTGACCTCAGGGACCTGTGAATGCTATGATCCTGGGAAGAGGAGGATCCATGTGTTCCATCATTTCTCGAAAGGTTCCTGACCCCAGAGTGGTAAAGACCCACTTGGGTTCTAAGCCCATGGATCCCAGAAGGGGCCACAGGCTCTAAGGTTTATGAGCAGCAGAGATGATGTTATGCTGAAAGCTCAGAGGAGGCAAGCTCCTGGGTCAGCCAGGCTGCAGTCATCATGGAAACCTGGCAGGGCAGCACAGGCCACGGCTAAAGGACAGACAGAACCAGCCAGGACCCAGGTCATGTGGGAGAAGCTGGTCCTGACTTTAAGGATGACTGGGTCAGAGCACTGAGAATGGTCAGCCAGGCCATGGTAACTAAGAGACACTCAGATTTCCGTGGCCAGCAAATAGAGGCCCGTTTCCTACTCCTGCATCAGTCCTGGGCAGGTGTTCAGTTTGGTGGGGTGCCCTCCTCCATGTGGTAACTCAGGGATGAAGCCTTCTTACATCTTGGAGCCTCAGCATCCCCTGTGGTCTGGATAACCACATCCAGCCAATGTGGAAGGGCCTGGAGGAGGCTGTGGAGTTTTTATGGGCCAAGCCTGGAAATGTCATATATCACCTTTGCCCACATTCTACTGGAGAGAACCCAACTGCAAGGAAGTCTGGAAAGTGTCATCTACCTGTGCAACCAGAGAAGGGACAATGAATTTTGGTGGACAGCTAGCCTTTTTTGGTCACGTGCAGTCAATTTGATAAACACTTTCTGATGCCTGCTGCCTCAGGAAGTCTTTAAGGAACAGAAGCCCACTGAAGCAAACTCAGTAAAGAGAGGTTCATGATAAGGGTACAGCAGACAGTCTCACAGAAAACTAGGTACGTGGAGGTTGCCATCCATCCACTCATTCATTCCTCCACTCATTCTTAGAGTTATTCATTCAATGCAGAGTTTCTGAGTGTCTGCTGTGTGCTGGTCACTGTGCTATATGCTGGGATACAGAGATGGAAAATGTCAGATAAGGTCCCTGTTCTCACGGAGCTTCCATAGGAAGTGGGGAGAAAAAATCAATTAAGAACACATAAAAAGATTACACATTGCAGCCAGTGCTCTGAAGGTCACATAAAGGATGGTGAGACAGAAGATAATTGAGGCTGGGTTAGGGGTCAGGACCTCTCCAAGGAGGTAGCATTTGAGCTGAGTTCTGATCCATGAACATGAATGAGCCATGCAAAGAGCAGGGGTCAGAGCACCTCTGGTCCAGGGAAAGCTGTGCAAAGGCCCTGGGGCAGAAAAGAGCTTGATCTGCTTGAGGATCATCCACCGCCACTCCGATCATGCTTATTCAGACCTCTAACTCTATGTTCCACTGCTGTTCCTCTGTTTAATGCTTCTGTAACTGGACCACCAAATTCAGTGACTCAGTTTGTTCTCCTTTTGCCTCGAGCTCTCAGTGGCACTTCATGCTTTACTGGCCATGTTGTCATCTCAAGATCCTCCTGGGCACCATGGCTCCCTTGGCCCACCCATTCCTGTTCATACAAGTTTGTTCTCTCTGCCTTTGCTACCATGGCCTCCCCACCAGCCGCTTGTGCTGTGTGTCTTCATGGAGGCCAGTGCCAAGCATGTAGGACTGTTTGCCTCCATGGAGGAGAAAGGGACATTTGAGAAGAAGTGACATTTGAACTGAGTCTTAATAAGTGGAGTAGGATGAGATAGGAAGGACAGAAGAACACTTCAGAGGAGGGGACAGCAAATGCAAAGGCCCTGGAGCATGTAGGGCCCTAAGGGAGAGGTCAGGGAAGGAGAGGTGACAATTCCAAAGGGGTCGGGGTGTGCATGGCTGAGGGGGGTGAGGGATAGAAGCTGTGGGAGCAAAGCCTGGACAGATTGCTGAGTCCTGACTAGGAAGGGCCCTGAATGCCTTGCTGAGAAGTTGCCAGTTGGCTCCTCCAGCCTTCAGGAGCCACAGGAAGCTTGAGGATGGTGACTGGATTTGTCTTCTAGGCAGGTGACAGTGGAAGCAGTGTGGCGGACTAGAGAGGGAGTTGGGGTGGCAGGGGACCTTCAGGGGAGGCTGGGTGGGTCAACAGCAGAAGGCCTGGAACGAGATCCATTCTTCCTGGCTGTCGGGCATGTGAAGTGTGGCATATGATGCGCTGGCACAGAGCAGGCCCTCAAATGCCGTTGCTTCTCCTCCTGATGGGGGCTGCGTTCTGGTAGTTTCAGCATAACGAGGGCTGGGAAGGTGCTCCTTGCGGGGCCGCCAGCACGCCACCCGCGTGTGAAGACGTTGGTTGAACGCATGAACGAATGAACAAAGGAGCAGCTCTTACTGTAAGCCAGTGGGCCTTCTGGGCAGAGGACAGTGTGCGGTGACAGCGGCCCTAGCGTGTAGAGATTCTTGTCACTTTGCTCGAGGCTGGGCAGAGAGGACGAGGCCTGCTTCCAGAGCCTCCTCCAGCCCTAACCGATTGGCCGAAGGAAAAGAGGGTGGGAAGGTCAGAGACAGGCAGGAGTTACTGTGGGGTTAAGTTCAGACGGAGGACAAAGGAGAAGGAGAGCTTGGAGTCCTCAGGTGTCTGGAAAAACAGTGGAGGCTCTGGGTAAAGCTGTGACTCCAGGCTCTAAGCAGTTGGAGCCAGAATTCAGAGCTTGTCTCTCTTTGGGGAGCGACCCTAGCCACAGAGCCGTCGGGTCCACAGCAGCTCTTGGGAGACAGAGCGTGGTTCAGGCTCTCGGGGCCTCTTGCCTCCATCCTTGCCAGAGTGGTGCAGAGGGACCGGGGCATGGCTCCGTCTCCACGCACATGCCCTGAGCCCCAGGCCCGGTCTGGAGGGGGTGAAGCTCGCTTGATTCCACGTGGAGACGGGTGGGTGGGGGGGCGGGCCGGTAGCTCCTGACTCCCAGGCCCTGGTTCCCTGGGGCCGTCAGTAGCCCTGGCTCTGCTGTAAATATCTAGTCTTGCCCAGCTGTGCCAGCCATTGGGCCCCACCCCCAACAGGCTCTTCCACATAAATACACATGACATACAAATGCACATAGATACATGTATATATACACACAGGTACACACACACACAGGTACACAGGCATGCACATGTAACACCAACACAAAAGCTCGGCTGTAGAAACCCGTGCCTTGTTCACACACACACACACACACACAAATAGCGTGCTGGAGGAAATGTAAGGAGTTCCGTATTGCAGGAACAGCGGGTGTGAGGGGAAACGGTGGAGATAGAGGCAGGGGCCGGGCCAGCTTGTGGAGGACTTTGAGTGACATTCCAGGGATTTGAAGTGACCTGGAAGAGATGAGGAGCCACCACAGGGCTTCCAGTGGGAAGCGCTGTGGTCCCAGGGGCTGTTTAGAGAATGCGTTGGACTGGGGTGAGTCTAAAGTGGGGTGAGGAGGAGGGGACTGTCTCCAAGTCCCCAAGAAAAAGGAGAGATGGGGGAGTGGCCCTGGGCATTAGCAGCGGGACTGGGGGGCGGGGGTCAGATAGGAGGGACGGAAGGAAGCCGACTCGAGAGACTGAGTGGGCTGGAGGGACTCCAGGTCAGAGCCAGGCTCTGGGAGCCCAGGGGACAGGGGGCTGGCGGCAAGGCCAGGGGTTGCGGTGAGCTGTGTGCAGCTGGAGGCACGTGTCAGGCTTCCACGGGGAGCCACCCAGAGGTGCTGGGACTTGGGTCTGTGGACAGGAGGAGGGTCTGGGCTGGGACTCTGAATCAGTCACACAAGGGACGAGAGCCTGAAACACACACGGCGGCTTGGTGTTCCTGCGTGTGTACCCGACCCTCTCCCTTCTCTGCCAAGAAAGACTGCCCCGAACGCATCTTCCAGGAAATGGCTCTGAGTCAGTCCTTCCCATCATCCCTGAGGCTGGGTGCCGAGGGCAGGCGGGGTGGCACAGGGCGGTGAGGAGAGGGGCAGAGAAGGGGCAGGGTCTCGGGCTGGTATCTGTCACCTCCTGGGCCTCTGTGTCGCCTGCCTTTCTCATGTTGCTGTGGGGCTTATTAGGACCATTTGCGAATTATTCGTATTAGGATCTAGGGGAGGCCTTTCACACAGGAAGCAGCAGGCCCTGCCTGGCTCGATAAAAGCCATGTGGGGCCAAGCGATGCCCCCTGCCTGGGTGGCTTCCCGCGTTCCAGCTCCAGGGGCCCATCTGCTCTCTCCATCTGCTACCCCAAGCTGCTTCTCTTTCTTACTGCTCCAGCATCCTCTCCCAGGGAGCTCTAGGGACTTATATACAATCATATCCCAAATTTATCGAGCATGTACTATGTGCCAGACACTGAGATAAGCCCTTTGCCTGGTTTATCTTACTTCATCCTCTCAGCAGCTCTCTGAGCTGGGTGCAGTTATGACCTCCATTTTACTGGTGAGGAAACTGAGGTGCAGGAGGTGAAGATAACTTGCTCATGAGGTAACAGAGTTGGGATTTGAACCCGGGCCATCTGTCTCCAGAGCCCCCTTTGCCAACCAGTGCACGCTGCTGCCTCTTATGTCACAACGGCTAACCCCCGCCTAGGAGTGGCGCGGGCGAATTCAAACCCACGTCTGTGGGACGCCAGAGCCCTTCTCTGACCCGTGACGCTCTGTGCCTCCCGGACCCAGATACGCCTTTTGCTGCCCACCTCATAGACCACGGCTTGAGCCAACAGCTGCGTGGAGCCCCTCCAGGGTCAGATCTGCATCCCCACCCCCACATTTCATACTGTGCCTGGAATGACAAGAACTTAAATGCAGGTGCCAGGCAGGCCCCTGAGTGCAGGGGAGAGTGGCACTGGCTTCCAAGAGGTGCTCTGGGTGTAGAAGTGGACTCCTGTGAGAGAGGGTCATCAGCCCAACGGGGGCTCTCCAGAAGGGGATCATCATTTGGCTATATAAACATGGGTTGTTTACTGGTACATGTGGGCGTAGGTGTCGTGTCTGTTGTCATACGTGTGAATGCAAGAGCTCGTACAGATGCATTCTGGAGGTCTGGTTTTACACGTGCATGTTTGTGTATGAGGATGTAAGTGCATGTGTGCACATGCGGGCATGTGTGTGGGAAGGTGCGTATCAGAATGGATGGATTTGTGCGTATTGGCTGTGAAAGTATGTTGTTGTGTCTGTTTCCACGTGAGAGAGTGTGAGGACCCCCAAGTAAAGAGCCTCCCTGGGCAGAGCCTGTCCTCCCTCCTGTCTCCTGACCCTGAAGGACCTGGACCAATGGTCCCCGCCTGCACCGGGGCCTCCACAAAGTCTTTGGAGAGGTTGTTGGGCTGAGAAAGGAGTAAAAGTAAACGGCCAAAGCAAGAAGCCAGGCCATCCTGTCTCCCCCTATTCCTGATTCTCAAGCTGCAAAATGTATACCAGGCACCATTTTTGGCCCCACTGGGGGACCTGCAGGAAATGGAGCCTCGAAGCCAACTTCTCAGCCTCAGCAGCCCTTCCTCTGCCTCTTTGATGGAATGCAGCAGCTAAGAAAGAAGGTGCAAGAGTCAGTCCCACTGGGCCTACCTCCCAGCTCCCCCAGCTCTAGTCATGTGAATGGAGAAGCTCACCGTCTCTGAGCCTCTGTTTTCTTATCTGTAAAATGGAGATAGTACCCACTTCACAGTGTTGTTATGGGGATTAAATGAGATAGGGTTCAACGAGGAGTTAGCCCATACAAGTGGTCAGTAAGTGATGGAGCTGATGCAGAAGAAGGAAGTGAGGACAAGGAGGATTTACAGAGATCCCATGGGGACTCAGATGCACCTTTTACTTAGGGTCTTTTGTAGTCACAGAATCCCCCATCCTTTGCGTAAGGTATGAGAAATAGGTGGATGGTGGGGGCTGGAAGCCTCACTTCTCCGCTCCTCTGTAGGCCCCTCTGTCTAGTTTTTCTTAGAGAGCGGGAAGCCGAGGGGTCCGGAGCCTTTGGAATATTGTGCTTCTTCCCATGGGATGCGAGTTAAACTGTCTTTTGCCTTAAGAAGAGAGATGGGTGTGAGGTATGCTGGGGCTTCCTGGTCCTGGACAGGGGGCCACATGGAGGAAACAGGGGCTCTGGGGCTCCACGTCCACAGGGCTGGAGTTGGCAGGTGGGGTATCGCCATGGGCATCGCAAATGGCTCACAGAGACAGCACTTCCCAGCTGGCCAGCAAGATATAGGGGGGCTAACACCCAGCCTTGGGGAGGGGGGCTGCAGAGTCTGAGGGCAGTTAAGGGGAAAGCAGGCCAGTTATGCAGTAGTGGGATAGCCCTAGCAAGAGATAGGATGACCTTTCTTATGGGCAGCCTCACCAGGGTTAGGAGTCCCATCCTCACGACAGGACCCCCAGCTGACCCAGGTCACTGCCTCCTCTTTGAGCCCCTTTGCTAGGATTGGTTCAGGATTCATGACTTCCTGTCTGCAGCTGGACAGGGCTGAGGACCAAACCCGGCTGGCCCTGGCCACGAGCCTTTGGAAGTCCAGGTGCAGCAGGTCAGAGATCATTCGGCCCCAGCCAAGCAGAAACTGGGCCCTGCTAGAAAAGTTGTCAGATGAAAAGGCAGAACCTATGCCTTTGCCCTTCTGTAACATAGGCTTCTCTCAACTGGAAGTGAGATTGGCTTCTTTGGTAAGAACTGATCCTAATCCCCAAAGCTACTGACCAGCCCAGCCCACAGAAAAACAGATGTGCCAAAGGGAGATCATTGTTTGTAAAAACAATGCGTGTTAACCTGGAAAGGTCTGCATAAATGTCAACGATCATTGCTGTTGTTGTTTTATGATAATAGTGATTAATAAGGAAAACAAAGCAACTCAGGTTTATCTTATCTAGAATCTAGCAATTCCCAAAGTGTGTTCCACAGAACAATTCGGAAGCTAATAGGTGTTTCTGAGGAAGAAAAATTAAAAAGAGTGAGGAGAGATTCCATAGTCAATTTTGTGGAGATTCTGGCTGAAGCAAGGTTTAATAGGTTTCTCTCCTGCAGAACCTGAGATAAATTCGTAAGCATTTGTTTCTTCCAGAGGAGAGAATTCCTGCAGCATTTTCCAGAGTTCCTTGACCCACTGAATGCTTTTCTCGTGGAACTTATTCCTCAGCCTGTGTTTTATGGAATGTACTTCGGGAAACATTTCTAGGCGTCATTCTGTAGTTAATCAGATGTAGCCCCGAATTGCATGGTTAGCTATTCTAAGCCTAACACTGACGGTATTTTCTGTGTTGCCCCATAGGGTACCACTGATGTCCCGTGCATTGGTCTCTGTCTCGACAAGGAAAATCCTAGTGCCAGTGTGTGATGGGGGCAGGGAGGGCTGAACAGGGAACATCGGGGCTCAGGGCTGCAGAGGTCACCAGAGGCTGCATCACAGGGGACCGACCTTGTGCCAGCCTCAAGCTGTTCATCAGAAGGGCTAAGGTATACCACAGTCTCCTGAAACAGGAGAGGGACAAGTGGGTGCACACAGAGCTTCCCTTAGAGAGTTGACTGGGGGAAGGAGGAGGCCGCCCAGCTCACAGCTCCCCTGTAATCCTGCTGGACCCTAAACTTCCACAGGCCCCACCCTGGGGGCTCTGAACTTTCCTCTCTGTAGCCTCTCTTCTGGTTCGATGTTGAGTTCCTTAAAGCTGGGCTATCTCTCTCCTTGTCCTCTTCCCCTTTTCCCCAGAGAAACCCCCAGTCCCTTCAGGAGTTGAAGTTACTGGTGTCGAGAATACTCCCCTCTGGAGCAGAGCTGATAAAATTAGCAAATGGAGATCCAGGATGCCCAGTTAAGTTTGAATTTCAAATAACACATACTTTTTAGTATAGGTATATCCCAAATGTTGCATGGGATATACTTATACTAAAAAAGAATTTGTGTTTCTCTGAAATTCAAATTTAACTGGGTGTCCTGGATTTTAACTGGCAGCTCTATTCTGGGGCCTAGGATGTAACCTTTTCGGTTTTGCTTCTAAAGCATCTCAGGTGAGAGAGACGAGGCCACGGGGCCCTATGGTTGTGAAGCATCAAGGAGAATTCCCACCGAAAGCCCCCCTGTGGCCCCTGCTGGTGGGATGATGGGTGTGTGTGCAGCCCCAGGTTGTCCAGCTGGGGGGATGGGGCCAACGAGGGGTCTGATTGTGTGTAGGTCACGCGTGCTCTAGGCCTGGCAAGGAGATGGACTGTGTGCGAGCCCAGAGCACTGCCCCCACGCTGGGAAACACAGGCCTTGAAGGTCAAGGTTACAGCCTGATAAGGACACAGGCGCTGAGGTCAAGCAGCTCAAGATTCAACCCCGGCCCTGATCCCAACCAGCCGTGTGACCCTGGGTCAGAGTAGCCTCACTGTTCCTCATTACCCTGCCGCCGAAAGGGAACAGTCAGAGTACCTCTCGTGGCAGGGTAAGATGAAATAGAAGAGTCCAGATAAAGTACTGAGCAGAGTGCCAAGCTCATATTAAAAATGTATGGACTTGAGGATGTGGGGAGGGGGAAGGGTAAGCTGGGACAAAGTGAGAGAGTGGCAGGGCCATATATACACTACCAAACGTAAAATAGAGAGCTAGTGGGAAGCAGCCGCATAGCACAGGGAGATCAGCTCCGTGCTTTGTGACCACCTAGAGGGGTGGGATAGGGAGGGTGGGAGGGAGGGAGACGCAAGAGGGAGGAGATATGGAGATATATGTATATGTATAGCTGATTCCCTTTGTTATAAACCAGAAACTAACACATCATTGTAAAGCAATTATACTCCAATAAGGATGCTAAAAACAAACAAACAAAAAAACACCCAAAAGGTGACTATTATTATTATTGCAACCAGCTGCGTGACCCTTCAGCTCTCTAAATTCAGTTCTTCGGTGTAAAATGGGGTTCATAAATATCAACCTAAAGAGTAGCTCTGAGCACTGGCATAAATTCTATTTTAATGGGGAAGGTTGTGGACTGAACATACGCACACAAGCCCTTCCCTGCAGCCAGCCGGCACAATGCCCCCTGTCTCCAGGGCCACGTTGAAGGAGAAAGGAAATTTAAGTTTGGTCTCAGTCCTCAGGTGCCAGCTGCCTGTCTACTTCCTGCTAGTTATCTGTCCAGGACTCTCCCCTGTGCAGCCCACTCCCCTCCCAGCCCCTTCCCTTCCTTGACTCCCAGCAAAACTGGTCTTTTCTTAGTTCCCTTTCTCTACTGTGGGAGATGGGGGGGTGGTTCCTGAGATTGTACACCTGGGATAAGTACGTAACTGAATAAACACGAATTCAGGGGTACCACACTGTGGCCCGTGGGCTGGGCACCTTTTTTAAAAGTAAAGCTTGGTTGGACCATGTATTGTCTAGGGCTGCTTTTGTAGCACAGCGGAAAAGCTGAATCACTGGGACAGAGACCATTTAGGCAAGGCCAGAAGTATTTACTCTCTGGTTCTTTACAGAAGAAGTTTGCCAACCCTGATTTACTCTGTTGTTCCCTATACATAATGCATATTTTTATATGCACATAGTATAAACTATATGTGTGTATGTGTATATATGTGTGTGTGTATATATATACAACACATTCCATCAAGGTACTCCCTCCCTGCCAGGCATTAAAGCAAACACTAGATAAAAAAAGAATATGTTATTTCTGCCCCTCAGGGAAGTCCTGAGAAGAAAATAGACACCTAAACAAACAATTACAGGCAGACTTAGCTCCCGTTTGGAAGCTGGGGTATTGTAAATTAATGAATGATTGAATTGTAATGTCGTATGACAAATGCAGGAATTGAAGTGCAAGTAAAACCCTGACTTAAATCTGCAAGTGGGGTCCAAAAAAATCCTGTCATGTAAAATGTGGGTCTGTGAGATTGCAAAATTAACCAAATGACCAGAGCAAGCCTGTGTAGTTAATGGGCTGGGAGTTCCAGGATTCTGGGAGCTTGTTGCCAATGACATTATACCTGAATTTACATTCTATCAGGATGTCTTCTCCTGGGGTTTTCCAGTTTATACAAGACGCTAAGGGTATCAAAGAGGGCTTCACAGAGGAAGTGGTACGGGGGAAAGATTGGGGGAGCAGGAGGTGAGGCAGAAGATGTCAGCAGGGGTCACATCATAGAAAGATGGGGCTGTATGAACCTAAGACTGGAGTAATCCTGACAGCAATAGGAGGGTTCTCATGGGTTTTTTTTTTTTTTTCTCCCTTTTATTTATTGTGGTTGATCTTTCAAATCATTATTTAGTCTTACATTCATCATGCAAAAGACCAGAGGTCTTTTGCCCATGCACCTTGGTGGTAGGGAACCTGCTTTGGCACGTGTGCTCCGGAGGGTGGAACAGGGCAGGACCGTGGCGAATCTGCCATTGTAGAAGGCTCAGTCCAGCATCAGTGCAGACAATGCACTGGAGGGCGCAGGGCCAGCGGCAGGGAGATTAGAGTTGGGTGCAGAGGTCCACGAGAGAGATGATGAGGATCCTCAGATGAGAAGGAAGGAGAGGGCAAGAGTGATTTACGGAGGACAGCAACATCCCAGGGAGAAGCCAGGCTTGCTGCTCCCAGAAGTCAAAGCCCAGTAACAAGAAAGGCCCTGGCAATTGAACAGTTCACAGCTCAGAGAGATAACCCAACCGGGCTAATGGAATAACCTACATGAAAAGGTTGCCATGAGTGGTTCTCAGTTTCTGCTCTGCTTACAGACACCCAGAGGAGCTTAGGCTATCCCTCTGAAATTCTGATTCCGTAGGTTCGGGGACAGGTCTAGGCATTGGTGTTTTTATAAAACTCCCCCACGTGACCCTGATGCTGAAGGGTGCAAAATTGCAAACATGAGCCAAGAGAACAGGCTTACAGCGGAGAGCTTATGCCAGATGCTGGGCAGGAGGAGGCTTGGCAGGCCAGGGCCCCGTGGACTCGTGGGTGGCGTACCCCATCTGAGGTCCTGGCACCCCTGCCTTTGTTTGCTTGACAGGTAGCAGGGAATGTACAGGACCAGGCTAAGGGTTGACTTGTCTGGTTGTCACCCCGAGTCAGCCCCACAAGAAGAATGAGTGTGAGTCCCCTGTGAGGGTGTTTCAAGGTACACTAGTCACCGTGGACTCTTATGTGGAACGGTCAGTGCCAGCATGGCCTAACGCACGTGGAAAGTACATGGGCTCGGTAGCCAGGCAGTGCTGTGGACACCCAGCTCTACCCCCAGTGAGCTATGGGGCCTTGGGTAATGCTCCAACCCCCTCTGGCAATCACACTCAACTCAACGAGAGATAATAGCCCCTCTCTCAGGGGGTTATTGGGAGGATTAAGTAAAATCATTAAGTCACACAATAAACTCTTATCAAGGTATTACTATATATCAGACACTGTTCTAGGCACTGTTCTAGAAACTGGGACACAGAAGGGAACAAAATAGATTTTTTTTTAAATGTCTGTCTTCATGAAGCTTATATTGTAGCAAAGTGGGACAAACAATAAATGAATGCATCAACTCTATACTATGTTCAGATGTAGATGTGAGAGGAAGTGGAGACAACAAGTGTAGACAATTCTTTGGGGTGGAAATATATGTAAAGCACTTGACAATGGGGTTGACACATAGTAAGTGTGCAATAAATTATGCTTACAAGGCCAAACAGCTAAAAGCAAGGGAGTTTTAAGGATTAACTAAGATAATGTGTGATGCAGAAGTGCCTAGCACAGTGTAGCTACTCAAAAGATAATGGATCTTATTCTTCCCTCCCCTGTCCATGCCCACTACCCCTCAAGTCACACACACACACACACATACACACACACACCATCTCCCCTTTCCATGTTGAGGGCTGTGGAAGAAGAAATCTTTCTTCCTGCATCCTTTCTCCCAGCCACCCTGCCACTTTGTATCAACTATATGGCCGTGGACATGAAACAAGTTACTTGACAGAAGACAAGAAATCAAAACAGATGGAGGGTGCTTGTCCAGAGAGCATAAATTACTCTTCATTATAATATGGGAACTAAGGTCTCACATTAAAAATAAAAGAAGGTATTATGTAGCTTCACTCCAACCACAAAGGAGATTCACTGTCATACAGTCACTGAGAATATCTTGTTGATTGGCAAGAGCCGGGCTTTGTAGAAGGGACAAAATTCCCCACAGCTAATCTACAATGGAATTGTTCAATGTCAGGCACAGCTTTAATAATATTGTTCTGGGCTGCCTTGGATGTAAATATCCCACTCTTCATTTTGTAAGCAATCAAAGGGAAGTTTTCTAGACAGGAGAGCATGAACGGTTATAATGTCTGTGCCAAAAAAACACATGGGCAGAATCCAGAAATCAAAGAACGCTGTGCCTTAGAAAGTCTGGCTTTTGTGGCTTATCTCTGATCTCTGTCTGTCCAGCAAGTTGTGCATCAGACACATTACAAAAGACCAAACTTTAAATGTTGCCCTTGACACTATTAAAAAGTACAAGATGGGCAAATCAGCCTGGAGAAGAAAAGACAGACAATTAAATCTGGACAATCAGGTAATCACCCTTCATTTTGTCTCAGTGTCTAGAATGATGAAGGGAGGAAGGGAACTCTTGGTCATTAAGCACCCACTATGTCCTGGGCACTGTCTCTGTCAGAAGCAGTATTGTATTCCAAAATTAAGAGTCTGAATGATGAGCCAGAAAGACCTAGATTCAGAACTAGCTCTGCCATTTTCTAGCTCTGGGGTCTTAGGGAAGTTGCTTAAGCTCTCTGTGCCTCCATTTATTCATCTGTAAAATGAGGATAATAGGTGTTGCACATGATTGTTTTGAGGATTAAGTAAAATAAATTTGTAGCCCAGGGCCCAAAACGTATGAGGAACTCAATGGTGGGTATTATAAATCTAGCTTTATTTAATCTGTACAACAGTCCTGTTATGAGTTGAATTCTGTCCCAAAAAGATATGTTGAAGACCTAACCCCAGTACTTGCGGATATGACCTTATTTAGAGATAGGGCCTTTGCAAATGATGAAGTTAAGATGAGGCCATTAGAGTGTGTCCTAATCCATTATGATTGGTGTCCTTATAAAAAGGTGAAATATGGACATAGAGACACAGAGGGAGAATGCCAGGTGAAGGTGAAGGATTGGATGGATGCATGGACAAGCCAAGGAATGTCAAAGATTGCTAAAAAAAAAAAAACAAAAAACCTACCAGAGGCCAGGAAGAGACATGGAAGGTTTCCCCTACAAGTTTCAGAGGGATCATGACCCTGCCGACACCTTGATTTTAGACTTCTAGCCTCCACAACTGTGAGACAATAAATATCTGTTGTTTTAAGCCACCCAGTTTGTGGTACTTTGTTACAGCAGCCCTAGGAAACTAATACAATTCACCCTCTAACCCCATAGGAAGAAAAAGAAAGTATCCTCATTTTTAGATGAAGAACTGAAGTCCAGAGAGGTAAAGTTTATGGCTCAAGATCATTCAGCCAGAGGTGGATGAGCTGAGATTTGAATCCAGGCCTCTCTGAGCCCGATGTCTGCCCTCTCTTCGTTCCCTGTGTGACCTCTCAGGAGCAAAGATAAAAAAGGAGGTGGGGTTGGAACTGAGACTCATCACACCCGAGTCCCAGTGGAGGTGCCAGGTCAGAGTGATCTGACTATGAGCGCTCATTAAGTGAAAAGCAGTGAGCGTTTGAGAGTGACTTTTTAAAAAGAATCGGGTTTTATTTATAGTGACGTTCCAATCATTAATTTCAAAGGAAGAAAGCCCAAAGCAGAAACAGGTTCATTAAAAATTTGATGTTAGTAATTTAAATAAATTGGGTCTTTGCGTCTCGTTGCGGAAAATGAAATGTTAGTTCTACACCAGTTCTCAGCCCATTTCCCTGGTTGGCTCCCTCCCCTCACCTTAGCTTGCTTTCTTCTCCAAATGTTTACCTGACCTGCCCCTCCCACCCCCAACACTCACAAATGTACTCACATCGCAGTTTCTGCCTCCACTGTGGCCAGTAGTGCGGGATCGTGGGAAATGCCAAGGAAGACAGCACTGTGGGATCATGGGAAATGCCTAGGAAGCCAGTAGCATGGGATTGTGGGAAATGCCAAGGAAGCCAGCACTGTGGGATCATGGGAAATGCCAAGGTAGCCAACAGCATGGGACCATGGGAAATGCCAAGGAAGCCAGCACTATGGGATGGATCATGGGAAATGCCAAGGTATCCAGCAGCCCAAGGACTATTCTAAGCTAGGCTAATAGACAGGGTGACGGAAGTCAATCCTTTCATCTGGGTTATCTCACTTGTCAGAGGTAAAGAACGGGCCTGGAGGAGCTCTTCATCCCTTAAGATAATTCTCCCACAAAAACATAAGGGCAGGGGCCCTTTTTGTCTAGTTCATTGCTGTATTACCAGCACAGAGTGCAGTAGGCCCACAATATATTTTCATCGTATGAAGGAATTAATGCATCAATGGGTAACCCTTCCAAATGACTAATTGATGAACACTCAAATATGTCCCTACAAGTGTCACACACAGTGTTAGGCTCACAGGATACACCCAAGGACTGCATGGCCCTACAGTACAGTGGAAGGATAACATCTGCCATTTTTGAGCACCTACTCTGTGCTGGGCACTGTGCCAGCCACGCATCAGTTATTATCAGTAACCTCATCAACCACTAGATATTGTGGTACTGTCCTCCTTTCTCAGTTGAGGAAACTAAGGCTCAGAGAGCTCACATGACTCAAGGCCACAGAGTGAGACAGTGACAGCACCTGGCTTCAGACCAGATCAAGCTAGTACCAAAGTCTGCCCTTTCCCTCTACAACAAGCTATCTCCTCCTGGGAGGAGAGTAGAAGTGAGAGAGAAAACCTTCTTTCTGAGGGCTCTGAGATCAGCAAGGCTGGCAAAGAGGGTCCTGGAAGACAGCAATATGGGCTGGAAGAGGGTACTGCAAGCTCTCTAGAATCCAGGCTGGCCATCTCCACCTCTTCATCTTTATTCCTCATCACTGCCACCGCTACCCTCTTATTCCAGGCTCTCTGATCTCTTAGGTTATCTCTGGCCTCAGGGCCTTTGCACATGATATTTCCTCTGCCTGGAACACACTTTGACCTAGCTAATTCTTACTAATCTCTCAGGATTCAGCATAGACATCACCTCGTCCAAGAAGCCGGCTCTGACTACTCCCTGACTGGGTTTGTTCCCCTGCCTGGTCCCTATCTCATCATAACACTTAACATGCCTTTAATCGTATGCATCTCCCAATGGACTGGGAACTTAGATTCACTTGTGTGGTACTCACTGTATCCAGGCTTTACATACCTCCACTCACATAATGCTCACAGTGACCCCAGAGGAAGGTACTATTGTGAACCGCCTCTTACAAAGGAGGAAACTGAGGTACAGAGAGGTTAAGAGACTACCTCAAGGTCCCACAGGTAGTAAGCCATCAGGCTGGGATGTGAACCCAAGCACTGAGGCTCTCGGGTCTGTACTTTCCACCACCCTGCTCTGTGGACTCTCAGGGTTGGCCTCAATAAACCATCGCCAGATGAATTAATGGAGAGGTACTTGGATGGCTGTCTGGACACGGCTGTGACCACTTGTCCTTACCTTACGGGGAGGTGTGAAATGGTAGGAGGTGGGACCTTCTGGGCACAGGCAGTTCCAACTCTAGGAAGAAAGGCAGAGGGTAGGGGGAGCTGAGTCAGGTTGAACAAGTGACTCGGGCACAGAGGAGCTGCGCCCTCCCTTTCTCCCTCCTGATTGGCGGGTCATGATGCTCCCGAGCCCTCACCAAGACCATTTCCTCTGGATAATGAGTACACACTGGCAGCTGGCGTTATTGCTCTGGCTCAGGTGGCACACTGTATGTACATCTTATTCTCCAGCTCCCCATTTTCCCCTTGAAACGGTCAGTCCGATCAGAACTCAGGTTCTTGTCTCCCTACCTCGCTGCCTACTCCAGCACTAGTGACCCCTTCAACTCCCCCAAACCTTCTGGGCCAAAGTACAACTCTGGCTGCTGGGGCAGATACGCATGAAAGAAAGGACATCGGGTTTAATGAGCACCTACTCCGTGCCCCCGTCTGGGTCCTTTCCATGGTGTTTATTGGGAAGGACTGTGGCGTCTGAGATCAGAGCAACCAAACCTAAGAGATTAAAGTGATTTCCCTGGGGCACCTCGAGTGATGGGATGAACGCGTTACTGAACCAGGTTCGTTTTGCCCGACGCACAGCAAGCCAAAGCGCTGAGACGCCGGGGTTTGCAGCAAAGAGTGTTTATTCACAAAGCAGCCAAGCGAGGAGATGGGAGTACAAGTCTCAGATCGGCCTTCCCAAAGGCAAGGGGCTTAGGGTATTTGTGGGATAAAGACTAAAGAAGCAGTGTGGTCTGAGGCGTGGGGCGCTTGGGAAGCATGGGGAAAGGTGATTGGAAAAAGGTGCAGTAATCATCTGTCTGCTCAGGCGTAACTTAAGCTGCCGGCCTCCATTTTGAGGGTGCTTAGCACCATCTGAGGGTGGAGTTTGGGGCCCTCTGATATCAAAAGTCAACAAGCAGACACTTGCGCACGTCCAGTTAGAGCTAGTCTTAACTGGCTTAATTCGAACTAGACACAGGTTCCTGGAAAACAATTCAGGCAAACATCTTATTGTTCAGTGCCACTTGGAGGACATGCAAATCTTTTGTAGCAACAGTTAAAACGACCTTGATTGGTGAAGGCAGGATACAGGTGAAATGGATTTAACTGACGCTTACCCGCAGTTCAGACATACTTCCCATCCAGGGCTGCACATGAGAAAAGGCAGGAAACCTGGATGTCCAGGTATAAGTTGCGTGTGTGGCTCCTCCTAAATGTGTGACCCCTGCAAGTACTCAGGGGCCAGGCAACCTTCAGGGGCAGCCCTGCCCTACGGAAGAAAGGAGGTCTGGGGAGGAGGGTCACCCAGGGAGGGGGCTGCTCAGAGGCCAGGGGTCTGGGCTGGACACCTGCTCACGGGCTGCGTGTCTCTCCTGCTCACAGCTCTCCCCAGCCACACGTGTGGGAACCCCGGGCGGCTGCCCAACGGCGTCCAGCAGGGCTCAACCTTCAACCTCGGCGACAAGGTCCGCTACAGCTGCAACCCCGGCTTCTTCCTGGAGGGCCACGCCGTGCTTACTTGCCACGCTGGCTCTGAGAACAGTGCCACGTGGGACTTCCCGCTGCCTTCCTGCAGAGGTAGGTGGCCAGGGAGGGCCTGAGGGGTGGGCAGCAACTTGGAGGGGTGCTGCAACTTCCAATGGGACCCAGTCTCCGTCCACTCCAGCAGGAGGTGGGGTACCCATTATGGGGAGCCCATGTCTGGGGGCCACCAAGGGTCCTCAGGGTCCCCAGGTATTCTAGGGGCTTTTAGGCCTCACTGGACCTCCTGCTAGTCCTCAGGTGTGCACTCCCTCAACCTGCTTCCCCTGCATCAACAAATTTATTTTTAGTCGGTCTGCCCTTCCCTCCTGCCCTCCTATCTCCGAAGATACATCATTTCTCTTCCTGTTACCGATGTGTCTCCTGTGCACGTCTCTCTCCCAGCTGTTATCCTATCGATCTCACCCTGGCAGTTATTCTTCTCTCTTTTCTATAAATTCAACCTCTCTCCCTATATAATGGTGTCCTCCTCCCAGTCTTCAAATATGCTCAAAACCTCTTTACCCCAACACTGCCTCCCAGAAAAACCCAACTTCCTTCAGTGCTACATCGGTCTCAGCCTCCCAGCTAGGGTAACCAGTCTGGCCTTGTTTCTCTGGCACTTTCCCATTTCTTAGCTCCAAAAGTCCTACATCCTGGAAACCCCCTCAGTCCCGGGCAAACCGAGACAGTTGGTCACCCCCTTCCCAGCCTATTTCTTACTGGCCCTGCATAATAATCAAGCTTATTTCAAAAATAATTTCCCATGCCTCTTATCTGATGATAAAAATAGCACATGATCATTTGAAGTGAGCTTAGAAAATACAGAAGAGAATAAAGGAGAAACAAAATTTACCCATTTTAACCACGATTTTCATATATTCCCTTCCCATCTTCTTCCTCTTTTTTTAAAAATTGAAGTATAGTTGATTTACAGTGCTGTGTTAGTTTCAGGTATACAGCAACGTGATACAGATATACATATATATATTCTTTGCCAGATTATTTTCTGTTATAGATTATTACAAGATACTGAATATAGTTCTCTGTGCTATACACTAGGACCTTGTTATTTATCTATTTCATATACAATAGTATATAAAATATACTATTGTATATAAAATAGTATATTTAAAAATATACTATTTTATTTATAATAGTATATATATCTGTTAATCCCAAGCTCCTAATTTATCCTCCCCCTGCCCCTGGCTTCCCCTTTGGTAACCAAAAATTTGTTTTCTTTGTCTGTGAATCTGTTTCTGTTTTGTTAATAAGTTCATTTATATCATTTTTTTAAAGATTCTACATGTAAACAATGTATGGTATTTGTCTTCTCTGACTTACTTCACTTAGTGTGATCATCTTTAGGTCCATTCATGTTGCTGCAAGTGGCATTATTTCATTCTTTTTGATGGCTCAGTAATATTCCAGTGTGTGTGTGTGTGTGTGTGTGTGTGTGTGTGTGTGTGTGTGTGTATAATATCTTCTTTATCCATTCATTTGTTGATGCACATTTAGGTTGCTTCCATGTCTTGCCTATGGTAAATACTGCTGTTTTGAACATTGGGTGCATGTATCTTTTCAAGTTAGAGTTTTCCTCTTTTCTGGATATATGCCCAAGAGCAGGATTGCTGGATCATATGGCAACTCTATTTTTAGTTTTTTAAGGAACCTCCATACTGTTCTCCTTAGTGGCTGCACCAATGTACATTCCCACCAACAGTGCAGGAGGGTTCCCTTATCTCCACATTTCCCTCCTCTCCAGCATTTATTATTTGTAGACTTTTTGCTAATGGCCATTCTGATTGGTGTGAGGTGATACCTCACTATAGTTTTGATTTGCAGTTCTCTAATAATTAGTGATGTTGAGCATCTTTTCATGTGCCTGTCGGCCATCTGTATGTCTTCTTTGGAAAATGCCTATTTAGGTCTTCTGCCCATTTTTTGATTGGGTTGTGTTTCTGATATTGAGCTGTTTGTGTATTTTGGAATTTAAGCCCATGTTGGTCACATTGTTTGCAAATATTTTCTCCCATTCTGTAGGTTGTCTTTTCATTTTGTTGATGGTTTCCTATAAGTTTGATTAGGTCCCATATGTTTACTTTTGCTTTTATTTCTTTTGTCTTGGTAGACTGAGAGAAGAAAACATTGGTACAATTTATATCTGAGAACGTTTGCCTATGTTCTCTTCTAGTTTTACAGTGTCATGTCTTCTATTTAAGTTTCTAAGCCATTTTGAGTTTATTTTTGTGTGTGGTGTGAAGGAGTGTTCTAACTTCATTGATTTACATGTGGCTGTTCAGCTTTCCCAACACCATTTGCTGAAGAGACTGTTCTCCATTGTATGTTCTTGCCTCTTTTGTTGAAGATTAATTGACTGTAGGCATGTGGGTTTATTTCTGGGGTCTCTATTCTGTTCCATTGATCCATACGTCTGTTTTTGTGTGCAATACCATACTGTTTTGATTACTATAGCTTTATAGTGTTGTCTGAAGTCTGGGAGGGTTATGCCTCCAGCTTTGTCTAATACACATTGCATACATGCATATATTGTGAATATATATATGATTGAGATTATAATACATGTAGATATTTTTAACCACCTTATACAAACTGTGACATCATGAGAAGGGTTTCCTCAGGCCACCAACAATGCCTAGCATCTTGAAAGCTCCACCCAGACTTGTCTCTCCTCATCTCCCACTTACTTCCCTGCAAACTGGCCTTTGCCGCAAATATTTTGCATCACGTTGCCAAGTCAGACAGGAATTGTTTTGGCCCTTATATTTCTTGATGTCTCAACAGGCTTTTGCATTCTTGACCACTCTTTCCTTCTTGAAACCCTCATCTTGAAATCCCATGGATCTCCGAACACCCAGGTATAAGTCTAGAAGGATTGTTTCAAGGAGTTGAGAAGTGATTGGAACAAGTAGCTCTCCTTGGGCTTTAGTTTAGAGGAAGATTTTCTGTAATTACTATCAGAAGACTAGCTCGAGGAGAAGCAGCTCCCTTCTTCCACCATATGCTCACACCCATTTTACTGTCTACACGAGTGATGGAAAATACTTGGCACATAGATCCCTTTCTCTTCTACCATTCCCATGGGAGGCATAATTAATTGATCATAGCACCCTTCCTGCTTGAGTCCAGAGGCAGCTGTGAATTCCTTTCAAACAGGCAAGCCACAAGCAATCAATCTGAGTTGCCACTTGACTCCGTGTTTGTTTAGCCCTCCGCAGCCAATAGAATTGGCCTCAGCCTTGTTGGTCCTTTTTGATGGAGCCTGGGGAAACTAGTCTCCTTTCTCGCCTTCCTAAGTCCCCTCCTCTCAGGCCCCCTTTCTAACATGGGATAACTTGGGACATGTCTCTCTTCCTGTGATTGATACCGGGAATGTCCAAACCAATCAGGTGAGACCTTGGCCCCTACACACAAGTGTGTGGCCCTGAGTGGCCTAACTGTGGTCTGAATCTGCTGTTTCCAATCTTCCTGGTAGCATCTCTACCCACTCCCTACCCAGAGGATGTCACGGTTTAACACTCTGATCTTCTAAGGAGAGGCATTGAAGTTGTGACATGGTAATAGAATGTGAAACATGATAGTAAATGAAATTAAGTACTTAAGCTGTGAAACGGAAAACACAGTTCTCGTTCTTTTTACAGAACTATAAATATCACACTTTTTTAATCAATATGGAAACTAAAGACAAATGTAGCCCATATATCAGAGGCAGAGGAGCTATCACCCTGTCCTCTGAAGTACAGTTCACATCGGTATCCCATCTTAATGAGGTGGAAATCTACAATCCCTCCAAGTATTTTCAGGAATCTTTGTCAGCTCTAGCTTCCTTTGAACCTTTAACTCACTGCCGTGCCTCACCCCTCTTGGTTCTGCTCTGCCAACCTAGGTTGAAAACTTGGCCCATTTTTTCCTGACCCCCGCCCCAAAACAAAAACCAAACCATTAACAAAGGTGTTTGCAGGCAGCACAGCCTTTGTTGGAGGTTTGTGGCAATGCAGGGACTTCACATCTCAACAATGCAAGTGGCTTGAAATGAAAATTGGAGCAGTCAGGAACCCCAGAGCCTTTCGGCCCCTCCCCCTGGAAGCTTCTCCCTGGCTTCTGGAAGCTTCTCCCTGGCTTCTGTCTTGGCAAAGCCCCGGCTTCCCTGTGATGTGCGTTGCCCCCTCTCGTCTCACTCCAGCCTCCTCCACTTTGCTGCCTCTCGACCTCGGCCCCGTCTCAGGACTTCTGTCAACTTCTTAGGCACAAGAGCCCGGTTGCCCTTGGCTTTGCCATCTCCTTACAGGCTGATGTCTCCCTCCCCGACCCAAGCTCTTGAGGTATAGGGTGATATTGTCTCTAACATAGAGAGCTTTCACTTGGAAGAAACCCTGGGGCTGGCTGTTAAAATATCTTTTTTGTTAACCCACTAGTCAAAGATAAGATGAGGGCTGCCTCATGGAGGGCTTCCTTTGCCAGGTCAGACCATGGCCCCGCAGTGCAGGGTCTGTGTGTCCTGGCATGGGGGCAGTGAGGGCTGGCCTTTCAGTGGGCGGAGTGGGCTGGGGTGACAGTTCTCCCCCAGTGTTCACATCACAGCAATAATTCATGGACGTGCAGAGCCTTTGGGGGCCACAGCTCTCTCCCAAGTTGCTCCTGATTCTCTCTCAACCTCTCAGATGACGATGATTCTTTCTTTCCCCACTGACTCGTCTCCTCCTCTTTCCCCTTAAAGCCAGAGGGCCCAGCATGGCCCCTTCTCTGGGAACTTCTTGCCTCTCTTGGAACTTCTCATCCACTCCGAGGCTTCTACTGTTGCTTGGGGACGACTCTTCAGTCTCTACCTCCAACCCTCCCTCTGTCCTGAGCTTCAGGCCCACAATGATATCAGACTCACCTGAAGCCCTCCCTGGAGGGTGCTTCAAATGCAGCACGCCCAGAACCTAAGTCTTTCTATTTTCCCATACCTGCTCTTTTTGTTGCCTTCCCCAGCTCGGTGAAGAGTGTCACCATCCAAGGTGGCCAAGCCAGACACCACAGTGGCATCTTTACGCTCCTCACCCTACTTGCCGCCTGCACCCTTAGTCACCGCGACCTGGCAAATCCGCCTCTGCACTGACACTCCCCTCCGCGCCTTTACCGCTCTTCAGGGGTGATGGTCCCAGGCCCTCTCAGCTCTCACCTGTCTCACTGCAGAGCATCTCCAGTCACCCCACCACACACATCCCAATTCATTCTCCACTGCAGGAGTGAACTTCCTAAGACACAGGTCTGACAGCATCACACGTTGCTCAGACTTCCGCCAGTGACTCTTTATCACTGACAGGGTCAAGTTCAGATTCCTTAGCATGGAGCACAGGGCCCTTCCGGAAGGAGTCCGAGGCTGACTTTTCTAAGTCCTCTCTAAGTAGCTTGCAATTAGCCACACCAAAAATGCTCCCTTGCAGAATGCACACACCGAGGAAGCCAGCCGAGCGTGTGAAATCTTGCTTTCAGAAGGACTTCAAGCCCCGGAGACTCCCCGGGGCCTGAGGGCCCCGAGACAAAGCTCTGCTCAAAACTGGGAGGGACCAAAATGCTGTCCCACTCTCTGAGGCCCCAGGGCCCTCCACTGCCTGCGATTCGGGTCCATTTCTCTGTTCTAATTCACCACGTGCTGCAAGAAGAGCATGAGAAGCATCCTCGATAATGTCTGTGATTTTCGGAAAGTGATTTTCCAAACTGCTCTTCCTTAGTAGGCTGAGCTGAAAGGAACAGAGAAGGGTGGTCCTCGTGTGCCTCGTGGTACCAGGAGCTGTGGTCATGCCAGGATTAATGGGTTCAGACTCAGGGAGGATTAAAGCCTCTTGGCCTTTCTTTCTCTCGTGTAGAACTCTCAAGGGCTGGCATCTGTAAGTGGATAAACCTCATCCACTGGGCAGTGATCCGTAAATACTGTCCGTAAATACTTGCTGAGTGAACCGATGGCTGGATGTGTCTAATTCACCATCAGGATTACGTAGGCATACGAGTCTGAAAGGGAAATTACTGGCCTGGGTTCGCCAACCTGCCCGGCAGCTCGGAGTGACACGAGCTCTTTGAGTCCCAGGCTTCACAGAGCAGTTTGGAGGGTGGTGCCTCTGCCTCAAACAGGAAATGCCACCTGCCTGGCTGAAAGGTGAGCTCAGTCTGGAGACACAGCCCAGACCAAGAGGGAATGGGGGCCATCTAAGGTCTGGGGGAAGAGCAGGTGCAAGTCTCACCTCGAAGGAGGCCCAGCCCAAGGCTCCTAGTCCGTCAAGGCTTGGCCCATGTGGCAGAGGGAAGGAGGCAAGGTCTCCCTTCACTTTGTGTCACTTTCGGCACCTTTTCAAAGGCAGAAGTCCCTGGGAGCCCTGAACCTTGTGGAACCTCTTTGATCCATAGGAAGGGAGACCATGTGGATTTCAGCAACAGGCGCCTGACTTGTGAGGGACATTGGCCCTAGATCAAAGAGGGCCGCATGGGGAAGGAACCAGGTTCAGATGCTCTGAGTGCTGAGAGGCAGGTGGTAGAGAGAAAGCAGCCTGAACAAGAAAGACTTTGCCCCTGAGGTGCAAGCCCAACACTGCAGGCTGCCCCCAAAGCCAGGGAGACAGGGATTTGGTCTGCAGCAGCTTGGGCGGCCAGTGCCCAGATGCGTTCCAAATTTTTTGGCCCCAGGGAGAGGAACCTGTGAAATCTGAGACAGAAGCAGCGTCAGGCATGGAAAGAGCTTGGATTCAAACCAGCCTACATTCAACCCTAGCTATGCCAGCTCAGAGCTCTGGGTCACCGGCTAAACCCTTCTGAGTTTTAAAGCAGGGACATGAGTAGTGGCCTTAAAGGGCGATTGCTTACTTGTTCATTCACTCAGGATTTAACACCTTTTGGTTGAGTACCTACTATGTGCCAGCCAGTCACTGACTGAGTCCTTATTTATTAACTGCCTTATTTATTAAGTGCCAGACATTGTTCTAGATGCAGAGAATTGCAGTGATGAATAAGTCAGACCAAGTTCCATGATCTCACGGCGTTTACGTTTTACCATCCTCAGGCAGAAAACAGGCAAAAAAATCAAATAAACAAATTTCAGATTATAAGCAACTGTGAGGGAAATCAAGTAACTAGTAACAAGGAAGGCTGCTTTAGAGGGAGCTGTCAGGAGGGGACTCTCTGAGGAGGTGGCATTTGAACTGAGTCCTGAATGACAAGAAGGATCCTGTTTTGTGATGACCTGGGGAAGGGCGTTCCCAACAAAAGGAACAGCAGGTGTAAAGGCCCTGAGGTGGGAGAGAGCTTGTTAGAGGAACAAAATACAGACCCACAGCGGGCAACGGAGAGTTGGTGGGGCGGAGGCGAGGGGAGCGGGTGTGGGTTTGGTTCTAAATTCAGGAGGGAGCCAGGAAAGGCTTTTCAGCATTTTCTAAAATGATCACCCTGGGTGCTAGAAGGGAGAGGGATTGTAGCTGGCAAGAGGCGCAACTGGGAGGCCAGTTAGGAGGCAGCTATTGCAGGTGTGCAGGCTGGAGACGATGCATCTCGGTCAAGGGTGGCCGTGGTAGAGGTGGAGGGGAGGGGGTAAATTGGGGCCGTGGTTTAGGGGCACAGCCAACAGCCTTGCTGATGGGGAAGGCATGTAGGTGCTGATGGAACAAAGGGACAGGGTTGACTCCTAGGCTCCTTCTGGAGTGCTGGCAGGGTGGCGATGCCAGTGACCAAGATGGGGACAACCGGGACAGGGGGTAGGAAGTGTGTGCCCTAAATACAGTCAAGAGAGCTCATTTTGTCCAGGTCAAGTTTGAGATGCCTGTGAGATCTCCAAGTAGGGGGTATCAGTTCTGTGGCTGGGGGCAGTTCCAAGCTAGAAAGAGATCGGGAGAGGGATGAGAGACCCTACATGGCAATGGAGATAGCCAGGAGGGTCTGGGGACTGCATGCTGGGCCCCCTTGTGCTGTTCAAATTATACAACATACAGAAAGCACCAAATACCATGCCAGACAGTGTGGACCTTGAGTGATTCTAAGCACAGGGACTTGGCATGGCCCATGGCTCCCAGAGGGCATTCCTAACTACGGGGTCCCTCTACTACCGCTGGTGTCACTAGTCCTTCTCCTGTCGCCTTTGCCATCACTACTGTTACTGTTAACAGAACCATGCAGAACATGGGCTCTGGAGTCCGGTCGCCTGGATTCAAATCCTGGCCTTGGCGCTCACACCCGCAAGCTGAGTGATTGTGGGTGTGAGTGCCCTTCTCCGTGCCCTGGTTTTCTCACATGTGAATTATAATAACAATAGTACTTAACTCAGAAGGTGAAGTGAGGCTCACGTTGATCAGTGCTCCACTCGCAGCAGAGGGCCGTATTCACAGTAATGACTCAATGACAGTTAGCTGTCGTGATTCTCACAGCCACGGCCATCACTGGCCGGCATTTATCAAGCACTAACTATATGCCAGACCTTGTGTTATCTAATTTAATCCTTACAGAAACCCCAGGAGGTTAAGATCTTACAGCGAGGGAACTGAGACCTGGTGAGGTGAGGTACTTTGCCTGTGGTCGCACAGCTGCCCAAGTCCACGTGCCTACCAGCCACGATCTTGGCCACCCCCATCTACTGTAGACAAGGACGATGGCCTGTGACCCATGGCAAGAGACTCATGGTGGCACCATTACTTCCAGAGCTCCTGCAGTTTGGTCCGGGACCCAACAACTTGGTCCCCTCATAGGTACACCCCCTGCACGGGTCCACCAGGCCAGGGACTGCCCCGTGTGCTGTGGTTTCCCTTTGACCGTCCTCTTTAACTTGTACCAGGAGCTCTTTAGGAGAGAAGCCCCAGGGAAAGGGCCTGAGGTGGTTCTGCTGGGTAGATGCCACTTTGGGGTGGAGGCCAGGGTCTGGAGGACCAGGGTCTCTTATGAAGAAACCTGACCCAAGACTCACCCACCTCTACCTGAGCGTGGGTGGCGGGGTCCTAGCTGTGGAGACTGCACAAAGCCTCTGCCTCAGGCCCCTCAGGCAGAGAAAAGGGGGAGTGGGAAGAGGCTTCTCCCACCTGGAAAACCCCCCTCCAGGATCTGGGGCTTCCAGAAGCCTGTGTCAAGACTGGCATTGCAGTGAACAAGGCCTGAGAGGCAGAGAAATAGGTGGATAATGGCGTGGGTCTGGAGTCAGAGAGTTATAGATTTGAATCCTGGCTCCAACATTTAGTAGCCAGGTGACCGTGGGCAAGTTTTAAAAACTCTCTGAGCTTCAGTTTCCTCATCTGTAAAATGTGGGTGACATAACACCTATCTCTTTGAGCAGTTTGAGGATTAAATGAGAAAATGCAGGTACAGCATTTAACACAATGCCTGGCCTGTAATGAAAGTGCAACAAAGAAGAGGTACAGAGCCGAATACCATGTCCTGTTTACGTTCATCCTCTCAGAAGGTCACCTCGGGGGAAGTATCTATGAAGAATTCTGGGGGTGGCGGAAATAGCGGTGCTTTCGGGCAATTGGCAATTTCTTAATTTTAAGAAGGGGTGTCCTTGATAAAGCCAAGGATAAAGGGGCAGAATCCTGAGGCCCCAGAAGAGGGGACTGATGAGGTTGAGCAGGGACACGGAGCTGCACAGTACAAGGAAAGGGGGAACACTGCTGGTGGGTTTGGGGCAATGATGCCCTGGCTCTCTCAGCCTTGCACTTGAGTTGTAAGATGGTAGCTTCTCCCCAGTAGGGGGCTAATTGGAATTTTCCTTTCTTCAGAGGCTGAGTAGCCCTGGGGAGGGAGGATATGGGTAGAACCCCAATGCCAAGGGCCCCAAAGCTTCTAGGCATCCAAGATTGTGCCCTGGAATTGGCCTGAAGTGGTGGGGTGGGGTGGGGAGGAATACAATGTAGTTTCCTCCATTCCTACCTGAAATTTGTGAGTCACTGGAGAGTTAACAGACATCAAAGGGAGCTGAGGGATAGTTCTCTAAAATTATAGTTAATTGAGGAAATTTCAGTGGAACTTAAAGACAGTCATAAATAAAGTCATAAACTTGGAAAGGCAACTATCAGCATAACACACCTGCACCCTAGAATATACATGACTTAATAGCAATGTAGAATGCCCATCACCACAGAAGGAAAAAGTGTAAATTAATATTTTAGGAGTGTGGTGTCAGCTGAAGGTTATATTTTATGACTCTGAAGTTGTAACCATGAAATATGATACCTTGTTTAAAGTGTGAGAAAACCTCCAAACAACTTTTACAGCATCTTCAATCAAAACAGAATGGTGCAGGAACAAGGGTTTCAAAGGAGCCTAAGAGGCAGGGAAGACTCCAATGGCAAAGGCGCCATCTTCAGAGTAGACAGGTGCCTCTGGCTAGAGGGTCTTAAGCTCTGAGTGCTTGGTTCCAGCGTCATTGACTAAAATTGGGAAGTTTGACTGTCTCAGGATGGCTTACCAAACTGCTATCAAGCAGGGAGTGTTACTGAGCCAAACCTGGGTCTGCTCGCCTGACGCACAGCAGAGCCAAACTGCTGACACAGGATTGTGGTGAAGGAAAGTACAGCGTTTATTGCAAGACCAAGCAAAGAGAATGGTCAGCTCATGTTTAAAAGACCCGAACTCCCTGATGGCTTTCACAGAAGGGTTTTTAAAAGCAAGGTGAGGGAGAGGGTCACAGGTGCCTGATCAGCTCATGGATATTTCTTCTGATTGGTTGGTGGTGAGGTGATTGGGAGTCAACATCATCAACCTTCTGGTTCCAACAGATATGGGGTCTACATGCTGGTGGTCAGCATGCAGTTAACTTCTTTCACCTGGTGGGGGTTTTAGTCTTTGCAAAACAACACAAGGATATGGCTCAGGATATTGTCTATAGCCCTTGAGGAGGAACTAAAGGCCCTTGACTTTGTTTTATGGCCAAATTATTGTTATTTTGTCTTGCTTGACTCTTTTCCTTTTTTTCTGCATTTTTTCACTTTTCTAATTAAATGTACTCTTTGGAATTCAGGGAAGGCCTAGGACACTAAACCTTTTTCTTTTTTTTTAAACATCTTTATTGAAGTATAATTGCTTTACAATGGTGTGTTAGTTTCTGCTTTATAACAAAATGAACCAGCTATACATATACATATATCCCCATATCTCCTCCCTCTTGCATCTCCCTCCCACCCTCCATATCCCACCCCTCTAGGTGGAGGTCACAAAGCACAGAGCTGATCTCCCTGTGCTATGCGGCTGCTTCCCACTACATATCTATTTTACATTTGGTAGTGTATATATGTCCATGCTGCTCTCTCACTTCATCCCAGCTTACCCTTCCCCCTCCTTATGTCCTCAAGTCCATTCTCTGTCTGTGTCTTTATTCCTGTCCTGCCCCTAGGTTCTTAAATCATTTTTTTTGGTTTTATATTCCATATATATGTGTTAGCTTATGGTATTTTTCTCTTTCTGACTTACTTCACTCTGTATGACAGACTCTAGGTCCATCCACCTCATTACAAACAACTTAATTTCATTTCTTTTTATGGCTGAGTAATATCCCATTGTATATATGTGCCACATCTTCTTTATCCATTCATCTGTCAATGGACATTTAGGTTGCTTCCATGTCGTGGATATTGTAAACAGAGGTGCAATGAACATTGTGGTACATGACTCTTTTTGAATTATGGTTTTCTCAAGGTATATGCCCAGTAGTGGGATTGCTGGGTCATATGGTAGTTCTATTTTTAGTTTTTTGAGGGACCTCCATACTGTTCTCCACAGTGGCTGTATCAATTACATTCCCACCAACAGTTCAAGAGGGTTCTCTTTCCTCCACACCCTCTCCAGCATTTATTGTTTGTAGATTTTTTTGATGATGGTCATTCAGACCAGTGTGAGGTGATACCTCATTGTAGTTTTGATTTGCATTTCTCTAATGATTAGTGATGTTAAGCATCCTTTCATGTGTTTCTTGGCAATCCTATATCTTCTTTGGAGAAATGTCTATTTAGGTCTTCTGCCCATTTTTGGATTGGGTTGTTTGTTTTTTTGATATTGAGCTGCATGAGCTGCTTGTAAATTTTGGAGATTAATCCTTTGTCAGTTGCTTTGTTTGCAAATATTTTCTCCCATTCTGAGGGTTGTCTTTTTGTCTTGTTTACAGTTTCCTTTGCTGTGCAGAAGCTTTTGTTTCATCAGGTCCCATTTTTAATTTTTTTTTAAATTTCCATTTCTCTAGGAGGTAGGTCAAAAAGGATCTTGCTCTGATTTATGTCATGGAGTGTTCTGCCTATGTTTTCCTCTAAGAGTTTTATAGTGTCTGGCATTACATTTACGTCTTTAATCCATTTTGAGTTTATTTTTGTGTATGGTGTTAGGGAGTGTACTAATTTCATTCTTTTACATGTAGCTGTCCAGTTTTCCCAGCACCACTTATTGAAGAGGCTGTCTTTTCTTCATTGTATATTCTTCCCTCCTTTATCAAAGGTAAGGTGACCATATATGTGTGGGTTTATCTCTGGGCTTTCTATCCTATTCCATAGATCTATATTTCTGTTTTTGTGCCAGTACCATACTGTCTTGATTAACTGTAGCTTTGTGGTATAGTCTGAAGTCCGGGAGCCTGATTCCTCCAGTTCCGTTTTTCTTTCTCAAGATTGCTTTGGCTATTCGGGATCTTTTGTGTTTCCATACAAATTGTGAAATGTTTTGTTCTAGTTCTGTGAAAAATGCCATTGGCAGTTTGATAGGGATGGCGTTGAATCTGTAGATTGCTTTGGGTAGTAGAGTCATTTTCACAATGTTGATTCTTCCAATCCAAGAATATGGTCTATGTCCCCATCCGGTTTAATCATCTTTAATTTCTTTCATCAGTGTCTTATAGTTTTCTTAATACAGGTCTTTTGTCTCCTTAGGTAGGTTTATTCCTAGGTATTTTATTCTTTTTGTTGCAGTGGTAAATGGGAGTGTTTTCTTAATTTCTCTTTCAGATTTTTCATTATTTGTGTATTGGAATGCAAGAGATTTCTGTGCATTAATTTTGTATCCTGCTACTTTGCCAAATTCATTGATTAGCTCTAGTAGTATTCTGGTAGCATCTTTAGGATTCTCTATGTATAGTAGCATGTCATTTGCAAACAGTGACGTTATTACTTCTTCTTTTCCAATTTGGATTCCTCTTATTCTTCTCTGATTGCTATGGATAAAACTTCCAAAACTATGTTGAATAATAGTGGTGAGAATGGACAACTTTGTCTTTTTCCTGATCCTAGAGGAAATGGTTTCAGGTTTTCACCATTGAGAATGATGTTGGCTGTGGGTTTGTCATATATGGCCTTACTATGTTGAGGTAAGTTCCCTCTATGCCTACTTTCTGGAAGGTTTTTATCATAAATGGGTGTTGAAGTTTGTCAAAAAGCTTTTTCTGCATCTATTGAGAAGATCATATGGTTTTTCTCCTTCAATTTGTTAGTATTGTTTATCACATTGATTGATATGCATATATTGAAGAATCCTTGCATTCCTGGGGTAAACTCCAGTTGATCATGGTGTATGATCCTTTTAATGTGCTGTTGGATTCTGTTTACTAGTATTTTGTTGAGGTTTTGCATCTATGTTCATCAGTGATATTGACCTGTAGTTTTCTTTCTTTGTGACTTCTTTGTCTGATTTTGGTATCGTGGTGGAGGCTGATACCAAAGGAGGCTGATGGTGGAGGCTAAAAATTTTTTAGAAGCAAAAGGTGGGGGATACTGGGGGTGGGAGGGGAAGGGTCTGTCCCTGGGAATATCCAACTGGATCCGCTTGGTTTCAAGAAGTGTGATGTAATGGAGGAGACCACAGTCCTGGTCCAGAGATTCTCAGCTGGAATCCTGAGTTGGCCACGTAGTGCATCACCTTCTGAAAGTTACCTTCTAAACCTTTCTGAGCTTCAGTTTCCTGTATCATTTATTTGTTCAACAGATATTTATCGGGTGCCTGCTATACACTAGGAAATGTGGTAGCTGCTGGGGACAGAACAGACATGGCCTCTGCCCTCATGGAGTTTACTGTCTAGATATTAAATAAATTACTAAGTTGATCAATTGATTATGGGAAGGTATGTGGTGCTCTAAAAGTATATGATGCAGAGAAGGGGTATTCTGTTTCTGGAACGATCCTTGAGAAGCGACACTTAGACTGGGACCTAAAGGCTAAGGAGGGGCCAGCCAGGCCCAAGGAGGTAGGGAAGAAGTTTTCAGAAAGAGAAAGTAGCCCTCTCAAAGGTCCTTGGGCAGAGAGATGCTTGGTGCAACAGAAGAGCTGGGAGGAGGCCGGTGTGGTTACAGAAAGTGGGCAGGTAGAGGCTGGTATGAGGTGAGGCCCTATGAGGTCCTTGTCAGCCCCTGGATAGGATATTCTGAGTGACAGTGGAGTTGTCGAAGGTCCCTGCAGAAGGGCGTGGCATCATCAGGTCTGTACTGTTTGGGATCAGTCAGGCTTCTGTGTGAGGAATGGGTGTGCTGGGGTGGGAGGGATGCTTAGACACAGGAGGGAGACTTCATGGCTGGGCTTGGACCACGATGTGGCTTAGGGTAGAGCAGATGCAGTGAAGACAGGAGACCGAATCTAGAGCCACTTAGGACAGACAGGCTTTGATCACTGTTGGGTGTGGGGTGCAGGAGGGGTTGAGGATGTCCCCCAGCTCTGGCATGAGGCGTGGGGTGAATAGTGCTGACACCCTCCGTCCAAGACAGGAAACTGGAAGAAGGCTGAGTGTCATGGGAGGAGAGGATGAGGACGGTCTTGGTCAGGGTGTGTTGGGAACGACATAAGATGGATACCTAGAAGGGTGTCTAGGACCAGGAACCAGGCAGGAGGCTGAGGAGTCGTTCTCTCTCCCCTAAGACCTACTTCCCCTCCAGCCTTCCTTGCTGCTGCGTCGTCATCTGGATGCGCAGACCATGCGGACCACGGGCCTGTTGGAGACCCCTGCACATATCGTGGCAGTGGTGCTGGTCAGGGTCCCTGTGCTGCTGACACGGCCCCCTCGCCTTTCCACTGAGGCCTCCCCTCTGCCCTCCACCTGGATGCTCCTTCTCAGCCTCCTTTCTGGAGCCTCTGCTTCTGCCTGCTGCACATTAAATGTCTTCTGTCCCTGGCCTTCTTCACTCCCGTGCAGCCAGCTCCCTCTTCATCCTGCCCGCTCCTGGCCTCTTGGTTTCTAGGCTCCAGGTCCTCTCTGCTGTGCTCCAGGCCCACCTGCCTATCCCTCTTTTTTTTTTTTTTTTTTCAGTACGCAGGCCTCTCACTGTTGTGGCCTCTCCCGTTGCGGAGTACAGGCTCCGGACGCGCAGGCTCAGCGGCCATGGTTCACGGGCCCAGCCGCTCTGCGGCATGTGGGACCCTCCCAGACCGGGGCACGAACACGTGTCCCCCGCATCGGCAGGCGGACTCTCAACCACTGCGCCACCAGGGAAGCCCTGCCTATCCCTCTTGCACTCACATTCGGCGTGGGGGCAGGGAAGGGGTCATCACTGCCCCACATCACTGTCATCATCAGCACTGGTACCCTGTTAGAGACCCCAGCATGCTCTTTGCCTCCTCCCCTTCTTCACAGCCCACTCCTGGGTGGTGGAAGCCACATCCTCTTGCTTCTCCCCCAGCCTCGTTCTTGAATCTCTTCTGTTCCTCCTCTTCCCTCCCACGGCCACGGGTTCAGGCTCTGACGTCGGGCACAGCCTCTTCACCATATTCTCCTCACTGCTGTCTCCCCACTGGGCACACTCGCCACCCCCCAACCACAGCATCCATCCATCACGTGGGGACCAGAGTCATCTTTCTAAAGCAGGCCTGGGCTTTCACCCACTGCTGACAAACTGGCAAGTCTACCCAGCACCTGCAAGGTAGAATCCACCCCTTTAGCAAGACCACCAAGGCCTTTCTGAGCTGACCGCTACCTTCCTTGCCATGTCCACCCCACCACACACCTCTGCATCCTGCACCTTCATCTGGAGGAAAACCGACCACTCCCCAAGCACACCACACCCATTCGGATCCCCTAACCTCCAGATGCCCTGCTTCCTCTGCTGGGAACCCCTTACTTTTCTCTCCCTCCAGCACACGCCTACTCCTTTTTCAAGGTCCAGGTTAAGTGTGTCTTCTTTGACCATGATTCTCCTAACCTTCAGTGGAGCCAAGATGAAGCCACTGCGGCTAGGGGTATAGACCCTTCCACCTGCTGTAGACAGGGCCATTGTGGGACTACTGGGGCGGGCAGGCCCAGTGCTTGCTGGGAGTGACATTGACAAATCTCCCGCTTGCTGGCTGGCTCCTGTAGCTTATCTCCCTGGTAATGGTCACGGTGAAGTTATTTACATCAGAAGGAGACAAACCCTGCCTTGAATGTCAAACTTCATAGGCTCCTGCCAGAGAGATACCCAGGGTGGAAATACCGCGTGATTTGATGAAACAAACAAATAGCACCAGCAAACTAGATTTAAAGCTAGGCAAGGCAGTCTGCCTACCTTCCCTCCCTCCCTCCTGCCTTCAAGGGGCCTGGGCACCTGGATTGGAGGCAGTGAAAGAGAAAGGGAGGAGGAGGAGGAGGAGAATAGAACCGCAGCTCCTTTCCTTGGCATCCGAGGCCCTTCACAGCACAGCCCTTGCCTTCCCTCCCAGCCCAGCTCCACCATTTCTGCCTTGCTCTTTGAGTTCACACAATCCTGACTGAGTCCCTAAATGACACTCTCAACCCTGCACTGCCTTGATCTTGCCTTTCCTCTGCCCAGGACACCCTTTCGCCTGACCCTACCAGGCAGTCAGCCCTCAGTTGAAGTGGATCCTGTCAGCTCAGCATTCAAAATGCATTCAGTCACTGACTCCCTCTCACTGGTACCAGCTGGTCCAGGCCACCACCACCTCTCTCCTGAATCATCACCGTAGCCTCTACAAGCGCCTTGCCTCTGCTGTCTTCCTCTTTGGTCTGTTGTCTGCATAGCACCTCAAGACATCCTGTTAATACACCAATCAGATCACGTCATCTGCTCAGAACCATCCGCTGGCTTCTCATCTCACTCAAGTTAAAGCCCAAGCCCTAACAGTAGCCTCAAAGGTCCTCCATGGGGCCTTGTCCCTGCCTCTCCTTCTCACTCCAGTGCCCCGGGCCCTCGGGTCTCTTGATGCTCTTCAACAGTGCCAGGCCTCTGCACACCATGGCCTTTGCATTTGCTGTTCCATCTGGAAGGCTCTTCCCCCAGATAACCATCTGGCTTTCCCTCTCCCTCCTCCAGGTCTTGGCTCAGATGTCAGCTTCTCAGTGAGCCTTCCCTGACCACCTTTCTGCAATGTCCATACCCCCACTTCCAGTGCAGAATACTCCCCATCCTCCTTCTGCATTTATCACCACCTCACTTACCATAGGGTTTCCTTATTTATCTTGGGTATTGTCTGTTTCCCTCTGACTGGAATGTAAGCTCCATTAGGGTAGGGATTTTCTTTTTTCTTTCTTTTTTTTTTTTTTTTTTTTTTTTTTTGCGGTACGCGGGCCTCTCACTGTTGTGGCCTTTCCCGTGGCGAAGCACAGGCTCCGGACGCACAGGCTCAGCGGCCATTACTCACGGGCCCAGCCGCTCCGCGCCATGTGGGATCTTCCCGGACCGGGGCACGAACCCGTGTCCCCTGCATCGGCAGGCGCATTCTCAACCACTGTGCCACCAGGGAAGCCCTCTTTTGTTTTATTTGCCGACGAATCCCTAGCACCTAGAAAAGTGCCTGACACATAATAGGCACTCAGTAAACATTTGTTGAGTGAATGAATGTTTCAACGCAAGTGTTGCCTCCTGTGTGAAGCCTTCCCTAAGTCCCATCTGCTATCACTGTGCCTCGACACCTCGGTTATAACAATTCCGGGGAGCCACTGTGTGGGAGAAACACTAGGGGCCAGGATGAAATCAAGCTTTTCATGATGTAGTGCTGGTCCTGGCCCAGGGTCTGGCACACAGTAGGTGCTCACTTAATGAGTGTGGGAGGGAAACATTCATGAGTACCTACTGAGTGAGGCGCCTTCATTTCTGTGCTCATACATACCAAGGAGCTGACATTTAGAAATGGGCTCATTCTCTTGAAATAGACCGTGACCCTGTAGAACGACATTCGTAAGAATAGTTCCGGGCCACTGAATAAACTCACTTTTATCTCCATCCCACACTGCTTCCGTTTATCCAACTGTCAGCTCCATCTCTCCACCGGGACATCCCCTGCACACACTCAGCCCTGGTGTCCAAAACTGAGCCCTGGTTGCCTTCCACACCACAAGGTGCCCCCCTCCTGGGTTCCCTGCTGCAGGAAGCGGCACCTTTCATCCATCCAGATGCTCGTAGCTGAAGCCTGGAATTCATCCCTCCAAACCACTAGTCCTGTAGATTCTACTTCCTAACTATCTCTCAATCAGGCCCCCGCCCCCGCCATCCCAGGGCCTCAGCTCAGATCACATCTGGCCTCACCTTGACTTTGGTGACTCTGCACTATCAAGGGCATCCTACCCGCTCCCCCAGCTCAGACCTCGTCTATGCCACAGCCACAGTGGTCTTTCTAAGACGCAAATTTAATCCTGTTTCCTCACTGCCTTTGATCCTCAAGATGAAGTGGAAAGAAAAGGAGAACTTGGCATCGGTTGGGCATCCAACACATGCTAGTCTCTGGCTAATGCTCGGTACTGTCACGTTAATTATGCCATTCAGTTGTCATAAGAAACCATTCTACAGAAAAGCAGAATGAAGCTTAGAGAAATAAGTCACCCAAGGCCCCATGGTTGGCAAACTGTGGAACCTGAATTCAAATCTACACCTTCCTGATCCTAAAATCCATTTTCTTTGCGATATGGTCCGCTGCTTGCAATCTTTTTGGGCGCAGCACTCTCTGTCATGAGGCTCCTTCTACATTACCAATACCATCGCGCATCATTCCTCTCTGTTCACTCTGTGTTAGGCCATCTAGAACGACTTATCTTAGATAGGCCTTGTGCTTTTGGGCTTCCATGCTTATGACCTTTGGTTCTCTTTTCTCATAAATGCCTTTCCATTTCTTCTCTAATGATCTCCTAGTCATCCTTCAAAACCCAGCTCTAATGGCACCTCCTGCATTAAGCTTTCCCAAATTGACCCACCCAAGCAAAGTAATGTACTGCTTTATCTCTGTCCTCAAAGTGTGAATTGTACTCCTGGGAGACATGAATGTGTTGGTTAAGAGCATAGGCCCTGAAATCAGACCGTTGGGCTTAAAAATCCCAGCTCCTTTAATCACTATAAGCTGTGGCTTTGGCAAATAACTGAAACTCTTTGTGCCTTGGTTTCTTTACCTGTAAAATGGGAATAATACTTCATAGGGTCATGAAATATGTAGAGTAGTTAGAATATCACCTGGCACAGTGGAAGTGCTTAATAAGCACAGCTTTGATTGTTGTTACTCTACTGCTTCTGATACACATTTGAACCCTGATATTGCATTTTTCCTTTCTTTACAGCTTAGTCCGTATCTCCGATACAGCATATGCTAAGTGGATTATGATCACTTACTTGCATACAAGCTCCAGGAGGGCAGGCTTAGGAAATTTGGATAACTTCCACTAAGTCACCCAGCTGGAAGCCATAGAGTAACTATTTTATGTCAGAGCATGTTCCTTGGATCATTGTTTCTGAATATCAAGTCGCAGCTGGGATTTAGGCTGGAGCAGTGACACTCCACCAGGATGTGCTGCAGGGATGAGTAAGACGTGGTCCCAGCCCTTGGGGATTCCCAGCAAGTTCAGAACCTAGAGTGGCAGACAGACATGTGACAGGTCATTCAAACAGTGCCAAGTACCGTGTCTGAAGTTGGACTCTTTGCTCCAGGAGCACAGAGGAGAGAGCCGTTACTAAAAGCTTGGGGAAATGAGGCTTTACCGAGAGGTGGCTTTGGAGGTGGGTCTCAAAGCATCAGAAGACTTGCTCTGGACAAGGGGCATCCCAGGCAGAGGCAGAGATATGAGCAGAGCCCAGGAGGTCTGACCACACACAGCACTAGAACAGAGCTGGCCTGGGCCCAAGGGGCAGGAGGGAAGAGTGCAGAGGTCCGGCCAATCTATGACGGGCCTGGAATGCCCTTTGAGTTTTGCCCGAGGGAGCTGTGCTGAGTTTTTGTTTTGTTCCCTCACATCTGAGGTGTACCAAGGTCTGGTGGGAAAAAATATCCTGGTCACCACAGTCGTGACCGTGGAAATAAATGGGACAACTGATTTCTCCTTCCTTCCTGGTCGTTGCAGAACAGTGTGGTACAGTAGTTAAAAACGTGCTCCAAAGGGCACGGTTCACCGAACTTGTTAGCCTAGCTTGCTGGCTGTGTGACCTCAGGCAGGTTACATCACCTCCCTTTGCCTTGGTTTCCTCATCTGTTCACCGAGAACAGTAATAACTAAAATTCTCAGAACAGGGGCTTCCCTGGTGGCGCAGTGGTTGAGAATCCCCCTGCCAATGCAGGAGACACGGGTTCGTGCCCTGGTCCGGGAGGATCCCACATGCCGCGGAGCAACTGAGCCCGTGAGCCATGGCCGCTGGGCCTGCGCGTCCAGAGCCTGTGCCCCGCAACGGGAGAGGCCACAACAGTGAGAGGCCCGCATACCGCAAAAAAAAAAAATAAATAAAATAAAATAAAATAAAATAAAATAAAATTCTCAGAACAGGGTCTGGCACGTGGTAAGAGCTTTGGAAATGCTTAGTATCGTTGTTATGAGGCCAGTTCAAACTAGGGTCTTGGGGCACCCTCTCTGCACGTCGTGTCCCAGGAGCCTCCCCGCCTCTCGTGGGTGAAGCGCAGGATGAGTACCAGGGCCTGGGAACCGGACCCACTCACAGTGAGCCTCCTGTCTCTGTCCACAGCGGACGACGCATGCGGCGGAACCCTGCGGGGCCAGAGCGGCATCATCTCCAGCCCGCACTTCCCCTCGGAGTATCACAACAACGCCGACTGCACCTGGACCATCCTGGCCGAGCTGGGGGACACCATCGCCCTGGTCTTTATTGACTTCCAGCTGGAGGACGGTTACGACTTCCTGGAAGTCACGGGGACTGAAGGCTCCTCCCTCTGGTAAGCGTGCCTTTCCGCACCCTCCCCTGTCCCCTGCAACTGTGACTTACTGGGATGTGGCCCCCTCAGCGCCTGGACCTGCAGCTGAAGGCCCCTTTGCCACTTCCTCCACCCACTGCTGGAGAGCCTCCCCCTCATCATAATGAGAAGTCACCACGTATTTTTAGAGCTGGGGTAAATTTTTACGGTGCTTTCGGTATCTGATTTGAAGCATGTCCTTGCTGAAGAATTACAGGATGGGCCTCGGTCGAGTAACTTGCAGTAAGGCTAACAGTGTTCTGGTCTCAGGACATGGACAGGGTCTCAGCGAAATGATTTGAACTACTGTTCCATTTCTGGAAGCATCTAACAAAGGGATTAGAACCCTGAGTAGCAGTTGCTTTTCCCATCCCCAGGGCTCTGAGATGGGAGAGGCATCGTGTCTCGATTTCTGCGGGAAGGACTAGTCCGCTCCCTATCGTTCTGGCTTTACCACAAAGCGGGGCTTTTGTGAGGCGTACTCCGCTGCCATGGAGACCCGGTGTTGGCAGGTTCGGGAAGAGAGGGGTGATGAGGGCTCACCAGCTTTAGTTGCTTGTGGTCTCCCAGAGACGTGCCCAAACTGAGCTCGGCTTTGGGAGCGTTTAGCTTCCTGTTTGGGTGACAAGCTGTGAGAGTGGTGGTGTGGCGTTCAGAACATGTTCTCGTATTCTCCTGGTGGCTCTGTTGTCAGGATAAGGGCACCACTGGGACCTGGGTCAGCACGTCGGGAGCCAAGAGGAGGATGCACTTAGGTGTGCTTTTTTGTAGCCTTCGTTGCTGCGCGGTGCTGGGGAAAGCAGGGCTCGGTGCCTGGGACGGAGGCAGAGGAGGTGTCACTGAGGGCTCTGAGAGACGCAGAAAGTGGTAGCTGCAAAAGTCAGGGGCAGATAGCGCCTCGGAAAGACAGACACAGTGGTCAGTGGGCTGGGGAAGCAGGCGGAGGCGGGGAGGAAGGGAGGGAGAGGAAGAAAACAGGTGTCCACGGATATTGAACACCTCTTTTGAACCAGGTTTCGCGCTATGTTGTAGAAACGCCAGTTGAGAAGGACGTGGCCCTTTGAGGGTGAGAAAATCAGACAAACCCACAATAGGAGCCAAGTATGACTCTTTGAGAGGAAAAAAGTGATAACAGACTCCTCCCAAATATGGACTGAGAGCTTTGGGAACAGGGAAACTCAAATTTCCTGGTGTAGTGGAAAGCACACTGACCTGGGAGTCAGAAGACCTTGGTGTCATCAGCTTGTCACGTGAACTTGGCCGCGTCAGGTCATTTGCTACCCTGGATGGGCTGTTGAGAGGGACATCAGTGAGCTGATGACTGATTGCTGTGTGGAGGCTGGTCCAGGGCCAGTGGCTAGACATATGGTGCTTAGAGTTGGGGTGGAACTCTAGATGACTCTTCACTGAACTGCACTCCCAGGGACCTGCCCAGCCTGAAGACCTTCTGTCCCCCTGCCTCTTTTTGTGAAATACCTATTTTTCTGGTCATAAATGTAATATATATGCTCCTTATAGGAAACATAGAAAATATTAAAAGGTATAAGGAAATGAATAACAAGTATTAGCATTTTGATGTATTCCCCTTTGGCCTTTTTGCCTTGCCTAGATCGAGCTAGCTAGCCATTTATATATATTTTAATATTACAAAATTAGGAACTTAAAATATATCAGTAGTTATGTACTTTTAACTTAACATTATATCATGAAAATTTGTTTCCCATGTCATTACAGATGTCTCCAAAGTATAATAGGTGTGATAATAGTATTTATTTAGTAAATAAAAAGTATTTATTGAGCTTTTGTTATCAATATTTGGGAGGCTAATTCTAAGCTCTTACAGCTATAATTTCATTTCGTCTTCTATGAAGTAGGTAGCATAATCTTCCTCCTTTTACAGATGAGGAAAACGAGGCCCAGAGAGGTTATGTCACTTGCTTGAAGTCACACAGGTAGTAAGGAGCAGGGCTGAGATTCAAGCCCAGGTTAATTGGACTTGAAAGCCCATCTTCTTAGCCAGTCAGCACAGTAGTCACGCTACTTTGTGAAGGATCGTGAGCTGTGTGACATTCCCTCATGAGACTGACACAATTTACTCAATCAGATCTCTTGACAGATTGTTTCCAAGTTTTCACTTCTATAAACAGATACCAAGATGAATATCCTTGCTGGTTCCCTCTCTTCCAGCCCCAAGGCCTCTTCCCCTCACTTGTTTGTCTGCGGGCCAAATGGCCTCCCACAGCTTCTGCCCTGCAGGTGTGGGTCTACACGGTTGTCCAAACTTCTGGAGTGAAGCAAATCTGAAAGATTATTCCTTTTCCTGTTAAGTCACTCAGTGGGGAAGGAATTAAGCAGAGGAAATCGTTAAGGGAGTCATTCAGAACTCTCTGCTATAAGATTAAATTATAATTATTTACAGGGTTGATGCATTGCCAGGCAGGATGCATTTGTTGTTCTAATTTATACCTGCATAGCAACTACGGATAAGCAATCTTGGAGGCTCAGGACGTATGTGCAAAGAACCTGCTCTTTCCCCAGCCCCTCTCCTTTATGTATACCTGGATTCCTGTGAAAATGTGATGCTCCTGGTTTATAAGTATACTGCTTTTATCAGCATACGTTACGATTTTAGGCTGCTCTCTTGAGTTCTGCACCAAGCATAGAAAGACAGTAGGTCTTCTTAGAAAAGATGAATTTGAACAACTGGGCATCCCTTTATCTATTGAGAAAACAGAGACACCTTTGAGAGAAAAAAATCCGCTATCACCCTTATTGGGTAGCAGATTCATGCTGATTCAGAAGAGGGTGGTGGCACAGACTGTCCCTGACTCAGTTTCCACACTCTCCTCCTACCCCAAGGGGGACTATAAACAGGAGAGTTTAAATTAGGGGTTCCTGTGGTTTGGATTTCATTGACTAGTAAAATTTCCAAACAATCGGGGAAGTATAAGGTTGATAATTTTTTATTTTGCCAAGTAAGGATATTAGAGAAAAAACAAAAACAAAACCTGCCAACTCCTCAGAACATTATCTCATAAAACAAAGGACAGTTCAAAGCCAAAAGTACAGCAGGATATAATCAATTGCACTGACACAATGAAAGACAGGGGTGGGAGGTGTGTACATAATAGCAGCGTTTGCCCGTATCTATAAAGTCCTGTGATGTATATACATCAATCAGTGGATCGCTGCTTCCTGTTGTGCTTGTCCATCACTGGCCTCTGGGAATCCGACCATACACGTTTTGAGCAGGAAAAGGTCGTTACTATGGTGAGCACTGAACCCTGTAACTCTGACACGCTGAGAGGGTCTCAAGCATCTTAGACTTACTCTCCCTAAAGTTAATCGCCTTTTTGTGTGTGCAATTGACCAGGAGCAAAAGCTGGGTTTGAATTGACTGAGAGTTACAATCCACATAGTAGATTTGGTATTACTCCCCCACTACACACACACATACACACGCACACACAGCCAAAGGACACACACCCTTCCAAGTCATCACCGTATAGGCATCACCAGGTCAACCCCCTGACACATACATACTTCTAGTTCTAGTTCACCGAACTCAGTTTAGGGGCCAGATTTTCTCTCACTGATCTCTCTCGGGGGTAGGTGGTGGTCTGTGTTCTGTCTGACCCAGTCTTGGCAGTGACCTTCAGGGAGCCCCATTCCTTCCCCTCCAATTCTAGGTGAATACTCTCACCACTGCTCCAGTTCCTCATGAGGTCCCTGGATTTTCAGAGCGCTGGGGCTGAGGGATGCAGAAGACTCTTAAAACCCAGGGTTCTGGGTCCCTGGAGGGAATCAGGATCGTGTTATCGTAACGAGAAGAAATAATTGCCGGCCCATTGCAGAGCCGGCCTCTCCATAAAGGAGAAAATCAGTGAGTTAAAGTCCACCCAGAATCTGTCCCCTTCTCCCTCTTCCTCATGCTAGACTCTCTCCACTGGCGTCTCACCAGACGCTTCCTCTGGGCTACAAGGACGGAGAGGAAGCCAGACACTCCTCCAAGAACAGGGGTGAGGTCTGTACAGCGTCTCCAGGATTAGGTGTCAAGCCTGCACCTTGGCATCTAACTGGGGAGATAGCAAGCTCGGGAGTCAGATGGACTTGGGCTCAAAACCCAGATCCACTTCTTAACAGTTGTGTAATCTCAGGATATTTACTGACCTCCCTGAACCTCAGTTTCCACATCTGAAAAATGGGCCTCATTTTACCAACCTACAAAGCATATGGAAAGGGATAAACATGCAAACTGCTGTCTGGTTTATAGTAGGAATAATAGTCCTGGGATGGGGACAAGAGGCAGGGGCTCACTCTTTGAGGGGAAAGGGGTAAGAAGAGGCATCTCCAGCCACTCGGAGCCTCCCATGAGGCCATCTCCCAGCCTGCCAGCCCAGTGGCATCTTACCAGGCATCTTACCATCGCACAGGCTGGTCACTCTGCCTGATCCAGCTCCCAGGGGAATTGCCTGGAAACCAGGTAAGGTCGACTGGCAGAGAGCCCCTGGGTCAGACTAGAGGATGCCCTTGCAAAGGTCAGAAGGTGGAGGGTGATTTTGTTGAAACCATCTTCCCAGAGCTGCACTTTGTGAGCACATTGCGGCCAGCATCACCTCTTCTCTGCCTGGACCCAGCCCCAGGCTGGCCAATTAGCTGCTTTTTAGAAAAGCAGAGGAAGGTTCAACTCATTCAGCTATCAATGGCTACTCTCTGCAGAACTGGAAGCCGGGACACTCCCCCGGAGCCTGGCACAGCCCTGCCCTCAGGGGCCTGCAGATTTGGAGAGCAGGGGCAGAGGGTATGGAAAGGATATCCAGGGGAGCACTGCAGAGAGAGGGGAAGAGCATCTCTGCCTGGGACCCGCTCGCTGTCTGTGATGGATGAGGATGCAGAGTTTGTAGGGCCTTCCTCCCGCCTTTGCTCCTTCCCTTCCGCTGTCTGCCCCCACCCCCTTGGCAATTTCCTCCTGTAGCAGGGAGGGCAGGCAGGGCATGACCTGCACTCAGAATCGAAGCCACCCTTTTCCTGGGGGCCAGCAGAAGTGCCAGCCACCGGCGTGTGTTTGTTGGGGTGTGTATGGCTCCTTCCCACATCTGGGATTTCTGTGTAGACCCCAGGACCACTCTCCCATCTTCTGTGGGTCAGCCTCTGCTGTGATTCCCAGCCTCTCTTCCTTGCTTCCTTCAATATACTTCAATTTTCATTCTTTGTTTCACTCCAGTCATTTGGGATCTGCTGCCCATTCTCTATGTGCCCACACCCCCAAGCCAAGCCCCCCACAGACCTCTACGTGACAGACTTGCCTCCACCAAACATGTCAAGTAGGAAAAGGAAGAGGAGAACACACTGCACGGCTTCAGAGGAGCACACTGTCCCGGGGTGGGAGACCAGGGCCTCCAGGCAGGGCCTGCAGTTGAGTTGGGCCTTGAAGGGTGGGTACCATTTTGATATGGGAGATGGAGATGAGGGGGCGGGTGGGCATCATTCTAGGACTGCTGCCTGGGCCTCCTGGCCAACGTAAGAGCTCCCTTCCCTGATCTAGGAAGTGGTCCCAGGGATTCTCTAGTGAAGATTTTCTCCACCGTGCACCCACCCTGGGGCTCTGACATCTACCTCTGAGCCCTGGTAGCCCCTTCCACCTGGAGAAGAATAGAAGAAAGTGGACTCCACTGTCTGGAGTTCCCAGGTCCTGCCCCCAGGGCCACCCAGTAGACTTCAGCTGTTTTTGAAAAGAGAACTTCCCTGGAAAGCAGGTTCAACCTACTCTCTGAATTCGACTTTGAGGGTTTTTCTTTACCTTGTTTCCCTTCATTTGTTTGCTTTTGTTTTTATAGGTGGGGATACAAAAACTCCCATCTACTTTATAGACACTCAGTTTGAAAATTTTGCTAGTAACTTTTTATCCTCTTGAAAGACCGAGTATTAATTGTTAAGCATTTTACACATGGAATTTGAGCCAACTAGAACCATTTGATCTCAATGACTTTTAACTAGATATTTCATTCAGGAGTCATTACATTCAGATATAATTAGAATGAGAACAGCATACCAATGGGAATTTGTTAATAATAACTATTCACTTATTTATTCATTCACATATACTTTGTCAAACCATTGGTTTAGATCATTTTTGTTCTTTGTTACTTTTCCCCTATTTATTTTTGGTAATCACTTACTGCCAGCCTTCTATGAACTAGGCTCTGCTAGGTGCTAGGGAGACAAAGACACAGTCCCATCCCCAAGGAGTTATTTATTTACTCCACAAATGTTTATGTAATAGCCATGCACTGTACAGGACCCTGGAGCTCTCAGTCAGGGCAAAGAGGCAGCATATGTTAAGTGCTTTACAATCCCATGTGCTAGGTACTTTTCTAAGAGGTATACAGAAGTTCCCATAGGGGCTAAAAAAAGAAATGTAATAGCTAGGATTCTTTTGGTTCAAGACGTAGAAACCCACCTCCAGCTGACTCAAGCTAGAAAGGGAATATGTTGTCTTCTGTAACCGAAAAGTCCAGGGCCTGGCTACAAGCACTGCTGGATCAAGGCATGCAGATATCCACAACTGCAGATGTCTACAGTTGCTTCTCCCCCTCCCACAGCTTTGTTCTCCAGTGCGTTGGCTTCAGTCTCAGGCAAGCTTTACCCATGAAGTAGCAGAGGTGACTGCCATCAGCTTCCTCCATCCTACTGGTTTAGCAATCCTAGCAGAAAGGAAGTGTGTCTTTCCTAATGGTTCCACAAAAGCCCTCAGATGATTCTTGATTGGACCAGATTGGATCATGTGCTCCACCCTCAATATCAGTATAGCTAGAGAATGCTCTCATTGGCTACTCCCAGGTCACATGACTATCTGTCCTGCCCACACCTCTGACTGGGAGTGGAGAAGAGGTGAGTCACCAAAGGAATACAGGGTCCCTGGGAAGACGGAAAGAAAGGACGTCCTCTAAAAAAAGGTCTCAGTCTTCCGTCACAATGGAGGGGCTGCTGGGAGGACTCAGATAAATGAGTCCCAGAGGGGATGACTTTTGAGTTGAACTGAGGGGTGAGTAAAAGCTTGCCACCAGCATGGAGCAGGACAGCCTTGGTGTGTTTGGAGCTTTGCTAGTGGGGGGTACAGGGTGCAAGAAAGCAAGGGAAGGATATGAGGCCTGAGATGAGCACAGGAAGAGCATGGGTTGTGAAGAACCTTGTCCCCATGTTCGTAAGCTGGGAGAGGATTCCATAGACTGCAGAAAGCTATTGAAGTATTTTAAGCAGAGAAGTAACATAATCACACTGAATCTTAATTGGGTTCAACGAGAAGCCTCAGAAACCAGCTATAAAACTCTGTGACCCCCTCAGGCAAGAAATCATCCAGGCTTGAATTATGGCAGTTGTAAAGGGATGGAGCAGAGGAGGTGACATCAGAAAACACCTCAGATATAGAATCAACTGCTTTGGGGGCTTCATTGGAAAGGAGGAATGAAGGCAGGGGAGGAGTCTGGAGTGAATCCCAAGTTTCTGGCTAGATGACTGTGGTAGCATCATTTACCAGAGGAACAGAGTAGAAGGAGCAGTACTGAGGGACAGTGATGCTCGCTGGCTTCCTCAGCATGAAATGGGCACAGAGAGAGAAGTTAAGGCCATAGCAAGGAAGGAGATACAGGGACACAGGTGCCCTTAGTTACTGATACACAGTCTTTGGGATAAGACTAGTGGAGATGGTCATGGGACCATCAATAGCTATGGCTGAGAAGTTCGGTATTTAAATAACTACTCTGGCAGGGCCTTGAGAAGTCATCTTCAGGATCAGCACCAGCATCATCTTCATCAAGAGTGTCTCCTTCAACATCTCGGTCAGGCTTACCATCTCCATCTTTACTGCCATCATTTTTCCATCATAATTCATTCAAACAAACTACTTAAGCCCTTCTATTGTCTGACATTGAGCTTGGCACTGGGAATACAATGGTGGAAGAGACAGATAAAGCCCCTGTCTTTGTGGGACTTCTGGTTTACTTGGGGGAAACTGACATTAATAAAACAATCACAAAATAAATGTAAAATACACTTGTGATAAGCACCATGAAGGATATGAACAGGATGGGGAATAATAGCAATGGAGACCTTATTAAGATAAAGGGGTCAGGGGAGGCCTCTCTGAGGGGGTAGGCTCTAAGATTAAGAACTGACTACTGAGAAGGAGCCACCGTGGGAGGAACTCAGGATCAGCATTTCAGGCAGAGGGAATTGCACATGTAAAGGCCCATCGTCACAATGCCCTATTTTCCTCTGAACTTCATACAGGGAAGTGGCGTAGGCCTATGCCTGTCCTCTGGGGTTTCAGACTGTTTGAATGCCAGGAGCAAGGCAGGGTCAAGGTCTCGGGCTGGCAGAGATGCTCAGGAAGCAGCTGAGCTGGCAAGGGGATGGGCCTGTTCCAGCCAAGACTCAGAACCTCCTGCCTTCCTGTGGGTCTGTGACACCCTTGCTTCCCTCTCCTTTCCTGCCACATCACAATGCTTTAAGCCAGCCCAAGAAGCTGTTCTCTTCTCATGGAGCCCATGAAATTACATCTGTTGTCTCCATCAGGAGCCAGGCCATAAATAACCAGCCCTTTAAAATCTCATCTCCCGTATCAGAGATGGAAGTAGCATTACTGGCTCCGCAGCCGAGCAATGGGAAGGGATTAGTGCCCCAACGTGCTGCTGGCAGAACAGGCCTGGAGAGCTGGGGAGTGAGGCTGGGGCTCCTGCACACGCCACAGGGTAGCAACGTGACTTCCTTGTTTGCATCACTGAGAACTTGTTCTCAGGAAGAGAACACAAGCCGCAGCTGGAAGGGGCAGGAAGTGAGCCAGGGTTGTTCGCTGTCGGCACGGTGGCTCCTCTAGAGCTGGCGATTTGGCCAAGTTCTGTGTGTGGGGAGCTGAGGTCGGGCAGCTGGCCTGAACCCCGTGGGTCTGACTGCATGCAACAGCTTGGTAATAAGTACGGCGTCTGTGTGGCGGTCCGTGCCAGTACCATGAAGGGCACCAGATAGCAAGATGCTCTTGCTGCCCTCTCTTGAGGAGCTGCCAGATGCCTGATGGTGCCGCTAAGTCAGAAGGAAGGAGCTGTTCCCTTCCGGGGTCCCATCATTCTGGCATGATCTGCCTTCCAGAATGATGTTAGTTCATTCACAACGTTCAAGGCCCCAGTCCTGGTCTCCTTCTTCACACCTGGCCACAAATTTTGTTCTACTCACTTTGAGCATCGCCTAGCCCATGTTTCACGCTGGCTTTTGCCTGTCCCTTGCTCTTACAGTCTCTTCTGGCTTCCTAAGACTGCCCTACCTCCCTGGTTGCAACCCTGAGCTTCTATTTCTTTTAATCCCAGCTTCTCCTCATCCAGTGGCTGGTGTGTGACACCCACAGCCTCACCAGGGAAGCAATATTCACAGAGAAAACTAGCATTTGACAGTCTGATAAAATAGCAGATGGTCACTGTTGAGCTCAACAGATTCCGTCATTTGGGAAAGGAGAGGGCAGGCTTGGTTTGAAAAGAACGGTGAGGCTTCACGGAATAGTAGAACTCCAGTGTCCCTGAGAACTTCTCATCTATGTTCTTGGAAAAGTGGTCTACCTTGGCTGCCTCTAATTCTTCTGTCGCCAATAATTCCCACCTACTTCACCATGCCTTCTACCCCCAGCCTTGCCCTGAAACCATTCCTATTAAGATCATCATGAGAGAACCAACCCCCACTCCAAACACTACCACTTTCAATGCCAAAGCCAAAAGATCGTCGTTAGGTCTCATCTTACTGGATACGTCTACATTCCTTTACGTTGTTGGTTATTTCTCCCTTCGGAACTTTCCTTTCTCTTTTTTTTTTCCTTTCTCAAGCTACTGTCTGTGATTCTTCTTGACCTCTCTGACCATTCCTTCTCTGTCTTCTTTGATGACTCCAAGGTTCTGCTCTTTCCTTACTGCTCTGTCCATTCCCCACATTCTTCCTGGGTAAACTTATCTGTTCCTATGGCTTCAGATAAACCACCTGTCTCTTTACAACTCTCAAATCTGGCTCCCTAGCCTGGCCTCCCCTCTGAGCATCAGACTATAGAGCCAACTCTTGTTGCACAGCTCCACCTTGATGTCCCCCCAGTGTCTCCAACTCAACAGGTCCCAACTTCACTCATAATCGATGACTAAAGTGGTCAGGCTTTGTTTCCTTTCTTAGTCTATGGCACCACCCTCTACCAAGTCATCCAAAACTCTGGGAATCATCCCTGTTTAATCCCTCTCTCTCACCAGCCACATTCAATTAATTGCTAAGTTCTCCCAATGTACCTCCTATGGCATATCGTGCCGTCTTTACTACCACTCCCCCAGTTCAGCCCATCATCCTTTCTTCTCTGTGGGTTGTAATAGCCTCCTTGCTGATTGCTCAGCTTCTTGGTGCTCTCCAATTCAGCTTCCCCACTGCTACCAGAATGGTTTAATTAAAATGCAGATCTGACATGCTAAGCCCCAGGCAGAAGCTTTCAATCATCTTCCATTGTCTACAGAATAAAATTCCAGCCCTTGATAGGCCCTTCTTGATCCAGCCCTTGCCTCCCACCCCAGTCTTGTCTCTTGCCACTTCCTTCTCTGAACTTCATTAACCCTAACACTCATTGGGTATAACACCACAAAGTTTTATTTCTCGCTCACGCTACACATTTATCATGGGAGCGGCTCTAAACCACATAGTCATGTGGGGGTAGGGGTGTGTGTGGTAGTGCTGGTATCCAGGCTCTAGGATCTTATAGCTCCACCATCAAAGAGAGTAGAGAATCTAGCACGGGTTTTTCACTGCCCCAGCCCGGATATGATACATATCACTCCCACTCATGTTTCATTGGCTAAAAGTAGTCACATGGTCCAGCCTAGCCATAAGGGAGCCTGGAAACATGATAGCACATGAAATGGTTGGTGAGCCAATATCTCTGCCACACCTCACATTTCAGTAGACAAATGCCCTGGCTCCTGTCCCTCCCTTTATGCTCCAGCTCTCATCTTCTCCAAGGATTCCCCACTAGAGACATCTCCTCTTTCTTGCACTCATCATTTTTCTCTTCCCTCTTAAACACTGCTTAATATTAAAGAACATAGAGACGTGTTCTAATATCTACCATCTGAAGTCAAAACAAAAACAGCACGCACCAAACTCCCCCATAGCTCAGCCCCATTCAGCTACAGCCTTGGGAAGACTGCTGGTGACCAGTGTCACTCCTCCATCTTCATCTGACTTGGCTTCTTGGGAACATAACACTGGCCATCTGTCCTTAAACTAGTTCTTTCTCCTAGCTTACTTAAACCACATAGCTAGCTGTCTATGGCCATTCCTTCTCTGTCTCGTTTGCTGTCTCCTGCACTGTTCAACCCCTGTCCACCCTTTACATGTGGACTGCCCAGGGGGTCCTGGGACCCTCCTCTTCTCCATTTACCCTCCCTCCCAGGTAATCTCAATGAATCACAGGTTGGCTTTCAAAATCATCTATACGCCAATGGCTCTCAATTTCAATGTCCAGCCCTAAGGGACCTTTTGGGCTCCATATATATGAACAGGAATCTCAAAATCTCAACAGGATCTCAAAATGAACACTTCGAAACAGACTTTTTTTTTAATTGTGATAAAATAAGCGTAATGTAAAACTGACCATTTTAATCCTGTTTAAGTGTACAATTCAGTGTCATTAAGTACATTCACATTGTTGTGCAACCAACACCACTATCCATCTATAGAACTTTATTCGCCTTCCCAAAGCAAAACTCAGTACTCATTAAACAATAACTCCCCGTCCACTCCCATCCTCTGGTAACCACCATTCTACTTTCTATCTATGAATTTGACTACAAGTCACACAATACTTGTTCTTTTTGTGGTAGCATAATGTTTTCAAGGTTCATCCATACTATAGCATGTAACAGAATTTCATTCCCTTTTAAGGCTGAATAATATTCCACGGTCTGTATATACCACATTTGGTTTATTCATTCATCTGTCCATGGATATAGGACATGCCCTTCTCCCCCTAATCTCTCCTCTCCCAGCCTTCTCCATCTCTGTCTACTCCCCAGAAGAAGCTGCTCTGCCCATTCTATGCCATCAGCATCTGGCTGCTCAAGGGCCTTGTCTCCCAGCTTCTACCCCTGCTGTAGTCCATTCTCCATAGAGCAACTGGAGTGACTGACATTTACACATCACATCATGTCTCCCCTGTTTAAGGCTTGCCAATGCCTTCCCATCACACTTAGAATAAAAGCCTACAAGACTATGGGGTTACTGCCCACCTCTTTGACTTCCATCCTATCACCCACACTCACTCCCTGTGCCCCAGCTCCACTTGCCTCCCTCCTGTCCCTTGGATGGGCTAAGCAGATTCCCTCCTGGGGCCTGCACTAGCTGTTCCCAGGGTTTAAGATCCTCTTCCTTCATAGTTCAAAAACAAACAAACAGCCACAAAAAAAAACCCCACAAGAAAAAACACAAAAAAGACCTGGTTGTTTTGAAATGCAGAGTTCCATTTAAATTTCCCCTCCTTAAAAAGGCTTACCCCGTCCATGCAACCTAAAGGAATCCCTCACTATCACAACATCTTGTTTTATTTTAGGTATTTGTCAATCCCTGATGTTTTCTAACTTACTTATGGATTTGTCTTTTTTCTGTTCCCTCCCTTCCCCCGCCACTGCCTGCAGAACCCTGAAAAGCTGCAAAGGCAGGGCTTGGCACTTAGTAGGTGTCCAGGACTGGCTTGTTGGGAGGAGAAACTTGCTTCCCCCTCACCAGTAACAGTGTCCTGGGGCTAATTGCAAAGGTTAACATGGAGCCTCTCCACCAAGTATTTTAAGTAATAACCTTCCTGGGGGACATTTGCAAATTAGCCCTGACTCTTGCTGATTACTCATCCTAAACTCAGTCTGATTAATAATTAATCAGCAAACTGCTTGGCCGGAGCAGGCTGATCAGTGCTAGAAAGGATCTTAAATTATGCAAGTCACTTGGCCAGTCTTAAAAAAATAAAAAGCTCAGCAGTCGGCAGAACTGGAGAGGTTTGATTGCAACGTGAGTGAGGTTAAGTTTTCTCAGTTGTTGTTTTCCCTTTTTGTCTTTTTTTTTTTTTTCCTTTTGACTAAGAAATCAATTAGGCTCAAACTTGCCACCTCAGAGAGAGACTGTGTGGCGCAGAAATAGAAATGTGTTAAATATCACTCTTGTTTGTTCCTTCCCTTCAAAAGAGTTTGGGTCTGGGAGACAGAGGTTAAAATTAGCCAGTTTGTTAAGCAGATGCCTGTCTGGCACCTGATGTCAATTTCTGCAGCCACGTCAGTTTCAGCTATCCCTTCACTTCCTCTGACCCGCAGCACACTGGGCCTGGCAGGAAGGAGGAGAGAGGTTTGATGAGCGCTCCTCACTGCGCCTGCCCCTCGGTTGGGGCAGAATCAATTTGCCGGCAACCTGTCACCCCAGGAGTCCTTCTAGTGCCCTTCGCCCCCTGCCTACAAACCCCAGGGAGACAGGAAAAAAGGCAATCAGGGTGATGAACAGGCTCCCCACTGCAGGAGTGAACCCGGTGACCACCGGGGACCCCTTTTATCCTCAGTCTGCAGCCTCCATCCTCCAAGGCTGGTCCTGCATGTCTTGCACGTGGCTTCATCTTTCTCCTCCAGAATCCTCTTCTGGTCACTGGTGCTATGGCCAAGGGGGAGATTCAGAGAAAGCAGAGCGATCCATTGACGTTGCTCTCTGGGCCAGAGGAAAGCCAGGGATATAGGATTTAGAGCAGTTAGTGCAACCCTGATGCCCGTTAGAACCAACACCCAGATCAACTAAGAATGCCCAGGGGTGGGAGCTGGGCATCAGTATTTGTAAAGCTCCCATGGGATCCCCATGTGCACTAAAGTGGGGGACCACAGATGGGTGGAGGGTAGGAAGCTTTGGGGAAAGAGATTATGAAGAACATCAAAGAATGAAGTAGGAAATGGGCTGATCAGGAGTTGACTGTCTTCCCCAGAAATAGAGGGACATCTGTCTGTCTTGTCATGGGCAGGTTGAGGGGAGAAGAGGTGGCCAGACACAGAAGTTTCCAGGAGCCCCAAAGCTCCTGATCTCTCTCAGTTCTACCCCCGATTAAAAAAAAATACCCTCTAGAACGCACCCCTTGTTTCCCAAATTGTGATGCGCCAACCAACTAACTCCCTGAATCAAAAAACTTGCGTAGAAGGCATTTGGGAATGCAGATTCCTAAGTCCTACCCCAGACTACTAACTCCAAAATTTCTGAGGGTTGGGCCCAAATTCAATATTTGTAACTATTCTCTCAGGTGTTCTAAAGTAGATGAAAGTTTGAGGGCCACACTGGGCCTAAACAGAACTCTTGCCAGGGCAATAATAGGGTGTGGGTGGATTTTTGCCCATTAAGAAACGCTCCATCTTCTTATGAATGGCTGCGTTATCGAATTTCTTGGCATGGAAATTCCCAGATACACACACACACACACACACACACACACACACACGGGAATTTCCATATATATATATATTTTTAAAATAAATTTATTTATTTTATTTGTTTATTTGGGGCTGCATTGGGTCTTCATTGTTGCACGCGGGCTTTCTCCAGTTGCAGTGAGCGGCGGGGGCTACTCTTTGTTGCGGTGCGAGGGCTTCTCGTTGCAGTGGCGTCTCTTGTTGCGGAGCACAGGCTCTAGGTGCGTGGGCTTCAGTAGTTGTGGCACAAGTGCTTGGTAGTTGTGGCTCGTGGGCTCTAGAGCGCAGGCTCAGTAGTTGTGGTTGCACAGGCTTAGTTGCTCTGCGGCATGTGGGATCTTCCCGGACCAAGGCTCGAGCCCATGTCTCCTGCATTGGCAGGCGGATTCTTAACCACTGCGCCACCAGGGAAGCCCCTCCTGGGTTATGTTTGACTTACATGTTTGGTTATGGTTTATGCACAAGGCCAGGCAAGCACACCTGTTACCTAAAACAAAGCACACTGACTCCTAACCGACTTTATGAATTTATTTAACAAATGTTTTTGCCTGCCTGCTCTGTGCCGGGTTCTCTGATAAGCCCTGTGGTTACAGTGCTGAACTAGAACGTCTCAACTCTCTGGCTTTGAAGTCTAGCCTCACCTTCTTATCTACCTGGTGGAGGCCCACACAAAGACTGTCTCCTTTGTGTGTGAAATCCTGAGATGTGATAGCATCTCTGCCTTCCCTCCCCACCCACCCACCCTGGACTCCTGCTGTACTGGCACCAGCCACTTCTTCTCTAGCGTCCTTCTCCCAACATGAACTCTTGAAGAGCATGAACTTGCCCCAGCATCCCTGAATGCTCAGTGCTCAGCTAAAGTCCGGGCAACAGGCAGGCATCAAGGTTTGCTGACAGTTTGTTGAATAAATAGAGCTTCTGACATCTTAGAATCTCAGCACCCTCCTCAAAGCCCCATCTCACCCCACCAGAAAGAAAGGCAGGTAGCACTTTGTCCCACCTACCTGGTCTCAGAGTCTTTGGCAATGGGACAGATATCATGATAAATCAGCAGGCAAATCTCTCTTGTTCGCCTCAATGAGCCAGTTGGTTCCTGTGCTGAATGACATCACATATATGATCTCCTTGAATCTTCATCAGCACCTACCAGTTAGGTATCACATCTTGCAGAAGAAGACATTGAGCCTCAGAGGCTCAGCATCCTCTCCCCACGTGCTCTCCTCTCCATCTGGGTTCTTCCCTTTCCATTCTCTGTGCACACCACTCTTGGGATAATTCCTTGCCCTTAGAGCAGGCTCTGGTGCTCTCTATCTGGCCCTTTCGAGTCTCTGATTATCTGCTCCCTCCTGCCTTAATATACCTTCAGGGGTGTAATGGTCTTTAAGAGCTACAGGGTGTCAGGCAGTGTTGCAAGGGTTTCACATGCATTATCTCATTCAATCCCTATGAAACTCTTGTAAAGAATGTACCATCATCCCTATTTTTCAGGTGGAAAAACTAAGACTCCAAGAGGTTAAGACACCTGTCAGAAGTCATACAGCTAGTAAGCACCTGAGCCAGGAGTTGGATGCCGCCCGTGCCAGACTCTAAATTCTGGTCTACTGCCCGTCTCTTCTGCTCCTTGGGCTCTGATTCGTTTTCTGCTTTGATCCCATCATTCAAGTGGCCTTTTGGGTCTCTCTTTTTGAGTCTTGGGTCCTCTCTTTCCTCCCTCTACAGGCCTGTAGAGTCAGTCCTGGGTCCCAGCCAGCAGAGGGCGGCCCCTACCCACTGTGCACTGCTGACGCCTCCAGGATTGCATCTCCCAATCAGTTCTCATGTCCCAAGTTAGTCCCAGTTGCAGCAAGTCCCCCTGGCTCTTGAGCTAAGCATTGAGATTTCCCTAGAATTACACTGGAGTCTGGCTCTGTTCCTATGACAGGCCATTGAGACTTACAGGCTGCTTCCCATGGAGAAGGTTAAGGGTAAGGCGACTTCTGCCCAATGCTTCTCCCCTCTCCCAGTTTTCCCTCCTGCATTCTATACTGCCAGCTCCACGAAGGAGATGTGAAACCTCCTTGGAGGATGTTTGTGGCAGGTCGCCTGGAGAATGCTTGTCCAAAGGGCGTGTGGGCTGCTAACTCCCAAGCTGGGTGCTGGGTCCCCAGTAGGCTTGATCCTCCTACTTGGATACCTGTTGCCCTTCCCCCATCATGCCACAGCTCCAGGTGTCCGTGGCCCAAGTCGGGAGGTAGCAAGGGCTCAGCCTGTTCGATCTCCAGTTCTGGTCCCCAAGCCCAGATCTGCAGACCTGGATGAGAGAGGGACCATGTATCAGCGTCTCCCCTTCAGCATCCCGGGAAATATCGCCAGGACTCCCTGCTCACCCCTGAACCTCAGTAAAGGCAGAGTTGAACAAGAGAAAGATCAGGGAATTAGGAGTCAATGTTGGGTTCAAATACCAGCTCTGCTGCCAATAAACCACGTGACCTCAGTTAACTTACCCTCTGGGGGCCTTGCATAGAGTTACAAGAAACATTTGGCAAGAAAGACTGAACAGGCCCAGCTTCCCAGCCTTTAAATCCTGCTCGTGTCTTTCCTCTGACCTTGCATGGCTGAAGTACCTGGAAGGGCCTCCCCCCCTCTCCCCCACTCCTGGAGCCTCCCAGCAGGTGCTTCAAGCAGACAGCTGCACAGGCTCCCTTCAGAGATTCCAAGGTGTTGTGGGTCTCAGCCTCTGCAGCTGATTGGTCAGGGTAGCAGCTGCAGGCTGGCCCCCAGCGGGAGGCCACAGCAAGAGGTTTTCATGACCCTCTGGGCCAGGCAGCTCTGAGGTCCCAGGGCCGCCGTTTGGCAGGACCCTCAAGGGCACACAGAGACAGACAGGAATGAACAATATGGCTTTGACTCTCCCTCTGAGCGGGGTGCTCAACTTCCTGAACTTCAGCGGCCCCAGTTTTATAAGGCAGGTGGCGGGTCCTCCCCAGTCCCCCTCCTCCCACCAGCCCACTGGGAGCCCGCAGCTTGTGCACAGAGACTTTCTAACTTTTCACGTATAAATGCAGCACCACAGACTCCCCTCCAGCAGGAGCCACCCCCTACAGTGATTTTTTCTGGAACTGGGAGGAAGAAAAGAAAAGACAAGTGTTCTTGGTAGAGCGTCAACTACATTCCAGGCATCTACACTCATTTATTATTTCCTTCGCATTTTCAAGTAACTGTGAGAAACTGAGACTCAGCGAGGTCATGTGGCCAAGGTCACAGAGCTGGCAAGTCGCAGACTGACACCAGGGCCCTTTGCCTTCCAGCCTCTTGGTCTTTGTGCCTCTGTGGATTGGGGTGGGAATTCCAGCCAGGAAGAGACTTTGGGTGTCCTGGAAGGATGCCCCCAGGCCTACAGCCTCAGCTCCCACTCCTTCCCCCTGGTGTGGTCCTTGTCTTTTGAGCTGTACTTGGTAGGAGCTTTGGGCAGGCTTCCCTGCTCGCCAAGACCTCAACTGCCCGGCACGGCCAGCTCCCTAGCGGACGCCCCACGAGCACAGGACAGACGGCTGGCAGCCTTCCCCTGCAGAAGAGCCCTGTCACTGCAGACAAATGGCCCATGTCATTCAGCCATGGCCTCCCCATCGCTGGTCTGTGGCCTGAGTTGTCCAGATAACTCTTTTCATTTGATGTTGTCTTTACGGATGCCACAAAGGTCCCCGGGCAATGACAGCCTAGCCATTGCCCCAACCAAGAGGAGACGCAGGCAGGCCTGCTTCCTGACTTCTGTGTGCTGCCTGTTAGGGTCTCATAATTATCTGAATCTGTCAAGCTCCATCAAGTGACGTTTTTCATATAAAGACAAATGTCCCCTAGGCCACGCTCTGAGCTGGGGATGGCATCCCGGATGCTGACGCGCCCTCCATCCTTCCACCAGTGATTTCCTTCACAGTTGCCCATCTTCTCCCAACCCTTGCCCCACGATGCCCTTCTAAGCTCCCCTAAATCCCCCCAATCCTCCTGCTTGTAATTATCCTCCCCCAGCCCCTCCCCATGCCAGTGCCTTGGCAAGTAATTGCTTTCACAGGGAAGTTGACAAGTCTCTGGCGACTCCTAGCCCGGCTGGGAAAGATTCATTATTCTATATCTGGAAATAACCAGGCCCATCAGCCCAGGGCTGAGATAACACCAGTGTAAAAGTTCTCTGTTCAGGGGAATTAATTAGGATTCTTTATTAAAGATCCAATTAGGCAAAAGGGCATTTTTATCTGTGATAGTCAGCTGCTCCTATTTTTCTAAAGCCATAACTCCAAGTTTAAAAAAAAAAAAAAAGGAGAAAACCAGGGGCTGTGTTTTCCTGTAAAACAATTCACTCTTTCAGCGTCGGTTATGTCTTCATCAGGATGTGAAAATAGATTTTCTCATTCAATTGGCAATGCTTTATCTCCTCAGAGACTAGTAATGACTCCACTATATCCCTTTAGCAAGGACCACGGCCCCAGATGGGTATTTGGGGAGTGGGACATTTGGTTAGGATGGCTGCAAGAGAAACAGCGTTGTTTAGCAACCCAATTCACCGGGCTGGCAGGAAATGCCGGCTCTGCAGCATTCTGTCCCTGCGACCTTGGGCCAGGCATTTAACCTCTCTGAGCTTCAGTCTCCTCTCTGAATCTATCTCCCAGGGCCAGGGAGAGGATTCGGAGTAAATTGGTGCAATATAATAAAGTGACTAAGAACCAGCTCTTGACTGGGTGACCTTTCATCACAGGTACAAGCCAGGACTCCTTGGACCAGTTCACCTCTCTGAGCCTTGGTTTCCTCATCTGCAAAATGGGAGAGAAATCCCTCCTCCAAGGCTCTGGGAGGATTAAATGAGAATAAGTGAAGGCACCCTGCCTATGGAGGATGCTTAATACATGTTTCTCAAACCTGAATCAACCCATTTTGTATTTCCCTCAAAGAAGCCCAGTGAGGATCCCTGGGAAGAGCAGGAAGAGTTCCTGCTCCCCACCCGGAAGAAATGGAGCTCATTTTGTCCTGGGTCGGGCTTGGGTGTTAAGTTCCCCAGGTGGTTCTAAAGGACCCTGGGGCTGATACTTCGTGGCTCCCAAAGGAAGCAGTTTAGACAGGAGAGGGGTCACCTCTTGACCTCAGTGGTTGTCCTGCTTTACTCCCAGCCTGGGACCCAATGCCCAAAGTCCACCTGACCATATGATGTGGACACGTTCCGTGTAAACCCCACAGATATTTTATTTGCATTGTTGAAGAGAGCAGCCACAGCCTGTTTTTCCAGGGAAGAGAAGACTAGGAAGAATAACAGAATCTGAGGCTTCCAGAAAGTTCTGTAGAAAGCATGCTGTTGCCCTCCTGCTTCATTCCATGGATACGGACACTGAGTCCCAGCATCACTCAACAAGCACGTACCAGAGCCAGGGTGGAATCCAGGCTCTCCAAGTCTGAGCCAGCCCTATTTCTACCACCTTTGGTACTTCCAGGCTCCCTACCACTGGACCAGCGTTTGCCAGACTTCACACCATGTTCCTCTCCCGTCTCATAATTAGGGTCTCATAATGTGAGACCCAGTGCCCCACCCAGTGCCTCAGTTTACCCCATAGAGGAGCCACTTTATCTTCTGCGTCCTCTTCTCACCTTTCCTTAATATTCTTTTGATCTCAACACCCCCTTTTAAAGACCCTGCACCCTCTGACCCCACTCCTTCCACCATGACCCCTCTGCCCTTACCTCTTCCTACTCTCTCTCCTGTCCACTCCGGTAGCCACACTGGCTTCCTTGCTGTTCCCTAGACACCAGACATGCTCTTCCTATCTCAGGGCCTTTGCACATACTGTCCTTTCCACCTGGAATGCTCTTCCTCCCAGACATCACCTCACTTCCTCACCTGTTTCAGGTGTCACCTCTAAGGTCACATTCTCAGCGAGGACTTCCCGACCACCTATTTAAAAATTACAAGTGCCTCTTTCTATGCTTCGGTGTCTGTTTTTTTCTCAGCTGGATCCCCACACCTAAAAGACGGCTGGCATTTGGGGGTTCCAGCCCTTGGTTCCATCCCTGGAAGCTCTGATACTTAATAGGCATCATTCTCATTCTCCAGGTGAGGAAACTGAGGCACAGAGAGGTGGCAGGTGGCTTACCCCAGATCACCGAGGGACTTAGTGTCACAGGAGTGACTTGCTGGTTGATCTTAAAGCAACTGTAAAGGTAGTTGTGCTCTCAGGGTTATTTGCGTCTGTCTATGTGCTTTGCCCGGGTCCTCAGGGTCTGACTTCACTAAGTGATGCCCTTGACCCTCACTGAGGCCTCCAAGAGGCAGCCGGGTTCAGGACACACATCCTGGAAACAAACCATCCTGCTGCAGAAATGCATTGCTAGGAGAGAACACAGTCTGGGCTGAGAATCAAGAAATCCTCTCCCCCTTGGCACTCCCCTCCTCGTTCCCCTATCCCCCCTGCCAATTCCCCCATCAAATAATTCCTGATAATGAAGTTAAGATGATTCATTGGTTTTCTGATGAGCATGAATTCATCATCAAAATCTACATATTTCAATCCCCTGACATGTGCTCTCAGATTCCTAACCTGATTAATATGTAAAGTGCTTTATCCTGTGACTTAACAAGAGAAAATCCAGCTTGGTTTTAGGGGCCCGCCTGGCTCCCAGCCTGTGGGGTTCTGGGGAGTGCCAGAGATGCTGCTGACTCCACCCTGGGGATGGTTCAAGGAGCTTATCGGGGGCTGGGTCAAGGTGCCAGCAGGCGCCTCAGCTGAGAGGGTGCTGGTTGCCCAGGCTCAGGGCCCAGAATGCATAGCACTGCAGCCTCAGGCCCAAGGTCTCATCACCCAGAGAGCCCTGGCTGCCAAAGTTGTTCAACATTCACGGGCCCACAGATTTGTAGGGGCTGGGAATAGCCCACACCCCATGTCTGGGAACCTGGGGGAGATGCAGCAGCCCCCTTCTGAGCCTTTCTGGAGGGACAGCCAGTGTGCCCAGACAACTTTCATCCAAGGCCATCTAAGCCTGCTCCCGGTACCATGTCCCCAAGCCTCTCCGGAGGGCAGGCTCAGGCTCAACCGGCCGCCTTGAGCCTCCCTTCCACAGCCCCAGCCCCTGGAGCAGATGCCTTCCGTTTAAGATGTCGATCCTGGCCTCTTTTGCCTTGCCCGCCATGCGTCCCCGCCCATCCCCTACCAGATTCTGCTGGGGGCCCAGACTGTACTAATTATGCTCCTGCTTCCTTGGACTCAGACTGTGCCTCATACCCCCAGGTAGGGCCAGCCTGCCTGTCTCCACCACCCTCATCCCTGACCCACAAACCCATAGGCCCACCCCCACCCCACAGGGTCTCCTGCCAGGTGCTGTGGCCACCCATTCCATGAGACGCTGTTTGCCTAGAGTCAGAAATGGATTCACACCTTAGCTCCAGGATTTGGGAAAAGGTGTTCACCTCTCTGAGCCTCTATTTCTTTCATTTTAAAATAGGGCTGTCAGCAATAATAACTGATGCTGCTTAGGGCTGTTGTGAATGTCATATTAGCACTAAGCAGCATGTCTGGCATGTAGATAGCACTCGATTGAGTAGTAGATGTTATTGTTATTCATTTTTATAGCTGCTGACTGAGGTGGACAGGTACGCCCACTTTTCTGATGTGGAAGTGGAAGCTCAAAGGTGTTGAGGTCGGGATATGGTTGAGGGGAGCAAGGCAGCACCTCTTCTCCACAGAAGTACCTGGAGCCTTTGGGAGAAAAGGATTTGGGACCCTGCAGAAGATGGGAGTTCCCAAGAGGAGACCTGCCCTGTAGGAGATGGGGACCCAGTCAGTGACCTGGACACCCCAAGAAGACGGTGGTCCCAGCAGTGGAAGGCCACTGCTTGGCACATCTGTGTCTGATGCTGGGATTCTTATGCCACTGGAATCAGGGTATTGACCTAGTTTGGTTTTTTCCCAAAAGCAGACCTGAGGCAAAGGCTCAAGGGCAAGTAGTTTATTGAGAGGTGCAGATAACACCAGTCGAGGAGGTGGACATGATAGGGGAAGGGACAGTAGCGTAGCCTATAAGGGGTATGTGATCACACCAGCTATCACAGTAGAGGCCTGGGGCATAGTCCCACAGGGATACTCTGGGAAACCCAGATCTGCAGAACCCAGGTCTTAGAATTATCCCACCCAAGGAGCAAGGGAGCTGAGGTATTTATACACCAATTCCCAAAAGTCATTGAATGAGGGCTGCTTCTGGGGGTTTAGTAGTGCCTGGTCCTTCCAGCCTACTGTGCACATGGACAGAGTGGCCTTACATGGGGAAAAATGCCCTTGGGTGCAGGGGTACCTGTGCTGGCAGTTGGCAGTCAGCTGGCCCACTCTGAAAGACCCAGGGTTATTGGCCAGACACTAACAGCACCTGCTGTTATTGGTGAGACGCTACCAAAGGGCAGGGTAGAGGTGAACTGAAAGAGCTGAAACACTTGGTGCTTAGGCAGCTTTGTGGTGGGACCCAGCTCACTGGGCGTGACCTTGGGGAAGGAGCATCTTCCCTTAAGCCTTGAGAAACCACTGAGACTTGGGCAAATCCACAGAAATCTGCAGAGGGGACAGAGGCTCTGGTGAGCAGGTACAGGGGACAGCAGGGCCCCATTATTCAAGTAGCCCCACTGCTGTGACACTAACCCCCCACCACTGTCAGACAGCAGCGCTGGAGACCTCCCAGGACAGGAGGAGGGGGAGACCCCATATCAGGGTGTGTTTGGATCTCCTGCCCTTCCAGCAGGCTGCAGCCAGCAAGTAAGAGGACCCTTTCAGGGACCAGTACCAACCACCCGAGGGTCCTGGGAAAGGCTAGGCTGCCTGCTGGCTTGGCACTTAGCCATTGAGATTTGGAAAGTCAGGCATATGAAGCCTATTTTGGGGTCCAGAATTGTAAGTTCTGTGAATTTAGGTCACATACACAAACACATTTATACAAACCAGTTATTCACTGGGATGCAAGAATCTGCTGTCAACATTCAAATATTTTTGGAAAGTTTTGCTTTTTCCTGGCTGCACTTTTTTTTTTTGAGTGAAGTCGTGCTTATTCCACAAGTTGGAGGCACCAGTGGTGAAGTCACAAAGAGCTCATGCATAGTTGAGCAGGGACGCCCACGTGGGGGCTTTATTTAGACACGCCCCCAGCATTCACTTCGTCATTTCTGGAACCACCATGCGAAGTTTCAGAACTCAGCCTGGAGAGCAGGAAAAGGGCTCAGTTCAAACACATCCGTGGCCCATTTAGTCTTCTAAAGCATGTGGGAGAGATCTCCTTCGTGCTTTACTTCCCCATCCTTCCTCCCCTCCCACCCTCTGGCTGGGAGGCTGCTGGACAGAGCCCGGGACTTGGAGTCAGATAAATGGAGTTCTACTGGGTAACCTTGGGCAGGGACTAATCTCTCAATGTTCCCTTCTGCCAAGTGGGTATAATACTGTCAAAAATGGTGCTCAAGAGACAAGTGGAACATAGTAGATGCTCAGTAAGTGCTACTTTCCACCCCACTTCCTTCCTTATAAGTAATTTTAGTTCTCTCTTTGCTTTAATTCCTGTTCTTCCTGGCTCAGTCATCCAGGTTGTACCAAGCAGAGATGTGACCCAGGTGTTTCTATTGATGTGGGGAGCGGCTGGATGGTTACTGTGATGGTCCACTCAAGTCATAATAAAGTGTCACCAACTTATTGCACACCTACTGCTATACTAGGACCATTCCATTAATTAATTTAAGGGATTGACATAAGCCCTCTCACCATCCCATTTGCTCCGATTCCTGTCTGCACTTGGTCATTCACCTCCTACAAATGCTCTGAAGTCTGTGCTTGGGGCCCAGAGATTCCAAATCCCTACTTTCTGCTTCAAAATCACCCAGCCAGTCTCAGCGGAAAAGAATGAAAGCACAATTATTTTTCTGGTTTCCAGCAAAAGGAAAACAGCTTTAAAAGAATACGGACCATTAGTATTTTTGTTTCCATTATAAACGTATAACACATGGTCATTAAAGAAAATTTAGAAAATAGAGAAAATATGATAGATGAAGAAACTCACGCATGAAATTTGTTTTTAAATAAATTTATTTATTTATTTACTTACGTACTTATTTTTGGCTGCGTTGGGTCTTCATTGCTGCGCACAGGCTCTCTCTAGTTGTGGCAAGCAGGGGCTACTCTTCGTTGTGGTGTGCGGGCTTCTCATTGTGGTGGCTTCTCTTGTTGCCAAGCACGGGCTCTAGGCGCACGGGCTTCGGTAGTTGTGGCTCGCGGGCTCTAGAGCACAGGCTCAGTAGTTGTGGCGCATGGGCTCCGCAGCATGTGGGATGTTCCCGGACCAGGGATCGAATCCATGTCGCCTGCATTGGCAGGTGGATTCTTAACCACTGTGCCACCAGGGAAGTCCCTGCATGAACATTTTGATGTATTTCCTTCTATTTTTTTTTTTTTTTCTAGGCATGGCTTTGTTTTGTTTTTCATTTAAAGATCTGTGTTCTGGGGCTTCCCTGGTGGCGCAGTGGTTGAGAGTCGGCCTGCCGATGCAGGGGACGCGGGTTTGTGCCCCGGTCCCCGAGGATCCCACATGCCGCGCAGCGGCTGGCCGCTGAGCCTGCGCGTCCGGAGCCTGTGCTCTGCAACGGGAGAGGCCACAACAGTGAGAGGCCCGCGTACCGCAAAAAAAAAAAAAAAAAAAAAAAAAAAAAAAAAAAAAAAAAAAAATCTGTGTTCTGGGATTTTATATATCTATCCTTTTTGTTATTTACCAAAGCAATTCATGCTCATTGTGGAAAATGCAAAACATACCCAAGGGCACAGAATAAAATATTCGAGTCTTGTTTGTCAACCCCCTACCCAAAGTCTCCTCTCCTCTCCAGAGGCAAACATTATTAACAAATTTGGTATGTAGCTATGTAGACCTGTCTCCATGCATTTACACACACACACGGGACAGGGAGTTAAACATGTTATCCTACAACTTGTTTGTATTCTCTTAAGTGCACATATTAGATATTTTTCCATGTCAGTACCTATATCTACCTCATTATTTTTTAAACAATTGGCTAATAATTACCATTTTTCATCATTTCAAACAGTGCTACAGTTAACACCTTCATGCATATATCTCAGTGCACGTCTTGGAGCATTTATAGGATAACTTCCTTAAAGTGGAATTTCTGAGTCAAAGTGTGTGTCTTTGTAATTTAATTTTTGCCTAAGTATACTCCTCCAAAGCTGTGCCAACTTAATATTTCCATCAGCCATGTATGAGACTGGCTATTTCCCTACATCCTTCCCAAATTAAAATTTTGTTATTTTTATCCTTCTTGATGGGTGAAAAATAACACTTCATTCTTTTGATTTCCATTCCTTTAATTATTAGTAATTGATCACCTTTTCATTTGTGTATGGTCATTTCTATTTTATTTTCTGAATTATCTATATATTCTTTATCCATTTTTCTATTCAGTTGTATGTGTTTTTCCTATTGATTTTTAGGAGCTCTTTATATATTTGAATATTAAAATTATGTCTATATCTTATTCTGTTCAGGCTGCTATAACAAGTGCCACAGACTGTTGGTGTATAAACAGAAATTTATTTCTTACAGTTCTGGAGGCTGAGGAGTCCAAGATCAAAGTGCCAGCAGACTTTATGTCTGATAAAAGCTTGCTTCCTGGTTCATAGTTGGCCATCTCCTTGCCATGTCCTCATATGGTGGAAGGGGCAAGGGAGCTCTCTGTGGCCTCTTTTATAAGAGCACTGATCCCAGTTGTGAGGGGTCCACCCTCATGACCTTATAAACTATAAAGGACCCCACATCCAATACCATGACGTTGGGGTTAGGTTTCAACATATGAATTTTCAGGGGGACACAGACATTCAGTCTATACCACTTTGTCCTATATGTTATAAAATTTTCCTCAGTAAGTAACTTGTCTTTCAGCTTTATTGTATTCTTCCTCAGCAGACATTTTACATTTTTGTCATCAGATCAGTTGTTCTTTTCCTTTGTGACTCCTGAGTTTTGTGTCTGGGCCAGGAATACTTCCCCACTTAGAGATTACAAAAAATGGTCTTCTCTTCTAGAGTTCTCTTCTAGAACTCTCAGACTTTTATATTTTGCAGTCAGCTCTTTAATCTGCCTGAATTATATTTTGTGCCAGGTGTGAGATAGAGATCTAACTTTTAGTTCCAAATGAATAATGGATTGTTCCAAACCTGTCCTTTCTGGGTTGAAATGGCCCTTTTATCATAAACTAAGTTCATGTCTATCCATGGTTCTCTATCTGGATTTTTTCTTCTATTTCATTTATCTGTTTTTCTACTTATGTGCCAGAATCACATAGTTTCAATTACCATAGTTATATAGTAATTTTTGTTTTCTAGTAGGAAAAGTTCTCCCTCACTATTTGTTTTAAAACATTTTATTGGCAATTTTTGTGTATTTACTTTTCCAGATAAATTTTAGAATAAGAATTTCAGATTTCTTGCCAGAAATTCCATTGTGATTTTGGTTAGAATTTCACTGAATTTGTAGGTTAATTTGGAAAGAACTGACATTTTTACAATAGTGAGTATTCCTGTGCAGGACCATGGTATGTCTCCCATTTTTCAGATCTTTGTTTACATTATTTAATAAAATTTTATAGTTTTCATCATTTAGGCCTAGTAAATTTCTTGTTAGGTTTATTCCTAGGTAGTTTTATAGCTTTTATTGTTATTGTGAAGAGTATCATTTTGCCATTGCATTTTCTAATTGTTTATTGCTTGTAAATAAGAGAACCATTGACTTTTGTACATTTCTTTTGTAATCAGCCAACTTATTGAACTCTCACATTAGCTCTAATAGTTTTAAAGTTGATTATTTCAGATTTTCTAGGTTAGAAAATCATATTAGCTGCCAGTAATGTGATTTTGCTTCTTCCTTTCCAATATGTATGTTTTTTTGTTTTGTTTTTTTGGTTTTTTTGCGGTACGCGGGCCTCTCACCGCCGTGGCCTCTCCCGTTGCGGAGCAGGCTCCGGACGCGCAGGCCCAGCGGCCACGCCTCACGGGCCCAGCCGCTCCGCGGCACGTGGGATCCTCCCGGACCGGGGCACGAACCCGCGCCCCCTGCATCGGCAGGCGGACTCGCAACCACTGCGCCACCAGGGAGGCCCCCTCCCCCCAATATGTATGCTTTTTGTTCCCCTGGCTTCTTACATGGCTAATGTCTCCAGAACTGTATTCAAGAAGAATGATAGGGGGCTTCCCTGGTGGCGCAGTGGTTGCGAGTCCGCCTGCCGATGCAGGAGACGCGGGTTCGTGCCCTGGTCCGGGAGGATCCCACATGACGCGGAGCGGCTGGGCCCGTGAGCCGTGGCCGCTGGGCCTGCGCGTCCGGAGCCTGTGCTCCGCAATGGGAGAGGCCACAACAGTGAGAGGCCCGCAAAAAAAAAAAAAAAAAAAAGAATGATAGGTTTGGCAGCCCCATTATTTCTGCATAGGAGACACTTAAAGGCAAGCATAATTTTTTCTAAATTCTTTATTACAGATCAACAAAAATAGCAAAATTTCTAAAGATGATTATACTCCCACTTTGTATAAGGTTTATCAATCATGCACTATTCCATATTAAGTAATGTTATTAATTTTTAAAATCTAGAGTGATTTAGAAGGGGCTGATGGAGATTGGAGGGGGAAGTGCCAAAAAATGGAACCCCGCTTGGCTCTCTAGCACCATCGCTGGATGATGCTATGTGTAATTTTGCATCCTGATGATGTTCCACTTGTAATGTTGGTATTTTCCTTATTATAAACCCTCGGCCCCCAAATATTCCATTAAACGGATTTTCACAACCATTCTTTCTGTGAACATTTAGATCATCTCCAATTGTTCATGTTATAAATATTGCTGTGAAGAATGTTGTAGTGTGTAAAGCTTTTTTTTTCTGAATTTATGATGATTTCTTTAGGAGCGATTCCCAGAATGAATATTTTTTTAAGACTCTTGATTCTTATTGCCAAGTTGCTTTCTAAAAGCATTTGATCATTTTGTACTGCCAACAGCCTTATGTGAATGTCTGAAGAAATGAGACTTTTAAAATTAAAGTTTATGAAATATGTTGTAGGGGAAAGAGAATGTGCTGTGGAGTCAGAGAGCTGGGTTTGAATCCAGTTCCACCATTGACAAACTAGGTTAGATTTTTTTTAATATTTGCTATCTTTTTTTGTTTTGTTTTGATTTGATTTATTTACATTTTTATTGAATTATAGTTCATGTTCAATATTATGTAAGTGAAAGTATACACTATAGGAAAAGCTCTGTGAGCCTCAGTTTCCCTATCTGTAAAATAGGCAGCTAATCCTTTCTGCAGCCGTGCTGAAGGTTGAATGAGAAGAAATAGGTGATGGGTGCTTGGCTCAAAGTAGCTATCAACATGTGAGAGTCCTTTTCCCTTTCTTTGGACTATTTTGAGAGGTTTTTCTTTTCTAACCAGCCTTGGAGGCTTCCCCTGCAAAACAGGCTGCAATTAGAGTGACTTCTGTCCCTTTCCATCTGCCAAGAGGGCAGTCCTTTCCTGCTGCAGGTCACTGGCCCCCCTGCTGTAAGCCCCACCACCTCTTTTGTAAAAGTACTTCCTGGGCTTCCCTGGTGGCGCAGTGGTTGAGGGTCCGCCTGCCGATGCAGGGGACGCGGGTTCGTGCCCCAGTCCGGGAGGATCCCACATGCCGTGGAGCATCTGGGCAGTGAGAGACCCACGCACCGCAAAAAAAAAAAAAAAAAAGTACTTCCTATGTACTGCCCACTGTGCCCCACTCTGTGGATGGACCATTCACGAGCCTCGTGAACCTGCGGATGAGAAAGAGCAGCAAGGCCAGCATTCCCAACGGAAACAGTGGGCAGGGGCTTCTGGGGAGGGCATCGCTTCTCCCCCGAGTCCCTAACTGGGTCCTCTCTTTCGTGGACTCTGAGTCTGCTTGGCAGCAGGGCAGCTGTCATCTGTTGACATCTCTTGGTTGCCAGATCCTGCCAGTTCTACCCCCTAAACGTCTTTCCAATTTGTCCCTTTTATTGCAACACCAAGATCCCAACCTCACTCAGGTGCTCTCGCACCTGGAACACTGAGGCAGCCTCCCACTAGTCTCCAGTATCTCCCCCTCCCATCTGTCCTCTCTCCTGGCCGGTGTGGTCCTATCTGGCCTTGCCATTTCCTTGCCGCAAACCTTCAGTGGTTGCTGTTACCCCGCAGAGTATATAGTTCAAACTCTGAGCTCTTCCTCCAGGGCCCTTCCAGCTGGCCGGCACTCCTGAGGTGTGCATTCCACTCGTGCGTTTGTTTATTGAATGGGCTGACACTTTTCACACACCTTACAGGCGCTTGGTGCTGTGCTAATAAGCACGTTATATGCATAATCTCTTTTAACCCTTTCCGTAACCCTATGAGACAGGATTACCTTCATTCCCCTTTTACAGATGAGGAAACTGAGGCTCAGAAAGTTAACATAGGCTGCCCAAGGCGCCTCCGCTAGTAAGTAGTAGAGCTAAGTTCTCTGTCACTGGAGCCCCTGCCCTCATATGAAAGAAAGAAAGAAAATCCCAGTTTCTTTCGTATGTTTTATACCTGAGACTTCCTATTAGGCTAAACTGGTGGTATCTTCTCTATACTCATATTTTATGAGAAATAATTATCAAAATTACAAAACTTGCCACTGACCAGGGGCTAGCGTAAGAACCTGGCAAATTCTCGATCTCCTGAGTGCTCCAGGACTGACCACAAGATGCCTGCCTGGTTCCAACACCCCAATTCCTGCCTCCTCATGTGGTGCCCCATGCCCTGGCTAGTTATGACTTCCCAAGAGGGAGCTCTGCCTTTCTCTCTGGACCTTCCGGAGCCAGCCCTTACAGGGCGAACAGTGGGCACTCGATAACTGCCCTGAATTAAATTGGATTGAATGGAACCAAACTGAATGCAGAAGCAGATATTCTCCAGCAGCGTCTGGGGTTTAAGTTCATTGCTGTCCTAATCATCCTGCGGTAGAGGAACACTGCCTCTTCCATAAGCCAGGCTAAGCACTTGGGTGTTTGAGGATAGTATATCTTAAGGGGTCTCTGTCTGGGCAGGGTAGATTTTTCTGCATAGACCATTGGAAATAGATCTGAGTGGTGTTCTTTGATGTAGTTTTCTGATATGTCTCAGAAGTCAGACAACCTGGGCTGAAGAATCATCTGCACCACTTGTACTGCTGCATGACCCTGGGCAAGTTACTTAACTTCTCTGAGCCTCTGGTTTCTCATCTGTCTCTGTCCCATGGGAGCATTATGAGGCTTAAAATGAGAAATTGAATGTAAGCACTTAACTTTGCGCAGTGCTGCATAAGAAGGGCTCACAGGTTTTGATAATAATTATATAATAACTGTTCTTTTCTCCCCATGTCTCCTGTCTGTGCTGAGTTGGATAGTGACGTGGATTGGGGGCAGCGACAGTAGGGGAAAAGCAGAGGCAGGTAGTCAGAAGCCTGGTCTTCAGGGAGACTGGTCAGCCCAGGGGCCCTGGAAGGAGGAGGGATTCCCAGGTTCCGTGCCTGGAAATGCAGCTGAAGGATGTGGGAAAACGGAGAGGGGATGAGGCTAAAGAGGTAGAGGGAGGCCAGATTATTTGCATTTTATTCTGGGGACAATAGGGAGGCACTGAAAGGTTTATAGCAGGCGAGTGACGTGATCAGCTTTGCCTTTTTGAAAGACCACTCTGGCTGCTGCTGGAGAACAGGATGGAGGGACGGATGCAGGGACAGATCCAGGCTCAGACACAAGCTGCCCATTGTTGCAGTAGCCCAGGTGAGAAATGATGAGGCCTGAAGAAACACAGGTGGTAACAGTGGAGACTGTGTGAAGGGGTGGCTTTAAGAGACTGGAAGACCATACACACAGCATCACTTGGTTAGTGATCCAGTGAATCTGGGGGACTAATTAGGCGGAGGAATAGAGGTGGCTCCCACTCTTGGTTTGCGTGGCAGGTGGGTGGCAAGAGGCGGTGAAGGGAGTGCTGGCATGTTAAGCACTGGATGCCTACGGGCCGTCTAAGGTAGACGGATGTAAGGATCTGAAATTTGGGGGAGGGGCGGGGGTTGTAAATAGACTTTTGGGAGCCATCAGCACTAAATTGGGCACAAGGAGAGAACTCACACCTGGGAGAACTCACAGCAGGGAAAGAGTGTGGAGCCGAGATGACGAGGGGGCACGAGGGAAAGTACGTAAACTGTTCCAAGTGTGAGGACTCACTGGGGGCCCCACTCCACCAGAGGGCAGGTCTGGAGTTGGTTGCACAGATACGCAGCGTGTCCAGGAAAGGCCAGGGCGTTCTGTCATCCACTGCTCGACTGTGTTGGCCCTCCAGCTCCCGGCCTGGTCTGGAGCGTGCCCTCAATATCAATCTGCTTGGCTGACCCCTGGGCCCCTGCCCTGCTTCTCCCCCCTCTGAAGGGCTGATCCTCTCCCTTGGTCAATATGAAGATTATCAAAAGAGCGTAAGCCCTGATCTACATGGCAGCACCTTTCCCAGTCCCCTTCCACTTCCACATTCCAGATCGCAGAATACAGAGGGAAGGCCTCTGAGTGAGAAAAGAGCGAGACTCCCCGAAAACAAGGCCTTGCTTCCCAGTTCAGAGGCATGTGTCCTCTGTGGGGCGTCTCACTCAGGGATCAGACAGACTGGCCCTTGAGTGTGGACCCCTGAGCAGCTTTGGAGAGTTCCCAAAGGTCTTAAGGCCTTGCAACTTCTCGGCACATGGATACTGCCCACACTAAACAAACAGAAGTTCCCAGATCCCACTGCCACTGAATGTGACTCAGTGGATTAAGGCTATGACTCAGAAATCTACCTTTTGAATACCCACCCTAGGCCATCTCGATGCAACAAGTCAGAGAGCACCTTTGAGAAATACTGACTTAGAAAGAGACAATTGGGAGGGGACCCAGCATCTATCAACCACCCACCACTTGCCACACTATTGACATTTCACTGGGTCCTCACTACTCTCCAGTGAGGTAAATGCATCGTTATTTTTGGTCCAGGAAATAACTGGAGACTTGGAGATGTTTAGCAACTTGCCCTAAGAAGCACAGCTGTTTACTAGAGTCAGAAGCAGAACCCCAGGTCTGTATGACTCCAAAGCCTTAGACGCTTATGCTCCAGCACCTCCAGCATACTGAGAGGAAAATGGCACCTATTTTCAGGTAGTTAAGTGTCCATCACAGGGGAGAAAGTTTAGCTAATTGGCAGAAACTGAAACGATGGGTAGTTGCGAGAGTCAAACCTTGACTTGGTGCAAGATCTAATAGAAGAGAACAGCTTTCTGCAGGAGGACTGTTGGAGTTAAGTATGTGCTGGACAAACACTAGTTGGAGGTGACGTAGTGGGGATTTATGGAGTCAGCTGCTGTGCAACCCTGAATCCCTTTCAAGTCTGTAGTGTCTAAGATACGGTACTTTGATGAGATGACTCCCTGAGTTTGGTCCTCATGTTCTACCTAGACTTATATTACTGCGTTTATGGCTGTGAAGGGAGGGAGGGGAGAAAGAAGTCAGCTAGTAGATCAAGGTATGAGCATTGAAAGAGCTAGGATCCTGAATCTTTTATCCCTCATCAAGTCATTTCTTAGTTATGAGACAACTGAGAAAACGTGCTGTATCCCCAGAGAGATGGGTGCCTGATTTCCTTATGGCTTAAGGAAGGGTATGCCTAGTGTAGACTTGTTCAGGCATGAAGGAGGAATCCTCCTTGAATCACACTTCAGATGACCAGGCAAGTTTTCACACGTGCCATGTGCACTAATGCCAGTCCAAGGCCTGGGTCCACAAAGGAATAACAGTCAAGAGAAAGGGAGATGTGTTTTATTCCTCTTTGGTCTGAACACTCTCAAGTGGGAAGAGTCGTGACATAGGCAGCTTCATAGAGAGTATGGAATTGCAAGTGTTGCCCGTTGAACAGCCTGTCTTTTGAAGCTGTCTCATTAGACCATCCATCTTCACCCAAGTCAGTTTCAGTGCTCCAGACTCAATTACCTCTGGCCACCCCATCCTCCGTCTCCCCACCAAAGCTCTGCCATAGCCCTATGGATACCAGTGCCCACATTTGATTTCTAGCCCTCCACTCCTCAAGCTGTTTAATCTTAGGCAAGTCATTTAACCTCTTTGAGCCTCATGCCCTGTTGGTGGTATTATAAATTGGCAGAACGTTTTCTGGGAAGGTACTTTGACAGTGCATAATGATTAAAATGTAAAAAATGCATGCCACTTTTAGGACTTTGTCTTGAGGAAATAGTGAGAGGTCTTTGTAAAATGGATACACAAGGATGTTCCTTGCAGTGATGTTTATTATAGTGGGGAAAAGGAAACAGTATATTTCCAGCATTAATGGTTCCATAAACTGTGGTATATGTGGCTGTTAAAAAAATGTGTAGCAATTAATTTCAAAGAATGTTCAAAGAAATTGGAAAATGCTTAATATGATATTAAGTGAAAAAAATCAACATACAAAACAATGTATATAGTACGAACTAACATTTTTACACACATACATATATAATAGTCACCAAAAAAAGAAGACAAGAAAAATAGTAACACCATGAGCTCAGAATGGGGTGCTAATGTATTTTTTATGTTCTTTTGTGTTCTCTTAAAGTTTTACAACAAGCATATGTTACTTTCTGGGTGCAGAAAAATCAGTAAAAGTTAAAATACATTTTGATAGTTTCTACCACCTGCAGTATGAGGAAGAAACTTCTAGCAGAGGATTTTCATGATCTGACCCCATCCTAAAACAGCAGCTTCATCTTCTGCCACTTCTCCCCATTATCACCAGCTCCGCCCACCACTCCCCTGCCTTGCTTCAGCCATTGTAGCTACTTGCCATTCTGTAAATACACCACGACCGTGCATCCTGTCATGCCTTTATCCTTCCTGCATTCTCCATCTGGAATGACCTTCTCCACATTTTTCCAGAATCAATTCAAGTATCTCCATCTCTTCCTTGACAGTTAATTATTTCCTGCTCTTTACCCCTGCAGAAATGTGTGTGTATATAGATATAGATATAGACATAGATATTTTTAATAGTTACTTATTTAGTGTCTGTCACCCCCACTTTCCCTTTATTCAAGATTTTCTGGGAATCCCAAGGAGGGAAGGCCAATTCTGTCTTGGACAGTGAGGAAAGCATTCAGAGGAGAAGATGTTTGATTTGGGTTCTTGAAGAATGAATAGGAGTTTGTCAGCTAGACAAAGGATGATAGACATCTCACACAATTCTAGAACCAGCTCCCAGCTGACAAGTTCTTGTACCTATTTCTAGTATAACCCTTATCTCACTACAAAATGTGCTGCATAAGGATATGTGTATCTCCCCAACCAGACAGTAGGTCCTTGAAGGTAGAAAATGTGCCTTGTTTTCCTTGCAGCGTTCAGCAGAGTGCCTGACATATACTGGGCATCATAAAGACATATTTTGTCCCAGAGTATGAAGGTCTGAAAGTACCAAACCCGTAATTACCTTTCTCCTTGTGTGAGTGCACATGGGCAAAGATCATATTCTTGTCTCTTATCACTGGTTTCAAGTATGGGCCCAGAGATGCTGAAAATACATACTCTATAAATTGTCTGCTGATTTGAATCAAATTGAAGAATTTGCTCACTTGTTAGACATTAAGAGGATCTTATGCAACATTTGGACTTCATTTGAGTATAAAAATTTCACCAATGTGAGCTTTGATTCCCTTCTAGACAACATGCCATGGTTTCAGAATGATGCCTTTGAAATAAATCCTGTTTGAGTAATGTTTCTCTTGGACTCATAAAATCTTTATGGCAATATTTTCTCATCTGATAGACTATGAAAAGGAAGAGAGAGCCAGAACCACTGAGTGGGGAATGCAGTATTTTCTCATATGTGGGTGGCACACTTATTGGAAATAGTTTTTAAATGCAAATACAATACCAACAGCCATTAGCTAAAAAATGCTAGCTCTGTCCAAAGTGCTGAATCTGTGGGTACTCTGATTCATAGTAGGTGGTATGGAAATTATGTATCCATTCAGATAGAAGGTTTGAATGTATTAAAAATCCAGTAATAGCCATACTAAGGATAAGAACACAGATACTGGCAGAAATAAAACACAAATGAACAGCTTAGTGTCCCCAGTTGCAAAAAATAAATAAATAAATAAAAGACAGAGACAGAGAGAGAAAAAATAAGTTGATAAAGCTGAGCTCCCAACCCAGTTATGCAAAGGAGCACTGACTTGGGAGCCATATGCATTCATTCAACACACATTTTTCAAGTGCCTACTATATATTAGGCATTGTACTAACTAAGACACTGAATGAGATAAATCATAATCTTTGGTCTCCACGAGGTCACAATTGGTGCTTGCTCAGCTACTACCCAACTGTTGACCTTGGGCAATTTATTTAACCTTTCAAGGCTCAAAGCTCTCACTTAAAAATTTGGGAAAATAGGATCTCACAAGATTACTGTGCAAATTAACTAACATAATGTTTGCAAAGCACTTTGCCCAGAATTTAACATATCAGAGCTCTCAGTGAATGTTACATGTTAGTATTACGTGTTACATTATGCTATGTTCTTTCTATCCATTATTTCACGTATGCTCTCATTTACTCTGTACCAGTCATGTGGGATAGGTTTTAACAACCACTTTACACAGGTGAGGAAAACGAGGCTCAGAAGAATGGAGTTAGAAGAATTAGTCGCCCAAGTTCATACCGTTGGTCAGTAGTGTGGACAGAACTCAGGGCCAACTCTTTTTCACTCTAAGGCCAATGCTTATAACTATGATGATGCTGATTAGAGCAGGACTTGAAAACAGACCGACTGTCCATATTAACAACCAAGGAAAAAGGCAAATTCTACCCTCATGTGGGCCTGCATTTTTGAAAAGGAAAATTCTGAGAGAGTGGGTGGACCCATGGCCTAGGTGCTTGTGTGAAGTTTAGGTCAGGGACTCTTGTGGGCTGATGGAGAAGGGAAGGATAAATCCTAGCACTCAGGAGAATGGGGCCAAACCCCAGAAACGCCAGAAGGTTTCACCAGGCTCCTAGCCCATGGGAGAACAGCAGTGGAGACCAGAGACTACAGCAGGCCAGTTAGGCAGACAGGCCACAAGTCAGAGGTATGGTTAACTGCAAAGTCTGCAGGGGCTCTGGGGGCTGAGTCCCACAGAACCCATGGCATCTTGGATTGGGGTGGGGAGTATGGGGGAGGAGAATAGACTATTTCCAGAATCCACTTGACTCGAGGACAAGGGCCTCATGATGAATTTTCTGCTAGAGGCTCACTGGCACTGGGACAGGGCAGGTTGGAACAGAATATGTGGCTAAGCAAAGGCGGGCATCACAGAAGCCACTGTCTCACATACTCTCTTTGAACCTCCGGCTGAGATAAATCTGTGATTTGCTCCTGCGTGTCCCACGGAGCGGGGTTGTTGGGGGGCGCAGGGGATGGGGGAGAATGGGACTTCTGAATTAGTGACAACACATTGCTTACCTTGGTGGTAACTGTGTGCTTTTTTTTTGACGGGAGGTGGGGCAAGTACTTATGATTCAGTCCTACAGACTCCACATAACTATATATTCTCTTTGCTTTTCTCCCTGTGGGAGGGCAACATAGGGCTACAAAGCACAATACCCGCCCCCTTTTCCCTCAAAACTGCCCAATAAACAACGAATGCTATTTGAACTCCCTTGATTGAAATGGAAAGGTCACATCTCAGTAGTGTCTTTGGGGCTTGCTTTTCCCATTTGTGACAACACTGGGCTGTCCTGGGGCCTCCCTAAGGTGCCCTTCCAGCCCTGGAATGTATCCTTCCGTGAGTGTCTTTTAAACACAGAGAGTCTGGCCAGTCCTCAGGGAGGTACATGGATCAATGAGGGCTCTGCAATGGATTGTGAGGGCCTCCGCGTCTGCTGCCTTCCACCCCTGCGGCCGCTGTCAGATCAATGTGGGGGGGACCAGATGGCTGTGCTGTGTCATAACAATGGCTTCTTTGCAGGGACTTTTCTCAGTCCTTTTCCTTCAAGCTGTGGAGTCCAAGGGCAGCCGTGCCTCACACCCCAGCACCCTGGGGAGGCCCATGTTGGCTTCTGATAAAGGTCGGCAGGGGTCTCTGGAATGGACCATGGGCGGCTCCCACTCACCTGTGGTACCGGCTGTGGTGTCTCCGTTAGAGAGGAAGTGTGGCTGCTCCCATCTCATGTACCAACGGGACCTGGCCTCGTCTTCCACGGAAGCTGAAGGGAAGGCATGGAGTGTCAGAAAACAATGCGGGAGTTTCAGGTTGTTTCCAGTGCCTTACTTCATGCAGTAATGGCCTCATGGGGATGGCTCCTGGCTTAGGAATCCAAAGGGTTTATTAACTAAATACATGGGACAGAAAGTGCTGGAGAGCAACTCTCTCAGGTGTCATAGTCTACTCCCCTTCTCTCTGATTGTGAAGCGGTACACACAGTCCCCGATGGTCTCTCCCATCCCTGAGTCTGCCTGACCTTCTAGCTTTAGGAGCCAACTGACTGACTCCCAGTTTCCACATCTCTTGCCTTGAATTAGCAACGGAGAGGATCTGGTTGGCTCAGCTCATTAGTCGAGTGGCAACTTCTTGTCCAATCAGCTGATAGCAAGAAGGGGCGTGCTCAACTGGAACAGACGTAGCTGCGGGAAGGAGCCCGCCCCTTCCGCGGCGAGCTGACAAGGGGGCAGCACGGCAGTCCTGAGAAGAGGGCTGGGGCCGGGCACACAAGCCAAGGCGTAGCTTCTACGTGGGTTTCACCGTGCCGGCTTCTCTTCGGTCTCCCTCAGGAGGTAATGGAGAGAACAACTTTTCTCATCTACCTCCTCGAGCAAAACAAAATCAGACCGACTCAGGGCCTGGCACTCTGCGAAGAGAACTTGAGAGCAATTTCCCGGGGCCCTCACCACTACAATGTTGTCTATCTGGCTTTTACAGTCTACAAAGGGAAGCTCTGTAAATACCAGAGATGACTGTCATTACCATGAATCCTCTAAGCAGCTAAGTTCCCCCAATTTGCACAGTTGTAATGCCTTGGGATTTAGAGATATACTTAAGAACAGATGAGCCTCAAGAAGGTCGGTGACAATGATGTGGGTTTGCATGAAACAGCAGAAGGAATGTTGATGGGAGTTCCAGGACTTCATCTCCCTCAAGTGGTGGTGGAACGCGGTCGGAGGCAGGAAGGACCTCGGTTACTGGCGTCCCTGGGCCCAGGAGTCCTTGCCTCCCAGTCTTCCAGAACTGGGGACACAAACTACAAACCTACTCAACCGCTTAGGACTAACCAGAGCTGATTCAGCCTTGGACTGTGACACTGAGGCCATTCTGAGCAGCTGCCTGCTGCTGTGGGATGGGAGGGCCCCGACTGACCACTTCTGACCCCTTTCCTCTCGGGCAACCTTCTTCCCAGACATCAGCCTTGGCACAGGAGGGCTTTGGCTGCAGCACTGAGTCATTCCCCCTGACCCCGCCCCAGTCCCCTTTTAGTTTTTACTCATTTCTCAGTGTTTTTCTCTCTGACTTTACTACTTACTGAAAGGCACAGGAATACCAATAAGGCAATACTATGTTTTATTTGATCTATCCACTGCGGTGAGCTGAATCTATACTATTTGTCGTGCTGAGAGTGTTTTGACCTGCCAAAAGGAAACAAGTGCTCTCCGAACCAGAGCCAAGCGAGCAGCTTAGACCCTTCCATGAGCAAAAGTCTGGGACCAGGGGAGTTCCAGAGCACGCAATCACCATCAAAATGTGACTAGACTCGTTGAGGTTGAAGTCCTTGCAGCAAGGGAGGGGAAGGGGCTGTGACCCAACAGCTACCATGAGGGAGTAGAGTGAGGGTGCTGGAGCCAGCATGCCTGAGTTCTGTTCCTTGATAGCTGTGTGACCTCAGAGAAGTTGCTTAACCATTCTGTACCTCCATCTTCTCTCCTGCAAACCAGGGACTCTAATAGAACCTGCCTCACAGGGCGGCTGTGTTAGATGAGTCTGTACATGTGAGATACTCAGAACAGTGGCTGGCATACAGGAAGTGCTCAGAGGGGACTCTTCTGTCCCCCAGTGTGGCATAGGTGTCTTATACTGTGTCTCTTCCATTTCTTTCTCACAATAACTGTGGGAAACAGACTTTTATATTCCCATCATGCGAAAGAAGAAATTGGATCTGAGATGTTCAGACAATTGCCCAGGGCCGGGTAGCTAGTAAGTGGCAGGGACAGATTTTGAAAGTGGAGATCTCTGGCTCCAAATCCTATGTTCTCTCTATTTCACCATCGTAGCCAGTCCCCTTCACGGTCAGCCTGGCTTCCCATAGTCATACCCTTTCCCTTCCTGTCCCCTGAGTCCCTCAGCACCCACTGCAGTTTCAGTGATGCTGGAATCACAGCACCACTTCTTAGCTTTGGCAACTCTCTGAGCCTCAATTTCTTTATTTCTGTAAACTGGAACAATCACAGGGCCTGCTGGGAAAGGGAACAGCAGCCCCTGAGGACCAGAGACTGGCCTGGTGCTGGGAGCTGGCCTGTACCCCACACCTAGACTTCGGCATGTGAGCGCTCCACGACTGTGATGGATTAAGACAAAAACCAGACTACTTCATAACCACATCTGAACTCGGACACGAACAGGGACATTACCGAAAAACAAAAGGGACTGAACGTCCCCCTCCCTCTTGGCAACATGAGTGACAGCTGCTTCTTTACCAGTTCCTCCAACTTTAGTCTTGCTTCATTCCTCCACCTTCTAGATAAAATTTATTAAGTACGCAATGGTAGAAGTATATTGACTTTCTGACAGCATCCAATCCAGAGCAAAGCTCCGCTTCTTTGAACCTCCCCCAAATCACCTAACACAAACCTAATTCCTACAGTAAGTTCTTTCCAACCTCCTCTTACTGAGATGCCTCACAGTTTCCAGGGCTGTGCATTCTCCCTCATTGCCAGGAGCCAAAAATCCCAGCTTTGTTCAGCTACAGGTGGATTCCCGGTGGTCTTTGGCTGTGGTTTGTGGTTGGAGGTGGCAGGGGCAGGCGGAATTGACACTCCCTTCTGCTGATGCCTGGCGAGCATTAAGTCAGGGCCTGGAACACAGTAAGTGCCCAACACATGCTAGTTATTAGCATTATATGTATTACCAAAAATATCTTCCTCCTTTGGACGGAGCTGGTGTGCACACGTACCTCTCTCTCACCAACCAGCACCTTCTTCTCTGAAATCCGTGCAGACACCCCCTTACGTTTGCCCCTGGCACGGCAGCACGCCCCTTTGCATTTTCTCACAGACCTTTACTCCACACTGCAGACCCCAAGCCCGTAAAAACCTTTATCACCCGTGACATCCGGGTGGAGGACATCCTCCCAGGGTGTTTAGACAGCATAGGGGGGGATGGCAGGAGGGCCAGGTCGGCAGTGGAGTGACCATCAGGTGTCAGCAGGCCCCCTTCTGCTTTCTGGCAGAGCACACGCTGTGCGAATGGACGCTCCCCTCACCCACTCGCCAGAGCCGCGTGGGCCAGAGGAGCCGGGCTGGATTCTTCAGCGCAAATGTACTCGCAGCTGCATCCACCAGGGGCAGCCCCAGGGACCGCAGAGTTCTTTCATGCCCACTGCTGCTAATTGCAGATAATGCATTAAAAATACAGAGCCGCATCTGTTCATTTCAACATGAGTATCGAGGAATTTACAAGGTCTGTAATGACAGGGTGTGAGGGCGGGGAAACGCTTGTTCTGCCTGCGGGCCAGAGGCACAGCTGTGAGCAGAGAGCTGGAGGTGTGATTTTTGGTGCCCAACAAATTCTCTGGGTGACAGCCAAGCCCTTCCTCGGAGGTGCCAAGGGAAAGATCCAGGTATTTCTCCGGAAATGCCAAACACAGAGTGTGTGTCCGGGTGCTCAGGAGGCCTCCTGGCCCAACTCTGCCTGTGTAGAGTTCCCGAGAGAGAGCAGGGAACTGACACTGCCAAGCCCAGGACGGGAGGAGCCTCTCCCGGTTCCATTGCTCATTTTCCAGCACCAAGTGCCTCGCCTAGAGTCTCAGTTCCTCATCTGCAAAATGGGAGTGTTTAAAGTTTCTGCCTCATTGAGTTTATTAGTAAATAAGATCGGTACATGTAAATTGCCTCAAACACTACCAGAAATGGCATAGGTACCTAAATAACAGTTTTCTATTATTATTTTACTGCATGTCAAGCATTGTGTTAGATTTTTAGTTTACCAAGATGAATAAGGCAAGGCACCTGCCCTCCTTCACTAATCAAGACAAACACTAGTTAAGATGTGATATGAACGAGATGGTGATGTGATATGGGAGCACAGAAGAGGGTGGGAGGGTCCAAGAGGGCTTCCTGGAGGAAGGGACACTTGACCTGAGTCTTGTCTGAAAGTGGAAGTTTACCAGACCTAAAAGGTAGGATGAGTTCAGCCTGGAGTAGCATGTGCAAAGGCCCTGAAGAGAGTATAGTGTTTCTGGGAGAAATACTATAGGGCAGGACCTTAGGGTGGGTGTATTAAGTATCTATTCCTGTTTAACAAATCATCCCAAAACTTATCTCACCTTATCTGCGTGTTAGGAATCTGGGTGTGGCTTAGCTGGGTTCTCCAGGCTTAGAGTTTCTCACAGGGCTGCCATCAAGGAGTATTCCAGAGCTGTGATCATCTCAAAGCTCAGCTGGGGAAAAAGATTTGCTCCAAGTTTATTCCCAGGGTGCTTTGAAGGATTTTGAGTTCCTCGGTGCTGTTGACCAGAGGCTACCTCCATTCCTTTCCATAGGGTAGCTTTCAACATGGCTGCTGGCTTCGTCAGAGCGACTCCAAGAGAGAGGAAGACAGGAGTCACAGTCTTTTATAACCTAATCTCAGAAGCTGCAGCCCGTCAGTTTTGCTGTATTCCCTGTGCTGGAAGTCACTAGGTCCAGCCCACACATCAGGGGAGGGGGCTGTACAAGGGTGTGAATGCCAGGAGACAAAGAGTGTTTATTCACTTCTGAAGCTGCCTACCGCCAGCTGCCCTCCGGCCCCCAATAATTCATGTCCTTGCCACACGTGACACACAGTTACCCCTTCCCAAGGCCCCCAAAAGTCTCATCCCGTGAAAGCATCAGCTCAAAGTCCAGAATCTCACCATCTAAATCAAGTTCAAGTGTGGCTGAGGCTCTTGGTGTAGTTCCTTGAGTACAGGTCCTAGAGTACTGTTACTCTGGATCAGTAGCTCTGCAAAACTAGACAGACAAGTTCTCTGTCCCCACGCACCTGACATACAGTGGTAGGATAGGTACAGGGTAATGGCTCTAGACATTCTTACTCAAAGGGGGGGACAATGTGGGGCAGAAAAAAGTCCCTGGTCCACAACAATTCTGAAATCCATCCAGTAATATATTGGAAGTTTCTTGATTAGTATTAAAATCTGGGACTATTTAACTTCACCTTCTGAGTTCTCGGTTTCTCCCTCTGAGTCTTCCTTTTTCTTTTTTCTTTTCTTCAGCCTGCTTCCTGCTGAGAATTTTGGGAGTCCTGTGACCTCTTTTTGTTTTGTACTGTCTCTGTCCTTTTTAGTCCAAGCTGACAGTGTTTCTTCTGATCATAGTTTTCCTCCAAAACTTTGTGGTTCTTCTGTAAATTTCATTGAGAGTCCCTCTCTTACACAAAAGCCACAACCACAGATTTCTTTGAACTAAACTTCTCTACCTTGGGCTTCCGCTAAGAAGGCCAAGGTAAGATGCTCACATGCTTCCCAGAGGCCCTATTGTTTGATCTTGAGGATCTGTGAAGGCCCACCCTAATCTCTTTAAAGGGCCTTTACGTGGCTGAATAATACTACAGTCCTTTGATCTTTCCTAGGTCTTAGCCAAAGGCTGCACAGTCACACCCTCAGCTTTATCTCCAGACCACCTTTTCTCCACACTGCTCAAAGCCATCTCTTAGTTTTAGCGTCCTTTGCTGTCTTGGGAGGCTGAGAACTTTCCAAACTATGAAGCCTGGCTCCTTTTCAACCACCTTTCCCTCAATTTATCTCTCTTCTCACATAAGCGGCAAGAAGAAACCAGCCAGTACCTTCAACCCTTTGCTTGGACACCTCCTCAGCTAGGTCACAAAGTTGATTCGGTGCATGTCCTGCCTTCCGTATTCCTGCAGAAGACATTGTCGCTAAACTTTCTTCCACTGCATAACAAGGATCCCTTTCTTCCAGTTTCCAGTAACATGTTCTTAATTCCTTTTGAGACTTCAGCAGCAGCATCCTCAAAGTCCAGGTTTCTCTAACAAGGTCTTCAGAATACTCCCAGCCTCTACCCACTGCCTGGTTCCAAAGACATTTCACTTTTTTAGATATTTTTCATGGCACTATCCCCCTCTTGATACCAAAATCTGTATTCATTATCTATTTCAGTTTGTAACAGGTTATCCCAAACTTTAGTGCCATGAAACCACGTCTATCACCTTAGTTGCTACGGGTCAGGAAGCAGGTACGGCTTAGCCCGGCCTGTCATAAAGTTGCAATAAAGGCGCCTACTTCCAAGCTTACTCGCGGTTGCTGGCAGGATTCAGGTCCTTGCCAGCTGTTTGAGGGCTTCAGTTCCTTGCTGGGCATTGGCCAGAAGCCACCCTCAATTCCTTGCCATGTGGGCCTCTCTACAGGGTGGCTTTCAACATGTCAGTTTGCTTTGAGCAAGCGAGAAAGAGAGAGAGGCAGAGAGAGTCTTTCATAGCCTAGTCCCTTCCGAAGCAGTGACATCCTATCACTTTGGCCCTATTCTGTGCGTTAGAAGGAAGTCATTAGGTCCAGCCCACACTCAAAGGGAGGAATCACACAAGGGTGTGAATACCAGAAGGCCTGGTTCACTGGGAGCCATTTCAGAAGCTGAGTGTGGGCGACAGTGCAACTTGTGAGGCAGCAGTGGCCTGATTATCCTGTGTCAGACTCCCGTAGTGAGGGGCAACCACTGAAATGTTTCACTGCTGACGGGGAGGAGTCTTCAAACAATGCTCAGCCAGCTGGAGCAGAGAAAGGACTAGAAAGGGAGCAACAAGTAGGGGGCGCTGTTGCAAGGCAACTGTTACAAGGGGATGGCCACGCGGGAATGCGCAGTGCATCACCCACTGCTGGTCCACCCTGAGGTCAAGGCCAGTCTGCAGGGTCCCATGACCCCCTTTTGGCCTTTGGCCAAGCTCTTTCTCCTGCCTGAACTGCCTTTGTGTGTGTTGTTCTCTCCTTCTTTGAACCATCCCTTAGAGACCAGGGCAGGCACCCCCATCCACTGGGCACTTCTTACACATCAGACTTCATTTACAAGGATGTCCCAGACATTTCGTTTATCCTCCAGCACACCCGGAGGGCAGGTATTGTTTGTGGGCGTGTGATTAGAGGTGCATGACAAGACGCAGAGGTGCCAGGGCTTTGTGACGTCACCCTGATGACCTCACCCTGGCCAGGGGCCTGATCCTCAGTCTTATAGGCCCAGAAACAGGACCTTTTTGTCCCCAAACATGCTTCAGTGGAGGCTGAAATCAACTCTAAGATCCCAGTGATGCTGTGTGGCCCAGGTGCTAATCGATTGTTTGCAACTGGGATCGACTTCTCCGTTGGGATTTGAGGGAAGCCCCCCAAATGAATAAACAAACAAACAAACAAACAAATACTCCTTTGTCAAGTTCAGAATCAGTTGGCAGATGAAAGAGAAAGAAAGATGAGGAAACACACTGTGCAGCTGGGATTGGCGGGGGAAGAGCAGGTCAGCCCTTCGTCTCTCTCAACCTCAGTAGGCAGATCAGTGACGCCTCCTCTTCAGAGTAAATGCCAGGGCTGCGTGAGGGAAAAGAACTCCTCCGTGGTCCTGAGACCAGCAGCATCGATACCACCTGGGAACTTTGAGAAATGCAAATTATAGGCCCAACTCCAAGAAGGATTGAATCAAACTCTAGGGGTGGGGCCCAGCATTCTGTATCTTAATAAGGTCTGGGGTGATTCTAATGCAGCCTCAAAGTTGAGAACCACTGGTCTAGTGGGAGCTGCTCCACATGGAAATCTGAGGCCTGGGAAGCAGTGTGCTCCTGGAATATTTTGCCACCCGTGCCTGTCCTTCCCCCCATCTCTGGGGAAACAAATCACACGGAGAGACGTTTCACAGCTTGTGCGTTTGATTTTTAGCTTATAGCTGCTCCCAGGAGGACCAAGTGGAGGCTCCTGATTATCTCCCCTCCAAAAGGGAAGAAGGTCATGGATTTGGTATTTGCTAGCCTTGCCTCTTTCTCTTGCAGACCTGGGAGGCGCTAGCATCCCCTTATTGGCATTGGTAGTCTCTGAAGACTCTAGAATGACCATTGACCAGAAGTGGAAATGGAAGCACATGGATCCCCCTGCAGAAAAGCCTCTTTGGCTCCCATAGCCCTTAGGTTTCAAAATAAACTCCTTGCCAAGGCCTGTCCCTCTCCAACTGCATCTCAGCCACTCACTCACCCCTCCAGTCATTCTAGCCTCCCTCTGTCTAATATGCCAAGCTCACTCCTGCCTCAGGATCTTTGCACTTGCTGTCCTTCTACTTGAACAACTCTCCCCTAAGGCCTTGGCAGGCCTGGCTCCTTCTTGTCCTTTAAATCAAAACCCAAATCTCATCTTCTCTGACCACCCATTTAAAGCGCCCTCAACCCCACTTGTCATTGTCTATCTCATTAGCCTGGTTTACTTTCTTCAGAGCACTTGACACTATCAAAAAATGACCTGGTGTGTTTATTTGTTGACTTGTTTATTTATCAGAGATCAGGGGCCTCGCTGCCTCCCTGGCACTAGAACAGTTCCTGGTACGTTGCAGGCTTAAGATTGACATGAATATTTGCTGAATAAATGAACACAGGAAAAGGCTCTGGGAGAGAAGGGTCAGGGTGGAGTGATTCAGGCATTAAGACAGCCATGGGCCCAGAGACTCAGCCTCCTTCTTCCCGAAGGCAGGGGCCCCTGAGCTCAGCCCAGTGGGTCTGCGTGGAATGCTGGTACCACACCAGGTTTTCTGCCCGCTTTTCCTCTCACCCATTATCTTAGACCCAGGCTCCTCCTACTTCTCCTCCTCCTCCCCTCCTTCCCCCTTCACTGTCATTCCATTACTGTCATTAGAAGCCAGCAGATTCACAACCTCCTGTCGGCTTTTTCATAAAGGACTGTTAATAGAGTTAGTTTTCAGCGGGGGCGCTGCAAACTGTTGTCAAAACTCTGACTTAGCCACCCACATCCATGTAATTAAACACAGAGGAAACCAGAAAAGAGTGGCATGAGGGCTGGGGTCCAGCTGTGTGTGGGCCCTCTTCCCAGAGGGGACTGTCATGTAACACACAGCCTCTGCGCACCAAGAGCCAGGCTGGAAACAAGACAGCCTCACTGGACCACTGCAGAGTACAAGTCAGAATCTAATTAGCACTGGGGGGCATCCGCCACTTTCCAGAGGTTGGTAGCAAAGGAAAAGAAATTAAATAGGTGGGGTAGAGGCTGGAGGGAGAAAGAAAGTTAAAGATGGTTTATTTTAAGATGACAAGGAAGCTGGCAGTTATTGAGTACTGTATTAGTTATCTATTGCCGTGTAGCCAATTACCACAAACTTGTTGGCTTAAAACAACACACGTCCGTTATCTCACCATTTCTCTGGGTCAGAATCTGGTAACAGCTTAGCTGGGTCCACCACTTGAGGTCTCACAAGGCTGCGATCAAGGTGTCAACCAGGGCTGAGTTCTCATCTGGAGGCTCAGCTGGGGAAGGATACATACACTTCCCAACCCGTGTGGTTGCTGCAGCACTTAGTTTCTTGTGTTTGTAGGACTGAGAGCTTCGGTTTTTTCCTGGCTATTGGTCTGAGGCACTTTCAACTCCTAGAGATTCCCCACAGTTCCTTGCCACGTGGGCTTCCCCAGCTTGGCCACTTACTTCATCAAGCCAGCAGGAAGAATCTCTATAGAGCAAATCCACCAGCAAGATAGAGTTTTATATACCATGGTGTAATCACAGAGGAAATCACGTCCCATCTCCCCTGCCCTATTCCGTTTGTTAAAGGCAAGTCACGGGGACTTCTCTGGTGGTCCAGTGGTTAAGACTCCATGCTTCCACTACAGGGGGCGCAGTTTCGATCCCTGGTCGGGGAACTAAGATCCCGCATGCCATGTGGCATGGCCAAAAAAGGAAAAAGAAAAGGGAAGTCACAGGTTCTGCCCACATTTAATGGGAGGGGTGTCGTACCAGGGTGTGAACACCAGGAGGGGGAAATCATAGGAGAGCTGCCCTAGAGGGTCAACCACAGTACCTTTTATGTGCTAAGGACCATGCCAAATGCTTTTGCGTGCGTTACATCATTTAATCACTAAAACAACCTGAGGGGCAGGCATCATATCATCCCCTTTGCACAGATGAGAAACCCGAGACAGAGGAACGAGAACTTACTTGCCCAAGGTCCTGCCAGTGATCAGAACCACTTGTGTCAGGAGAGCAAGCTTACAGGCTGGAGAGTCAGCATCTTTCCAGTGAGGGGCAAGGGCCTGAGGTTGTTGGGGAAGAGGTGATGAGAGGGTTCTAGCTACGAGGCGTGAGACCAGGAGGGAAGATGGCTGTGGTTCACGTTGAGAAAGAAGAAAACTGACAGTGCTTTGTTTGATGATCTCTATATTCTCAATGAAGCAGGAAATGAGGGTGTCTCCTGAGAGATTGGAGGTTGGTCTGGAGGGGAAGCAGAGCCAAGTTGGAACAGCCCCTGGGGGGGATGGGAGAGGGGGAGCAGGAACCTGGCCAGCATGGGTACAAGGTTGCCGAGGAGCATAAAGCTGCTTCCTCCATGAAGACTTCAGCAGTTGCTTTGTTAGGTGGTACTCGCTCCCACCCCCAGCTCTTTGTGCAGTCTACACTCTCCTCAGGACTTGTAGGGCTGTGGTTTATGCCCGTGTCCATCCCTCTCGTCAGGGCAGGAACCTAACTATAGACCGCGTTGGGCCTCCTGGTACCCAACACAGGGTCTGACGCATGGGAGCCCTTCGTAAATGGCCGGATTCCAGACCCTGAATTTCTAAATCACTCCACTGTATTACCTCTCACCCCCTAAAGGCTGACCCAGTTCTAAAAGGCTATTCAAAAATATGTATTTTTATTTTTGTTCCAAAAGTAAAATTTGAAACAACAGCGGGCTACAGAGATGCAGATCCCTCATGGAATAGGGGTTTAGAACTGGAATTAAGGAAGTCTTTGAATGCAGACCATGGTAACAAAAAAATTTTGTATTTTGGCCCAGTCTCCGATATCAGAAGTCAAGAGCCATTTCAAAATATTCCATATCAATCTAGATTGGGATGAAACGTTGCCCACAGTGTATTATTGCCTGAAAAATACAGTTAGAGTAGATGGAACAGTCCCATTTGTATCAAATGACAAGTTTTGACTCATTTTAAGTGACAGAAGACCAAACTCAAACTATCTTAGACAAAATCCAAAACGTGTGGGCTGATCCTCAATGAAAAGTCCAGGATGCCAAAAGGACTAACATTTTGGCCTGAGAATGAGGCACATGGCTGCCAACAGCCCCCGGGGCTGCATCCTCCCCTAGGATTCCTTACACAAGTCCTGAGATCTACTCTGATTGGACCGACTTGGGTCACATGACCGTCACTGAGCCAATCACTGTAGCCAGGGGGAGTCCATCTGATCCAGCCTTGGTCAGGATGGAGTCGGTGTGCTGTGAGCAGGAGAAAAGGAATGGATGCCGCGGTGGTGGTACAGGCAACAAATGTCCACTCTGTGTGTTGCGCTTACGTCCACAGAAAAATGACAGGGGAGATGCTCACCAAAATGTCGAGGAAAGGGTTCTCTCCAAGTTATAGTACTTGGGGCAGAGTCAGATGCCTCTTTTTGTAAAATCAGCCCCATGCTTCATCCTAATGACTAGACTAGGGACCACCACTGGAGTCTCATCCTGACCCACTAATAGTATGTAAGCCTTGCTGGAGGACCAGTTCTGGAATCCCTGGAGACACCGAGTTCCCTAAGGCCCACCTCAACTCCAGTTTCCCAGCCTCTGCTGAGGCCTGAATTGGGAGCCTGACCTGGACTCCAGGCCTTTTGCCCTCCTGGCCAGGAGGGTGGCAGGGCTGGCGTTTGCTCACTTCACTCTGAGTAGGGTCCTCCACCCTGGAGAACCACTTGGGACCAGGATGCTCCCCCCCCCAGGACTCCTAGCTTCTTTACACCTGGAGATTCCCACCCCACCCTGCCTGCCCAAGCCAAGCCCGGTAAGTACAGACCACACACTCTTCAGACTCTTGTGCCAAAGCCAGCCCCTCCTGGGATCAGTTTCCAAACCCTGACCTCAGCTCCACCATGCCACTCACTTGTCGCCCAAAGTGGCAGCCATGGCCCCTCTAACGCTACACACAAGACCAGGGACAAGCAGTACTGTAGAATGGCATTTTATTTCTAATTGGATCCGTCAGCTGTGTCTGACTCAGTTTGTTTGAACCCTCTGCGCTGCTTCTTAGCCGACCCCTGGAGGCTCTCCTTCCTGGCTTTACGGTAGATGTCCAGTTCCTCTTGGTACTTCGCTCTCAGGAAAGCTGCCCTTTGTTCATAGGGCTGCTTTTCGTTATCTGTCATTGCTGACCACATCTTCCCCGAGGCCTTTGCCACCTGCACTACCGACCAGTTTGGATTCTCCCACTTGAGATGGGCATAGTGGTCTTGGCAAAAGAGTAGGAAGGACGATGGAGGTCGTCTGGGTGCGTGGGGGTCCCTCTTTCTCTTCTTCTTCTTCTTCCTGCCAAGGTAATTCATCATCTCTTCCTGGTATCGGGCTTTGTCAAGCTTAGCCAGGGCTTCATATTTGGCCTTTTCGTGCTTTGAGATAGACCTCCATTTTTCCGAACACTTTCTGGAGAACTCTGTAAAGCCAAGGTAGGTATTTGGCTGCTCCTCCTTGAACTTGTTTCTGTAATTCAGCAAAAAGTGGACGTAAGAAGAGACATTTGCCTTGGGCTTTAGCTGGACTTCTTTTCCCATGTTCATAAGGTCACTTTATTTTCTGGATCTAGTAACTCAGACAGCAGAGACTTTCGTCCACCACACTCCAGGAGTAATTAGAAGGTGCTCTGCTGGCAGTGACTGTTTCTCTCTGTAAGAGCTGCAGGCAGGGGTCTGCCTTTTCAGTGGTGGTGGCATTGTTTGGGTCAGAGGAGATTGTGACATCACTCACAAGCTGGCCACTCCAGGCCAGTGCTGGTGGCATTTGCATACAGGTGCTCTTATTGGTTGGCTACTTGGCGGTCAAATTTTGCTTCTCCTGAAAGATAATGGTTCATCCAGAGAAGGCTCTGGAGCAGTAACCCCCTGGAATGTTTCTCCTTGGTTTCCTGGAGGCAATGGGCTTTGCTTAGTTGGGGAGCTTTCCATCCCTCAGAGGTAGTAACAAGCCACGGGGTCTGCCTTCCCCGCCGTATGATTGTCAAGATGCCGCCTCATCCCTTCCAAAGACAGGTTGGAAATAATGAACACGAGGAGGTGGATGGCTCCAGAGCTGTCATGATAAAATGTGAAGTCTTTCTGTTTGCCTTGAATAGTGCCAGCTCATCCTGTACAAAGAGTTTAGTAGTAACTCTAAAAATAATCAGGTATGACAGCTGTGACTCGGTTCCTGTCAGGACAAAGTTGTCTAATTTAAAACCCAAGCACTTGGCCTATATGTCTGAACTCTTCATTTCTCTGAGGCAATTGGGGGTGGGGTGGAGGCTGGGGAAGAAGGGAGGAGAACCTTAAGATTTTACTAATTACGCCTGAGTCCATGAAAATGAGGCAGAATGCTTGGCCTATCAGGAGGCCCCCCTGCCTTTATCCCAGGGGTCCCCGTTTCTTGGGGCTAGAGTACAAAGCTCTAGCAGCTACACTCAAACTAGTCGGCCTCTGGCTTTTTGAGAAAAAAGTTGCAAATATTCCGTCAGTCTTCCAACTGGAGGGAAAAAAAAAAAGAAGTGTCATTTATTGACCTTCGGACATTGCGAAGTACTTGCTTACCTGGTTATGGAGTTGATACCACTCAGTGGTTGATGACAGAGCCAAGTTTACAGAACTGGAACACTGACCCTCATTAACATAAAATTAACCTGTTTAAGGTAAAACAGCCACTAACAGGTTGGATCTGGATTTGACCCGATTTGCCTGACTGGAGCCTCTGCTACCTCTCACCTGCACAGAACTGCTGCCTGGGGGGCCTAGGGTCCAGGTGCATGGCCTCAGCAGCTGAGCTGAGTCTGATGCTGAAACTTGCCTGAGGCTAGACCACATTTTGAATTTTGGCCAAGGCCATTTCCAGGGCTCCACAACCGATTTCACCTTGCATCTTACATAAAAGAAAGATGGATATTGACTAGAGTCTCCAATCCTGAATTCTAGTCCCAGCTTTTGCCACAAGGCGGCTGGGCTACCCAAGCCAGTCCATTCCTTCCTGTAAGCCTATGATGTTTCATCTATGAAATCAGTGATGTGGAATCAGTGTTCCACTGGCCAGGAAAGACCCTCCCGGTGACATGCTGTAGTTCTGTGGCTGGACTGAGGACCCCGTGAGATACCAGATCCCAGCTCAGGGAGTCCGGGCCAGTGGTGGGGGCAGAGAGGTCTGGCCAGCGGGAACAGTTTAATCTGGGGACACTTCTCAGCCTAGGGAGCTTTTTGCCACTCGGGTTCTTTGTCCCACGGTGGCCAGAGGTTGGCTCGTCTGTCTGCTGGACTTGAGCTGGGCTGCCACGATGAATGAGACACAGCTCCTTCCTGAGGTAGAAGGCTGGGTTGTGAGGAAGAACTTGCCTATAACATCCATACGTGATAATCAGCTTCAGCTCAGACTCACAAAACACCCAGCAGCTTCTCTGTGCCTCTGTTCACAACCTTCTGCCCCCCTCTCAGGATGGTAACATCCAGGAACATTAACTCCATGATAACCATCTGGAGCCTAGCAGATCTAGGAAGAGAAGACAGTTAAGGTGAAAGCGATGACAGTGCTTTGGTGTTGGGGCCACGTTCCCGACTTGGCGGGGTGAAGCAGGGTACCCTTTGTCTAGCGGAGCTGCGGGAGAAGTAAATACACCAGCCTTTCTAAATCGATGCTGTGTGTGCTGGCATCTGAGGTTTGCTCCTTTCCATCCTTCCCCAGCCTGCTCCCTGTCCTGGGAAGCTGACGCATATGGACCACATCAGTGGCTCCTGTGCTCTCCGGCTTCCACTTCAGTTTGACCAGTGGGGACCCCAACAGGAGATCAGGGAGGGAGGGGGGTGAGGTCAAGGCAGTTACTCTTCTGGCTCCCTCCCCGTGGGATTGCCGGGAGCTGGCTTCCCATCCCCAGACTGAAAGCCCCATCTCCTCTTAAGGCATCTTCTCGAAATGACTCTCCTTCCAGGTTCCCTCTCCTTGTCCCCCCTGCTGAGGGTGGTAAGAGCTCCACCTTTACTAGCCTCTGAGGATTCAGCTCTCCTTTGTGGCTTTCCAACACCTTGCCCATCCCTTTGTAAATAGCCTCTTTGTTAAACACTCCTCAAATTATTCTAATTTGAGTGGCCATCTGGTTCCTGCTGGGACCCTGACCAGTGTGCTGTGTTTCTAACCTTCCACCGTGAACAGCAGAGGTGGATAAATAAAGCAAGTGTGGGCATCCATCCAAAGTAGAAGGATATCGAGCTCCTGGAGGCCTGAGTGCTGGGCAGTCACACAGCCCAGAGGGGCCTGCAGGGGCCAGTGTGCCTGCCGGGCGGTGGCAGGACCAGGCCACGTGGCTTAGGAAGAAGTGTCTAATGTCCTTTGAACCATGAGATGACCTCCAGGCAGGGGTGCTGCTCTGGAGGTCCAGGTAGTAAATAGTGCAGGCTTTGTGGGCCATGCATTTTCTGTTGCAAGTTCTCAGCTCTGCCATCGTAGCTCAAGAGACAACACGTAAACGAACGAGTAGCTGTGCCCTAGTAAAACTTCACAAACACAGGTGTTGGCTTGGGGCTCGTAAGCCTGCCCACCCCAGTCTAGAGATGTGAGCTCAGTATTTGCAAACTTTTGGATTGCAGTCTACAATAGGAAATGTATTTTACACCGTGACCCATTTATGCATGTGCACACTTCATAATAATAATCTATACAATGCCTAATGTGTGCTTCTGTTCTAAGCACTTCACCCGTATCAGCTCATCTAATCCTCATGACAGCCCTGTGTGTGGGGTGCGAGTCAGGGCGTGCAACTTTTATCTCCATTGTAAAGATAAGGTCTCTGAGCACATAAAGTTTTCAGAAACAGAAGTTTTACGAAACTATACCTACTATGTGTGTGACGTACTCTTTCTTCTCCATTCTATGCTGTTATAGTCTCCTCTACTTTATTTTTTTCTTTAAAATGCACCCCACGGTCTGATCTTATGACCTGAGAATGGGTCACAATCCATGGGTGGATTTGGAAAACACTGTTTAGACAAGCTGGGATGGAACCCCCACCTCGGAGGTGGTGAGAGCCTCTTTCTCGGCAGCGATAACACCAACTGAACAAGCGACATCCTTATAGTGGAGGAAGGGGGCAGATACCACTGTAACCAAGGGATCAAAGCAAAGACTATCGGTGATAGGCCATGCTGATGTCACACACCCCCTTTGATGATGCGATAATAAGAGCATTTCACCCAGTGGTATTCTTCCCCCAAATCCATAACCCTGGTCTAATCGTGAGAAAATATTAGACCAACCCAAATTAAAGGTCAGTCTACAAAATACTTGACCAGTACAAAAGTCTCAAGGTCTTGAGAAAACAAGGAAAGCCTGAGAAGCCAACAGACTGGAGGAGACTCTGTAGACACGATGGCCCCATGCAAGAGAAATGCTGGACTGGATCCTTGAGCAAAAAGGGGCCCTAGTGGGAAACCTGGAGAGATGCGATAAAGTCTTCCATTGAGCCAATATTAATGTACCAGTGTGGTTTCTTAGTTTTGCTACATGGATCCTGGTTATGTAAGATGCTAATATTAAGGGAAGCTAGGGGAGGGGTATACAGGAAATTTCTGTACTGTCTTTGCAATTCCATGCTCATTTCAAAATAAGTTTTTTTTTTTTAATCTCCCCAGCTGATGGGAATGTGTACCCAGGATGGAGGCACCCCACTCTCAATCCTTCTCCGGGAATCCTAGGGCAAATTTTATCCTCAATTGTAGCAGCATATGCTCCTGGCATATCATCTGGCACAGTGTTTCTCAAGTTTGGGGGCAAGCATCAAATCTGGGGACATTTTTTAAAATCCCAGGCCATAACAACAACAACATGAGCTGCAAAAGTACGTGGCAGGGGCACGTGAGACATGCTGTGACGCTCTCTCCATCCCCCTGCTGCCCTTTCTCCTTTAGGGTGGGAATCAGTGCTGCACTTGCCCTCTGAGCAAGGCATCTGTGGCAGGTAGAATAATGGCTCCACGAAGATGTCCACATCCTAGGCCCCAAGGCCCATGAATGTGTTACCTTACATGGCAAAAGGAACTTCGCAGATATGCTTATGTTAAGGATTTGGGGATGGGAAGATTATCCTGGACTATCGGAGTGGGTCTGTAATCACATGGGTCTGTATCAGAGAAAGGCAGGAGTTTCAGAGTTAGAGATGGAGACGTGATGACAGATGCAGAGGCTCAGCGTCAGAGAGAGATTTGAAGATGCTACACGGTTGCCTTTGAAGATACAGAAAGAGACCACAGGCCGAGAAATGAAGGTAACCACTAGAAGCCGGGAAAGGCAAGCCAACGGATTCACCCCTAGAGTCTCCGGAGAGAGTGCAGCCCCACAGACACCTTGACCTTGGCGCAGTGATACCCATTTTGGACTTCTGACCTCCAGAACTGTCAGATAATTCATCTGTGTTGTTTTAAGCCACTAAATTTGCAGTAATTTGCGAAAGCAGCAATAAGAAATGAACACAGTATCCTTCTCATCTAACTGACGGTCTGTAACTCTTCCTGTGCTGTTCCTAACCCCTGCTTGTGTTAACAAAGATGAGAAATGTATGCCGCCGCTTAATGGATTCGTTGAGGGAGTAGGGAGAATGATCTAGCCAATTTTACACACTTCACTCTCTCGCTGACTCATTAAGTCACTAATTCGCTCACTGGTTTACCAGTTAATTCACTCTTTTATTCTTTCAGTTCATTCACTCACTCACTCATCACTCACGTGCACACATGTGTGCTCGCGCACACACACACGCATTTCAACCAGTAGCTGAGCTGCTGGAGCATTGCGGCGGCTGCTTTAATGGCCATCGATAAGCAGTGTTGGAGGGAATGGATATGTCTCAGGATTGGTGGTGGTAGGAGGCATCTGAAATTTCCTGGAAGCCAGACCGGTGGGGAAGACATGGTCATAAGCAGATCTAGGCTCTTTGGCATGGACCTCATGCCAAGAACTGTTACTCAATCAGATGTGACCATGATAGTTTAATAAAAATGATGAGAATGCTCTAGGTAGATCACCTCCAGAAGCCGAGAGAGAGAGAGATTAATTTGTCCAGGGCAAATGAGAAACGCTGGATTGGATCCTGGAACAAAAAGTGGGCAACGTTAGCAGAAAAACTGGGGAAATGTGAATAGAGTCTTCCATTGAGCTAACAGTACAGTACCAATGTTGATTTCTTAGTTTTGATACATGGACCACGGTCATGTAAGATGCTAATATTCGGGGAAGCTGGGGGAGGGGTATACAGGAAATTTCTGTACTGTCTTTGCAACTCTGCTCTCATTTCACAGCAATGAGTGGCAGACCCAGGCCTCAAACGCAGGTTGGTTTGACTCCAAAGTCCATCTGTTTAACCTCTACTGAGTGTCTAGGAACTCCCTTGGGGCCAAGGAGAAGGGGAAGCTGGCAAGGAACAAGGCCAAATACTGCAGGAGGAGAGCAGGTTGAGAGACAGGTGTCTAAATCTCAACACTTACGGGGTTCTGGGGAGACTTTTCCATCTGGGTTGATCCTGATTCCAGATGCATCTGGTGACGTTATCCCCAGGTCATAGGATGCCCCGAGTTCAGCATGCAGACTGACCTGGACGGCCCACTGAACCCCTCGGCAGGTACACACAGAGCCTGGGTCCACACTCATGGGCAGAGGCTAGCCAAAGCCAAGTACGGGGTCAGCACCTAGCCCAGTGGGCTAGTGAACAGGGGGACAGGAAATGGGACAGATGATCAGGTGTAAGAATAGGGTCAGCGGGGGACCAGGCATACGTGTTTACCTTTGGCAGGTTGTGGCAGAGGGGGAGAGGATGTGAGCTAGAACAAGACCACCTCTGAGGAGATAACCCCCACAGCCAGCTGTGGGTACCCCTCACGGGCCTTGACATAGCCCCTCCCTGACACCACAGATTAGGAAGAGTGGCCCCTGATCTTTCTGTCCAAACCCGTGCCTCTTTCAACCACAGTGGACATCTTTTATCTGCCTGGCACCCCTCCCTTCTTTCGAGCCCATTCCTTCTTTGGGAGAACTGTCCCCAAAACCAGTCATGGAGTTCTAGTAGGGGCCCATGCCCTTGGCCCTAGTAGTGGACACAACCCCAGCTAGACTAATCAGAGGCTCCCAGTGAGCTTTTCCTAATTGAACCCAAGGGAAGAGAGCTTCGTTTTCTCTCTGGAGGTGAAGCTGGGAGAGTGAATCAGGGAGCTGCTAAGTATGGCCACAGCCCCAGCCTCTAGCAGCACCATCTGCAGTACCGAGGATGAAGCCAGAGACAGAGCACAGCACAGACAGACCCAGAGACAGGGGCCTGTGGCATCTGGGTCTTGTCATCCCTGGGGCCAGCTACATTGGGACTCTGGCAGCAGATAATTTCTTCTCTACTCCATGCCGATTTAATCAGGATTTCCACCACTTGAAACCACGAATATAAGACGTTCACTTAGATGTGCTGGGGGTGAGTGATATAAGACAGGAACTCTCCCCTCCCCCATTTCCAAGTCTTCCTTCCTGTCTCTTTCCTCTCCCCTCTGCTTGTGTTTGCTCCACCATATTAATGGCTGGGTCTCTGGTGGGGTGTTCAGGTAGTGCACAGACAGCACTGGCACGTGGTGGGCCCTCCATAACAGCGAATGCTTCTTGAGCACTTGCTATGGGCCAAGCCCTGTACTCTGAGCTTGTAAACCCATTAGCTCACGTAAACCTCCTAGAGTTCTATGAGGTGCTTGCTGTTGTCATCCATATTAAATACATGGGGAGACCGAGGTGCAGAGCAGGTCAGTTACCTGCCCAAAGTTAGTTAGTTAGGTGATGCAGTTACCTGCATCACCTTGAATCATCACAGTCCCACTATGAGACGCACACTGGGAAAAGAGAGGCTCAGAGAGGGAAAGCAACCTCCCCAGGTCACAGAGCCCATAGTTGTGGAGGCAAGAGGGGAATCCGGCTCCATCCGACTCCAGGATAGCTTCCTCACTGACTTTAGCAACCCCGATCCCCGAGACGGTTTAGCCCATCCATTCTCCAGCCGCCTGGGAGGTTCAGTGCCTCAGCCAGGGCTTCAGAGCTGCTGAACCGTCAGGCGGGGCTGGCTAGCTGCCTCCTGGAGAGGGAGAGGGAATGTTGAGGATGCTCAAGCTCAGAATGGCAGTCGAGTGGCAGGCAAAGGCTGGTGTGGGAGGCTCCCCGATAAGCCATCTGCAAACATTTCCTCTGGATGAGAAGTATTATCCAAACTTAATCCCCAGAGGTCTCTGCAAGGCAGACATTGCCACCCTCCCTGGAATGGGGGCAGGTCCCTTCTCTGATTCCTGTTCCAGTGACAGGAGGAAGCTGGGCAAGGCTGAGTAAGCACGAGCCAGCGGAGGCCAGGCCGGGGCTGCCTGAGGGTGGGAAGGAAGGTGGCTGCCAAGTGTGCTGGCTATGCTGGGTGCCACGGAGTGCCCTGCCCTTTCACCCCTGCACTGTGCTCTCACCAGAGTGGAGGCGGGCATCCTTATTTCCCCAGGGAAATGAGGCCACACTAGTCTGGGGTCTCCTTAATCCCTGTGTTCTCCGGAGGCTAGGGTTCAAGGCACTGATAAGATTCCATCTCCTCTCTTCTCAGACCTAAGCAAGGGAGTAAAATAGTTCACACTTGTGAGATACCTACTGTGTCAGGCACAGCCCTGGATACGTTATATGCAAGAGCACAGAATCCCATTGCACAGATGAAGAAACCAAGGCTCAGAGAATTAGAGCACATGCCCACATTTCACAGCTAGTTAACAGTCAAGCCCGGATTCAAATACAGGGCTGTCTGATTTTAGAGACCTGGCCTTTAACCCTGACTTTCTTAAACCTATTGCCTCTGTAGGGGAACAACACAGGTGATGAACCAGACAGGTGGTGTCTCCACCTAGACAGAGACCTGAGCCAGTAAGGGAAGAGGGTCCAAATAGCGTGTGAGTGCACCTTGGTCACGAGACTCCTAAGGCCAGCACCCTGTTCCTGGGTGAAGCCTGGTGGGGCTAGGCTTTGACACCTTCAGGCATGGGGACCATCATGTCTGCGGGCTGGATCTCAGGTCTAACCTATGGCAACAGAGACTCGGGCTGGGGGCAGGGAATGGCCAGCTATTGCCCAGCAGCTGGTCAAGGACCAGACTGCTCTTAGATTCTGTCCCAGTCAGACTGGAGCGGGACCTGGAAGAGGATGGATCTTATAAGAGTGATGGGGTGGGGGACAGGAACAGAGGTGGGAGAGATGATGCTGGGACACCCTTTTCCCAAATATCCCCTGGGAGAGCTGGGCCTGTGAGGCCTTCTGTCAATCACGGTGCGTGCACGGTCCCGTTAGCTGATTGGCCCAGCTTGGGTCACATGGCCACCCCACTCCATTCAGCTGTGGCCTAGTGTCACGGGGCTGCCCCTTCCCAGAGCTGTGTGTCAAGGGAGGGATACTGATCTTCAGAGGCTTCTAGCACTCAGAAAAGAGTAGAACTGCCTGATAGTTAGACCTGGAGACAGAAGAGGAGAGAGCTGGGCCCCCTGAAAGGCTGTGGGGAAACCACCACAAGCCCCCTTGCCCAGAGCTCGGCCCCCAGCGCCAGCGCCAGCGCCAGCGCCTATCTCCAGACCCAACCCCATTCACTTCAGCATCATGGGCACAGTCTCCCCACAGAGGCAGGGACACCCCTCACCCAGCAGCCGTGCCCGGTGCGCAGCTGAGCTGGGAATGGAAGGAAGCAACACCCCAAGCCACTCCGCAGACCTTCCCGCGGTGTCGCCCCCAACTCACAGCCCCAGGACATCGTGATAACACTCTCATTCCAACGGCAAATGCAGCCAGCGGCTCTGTCCCTTGTCCCTCAGCCCTCCTGGGCTCAGACACACGCCCTCCGGGGAGCAGTGCGTCTGGAGGGCAAGCATGTCCCCGATGTTGTTGGTGTGGGTTCCCTGGAGTTCACAATTAGCCGAGCAGGGAAGAACGATCTTAATTTGTTGAGTTTATTGAGTTGCTTCTGGGACAGAGGGAACATTTGCCCACGTTGATTACCTGACTCCACCGTTGCTGCACTGGGGCCACGTCACCACGAGAAGAATCTCCCCCAGAAGGTGCCAGCAGCTGCCCAGAGCAGGGAGAGCACAGTGAGGGCTGAGGGCCCAAGGGGCTGGGGCAGCATGTTTTCACGGGAGACCAAGATGAAACCCCGCGTGGCCTCCGAGCGCCTCCCCGCTGTCCCCGGGTTTCCCTGCTCACCTGCCTTTTCCTCTGCTTTCCCCACGTTATGTCCTCTGCTTCCTCCCGCAGGACCTCATTCATCCGTTCATTTATTTAAGCGTTCCTTCTTCCCGTGAGCAGTATTTCTCGAGCCTTTCCCATGAGTCAGGCACTCACAAGGTACTGAGGGGAGAACCGAACAAGAAAGGAACAGCTCCTGTCTTCAGGGAGCTCGCGGTTTGTGACGAGACAAAGCACTGGGATAGACCAAGTGTAAGGACTCTTTGCAAGAGAAAAGGAGGTACCAGGGAGAAGCCCACCTGTCTTCCAGGAGCCAGTGCCTGTGAGACGACACAGGATGGATGAAAAGGAGGTCTCTAGAGGAAGGGTGGGGTGGGTCAAAGTGGACAGGGAGAGTTTGGCTGGGAGGTGAGTTCTTTCTTTAGAAACATTCAGAACGCACCTTGACTGACCATGTGTCCAGAATGCTGGAGCTGGGATTCGTGCATAGCCAGGCAGCAGACCTGGAAAGCCTCTGAAATTCTCAAATATGATGTTAAGACTGGCTGTTTCCCACTCTTCTGATCTCAAAGGGGATAGCATTAGAAAAGATGCCCCACTGTTGAAAGCAAGAAACTGTCATTTGCATGTTCGCTCATTCATTCATTCATTCACAAAGCATGTGTCATAAAAGTACTTTAAGCATCTCCCCCCCCCCACGCAGCTCACTGGAGTAGCTGGCACTCCGAGGCTTGATGGATCTTCCTGCCCGAGGCCCCGTGGCACTCAGCGCTGGCTGCCTGCGGGCCATCTCCCTCCCCCACCCCCAATGCCTGTGCACTCTGTGCTCCCACCAGCTGAGCCTTGCACTTTCTGAGAATCGGATGGGTTCGTGGCCAACTCTGTCGATGCCAGTCATACTTGTTATTATAATTACGTGACTTATTAACCATCACATAAACTGATGAAATATGAGTGTGAAAGGAAGTATAGTTGCATCTCTGGAAACTAAATTGCATGCTTTGGCATGGTTCCATGAAGGAGACGCTCTAAAAAGAATTGCTTCCTAAATATCAGGTGTGAGTGAGTGAGCGAATGGCATGCCACTGAGCTGTTTCCCTCTGGGCGGGGCCCAGGTCTGTCTCGCCCAGTGCTGCATCCCCAGTGCCTAGCACAATGCTTGGCACATCGCAGGTGCTCCATAATCGTCTGTTGACCGGAGGAGCTGTGGCCGAATTGGAAATGGTGCGCGATGCATTATCGGTGGAGTGTATGCAAGATAGACAATGCAGAGAAGAAACCCACGGTCAAAGGAAAGACCTTGCTCCTGAGTTACACGGACTGGCAAAAAGAAAACATGTCCCTCCAAGTGTTTGTACATTATAATGAAGTGTGTAAGCTGTGAGTGTACTGTTTTATCATTCCCCACTTAGAAATCCTTTTTTACCAACCGACGGCATCATGGGCAGGGCTTCTACGTTTGGCGTCAGTAAACTCTGTAAAGGGCAAGGTAAAGATTTTCAGCTTTGCAGGTTATACTTACTGTCACAACTACTCAGCTCTTGCCTTTGTAACCTGAAAGCAGACAATATGTAAATGAATGAGCACGGTGGTGACCCAGTGAAACGTTACTGACAGAAGACACAGCCCACTGTGGTTTGCCAAGCCCGGTTGTATGGAACTGATTTGTTCTGTGTGCCAGGCGCTGTGCTGTGTTGCTGGAAGCACAGAGACAAAGAAAATGCTGTCCCTGCGCTTATGGAGCTCGCCTTCGAGTCAGGGAGGTGGTCATCAAGTCAGATGATTACAGTTTACCGTGCTCAGTACAGCAGTGGGGCATGTCCAAGGTGCAAAGTGGACACATGGGGGGCACTGCTCATCCCACAGGGGCAGGGAGAGGGAGAGGTGGAGGAAAGGAGGCATTTTGTTAGGTTCATGGGATCAGCGATATTTTCCCAGGTAGCCAGGTCGGGCAGCAGGAAAAGGCATTCCAGGCAGGGGCAATAGCATATGCAAAGGCATGGAGACGTGAAAGCTCCTGGAGCTCAAAGTGGGTGTCACTGGACAGGGAAGACATGAAAAAGCTTAGACTTTATCCTGGAGCCAATGGACCTTTGCTGCTGGGTTTCCAGCAAGGCAGTGACTTGAGCAAATGCCCGCACGGCGTAGGGAAGATGGATGGAGGCCGAGGGCAGATCAGAAGGCTGTCTCTGTGGTGCGGGTGAGGAACGATGCGGTCGTGAGGTAAAGACCATGTGGCCACAGTTGGCCACGGGAGCGAAGGAATGGAAGGAGTTAAGGATGATGCCTTGGTGTGGTGTCTGGGAGGAGGGCGCACATCATGGGGAGTGAGCAGGAATGACGGGGGAGGGGAAGCTTTGGGTTGTTCAGAGCGTAGAAAACAACCCCCAGAACATACAGTTAAGTAGCCACGAGTTGAATCTTTGTAGGGTAGCTCAGGCCTCTCAGAACTGCCTCAATACCTGGGGTGGTCAGGCACTGCTGGGAGCCAGAACCTCGGGAAGCCAAAGGGCCTCTTTCCAAAGATAAGTCTAGAGGCCGGAGGGCTCCAGCACCCCACGGCCAAAAGGGACTTGCACTCACCCCAGACGTTCACCCAGTTCTTGGAAAATATGTAACATCGCAGGTTTGTCTCGGGAAAAGGGTTTTCCTCAATATAACAAGAGTCCTAGGCGTTTGGCTAAAGCAAAACTGACATGGAAATCATTTGTGATGAGACTGGGTGTCAGGGCTGAGTCAATAAAGGCGCACTTCAAGTGCTTCCCTGGTGGCGCAGTGGTTGAGAGTCCGCCTGCCGATGCAGGAGACGCGGGTTCGTGTCCGGGTCTGGGGAGGATCCCACATGCCGCCGAGCAGCTGGGCCCGTGAGCCATGGCCGCTGAGCCTGCGCGACCGGAGCCTGTGCTCTGCAACGGGAGAGGCCACGGCAGTGAGAGGCCAGCGTACCGCAAAAAAAAAAAAAAAAGAAAAGGCGCACTTCAGGGGTGAGAGGGAACTTGGGAGGGGGAGCAGGAGTCAGCCTCCAGCAAGGGCCTCAGTGTCCTTTGCTGCCACCACCAAGACATTTCCAGAAGGCTTTCCCTGGTTGTGTCGTGGTGTTGTCTCCATTGCCCAGCAGGGAGAGCAGACAGCAGGTGGGAAGGGCAAAGGGCTTAGGAGTGGGGCGGCAAGCACCCACCCAAAGTATGTCACTTTCTCCCCGGCCGGGTGGGCCGGGGGTGGAGTGGTGGTTTATGCTTGGCCCTGGAAGATTCTTCAAGCCTGAATCAGATCCAGGCTGTGCACATAACTTAGTTAAGAGATAAAGCCCACAGAAGGTGTGCTGGGAGCACAGAAACCAGAGGCTATTGACGGAGGAGCTGCACAGAGAAGGAGACCGTGAAGCCGAACCTTGTAGATGACAGGCTTTGCAGGAACTGTTGTATCTAGGGAACCACAGTGGGAGTGGTACCCACCGGCAGGCACCGTACCTTGTGCACAGTATGTGCTTGGTGAGTAAATGAATGAATGAAAATTCCCCTGAGGATGTCCATTTTCAGGGATGCTGAGATTTAAACCAAGATCTCCTAATATTCCTCCCTCTCAGTTTAAAATTAGGCAGCAATTCCTTGCAGATCACTATTGTCATCTTGTGGGGTGTGTATCTCAGCACCCCAACATCCTGACTGTACGAGAAGCTTCTTAAGAAGAAATGCTATCCACACAGTCTGCTCTGAGCTCTCCTATTACTGAAAGCAGAGCTTAGAGCTTTCTGCAGAGGAACGCAAAGCCACTTTTTCCATAATCAACTACATGCATTAAAGGGAGTGATTTTTTTTTTATTCTCCCCAAGCCACATTCCATTAAGGAAGCCCCATTTAACGGAAGTCAATTTACCAAAAAGAAAAAAAATTGAGCATAATTGCTTAAATACATTTAATGTTGTACTGTGGCAGCAATTTCCTGGGCGAACTTGGAATTCCCCAGACCCCCCATAGTGAAGTTAATATGGACAGAAAGGTTTGAAGGGGAGAATCTCTCTTTGTGTTTCTCTTCTTTAATTATGATTCTAACAGGGAGCAAGATTAAAGAGGATCCTGGGAGGAGGAGGAGGGAGGGAAAGTAAAGGAACAGGATGGAATTCAGCCTAAACTGTTCCACTGCCTTCCCTGAGTACAGAGGCTCTATCTAGCATGAGTGGGATGGTTTGGGTTTGAATCCCACTTCTGCCACTTAATAGCTGTGTGACCTTGTGCAAGTTTCTTAACCTCTCTGTGCAGCCAGGTGGTGCAGTGGGAAAAGGCATTATGAGCATGCAAAGGCAGAGAAGCACTAAAAAGCAGTGTGTGTTCCAGTTCACATAGGTCTTCTGTTTGACTAGAGAATGGGGTGTGTGTATGTCTGTCTGTCTGCAAGTCTGTGTGACGTGCTCAGAGAGAGAAAGCAGGCAAAAGTCAGACCAGGAAGGCTTCACTGAGAAGGTGGCATTTGACCAAAGCCTTTGAGGAAGTGAGAGGGTGAGCCAGGTGGTGGTCTGGGAGAGGACCCAGCCAGCAGGCAGAGAAACTGTCAAGTGCAAAGGCCCTGAGGCAAGAGCGATCCTGGCCAGTTTTGAACAGCATGGAGACCCATGTGGCTGGAGCGTAAAGCATAAGTAGAGGAGGAGACAGGAGAGGTGAAGACACACTGGCTTTTTTAAGGCCTGTAGACCCTGGTATGGTCTTTGACTCTAAGGATCAGAGCCACTGAAAATTTGTTTTTAATTAACTCTATTAAGGTATAATTTACATAAAATAAAATTACCCATTTTATTTTATTTTATTAATTTATTTCTTCTGCATTCGGTCTTGGCTGCTGCGCAGGGGGCTACTCTTCGTTGTGGCGCACGGGCTTCTCATTGCGGTGGCTTCTGTTGTTGCGGAGCACGGGCTGTAGACGTGCGGGCTTCAGTAGTTGCGGCACGTGGGCTCCAGAGCGCAGGCTCAGTAGTTGTGGTGCACGGGCTTAGTTGCTTCACGGCATGTGGGATCTTGCCAGACCAGGGCTCGAACCCGTGTCCTCTGCATTGGTAGGCGGATTCTTAACCATCGCACCACCAGGGAAGTCCCGAAAATTACCCATTTTTAATGTACAGTTCTGGGGGCTTTGACAAATGTGTATATGCCATATAACCACCATCTCATTCAAGATATAGAACATTTTCATCACCCTAGAAGGTTCCCCTGTACTCCTTTCCAGGCAATCCCCACCTGTACCTCTCACCCCCAGCTTTGGCAACCACTGATGTGCTTTCACTCACTGTAGATTAGTCTTTTCCAGAGTTTCATATAAAGGGATTCACACAGTCTGTACTCTTTTATCACGCAGCATAATGCTTTTGAGAATCATTCATGTTGTTGTGTGTGTCAGTAGTTTGTTCTTTTTATTGGAGAGTTTTGAGTGAGGCATGATACCATCGCAGTGGCAGAGTTTAATGTGATGATTCCAACATTTACGCCTCCCGTTCTCTGATAGATGCCAAGAAAACTCCCAAATGCGCATTTATGTCCAAGGAGGCAGGAGTAGTGCAGAGTAAAGATGCACAGGGCCCTGAGTTTCAGCCTTGGGAATGAACAGTCATCATCAGGATTCCTGGGAGCAGGTGAACGTGTGGGAGAAATGGGGGGGCAGGGGACGTTCCTTCGGGCTCCTGCAGCCTGTACCATTGGGGGTTAATGCAGATCCCAGGGCTGGAGAATACCGACTTTCTGACTTCCGGTTACAACCTTGATCATTACTCTCTTCCTGCTCTTGGGACCCCAGCATCCTCCCCTCATTCCATTTTGCAATGAACAGCCTTTGGTTCTGAATTATTCAGGTAAATTCTCCCTATTTCTTCTTCCCTTATGTAAATAGCCTCCAGGCTTTGTCATTGAGATAGAATTGAATTTGGCCTGGGCAAGGAAAAACCCACAATACTGTTTGTGGCTCCTTAGAAAACTTAAATGACTCTGCCTGTAATAAAGTATTTTAAATGGGGTCTGGTGAAATACAGTAACTGGTTTCTGTAATAGCTCTTACCATAGCAATATGGGTGATATTCCTGGAGGTTGGTGTATGTCAGCATCTTCATTATAGTAAAAACTCAGTTTTGCAGGGTGAGAAGCTCCTTGGTTAGTTCCTTAGTCTAATACGCATTTATGGATACCCACCATGCTGGATCTCTTCCTTTCACCCCTCCAGATCATCTCCCCTCCCTTGTCTACCCTGTTCCGTGCTTAGGAAGACTTGCTCCCTTGCCCTCTGGCTTCCAACTGGGCTAGATCAACAGAAGCATCAGCAGGAGATTGGAGGAGGGGAGGGGGAGGGAGGAGAGTGTGTCTTGCTCCCTCCTTGTGGGATTTTCACAAACTGGCTGTAGTCTCCACTGACTGAAGATCTGGATCCTGCATGGTGGCCCTTTCTATGCAACCCTCTCCTTCAGGGATAACCATGTCCTCTCCAGGCCTGTGAGTGGAAACCAGACCCCTGTTAACAGCCTCAGGATACTGCCCCATCCCTGGTGGTAAAGAGGCCATTCATTCAACTGGAATTATTCTCATATGACCGAGCCACCTGTTTTCTGCTGGAATCCTGACACAACTAACTGCTTTGTATCAAGCATCGTGTTAGGTGCTTCGTACAAAGATGAAGAATAAAGATGATGGAGAATAACACAGCAGCTGCCATTTACCAAGAGCTTTCTATTTTCCAGAGACCGTGCTAAAGTCTTTTTTGTGTATTATCTCATTCAATCCCGGCAGCCCTTTGAGAGCGGGATTATTATCTTCATTTTACAGATGAAGTTAGAGAATTTAAGTAATTTTCATAAGATAACACAGCCGATCCCTCTCGAGTCCCAGCTTCTCCCCTCCCCCACCCACCCACCAATCTGCACTGCCCTCTTTGAGGCATTATCCCAGGGAGACACACACCTAGATACATGAATTATAATTTTAATAACATGCTGTGGCATCACAGAGGAGGGGAAAGGAAAATTATGTTTATTGAGCTAATATGTGTCAGATACTGGGCTAGGTTCTCTGCCCCTAAGGCCTCTCATATATTCCCACAGGCTCTCCGGGCCGGTGTTGTTCCTCCATTTTCAGAAAGATCAACTAACTGGTCCCAGGTCACACTGGTAAGAAGTGGTGAAGCCAGGATCTGAACCCAAGTCCGTGTGGCTTCAGAGCCGAGGAGAATAGGAAAGGCCTTCCTGGGGACATGGTATCATCCCGAAGTCGTCTCAAGCGATACGGCTGGTGCAGGAGAGAGGGTTATGTGCGGGTACATACAGGCAGAAAAGGCAAAGGCATAGAAAAGGAGGAAGCTTGGAATGCTTTGACGTAAGCAGGGTGTCCAGGTGGGGTGGGAGCGATGGTGCCAAAGGGGTTGCATCAGGAGGTTTTGTCCCTGATGCAGACCCAGGGAGGAGGAGCAGAGAGACACTGAGCATCGGCCCACTGGAGGCTGTGGGGTTGAGGAGAGAAGGGCGAGGGGCTCCTGGGGTGCAGGACAGCAAGCGGAGCAAGGAGGGCCATCCGGGGCTTAGCCTGGGTGTGGCGGAGGGGCCAGCACTGAGCGGAGGCCTGTTCAAGCAGGGGACAGTGTGGAAAGTTTGGAAAGCCAGTCTTGCGTGGGCACCAGGGAGCCATGGAAGGTTCTTGAGCTCTGAGCAACTCTAGGAGGAAAGATCTGATTGACCTGAAAGCTGGCTCAGGGCACAGCTGGTCGAGAGGCCGGGGCAGTGCCTGGCGACAGTAGGGGATATCCTGGTTTCCCACCCACTGAGCCAGACTGGCTGAAAGCAGACAAGGCTAATCTAAGGGCAAAGAGGTGGTCCAGCAGAGGGGGCTGGCCCCTTGTGGAACAGCAGAGACGGGCAGGAGCCAGAGAAGACCCAGCGCCTAGTAAGTGACCCCCAAACAGGCTCTCACACCTGGGAAGGGTCGTGCTGCCTGTAGTGGCTGCCCGAGCCCTTCCTCTTGACTGCTTTGAGCCCCTGAGGGGCTGGCTCGGGGTAGCTGAACCTCTGCCCGGGAGTCGGGGGCTCAACCTCTGCTGGAGAGCTGGGCTAGTCCTCTGCTTGGGGCTGGACCTTTGCTGGGGAATCTGGATCTCTGCTGGGGGTGGGTATGTGGATATCTGCTGGGGTGACGGGCCTCTGCTGGGAGGGCTGGACCTCTCTCCTGGGCAGCTAGACCTCTGCTGAAGGTGGAGAAATAGGCCTCTGTTCCAGGCCTGAAGGATCACCCCCTCCTCTCGGCAACTCAGCGGTGGGAAGAACCCCGGGGGAGCCAGCTCCAGCGGCCCAGGCTGCAGGCTACTGGCGAGCGGCCGGGCCAGCACGGCCTTCCCTTCCGCCAGGCCTGGCAGGAGTCCCTAGCACACGTGGGCAGTGGGGAGACTCCGGGCGCCCGGTCTCAGGCAGCTGTGGTCCCTGACCTCATCCTCCCGTCCCCACAGGTTCACCGGAGCCAGCCCCCCGGGCCCCGTCATCAGCAGCAAAAACTGGCTGCGGCTGCACTTCACGTCGGACGGCAACCACCGGCAGCGTGGCTTCAGCGCCCAGTATCAAGGTAGGTGGGGCCGGGCTGCCCTGCTTCCTCGGGGTGGGGGGCGGCAGAGATGATGCCTGGGGCCATCTTGTCCCCGGACTGGGTCCGGTGTGTCTTCAGGGTACACTTGCCTCCGTTGTCCTGCTCTTATTTGCAGACTCAGAGGTCTGCATATCTGCGTCTCTACATCTGCCATTGTGGTCTGTTGTCCAAGGGAGGACACTTCTCAAATTGCATAGAATGGTGTACCCTGAGCTGCCCGTCTTCAGGCCAGGCGAATCATACTAGTTTATACCAAGGGCCTCCTGAGAGCCGGGCACTGTGCTAGGCTCTTGGTCAGCATCATCTCACTTAACCTCCATCATTACCCTGTGAAGTAAATACCATCACCATCCGCATTTGATGGACGAGAGAGCTGAGGCCCAGAGAAATTAAGGCAGTTTCCCAAGACCATCTGAACTCCTGCCTTTTGAATCCAGAGCCCACCCTCTTAACCGGCAGGGTTTAACCTACCCTGGTATAAAGTGGGAGAGCTGCCCACATTTCAGCTCTCATTCATTTCACGTAGAACACAGATGTTTGACAAACGATAGGGAGCTCTCTAGCTTAGGTGCTCAAATCTGTGAAGAGCTGTCTGGTTGGGCTTCCCCGGTGGCGCAGTGGTTGAGAGTCCGCCTGCCGATGCAGGGGACACGGGTTCGTGCCCCGGTCCGGGAAGATCCCACATGCCGCGGAACGGCTGGGCCCGTGAGCCATGGCCGCTGAGCCTGCGCGTCCGGAGCCTGTGCTCCGCAGCGGGAGAGGCCACAACAGTGAGAGGCCCGCATAACGCAAAAAAAAAAAAAAAAAAAAAAAAAAAGAGCTGTCTGGTGGCAAGATCAGACCTAGAATGGCAGGTGGAAACTGCAGGTAAGCAGATTTCTGCTCCAATCGTGAAGAATTTCCTAACCCCGAGAGCCGCCCATAAAAATGAGTGGGTTGACCCCGAGGCAGGGAGCTCTCCACGCCTAGAGGAGATCCCAAAATCCAATGGATGGGTGGGAGTAGATGACAACATTCCTTTTCAGCCTTGAGTTTGTTCAAAGTACATAAAATTTGTCCAGAGAGAAACACCAAGGGTTGGCTTCAAAGTTGCTCATTAAGCCATTACTATCACCAGTTACAAACTGAGGTTGGTTCTCATTGATTCAATGTGAACTTGTATTGCACACCTATTAGGCAGAAGGCCCTGGGGAATAGAGTGGGCTGTGTTGTGAGTGAGCGAGTGTGGTGTGCGTAGGACACAGGCCTGATGGAGGAGGGAGCTGTGAGCACCACCTCACCGCCGAGGGGCAGGAGGGAGCACTGACTCCAGTGGAGGAGATCCTGGCGGCTTGTCCTCCCAAGCCTCACCTCGGAGGTTCTGAGCACGCTGCCCACCCGGGAGGTGGCACCAGCAGAGCAGGGCCCCCCAGGGCCAGGCTTTCAGGCTGGACACTGGGATAACAAAAGCAGCCCTGGGAGTAGAAGCATTACCTGTAAAATCTGAATCTTTTACGAATAGCCTCACTTCCTTAGCCTTGGGTAGCAGGAGTCCCTTGAGATATTTTAAAAAATAAACAGGAAACCAACCTGGTCTGAAAAGCCTGGCTCCGAGAACTTTCCTGGATACGTTTTTTCCGCCGCTGAGGTTGGGCCTTTGTGGGAGTGAAGCACCTCTCTGGATCTTTCTGTTGTGTTTTCCAGAATAGGAAAGAAGAGATGAATGTTATTGTTTCATCTGATTAAATAGGTGCCAGGTGTTTCTAACATTTCAAGTTTCTGAGGGCCCATTTGTCATGGTCATAGAGTAGGGTTTTCTGCCAGACAACAGGCAATGAGGACCCAGGCCAGGCAGTCTCTAGGTCAGGAGCACACATCCATTGCACACCTGCTGTACACCAGGCCCTGCACTAGGCAGTGTATGAATGTCGCCCCATTCGATCCTCCCCACAGTGCAGTAGTGAATATGTTTTTAATTTCCGTATTTCAGTTGAGGAAGCTGAGGTTCAGAGAGGTTGTGTAACTTGCCCAACACGTACAGATCACACAGCCTATATACATGGTGAAGCTCAAATTCGTTCGCAGGCCTATGTGAGTTTTTCTGCAAAACCACAGGGCCTTCTCATGGTGCTTTGGGTGCCTCACTTTTCCTATCTGACTGGTATCTTTTAAACTTTGTTTTGTTAATCTCACCCCACCATAAAAAAATACATTTTCCATCACAACCCAGGACACACATATATATCTGCAGAACTAAAAGGAAAATGTCACCAAGTGGTATTTACCCTTAGTAAGGGTGAGGCACCCTGAAAATTTCTTTTCCAATTTTTAATGTTAGTTGCAACCTCAAAATCAATTTCACAAGTCTGTAGCAGGGAACAACCCACGATCTGAAAAGCTGTTTTCGTTATGAACTTCTCAAAAGCAGGCCCTTTCTTATTCTCTCTCTGACTCCCCACAGGACAGCCCAGAACAGGATTTGCACATTGGTGTGTGCCAGTGTTTCTCTCTGGGTTTCAAGAACTTGGCATTTATTACTTCATTCAGACCTAACAGCAACTGTGTAAAGCAGGTACTACTATTAGCCCCATTTTACAGATGAGGAACGAGAGTTGCAGAGAGGATAGGCATCTGGCTCAAGGTCTCCTCGACAGAATGTCGGAGTCTGTTTGAACCCCAGCCGTGTTCATCTGGATCTGGCATCCTAATATACTGTGGTGTATACTGATTGTATTAATACATGATTCTCCCCTGTGAACTTTCTCTCGTGTTTTCCAGACTGAGGGTATATAGTGCAAGGGTCTACAATAATCATTTGGAAACTCAGTTGGTAACTTTATAATGCAGGGTTTCTCAGCTTCTGCACAATTGACATCGTGGCCTGGATGATCCTCTGTTGTGGGGCTTCTACCCACTAGATGCTAGATGCCAGCAACACACACACACACACACACACACACACACACACACACAACAACCAAAAAGTCTCCAGACTTTGCCAAATGTCCCCTGAGTGCAAAGTCACCCCTGAATGGGAACCATTGCTCTAAAGGAGTGAAAACTTTGGAACCATTAAAGACCATTCTAAGTTTTGCTACTTGCAAGTTCAGTCCCAAAGAGTAGCAGAGAGAGGTTTCAGTCAGTGGTCTAGTAGGAGACAGGAGCATACTTATTGCATGGCTTTAACTGAAGAAGGTTTAGTGAAGGGTCCAATTACAGAGGTAAAGGTGAGATTAAAGGAAACCCCAGAGGGTTTCCTTTTAATGAGATTACCCAGAGAATGAACGACAGAGAGGCCTTTACCACAGTAGAGGAAGGGCCAGGGGAGAGAGGAGTAAGAGCTGGAGCCATTGAAGAGGGGCTGCCTGGCACAACTGAGGAGCCTGACCCCTGCCAACCTACAGTGCAGAAGGGGGGCCCAGGAATCTGTCACCAGTGCAGGAAGAGGGACCTGGAAGTATCACCAGTGCAGAAGGAGGGGGCCTGGGAGTCAGTAACCAGTGCAGGAAGAGGGGGCCCCAGGAATCTGTAACCAGATCTTGTGTGCCTCCCATCTGCCAACCCAGTAGGAAACCAGCAACAAGAGAACAGTCTGCTCTATGCCCTGGGAGACTGACCAGTTTGACCAGTGGGCCCCCTTGTTCTGTAGCCATCCACAGGGGTCTGGCTCTGGGGGCACAGAGCAGGGGGGAGAAGTTTAAAGGATGGACCTGGGGAGTCATCAGCGTGGGATCAGCTTCACCCGCGCTCAGCTTTATGGCATTAGAGTCTCAAGGGATGTAGGGCACTTCAGAGCCAGCAATTACCAACTGCTGATTATATCGACGGATGTTTTGTCCCAGAGAAACAAAAAATAAAACTAAAATAAATAAAATAGAATAAATCTAACTAACCTACAACACAGCACATTCCATTCCTGTCTCAATCCAGTGAGAATTCAGGGCTGTTCGTAGCCAGACACAATTTTAACCGATACCACATGGTATCAGAGGATCTGAGTTCTAGGCTTGCTTTGCCTGGAGCTGGCTGTCGGAAGGTGGGCAATTGTATTTCATTTAACAAGCGTGTCCCATGTGACACTACCACGTGACAGCACAGAAAGATGAACACAATGAGGCCAGTCTCTGCTCTCAAGGAGAGCAGGTTCAAGAGAGGAACAGACATGAATCTACAACTTCTGTGCCACGTGAGAAGAGCTCTAGTTGAGGCCTGATGAAGGGTTCTAGGACTGGAGATAAAGAAGCACTTCGTTTTGCTGGACACACTTAAGGAGAGCCGAAAAAGGGCAGTGACTTCAGTGTGAGTCTCAAAAAGATGCCAGACAGACAATGGAAAGAATCATCCCAGGTAGAGCTGAAGCAAGGTAGCGTGAAAGTACTAAGTCTAAGGAACCACAAATACCTGTGTGTGTCTGGAGCACAGGTCAGCAAACTATAGCCTGCAGGCCAGACCTAGCGCTCTGTCTGTTTTCATATGGTTCTTGAGCTAAAAATGGGTTTTATATGTTTAAATAGTTGGAGGAAAAAAAATCAGAAGAAGAAGAATATTTCATAGCACATAAAAATTACATGAAATTCAAATTTCAGTGTCCATAAACGAAGGTTTCTTGGAACTCAGTTACACTCATTCATAGACAGATTGTCTACAACTGCTTCAGTGCTACCAGAGTTGGGTAGTTTGCAACGGAGACGATGGGCCACAGCCTAGTATATTTACTCACAGACCTTTTACAGAGAACATTTGCCGACCTAGAGCGAAGTGTGCAGTCCAGAGCAGTGAGGGGTAGTGGGTCATGAGGCCGGAAAGAGAGGTGGGGGTCTCGTCGTAAAAAGCTGCAGTAAAGCTGGGCTTGGTTCCGTGGTGATGAGAGGTGATCAGAAGTTTTAACAAGAGGGGGGGGTGTGATCATGTTTTCATTCTAGAAAAATCTTTGCTGTAGGATGAAACTAGTGGGAGACAATTAAGAGTTTCGGAGAATGAGAGGATGGTCCAAAGTTTAGGCAGAGGCAGTGGAGAGGGAGAGGGGGAGACAGACCAGAAGAGACCTTTCCATGGCAAACCACCCCGGACTCAGGACTTGTCAGATTTGGGAGTGATGGGGGATGGAGAAAGGAGATGAACAAGTCAGGGGTGAATCTTAGGTTTCTAGCTTGAGTAAGTGAGTAAAGAAAAAAAAAAAAAAAAAGTACTATTCACCAAGGCAGTCCCTGGCACAGGGAGATGGGGGATGGATTTTGCTTGAGACACATTGATTCTGGGATATCAGGGGTTGAGAGACTATCTAATAAGTACTTGGCTATTCTCTCCATCTGTAGCTTAGAGAAGAAAGGTCTAGTCTAGAGATAAAGACGTAAAAGGTTCAGGGCAAAGTAGAGGCTGAGGCCGCCAATCCCCTCTTAGGGCACGAGTCCTCCCCATGTGTGTAATATGGGCCCAGGAGAGTGGGCTTTTAAAGTGGGTTCCTTGCAGGCCAAGGGGTTCTCCCAGCAGCTGTTTTGCTACGGGCTGAGCAGGTGGGATTTCCATTTGCATCTCAGCTTCAACCAGAGAATTCTCTCTTTGACCTATTTGTAGCGGGCATTTACCTAAGCAGATTAAAATAGGTTCCTGCACCTGGCAACCCCAGGACTTGAGGTTCTAGAAGGTTCCTTCCGCTTTTGGAAGGCCACTGAGGTTGTATAATCAATCCCTCTGTCTCCAGGCGAGAAGTATTTCCAGTCCTTCTCAGAGTGTTAATTGCTCTCTTGGTTGTTTTGTTTTTACTTTTTTAAGCCTAAAGGGATGACAGTGAGAAGAGCCTTTTTTTAAAGTGCCCCCAGTGGCCAATGATCACAAATGGTGAGGGGCTTCCCTGGCAGGGAGGATAGCACCCCTCACTGTTGCTTTCCTCATCTGTAGAGGGAATGATATTAACCCCACAGGGCTACTGGAAATTAAGGGAGCTCCTGGTAAAATATCTGACATGTGGCAGTCACTCAAGAGATGGAAACTTGAAGCTTCCTACCCCATCAGTCACCTTGACCCACTGTTTGTTATATGGGAAACCCTTGTGCGGTGAGAGCGAGCCGCCGGCTCTGGCTCCTCCTCACACGTGTTCCCTTCTGCCACCCTGACCTGATGATCATCCTCCAGTGTCCGTCCCTCCCTTCAGCCAGATCCCAGCCTGGCCCCGCTGTCCCTTCTCTCTGCCTCTCTTGTCACGTCAACCCTGGTGACCAGGAGACTGGAAGGTATTCTGCTTTCTAGAAGTCCTGTGCCGAGTCTCAATTGTCTGCCAAATAAACGTTTCCATTTGAGAACAATTTGCATTTACTGAGATGCTTGAGGCTTTTTACGGTAACGAGCTGAAGCTTCTGTTGTTCACATGAACATGTTGCATTCTTACTTGTGACTGATCCACAGTCTTGGGCCGGAGCAAAAATACCTCAGGCATCCCATGGCCCAAGCTCTGACTCATCTGTCCTTGTTCTTGTTGGCCCTCTGAGCTGCCAGACCCTTACCAGCCTCATTTCCAGGTTTGGGCCTCTGGGGGGCCTCAGCACAAGTCTCAGGAGCCCAGGGCCGGCTACCTACAAAGCCAAGCTCCTGAATTCAGTCCAGAGGGAGCCTGGACTTCCCTGGCAGTCCAGTGGTTAAGACTTCTCCTTCCATTCCAGGGGGTGGGTGGGTTCGATCCGTGGTCAAGGAGCTAAGATCCCACATGCCTCACAGCCAAAAAACCAAAACGTATAACAGAAGCAATATTGTAACAAATTCAATAAAAACTTTTTTTTTTTTTTTTTAACGGTACACGGGCCTCTCACTGCTGTGGCCTCTCCCGTTGCAGAGCACAGGCTCCGGACGCGCAGGCCCAGGGGCCATGGCTCACGGGCCCAGCCGCTCCGCGGCACGTGGGATCTTCCCGGACCGGGGCACGAACCCGTGTTCCCTGCATCGGCAGGCGGACTCTCAACCACTGCGCCACCAGGGAAGCCCTCAATAAAAACTTTAAAAAAAATGGTACGCATCAAACCAAAAAAATCTTAAAAAAAAAAAAAAAAAAGAGTGGACCTGAACTGAAAAGTGAGCATGAACACATATGTGACGCCCCTCACCTCACCAGGCTTCAAGTGTAACCCCTTCCTTTTGCCAGAAATTAATTCAAAGCCCATATTCTGTAACAGTGGATCATTCATCCACTCAGTCATCAAACTCTTATTGGGAACCTTCTGTGTGCCTGGCTCTGTGTCAGTCCCAGGATGCAGACATAGGAGCTCATGAGGCAAACGGCTAGAAGCAGTCCTGCTGTTCCCGTGTAATGAGGGCTTCAGCAGCGGTCCGAACGAAGCCTGGACAGGGCACTGACTACTCCCTGAGACGTAGACAGAGAGGCAGAGAAGAAGTAACCTCTGAGTGAGGCCTTCCAACAAGAGGTAGCCAAGCAGAAAAGAGGAGAAAGGATGTTCCAGGGAGAGAGGAAAGTGTTGCAAAGGCAACTGAAACCAGTAACTGATGGCCATAGTGATTCCCTTAAACATCCTTCTTCCAGCCGTTTCCTCCAGCTGACTTCTGGGAGGTTGTTCGTGAAGACCGCTGCACAGCCCATTATTAATAGCAAAGCATGTCTCTATACTTCCTCAAATTCTTTTCCCATTTAAGTTATTACAGAGCGTTGAGCAGAGTTCCCTGTGCTCTACAGTAGGGTTAGGGTTAGGGTTATAACTGAAACACTGTGCTCTGTATACCTGAAACTAACACAACATTGTTAATCAACTATATTCCAATATAAAATAAAAATTTTTAAAAATAGTAAAGCACGGTCCTAGGAATTAGAACGTGGGCCACCCCTGACGCTGCCCCCCATCTACCATGCCAGGGTCCTCCTCTCCTTTAGCAATTCCAGGGGCACAGCGAGTTTTGCTGTGGTTAACCGAAAAAATGCCCCAGCGTCTCCCAGCAGAGCACTACTTACCACCTGAGTTGGGTTGATGATTCCTTTTGCCACCATATTTTTAAAATTGCCCAGTATGACGCATAACCAGCTTCAGAGGAAGTTTGCAAAAATTTCTCAACTATCCGTTATCCTTCAACACCTGCATTCTTAGCCATGGTCATTGCCAGAGTTTTGAGTGTTCTTTTAATGATTTCTGTACCAATGTTTTGCTCTTCATTTAGCTGGATCAGTGAATCCAAGTCTGGAACGCACTGAAGCAAAGCACCCAGGTGATGCTTTCGTCAACAGCAGCTCTTGTGGCATTCAGAGCATCTGGGACTATTTCTTTTCATCCTCTTCCAAATCACTTGTCCTAGCAATCTTCAGCAGAGTGACTCCATCTGAAGTTTTGCCAGATGTTCATTTAGTTTTTCTTTTTCATGGTCACTAACAGTAACATTCTAACTGCTCGGTAATTTGTTATCTATGTTTCTCAATTTCAATATTGTCACCTTTTCCTTGCAAGAATGTGGCCTCACCTTTGGTCACAATAACCTCTCCAGTTTTTCCTAGGTCATGAAGCAAAACCTCTTAAAGATTGAGGGTCCAGCTCACTTTTCCAAATACCACACCATCAGTAGCATCGGCCTTGTTGGGTTCCTTCTGTGACATCAAAACCTGGAGCTTCGGCTCTTCTAACCCCAAAGCCAATTTTCATCCTATCCCAATTGAGTGTACTGAGGGCATTTTCAACAATTATAACCAAAGACTTTCACCGGGCATTGGCAATTTCAAGAGTGGGTACCAGAAACCATCAGTATCCTGGAATCCCCATTTCTGAACTTTTGATGTATTATTCAAGCAGAGAGATATGCAATCTTAGTCAACTTTTGTGCTTTCAGTTCCTAATTCACCATACAGTGTTTTCCTGTCCTCTATGGTAAGCACACCCTTTGAACCTTTGTGGTTACATCAGAAATGATGTTGCTGATTTCTGTCTCCATTTTTAGACGTTGTGGCAAATTGAGCAGTCTCTTCCGGGTTTAGCGCAGGTTTGGGCTGCTTCCTTAGTTCAGCAGTTATAGCGTCAACACGCAGCCTCGCACCATTCCTGGTTTCCACCGGATTAGCACTTTTGCTAATCTTCTTGAAGCCTTCCATGGCAATCAAGAGTGCCAGTGCAGTAGCAGTGGTGGTGCCACTCTAGCCTCTTCATTTGTGTTGGCCTCATCCCGATCAAGTCTGGTGCGATAGTTTTATATTTATCCTTTAAGTCAGTTGACCTGGCAACAGATACCTCATCTTTTGTTACTCTGAGGCATCTTCAGCTCTGTTCTCTAATCACGTTCTTCCCACTGTTCTCCGTAGTAAGGGCTTCCCCATCTGGTAGAAAGTCTACAGCTTGAAGCATTAGGTCTTAGGCATCTGCACCGAATTTTATATCTTTGGTATGAGTCTCAGTGAGATGAGAAGCCAGTGCGCCAGAACCTGGCTTTGTCCAGCAAAAGACAGTGAGTAATAAAAGCCTTTCTGCAGGGCTGGTGACCAGGCAGCAAGGCGGGTCCTCAATGACAAGGAAAGGGCAGAGTGCAGGATGCACACCGAAATTTGTGAAGTAGCAATCAGATTGCCGTTTTTAAAAGATCACTGTCTGCGACATTTTTTAAGATAGGAAAGAGACAGTGAATCAGTGAACCAAAACCAAGCCAAAAAAAAAAAAAAAAAAAAAGGATGAGTTTAGGGCAGGAACGGCTTAGAACATTGAAAGAAGGATACACACTGGAGAAATTTTCTGAGGCTGAATGAACTGGATTTGGTGTGGATGTGGATGTGGGAGGACATGAAGGGATGGTCCAGCCAGCAGGACAGCCAGGTGATGGGGAAAGGCGAGTGATCAGGCTGAGAGCAGGGGCTCACTGTTGTGGAGGGAAGTCTGAATCCACTGGGATGAGAAGAAGCCATAGGTTCCATGCACTTCTTGGTTCCCAGAGCCATGGAGGCAGGTTAGGCCTCCCTCTCCTGTCTCCTCCACTAACAGATCCTTGTCTCCCACTAGCTCGGCCCAATAACTGACGCTGCAGACTAGAGAGGCGTCTGTATTGCCAGATTCTTCCAGCTAAATGTGTAGCGTGTGTTCCGCTAACCTTTACAACAGTGGGGAAATGTCTTGTAATTAACCAGAATATAAAGGATGAATGGAGCAGCCTGGCAGTCTCCTGTAGTCATTATCATTCAGAGGAGATGAGTGTACCTACTAAGATTTCCGTCAACCAGTTACAGCCGGCACTTTCCTCTTGGGAGTCCTGACTCTGTTCACATACAGTACAAACACATGTGTAAGTGTGAATTATATTTGTATGTAAGGGTTGTAGCCATACATACACAGGGGCGTAAATGTGTTCTTGTGGGTGCACTGGTTGTAGACACGGATGTGCATGCGTGCATGGATGTGTGGCGTGCATATGTGCGCCGGGGGCGTGCATGCAAGTGTAGCCAGGACCGAGGAGCCAGCCCCAGGCTCCACTTTTTCTCCGCTGCGCCAGTGGTTACAGGATCCTCTTTAGAGACCAGTGCTTCAGTGTAATACCATAGGTGCTACGCTAGTGGGCGCTCCGTGAATGAGTGTTCAAACAAGAACAAATACACCTCAGAAATTCTCCAGGTCCTTGCTGTTTTTTGCCCCTGCTTTCTGCTTAGTTCTGTTAGCAGTGCGCTGTGGAGACCTAGAGAGAGAAGTGCCCTTGTTCTCTGACCCTTCACACCAGGTCTGCCCTGGTCTGTCCAGCTAGTTCTTCCACGAGCTCATTTCAAGGCTCATTTCCCATGGTGCTCCATCTTCCGTGGTCACCCACCTCCACACACTTGGTCAGACTAAGACAGATTAGCTGTCTGTAATTCAGCGTGCGAGTGCTTCCCTGGGATTGTCAAACTCCGGCGACCCCGGTATATGGGGGTGGTTTCTGGACACTAAGATCCCCGGCGATGTGGATATTGCCAAGTGGGTACCCCCCTAGACAGGTCGCTTTCTGACCCATTCATCAGTTCTGGGGATGGCATAGGCCAGCTGTAGGCTCCACCTCCCCAGAGCCTGGGCCAGCTGGGCCTGAACATATGTTTTTTGAGAGGTTGTGTTATTGGTGCGAGGAACCCCTGCTCACAGAGCTGTGGCCCCCGCATTTCCCAAGCTAATGTGGGGATCCACCAACAGCGTGGGTGACACAGCCTCTCAGACCTGGCTCAGAGGAGTAAACGGTCCCAAAGTTTGCATCTAAGTTAAGGAGCCCCCTCTAGCTTTTCAGGTTCCTTCTCAACCAGTTCTTCTCATCACCTTCACAAACTCCATCCTGTGGTGAGTAGCAGGGTGCAAAGGAGGAAGAACGAAATTAGTTCCTGCTGGGAGGCACCATGATGTCATCCAGTGACTATTAAGCACTGATGAGTCAGGTTAGACAGTCCTTCTTGGAGAGGACCGAGTAGACAGGATGGACATAGACATTGGAAGGATTCCCTCTGGGGCCTGGAGATGGGGGAGGGGCAGGAGCCTCTTTCTCGATGCAACCTTGAGAAGAGAGGAAGAGGGCTTCCTCTTAACCACCCCCTCATATCCACCTGCATCTCACGGTCCCCCTTCAGCAGCTGCAAGGAAAACCCAAGCAGTGTTTGCCCCTGGGAATGGCATCCACGGGGCACTGACCCCCCTTCCTCACCCCCTCCTCCATTGCACACTAGAACCTGAACAAGGGGCTTGGGCAGACTCTGACTCATCTCCTCCTCCTTCGCTGGATGCCCTGAGCCATCTTCGCAGACCTGCCCTCAGATGGGCTGCACTGGGTCCTAGAGACGCCTCTCCTGATCCCTGCCCATTGGCGGGGCATCCGGGAGAAGAGCTGGAGTTGTTCTCACAGTGCTGGGACCATTCCTGTTCTCTTAGGGATGCTGAATCAGAGGACATTTTTTCCCCTGCCTCACCGTTATTAGCTACGCTTGAATAATGCATGTTTCCCTATGAATACCCTCTGTTTGATAATGGGCCCATGTTAGCGTTCATTGGAAATTTTCCTGCTGGATACACATGGAGAGTAATGCACATTTATAAAAGGGATTTGAATGCATGTTGGGAAGTGGTGACTCCATGGAAGTAACTGAATTTTGTCAGGCATTCAGCTTAGACAGCAGCTTGCCGGGGCACCAACCTTTGGGGAGCTTTTTGATATAAGGCAGAGCAGGGATGGACAGGGGGTGGGGGAATGCTCGGAGTTGGTGCCCTTTGCACACCTGATCGCTGTGGGCTTTAGTTCTGGGGTTGACATGTTATCTAAGTGCAGAGTGAATATCTGAGTCTCCAGGGGCTGAGCTGGGGAGGGGGCAGATGCTGAAGAAGGTTGGCCACGCCCTTGGGATAACTTTGGGGACAGGTCACAAGAGAAGATGCTGAGGTCCCACCAAGAGCGCAGCTGCCTCCTGGCTGTGTGACCTACAATAAATCACTTAAACCATTGCGAACCCCAATTTTATTATCGATCAAGTAGGTACAGTAACTACCGGTCAAGGTTGTTGAACATATATAAGGACCCAATGAAATGATTATTGAGGACCCGCTATGAACCAGGCACTATTCTAGGCATTGAGGACACAGCAATGAACAAAACAGACAAAAATTTCTGTCTTCGTGGAGCTTACGTTGCAACGTAGGATGACAAAAATCACTAAGAAAATTATATGTATGCTAGAAAGTTAGGGATAAAGTGGGTAGGGGTTAGGGAGAGCTGGGGTTGGAAGTACAGTTTTAAGTGGAGTGGTCAGAGGAGGCCTGCTGTAGGAAGTGGTGTTCTCACAAAGGCTTCAGGGAGAAAAGGGAGCAAGTCATGAAGATATCTGGGAAAGAGCCTTCTAGGGAACTGGCAGGCTGAAGCGGGCGTGCCTGGTGTATTGTGGGAATATCCAGGGGGCCCATGTGGCTGGAGAAGAGTGACTGCGGTTGAAGATGGGGTCAGAGAGATCACGGAGAGGGCCAGTTGGTCTGGGCAGGCCCTTTTAAGGACTTTGGCTTTTACTATAGGAGAGTTGGGTTGCCCCTGAAGAGTTTTGAGGAGAGATGTAATTTGGTCTGACTTGTGTTTTAACAAGATCCTTCTGGATCTCGTGTTGAGAACAGAGTAGATGGGGGCAAGTGTGGAAGATGGAAGGCCATGGCGACAAGGGGAGAAGTCTTGGAGATTTGGACCAGAGAGATGCAGATGTAGAAACTGCATTGGGGATAAATTTGGGTTTGCTGATAGATCGTGTGTGGGTGTGAGAGAAAGAAAGGGATCAGTGATGCTGATTTAAGTAAAGAACTTGTAAGGCCCTCAGCCCGGGGCTTGGCATGTAGGAACTACCGGTCACAATTGTCACCGCTGCTGGTTCCAGTAGGAGTGGGGCTGAGCCACCCGGCAGGGGGTTCTGGGGTTGGACAGATAAACCAAGCCATATAACCAGAGACAGGATGAAGCCCTTGGCAACCAGCAGAATGCTTTGGCGCATAGGGCTACTCAGACCCAAAGGAGGTTGATGGATTCAGAGGAATAGCCTTTGGAATTGTGGAGTTCTGGCTCTGGGGCCCTTTGTATGCTATTTGGCCAAGTCCTGATGAGCTATGGACTGGAGTTAGTGTTGGGATCAAAGCCCAGTTCAATCCATCAGACCATCCCCCAGTGACCTCCCGGACTCAGCTGCCCCTGCTCACAGTAGGTCAGCTGGGGTGGGCTGGGCTCGGCTAGGATGATGGGCTCTGCTCCATGTTCTCCTCCTCTCAGGACCAGCCATGTCTTCTCCCAATGATGGCAGAGATTCAAGTGGGCAAGCCTAATCTGGCAGGCACTTTTCAAGTCTTTGGACATGTCAAGGCCTCCATCATGACCAAACCCAAAGTCAAGGGGTGAGGAAATATACTCCACCTCTTTAACAGGAAGGACTACAGTCACATTTCATTGCAACAGCTGTGGTTACAGAGAGGGTGACAACTTGGAGCCCTAATCCAATGTAACACAGCTGGCCAGGGCTGGTTCAGAAATTGGGCAGGACTGGATCGGGAGGGGAGCAGAGCTGCAGAGGGCGGGCTGTGGGGCGTCGCATGTGGACACTCACTACCAGTCTTGCAGGGAGATCACCCCAGAGAGCCAGCCTTGATAGCAGCTCTTTCTCCGTGTTTGAGACCCTGTTGCACTTGAACGCTACCCTTAGTATATCCCTGCCCAGAGGGGCTTCTGGCTTTGACCCCCCATGGAATGTCCCAAGCTAAGAGAGGGATCATTCTAGAGGGACCCATCCCCAGTCCCATATGACAACTAAGCCTGATTTTCCTTTCACCTCTTCTCTAGTCAAGAAGCAAATTGAGTTGAAGTCTCGAGGCGTGAAGTTGATGCCCAGCAAAGATAACAGCCAGAAGACGTCTGTGTGTAAGTGTCCGCCCGGCCAGGCCTCTCGCTCGAGGCCAGAACTGCTGGCGCTGTGACCGCGGGGAAGCCAGATGATGCTGCGCTGATGTGCCTTCAGCCCGGCTTCCCTCCGCCCGGGTCTGCGCGTGCACACACTAACCTGGTGCCCAGCCCCGGGGCCTGCCCTTTGTCTTCTCGTGTTCCTCCTCCCATTCCCCTCCTGCCTCTTCTTTCTCCCTCACTTCCCATTCTAACTGCAGTCCAGGGAGTCATTACTGCTACATTTCTTTCTTTATTTTTCGTTTTGAATCACTTCCACCTGCTAAGACAATCCTTTTTCTGGCTCATCTAGGAGTCAGTAAACTCCATCTGGGATTTTGGAGGCTTCAAGTCCCTGATTCCAGCTCCCAAGGCAAGATTGGGGGAAGGGGAGAGAGGGGAATGCCTAGAACCTTCCAACAGGGTCCATGGACCTGGCTGGGCAAAAGGTGGACTAGAAGGGGAGGGGTCCCGCTTCTTGAGCTGATGGGGCAGTGCCGGGGGCTCCCTGCTTGGACATGGGGCAGATTCTGTCCATGGAAACGTGTTCCTGCCATTGATGTTTGAAAGATCAAAAGGAGAATGTCCAATGCTGGACAGTTGTCTGGAATGTCACTCCAGAAGCACCTGATCAGAGCCTGTGCTAAGGGGCTTTTGAGCTAAAGCATAGGAAGGATTTCCCAAAGGTTCTGGGCCACTCCAGGAGGCTGGACTTGAAAGCAGAGCAGATTTTTCCAAGAAACTCTCCTTTTCCATTCTGGAGGTGGCGGCAGGGAGCCTCCCTTGGTCCCCCAAACACCTGGCCTTCTGGTCTACCTTCTGCTTCCTGCTGCCCTCTGTTTTTCATGCCCTTCTCTCTCTCCTTCCACTCGTCCTCCCTCTCTCCACTTCCCTCTCCTTCCTCCTCCCTCACCCTGTCTGCTTCCTCCTCTTTTCTCTCTGTCTCTGCTCCCTGCTGACCCTCCCCTTTCCTCTTTCACCTCCATGTGCTCCCTTCTCCTGAGGTGCTGGAAGTAATTGCTGGAGAGAGGCTTGGGTGGCAGGGAGCAGCATGGTGAGAAGCAGTTTGGTCCCAAGGCCGTGACGAAACTGAGCCTGGCTGTGGGTTTTCTCTGGTCTTTCAAGTCCTCCAACTGGAGACAGGTACCACTCCTTGCCTCTGGGGACCATTGTCTGGTCACCCTGGCACAAGGGGCCTGGATGGCAGAGGGCAGCCAGAAGGCCCTGCTTCTGTGCTTGACTAGGGAGCCAAAGGAAGGAGCATAGGGTTAGGTCAGGAGTCTGTAGGGAAGGCTCAAGACATGGCCTGGGCCCTCACAGCCTCTTTCTTTCTGCAGCCACAGGAAACCAGAGGAGCCGAGGCAGGCACGACTCAACTTCAGAGTTTGCCCTGGGGCCACAGGCAAACATTAAGGAAACTGCTCTGACTTGGGAGAGCACATTTTTATCCCAGGTGTATCCTTAGGTAACTGTGTTACCCCAGGCCCTAACACCTCGGTTTCTCCATCTGTAGAATGGGGATGCAAAACCTTATCCTCCCTTTCTCCTTTGGATCTGAGATGGGCCTTCTTGACCTAGGACTTCAGGAGGTCCATGAACTCACTAGAAAATCACATGTGATGTTGTGGGTGCGTTTTGGGGTGGAAGGGAAGGGACTGTGGTTTTCATTAGTTCTCAGAGGTACCAAAAACTCCCTCAGAAAGATGAAGAAACCCTATTTTAATTTAAAAAATTCAAAACCTCTTTGAAAAAATATACATTTCTCTACAGCAAGGTACTGGTCTCCTTTCTGAGATTCCTTCAGGGAGGAGTGGGTGTGAGACTCAAGCTGCCTTGGAGGCAGGCCACCAAATGTCTGCAGGGGTCTGGCCCACTGTGTTCTGCCCGGATCCCTGTGGGCAGATGTCCTGAACTTCAGGGGATGAGTGGGCCACACTTACATCTCCCGGATCCTACTTACTGCCTTTACCAGTCTGCGGGCACCATGGGCCCCTGGCCATTGGTTCTGACCACCCATGTGTCTGTGGCTCCCTTCACTTTGGGTAGAAGGCATTGTCTTTCTGAGTGTGTTGCGGCTTCTTCCTCACCATAGGGACCGGGGCAAGGATCACCTTCCGGTCTCTTCCCTCTGCAGCCAAGAGCAAATTCATGCTACAAGCACAAGCGGCTGGTCTTGAATAGGCAGGGGAGGCTGGAACTCAGGAAAGAAAGTGGAAAAGCCTTTTGCCTCTGTAACTCCGACAGTCAACTGTTCACTGGGATTTGAGTTTGCTTGTTTCCGGGGAGGCTTGAAGGCTCATACAGGGATGCCGTCACCTGTTCGGTGATCCCAGGAAAAGAGGGCACTGGGGGGCAGTGTATGAGCTGCTCACCGCTGGGCTTGCAACTTCCTGGATGGCGCCTGAGCCTCATTTCGGGCTGGCTGATTAAAGGGGACGCGGCAAGGTTTGCCATACATGTCAGGGGCTGCGGTTCGGTGGGTGGGCTTCGCCATGGCCTCGGCTCTCCCATGCAGCCACATCCTCATGGGTCAGCCTTCCTCTGTGCTATGCTGAGCAGTGTCAGCTCTGAACGAGAGGGCGAGAGAAGGAGGCAAGAATCTGCTGTGCATTCTTAACACGCTGCAAGGTGGTGTGTGGTTCCCATGTGGTGGTCAGCAGGGCCTTTGGATGGGGGCGGTCGGTGCCCAGGGTTGAGTAGGCAGGGCCTAAAGAAGGTGGGCGCTTAGCTCAGAAACCCTCAGTAGGGATGGATCACGGTGAGGCTGGCTTGCCAACAGATGGACCCGCAGGTACAGCTCAGGGGTCCTCTCTCCCTTCTGCTCCTGGGGATCCTGGAAGCCCCAGTTTTCTCTTTCCTCCCTGCTGCTCGCAAAACACCGAGGCCCCAGGAGGCAGGGGCTTGCTCTGCTTTTGGAGATGGCGCTTCCGTCTTATTAGCCGAGCCTGAAGGGTCCTGGACTGGGGGAATGTTGACGTAGCTTAGTTGAGGATGTGAAAGTTTCAGAAGTAGAGGTTTGGCAAGGAAGGGGATGGGAGTAGGGGACGAGCGTCCAGTGGGAGCGACTGGCTTGAGCCTGACACTGTGGAATGTTGGAGAAAAGGAGGCTGCCTAAGAGGCCTTGTACTCGTCACCACACAACCAAGAGGGTAACCGATCTCTGGCTTGAGCACTCAGTCTGTCCAAATGCCAAGGTTCCCTTGGCCAGCCACACCCGGGGCTCCCTGGAGATCTGGGCAGGTTTCTAACAGTAGAAATGAGCTTCAAACTCAGGTCTGAAATGAGACTAAATGAGTCAAAAATGGGATTCCCCGGTGCTGCACTTCCATCGACTCACTTGCATCCTCACAGGTCCCTGGACCAGGAAGTCCCCTGCCCCCTCTCCCCATGCCCTGCGCTTCCACAAGCCCTGATGACTCTTTCTTTGCCACGTCCATTCCCGTCACTTCATGTCTGTCCCCACTACCAGGCTCTTGTTGTCCTTGACTTGAATGAACACAGAACTTTCTAACTCATTTCACAGTAACTGGCCTCCCTCTGAGCAATCCAGATCTTAGAGTGCCCTTGCCCACTCAGGACTCTTCCCATCGTCTTTAGGATCAGACTCGAGCCCCTTCAAAGTCTGACCTCCGAAACCTCACCTTCACTCCTACATGTCACTCGTACCCTCCCTCCTGTTCTGGCACACCGAACAACTTACAGGTCTGTTTCCGTGTCTCCGCCTTGCTCCCTGGGCCCATCTGTCTGCCTGAAATGCCATTTCTCTGTTATCATGTATCTAAATCCCACTATCTCAGTAGATCCATGTCAAACGCTGCCTCCTCCAGGCAGCCTTCCGTGCTTCTCTCAGCAATATGAGATGGGTCCTCTCTCTGAACTTCCCTGTAGCTGTATCTTTCATCACCTCCCCGTTGTGGTTCTGTAGTTTCTTTCCATAGTTCATGTAACTCCTTGAGGACAGTGGAGTGGTCATATCTTATACCTGGCATTGGCATTTCCCACTGTATCCAAATAGGGTCTTGTATACAGTAGGTGTTCAATTAATGCTTGTTGTGTACCGCGTGCAGGAATGAGTGGGTGAGTGAGTGAGGGATGGAGCACGTTGCTCATATTGTGGGACATTGACTGGGTTAGAGGGAAATGGGCCAACTCAGGGAACGTTGCTCCAGACTCCCCATCATCCCTCGTCTAGAGGTGGTTGTCGGGATTGTGGGGTTGGTGAGGGCTTGAGTGGAACTCTGGCTCCTGGTCATTGCCAAGGCCAGGACTCCAGAGATGTGAGGGAGTTCTAGCCTCACAGCATCTCAAGAACAATGAACTGCAGGGGCCGGAAGGTTTCCACCTTCTCCACTGGAGACGGGAGAAAACTGACTTTGTGTGTATCCGCCGCCCTTTGACCAAGCTTCTCCTTTAACCTAGAGGACCGTGCACGTGCCTTTTAAAAACAGGACTCTGGTGTTGGCGAACGTGAGGGCACCACAGCACCTGCCAGAACTACCGCAGGTGCTACCTCGGTGCCCCCGGCCAGCGGCATGGGCGGGGGATGCTCTGGTTACCGCTTACTCTGCATTGAGAACTGTTCAGTGGGAAGAGGTTTCTCAGCAGAAATATCCGTGTTTGAGCTCAAGTCCCTGCTTTGAACTCCAGACTGCAGCTTTCTCTTACATTCTTTACCGTTTCTGACCACACATCCACCTTTTATTTAACTTTCTTTGAGTCATTTCTCCACTGGGGGCTGAGGTTGGGGGGCTCATCTCATCTAGAGCCGCCATCAGCAGGTTGGAAGGGTGGGGAGGTCACTGGGGGCTGTGGACTGTCCACCTCTGGTCGCTGGTGCGGGATAAGGGAACGGGATGGCTGTTGGTTTGGGGTGCCTCTGAGCCCACACGCTCTTGATGAATTTCACTTGGACTTTGCTCCCAAAGGAATTTGTCAAAAGCGGCTCCCCATCTGCACACTCGGGAAACCTGAGCCCAGTAGACCCCAGCAACCCCACAGGCCCCAGCAGAGCAGGGCCTCTTTCTGTCTCTGCGTCCACCTCCCACCCTGCGACGCTGCCCCGACTGGTTTCTTCCTGTGATTATCCATCTCTGTATGTGCTGTTTTTTGCCTTGTAGTAACTCAGGTTGGTGTGTCCCAAGGGCATAATATGTGTCCAGACCCTGGCATACCTGAAAGGGGCAAAAGACTAGGCTCAGATTTCAGGTAAGATCTGTTTGGAAATGTTCTTATTGCAAGAAGGGTGCGATGGCCTGGTTGGGGGGAAGACAAGGACTGGCCTTACTGGAGGTAGAGTGGAGAGGACCGTGTGGGTACAGGATCACTTCCTGGAGAAGAGCTTTGGCCTTTAACCGTCTCTCTTGGTCCAGCCCTGGGACTAGTATCCACACCTTAAGGGGGAAGGGAGGGCTGTAGACCGCCAGTGTCACCCAGCAGACCTATACCCAGGGTACAAAGGGCTGCCATCATCAGGAATGACGTGCCAGCAGGCAGCTCACACCTCCGATAGTCTAGGACACCCTAGGGCCCCGAGACAGTGCATTCTGTAAAGTTTCTAACTATCGAGGCGTCTTCTCATAATCCTCCACTTTCATGAAAGTTTATGGGTATCATCCACCCACCCTTAGCTATACCCTAATTGTCCTAATACTTATCTCAGAGGATTGCTGTTTCGCTCACAAAGTCACCTTTTAACTCAATCCTAAAACCATTACACGGTCCAAAAAAGAAGATGAAGAGCAGGTGTTCCTTCCAATGGAGGTTTTAAGTGATAAACGGTGGAGCGGAGATTAAGGGCCAGAGGAGAAATAAAGTTCGGCATGGTGCTTCTTTATGGACCTAGGAAGGACTCTGGGGGGAACCTGGCAGGCCCAGGGGTGGAGCTCACAGATACGCCTTGTCTCCCAGGTTAGGATCCAGCGTCCAGTTCACCTGCAACGAGGGCTATGACCTGCAAGGTTCCAAGCGGATCACCTGTATGAAAGTCAGCGACATGTTTGCAGCCTGGAGTGACCACAGGCCGGTCTGCCGAGGTGAGGGTGCCCCTGGAAAGGGAGGCTGGTCGGCAAGCTGGGCTGGGCGCGGAGGATGGAACCCAGCTCCTGAGGCCTGAGGCCAGGCTCTCGTCCAGACTAGCTCACCTCATTCTCGCTGCTCCCCACACCTCAGATTCTGCCCCCATTTACTAATGAACCCAACACATTTATTTAGCACCTCCTCTGTATCCAGGCCTATAGAGGAGCAGGAGATAACAGAGGTAACAGAGATGGGGAAGAGAGGCACGGTTCCTGTCCTGCCTGTACCTGACAGTCTAGTCAGGGAGTCACACATGAGCAGGTTTCTGGCCCACTGCACCAAGATATTACAGCTGCACCTAGACGGGAAGGGAAGTCACTTTGTATCATGTCACCTTGAATCCTTCCATTATAGCACGCAGACATCCCAGACCCTCCATCTCAATGCCCTTGTGTCTTTCCACATACTCAGCAATAAACAGACCTGTCACTTCTGAAAGAATCCTCTGAGCTATGCAGGAGTTAACAGGGACCATGACCTCAAAAGGCCTCTCTGTGGGATTCCTCTAACCTCACACCTGGACATCTTATTCTTGGGGTCCCTGCCATCCCAGGTTTCACAAGAACCAAGGCTGGGCTGGCCAAGTCCCCATCCCCCAGATAATCTTAAAATATGAGTCCTGAGTATATTTTTTCTTTGGGACAGGACAGCAGCTGCTTCTATGGTAGAGAAGCCCCAGGCCTCATCTCGCAGGGCACCACTAGTCAGCTTTTCACGTCCTGTACTGCCTTCGTCTCTCTTTTTCCATTGTTTGCACACATGACCAGGACTCAAGAGTTCTTGGTACAAGAGTAAGGAATCACTCTAGAGTTTGTAAACAAAGACAGCAGTTGCCCTCTTGAGTGACCTTTGGAAGAGAAAGTGTGCTGCCCACTAAAGTTACATTCCAGATCCTTCTAGTTTAAGAAGGAGATTCTTTGCCTCTCTCCAGGCACGTGCATCAAGATGAAATTCATGCAGAGTAAGATGGGTCCAGGGTAAAGAACTTAGATCACTGCTGCACTGAGGAAGGGGCAAGTTGGAGCTGAGACCCACTCCCTTTTTTTACTGTGTTGATAAGCGCTCTGGAAAAGGGTCATGAAAATCTCTCTCAAATAAGCCTTAGATTCATTCATTCTCACTCAACTTTGAGGTCGCTACGATCCACAATTAATAATGTGTTTGCATCCCCACTGATTTTAGTTATGTTATTTCAAAGATTCCACTTAGCTAATATTTTTCTAAAAAAATCAAACAAAAGAAGAATTCTTGGGTATTTCTCTCAGCTTTGCCACCAGCTGGCCATGGGTAATTTGGCAAAGCCCCTATCTTCCCTGGGCTTATTTTCTTACTGGTAAATGTAGATCATGGCTCCTACCCTACCCATCTTGTGTTAATGTGAGGGTCAAATGGAGTTGTAGATATGGAAACACTTTATGAATTGGGAAGTGCTGGACAAGAAAGCAGACATCCTTGTGCTAGAATATAAGCTCTATAGGGCATGGACGTCTGTTTTGTTCACTGCCTTGAATAGGGCCAGGCACATAGTAGGTGCTCAATAGCATGTGTTGAATGCATCCATTTCATAAATGAATAATTGAATAGCACAACACTCCATTTCTGGGGAACCAAGACACCAGCTGACAGGCATAGAATTAGGATCAAGGCACCCTTTGCCTGTCTGTCGTTTCAAAATTCCTTTTGAGGAGCCAGAACAAGGATGCCTTCAGGAGGTGCAGGAGGTGGTGGGATCTGATCTCTCCCTAAGACCTTTTCATTGGAGGCAGGTTGTTCTCTTAGTAATGGTGGTTGTTTACATGAATAAGCCCAGGGAGGGGAAGGGCTGGTGTTTCAGAAGAAAGTTCACAGTCAAGTAATGTGCTCGTCTTTTTCTCCAGACACGTTGTGTGTCCCAGTCAAGTCCCTCCAATGATATTGACCCCCTGGACTCTGCATTCTCTGCCACGCTATTCACTAAGCATGGGGCCGAGCTTTTTCACATCCATTTTCATCCCATCCTCTGCCCCTGGGAAGTGGGGGGGAAATCACGGAAAACAGAGCCCGACAGAATTGGGTACAAATCCAACCATTACCACTTTTTAGCCGGGTGTCCTTAGGCCTGTCTTTTCACCTCTGTGAATCTCTTTCCTTTTGATAAAAGGCAGTGATTATAGAACATTGCTTTATGACATTACTGCGAGAACTAGAGGAGACAGCGGACATGAAAGGCCTCATTTAGGAATGACCCCACCATATCTGTGAGGCTCCTGTGCAGCGTGTTTAGTTTAAACTAAACAACTAAGGCCTATCGGGATATAGCTTCCCCAGGCCTCAGAGCACACCCTCAGCCTCTAGTGGCCCCAGATCTTTTAGAAGCCTGTTTCCTCACTGTCCTGTCTAATCCTGTTGCAGTCACACACCTTGGGAGGCCCACAGACTTTGATCTAGAGACCAACTCTACCTCCTGCTGGCTTGCTGGCCCTGGGCGGCTTCCTTCCCCTTTTTTAGCCACTGGGCCCTCATTGGTGAACTGGGAAAACAAAACCTCCAGTGCCTAGTGATTGCCACATTGAAGCAAGCCATTTTATAGAAAGTGACCAACACTAGCTGTGGTTGAGAAGGGGGCTCTAGGGCAGGTTCACCTTGCTTCCACTCTCTCCCTCTTTTTCCCTCTCCCAAGGTCATTGTGAGGAGAGGAAGAGAAAAGCAAAGGTTGCTGGGTTTGGACTTGGATGATCTGTCCTGGACTTCCCTGAAGGCCAAGGGCTGAGTTAGATATTAAATTCAAGGGGGGTTCTTTAATTTTGGCAGTTTTGAAAGTTTTCCTTTTAAAATCTCTTATTTTTAATTAGTCAGAATTACTATTCTAATTGTGATTTTTCAACAGAGAGTTTAAATGAAGCCCACTTTCAAAACAGAAAGGGACAAAACTCTTTGAATTCCACGATAGCTCCGCTAATAAGCAGGTTAGCAAAAGATCGCCGTCTGAAAAGGCTTCACCGCCACACATAGTGGTATTATTTTTCCTCTAATGCATTTAAAATATGATTTGATTTTAAACATTCATTTTCCACACAATTAATTCTACCAAAACATGGGACCCAGCAAATGATAGGTTTTCAACAAATGTTTGAGGACAACCTGAATGAATCAGTGATTGAAATGAATGAACAATTGGGGACTGTGCCTTCATTTTGGAATTTGAAATTAGATATTCACAGGCCTCTTTTTTCTTCCCTTCCCACCAGAAGAAATAAGCTTCTCATTTACCTACTAGAAAATTTTGACCATCCAAAGGAATTGAGGACAACATGAAACATTGTTATCCTGTTAAACTAATTCTATTCAGGCCCAGATACAGGCAGTATAATATAGGGCTTGTCAAACTTATTTCACATAGGGAGCCCAATATTTTTTTAGAAAGCTTTTTCAGAGGCCCCATAAATAAAATAGATGCCGTGGAGCTTCTCTCAATGAAGTAGGGGCAGGGGATTTGGAGTTGCCCCCTTCTCACCACTTCCAGCAGCTGCGAAGCCACCTCCAGGGAACCCCTGAGGTTCTGGGGAACACGGTTTGTAAACCACCGACGGAGTGAAGAGGACCAAATTGACAACCAGGAGATCTGGTTTCTTGTGGCCACAAATTGGTGTTGACAGAGAATAGGTATGGAGTACCAGCCCCAGATGAAATACAGTTACTGAGTCACAGAGTAGATCATCAACAGAAAGTCATGCATTACTTTTCTTCCTAGGATAAGAGCTTTTTTGGTAAATAGAACACCAGACTCAGGACTCATAGACCTAAGTTCAAGTTCCAACCTTGCTAGTAACATACCGTATGGCACAGGGCAAATTACTGAAATGCTCTGAATCTTCTCACTCATTCTCCTAAGGTGAGAGTGAAATGTGGGAAATATTGCACAAAAAAGTTTCATTTAATGCCGTGAAAATCACAGGTGGCTGTCTTCTGTCTTGGGTCGGCTTCCTGGGCCTCCCCCTTAAACACTAATGTTGTTCAGAGTTTTGTCTTCATCTCCCTCCCCTCCTCTTTTACTCCACCCCCTCACCTCTACCCCCATCACTCCCCCATGCTACCCCCACCTTCCTCTCCTCTCCTCTGTAGTTATTCTCCCCTGGGTGATGTACTGACTTCACTAGAATACGTGCCCCATTGCTCCCTGAGCCCCTTACCTATACGTATGTACAAATGATAAAGCTCCCATTTATTAAGCTATTTATACTTGTATAAAGCAGTACAGTAAACATTTTTCATAATTTCTTTACAAGGAAAGAGGCAACATCCATGTCTTATGTTTAGCTAAAGCTTGGAGTGGTCCGCCAACTTGCCCAAAGGCCCAAAGCTCATCTTTTGAACTGGGATTCCACCGCAGTCCAAAGGCTCTATCCTACTTCTACTTGAAAATTGCACCTGGACACCAATTGGGAGTAAAGACACTAGATGGAACCACATAGAACAACCTCTCCTCCCCCTTGCCCCCACTTTTTGGTAACATTTATTTTGATCTAATTGTGAACTCACAGAAAATTGGCAGGAACTGTGCAAAGTATTATATGTTCTTTGCCCAGATTTAAACAACTACTTTTAGGGAGTTAATAGATAAGTTGGATCAGTCGGAGAGGTAGGAGAAGAGCCAGAGGCGTCATGGAAGCCAATGAATGTGAGTTTCACAGAGAGAGATGGGTCAGCAGGGTCAGACACTTTAGAGAGGTCACGTACAACAAAGACTGGAAAGCAGCCCCTGGGGTTAAGTGGCTCAACTAAGTGGTGGATGTGTGAAATTGCCCCTGTAAGGAACTGTCAAGGAAACAGAACAAAGACAAGAGAGAGGACTGACTTGGGCCAAAGCTTCCATTACAGTGGCAACACCACAAGTCTGTGGTGTTGCCGTGGTTCTCCTGGCAGCCCCCGGGCACCCAGGATTAGGAATAGAGATGGTTAATCAAAGGCAGATAGGAGAGTGTTACAGGGGCTGCTGGTGAGGGTCTTGAGGTCCAGACTAGGTAGTGAGAGAAGAAGGGTCGAGAGGGGATGGAGAGATGGGGAGAAATGAGGGAGCCAGGGGTCTGGAGAGACCTAGGATTTGGGACAGCAGGTGGTGCATGGAGACCAAAGTCACTCTGCTGGATGCGTAGGCAGCAAGGAAAGGAACAGGGTGATGGAGTTTAAGATCTCACAGATGGACTCTCCTGGGTCCCAGAACAACAGGCCCTGGGTGTGGCCATGGACCTGGTTGACCTTGGGCAGGGGCACCTGATCTCAGGAGGAGGCGCTGACCTCTGAAAGGCGAAGGAGCCATCCCTCTCTTGGAACCAAAAGGAAGAAGATGAGCACATAAGCAGACAGGATTGCAGACTTGGTGGGGGGGGGGGTGAGAGAGAGGGCACGTCTGCCAAATGTCCTCTGTTCGACCCACAAAGACTGAAGCAAGGTCATCACCTGAGAGTAAGGGGAGGCAAGGGGAAAGGTGAGAGGCTCGAGGGACATGCAGGAGGCATGAAAGGGTCTTTGATCAGAGTGGGAGAGTGAGCTTAATACGGCTAAATGGCAGAGTTGCTGGACAATATCCAGGACTTTTTGAAGTGGGTGATCATGAATTTATAGTGACACCAATCTTCCTACTCACGTGATTTTTCCCCAGCAAAGCTCTACTGCATGGGGGCAGGGCTAGAGAATGTAGGTGGAGAAGTTCATCCACAATTGATGTCTTTCGGGCAATCATTTAAAGGAAAAAGGAGCAAGGGACTTAGGTGAATTTGCAAGAAAATGATCATGATGGTGGACCATGGGATGTAAGTTGGGTAAGGATGGAGGAGAAGACAGGGAGCTGATGGTGGAGAGAAAGTTGGTGTCCGTGGAATGAGAGACAGATGAAGGTCAAAGAAGACTTCCTCCAGGGGGTTAGCAGTTGCGTGTGGAACAAAACACTGGCGGGGAGGAGAAAGGTCCCCACTGCAGAGTGCTGCGGACCCAGGAGGGGGAGGTGGGCTTCACTCACGGCAGGAGTTGGAGCAGGCACTTCTGAAAGACGTTGCAGCTACAAGTCAGAGTTTGTTTGCCTTAGAATTGGTGGTGGTCGGGAGGTGGTTCTAGAGAGAGAACTGTGGAAAGGAAAGGATGAGGAGGGAGGTCAGTAGTAGAAGTGAGGGAAGGCAGCATGGAGCGGGGTGGGAATAAGATTTGGGGAGAAGATAGAAGACCAGAGGCACTTGCACCTGGAGCAGTTCCCTTTTTGGTACCAAGTTGTTTTGATGCCAGAACTGGCTGTGGGTCTAAATGATGTCTCCCTAAAGCCCCCTGGAATACTGCCCCTGTTATATGGTGTAGTGGTGTTCAGAGGAAGAATGGGACTTTGCAGCAGAGCTTGGGCATGGAAGGTCCTGGAAAAGTCTCCTGAAAGTTATCCAGCAAGGCATTGATGGGAAAAGGCAAATAGAGAAACAAAAATATGTGTTTATTCATTTATTCAGTCACTGTCTGAGCATCAGCCATCTCGCCAGCCCTTGCGGGTCACAGCGATAAGCTAACCATCTGTTGGTGGGAGCCCAGCGGCTGGCTGCTCAGGCAGAAGTCTGTCTGTCTGCGGACCCCCTGACCTTACCCAGACAGCAGAGGAAAAAAGGAGCGGATGCTCCATTCTGAACCTATTTTTAGGTGCTCCACGCTAACTAGCTGCAGATTGTAATATTTTCATTAAACCCCTCTAAGCCCTTAAAGTGGTAAATGCCTTTTTGACCTGTTCTCTCTAATTTATCTTTAGCACATTTCAACAAACTGCAAATACCATCTAATTTTTGGAAACAAGTGCAGGATAAATTAAGTCTGAAGCCGAGGGCTTTTGGCAGCAAAACCTGCTGAGTCTCCAGAATAGGTGTAAGGTAGAGATTTGTCAGGATTCCCTGCAGGCGTAGCATTCTGAATCCACAGGTCCTCTTTGCAAAGGTGGGCTGGGATCAGGGTTTTGGTTTTGATTATCTTATTCTAATTTGTTTAGTGATGTTGTCAGTCTCCAGCGTGGTCATGGGGGAAAAAAAATCCTATGAAGAAACTTCAGGAAAGGTAGAAAAAAGATCCCTGGCCTTGAGAAATCTTGGGGATAGTGAGATGGAATGAACATGATATCAGAGTCTGACAGTCCCAGCCCCCCTTTATTAAATATTGACGATGTCCCGGATCCTTGGTGAGCCTTCATATCCAAGATCTCATAGAATTTCATCCTCACCATGCCTCAGTGGGGCCATATCACTAGTCCCATTTTACAGACGAAGTAGAATCAGAATCAGAGAGGTTTTCCAACTTACCAGACTTAAACAAACAGCAAGTGGACTTAAACCCCAGAATGCCAAGCTGGTGAACCCCACAGCATGCTCTCTCCTCGCCATGCGGGGCTGCCTTCAGGTCCAGTTGTATCAAGTGGCATCAGTGATTGTCAGTGTTTCTCAGCACAGAATTACGGGAGCAATCAGATGCACGGGAGGGGAGTGCCGGAGAGGGTTCCCCCAGGGCTTTGTTCAAACTTGATTCACCATTTGAGGTCAGGATGAGATCCTTCAGGTGCAGGACTTGGGAGAGCCACCGAAAGGAACTTCCTCTCTGAAGGCGGAGAGCAGTGGGGGCAATTCTGACCCCGGGTCTCTTGCACGTAACCCTTGACAACACTCGTTCCACTCCGTTGTAACTGTTTTTCATATCTGTTGCCTCCACTGGCTGGTGGCCCTTCAGAGAAGAGGGATTGTGTCTTAGACACTTTTCTCTCCCCACACTCTGCCTGGCCTGTTAATAGGCTCTCAGTATATGTGGGAATGAATGAGCACGGGAAGGAGTGTGTGAAATGAGAAGAGATTAGTTATGTCCAGAGCTGGGGAGCCTGCTTCCCCAGGCCCTCCTAGGAAGGGTTTCCTGGGAAAGGTTTCTCACAGCCCTGTCCACACACGGAGAGGAGTTCTAGAATATTTTGCCCCATCGGAGGAAACCAGGTTTGACACCACTTTCATTTTATGTACTTAGGCTTGTTGAGTTTGCTCACTATGTCTTTACTGTTAGGCACTTTGCCTACAATTAAGATAAATTGCCATGTGGGCAGCAACGGAACGGGCTCTTAGAATTCTTTATTAGAATAGCTGAGCACTAACATTGAAGAATGAAGTGGTTGGAACTAAAGAACGTGTTTTTAAAGAAGGCAAACACCTAGATACAATGTAGCACCTTAACTGGTATCAATCGCTACTTAATCTAATTAGTTTAGAAGCTATTTTAAAAGAGCTTAATTAGATTAAGTTGTGATTGATAACACTTTATATCTACTTGAGGAGAGCACTTCTAATTCACCTTGAATCTTTAAGCTTCCAGTCAAAAGCCTATCTCAGGCACGTGCTAAGTGTGGGAAAGTACTTTATTGTCCCTGAAATCACTCTAGGTGCCTGGCACTGGGCTGAGCCAGAGGCCCCGGCAGAGTCCTTGGGCTGAGACATTCTGATACCTAGTGGGGTGGCCTTGACAAGGACACCCTGAGATTCTACTTCAGGAGGCCTGAGAGCAAATGGGGGAATGCAGAAAAGTCAGCAGAGCAGGAGGAGAGCAGTTTAGCAGGCCCATAGGTACATGGGGTCCACCTAGCTTGAGGTCAAGGAGTGTAGTAGCCCACACCCTCTTGGTAGAGATGTGCTGCCCGGTAACAGTGGAGTCAGGGTAGGGGGCTTGCTTAGCCCCCTGACGGTGGAAGTTCATTGTTGCCTAGAGAGCAGAGGGTCAAGGCATGGGGGGTCTACTCCTCCCTCAGTGCTTGGGGAACTGTGACTTCCTTTGAGCCCACTAAGAACCATGGGGGAAGGAAACAGGAAGTAGGAAGTTATATCTGGGGTGGGATGTACAGACTTCAGTCTCTTCTGGGCTGGGAGTGGGAGGTGGGGATGGGAACTCATCCTAACCTAAACTGAAATGCTTGTCTTCCATCTCCTCTCTGCAGCCCGTATGTGTGATGCCCACCTTCGAGGCCCCTCGGGCATCATCACCTCCCCTAATTTCCCCATTCAATATGACAACAACGCACACTGTGTGTGGATCATCACAGCACTCAACCCCGCCAAGGTAAGGCTCTTGGGGAGGATGGGGAGCGTCCTATGGGCAGGACTGGACTGGGGACAGTTGTTCTACCAGGGATTTCAAACCCAGACCTTGGTTGTGGTCGATTCTCTGCAGCCAATTTTTAAAAATAGTTTTTACTAAATACCAAGTAGATAAACAGCATACTTGTAAAATATAAGATATAAAGAACATCAATACAACAAACACCTGTGTAGCCATCTCCCCACTCAAGAAAAAAAATAAAACACAGATATCCCTCACTAACCTCATTCCATTCCCTATCCCCCAGGTCACCATTACCTCGATTGTGTGCTTTATTATTCCTCTGTTTTTCTTTATAGTTAGCACATAAGTGTGTATCCATAAAAATATTTAGTTTGCCAGCATTTGAACTTCATATAAATGTAATCATGTTGTATATAGTGAAAATCAAGTTCACTCAAAATTATGTCCTTAAGATTTATCTGTGTTGTTGTGTATCATTTTGCACTGCTAGATACATCTTTTCACATCTTTATTTCCCAGTTAGTACTTTGTTTCCTGCGAAGTGCCCTTTGTTCTCTAATAAATCTTATAAGTATCTTGTCAGGATCCACAAAATGACCTGTTGCGATCTTTATTTTAATTATACCAAAACTACAGATAAATTGGAGAACTGATATCTTTATGAGACCAAGTCTTCCAGTCCATTAATATGGTATATCTTTATTTACTTAGGGCTTCTTTAATGGCTTTCAGTAAACTTGTGTAATTTTTCCATTGTAAATCTTGTACAATTCTTAATATATTTATTCCTAGATATATTTGTTGCTGCTTTTATAAATCATATCTTTTAAGATTTTATTTTCTCCCTTTTTCTTGCGTGGTGGTTAGAAATGCAATTAATTTTTATACTGTGATTTTTGTATATAGCAACTATTCAATAATATATATATATATATATATATATATATATATATATATATATATTTTTTTTTTGCCGTACATGGGCCTCTCACTGTTGTGGCCTCTCCCATTGCGGAGCACAGGCTCCAGACATGCAGGCTCAGCGGCCATGGCTCACGGACCCAACCGCTCCTCAGCATGTGGGATCTTCCCAGACTGGGGCATGAACCCCTGTCCCCTGCATTGGCAGGCGGACTCTCAACCACTGCACCACCAGGAACCTATTCCATAATAATTTATCTGTGAATTCTTTGGAGTTTTCTACATAAGACAGTTATCATCTGCAAAGAATGATGGTTTTGTTTCTTCCTTTTCAATCTTATACCTTTTCTTCAACCTTTTTCTTGCCCCAATGTTCTGCCTAGAATCTCCAGTGTGATGTCAAACCATTGTGATGATGGTAGGCACTTTTGCCATTGTTCAGTGTTAAACACAATGTGTTACTTCCTCACCATTAAGTATGATGTTTGCTGAAGTCTTTTTCTTAAATTTATAGTTCCTTTCTAATCCTAGTTTGCTAAGAGCTTTTATTGTGAATGGATGTTGACTTTTATTAAGCATCTTTCTATATCCATTGATATAATCGTATGATTTTCTCCTTTATTCTCCTGTGTGGTAAATTCCACTGGTTGATTTTTCTGATGTTAAACCAACCTTGCATTCCTGAGATAAACCCAACCTGGTCATTTAGTATTATCATTTTTAAACATGCCTATATTTGATTTACTAATATTTTACATAGTGATTTTGCTTCTATTTTGTTATGTATTGTATATATAACAAAATAGAATATATTATACACACACACACACACACACACACACACACACACACATACATACATACACATGCATACACACACACACCCCTGCCAGATCTATGTGTCAAAATATTGTTAACCTCATAAAATGATTTGGAGTTTTTCCTCTTTCTATACTACCCTTGTTTTTGGTGTTCTACAGTTTCACTGTCATATGTCTAGTTGTGGATATTTTGGTATTCATCCTATTTGATTTCATTAAGCTTCTTGAATCTATGGATTGCATCTTTCATCAGTTTGGGAAAATTTCTAGACATTTTCATTTCAACTGTTGTCTCTCCTTTATTCTCTCTTTTCTGCTTCTGGAAGTCTGACAAAGCATGTTAATGTTTCTCACTCTATCTTCTTTGATTCTTAACTTCTATCATTTTCTCTCATTCTGTTCAGTTATGTCTAACCTCTGTTGAAGTCATTCACTGGAGATTTATTTTAATTTCAAATGTCATTATTTTTAGTTTATGAAGTCCTATTTAGTTTTTTTTCAGGTGCTTTTTGAGCTAATTTTATAATCTCTTGCTCCTTACATATATTTAAGTTATTTAAATATGTTAAACACATTTATTTTATATTCTGTGTCTATGAATCTCAGTATATGAAATCTTTGCAAGTTTCACTCTGTTGCCTGTTGTTTTTCACCTCTTGCCCCCAGAACCATGTTTCTTTCTTTGTTTTGTAATTTTTGACTATGTGGTTAGAATCATAAACTTTGTCTGTGGGAATTCCTTGAGACCTGGGTAGAAGCTGGTGTGTTTGCTTCTGCTCAGTGCCTGGGGGCATTACCAGCCAGAAACCTCTTCAGACTAAATTCTCAGTGTGAAGGTTTCAAACCACCCAAGTAATCTGAAGGCTGAAAACCCATGTGAAGACAGATTTAGCATGATGGAGTCTCAGGGGAAGTTTTCTGTTTGCTGTTCACTCAGTGTCAAGGTCTGAGATAAACAATCAGGCGAGATCTACCCAGAGGGTAGCAGTGCTGTATGAGAAGGAAGGTAGGCTTACTTCTAGTTCATCCTCACACTAAGGGTGCAGCTTTAACTAGCTCAGCTTTGTTCAAGGGTGTCATCAAGAGTCCCTAACGTTGGTGGTCTCCTTCTACCTTTTCTCCACAAGGTCCTGAAAACCAAAGCTCTACTTCACCAGTTTTTAAAAATGCACTCAAGACCAAAGCCAGCTTCATGCTCTGAATCACATTTTGTATCTCTACATTGTCTGGGTTTTAGACTCTGAGAATTCTTACTATACTAGTCTTCTCAGGCTTCCGTAACAAAATATAATAGACTGGGTGGCTTTAACAAGGGACAATTATTTTCTCACAGTTATAGAGGCTAGAAGTCTATGATCAAGATGCCAGCAAATTTGGTTTCTGGTGAGGACTCTTCCCAGCTCATAGACAGTCTCCTTCTCACTGTGTCCTCACATGGCCTTTCCTCTGTGCACATTCAGAGAGAAACTTTCTGGTATCTCCTCCCCTCTTTTGAGGACACCAAACCCATTGGATTAAGGCCCCACCCTTATTACTTCATTTAACCCTAATCACCTTCCTAAAGGCTCCATCTCCAAATACCATTGCATTGAGGGTTAGGGTTTCAACATATGAATTTTAGGGGGATATAATTCAGTTCATAACACTTACTAACTTGTAAAAAGCTTTTTTGTTTCTTTTTAAATTTTACTCAACATTTTAAAATTGTTTGCTCAAGAGTGCCTAGGACCGGGCTTCCCTGGTGGCACAGTGGTTGAGAGTCCACCTGCCGATGCAGGGGACGCGGGTTCGTGCCCCGGTCTGGGAAGATCCCACATGCCGCGGAGCGCCTGGGCCCGTGAGCCATGGCCGCTGAGCCTGCGTGTCCGGAGCCTGTGCTCCGCAACAGGAGAGGCCACAACAGTGAGAGGCCCGCATAACGAAAAAAAAAAAAAAAAACAGAGTGCCTAGGACCATAGTACTTGGAACACTGAAAACAGATTTCCTCTGCAAAAGGCATTTTACAAAGAAAGATTCATATTTTATCAAACCATTTGATGATGAACCTAGTCAATGGAGAAGCATGTTTCAGCCACATGGGTGTGGAAATGGAGGCTAAACCAGAAGAAGGACCTGCTGCCATGAAGTTATTAAGTTGCTGACTAGAGGACTCTTTCTTGGGGATTGTTAAAAATGCTAATCTCTGTTTGCTTTTGAATCTGAAGGTGGGGTACAGGGGGAAGTATAGGTAAGGCGTGAGAATTTTCTGAGAAACAATTTGATTTGCCCTCAGAAGGCCTAGCCTTGGCTGGTGTGTGGAGCTCAGTGGCCCCATATTGGTCACTACCCCACATGCCCTGCAGGAGGTCACTCCAACCTGGGTTCCTGAAGGCAGCCCCTCTGAAGGACACTCCTTCAGAGTCAAGTTGTGCAGAAGGGTGTTCTTAGCAGCTTCATGGGTTCTTACTGGGCTTCAGGTAGTGCTAGGGGAGCCCAGAAAGGCTGAAGGGAGTTCCCTACTGACACCACCCAGGAGGACAGCCAGGGAGCATACAATGCGAAAAGGAGGGTGTAAGAGTAGAAACTCAAAGTCTTAGACTGAAGACTTGGAGCTGTCTTCCTGCAGGGAAGACATAGCAGGGAAAATGCATACTGTGTTCCTACCCCTGTTCACTGGCCCACAGGAGAGATACAAGTGTGTCCAAGGACTGCTTGTCTGGTCACTTTGGGAACATCTCCTTCAGCAAAAATCACAGCCTCTCCAAGTTCACAATATGTTTTATGAGATGAGCATTTATTCGTTCATTGACCATGATATGATCTCTGCCCTGCACAGGAGCGTGCACATAGGAGAGAAGTCATGTAAGTAAATGTAAAGCTAGAGTTTGGATAAGTGCTAATGGAGATGAGTCTAGAGTGCGATGGGAAAATCTAGGCAGGAGCCACTACCTGGAAGGTCAGGAAACTTTTCACAGAGGAGGTGACATTTGAACAGGGTCTTGAAGGATGAGGCTTAGAAATCAATATTTCAGAGTGGATACATGTGCAGAGGCACCAAGGTTTGGAACAGTCTCTTAGAACTGAAAATAATTCAACATGCCTATATCAAGATGAGGCTGGAAAGGTCAGCAAGATTTAGATCATGGTGAACACACATGCTTGGTAGAGAGGCTTGAGTTTTATCCTGAAACGGATTTTTAAGGGTAGAAATGTTAGGCTGTTGGTAATAACAATAATAGCCATCTCTTATTTTATGCCTGTCATGTGCCAAGAACTGAGCTAGGCCTTCTGTGTAAATGACTTTCTTTCATTCTCTTCATAGCACAATTAATTAGGTTTTTAAAAGACCCATTTGATGGATGATAAAACTGAAACGTGGACAGGTTGAAGGTTAAGAAATAGCACATAACCAGGAAATAAGTGGCAGCACTGAGATTTAAACCCAGTCTTCTGGGTCTATTGCCCATGAACTTCAGTAGCTATGCTGTGCTACTGGATGGAACAAGGTCTCAGAATAGATGGGAGGGGTTGGGACTGGTAGCACTGGGAAAGATGAGGGCCATTCTTTCTTCTGAACCAGAGCAATAGGAGGAAGGTCTGAATTTTTGAAAGATTACTCTGGCATCAGTAGAGCTATTAGAGAGGGATACTGGGGGGAGTGAGACCAGTTAGGAGGCTGAAGCAGTTACCCAAGTAAGAAATCTGGGGTCATCAACCAAGGCTTTGGAAACATGAAGGAGGAGACAGATTTAAGAGGAATTTAGGGAATGGGATGAGACTTGATGGCTGATTGGGTGTGAGATGGAGGGAGAAGGAGAGGTCTCATTCAACATTGTGTCCCAAATGACCACCATAGTGCCTGGTATATAGTAGGCACTCAGTAGACATTTATTCAATGAACAAATAGATGATGACTCAGTGTTTTCTGACGTGGACCAATCGGTGGCTTTAAAAGGAAATACAAGAAGAGGAACAAACTTGGCAGCAGTCAAGAGGGAAGCATGTGCATTTGAAGTGCCTGCATTTCATCCAATGACATTTGGATACACTGGTTGGAAACTGGATAAATCTGGGTTCAAGAGAGAGATTTGGGGGTCATTTCATCAACACACAGTTGGGAACAGAAGCGTAAGGAATGGATAACCCTTCTTGGAGAGAGCAAAGAGAATGAAAAGACTTAGAACGGATCTGGGAACACAGTCCTTACAGATGAAGGAGATCCAGTGAAAGAAACAGAGAAGGAGCTGTCAGCGTGGTAGGAGGGAAATCAAGCTGCAAAAGCAGGAAGAATTTCCAACCAGGATATGTCTAATAATGGCAACGCTGAGAAGCGTCTTGTTGGAAAAGGACTGGAAAGAGACTGTTGGCTTTGGTCTTGGAAGAAGACCTTTCAGTGGAGCTTTGGGGGGCAGGAAAAGCAGTGGGATGGGGAGTGAATGGATGGGGAGGGGGGGGATGCTCAAGAGGCCAGACATGTAGACAGCCTTTTTGACTTCATTGTGAAGTGAGAGAAGGAGAAAGGGCACATGAGGGAGGTCGGGTGGACAGAAAGCTTTGGGCTACTTAGGTTGTTTGTTTAGGATATTGGGATATTGAGCCCATTTGTAGGCTGTGGGCAAAACAAGCACAGAGAAAGAGAATGAAGAAGTAGGAAAAAGAGGATGGTGAGTGAAGGATCTGCAGTGAGTGAGAGGCAAGTTGGACTGAGAATGCAGGGGCTCCTTTCACAATGAGCAGGTGAAGAAAAATGCTGTCATGAGAAGGAGCTGAGAGTTTTGCCCATAGGAGTGTAGAGTAGGTCTCCTTACAATCATGGAATGATTACACATCCCTCGTACCTGTATGTGTGTGGGCACGAGGACCCTTCCTGCCATTTCATCCCCCTTGTAGGACCTCTCCTGGTTGAGCTTGAGAGGGAGCTGGGAATGTTTCAGTGACTAGGGCCTCCAAGGGCAATCGGAAGGTCCAAACAAGGCCCAAAAATGGTCTGACATGGGAATGGCCGAGATCCTATGTCAAGATGGCAGCCTCGATTGAGCACCGTGGGCTGTGCTGCTCTGCACTGTGGGAACAAGAACTGACAGTCTCATTGCAGAGGCAGGTGAAGGGTGTGTCTCTCCTCAATAAACTAAGAGTAAAACAGTTAAAACCACCCTGGTCCATCCTCCCAGAAGCATCCTCCCGGAAGCTAGGCAGATTCAGGGAAAAGAGAAAAGGCGGCTCGGAGCAAGTGATGCTGGCCTACTAGGTACACAGCTCTGCACTGTCCCTTTGACTGGGATGGTCTGGAGAAATGCGAGCCCCGCCTTGGCCAGATGGGCTATCTTAGTTTTCTGTAGTCATTCTGCCCACAATAACATTTCCCAAATTTGGTCAAGCATCAGAAATACCTGGAGAAAGTTTAAAGACACAAATTCCAAAGCTCTTTCCTCAAAGATCTGATTCAGTGGGTCTGAGATGGGAACCTGGAACCTACATTTTTAAAGAGCATCCTGGTGGTTCGGACCAACCTGGCGTATGTGATAAATAACAACCCCCTTCCCTCCCAGCAAAGCACACAAGGCCCTCCTGCCCACCTCCCCTCAGGCAGCCCTGGCTTCAGGCACACTGAACTCCTGGTTCAGACACAGCTGGCCCGTTAAGAACTCTGTCCAGCACATCCTATCCCAGTGTGCCTTGCCTTCTCCTCCAGGCAAATCCCTACCCATCTCTGAGACACAGTGCAGATCCCTGCTCTTCAGAGAAGCCTTCCTAACTCCACCAGGTCTTACTCCTGCCTCTGTTCCTCCAGCACTTCATCAGCCCCTTCCGTTTGCATGCATGTTACATCGCACTGTGTTGGGAATCTCTTTCCTCCATAGCTCATGAGAGCCCCCAAAGCAGGAGAGGCATTTTGTTTATCTCTCCTGCAGTTAGCACAGTGCCCGGCACGGAGGAGGAGCTCAGCAGATGTTTGAATATGTTAACAACTGACGGAAGAGACCTGTCTCTGGGTCAGGTAGCTCCTCAGGTATGGCCCCGCCCATCCTGGGCCCCAGAGCCTCCTCCTATTAGGACCTTTCAGCTCAGCCTCAGGAAGGATGTGGCTGATGAAATTTACATGGTCAGGACTGAAACCCAGACCTGGGTCGGTGCGGCTACCGGTGCACATCCTGCCTTTCTTTCACAGCTCCTCAGTGTGAACTCAAGACATATGAGTCAATTTGCATAGGATCCTCGCTGGATTTGATCAGGACAGTTAATCCACCTGTGCTAGAAAAGAAGTAAAAGGCAGGCAGGAGAGAAAGAGAGATATGGGAGGGAGAGGGATGGGGATGCAAGGGAGAAGGAGGGGGCCTGGAAGGGAGAGGGAGAGGAAAGCACACTTTATGAACTTCAAAGCCAAAGATAACAGCGTTTTGATTATTCACTCCTCGGGGATTATCAGTGTCACTCTTCCCTTTGTAGATCTGAAGAACAGAGAAATAACTCTCCAGCCAGCAATCGCTCTCTCGTGCAAATGTCAGGAACCCATGTGTTGGCTCTTTTGTTCACTCACTTATTCATTGAGCAAACATTCACTCTTTTGCACTCTCTGTGCTGTGCCCCATGCAAGATGCTGGCTGGTGATGAGACAGGTTTTCCCTAAATTCCCCCACAGCTCATTCCTCATGACTGGGTGGCTCTAGAGGGACCCTTCCACGGCCTCCTCCAAGTCCTGACCCTGATCCCTTTCCTTTTTGCAATTGTTTTCAGTTCCCGGTGTATTTTGGCATTCCTCTTCCCCTAGAAGTGGCCGTGGCCTGTTCCCACACACCCTCCTCTATTCGTGAAGACAAGGCCTGCTCCCTCCTCTAGCCGGGATTTTGTGCCCCTCGCATTTGCCCCATCCCCGTGTTCCTCTGATTTCAGCACTCATCACACTGTGCTGTGTTTCGCATATACCCATGTGTCTCCCCTTCTAGACTGTGAGGTCTCAGGGCAATGGCCGTGTTTGTCTTCCTCTATTGCCTTTCCAAAGCCCAGCACCTGGCAAGGACGTATTAATTGTTGAGTGAATAACTGAATGAATGAATCCATCAACCAATGAGTGAATGAATGAATGAAGGGCTTACTACTCTCAGAGCCAGCAAAATTAAAACTGAGGTAGTGACCAAAGTTCCAGAACCTCTGAAAGTTCTCAATCTCTGACCCTGGGCTTTCTTTCCCAACCTCCTCAAAAACCTTCCTTAAAGGTGCTGGAAGCCTCTCTGCTTGAACTCCTGAGGGTTCAGAGCAGCCCTTCCACCAGACTCCCCTCCACCCCACCCCAAGAGCCAGTTCTCCAGCCCTGCCCTGGGCCCTCAGCAAGACCCAGGCGGGAGTCACCATGCAGGCCGTGCCCAGGGAAAGGGAGTTCCCTTCCTTTCATGGAGCTAATAGTCAGGCTGTTTGCAGCATCAGTATCCTGAGGGGGGGGTTGGGGGAAGCCAAGGTCAGCCCTCAGGAGCTCAGAGAAGTGCTCTGAGGAAGAATAGGGAAGCAGGCCTGGAGCCGAGGGTTGTGGAGGGAGCTCTGACTCACTGGGAAGGGTCGGGGCAAGCCATGGAAAACCTAGTGTTTCCATGCCAAGAAGCAGAACTTTCTCCTGAGGCTCAAGAGTTGATCAACTTTTCTGTAGTGATGAAAGCCTTTCTTCAGAACCCATAGTCATTAGGTTCTGATTGGCTGTGAGTTGCAGAAAACTCCTCCATAGAAGCTTAAACAAAACACTGATTATTTTCTCCATAACCCAAAGGTCCAGAAGTGAAGACTCCAGGGCTGGTTTAGTAGTTTTCTCAGTGTCTTGAGCACCTCCTATTTTTCCCTCTGCCATGCTTTGCATGTGGCTCTTGTCCTCATGATCACAAGAAGGCTGCTTCACCTCTATCCTCACATCTGTATTCCAGGAAAGCAAGGAGAAGGGTGGGAAGATGCCCTGAGGACTCCTCAGCTCATGTCTCATTGCCCAGAATCCTGTCACTTCACTATCCTTAGCTCTGAGGTTAGCCAGGTATAATGCCACACTCCAAACAAAGCCAGCGTTCTATTAAGAATGGGTAAATGGTGGGAGGAACGTGGAGTGAACCACTATGTCTGTCACAGAGTCCCAATCATGAACTAGATCAAAAGGAACTGCTTTGGTTGGAGCAAGGCCCTGCCCACTCTGGCTCTTTTCCCACCTTTTTTGTGCCCCCTTAGTACCTTTGTAGAACCCTGGGGTGCCTGGGAACTCAATTTGAAAACCATTGCTCTAGGCCAGAGGTTAGCAAACTTTCTGTAAAGAGCCAGATCATAAATATTTTATGCTTTGAGGACCATGTGAGGTTTTTGTTGCACATTCTTCTTTGTAGTGGTTTATGTATTTTTTTAACCCTTTAAAAAAGTAAGAACACTTCTTAACTCAAGGGGCCAAACAAAAACAGGCCACAGGCCTGATTTGGCCCAAGAACCATAGTTATCCAACCCCAGCTCTAAGGGGTCGTGGGGCACAGCGTTTGTGGTACAGAGTGAAGGATGGGCAGCAGAGGCCAGAGCCCAGCTAGGAGGCAGTTATAGAAATGCAGTCATTGGACAAAACAATCTCAGTCTAGATCTCTTGGGACTCCAGCTTCCCAAAATATGCCTGAGAGCTGTCAGATCCTCTGGAGCCTCACTGAGACCTTGGGCACAGGCTGGCAGGACTGGGATCCCTGTCCTTCGGCTGGTCCTGGATGGTGCTCAGGAAGCAAGCAATGTCCTCTGGGCCCCGGGTGGGCACCCTCCATGGTCCTACACCCATTGCCTACAATTCTCCAGAAAGGCGGCTGTGTGCTGAGGGGTACAGTCTCCAGGATTCCCTCCCCCACCTGCTCTCTGCAATGAACACAGACTTAGGCTCCCCTAAGCCCTTGTCCCACTCCTGGACCCTGGACCAGCCTCCTGGCAGGTCTCTCTGCCTCCAGCCCTCCCTGCCTCCAGCCCTCCCTCCATGCCGAGTTATAACTTCCCCCCCATCTTCCCCCTCAAATCCAGACTGCTTGCTCTGGCCTGCCAGGCAAAATGCAGACTCAGCCGTGCTGCTCTCCCCTCCCCGCTGACCCCTCGGCTGCCCTCCTTGCTCCTTGTTCCCCTGTTCACTGCTCAGAGTGTCTCCGCGACGGAGCCCACACCCTCCTCCATCCTGCAGGTCCCTGCACACCCACCTCCTCCGTGCGGCCGCCTTTCATCTCTCCCTCCTTTGCCATCCTCTAATACTCACCATCTGCACTGTGCACTTGGCATTTAGATTCTGCTGTAGATTGTAGGACAAGTGAGATAACTTATGGGAAGCAGCTAGCTCGGTGCTTGGCACAAGGCAGGTGCTCAGAAATTATGTGCTACTGCAGGGTTTGTTTATTCATTTAGCTAATGGGTGCAAATTGGGTGTCTGAGCTGTATATACACGTGCCTCTTTAATCATGCCTATTTCATGTGCTGCCACTCTCCTGCCTTAGAAAGACACTTTGCCAGCTTGATTTATCTGCATGTTAGTTAATGAATCATTATAGGATCTGTCTTTAAAGAAAGGCCAAAGAGAAGAGTGAAAGAAAAAATGAAAGCACCAGTACACTGTGCACTGGGGGCCCATCCCAAAGCTTCAACATTGTGTATGTTGTGCTATCTGCTTGGTGTAATTAGCTCCCATGTTAGGGTCAGACACTCTAAAATGCAGCTCACATCAATGGTGCTCTAATCAGTGATGTGAACATTTTATGACTCTGGGTTCTGGCCTTCAAAGCAATGTTTTCCCATCATAGACATAGTAATCACATGCTCTGTCTTTTGGCGGTGGCTTCGTGAGTGGGGGCTGGCTGGAAGGGGTGACGGTGGTGAGAATGTAAAGGCAAGACCCCGACTCCCTGGAGAGGCCCGGCCCCTCAGTCTGCAGAAGGCACAACTGGCCTTGGAGTATTTTATGAGCAAGTGTTAGCTGAGCTGCTGGGATCCGGAAAAAGAGCTTAGGGAAGACTGAGAGGATAAGTCGTGGTCCCTACCTTATGGACCGGAGACCTCCCTGGGCTGCTATGAGGCAGTTGAGCACAGTGGTAAGGGCCTGGCCCCTGGCTGCCTGATGAGTCCCAGTTCTACCACTTAGCTGTGTGATCTTAGGCGAGTCACCTAACGTCTCTGTGCCTGGGCTTTCCCATTTGTAAAATGGAGGTATTCATAGTGGCTGTTGTGAGTCTTACGTGAGTTGATATATGTAAAGCGCTCAGAACAGAGTCGAGTACTTTGTAGGTGTCGGCTCTTGTAGTGACAAAATCTCTCAAGAGAAGATCAAAGGGAAGATCAAAAACTGTGATTAAGTGTCTCAAAGAACCTCCTAGACCAGAGGTCGGCAAACTACCATCTTTGAGCCAAATCCAGTTCATTGTTTGTTTTCGTAAACTAAGTTTTATTGGAACACAGCTATGCCCATTCGTATACATATCAATGTACATGGATTATGGCTACATGGATGTATGAAGCTGTGGCTGCATTCCTGCTACAACAGCAAAGATGGGTCATTGAAACAGGCATCATATGGGAGGCACAGGGGCAAATATTTACTACCTGGCCCTTTGTAGGAATAGTCTGCTGACCTTTGTTCTTGATGATAGCTCCTGTGAGGGGTCCAAGAGCCTGGTGATAAGTCCATGCTGGGGGCTCAGGAAACTGTTTGGAAAGCGTTCTCCCATTCAGCATTGTCTGAGCCCGTGGCATGAGCCTGGCACACCGACAGGCGCTGGTGGTTCAGAGGCCATGAGACCTGGCCCCTGCCCTCCAGGAAGTTCATGGTGTAGTGGAAGACCAGGTAAACAGATCAGTCGCAGTACAGCAGGTTAAGTCCTGAAACGGAGAGGAGAGGAAGGGCAATCAGGGGGCATTTGGACTAGAGGTCAAGGATGCGGAGACGTTGCTAGGGGAACCAGGGGCGGGGGAGGGGACTGTGCAAACCGGAGTCGTGAATGGGCCGATGTGAGGGGAGACCACACAGGCCCTGCGGTGGGAGGGCAGCGGGGAGCAGGTGCCGAGGGCCCCTCCTTGCATACTGGGCTAGGAAATGGTGACATCGTTCTATAGGGCAGGACTGGGGAGGGTAAGAGATGGGAAGGCGATGCCAGCCTGAGCAGATGGTGATGATGGGTCATCAGGGAACATGGAGGCAAGCTTGCCTGCTCTGTGGGAAAACCAGAGGGGCTAAGGCTTCCCCACTCACGGTAGGTTGCTCACTGTAATATGTGTCTATGTAGCCAACAAGGATTTTTATCAGTAGGGTCTAGTATTTTTGTCGAAACTATCTGAGAGCTCCAAGCAGGAACGCTTTCCTCACTCGACTTGCATACCACTGGCGATGGGCTGCTCACTACCTCTGAATGCAGTCCTTTTCGTTGTGGGACAGTTCTGACAGTCAGAGTTGGGTCTCAGTGCCTTGTCACCTCCACGTTTGCCCTTGGAGCCAGCCAGGGTTACTGCTGCTCCTGCCTCTGCCCCTGAGTCTCTCTTCTCCAAGGTCAGTACCCCCAGTTCCTCCATCCCCTGTTTTCTAATAGGCCCCAGCTGCTGCCTGCTAAGGGCCCACATCCTACCTCACCCACACTGCTGTACAGCCCAGACATCGGTCTATTTTCCACCAGCCCTCAATGCTATTGCTCCTAAAACAAAAGTCTCATGCCGTACATTTACTTACAACTCTTCCATGATTCCCCCTTGTCTTTAGGACAAAGCCTAAATCCTTAGCACGACAGACAGCCCTTCCTAACCTGGCTCCTCCCACTTCTCTGGCATCACCACCCTCTGCTTCCCTCTCAGGCATACGACTCCAGATCTATTTGCCCCACTGCTCTGCCCCAGCACCTGCTTCTCCCTCTACCCGGATCACTTTCCTTTCCTTCTCCATTTATCGGACCCCAGTCCATCTCCCAAACTCAGCCTGGGCTTCATTTCCTCCAGGAAGCCTCCTCCAGCCTCCTTCCAGCCAACGGCACTCGTCCGCCCTGTCCTGTCTGTCCACGCTCACGGCTTCTCTCTGTGAGTCCCGTGCCCAGGCAGAGAGCACTGCACAGGCGGTACTGGGCTCAGGCACAAGTGCAGCAGCCGTTTCCTTCCAAGGCACCTGAAGGCACCCTGGGGTGAGGCTCTGCTGGGCTGTTCGGTTTGGACAGAGGAAGCCTGCACCACTAGGAAAAACTATCCATGCGAATTCTCTACTCCTTGAGTGGCAGAATAGAAAACAAAGAAGCACTTGCAGCCTCCCTACTGGGAGGCTGAAGATCTTTATCGGAGTGAAAGCAGCCTGAAACAGACAAAAAGAGGCCCAGATGAGATGTTAGGGGAGGGGACTCTGTGTGTTCTGTCTTCACAAAGGGCACTCTCACCCACCACCCAGTTGCCCAAGCCGGGAAGCTGCAGGGCTTCCCAGACTCCCTCTCTCCCTCAGTCCCCACATCCACCCAGTCACAAAGCCCTAAAGACTGCAGGACCGTCTCTCTCTTGCGTCGCCACTGTGTGGCCCTCCTGCATCGCTACCTAACTGCCACTGAAGCCTCCAATCAGCCCCACTGGCTCTGGCCTCTCTCCTGCCATGTCAGTTTCCACACGAGCAGCCAGACCCATGTTCTTCTCCAACACCTAATTGTCCCCGTCACCCACTATTTAAAACTCTCCTGCCGCTCCTCCCTCAGGATAAAGCCCAGCAGGGGAGGCTATGAGGCCCTTTGGACCTTGCTCCAGGCAGATGTCTCAAGTTCTGGACCTTCTGGAGCCACCTCCTTGCACAGAAGGCCCCGCCACATTGTCCCCCAGAATGAGGCAGCTGACGGCTATATGTTCAGTTTGTAGACCTGCATTGATAAGACACTGACCACTCCGGAATGTTCCATCTCTGCCACAGCTCGTGCACTAGACCCCTGCCTCTCCCGTCATCCCCTTCTGACCCCGACAGTCTTCCAGAGCCTTCAGAACTCTCAGACCACCGCCACCCCCCCAATCACAAACAGCCTCCCCGCCTCCCCCCACCATAGGCTAGCGTCTGTCACCTGGGGTTGTGGCTATCAGTTTACCGTTCTGTCTCCCCGCTCACCCAAGGGCAGGGACCGTGTCATGCTCACCATTGAAACCCAACCTCCTAAGCTGGCATGTGGTGTGAGTGCTTAGTAAATATTTGCAGCAGGCAGGATTAAAACAAGATAAAAGAATCCTGTCAAAAGCCCTTTCCTGGAACATTCATTTATTCGACAAGTAAACAAACAAAGTGGATGGAGAAAAGCAGGCAGAGGAGAGGCGGAGGGAAATGTCTGCAGGTCCCTGAGGACCGCATAGCTCAGAATCCACATGTGGCCTGAAAATCTGCCTCCAGTTCCGTGAGGATTTCTGTGCATTAAAGCATGAAGGAAGAGTCTCATCCTCTCACAGCTGGCCAGATGTGCCTGGTGTTGCCATGAGAGCCTCCAGAATTGGCCAGATGTACCATGATCATCTCTGGAAAACGTCAGGGGACCCCAGAGACTGTATGGCCCCAGAGAGAAAAAGTTCACACTCAAAAAGGTGGCATGGAAACGCTCAGTTCGGATTGAGGGTTGTGTGGGGTGGTGTCGCGGGCGCTCTGGGCATGGCGACGTGAAGATCCTTGCTGTCTTCAAGGCCATGGGAGTCTCTCCCGGCAGCCCCTGCCCTCTCCCTAACCCCTGCTCCCTCCCTAGGTGATCAAGCTGGCCTTCGAGGAGTTTGACCTGGAGAGGGGTTACGACACCCTGACGGTCGGGGACGGTGGTCAGGACGGGGACCAGAAGACGGTTCTCTACGTGTGAGTGAAGCGGAGCCCGTGGTGGGCAGGGCAGGCCCACGGGCACCTTGGCTGGGGGCGGGGGATGGGCTTGTCGAGTCCCGCTTGGTCCCCCCGACCCTACCCCCTGCCACCATGCTCTGACAAGGAAAGGTGTCTCAGCAACAACCCTTCCATCTCCCTCTGCTCCTACTAAGGAAAACAGAGCGCCGGGCCAGAGTCTCGCTAGGAAGTCACAGGGAAAGTGCACAGAAGGTGCAGCCTCTTAGGAAGCAGGGGAGGTAGAGGTTTGGCGCGTGCGCCTGGGGCATTCCACTTGACTGTCTGCGTCTATGCAGACCCTGCTTCTGCCCCCAGGAGTTTTTTCTCAAGGCCACGTATGTGTGTGGTGGTCTAACTTCAGACAGAGACAGTGCAAGTGTTTTGCTAATTTCCCTCCATGCTCCCAACTGTCTGGGAAAAGGATGGTTTCAGGGAATTGGGACCACATTTTCTGGGGCCAGAAAGGCTGGTTTGACATGGTCTAGTCACGGGAGAGGATGGTGTCGGGCTGTCCTGGGTTCCATTACACTGGGTCTCAGCTCTTGGGGGCCGCTTGGCTCCTCCTTCACCCACCATGATTAGCCTGACATGAAAGCAGGAGAATGCTCCTGTTCAGGATGTGTGGCCCAGCCTTAGAGAGACAGACAGGCCTGACCTCATCCACCTCCCCTGCCGAGAAGGAGGGGAGATTTCACATATGTTGGGACCTGCTATGTGCCCAGGCACTGTGATGGGAACTTTCACATCAGTTATCTCATTTAATTCCCACAGCAGCCCTGTGAGGAAGGTGCTGTTATACCCATTCAGCAGGTGGAGAAACTGAGGCTCAAAGGGTGCAAAGATGGTTGGTGGCAGAACCAGCACTTGAATGCATGTCTTTTGATTTTCATCAAGGACAGCATCCCGTGCCACACCCGCTCCCAACCACACTAACACCCTCTGGTCTTAATGCTGAATAAAAAATGGCCATTCTGTAATAGCTGGCTTGTCCAGGAGCTGTTCTGTTCTGGGAGCTTCTCACATCTACCTGGAATATCCTATTAGGACAGTTGAATAACATCACCTACCATGTCAGGTGACATGGCTGGGACTTGGGATGCCTCAAGAGAAAGGAGTGGAATGTCAGCCTGAGGGAAATCCTCCCTGCTGCCTACTCTCCACTGTATTAATCAGGGTTCTCCAAAGAAACAACCAATAGTATGTGTCTATTAAAAAAGGGATTTATTGTAAGGAATCATTTTGGGTGATAATGGGGACTGAGAAGTCCCAAGATCTGCAGGCTGAGTCAGCAAGCTGGGGACCCAGGAGAGCTGATGATGTAGTTCTAGAGCAAAGGCCAGCAGGCTCAAAACCCAGGAAGAGCTGATGTTCAGTTCAAGTTCAGGGTGGGAAAAAAGCACTGTCCTAGCTGGAAAGTCAGGCAGGAAGGAAGAATTCTCTTTTACTTGGGAGAGAGTCAGCCTTTTTGTTCTATTCAGTTCTTCAACTGATTGGATGAGGCCCACCTTCATTGGGGAGGGCAATCTGTTTTACTCAGTCTTCCAATTTAAATGTTAATCTCATCCAGAAACACCCTCACAGAAACACCCAGAATTATGCTCGGTCAGATATCTGGGCACTTGGTGGCCCAATCAGGTTGATACATGAATTACCCATCATTCTCAACCCCTCCCCTCCTCTCTATGCTTCCCCATCACTCACCTGCCCTGGCATGCTGACCTGCGCGGTACATCAGCTCAATGTGTCCAAGAGGCCAGGATCCCACTCTTGTCTCCCCCATGACCCCATTGTGCTTTGTCATAGAGACAACCGTAGAACAGCAGAGCTGAAAAGACTCTGGGGGATCATACATTTCAACCCCTCATTTATATGGAGTGAAAAAGCTCAGAGAGGCTCAACCATTTGCTCGAGGTCCCACAGCAAATAAATGGCAGATCCAGGGCTTGTACCCAGGTCTCTGGACCAGTCTAGTTTGAGTGAGAGCCCAACAAGTTCTGTAGCAGCCCAGGGGCTCTCCCGCCACCCTCAGATCTCTTTAGGCCAACGTCAATTTCAAAACTTCAGGGAAACCCATGCAAAATCCTTGGGTTCCTTAGTTGTCATAATTGGGTCACACAGAGGAAGAGCAGAGGCCTTGGTCTTCACGCTTGCTCACCACCACCCTGGAGTCCATCCTTACTCATTACAGAATGTCAGAGCCCCCAGCCCAGGCATGTCACACGCACCAGGCTGGTGTATCCCAGGTGGTGTCTCCCCGCTCCACCCGCACGGTGCTCACAGAGTACCGATCACCTCTCTGCAGCCAACTCAACGGCCCTCCTCGAGCTTTGAGACCCCAGGGTAGAGCAGAGATTAGGGCCCATTAATCCAACCACCCCCTCACAACCCCGCGCAGCCCGTCTGAGCTGGCAGTTTGTCTGGTCTCAGCAGAAAATGGAAGCCAGGTTTCTTCTGGGAGCCCCAGGCTGCGCTGTGGACTCTGACTCTGCCACGCCAGCAGGCTGACCTTGGGAAAGCCACCGCCCATTTTGCACCTCTGTCTTCTCATCTGTACAGTGGGGATAACACAACCTCTACCTCACTGGGCTACTGGGGACATTAAATAAGATAGTGAAAGGGACACGGTCTGACTTGGGTAGGTGCCTGGTAAATGTGAGTTGAATCAGAATCCTCTCCATGACTCAACGCTCTTCTTCAGAAAGAGCGTTGCCCACGGTGGTGGCTGCACTTTGAGCCTCACTTCTCATGCTGGGGCGGAAAGAGGTGCCTCATTAAAAGGACTCGCTGGGTTCCGACTGGGGAAATGGGTTTCTGTCTGTGTCTTTTCTGTAATACAGTTCACACGAAAGACAGGAGGTTGCAGGGGTGTAGACCCCCCCTCCTTGATTAGATCTGGCTCCAGCCATCCCTCCCCTGTGCAAGTGAGGACACAGGTCTCTCTTCCAAGCCACGGAGTCCGGGCAGGGGAGTCTCGGCTGAGATGCAAGCTCTGCCCGTGGCTGGAGGGGAGTGGTCCTGAGTCTCCCAGCACGTGAGCACGTGCTGCCGGGCTCAGTGCCAGAAACACTGTGGGCCTGGCACCTAGATATTCCTTTAGATGTCATCAGTCACACCGTCATTCTCTTGGGGTGCCACAGTGGGGTGCACGCCTCTGAATCTCTCTCTCCTGACAGCCTGACAGGTACGTCGGTCCCAGATCTCATTGTCAGCACCAACCATCAAATGTGGCTCCTCTTCCAGACCGACAGCAGTGGCAGCTCCCTGGGCTTCAAGGCTTCTTACGAAGGTAACTGCTGTTGGGGAGCCAATGAGTCAGACGCTTGGGGTCTGGTTTGGAGTCAGCAAGCCCTGGGTTCGAATCCCGGCTCTGCCCTGCACTAGCTTCCTCTCCTTAGGCATGTTATTCGACTTCTCTGAGTCCCAGCCTCCTGCTTTGTCCAGTGGGTCTCCTGGGCTGTTTTGAGGATTATCTGGGATCAATCACACACATCAGTTCCATCCTGGGTTCATACCTGGCTTGTGTAGACCTTTGAAAAGCCCCATAAACTTTCTGAGCCCTGCTTATTTTATACAATCTTTAGACTGGAGAGTGTAGCTTCCCAAGCTACCCTATTTGGGTGTCAGAGTGATGAGTAACTATGTGCACAGGGCTAGGGACAGCCACCCACCGTTGGTGACCTGAGGAGGCTGCAGACGCGGGTGACCTGCATCTCTTGGTGGGAACAGGCATTAAGGGAACGGCAAAGTCTGGGGTCCAAGAGATACCTTTACCATCACCCCTCCGTGCACTGCCCGGCCTCCTGGTGACTGCTGGTGCAGATCCCCACAGCAGGTGGAGAAGAGACCATCCCCGAGCATTTGTGAAGGCCCTGTTAGGCATCCGACCCTAGACCAGCACTGGGGGAACAGATGCATCAGATCTAGGCCCTTGCTGCAAGGGGCCTGCGCTATCATGGTAAATAAGACAGAGGAGAAAACAAACGAGCTATTATTAAAGCAAGATAATTGCAGCAAACAGAACGAATGGGAGCACAGAGAAGGGGCCGCCATGCTTTCTGGGGCATCGGGAAAAGCTTTATCAAGAAAGTGAGCTTTAAGTCTTTAAAATGACTAGAGAGACGGGAGGCAGTGGAGGGGGAGAGAAGGCATCCTTCCCCACCCCATGCGGAGACGTGATCATTCTACACGGGACTATTTAGGGTCCAAAGGACTCTCTCTGCTCAGTGTGACTCACACTCCCAGTGGACCAAAGGCTCTTCCTGTACCAGGACCTGGATTCTGTCACCAAACTGGGTACACAGGACATGTATTAGTGTCCTAGGGCTGCCCTAACAAAGCGCCACAAACTGGATGGCTTCAACAACAGAAGTTTATTCTCTCACAGCTCTGGAGGCTAGAAGCCTGAACTCAAGGTGTCGGGAGGGCCACGCTTCCTCTGAGACTCGGGGTAGACTCCTTCCTTGCTTCTTTCTAGCTCCTGGTGGTGGCCAACAATCTTTAGCTTATAGCTGCATCATTCTCATCTCTGCCTCTGTGGTCACACGTCCCCGTGTGTCTCTTTCCTCTTCTCGTAGGACACCAGTCATGTTGGATTAAGGGCTCACCATCTTAACTTGATTTCGTCTGCAAAGACCCTATTTGCATATAAGGTCACAAGCACAGGGACCAGGGGTGAGGATTCAGCACACCTTTTTGGAGAATACGATTCAACTCATAACGGGAGGCTAGCCCTTATTTCCTTCAGGAGCACTGTCAAACCATGATATGCCCACTGGGGTAAGGATGATGGGTGTGCTGTTCAAAGAGTAGGAAACGTGCATCTAAGCGAGACAGGACAGCAGACAGAGAACACCTATTGGGTGACAACGTGCTGAGTTCAAATCCTGGTTCTGTCACTTTCCAGCTCCATGGTGAGTCAGGGAGCCTGTCTGGGGCTCTGTTTCTTCATCTGTGAAATGGAGATAATAATACACCTTCGGGCACAGGGCTTCTGTGAAGATTAAGTTTAGATAAAGAATGTGAAAATTAAAATGTTGCAAATTACAAGGTGATTAGTGAGTAGTGAGTGAGTACATAGGTAGTTAAATGAATGGGCTCTTCTGGCACATAGTTATATATACGCAACTGTGAGGCGATGGAAAGAGGCCCAGACGAGAAATGGGGAGACCTTGATTCAGGCCCGAGCCCTGGCCCTCACTACTCTGGAAATGGGAATGGGTTTAGACTCAAAAGTTTCTAAGGTTTCCCCATTTCAGGACTTCTACGGATACTGAGCAGTGAATGTTTCCAGAAGTGGGGAGGAATGATTCTGTGCCATCCACATTCCCTAATCTTTCCATATCTTATTCATGGCTTGGGTAAGACAAAAGTCACATGAGCTTGAGAGGGATGATGGTACAGCAGTCAGCTGTAGTGGAGTAATTGGCTAAATTACCAGGGTAAGATGAAGTGGGAATAAATATCAAGTCCTGTTTGAAGTTTCAAAAACATTAGCTACTAGAACTTATCCCAGGGAGTGAGTGTGGCTTTATTCTATTCTGATCAGGCATCAGAGAACTGGGCATAGACGTGGAGACCTCAGCTTGAGATGGATAAAGAGAGGACTTAAAGTCAAGCCCAGTGAGCAAGATTAACAGCCCCCTGAATGTTTATTCAGGGGAGAGTGGACTCAGGGGAGACTTGAGAGCTGTGTCCAAATATTTGAAGGGCTGTTCTGTGGGAAAGAGGAATTAGGCTTGTTTGGTGTGGTTTCATTGGAAAAGAAAGGGACATATCATTTGTTGAGAGCCTATTATGTGCCAGAAGCTGCGTGTTCATTGTCTCGGGGTTTGCACACAGTGTCACACAAAGACCTGGGGTTCCCTCGGTCACCACCAAAGTGGTGGGATAGGAGATGCCCAGCAGGGAGGCCTCTGACCCTGCCTCCATCTCCTCCTCTCCTCCTGTAAACCTTCTTCTAAGAGGGGATTTGTAGCTAAGCACGAGTTTGAATAGTACCGCTTCATCTCGTGCAGTACTCACAGCTATGTGATGATGGCTGCTCTTCTGTAGAAGAGGAATCAGAGCCTCAGAGGGTAAATGACCTGCCCAGGACCACACAGAAATGTGGGACCTGGCAGAGTCAAGATTCGACGCTGGGTCTCTGTAGCTTGAAAGCCCATGATTTTCTCTTATACTGGAAGCCTCCCAAAGTTACAGAATTTCAATTCCTTATAAAATCTTTATAGAAGCCAAAACTTTGCCCCAGTCGAATGAGCCATGAGCCTGGGCTCCTTGTTACTAGAGATTGCGATTAGGTCATTTGGCCATTTCACTCAGCCAGTATTGATTAAGCTCCTGTTGTGTGACCAGAACGAGGCTAGGTACGGTGGCGACAATAGAAAACAACATAGACCTGGCCTAAAGACATATGCTGTGTGACTGCTGGTCACAGACTAGTGTGGGCCGGACTTCTCCTCGGAACCATGACAAAAGAGGAAGAGAGAAGAGAGTCTGGATGTTTAGACCCCTCAGTAACCCACAGGGGCTACACGGCTTCTGTGCATAGAGGCAGCAGCTTCTGTGAAGATAGAACAGACTCTGGAATTGGACCAGAGCTGGTGAATCCCAGCTTGGTCCCAGCTGTGTGACCTTAGGCAAGTTATACGGTCTCTCTGAACCTCAGTTTCCCAGCTCATAAAATGGAGGTAATAATGCCGATTATATTGCATCGCTGTGCAGTGTTATAAAATGAGATCACGAAGGCTTCTGGCACAGTGCCTTGCACAGAGGTGCTGTCCCCTGGGGCTGAGAAAGTTCCGTGATGACCACTGCCCTCCACTCCGGGCTGTGCCCTCCTCTGCAGGTCACGTGGCTCCCTGCCTGTCCCCCAGGTGGCCCGTGGTTGCTCTGATAGCCCCGGTCCTAGGCCCCTGCCTCACCCTCACTCCCCAGACTGGCTGGGAAAGGAGGTGTTTCCTGGTGGCCACTGTGTGAAGTGTGAAGTCAGACGTGGCAGAAGACAGACCCTGGTCACCAAGGGCCTCAAGGCCTTGTAAGGAGTTCGCACTTTGGTCAGTGGGAAGGAGAGCCTGGGAAGGGTTAAACGTCAGGATGGGCCTGCCTTTCCCTTCTTGTCTTTCCACCTTTGACCTCTGTTTGAGGGTGACACCCATGGGTCTCACGCCTTCATGGAGAGATGCCCTCTTCTGTGGAAGAGGTGGGTGGTCGAGTTCCCTGAGGCCCCAATATGACTGTGTCCTTTCCCATCTGCTCTGGGCTTCTCTCCCTGCAGCCTTCTAGATCCCCTCCACCCTCCTAGCTACTCCGCCTAAGCTCTTGGCGTGGCTTCCCACTGCCCCCTCAGGGCAGGCACTTCTCAGGCTCTCAGCTTTCATCCTCTTTTTCGAGAACCTTCCACCGTTGATCACATCTACTCCCATGATTTCAACTTCAGCCTGAATCCTGGTGACTTTCAGATCTACTCCCCACTTGCAGGTCAGTCTAGCTGTGACACATCTTACATAGCTTCGCCCTCGGACATCTCAAGCGCACCCCATCTGTCTTAGGTCTATTCTGGCTGCCATAACAAAATACCGTAGACTGGGACGCCTGAATAACAGGAATTTATTTTCTCATGATTCTGAAGGTTAGAAGTTCAAGATCAGGGTGCTGGCTGATTCAGTTTCTGGTCCAGGCTGCCTTCAGATGGCTGCCAGATGTCTTTCTGGCTTGCAGATGGCTGTCCTCTCACTGCGTCCTCACGTGACCTTTTCAGGTGTGTGCACATAGAAGGAGAAGAAGAGTGCAAGTGCGTTGTCTGTTCTTATAAGGACACTAATGCTATCAGATCAGGGCCCCACCCTAGGACTTGGTTTAACCTTTATTACTTCCTTAGAGGTCCCATCTCCAAATACAGCCACACTGGGGGGTTAGGACTTCAACATCTGAATCTGGGGGAGACACAAACGTTCAGTGCATTGACACCATCCCAAACCAAGCTCTCCATCTCCACCCCCACACCCCCTGCTCCCATGTCCCCATCCCAGTGAACAGCACCACCATCCACACCATCACTCAGCCTCATCTCCACCCCCTCCTTCTCCCTCTTCCACCTCTGACTCAGTCCCCAGACTCTGCCAGTTCTCCCTCTGTGGCGCCCCAGCTCCTCTGTCATTGACGTGGCTAGGCCCTCGTCACCTCTCACCTGATGACCACACAGTCCTCCTACCCAGCATCCCTGACTCCAGACCCCTCCCCCAGCCCCACCCATCTGCCTCTTGCAGCTCCGTGATCTTCCTAGAATCCAAATCTGGCACAGTTCCCTGCTACTTAAAAAAAAATAAAAAACCCACAAAACTTTAATGACAGCTTCTCACTGCTTTCAGGATAAAGCACCGTCATTCATGTGGCATCCAAGGCCCTCAATGACGGTAATTCCAAGCCAAATTCTGGCTCCTATGAACCCATTCTAGGCAGATTACAGTTTATTAATCTATCTGGTCCTACAGGGCCTAGCCCAGGGCCTGGCACAATCGGGCACCCTTCCTCTACACCCTCTCAATCCCCTTTTGTCCCGCTTTACCACCTCCCGGCACTCAGGTGCCAAGAGCCCACATTCTTCACTGTCCGCATAGAGTTTGAGGTCAGACAAACCCACTTTATAATCGAGTTCTGCCATTGGCTCTGTGTGTGGTCTTCAGCCAATCCCTCCACATCCCTGAGCCTGAGTTTTCTCATCTGTGAAGAAGGGCTGATAAACATTCATCTCACAGGGGTCTTGCATGCAGGGAAGCCTCCAGCATGGGGCATGGCACACTCCGTTTAAAAGCCTGATCCCCTCCCCTACTTCCCTAGTCCTGCAGCTCTTCTAACCTGCACTCATGGCCCAAAGCTTCAGAATTATCTCCACCCCCATCTTAGCCCTTCTTTTATCCCAGCTCCTGGGGAATTCTATGCAGAATAGACATCTTGGCTCAGGGATGGGAGGGTGGCCTGGGTGCATGTGTTCCACAGGTGGTATGAGGCATTTGAAGGCAGAAACCCCCAGGCATACGGGGCCCCATCAGCATCAATACCCCATCTGCCCCTGTTCAGGCAGAGAAAAGCTTCCTTAGGGCAGGCAGGTGACACTGCAGCAGCATCACCGTCCCGCTGCCCATTAAAAGTGTGAGCTCCTGGGTGGGAAAAGTTGAGGGATTTGTTTCCCAGAAATACTTCTCGTTATGCTTGTCACAATCCCAGGTCAGGGTGGGGGAGGGGCCTCCAGCTCTGTCAATATCTGAGTCTTTGGCACCTAGAAGCTCAGACCCCCTCCATGAGGGTAGCCAGCTGTAGGAAAGCATTCATATTTGCAATTGCTCTGCTTCCCAGCAGAATAAGAAATATTTAAGGAACAGGCAATTAGCACTTACCAGAAACATTATAAAATTACATACAACTTGCTAACAAGTTTTAGCATCAATCTCGGAGTCTCTTCACTTCCTGACTTGGAGCCTGGAATCTGGCAGCCTAATGCTAAGTCTCGGAGGCCAGCCTAAGGGAGGAAGGAGCTGGGACCCTCACCCTGGAGATACGGAGAAGCAGGGCAGTAGAGATCATGCAGAAAGCATGCCCAGTAGTCCAGGGGACTTGTGTTGGAAATAAGGTCACCTGTGTATTCAACATCATCTATTATGTTATGGCCCCTATTATGTTACAGACCACAAGAGGATACGAGGATAACAAGACAATCTGTGCCTTCACCCAAGTCTTAATCTGCCTTCATTAGAGTTCAGGAAGTATGAGAAAATGGGGAAGTATCAAGGAGGGGCAGCTAACGTTACTTGAGGGCATCAGGGAAGGCTCCCTGGAGGAGCTGGTGTCTGAAACTAAGACCCGTGTATAAGATGGAAAGGAGTTGGTCAACATCCCAGAGAGAACAGGTTGACTTAGAAAGCCTGATCCCCTAGGGTTGAAGCTAAAACTTCCACAGAAGAAAGTTTGAGAGCAAGTAGGGGGAAGATGGCCAAGTCTAGCCTTCTGCAGGCGGTGCCTGCATCCCCTTCTCCAGAACTGAACTCTGGTGGTGGCACCAGGAGGCCTCCTGAAACAGATGGTGTTGGAGCTGAGCTTGAAAGGAGACCGAGGGCAGCAGCCCAGCATCCTGACTCTGCTCCCTTGTGGACCCTGCCTTTCCTCCAATCAGAGCGTTAAGCACATGGCCATTTTCAGCCTCCGGTCTGCAATTTTCAGGACCTCTGTCTCTTACTTTATCCCCATAAACTCAGAGGCCCAAACTTTCCAACTTCAACCAGGAATGACACCAGACACGTTCCTAAGGTGCTCACTGAGTTTCCATGATACCCTTAAAGATTCCTCAGGCACTGGGACCTAGAGGTTTGCTAGATACAGGCAGCAGCTGCCCCTCTCAGGAAGGCCCAGTGGGACCCATGCTACACACGAGTCTTTCTTGGCCCCCGGGAGGCAGGGGTGCTAAGCAGCAAAGGATGCTGCACCTTTAAAATTTGGCAGGAAGTAATCTGTCAATGAGATATACTCTTTAAATACATGGGCTTTTGCAAATGACAAGCTCCAGTTTGGGGCTGATACAGACAGCTTGGGGGCAACCTGGATGTTCTACATGTACACCCTTGACAGTGTGGTGGAGGAAAGGGATGGGAGGGACGAACGTCACCCACTTCATCCACCCACATCTCCATCCCATTCATGAAAACTGTGTGCAGAGAATGAGGCACAGATTCCCAGGGATACATGTACAGCTGCCCTCTGTCTCTTGCCTGTTTGTGCCCTTCCCATCATCAGTAGAAGAGTGGAGTGGAATGTGGTTCCCAGGAAGTCCATGAGATCCAGGCATGCCCAGAGGTCATCTTAATGCACCAGAGATGGCCTGGTCACTCATTAGGAGTCTGTGCTGGTTGAACAGTTGGTCTGGAGGGCAAAGGATGCATAAGTCCCTGCACTTGGTTCTGGAGGTACAAAGAGAAGAAAGGGTGAGATCCCCGGCTGTACGGAGCTGATCCTGGCTCTTCATGGTCTCCCAGACCATCTCTCCAGGCTCATCTGCTTTCATCATCACATCCTGCCACACTGAACTTCTAACTATTCTCCAGAATTAAAAAAAATCAATCAATCAATCATTGTCCAAGTGGGCTGGGAGTGAGAGAGAGAGAGAGAGCTCCTAGGGCTGCCTGGGTGATTCAAGGGTACAGCCCCAAGGAAGCACTTGAGCTGACACTGAGAGATGATTCTTCGTCTCGTGGACAAGTGGGGGGTGTTCATTAGGAAGAGAGGACAGCAAGTACCAAGTTAGAGCCATGTGAGAGCCGGCTGGGCTCTGCCGACAATGGGCCAATAATGACCTTGAGGAAAAACTTACTGGCTACGTGACACGTGCTGGACATTTTGACAGTTGTCTTATATACATAAACTCATTTAATCCTCAAAACAACCCTGCAAGGTAGCTGTTATTATTACCATTTCTGTATTACAAGTGACAAAACTAAGACTCAGAGAGGATATGAAAGGTACCCAAGGTCTATCACTTAGTGTCAGAGCCAGGATACAGATCCAGGACTTTCTCAGAGTCCTCACCTTCGCACTATTTTGCTCCCTGCAGGTGGCTCTGTTTTGTGGTGAATCTCAAGGTCGGAGATGGACAAAGAGGAGGCTGGGGTGGGAGCGGGCAGGCAAAGGTCCTGCCATGCCAAGGAGTTGGGGTTTTCATCTGTGGATTTTCAGGGAGCCATGGAAGAATCAATGAGCAGGGCACACTAACGATCAGATGTTTGTTCCTGAGCGATCTCGTGCTGCTTTGCAGAATACGACAGAGTATAGAGGGAAGGGGCAGGGGAAGAGCTCTTGCCTAACGCCATGCCCAGGTGAGGGACTGAGAGGGGTGGACTTAGGCGGTGAGGGGAGGAATGGAGAGCAGAGGGTGCAGGGATGTCCGGGAGGAGGAGCCTCCGGGAGGTGGTTAGCGAGGGCTGTGATGGGGAGGGGAGGGCAGAATCCAGGCTGATTCCTGTGTCTGCCTGGGCAACCTCCACGAAGCCTTTTGCCTCCCCCAGCCCCAGCCCGAGACCGGAGCTGCCTCCCCTTCGCCCCCAGAGGTTGTGTGGTCAGGTACACACTCCATCCCGGTCCCCATCATTTACTCTGTAACAATCTCTAGAGCCACCTGACTGTGAGTCGTCCAAGGGCAGGGGCCCTGGGTCAGGCAGCTCTGTATCATTAGCACTGAGCGTGGCATTTGACACACTCCCCGTGCAACACATATCAGCTGTGCTCACACGCTGAGCAGCATGCTGTCTGTGCTCCAGACGCTGTGCTAAGCGATCAACAGCACGTAACTGACCCCTGCCTCCATAGGGCTTCCCTTCCAGTGGGTGGGGAGATGAGAAAGGAGGAAGCCACCTGGCAGCCAGCGGGGCGCCAGTGGGGGCTGAGATGGTGAACGAAGTTGTCCCTGATGCCCCAACAGACAGTAGGCTCTAGGAGAGTGGAGATTTTTGCCCTTTTTTCCACCGCTATACGTGCAATGTCTAGAACAGGAACTAAGGAAACGATTAGAGGAATACTTACAATCGGTGCTACAAAGAAAAAGACCGGGGTGCCAAGAGAGCAAAGGAAAAGGGACACATCTATGAAGAGAGGTCAGGGAAAGCACCTTGAGGAGGTGACGTCTTAAGCTAAAGTCTGTCGCGTGAGCAGTCGGCCATGTGACTTTGGGGAGGAGAGGAAGCTGCAGCCCGGGCTGAGGGGACAGTGAATCAGTGAAGGAGCAAATGAAGTCTCACCCGGTTGGAAAGGCAGCAAATCGTAGCCCGTGGTCAGACTCTCCTCTCCCTCTACCCGGCGCTGCTCTTCTTGGAGCCCATCCAATGGTGAATTTATACAGACACGAGAAGCAGTTCCTTCTCTACAGACATTGTCATAAAAGAGGATTCCAGTTTGGTATCACAAATTGCAAAACCTGGGGAGAAGACAGTACGGTTGATCACAGATGATAGGAATAAAACAGTGGAGAAAGGGGAAAGCAAATATGCAGAGCCCAGTCGTGATGGAATTCTGAGGGTCTTTGAAACATGCATCTTGTGTTTGCCAGCTTTCTTCTGGTCAACAGAAGGAGGGAGAGAGAAAGGTAAACACTTATAGAAGGGAATTCTATTAGGCCAGATAACAGGAAGCTGCATGCATGATTTCCTCCAAGTCAGAATTTGGCTTGTGGATTTGCAGTTCTGGGCCCTGATGTCAGATTTGGTCGGCACCTGGCCAGGAGGGTAAAGGTCACATGCCTTTTCAGGCAGGGCTGTGGAGCCCAGGGAGTCCTCTTGCAGGAAGGCAAGGGGACTTGGTTCCCGTGTGTCCCCAGCCGGGGTTGGCGCTGGGCTTGGAGGGAACAACCAGACCAGGACAAGGGTGTTTGAGGGCCAGCCCCCAGCCCTCCGCCTTCCTGAAAGGAGCTCTCAAACTCTCGAACCATCCTGCTCTGTTCTTCCTCTCCCCCCACCTGGTCCTGATTCCATGGTCTGCACATGCCCCTCTCCAACGCCTTGGACCTCTTTGCCAAGTGCGCCCTTAAACCTGACTTCCCCGAGGTCACCCCTACCCAGGAGCCCTCTCCAGCACTAGCAGCTCCTGTCCGCAGGCCCCGCGAACTTCACATCTGAGCGGTGGGCTCATGCGCTCGCTCTCCAGTGCTGTTCCACCTACGTGCAAACCCTTCTCCTTTGACCTAGGCTGTCTCCACCTCTGCCACTTGCTACCCTCCTCATGGATGTCGCCAGCCTCTTCCTATCCACTCTGAGTCTCGCCATCACCTTGCCTCTTGTTTCTCAGCCTTCTCCCATCCTGTCAGTGCGGACCTTGCTCTCTGGCACCTCTGAAGCCTTCACTCCACCCTCCTGCTCTGGGGCCCCTCGCCCCTTCCTCTCCCCCACCCGTTCCTCCCTCTACTCCATTCACCATCCTTCTCTTGGGCTCTCCGGCCCCATCCCCTCCCCCTCCTCCTCTGTTCACTTCCTTCCTCCTTCAGCCTGAGACCCTTGCATCACACATCAGCCATTCCTTGAGCAGTATCCTGGACTCCCTGCCTACCGCCCTGCCATTTCTGCACGTGCACGTGAACCAGGTTCCGAGGGATCTGGGACAAGCCACACAGCCCTGCTCCATGGCAGCGCCCCTGTAAATGAGCTGTCTCCACCCTCCGTGGAACCCAGGGTGCATGGCAGTCCTTCCAGCCACGATTCCTCTTCTCCAGGCGACTGTTGCAGACGTTCTTGTCAATGTCACATCCTCTTCCCCACAACTCGTCCCTCACCTTCAGCAAACATCGTATGTCCTCCTCCTCCACTGGGAAGATAGAGCCTGTGTCATCACAAGATCTTCTTCAGCTTCCCGCTCTCCTACCTGAAAGCTCGCTGTGATCACCTCTTCCCTCTCCCCCCACCACGAGGGAAGGGGAGCTTCCTGGTCTCTAAGGTGATCCCCCCAGCGTGCGCTGGGCCCCGGCCTCCTGCTTCTCCATAGCTTCGTGCTGTCACTGCCCATTTCAGCTAACCAGTGTCTCTCATTCAGTTATATCCATTCATATTCTCTCTCTCTCTCTCTCTCTCTCTCTCTCTCTCTCTCTCTCTCTCTCTCTCTCTCTCTCTCTCTCTCTCTCTCTCTCTCTCTCTCTCTCTCTCCCCTCCCCTAGCATTTATTTATGGTCACGTTTCTTTGACCTTAAAAAGTCTCTTCAGCTGCCCCCTCCAGGCCATTTTCCTCCTAAGTTGCAACCCGAATTTTCCCTACTGCTTCACTTCCAAGAAATGCCTTCCTGATGAGTCATCTCCTCTTCCCAGATCGGATCGTCTTCCTCTTCTCCGTCAGTGCCGGGCCTGCCCCATCACCACACTCAGTCTCCTGCCAGTATCCAGTGAGCTCCTTTCACTGACCTGCTTTCCAGTCCTTTCTAAACTTGCCTGCCACACTCGGTGCTGTTGGTCTCCTTCCTGAGAAACTCATTCTCCTCTAAGCTTCTGGGGCTCCGCTCCCTGCAGGATCTTAGCCTAGACTTCTGCTGGTTCCTGCAGCGCCCCTAGCTGTTCTGTCCGGACCGATGTCTCCCCTTGGGTGGTCTCATTCTTCTCATGACCCTCTGTGAGCTGAATCCAAATTCTGTATTTCTAGACCAGATATTCCTCGTGGGCATAAGACCCACGTAGCCCCTTTCTACTAGGTATGTCCCTGCGGAGGTGCCAAGTGACCCTCTGGCCCTGCTCCTCCTCCTGCATCTGCTGAAGATGAAAGCACACCCAGTACCCAGGCCAGGCGCTGCAGTCATCGTAGCCGCTGCCCCGCCTTTATCCCCGTCTGCTCACTCTTAGTGTGGCCTGTGACTTCTTCCTGCTTTAGGCCTCCCACGTCCTTCAACCTCTCCTCATCCCCTCTGCCTGTGCCCAGTCCAGGATGCTGTCAAAACAGCTCCCAGATCATTGGGAGCCTCCCTCTGGAACGGAACCTCCATGGCGGCAGGGCCTGTGTCTTCCTTGTTCTCTGTCTCACCCACAGTGCCCAGCATAGTGGCTCATGCTAAGGAGACACTCAGATGTTTGTTGAATGAATGAATGATCGCCCTGCCTCCAGAATCGCTGCCCCCAGACCGTTCTCCAGGCAGCAGTCAGGGTGACCTTTTAAAATCCACACCATGAAATGCCAAGTGGAATGAAACCCTTTCCTGAGCCCCCATTGCCTACACTCTGAAGTCCAGTGTCGTTAGCAGGTCCAACAGGCCCTTTTGTGGGTTGGCCCTGCCTGCCTCCGCCAGCCTCATCTCTCATCAGCTGGTGGAAAGTACTCATGCTTATGGAAGGGCAGTGTGGCATGGTGGTGAAGAGCCCTGGAACCACACAACCTGGGTTTGGACCTCAGATTCACCACTTCCTGGCTCTGTGACCTCAGATAATTACATCAGCTCTCTGTGCCTCAGTTTCCTCACCTTTAAAATGGAGATAATAGTACCTAGGTCACAGTGTACTGTAAGGATGAAATGATTCACTATACGTAAAGTTCTCAGAGTGGCTGCCAGCACATAGTCAGTGCTAGAGTGATTAGTTCTATAACTAAAAGTTGGTGATGATCGTAACGATTAGTAAGTTACCATCACTGCTATCATCGCAGTCCTGCAAACAGCCTCTGAGACTCTGCATGGGCTCCTCCCCCACCTGAAGGGTCCTTCCTCTCCTCTCCCTCCCACTAAGGCCTTTCTCTTCTTCCCAGCTTTACTGAGATGTAATTAACATATAACATTGTGTAAATTTAAGGTGTACAACGTGTGGGTTTGATATATGTATATATTGTGAAATGATTGCCACGGTAAGGTTAGTTAACACACCCATCACCTCACCTTACAGTTTGTGTGTGTGTATTTGTTGAGAACTTTTAAGACCCACCCTCTTAGCGACTCCCAAATATACCATGTGCTGTCGTTAACCAGAGTCACCATGCTGTGTATCACATCCCCCTGACTTATTCATCTTATAACTGGAACTTTGTATCCTTTTACCACCTGCACCTATTTCCCCCACCCCACTCTTGTCAACCACCATTCTACTCTCTGTTTCTATGAGTTCATTTCTTTTAGAGTCCACATATAAGTGAGATCATACGGTATTTGTCTTTCTCTGTACAACTTATTTCACTTAGCATAATGCCCTCAACTTTCACCCATGTCACAAATGGCAGGATGTCCTTCTTGTCTGTGGCTGAAAAAGATTCCATTGTATGTGTGTGCCACATTTTCTTTACCTCTCCATCCGTCGGTGGACATGTAAGTTGTTTCCACGGCTTGGCTGTTAGTAAATAATGCTGCAATGAATCCCACATACTCCTTTCACCTGCTGGCTCCTACACAGACTTCAGGCCTCAGCTTAAACATCCCCCAAGAAGGCCTCCTCCAGGAAGCCTTCCCTGATGCCAGGGTTGGGACTGGGCTGAGATGAGAGAGACACTCACCTTGGGCATAATGTTAAGGGAGGCACCAAAGAGCTCAGTAATTAAATAATATTTTAATGTAGTATTTTTTTAAAAACCAAGATTAATGCAAAATCTCCATGATAAAAAATAACATTTCAATAATGACAGACTCTGATGGCCGGGACTAGGGTGAGACAAGTGAGGTGAGCTGTGCAAGTGCTGGGTCGGATCTGGTCTTTTTATTAAGTGCTGGTGTTTTTCTCCATGTTGGATTTGATTTATATGCATCAATTTTGATTTTCTAAAAACAAAATACTGCACTAAGATCGTATCTGTCTAGGTGACTGAGTTTTGTGCTCCCTGCCAGTTTGTGTGCAAGGTGAGTGCATCACTCCCGCACCCTGTTTCCAGCCCCACCCCCCAAGTTTGAGTTGAGTTGCCCCTCCTGGGCGCATCCAGGGCACAGATCACCCTGTGTCGTAACGACTTGCTTCCTGGTCGGGATCGTTCAGTCCTTGAGACCAGAGCCCACGTCCAGGTCTCAAGTGTCTGGCACACAGTAGGTGCTCATTATATGCTTCTGATCGCACTGACGGCAGGAGAGATTGGATGGGTGTGGAAACAGCCAGGCCTGCACAGTGGAGAGGGCTGGGCAGCTTCTTCCTTCCTCCCGCCCAGGATGCTTGTTCTCTGGAGCTGATCACACCTTCAGAGTAGCTGCTGTGGTCTGAGATGCCGGCAGGTGGACCCCCCCATTTACATCTTCTACAGCATGCTGGAGCCTCACCAGGACACCTTGAACATTTTGGGTCCTGTCCCAGGCAGTGAGCCCCAGCTCTGTCTTCAAGCACTGGGTAGTACCTTCTTCCAGGTCTCAAGGTGCCCTCAGGGACAGTCCTCGCCAGGGCCTCACGCCCCAGAGAGAAGGGGTTTGGGGACACCGGAAGAAAGAACGCCTTGCTGCTCACTTCTGCAGGCTGACTTGTCCCGGGGCCCGTCTTCTGTTCCTTCCCATGCCCTGGGGCTCTGGGACCTGGAGCCAAGGAGCCACTTTCCTGGGAATGCCTCAGTGGCTGCCTTCCCCCAGCCCTGGCAGGAGAAGAGCCAGCTTCAGAGGAGGGCTGAGGTGTGCTTTCAGGCTGTGTGTAGAGGGACAGGCCAGGGGCATGTGTGAGATGAGAGTCAGGTGAGCTGACCTGCCCTTGAGTCCTCAGGCCTGGTGTCTGCTCACACAGACCCCTCTTCTCTCCCGAACCCAAGGACTCCGATCTCTCTGTCTCTTTCACACACACACACACACACACACACACACACACACACACACACACGCACACGCACACACACTCCCACAATCCCAGCCAAAGAATGCCTTGTTCTGCCAGTAGTAGGGAACCATGAATGTGACAGTCAACAGCCCATCCATGTAAGGCAGCAGTACTCGGGGCTCACCTCACCATATGTCACATCAGTCGTGACTCGCGTCCTTCCTGCAGGGTGCCTTCCTCTCTGGGAGCAGAGCTCCTCCTCCTCCCGCTCCCTCCCTCCTGCTTCTTCCTCCCCCCCTCCCTGCCCTTTATCTCTCAAAGCACAAAGCACGGGGCTGGTGGAAGCGAGGGCAACTCCAGAGGAAACTCCAGGGACTTGGCCAGGACAGACTCCTTTCCTGGAACGTCGGGGTGCTTATGGACTCTGCCACGAGGCAGCCAGCCCATCATGTCCCCTGAGCCCAGACCCTCAGAGCTGTCTCAGGGAACCCACTCCCTGTCTGATTCACCACTGTTGAATCAAATGAACTTTAAAGGCATACTTAATGAGTCATGTGTTTCATTTTACCTGCTCCCATCTTAAACTGAATTAAAAATGTATCTTCGTGAAAGTGCTTCCGTATCAGAAGGCAGTGAATATTGATTCTCACTTAATCTCTGGTTGGGAGAAAGGCAAGCAGCAAAGAGTCAGCTACCTTCTCATCTGGCGCTTGCCTTGACTGAGCTTAAAATCTATCAAGTGACATGAGTAATCTGAGTGCAAGTCACGTCAGTAAAGATCTCTCCAAACTGTGAGCTTGTGAATTCCTAGGACAGGTGTCTCACAAAGACTGTAGACCCACCTTCCCTGAATGAAAATATCCAAGCACCTGGAACACTCTATGTGGACATAGAGTCCGGGCATTTGAGAGCAGGAGGGCCCGATCCTCCCAAGATGCTGTTTTAAACACGACCTTGCAGGGTTTCTCATCAAAAGCCCACCTGGGTCCCTCCGAGCCCAGCCTCGTGGTAGAGGTGCAGCATGGCCTTCCAGCTCCGAGAGGCATGGAGTCACCATGTGTTTCTGTTTTCTCTTTTTCTGTCTTGCAGAGATCGAGCAGGGCAGTTGTGGAGATCCTGGCATACCTGCCTACGGCCGGAGGGAAGGCTCCTGGTTTCGCCACGGTGATACACTCCAGTTTGAGTGCCAGCCGGCCTTTGAGCTGGTGGGGCAGAAGGCAATCACGTGCCAAAAGAATAACCAGTGGTCGGCTAAGAAGCCAGGCTGCGTGTGTAAGTGAGCGGGGAGGGGGCCGCTTCGGGGTCTCCACCGAGAGGCCAGGGGCCCATTTCCTAGCTAATCCGGACCCCATCCTTGGGAACCTCGTAGGTCGTAACCGTAGCTTCATTCTGGTTGGTTTCTTCTTCTCAAAACGTTGCTGTCTGAGTCCTCATTTCTGGAGGTGATGTGGATTGTAGCACTGAGAATGATCGCTCTTGACATTTGGGGGCCCTTTTCAACGCCGTCTTACTCTCCCTGGTGACCCTTGAGAGCAACGTCAGACCCCGACATTTCCTCCTCACGTTTCTTGCTGTCATTGACGCCATATAGTCGAGCCAGGGCAGAAGGTGCTGGCGATTTCGTAAGACTGTATGTAGACTCTGTGCCAGCCTTGGGGTACCACGAGACACCATGGCCTTGCGGGGATATATACAAAGTTTCATCAGATTGCTTCCTCTTGCATTGGATTTAGGGAGGGATGGGGATCAAGCTATCTTTGAATTATTGATCTTTCAGAGAAAGGGTTGGAGTTGAGTGCTCTGTTCTCCGGAGATAACAAAGAATCCTTTCTTCCTTTCTCTGGGATGGTCTGACCTCACTTTCCGGCGCAAAGAATACTTTAAGTCCTGGCTCCCGGGGAAATTGGCAAGTGTAAGGGGACTGTGTATAGAGGAGCAGGCTTGATCTTTGTTGAGAAATCAAAGGTTCTACCTCTCGGGGCTGTCACCTCTTCTTCTCCCAGCCCTTGCCACTGCCCCTCTCCATCTCTTACCATCTGCTTCCCTCGGGGAAGGGCAGACAGACTGACCCTCTGATCTTTCTTGCCATCTCAGTGGGCTTCTCAGGGCCTTGGATTGCTGCCTCATAGAGAGTGGTTGCCCCTTGGGGCCGGGGAGAGGAATGACATGGGAGACTATAAGGGAGTATCTGTGATGACAGAGAGTTTGGCATGTGAGCTGGTGAGTTGGGTCATACCACGGTGATTCTACTTTTCAAACAAAAAAATCACTTTGTGTAGTTGACAAAGCGTTTTTGATGACTTGTGAGCTTATGTAAACATTCTTGCAGAGGTTTAAAAATCAAATCATTCTTAGATACACATTAAGCAAATCACCCTTATTGAAAAAACTAAAATTGCATGAAATTGGCTGCCCATCTCTGGCCCAGTGTGGTTAGATATGTGTACCCTGAAAGCCAAGGGGACCAGAGGGGCAGGGAAGGTTAGCAGGGGGCAGCTCCAGGCAGGCAGGAACAAAGGGCCTGACAGTCTAGAAACGAGCCCAGGGCAGAGTGGGTGGGTGGAATGGAGCTCCACAGGGTGGGTCGGAGGCAGGACCTCAGAAGGCAAAGGTCCAGACTGTGGGAGTCTCAGGTAGTGTGGGTGTTCCATCTCTGAAATCCATCTAGGTGAGACAAGGCAGGGAGAACTGGAAAGGATCAGGTCTCTGGGGAAGAGAGCTGGCAGGAGTGAAGTGTGTAGCAGAGCCAGCCAGCCACTTGGAACCAGGATAAAGTTCCCTGTCCCACAAGCTGAGAGATGCGGGGAGCAGAATGCTACTGGTTGCGGGGGGTGGGGGGGTGTCTGTCACTCAAGCCCTCCAGGAATTTACTTGACCCTTTGGCTCTTAGAAGTAGTTTCAGGAAATCTTTCCAGAACCTTCTGTAAGTGCTGCTCATCAGGCCCCTCTTTTCCAGGAGGAAAGCTGACAGGATGCTGGGTACTGCATACAATCACCTGAGAAGAGATGAGGGCAGAGCAGTCCTGGAAGATATGGGGAGGTGCTCTCTGTGGTTTAAAATTAGGAAGAGGAGCCCCAGGCTTACTAATGAGAACTGTGAAGCAGGCACTCTGTGGGGCTACGATGGCATTTCTTCTTCTGGATGATTTTGGGAGATGGGGGATGGTATCCCCAAGGTACTCCCATTACTCGGGCTTTTCTGGTCATTTGGGTATAAGAGACACAGCTTGAGTCTCAGGGGTGCTGGCTTCAGTGGAGGAGGCCAGGGAGAGCCAGCTGGCCCCAGGCCTTTGCACCACAAGCAAGGTCACGAGTGAGTGCCATCTATCCGCTCTCTACTGAGTAGCCAGACCCTAAGCTGATGCATCCCTAGGTCCTGGGCTTTGCCCTCAGGTGGTGAAAGATGGTACTAAGAAAATCCGGGTGCTCTGAGAGAACTTTGGATTCAACATCTGGAGACCTGTGTCTTAGTCCCGGCTCAGTTTTGTGACTATGGCCAGGGCAACTTCTCTCTGGAGTTTGGTTTACTAATCTATCCGATGGGGTGGCACTCCCCAAACTCTAAGCCTCTATGATCGTATGTATAGAAAAAGACAACTATGACATGGACAGTCCTCACATTTTCCATCGTGAATACTTGGAAACCACTCTCTAAACTGGGTCATTTACAGAGCAGCTCATGCTTCAAGGGGTAAAGTTAAAATTTGGCATTCTGCTTCGGATCCTAGATCAAATATATCATAGTGTGTGATCTGCAGAAAAGGGACAATATCTGTAAGCATTTATAAAAATATAAAATAGTACAGTCAGCCTCTGTGTTTTATAATGTGGTCATAAATGTACATAGAAAAGCACCTCTAGCAAACGTTAGCTAGAGGTGCTTTTAACACAAAATTTTAACACACATTGGTCACAATAAATATTAACACAATCTTTAGCAAACAGTACTGTTCTTTCCTTCTGAGGGTTTAGAAGAGGATTGGGGAGATGTTTTGATGGCTCAAATTTCTTTGAACAGTTGTCCAAAAAGTGCACAGCAGTCCATCGTTCTTCTCTTGAAACATTTTCTTCAAAACAGTTCCTTACTCGGGAATTGCCTGTCAAGACTACACAAGTACACTGTTGCCTTCATGTTCCAAAACATTTTCTGTAGCAAGCAGGGGCTTCAGAATCATTTCGTTGGCTTTTGATCTGCCCTCACAGCAGTAGATGCTCAATAGATGGTCTTTTTTTCACTGGGTTTTAAAGAAGATGATGTTTCTCGCAGTGAAAAGCATTTTGAAAGAAAAGATGGATCCCGCTTCTCTCCTCTTACTCTCTCTTCTTCCTTGGCTAATTCACATCTCCAGGGATCACTGCTCCAAATCAGGTGGCACCAGTGCCACTTTCCATCCATTCAACAGTATTTACTGTGTGTCTACCCCGTGCCAAGCGCCAGGCGTTGGAGTCAGAGCTCTTTGGGCTCTGCCTGGGAAACATGCTCAGCCTGGGGTCCTGGTGAGAAAGCTCCACACAGGTTACACATACTCTGCGCCTTCCTCACAGGAACATCGAGAGCCTGTCCACTTATTCCTCCCCAACAAGAGATACAAGGGAAGGAAGATACAAATAACTCTGATGGTGGTTTGCACAACACTTGATGCTTTGTTGACAGGCTAGCAGAATACTTCACACTTCCTAAGGAAGCCAGGAAACCAATTATCAGTCCATTAACAGCCACTTGCAGAAGAAGTTTCAAAACAGCCCTCACCAGAGAAACGCCAGGACTGCACAAATGCCAGCTTCCCTTCGCCATTTTGTAAACCACCACGAGAAGGTGTGAATCCTAATTGCTCAGTTCCTAATGCTTATGGCGTAGATGGGAAATGGGAATATACTGAGATGTATACAGTGCTAGTTACAAATCAGCAGCCGAACCTTGAGAGACCAAGGGAGGGAGAAGTGGGTCCTCTGGGGCTCAAAGAAAATGTCACAGATGATACAGGGCTGGAGCTGGGCCTTGAAGGGTTGGGAGGTAAAGGAGGGTGCTCCACGCAGGGATGCACACACACACACACACACACACACACACACACACACACACACACACACACACACACACAGGTTGCTGGACAGAGAAATGGATTGAATCCTAGGGTCATCGGGATCCTCAGCCTCAGCACTACTGACATTTGGGGCCAGATGATTCTTTTTTGTCGGGGGTAGCCCTGTGCATTGCAGGATGTTTTAGCGGCAGCCTTGTTCTCTACCCGCTAGAAGCCAGTAGCACACCCCCACCTCCTGCTGCCATCTGTGACAGCCAAAAGTGTCTCCAGACATTGCCATACATCCTCCGGAGGAAAAAGCCACCCAGAAGGGAGAACCACCAGTCTAGGATAAGCTAGTCTTGTGAAATTCTAAATACAATGAAATCTGTATATTTGCATTTTGTGTTAGATCATGATTAAAATCTATAGAATAGTGACAGTGAGGAAGCATGAAGTAAGGGAAGATGCCAGCATTTATTACATGTTTTATGTCATTGGGAAGATAGGCATCTTCCCTACAATGTTATGGAATATTTATTCTCTCAGTTTTACAGATGAAAACAAAGCTCAGGGAGACAAGGTACATAGGCTCAGAGGTTATAGGACCATTAAATGATGGGCTGGAGTTTAAACTATTAATTGACAGAGCAGGCTGCTACTCCATATCCTGTACTCTCTCTATTGCACCAGCCATCCGGAATCCAAGGGGTCATCTGCAGCAGGAGAAACAGGGAAGCCTTAGGACAACAAAATTCGTCCAGACTACAGAAACAAACTGTTGTCTGTGTTACCCCCATGAAGTAACAGAGATTGACAAGAGTGAAACAAATTCATCAAAGCTAGATCCATGACCCTTGTTGGGACTACGTCAGTATTTGCACACCAATATGCAATATACTGGTGTCAAAGGCATTTCCTCATCTTTACTTTTTCTCGTTCCTTCTACCCACATCCATTTATCCATCCATTTTGTTTTATTGAGCACCTGCTATGTACAGAGTCAGCTGCATAAGAGGGTATGGCTTTTCCCGGTAAAGTTCTAAACTGGAGGGCCTCTGGGGATGACGCTGCTCAGCTTGAAGGGGTGACCTCTTAGTGCCACGTCCTATATAATGCGCTGTTAACTCTTTCAATACGTATCTGGGGCTTAAGGGCCACTACTCAACACAGGCTTTTGGTATATTCTAGTATTTTTAAAGTTTAAATGAATAAGATACTCTTAATTCATTTCCTTAATCATTTTCAAATTTGGCCATTCCTTTTTTTTTATTATTCTTATGCATGTACACACATATTTCATATGTTTTTTGTTTGTTTGTTTGTTTTGCGGTACACGGGCCTCTCACTGCTGTGGCCTCTCCCGTTGCGGAGCACAGGCTCCGGACGCGCAGGCTCAGCGGCCATGGCTCACGGGCCCAGCCGCTCCGCGGCAAGTGGGATCTTCCCAGACCGGGGCAAGAACCCACGTCCCCTGCATCGGCAGGCGGACTCTCAACCACTGCGCCACCAGGGAAGCCCTCGTATGGTTTTAATCAAAGTGAACATACCGTCTCGCATTCTGTCTCTTCAAGTTCACATTATATTGCATATCTTGCCATGCTACTACATGTCTTTTGTAGTTATCATTCTCCATACCTATGGAGTATTCTGTCTAGTGAATGGACCATAATTTAGGCTACCAATTATGTTCAATTATTTTTATACAAGGCTATAATGAACATCCTCAAGTGTATAAGTGTATGGCCTTTTTTTTTCTTCTCTTGAATTATTTTCTTAAGATAAGTTTCCAGGAATGACGTTGTTGGTCCAGAGTAGGAACATTTAAAAATAGCTCTTGATGTATACTCCTATGTTTCTCCCCAAAAATGTTGTGCCAGGTCATAATGTCAACAGCAGAAGCTTTAAGGTTAAAAATAAGATTCATATAATACATGTCCTTCCCATCCAGAAATATGGCGTAGATTTCTCTTGTGTTCATCTACTTCCCCTTTTCTAAATATAACGACTTTGTGGTTTCCTTCATATAGGTCACATATATCTCTTGTGACCTCTACCAGCATCGCCAAACCTCAAGTACTTGTGTGGCCTTTTAAAAATTGCTAATTTAATAGGTATAAATTGAATACATCCGTCCAGCACACCCTTGTCAACTTCCACAAAGTGCCAAATGTTATGATAAGTGCTGTGAATGTAGAGACGAATTGAGCACAGCCCTTGACTTCAAAGAGCTCGCTCTAACATGAAGATAGACATAATTATGTAAATTAAAGTGGGCTCTTGTGATTCAAAATTTAGCTTTTCAACTAGAAAGCATTGGTGAATCAGATGCATTTAGAACCTGCCCCATGAAGATTCACTCTTTTATTTAACACATATTCACTGGGGGCCAGCGATGGGGCAGGCATCGTAGTGGGTGTGGAACAGGGAAACAACAGCCCCTCTGAGAGCATAGACTTAGGTCATCGCTATTAGAATAGTTGGGACTCAGAGAGGGGAGGACAGATTTGAAGCCCTGCTGGGAAGGGAGCTACCCTACTGGCATTACAGGGTTCTGAGAAAAGCCAGGGGGTCCGGACCTCTGCAAAAGGAGGATGTTCATTGGATACATTGACACACACACACACACGCGTGCACACACACATGCACAGTCTGCATACTTGATTTGCAGGGCTTGGCTGTTGCCGACCGGGGGTGAGTGAAAGAAGAGAGGTGGGGTCCATGGGAGTAGGGTCTGGAGAGACTGGTTGGTACCCATGGCTGGAAACGTGCCCCTGTTGGAACAAGAGGTATGAAAGTGGTGTCTGGATTTCCATTACAGGACCCTGGACAGAGACTCCAGTCCTGGCCTTTCTCCAGCTGGCCTGGGTCCAGTCCTGCCCAGCAAGGACATGCGGCATTTGCTATTTGTAACCCCCGTGTAACAATTGTCTGTCCTGACGTGTGGCTACGAGAGTATCATGTTGGTATTTTCCTTTCCAATTTGAAGGATCTTTCTCTTTGATACACATATCTTCCCAATCTCTAGCTTTCTTTTTTCTTTCTTTTTGTTTTGCTATTTTACATTGTACAGTTCTTTCACATTTTTATATAGACAAATCTCTGGATATTTGTGATTTCTTTTCAAAGCTAACAAAGTTATCATTCTGCCACAGATCTAAGAAACAGCTTGTTGTATTTTTAGTTATTTGTCAGTAACTTGATTTTTTTTAAAAAAATATAATTTGTTATTCCATCTGGAGTTTATTTAGATGCATGCATGACATTGTCCAAACTATTACACAGTTTTCCAACACGATTTATAAAGTAATTCATTTCCCTTTTGACTTGAGGGTAATGAATTGTTCTCTCACATTCTGAATCCTCAAATGTAGTTCTCTATTTCTTGACTCATCACTTTGTTCTGCTGCTTATTTCTATCTTAGCACTGGTGTTGAATAATTTTAATTGTTGTTTTATAATATGTTCTAATATCTGGCAGAACTGGAAACTACTCCTTCCTCCCTTAATTATTTTCTCTTTCGGAATATTCATTGTTATTCTCATCTGTTTGCTGTTTTCAAGATTAATTTTAGAATCATTTTGTCATAGTAAAAAAAATCCGATTGGGATTTTGTATGTGTGCTCCTATTAAACTATAAATTAACTTGAGGAAAATAGGCATTTTTATACCACACAGCCTTCCCATCCAGAAACATGGTGTGTCACTCTCTTTGTTCATCTACTTTCATTTTTCTAAATATAACGGCTTTGTGGTTTTCTTCACATAGGTCACATACGTCGCTTGCTAGCTGTATTTTTAAACAGGCAGGTGCTTTCTCACTCCCCTCCCACTCCGACCGCGTTGCCCTGTGCACACATGAAGCATGTCCCGTTTTCCCTCCTCTCTGTGGCTGAATCCTGGCGTTCCCCCTAAATATATAATCCCAGATTTTCCAGGACAAGTGCAATTTCAAGCATCCTTTCCTTTGTCCCAGAAAATATGATCACAATAGCTAGAGTCCTTGGAAATTGCCTCTTTCAAATGTTCAGAGCCAGAACTGGGATCAGTTCAGGTATGAAGACGTCAGCCTTGGTGTGAGGGATAATATTCCTGGGAACTGCTTGTGATTGGGGCAGGGGCTGTGATCGCAAGGGTGGTGTGAACTTCCTCCGCTGATGTAACGTTCTCCTCATTTCTCTGGGCTGCCTTAAAGGTCCTGTGAACACACACGTGGCCCCGGGAGAGAAGCGGGGAAGGTGGGGATTGCTTTGGTCCAAGTTTGTCAATTTCAGGTCCATTCCTGGAAATTGAAAACCAGCGTGTGTAGTTCTGGGCCCCCTTCCTCTGTTACCCAGGCTGCCAGCACCTGGACACTGAAGACGTGTGGTCTCGCGGTGCTAGTGATGAGCAGAGCTGGGGGTGCCTGCTCTGTAGAAGGATCCCAGTAATCCAAAGGGGTCAGTTCCTTGAGCAGAAAGTCCCGATGATGGCAAGAGCTGAGAAGCATCTTTATCTGCTCCTGCAGTGGGGAATGGGCACTGCAGTCATGGCTGAGAAGCCTACCAGGACCACAGGGGCGGCCTGGGAAAGGTAACCCAGAGTCAAGGGAGGCCGAGGCTCGGAGAACTAACCCTGAATGAAGGGATGGCTCACAAAGAGGGCTGCCAGCACTTCCGATCAGAATATCCAAGGAAGTAGAGTCAACACTTGTCCTGCCAGGCCAGTGTGGGTCATACATCGCTTGTTACCCTTATTCTTAAATAGGCAGATACTTGATGGGTGAAGGTGGCTTCTGGGTTGAATCAGGTGCTCACCCAGGGGAACAGGGTCTACCTGTGCAGGATATCCCAGCCCCAGCAAGAGGCTGCAGTTTCATTAAGAGCTTTACTCACAGCAGGGACTGGAGAGGAAACCAAGAACCAGAACAGAAGCCCAGTCCCTGAACTGGGGCACACATGGTGGGGCAGGGGTGGCAGGTGGGGAGGGTCCTGAAACTCTGTGGGCCTGCAGGTGTGCTGGGTTCCTCACAAGCCCACCAAATGCTGACTGTATGAAACCAGACTCACATCTCAGCCCACTGGTTTGAGGGGACAGGACTTCCCCATGACTGTCAGGCGTGGCTGGGCTGGGCTGAGGATCTGGCTGTAAGAAGTGAGTCTGTGGAATAAAAGGGTTCAGTGTACCTGGGTAGGGTCTCATCAGGCAAAGACTGGATGTGAAGGGATGGCTCACAAAGGAGGGTACCAGCACATCCAAGGAAGCAGAGTCAACGCTTTTCCTACCACGCCAGTGTGGGTCACAAACAGCACTTGTTACCTTTATTTTTTAATTGATACATTATGGGGGAAGGAGGTATCTTTGATGGCCCTGCCCAATACAAAATAGACCCAACCCAGCTAATCGTGAGACTCACTCATAGGCTTTTTAAAATACAGAATCCTGGTCTCATCCCCAGAAATTCTGATTCAGCAGGTCTGGGATGGGGCCCAGGAATGATAGTTCTAAAGCCTTCCTAAGTGATCTAGATCAGATTAGTGAACCCCACTAATAGGGAATACCTACTGTGTGCCCGTTGCTTGCAGGGCTGTTTAGGATCATTCCTGAGGGGCTTGGTCCCCTGACAAGATGGCAGCCTCTTGAGGCATGGGGCTAGGATGTACGTGGTCATATGTTGTGGTCATATGTTGTTGCTATGACGCTGGCCAGGCTGAGGCTGCCATAACTCGGGTGGTCACGATGGTGGTGGCCTTCTGGGGTCCAAGGAATATTGACCTCAGTATTGATATCCTAGTGAGGCATGGGATGAAAAGTTCAGTACTGTGACATTACAACTCGATGTTGCGATTACCTGCCTTTCATTTCTCTGAATGCAGCAAAATGGGGAGGGGAGGGGCTGCTATACACCCGACAGTCGGAGAAGGGAACTGGGAAAGGGATGGGCATAATTCTAACAAAGTTCTTGTCCACCAAGAGCTCATGGTCTAGTGAGTGTGACAAGCACATACTTTTATTATAAAGCAATCTTTGAATTACTGCAATTTATAGATGTGGCCGCAAAGTGCTACCAATAGGTAAGGAAGAAAAATTTATTCCAGTTGGAAGATTCTCACAAGATTTCTTGGAGGATCATGGGCAAAATTTCAGCCCAGTCCAACCCAGGGATATATCCAGAGCCAAACTGCAAAAAGAGTCTGAAGGCCATATTCCTACAGCTAAGAGTCCTGGTCCAAGGTATCTGGGGACCACAGCCACCTGGGTGGACTGGGGGCTGGAAAAACTGACCAAGCTTTAGGGGTCTTATCCTGGACTGTGACCTCTGCTTGAGGGCCAGGGCCAGTGGGGAATGGGTATACCTACCATTCTCACTTTAGCTTTCAGCTTTGGAATCAGAGCAAACAGGTTCTTTTCCCTTTATAAAATTTTCAAAATTATGTGTATGCCAAGTTCATTCCCCATGCAGCAGCACAGACCGTGCCTTCTCCATGGTGCTGTGCGATGTCTGCTAAGAGAGCTATGGGGGAGACACAGCCTCTCTAGTCAGGGTCTGTTTTCACAGCTGCTGGCTCAGGGGCTAGGGCTCAAAGCTCTCTCAGTAGCCTCCCCCATCCTGTGAGCCTCTGGATGAACCTGTCATCTCACGTGGCCAGAAGTACATCCCCAGCAGTGCTGGGTGTTGTGGGTGTCCTCAAGCTCTGTGGTTCCCGGGGAAGGCACTGCTCGCCTTTTCTAGGGGTTGGCTTTCAAGGAGAGCCTTGGGCTACCTCTCTTGGGAGAACAAAGACCCTTCCTCCAGTCCTATGTACAAAGGCAATCTGGGGGTCTCAGGAGATGTGCTGAGTGCAGGACTGCTCCCCTTGGCTACCTGGTTAACTCCCATCTTGCTCAGGGAGTCAGGTCAAGCTCCTGGTCTTGAAGGTAGCTCTCTCGGGCTAACTGTAAACTCCCCTGGATCATCGTGGATTCCCCTGGAAGGAAATCCAAACATACTCCCTTACGATCCAGGGGAACAGCCACTAAGTGTTCTTGTCCAGTCTGCAGTGGCTGGTGGTCTGCGGTTATAACTGGGCTTAGGGTGGTCAGGACCATGGATAGCACTAGAATGCCTGAGCGAAGATGCTCTGCTGAGACAGCCTCAGAGGAGACGGTGGGGCTCTCCGAGGGGTCCCAGAAGCACCTTCTGAGCTTTGGGGAATGTAGTCTACACCCTTTCTTGAATTCCCCTGGCTAATAGGAAGTCTTGGGTTCTTGGGCTACATCATGTCCGCATACTTTTCTCGCCAGCTAATACCTGTGTCTGGCTGATGAAGTTAATTAAGAACAGTTGAAGCTAACCCCAGCAGAGGGCGCAGAGGCCCGCTGAGGTCTGCCCTGTGGCGAGGAGAGTCCCCACGAGTATCACTCAGAGATGCTGGGGGCTGGGCCCAGGCAGCTGTAGGACCTCACAGCAATGAGAAGCGCTTTTGAGAAGCCTTTGCTTGGCACATGGAAAGACCGGTCATCAGGGTACCCATTACTCACCCCACAGGGCACAGCTCCTCAGAATCCCAGACAGAACTCAAGTCTGACAGAATAGCCAGCACTCAAGTGTCAAGCTGTTCAGCTCCAGGCACCTCCGTGCAGCTGACAGAATACATCTCCTTTCCTAAGTCGCTCTTCCCAGAGAAGGTGGCACACGGAGTCTTAGCAGCCAAGCATTCATTCCCACAAAGGAGAAGTTTTGTCAGAATCTTCTGGGTTTGGAGTTATCTGCTCGTCCACTGAGAAGAGGTACTGAGGACCAGAGTGCAAACCTTTCGATCTGGAGTCTTGCTTGGTTGAGGAATGGGCTATGCTGGGGAGGGGTGAGGAGACCCCGCTCTGGCTGCCTCCTCAGGCTGTTTGAGACTTGGAGACATGCCGAGCAGAGGCCTGTGTGGAGACGTGGCCTCCAGCAGCAGCACTGAGACATGCCTCTCATTGCAAATTCAACAGAGATTGAATGTATAACGCCCGCGTGCCCAGGCACGGGGCTACACCCCATGCCTTCAGAAGCTTCAGCACAATGAATCGTCACAACAAAGGTGTGATTTAGAAGTTGTCAATCTAATTTTTCTGCATGTGGAAGTAGAAAGCAAGGTACAGGATGCTTCCCACCCCCTCCCCGCTCAAAACAACAATTTTCCAGGATTCACATTTGCTCCAACTTTGGGGTGGTGGCTTGGTTTGGCTACATATACTTTCCGAAGAATTCATAGCCTGTTTTCAGGGTAAAAGCTGAGCCCCGGGAGTGTGGACTCGGTTCCTTCCCAGGAGTGGAGAGCAGGGATTTTTCTTCATGCTTTGTTCCATAAGGGACCAAAACTGTCCTTCGAGCTGGTGGCAGGAGATCCTCAGCCAAGACCTAAGGAGTACATAAGACCCCAGCTCAGATCCTGGCCTGGGCAGGGGCCTCTGAGCACATCTGAAGAGGGTCTAAAGCCTAGGGTAGGTGCCAGGAGTGGTTTGGGTGGGCATTATTCCAGAGGTGTGGCAAAAGTCAATCACGACCACAGGGTAATTCCAGTGGGTAATTCCCCGAGGTTGGCCTTTGCTGATAAGCAGTCAGTTTATACCAAGAACTTAGCAAGCCTCTAAGGAGGTACAGGGATCAGGGTCCAATCGCAGGAGACAAGAATTTACCAATTGTTAGGCCCCTCCCAGTGAGCTTTGATTTAAGATTCCATTCCAGAAGGGGATTGGATTGTGAATGAGGAACTTGAGGCAGAAGCTACTTTCTCGGGATAAAGGATACTTTTGTGGAAGGGAAATAAAAAGACCACATGTGGAGTGACCATATATCCATACTTGCTTGGGACTCTCCCTGTTTACATCTTTTGTCCTACGATAATTATTAGTGGTACCATCTTTCATTCTCAAAAGTGTCCCAATTTAGGCATTATATTATGTGGCCTCCCCAACCATGACCCAACAGATGTTATGCCAAGAAAGGCATTGAGCTACAGTTAAGTGCTTTGGATGCTGAGGGTAATCTCTGAGCCAAAGATCTAAGAGGTGCTGTAATGGACCCCTTCCTCCCTCTCCCCTCATCCCATGCCCCTCTCCACTTGCTTACTTTTTCCAGACACACCGGCCCTTTTTCAGACCTTCAGATATGCTAAACTCTCCTACCTCAATGCCTTAGACTTGAGGTTCACTATGTTGGAATGTTCCTCAGGAGGCTGGATCCTTCTCATCACCCCTAAAGCTGTCACTTCCCAGAGAGGCCTTCTCTAACTACCCTATCCAAAACAGCTATCCTTCACTTTCTGATTTCTCCATATCCCATTTCATAAATATATTAGTCAACTTTTGCTGTTGATGCTGTGGCATCAACAGTGCAAAAATCTCAATGAATTGCAACAACAAATATTTATTTCTTACTTGTATCGCATGAGGGCTGTAGGTGAGGGATAGAAGGGAGGCTGTCTGCAGGGCTCAGGGGAGCTCTACATAGCCTCTTATTCTAGATGTTCCTGCTTGGACATGCCTGTGCCGTGTCCACTCACCTTCCATGGGGTAAAGCAAGTCACAAGGCCAAGCGCAAAGTCAGTAGGGTGGTCAGGAGGGCTCTGCCTAAAAGGAAGCAAGGCAAGAGCAGGGTGGGAAGGAATGGTTGTGAATAAATAATACACTCTAGCACAATAAGCTATGCTTATGTTATTTGTTGATTGTCTGGTGCCCTCCTAGACTGTAAATTTCCTGAGTGCAAAACAATATATGTCTTGTTCACTATTGTATCTATGGCACCAATCAGATAACAAATTTTTAGTAAGTATTGGTTTTCTATTTTTGTTATAGTTATTACTAATCATATTAGTGTTGGAGTTATTAGGTAGACAAAGCCAACATGGTAGGGATAGGAGAGCCTCTGGTTTGGAAGATACTTTGGCAACCCAGAGCCTACTAATGCAGGATTTCATTCTTCAGCTCTCAGGCTGGTGGGGTTATAGCCAAGGGTGGCTTGGGTACTGCCTTAGTCCACTCGGGCTGCTATAATAAAATGCCACGGACTGGGTAGCTTATAAACCACAGAAATGTATTACAGTTCTGGAGGCTAGAAGTCTGAGTTCAGGGTGCCAGCTTTGTTGGTAAAGGTCCTTTTCCAGGTCTCAGTCTTCTTGTATCCTCACATGGCAGGAGGGGAGCAGATCTCTCTGGAGCCTCTTTTATAAAGCACTGATCCCATTCATGAGGGCTCCACCCTCATTATTTAAGTAGCTCCCAAAGGCCCCACTACTAATACCATCACCTTTGGGCATTAGGATTTCAGCATATGAATTTGGGGGAACACAAACATTCAGACATTCAGGCAGAGTGGGATGAGCCTGGTGTACAGACTCGATGGCTGCAGCTAGGAAGGATAAATGGAGGGGGGGACACACAGCACTCTATGGAAATGATGCATAACAGAGTTTTCCAGCTGGAAAGGAGAGAACATTCTAGAAAGAGGAAATAGCCAGAGCAAGACCTGGCGTTAGCCTTGCACATTTGCAGAGCTGCAGTAATCTAATATAGCTGGAATGTCAGGGAGAGTTGGGGGGAGGGGAAATAAAGATAAGAGCTTGGCAAGGGCCCTTGGTCTTTGAGGGTCTTTTTGTGCCCTTTTGAGAAGTTTAGGCTTTATCTTCTCTGCAACAGGGGGTCTTTATTTAAAGAGTTCCAAGTAAAGATGAAATATCATGAGAATTTGTGATTTACAAAATTCATTCTGGAGCCAATAGGTAGGATGGATTCAAAAGGAATGAGATCTAAAGACAGAAAACCAGATAGGCTATTGCAGTAGGAAGAGGGCCTTCACTTAACAGGCTGTGATGGGGCTGTGACAAGTACAAGAGACACTGAAGAGATAGAATCAGCAGAAGTTAGTTACAGACTGGATTCGGGAGCAAGGGAAAAGAAGTTGATATATTTTGCTTAGGCAACTGGGTATTGTCATTCATGGAGTTAAGGAATAAAGGAGGCTTAGGAAAAGAGATAAAGAGATCAATTTTGGACATGCATTCAGGGTGCTGGTGGGATCTCCAGTAGAGAATGTACATCAGACAGTTACATACCAAGTCTGAATGTGTGGGAAGGTCTGAGCTACCAGTCTCATTTAGGAGGCAAGGGCATAAGGAAGAGTGGTGGGGAGCAGGAAGGGGCGAAGGGAAAAACCCATAACTGGGTGATGGCAGAGCTGAATCATTCCCTGATGCCAGGGAATGTTCCAGATGCAAGATCCTAGGAGAACCAGTTTTGGGAAAAAAAGACTAGGGTTCAGTTTTGGCCATATTTCATTTAATTTGCTCTGATAAAATCCAGACTCCTCCTGAGTCTAAAGGATCTTTTCCATCCTGTCCTACTCATGTCATGTTCCTAGCTCCATGTTTCACCTTGCTCCTGCTCTAATGGCTTCCCTTCTGTCCCTCACATACACCAAGCTCGCTCCCACCCCAGGGCCTTTGCACATGCAGTTCCCTCCACCTGGAGTGATCTTCCCTTAGGACAGCTGGCCACATCTCAGAAGACGCCTCCTCAGATGGGCCATCACTGACCACCTTATTGAAAGCAAGCACCACCCCCCATTCACTCTTTTCCCTTCACTCTGTCTTATGTTCTTTGCCACCTACTAGAATGTAAACTTCTTGCCAGCTGAGGACTTGCTGATCTGTCTGGTTGGTTGCCTCCCATATCTAGATGTCTCCAGCTAGGTGGAGACATTCCGAGGCCATGCAAAGGGGCCTGCACAGGAGACAGAAAGAAAGCATTTCAGGAATGGGGGAGGGCTCAGCTCTGTCGAATGCCCTGCTCACCTAATTCAGGGGGCCTGCGCTTTTGTCTGCCTGCGAGGTGGGGACGGAACAAAACAAAGAAACACAAAAACTTGACACAATTCATGGCTTTTCAGTCAAATTACATCAAATATGAATTCAAGAGGACATGTTCCTTGCTCAGGAAATATATGTGGACAGCATCATCCGTTTATGCCTGATGCTCCTTTTGGAATGTGTATGAGTTTCTAGAAGGCATCCTCAGTTCTCCTCAAAGAGAACCTAGCATTAACTTAATCTTGTTTATGATAAGGATGAGCCCGGCTGGGTGACCAGTTTCAGCCTCATGCTTGTGACTTTGAAAACCTCGCCCAGCTTCCTCAGGCTCAAGGAAGTTAAATAACTCACCAGCTCCAGTGCCAGACATGTTGAAAAACCTCTGATGAAAACTACGGTACTCTGAGCTTCTGAGCCAGAAAGAGGTGAAAGGAGTTCATTAGTGGCTTTGTAAAGCCTCTGGCTCCAGCTCAGTTCTAGCATTTATCAGCAGAGCTACCTCAGTTTACTGAGAGAGATGCACAGTGAAGCAAGAACAATCTGATTGGGCCTCCCCTGCTTGGGTGAGCACTTCTGGAGAAAATCGCCCAACCAGGCAAATTGGTGCTGCTACAAATTCAAGGTCACCAGTCTCAATCAAGCCTGCCACAGTGCCCAGCATCCATCTGTGTTTCTTAAGTCAGTCTGTTCTCCTCTTCCCCGTGGAAGCTATGCCAAGCATTCTCCACTCCCCACCCCCATCCTGGGAACAGCACCCCTCCTCACCTTACCCTGGAGAATGACCTTGTCTCCCACCTGGCAGACGACATCCTCAACTTGCAAATTCCAAAGACACCAAAAGCCTGCAGATCATCACCATCCCCATCCTTCTTCTCACCTTCCCACCTTTAGTACCAGAGATGCTCACTCCTCTCTCCCATCCAAAACCAGTCCCCCTGTAGCTTATGCATCCCATTTTGGCTTTAGATCAGGTACCTTCAAACACCTTTAAACTAACAGTAAGAAATGCAGTGCAGCACACTCTCACACATGATTGAAACAGATTCACAAACAGTACTTACCTTTATCCCTATAATGCACTCAGTTATTTCCCATTCTCTTCCTTTTGTTTTTGTTTTTTTCTTCTTTTATTTTAGCATGCAGCCCATGACCCACCACATTGCTTTCACGAAGAGTCACTGCTTCAAAAATTTCCGTATAGATTCCCCCTCGCCTCCCACCTTCTCAGGAATCTATGCCTTGTGTAATTCATCCTCTTTCTTCTGTCTCAGCCTCTCCCTTCTGCCACATCCCATCACCATTTAAATTTCCCCAGGTCCCTCTTCTCTTGAAAGTAAAACTCTTTCTTCACACCTCCCACATCCTGCCTGTTCTTGAATACTCTCCTTTGCATCCAGACTCCTTTGACAGGATGTCTTTCCTTGCTGTGACCACTCCTCACTTCCCAGTCCCTTCTCACCCCATCCGTTCTGACCTCTGTGTCCACCACACCTGGAAACTGCTCTCACTGAGATCACCAATGAGCCTCCTGTTGCTAAAATCCAATGGCTTTTACCCAGATGCTCCACTCTATTTCCAGACAGATAGCCCTTCCCTCCTTCTGGAAACCACTCTCTTGTTTTTCCTCCTACCTTCATCTGCTTTGCCTCCATCTACCCTGCCAGCTTCTCTCCATCCTCTTGCAAAGTTCCATGCTGTCTGTTTTTTCTTTGCCAACTTGATAGCCCTATTGTTTGAGGTTTTTGTTGTCTTATAATATTGTACATTTCCCCAATCTTTATTGACCAACTTTATTCACTTGTTAGTTGCCTCTTAATTACCTTAGCCCATACTTCTATTTTGAGTGTTTATCTTTTTGTGGAATTGTAGTTCTTCATATGTTAAACATAGTAAATATTTAATTGTAATATCTTGCAAATATTTCCTTTTAATTTGGTCCTCACTATTTACCTGTTATGGTGATATTTGAAATCCAAAAGTTTTTCATTTCTGTAACTTAAAATACTATTTCCTTTATGATTCTAACCTTAGTATAATGCTAAGTCCTTCCCCACCTCTGAGATTATACAAATATTCCTTATATTTTCTTCTAGTACTTCTATGGTATACTGAGTTAAATGTGGATCTAATTTCTCCATTCCAGATCCAAATGGTAGCCATTTGTCCAAACATCCCTTATTGATCAATCAACCTTTACCCTGCTAATTTAAAAGGCCCCCTTCATCATATACTACATTTTTGGATGTCTGTATCCTTTTCTGAACTTTCTTTTTTTGTTCCATTGATCTCTCCTTTGAAGTTGATACATTACAGATTTTATTATTGTAGCTTTATAATATATTTTAATATCTGAGTTGATAAGCCTCCCTGCCACTGGAGAAAATCAGTATTGTGGTTGAGAGCTTGGGCTTTGGAACCAGCTTGACTGGGTTCACATCCCAGCCCCATCACTTACATGCCTTGTGACTGTGGGCAGGTTACTTGAACACCCGGACTCAGCATCTGCATCTGTAAAATGGGGATAATAATAGTATCCACCTCAGAGGGCTGCTGTGAGGGTTGATGGGTTAACATATATGACGTCTTGCAATGCCAGCTAGCACCTCATATGCTGTTTTCCTTGTCTCTCTCAACAGATCGATCTTATAGTTGTTTTAAGCTCCAGAAAAAAAAAAAATCAGTGTGGGCCTTGCCTGGAATTACATTAAATTTTGCCTGGATTTACGTTAAATTTATACAATGATTTGAATATAATTGTTATCTTAACAATATGAACTCATCATCCAGAAAAAAAGTTTGTCTCTCATTTTTCAATGTTCTTTTCTGCCTATCAATAAAGTTTTGTTGATTTTATTATATAGGTCATGTTTGCTTATTGTTTTAGGGCTGAATTTGATTTGGTAGTACTTCACAAATAAGATTTTTTTACACTGTGGGTGTATTGATGTGTGAGTAGATGAGTGTGAACATGTGTATCATACATACTATCTTATGGGAATATTTGTATCAAGACTAATTAGATAGCACAGCTACTATAGCTTGCTTAAAATTTAAAAGCTCTGGCCCTAAAAATACCTATTCCCTAAATGTTTTCCACTCTCCTCAGGTTTTTCTCTTCACACAATTTTTGTAATTTAAAATTTCCTGGGAAATTCTCCATTTATGAATATTTCAATTTTACTAGTATGTTATACATACGATTCCTTTATAATTGGCTTATCTCCTTAATTTTATTATCCTGTCTCTGTGTATATATCTTCCGTCTTTACTTCTTGAGTAGACCAATGAGAAGTTTCTATTTTGCTGGTCTCTTCAGTTAACATTTTTCTGCTTTTATCTTTATTAAGTTTATTCTCCCTTTTCTCCTTAATTTTCTTTAGTTATTCTCTTTGTCACTTTCTTAGTTTAAATGCTCATTTCACTTATTTCTTTTTTATGTAATAATGAATAAGGCTATTAATTTTCCCTCAAATACATCTGTGGCCTAGTATCATCATCGTTATTATAAGTAGTCTGTACTGACAGCCTTTGTTTCCTCTTTGAACTCAAGAACTTATTTAGGAAAGGGTTTTATAACTTTCTGGGTGATTAGGGGTTTTCTTCATTATTTTATTATTTTTGTAACATCTTTATTGGAGTAAAATTGCTTTACAATGTTGTGTTAGTTTCTGTTGTATAACAAAGTGAATCAGCTGTATGTATACATATATCCCCATATCCCCTCCCTCTTACACCTCCCTCCCACCCTCCCTATCCCACCCCTCTAGGTGGTCACGAAGCCCCGAGCTGATCTCCCTGTGCTATGCAGCTGCTTCCCACTAGCTATCTATTTTACATTTGGTAGTGTATATATATCAATGCTCCTCTGTCACTTCGTCCCAGCTTGCCCTTCCCTGTCCCCGTGTCCTCAGGTACATTCTCTACATCTGCATCTTTATTCCTGTCCTGCCCCTACATTCATCAGAACCAATTTTTTTAGATTCCACATTTGTGTGTTAGCATACGGTATTTGTTTTCCTCTTTCCGACTTACTTAACTCTGTATGACAGACTCTAGGTCCATCCACCTCACTACAAATAACTCAATTTCATTGCTTTTTATGGCTGAGTAATATTCCATTGTATATATGTGCCACGTCTTCTTTATCCATTCATCTGTCGATGGACACTTAGGTTGCTTCCATGTCCTGGCCATTGTAAATAGAGCTGCAATGAACATTGTGGTACCTGCCTCTTTTTGAATTATGTTTTTCTCAGGGTATATGCGCAGTAGTAGGATTGCTGGGGCATATGGTAGTTCTATTTTTAGTTTTTTAAGGAACCTCCATACTGTTCTCCATAGTGATTGTATTAACTTACATTCCTACCAACAGTGCAAGAGGGTTCCCTTTCCTCCACACCCTCTCCAGCATTTGTTGTTTGTAGATTTTTTGATGATGGCCATTCTGACTGGTATGAGGTGATACCTCATTTTAGTTCTGATTTGCATTTCTCGAGTGATTAGTGATGTTGAGCATCCTTTCATGTGTTTGTTGGCAATCTGTATATCTTCTTTAGAGAAGTGTCTATCTGGTCTTCTGCCCATTTTTGGATTGGATTGTTTGTTATTTTGATACTGAGCTGCATGAACTGCTTGTATATTTTGGAGATTAATCCTTTGTCAGTTGCTTCATTTGCAAATATTTTCTCCCATTCTTAGGGTTGTCTTTTCGCCTTGTTTATGGTTTCCTTTGCTGTGCAAAAGCATTCAAGTTTCATTAGGTCTCATTTGTTTATTTTTGTTTTTATTTCCATTTCTCTAGGAGGTGGATCAAAAGGATCTTGCTGTGATTTATGTCACAGAGTGTTCTGCCTATGTTTTCCACTAAGAGTTTTATAGTATCTAACCTTACATTTAGGTCTTTAATCCATTTTGAGTTTATTTTTCTGTATAGTGTTAGCGAGTGTTCCTAATTTCATTCTTTTACATGTAGCTGTCCAGTTTTCCAGCACCACTTATTGGAGAGGCTATCTTTTCTCAACTGTATATTCTTGCCTCCTTTATCAAAAACAAGGTGACCATATGTGCATAGGTTTATCTCTGGGCTTTCTATCCTGTTCCATTGCTCTATATTTCTGTTTTTGTGCCACTACCATACTGTCTTGATTACTGTAGCTTTGTAGTATAGTCTGAAGTCTGGGAGCCTAATTCCTCCAGCTCCATTTTTCTTTCTCAAGATTGCTTTGGTTATTCGGGGTCTTTTGTGTTTCCATACAAATTGTGAAATTTTTTGTTCTAGTTCTGTGAAAAATGCCATTGGTAGTTTGATAGGAATTGCTTTGAATCTGTAGATTGCTTTGGGTAGTAGAGTCATTTTCACAATGTTGATTCTTCCAATCCAAGAACATGGTATATCTCTCCATCTGTTTGTATCATCTTTAATTTCTTTCATAAGTGTCTATAGTTTTCTGCATACAGGTCTTTCGTCTCCTTAGGTGGGTTTACTCCTGGGTATTTTATTCTTTTTGTTGCAATGGTAAATGGGAGTGTTTCCTTAATTTCTCTTTCAGATTTTTCATCATTAGTGTATAGGAATGCACGATATTTCTGTGCATTAATTTTGTATCCTGCTATTTACCAAAATCATTGATTAGCTCTAGTAGTTTTCTGGTAGCCTCTTTAGGATTCTCTATGTATAGTATCATGTCATCTGCAAACAGTGACAATTTTACTTCTTCTTTTCCAGTTTGGATTCCTTTTATTTCTTTTTCTTCTCTGATTGCTGTGGCTAAAACTTCCAAAACTATGTTGAATAAGAGTGGTGAGAGTGGGCAACCTTGTCTTGTTCCTGATCTTAGTGTAAATGGTTTCAGTTTTTCACCATTGAGAACGATGTTGGCTGTGGGTTTGTCATATATGGCCTTTATTATGTTGAGGTAAGTTCCCTCTATGCCTACTTTCTTGAGAGTTTTTATCATAAATGGGTGTCGAAAGCTTTTTCTTCATCTATTGAGATTATCATGTGGTTTTTCTTCTTCAGTGTGTTAATATGGTTTATCACATTGATTGATTTTCGTATAGTGAAGAATCCTTGCATTTCTGGGATAAACCCTGCTTGATCATGGTGTATGATCCATTTAATGTGCTGTTGGATTCTGTTTGCTAGTATTTTGTTGAGAATTTTTGCATATATGTTCATCAGTGAAATTGGTATGTAGTTTTCTTTTTTTGTGACATCTTTGTCTGGTTTTGGTATCAGGGTGATGGTGGCCTCGTAGAATGAGTTTGGAGTGTTCCTCTCTCTGCTATATTTTAGAAGAGCTTGAGAAGGATAGGTGTTAGCTCTTCTCTAAATGTTTGATAGAATTCATCTGTGAAGCCATCTGGTCCTGGGCGTTTGTGTGTTGGAAGATTTTTGATCACAGTTTCAATTTCAGTGCTTGTGATTTGTCTGTTTATATTTTCTATTTCTTCCTGGTTCAGTCTCAGAAGGTTGTGCTTTTCTAAGACTTTGTCCATTTCTTCCAGGTTGTCCATTTTATTGGCTTAGAGTTGCTTGTAGTAATCTCTCATGATCTTTTTTTTTTTTTTTTTTTTGCGGTACGCGGGCCTCTCACTGTTGTGGCCTCTCCCGTTGCGGAGCACAGGCTCTGGACGCGCAGGCTCAGCGGCCATGGCTCACAGGCCCAGCTGCTCCGCGGCATGTGGGATCTTCCCGGACCGGGGCACGAACCCGTGTCCCCTGCATCGGCAGGCGGACTCTCAACCACTGCGCCACCAGGGAAGCCCTCTCATGATCTTTTGTATTTCTGCAGTGCCAGTTGTTACTTCTCCATTTTCATTTCTAATTTTATGGATTTGAATCCTCTCCCTCTTTTTCTTGATGAGTCTGTCTAATGGTTTATCAATTTTTTTTGTCTTCTCAAAGAACTAGCTTTTAGTTCTTGATCTTTGCTATTGTTTCCTTCATTCCTTTTTCATTTATTTCTGATCTGATCTCTATGATTTCTTTTCTTCTGCCTACTTTGAGGTTTTTTTGTTCTTTCTCTAACAGCTTTAGGTGTAAGGTTAGGTTTATTTGAGATATTTCTTTTTTCTTAAGGTAGGATTGTATTGCTATAAACTTCCCTCTTGGAACTGCTTTTGCTGCATCCCATAGGTTTTAGATTGTCGTGTTTTCATTGTCATTTGTTTCTAGGTATTTTTTTATTGCCTCTTTGATTTCTTAAGTGATCTCTTTGTTATTTAGTAGTGTACTCTTTAGCCTCCATGTGTTTGTATTTCATACAGTTTTTTTCCTGTAATTGATATCTAGTCTCATAGCATGTGTTCAGAAAAGATACTTGCTACGATTTCAGTTTCCTTAGATTTACAAGGCTTGGTTTGTGACCCAAGATATGATCTATCCTGGAGAATGTTCCATGAGCACTTGAGAAAAAAGTGTATTCTGTTGTTTTTGGATGGAATGTCCTATAAATATGAGTTAAGTCCATCTTTTTTAGTGCATCATTTAAAGCTTGTGTTTCCTTACTTATTTTCATTTTGGTTGATCTGTCCATTGGTGAAAGTGGGGTGTTCAAGTCCCCTACTATGATTGTGTTACTATCGATTTCCCCTTTTATGGCTGTTAGCATTTGCCTTATGTATTGAGGTACTCCATGTTGGGGGCATAAATATTTACAATTGCTATATCTTCTTTGATTGATCCCTTGATCATTGATCCCTTGATCCTTGATCCTGATTGATCCCTTGATCATTATGTAGTGTCCTTTGTCTCTTGTAATAGTCTTTATTTTAAAGTCTATTTTATCTGATATGAGAATTGTTACTTGAGATTTCTTTTTATTTCCATTTGTATGGAATATCTTTTTCCATCCCCTCACTTTCAGTCTGTATGTGTCCCTAGGTCTGAAGTGGGTCTCTTGTAGACAGCATATATACAGGTCTTGTTTTTGTATCCATTCAGCCAGTCTATGTCTTTTGGTGGGAGCATTTAATCCATTTACATTTACGATAATTATTGATATGTATGTTCCTATTCCCATCTTCCTAATTGTTTTGGGTTTGTTATTGTAGGTCTTTTCCTTCTCTTGTGTTTCCTGCCTAGAGAAGTTCCTTTAGCATTTGTTGTAAAGGTGGTGTGATGGTGCTGAATTCTCTTAGCTTTTGCTTATCTGTAAAGGTTTTAATTTCTCTGTCAAATCTAAATGAGATCCTTGTTAGGTAGAGTAATCTTCGTTTTAGGTTTTTCCCTTTCATTACTTTAAATATGTCCTGCCACTCCCTTCTGGCTTGCAGAATTTCTGCTGAAAGATCAGCTGTTAACCTTATGGGGATTCCCTTGTGTGTTATTTGTTTCTTTTCCCTTACTGCTTTTAATATTTTTTCTTTGTATTTAATTTTTGATAGTTTGATTAATATGTGCCTTGGTGCATTTCTCCTTGGATTTATCCTGTATGGGACTCTCTGTACTTCCTGGACTTGATTGTCTATTTCCTTTCCCATATTAGGGAAGTTTTCAACTATACTGTCTTCAAATGTTTTCTTAGTCCCTTTTTTCTTCTCTTCTTCTTCTGGGACCCCTATAATTAGAATGTTGGTGCATTTAATGTTGTCCCAGAGGTCTCTGAGACTGTCCTCAATTCTTTTCATTCTTTTTTCTTTATATTGTGCTCTGTGGTAATTATTTCCACTATTCTATCTTCCAGATCACTTATCCGTTCTTCTGCCTCAGTTATTCTGCTATTGATTCCTTCTAGAGAATTTTAAATTTCATTTATTGTGTTGTTCATCATTGTTTGTTTGCTCTTTAGTTCTTCTCAGTCCTTGTTAAACGTTTCTTATATTTTCTCCATTCTGTTTCCAAGATTTTGGATCATCTTTACTATCATTACTCTGAAATCTTTTTCAGGTAGACTGGCTATCTCCTCTTCATTTTTTGGTCTGATGGGTTTTTACCTTGCTCCTTCACCTGCTGCATAGTTCTCTGTCTTCTCATTTTGTTTAACTTACTGTGTTTGGGGTCTCCTTTTTGCAGGCTGCAGGTTCATAGTCATTCTTTCATTATTGATTTGTAGTTTATTTGTACTGTGAATAGAAAATGTGTCCCAACAGTTTTTGCTTTGTGGAGGAGTTTATGGAGAATTCTTTGTAGCCCAAAACAGGGTCCATTTCTGTAATATTCCAGGGGCACTTGTGAAGAAGGTGGTGTTCCTTGTTTGAAGGTTACAGAGTTTCATATAACATATACACACTCATAGTATTTTACAGATCCATTTTATTTACTTTTGACTTCAGAGTAGTATATTTTTCTCCAACTCTTATGTTTTTGGGGTTTTTTAATTTTTATTTATTTATTTTTGGCTGCATTGGGTCTTCGTTGTTACATGTGGGCTTTCTCTAGTTGCGGCGAGTTGGGGCTACTCTTCGTTGCAGTGCACGGACTTCTCATTTTGGTGGCTTCTCTTGTTGCAGAGCATGGGCTCTAGGTGCACGGGCTTCAATAGCTGTGGCTCATGGGCTCTAGAGCACAAGCTTAGTAGTTGTGGTGCATGGGCTTAGTTGCTCTACAGCATGTGGCATCTTCCCGGACCAGGGCTCAAACCCATGTCCCCTGCATTGGCAGGCGAATTCTTAACCACCATGCTAAAGTTAGTTTATTTTGTCTGTTTCAGTGCTTTGGGGCCAAATGTATCATAACTGTCATATCTTCATTTTGGAATGTGCATGTCATCCATTTTTTAAATGTCATCTTTGGATTTGAGATTTTGTTTTGTCTCATTGGGTCCCTAGTAACTGAATTATCATTTTGAAAGCACTGAAACTAGCAGTGACAACACCTGAGGAAAAGATAATAAAAGAGGGTTTTTCAACAAAACTTTTATTTCTTACTCAAGGTCCTATTGAATAATAATCCAATATTATACACAGTAATGATACATCCATTTAGTAATGAGATTTCCACCTTTATTATTTTTCAAAAGTCTGAACCGTTTAAAGGCTTATCCAAGGTCAAGATCCATAAGCACAACATGGTAATTGCTTCCAATGGGAGAGGGTACCTCATCTTTCTCTTTTACCTGGGTGATTGATGGTGATGAGATCCAATCACAATACATTTTGTTATCCTCATTTGGGACACTGAGAAGCAAATTCTATTCTCCAACAGAAACATTTTACTGTAATATGTAAACCTAATTTTCCAGAGTGAGAGATATTAGACCTTTGTTGGACAATGCACACTCCCTTTTCCTGCCCTCATTGTAACAAGTCTGAATTATACCTTGGGATAGAAAACTGAGCTTTACAGGGCCATATTTCTGTTCTATTAGTGTCAGTTGATCAGCTCCATCTCTTTCCAGGTGCAAGTGGAAATGTCTCTTGGTAGCAGTCCAGAGGACTCTTGGACTGAAAAAAAGAATCATCAAGAGTCTGGTGTGATATTATAAAATCCAAGGGTCTGATATTAGTATTAAAACTCCTTTTTGGGGGGGTTTGCATTTGCCTTCACCAGTAGTTCTCAAACCCTGGCTGCATACTAGGATCACCCAGAAGCCTTTAGAACCTCTGATGCCCTGGCTGTACTCCACCAAATAAAAAGGAATCTTTGGGGCCTGGGCATTGGTAAATTGTAACACTCTTCTAATCTGAAGTCTGAGCTATCTTGGCCCATTTCCTTATTCTTGACTGTTCTGAGTCACTTTAAGTTGTGTGTCTTTTCCCAAAATGAGGGTTATATTTTTCTAAGACAGATAAACCTGTATACATTTACTATCATAAATGATGTTTTGTCTTTTTCCCCCTTTTTTGGCATCTTACTTTACATTTCCCCTCTTTATGATTCCTTGTTGTTTCCTTTGAATTCCATTTTTTTTCTAAATTGACTGCTTTGCTTTTTCCCCTTTAGTAATTTTGAAGATAAGCTACTTTATAGTCTATTACTAATTACACTTAACATCTTTAAAGACACACTCTAACCTATATTTCTCTAATTAATCACAGAAATTATATAACACAATTTCTTACAAAATGAGGAAATTAGCATATCTTCTTGCTTCAACTTTATACTTTACATTAGAATAATCTGCAATATTTTACCCGGGGGTTTGGGCAGTAGTGATATCTTTTCTCTTCTCTTCCAACAAATATTTGTTACACCTGCAGTCTGTTTTCTAACTATGTTTATAGCAATTATTTAACTTCTTTACTATATTGTTTATTTGCTTATCACCAATCTTTTTTCATTTTTTATTAAGCATAACGTTCTCATACTTCAGTTCTGCATCTTGATTCATCTCTTGGTTGGGTTGATAACACCTTCAAGTATTTCCTTAGTGTTGTATGGATAATATACTTTTTGAGGTCTTTGATACTGGAAGCGGTTTCTGTTGTCTTTGCTCTTTAACAGTTTGGCTGGGTCATACTCTTTTCTACTCTAAATTATTTAGGGACAGATCTGTACTGTGTGTAAGAGACATACATTGAGGATCACAGCATAGTATTTTTTCCACGTTTCCAGAGCTAACACAGGTATCCACCTATTTTTAAAGACTTTGGTCAGTTCTTTTGGTTGGGGCTTGGAACGGTATGGGGATGTGAGGCATGCATATCCATGTCACCATCTCTTCAGATGGTATCAACCATTGAAAGCTCATTGATTCATTCAGCAAATATTGATTGAGCACCAACAATGTACCAGGCATTGTGGGAGCCATAGGGATTCAGAGAAATCAAACAGACAAGATTTCTGCCCTCGTGGAGTACATGTGTGTGTGCTGGGGAGAGGGAGGGACAGACCATAAACAAACCAGTGAACAAGGTAATTTTAGAGAGTGATAGGTAGGTCTGCCATGTATAGCTGCTCAAAATGGTGCCCCTGGAGCTTTACAACATGGCAACTCTGGATAAAGGGTATAAAGAAAAAAATGTGACAGAGTGATGGAGTCGGGGTGGGGACTCAGGTGATGTTAATTAAATTCTCTGCAGCAAATCCATTTGTTCTCATACTTTTCAGTGCCTTTGAAATCATAGAGCTTTTCTCTGTCTTTGGTCCGCCTTGGTGTTGTTCTGCTGGTAAACAGGCCATGTGGTTTTTCCGCTTCAGTCTTCAAGGTAGTGGTCTTTGTTGGTTTCAGATTCCTCATTATTTGTATTATGCTCCCAGCTGAACTACCACAAAGCCATAGATGGGATAGCTGTGTGGGGGCATCTGTGTCCAGCCTAGAACCTCCAGTTCAGGGCTGATATAATGCTTGGTATTGACAGATGAATCTTTAACAGATTCTAAGAACACCCCCAAGGACTCCACTATTAGACTTAGTGAGCAGTACTGTTCTCATACCGGGAGACGGTGTTGCTGGGTGGCGAAGGGCTTGGCCCGTGGAGTCAGGTGGATTTGAATTTGCATGGATTTGAACTTGCTGCTAACATCTACTGGCCGCGCAGCCCTGGCAAGCTACTTAATCTCTGTGTGCCGCAGTGTCTTCATTTTTAAATGGGGTTAATAACAGTACCTACCTCATGCCGTTATTGTGACAGTTAAATTGAGTAATTGGTGAAAGTGCTTAGAACAGTGCCTGTACTTAGTAAACGCCCAATAATATACAATGGTAATTACTATTAACTCTACCTTGTGTTGCCCAAAAGCTTTTTCATGTCCTTCTCTCCCCTTGACTCAAACTTTCAATACTTATAAAATACAGAGATTATAGGGATGAGACTGAATGTGTCCTCGGGACCAGGTTCACTTTGCTGAATTTGATGGGAGGGCTTTGAGTAGCAGGTTGAAAAAGTAATACCCAATGCAGAAAAGGGGAAGGTGGGTAGAGTCAGGCAGAGGAAAGAGATACTCAGCGGAAGGAATCACCAATCCCTTTGTTTTGTGGTTTTTTTTTTTTCTTTTGCTAACATGATTTTATTATTATTTTTCACCTTAGCTTCATTATAATTAATAAGTCAAATATTATACTTACTTTAATTTCAATATAATTAATACCAAACGTCACTATAAGTGTTATAAAGGCACTTAAATGTTTGTCCATATTCGTTTCTACCTTCTTTACACTTTTATATATTAAAAAATGTTTCAATGAGCCTATATCATTTTTGCAGTCAGTAAGATTAAATATTGCTTTCATTTTGAAAAAAATATCACCCCCAAACCTTTTACTCTAATACAATTTTTACTTGGGGGCTCATGTCCAGTCTTTCCCCATGTATAAGTAAATAGTTAGTAGCTATAATCCAAAGCATGCATACAATTTTATGATGTACTGTTTTACTTTAAAATGTTGAACATTCTTCTTTCTACAGGGTCATATTTATCACTTTAATGATTGTGTTCAAACTGCACCACATTAGAGGCTATCATTTACCTCGCATTATTGGGCTGACATGTAGGTTGTCCACATTTTTTCCTCTGTAATAAAATTATGTCACTGTAAACATCTTTGTCCATGTGGCTCTTTTTCTTTCGAATTAATTCCTGGAGATTACTGAGTCAGACTATTTGAATAGTGTTGTGGCTGCTGATAAGAATGCGTACACTCCCTTCCCAAAGGATTATTTCAACTTTACTGTGCAACTGGCAATAAATACACATGAGTTTTCACGAAGCCTCAACAGTATGGGTTGTTTCTTTTTATTTTATTTTTCTAGTGAAATGGACTGCGTTTTCATATTAATCCTATTTTCTCTCATATGAATCCTCTGAGCATACTCTTTGGTCATCTTGGTGATGTTCTTATACAATTATAAAAGCTCTAATTCAATATTGATAGCTGTCCTTCGGCATATGTGTTGCAATTTCTTTTCATTCTGTTATTTTTCTTTTTGATTTTGGTTTAGTGTTTGTTGGTTGTTTTTCCATTTATGGCACTTTGCTTTGCCTCAGCCTTGTTCCAGGGTCTGTTAGTCACTGGCATGGAAAGGGTTTAAAATAAAGATTTTCAGAAGAGTCGATCCTTGGAATGCGTGCAGGGCCTCAAGATAAGGCGCTGTCACCTCTCTGTCTCCCAGTTTCTTCCAAAGCTTTGGGCTCTAAAGAGTGGTGCCTACCTAGCGCCTCGTTAGCATAGCTTTGTAGCTTCGAGGCTGGTAGAGTCCCCAGAGGCACACCTATCATTTCCCCACTAAAACTAAAAATGTTTAAAAGATAGAAATGGACTTGGAATAATCTCCACCCTGGTTACCACCCAGGGGATCACCACCAGCTAAAAGGAGCCAGGCACTGGGACTACATTTAAGCTTGAATGGTGGGTTTTTTTCCCCAACGCAAGGGACCGAGAAGCGTGCAGACCCTGCCTGGGGTGGGCTCACCGAAACAGAGAGAGGTCCAGGAGAAAACTAGCTCCACCTTGTCTGTGGTTTGCCAGAGGGACCCTTCCCAATACCACGTGTGGCATGGAACCCAGCATGTCTCCCACCTAGAGCTCAGGGCCCAGCCAGTCTAGCCCAACCCTCGTGTCACCCTTTCTCTCTATTGCTCTTAGACAAAGAAATGCTCCCCCGCCAGCCCTCAGTGGCCCGGGCACAGTACCAGGGATGCTCACTGACCTCCACGGCTCTTCTCTTGCAGTTTCCTGCTTCTTCAACTTCACCAGCCCCTCCGGGGTCATCCTGTCACCTAACTACCCAGAGGACTACGGCAACCACCTCCACTGCGTCTGGCTTATCCTCGCGCGGCCCGAGAGCCGCATCCACCTGGCCTTCAACGACATTGATGTGGAGCCTCAGTTTGACTTCCTGGTCATCAAGGATGGGGCCACGGCTGAGGCCCCAGTCCTGGGCACCTTCTCGGGAAACCAACTCCCCTCGTCCATCACAAGCAGCGGCCACGTGGCCCGTCTTGAGTTCCAGACCGACCACTCCACGGGGAAGAGGGGGTTCAACATCACCTTTACTAGTGAGTCCACCCTGTGTCCTCAGCTGACCGTCCCTCTGGGGATGTCCAGTGGAGGGGGCTCCAGCAGAGGAGTGTCGATGTGGGTGGACCAGTTCCAAAAGCCTTGCGGGGCTGCAGAGCCAGGCGTGGGGCTCCAGCATGAAGGGAAAAGCGGAAGGCGTTCTTTTCGGCGGCGTCACTCGCTTTTGAGCATTTATTTCCCATGGATGTGCCATATAATGTGAAAGGAGCCTGGGGCCTCATTTCTCCCTCCCACCCAACCCCTCCTAGAAGGCCCAGCTAGAACCAGGAAGGGCCCGAGGGAGAGCAAGCCTTCCCCATCCTCTTCTAGCTCTGATGTGCTCCCCCAAGGTCTTGGACGCCTACTCACTGCCAACTTCACGTATATCCCGTGGGGCTGCTCGCACTGTGCTTTGCCATTTCCCGTTCCCATAGGCAAATCAGAAACAGAAGTCTAGAGCAGTGTTTCTGTTTGGCTCTGAGACTCATTAGAGCCAGCTCTTGGGGCGTTTCCTCAAGGCCCCTCTCAGGACCACAGTCCCAAAGTTGTCACCTCCAGTTTTAGCCCTTGGCCCCTTCTCTAGAAGCAAACTGAAGCTCAGCAGTGATTATTGTCGTTTCTGTGTCTCGGGGGCTGGGCGGGGCAGAAGCTTGGAGAGTAGAAACAGCAAGCCGCAAAGGTAGCGAGAGGTGCTGTTCGGGGCAGAACCAGCTACAGACCCGGTGAACTTGGCCAATGGCAAATCTTCAGAGCGGGCTGAGGCTGGGTGCGTCTGACCAGATTGACCAGATCCTTTCCCAGAGGCCGCTGGTGAAATGCAAGTCCCCAGTTCAAGCTCCGCCCCACGCACGCAGCACACACGCAGCGCTTGTCCCTCTGGCACTTTCTGATTGAACTGATCTCTGCCCAGCCCACCCACCCCCCCAACCCTTGGCAGAGAGGTCTTGCTTCCTTGTCCCATCTGTCCCCAGGGTCTAGTTGAGCTGAAGACGATAAGTGCCAAACAGGGGTCATTGGGGACCCCAGATGCCAAGCTAAAGCCCTTCCCTGATACTTCCCTCAACACCTTCTTCAGGATGCCGGACTTGATAGAAACAATCCATCTTCCCAGGGATGCCTCCTCCAGGGCACTCCTCTTCGCTTCATCTGTGGGCATATGAGGAAGCAGAGCCCAGTTCTGTCTTCCCTGATCTTCCCAGTCTAGCACTGCAGCACTGGCTTTTAGTTTATCTGTCCTCATCCCTGCTTTCCCATGAGGTCTTTCCCATGAGCTCTGGAAAGATGGGGGTATGCATTACTTATCTATCTATGCCCTCTGCCCAGTTCAGGGTCTGGTACCTGGTGAGGATCAGTAAATATTTATTGAATGGAAAGATCCATGAATGGCCAAATGCTCTTTCTTCCTCCTGGTGGGAGTGGGAAAAAGAAGGGTGAGAGCTGTCCCAGGGAAGCCCACTTATCCAGGATGGGGAGGGCCAAGGACTCTACAGGTTCAAAGCAGGTATGCATACACCCGTGGAGGACCTGGGTCAAAAACAAATACTCATCGTCTCCGAGGAAAACCATATCCTAGTAGGTCCCCACTTTCCAGGCGAGGAGCAAATGCCAAATCCTCAGGAGGAAGAGGCAGAAAGCAGCAAACACGACCTGATGATCAAACTCGTACCCAGCATTCCTCTCGAAGGTGCCTCCACCGTTGTAAAAATGATAACACATCCAATACGTCAGTAATCAAAAAACAGGGGCAGGTTAAGGAAGAAATGCGGACTACCACCCTAGATCCCCCCACCCAGAGATGATTCTTGCTGATATTTGGTGAACACTATCACAGACATTACAGATCATTTTCTGTGCATTTATACAGATAGCGTGGGATGGATAGGTAGCAATAACTTTTAAAAATCTGAGCCCCATCCTAGACCTGATGAATCAAAATCTCTAAGGAGTGAGGCCCTAGAATCTACATTTTTTACAGGCTTCTGGGGTGATTCTGATGTAGCTAGTGAAACCACAGTCCACGGGCAAGTGTTTGGGAACGAGTGTAGTCTCCCCCTGCCGGACGTGCATCTCCTCAGTCACGTCCCAGCTGCCGATTGTCTGGGAAGAGCTGGAATTTGCCCAGTGTCAGGGAGCTCGCATCCTCGCCCAAGACAGCTCTCTCCACAGTTAGAGAGCACTCAGGGCTTCCCCTCGTGATGACCTGAAATCTGTGTCCCTGTAACAAGGCTCAGGGATCCCGTTTCCACCTCCAGAGCTCCTTAGGGGAAACCTAATCCTTCTTCCATGTGCGTATTTTGGACAAAGATGAGAGTAGCTGCTGTTTACTGAGCACCTACTGTGGGAGAATCCTGCGGGCATCACTGCCAAGCCCACAACAGAAACTACCTAAGCTAAGATCTGTCCCCTTTCACCTGCCAGGAAACAGATTGAAAAGGTACATGGGTAGAACTGGGCAGTATTTAAATCCTTGACTTAGAGCATTTGCTTCAAGGTATTGAAAATAGCTCCATGTCCCTGCTCAGTGTGTACATGTGTGTGTGTCTGTGTCTGTGTATCTGTGTGTCTGTGTGACTGATAGGGTTTTGAATAGACAAATGCCTGGACTTCTGGGCCCCAAGTGCCACTTTTCTTCCCACCCCATGTTTCTAAATGTGAGGGCAAGCTCATGGTCATAAGTTCCTAATGAGGAAAGGTTGGGAGACTGATGTCTGGGCTGACTTAAGATTGCATTTCAGAGGGAAGGGGGTCGGGTCTCTGTGTCAGATGCCTCCTCAGCCCAGTAGGAAGGATCGCCAGGTTTGCTTCCAGCAAGATGATCAGACAGCCTCCAGGGCTGCTTCCTCCAGGGCTGCTTCTGTTTCTGACTGTGCAAGTGTTTCAATCACTAGGGAATCTCAGAGGCCTCTAAAGTGGCCCATGCCCTTGCAGCCGTGGAGCCTGATCTCCACTGGGAAGCCACCGTCCTTAAAACAGCAGGGATGCAAATAGGGCGTGGCCTCAGACTCGAGTGTGAGAACTGGGCACCCCTGCTGAAGGAAGGTTGGGAACAGGAAGAAGAAAGGGAACACAGACTTAAGGGGTACTGACCACCTGTCAGGTGCTTACCAAGCATTCGCCGCTTGCAAATTCAAATCAACTTTCATGTTATTCCTATCTCAGAATGGCCCACTTTATAGGTTAGGAAACAGAGGCTCAGCAAGATTACATAAGTTGCCCAGAACCATGTAACTAATAAGAGGCAGAGCTTGATTAAACCCACAAGTGTTCTGACTCTTTCCTCCCGCCCCCCGCCCTGCTCCCCACCCCCACCACCATGGTATTATCAATTGCCTGGGCAAAGCGAGAGGCAGCCTGACAAGGGGTGAGGAAATGAAGGGAATGGCTTCAGACAGGGTTCATGCCAGGGCACCTACTTTATGGTGCTTGGTATCTATTAGTGTCACAGGATTTAGAGCCCGGTTCACCTGCAACATAAATGATCCCATAGCTGTCTGAAGGTAGGGACGCATGGAATGGATTTGACATTGAGGACACAGATCGGCTCCTTCACCATGTTGAGCGTCAGTTTCCTCATTTGTAAACTGGGCTAATAATACCTATGTCACAGAGTCATTGTTTGGTGTAAATGAGCCAACAGGAGACCCCTGCCTGATCTATAAATGTGCTTTAGAATGAAGTTGCATTAGGTGCTCAGGAAGGCAGGGGATCGAGTTTAACAAGTACCTGCTTTGTGCCCGGTGTGGTTCTAGGGTATGTCGCTCTCCCCCCAGCATGCCAGGCTTTTGGGGAAGTGGGGGAGGTCTAGGATTGACCATGATAATGAAGCTTATTTTCTTTGGGGGGTCCATCTATCTGCACGCCAGCTCTGTCTAATCCCATCCTTGACCCTTATCCACACAGCTTTTCGACACAATGAGTGTCCAGATCCAGGCGTTCCAGTAAATGGCAAACGGTTTGGTGACAGCCTCCAGCTGGGAAGCTCCATCTCCTTCCTCTGCGATGAAGGCTTCCTCGGGACTCAGGGCTCAGAGACCATCACCTGCATCCTGAAGGAAGGCAGCGTGGTCTGGAACAGTGCCGTGCTGCGGTGTGAAGGTGCGTGCCTGCCGGGCCGGGGGCCGGGGCTGTCAGCCAGAGAGGCTGAGGAGGGGGACCGAGTGGCCCAAACCCCAGTCGTGCTCTTCTCCCAGGACATGGGACCACCCTCTCGCCCCCACCAGAATGGCCAGGGCTTTATAGAACCACAGTGCACAGAAATTGGAATTATAACCAGAGATTAAACAGGAGAAACGCTGGTTCTAGACTGTCAGGCATCAGAAACACCTCTTCGTTCAACTGGGAATGCTCTCAGTATCACAGCCATAAGGAGCCCTGCTCCCAGCTCCTGCACAGGGGAGCTCCATCGGCCTGAAGTTTGCGTGTCTTTCAAGCTGCCTGCCACTTTTTCCTTCTCCACATGCTAATTTCCCCCAATTCCCTGGGACATCTCCCAGGCTTGGCCTTGGTGTCCCTGTTAAATGCTGCCTTGATATCCTTGCAGTGAATCTCCAGGCGACTAGGGGCACACCAGCCAGAAAAAAGACACAGCTTGAAGCAAGCACAGGGGTTGTTATGGTGTCTCCTCAGTCCTGCCTTGCCATGCAGACAGGTTTTGACTCAGTTTCAGAGACTGGCCATCTGGTTCCCCTAACTGCAGGCATGGAAAACACAAATTAAGCTTCTTAAGGGCAGGAATTATGTAAAACTTGTGCACCAAGCACAATGCCTGGCACAGAATAGGCCCTCGATAAATACTTGTGAATAATGGGTGGAAAGTGAGTCTCCCACAGACCCCTTGAAGGCACTGACAGTGGAGACAAGGGCTGCGGTTCCCTGCTTCTGGGACCCAGAAAGCGCCTTCCTCTTACCTCGCGTGATGGACAGAGGGTAGCGACCTAAGGGACCTCTCCATATGCAGTCCCCAGACCCAAATCCAAGCACCCCGGCCAGCAAGGGGGAAGGACAGGAGAGCAGAGCAACGAGGGGGCGTGCCTCAGGGCGACCGCTGCCCCAGAGCTGACAGGTGGGGGAGCGGGGAGGAGAGACCCCCAAGGGCACAGGGCCCGAGGCAGAGAGGGTGGCGTCAAGGTGGGCCGTCGAGTCAGAGGGACCTGGACTGGAATCCTGGCGAGTCACCTTTTTCCCTCTGAGCCTCTGGTTTGTTTGTTTTCCTTCAGCTAAATAACAAGTGGGGAGGGCTTCCCTGGTGGCGCAGTGGTTGAGAGTCCGCCTGCCAATGCAGGGGACGCGGGTTCGTGCCCCGGTCCGGGAAGATCCCACATGCCGCGGAGCAGCTGGGCCCGTGAGCCATGGCCGCTGAGCCTGCGCGTCCGGAGCCTGCGCTCCGCAACGGGAGAGGCCACAGCAGTGAGAGGCCCGCGTACCGCAAAAATAAATAAATAAATAAATAACAAGTGGGAAGATGATAATGAGATGCACATGTAAAGGGCAGTTCCTGGCAGAGAGTGAGTTCCTAGCATAAGTGTTAGCCATGCTGTTGCTGGTGTGTAAGCTCCGTGAGGTTAGGGAATCTTCCTTGAGCTCGTATCCCCACAGCTGGCGTATTGTTTGATGCCTGCTGGATGCTCAGTCAATACTGGTTGATCAATCACTGAATGAATGAATGAATGAATGACTTTTTAACTAGGTTAGAGCCTCCCTCATGGTCTCCAGAGCCCTGACTCTCACCAGACTGCCTTTTGTCTCCTCCCTGAAACTTACCCGCTGAGTCGCCGGGGCCAAGGGACTTGACTTCTCTGTGCCTCAGCTGCCCCATCTGTAAAGTGCAGTTCATAATGGGAGCCCGCTCACAGGGTGGTCGTGAGCAGTGCCTGGCAGAGAGGCAGCGCTCAGTCGGTGTTGGCTGTGAGCATGATATTCACCTGATTTTAACCATTCCTGACACCATCAGATGCATATCGGTCCACTTCGGGGGCTCATGTGGTGGGTTCATCCTTCCAGGTGCCTGCTGCAATCGTGACACAGACAGGCGTCTTCCTGCCCTCCACGGTCACACAACCACGTCCACACAACCTCCTCTGCTGTTTTTTACCCAGCAGAGCGAGCACTTTTGGAAACAGCATAAGCTTCGGTGTCAGGGAACCGTGAAACTCCTATCTTTGCCCCCTCCCAGTTGTGGACCCGATGGGTTGGGTAGCTCCCTCGTCGGCAGCAGGGGCGTAACCACTCGTGTCTGATGGGGTTGTTTGGGGGTGAGGCAGAGCCCAGGGTCTGGGGGCTCGTCGGTCAATGGTCTCACCTTTCCTTCAAGCTGGGCCCCCCATTCTCCCTCATGCTCGTCAACCTCCTCTGACTTCTTTGGTTTTCCCTGTGGTCCGTCTCATCCAGGACATCTTTCCTGCTGTCTCCCACTCACCTGATCTCTCCTTCCTCCTGGTTCCCTTGCTCTACGGGCCACCGCCGGACCACTCTATCAGATATTTGGTCTCACCACGACTACATTTTTCTTTACCAGTTCCACGAGTCTTGGCCCTATCTCCCAACCAAGACTATAGGACTTCCGGGCAGAAGCCCAGGCCACAGTGCCCCTGAGCCTGCGGGGGCTCAGTCCCAGTGGAGCTGACCCCCCAGAGAGGGATCAGGACTCGGTAACTACAGAATCCTCCTCCCCACCATCCACCTTCCTGAATCACGTGCTCCTAGACCACAGTTCTGACGGTGCAGTGAACCACTCCAGACCATGAGTGAATGTGCAAGAGAGCTCGACCTTCATTAAAGGACCTTAACGTTGTTCACTGTTTCATAGGCTGAGTCTTAATTTTGAAATGAGAGCTGTCGTATTCATTCTGTCCCTGGAGGGGAGAATGCTTAGGTTGGGGGACAGTGGACAACCAGAAATAAGGGGGCAGCCTGTTGGAGAGACGCTGACTTGGCACAAAGGGAGTCTGCTCAGTCTTCCTAGAATGATGAGCATTAAATAGCAACCTGGTTTCCTGAGACCTGGGGAGCAGCGGATCAGAGGGCCAGAGTGAGAGCCGGACACCACCTCGGGTGGCCAATTCTGGACTTGAAACCGTAGAGCAGACAGGGTAAGAAGCTCCTGGAATCTGGCCCCTCCTTGGCCCCTTTCCCCCCTGTGTTGAGCCTTGGAAGAACACTGCTTTGTAATCAGCATCTTTGTCTTTGCATTTTTTTCTAGTTTTGTTTTTGATTAAGGATCCCCACCTTGTGGACAATTAAATGTGGAAGCGAATGGTCTTTTAAAAAATCTTTTAATATATGCTAAGAGCCTCTTAGCTTTTGAGAGGCTATAAAAGGACAAGGGAGAAAATGGCTTCTTCTCCTAAATTTAGAAAGAAGGATGATCATCTGGCTGATCTAAAGCAGGAGTCGGCAAACTTTTTCTTAAAGGGCTATAGCTAGGAAGTGTTTTCAGCTTGGAGGGCCCTAAGGTCTCCCCTCAACTCTGCCATCGTTATGCAAAAACAGCTTTGACAAAACAGAAATGAATGGGTCAGCTTTGGCCCCTGGGCTGTAGTTTGCTGACCCCTGATCTACAGAACAGAGGACATAAGGGATCCATATGTTTAAAATCAGAAATTTCCTAAGAAAGACTTCCAAGTAGTGAAACAGCTACAAAGGAACACATGGTTCTTACCCCCGCATTCATCTCTTCCTTGTCTCTTTTAAGGAAGAACGAACTAATTATACGTCATTATGATAGGTGGTTTACAGGTGTCACCTCATTTCAGCCAGGTACCAGTCTAGGTAGCAGGTGTTGTTATTGTGCCATTAAAGCACAGAGAAGCTAAGTCACTTGCCCAGGGTCCCCCCAGCTTGTAAGTGACAGAACCAGAATCCAAACCCAGGCTCTTGGCTACCCCGTTCCTGTATTTTTCTTGAATTATATCACTAGAGAGAATATAATTTCAAACATATTTGTAAAAGACTTAAAAGCATCCACAAATAAGATGAAAAGCAGCTTTTCTACTTTCCATATCCCAGTAGAAAATAAAACAAAAGGAAACACATTGCCTATCACAAAAGACAAAGGAAATAGGACACCACGTAGAAGCATCAGAAATTGACAGCATGAAACAAAATGACAGGGCTTCCCTGGTGGCGCAGTGGTTGTGAGTCCGCCTGACGATGCAGGGGACACGGGTTCGTGCCCCGGTCCGGGAGGATCCCGCATGCAGCGGAGCGGCTGGGCCCGTGAGCCATGGCCGCTGGGCCTGCGCGTCCAGAGCCTGTGCTCCGCGGCGCAAGAGGCTGGGGCAGTGAGAAGCCCCCGTACCGCAAAAACCAAACAAACAAACAAAAAAAGACAGCAGTAAGACAAACATATCAGTTATGATAATAAAGGTAATTAAATTCCCTATTAGAAGACAAAGACTTTCAAACTGGGTTTAAAAAATATGCTGTTTAAAAGAAATACATGGGAAAAAAGGAGATAAATTATCTACAGTGAGTATGCATTTTCATTTTTAAAGTAATACTTGGTAGTTGTAAAAAATGTAAACAATACACAAGTGCAATAAAGTTAAAGTGGAAATACTCATTTCCTAATCCCACTCCCCAGAGAAAAATGGCGTAACACTTTGGTGTAGACACATCCACATTCTTTTCTCTCTGTATGTAAAATAAATGTGTTATTTTTATAATTTTTTAAAAAGTCTTCAAAAAAGAAAGGTCAATTCTCCCCACTCCCACAAGAGGAGTCTAAGTGATGGTGGTAGTTCATTTAGGCCTCTGAGGAAGAAGGGTAGTTACTGAGGTTCTAACATTATTTCATTTAAGCTTGTTGTCACTCTTGTGAGAAAGATTATTATGCTCTATGCATGAGAAATCTGCAAACCAGCAAGGTGAATTGACTTGCCTGCAATTACCCAGCTAGTAATAATTGAGCACTTACTATGTGCTAAATACTAGGCCAACTGCTTTACACACATTGTTGTATTACATCTTCATGACGACCCTACAGGGGAGGTACTGTTATGATCCTCACTTCACAGATAAGGAAACTGAAGCACAGAGTGGTTAAGTAACTTGACCAGGATCACACAGCTAAGTGAACAGGAGAGTCAGCATTCAAATCCAGATATTTTGATACCAAACGATCACTCTGAACCACCAAATGCAGTCTGACTCCAAAGTTCATTCTCCTTTTGTTCTACCACAGAATGCTGGAGGATTGGTGGTGAGGGGTATGGGGGGTGGGGGGCGGTAGTGAGGAGGCAGCTCTGGAGGGAGTCAAGGAAAAAGCTTCCACTGCTTCTAGATATTCACACTGAGACCCCTTTGAGGGCAGTAGTCGGGTTGGGGGGAGGCATTCCCGCGTCTACCCGTAGTGGTTAGAAATGCAGGCTCTGGTGCCAGACTGCCTGGGTTTAAATCCTGGCCCTGCTGCTTCCCTGCTGTGTGTTTCTGGACCAGTTACCTAAGCCCTCTGTACCCATTTCCTCAACTAGGAAATGAGGCTAACACCAGTACCCACCTTAAAGTTTGCTGTGAGGGTGAACATACAGGAAAAGCAGAAGCACACATCAATTAGCATGCAGCTTGTGAGGGCTCAGGGAGCGTGAGCTTCTAGCATCACTCTATTCCATCCCCACCCCCAACTGCCCTTTGCCTCGTACAGCTATAGCATCCAAGGTTGGGAGAGGTGGATCCTCCCTCACAGGGGATACCAGCTCCTCATCAGAAGCCCTGTTATGGCAGCACGAGCATTAACCATCTCGTGCTGCCATGACAACATAACACAAACTGGGTGACATAAACAACAGAAATGTGTTTTCTCATGGTTCTGGATACTGGAGGTCCAAGATCAAGGAGCCAGCAGGGTTGCTTTCTCCCGACACCTCTCTCCTTAGCTAGCAGATGGCCGTCTTCTTGCTGTGTCCTCACATGGCCTTTTTCTCTGTGTACGTGCACTCCTGATGTTTCTTCTTCTTGTAAGGACACCGGTCCTTTTGGATTAGGTCCCACCCTTATGCCCTCATTTCACCGTCGTTATGTCCTTAAAGGCCCATCTCCAAAGCCAGTCACATGGGAGTTAAGGTTTCAACCTATGAATTTGAGGGGGCGTACACTGCAGCATTTCGTTCCTTCCACAAACTATTGAGCACCTACTCTGTGCCAGGCACTGGGATAAGGCACTGGGTACCTCTTTTGTCTTATTGCTGAATTCTTCTCCCTGTTCAAGGCAGGACCCTCTCTTCTTTTTTGGTCTTTTCCGTGTGTGTGTGTGTGTGTATCTATGTATATATCCTTCTTTTCACCCTAACAATTTTAATGGAAAATTTCAAACAGAGAGAATAGTATAGCGAACCCCATGTACCCATCACCTGGCTTCAACAATTATAAACTCATGGCCTATTTCATTTCATTCATACCCTCTGCATTACCATTATCTCCCACCATTACCCTGCTCTGGGATTATTGTGAAGCAAATTTCAGGCATAATATTTCATGCACAACATTTTAGTGTATATTTCTAATGGATGAAAAGAACTCCTTAAAACAGAACCACCATGCTATTATCTTAAAATTATGAAAATAATTACTTAATACAATCAAGTTTCCATGATTTATCTATCTAACCCTTTCTTTCATAGTAATTTTTAAGAAGTCAGAGCCCTAGTGAGGCTGATATGTCTCAAGTCCTTTTTAATCTCTAGGTGTCTTCCCACCCTCTTGCAATATTTTTGTTGAGGAAGCCAGGTTGTTTATCCCGAGGAGTCTCCTGCAGTCTGAGTTTTGGCAATTACGTCCCTAGCAGGTTGTTTAACATGATCCTCTCTCTCTTACATTTCCTTTAATTGGCAGTAAGGTCTAGAAGCCTAATCAGATTCAGGTTCTGGATATTTTATAGGCAGGGCTCTGTGCCTCTATCAGACGCATATAATGTCTAGTTGTTTGCCTTTGGGTGATGTTTAGGAGCCATCAGTGATCATAGCTTAGAGATTACAAAATGCTAATATTCTATCTCTTCTTTTATAAGCCGGAATACTTACGGAAAACTTGCCCTGATCAACTGTTTGGTTACCCTGTGGTATAGTTCATACAGGAAAGACAGGAGAAATACTTAATTATTTTCCTTTATTTACCAGTTTTCATATTAATGGGTTGACTCTAACGTCTTCCAAAGTTGAACATTTTTTTTAATATCATTACAATCCAAAGGATTGAAACATATTTTATGCATTTAAATCCATTGCAGTTATTACTGTAGTCAACGCTCAAATTGTCCCATTGGCCGGCGGGAGCCTTTTGAAATTGGCCCAACCTCATCTTGTACATTTTCTGTCCCTGACCTAAGATCAGCTGTTTCTCCAAGGAGTCCTGGTTCCTTTTAGTGAGAAATGATATTCAGAATCTGGGCACTGGCTCTGCTTATTACTATTGAGTAGGTCCTTATTTCTAAGCCTTTTCAATGAACGGAGCTAAGAAATATTTTTTGAAAGATAAAACGCATCATGGGTTCATTTCATTTCAAATGTAAGAACATTTTTTCTTTTTCACTGAACTTCCTTGATGTCATATATATATCTTCTTTCACTCTTGCTGGTAATCCCAATTCTCAACACCAACATAATTTCCCATTCCTTAATATACAACCAAGAGTCTCAAATTGTAATACCAGTACTACCAACAGCAATACTGAAAATCGTTTTTGTGTTTTTCCTTTCAATCTTCTTGTCTGTACATCCTACTAGGGATGGACTATCAAATTGCTGTGTTTTAAAGTCTGTTTAACCAGTTTCTTCATGTGTGATTATGCTACCAACTGATACAGTATTATATTCATTTATTTGACACTGCTTTTAAGTTTTGAGAAATTGCTTATCAAATTTAAATCTTTTTTCATTATGTAAAATATTTACATAGTTCCAAAGCTAAACCTCTAAAAGAAGATATATTCTGAGAAAGTCTAACTTCTATCTCTATCCTCTCTACCCTGGCCCCTCCCTCCATCCATAGGTGACCTTTGGAATTTTGAGTTTGCCCTTTTATTGATTGTTAATATGAGAAAATATGTGTGTGTCTCCCACCCTTTTCTTAGATAAATGGAATCATTACCCTTGCTTTTACTGCTGTTTCTTGCTTTTATTCACTTAATAAAATATTCTGGGGACCACTCCATGACATTATATAGAATATTCCTTATTCTTGTTTTATAGCTGCATAAATAGTCCATGTTGTTGATTACCCCAATTCATTTAGTCAGCTCCCTATTGCTGAGCATTTTGGCTGTTTCCATTCTTTGGCTGTTATAAATAGTACTGCGTTATGTAGGCTGGTACATATATATGTCTTTGCATATTTTTGCCAGTGTATCTTTGGGATAGAGTTCTAGAAGTAGAGTTGCTGGGTGAGAGAATAAATGCCTATGAATTTTGCTGGATGCTACCAAATTTCCCTGCATAGGGTTTGTGCTCTTATGCATGTCCAGCAGGAAAGTACTAGAATTCCTGCTTTCCCTCGGCTTCCCGAGTCATCAGACTTCTTGCATTTTCCCTCGCTGATGGATGAGAAATAATTTCTCAGTATAGTTTTGATTTGTATTTATTTTCTCAGTAAGAGGGAGGTTGAGCATCATCTCAAATGTTAAAGAGACACGGCACTTAGGAATCTTCCCCTCCTTCTCCCTGCCTGGCAACCACCACCCTGGGATATGAAGTTTAACTAGAGAGAATGAAGGATTGAATGAATGGAGAAGTTGTTTGCCAGTCACCTGAGCAGAGAAGAGAGGAACTAGCCAAAGTGATAAAAACAATACAGCAGAGAAAGAAAACAAAATGGTGGCCACCAAAGGAAAGATTTGAGTTTCCTTCTCTGGAAAGTTTAGATAGGGCTTTGTTTTTTTTTTTTTTTTTTTTTTTTAACATCTTTATTTGAGTATAACTGTTTTACAATAGTGTGTTAGTTTCTCCTTTACAACAAAGTGAATCAGTTATACATATACATATGTTCCCATAACTCTTCCCTCGTGTCACCCTCCCTCCCACCCTCCCTATCCCACCCCTCTAGGTGGTCACAAAGCACAGAGGTGAACTCCCTGTGCTATGGGGCAGCTTCCCACTAGCCATCTAATTTACATTTGGTAGTGTGTATATGTCCTTGCCACTCTCTCACATCATCACCGCTTACCCTTCCCCCTCCCCATATCCTCAAGTCCATGCTCTAGTAGGTCTATGTTTTATTCCCGTCCTACCACTAATCTCTTCATGACATTTTTTTTTCTTAGATTCCATATATATGTGTTAGCATACGGTATTTGTTTTTCTCCTTCTGACTTACTTCACTCTGTATGACAGATTCCAGGTCTATCCACCTCATTACAAATAACTCAGTTTCATTTCTTTTTATGGCTGAGTAATATTCCATTGTATATATGTGCCACATCTTCCTTATCCATTCATCTATTGATGGACACTCAGGTTGCTCCCATGTCCTGGCTATCGTAAATAGAGCTGCAATAAACATTTTGGTACATGACTCTTTTTGAATTATGGTTTTCTCAGGGTATATGCCCAGCAGTGGGATTGCTGGGTCATATGGTAGTTCTATTTGTAGTTTTTTAAGGAACCTCCATACTGTTCTCCATAGTGGCTGTATCATTTTACATTCCCACCAACAGTGCAAGAGTGTTCCCTTTTCTCCACACCCTCTCCAGCATTTATTGTTTCTAGAGTTTTTGATGATGGCCAATCTGGCCGGTGTGAGATGATATCTCATTGTAGTTTTGATTTGCATTTCTCTAATGTTGATGTATATGACTGTATAGAGAGTAGCCTTGTCAGGCAACAGTGACTCTGTGATCTATGGTTTCCTGAAAAGTGAGAGACAACATCAAAGTCCAGCAACCAAAGAGGCTGGACCTGTGCTGAATGGGAGCCAAGAGAGAGTCCCCACTCTCTTCTGAGGCTCTGTGCCTGCCTGGGGACCCAGGCACATCGCAGCCGGCGTGCCCCTCCCCACCTCCAAGGTCTCACCAGTCCATTGGAAGAGCAGAGCAAAGTATTGGTAGTTTCAGTGCCATGGATGGATGGGTTTTGAAAACAGGTTACTCAGTAACTAATACCTATAGGCAATTTATGCTTTGAATGTTTGGTAGAGGTGCTATGTAATTCCTCAGTCTCTCCAAACCTCAACTCACTGAAAATGGGATAATAATCCCCACCTATAAAATCAGGATAATAATGGTGATATACCTTTTAATGTTGCAATTGTCACAGGGATAATCCACGTTAAGCCCAGCACATAGTAAACTCAATAGCAGTGAGTTTATACCTATCAGCTGTGGTTGTCGTGCTATTATGTGCTGCAGGGGGATTTGGAGATAGAGGCCTTGAGGTTAAATCTCTGCTCTAAATTTATCAGCTCTTGATCTAGTCTATCAGCCTACTTAGCCTCAGTTTTCTCCTCTGTAAAATGGGGATAACTTCATAAATGCTGTGCACTTTTAAATGAGATAACACGTGGGATGGATTGGGTGGGATGGACTGGAAGATTGGGACTGACGTATGTACACTACTATGTATGAAGTAGATGGCTGGTGAGGGCCTACTGTGTAGCACAGGGGGAAAAAAACAGAAGGTACAGTCTGTTTGCTGGACATATATTAAGTTAACCTTAAAAATGCATTCCAACATACATTAGGTGCAGACAAATACTGTTTGATTCCACTTATACGAAGTACCTAGAATAGTCAAAGTCATAGAGGCAGAAAATACCGTGGTAGATGCCAGGGGCGTGAGGGGGGGGCATGGGGAGGAGGAATGGGGGGTTAGTGTTCAATTGGGACAGAGTTCCAGTTTAGGAAGGTGAAGAATTCAGGGGATGGATGATGGTGAGAGTTGCACAACAGTGTGAATATACTTAGTGCCACTGAACTGAACAGTTAAATATTGTTAAAATAGTATGGTTTATATTGTGTGACTTTTACCACAATAAAAAAAATTTTTTTTAATGAGATAACACGTGTAAAGCAGCTAGCATCGTAAGTCATCGGTATGAGTTGTCTACCATTAACATTACTATTATTCTTTTGTCTTCTTTTTTAGGTAAACTTTCTAAATATAATTTACTATTAAGAATGCTTGACGATTATTTTAGATATTTTCAGGAAGGTTACAGAATTGAGAGAGGAAAGGTGTGGTACATTTGGCTATGTTTTATGAGACTGATTACTTGGGGAAATTTGCAAAAATTTGCGGAGATAGGAGTTAGGAGCTCCTTATCCCCTTTCCTTTCCAGTCTTGTTCAGCGCATTGTGGGTATCTGGTAGCACCGCAGTCAGGGGATCCCAAGGAAGCAGGGTTTCTTTGAAAACTGGGATGCTGCTTAGGGTATGATCTCTGGTTTCATGCTATCTTCCTAGGTCTGAATCCAAGTTCTACCACTTGCTAACCCTAGTTAGCAAGGGCTAGTTACTTAATCTCCATAAGGCTCCACTTTCTTAGCTGTAACATAGAGTAAATAATAGCACCCTCCTTCACAGGGTTAGTGTTTTGTGAAGATCAAACATGATAGACATGTGAAGCTCAGCGTGTGACAGGAGCGGGCTCTCAGTCCATGGCCGTGGTGGTGACAGTGGCAGCGGCTTTGGTGCTGGTGGTGATCAATGTCCTCATGATCAGTTTCGGGGAGGGAGGTGGCTTATCAGGTGGGCGAGGTTAGACTGTACTAACAAACAACCCCAGAATATCAGTGGCTTAAAAACAGGAGTCTCGCTCTCACACAGACTACTCAGGCTACGTGTGTAACCTGGGTCACGGGGGCTCTGTTCCTCGGGGTCACTTAGAGGCCCAGGCTGATGGTACTTCCTTCTAGACTTTCACAGTCACAGGCTGCAGATCACACGCTGGCTCTTCACGTTCCCATGTAGACGTGACACGCATCGCTTCCACCCTCGATTGATTGGTCAAGGCAGTCACGTGGCCTTGCCTACACGGACACAAAAGGGTGGACAATGAAATCCAACCACGTGGCCTGAAGGCGGGGCACTGGAGCAGCTCTAATGACCACCACAGGGCCAAGGGTCTGGTTGCAGGAAGAGGCAGGAGTGATGGGAAAGATGGGAGAGAATGGAATGGGAAACTGGGGGATGGGAACATGGGCAGAGAGAGACCAAAGGACTGAGATAACAGGGTTTGCAAGCTCAGAGCCAGCGGGAGGGGTGCCCGAACCCTGGGGGTCTTGGGGCTTTACCTGCCGTGACTGCGCTCATCCTTCCATCCACTCATTTATCCATTCAAGCAATGGTCACTGAGGGACACCCGTGTGCCAAGCACTAGGCTAAGGGCTGGGGGTTCCGAGTTGCATAAGGCAAATTATACGGCCCCTGCCCTCAGGGAGCTCGCAGTGGAGCGGGCTGTGTGCTCCTGGGCCAGAGCACCGGGTGCCAGCTGTGCCAGGGTGGGCCGGGCTTATGCCTCTGCCGGAGGCCTGATGATTGAGTCAGGAACAAAGAGAGAACCAGTGTGACCCAAATATTAGTTGTACTTCAACACTTCTAGAATGGCAAAGGACTTGGTTTAAAGGATTCTTTTCATTCCTCCCCTCTGACCCTTCATAAAACTCTAAGTGATATAACTGGACATATCCGTAAAGGACCCAAAAGACAGAACTCACAGTTTATACAGTTTATGTAATTCTCCATAAAAACAAAAATAATACTTGCCGGCAGACACGTTTTATAGAGAGATTTTTTTGTTTATTTGTCCCCCCAAGAAACCTGCTTCTCTCCCTTCTGTTCCCCCAGCTCCCTGCGGAGGTCATCTGACTTCGCCCAGTGGCACCATCCTGTCTCCGGGCTGGCCTGGCTTCTACAAGGATGCCCTGAGCTGTGCCTGGGTGATTGAAGCCCAGCCAGGCTACCCCATCAAAATCACCTTCGACAGGTGCTTTTAACCACAACGTGGGTGTGGGGACGAGGAGTGGTATCTCTGCAGTGGTGTGGGAGGGCAGCTGGGGTGGGTGACGGACCAGCACCTATGCTGGAATGTCAACAGTGTCAGAGAACACTCGAGTGACTGCCCTGGGTGGGGTGGGGGCAAGCTGCACTGACTTTGCCCTTGGCCTTGGTTCCATCTCAGTAGTGGGGTCTGTGATGTTTAGGGGACTATTAGGATCTGAGGAGCGTAACCCTGACATTTCCAGTGTGGGAAGGCTGTCTTCCTCACCTCTGACCCCAATCCTGCTCATATGCCCCACTTCTAACTCCCACCCGGGCTGTGCCCCTCGGGTGGGGGAAGTAGCCACCCAAGTATGAACACAAACTTCTTCTAGACAAAGCGTTCGTGGCCTAGAATAGCCGTTGCAAACTTTTCTGTGAAGGGCCAGGTAGTAAATACTTAAGGTTTCATGGGACACTTGCTGATATCTGTTGCATAGTCTTTGCTTTTAAAAAAAAAAAAAAAAAACTGCTTTAGGGCTTCCCTGGTGGCGCAGTGGTTGAGAATCCGCCTGCCGATGCAGGGGACACGGGTTTGTGCCCCGGTCCGGGAGGATCCCACATGCCGCGGAGCGGCTGGGCCCGTGAGCCATGGAGGCTGAGCCTGTGCCTCCGGAGCCTGTGCTCCGCAACTGGAGAGGCCACAACAGTGAGAGGCCCGCGTACCGCAAAAAAAAAAAAAAAAACACACTGCTTTATAAATGTAAAAACCATTCTTAGCTCTTAGGCCATACAAGAACAGACTCTAGACCAGAATTGGCTCTGGGGCTGTAGTTTACTGACCCCTGGCCTAGAACATTCTGACTCCCATGAGGCTAGTCACTGTGCCTCTAGGTGTGAAGATGGGTCACAGCCCAGGCCACAGAGAGGACTGGGAGAGCCTCATCCAACCACAGGAGGAGGAGGAGGAGGAGGAGGAGGAGGACGGTTCAACACAGTAGGGAAGGTCCTCCCACATCTCCAGTAAATGTGTTCAGATTATACTAAAATATCCCAGCCTGCCAAAATCCAGTTGTTCTGAAGCCCAGGTCAGGCAGGGCCTTTTGTCATTTGCAAATTAATGAAGTTTCTCAAGACGTCTTCATTTCCATCTTCGGCAGATTTAAAACTGAGGTGAACTATGACACCCTGGAAGTGCGAGATGGACGGACGTACTCGGCGCCCTTGATCGGAGTTTACCATGGGACCCAGGTCCCCCAGTTCCTCATCAGCACCAGCAACTACCTCTACCTCCTCTTCTCTACCGACAAGAGTCACTCGGACATCGGCTTCCAGCTCCGCTATGAGAGTGAGTGTCGGGGCGTGACCCAGTGATGGGGTCGGCCGTGTGGGGAAAGGACCAAGGGCTGAGCCCCACCAGCAGGCCCCGCTCGGCCGCGTCCCCGCGGCGTCCTCAGTTAGGCTGTGCTCCTCGGGAGGCGCTGCTGTGTTCTCAGCATCTCTCAGAGCTCAACTTCAGAAAGAATGGAAGGTCCCCTCTGTGTGCAGATGACTGGACGCCACCGTGCTGGTCACTCTGGGGACAGAGTTCTTGACAGATGGTGACGTTGAAGTGAGATGTCATCTCCTGCTCCCTCACCCTCTCTCATCACCTGCATTCATCGCTGGTGCCTCGATTGAAAGAGCTTGTTGATTCAATTCTTTGCAGACCGCTCTAGTAACTTAGGGCCAAGAGCACCATGAGGAGAGGGTCGTTTTCTTACCCTTGTTCGTATCCATAACCCTTAGCATGGCGTCTAAGCCACAGGGGACACTTCACTGATGGTTACTGAATGAATGGTGAACAAACAAATGATGAAGACAGCTTGTTCTCCCTGACAGATGGGTCTTCAGATACCCTCAGCAGGTACTGACAGCCACATTTGAGGAGGGGGCAGATGACAGCTCCAGCCTTCTCTCGATCAGGGCTCTCTCCCCCCTCCCTTTGTGAGTCAGCTGGGGCCCCTCTATGCTCACAGTGAGCTGTTCCAGCTGCGGGCTCTCTATTCCAGCTATAACACTGCAGTCAGACCACTGTCTGGATCCAGGGATCCCCGTCAATGGGCAGCGTCATGGGAATGACTTCTACGTGGGCGCCCTGGTGACCTTCAGCTGTGACTCGGGCTACACACTGAGCGACGGGGAGCCCCTGGAGTGTGAGCCCAACTTCCAGTGGAGCCGGGCCCTGCCCAGCTGTGAAGGTGAGACATACCAGCAGGGGGCGCTAAAGTAGAGGACTCCCTTCCTGCCCTGAAAACACAGGCACTGACCCCCTGACCCTGTCAGTGAGGGCCGGAGGTTTGGACGAGATGGGGGCTGGGATCCCAGGGGGACTGTGGGGGAAGCTCCCTGGGCCGCTCCAGTCTTTCAGTGCCCGCTTCCCTCCTCTCCAGCTCTCTGTGGTGGCTTCATTCAAGGCTCCAGTGGGACCATCTTGTCACCGGGGTTCCCTGATTTCTACCCCAACAACTTGAACTGCACCTGGATTATCGAAACATCACATGGCAAGGGTAAGTGTTTAGGCCCATGGCACGTATTGGGATGCGACATGGTCAGGGCCCCCAAGGTCCCCAGGTCAAGATGGCCTCAATGGGGATCTCCCTCTCTAGTTACCTCTGGGCTTAGTCTGAATTTTTCTCACCAACCAGAAAACTCCCAGAACCTTCCTATCTCCTTGAATCACAGAACTCATTCAACAAATATTTTTCAAGCCTAAAATCTCCATTCTGGAAGAGATCTTAGAGATTACCAGCTCTCAAACCTACTTAATTCGGTCGGGAATCTTCTCCAAATCACTCCGCACAAGATGGCAACACACCTGCTGTCTAAACACCCCCCGTGGTGGAGAGGTGAGCAGCCCACTCAACAAAGGGGCACCAATTCTCATTTTCTGCTAGATCTGACCCCTCCTAATAACCTGAGACTGAGTTCCTGTACTGAGTCCTGGAGGAACATAGGCTGCCTCTGCTCCTTGCTCCTCACACCCAGCCTTCAGATGCTGTACGTGGCAATCCTCTTCTCACAGAACCCACAGCGTTCCTCAGAGGAGTGTTTTCATATTCCTCACCAGGCTGGACTCTTGCCCTACCTTCCCTGACATAAATGACCTTTGGGAGTCCCAAGTTCAAAGTAAGGGTGCTGACTACAAATAAACATTAACTAATATACTCTTTCACTCCACAAATATTGATTGAACTCCACCTATGCAGCAGACCCTGGGGCTGGGGATACACAGTAACCAGGCAGAGATGGCTTCTACCCTCAGAAGCTTGCTCCGAAGTTCATCTAGAGTCAAGGTTCTTAACGCAGTTTGGAAAATACTCCAATGTTAGACCCCTACACTAGAGGTTTAGATTTTCTATGTTGGAGGTGGAAACCAGGCAACTATGCTTTTAGAACACTTCACTAGTAACTGTGATGCGTGCCCTTAAATAAGAACCTCTGATCTAGAAGAATTAACGTGTAGAAAAGCCAAGAAAAACTTTAAAGGGAAGAGTAACCCTTCCAGATATTAAATTGTTATTATGGGATAAAATAATTTTAATGATGTGGTATGAGTATAGGATTGAACACACAAATCAGTGGGGGAGAATAAAGATCCAGAAATAGATTCCCCTGTGTGTGTGTGTGTGTGTGTGTGTGTGTGTGTGTGTGTGTGAGAGAGAGTATGTGTGTGCGCGAGAGAGAGACAGTCTTTAGTATATGATTAAAGTGTCATTTCCAATCCATTAAAGAGAGGATGGATTATTTAATAAATGGTTTTAAAACAGTGGGCTTAACCATTTGGGAAAAAGAAAAAAACAAATCATACCTCACGCATTTATCCACAAATTCTAGTACTAGAAGGATATGAAAGTCTAACCTCAGGTGGGACTTACTTAAAGAGTAGCACCAAAAGTAGAATCCATAAAGGCAAAGACTGTTAGATTTGATTCAATAATACTTTGAATGGATTTATGGGTTTTTAAATAAACATATAAATATTCAAAATATTCATGTAAAATATTCAAATAGTTAATGGACAAAACTATTTGCAGCCTATGTAATCATCTAAGGACCACCAACCTGATGCATAAAGAGCTCTTAAAATTTTTTTGGAAAAATATGCCTGGTCTACAGGGCTATAAAGTAAGCAAAGCTATAAACACTTCGTAATAGAGGAAATACAAATGAAAAGACCTCGACCGCCCCTAACAATTTTAAAAAATGCATATTCACCCAGTAAATGAAATGCCATTTCCCTTTTCAAGTCAGCAGAGAACATCACAACAGTGTAAGTGTGGGGGACAGTGTAGAGTCACGAATACTATCCTTCGGTGCTGCCATTGTGCGAAACTGCTCAAACTTTCCAGAGGATAATTCAGCAATGAACCAAAAGCCTAAAGAATATACGTGCCTCTGGTACTTCCCTGGTGGTGCAGTGGTTAAGAATCCGCCTGCCAATGCTTGATCCCTGGTCCAGGAATATCCCACATGCTGTGGGGCAACTAACCCCATGCGCCACAACTACTGAGCTTGTGTTCTAGAGCCCGCGAGCCACAACTACTGAAGCCCGTGCACCTAGAGCCCGTGCTCCACAACAGGAGAAGCCACCGCAATGAGAAATCCGCGCACCGCAACGAAGAGTAGCCCCCGCTCGCTGCAACTAGAGAAAGCCCGCACACAGCAGCAAAGACCCAACACAGCCAAAAATAAATAAATTAATGAGTTAATTAAGGAAAAAAAAAGAATATACGTGCCTCTGGACCCAGCAGTTCTACTTCTTGGAATTTATCTGAAGAAAATAAATAAACTGTACATCAAGATTTAGCTACCAGGTTGTCCCCTAAGACACTTTATTAATTGAAAAACTAGTAACTATTCCAATGTCCATTAATCAGGAAATGTTAACTAAACATATGGTATAGCCAAATAACGAAATATTCAATATTACCATGCAGCTACCGAAAGGAATAATGTGAAAGAATATTTAAAGCCTTACACAGATGATTGCAATACACTGTTGACTAAAAAAGAAGTTTGCCAAAGTAATATATTCAGTTTATAAAAATTAAGCAAGGAGGGCTTCCCTGGTGGTGCAGTGGTTAAGAATCCACCTGCCAGTGCAGGGGATACAGGTTCAAGCCCTGGTCCAGGAAGATCCCACGTGCCGCGGAGCAACTAAGCCCGTGTGCTACAACTACGGAGCCTGCGCTCTAGAGCCCGCAAGCCACAGCTACTGAGCCCATATGCCACAACAACTGAAGCCCACGTGCCTAGAGCCCATGCTCAGCAACAAGAGAAGCCACCGCAATGAGCAGCCCGCACACCGCAACGAAGGGTAGCACCCGCTCGCCACAACTAGAGAAAGCCCACGCACAGCAACGAAGACCCAACACAGCCAAAAATAAATAAATTAATCAATTAATTTAATTAATTTATTAAAAAATAAAAAATTAAGCAAGGATATGTGCATAGAAAACAGTCTGAAGAGCTATGCCCCCAAAGGTTAATACTAGTTGTCTCTTATTTTCATCTTTTGACTTTTTCCTAATTTTGAGCACGAAATATGTATTCCGTGTAAAGTATACTATTTGTATAAAAAAAGAAAATTTGAAAGAAAAGTCACTTATAATCTCACCTCATGTATTTAAGCACTGTCACTGTTGCCTTTAATAGGCCTGGTATTTAGCCGGGATTAGGACAGCCTGGAGCTTGTTGGGCAAGACAGGACTCTCCAGCAGTCAGGGCAACGTGGGGCTGGCCCCTTTTTCACACAGTATTGTTCCTGAGGAGAGGAGGGACGGAGGCAGCGTCCTTGTTCATCCTGCAGAGCTGTTTCCACCAAGCCTGGTCCAGAGGTGGCCATTGCCAGAGCCAGAAGCTACTCTGTGGCATCAAGAGGGAAAGAAAGGCAGCCCCCTGTGATCCCTAGAGTAACGACCCCTATTGTCATGATTCTCTCTGCATCTGACGTCTGTAATTATAGGGGTGTATGTTCCTCTTTGCCTTTCTACCTGTGTCTTTCCTTAGAAGTCAATGCAGTTCAACAGATTTTTAACAAATGCTTATTTGATACTTGCGCTTGCTGTAGGTGCTAGGCAAACACAGGGGAACAAACCCTCTGGCTCTGCCTGCCTTGTAGTCTAGTGGTAGAGATCCAGCCTAAAGAGACCTCTCAATGTACCATGGTCAATTCTGGGATAGAGCAGACACAGGTGGGGGGTTGAGACTTAGGCCAGTCTTCAAGGATGAACAGGAATTAGCCAGGATAAGAGGTGTTCCAGGCAGAGAATCAACAAGAGGTCACTGATGTATAACCAGGTCACTTCTTCCTTAGAACCATTGAAAGCCTTCACCAGACCCTAAGCATTGAGCCCCAAATTGTAAAATAGCTAGCATGGCCTTATAGCCCTGGCTTACCTTTCTAGCCTCCTTCTGAGCCCTCTAAACACTAAGTTCTAGCTACACTGAACTTCTTTCAGTTCCTAGAACTTCTTAGGCTTTTGTTGTCCTCTAGAGCTTTGCACAATGGGACAATTTTCTTCTCCTGGAACACTTCCGGTCCCCGCAGCATCTCCACCATTCCCCTTGCCTGGCCAGCTCCTCATCCTTCCGAGCTCACTTCCTCTACTGAACCTTCCCGACCCGCTGCCCCCTAGCGCTGGGTCTGGGTGGGGCTCCCCTCCACAGGCTCCTGTGTGACCCTGTACCTTCCCAATCCCAGACTTCTCCCCACTGTATGGAACTTGGCATCCTCGTCATCTGTCCCCCGGACCAACTCCAAGCTCTTTCAGAGAAATGTCTGCCTTGCTTCCTGCAGTTTCCTCAGCTGCTGGCTTCATGCCTGGCACATAAGAAACTCCAGAAGTATCTATATGAATTGAATTAAAGTGAACTCAGACCCTTCTCCAGAGGGCACCCCTCAGGCTCTGCTTGTAACAGTATCTCGGGTTAACAGACCTACGGAGGCTGCTGACTCCGATTGCTCCCTACCAGGTAGAAGTCCAGCTGGGAAAACTGAAAACTCTGTGAAATTCAGAATTGTTCAACTTAACCACATGCCCAGCCCAAGGGAACAGCCGTTTCAGGAGTCCAGATAATGTGCCCTTGCTAAGACCCCAGGTCCGACATCTATTAACCCACAAGGCTGTCTGGGAGTTAGATGAACTGAGTATTAAGAATGCCTACTGTGTGCCAGGCATTGTGCCATGGGCTTTGCATGTGCTGCCCCAGGTGTTCCTCTCTCCAAGGATTAAATGTCACCTAAAGGCGCAGAGCAACTTTGGCCCAGACACTTTCGCTGGTAGACGGGCTTTTGACCCAGGTCTGCCTCCCTCCAAATCCCCTCCTTTCCCATGGCCCTGCTTTTTCTGCTCCAATATGGTGTTAATGTCCTTTGAACGATTCTGCATGGTTCACTCCAGTGGAGTCTTCGTTTCTGTGTGCATCTGTCACGCCAAATCTGGATTCAAACTCCAACACAGGGCCTCTCTATTTCTGTGACAATGTCTTCATTTTCACACAATGGCCCAAAGAGCCCCAAGCAATCAGCATAGCGGGGGAACCCAGGAGTTTCACCTCAGTTGTTTACTCATCCTTAGAATCCCTGCCAAATGTTTACTCCTTTGGAGGGGCTGTATTCGCATGCTGGAAAAACAGAGTAAAGGCACAGTGCTTAATTCACCTTCGTTTCCGCCTGTTTCTGTGTCTGACTCATCCTCCACCCAACCCTGTGTTCCAGCTAGGAGGGAAAGACATCTATTCCACTAAGGCTCTCCCCAAGCTCTGCAGACTGAGAGTAGTTTTCTCATTTGCACACGTGTTTATGTGTCGGCAGTACAGGATATGTACGGGCATACATACCCGTGGGGTTCCAAGCATGCTTACACCCCTCGTGTCACAGACTGTGACCCCTGTGAAGCCTTCCCAACCCCGGAGGCGTAGTTACCCACTCTCCCTCTGTGTCCCCACTCTGTAGTCTCACTGCTGATGTACCTGCCTCCTCCTCTAGACTGGGAGATCTTTCTCGGTGCTTAGCACAGGCTGGCACTTAGTAGGCGCTCAGGGTCTATGTCTTTGAGTAAATAGATAAATGGATGCATGTCAGCTGCCCAGGCACAGGGCATTCACAAGCTGCTTCCCTGGTCCCACCTCTACTGGGTTCTGTTCCCCCAACCCCCACCTGTAGAATCCTAAATACTCCAGATCACCAGTTTCTATCAACAGAGAGGCAAAAAAAAATGAAAACATCTAAAATGCTTAAGCATGAAGACCTTGGATCTAACCATCTTTATCAAAAACGTGTCAGTAATTAGAGAAGTATTCCTCACAGTTTTATGTGCCTACAAATCTCTTGGGGGATCTTGTTAGCATGCAGATTCTAATTCAGGAGGTCTGTGGTGGAGGCCAAGATTCTGCATGTCCAACAAGTTTCCAGACAATGCCCCAGATGCTGAGGTCCGTGGACTTTGAACAGCACTTGGGTGCAGCATTCCTCGCCTACCCGAGTTCCTGCCCTGGTACGTCCTTGGCATGTATTCCCATGGGCACACTCACCCGCGGGTGGACGTGCATTACACATCTGCCCACCCGAGCACAACCGCCATCTGGACAAGTTCAGGAGTTGCTCTGGGTGTTAAGATCCTGCTGTTCCATAACCTTGCTCACTCCTGATCCCTGCCGCCACCTGGCCCCTTCTACTGCGGGCTCTCTTTCCATAGCGGGAGAAGCTGCCTCATGGGGTGGTTTATTGCACAGCCTCTGCCACCAGATTGTCTCAGTTCAGATCTCAGCTCTCCCCCCTACTAGTTGGTTGACCTTGGACAAATGACTTCATTGCTTTGTGCCTTGGTTTCCTCAGGTGTAACATGGAATGAGAATAATCATACCCTGCTGGAGGGTTCTTAGCAGAGCGAAATGTTTCCATATCTTTCCTTCTGATTGATAGGGGCCAACTAAAGAGCAACTCAGGACAGTGACACATATACTTAGTGCTGAATGTTATTGTCTTTATTGAGTGCTCTTAGCACCTCCCTCTCAGTGGAGGTCCTCTCCCTTTTTCCCCGTCTCAAATGGCATGGCTGCCTGTCCCCTGCCCCACCAATCCCCCTCCTCCCTGTCTTCTGTTTGATGCCCCTCCTCCCTCAGGCTTCCAATCTGCCCCTCCTCTGATGGCTGCCCTTCCCTGCTCTGGTCCACTTCATGCTTGTGGATTCAGGTAGCAGCTCTCCCAGATCTACTGCTGTAGTCTGACCTTAGTCCTGAACTCTAAGTCTGTACTTCCAGTTCCCACTAGCTCATGCTGCTTGAATGCCAAACATGCAGGGTGTTCAAAGCCAAGGCCATTACCCTTCTACCACCTGCTCCTCTTCTTCCTATGCGTCCGACCCCAGGTCACAAAAGATATCACTGTCCTTCAGGTCAAGATCTTCCCTGTCATCCGGGGAGACCTTCAAGATGGCAGAGGAGTAAGACTTGGAGATCACCTTCCTCCCCACAAGTACATCAGAAATACATCTACATGTGGAACAACTCCTACAGAACACCTACTGAACGCTGGCAGAAGACCTCAGACTTCCCCAAAGGCAAGAAACTCCCCAAGTACCTGGCCGTGGGGCTGACAGGGTCTTGGTGCTCTGGCCGGGTATCAGGCCTGTGCCTCTGAGACGGGAGAGCTGAGTTCAGGACATTGGTACACCAGAGACCTCCTGTCTCCACTTAATATCAAATGGCGAAAGCTATCCCAGAGATCTCCATTTCAATGCTAAGACCCAACTCCATTCAACAACCAGCAAGCTAGAGTGCTGGACACCCTATGCCAAACAACTAGCAAGACAGGAACACAGCCCCACTCATTAGCAGAGAGGCTACCTAAAATCATAATAAGGTCACAGACACCCCAGAACACACCGCCGGATGCGGTCCTGCCCACCAGAAAGACAAGATCCAGCCTCATCCACCAGAACACAGGCACTAGCCCACTCCAAGAGGAAACGTACACAACCCACTGAACCAACCTTAGCCACTGGGGGCAGACACCAACAAAAACAGGAAGTACAAACCTGCAGCCTGCGAAAAGGAGACCCCAAACACAATAAGATAAGCGAAATGAGAAGACACACACAGCAGATGAAAGGAAGAGAAACACACAGCAGATGAAGGAGCAACATTAAAAACCCACCAGACCAAACAAATGAAGAGAAAATAGGCAGTCTAGCTGAAAAAGAATTCAGAGTAATGATAATACAGATGATCCAAATTCTTAGAAATGAAATGGAGAAAACACAAGAAACGTTTAACAAGGACCTAGAAGAACTAAAGAGCAAACAAACAATGATGAACAACACAATAAATGAAATTTAAAATTCTCTAGAAGGAATCAATAGCAGAATAACTGATGGAGAAGATCAGATAAGTAACCTGGAAGATAAAATAGTGGAAATAGCTACTGCAAAGCAGAATAAAGAAAAAAGAATGAAAAGAATTGAGGACAGTCTTGGAGACCTCTGGAACAACTTTAAATGCACCAACATTCTAATTATAGGGGTCCCAGAAGAAGAAGAGAAAAAGGAAGGGACTGAGAAACTATTTGAAGAGATTATCGTTGAAAACTTCCCTAATATGGGAAAGGAAATAGTCAATCAAGTCTAGGAAGAACAGAGAGTCCCATACAGGATAAACCCAAGGATAAACACGCCAAGACACATAATAATCAAACTGTCAAAAATTAAATACAAAGAAAACATATTAAAAGCAGTAAGGGAAAAGAAACAAATAACATGTAAGGGAATCCCCATAAGGTTAACAGCTGAGCTTTCAGCAGAAACTCTGCAAGCCAGAAGGGAGTAGAAGGACATATGTAAGTGATGAAAGGGAAAAAAACTACAACCAAGATTACTCTACCCAGCAAGGATCTCATTCAGATTTGACAGAGAAATTAAAACCTTTACAGACAAGCAAAAGCTAAGAGAATTCAGCACCACCACACCACCTTTACAACAAATGCTAAAGGAACTTCTCTAGGCAGGAAACACAAGAGAAGGAAAAGACCTACAATAACAAACCCAAAACAATTAGGAAGATGGGAATAGGAACATACATATCAATAATTATCGTAAATGTAAATGGATTAAATGCTCCCACCAAAAGACATAGACTGGCTGAATGGATACAAAAACAAAACCTGTATATATGCTGTGTACAAGAGACCCACTTTGGACCTAGGGACACATACAGACTGAAAGTGAGAGGATGGAGAAAGATATTCCATGCACAGGGAAATCAAAAGAAAGCTTGAGTAGCAATTCTCATATCAGGCAAAATAGACGTTAAAATAAAGACTCTTACAAGAGATAAAGAAGGACACAACATAATGATCAAAGGATCAATCCAAGAAGAAGATATAACAATTGTAAATATTTATACACCCAACATAAGAGCACCTCAATACATAAGGCAAATGCTAACAGCCATAAAAGGGGAAATCGACAGTAACACAATCATAGTAGAGGACTTTAACACCCCACTTTCACCAATGGACAGATCATCCAAAATGACAATAAATAAGGAAACACAAACTTTAAATGATACATTAAACAAGATGGACTTAATTGATATTTATAGGACATTCCATCCAAAAACAACAGAATACTCTTTCTTCTCAAGTGCTCATGGAACATTCTCCAGGATAGATCATATCTTGGGTCACAAATCAAGCCTTGGTAAATTTGAGAAAATGGAAATCTCATCAAGTATCTTTTCCAACCACAATGCTATGAGACTAGATATCAATTACAGGAAAAAATCTGTAAAAAATACAAATACATGGAGGCTAAAAAATACACTACTTAATAACCAAGAGACCACTGAAGAAATCAAACAGGAAATCAAGAAATAGCTCGAGACAAATGACAATGAAAACACGACAATCAAAACCTATGGGATGCAGTATGGAGGTTCCTTAAAAAACTACAAATAGAACTACCATATGACCCAGCAATCCTGGCTGGGTCATATACCCTGAGAAAACCATAACTCAAAAAGAGTCATGTACCAAAATGTTCATTGCAGCTCTACTTACAATAGCCAGGACATGGAAGCAACCTAAGTGTCCATCGACAGATGAATGGATAAAGAAGATGCGGCACATATATACAATGGAATATTACTCAGCCATAAGAAGAAATGAAATTGAATTATTTGTAGTGAGGATGGACCTAGAGTCTGTCATACAGAGTGAAGTAAGTCAGAAAGAGAAAAAATAAATACCATATGCTAACACATATATATGGAATCTAAAAAAAAAAATGGTTCTGAAGAACCTAGGGGCAGGACAGGAATAAAGATGCAGATGTAGAGAATGGACTTGAGGACATGGGCAGGGGGACGGGCAAGATGGGATGAAGTGAGAGAGTGACATGGACATATATACACTACCAAATGTAAAATAGATAGCTAGTGGGAAGCAGCTGCATAGCACAGGGAGATCAGCTCGGTGCTTTGTGACCACCTAGAGGGGTGGGATAGGGAGGGTGGGAGGGAGACACAAGAGGGAGGAGATATGGGGACATATGTATATGTATAGCTGATTCACTTTGTTATAAAGCAGAAACTAACACACCACTGTAAAGCAATTATACTCCAATAAAGATGTTTTTTAAAAAAATGTTAAAAAAAAAACCCTTCTCCGTCATCCCTTAACTCCTCCTTTGCATCTGTAGCCTCTGATCCCTGTCCACTTCACCTCCTGAGTCTCATGTCCCTTTCCTGCTCTCACCCCCTCTGCCAGCCCCCATCCACTTTCCCCCAGTGCATGGCTGACATCCTTCTAACTGTTCTCTCCCCGTCCACTTCATCCTCCTCACAGCCACCAACATCTTGCTAATCTGAAATCAGATCCAATCTGAATAGAATGGCTTCTCAATGCCTCCAGAAAAATATCCAGTTCAGCCCCAGCCTACATTTCCAGCCCCTCTTCCAGATGTTTCCTGCTTAGTGTGTCCAGCCGCACCGTGCAGCTCACAGAGCCCTGGAATCCACAGCGGCTATGTCTCCGGTGCCCTGCTTGGGGTGCCCTTTCCCCTCTTACCCGGTTAATTCCTAAGCCTCCTTTTAAGACCCCAGTCAAATGCTCACTCTTTTGTGGGGGCATCCTACCCTCCCCTCTTTCCCTTCTGCCCCCCAGCGCAGTCTGATCTACATTGGTTCCAGCATTTGTCACTCTGTACTGTAGCTATATCCCCTTGCACCCACCTAGCCCTGGATCCTGGCCCATAGGAAGTACCCAATAAATGTACAAATACTCGTTGACTGAATGAATGAGCTAGCCATAAATCCCTTTCAAATTAGGACTACCAGAAAGCAGCATCCTTCTCCCTGACTGGACCTCAGGGCAGGGGCGTGCGCGGTTCACCTGGGTTCCTTCATTCCGGTTGGCTGGTGTGTGTTGATCATGCTAAAGCTTGAGGTTCTGCACACCGATAGACGTTTGCAAACGGGAAATGTTTGTGCACACCCCATCGTGCAGCTGAGCCCCTTCAGACCTCTCACTGTCATCACCCTGACCCTCTGGTCTCCTGGCAGGTGTGTTCTTCACTTTCCACACCTTCCACCTGGAGAGCAGCCATGACTACCTCCTCATCACGGAGAACGGCAGTTTCACCCAGCCCCTGAGGCAGCTGACCGGTTCCCGGTTGCCAGCCCCCATCAGCGCTGGACTCTACGGCAACTTCACTGCCCAGGTCCGCTTCGTTTCCGATTTCTCCATGTCCTACGAAGGCTTCAACATCACCTTCTCAGGTAAAGCGTGTGAGGGTCCCTCGGGGTGATGGCTGAGCACTCTGTCCCTCCCACCCCCCCACCCTGCTGCCGGCCTCAGGTCTTCCCAGCAGATGGCTATTGGTCCCCTCCCCAGCCTCTGGGAGAGGGACCTCACTGCTGCAGCAGAAGATAGTTGGGTTAGACACAAGGACGAACTTCCTTATAGTGGGCTTGGAAGGAATTAGCAGGTCTGTTGGGGAATCTCCTTCGGTGAAGGTATTTAGGCTTCACTCTGAACACGACCAATACAACTGATTGAACTAGAGGACCTCAGGAGTCCCGTCCTGCCCTAGTAATTCCAGATTCTTCTTCTAATTCCACTTCCACCACTTCACAACCACAGCAATTTCTTTTTAAAAAAAAAAAAGGGAAAAAAAGAAAAAGAAGGGAGACTGAAATTCACATTTTGGAGTGTTTTGGTCTCATTTGGGGGCTGCTTCACCAATGCTAATTTAGTAGCGATGGATATTTATCTTTGTGTTTGGGAATCCTGAAAAGAAAGCTCTTTAATGTGCATTCGGGGAGGAAGGAGGACCCTTCACTCCTCTAGTACCAGGTCCTCCTGCGGGTCTCATCCTATTGCTCCCAGACCACCCCCCTCCCACCAGCAGCCAGGAGCAGAGACAGCTGATGGGTCCCCCCGGGATGGCTGAGAGCTATCTGACCTCTAGGAAATGGGATATGGCCGAGCTCAGCCCCACAATGTCCCTCCAGCAGGTGCCACCTGCCATGTCCTGGCTGATGGGACATATCCAACCAGTCTGCCTCATCCAGCCTCTTTCTCCCCACCACAAAGAGCCCCGGGGTACTGTGTCCCAGAAGGGAGATGCCCTTGGGAATGAGGGAAAGGGTACTTCTATATCATCACTAGAGGTATAAAAGTCACTAGAGGCAGGTCCCTGGTGCATAACTGCCACTCCGTCACACATGCCATCTGCCTCGGTGCCAGCATTACCAAGACGCAGCTTCAGCTGAAGCACTTGGATTCTTTTTCCCAGTGTAAGTTGCCCTAGGCTGGGTCATGCATTCTGAACCTCTAGAACCAGGCTGATTGAATTGATCTGGCTTGGTGCCCAGGGAAAAAGAGGCAGCAGAGTCCACAAGCCTGAGGCTGGGGTTCATGTGGAGATGAAGGGACAGAGGAGGGAAGGGTCAGCCTCAGAAATACTCCCGGAAAGCATGTTTCCAGAAAGGCGGTGCTCTCCCCCACCGCTGTGGTCTGGAGGCACTCAGACCACCCAGAACACACCTGTCTGTTCTCGCCTGTCTCTGTCCCTCTCGGGCTGTCTCTCCTCTCCTTACTTGTCGTGCATCGGTGTGTATCCTGTACCTCTGTCTGTCTTCCTCTCTGGTCCTCTTCTCCCTGGTGTCTTTGTCTGTGTGTTCCCATCCTCTGTGTCTGACCCCAGCTCTCCTGATCCCTTTCCAGAGTATGACTTGGAGCCCTGTGAGGAGCCTGAGGTCCCAGCCTACAGCATCCGGAAGGGCTTGCAGTTTGGTGTGGGCGACACCTTGACCTTCTCCTGCTTCCCCGGGTACCGTCTGGAGGGCACGTCCCGCATCACGTGCCTGGGGGGCAGACGGCGCCTGTGGAGCTCGCCTCTGCCAAGGTGTGTTGGTAGGTGGTCACGTGCTTTCATTTTGCTTCACTAATGGGGTTGGCAGGACTTTAGTCAATTGCTGGGAGGTGGTGGAACGCACCTGGGCCCAGAGGCCGACAGGACTGGGTTTAAGGACTGTCTTAGCACGCGGTTACCTTGGGTGGGTGACCTATCCTCCTTCCACACCAAACTCCTTATCGGTACAGGAGAGACGGCAATGCCTGCTTCACGAGCTGTTCTGTAGCCTCAACTGACCTTTACAAAGCGGGTCCACAGTAGGCACTCGGATGAAATCCATTTCTATGCTGTTACCTCCTACCCTTCACACACATTCCCATGGCTAATTGATGCCTCTTGCGGAGAAATCTGGGTGGGGTGTGTGGGTGCACCTATAGGAAGGAGGTATGACCTTTGCCCATGGAGAATCCCCATCTGGTGGAGGAGAGGGCTGATTTTACTTGTCCAATGAGGGTGCTAGCTTTTGAGAATCTCTAGAAAGACTTCCTCCGTTCCGCTGGGGAAGAGAGAGAAGCAAGAGTTGGGTTCATTTATAGAGCACCCATTGCAGGTCAGGCGTGCTTCTGGATGCTGAGAATACAAAGGTGAACAACACAGAGAAGGTCTCTCCACTCCTGCTCTCACATTCTGGTGGGGGGAGATAGGCTGTAAACGCATGGATGTGTAGCGTGTCGGGCAGTGTTGAGGGTTACAGAGAAAGATGGTCAGCTTAGAAAGTGCTGGAGATTTTTATAACAAGTAGTCAGGAAAGACTTCTCTGATGAGCTGACATTTTAGTAGAGATCCGAAGGGATTCGAGGAGCTAATTCATGGGAGAAGAGGGAGCAGAGTACCAAGGCCCCAAGCCACGAGGATGCTCAGTGCTTGAGGAATAGCTTGGAGGCCAGTCTGGAGTGAGCGAGGGGGAGAACAGTGGATGGTGAGGTTAAAGAGGCAGCTGATGGAGTTGGGACCAGGAGCCCTGTGACCCAAGGTCCTGCCAGTCTCCTTGCCAGTGTGCTAGAGCAGGCTATTCAGAGCTCCAGGCCCAGAGGGTGGAGAGAAGTGGGGTGATATCACAGGGACTGGGGACAGTTGCTGGCTGTCCCTCATTTATAAGGTTCATGGCTCTGCTTGCCCGATGCTCACACCATGGAGCTAGATGGAACACAGGCCAGATCAGTGGAGTACCTTCCATGCTCACTGCTATCCGCTAGTGGTAAATATTACAGAAAACCCCAGTGTACCAAACAGATCAAAGCAGCACTGCACTGACTGAAACAGGTGCTGGCGTCTCGAGAGCCCTTGAGGTCGGCCTTGCCCAAGACAACCGCACGGAGCCCTGGGGCTCTGCAGAGGACACTCATAAATAGGACGGCAAGATGGTCTGGGCTCAGGCTGTGAGGCCACCTGGGCCCGAGGGTTAGTCTCTGCTCTACCACTTACCAGCTGTTAGATCTTGGGCAAGCCACCAGACCCTAGCAGCTCCAGCTTCCTCGCTTATAAAACAGAGATAACAATATCCAATTCACAGGCTTTATTCCAGATTAGATGACGTAATTTACATAAACCAGTGGGGTGCCATATAATTATCATCATTTTGCCAGTAATCTTTTTATCATTATTTATCGATGACATGACCAAGAACCAAGAACCCTTTACGATCTCAGAGGGGAAACATTAAGACAAATAGATGCAGAATTCCATTTTTGATCAGTTAATCTCAAAGTTTATCCTTTTTCCTGCAGCCATACCCCAGAGCATCCACCCACCCTGACCTGGACACGCATTCAGACACACATGTAACTCCCACTGTGTAGGTTCAGTTTCAACGTGGCTGCTAGCAGCTCTTTTCTGCTCTGGAGAAATGTCTTCAGCTAAGTGGCTCTGAGGGGAATTTTTCCTGAATGGGATTATCCAAGACCACAGATACGCACACGCCCTAAGCCCTCATTGATCTCATTGATCTCATTACATAAACTCATTCTTTAACTTATTATTCCAATTACTGTTTGTTCATGACGCCTCACAATATTTTCATTGTTACATTTGTCTTCTGTTTTGTATGTATTCATAACGCATAGCAATTATAATCACCTCTAATTACCGCCAGCCCGCAACAGAACCTCAGGCTGAAGGTACCACAGGAATGCCCACCTGGGAGATGCTCCCAGTTGCCATACGCACTGGAGGTGTAAACTTAATAACTTACCAGGAACATTCCCTGCTGAGAAGGAGGTGAACTGTCCTGGGCTCTAATTCATTGTGTGACAGGGCGACACAGCCCCTGACCTCAGGGTCCCCTGAGCTGGATGTGGAAGAGACAGACCTGATCCCAGAGGACCCCATTCTGCACCAAGAGTCATGGCCCTGCCCTTGGGAGCCCCGCATGGTGGAGCAGACCTAACTCTCTGCCTCGGGAGCCCCAGACTGATGGACAAGACACAGCCCCTGCCCTTAATGAGACCTCTTCTTTTTTTTTTTTTTTTTTTTTTGCGGTACGCGGGCCTCTCACTGTTGTGGCCTCTCCCATTGCGGAGCACAGGCTCCAGACGCATAGGCTCAGCGGCCATGGCTCACGGGCCCAGCTGCTCCGCGGCATGTCGGATCCTCCCAGACCAGGGCACGAACCCGTGTCCCCTGCATCGGCAGGCAGGCTCTCAACCACTGCGCCACCAGGGAAGCCCGAATGAGACCTCTTCTGATGGGGATGACAGAAGTCGTAGATGCCTGAATTAGCTGCAGCACTTTCCGGTGCAGATGACTGTTTCTCTGGAACATTTATTTGTTTCCATCTATGCTTGTGTTTGGCTTTTCAGTACATCTGCTCACCTCCCCTGATACTTTGAAAACTCTCCCAAAAGCAAGTGCCAGGTCCGGCTACCTCCTGTACACTCCCCGGTGCCCTGGAAAAAGGCCTCAGTAGGGGCCAAGGACTGGCCCCATCTGCAGCTGTCAGCCCCCTTCCCCTCCCCATAAAGGTATCGGGCATGTGGGAAAGAGGAGAGGGTCACGCTGGGGCAGAGACGGCATATAGCTATTGTGCAGCAAGCCGGGGCAGGAAGGAGGTGCAAAAATATGTCAAAGCCCATGTTTAAGGAAAACCAACTTTTGGGAACTAGGCAGAGAGCAAGAGGTATCAGGAACAGTGAGGGTGCTGTGAATGTCAGGCAGCTAACACATGCTTCCCGAGAAGCTTCTTGGGCTTTCTGTCATTCCCGGAGCCTGGGCAATTAGGGCTCCAAATAGAAGCAGATAAGCTGTGTAGATTCATCGGGTTAGATGGGGAGAGAAAGGAATAACTCTTGTGAGGACCTACTAGGTGCTAACCACTCCCTATATGTTCACCTCTTTCATCATAAAATTTCATACATGTGTGCTCTCTAGTTTTATATGGATGCTGTTATTGTCCAGATGGAGGCAGATGAAGAGACTGAGGTTCAGAGAGTTGATATAACTGGTCTGTCTGAGTCTAAAATCCATGCTCATCCCACTACACCACATGTCGTTCCCTAGATGGACGAGAATACTGTGTGATGCCCAGAGATGATGGAGAGCTGCTTCAGAGGGCTGCCCACGTGATATGACTGAGCAATAAACGTCTAAATATGCACAGCCCTCAGCACCCCCTCCCCAAATGCCCACCTTCATCAGAGGGCACCCAGAATACTTACACACTTTAGAAACATATCTACCTAAAGCTGCCGGTCCACCACCCGCCCTTTAGTTTTATGCCCCAGCTCTGCACATTCATTACGCACGTTCGGACACGTTGCAAACAGGCTGAGTTGAAAGTACTGCAAAGCGAGACTTCTCCTCCAAGACAAATGATGGCTATCCTGTTCAGTTTGAGCTGCTATAAGAAAATACCATAAAGTGGGTGGCTTCAACAACAAACATTTATTTCTCACAGTTCCGGGGGCTGGCAAGTCCAAGATCAAGGTGCCAGTGGATTCAGTGTCTGGTAAAAGCCCTCTCCCTGGTTTCCAGATGGCAGCCTTCTTGCTGTACCATCACACAGCAGACAGATTGCAGGCTCTGGTCAATTCCTCTGCTGATAAGGGCACTAATCCCATCATGGGGGCTCTCCCCTCATGACCTCATCTAGACCTAATTACCTCCCAAAGGCCCCACCTCCAAATAGCATCACACTGGGGAAGCAGGGCTTCAGCATAAGAATTCGTCAGAGGGACACAAACATGCTGTCCATAGTAATGACTTATGTGACGTCTTAGGAACCTGAAGCTGGTCCTGAACTGGAAAGGGCCCAGGGAGGAGGGCTTGTCCCACCAATCAGAGGACTGATTGGTGGGACATGGTCACTATCTTCAAAGTTCTAAGGAGCAGCCTTGGGGACAAGAGAACACACAGAGGTACAACTAAGCCCACTAGAGGCTCAGCTCTGAATGTTCCTGTATCACATGCTCCCTCCACACTGCTGTGGCCTAGGACACTCCAGGCTCAGGGCAATTAAAGTTGAATATGTGGTGACCTCAGGGTCCTTCCAGCCAATGACTGTGCCTAGAATAGGGACACTGAGGAATGGTTCGGGGAAAGCAGACGTGCTACCACCAACCTCAGAGATTCAACATATGCTCCAAACTCCCCATATGTCCAGACAAATAATGGGCCCGCCATCTGGACTTGTATTTATATCCTTCCAGAACCTAATCATTTTTAGAGCTGTCCATCCTCTGAGGTCAGTGTCCTCCATATTTATTCATTCATTCATTTGGCAAATATTTATTTTATAGACAATCTGGGCTAAGCCTTGGAAATTCATGGATTCATTAAGCGTGACCCTTACCTTCAAGTAACGCACAGTTTGGGTAGGGGGTGCGGACAAGAAACAAGCCATCAGGGTGCGATCTGGTAGACGCTCTGCCACAGGGAAGCCCAGGAAGAGGCTTCACAACTATCAAAGACCCTAGAGAGCCAACTGCAGGGTCCTTCAGCACATGCCGTGCACTGAGCTACCCCTGTCATCACTGCTGCTGTCCTGCCCAGACATATGGAGCAGAGCCAGTGGGTCCTGGAGATACAGAAATATGACCAAGCCCTAGACCCCCCCAGGGCAGTGGAGGAGATAGAAATGTTAACAAATAAGTCAAGTAAAATGTGATAACCGCTATAAATAGAGGTATAGGAACAATGGGGAAAGAATGACTAATTCTGGAGGAGCAGAAACAGATTTTGAGAGGAAGGTGTGAATTCATTAGCTGTTGAATTAAACAGGGTTTCCATGGTCTGTGCCAAAGCTTTCTTCAGAGCCTCAGAGGCCCTAAATTCCAGGACCAAGAGGGCTGAGTTGTCAGCCCCCTCCTCTTCTTGAATTGAGAGACTTGATCTAAATTGCGAAGTACCAGGATCTTTATCTTGAAAACAAGGGTGATAATTGTGCCTGCCTTATGGGGATCGGTTGCTGTGACTAATGGCGGAAATGATCCTTGTAAAGATTGGAAGATGCTAGCAATTATTATTCAATCTTGTCCCCTCTTCCTTTGTATCCTCTGATACTGAAAGGCTTCATCCCTCCTCACTTGGCTGCCCCCATCGTCCCCTGACGCCCTCCTTGGTCATTTCTGTTGCTATGATACTATATGAACAGGTGGGAGGGAGAATGGCTGCTTCATAACACTGTGAAAGTAAAGGGTGCCTGGTGGGTTTATTTCTATTTCTGCGGAAGAAAACCAGACAAACCGAAGGAGAGAAATAAAGGAACGTAGCGGAACTACAGGTGGGCAGGTGTTTAAAAAAAAAAATCTTTGATAAGCATTCCTATAGACAGACAGACAAATGGACAGATAAACAGGCACTCTGGCAGGTAGAGAGGCAAGCAACTTGTCATCTTTGTAAGGTACTCCAGCGCTGTGAGTTGTTTTCCAGATGTAGCTGATGGGCGTTAATCTGTGATTATTATGTTTCTCTTTCCAGCTGAGTGTGGGAATTCAGTCACGGGCACTCAGGGCACTCTGCTGTCCCCCAACTTCCCTGTGAACTACAATAACAACCACGAATGCATCTACTCCATCCAGACCCAGCCGGGGAAGGGGATTCAGCTCAAAGCCAGGGCATTTGAACTCTCTGAAGGAGATGTCCTCAAGGTAACACTGATAGATTTCATAGAGTATGTATGTTACGGGATGCAAAAGTATGGTCACCACATTCATTTATCTCTGTGTGAATGACCCAACCTTTCTTCTTCCCTCCTGAGTCCCAAGATGTTGTCCTCACTCATCTGGGAGAAATGAGAATCTAAGAGAGAAGGGTAGGCGAGTGTATTCTAAAGAATGTGGCTTTAGAGTTTGCTTAGGAGCTGACTGCTCTCAAATATGTATGTGATTGAGTAGGCATTGTCTGGACAGTAAATCACCATAATAAACTCTGTTGGAGTGGCCAGTGGATCAGGTTTTCCATTGTGAACTCTGACCATCAACCTAGATAAGGAAGAGTTCATAGAATATGTGCATTTGTGTAGATATGTGTGCATATAGATATGTTTATATGTACGTTTCCACATGTGTGTGCATCTGTGTCTGTGTCTGTATTTGGTTTGGGTGATCTGTGTCTGTACATACTTGTGTTCTGTGTGTGTGCATTTGTGTATGTTTTGAGTTTATGTTTCAGTGACCGGTGGGCTATTTCAGTAGCTTCAGTGTGCCATGGTGATGGCCTGCATGTAGCAGTGGGGTTGAAGAAAGTGGATTCAAGACCTACATAAGAGAAAGAAGTGAAAGGACTTGGACTAAAGAAAGGGTTAAGAGAGGGACTTGTTAAGACATTGAACACACTTATGACTGTGTTTCTTTGTGTGTGTGATTTGTACCTCCAATAACACATTGTGTGTGTGTAATCAAAGAGCTGACTCTGGAGAACTTATCAAAGAGCTGCCTTATTTTAAAAGATTATAAGGAAAATCTCATACTAAGTCCATTTTCATCCTAGGCCAAGAAACATTTTTATCTTATTCTAATATAGTTTTATTCCCTGGAGCCAGAGAAGTCTAGACATTAGAAACAACCAAAGGTCACCACTCTAGAAAATCCAAAGAGAAACCATTAAATAATCCCCATCCATTAGGACTCTCTGTAGATATGAGTACACTGTGCTTTTTATGCAAAGATGATACTCTTGACCCACCCTCTGGGGAGTGTGTATGTGTGTGTGTGTGTGTGTGTGTGTGTGTGTGTGTGTGTGTGTGTGTGTATGTTTGGAAGGCATCTCTCACTCTTACCTAATTGCTCTTGAACCCAAGAGGAAGTACCATGAGATGACCAGTTGGAACCAGATATGCCTAAAACAGAACAAAATATGGCAAAGTGGCCCAGGAGGGAGTGGATTCCTATCATGGGCTCCTTAAGCTCTACTTTTCAACCTCTAAGCTCCCCAGACAGAGAAATGCAGTGTGCATCTCCCTGTAAGTGAACAATAGACAGGACTTTATACTTTCCAAGGGCCATGTCTTCAGGCCTCTCCCTTGACCTCAGTTCTCTCCATCCATTTGTTCATCATCAACAACAGAGCCTCAGAGGACACACCCAGGGCCAACAAGGCCAGAGGGACTTCTGTGCTCTAGTGCTGCAGGTGGAATTGAGGAAAGCTGGACAATGCAGAGACCTTCTTGGAGGAAGGATGCCGTTAACTCTGCAGAAGAAGGCACTTTTGAGACTTACAATTTCCAGGTTTTGAGGGGAGGGTGAGCAGCAGTTCTGGGCATGTGGCCTGACGGGGCCAGCAGAAGGCCTCCTGCCTTGGCGGCTAGAGGCCACATGGAGCATGGCTGGTGCCCAAGCATCCTCTCTAGGGTGGTCTGGACTCAGAGTAGCACCTAAGACATAGTCAGCAGGTGTTCATACCCCACTGCACTATCAAGGTTCTGCCTCAGGGTTGAGTGAGCAGCTTAACAGACAGAAGAGAGACTTTTGGAGGCACTCAGGGTAAGAAGGGAGGGACCTGGGGCATCATCCCCAGGTCAGAGGTCAGGGAGGGTTCAGGCAGGGATCAGGATCTCAGGTGGCCCTGCAGGGCTGTGGGGAGAGGGAGATGCTTTCCTGTGTTTCTTAGAGGGATCTTTCCAGACTTCAGACTTGGTCTCTGCAGCCGCCTGCCAGGCTGGCCCTGCCACCAGCCTTCTAACACTGGGCTCCACCTTCTTGCCGAAAAGCCTCTTCCTCCCTTTCTAGGCCTCTGTAGTGTCCTCCTCAGAAGGTTGGGCTGTGGTGCTGACCTGGCCAAAAGGCCATCCACACGATCCTGTAACCACCAGAGCTTCCATAGTAGGGGGTCTGGGGAAGGGAGAGCAAGGCATCCAGGGAGATCACGTAGTTTCCTGTTGTAACTCTTCCCCTCAGGACCCTTGCCCTCCCGAGGGAGAACCTGGGACACGAATTATTTTGGAATGAAAAGAAATGCACGGTTATAGTTTCCACCCTGCAACCACTGTCAGCTGCAGTGGCAATGCTCTTTACACCTGTCGCTCCGATCTACCTCGACACAAAGAAGGTGGCACCCAGAGTCACCGCCAGGAGCACCCTGCCCTTGCTCTGGTGTAACTGGCCCATCTGCCAGAACACTGGTGTATTTCCAGTCCTGAGGATGTACCTGTCCCTCCCAGGAACCCCAGTGCATACCTGGACTCCTTCCTGCCCAGTGAGACCCGCCACTTCCTCCATACTTGCTTCTGACCAACCCTCCACACCACCATACACTCTTGGATTTCTGACCCATGAAATGACTGTTTTCTTGCATTTGTGACTCTCAATCTTTTCATTACCTTTAATAACTGAAAATTTCTTAGACCTCACCCCTACACATACTCCAGCTTGTCTCCTAGAACTACCTGATTTCTTCTGTTTTGGCCTCCACCAAAATTTTGACCTCTGTCATCTGCAAGACAGAAGGTCCTCTAAAGGCAATGGTGTGGAAAGACAACAGCTCCCAGCTCAAGATGGCACACGAAGCCCATGTATATAACTACATCCTCTGCGGTTCCTGCGGAAATGACTAAAGGGACATGAAAACGGGAAATTAGGCAAGGGTGCCTTTCACATACAACTTAAAGAAATTTTTGCCAAATGAAATACCCCCCAAAAGGGGTCCATTTTGAGAAAGAGCCTAATCAAAGTGTAATTCACATAAGTGAATTGAAATCCTGCCTGTGGATTAAGTGCTAGAAACCTCAAGGAAAGAATGCATCTAAGACCACCTAGCTCAGAGCAGCAGAGCCTGGAGCCAAGGACACACCATGGGGCTGTTGGCAGGGGCCAGATCTCAATCCACCTAGCTCTTCTGGAAGCACACAGGGTCGGAGAAACCACACAGAGCCACAGTTCCCTCTCAACATGACTTTCTGGATTCTATTTGGCTGTTGTTGGCAAGCTGGATAAAGCAGAGCAATGCCATGGCTGGCTCCTAACGAGGGTGGGCAAGCTCATTAGAGAAGAGGCTGCCACAGTCATACACACACACACATGCACATGTACACACACATACACATATATGCACTCTCCCTCACACACACGTGCTTTAGTACCAGGAGCAGGGGAAGCTCCTACTATGGCTTCTCCTGGCTTAACTCTTCTGCTCCGCCTTAGGGGAGCTACTGGGTCTTTCCAATATCCATTTTTATTTTCCCTCTGTCATGGTGTGCCAACTGGAAAATGAACTGGATATGTGTGAATATTCAGTAGATCAGATGAAGGGGACCTGTCTGAGGAGTCAGAGTTAATTGCCCCTCTGCAAGCAACAAAGAAAAAAAAATACTTTAAAAACTTCTAATTTGTATTCTTAACAGGATTTGAGAGAATATTATACTTATGACACAAAAATAGGCAATAATGAAAACAGAGGAATCTGAGATGAAGAAAGATTGAATAGAGATGAAAAACATGATCACCCAATTAAAAAATGGAATGGAGGCAATGAACAGAAGATGGTAAACCACAGAAAAATGAAATCACTTTATTATAAGATGAATTTGAGAACTCCTCTCACATCTCGAAATGAAAAAGAGAATTCTTTTATATTCATAAAATGCACAATCAATTCACAGTAAAACTTTATGTGCCAAATAACATAGCATGAATAAATTAAATAAAAATTGCTAGAAATGTAAAAAGTTTTAATAAAGTCACAGTCATTGTGGAAGATTTAATATACCTCTGTTAGTCTCTGACATATCACCTAGGTTAAAAATGAATAAGGATTTAGGTAGCTTGAATAATATAACAGAATAAATCCAAAGAAAGTAGAAGAAATACTTTTAAAGATAAAAGCGAAAGTGACTAAAAAAGAAAAATTTAAAAACTAGCAATTATCAACAAAACCAACTGGTTCTTTGAAAAATAATAAAATAGACAAAATTTACAGGACTGATCGAGGAATAAAGAAGCCACAAATATATAATTTTAAGAATGAAAAAGGAACATAGTCATAGATAAGGTAGAGATTATGAAAACAATAAGAAAATGTTTAGGAAAAAGCATAAGACAAAAAATCTGAAAGCTTAAATGAAATGGAAATTTTTATAGATAATAAGTACTAGTATCAAGAAAAAATACAAATCTGAATAAACCAATAACCATTTAAAACATTGGAATTCTCCCAAATTCTCTCTCAAAGTCGCCAGACCTAGCCTATTTTACAGGTAAACTCACAAAACTTCAAGAAACAATTAATCCCTGCAATAATCAAACTGTGTCAGAAAAGAGAAAAATTAGTATCCATCTCCCCACTCACTTTATTTAAATGGGACAAGTAGAAATATTGATATCAAACTGAATAAGGGCAAAATAAAGTATTAGGCCAGTTTCACTTATGATCATAGATCTAAAAATCCTAAATAAGGTATCATGTTGAATCTAGCTGTGCATTAAAACAAAAATGACCAATGGGATGGATTCCAGGAACGTAAGGATGTGTCAACATTACAAAAGCTCCTAATTTTCATTTGTTGAGTGCATCTTATGTGCCAGGGCACATATTCCACATATTCTGGACAATGATATGCGAATGATTATATTGTGGGTTGGGTTAATTTTATGATGGTAATTTCTACAGCTGTTTAAGTGCTGTTGTGGAAAAAATATTTAATGATTTGAAAAATATACACATTATATTAAGTGAAAGAGCAGGTTACCATATAGTATCTATAGTTTAATCTTGCTTTTGTAAAAAAGTAAATTTAAAAACTATATAAGGAAAGATATGCATAGAACGAAGCCTAGAAATATAGTCACCAAAATGTTATGAGTGCTGAAAGTTGCTTTCAGTTTCTTCGTGCTTTTCTGTGTTATAAGTTTCCTGCAATGAATATTTTATCATAATGACATATTAAGAACAAAAATACCCTTAATGAATTAAGATGAATTATGCTTTGAAATTAAGGAAAAAATCCTATTTCCATTATACTTTTATTAATTAACAACAATTTCTTAATACCATAATATATCCATTGAGTGTTCAAATTTCCAATTATCTCATAAATGTAATATTTTTTAAATTTACAGTTTATTTGAATCAGGATCCAACTAACTTGTACATATTGGATTAGTTGCCTCAAGTATTTTTTTAGTCTTTAGGTTTTACCTCCATCTCTTCTTTTTTACTCCCTTGTAATTTATTTGTAACTTGTTTATTTGTAACGTATTCATTTTGTATGTTCCTCTGTCCTCCATATTTCCTGTAAGTTGGAAATTGGATCCAGTGGCTTGATCTGATTCAGGTTTGACGTTTTTCTTGCAAAATGACACCGTAGGTATTGGTGTGTCTTCCATTAACAAGCACATGATGTCTGGTTGTCTCTCTTATTGTGATGTTAGCAAGTGTTGATGATTAATGCCTTGATCAGTTAATTAGAAAATATCTGTTTTAATGGGTAAAACTATTTTTATAACAATCTGGATGTAGCGGTGGGCTGAACTCTTTGAACTGGTGTCATGTCTATGTCTGCTGGCACTCTGGAATTCTCCCAGTCTGTCAGTGATATAAAACAATTGCACATAGGATCTGGAAACAGACTTTTGAAGCTCCCAGGGGCCTAAACAAATCTTTAATATACAGCACTGTTATTAGCTTGAAGGATGACTTCTTTTAGAAGGCTTTGCTTCATAAATAGTAGAATGGAAATATTGTTCCAATTTGCTGGCAGCTGGCACCACATCCTGTGCCATGCACAAATATTTATCACCCACCCATAGATCCCATCTTTGATATTTACCAAAGCAACAGGGGAGTCCTTCACTCAATCACAAATTCTGTTGTTATTTGCACAATTATCTGGAAAGAAGCAGCAACCTCAGAACCTGGGGAGCTAGTTCATTATTCTGATGCTTCTTGTCTTTGCTGGTGCTCAGTAGTTCAGGGGACAGATGGGAGTCAGGGAAGCCAGATGCCTGCATGATTCCACCCCTGGCAAGCCTGTAGGCCCTCGCTGGAGCCCTCATTTTAGGAGGGAAGGGGCAGAGACTGAGCTTGGGGAAGGGGAAGATACCATGACACCTGACACACTGGACATTTTAACTCCATTCTGCTGGATCCTAGGGGTCATGTCCAGCAGAGTGTGAGACTGAGGCCACTGCCACAGTGGGGTGGGGTTAGGGAGGAGGACGATTGTCTCATCTCCTGGAAGGGCAGGATGGAGTGTTTAGCAATGCAGAAAAGTCGAATGCTTGCAGCCTGCCTGTCTGCAGAAACAGATGGTTTGGGCACTCAGGCAGCCCCAACCTGGTCTCCCCAAGCTGCTGAAGAGTAAGCTGGTGCCATCTGGGGGTTGGGGAACTAAGCCCAGATCTCCTCTGGAAAGGTTAGAACAGCAACCAGTTCCTAGAGCTATAATTCACACCGAGATGGGCTGGGCACAGAACTGGTACAAAGTAGGCTAAGTGGGGCTGATAACTCGCCCGGTGGCAACTCCACTGTGCCGTCTTCCTTGCATCTGACGACTGACTGTCCCTCTAACGGTTGTTATCAGTGCTAAACTCTGGGAGGGAATGTGGGCTGTTGGGTGGGAAGCCCTTGTTCAAGATAAGGCCATGCTGATGTTGTGGGGTTGGGGTCTCTCCCGTGTCCAGGTCTACGATGGCAACAACAACTCCGCCCGTTTGCTGGGGGTGTTCAGCCGCTCTGAGATGCTGGGGGTGACATTGAACAGCACGTCCAGCAGTCTGTGGCTTGATTTCATCTCTGATGCTGAGAATACCAGCAAGGGCTTTGAGCTGCAGTTTTCCAGTAAGTCTTTTTCTCATCTGAGTGGACAATGAAATCGGGCTTTTCCCGGTACCACATACAGGGAGGCTGGGCTCTTGGACATCACCCATCAGTTAGTGGGTTTGATTTTCTCTAACTGGTGTGTGCTTAGCTGACTGTTTCTCCTAAGACATTGTGCCCGTGATTTGGATAAGCTGCCACTTGGCGTACAGCTCCATGGTTACACCTGTGAGTAACTTAGCTGAGAGTCACAGCACACCTTTGACTCACTAATCACCTTTTACTCACTAAAAAATAATAAGCGCTGAGCCTTTGAATTAAAGCAACCAAAGATAGCCTTTCCTAATGGTGACATTTATAAACTAATGTTCAGCTACAGTCAGATGTAAAAAATGCAGGCACTAATGTATAATTATGTTCTTTTTTACTACTTCCTAAAGAGTCGAGGCTTGATTCTTTCCCTTTTTTCTTGATTTTAACTTTCTCCTTTACTCCTGAGATTTCAAAAACAGAAAGCACCGAGGTTCGTACACAGCCCCGGAGTATTTGGGATGACATCTCCATACTTCGGCTTTACAGCTATTTTATTCATTTATTTGAGCTTCTACTTGCCCAGTAGCTACAAAGAAATGTGCTTTTGTAGACTATTTTAAAAGCCAATGAATATCCATCAACTGATAAATGGATAAGTAAAGTGGGATATGTCCCTCCATACATATACATACATGGGATATTACTTGGCCATAGAAAAGGATCCAGTTCTGATCCATGCTACAATGTGGGTGACCCTTGGACACGATGCGAAGCGAAAGAAGCCTGTCACAGTACATGTAGACACATGTATTGCATGAACCATTTATATGAACTGTCCAGAATAGGCAAATCCATAGAGACAGAAGGAAAATTGTTAGTTGCCTGGGGATGCGGGAGTTGAGGGAAAATCACCTTCTCTTTGAGGTGATGAAAATGTCCTAAAGTCGATTGCAATGTTCGTTGCACAACTCTGTGAATAAACTAAAAGACACTGAATTATATGCTTTAGTTGGGGGAGTGTTTAGTATGTAAGTTATGTCTCAATAAAGCTGTTAAAATTTAAAAAACCAATGAGTCCACTCAAGATTCCTCTTGCCTGGGTGTGTAGGGTCTGTGCCTGTTATAGCAGGTACATCAGTGGAAGGGGATTAAATAGAGTCATATTCAAATTCCGTTTCTATCATCTGAGACTGTGTGACTTTGGAACCATTTGTGTGACCTTCCCGAGTCAATATTCTCAGCTGTGCAATGCACAGTTGCCCCTCCCGGCCACACTCCTGTGAATAACAAGTGAGAGCTAACACAGGTGGCCACCGTGCCCTAGGAGCTCTGTGTAAGCTCACAGAGGTCTCCTTCTCCAGGCTAGTTCAATAGACTGTATTTAAGCAGGACAAAATTGACCTTTGAAGCATACATTTAAAGTGACTTTTCCACATTACACTCTCCCATCAGACTGTCTCAGCTAACAAAATGGGAAGAGCAGCTCCTGCTACCAAAATGCTATGGGGTCAAACCAACAAAAAAAAAAAAGGAAATCCCCGGGCTTCCCTGGTGGCGCAGTGGTTGAGAATCCGCCTGCCGATGCAGGGGACGCGGGTTCGTGCCCCGGTCCGGGAAGATCCCACATGCTGCGGAGCGGCTGGGCCCGTGAGCCACGGCTGCTGAGCCTGTGCGTCCGGAGCCTGTGCTCCGCAACGGGAGAGGCCACAACAGTGAGAGGCCCGCGTACCGCAAAAAAAAAAAAAAAAAAAAAGGAAATCCCGACCCTATACCTGAAAACTATTAAAAGCTGTCCTGGGAGAAATAACTAAAGTCATTTACATATAGCAACAGGGAGAACGAACACTCCATAACAGACCCTCACCTGAGCACAGCCACGTGACACCCCGAGGGGCTCCTCCATCAGGGCCCAGGGGCATGTGCCGGGTGGCTTCCTTAAGGATGTGCGCTCTTGGTGGGGGGTAGGGGGGCGCTGGGAGGGTGGGGTGTGGTTTGTGCCATGACTTGTCTTGATCGCCCTTATCTCTTCTCTCGTCCCCAGGTTTTGAACTCATCAAATGTGAAGACCCAGGAACCCCCCAGTTTGGCTACAAGGTTCGCGATGGAGGCCATTTCGCAGGGAGCTCTGTGTCCTTCGGCTGTGACCCTGGCTACAGCCTGCGGGGCAGCGAGGAGCTGCTGTGTCTGAGCGGGGAACGCAGGACCTGGGACCGGCCGCTCCCCACTTGTGTCGGTAGGAGGCCTCTTGCTCTTCAGGTGACCCCCCTCAGGTGTCCCCTAATCCCGAGTTCCCAGCTCTGGTCTCATTAAGGCTCTCCCGTTGGCCCTCACACTCCAGGGCCTTGGGGCCATCTGAACCGTCCTGTTCACCGGAGTCATGGCTGGCCCTGCCCACACTTCCCCATGTCCTCACTCTGACACCTTATTACACCCGCACGGCAGCGAGGCCAGGAGGTGGCTTGCCACTGCCATACATTTAGCGAGCAGTACCAGAGCCAGGTCATGCCCTCAGAATCGTAATCCTCTCCTGGCAGAGAGGTGGGAGGGTCAGTGAGAAGGAAGAGGTGGACTTTTTGCCTGGTTCCAGGGGTTCCTGCAACACCAAGTCTCAGATGAGTCTCCAGCTCACTCTGGCCTCAGTTTCCCCATAGGCAAAATGGGGCTCCTGCTCGCTTTTCCGGAATGTTGAAAGAAAGAGTCAGGTCATGAACTAACATCTATCTTGTTCTTGAGAAAGAGTCCGATCATGAGCTAGCATCTACCTCACACTCAGGAAAGAATAAGATAATGAACCAGCACCTTCTTAAGCCTGTGGTGCTTCCAGAATGTCAGCACAGGCTCTCTGGAAGCTTCATCCATGTGTCACAGGACAAGAGAATCCTGGTCCAAGGCAGAAGTGGGAGATTGGCAACACCCGTCCTTCTGTCTGTGTGGCCTTTCCACCTCTCACCCCCCCGCCTCACTGCACGTGTGACCCTCCCTGCTGACCAGGATTCCACCACGCTGCCTTGTCCTGTATCCCCAGCCCCGAACACCAGACCTTTCCCTCTCTCCATCTCCTGCCCCATGGCTCACAACCTCAGCGTGGCTGTGCAGCTCTGGTTAATCTTATAAGGACAGAACATCCACTGGGAGAACGTTTAAGTGCCTACTAAGCGCCACCTGCCAGAATCCTCGCAGGTGCGTGTTTGGGTATGTGCAGAGGCAGAGAAATAAAAAAGGAAAGAATAAAGCATTCTTCCTGCCCTTGGGGAGTCCATACCTTGGCAAGGAGAAGAGACACATAAACAGGTCATTATAATACAAGATAAGCACTGTAAAAAGAGTAAGTGCCAAAGTGTTGAGGGAATGTGAGAAAGTTGTGCCTAGGAGGTGATATTTCAATTGAGACTTGAAAGGATGGGTAAATATCACCCACAGGAGGGGAGGTCAGGGCGATATTTTTTCCCCCAGGCGACTACATGTTAACAGGAGCTTCGACATTGTTACCCAACAGAGGGTCTAAAGGTGAGGATTTCAAACCTGACTGTGGATAGATCAGGATAGTGGACTCTAGAATCTTCCTCTGTCTGCTCAAGTCGACCTCATCCGCAGGCATGCCCCGTCCCTTTCTCCCTGCTTCCCTGTTTTTATCCCCTTGTTTCATTCATGTGCCAGGCCCTCTGCCAGGCACTGGGAATACAGGGAAAAGCAGATCCCAGGCCCGTGAGGGAGACACAGGCATAAACAGACAACAGTATGATGCCATAGGCAAGCCAAAGCAGACGAAATGTGAAGGAGGTGATGATTCACACTGCAAGACAATTATCTGCTTTGCAAAAAAACTCCACCGTAAGGTTCTTCTATCGAATCTGCCAGTTGATGCAAACTTAGAGAATCCACTCAAGCAGTGCTAGTGAGAGCACTTATACTTTGAACCTCAGAGGACTTCCCCACCGAGACTCCCTCAGGCCCTACGCAGGGGAGGAGGCTGTGTATTTGGGATTATGTGTGTGTAGTTTTACACATGTCACGTTGTGACCGACTTGATCGTGGTCTACCAGAAATGACTACTACAGCTGAAACATCCAGCTGTTTTCTTTGTGGATGAGTGGATGCTACAGCCCAAACGAAGCAGCCCAGGGCTGTAGGATGGAGATAAGGGAGAAGACCAGAAAGACCAGAGTCTCAGGGTCTTGTTGGTAAATCTGCTGCATGCCAGCCACCTGGCTCCTCCTGCCCCCCTGTCCGTCCCCAGATAAAGTGAGCCCCGAGGAAAGAGCAGTCGTGTCCCCGAGGAAGTGCTCCTGGTGCCCCTGCCTCCAAACACTCGCCTCTGGGAAGCAGGAGGGGATGTTCCATCAGGAATACGGAAGGAAGCTCCAGCCCAGGGCAGGGATAATGTCCTGCCCCGTTTCTAGCTGCCTCTGCTATTTGTGGAGCCGGAAAATCTTCCTCCCCACAGCTTACAACTCATCCTCTCACCCACACCCTGCTCCCTGCCGCCGGCCCATCCAACCCGACATCTCTCATTCAGGTTTGGCATCTCCCACCCCAACATCAACACGGGGGGGAGTTCCGCAGGAAGAAAGGGCCCGGTCTGTGCACAGGCTTTCTGCAGAGGGCCCCTCCCCCGCCCTGCCTTAGTGGGCCCGGGTCAAGCCATGGGGCCCAAGAGACGCTTGATGGGTCCTTTGTAGCAAAAGATGAAGGTCAGCCTCCCACGTGTGACTTTGATCCCCTCATCTCCTACTTCTAAGATCTTGCTTAATCAGATCTTTCCTACAAAGCTTTGCAACAAATCTCTTCATTTTCTCTCATGCTCCCTTGATTCAGACCCTTCATAGTAATTCGCCTGGGAAGCAGTAAGCTTCGCTCGTTCATTTGATCATCCACCCACCTATTCATTCAATAAACACTAGTTAAGGGGCTTCCCTGATGGCGCAGTGGTTGGGAGTCCGCCTGCCGATGCAGGGGGCGTGGGTTCGTGCCCCGGTCCGGGAGGATCCCACGTGCCGCGGAGCGGCTGGGCCCGTGGGCCATGGCCGCTGGGCCTGTGCGTCCGGAGCCTGCGCTCCGCAATGGGAGAGGCCACAACAGTGAGAGGCCCGCGTACCACAAGAAAAAATAAATAAAAAATAAAAAATAAACACTAGTTAAAGCATCTGTGGTGTGCCAAACACCATGCTAGGCACTTGATGTACAAATATAAGACAAGGTTCCTGCTGCTGAGGAGTGAAGGAGATAGATTTTCATAACCCGTTACACGTCTATGATACAAACCGGTCCATGTTATAATGGAGACACAAAAGAGGATAGTGTCAACTCGATGTGAGGAGGGGAGGGTGTCACAAAAGGTTTCATGGGGGAGATGTTGGCCGACTTGTCAGTCCAAGGAGAGGCCTGAAGAGGCCCAGTGGGTCTGGGCTTGTGGAGTTTATCACACTTGGCTGGACCAAGGGGTGCCAGGACGGGGCCAGAAAAGGCCACAGGGAGCCTCTCTGGGGAACTTGATGGGCTCTCCTGAGGAGCTTGGACTTCACTCTGGGAAGGAGGAAAGCAAGCAGTGATGTGGCCAGTGTGTACTTTAGAAAGATCCTTCTGGTGGCACTGCGGAGGCGGACGCAACTCTGCCACCCTAGAGATGGTAAGGGCCTGAGCCACGACTCTAACAACGGGGGCGGAGTGGGGGCAGATGTGAAAAGCGTCCCCGAGGTTCAGGCCCTGGGGCTCAGAGGCAGATTAGACAAGGGGAGGAAGAAGGCCAGCAGGATCACCAGCTTCTGACCTGGAGGGCTGCTCTGATGAGGAGATGGACCTCTTCACTGGTGCCCTGCCTCTAGGTCCACCCCTCTGCGCCCCTTCACACTGCTACAGGAGCATTCTCTCTAGTGTGTAAAGGGCACTAATGTGTGCAGTGATCAGTTTACTCTCGTGCATAAGCACTGTGGTTCTGTGCAGTGCCCTTCGATGAACGATGCTCGCCCAGCTTTCCAGCCCTGCCTCCCTCCAGGCCCCATCTCATACCCCGTCCCCCAAGCCGCCATGCTGTCTCTCACCCCCAGGAAGTTCGCAACACTCTTCCCTGTCGGCCTCCCCAGCCTACGTCTCCCACCCACCCTCCCGCCTCCCCCTGCCCTGAGCCGGAAAAAACTGATCACCTCCTCCTCTGTGCTGCCGCTTGCCGTGAACGTGCGTGCGTCAGGGCGCACACTGTGGCCGCCTCTTCCTCCAGGTCTCCGGAGGAAGGACGCCATGCCTTGTGCCCCTGGCACGTGACACAGGCCCAGTTCCTGTCAGTGACCAGGTTCAGGTGTCTGCACATTCTCAGGAGACCTCAAAGAGTCTGGTCCCAGAGTGGGCCAGCAGCCCTCTACCCCCAGGGACCTTTTTTTTAATAGCTTTAATGAGATAGACTTCACATACCATACAGTTGGCCCGTTTAAAGTGGACCACTCAGTGCTTTTTAGTGTATTCACAGGGTTGTACAACCATCACCACAATCGAATTTTTGAACATCTTGTCTCCCCAGAAGGAACCCTATACCCATTAGCAGTCCCTCCCCCTGGCACTCCACTTCAGGCCTTGGCAACTGCAAATGTACTTTCTGGCTTTGTAGATTTGTCTGTTCTGGATATTTTATATAAATAGAAACACACAGTATGTGGCTTTTTGCGCCTGGCTTCTCTAACACAGCCTAATGTTTTCAATATTATGTTCGTCCACGTTGTATCATGTGTCGGTACCCCATTCTTTTTTATGATCAAGTAATATTCCATTGTGTGGGTATACCACATTTGTTCATCTGTTCAACAGCTGATGGACATTTGGGTCATTTCCCTTTTTTTGGATATCTTGAATAATGCTGCAATGGTCATTCGTGTACAAGCTTTCATCTGAACATACGTTTTCGTATTCTTGAGTATATATCCAAGAGCAAAATTGCTGGGGTCATAGGGCAACGTTTTGAGGACCTATATAGGAAACCATTTTCCAAAGCAGCTGCACCATTTTGCACTCCCACCAGCAATGGGTTCCAGTTTCTCTGCATCCTCACCTACACATTAGTTAGTCTGTCTTTTTGATTATAACCATCCTAGAGGTTGTGAAGTGGGATCTCATTGTGGTTTTGATTTACATTTCCCTAATGACTAATGATGTTACACATCTTTTCCTGCGCTTATTGGCCATCTGTATACTTTCTTTGCAGAAATGTCTATTCAAAGGCTCTGCCAATTTTTTAACTGAACTCTGTCTTTTCATTGTTGAGTTGTAGGGGCTTTTGTAGATCCTGGATACAAGTCTCGTCCAAGGGCCTTTCTCTATGCTGCGCTCAGCCACCTGGAATGAACGAGAGGGACCCTGGCACACAGACCAGAGGAGCCAATGGGTGGGTGCTGTGAGCACAGGTCACCCCCTGAAGCTCACTCTTCTGGGATTTCTTTCAGCCGAGTGTGGCGGGACGGTGAAAGGAGAGGTGTCAGGGCAGGTGCTGTCACCCGGGTATCCAGCTCCCTATGAACACAACCTCAACTGCATCTGGACCATCGAGGCCAATGCCAGCTGCACCATCGGGTAAGTGCCAGGGCCAGCAGAGGAACCACTGCCAGCTGTTCAGGGGAGTGAGTCATCGCCAGTCCACCAGCCAGTGGCTGCTCCTGCCCACCTCACCTGGAGGCCCTGGTCAGCAGCAGTGGTGGTTATGACCCCAGGCTCAGGCCGGGGCCCACGGAAAACCTGAAGAGGCCAGCCTCGGCATCACAGGGCTGCAATCCAAGTTCAGACAATTCACTGGCCTAGGCAGTACAGTGTCCGCACGGTAGCTGAGGGCATAGGCGTGAATCCCAGCCCAGCCATTTGCCATTTGTAGGACTTTGGGTAAGTTTCTTCTCCTCTCCTTCTGTGGCGTATGGGTTATAATATTGGCTTCTCGGGATAAAGCATCTAACTGAGACACTGCAGGTAATGTACTCAGCACAGTGCTTGAAACATAGTGAATATTTATTCATGGTTCGGTGGTTATTTCTCTGATGGTAGTAACGGTCAGTTTAGAACTGTATGACCCCAGATTGCTTCCCTTTCTCAATCTGAGTTTCTACATCTGTAAAATGAGAACAAAAATGCTTGTGATTTAGAGTTGTGGGAGGAAGAGTCAGAAAAGCCCAGCATACTGTCAGGTACTGTGTACGTATTCCCTCAAAATGTAACTTCTGGGCTTCCCTGGTGGCGCAGTGGTTGAGAGTCCGCCTGCCGATGCAGCGGACACGGGTTCGTGTCCCGGTCTGGGAAGATCCCACGTGCCGCGGAGCGGCTGGGCCCGTGAGCCGTGGCCGCTGAGCCTGCGCGTCCGGAGCCTGTGCTCTGCAGCGGGAGAGGCCACAACAGTGAGAGGCCCGAGTACCTCCATGTACGTGCCTGACTAACAGCAATTACTTTTTGGAGTTCCAAAGAGTCAGAGAAGAAAGGAGCTTTACCATTTATTGAGCACAGGGCCTGGCACACGTAATGTCTTATTAACTCTTCACGGTAGCCCTGGCAATACGAATAGTAAGCCCTAAAAATAAATAGACATTCTTATTACTCGCATTTTATAGGTGAGAGAACTGAGATTCCAGGAGAATGCATAGTGTGTCTAAGCTTACACAGTGAATCAGAAAGCTGGGGCGTGGATCCAGGTCTTTCTGCATCTTCGCACCAGATAATGCTGCTGGCAAACTGGGTTCAGAGAAGCCGTGAGGAAGAGAGGAGGTTGGCGTGGCAGGATGGATGAGGTGTGGAAAGAGAATTGAACCAGGCAGTTGGAGCGGGAATGGTCTGGCTGGAGTGGGGAATGCATGTGGAAAGGAATGGGAGACAGAGCGGGTTATAGGGTGCAGCCTACAGAGGATTCTAAATGCCAGTAAACAAGAGGGAGGTGGAAGTTTCCTAAGCAGGGTTATTTACAGTGGAGAGAGCTCACGGGAAGAAAACCAGTCAGAAGTCTGTCGCAGTCATCCAGGGATGAACGGTTGAGACTTTGGAATAGTGGGGAGTCAAGACAAGAGGCAGAAGTTGTGGCTAGGAGAGGTTCCCTGCCCTGGCGAGGTCTCCGTGAAGGGCAGCTGGCTGAACGGCTGTGTGGCTGCCAGAGATACAGCTGTTTGCACGTTCGCTGATGTACACGTGGTCTTAGACCCAGTCCAATTAAAGAAATGTCTGAAGTGTTTGCCACGTGCAAGTTTTTGAGCTCAGCCCTGTGCAAAATGAGGTCAGCAGAGCTCCTGGGGGTTTTGTGTTAAATACAAAACTTCATCCCACGCTGCTGCTGGGATCACTTTCTGGAATCGTGCCTGATCAACTCGCACTCTAACTAGAACCCTTGCGTGGCACCCATATGCTCACAGGAGCTGAACATCTTATCCTGGTTTTCAAGGCTGTCAGGACTTCAACCCACCTCCCAACCTTTTTTCCCACCACTACTCTTCAGTGACAAAGCTGAATCGCTAATGGCCTCTGTACATGTACTCATGGCCGTGCTCGGTGCCTTGGTTTCCACTCGGCCCTCCCCGGAATGCCCCCCTCCCTCCAAAGGCTTATGTCTACAGCTCTCGCTCCCTCAAAGTCAAGTGCACATGTCAGCTCACCCAGGAAGTCTCCCCCCAGTCCACTCTCAGGAGACTCCCAGGTGTCCTTCCTCCGCTTCTGCGTTCCCATTACCCATGGCCTGTGTTTCCCTTATGACGCTGACCACTCTTCTCTCATTACCCTCCAGCTTTACCTCCCCAGCCAGAGCCATGCTCTCTGCCCAGTTCATCTTCACAAGTCTCCTGGCTCTCAGCACAGTGGCAGAGGCTTAACAAGTGTCAAGAGTTGAATGAGTGAATGAATGAAGCAAGCAGGACCCAGATAGAAAGGTAGTTTTATGACTAGCAGATCCATGAAGGTCCCTCAGTAAATAGTAAATGAACAATGAATTCATCACAGGTGTCTCCAGAGGCAAATCAGGAGGTTTTCCCACATTCCCACCTTGCACGTCACTCATTCATTCATTCGTTCCTCCATGTAACAGCTGTCTGCGGAATACGTGACAGTGCCTGTGGGAGACACTGACGTTGCCCAGATGAATAAGACCACGGCCGCTGTTGGCAAAGAGGAGATGTGCGCGTACACAGAGCGAGGTGGTGGAAGGAGGGCGCGGGGGACTAAGCAACAGGACAGGAGACCGGAGAGGCTCTCCTGGAAATGAAAACACCAGAGTAAGCCGTGTAGGGTGGAGAGGAGTTGCCGGGTAGCCAAGGAAGGAGGTTGGCAAGACAGAAGGGCCTACTAGGCAGAAGGGGTGAGGCAGGGTGTGTGGGCTCAAGGAGCTGGTCTCCATGGCTCGAGCATCACCTGAGATTTGGTGGAGGGGTGGGCCATGGTGAGGGATGAAACTGGTGGAGCGGGCTGCGTGCAGCCAGAGCGCAGAGGACCGTGGCGGCCAAGATGCTGAGTTTGGCCCTGTCCTGGCTGCCTTGTGGAGAAGGGGACAGATGGGGTCTGGCACCCCAGTGAGGAGGAGGCTGTCTCCAGAGCGTCATTGGGATGAGGAGACCTGAACCCTGCCAGTGGCGATGGGATGGAGAAGAAGGGACGAGTTCAGGAGACATTTAAGGAGTCACACCAGCCGGTCTCATTCACCTCAAGAAATGTGGAAACTGAGATTTCTTCTGTTTCCCTATTTTTTGTTGTGCAACATGCAATATGTAAAATAGAAAAGTCAAACAGTATGCCGAGCACCTGCTTACCTACCACCTAGACTCAACTACTGTGAATATTTGCCCTCTTTCTTTTTTTTCCCTCTGTCTCTTTTTTTTTGGCTGGATCACACAAAGGTAACCGTAGACATCCTGATACTTCTTGCCTAAGTACTTGGGCGTGCATCTCCTCCATGGCGTAGTAACCTTAGCACACCTATGACATGCGACATCAGTCCCTGGGAATTCAGGTTTAGGAGAGGGGTGGGAGGAGAGCCGGGAGATCTCAGAGCGGCTGACAGGGAGAGCACAAGAATTCAGTGATGGCCTTTCTGGACAGACGTGAGGACTGTTATCACTTACAGGAATGATGGGTGTGGGGTGGGGTGGGCTGGAGGGGAGAGCAGAGCATCCCTTCCTAGCCCTCAGGAAGAGAGGATCGAGACAAATAGAGGAAATATTCTCTCCAGAGATAGAAAGAACTATAGAGGGGGCCTGCTGGGGGTGTGTGTGAGGACCCCGAGGTGGGGAATGGCGGGGAGAGGATGAAAGTAACCTCAGCCCTCGATTGGGAAGGCTTCTTGGAGCCACACAACCTCAAAGGAGCTGATGCCACATGAGCAGAGGCTGCACGGAGAGTGACCAAAAGATGGGGATGGAGTGATGGGACACTTTCGCCTTCCTCCTGCGATCCCTCCACCCCAGGCTGCCGTGCCAGCCAGCGTCTGCAGTGCCCACCTGCACATCTGTGCTCTAGCGTGTTCCGTCCCTCTCCCTCACCGCCCCCCATACCCCGCCACCCCTCCCTCGAATCACCAGCCACAAAGTTAAGGGAATTTGTAATCAGATAGAATTCAGACAAACACAAAAAAGCCCGTTTTGTGTTTGTGCCCTTATTCAGAGTAAGAGTTATTATTTTTTAAGTGAGAATTTCTTTATGGAATTTTTCTTTATAGAAAAGAGATACTCATTTTTTTAAAATTCAAAGTATAAACCATAGAGAAGTTTATAAAGTAGAAATCAAAAGTTCCCATCGTCTTACTCTGTTCTCCTCTGCACACCCTTCATAAGATAGCCATTGATATCTATTTGTTCAACTTCCTCTTTTAGGTATTTTGTATGCCAGCGTATACAGAAAGCAAATGCAGTAAGCATGCTTGCTAGAACAAGATCACCTCTTTGACTGGCTCAGTAACTTGCTTTTTGTTTTACCCTTTACTCATATGTCATCATCTTATCCTCTCAGTCTATATAGATCAGCCTCATCCTGGTGGGTGGTTACAGGGAATTCTGTTGTCTGTACGACCATAATTTATTTAACTACTTTCCTATTGATAAAGTGAATATTTTCAGTTTTTCGCCCCAGTAAACATCCTTACACATGAATCTTTGAACAGTTGTCCAATTAGTTCCTTAGGATATGTTCTTAAAAGGCAAATTTTGATACATGACCTCCAATTTCCCTCTAGCTATTGCAGCAATTTACACATCTACCAAAAGCCTGCTTCCCTACCCAGCCTCACTTTATGCTGTCAATCCTGGCAGTGTTAGCCAGTTTGATGGGCAAGATGGTATTTAATTGCCTTTGCTGCTTCAAGCTCTTTGTATATTTTTCTATGGGGGAGTTTATTTTTTCTCATATAGACTGTTCAGCTGGGTTTATTTCTAGTCTATAATTTTACGTTAGATTTCTTTTCAACCTGAGTATTTAAGAATGTCTTAAACATTACGAAGTTATATATTTTGTATGATTTTTAAATCAGTTCCACTTTTACTGCATTGTGCCCTTGTTACTTTTTGAATTTTTTCTTACTTATGTTCTATGTATATTTGAAGAAAGGGAAAAGAGTTCGGGGATTTATACATTTGTTTTTACATCCAATGTATTACGCTTTCTTTCAAACAAAATATATTATGCTTTTTATTGCTTTTTTAAAAGTTTTAACTCTTCCTGTTTTTAGTTGATTTGATTTAATTTGCTCTGTTTCTCCTCTGGTGATTTGAAAGATCTATATTCCATTTGCATTCAGCCGGTGGTCTTGTGTTTTCATTCATTCTGTTTTCAACAGTATTTATTCTGTTATTCCTCCCTCTTTATTTTGGAAATCTTGTTTTGGTTTTCGTTTTTATTTCAAGAAAACTGCACTTTTTTGTTTTCAGATTGCTCTGGACAGCTTACTTTTGTTTTTATCAATGCATTACCATCTTGCATCTCTCTGAGGACAGTATTTATGTTTTGTTTTACAATAGCTCCTGTTTTTCCCCCACATCGACTGCGTCCTGCAGTTGGGCCATTTGGGCTGATCATTCAGCTGGATTCCTTTGAAGAGCTGACTGTCTTTATGTCCCAATTGTCCTCCCAGTTGCCATTCATTCAGTATCGAGTTGCAGCTGAGAGCCAGACTCGGCCACCACACTACCTACCACTCTTATTCTCTCTGTAGCTTGGGAAGCTCTTCAAGCAGGCACCCTGTGCCTCAGTCCTCTTCTCTGTTACACGGTGATTAAAATAGTACCTACCACTTGAGGCTGCTGTGAGGGTGAAGTGAGCTAACATATCTGAACACTTAGAACAGTGCCTGGGACGTAATTCCCAAATGTGGAGAACCCCCTCCACGAGCTGTAGGTGGTTGTTCATTGGACCCAGATGGACATCCCGGAGCACAGCAGGTGATAGGTCACCCCTTAGATCACAGATGGTGGGCGCCGTGCTGTTGGTGGGGGCAGGTGTCAAGCAGGTCTTTCCCTTGGGTGTGCCAGCTGGGAGGAGATGTGTGACAGCCCACAGGCCAGTCCATGAGACTGTCCCCGGGGGCGCAGACAGAAGGCTTGCAGATGCCTCCCAGCACCCTGCTCAGCCTCAACCAAGCATTGGAGGCAACGGGAGGGATCCGTGGTTGCCTCACCCCCAGCAAGCTGGGCAAAGAGAGTCCCTTTCCAGGAGTACCCAGGGGGACAGTGGGTGGCTGCAGGGATTCACATTCAGGCTCACCCCTGGGTGGGGCCCAAGCAGGAAAGTGGGCCCTTCCTGGGTGTGCACAGCAAGGGTGGGCTGGCTGTGAGACCCTGCCCTTGAACGTGGGCGGCGGGGGTGGGGTGGGGGGCAGCCTACAGCATTTGGCAAGTGTTTCTCCCTGAGGACCAAGAATGTGACAGGCTGACTGATGAACTCTGTCCAGGCCTGGCAGCTAACAGCAGGAGAACAGACCAGGGAACTGCGCCCTTCATGTCACCCCTAACTACATTGTCAGTTCATAGAACATGGAAGTTTCAGCCCACACGGGTGGGACCTCTTCTCAGTTTCCAATGTTGGGTCTGAGTTTTCCTTTTGATAATCAGTGGACCAGCTCAGATGACAACTGGGGAAGAGGGGGAGGCAAAGCCTTTTGCTCTTGGGCCTCCCCTCTACTCAGTGTTTATCCAGTCTCTACAGCATACCAGGTTCTAGATCAGTTATTATTGTCCCCATTTTATAGATGGGATCATTGAGGCCCAGAAAGAATGAATGTCTCACAATTACCCAGTGATACCGATTTCAAGCCCATTCTGTCTGGCCCCAGTCTACCCTTCTGACCCTGGTTTAGTTCCATTTAACAAACCAGGACATTGAACACCTTCTCTGTGCCAGAGGCTGTGTGATGCTGTGTGGTGGGAAACACAAAGATCAGACCGTGGCCAGTCCTTGTCTGCCAGGGGCTCATATTCTAGTGGGAAATAGGCAAATAAACAGGTACCCCCCAAGACAGTAAGTGCAAGCCAAGTTCAGTAATGGGGAAGAGAAAGACAAGTTCTACCTGGAGGTGTAGAGGGGAAGCATGCCAAATGAGGGGAAGGAGAGTGAAAGCATGAACCTAGGGGAAAGTATAGGGTCTGTTCACAAAGGAGGAACAAGCAGTCACTTGATGTGGCTGGATGTGGGGGAACAAGGTTGCATGGGTAGAGACGGGTCTCTGCGGGACCCTGAATGCCAAGATGAGAACTCTACATAGATTTCTCAGGATAACGAGCAGCCACTGGAATAATTTGAAGACAGTAACGACATTCAGTTCATTTAAAAACTTGGAGCACTTAGTGCCAGGCATTCTGCCAGGCACTGAGGGTATAAATATAAATAAGAAACAGTCTTTTCCCTTGAAGGTCTCAGTCTTACAGATAAAAATTTTATCCATTAGGAATGAAAATAGAAGAACTGACTAAAGCTGGCTTCAGCAGATGGGGGTTCACTTTTTCTCCTGGAAAAAGAATCTGAAGATCCCATCCAGACCTGGTGCAGCTACTTAGGATGCCATTGCTTTTCTTCTTGTTCTGCCATCCTTAGGCTTTCGTCCTCATAGTTACCTAGTCAGCTGCTGCAGCTCCAGGCATTGTGTCTGTGTTCCAGTCTCAAAGAAGAGGGAAGAGGAAAGGGAGCAGAGCTTTCTTCTAGTGAGGGTTTACATATTTATTGAGGAAGAACCACCATCCTCACAGACATCTTCCTACATTCCATTAGTCTGAACTTGCCATGACTGACTGAGGGAAAGTGAGAGATCAGTTTTGTTTTGCTTTTACGGTTTCAGTAGTAAAGACAGATGAGAGGTTTGGAAATGGAGTACAGATAAGCCTGCCTAGAGTGCCTACTTAGATTCTTATATAACGAAATAAATGCTATAGTAGAAGTATGTACAAAACACAATAGAAAGCATTTGTAAGGCCAGTTCATAATTTTAGGTGGCAGCTGAGGGGCAGGGTGTTACAGACAGGAAGTGCTATTCTAGCTACACTTTACTGAACAGTAGTAGTTCACCATGCAGAGTGGAGGTAAAGACCTTCCAGGCATGTAAAAGAGAGGAAGGGGTAGGTAGCTGCTTCTGAAAGAGCTCATTATCTGGCATGTCGTGATGATATCTCCACTTCAGGAAGTTCAGTGGCAGCAATGCAGAGATAAATTGACTGCGAAACCAAGGAGGAATTGAGTATAACTGTTTGAGGGGTCCTGGTTACACGCAGAAGAACTGAGTACAAATTAGGTTGAGGTTGAGAGCTCTATGTGGCTGGCTATAAAGAAGGGAAGGGGGAAAGGGATAAGACACAGTGCTTTGCTGGTAGGCTTTCCATGAAGAGATCTGGGGCACTTGGAGAATAGAGAACTTATTGTTCCTGGAAGCTCTGATTTCTGCTCCTAATGCCCATTTAGTTATAAAGTTCATGTTTGGCTAATAGTCCTAGTTTGTTGATTTTTAACTATGGAGATGCTTCTTAATGATTAACACGAGGGCCACCTGGGAACTCTGTTCTTGGCTGTTGGTTAAGATGAAGTAGGATTGCTGAGAGAGGGGGCCATGGTTTTGATTAACCAGAACCCCTGCCCAGTGGAACTTGTCTTCCTGGGAGGATGCTGGACTAGACAAAGCATCTGGCTGTGCCTGAAGCCCAGATGGCCCCGCTGCAGTTTCATATCAATCAGAGGGCAGCAATTCCCCACTGAGGTCACTGAGGCTTCCCTTTACCCAGCAAGCAGGCAGCTGGCCCAGAGGAGGCACCAGAAGTAAAGCTTCTGTTCATAGCTCTTGCCAGGAATTGTGGCTGCAGGTTTAGCAGCTTCCAGAAGGTTTATTTTCTTGCAGTGACAGCAAGTCAGACCTTAAACAGAGAAGGTCCTTGTACTCATACCACAAGAACTGACCTCCTGAAGGAACTGAACAGATAAGCACAAACACGATGGGGTATGGCTTTGTCAGATTTACAGTTTCAACAAACCAACAAAAAGGAGCTCAAAAGTGTTTGAAGGAGAGGATGTAGGTAACCTGGTAGGTATAAATGTAGCTTTAAGAGTAGTGGTGCTCTCTGGCACTTTAGCTTTTCATAGGTTACCTCTAGAAAAAAAAAAAAACACACAAACTACTTCAAATTATCCAAGAATAATAATCCAGCTGAGCTACACTGGATAGTTGAATTGGCCAGAATACATCAATTTGACTGCCAGTTTACAATGCCAGAAATGAATTCCAACATCTCTTAGGAAGAAAATAAACAGTTCAACCAAAGAAATGCAAACCTTGTTGGTTGGCCACATTGGACCAGAGTAAATCTCTCCCTTTCAAAAAATAAGTAAACAAATAAACAAAAATTAAACTAAATTAAATGAAAAACTTGTGATGCTACTTAAAACATACCACTTCTAAAAAAAGAGGACAATTTTCCTAAAGAAATAGAAACAATTTCCTGAAAAGATTTTACCATAGTAGGCAGAGGAAATTTTAAATAGGTATATAGATAATATTCTCATTTAAATATAAGAAATAGGGATGAGAAATAGCAGAAAATGGATGGTGAAATGGAGGAAGAGAGCTTATGAGCTGGAAACACAGTGACAGAGACAAGTGAAGAATGAAAAGAAACTAAATACAGGATAAAAATCACAATCACAGTATTTGTCTTGTGAGAAATAAAAACATTGAAATAGGAGACAAGCTGGAGAATCTCTCCGAGACGGAAGAGAAAAGGTGTGAAGGTGGGGAAGTAATGAAAGAAAAGTTGCCAAATGTGGAAGACAGAGCACCAATCCAGGCTGCAAAAATGAAGAAGAACAATTAACAAATGGAACAATTAACAAAAGTTACAGTAAAACACACGATGGCAAACTCTTCTTATCCTTGGTGAATTGAAAGGACTCACTGAGTTCCAGGCAAAATGAATAAGATACAACTTGATGAAAAATGAAAAAGTTCCATGGAGAACAAAAATATCCCTACAAGCATTTGACAAAACACACACAGGTAAGCACACAATCAGCCCTCAGCAAATAAAACAGCCATTTACGATAAACAATCACAACTAATCCAACCCTCCTGAAGTTTCTTCTCTGTAACATCAAAGACCAAAGACTTTGGAGAATCATTGATTCAGCCAGGATATAACATGCACAAGAGCCACAGAAAATTGCCCGCCCGGGCTTGTTGAAGAACTTGCAAAGACAGGGCAGCAGGCCCCCAAAGTTATCAGGTCCTAAAGCCTGGATCCTGTAAACATTACCTCATTTGGTAAAAGGATCTTTGCAGATGTGGTCAAACCAAGGATTTTGAGATGAGATTATCATGGATTATCTGGATGGGCTCTAAATGCAATCATATATATCCTTATAAGAAGGAAGCAGAGGGAGATTTTATATACACAGAGGAAAAGGTGATGTGAAGACAGACACAGAGATTGGAATGATGAGGCCTCAAGCCAAGGAATGCCAACAGTCACCAGAAACTGGAAAAGGCAAAGAACAGATTCTCCCCTAGGGGCTCTGGAGGGAGTGCAGCCCTGCTGACACCTTGATTTCCGCATAGCAATACTGATTTCAGACTTCCGGCCTCCAGAACTTCAAAAGAATAAATTTCTGTTGTTTTAAGTCACCACATTTGTGGTACTTTGTCACAGCAGCCACGGGAAACTAAAATAGACATAATTTTTAGCCTACTGAGATGTTTAGGGAAAAACTATACAAAGAATTGATGACCATGAAAGACAATATTTAATTTGAGTCTATAGTCCCTGCTTGTATTGTCAGTGTTTTGATAGTTGGTGGAAGGCAGAGGGGAAAGTAAAATCTTTTTAGCTTTTCTGTCTTACATAAAGGAGAGTGAAATGGTATATTCTTTTTCTTTTTCTTTTTTTCTTAACATCTTTATTGGAGTATAATTGCTTTACAATGTTAGTGTTAGTTTCTGCTTTATAACAAAGTGAATCAGATATACATATACATGTATCCCCATATCTCTTCCCTCTTGCGTCTCCCTCCCACCCTCCCTATCCCACCCATCTAGGTGGTCACAAAGCACTGAGCTGATCTCCCTGTGCTTATTATTTTTCTTAAAATTGATAATTAGAGAAAATGCCCATTTAGGAATATTTTTGCAAATGTTTAAAAATGCCTAAAGTAGAATTAAAAACAAAATGTATACTTTGCAAATCACTGAAGGAAATGTGAAAACTAAGACGTGTTACAAAGAGAAAGGAAATAGCAAGAAAACATAATAAACAAAAAGCATAAAACAGGTTGATGCAGATAAGCTGCTGTTAGTCTCCCTATATTAGGCTCCTTTCACGTGAGACCCTCACAGTCCTCCAGTGTGTCCTCAAATTTGGCCAGCTGAGGAGGGAAAGAGAAGGCATCAGAGAGTAGAACAAAACTTGTTTTAAGAGTCAGGTCTTCCTCCCCATCCCACTGACCAGAACACATTTCCCAGCTCACCTAATTATAAGGGAGGTTGTGCCTAGGTGGAAGAAGAAACAAGAGTTTGTGAACACATAACATCATCGCTGCTTTAAGAACAAACGTATCAGTTCTGAAATGAGTATAAATTCACTGTTGTCTGGCCACTCCAGAGTGCGAGGTAGAAGAAAATAAGAGGAGAAGAGGTGGTCCCTGGAGCAGGCCAGGGTTGCAGGAGCTCAGGATGGCTGGGGGAGGATTGAAGGATCAGCCAAGAACTAAGGTCAAGTGGGAGAGCAGAGTGCAAGACTAAAATGCTGAGCTAAGAGTCTGCAAAAGGAGTGGGAAGAAAGATATGTGAGCATCGCAGAGGGAGGCCCCAAGATGAGGGCACACAGGAAAAGGAAGCCTCTACTGTTACGTGTGGAGCTTTCACTGACCACCCTGTGGGCAGGGAGGGAGCTGTAAGGAGCCTTGAGCTGGTGCCCACAAGTTAAATTTCCATATTGCGAGAAAAAGATTCTCAAGTTAGGTAAAGAAAAACAAAACGCTGCTAAACAGAAGAACAATAAAATATTAAAAAGTTGAGACAAAGGAATAGCATGAGAACATACATAAATAAAAACAGGGGTCACAATATTGCTTTTCTAAATAAAGGTAAAATTCAAGGTTAAAAAATATATATACATATTAAAAGGGACAGAGGGAATTATTTCACATGATAAAATGCTTAGTCCACAAGTGTGTCAACAGTCATGAATCTTTAGGCACCAAATAACCTAACAAGAAAACTTAAAGCAAAATCTGTCAGAAAAACAAGAAGAAATTGACAGCCATGGGAGACTTTAACATATCTCTCTTAATGGAGTAAAACAAATACAGTAAGTCTTCTACATATAAACAAGTTCCGTTCTCAGAGCACATTCGTTAAGTCCCATTGTTCGTAAGTCCAACAAAGTTAGCCTAGGTACCCAACTAACACAATTGGCTATAGAGTACTGTACTATAGTAGGTTTATAGTACTTTTCACACAAATAACACATAAAAAAACAAACACAAAAAATAAAGAAAGCATTTTTAATCTTGCAGTACAGTACCTTAAAAAGTACAGTAGTACAGTACAACAGCTGGCATACAGGGGCTGGCATCGAGTGAACAGCAAGAAGAGTTACTGACTGGAGGAGAGAGAGGAGGTAGGAGATGGTACTGTACTACTGTACTCTATACAGTACCGTACAGTGAAGTACACAAAAGCACAACCACTTGGAGAGGATGCACGCACGTGACAATGTACACCAGACACATGAACTAACTTGATTGGACACGCAAATGCACATTCACATCTTTGAAAGTTCACAACTTGAAGGTGCATATGTAGGGGACTTACTGTAAAAAAATAGAACTAAACTGGAATTGGTTTTAGGTGATTTTACCATCTTTTGATTTGATATGATGTATCAGGCTCAGTGCTAGGTACTTTATATGTGATTTCATTTACAATAATCCTCTTGGCAACACTGCTGGATACATGATGTTACTGCCATTCTACAGAGGAATAAACTGAGGCTCTGTCAGGTCACTCAATTATCTATCAAGAATGAGTATTTGAAAAAAAAAAAAGAATGAGTATTTGAACCCAAGTCTTTGACCCCATAGCCATTTTGTTAAATAGCCTCTCTGGGAGGCAGAGCTTTATTTCATGGAAAACATTTCTTCCAAAAAGGATAACGACACCTCTGCCCCTCACAGTGCCTGACACCTCCGGGGCAGGTTCTGGTGAACAAGAGGCACTCACAGAGCCTTCATTTACAGGGCGATGATAATGAGAAAACAAGTGGTGCGAGGTTACTCAGCAAGGAAGAGTGAAACACAGGGCAGTAGCTTCAGTGCTGCGTCTGTACACTGCCCAGCCTCCCAGAACATCAGTCACTGCAGCTTCTTCAGTGACTGAAGCCCAGGTTTATTCTTTCACTTAGGAAACTAACACAACAAGAATCTTTCTGTCTTCCCCATACCAGCTGGCACCAGGAAAGGACAACCTCTAATTCTGCTCTAGACACCAATGCTTGCTTTGAGCTTTGGTCTGTCTCCTCAGTTTTTGCTCTTTGGATGGCACAAAGCTTTAATTATTATTGTCTGCTATTATAATCATTGTTTAATTGTTGGTTTGCTGCACCGTGGCTCAGAGGGGGGCCTTTTGTGAAACAAGTATTATTTTCTTATGGTCATTTCCAAAGTCACTGAGGATAATTTAAGCTGTGTTCTCATGTGGGGGCAGGAATGATTTCTGACCCCTCCCCCCGCTGCAGCAGCTGTTCGTTCACATGCCATTTCCCCCTGATGGAAGGGTCCGCTGTTACGACCCTTCCCGGTGCAATATCCATTGTGTTCACACAGTGGTGACAGTTGCTTGGAAGCACCCAAAGCCTTTTCCTATTCCGGGGCCCAGTCAGAAGGCAAGTGAAATCCACATAAAAAGATGCTGTGATTTTTTTCCTTTCTAGTTTTTGCATTTTTCTAATGTGTGATGGATACAGATGAACCACTTCTAAGTGTGGAGGTGGGCAGTACCCGAGAAATGCCCAATGTGTTAAAGTCTCCTTCAGACTGAGAGCTGAAAACCATAATCGCAGACTCGAGTTTGTCTGTGGACAGCACTTAAGGGGTGCAGCCCCCTACAATGACGATTTGATGCTCTCCTAGCTTTTTAGATGAAAGTTCTGGCAGTAAATCTCTTCCTGTGGTTGAAGCTGAATGTCATGAACCTTACCCTCAAAGCCTGTGGAGACTGTTAGTGGTAGGCTGGTGGGCAGAGGTAAGGGAGTGAGGGCCAGGTAAGGGGCTCCCTCACCTGGTGGGGGAGCTGCTGTTGGGACATTGCGGTGGAAGGTGGGACTCTGCGGGAACACCATGAGGAAAAGGTGTACAGAGATCCCGGAACAGGGATGGCCCCACGGTTGGGGTGCCCTGCAGTTAAAGGGATTGGCAGCCAATCTGACATGAAGACCCAGCTCCATAGAGAGCAAGCAGAGGTTCCGGGAAACCCCCAGGGGAATGGCAAAGAGGACCGGAGACCAGCGGGGCTCATTAGCTGAGCTGGCATACTTGTCAGTAGTGAAAGCCCAGGCTGTACCCCAGGCAGATTTAGGACACTGAGACCAACTCAAGGCCCCTCCTTTTTGGAAACGGGGCTCCCCGCTCTCTGCCCCCAGCCCTGACCCAGCACCATGGAAAGGACCGAAGAGGCCATGCCTGCCTTGCCTTCTTCCACAGTTGGACATCATTGCCCTGCCCTGAGTCTCTCTTCTCTCTCTCTCTTTTTATTTATTTATTTATTTATTTATTTTGGGCCGCGTTGGGTCTTTGTTGCTGCACGAGGGCTTTCTCTCTAGTTGCGGTGAGCGGGGGGCTACTCTTCGTTGCGGTGCACAGGCTTCTCATTGCGGTGGCTTCTCTTGTTGTGGAGCACGGGCTCTAGGCGTGTGGGCTTCAGTAGTTGTGGCACGCGGGCTCAGTGGTTGTGGCGCACAGGCTTAGCTGCTCCACGGCATGTGGGACCTTCCAGGACCAGGGATCGAACCCGTCTCCCCTGCGTTGGCAGGCAGACTCTTAACCACTGTGCCACCAGGGAAGCCCCTCTCCTCTCTGGACTCCTTGGGCTGCACCTTTTTCTGGTTTACCTTCTACCTCCTCCACTCCTCATTCTTAGTCTCCCTCCCCTGCTCATCCTTAAAGCCATGGATCTCCAGGACACCCTTCTCTGTGTGCTGCCCACGCTGATACTTATTGCCTGGGCTTGTCCAAACCCATGGCTTCAGGTCTCACCCACCTGCACCCATGCTCTCGTCCTCCTGAAGAACCTGTACTGCCCTGGGGGTGCCCGTCTCTCCATCCCATCCGTGTCTTTGCACAACCTCTTTTCTCTGCCCGCCATTCCCCTTCCTTCTCACAGTCCTCACCAACCCCTTCATCTGGAAAATCCTGTTCATCTCTCAAGACTCAGCTTAGTTGTTCCCTCCTCCGGGGACCTTGCCTCACCCCTTGGCCTGAGGTGGGACCTTCTCTGTGCGTATCTGTACCGTAGTACTTATCACACCACAGCTAGGGGCAGAAAAAAGCCATGTTCTTGTCTGTATCACCAGTGCCTGGTGTGGTATCTGCACCCACTGCCTACTCTTCATTGATTGGATGTGTGAATATTGGTCAGAAGACTTGTAGAGCTGTATTTGGAAAGTGTGAGACCATGGCTGCAGCATCCCCCTGGCTTCTGGCTTTCAACTAGGCAGCCATCTCTGGCCCAGGGTGTGTGCAGCTAGGTCCTAACTCTATGGTGGTGATAGGATGCCAAAGACATAGATTCAAGGGGTGGGATGTGGGCAGTAAAGAGAGATGTCAGAACCTCCAGTGAAATAGGAAGTATCTTCCTTAGCACATAGGATTTAAGTTGCCCGTCACCAAGTGGCACACACAGCACAGACAGTGGGTGAGTTTGGCTGAACTATGGGCGTCCCCGAAAGCTGATGAGCCATTCACTTATTCATCAACTCAACTAAAGCAGGAGCTTAGTATGGGTCCGGCCTGGTTCTGGGGACCAAAGATACAAACACAAACACAACAGTTAAGGAACTCAGTAAGACAGGTTATTCAATGGATGACTCTGATACACAGGACCACACAGAAGGAGCATCTCACGAGATTGCGGCCATGGGGAGGGCATGGAAAAACCCATGGAAAAGCTTACCAACTGGAGGTGGGGAATCTACTGGAACATGTCCTTCAGGTGGTATATTAGTTTACTAGGGCTGCTGTAACAAACCGAATGACCTAACAAAAGTTTATTTTCTCACACTTCTAGAACCTAAAAGTCCCAAAATCAAGGAGCGAGTAGGGTCACACTCCCTCTGAAGGCTCTAGGGAAGAATCCGTTTCATTTCCCAGCTTCTGGGAGTTGCCAGCACTCCTTGGCCTTCCTTGGCTTGTGGCTGCATCTCTCCAGTCTCTTCACATGGTCCTCTTCCCTGCGTCTCCTCAGTGCCTCTGTATCCAAATCTCCCTTTCCTTTCTCTTAGAAAGACATCTGTCATTGGACTCAGGACCCACCCTACTCCAGTATGACCTCATCTTAACTTGATGACATCTACAAAGACCCTATTTCCAAGTAAGGTTACATTCACAGGGACCGAGTGTTAGGACTTGAACATATCTTTTGCGGGGAGACCATTCAAGCCACTGCAGGTGGTGTGAGGGTACATGTAGGGGTTGGAAACATCCAGGCAGAGGGAAGTCCCCGAAGCCAGAGAAAGAGAAGAAGATGGGGAAAGAGTGAGAGGAAGAGGAGGAGGCAGTTGGGGCTATTCATGGAGGGCTTGGAGCATCCCCTAGGAAGCCTGACTTTATTCTGTAGGGAAAGGGGAATGACTGGTCAGATATGTGGTTCAGAAAGGTCAACTGGCCCTAGTGGGAAAGGTGGATTGAGAGGGTGAGGGGGAGTTTGGGCCCAGAATTATCCCTATATCAATGAGAACCTCTAATTAGCATTTTGTAGACTTTGATTTCTGTGGGATGAAAAACATCTTCAATAAGAGTCTTAATCCACATGGTCGGATTGGCAAAGCTTCACTGGCTAGCATCAAGGATTTATCATGAAAGAGGTCACTAGCACCTGTAGTAGCCCCCTAGCTAATTTCCCTGTGTGCGTCTGTAATACTGTTCTCTCTCTTGCAGTCATCTTCCTCTCTCACTTTCCTTGTGCTTCGCTTTTATTTCTCCAAAACTGCTTCAAAGATATCTCCTCCTTGAAGTTTTCCTTGCCTCTCTCGATTAGAAGATGATGATGTAAAAGAAAGGCCTCTGGTCCCAGACAGAGGTGGTTTGAATACACCCTCTGACCCTTACAAGCTGTTTGATGCCCCCCCCACCCTCAGCAAGTCTCCCCAATTAACCCCCAGGACTTCAGTTCCCACATCAGCAAGATGGCAAAACTAGGCTCCAACTTACAGGCTTGTTATGAGGATATTAGACAATATACATAAAGTACTTGGCACGTAGATTTCCAACAAATGATTAGGTCTCTTCTTCATCCAGTTATTTCGATAGCACTTTATTTATCCCACGCTTTCAGCACCTCCTACACGTATTATTGTGTTGCGTGTGTCTCTTTCAATAAACAGCAGCAGCCGCCAGGGCAAAGACCCAGCCTTCCATGTTTCGGCAGCTCTCAGCACACAGCGTGATGCACATCAGAGGCCCCCTCCCTCTTCCGTGGCTGTTGTGTCTGTGGCCCAAAGAAACAAGAGTGCAAACGGGCGAGGCATCAAGATGAAGGATCACCTTCTCACAGCATGGTGGGCGCGGGATCCTCAGATCATTTTCAGTATTTCAAAAGCCAGAAGGAGACTGGATGGTCACCTGCAGGGGAGCTGCTCAGGCAAACCCAAATGTCTGCTTGGGCCCAGAATTATCCCTATATCAATGAGAACCTCAATTAGCATTTTGTAGACTTTGATTTCTGTGGGATGAAAAAAGTCTTCAATAAGAGTCTTCATCCACGTGGTCGGATTGGCAAAGCTTCACTGGCTAGCATCAAGGATTTATCATGAAAGAGGTCACTAGCACCTGTAGTAGCCCCCTAGCTAATTTCCCTGCATCCGACGTTGCCCTTGCCAGGCTCTTCTTATCCGGGCAGCAGGAGTGCTCTTCAAATGAAAATTGGATCTTGTAAGGCCTCAGCTTAAAATCCTTCAGTGACGTCCCTTAGCCCATAGGATAAAATCCAAAATTTTCCCCAACCCACCGGGCCCCACGAAACCTGGCCTCTGCCTACCTCTCTGGGCCCAGGGACAGCCTCAGTGGCCTTTCTGTTGCTCTGATGATCCGAGCTGCTTCCCTTTCGGGGCCTTTGCTCATGCTGCCCTTTATCCACAGAATATGTCCCACCACCTCTTGCCCTGCCCTGTTCTTCACGTGACTGGCTCCCTTTAAGCCTCTCCTCTTCCTTAGATGTCACCTCCGTGGAGAGGTCTTCCTGGCCAGTCTGTCTAACCCGGTGGCTCCATCTCAGCACTCGGCTGTTTGCTTCATCGCATTTGCCCACAGCTGGTAATCTTCTGATGGGGTTCTGTGTGCAGGAGTATTGCCCATCTCCAGAAACAACTGGAAGCTGATACCCTGTCTGTCATCTTTGCCATTATCTCCCAGCACCTAGCACACAGAAGGCATTTACATAAACGAAGGCAGTAAGAGGTCCGGAACTTCAGCTTCTCTCATTTCCATTGCCAAGCTGCATGGTTTCTGCATGCAAAAGACCTCAGGCTCCCTCCTCTGGCCTCTGGCCTCGTCCTCCCACCTCTGTTGACCTCACCAATGCCAAGCCTTTGACTTTGTCTGATTAACAGATCAGTTAAGGTGAATGCAGTGAATTGGCACTTTTAATTAAGGATCTTAAATCTCAGCCCTTTAACCTTGTGTATGATTCACATGCATACTGTTGATTACTGATGGGGCGTCTCTGGAGCAGGCCTGGCTCTCGGCCACAGCCTCTTCCTTCTGGAGGTGCAGGCAGCGTTGTCAGGGGAAAGAGAGGAAGCGCCAAAGTCTGACCTGGACTGTAATTATATAATGTAATTCTGTGTCGCTCTCTGACCAGCCCTTGACCTCAAGCAAGTTATTTAACCTCTCTGAGCCTCAGTATTCTCATTTTTAAAGAGGGGAATGGTGCTACCTACAAAATAAAGATGCTTGTGAGAACTAAATGGGATAAGGTGAAATTGCCTTGTACACAGGGGTTGTATAAATATGTTTTCTTTCATTTCTACCTAGTGTACATATTCTCTTTGCACACTTCCCATCGGTCTGGTCCTTCAGAGATTTCATTTGTTCATTCTTCAATTCACTCATCCATTCCATTATTCCCCCTCAGGGACCTCAGTCGGTCTCTAACCAGAAGGGGATAAAACCCCAACTCTGCTAGCTAATACTGATGTCCCTCTCTCAATCCAGCTCTGTCCCCATGACATCCTCACGCCACCCGAACTCCAGTGTGGGCGTCACCTGTCTTCCCGGGTACCTTAACCTCCCCCCTGCCTCTGGGTCTTGTCTTGTGTTACTACATCCAAAGAAAACACCCTGCCTTTCACACCGCCCAAACTTCTAGCCTCGTCTTCTCCTTCCTTCCCTGACAAGCCTGGCCCATGAGAACCTCTCTTCCCTGAGAGCACGTCCGGCAGCACCAAACACCTACCACTTGGTCTGCGCCTGCAGGCGGCTGCCGATTTCCCAGTGCATCACGGACCATGGAGGAAGCAGAGAAGCCAGGGGCAGCTTAGCACAGCAGGGAGGATGCTTGTTTGCTCTGCTTCCTGCGGAGCTCCTTTTCCCCTTCCCACCAAGTGTAGGGCCCCAGTCTGCCAGTCTGTTCCCTCCTAAATGCCTTGAAGAGAAGCCTATCTGTTTTCACTCGTCAGAAGTCCCTGGAGGAGAGGCCTGCCAGGGGGATGAGAATACAACCATTGTGGAAACCCACACAGCTCTGGTACTGAGGAAACTCCACCTATATCTATAAAAGAGTCTACCTAGGAAATCCAAGAGCTTAACTTGAAGCCTGTTAGAACTTAACTAGTGACTGAAAACAAGAAATACATGCACACACACACACACACACACACACATATACATATATATAATCCAACAATAAATATGTAACTAATAATTAAATCCCACTCACAATGGAGCTGAAAGCCAAAAATTGAATTTAAGAGGAGGAATGCAAAGAGGAAAACCATAAAACTTTACCAAAGTACCTGAACTAACCCCGAAATAAGTTACAACATCTACAGTGTTCCTGGCTGGGGAAAATAAGTAACGTAAAGATATCAATTTGCCCAAATCAATCAGTGTGTGCAGGGCTTCCCTGGTGGTGCAGTGGTTAAGAATCCGCCTGCCAATGTAGGGAACACGGGTTCGAGCCCTGGTCCGGGAAGATCCCACATGCTGCGGAGCAACTAAGCCTGTGCGCCACAACTACTGAGCCTGCGCTCTACAGCCTGCAAACTACAACTACTGAAGCCCGCACGCCTAGAGCCCGTGCTCTGCAATAAGAGAAGCCACCGCAATGAGAAGCCCGCGCACCGCAACGAAGGGTAGCCCCCGCTCACCGCAACTAGAGAAAGTCCGCACAAAGCAACAAAGACCCAACGCAGCCTAAAATAAATAATTTTTTAAAATAAATAAATAAGTGTACCATTTCAATCATAGTATCCACAGGATTTGGAGGAATTTGAAAGGATAAATTTGGGAAATTAGCTAAGAAATTTTGGGGAAAAATACGAAGGGGAGTTTTCCCTGTAAGAATATCAAAATATGAGACTGAAAACTGAAATCAACCGAGTGGCTGAGCTCCTGGTACCTCAGTATTTAGAATCCCGTCACGGCAAAGGAGGGAGCCCTGGAACAGAGGAGAGTCTAGACTCAGACCCATGGCCAAGGTTTCAAACCTGTTGAGAGAGAGAGCCTGGATTATCCCGGCACAGGCATCTTCATTCAGGTACTTGTGGGCATTATCAGAAAGGTCAGGCATAGCCCAGGCAGTGGGGCTACCAGAGTGAAGAGGACCTGCCCCCATGCTCGTGAAAGTCATGTTCTAGTTGGGGAGAGGAGTAGTAAACAAAGAAAGTATAGGCTGTAATAAATGCTAAGGAGAAAAGAAGCAGAGCATTTTGATAGACATGGAAGAGGCTACTTTAGGTAGGTGGCGGGATACTTGAGGGTCCATTTGGAAAAAATAATGAACCGATAAACCTCAACAAATGAAACTACACACCTGCTGAGAAAATATTAAAGTTTTGCTTTTTAATCATATAGGGAAGAAGAGGGTTCGCCCAAGCGTACCATGACATCCAATATCCTTAAAGGAAAATATTAACATTTGATTACATAGAATGAGTAACTTCTATACCAAAAAAGACACCATAAACAAAATTTCAAGGAAAAAGAGATACCAGCTGCTGGGAGAAAATGTCAGCAACAAATATGTAAAAGAGAAATACAAATATTTAAAGATAATAAATAAAAATTATAATGTGTGAACAGAATTTAAAAAGACAAATAACTCAAGCTGGGTAAAGGATGTGAAGATATACAAATGACCAATAAATATATGCAGAGATACGCAACCTTACTGAATTATCTAAATTTAAAACACTAGTGAGATTCCATTTCGGTTTAGCAGATGGGCAAGTATTTTAATATAGAATATATTTACATTGTAATAGCTGATGTTGGTAAGGTGAAGTTTAGAGAGAACAGTCATATGAGTACTGTTCAGGGGGAATGTAAATTGACACAATCACTTAAGAGAATAACTGAGCAGGATTTATCAACAACTTTAAATATATTTTATACCTGTCCACCCAACCAAAGTATTCCTACAAGCCAACTGAAATATTAACATAAATGTGAAACACTACATAAAGATGGGAATGTTCCTTGCAGTCTTATGTGAAATTATGAAATATAGCAATGTACATTTCTATAGGAAAAAAATGAAGTAGATGTATATCTCCATTATATAGTATTAAGTGAAGAAAGTTACATAAGACTATGTAAAATATAGTCCCATGGGGGGGGTATATGTGTGCACATTGAAAAAAATCTGGAAGTATTTGCACCAAACCTAATATCAAGTGGAAAGTTCTAGAGAACAGATTGGTTTGTGTGAGAGAGACTTCTTAAAAATTCAGGACATCTGTATATTGTTAGCCTTTTTCTGCCTTGAGCATATCTTATTTTTATAATTTTAAAAGACATTTTTTAAAGGATACAGTGATAAATGGATTGGATCCTGGAACAGAAGAAGGGCATCAGTGGAAACACTGGTGAAATCCAAATCAAGTCGGGAGTTGAGTTCATAGTAATGTACCATGTTGGTTTCTTAGTTGTGACAAATGTACCAGGGAAATGGAAAGCATTGACAATGGCGGAAGTGGTAAGGGGTCTATAAGAATTCTCTGTATTATCTTTGCAATGCTTCTGTAAGCCTAAAATTAATCTGAAATAAAAAATTGATTAGGAGAGACAGAGACAGGCTGGTATCCAAGTTCTGCTCTGGGAAGCGGAGGTGTAGGCTCACCCTTGCCCCCACTGCAGCTGGACCAGCTTCCCGAAGATCCTGCCATAACCCCTGACCTTTATTTCCCCCCCACACACCTTTTTTAAGACTTAAATTTTTAGAGCAGGCTTACGTTCACAGCAAAGCTGAAAGTACAGAGATTTCCCATTCACCCCCTGCCCCACACCTGCACAGCTTCCCCTATTATCAGCATCCCCCGTCAGAGTGGTACATTTGATACACCTGATGAATCTACATTCATTGACACATGATTATCACCAAAAATCCATAGTTTATATTAGGGTTTGCTCTTCGTGCCCATATTCTATAGGTTTGAACAAATGTGTAATGACTTGTGTCCACTATTACAGTATCATAAGAGTATTTCTACTCCCCTAAAAATCCTCTGTGCTCTACCAGTTTATCCCCTCTCCCTGACCTAGCCTCTGGCAATCACTGACCTTTTTACTATTTCCATAGTTTTGCCTTTTTCAGAATGTTATATACTTGGAATCATACATTATGTAGCCTTTTCAGAATGGCTTCTTTCACTTAGTAATACGGATTTAAGGTTCCTCTATGTCTTTTCAAGGCTTGATCACTCATATCTTTTTAGCACGGAATAATATTCCATTGTCTGGATGTACCAGAGTTTATTTATCCATTCACCTCCTGAAGGACATCCTGGTTGCTTCCAAGTTTTGGCAATTATGAATAAAGCTGCTCTAAACATCTGTGTGCAGGGTTTTGCGTGGAAATCAGTTTTCACCTCCTTTGGGTAAATACCGATGAGCACAATTTCTGGATCGTATGGTAAGAGTGTGTTTAGTTTCGTAAGAAACTGCCAAACTGTCTTCGCAAGTGGCTGTACCATTTTGCGTTCCCACCAGCAATGATGAGAGTCCCTGTGCTCCACATCCTCATCAGCATTTGGTGCTGTCAGTGTTCTGAATTCTAGCCATTCTAATAGGTGTATGGGGGTATCTTATTGCTTTTTTCATTTGCATTTCCTCGATGACATGCGATGTGGAACATCTTTTCACATGCTTGTGTGTCATTTGTATATCTTCTTTAGTGAGGTATCTGGTAAACTTTAGCCCATTTTTTAATCATGTTATTTGTTTTCTCACTGTTGAGTTTTAAGAATTCTTTGTATAGAATTGGCTCTCCATATCTGCATGTTCAGGATCCACAGATTCAACCTACCTCAGATGGAAAATATTTGAAAAAAATCCACAAAGTTCCAAAAAGCAAACTTGAATTGGCCATGCGCGGGCAACTATTTACATAGCATTTACATTATATTTACAACTATTTACATAGCATTAACATTGTATTAAGTATTATAAGTAATCTAAAAATTATTTAAAGTATACAGGAGAGTGTTCTATGCAAATACTAGGCCATTCTGTGTGAGGAATTTGAGCACCCTCAGATTTGGGTATCTTGTTATCTTTTGCAGAGCAGCAATGTTTACTTTTAATGAAGTCCAGCTTATCACTTGTTTCCTTCATGGACTGTGCCTTTGGTATTGTATCTAATAAGTTATCACTATACCCAAGGGCATCTGAGCTTTCCCTTATGTGATCTTCTAGGAGTTTTATAGTTTTACGTTTACATTTAGGTCTGCGATCTGTTTCGAGTTAATTTTTGTGAAGGGTGTAAAGTCTATGTCTAGATTCATTTTTGCATGTGGATGTCCAGTAGTTTCAGCACCATTTGTTGAAAAGACTCTCTTTGCTCCATTGTATTGCCTTTGCTCCTTTGTTAAAGATCAATTGACTATATTAATATGAGTCTATTTCTGGACTTTTGATTTATTTGTCTGTTATTTCACTGATATCACGCTATCTTGATTACTGTAGCTTTATAGTAAGTCTTGACATTAGGTAGTGTCAGTTCTCCAAATGTGTTCTTCTTCAATGTTGTGCTGGCTCTTCTGGATCTTTTGCCTCTCCATATAAACTTTAGAGTCAGTTTGTCAATATCCACAAAATAACTTGCTGGGCTTTTGACTGAGTATTTGGTCTTTTACCTCTATCCTTTATCCCCAGATCCTGCCTTCTCAGCATCCTCTTCCAATTAGAATGATATGGATAGGGGCTCAGGAGTGAGGCCTGGGGACTGCCGTGTAGAGTTGAGGAGATGGGTGGGGTTTTACAGTGGCAACAGGAAGCTCCATAATAATAAACAGGATGCAGAAAATCTATCCTCCCTCACCCTTGTTCCCATTTTCTAGTGACCTCCAATGGCTGGAGCAGGCTGGATGGAAATTGAGAGGATAATTCTCTCTAATCCTCTTCCTTCCTGCAAGTCTTTCTTAGGTGTATGACGTTGCCTGACCGGAAGCCCCTGGAAAGAAGGGGCTGAGCCCCGAGTGACCACCTGCTTCTTCTCTCCGTTCAGACTCCACTTCCTGGTCTTTGACACAGAGGAGCTCCACGACGTCTTGCGCATCTGGGATGGGCCTGTGGAGAGTGGGGTTCTGCTGAAGGAGCTCAGTGGCCCGGCCCTGCCCAAGGACCTGCACAGCACCTTCAGCTTGGTCGTTCTGCAGTTCAGCACCGACTTCTTCACCAGCAAGCAGGGTTTTGCCATTCAGTTCTCAGGTCTGTGCCCACCTTCCGCCAGCCTCCATCCCTCAGTCCTGCCGTAACCCCCCTTCCTCCTCCCTCAAGTCCCTTCTTTCCTCCATCTCTCCACTCGGGTAAAGATATTTATTGAGCATTTGCTCTGTGCCTGGTCCATGGGTAGTGCTTGTTCTGATATCTGTGCCAAGTTTACTCTGAGGGGAGGGGAGACAGGTAGGTGAATAAACACTGACATACAAATCAACCAGTATCTGGAGGGAGAAATGTGAGCTATAATGGTCACCTTGGAGCATCAAGGAAGATGTTCTAGGAAAGGTGATGCCCAAGCTCCAACCGGAAGGATGAGTAGAAGTTACAGAAGAAAAGACAGTATTTCAGGGAGGGCATAGTCAACTGTCACGTGGATTTAGAGTTGCCATGGAGCTGGACTTGGAGGATTCGTGGGTCCTTATTAGATGAGAAAGAGAGAAAAGGGCATCCTGGGTGCAAAGAGCATGTGAATGTGTGAGAGGCAGGATAACGGGCTCCGGAAGTGGAGGGCTGTCCTCTGTGGCTGAAAGGTGGAGAGTGGGGAGGGAGGCAGGGGAGGGACAGCTGACACTGGTTTGGAGCACAGTCACAGAAGAGCTGAGCTGACATGTCACACACTCTTGTTCTTAGTTTGGTGCACGTCTCAGTGAGGACTGGAAGCCAAATATGAGTAATCTAAATTCAAATAATTATGTACTGCGGTAGCCAGTTATGGAGGAGCATGACAGAGAGCTACCAAAAATGGGCAATGCTCAAACATCCAAGTCCCAACACTGGCTCGTTTCTATGATTGGCCCTGCCTCTCCCTGCAATGCATCATCTCATCTCCTCTGAAGTGCCTCTTCCATCACTCATCTCCCTGCACGATTGACTCTGCCTCGGTCTATGCTTATGTTTATTATACAGCAGCTGTCTTCATTACCATCTCCTTACTCCACTGTGTGTATGTGAGAGGGGCTTTCCATGGTGATGCCAGAGTGGGGCTGTGTGGCACCTGGGCTGTGGCTTTGCCTCCACACTCTCACCTGGTAGGTGTATCAGCTAAGGGCGGTTGGGTATAGCTCTAGCACCGGTCAGGCTGTAATGGCATTACAGAGCCTACTTCTAGCTCTTTCCTGCCTCTGTCTTCCCCATGGAAACGAGCATTTAGCAGCGTGTGTGGCAAATGAGGGTCTCCAGGATCATGTTCCTGTGTACTCATTAACTTGCCCACTTAACACTCATGCAGGCTGCCAGCCTCTAGAGGGATAGCTCCTTGTGGAGTTCATTGGGAGTCTTCTGACTGGATATCCCCGCACCCATTCACCCATGGAGAGGGTCCCCGGGAACCAATGAGTAACACTGAACTCACCTAAGGTTAGGGTCCCACTGTGGGGCGACAACAGAGTCATTTTAGATAAGCATTTCCCAACATCTGTTCCCAGGAGTTCCATGGACAATTAATTGGTCTTTAAAGGAAAAGGAAGTCTGTGTGATCAAGTCACGTCAGGAAGGTGCTTAGGTTGAGGCAGACCTAAAGAGGTTATCTGTAATTCGGAGCCTCCGAGAACATTTGTTCTGCCAATGCAGATGCATTAGGAAGGTGTCTGGTAGGTCACAATTCTCAAACATATTTCATCATGGATAACTTTTTTCTAGGCCATCTCAAGCGACTAGAATTTCATGCAACAAACTTTGGAGACTGCTGGGATAAGCAATAGAAGGACACCCCAGCAGTAAGGAGAGTAGAATGCTAAAGAGACAGCTCAGTCCACTCTCTGCGGGGAGGAGAATCGGGAATAATTAAGCCAGACATGTATTTTCTCTGTGCTCAAGCTGATGGGGATGGCTTTTAAAAAGGAAAAAAAAAAAAGAACCCATCATCCTACAGGCAAATTCCCCCACGGATTTGCATTATCTGACCTCCAATGTGTCCTTGCAGTTGCCACGTGGGACAGAGTCCCTGGGCGCTCTGGTGAGCCGGGCCTTCACCCAGCAGCTTCAGCTGCTGTCTCATGCATTGCCCAACTCGTAGAAGCCCTATCGTCCTTCAAGGTTCATCTCAGATGCCACTTCTTCCTAAGCTCCCCATTCAGAACAAATTGCTGTCGCCGGTGGCACCCCCAGCACTCAACTTCTGTTTCTTCAGCACGTTGCCAATTCCAGACACCTGGCCTTGCCTGGGAGCTGGCCACCTATTTGCCAGCTCACAGAAAGCTCTTAGAGGGTAGGTGCCACCTCATGCCCATCAGACTCCTGCACAGCGTGTGTATGCAGCAGGAGCTCACTCACCACTAACCGGACCATTGGGCACAGGAAGACTTGAACAAATGAAAGGATGTTTTCTCTAACACAAGAGTTTCTTTGGGCAAGACACCCTGAGCATCACTTAGGCCCACAGAGAGGGGAGAGGGCAGAACTACCTGGCCTGGTGTGCTGGTGTACCCAAGGTTTGCAAAAGGTCACCTTGCCTGTTGCTGTCGTCGCTTAGCAAATACCAGCGCTACTCTAGGGAAGAGAGAACAGCTCACCCCATGTTAACATTATAGTGTGTGTTTGACGGGGGATTGTACAGAAATGCCAGGGACGATTAGTGCAGGCTTGGCTTTATTGAGTAAACATGACTGTGTAACATCTCACATCCTGTGTGTACTACGTGGATCCAGCCTCTCCCTGTAGCCTTTGCCAAGCAGCTAACCTTCAGGAGCATTAAAGGGAGAAAGTGAGAATGAAAAAAGGTGAGCAGGAGCAAAGAAGGAGAGGAAAGCATAATCACTGCCATCTATAGAGCCGGCACCACCCTAAACTCTCTACAACATTATCTCTTACAATTTTCACAAAAACCATATCGTACAGGCATCATCATTAATCCATGTTGCAGATGTGGGCTGTGAGGCCCAGAGAGGTTTCTCATTCAAGGTCATCTAGTTAGTAAGTAGCAGAGCCTGGGTCAAAACACCTGTGTCTGATTCCCCAACCTAGGCCCTTAATCATCACACCCCATTGCGTCCCCTATAAATAATCTTTCTGGGTATGGTCACAACACTGAGCTGTGTTTCTTCCGGGGAATCATTTACATGTGTCCGCTGTAAAGCTAGAGATGAAAGCTAAGTCTGTTTTTCATTGGGTGGTAAGAAGATTGGTTCTTGTTGGACTTTATAAATAATTTCAGTAAGTATCTGATGGTGATAGTTTGTTCATTTATTTATTCACCCAAGAAATATTTACTGAACACCACTGTGTGCCAGGTACTACTCTAGGCCCTGGAGATACAGTTGAGATCAAAACAGCCAAGGTCTCTGTTCCTGTAGAGATGCACAGGTGATCTACAATAAAGAGGCAAACATGTGAACTCACAAGATGATTACAGATGGTGTTATGAAGAGAACAAAACAGGATAATGTGACAAATTTGATGGAAGGGGGTTAAGGGAGTGATCAAAGAGGAAGGTGATCAAAGAGGCCTGTCTGAGAAGAGGATATTGGAGCTGAAAAATGAATGACAGGATGGAGCTGGCATGGGAAGATGTATGGCAAGAGCATTCCAGGCAGAAGGGCCAGTAGGTGCAAAGGCCCTGGGGGCAGGGATAGGGGGAAGATGGAGGGGGCTAAGCTGGCTGTGTTGGAAGGAGATTTTACCAATGTGCCTGGAACATAGTGATAGCAGATCATTGAGGGTGTTAATGATTTAAATCTGGATCAAAGCAAAGGGTAGGTTTAAAATGTGATCTCAAAAGAGGAGAGTGTAAGAGACCATAACCCAGGGGTTGGTAAGCTTTTTCCATGAAAGTACAGGTGGTAAATCTTTTCCTGTGAAAGTCCAGGCTTTGTGGACCACATGATCTCTGTCATAACAACTCCACTCTGCTGTCGGAGCATGAAAGCAGCTGTAGACAATATGTAAACAAGTGAGCATGCCTGTGTTCCAATAAAACTTTATTTGTAAGAACAGGCATAGAGCCAGATTTGGCTTGGGCCTCAGTTTGTTGCATACTGTCTTAGCCGTTACTGGGTGTAAGGTATTAGATACTCCAACTCCAGACTTGTCCATGCAATCCTAGATGGTATAATTAGTGCTATTAGTGTATACAGTTGCCCTGGGCTTTTCCACCGAAGTCATCCTAATAGCAGAGGAGAGTGAATGTATATCCCCAGGAGATCTGAGGGATGTAGGAAGCATAAAATCTCTTTGAGGCTTCCTGGTTTGCTTCAGAACTAATGTGAATCTTACATTCTACTACATAATAAATTCATTTGTCTTAGTGTAAAAGTTATTTTTCCCAGAATTTCTGAGAAAAACTGACCCTCCAAGCCAATGAACATTATGGATCCTGTGTCCTCCAGAACCTCCTGTCCCTGGGACCTGCCGACGACAGTCTGTGAATGACACAGGCGGGACCGCGGAGGCAGCCAGGGTTGATACAGTTGCCTCAGAATCTTTTCTCTGGAGTTCCTGTTGTACCATTTCCTTTGGTGTGTTTTCTCATGCTGCATTTTGTCCATTTGTTCCTCCCTTCCATCATTCATTTGATGTTTGCTTTTAAAACACTTTTTCTGTATTATGCTGTCTGGTATTAGACTACAAACAACTCCCAAATTCCTGAGTTTTTAGAATTTTTAATACATCCCAACTACTTATACTTATTTTGAACTCTACTTTGCCACTTGCTACAAACACCAGAATCCTCTCGGGTTTCAGTCTGGTGAGTTGTTGGTTGTTTGCCATACAAGGGAGAACATGACCTTCACCCGACTTTAGTAACTCCAAGCTTCTTCTCGACCGCTGCTCAGCATTCAGGCAGGCCAACTCCTTTGCAGACCTTTCTGGTTGAATATTGGAGTTTATGCTTAATTACCTTGTCACTCCCGCATACGGATCATGTTAGCTACATTTTGCAAAATTGCAGAGCTGATCTATGTAATAAGGCTTGTATCATTAAACAAAATTGAACTCAGTCCTACAGTCGTAGTGGTGCAGTCATGCTTAACTCATAGTATAGTATTGCAGGACAGGTGGATGATGGTAATGGTGAGGGTACCAGTAGAATAAGTGATGGTCACAAGTAGTGGTGGAGGTGGTGACAGTAATGGGCGTGAGATCGGAGATGTGGTGCTGTTGCTCCTGCTGTTACACCGGCGGGAGGTGATGGGGATTCCAGCAGTGGCCCTGGTGATGGACGTGAAGGTGCTGAGCCAGGAGGCAACCCCACTTCCTCCTTTGTTTTCTTATCCCAGTGTCCACAGCAACGTCCTGCAATGACCCTGGGGTCCCCCAGAATGGGAGCCGGAGTGGCGACAGTTGGGAAGCCGGTGACTCCACGGTGTTCCAGTGTGACCCCGGCTATGCGCTGCAGGGGAGTGCAGAGATCAGCTGTGTGAGGATCGAGAACAGATTCTTCTGGCAGCCCAGCCCACCAACGTGCATCGGTACAAAGCAGCTGCAGTGTGAACCCTCCCTTCTGGTCCCACCACTTGTGTGCTCCAGACCTCCTACCCCCTTAAGTGGCAGATGCATCTTGAGCCTGGCCAGGAGAGTCAGAAGAGCTGAAAGTTGCAGAAAACTCGAAGTCTACTCTGCTTCACATGTCTATGTATACACACACACTCACTCACATTCACACACCCACACTCTACACACTATGAATTCTTCGCTCTCCAAAATGGTCCCAAAGGTTTTTAAGCCAGGTGTGCCTGTCCCTCTTCTCCTGACCCAGGCCATATAGATTGGAAGGAGGACTGTGGGTCACCTCGGGTAGCAAAAGGGTCTTCAGGTTCTGAAGTGACCCTTCTATTACCTGGAGCGCTAGAAGGGCACCCACAGACCTGGAGGTAAAGGAAAGACCTTTGCTCTTCCTCTTGGCAAGGAAATTATTGGTTGCCTGGCTTTTGGTTCTCCAGATCTGTCCTTAGGCCTTAAATCTCCCCATTTGCCAGATGAAGCAGTGGAAGCTCTGTGATGTGTACAAGGTCATGTAGCTCATAAGGGTTGGTGTCTGAGGAGTCGATCCTGCTCCCCAGTTTCTTAAGGCTGGGAGGAGGAAGGAACTTGAAGGGAGGGGAGGACAGGAAAGAAAGAGAAATTGATGGAAACAAACGTTCCAGGGGCTCACGTCCACGTGGCTCTTTTCCTCAGGCAAAATACTGAGCGCAGTTCTCTGCTCTATCAGCGATGGCTGTTAGAAGAGACCAGTAGTCGTGGAGTCCTTACTGTGTGCAACTGGACACTTACTTACACAACCTCACTTAACTTTCCCTGCAGCTCCCTGTAATGAGTACCATCCCCTCATTTTACAGTAGAGGAGACTGAAGCTTAGGCGACTTTGAGTATCTTGCCTCAAATCACAGAGCCAGGGTATGGCAGAGCCAAGAGTCACACCCACTTCAGTCTGAATGCAAAGCTTTTCCTTCTCCTACCTCCCACACTGATTCCCACCCCAGAGATGGGCTCAGGGGACTTCCTGAGATGCACCCCAGCATTGCCCACCCCGGCACCACGCCCTGCACCGCTTTGCACACAGACTCAGGGGAGGCGCCGTCCAAGGCATCTGAGGACTGGCCTTTGCTGGGCATGCTCTGAGGCCTGGTGTTGACACTAAGTCCTGTCTCTCGGTGGCAATAAGGAGTCACATGGGTATGTGTGGCTGGATCTCCGTGAATGTGCTGCAGACGGGAAGGTGAGACCTGGGTTCCAGAGCAAGCTCAGTTCTCAGCTATGTGTTGTGATATGTTGCGAGAGTATAGGAGATTGAAGAAGACAGATCCAGGTTTAGTTCCTGGCTCTGCCATTTACTAGTTCAGTAGCCTTGGGGAAATTGCTTCAACTCTCTGACCCAGTAAACGTGCAGCCAGCAGAGCAGAGAGGTTAATTCAGCTTTCGTTACCCACTCCTCTGCGCTCGGCGTGGGGAAATGTTCCTCGCAACTAAGTGAACATCTGCCTGTCCTCTCAAACAGTCTGGAAATCCCAGTGACAAGCCCCTAATTTCCAGCTCGCTTGGCAGTCTGCCAGGACGGGTCTGGCTGGTCTTCTTCCCCCTTCATTATAGGGAGGAAGCAAAGGGAAATAACAAATGTTTATTGAGCGTCATCTGCATGATAGGTGCTGGGCTAGACGTTGTACCTATGTATTCACAAATGAAATCACCGTGCGGTAAGTTTAGAGCTCGGGTTCTGGATTCCAAGTGCCTGGGTTCGAGTCCCGCTTCACCATGACCAACTGTGTAGCCTTAGGCAAATCACTTCATCTCCCTGTGCCTCATTTTCCTGCCCTGTAAAACAGGGAAGATAATAGTACCTACCTCATGGGGTTGTTTTGAGAATTGAATAAGATAATGCTCTAAAGCACTTAGAACCATGCCTCGTTCATAGTAAACATTGTGTGTGTTAGAGGCCATTATCGTCATTATTCTTTCCCTCTTTTTTTATTTTATAGATTAGATAACAGAGGCTCAGAGAGGTGGGATATCTTGTACAAACTCACAGCTAGGAGGTAGCCGGGTCAAAACTGGAAGCCAGGACTGTGTAACGTCGAAATCAATGGTCTTTTTCACAACTCTCACCTGTCGGCACAGCCTGCCCGCTTTTTAGCCGCCTGGAATGATCGATCACCTGTTCCCATTCCAGCCTGGGCAACGTGGTTTGTAAGGTCAAGCCTGGGCCCGAGGATGGAGCCTGCCTTCTCCTCCTAACTCAGTGGGGAGCAGACCGGGCCTGACGGCGGGGCGAGGAGGCGCCCGTGCCCAGGATTGGAAGGGAGACCTGGCTTCTGGTCCAGCTTGGTTGAGTACCCGCTGAAAGGATGGGGTGCCACTGGGATGTCACCAAGGCCTCATTTAGTCTCCTACAGCTCAGATGTCTTGCTGGCCAGTGCCTGGGCCTAGAAAGGGGAAGGGGGACTTTGTGCTCCTCAGCCAGGACCACCCAAGCAGCGGGACCTGTCTGTCCTATGGGTGAAGCAGCCCAGGAGTCCAGCCAGGGCCTTGAGGACAATTGGCAGAGGGCGGTGAGGCCCACGCCGGGGTCCTGAGTGGGAAGCAGATGCCTGACTGTCCGATACTGGGCAGCCATCTGATAGGGAGCTGGGCCAGGGCGGGGGCCACGAACCCCAACACGCTGAGGGCACTTTGGGGGTTGGTGGAAGAATAACGGGAGCAGTTATGAAACACCCAGATTCACCCCACCTGTGGCAGCTTAAGGGAAGGAACCCCTGGGCTGTCAAGGTAGGTCGTGCCTAGCAGCCCTTGCCCGAATGGAGGCATCATTGGGAAGATGCCCCGGTAGCCGGGACTGCTGCCATGACTGGGCTTCCTACTCTCACTGGCTGCGTCACTGTGTTTCTAAGCCAGACTGGGTAGGGCCACTCTCTGTGGGCTGCGCTGTGTGGTCTTGCTTTGTTAAGTCCAAGGTTTTATCCTTATCAGGCAGGCCTCTAGTCTGTCCCATCCATCTAACCATCTTGTCTAGAGAGGGTTCAGTGGAGAAGAAGTGAGTGAGATGCAAGGCAGACCAGACTCGAGGGACCATCCTCGCTCCTAGAATCTCTTCGCCTGGGGCCCCTCCCCTGCCAGCTTGCAGGGAGGGACAGCCCTCTCCACTCCCACTGCGGCCAACAGTTCCGAGGCAGTGCAGAAGAAATGACGGGCTTTGGGACCAGGCAGATGTGGGTCTGAGTCTCAGAGTGGCTCTGGGCAAGTTCCTTAACCTCTCTGAGCCTCAGTTTCCTCCTTTCTGAGTCAGGAAGAATAATCCATAGCTCAGCAAGTTGTTATGAGACAGAAATGAGGTAATGGATCTAAAATGCTGTACGTCGTGTCTGACATTTAATAGGTGCCCACTTGAGTGTTTCGGGTACTCAGGCTGGTACTTGAGATATGTTCCCCACAGAAAAACACCCACACTACTCATGACGCCTTGGGTTTTATGTTCAGCCACACTGGGGCTTTAATGGCCTGGCCTGAAGACCTACCATTTTGTAAAGAGACCCTGCTGGGGATTGATCCAGCCCTTTAACCTCACCCCGAATAAAAGCTACACTGAGGCAATAAAGCTCAGCTCAGGGACCAGCAAATGGCCACTCTAAAGTTCAGTCCTGGATGTACCCTTGGCTCCCGCCTCCATGTCCATTCCTGTGGGCTCACTATTTGCCTAAAGTACCACCAACCTCCAGTGCTGCCCTGAGGTTTTCAGACCGAGGCTCAGCCATCTTTTCCTGTTAGGGGCGCCGTACACCCCCAGCCTCTACTTTCTCAGACCCTCATGCTATGGTGCAATAACCCAGCCATTTGGGGGAGAACCTGATTCAGGATCTGGGAAGTGCTCCCAGTGGGCTCTGGATGAATCGCTTGCTGTATCCCTGGCCACTTCCTCACTCCCTGCCCCTGGAAAGGCCCGTCGTCTCAGGGGAAGGGGACCACTGTGGACTAATTGGGGTTTTGTAATATCTCCGTACAACGGAGGAACACATGATCTCTTGGACAAAGGCCTTTGAGAAAATTGCAAGGTATCTGCAGCCCTAAGCAGCTGCCAAGAACATTGGCAGCGTAGGAGGCCGGGCACACTTGGCAGGTGCACGTGACTGCTTTCCTCTCCTCCTGACATTAAGTGCACTGGGACTCATGCACTTAATGAGCTCACTTAATGAGCCCACAAAGCTCGCCCAGAGACAGGATGTGAGGCCCTGGAAGGAGACCGGGTATTTCATATCTAAAAGCCTAGTGATGGCTCTATATATTGACTACGTACAGTATGCCATGTGCTTTAACAGACATCTCTAAAATCTTTACAACTACCCCATGAAAGAGGTATTCTCTGTGCAATAGAGGAAGGACACTGAGGTCCAGGGAGGGTAGGTAAATTCCCTAAGGCCACACAGCCAGGAAGTGGCAGAGCCAGGTATTTTGGTCTTGTTTTTTAATAACAGCATGGTGAAATTCCCAAATCATAGAATTAACCATTGAAAAATGAACAGTTCAGTGACATTTAGTACATTGTCAATGTTGTACAAAGCCCCTCCTCTCTCCTGTTCCAAACACCTCCATCACTTGAAGGTGAGACCTCACGCCCATTAAAATCCACCCTCCCCTGGGCCCCTGGAGCCAAACTCTAGTTTAGGTGTATCAGATGCAGTCCCTCCTCTACAAATACCCATTGAAAGGTGACCGGGTGAAGGGGACAGTCTCATCCTCATCTTCCTCTCTCCTCAGCTCCCTGCGGGGGAGACCTGACGGGACCATCGGGAGTCATCCTGTCACCAAATTACCCAGAACCCTACCCGCCAGGCAAAGAGTGTGACTGGAAGGTGACCGTCTCTCCAGACTACGTCATCGCCCTGGTATTTAACATGTATGTACCTTACCTCCCGGTGGGAGATGGAGGGTTCAGAGCAGCTAGGGGTGCAAACCCGGGTCTCCGGGTGAGTATACATAGGTCTGCTGTGAGCGGAGTTTCATCCCAGGGCGGTGAAGCAGTCCAGAAAAGGAGAGAAACCAGCATTTATTGAACATCTCCCATGTGCCCAGCACTGTGCTTCGTGGCTTCACACATATTATTGTCTTATTTAATCCTTAGGATAATTTATGAAGTAGCTATTATGATTTCTTTCTTTCTTTCTCTCTTTTAACCTCTGATGATGCTAAGATGCTAAGATGCAGAAAATAGGGCACTGCTGGGTCCTTTCTCCCCTGCCCTTCTGAATTCTCCTCCTCTGCTCTCACGGGCTCCTCCCATCCGCCTCCCCAGTGTAGGAACAGCCCAGGTGTCTCTCAGCTGCTCCCCCTTCAAGCTCGGGCACAATCTCCTTGGTTTCTTTTAAAAGCAAACTCTTCAAAAGAATTGTCTCTGCTTTCCTCTCCTTGCTCACCTCTTGTTCACTTTCACATCACTGACATCTGGTTTCTTCATCCACGGTTCCACTGGAAACTCCTCTGAAACTCCCACGCACTCCTGGCTGCCGGACCAAATAGCACTTTCCATGCTTTATCCTTTTCATCACTCCCTCCATCCTTCCCCTGCTTCTCGCCTTGGTTTTGTGGACTTACTCCCCGCTGGCCCTCCATCTCCTTCTGGGACTTTGTGGCCCTCCATCTCCTTCTGGGACTTTGTGGCTGCTTCTTCGTGCCCTTTGCCCTTTGCCAGGCTCTGTCACAGATTCCTTGTCTTCTCGCCACACCTCCTTCCTGGACAAGCTCATCCACTCCGAAGCTTCACTCTCCTCTTGTAAACTGGAGACTCCCCTCTACCACCCGCCCAAACTCTCTTGTGGGCCGCAGGCTCCATAGCCAACTGTTGGGTGGTCTTTGTCTGATGCCTGCAGGCTTCTGAATTACAACACATGCAAAACTAAGCCTCCAGCTTCTCCCCACAGATGAGCTCTATTCTGAAAATGGGGGCGCGGCCCCATCATCCACTTTCACTGCTCTTTCTGTTAGTGGCCAAGGCATGGAGCCTCTGCTGCCTTAACCTCTGATTTTCCCTTCTTCTCCATTCTCCCGGCTGCTGGCTTGGTTGAAGCCCTTATTGTTTTCTGTCTGAATTATTGCCATAGGCTTCTAACTGGCTCCTCCCCATCTTTGCCTTCTGTGCCAGTCTCATCTTTAGCTAGCTGTCAGTGTGATGTTGACACTGGAAAACGCTGAAATATGCGCCTCATTTTCCATTTTAACATACGGTAATATACTACTCAGCAATAAAAAGAAATGAACTACTGACACATGAAACAATACGGATGAATCTCAAAATCTCCCGCTGACCGAAAGAAGACACACAAGAGTACATAATGTATGATACCACTAATAGGAAATTTTAGGATCAGCAAAACTAATCCAGGTGATAAAAATCAGTTCAGTGGTATCTTCTGGGGGCGGGGAAGACTGATTGGGAAGGAGCACCTGGGAAGTTTGGGGGATGGTGGAAACCTTCTGGATCTTGATATACATGTGTCAAAACTGAGAGTGATTTACTTTAGAGCTGATTATTTCATGGTGTATAAATTATACCTCTGTTCAAAAACAAACAAAGGAACAAATGTATCCTTTATTTTTGAATCCTATAATGGCTCCTTCTTCTCTATAAATTAAGGTTCCAAACCTTTTGTTTGTTTTGTTTGGGGATATTTTTTTGGTCCAGTCTTTTGAGTTTCATTCTAAGCCATCTGGCCCCTGCCTACCTCTCCCCTCAGTTCCCCCACCCAGTCCTAACCCCACCCCGTCTAACCCCTGAGCTTCAGCTAGACTGAAGTACTCACCGTCTCCAAAACTATTTCATGCCTTCGTGACTTTGCTTCTGTTTCTCCCTTCATAGCGACTTCCTTTTCCCTCCTTGTCCGATCGCTGAGGGTCTTTTAATGCCCAAGACAAACTTCATTCCCATCCTCCCCCACAAACTTGGTGCTGTGTTCCCACATGCCTGTACAGACTTTAGACTTTGTTGTCTTCACGTCTGTCATTTCCTTCAGATCCATCACCGTCTTGAAGAAGGGGTGATGTCTGACACATCCCTGCATCCTGGGCACCTTGCACAGTGTCCAGCAGACTGAGGGTGATCAGATAAAACCTGATGATTGATGGAAGGCATTTTGGAAGTGATGGAGCCATAATTTGTGACCCAAACTGACCCACTCCCAGACCCTTCCCTGGTGCCCTTTGAAAGAGTCAATGAAGAAGCTAAACTATGGGAGCAAGAAGACCATACCACCCAGGAATGGTGGGGTGACCCCGCAGCTGACACCAGTGTGAGAGGGTGCTGTGTAGGAGGGAGGCCATTGCACACCTGGCTCCTCCTCCAATCCTCCCAGACCCCCATCCTGTCTCTCTGCAGCCCTAGCCCTTTTGTCCTAGATATTTCATGGCCTCATCTCTCTGCCATGTCTTAGCTGAAGGGTAGAACCGCCATTTTGTTCTCAGTCCTGCCAAGTGGAGTGTCTGAGTATCCTAGCCCTTGGTTGGGCTATGAACCAGTTTGCATCAGAACTCTATTCTCTGCAAACTCATTTACTTCTGTTGTTTCCATCTTTACACCCTTGATTGGCACCCATTGCCTTTGTTGGATGTACACCCAAGAGTGGCAGGGCTGCATCATAGGGCACACATATGCTCAGGTCTAGTAGATACTGCAAAACAGTTTGCCCAAGTGGTTGAAGCAATTTACACTCCCACCAGTAGGATATGAGCGTTCCAGTGGCTCCACGTTCTTGCCAGTCCTTGGTATTTTCCATCATTTTCATGCCAACCATTCCAATAGGGTAAATTACACTCAAAAACTCTAATATTCAATTTGCTAAGCTAAGACAGTTTGTAAAATGAGTTTTTTCCTAGACTAGGGTCAGAACTGCTGAGAAAGAGGCACACCTGTGAGAACCAGGAGTGGGATGGGAGCAGATCCTGAGGAGAGCTGAGAACCAGCCCCAGGGTAAAGGAATAAAGTGAGGGTCCTTCATCAGAATAGGCCCCGTCCTGCCTGGGAATGGCTCGTGGAGTAGCTCTTTCCCCTCAGAAAAGGGGGTGCAGCATGGACAGTATAAAGACATTAGAGGCAGGTAAGACACCTGGGTTCTGACCACTCTGTGTGTAGAGCTGGTAACTGATTTTCCCTTCTGTGCACAGTGTAGTAAATATAGACAACAGTATTGTGTTATCATCATCAAACTTGCTACTAGGCTAGATCTTAATTATTCCAACCACTAAAAAGAAACGATAATTATGTGATGTGTCAGAGGTGCTAATTATTGCTACAATGGCAATCATATAACAATGGACAAATGTATCCAATCAACGTGTTGTATGCCTCAAATTTACATGCCATGTCAAATATATTTCAATTTTTGAAAATATTTTAGCTCCAGCTAAAATAGGTTTTCAACTCCAGCTTTCTGGACACCGATGCTAGAATCTGGTTCCTCCACCCAAGGCTGCCTTATCCATCTTCTCTCCCTATTGGGAGGTCACGGGGGCTTCATCCTCCCCCTCCCCACCAGTAGGTCTCGGGTTGGGCGCTGGTGGGATGGAGGCCCTGTCCTTCGGTCGAACCCGAGGCCAGTACCGTCTTTATTTGACCTTAGTGGGGTGGGGGCGGGATGTTTTTGTTCCCCAGCTTTAACTTGGAGCCTGGCTATGACTTCCTCCATATCTACGATGGACGGGACTCTCTCAGCCCCCTCATAGGAAGCTTCTACGGCTCCCAGCTCCCAGGCCGCATCGAGAGCAGCAGCAACAGCCTCTTCCTCGCCTTCCGCAGCGACGCGTCGGTGAGCAACGCCGGCTTCGTCATCGACTACACAGGTGAGGGCCCCGGGGGCAGAGGTGACAAGGGCCCGGGGAGCAGAAGTGACTGAGAGCAGGGCTGGCCAGACCTGGCCAGGGATGGGGAGGGTGTAGTGTGGCCAGGAGAACGCTGGATGGGATCACGGGGAGCCCACTGCCACCTGCAGAGCCCCTGCCTCTCTGTGGCCCTATGGGTGGCTTAGTCCCTCACACCCAGGTGCCCCAGGCCTGGGAGAAAAGGGGCCTCACGTTCTCCTTGCACCTCATTTGTTTCCACATCACTACTCCCCTTCGCTCCTTGTTCTATGAGGATCATGCCTAGGTCTTCTTGAGTCTCCTAACCTCAGCTCATGCCATCAGCTGACATCTTTGTTGCCACGCCCCTGCATTTGCTGAGGGTTCTGATATGAGGCTCAGTCCTCCTCTCTACCCCAAAGCGTCCCACCCTCCTGGATAACTTCAGCACCCATGTGGACAACCCATCCAGCTCCTGGGGTCACAGCGCCTGGACCTTTGTCCCAAGGCCATTCCTCAGCTATCCTCTAGCTCCTTGTCATAGACTGGACACTTTCTGATACTTCCTGATCACATTTTCTCAACCCTCCAGCTATGCCATCCTTTTATTCTCATTCCACTTTTAGATTAATGAAGGCAAGCTGAAGAGTGTGAGGGTCGAGAGCCCGGGGTGGCAAATTTTTTCTTAAAGGGCCAGACAGTAAATAGTGCAGGCTTGTGAGCCATGCAGTCTATCTCGGTTACTCAGCACTGCCCTTGTAGCATGAAAGCAGCCAAAGACTGAACAGAAAGCAATGGGCATGGCTGTGTTCTAATAAAAATTTGCTTACAAAAACAGGTCTTGGTCCCTGCCCAGTCAAGAGCATTGACAGATCAACGGGGTGCAAGGCTCATGCTTATTGTGTGGCCTTGAGCAAGTTATTTGACCTCTCCGAAACTCCATCTCTTCATCTGTAAAATACTGGTCGAATAATTCCTACAGCACAGAAACATAATTGATGCGTCCATGCATGAAAGCCCTTGGGCTGGGCTCTGGCCCCTTCCAAACATTTTGTAATGTTCACATGGTAGCAGCAGCAGGAGGGGTATTCCAGGCTCGAGCACCCCACTTTCTTCTACTCTGCTATTCTCTTTTGGACCTTTTCTTCTTCTCTAACGAGCCCAGGCCCCGTTATCCAAATCCTAGCTCCATTTTTTGCTTGATTTGTGAACTTGGCAAATTATTATCTCTTAGAACCCATTTCTCCATCTATAAAATGGTGGTAATCATAGTTATATTGCAGAAGATATTTTATACGTATAAATGAAATGTGTGAGGATAATGCCCGCTATGGACTAAACACTCTCTAGATCCTGTTGAGATGATCGATTTTATTATTGCTACGGTAACCCAAGTTCACCCAGGCCTCATCAGCCTGTGTGTACAAATGGGGTCACAGTACCAGTTAAAATTAAAAAGCTCCCGGCTCATGTCCCCCACTTGCATAATGTGGGACCTCAGCAACCTTTTAAAGTGTCCCTTAATTAAATATTTGTGGCAACTCCTGGAAATATCTCACACGAGCTCACAAATGATCCCAATCATAATGGTAGTTAACTTAGCACCTGCCAACTGCCAGCACTGTCCTGAGCAGTTCACATCCATCAACTCACCGAAATCCTCGTAACTCTCCATCGCTTGCTGTGTGTCAGATACAGTTCTAGAAGATGCTTGGTGTGCAAGTTAGAGAATGTTTCGCCTGTGGTCATCTTTTCTCATGGGGCTGGCCTGGGAAGTGGATACTTTGCCATCCTCTCTTCCTCCAGACACCTGCCATTCGATAAAGCTCCTGTCCTCAATCTCCACACGGCTGATGTCAGAACAAACACAGTCACAGGTTGTGGAATTCTAACCGAAGGCATGACTTAGACTCAGCCTGGGAACCCCATTACTTTGCCCACCACCATCCCCGCTGCCATATCATCATCATCATTTTATTATTATTCATCTCTTTAATCACACTCTCATCAGTCTCCTCAATTTTCCTGCTCCCCGGTCCTTCCAATGCCTAAACCTTGCACAACTGCATCTTTTATTAAATGCACACTCGAGTGGCTGAGCACAGCCAGAAGTCACACAAACATGGCACTTGGAGCCACCACAAGTGATATCCTTTATCCCCAGCCAGACCTTAGCAATGACCAGAGCCACACCTGACTCGTCCCACCTGGGTCTTCTACATCACAGAGATTCTAAAATTTTACCCCAGATGTCACCACTTCCAGCCTCTTACAAGATGACTGCATTTCATCATCCCTGGTTACAGTGGCCACTGGGCAGAAACTCCCTCAGCTTCCTCCCTGGTCACCTTGTTCCTGGCAAACTGGCTGTGGCCACCTCTCCCCCAAGTCTTCTCCATGAATCCATGTGCTAGAGCTACACTTCTAGGTCCTCTTTCCCAAAGAAGCCCCTTCCACATTCAGTTGTTGGCCCAAGACCATATCTAGAGGGGTCCTCAGATCCAACACACAGCTCCAGAGAATAAAGCCTTCCGGGCTGCCATCTGAACCAGGCAAGCAGCTGAAGGAGGCCAATTACTGGGGAGAGGAGAGGGGCACCCTCTACCACCTTATGAGGATCTGCGGTACAAGTGCCAAATAAATGTGTCTGCTTGGGGTGGGAGGTACCTGGTGAGAACTGGAGCTGCCCTCCTTCCTTCCTTCTCAGATTACGCACCTCCTAACATGGGTGATCCCTCTACTATGTCCCTAGCCTCTGGTCAGGTAGCCCATTTGATGGAGCCCAGGGACACCCTGTCTTACCCCATGGTCTCCTTCTCCATATCCCAGGATCCCTGGATTCCTGGAATGGGTCTACTCTGCTACTGGATCCCAAGAACTAGACGATATTCCCCCATATTCAATATCTGTATAGGGGAAACTGCCATCACTTATCACCTATATGGCCTTAAACAAGTTACTTAACTTCTCTGACATCACTTCCTTGTCCGTCAAAGAGGGACGGTGACACCATATGAAGGGGTTGTAGTGAGGGCTGGTCAATAGGCACAGTACCTAGCAGCGTGCCCCATACCAGTAGGTAGTTGTCACATACTTTGATCCAACTTCTTCCATTCCATTGCCTTTTTTTCCTGGGTGATGGATATTTCATTCGTTCTGCCCTTGTTTGGAAGGGAAAACCTCTCTTCATGGGGCTAGCCCAGTAGGATGAAGTAGATTTTCTTTTCTGTTTATTGAAGATATAAAGTATGAATATGATGTTTTGTACACACATATATATATGGGAGTATGGGATTTATATATATACGTATATATATATATGAGTGTGGGAAATATATGAATATTCATGGTGTGTGTGTAAGTGTGTCCTGTATACTTCTCCAATCCATGGCAAAGAATTTAGACACTCTACTCCCTGTGAGTCCATAGAACACCCTGGATTGAGATGGTAGCCTATGGAGGACTTGCACACTCGGGCAGGTGTGGATTCTTAGGAAAAGAAGAATTGACCTCCTCTATCTAGAAGCCAGCTTCTGTCCAAAGGCAGAGAGATCCAGGGCTCCACTAATGCTGACGATCTGGATCTTCTAGGAGCTATGGCTTCAAGGGTTCTGCTCTGGGAGGTGTTTGAGGACCAACTTGGAGAGGTGTTGCCAGACTCAGCTGGGCTTAGCCCAGTGAAAACCATTCTCTGACCCAGGTCAACTCCTCCTTTGACCCAAGGTGAACACACCAGGAGCCTTTCCCCATTTCCCACCAGCTTCCCAAGGGGGAAGCAGAAACAGTTTCATCCCATCTTAGTGAGGGATCATTTAGTTCATATCAAGAAACTCACTCGGACCAACTTAAGCAGAAAAGGGAGCAATTGATTATTTTAAAAAATGTGAAAAACAGAAACACTTAAACCAACTTGAGACAAAAAGAAGACTTTATTATAAGAAGACAACTAATAGCCAAACTGATTTAAGCTGAAGAGCATTCAGTATTTTAACAATGCAGATGATAAACACTCACTTAACACGGAAAGGGAATACATTTTTAGAATACAAGAGCCCAAGGACAGGAAGCATGACATCCCGAGGGGATTACAATCAGGATGGGAAAATCGGAGGTTGAAATCACCCTCCTCCATCTCCAGGGCCACTCTCTCTCCTCCCTTCTCCTTTCTGAGTACATGCTACATTTGCCTTTCTCTGCAGGTCAATTTTCATTGCTTCTCCATTCTCCTAGGACAGTAGGGATGCCTCACTCTTGGCTTTGAATCACTTCCCAGTTTGTAGCCCAACTCCAAATCCCAAAGGACCATCAGATTGACACGCTTAAGTCAGGTATCCACTGAGTGGTGTCATTAGGCGGATTAGGTGGTGGATTAGGCTTTTGCATAAGGAGCAAAGGCAGATCAGGCATTTTGATTCATTTGTTCACTCAGTAATATTTGCTGAGCACCTACTATGTGCCAGACACTGTTATAGGGGCTAAGAACAGAGCAGGGTACTAAACAAAGTCCCGGCCTCCATGGAGTTCACATCCTAGGCCGACAGGCATTTCTACTACAGATGGGATGTTGGAAGCCCACCTGATTACAAGGCAAAGATGGCTGGGTGGGGCGGATTTGTAGATGTCTCTGTTCCCTTGCTCCTGGAAGGTGGCTGTGCTGTGTTAGTCATCTCTGGGCAGGCATTCTAAGAGATGATTCTGAATGCAGTCATGTCAACTGTGGACTTCTATTACACCATGCTCTGGCACACTTCTCATATGAATGCAGCCTCCTGGGTAGTTTTACGCTCTGCTAGAAGGATGCAAAGGGAAGGAGAAGGATCCTGTCTTTTGAACACAGTTATTAAAAATGAGTCCCAGGGAGGTTTAGTGTCTTTTTTCAGGCCAGAGAAACCAATAGGATGGGTGGGAGGGACCTTTATTCTTATCTTGCAGCAGGTGTGGTAGCCTCCTCCTGGGGAGGGAGGGACAGGCTAGGACATCCATACACGTGTCTAGTAACCATTCATTCATTCAGCAAATGCTTATTAAGCTCCTACTTCACGCCACGCCCTGTGCCGCATGCAGAGGACACAGAGGTGAACAAAAGTGTCAGGGTCCCCACCCGAGGGGAATGTAAAGGTGAGTGAGGGAAACAGACAGTAAATAAGGAGATGAACAAGAAGCATAAGTTAGGAAAGAACAAACTATCCTAAGAAAGAGAAATGGGGAGCCCACTTCAGAATGGCGAAGGCCTCGCCAAGCAGGTAACATGTGAACAGAGACCTAAAGGTTGAGAAGAAGCCCCCTGTGTAAGAGCAAGAGTGGGGAGGGTTTCAGACAGAGGGATGCAGAGTTCAAAGCAAGTGTTAGAGAATCTGAAATAACTCAGGAAAGGCCAAGATGAGTCAACTTTTACTGAAAGGTACTAAAAAGTACCTATTTTCTCTTTCAAGCCCTTGGAAGTAACACTGTAGGCCGAGGAATTACCACCGGCTTTCCACATCTGCTCCTGCCATGACGACTCCCACCACCCAGCTCTCCCATGGTCTTGTCTTTCTAAATTCAAGGTCTCGTCATTTATGCTTATTTCAAAGTAACACGTTTGTTGGAAAAATTCAAATAATACAGAAGCATATAAGATGTGCTCTAAAAACTTAACATCTCCCCATACTACCATCCCCTGAAGTACCAGTATTAATGGTTTGTTATCTCATTCCAGATGTTTTATATACATATAAACAGCACACATTCTATACCAGAGGTTGGCAAACTTTTTCTGTAAAGGGCCAGCGAGTAAATATTTTTGGCTTAGCAGACCAGATGGTCTGTGTTGCCATCACTTCTGCTGTTGTAATGCTAAAACAGCCATAGATGATATGTAAACAAACGGGTATGGTTGTGTTCCAGTAACATTTTATTTACAAAAACAGGCAGCGAGTCAGTGGACTGTAGTTTGCAAATCCCTGTTCTATATGAATGGGGATCACACCATATATACTACTCTGTAACATGGGTTGGCTTTTTTTTTTTTTTTTGCTTTGTTTTGGGTTTTGCCCAGCAGTAGATCTTGGGCATCTTTCTATATTAGTAGTCAAAGATGTTTGCTATTGTTTTCAAAGATGGCTTATATTTCAGTGGATGGCTCTAATCCAATCTTTTTAGAAGTTCCTTACTGTCTGGGTTGTTATTTTCAGTATTTTGCTGTTACAGTGTTTGGAAATGGGCCTTATCTATTAGGACAAAAAGAATCTGATTCTTTTTATTTTCCCATTTTGGAGGGCTTGGGGTTTATTATTATCATCATGCTGTTTTAGTCATTGAGTTTTGTCATTCGCAGCTGAGCTCTGGTTTGGCAGCCTGAAGACCTGATTTTGGTTTTAATTCTACCTCTTAATAGTTGAATGGCTTGGAAAACTCATTTAGCCTCTCTGATCACCACATTCCTCATCTATAACCGGAACAGTAGAGTACCTGGCCCTACCTGCTTCAAAGGCTATTATGAGACACAAATAAGATAACAGATTGGAAAGTGCTTTGAAAATTACGAAGTGATATTCCTGTGTAAGGGGCTATCATCATTATCATTGGCCTTGTCATTATTATTAATGTGATGATGCTTAAAATGATGAGCTCTAAAAAAAAAAAAAAAAAAAAAAAAAAAAGATGAGCTCTTCTTGCTCTGACATGTGAGCAATGGTAGAATAGAATCTGTAGTTGCATCATTGATGTGGCTGTTGATTTTCTAAGCCCTGAGTTGTTCAGCCAATCAACTCAGCATCCATTTCTTAAGCCCCTATTATGTGCCAGATACAGCCCTAGTGCCAACTTCTGGGCTAGTTGCCAGGGTCGTGAGAAGAATAGATGATTGATTTCTGTCCTCTAGGAGTTCAGAACCCACTAGAAAGAAATACCCTTAGACAACCTACCAAGATAATCAAAAAAAGAGAAATGGAATTCTGCCAGAGAGAAGGCAGTGTTCAGGACACTTGCTCAGGAGAGGGTGGCGCTGAAAAGTGCAGGAGTTTGCCACACAGAGAAGGGAGGAAAGGACTTTCTAACACAGTGTAAAGTTCGGGGCAGTCATACCCAGCTGGGTACACTAGTGTGCCAGGTACCCCAAAGCACAGTTGTTTATATGAGGTAGAAGTTTATTCTTCTTCCTGTAAAAGTAATCTGGGTATTGTCATCCAGGGCTGTTGAAGTGGCTCCACCTAGGCTCCTCTTGTCTTTCTGCTCTACCCTGCTGCGTGGTTCCCATCCCCAGGATTACCTCAGCATCCAAGGTGGTGACTGGAGATCCAGCCATCATGTCTGAGTTCCAAGTTGTGGGAAGGAGGAAGGGAGGAAAGAAGGAAGGGTCATTGAGCATTCTCTCACCTGAGTCACCTTCCCTTAAGCAGCCTTTCTAGAAGTCCCACACGTATCCATTTAAGAAATATTTATTGAGTGCCAATCATATGCCAGGCACTGGACCACAGCAATGAACAAAACTGGAAAACTGCCTTCGTGGAACCTACATTCTAGTGGAGGGAGATAGAGAAAATAAGGTAACTATATGGTGCATGAGATCATATTGACCTCAGTGCAGAGAAATAAAACAGAGAAGGGTGATGGGGAGTGTTGGGGAGAGGAACATCACAGTTTTAAAGAGCTGATCAGGGAAGTGTCATCGAGCTAAGTCCTAAAAGAGGTAACAGGGGAGCCGTGCAGATGGGGAAACTGTTCTGTACACAGAGGTCAATGTGATTGGAGCAAAGTTAGCAAAGGGGCAATAGGAATCAAGGTCATAGAGGGGAGGACTGGGGCAGAAGGTACAGGGCCTTGTAGACTTGTAAGGTTTTTGGCTTTTACTCTGAGATGGAAGGCAATGGCCTGACCTGACTGTGTTTACTTCTCTTTGGCCAGATCTAGCTGCCTGGGAGGCTGGAAGGTATATATCTTAGCTGGGGCCTTGATACTCTGGATAAAACCTGGGTTCCATTGTAAGGATGAAGTGCGGGGATGGATATTGAGTGCCACAGCTTGTTCTGCCTCTTATGAGCTATGTTAACCTGGTTCCATGTAACTTAATTTTTCTGAACTTCAAATAAGATTTGACCCACTCTGAATTTATAAAAAAGACAGATGAAATAGAAGACCTGGTGACAGTTCCCTGTATCTCAGCAATTCACAAATGGGCCACCCAATGGTCAGTTGCCTTCTGGCCAGAGACACTAAGCTTTGGGGGAGGACAGCTTTGAAGTGGGGGACAAGGTGATACATCACAGGGCACATGAGGAAACCACTGAGGGGTCCTTTGTTAGGGGAGGAGCCGTTTTCTGGGTCCCACTTGAGTTTAAATTTAGTAATGTACCCAGGACTGCTCCATCCTAAATAAGCTCTAGGCAAAAACAATGAGCAGGGCCATCCCACCATCAGGGCACAAATGCAGGTGTCTAGACTTGACTGAATCACAGACTCAGAGTCCCATCCCATCAGCCAACGGGCTGATCGGCAGCTGAGCAACACCGTCAAGGCTATGCCTGCCTCTTATACACGCAGCTTAAAGGTACCCAGGTGACAAGGACAGACCTCAGCGAAATTCCTCCTGACCTGTTCATCTCTGAACTCTGATCCCTTCTGTTCTGGCTCTTTCCTCCCTAAATCTGCTCTTTGAATTTCTGGTTCCTTCTGCAAGGGCTGTCGGCACCTTTTGTGAATCCCCATCTCTAGACCCTTCTGCAGTGTAGCCTCCAGGGTTTTGATGGTATCCTGATACTCTGTTGCATTCTCCTGACACTGCCCAGCCCTGACGACAGGCCTCTTGACCATCAGTGGTTCGGGAACGAGGAGGATGAGGAAAGGCAGCAGTGGATGGATGTGAACATTGGCTCCCAAAAGCTGCTCGGGATTTCCAGCTGCTGGGAGGGAGGCTGTGCAGTGAGTGTCCTTCTCCAGAGACTTGGAGCCCCAGCTAATACTCTCAGTGGCTCAGGCAGCATCAAGTTCACTGTTGTCCAGTGCCCAGGGACAGAGTAGAGGCAGCGTAGATGCAGCCATGGTATGCCTGATTGGGAAGACATGTAAGCATCAGTAGTCAAACGGAAAATAACTGCTGTTTTAACAAGCTGGCAAACACTCAGTACCCCAATGCAAAGCCCTGGAAAACTGCATTGGAGATCTGGACTCATCCCAGACGCTAAAATGGGGTTTCCTACTTTCTTCCTAAATCTAAATATCAGTAGCCATACACTCAGAAGTGCCTTCAAGGTATGGATATAACAGCCTGCAAAGCTGGTTTCAGCTCCACCTACTTACCCAGCCAGCAACACAGCCGTCAGCAAAAGAAAGAGAAGAGAAAGCATCTCCAAAAGCGTCCCTGCTTCCCACACAGACAGAAAACCAGGAGGCCGCCACGTTGAGTGTGCAGGATCAAAGCTGAGCAAAGGTGGACTGTGCCTAAGCACTGACCTTCACCACAGTGACCCAGTCACTACTGAGACACGATCCTAGGACTGTCAGCTCCCGCCAGTCAGAGCAGCACGTGCCTCCCCGGCGGGAGGAGTGAATCAGGGGTGAGAGACAGCCTCAAAGGTGTAGCCGCAACTCCCTCCTTTGTGGGTCAGGGCAAGAATGTGGGGAGAAGAAGGGAGATTTCACTCTCCAAAATGACTTCCAGCCCTAGTTTCTTTCTTTTTTTTAATTTTCAATTTAATTTTTATTTTGTGTTGGAGTAGAGTTGATCTGCAATGTTGTGTTAGCTTCAGGTGTACAGCAAAGTGATTCAGTTATACATATACATGTATCCATTCTTTTTCAGATTCTTTTCCCACATAGATTATTACAGAGTATTGAGCAGAGTTCCCTGTGCTGTACAGTAGGTCCTTGTAGATGATCTATTTTACATGTAATAGTGTGTATCTGTTAATCCCAAACTCCTAATTTATCCCCCCCCACCCCCGAACCTTTCCCGTTTGGTAACCATAAGTTTGTTATCAAAGTCTGTGAGTCTGTTTCTGTTTTGTAAATAAGCTCACTTGTATCATTTTTAAAGATCCCACAGGTAAGTAATAGCATACGATATTTGTCTGTCTTTCTCTGACTTACTTCACTTAGTATGAAAATCTCTAAGTCCACCCATGGTGCTGCAAATGGCATTATTTCATTCTCCAGCCCTAGTCTGTAACCACATTTAGAGAGCTTTCCAGACCTGAAGAGGATATACCCATCGGCCCCAAATCCCCATGCACTCTGTGGCTAATCAGAGTCAGGGTCTCCCCATAGGCGCTGTGCCCTGGGATTAGGCCACTTATGAGCTCTCTGTGTATATGTGTCTGTGTGTGTATATACGTGTGGTTTTTTTTTTTTCCAGAAAACCCACGGGAGTCATGTTTTGATCCTGGTCCCATCAAGAATGGCACGCGAGTGGGGTCCGACCTGAAGCTGGGCTCCTCCATCACCTACTACTGCCAGGGGGGCTATGAGGTGGAGGGCTTCTCCACCCTGAGCTGCATCCTGGGGCCTGATGGGAAGCCAGTGTGGAATCATCCCCAGCCAGTGTGCACAGGTGCTGGAGCCCAGGGCTGGGGTGGAGGGAACTAAGGCATGCCACAGGCAGAAGGGGCTGGAGGCTAGGGGAAGGGGCAGGCAGGACATGGGCCTCACAAGAGGGCTGCCATGGATGAGAAGGGCTGGAAATTCCCCAGGTGTACCAGTCCCCATCAATGTGTCGTCTCTCTCAGCTCACATGGTGTCCTCATCCCCACTCCAATAGATGTCCTCAGCGGTGGCCCGAGACATGCCAGCAGCCCACACCAGGGAGAGGGGAATCTAAAAGTGACCCTGAGATTGTTCCCGGTCCTAGGGGAAATCACTGAGAGTTCAGAGGTGTAAAACTAAGACCAGCAGGATGGGCTAACTCCGAGGGCAGCTGGGTTAGCCACGGGGTCTTGACAAAAGGGATAGGATGGAGTGCCGGAACTTCAGCAGCATAGCGGCCACCTAAGCTGAAAAGTAAGGAGGCCCCTTTGCCCAAGTGGGAGAGGCTGGCTCTGAGGTCCACCCCTCGTGGGACTGGGACCATGGCTGGGTCGCGTGAGCTGTCTGCTCCCAGCGGGCTATTCTGGGCAAACCTCTGCTCCTTAGTCGTGCAGACACTAAGTGCCCAGGTCAGACATCAGCCATGGGGTGGCAGACCGTCTCCGGGTCCCACCTGTAGGCAGAAGAGGTTTCTAAAGTGCTCCCCAAGACTGGGCCTCCAGGGACCAATGCCAGTGTCACTATTTAGAGGGCAAGGACTGGCCGGCACCCAGGAGGGCCCTTGATAGCATCGTGGGGCGGTGGAGGGGGGGGGCGGTCAGGCCACATGCCAGGCCAGGCATGGATGTCTTTGGGCAGGGCAGGGCAGGGCAGGGCAGCGCAGGGCATGTCCCCAGAATTCCCCTCCTCCCCATTAGTGGCTTCAGACCTCAGAGCAGCCCCACCAGGGCCAGAAATTCAGGCTGAGAGAGCAGACGGAGGGTGGACAGCTGATGAGAGGCCCATGAGGTCACCTGGCCCTCTATCTGATTTCTTTTTCAGCCCCCTGTGGGGGACAGTATGTGGGTTCAGATGGAGTGGTCTTGTCCCCTAACTATCCCCAGAACTACACCAGTGGACAGATCTGCCTGTATTTTGTCACCGTGCCCAAGGACTACGGTATGGATTTTGTGTATATTTGTTTGTGTTTTCCAACGCCTTCCAATTCCACTCCAAATTGTATCCACTCCTATTGTGCTAATGGGCCGAGCAGTCTCCCTCAGAGGACAGCTGCGTGCCGTTGCTCTGCAGTGGGCTGTAAAGTACACTCCTGATACACATGGGAGGAAGGGACCAGTGAGACCTGCTGGAACCAAGGGTGGGGTGGTTAGGGAGGACCAACCAGGACAGAGGGAAGGCAGGGTGCACCGGGGGCTCCCTAGCCCTGCCCGGGTCTGCATAGAGGTGCTGCAGACCCAGGCCGACTGGGAACCCAGGGGAGGGTGGCGGAGGGCCAGGAAGAAGGGAGGGAGTGGGACTGAGCTGGACTTGAACGTACAGGTGAGGGAGTTGGGCGCCCCATTATTCCACTATTCCGTCTGTGAGCGGGAGGCTGGTCCAGCAGCAATTGGTAGGATGAGCAAGAAAAAAAAGAGAGGAGCAGGTCAGGGCCCCGCAAAGGCAAAGAAACCTCCAGATTCCAAGAGGCCCCGGCAAAAAGAAGCCAGCCTTGTCACCTGGTTAGCAGTGGGACAGTTAAGAGTCCTGGCAGCTCTGGAGGATTCAGGAAGTTTCTGAAGGGCACAGGCTGGTTGTACCCGGGCAATCAGTGACTGGCCGGGCTGCTTTCTCCCTGGATCTCCTCTTTGTAGGAAGAGGAACAACTATTTCTAAACAGAGTTGGCGTTAGTGGGGGTAAAGGTCATCTATATATCCTGACCATCTGAGATGGGGCAGCCTGCAGAGAACTGGCTGCTTTTTCCCAAGAGACAGGATGGACTGAGCACAGGGCAAGGCCTGGTCATTCACCAAACATTTATTAAGCACCTCCTAGGGACCTCGCACTCTGCTGGGAACCAGAGCTGCAGAGATGAGAGAGACGTGTTGTCTGCCCTCTGGAGATTCCCAGCCTCATCTTTACCCACAGCTCTTGCCACCGGGCACCACTCCCACGCCAGCACCTGCACACTCGCGTGCGTGGGCACACGCTCCCCAGCACATCCATGTGGCAGGAGCTTTTGACCTGTAGGATCACAGTTAGAAAAGTACTGAAAGGTTGTCCAATCCCACCTGCCACCCAGAGCCGAATCCTTGATAGCTGGGCTGCATATTGTACTTAATTCCTCCAGTAATAAAGAGCTCATGCCTTTGCAGGCAGCCAGCCCCAAGTCTGGGCAGTTTCACTGAGCTGGAACCTGTATGTGGAGAGCTGATTCTAGGAGGGGTCGTGATCTGTCCCAAGTATCTTCTCTTTGTTACTGAGCTAAGCCCAGGGATTTAGGTGCAGATTTTTGCCTCAGGTCGGAAATACTTGTCCCCAGCCTGCGTCTCAGCCTTAACACCCTCTCCTCATAGATCTTTCTTTGATCCCCTATCTGAAGTGGACTGCCTTGCCTTACCACTTTTCTCCCACTCCCTCTAAAATTTAACACTATCTGAAATTATCTTGTTTATCTAGTTGCTTAAGTGTTTTGTTTTGTTTTTTTCACTTTTGACTGTCTCTTCCCACTAGAATGCACACTGTGTGAAATCAGGAATCTTGTCCATCCTGTTCACCTCTGTAGGGGAGAGTGTGGAAATATCCCTGCCACCACCCCTCACTCAGTGCCCATTTTCAGGGCACCAAAACAGTCTCTCCCTCCTTCTCCTCTGCCCGTGAGTTGAGAGCTAAAAATCTCTCACTTCACTCACTACTATACTCATCGTTGCAAATGCTTTCTTTCCGCAGGCAGTCAACTCCTTGGCCTAAGTCCCTCCCAGCCTCAACACACACACACACACACACACACACACACACACACACACACATACACACACGCGCGCGCGCGCATACGCACACGCACGTGCATACACATCCGACTTCCTACATGCTCAAGGCTCAAGCCAAAGCAGAGAAGGGCTTACCCTGGTACTTGCTTTCAGATGCACCCGGCCAAATGGGAGACCAGTGCAGGCAGAATGTACCAGGGTCTGAAATGGAGCTGTGCCCCCCATGGCCCCGCAGGGTCAGTAACCCCAGCCCCTCCAGCAGTGACTGGCAGAGATGGGACAGTTGAGGAAAGCCCCTGTGATGGCCATCAAATGGCAGGGCCCTTAGGTCTTGTCTGAAAGGGGACTCCTCAAGGTCATGGTCCACCAGTTTTTCAGCCCCCTCCCATGAGCTAGTTGCGTGGCCTTGGGGAACTCAACCTCTGAGCTTCAGTTTCTTTGTCTATAAAATCAGATATCTGGAAGAGTCAGGGTTGAAGAAGATGACGTGCATGGCAAGCATGGTACCCAGCACAGAGTAGGTCCTCAATACATGTCATTTTGCCTCTTTCCTTGGATTTGCCAGAGGGGAATGAGGTAGAGATGTTTGCCTCTTCCATGGACAGTCGCGCCTTCCTCAGGAGAAGGCTGCTACTCAGCACCCTCATTCCTCTTAAATGTGTGGGATCTTGTATCCAGGGGATGCCCTCATTGGCTGGATCTTTGAAGAAAAAGTGAAGGAAAATACAGGGTCCTGAGATCAACATGGAATACAGGGGAAGTTACGGAAAGGCTCTTCCTTTTCCTAGAGTAGTTGCTGCCACTGCAACTGGAGAAAGGACTAGGGTGAGCCTGGCTGCTCGTGCAGTCCACGGTGTCATCTTGACCTGTGTGGAGAATGCCAGCCCGACCCTTCCCAGGTCCCCGCATCCCTGTACCCAGTGTCCAATCAGCCAGTGGAAAGGCTCAGCAAGCATTAGCCCCATGAACCGACACCCTCCTCTGAGGTCGCCCTGCTCCTCCAGCTGTCCAGGGATCCCCCCAGCACGGCCGCCCCGTCTTGCCCCTGAGCTCTCTGCACCGTGTCTCCTCCGCAGTGGTGTTTGGACAGTTCGCCTTCTTCTACACGGCCCTCAACGACGTGGTGGAGGTGCATGACGGCCACAACCCGCACTCTCAGCTCCTCGGCTCCCTCTCGGGCTCCCACACAGGTACCCAGGGCTGGGCCAGCACGGTGAGGGTGGTAGGCAGGGGCATCGAGGGGAAGGAGGAAGGAGGCCCTGTGAGCAGGGCGTGGCCACGGGTAGAGCCACACCTTTGTGTTTGTGGTACGCTGCTGCTGTCAGCTCCTGATAATACCACATAGAAGGAAGCTTCAGAGGCTACCCTCACCCCAAGCTGTGTCTACAACCCCCAAGTGGTATAGCACTCCCCTGTGGGTTGATATTGAGACCCAACCTGTTTTTCCAATGATAAACATGTTGCACTTTCGTTGTAGAAAACTTAGCGGCAAGACAAATTAATTGTATAGAGAATAAAAATAAAAACCACCCCTAAAGAACCACTGAAAAGGTGGGGTGTATTTCCTTCCAGTCTTTATATCTACTTGGACTTAATCTTTTACATTTTTTATTGAACACAACAATATACATATTTTTATTAAAATGTTCATTGTGAGCATTTCTCTTTTTATTTTTCTCTGTAATAGGATTTTTAAATGCTGCATAAAAGTCTATCATATAGTTATTTTAAATGTATGTAATGAATTCTCTATTATTGAACATTTAGATTGTTTTCTTATTTTTCACTCTCATGAATAGTAATTCAATATAGTATACATATATCTTTGTATTCATCTCTATTACCTTAGAATATCTAGAAGTAGAATTGCTAAGTTAAAGGAAATGTGTGATCTTTAAGGCTTTTTATAAAGATTGTCAAATATCGCTCCAGAAAGTTCTTGCCACTTTGTTCACCAACAAATAAGAGGGCATGTTTTTGCAGCTCAATAACAAAAGAACAAACAACCCAATCCAAAAATGGGCAGAAGACCTAAACAGACATTTCTCCAAAGTAGACATACAGATTGCCAGCAAACACATGAAAAGATGCTCAACATCACTAATCATTAGAGAAATGCAAATCAAAACCACAATGAGGTATCACCTCACACCGGTCAGAATGGCCATCATCAAAAAATCTACAAACAATAAATGCTGGAGAGGGTGTGGAGAAAAGGAAACCCTCTTTCACTGTTGGTGGGAATGTAAATTGATACAGCCACTATGGAGAACAGTATGGAGGTTCCTTAAAAAACTAAAAATAAAACTACCATATGACCCAGCAATCCCACTACTGGGCATGTACCCTGAGAAAACCATAATTCAGAAAGACTCATGTACCACAATGTTCACTGCAGCACTATTTACAATAGCCAGGACATGGAAGCAACCTAAATGTCCATCGACAGATGAATGGATAAAGAAGATGTGGCACATATATACAATGGAATATTACTCAGCCATAAAAAGAAACGAAAGTGAGTTACCTGTAATGAGGTGGATGGACCTAGAGTCTGTCATATACAGTGACGTAAGTCAGAAAGAGAAAAACAAGTACCTTATGCTAATGCACATATATGGAATCTAAAAAACCGTACTGATGAACCTAGTGGCAGGGCAGGAATAAAGACGCAAACACAGAGAACAGACTTGAGGACACAGTGGGGGAAGGGGAAGCTGGAACAAAGTGAAAGAGTAGCACTGACATATATACACTACCAAATGTAAAATGGGTGTCTAGTGGGAAGCTGCTGTATAGCACAGAGAGATCAGCTCGATGCTTTGTGACCACCTAGAGGGGTGGGATAGGGAGGGTGGGAGGGAGGCTCAAGAGGGAGGGGATATGGGGGTATATGTATACATATAGCTGATTCACTTTGTTGTACAGCAGAAACTAACACAATATTGTAAAGCAATTATACTCCAATAAAGATTTTTTTTTTACAAAAAGAGGACATGTTTTATTCTCACAAAAACTAGGTAATTAAGAAAACAAAAACATCATCAGTTTGAAAAGTGAAAATGGTATCTCATTTTTTAATTTGCCTTTTTTTATTACTACTTAGGTTTACCTTGTATAATGTAATTATTGGCCCATGATTTTGTGTGTGTGTGTGTGTGTGTGTGTGTGGTATGCGGGCCTCTCACTGTTGTGGCCTCTCCCATTGCGGAACACGGGCTCCGGACGCGCAGGCTCAGCGGCCATGGCTCACGGGCCCAGCCGCTCTGCGGCATGCGGGATCCTCCCGCACCGGGACACGAACCCGTGTCCCCTGCATCGGCAGGCGGACTCTCAATCACTGCGCCACCAGGGAAACCCCCATGATTTTTTTATTTGTGAATTTACTTGTAAATTAGTGTTGATTTTCTATTAGCATTTATTTTTGGATGTATTTAGTAGAGCTCCATATTATTAGAAGCTATATATATTACATGCCGTAAAAACCTCTTATCTATAGTATATGCTATGAAAAACCTTCCCCTATAGTTTGTCATTTTCCATTTAATTTTCTTCAGGTTATGTTTTAATGTCAGAAAATCTAAATTTCCCATGATATTAAATCTATCAGTGTTTTCTGTTATAGTTTTTCTCCTCTACTTTTCTGCTGACTAAATAAATATTCCTCTGGGTTTTCCTTTACTTCTTTTTTAGTTTCATTTTTTTCTTTTAATACCTTTGGAATTTATTTTGATTTATTATTTGAACTAGGGAACAGCTAACCAACATCTTGCAAATTTAGTTAATCAGTTGTTCTAATGGAATTTTCAAAATACCAGATTCACATATATTAAATTTTTATAAAGTTAAAGGTATGTTTCTAGACTCCTCTGTTTATTCTTGTATCAGTATCAAAAAGCTTTAATTAGCGTAACATTCTAATAATGTTTAGCGCTATAATAATTTTAAACATATGGTACTGTAAGTCCCCATTGTCATTCTTGATTTTGAATTTTTTATTGATTATTCTTGCTTAATTTTGCTTACAAATAACTTTTAGAAATATTATATCAAGTTTAAAAAAATTGCATTGGAATTTTCATCAGAATTCCATTAAACTTATAGATTAATTGGGGGAGGACTCACATGTTTATAATAGTAACTCTATTTCCCATTAGGAATATGGTATGTCTCTCTATTATCTTTTGAAAGAAACAAACAAAAAAACCTTTGGGAAGGTGCTATAATTTTCATTTAGGCAGTATCCATTTTCTGTTAACTTTATTTCTAGATATTTTGTGGAATTTTTGTTGCTGCCACTGTAAATGAGTCTCCCCCCGGCATCACCTGCCGGCCCCAGCATTATATTTTCTAAGTTGTCTTTGCTAGTATATTAGAAGACTGATATTTGGGGTATATTCATCTTGCAAAGTCATTGAACCCTCCATAATAATGCTAACACTGCCAACTGATTCTCCTGGGTCCTCTAGGCCAGAAGCGATATCGTGTGAAAATAAATTTGTCTCATTATTTTATCTCTTTTCAGTAGTTTTTCTTTTATTTTCTTCCATGGTTATTGGTCTAGTCAGGTATATTACCTTAACATCAATGTTAATATTTTATATTTAGTAAAAAAATCTATTTTGTGATTATTTTAAATGTAACACCATCGCTTACATAATATCCTATGATGATGTTTATTTTCTTTTGTATTAGTGGTTATACACAAGAAGAACAAAATAATCTGAAGAAAAATAGGAGGAGAGATGTCATGAAACAAAAGCAGAGGTTAATTAATTAGAAAATAATAACAAGCTCCACAGACTGAATGGTATATTCATAGTTGCCCTTTCTTCTCAGCTGGACCAGAGGTTTTATATTGTTTAGTTTGTTTCATTTTGTTGGCTTCATTCTGTTTTATATTCAACTTATCAATTCTTCTGTAGACTTTGTTATTGTTTTCTAATTAATTGAACCCCGCTTTTGTTTCATAACGTCTCCCCTTTTTTTCTTCAGATTATTTTATTCTTCTTGTTGTAACTTTTTAAATTGAGAGTTTTGTTAGTTTCTCTGTGTAATAAAGAAGCATGCTTACAGCATATATATATTCACTTCTACGCATAGTTTTGGCTTCATGCCATAAATTTTGATATGTACTATTTTCATCATCATTACTTTCTAAATAATCCATGATCATGATTTACTTTTTCTGCCCAAGAGTTGTTTAAGGATGTCTCTTCTTTTTCCCCAAGCACCTGGATTTTGCTCCCGTTACATTTAAACATTTGTGTTAATTTCTATTTTTATTGCCAGGTAGTTAGAGAATGCAGCCTGTACCATTTCTACTTTGGGGATTCAGTGAGGTCCTCTCAGTAGCCAAGGACATTTTTTTAAATTCCTTAATTATCTGAGAAGAATGTGTGTTCTCTGTTGCGTAGAGAGTCTACGTAGAGAGAAGGGGCAAGCTCAGGCCCTGTGGTCACACTGCCTGGTCTCTAATCTCAGCTCTCCAACTTGCATGCTAGGTGCTTGCAGTCACAATCCTTGGCCGCTCTGAGCTTCAGCTTCCTCGTGTGCAAAGTGCAAAAAGTAAAACTTCTACCTCCGAGATTTACTGTTAGGATTCAGTAAGCTTAGTAATAGCCATTAGATAAGGCTTACTCATTATTCAAACCCATTATATCAGTGGTTCTCAATGAAATGGAACACCCCACACATACACACTCATCCAAGCGTGTAAATCAGGATTTTGGAGGGTAAGATGCTTTTCCAAAATCTCTTGATAGATAGATAGATATAAGTATATCCATAGATATAGAAGTATAAGCAGGTACAGGTAGAGAGATAGGTATACACTTAGGACCTGTAGATATAAACATGGATATAGGTATAGGGATAGACAGAAATGTAAATGACCAGTAGAAATAGAAAGAAATAGGGATAGAGATAGATGACTGATAGGTGGATGGATGGATAGATAGATAGAAGTAGGACCTACATACATTAATATCAATATCCTCAGATCATCTCTTATTCCTCATATAAAGAAACACTGATGATGAGCCTTTGGTGCTGATGGGAGAGTGAACTGTGTCCCTGTCCCTGAGGCTGGGCTGGGGGAGAAAAAGAAAAGCTTGAAGACCACAACTCAACAGTCTTCATTTTGTTTTTCTATTTATATATCAATGAGAATGTTGTGTGAAAGTATCTGCCAGCACAACTGTGATATTTTGTTGTCCTCCTGTGTTTCTAACCATTTTTTATCTCTGTTTGCCTGATTTATCTCTTCTCATTTTCTTTGAGAGTCTTTTTCTTTTAAGAGGAAGTTTACTTATAAGTGAAACATGTGGCCTGCTATCTGTCACCTTGTTTTGTCCGTTCTGGGGTTTTGTTTGTTTTGTTTTGTTTTGCTTTTGCTTCTTCACGTTTCCATTCATACCTGACCCATCTCTATTTTCCAAGCTTTGCTGATACATTTGGACTTTATCAGTGTTATTACTAATTATTTTATAATTATGGACTTCTTCCCCAAGAACAAGTTTTTCCATTTGCATTTAGTTTTGTTACCTCTTTAACAATATTAATTGGGTTTAACTATATTTCCCTACTTGTCTTTATCCCTGACAGTTTTTGATTTCCCTACTTTTGTTCATTTTTTAAAAGTAGGGCTCCTCACTGCAGTACTTTCTGTCACCTTGCATGTATGAGAATGCCTTTCCTTTGATGTATCATATAAATGACAACCTGATTATAAATCAAATTATGGGCCACAAACATTTCAAAGCTGCAGTGGTTACTTTATTCCAACAGTTAATATTATAGATGAGTTGAAATTCAACCTGATTCTTTGTCCTTGTAGGCAACCCATGCTTTTCTCTTTTAAAAACCTTTCCCATTTTTTTCTTTATTTTTAAAATTGAAAAGCCCACTAGGATGTGTTGTGGTGGAAATCTCTTTTCATTAATTAGATCTGGCACTTTGTGAACAATCTCATTCAAAAACCTTAAGTCTTTCTCAAGCTTAGAAAGCTGTCTTCCTTCTTAAATTATTTTTTCTCATTCAATTTCTCTTGTCTTCTCTCTCTAGAATTCTTGATATATACATATTGGATTTTTTTTTCTGCCTCTCTTCCATGTCACTTGTCATTTCTCTCGTTAGTTTAATCTCTTTATCCTTTTTCTGTGGATTCTGGAAGAATTTCCCAAATTTAATCTCCACTTTGCTGTTCAATTTCTGCAGAATCCAGCCCCATGTGCTAGAGTTTCTCATATCTTTGTAGCTTTTATTGATCTCAGATCTGTTCTTTGACACGTCTTCCTCCTCTAATTTCAGAGATGCAATGCTAAATTTAATCTTGTGACAACCACTATTAAAAATCTTCTGAGATTTTTTACCTGTTCTCTGTTGTAGTTCACATAAAGATACTTGCTTTGACTTCTGAGAGGTCTCCTCTCTTAAAACTTTGGAATCTTTTCTTATGTCCAGTGATTTTACTGTGTGTTTATTCCTGGAGAGGGAGAGCTGCATATATCCAGCACTGGAAGTTGAAATGGGTCCTGTGAGAGATTACGGGGGGTCCTACTCCACATATATCCATCCAGATGATGGGGAAAATGGAAAAGTTGAGTTTGGTCTGCTCACATTTATTGAGAGGAGGAACTAGAGATGCTGGTGAAAATCAAGAAAAGCTTTTCTTCATGAGTTTCTTTTTGCTTCAGCAGCCAGAATTTAGCTGGGCAGTGACTCCTAGGCTCAGCCACCTGGGATCTATGTAAATCTAAGTGTGTTGTGAAAAAGGCTCTCTAATCCCCAAGACCAGTAGCACCACATGGGCTTTCTGGAAGCACCGGTGGACCCCAGATGTGCCTCCCAATGGCTCCTTGGGTGGTTCCAACTCCAAGCCTCCCTGAAGTGGAGACGTAGCCTGGCTTTCTGTAACACCTACTTCCCTTCTGACGGTGGGGTCGGCAGACATTCCCAGGGGTCCCTAAGGCTGTGGAGGGGCAGCGTGCAGAGTGGCCACGCCACTGCCCATTAGCCCACATTCTCCCTCAGCTTCCACAGGAAGGCGATGGTGAGCAGGACTCCACCTCACGGCTGCAGGTCCGTCTGTACCACATCAAGCAGAAGATATATCTTTATCTTCTGATATAGAAGCTGTTGGGCTTCCTTAGCTTCCTGTGCCTGTGCGGACTTTCCCCACTTTATTGTGTTATTGGTTGGGTGACAATACACCCTGCTTTGCCTGGGATAGTCCCAGCTTTCACTTGGCTGTCCCAGCATAATTATTAATAGCATGCCCTTTGAGTCTCAGAAGTGTCCTAGTATGAGCAATAAATTATATGATCACTCTGATTGTCAATCATATCACATCTGGGAAAAGCCAGTTACTCTCCAGTGATTACGTCACCCTCCTTTCCAGAACTTGGTGCCTTTTTTGTTTGTTTTTATCAGATTGATATCAGTTTTCCAAGTAAACCCCCAGTCAGTTTGGTAATGACCATTCTCCCCCATCCATGTGGATCAACACATCTTTAGAAGCTTTCTCCTTTCCAAGCAGGTCATTTGATCTGAACCTATCTTTCTCGATCTATAAACTGCAGGTACTTACTGAATGCCAGCCTCACATGGACATGGGTCAACGTTAAGACCACAGATGGGAAAACTTTCTGTAAACTTTAAACTGTAACTTGCAGTAAAAATGTGAGGTTTCATTTTAGGAGGACCTGGGAGGTGGAAGGGGCTGCTGTGTGGGGTGTGGGCAGCCCCTCCATCCTGGCCAGGATTTCACCTGCCAGGCCCGACTGCTGGACTCACAGTCTTCCTCTCCTCCTTGCCCCTTATCTCTGCAGGAGAATCGCTGCCCTTGGCCACCTCCAATCAAGTCCTCATTAAGTTCAGCGCCAAAGGCCAAGTTCCAGCCAGAGGCTTCCACTTTGTCTACCAAGGTATGCAGGACGTGGACGTGGGAGGTGTGAAGGCAGTTTCAGTTCTTCAGAGAAAACAGGGACCTTTGACCCCCTAGTCTGCGCCTCATTCTTAGGGTGTTTGGGGGCAGTTACTGGTTTGTGGGACAGTTCCCTGAAATTCAGTTGAATTGTATACATTCATGTACCCAACAGACAATTCTTGGACCAAACTCCACGCTGGATAAGGGAAGAAATCATAGAAGGGAAGCTAATTTGCACACACACCCCCACTGCCCATCGTCTGGCACAGTCCTGGTGGCATTGGGAAGACCAACCCAGGCCTTTTACCCAGACCCTCTCCCGTGGCGCTTGGTTTTGCCTGCAAGACCCGGTAAAGGTGTGGGGAAAACACGGGCTTTGGAGTGAGTTGGACATGGATTTGGATCCCAGCTCTGTCACTTTCTAACTGGGCACCAGCTACTCCTCCTCTTGGGGCCGCAGTTTGTTCACCTGTAAAATGAGGGTGATCTCATTACCTCACCGATGGCATTAAAAGAGTTCACAGAGTAGCTGGCATGAAGCAAGTCATCAGTGTCTGTTCCGTCCCTTACGAGCCCGGAAAGGCCGAGTCTTGGAGCACCCTGGCCTCCACCTGGAGGCCCCAGCCTCTCTCTGTCCAGGAGAACGTCCACTCTTCTAGGGCTCAGGTTCCAAGAATGGTCCTGTTCATTCCACTGCCCAGGATGAGCTGCATTGCCCTGTGCAGGGGTACTCCTGCCCCTGGGACACCCTCCCTGGGGCCTGGGGTCAAAGGTTCTATTAGCCCCTGTAGGTAGGAGGAAGGGAGCTTCAGGTCATGAGAGCAGGGCCCTGGGCAGGGTCTTCAGGCACATGGGGTGAAGAGGGCAAAGGCAGGGTCAAGGGAGAAGGAAGGGCCATTCTCCCTGTTAGGGGACATGGGACCCTACTGGACAAGGGGCTTCATTGGGAAGGCGGGGCCTCAAGTCTGGGCCCAGGGGCTCACAGTGCCTCCCATGGTTTCCAGAAGCTGTGCTACAACATTGTGTGTCCAGCTATGTTTCAGTAAGATGGGCCTCATCCTAGAAAGCCCCCTCCCCTTGCTCTGAGGGAAAGCACCCAGAGCCTCTCAGGGTCCCACCCAGTTCCAGCCCCCCGGTGTGCCCGTCCCCGGACCAGTTTCTAGAGGGGTGCGGCCTGCCCCTCAGCGCCCTTGTCCCCTGCAGCGGTGCCCCGGACCAGCGCCACGCAGTGCAGCTCGGTGCCGGAACCCCGCTACGGCAGGAGGCTGGGCAGTGACTTCTCGGTGGGCGCCACCGTCCGTTTCGAATGCAACTCCGGCTACGCCCTGCAGGGCTCCCCAGAAATCCAGTGCCTCCCTGTTCCCGGGGCCTTGGCCCAGTGGAATGTCTCGGCACCGACGTGTGTGGGTGAGTCCTGGACGACCAGGACTTGGGGGCGAGGGTGGCCGGCCAACACCCGGCAAGACGCACAGCAGCCCCATCGGCCAGAGTGACTTCAGAGGGGAACCCCTGCCAGCCAAGCCCTCGTCCTGTGGGTGGGCGTGAAGACAGCGAGGAGGAGCAGCGGGGGCTGCTGGGGGAGGGACATGGGGGCGGGGGAGCCGGAACCAGGTCCCTCAGGAGGGTCGTATGGGGAGGAACCACGGGAGGGGGCGGGGCTGGGACGGGGGTGGAGCCAGCCGGGGGTGGAGTCACAGAGAGGCCGGGGGCCCTGGGAGGGGTCTGCCCGGGAGGCTCCCCTGGGGACAAACAGAGACCAGAGCGGCCTCCTTCCCAGTGCCCTGTGGCGGCAACCTCACGGAGCGCAGGGGCACCATCCTGTCCCCCGGCTTCCCCGAGCCGTACCTCAACAGCCTCAACTGCGTGTGGAAGATCATGGTCCCCGAAGGCGCTGGCATCCAGGTAAGGGCCAAGGGGGTGCCGGGGGCAGACACAGCAGCCTGTCCCTGCCCCTCAGGCCAAGTGTGCGGGGGAGGCCCACAAACAGAAAAACACAACAGCTCCCGGCTCAGGAAGGACAAGGGGTGGGCGCTGCCTCGGCCATCAGGGAAGCCAGAAAGAAGAAGGAGGTGGGCCCGGAGCTGGAGTGTGAAGGCTGGAGAGGAATCGTAGGAGATGTTTCTCAAACGGCTTGAAGGGTTCTGTTCTTCAGAGTGTGGGGGGATGGAAGAGGAGGCATTGCAGGCGAGGGGAAGGAGCAAACCGGCAAAGCACAGATGAAGCAGGGACCGCCCCCCCCCCCCCCCCCCCGGCGCGCACCTTGGGGGGTCGCGCCTGCAGCCCGAGGCCGCAGTGGAATCGGGACCATACTGGTGGCCGGGGCTGACAGCCAGCTGGAGGAGGCCCAGGACAGCTGCAGCGGCCAGGAGGAGGGCCCGGGGCGGGCAAGGCCAACAGGGAGCAGCAGGGACTCAAGGTGGACAGGTTCGGCCAGGTGCGGGTTACTGGCTCACAGCTGCAGGATGTCTGGTGCAGTCGAGACAGGAAAGTGAGGAAACCCAAGGAGTGTTGGAGAAGTGAGGAGGAGGCCAGCTGGACCGAGGCAGCCTGGACTTTCCTTTCCCCGTTCTCTACCTGACGGAGTATCCCACTGCTGTGCACACCTCTCACACCTCTCTCCGCCACTGGACAGTGAGCTGCTGGGGGGCAGGGACTGCTTCTTACTCTTACCAGAGTTCCTAGCACAGTGTCAGGTCCAGACTAGGTGCTCCTCCCTTCGCGTAGATGGGAAGGGAGGAAAGGAGGGAGGGCTGCCTAACCAATGATTCAGTCCCCCTGCCTTTCCAGATTCAAGTCGTCAGTTTTGTCACAGAGGAGAACTGGGACTCCCTGGAAGTGTTTGATGGCGCAGACAGCACTGGAGCCGTGCTGGGGAGCTTCTCGGGTGAGGCGGGGCTCCTGGGGACCCGGGCTCTGAGGGCAGTAGTGGACTGCCCTTATTATTATTATTGAAATGTAATTCACATGCCATAAAATTTACCATTTTAAAGTGTACAGTTTAGTGGGGTTTAGTATATTCACAAGCTTCTACAACCATCACCGCTGTCCAATCCCAGATCATTTTCATCACCCCCAAAAGAAACCAGGTACCCATCTATACACATTCCCCACTGTCCCGCACCCCCACACCCCCTGGCAACCACTAAGCTACTTTCCGTCACTATGGATTTGCTCGTTCCAGACGTTTCATATAAATGGAGTCCTACAATGTATGGCCTTCTGGGTCTGGCTTCTTTCACTCAGTGTAACGTTTTCAAGGGTCACCATGTACAGCACACATCAGCACTTCACCGCGTGGACAGACCACATTTCAGTCATCCAGTCATCAGTTGATGGACATTTGGTTGTTTCCAACTTGTTGGCTAATTATGAATAATGTCGCTATGGACATTCACGTACAAGATTCCGTGGGAACATGTTTTCAAGTTTCTTGTGTATACACCTAGGAGTGGAATTCCTGGGTCATATGTGATTCTATATTTAAGTTTTTTGAGAGACTGTCAGTAGAGTGGCCACACCACTTTCCATTCCAACAGTGGACTTCTAAGTGTGGTGTATGATTTTGCCCAAAGGTCAGGGCAATTATCTGGGTCTTGTAGACCCCAGAACTTCATGCTGCCAAGACCTAAGAGGAGTCATGTGCCCCAGATAAACTGTCTACACTGCCTGAATGGCCTAGAGAATTATCCACGTCAGAGTCACTTTAAAGACGCCTGGAAGGGGACCAAACTCATAGGCCACCTGAGGGAAGTCACCCTGCTGCTGGCATGTGGCTCTGCCACTGCTATTTTGCAGGAAGTTGTTTGGAGTCTCTCCTCCCTCAGCTGTTGGAGACCCAGCACACTAAGGCGAGCTAATTTGTCATTCAGTGAGTTTGATAACTGGGGACATCTGGGGGCCTTGGGAGCAGAACGTCAGCAGGTAGCAACAGACAACAAAATGGGCAGGCACCCAGGGGTGAGGAGAGGCTAAGTCTGACTGGTCCCCATTTCCTCGCCAGGTACGACCGTGCCTGCCCTGCTGAACAGCACCTCCAACCAGCTCTACCTGCATTTCTACTCAGACATCAGCGTGTCTGCAGCCGGCTTCCATTTGGAGTACAAAAGTAAGAATCCAGAGTGTCAGCTGCTTGCAGGGCTCAGGGTAGGAACTGACAGGGCCCAAGTTCCCACGAGGAGCAGGGGTTATCCTGGGGCTATATATTCTCCACCCCACGGAAGCCTTACGCCAAACTAGATGAGGATGCTCAAGCTCAGAGAAGGTCTGAAAACTCCTCAAGACACACAGCCAGGAAGTGGTGGAGCCAGGGTTCTCACCCAAGGGTTCATTCCTCAAAAACCTGTGTGCTTCCTCTGTGTCCACACAGGAGTGGGAGGGGGGCCCGGTCACCGGCTTGGGCCCAGTAAATTATTTGGGATGTGAGACGACGGAGGTTCTCTCCTCCTCCAATCCTAAAAACTGGCTTCTCCAACCCCTGGTCAATAATGCAACTGTCCTTGAAGTTCTTCTCCTCATTGCAAACTTCACTCCTCTTCCACCCTCAAAACCTTACCTCCTGGCTTCCAGCATCCCTAAGTGGTCACAACTAAAAACTCTTAAAGAAAAAGGGTTGCAGGGGGAGGGAGAGGTACAAACTACTGGGCATAAGATAGGCTCAAGGATGTATTGTACAACATGGGGAATATAGCCAGTATTTTATAATAACTGTAAGTGGAAAGTAACCTTTAAAAATTATATTAATTATTTTAATTTTTAAAAAAAGAAAAGGAAAAGGGCTGCAGATGTGCCTTGTGGGGCGACAAAGACAGAGGTTGCTGGGGCAGCTGCTTTCATCCTGAGACGGCCTGCCCCCGCCCATCCCCACTGGGTACAGGAAAAAATATGTTGGCAGCAGTGTTTGCCACGCATTCGTTCAGCAATTACTTATAGGGTATTTACAATGTGCCAGGCGCGATGCTGGGACTGGGTAAGATCAAGATGGGTGAGTCCCTTCTGAGTCCATGGGAGAGAGGCAGACACGTGGACAGAGCAGGACATGACAGCATTCCAGGTGCTCCCAGGGGTGTCGCCAGGAGGTACGGCGGTGGCTCAAAGGAAAGAACAGTCACTCCTCCCGGAGGCTGGTGGAGAAGTGAATGTCATGAAGAAACCCTGGACACCTGCAACGTGACACACCCTGTGCTAAGTGCCCACGGAACAAAGATGAATAAGGCACAAAGCACAAAGTCTAGGGGGAGAGATGGACATGGAAACAGTAACTGTAGTTCAACCTGATATGCTAAGGGTATACAGAAGAGGGGAGCTAGCCCTGGCCACGTGAGACTTTATAGAAGGGGTACCTGAGTTAGATTTGGAATGAGAAGTAAGAAATGGGGGAAGGTGTGGTTGGCTGGACCATCTTGGACAGGATAAGCAGGTGGAAGCCCCACTTGCTGCTAGAGGCCTGATAGGGTCAGCACTGCCCAGCTGGTCTCAAAATGAACGAGCTTTGTCCAGGTAGTTGGCAGAGGGTTAGCTGGATCCCAGGATGTTCATCGCCTGGAAGAACTGAAATGTGCAGCTGCTCAGAAAGCCCTGGGGCAGCTGGAAGCCAAGACCCTGCAGGGTGGAGGATAGGACAGGGACCTCCAAGCCCTTCCTCCCACAGACCTCTCAGGCCTCACTCACCCAGCAGGGTGAAGTATCCTGGGCTCTTCAATAATTCATACTTTTCCTTTCACCCTCTCGTCTCTGTTCTCTCCGGTTTTGTTTCCTTATCCAATATTTCAATTTGAGTTCTTAAATGTTCCCTAGAATCTTCTCTTTTCTTACATGTTCCAAGGATAGAACTTTCCTAAATCTCTTTGCCATTCTGCTGCCTCATTCCCAGGAAAAATTCACCTTTCTGAATTTATTTTGCTGTTGCTGTTGTTCAAAAGAATGGGTAGTTTCCTCAGTAGCTGCTGTTTATCATGCACTGTCCTCTCACAGTGGAAAGAACTAGGGGAAAACAGAGGTCTCCATTAGTATTTAGAGACTGAAATTCCTAGGAGCCAGTACCCTGTAGTTGTGTTTGTTTCGTAGATAATCTGCAAAGAGGGTACAGAAGGGGAGAATTAACTGCTATTGTAGAGGCAAATGGTTTTGAAGGGTACTGAAAAGTCTTGTCTACTGCTGTGACTCATATTTAATATTTATTTAATTGAAATGGAAATGAAACAATATGCTTTCAAGAGTAATAAATTGCATATGATTTTTTTTAAGTCTTGCTTTGTTGTAAGCATGGCTTAAATAAAGTCAAGCTATGCAATGTAAAGAAATTAGAATGGACTTTTCTCTGTGTCCTTCTGTCTTCCTCTCTCTGTCCTCACCTCTCTCCCCATTCCATTCTTCTCCCACCACACTCTATTGTTCTTGCTTTCTCTTTCTCTCTGCCCCTCCTCCTCCTTCTGCCTACCACTGCCATTCCAGTAAGCAGGTGTCAGGTTACTAAGTTATGATCACCCCACTAAATACTGAGTTGCCTTCTACTTGGACTGCAGGGAAGAGTGGGGCAAAGAGAGACAAGATGACAGTTGAGATGAAGTACTTTCAATTCAGTTTGATGATTGTTTTAATATTGTCCTTGGAGTCTTTTGGCCCAGATGCTGGGATTTGTGGATTTAGGCCCAAACAGCTTTCATTTCCAAGCACCACATTCACTTCTTAAAAGCACATGTAGGACCAAAGTTGCTTGGGAAGAGCATGATGGAACTTCTTGGGGTGATAGTAATGTTGTATAGTTTTGAGCCCGAGGGCCTCTGGACAGCCAGAGTCCCCAGATGATACCCACCTGCCCCAGGAGGCTTGGGTCTGTTGAGCCTCTGTGCCGTGTAAACATTCTGATTTTCTCATGTGCTGGGAGGTGAAAGGCTTAGGAAACCCTGGCCTAGAGGCTGGGAGGAGAGAAGGCAGAGAAGACACAGCTTGGAGACAGCTTCTCCTCCCTGCTGCCAGCCATGCCCTCGGCCTGCTCTTACCTCCACCTGATGGGCTTGTCCATTCTCCTGTTGTCTGTCTCTGTCTGGTCTAGCGGTGGGCCTGAGCAGTTGTCCAGAGCCCGCTGTGCCCAGTAACGGGGTGAAGACTGGAGAGCGCTACTTGGTGAACGATGTGGTCTCTTTCCAGTGTGAACCGGGATATGCCCTCCAGGTACCTCCCGTTGACCCCCAGGGCCAGAAAGGTGTCCCCTGAGCTGGGGTCAGCCGGCCTTCCCCCAGCAGAGCTGCAGTCACCAAAGAACAGAGAGAAGCCCCCCAGATCCCTCAGGCACTGTTATCCCCTCCTGGAGCTGTTCATGAAAAAGACAAAGTGCTGACTTTAGCCATTTGGCACAAGCCAGCCTTGAATGTGTTCCTGCAAAGTTTTGGTTTGATTAGACTTTAGGAAAATTTAATTTTCCTTTGAAGGCTGTGAGGGACTCTAGTAATTAAAAGAGTCTCACAAGGAACATTTAGTAATGAGAATGCTTTAGCAATAGCCGCTAATAAGCATCCTTCCCCAGATCTCTCTCCCTCTGCCTTCACTCCCCATTCCACAGTGGATCCATGTGTCTTGTTCCTTGACCCAAGGCCCCAGAACAAGCCCCCTGCTCCAGGTTGTACATGCAATTGTGCCTGTGGGGGCAGTTAGCCCACCCTGTTCTTGATTCCTCCAGGGCCACGCCCACATCTCCTGCATGCCCGGGACCGTGCGGCGCTGGAACTACCCTCCTCCACTCTGTATTGGTAAGAGAGTCCCCACTTTTCCAGTTCATTCAAATCCATTTCTACCAGGGCTTTGAGTTCAGTGACATATCACTGGGATCAAGTTCGACTCCAAAGGAAGTTTGGTATTCCGGGTCTGCTCACAGGCAGTATTTTAGACTGATGTTTTTGTAAGCTTTAACCCTCAAGATATTCTTGACTTTTGGATACCTTCACCCACCAAATGAAACATGACAGGAGGCTTGCCCATTCGAAAACCTGATGATGACCATTCTGATTCCAGATAATCGACCAAACCCCAAATGGAACCTCTGGGCACTTTGGGCTTTCCCCTGTGACTTCTCGTGGGACAGACAGATAGAATCCACTGGTAGAGGAAGGCTGAGGGTTCCCTGTGAAACGAGGACTTGGTTTGGTTTCTGTGCCGAGTAGTGATGAAGAGATCATTGGACACAAGAAAAGACAGGATCTCCACCCTCAGAAGCTTCTAGTCAGCTTGGGGCAGGGGGAACATCCCTTTATTGAAGGTCTGCCACACGGAGACACGGAGCTACGTGTCTCCTCACCTCAGCTCTTCAGGGCAGCTGTCATCACCCTCATTTTTGCAAATAGGAACACCAAGGCTTTTAGGATTCAGAAGAAAGCGGCAAAGTTGGGAATGGAAACCTAGGTTTCCCTGATGCCCCGCCAACTGTCAAGTGCAAATCTAGGCTAACCTTCAGGTAGGAAGCAAGGTGAGCCAAGGGCATGGCACTGGAGCATATGACATTTCCCTTCAGTGATCTCACCAGGATACAGACCTGGTCGTCTGCAGAGCAGTCAGAAGTGGGGCTGGTCAGCCCAGGGCCCTTTCCCCATCCTGTATCACAAAGGCCTTGCCCGGAGAACTGCTCATAGAACAGCAGCTGCCGTGGCTGAGGGTGTACTGTGTGTGCCAGCCGCTGTTCCAAGTCAAGCGAAGTCCTTTCTGTTGTAACCTCACAACCACCCTGTGACACAAGTGCTGGGTGTGGGAAACTGAGGTTTGGGGGTTTGGGGTGGAGGGAGTTAAAGCTGGCCCAAAGTCACTCAGGAAGTGGGAGCATTGGGATTGTGACCCCAGGGGTCAATGCCCAAGTGCCCGCTTTGCACCCGGGCACCGATCCCTTCGGGTCTGTGTGCTCGAGTCGTCCTCTCCCCAGAAGGCGTTTGCGTAGACACGGCATATGGCCTCCCCTCCGCTCCTTTCTGTGGCCTCCCATGACAAGCTAACCCCTTTCTGCTCACACAGCCTTTTCCTAATAAGATGTAAAAGGAAAGAATCGACGTCAACTGACCAGGCTGCAGTCGTGCCCCAGCCCTGCGTCTTCAGGTGACTGTGACTGAAGTCACCTCGATTGGAGATTCAGATGCCCCAACCCCTCCTGGGCTGAAATAATCACAGTCACTTTGGCTCAGGGCGTGTGTCAACGCTCTGAGGGTGGGCTCGTGGTGGGGCTCTTCTGTTGACCACCCAGTCCCATGGAATATGTATTTGTAAAGAGCCTGGCCGCGTGCCAGTGCATCCCCGTCCCCTTCTTTCCTATTTTTCAGTCCTGGAAGAGTTGACTGGACAGTGAGGAGAGGGAGATTTGGGGGATAGTGTAGGAGATGGTCACACTTCTCTTGGGGCAGACCACTTTTGCTGCATGACCTCACTAAGGAAACTGACTTTGAAGGGCATGCTCAAGGTCAAGCATCCGTAACTTGGGTTTGTGGACGGCTGGGCAGACCTAGGATACGCTTCCCTTCCTGGATTTACATACTCAGTTTGGCCCTTGTCTGCAGTTTTTTAGGGAGATGAATTATAGGTTCCTTTGGGTTCTCAAAGGGAAATTGACTTGGGAAAGTCCAAATGCTGCATGGCCCCGTACTCACCTCACTGCAGTCCTAATGCTCTGTCTGGTCTCACGGTCACAGCGCAGTGTGGAGGAACGGTGGAAGACATGGACGGGGTGATCCTGAGCCCCGGCTTCCCGGGCAGCTACCCCAGCAACACAGACTGCTCCTGGCAAATAGCACTGCCCGTGGGCTTTGGTAAGTCTTCACGCCCAGGCCTCTGGGCTTAAAGCAGCTGTCTGCGGCTGTCACTCAGCATAACCTCGGCTGAGTCCATTTAGCTCTCTGCCTCTCTGCTTCCTCTGCTGTCGACCTCTTGCGCAAGCGTGAGGATCAGTTAGGAATGGTAGAGATGAACGAGCTTTGGGGACATAGACTAGGGAAAAAACTTCGGGGATTGCCATTATTATTTTTATCATTTGAGCAGTGAGCTAAAATGTGGAATGAGAAATTACTCAGGGCTGGTTAAAAAAGAAAAAAACCATCTATTTTACTGAGACTGGACTTCAGCCTGTTCTTTTAATTCCAGTATCTAATTTCTCATCCTAATTAAATTGAGCCAAGGTCAACGTGAAATTGAGTTTGCGTTCTTTATACTCACCTTCTAGCAGGCCTTAGAGGTTGGGAGATGTCTCTGTGTGTGTGTGTGTGTGTGTGTGTGTGTGTGTGTGTAGACACAGGGGTTGGCGTGGTGTAGAGGACACTGATCTGGGTACAAAATTAAATTCGTGGAGATTCATGTGTTGTGCACTGGGAATGTAATCTAACCCCCCAGTATTTCTGTTGAAGAGATAAAGGATTTATGTTGAATGGAATTTATAGGCTGTACACATAGGTACAGAAATGAATTGCCCAAGTCATTTCTCTGCTCCTACGAATAAAATGTCCCAAGGAGATCACTGCTGCATAGGCCTGTGAACCCCCAGTCTGTGACCTCAGGAGTGAAGACCACCTCTTTTGTCCTTTATTTTTCATCCTAGAGTGGGTCTTCTGATGGAGAAGAGGCTTTTAAGAGAAAGTGATCTAACTAAAGATCTAAATCTTACCTGAGGGGAGGAGAGAGGTTGTGACCCTCAGAAAATGGAGTCATATTAAGTACCATCTTCTGAAGGAAACGGGATGGATGATCAGGGTGCAAAATGATGATGACTTTGGCAGCCTTGGGAACCTCCAGATTTTGAGACACTGAGGAAAAACGAGCTGGGAGACCCTATAGCTCTGCATCCAGGCATGAGTCAGAAGAAGCTCAGATGATAAAGGGCTGGAGGGAGGGCTACATCCAGAGGAAAACAGAAGTTTAAGTGGGAGGTGCATCACTTTCTTTGTATGTCTTGATGTTCAGCCACCAGAGACGTCTATCTTTAAGTCCTCCAGGAAGTCATCCTCTTGCAAGGACCAGTCACAGAAGACCAGATCCCTTGCTTTCAAGTTAGTGTTGGACTCCAAACAGGTCCTAAGTTAGGCACCTGCTTTGTGTTTAAAAGCCGCTGCATTTACAAACTTTTGCCACTAGATGGCGGCAGTCAGGCAGCTCAATTCAGAAATTCCGCAATCCTTGAAGAGCCCCTTTCATGGACTTGCAGCCCCAGTGTTCGAATGATGCATGGGCGGTGGACTGGAAAGCATAGGTTCCGCAGATAAGTACAAAGGTGCTCAATGTAAAATTATCTGTAATTTGGAGACAATATACATGTTAAATAATAGGAGAGTGAATAGTGTGGCTGGATAATTCATTAAATGGAGTTAATTAATATGTAGTTAAAATCAATGAACTGTATCTTTACGTATCAACAAGGTCAGACCTTGAAAAACACGTGCTAAATTTAAAAGTTTACAAAACTGTATATACAGTATAATAAGATTCATGCAAATGTTTAAAACAAACCAGATATGTATTTAAGAATCTAAAAACATGAACTGGAAGGTTATCTTCCAAATTCACGGGAGTGACTGCCTCTGTGGAGAGAAGGACAATGGGAGAGGGCAGGAGACATGAAGGGTCTTCAACAGTATATGCCATTCTTTATTTTATTTAAATAATCAGATGCAAAAAGTTCACGCCTATGTGCTCATTCTAAGCAAATTATGAAGTACAGATGAGCAAATTATAAAAATTCCAATGTATCTGTAATCCCAGCATGCAGAAATAATCACTCACAGCTTAGTCCTCACCATCAAAATGTGACCTTCATGAAGACAAGGGCCTTGTAGATCTTTTTCCTCCCCGTGCAGTGCCCACCTAGCACGGCCCTGATGCATGGCAAGAGCTCAATAAATGTTGTTAGTGAATCAATGACTAGTCCTCCAGTTTTTTAATACAAAAATTAGAATTGTATGCTACATACTACTTTGCAGTCAGATTTTCATAATTAACATTGCAGACTTCTTTCTATACTCAGAAATATATTTCTTCAATAATAGTAATCTAATTTTGAGAGACCTTATCAATAAATAAATATCAGTAGTCCTACCTTTATTCTTCAAAGAATATATTAATATGTAAGTTAAGATGTTAATGAGATCCATTTAACCTGTTGGGTTGCTAGGCGATCTTGATTAATCCACTAAGATCCCAAAGTATAAACTTCACTTGGCATCTTAATAGAACCAATAGGATGGTGTATTCTTCTAATTTCTGAATCATCATAAGTGTTCTGGAAAATACCAGTATTGAAGCTCATGTCTTTTGATTGGGTGTAGTTATGTTTAAGTGGTGGTATTTTTAAGTAAAAAGTTTATTTTCACAAAGCTGTCTTTATATTGATACTACACATATGAATCTTAATCAGGTGTTAACCCTGAACTTCGTTTCCCATAAAATAAAACAGACTCAAGACGGCACTCTGAAATGACTGATGCCTTTCATTTCGAATGAATAACGTAAATACTTTTAAGTTCAGTCCTGCCTGAAGACGAGAGACTGGGCTGAACTGGTGACTCCCCACATGTGATCTGGGAACCCTAACTGGGTGGGCAGTCTGTAGAGCGGACCCGTGGGCTCTGGTAGGTGATGCTTTTATGAGGCGGCACGTGGGATGTGGGACTGTATTGCTTTGGGCACTGTCTGCCTCTATCTTGCCCCCAGGAGCTCACATCCAGTTCCTGAACTTCTCCACCGAGCCCAACCATGACTACATAGAAATCCGGAATGGCCCCTATGAGACCAGCCGCCTGATGGGCAGGTTCAGTGGAAGTGAGCTTCCCAGCGCCCTGCTCTCCACATCCCACGAGACCACTGTGTATTTCCACAGCGACCACTCACAGAACCGGCCGGGATTCAAGCTGGAGTATCAGGGTGAGGACAGGGAGGGCCCGTCCATCCCCACCTCTTACAACCACCCCCACGTCTTCCCAGCCTTCTGCGTAGGGGAGGAGGGAACCCAGGAAGGGCGGGGAGGTGGGGGGCAGGCCCGACCACCGTGACATGTCTCTCTGGCCCACAGAGGCTGTTGAACCCCTTCAACAAGCCCTTCCCAGGGCGGCAGCCCCAAAGCACCTTCTCAGGCTCCGTCCCCATCCCGGCCCAGCAGCCAGCAGCTTCCCCTGAGCAAGTGACCCATCAGTCCCCATCAGGCATCCCCGAGTGTCCAACCAGCCACTGCCCCTTGGCCTTGAGAGGCTCGCTTCCTCCTCTGGGTCCTCCCCTGTGTGTCAGTTATGCTCGGCGAAGCTCCTCCTCTGACATGATGGAGGATTCCAGTAACAATTCTTGTAACGAGCCCAGAAGGGCCCACTGAGCCTTAGCGATGAGACAGGTACTTACTCCCGCTGAGGGTTTCCCTGTGTGAGGCCGGACCGCGCTCACCGCAGCTCCCCCGCCCTGAGCTGGAGTCCTGCGACCGGCCCTCTCCTCCTGGAAAAGCTCCATCCACTCCACCTCGGGCTTCCCCTGTGGAGGGGCCGTTACCTGTGCCCATGCAGCTGTGCCCACCTGTGCAGCGGTACACGGGCCCTGATCGGACCTGACGTCTCCCTCGGGGGCTTTCCTAGTGTGATTGGCTGAACCTTTTGTTCTAACCTCTTTGCCCAGATTCTTCCGCTGAATTTTTTTTCATATGTTTAGACTTTTTTCCAAGGCTAGTACATACTTGTCAAAAAGTTAAAACATCACAGAAGTTTTTGTGAGTGCATCACAGAAAGTCAGAATTCTCCCATAACCCTGCCTTATGCAGAGATACCAACTTGTAACAGTTTGCTTTTCCCATTTTTTCTGTACATATACTCATGTAACTATATTTTTAACCAAAATTGGATCACTATAGATACTGTTTTGCAATCTGCTTTTTTTAAGTTAATTTTTAATTACACAGTCTACAAACACACCTACCGTGTTAAAAAAGAAAGGGGGAGGGAGAAAGAGGAAAGGAAAGAAGGAGGGAGGGAAGGGAGAGGAGGGAGGGAGAGAGGATGGAAAGAAAGGAGGAGGGAAGGAAGGAAAGAAGGGAAGGGGGATGGAAGGGAGGAATTAAGAAATTAAAACATTACAGGTAAGGCCAAGCTTTCTTTGTCTACAGCCTCCAAACCCAGAATTATTCCCCAGAAATAACCACTATTGTTTTGATGTGATCTTTCCAGATCTTTCCCCACACGTTGCCACACCTAGTTACATGTTTCTTGTGAAGAATATGTAATACGTCATGATTTTTTTGGTTGTGTTTTCTATGGTAGTATAGAATTTCTATATACATACCATTCTGACATTTGGCTTTTTTATCCCTTGTCAGAGATGAAAACTGACCAAGGATTTGGGCTTGTCACTGAGGGAAAGCCTTAAAGGGTACCCCACCGTTGGGCCACTTATACGGGCGCTGCCCCCTCTGGGGACCGTCCCTGAGTATCGTCAGGTTGTTACCACCTGGGAAGCCTCAGGAGGAGGAGCTGGGACCCTCACACCAAGGCAGCAGCAGCGAGAAGCCAAGCCTCTTTCCCAGAAAGTGCCACTTCGTTGGTGGTAACGCAGCTGCCCACCCAGAGGGGCTGTATGTGGGTGCTTCGCAGAGGTCAACCTTTACTAAAGGATCCTGTGCCTGTGAAGTGTACACAGCCTCGGTGGGCAGTGAGGCCTGCCCAATGGGTCATGATGCATCCCGCAGCCACAGTCTGTCCCAGGAGAGACTCAGACCCAAATACAAGGTCAGGGTGCCTCTCTGGGACAGACACATGCCTCTCTCAGGCTTCCTAGGTATTAGTCTCCTAGGGCTGCTCTATCAAAGTACCGCAGACTGGGTGGCTTAAACAACAGAGTTAATCTCTCACAGTCTTGGAGCCTGGAAGTCCCAAGATCAAGGTGTGGACAGGGCTGGTTCCTTCTGGGAGCTGTGAGGCGAAATATACTCCATGCCTCTCTCCTGGCTTCTGGTGGGTTGCTGGCCATCTGGCATTCCTTGGCTTGTGGAAGCATCACCCCCATCTCTGGCTTCATCTTCACATGTTGTTTTCCCTGTCTGTCTGCCTCCACATTTCCCCTTTTTATAAGGCCACCAGTCATACTGGAATAGAGCCCACCCTAACGGGCTCATTTTAATTTAGGTAAAGGCAGGCGAAGACGCTGTCTCCAAATGAGGTCACGTTCTGAGATACAGGGGTGGGTTAGGACTTCAACATGTGAATTTGAGGAGGACACAATTCAACTTGTAACATCCTCTTTCAGGCCCAAGGGCTCTCCCTGAGGCTCCTCCTCTTGGATAAATGCAAGGTCTGATTACGCCACCATTGTGACAGGGACAGCCTCTCTGGGGCCCACCCGTGCCCTGTGCCCTGTGCCTTCACCCCTGTGATGGGCACAGCCCTGCCTGCCAAGCTTGTGTGGTGGGAATAGACACTCTCACTGCATTCCCCACACGTTAAGTCCGCTTTGTCCTTGTCAAAGCTGCCCTCTGAGTCCTGCAGGCTCCGTGGACTCCCTCCCTGTAGAAGAGACGTAACTACCCCCACGGAGCCCTGGTCTCAGCCCCTCCCATGCTCACCAAGCCCTCACCTCTGAGGAGCTTCACCTGAGGCTCCTCTGCACACGGGCCCTGCGCTATGGCTTCCAGACACAGGCCAGCACTCTGGGTTAGCGCCACACACACAGGTTCAGAGGAAGCCGGTTTCTTGGGGATGCTCGCTGTGTGTGTGGCGGGGGTCAGGGGTGGAAGCGGGGAGGAGGGGTGGCAAGTTTGCCTTCAGAGGCCCAGCGCCTTCACCTGAGTTGGCCCAACTGTGTGAGAGGCCCAGCGACGTCCACTGGGGTTTCCGCTCTGTGGTAGCCCAGCTCCCCTCACTCACATTTTACCCCAGCACTTGCCTGGATGTTCCCCTTGAGGCTTCCCTTGGGTCACAGGCCCAGCTCTTTCCTCAGCACCTGCCAACTTCCCCAGTCCTGAGGGCCCCTGCAGAGCCACTCTGGGTGTCAGGGCAGCTGCCCCCCTCAGACTTGACCTCAGCTTCCGTTAAGCCTTCTCGTTTATGATGACCCCAACCTCCCGACTAGGTTGTCTCTAGTGCCAGAGGCCCAGGCGCTCCCACCAAGGCCTCCCAATGTGTCAGGCCCAAATAATTCTCCCTGCCCCGTAGACCCACATTCTTTAGCCTGACCACTCACCCCAGGTTTTTCCTTTATGAAAAGAGCTGCTTCATGAAAGAGCCACCTGTCACCACTGCCACCATTTCTATAGAGCAGGCCTAGCTCTCTGCGGTCCCTTGACTTTCTCTGGAAGAAATCCAACTCCTTATTCCTCAAAATCCCTCCTGTTAGATACTCTGAACTTCCTCGGCTGGGGTTCTCCTTTCCCTTCTTCAGGTAAATATTCCCATAAAGTTTTCAGTAACAGCATAAGCTACTCCTACCCAGGTCTCCTAGTCTGACAGGCTTAACTTATTCCATTAAAATTTCTCAGGAGATTGTAAAAACACAAGAACTTAGCAAAATGGTGACATTGTTCCAAAATGTTAGACGTCATCATTATTAGTATTTTTAATATGGCACTTTGTTTGAAATTGTATCTGTTCCCACTGGAACATCTACTACTAGTCTCTCTAAGGAGCCCTTTCCTGGGTAAGTTAATGAGTCCACCTCTTAGGGGTCATGTCTGCCCTCTAGGCCCAACCTCTCCCTTTTTTTTTTTTCATTTTTTGATTAATTTCTATTGGAGTATAGTTGCTTTACAGTGTGTTGTGTTAGCTGCTACTGTATAGCAAAGTGAATCAGCAATACGTATATATATATATATATATATATATATATATATCCCCTCTTTTTTGGATTTCCTTCCCCTTTAGGTCACCACAGAGCATTGAGTAGAGGTCCCTGTGCTGTACAGTAGGTTCTCATTAGTTATCTATTTTATACATAGTAGTGTGTCTATGTCAATCCCAATCTCCCAATTCATCCCACTCCCCCTTACCCCCCTTTGTATCAATACATTTGTTCTCTCTACATCTGTGTCTCTATTTCTGCTTTGCAAATAAGTTCATCTGTATCAGTTTTCTAGATTTCATATATAAGCGATATTATACGCTATTTGTTTTTCTGACTTACTTCACTCTGTATGACAGTCTCTAGTTCATCAACCTCTCCCTTCGAAGCTTCCTCTGGTGGAACGGGCTCTGAGACTTCTCTCCATGTGAAAGCAGTCCTGGTACCCTCACTTCTGGGTCTCTGTGAAAAGCCCAGCTCCTTCCACTGGAGACAATTCCTATAAGAAAGATCAGGTTCTCTCCTCCAGGCTGCTTCTGGCTTCTCATGAGCCTCAGGCTCCTCCCCATCATTGGGTCCCCCTGTTCCCACTGAGGCTTCTCTCTAAAAGTCCAGCTCGGACTTCCCTGGTGGTGCAGTGGTTAAGAATCCACCTGCCAGTGCAAGGGACATGGGTTTGAGCCCTGGTCCAGGAAGATCCCACATGCCACGGAGCAACTAAGCTGATGCACCACAACTACTGAGACTGTGCTCTAGAGCCTGTGAGCCACAACTACTGGAGCCCGTGTGCCACAACTACTGAGCCCACGTGCCGCAACTACTGAAGCCCGTGTGCCTAGAGCCCGTGCTCCGCAACGAGAGAAGCCACTGCAATGAGAAGCCCACGCACTGCAACGAAGAGTAGCCCCCGCTCGCCTCAGCTAGAGAAAGACTGCACGCAGCAATGAAGACCCAACGCAGCCAAAAATAAATAAAAATAAGTAAAATATTTTACAAAAAAAAAAAGCCCAATTCATCCATTCAGTCACCTCCCTGAGCTACAGGCTCCCTGCTTCTACTAAGACTTTATTTTCCAGGTCGCCCAAACCCTCTGCTGCTAACACAGCCATGTTCCCTTTGGCTGACCAGCCCACCCACTCTCTCTAGAACTGCTCGATTTTTCAACACAGCCAACTACTTGATGATATCCAGTGAAACCTGCCCAGTTCTTCCCACAGAGACCTCCCTGCACAATACGGAAAGGAAATACATAATAGCCACCATCACAGAGGGAGAACTTCAGTAATGGCACTCTCATGATGACTGTTATTTATGTTGTTATTGCACGTGATGAGTGCCCTGGCTTGCATGGAGCATTCACTGGGTCTCAGCTACTCCCCCTGAGAATTTCCACTATTGGAATGCTCCCTCTACTCCCATGGCTGACTTTCTGTCTGATGGGCCCAGTTACTGTCCAATTAAGTGAAGGCTCTGCTCTGTGACATGCTCAGCAAATCCCTCAGTGACTTCTCCCAGTGGGCCAGGACTCAGCCACTCCCATTAAGGAATGTGAGGCAGGCACGCTCATACTCGGGGAAGCAACTTCCTTGTTCTTTAGAAGGACTTTTACCCCAGCTATTCTGTCCTTTGCCATAGGTTTGGCTTCCTCCCACCCCATTTCTTCCTTCCTGATGGGCTCTCATTTCTCAGAGTTAGAAGGGCCCCACTCATGTCCTCACCTGACCAGTTCCAGTGTTTGTGAGCTTGTGGTTGAATGAGATCAGCAACAGGAAAGAGCGGAGGTCAATGCTGAGCCCCAGTGAGGTGCCCAAAGAACAATGGTTCACAAATGTGAAATAGATAGCTAGTAGGAAGCAGCTGCATCTCACGGGGAGATCAACTCTGTGCTTTGTGACCAGCTAGAGGGGTGGGATAGGGAGGGTGGGAGGGAGACACAAGAGGGAGGGGATATATGTATACGAATAGCTGATTCACTTTGTTATACTGCAGAAACTAACACAACATTGTAAAGCAATTATACTCCAGTAAAGATGTTAAAAAAAAAAGAAAAAAGAAGAAGAATGGTTCTATCTAGTCTTGTCTTCCTTGGGTCCCCTATTCCCATGGAAACAGTAATAACAGATAGCATTGATTACATTCTCACCATGTGCCGGGACTGTACAAAGGGCTGTGTATATTTGATCCTACTGGATTCTCACAATAACCATTTTCTAAATAAGAAAACAAAGGCATAGAGAACTTAAATCATTTGCCCAAAGCCAATAGCTAGAAAATGAGGAAGGCCCATCTGAGTCCATGTCTTGGTTCTCTACCACTATGCTAACTCCCTGGTACGCCTATATTCTGGTCAGGGAGAAAATGCCCAGAGAGGAGAAAGTAACCTTCTCTCGTGATCTTTTCCAGCCTATGAACTTCAAGAGTGCCCAGACCCCGAGCCCTTTGCGAATGGCATTGTGCGGGGAGCTGGCTACAATGTTGGGCAGTCGGTGACCTTCGAGTGCCTCCCAGGGTATCAACTGATGGGCCACCCTGTCCTCACATGTCAACATGGCACCAACCGGAACTGGGACCACCCCCTGCCCAGGTGTGAAGGTATGTCCCTCCCTCATCCCTGGTGATTCTTTTTAGGGACACTGATCCAGAGCAGTCCCAGCCTCCAACGTGCCTGCTCCATGGGATCACCCATGCTGGGAGGTCCTGGCAAACTTTGTCCATCCTGTTTCCATAGAGATGAGACCAAGCCTATCCAGGAAGAGGGTCCTGGGACGGAGTTCTGGGCCAGCACTAGGAGGACCTGGAAGAGATGTGGGTCGCAGCCAAAGGAATACATACTCAGCCCTTGGGAATAGCCAACCTCATGGGTTAGAAGTCCCCAGTCAGAAGGGAAGACACTGATGTGCTGAGGGGTAGAGAGAGGTAATCATGGCACTTTCCTAAAGGGAGAAGAGAATAAAGCATCTTTCTAGGAAATTCTTGTTCCTCTCTTCACACCTCCCAGCTTATTCTCCCTCTCCTACGCGAGCCTAGAGAGATCTGAGTTGATGATATCAGGGAGCTAGAGGTGGCACTTTCTTGGGTCTTCATTAACCAGAACCAGGATGGAGGAGGACCAAGAGGTCATGCTGTCCCTACCCCTGTCTGCACACCTCAGTTCCATTTTCCATCCTTTTCCTGGAGGAGAAGCTGAGATTTGTCTTGAAAGGGGAAAATATGGCAGGAGGACAGTATAGTCCAGGAGAAAGCACCCGAGTTCCAGAATCAGACCACCCTGGGCTTCATCTCTGAACCGCTTCACCTCTCTGACCTCCAGTTTCTTCCTTAGTACAATGTAGCTTCTCACCTCTGCTTCGTAAGAGCTGCGAGGGTTGCAAGATGACTCATTTAAAGCACCCAGGGCAGTAACTGGCCCCAAAACGATGAGCTGGAAGTATTAACTCTCCATAGATAAAGAGACCTTGTTGCACAACTGAGCTGTTCTGGTGTTGGAATATAAGATAATAATCTCTAAAACTATTCAACTTCCAGTTCGTTTTTCAGATTTTCAAAACCATCTTCGTGTATAACCAGTCCATCATTCTGGAATTGTTGGCTGGTCACCTGCTATATCACAAGCTTCATTGTGGACTTTTGTTCCCTTTTTACTCCTTTTTATGGCATCACAGGAAAGAGGAACGAGCAGTGCTTCCTCCATCAGACATCTTGAGCCACGATCCCTTCTCCCTCCTAAGAAAGTTCTTCCCTTAACTTCTTTCATTTATTTATTTGTTTGTTTCTTCATTTCTTTCTTTATTTATTTTTGGCTGCATTGGGTCTTCGTTGCTGCACGCAGACTTTCTCTAGTTGCGGTGAGCGGGGACTACTCTTTTTTGTGGTGCGTGGGCTTCTCATTAGGGTGGCTTCTCTTGTTGCAGAGCACGGGCTCTAGGTGCGTGGGCTTCAGTAGTTGTGGCATGCGAGCTCTAGAGCACAGGCTCAGCAGTTGTAGCACACGGGCTTAGTTGCTCCGTGGCATGTGGGATCTTCCCGGACCAGGGCTCAAAACCGTGTCCCCTGCATTGGCAGGCGGATTCTTAATCACTGCACCACCAAGGAAGCCCTCTTCCCTTAGCTTCTTAGACGCCATCTTCTCTTGCTTTTCCAATTGCCTTTCTGCCTGTGCCAACTTTTTGGTCATCTATTTCTTTGTCCCTTAAGTGTTACTGTCCTTTGAATTTTTTTCCCAGACCAACTTCTTTCCCTCACATCTCCAAATGCCATCTATATCTGCAACCTTTATCTCTTTACTGAGTTCTTCACCTGTACATCCAATTCCTTACTGAATATCTTCTCCTAACCAGAGGCATCTAAATCCCAGCATATTCAAAATGGAAGTCATCATCTTTCTGCCTTTACATTGAGATCCTCATCTAGTGAAGGGTGCCTCTAGTCCCCTGGTTATTCAGCCTTCAATTTGGGCAGCCTCCCTCTCCCTTATGCAACCTAGTCACCAAGTCTTGCTAATTCTACATCCTAATTGCCCTTCAAATGCGTCCACTTCTCTCTGTGTGCTGCCTCCACCTTAATCCAGGCCACTTAGATGAGACTCGTCATTGGGCTCCCAGCCTTCAGTCTGTGTTCCTCAATCCACTTTTCACAGTGTAGTGAGGGTGAGCCTCCGAAACCATTCATGTACGCCAGACACTGCCCTGCTCAGAAGCTAGTAAGGTGTCCCCATCTCCCTTGGGGTAACGTCCAGCCCCCTTGGGGTAGCACAGGGTGTGCCTCAGGGCCTGGTCCCCACTTACCTCCCCCTGTTCTCCACTCTCTCAGACTTTACGCTCCAGCTCAGCTGAAATACTTTCCATTTTCACCATGTGCCATCCTCTCTTGCCCCTGGTTCTGAGCGCGTGCTGGTCCCTTCTTAGAGGACATTGCTCTTCTCTCCTGCCTTACCTGTTTAGCCCTTGTCATCCCTCAGGTCTGAGTCTAAATGTGAATTCTGCCCGGACTCCCTCACCCCCTCACAGGACCAGAAGAGGGGCTCCCCAAAATGTTCTGTGGCATTCCGTGTTGGTGGCGTGCTCCACCCTGGGCTGGAGATGCCAGTACACTTAGCTGTGTCCCAGGGCACTCACAGATCAGAATCACGTGCCATGGTATCCTTGCTGTCCTTTGCCTCCCCCGGCCGTAGCTGGCACGAAATGGAGGTTCAGCACATGGAGGAGGGATGGCATGCCCACGTGCACCAGCTTCAGGATGCGTTCACATTCGCAGGAACCCTGGCCGCCACTTGGAGGCACTGGGACTCTTTCTTCTCAGCCTGGTCCGGCCCCATCCATATCTCTGCGTGATGACCCATGCCAACCAATACACTCATTATTCTGGACCAGGTTTTTTTTTGTTGTTTTGGGGGGTTTTTTTGGCCCAGAGCCTCTTTTTATTCTCCTCCATGGTGATTAAATCCAAATACCATGGAGACTTCCAGGACTCTTTATACCCCTGCCTAAAGCCTAGATCAGAGTGAGTCTAAGTGTAAGTTTGCTCTGGGGAGACAGAAAGATAGGGAGAGAGGATCATGTCTATGTAGCAGATGCCTCCTCCGTGAGCTAGCACTGGCTGGGCATTTTACACGGAGCAGTTCATCTGATTGCCACCACGATCCTATGAGGAGGGAAGTCTTAGTCCCATTTGCTAGGTGAAGAAAGAGAAGCTACACTTATCTAGGCAATTATCTAGTCAATTAATGGTTTAGCCATAATTTGAACCCAACCATAGCCTCACCACAAAAATCCACAACTCTTAAGTCAAGACCAAAAGTACCACTCTAAGAATCTCAGAATAAAAAGAGAAAGAAAGAGATACTATCATAATTTCTTACCTCTTCCCAGCAACAGTACTGAAGCCCTGACTCTAGTATTCCTAGGAAAGGAGAGCGGGTAGCTTTGGTGTGTCCTTCCTTCTAGACAGGTCTCTTCCACAAGAAAGAGAAAGAGGGGGGCCAGGGGCTGAGGCAGGCCCACAGAGGACCTGCACTGAAGATGGAGGGCCACTGGGGCTGTGGTGTTTTGGGAACAGCAGGGAAAGCCAGGCCTGGCCCTCCCTCAGCCCCATCTCCTCTCCCCATCCCGCCCAGCCTCCTGGAGCAGGATGATTCGTGCTGGGGGCTGGGACCGCATCCGGAAGTCATCTGAATTCTCAGCGGGGAGGTGATCTCCAGCACTCATCTGTGTTTGTGTCCTCTCCCTGGCAGTGCCCTGTGGTGGAAACGTCACCTCTTTCAATGGCACTGTGTACTCCCCGGGCTTTCCCAGTCCCTACTCCAGCTCCCAGGACTGTGTCTGGCTGATCACCGTACCCATTGGTCACGGCATCCGCCTCAACATCAGCCTGCTACAGACGGAGCCCTCTGGAGACTTCATCACCGTCTGGTAGGACCAGCTGCCATGTCAGCAGCCAATGAGAAAGGGGCACTAACCGGGCTCTGAACTGGGTCACCCATCTATTTGTCCAGAATACCACGAGCAGAATGGTTTTAAATGGCTGTCAGCCTCTTGGGTCTCAAATAAACATAGTGGAATGAGGACTCAACTTCAATTAGCCTTTTGGACTCCTTGGGGGGTAAGGAATGGGAAGACAGTGATTCTCCACCTGGAGTCCTGCTGGGGGTCAAAGTACCAACGGGTGCGGGAATGGGAAAGGGCGTAGATGAGCAGACTTTTCTCAGTATTTCCAGAGGCCAAACCAAAATTCTGTATTTACCTAAGATAAGCTACCTGAACTAATGAAAGAGCTTTGGAGTGGAATTTTGTGAAATCCCACTGGTCATTTCATGCGGAGCCAGTGCTGACCACAGAACTGTCCGCAGTGAAATAGCGCATATCTGTGAGGTCCAATATGGCAGCCACTCTACATGTGGCCATTGAGCACTTGAATGTGACTACAGTGACTGAGGAGCTGATTTTTAAACTTTATTAAAGTTTAAATCACTTAAAAGTAAATAGTCCCATGTAGCCTAGTGGTTACCAAACTGGACAGCTCAGCTCTGAGTTATATAGTTAGCGTATCTTGAGTTAATTTTAAAATGGGAATGTGAATTATTAGTTGATAAGTGCAGTTTCCTAGACAGCTTTTTTTTCCAAACCACTGAATCTTTGGACAAAGATATAATTTTAAAATTTCTTTGTTTGGAGGTTCTGGGAATCAGCAGAAGATAGTGGGATTTCTTCTCAAAATTTCCAGGGCTGAATAACTGTCACCTGACTGCCCTGGATTGATTTCTCACTTCGTTTCCAGACAATGGCTAAGAACAAATGGGAGGGACTGGATAAGGTTCCAGGGAAGGCAACACAGGGATGTCTTTTTGCTCACTGAAGGCCGCTGACACACCAGGTGGAACAGGTAGGCATGGTGACCCGTGACATGCAGGACCTTCTTTCCTGTTGCAGGGATGGGTCTCAGCAGACAGCCCCACAGCTCGGAGCCTTCAGCCACAGCTTGGCCAAGAAGACAATGCACAGCTCATCCAACCAGGTCCTGCTCAAGTTCCACCGTGATTCGGCTGCGGGTGGGATCTTCGCCATAGCTTTCTCCGGTCAGTATGGAAGCCTGGAGGTGGTGAGGGGTAGGGCTTGTGGGCAGACTTTCTAGTCCTGGGCTTGACTCCTGGCTCCTGCATTTGCCAGCTGTGGGACTTGGAAGAGTAGTAACATAGCTTCTCCGCCTCGGTCTCCTCAGGGTTATGAGAATTCATTGTGTAGGGTATGTCAGAGCTCCCAGCACAGGGCTCCATAAATGTGTCTTCCTTCCCCTCCACACTAGTAGGGTGGAGAGACCCATGACGCTGATCCTTGGCACCAAGTTCAAGTTCAGAGGCAGCAGAGTGAGGCTTCTTTCTTATCCATCATTCACACCAGCTCCCTGGCTGGGTTATCCCTTTACCTGTGCCCCACCCTGTCCCTCAGCACATTCTAGAGGGTTGTCCCACTCCAAAGGAATCCAGGGCCTCTGTCGACCCCACAGGAACTACTGTGCACAGACAAAATCAGGGAGAATTCAAGTAGAGGAGCATGAACAATTCAGGGTGCAACTGTCCTTATCGACACCCTACTTTCTTCTAAAAGTCCAAGGTTATGGACCCAGGTGTTTCCTCATTTTTGTTATAGTGGACACAGCATAGAAACACTTATAAAAAGTTCTCCGTGGGCTTGTGCCCAGCCATGAAATAACCCCCCTCGTTTACAATTTGCAGAACATCGCATCTGTTTGGACTGGAAATCAGGAAGGCTTGATTTTATTTCTGGCTCCACCTCAAGTCAGTGTCTGACCTTGTGTAGGTCTCTCCCCACAAGCTCTTGAGAGCTCAGTTTCTTCACCTGCGGAATGAGGAGCTTGGAGTTTGTGACCTCTAAGAATTCTGTGAGGTAGTTCAGCAGCTATTATCACCCTCAATTTACAAATGAGGAAACGAGGGCCAAGGAAGGCAGGAGGGCCTGCCCAAAATTGCATGGCTGTAATTGGGAGGAGAACCCAGTCCTTGTAGCTCTGCACTGACTGCTCCAGTGGGACCGCACGGTGTTACTGCCTCACACATGCATTTATAGAAACATGAATGCATTCAGCCCTAAGTCCTTGGGAGAGTTAGTGATATCGAGACAGAAAGACAGAAACAACATTGTTGAGATCACCGGCAGCTCCAGCAGCTGTCCCCAAGGAGCTTGGGCCCAGGTGAGCATGATATGGAGATGAGAAACCCACCATCTCAATCTGCCTTGGTACCCGCACGCCTCCTGTTGGGCACACTTCTCACCCCATTAATGGGACCCAGGTCTTGAAGGCTATGTCATTCTGACTCCATGTGACTTGCCCATAGAGTGATAGAGCATGGACTCCAGAGTCACATAGACTTGGGTTCAAATCTCTGCCAGATATTAGCTATGTGACTGTGGGTCTGTCGTTTACCTTTCTGAGCCTCGATTTCATTATCCATAAAATGGGAATCATATCAGTACCTAACCTCACAGAGTTAAATGAAATCATGCATGGGAATGCCTAGCTCCAGGCACAGAATATAAAAGGTACTCAATAAATGGCAGTGTTAATAATAATCATCAGCATTTTCATGGTCATCATTATTATTATATTTAAAGATTAACAGGATCCATATGAAATCACCTCAGTCCTAGGCCAGATCTCTGGTCCCTGCTCTTGAGCATTCACCTGTGCCAGGACCAGGTGAAGGAGGCCCAGCCTTGCCCTGGGGCATCCTTGTTTCCAAGTTCTCTTGTGTAAGTCTGCCCAGGAGAGCACTTGCTTCTGTGTGTGTTCTGGCTACTGTGCCCCTGATGCCCTCAGATGAGACATGAGACCCTTGGGTGCTTACTCAGACCATGGTCCAAGGCCTCATTGACTAGAGAGCAGACAAGAGCCTGGGCGAGAGGATCTACTGCTAGGCCCAGGCCAACGGGCTCGGGTGGGACAGCCTCTTTGCAAGGGGCCAAAGTGAGCAAGAAGGCACCTTCCACCCACTCATAGGGCTTTTGATAAATTGTGGAATATAGCAATGTGTAAAAATTGTGTGTAACATACATGTGCCGTTTAAAGGAGAAGAATAAGATGAACACCCATTGCTGAGCCTAAGAAAAAGAACGCCAGTGCCTTTGAAGCCCCCGTGCACCACCTCCAACACGTTCCCCCTGCCCGACCCCCAGAGTTAACCATGGTCCTGAATTTTCTGTTAACCATTCATTGCTTTGCATTATAATTTTACTCCATAGGTGTATGTCTCCAAAAATATATACTGTTTCATTTCACATGTTATTTCTGTTATGTAAACAGAATTGTTCAATAAGTGTTCTTCTGTGACCTGCTTTTTTCACTCAAAATTAAGCTTTGGGGGCTTCCCTGGTGGCGCAGTGGTTGAGAATCTGCCTGCCGATGCAGGGGTCATGGGTTCGTGCCCTGGTCCGGGAAGATCCCACGTGCCGTGGAGTGGCTGGGCCTGTGAGCCATGGCCGCTGAGCCTGCGCGTCCGGAGCCTGTGCTCCGCAACAGGAGAGGCCCCAACAGTGAGAGGCCTGCGTACCACAAAAAAAAAAAAAAAAAAAAAATTAAGCTTTTGAAATTCATGCAGATGCATGTGACTAGATTTTGTTCATTTTTCAATGCCATCTAGTATTCCATTGTGTGAAAATAGTGATTTATCTAGTCTACTGTTAATAGGCATTCAAGTTATTTTATTTCAAACAATATGAGCATTGTTGTACATTCCTTCTTGTGGACAAGAGTTTCTCTAGGGTACATGCCTGTGTGGAATTGTGAGGTTGTAAGTATTCACATATTCAGTTTTACTAGGTAATGCCAAATTGATCGCACGAAATAGTTATAACAATTTACACTCTTCCTAGCAACAGAGGTAGAGCTTCTGTTGCACTACATCCTTGCAAACACTGGGCTTTACTGGACTTTCAAATTTTTGCCAACCTGGTGGATAGCATTTCACTTTTATGTTGAAGATGAGGATGAGCATCCTTTCATATCTTCATTATCTATTCATGCTTCCTGCTCTGTGAAATGCCTGCTCCCCATACAGCTTTCTTCCCCCAAGAAGAGATAACAAACAAGTAAGTAGACAAATAAAGTCTTTGCAACTTGTAATATGTGCTGTGAAAGAAACAAGTAAGATAGCAAATGAAAAGGTAGAGGATCTACTTCATGTAGGATAATTGGGGGAAATGTGTCTTAAGAGTTGGTATTTGAGACTAGAACTGAAGAAAAAGAAGGAGGCTGACTTGCAAAGAGCAGGGATTGGGAATGGGATGGGGGAAAGAATGTTTGCCTTTTTATAGCCAAACATTAGCCCTAAATAAATTTCCTTTCATATAAGAACCAAAAAGAAGAAGAATACCTTAAGGAGACTTATGGCAATATTCTACAGTATTTTTTTAAAGACAAAATAGGATTAGAATTGCAGAGGAAAATGCCCTTGGAAACATACAGTTTAGGAAACAGAAGTAAATTTTGGAAAGCATCTGCTTCCAGCAAAAGTGTCTAGGTAACATGGACTCCAAATAAGAGCTATCTGGCTGAGAGATTAATAAAAGGGGAAATCATACCCCACCTGATAGGATGCACTGAGAAGGACCAGCATCACTTCTGTAATCGTCCCATCAAAGATGTACAACCTGGATCTAATCATGAGGAATCAGACAAACCTAGATTGAGGGTAATGTATGTAATACAGTGTAACATACTAGAAATTAACTGGCATATAATTTTCAAACGTGTAAAACTCAGGAAGGTCAAGGAAAGACTTTAAAACGGTTGCAGACTAAAGGAGACTAAGAAACATGACAACGAAATGCAACATATTGTTCTGAACTGGATGCGTTTGCTATTAAAGACTTTATTGAGACAAGTGGTAAAACTTGGATGGAATGTAAGGATTAGGTGGCAGTAACATAGTGTTAATTTCCTCCTTTGGTGCTTATATTGTGGTTATGTGGGAGAATGTGCTTGTTTATAAGAAATACATGCTAAAATATTCTGTGGTTATAGGGTATCATGTTGGCAACTTAATTTTCAGCTGGTTCATGAGAAAAGTTTTGTGTACTATACTTCCAACTTTTCCTACACCCTTGTGATTGTTTTAAGTTAAAAATTTTGTTTACAAGGGGAGCTAGCTATAAAAAAGAACGTTTAAAAGAAATGCAATTGCACAGTTTAAATTGGCATACGAACCGGCAAAGGGCAGAACTGACGCCGTAGAAAAACAATTCAGAGATGTGGAGGACAAATCAGAAAAGCTCCACATGAAGAGGGAAAAGGACAAGGACTTGAAAATGATAACAAAGATGGTAAATAAAGAGATCCAGTGACCAAAGAACCAACGTACAGATAAGAAGTATTTATGAGTAAAAGAACTGATGGATAAAATAGAAAATACTAAAATAAAATGCTTCTGAGATGAAGGGAAATCTGTGCATATAGGATAAAAGAGCTCACTGTATACCAGGAGAAATCAAAAACAGCCTGGCACGTTTTCCGAAGTATAAGGATGAAGGGTGGAGGAGAGCTACTAGAATCCAGGCTGAGAAAATTAACTACAAGGAGCCAAAATCAACAATTCTCAGATTAATTATATTTGGCATTTAATTCCAGAAAATAAAGGAGGCATTTGGAGAGATGTTCAAGAAAAAAAAAAAATTGTTGGGCTAGAGACAGTCATTTGCAGATATCCAAGAGCTTAAAACTAGTGTCAACCAAAGTCTCAATTTGAATTGTTACTCAAGGATGTAGCCATCCAACAAAGGATGAACCAGTAACTTAATATAGGGAAGTTGTATAAAAGAAAAGATTAAAATGGGAAGCATTGATTAATCTTCCATGGAGGTGGAATCAATAGATATTATCCAATTATTGATTTTATAATTAGGAAAAGAAGGGTTCCAAGTATATATTTTAGTCATTAATAAATTAAAAATCAACTGTAGTACTTCCAAATTGCTAAAAGAAAAAAAATGAAGCAAAATACAATTCACATATAAAAGGACAGAAAACTGTAGAAACAGATACAGAAAACACAGAATAAGCACAAAATAAAATAGTTCAATTATTATGACAAATACAAATTTATTAAAGCCCAATTCCCTATTTAAAATACAGACTCTTAAATTAGGTTAAACACAATATAACTGGATTTTCCATACCAGGAATACAACTAAGACAATATGACAGCTTTAAAATAAAAGGCTGGGTGGTGACATATTTGGCAAACACAACAGTAACAATCAAAGAAAAGAGTAGAATTCAAAGCAAAAAGCATGCAATGGAGAAAGTGGATTCTTTCATATTAGAGAATAATCTGTAATGAGAATTTTTAAAAGATAAGCCTATTGAGAAGGTCACAGGGAGCAGTCCACTTAGTGGTGGGAAGGCTGAGAATATGTATCAAAAGGTTAACACAGTGTGATTAATTGCAGTGGAACTATTTTCAGGTGTCTGCCCAGCTCATAATGCTGTCCTTAACAGCCCCTCTCATGTGGGCACCTGTCAGCTATGTTTGCACATCGTGACTACCCTCCATGTACACTCCCAACCCCAGAAACAGTCGCTGGAAATAAAGGTGGGCACTTGACCTGACTCCAGCAGAGATAATCAGATGCTCTCTTTGGGGAACTTGAAATTGAACCTCAGAGATTGACTCGTCTCCTGAAGAGAGAAGACACAAATCCAGGAGCAATGGATTGCCTGTCTTCTACCGTCCATGGAGACTGAGAAATAGAAAAGCCCTGTGTGCAGAAAGAGAATCACTGAGACACATGGGAAAGTTCCCTGGGTTCCTGGTGGCCCTTCAGTTCCTTGTCTTCTACCTTTATGAAGTCTGGCTACAAATCCACCCTTGGGTTCACTCTTCTCTGAGAGGCTTCTTTTGCTTCTTCTACCCTGAGTTGATTTATGTTACTTACACCCAGGTTTCCTAATTAACAATGATCTAGGACCCACCAATCCTACTTCTGGAAATTGTTCAAAACTATGTGTATGAAGATATTCCTCAAAGTGCTATTTATAACAGGTAAATTAGAAACAATCCAAACATAAAATAAAGGGAGATTAGGTGTGCAAATTGTGACACACACACACAAATAGAGGAAAATATAGTCATTAAAAATCATTCATGTAGAATACAATTCATTGATAAAGGCAAGTGTTTATTTTATATTGTTTATATTGTTAAACTGATATTGTTTATATTGTTAAACTGATATTTTGGGGCTCAGATAACTAAAGGATGCTGTGATTATGGAACACAGCTACCCCTCCTTGTGAGGTTCTTGAGAAAGAGATATATACAAGGAACAATGGCAAAGGAAGGCATTTTAATATTAGCTGAGCTTGAACCCTAAATCTAAATGCAGATCCTAGAGTCATCGGGTAAACTGAACTGAACCAAGTGAACTACATTTTTCCCTAAGCTAATTTGGCTTTAAAAGCTTTAGAGATAAGGCCAGTTCAGCACACCCATCAACAGGAGGAGGAATGTATCCAGAGTGTCGGTGGGAAAGAATTCCAGGCGCAATGAATGACCCACAATGACTACTGCTGAGCTGACCGCTGCATGACATAAGCAAATGAGCCCTGCCCACTAGTTAGCATGTTAACACATAATGGAGTCAAAGCTGTATCAGTGCCTCACCCCCCCAGGGGAACAAGGGGGATGGAGACAAAAGGAAACAGGAGTCCTGAATGGCCCCCTGCCCTAGAGTTCTGCAGCAATAACGTGGTAGATGCAGTGTGTGTTTGGGGGTGGGGAGGGGAGGGGAGTTATCTGTAAAATATCAAAAATCATACACCTAAATGCTAGCAGTGGCTATGCCCAGGTGGTGGGACTTGGGGAATTTTTGTTTTATTGCTTTTCAATATTCCACCAGCTTTCTGCATTGAGCAGAAATTTGTAATCTTTTAAAAGTTAATTTTTAAAATGTAATGGGAAATCACCCGATCAATCTAATAACCACAAACTATAAAATATCCTCATGGTGTTTAGGTGGAGATTTCTTTTATTGATTTTTTTTCTGGGAAAGTTAAGTGTGTCCTAGAAGGTTTTAGAAGGTATGTTTTAAAAGGTAAGCACAAGGCTGAGAATGGAAGGAATCAAATTTTTTTAAGCTCTATAAAGGAAAACATTGAGAATTGGCTAAATAAACATTTAATACTTGTACAAGTCAAAAGAGTGCCATAAATAGATGGGAGCAAATCATAAATTGGGAAATAATAGGCAAAGATCAATCGTAAATATATTGTACATAGAGTTTTTCAAATTTATAGGAAAAATAGAGGCAAAGGACATGAATAGAGAGTTAAAAAGAAAAATGCAAAGAGTCTATGAACATATGAAAAAAATATTTAGCCTAACTGGTTGTCAAATGCCAATAAAAGAAAAGAAGTGGTACTCTGTTTGCTGTCTATCAAGTTGACAAAGATTTAAACTGATGACTATTTCCCCCGATGGCTCTAAGTTCTGTGAGGCAAGGACTGTGTCTCTTTATTCTTGCATCATCCACACCTAACACAGTGCCTGACCCAGGGCAAACCCCCAATAGATAATCATTAAATGGATCAGACGAAAGAAGAATGAAAGCACCCAGGGTTGGAGAAACTGTCGTTCTGTGGACGGTATCTGTTGGAGCAATTTTCCTGGAAAGAAAAATGGAAGTATGTATCAAACACAGGCCTGGTCTGCCCTGATTTATGTTAAATCAAGATTAAACCTGTCTGGTTACCCCAAGAGGGCTTCATAAAGCTATGTGTCACTCAATATGACGTGTTTCAGTGGACACATCTGTAGAAAAAAATTAAAGTTAAATCCTCAAAACATAATACAACATTTTAAGTAAAACTACATGCAGGAGAAGTCCTAAGTTACATTCCAGATACGATTGGTAAAATGTCAGAATGCCACATGAACATTTGGAACAGGTGTTTCAGGTGCCACTGGCTCTGAGGTTATCACAGAATGATGTTCACCGTGAAGGGTCCACCACCCAGCGCTGTCCCAAACACGTTCTCTCCGTGCCTTTCGTATTTAGCCTTTGTTTCTGCCTAAGGTTTCTGTCTCAAGCTGAAAAGTCTGCAATGTTCATGGTGCAATATGCAATGCATAGAACTGCTGTTTTGTTACAAATGTACTAATCATTGGGTGATCATGAAGTGATGCTTTAAGTATTTACCTTCTAGCATAGTGGTTTGTTGCATATATATATATAGGTATTTTATAGTTTTCAGTACTTTTGGGGTCTTGAGTTATGCATTATAATTTTTTCCCATTTAAAGTAATGGGACATAGGCTCCTAGTAGCATCTTGACACAGAATGTCTGATTTCCAGGAATGGATTATTGATGTTCAGTGGGAGATGCCTGTACTTTAAAAAAGTCACACACTCAAATCATTCCTAGTTCTATAAAGAGAAAAAACTTCATAAAAGATGCATATATAGAAGGATGTTCAGCACAGTTTCATTTTAACTTGCAAAACTTTGGAAATCTAAATGGTTAACTATTCTGTTAAATAAATTTTAGTAGATTATATGATTAAATCCTATGAAGTCATTTCAGTCATACTTTTGAAGGAATGTGATGACATGGGAAAATTCTTGCAATATAACAGTAAGTGCACAAGGGCCAACACAAAGTATGTAACATGGTGCAAATTTTGTAGAAGAAAAATCTATGTGCAGAAAATATATACCCTAAGAATTTACAGTAAAGGGTTAACAGTGGTTATCTCTGAGAAGGCAATGGATGAGTTTAATTTTCCTCTTATTCTTCTCATAGAAAATCTCAGATTTTCTTTAATGATAAAGTGTTACATTTGTAAATTTTTTTAAAAAAAATGCTATTTCAAAAAACATAGCAAGGGTTGAAGTGACTTTGGAAATAATAACAGCAACAGCAGTGGCAACAGCTGCTAACACATCCAGCCCTCAACCACGTACCAGATAATGAAAGAAAGCCGGGCTTCCCTGGTGGCGCAGTGGTTGAGAGTACGCCTGCCGTTGCAGGGGACACGGGTTCGTGCCCCGGTCCGGGAAGATCCCACATGCCGCGGAGCGCCTGGGCCCGTGAGCCATGGCCGCTGAGCCTGCGCGTCCGGACCCTGCACTCCGCAACGGGAGAGGCCACAACAGTGAGAGGCCCGCGTACTGGAAAAAAAAAAAAAAAAAAAAAGAAAGAAAGCCAAGTTATGAGCCCACCCTGAACTTTGCCTCAGGGTGGGCTCAGGGAACACCCTCCCCACACAGGCCAGTCTCTGCCCAGAGGAATGGCTTCTGGTTTAGAAAATCCACTGAAGCCAGAGTGTTTAGCCAAAGGTCAGAAGAGAAACAAGCTGTCTTTGCTGGTCCCCCATGTAAGCCACACACAGCATTTAGATGCTGAGTAGTGGAAAGAATATGGGATTTGAGAGCAGCCAGACCTGGATTCAAATCCTGTCTGTACCACATACTTCCTGTGTGACCTTAGAGAAGTAACAGAAGCTTTCTGAATCTTAGCTTCCTCATAAGTAGAGTGAGAACATCTCACAGGGAGATCAGCTATTGTGAGAATTCAAGGTGACAGCGTGTGAAAATGCTTGACATATAGTAGGTGTTCAGTAAATGCTTCTCTCCCCTCCCTTCAGCGCTAGGCACTGTCACTGCCTTCTTAGATCCTCTCCTTTATTGTTAGTCTTGATATATGGTTCCTGGTTTTTGCATCAAAAGCAAATAAAAACGGATGGCAGCAGATAAGCAAAATAGTGCTTGGCTAATCTTGCCCTGTGTAGAGATAAGTACTGGTTAATATCTGCTGTGAGGATGGATGAGGAGTGAGAACGTGAAGCACGGAACAAATGAATGACCACGTGCCCCAAGAAAGATGCCCTCACACCGACCTGTCTGCTTTTGTCTTTTCAGCTTATCCGCTCACCAAATGCCCTCCTCCCACCATCCTTCCCAATGCTGAAGTCGTCACAGAGAATGAAGAATTCAACATAGGTAAGACCTCCCAAACCAGCAAGGATGGGGCTGGTGAGGAGGGGCCGGGGAGGGGCGGGGCCCGGCCAGTGGGGCTTATCTCCTCCTCCTGTCCGTGGAGAGAAACAATAGGCCCAGTGCAAGAGGGTTGACGTTCTGTCAACTGAGTTTCACCCAAAATACAATCACTCTTCTTTTTAGCCATACGTAGCCAGAGGAGCTAGGAAAGCAGTTTTCTTCCATGATTCGAGTCAGGATGTTTTGAGAAATAAGTCCATGCAAGACACTATAAAAAGTTCCTAGAATGTGGAACACTGTTAGGCTCAGCAAGGCTGAGCTGTGAGAGGGGAGCCACAGTCATCTGGGTCATTTGACTGGAGTTGAGCTAGTAATTTAGTCTGAACAGAACACAACCCGCCACTGATTGTCTTGCCTGGAAGGGTGTTCAAGCTACTAAGGGGTGCCGATCAGCCCTGCCCAGACTTCTCCAGGGCATCCCCATGTCGGTCTCTCCTTGACAGGTGACATCGTACGCTACAGGTGCCTCCCTGGCTTTACCTTAGTGGGGAATGAAATCCTGACCTGCAAACTTGGAACTTACCTGCAGTTTGAAGGGCCGCCCCCACTATGTGAAGGTAATCACGCTGAGCCATGCCTTGGAGTTCCTCCAAAACATCTCCCCTGTTCTCCTTCTCTCTATATTCCCAGTCCCTGCCCATGAAGCAAGAGGTCACTTGGTAAATGTTTCAATGAGTGAATGAACAAGTGCTCTAGATAGGTCCCCTGCTCTGCTCCTAGGTCCGGGGCTGTGATTTGGCTGTAGTGGCCACATTTATTTCTGTCTCCCTTTTTTCTGACATTCCCTGGAAGTGGCAGGAGGTTGTGGGACCTTGGCGGGAGTTGGGACTCACACACCAACCTTGCCTTACTTGAGGGCAGGTGCGTCCAAAACCCTATGTGCTGAACTAGGCAACCGAGGAACCACAGATGTCTTCAATCCAGTGTGATGCCTTGATGAAAATGAATGTGCTTCTCCAAGTTATCCCAACTAAGACCCAAAACAGTTCTTTCCACTCACGAGGCATCTGACCTGGGGCAAGATACCTAACCGTGCTGTGCCTCAGTTTTCCCATCTGTAAAATAAGGATAATGATATTACTTATGCCATGGGCTTGTGATGAGAAATTAAATGGGTCAGTAATGTAAAGCGCTTTGGAAAACTATGCCTGGCACATAGTAACTGTTCACTGTGTGCTATTATTATTGTTATTAGTTTTACTACTGCTTCTAGTGCTATTGCGACCAACAGATATTTAGTAGCCTATGGAGAAACAGATCATCTTCTCCTCCATCTCTAGGAAATCAAGAGTAGGGAGAATCTGCAATATGGATTATTAACGAGGAAGAGAGGAGCTACAAGCCCCAGAGTTAGGCTGCTGATACACTGAGAAATACAGTATTTATTTCAGTTGAGCTGACCCACCCACATACCAAATGACCAGTCCCCAATAAAAGTGAACTTTCACCTTCATCTGCTCCAGAATCTCCTTAATTTGCTCCAGCCCAAGTTTCTCATCATCTCTGGCTCTGTTTCTATGTCTACATGGCTCCAGTCTTCCTGGCTTCACTCCCCGTTCTCAGCCTTGTGCTTTCCTCTGGGACTTGGTGTCATACTTGGGCTTCCCAAGGTGTGACCCTTCATAGTCTTATTTATAATAACAGCGTGATCGGGATATAATTCATATACCATGCAACTCATCCACTTGAAGTGTATACTTCAATGGTTTTTAGTATATTCAGAGTTTTGCAACCATTATCACAATCAATTTTAAAACATTTTAATCACCCCCAAAAGAAATCCTGTATCCTTTAGCAGTCAGTTCCCATTTCTTTCCAGCCCCCCCAGTTCTAGGCAACCACCAAACTACTTTCTGTCTCTATGAATTTGCCTATCCCTGGTATTTCATATAAATAGAATACTGTGATGTGTGGTTTTTTGTGACTTCTTTCTCATAGCATAATATTTTATAGGTTCATTCATGTTGTAGTATGTATCAGCACTTCATTCCTTTTTGTTGAAAATAATATTCCATTGTACCTATACCACATTTTGTTTATCCACTTATCATTGATGGACACTTGAGTTGTTTCCACTTCTAGCTATTATGAATAATGCTGCTGTGAGCATTCATGTACAAGTTATTGGGTGAAACATATGTTTTCATTTCTGTTAGGTATGTATCTAAGAGTGGAATCGCTGGGTCATATGGTAACTCTATATTTAAACTTTTGAGGAACTGCCAGAGTATTCTCCACAGCAGCTGAACAATTTTCTGTTCCCACAAGCAGTGTATGAGGGTTTCAATCTTTCCACATCCTCTCTGTTATTATTAACTGTCTTTTTAATTATAGCCATCCTAGTGTGTATAATGGGTATCTCATTGTTGTTGTTTTGATTTGTATCTTCCTGATGGCTAAGATGTTGAGCATTTTTTCATGTGCTTATTGTTCATTTGCATGAAGAAATGTCTATTTGGATCCTTTGCCCATCTTTAAGTTATTTAATTATTGAGTTGTAGGAGTTTTATATATATATTCTAGATACAAGTCCTTTATCAGATGTGTGATTTTCAAAAAATTTTCACATTTTATGGGTTGTCTTTTCACTTTCTTGATGGTGTTCTCAGAAGCACAAAAGTTTTTAATTTTGATGATATCCAATTTATATATATATTTTTTTGATGCTTGTGCTTTTGGTGTCATATCTGAGAAACTATCGCCTAATCCAAGGTCAAGAAGTTTTACATCTATATTTTCCTCTAAGAGTTTATAATTTTAGCTCTTACATTTAGGATTATATCTATTTTGAGTTAATTTTTATATATAGTGTGAGGTAGGGGTCCAACTTCATTATTTTGCATATGGATATCCAGTGGTCCTGGCATCACTTACTGGAAAGACCATTCTCTCCCCATTGAATTGTTTTGGTACCCTGTTGAAATCTATTGACTATAAATTTGGGGTTTTATTTCTTGATCCTCAATTCTATTTTCTTGATCTATAAGTCTATCCTTAGCCAGTACCACACTATCTTGATTACTGTAGCTTGGTCATATGTTTTGAAATCAGGAAGTGTGAGTCCTCCAGCTTTTTCTTCTTTTTCAAGATTATTTTGGATATGCTGGATCTGCTGAATTTCCATATGAATTTTAGGACCAACTTATCAATATCTACAAAGAAACCAACTAGGATTTTTGTAGAGTTTGAGTTGAATCCATAGACCAGTCTGGGACTCACTGCCATCTTAACAGTATTAGGTCTTCCAGTTCATGGAATATATAGGATGTTTTTCCATTCATAACCTCTTCAGTGTACAACTTTCTTTTACATTTTGGCTTTTTCTTCTCTTTTCTGCCTCAGCTAATGCCTTGTCCAATGATGTCCTAGTCTCCTATGACAAAGATCAGACATTTTTCTATCAGCTCAGAAGCTTGCTATAGCAACATAGGAAATTTGGTGAAATTCAAACCTAAAAACATCACAGTGCAATTATAGAACATCAAGGATAAAGATAAAATGTTAAAACCATCATGGAGAAAATATAAATCAGACTCATAGCATTATTGCATCAACAATAATACCTACCAAAAGATAAAATGCAGAAGGAAAAATAATTGTCAACTGAACTTCTAAACCCAGCCAAATTGTCAATTAAGAGTGAGAATGAATTAATGAAATCTTCAGACACACAAGGACTAAGTTACTACCTTACTAAAAGCATAATTAAAGGATACACTTCAGTGCATTAGTCAGGATAGTATAGGCATATGCTGCAATAACAAGCAATCCCCACATCTCAGTGGCTTAACACAACAAAAGTTTATATCTTCTTCAGGCAAAATTTTCTGTAGTCCAGGTAACTCTATAGAGCTGATAACTCAGTGATCCAGGCTGCTTCAATCTTGTGCTGTCATCTGAAAACTAGGCCCCTGCCTCCATCCTCCATTGCAGCAGAGGAAGAAAGAGATGGACATTCACATAAGGGCTTTTCACTTCCTTAGCCCCAAAGTGACACACATTATTCTACTCACATCTAACTGGCCAGAAATAGGCACATGGATGAAAAGTGAAGTTTTTTATATGCTCAGGAAATAAAAGAAAGTTGATAGTGGTAAACACCAGAAATATCTACCACATTCAGCAAGAAAAAGATGAATACAGGTAGAATGATTCAGATGCAAAAATTAACATAAGCTAAGAAATCAGTAAAATATGGTAGTAAATCTAAAATATATTGACTGTAGAAAATAAAAAATCTGAAGACAACTGGAGAAATAAATGACATTGGAGAACCTATTTTAAAGAAAGAAAAAGTGAACTGAGGACCCTTTCCTGCTGAGGAAAGCCATAGATATTGATTAACCATGTACATTATTAAAAATGTTTACATTTAAATACAATGTTTAAATTTATTCATAGTTTTCTTAAATTATATTATGTCCATAGTATGTGTAAGTTCTAAATTCATAACCAAAACTAAAGAGAATAAAGTAAATTTGATTAATCAAATAGGAAACATTAAAGGAGAAAAAAATTTTTTAATCATGGTAAACAAAAAATACAAAATGAGGTAGCAAAACTAAGTGCAAGGGCTTCCCTGGTGGCACAATGGTTAAGAATCTGCCCACCAATGCCAGGGACACGGGTTTGAGCCCTAGGTCCAGGAAGATCCCACATGCCGTGGAACAACTAAGCCCGTGCACCACAACTACTGAGCCTGCACTATAGAGCCTATGAGCCACAACTACTGAAGCCCACGTGCCTAAAGCCCGTGTTCCACAACAAGAGAAGCCACTGCAAATGAGAAGCCCATGCACCGCAACAAAGAGTAACCCCCACTCGCCACAACTAGAGAAAGCCCGTGCACAGCAATGATGACATTTGATAAATTTATTTATTTATTTTTAAATATGCAAATATATGTGCAACCATGATAAATATAATTGAATCAAACTGCTAATTAAAGGTCAGAGATTTTCAGATTGGTTAAATTTTAGAAGTCTAATTATAAGCTTTCCACGAACTTAGAATTAAATATATTCATTTGCCTCTCTAAGTTCATAGCTAGAAAGGTGTCACTCATCCCAGCTTTGAAGCAAAATGTTAAAAAAAAATAGATAGCAAGTACTAACCTCTAAAATCTGTCGTAGCAAAGCTAATAACAGACAAAATAGAATTTAAGGCAGAAAGCATTAAAAGACATAAAGAGGGATACTTCATGCTGGTAAACATAATCTACCAAGAATATATAATAGTCATAAACTTCTGTGCACCTAAGAATAGTATTGAAATGTATAAAGGGAAAATTCATAGAATTACAGGGAGAAAGGGACAAATTCACAATTACAGTGGTAGACTTCAACACATCTCTTTCAATGACAGACCAAGAATAAGTAGTTAACATAAAATATTTGCAAAATATAGTTATATTAATGAACTTTTGTTGCAAAAAAACATGCCAAAATTTAGAGGCTTTAAACAGTAATTATTTATTTTCTACAAAAGTTGTACTTTAAATATAAGTACCAGATAGATTGCAAGGGAAAGAAGAGAAAAAGATATGCCATACAAATGATAAACCTAAGAAACATAAAGAAATTTCAAATAATACTGCAATCAAGGAGTATTACCAAAAATAGAGATATTTAGAAATGACAAATAGGCTAACTACATTAAAATATATATACAAGTGTATATGCAGATGATAAAAGATTCAAAACACATGAAGGAAAAATCAACAGCACTGAATGTAAAAAGTAAAGACAAACTACAGAATAAGAGAAGATATTCAGAGTATGTGTATTTTTTAAAAGGCCCTGTACCTAGACTATTTAAAGAACTTTTACAACTCAGTAATAAAATAATCCAGTGAAAATATGTACAAGAGACTTGAACAGACACTTTGTAAAATAAGGTATGAATGGCCAATAAGTATATGAAAACATGCTCAACATCATTAGTCATAAGGAAAATGCAAATTAAACCATAATGAAATATTACTATGCACCCCCTAGAATAGCTTAAATTTAAGATTAACAATACAAAGTGTTAAAAAGGATGTGGAACAATTAGAATTTTCACATATTGCTGGTTGGGATGTAAAATCATACAATCACTTTGGAAAACCGATTGGATGTTTCTTTTAAAGATAAATTCACCTACACTACACCTGGCAATTCTACTGCTAGTTATTTATCAAAAAGAAATAAAAGGGCTTCCCTGGTGGCGCAGTGGTTAAGAATCCGCCTGCCGATGCAGGGGACACAGGTTCGTTCCCTGGTCCGGGAAGATCCCACATGCCGCGGAGCAAGTAAGCCCGTGAGCCATGGCCGCTAGGCCTGCGGGTCCGGAGCCTGTGCTCCGCAACGGGAGAGGCCACAGCAGTGAGAGGCCCGCATACCGAAAAAAAAAAAAGAAATAAAAACCCATATCCATAAAAAGACTTTTATATGAATTTCATAATAATCCAAAACTGGAAACAACCCAAATGTTCATCAGTAGGAGAATAAATAAGCAAAATTGTCCTATGATTGCTACAGAACAATAAAAACAAAGGAAATAGTGATACATAATACAGCATGAATTGACTCTTACAAAAATTATGTTTAGCAAAAGAAACCAGACACAAAAATAATGCATATATGATTCCAACTACATGAAACTCTGGTACGCAAAACTAATGCTTATAGAAATAGCATCATTGATTTCCTGGAGCATTGGGGCAGGTCATACTGATTGCAAAGGGGCATAAGAGAACTTTCTGGGACAACGGAAATAATCTATATCCTGACTGTGGTAGTGGTCACACAGATATATACATTAGCCAAAACTCATTAAATTGTGTACCTAAAATCTGTGCATTCTATTGTACATAAATTATATCTCTAAGTTTTTGAATTTTAAAAAGAAATTCATCAGTTATAAGCAGAAAAACAGGCTTACTGGTATAGTAAAAAGAAGTACCTGAAATAAAGAGTAGCAAAATAATCAAACCATTAGGTAAGTTAAACAAAGGGAAAAAGCAGGAGTTTACAAAAATAAAAAAGGAAGAGTGGAATATAACCATTGAACCAAGGAAATTTTTAAATTATGAGACTATTTTGTACATATCTATGCCAAAAAATTAGTGACATGAATGAATTTCTAGGGAGCTATAATTTAATAAAATTGACCCCAGTAGGGAGAGAAAGTTTATACTTTCAATATTCTCTTTAAAAAGGTGGGGAGAATGTTTTCAGAGGAAACTCCACCAAAAACATCAAGACTAGATGGTTTCATGGAAGAATACTACTAAATCTTCAAAGACCAGATATCTCAAGCATAGGAAGAACAAAAAACAAAATAACTTGTAAACACTAATGCCTAAATCTGATAATGTTGCACACAAAAAGGCAAACCTATGGACCCATTTCATTTGAGAGAGTACGCCTGTTTCCCCCTGATGGAGGCAGATTCAAGTAGAAGGTAAAAAGCTTGAAAGAGACCTGCTACTGGAAGGGGCAGACCATAAGGCCTGGGGAACTTAATTATCACCACACCTCAGTGACCTGTGCTGGCTGGCAGGTTAGTGAAATCTGGAACATTTCAAAAGCCAGGCTGGTTTCCTCCTTAGAAGCCATTCTTATATAATTCCAATGTTGCTTCTTCATTTCTTCTGAGTCCCACACTTACTATCTTCCTTAGGGTGATATGTTTATCTTGAGATATCTTTTTTTAATCAAATTATAATTGACTTACAATATTACATTAGTTTCAGGTACACAGCATAGTAGTTTGATCTTTTTATAGGTTATGCACCATACAGTTATTATAATATTATTGACAATATTCCCCATGCTGTATATCACATCCCTGGGCCTTCTCTATTTTCTAACTGGCAGTTTCTACCTCTTAATCACCTTCAGCTGTTTTCCCAACTCCCCATCCCTCTGTTCTCTGGCAACCACAACTTTGTTCTCTGTATTTAGAAGTCTGTTTCTGTTTTGTTATATTTACTAGTTTGTTTTGCTTTTCAGATTTCATATGTAAGTGAAATCATACAGTATTTGTCTTTAACTGTCTGATTTATTTCACTTAGCATAATACCCTCCAGGTCCATCCATGTTGTTGCAATTGGCAAGATTTCATTCTTTTTTATGGCTGAGTAATATTCCATTGTGTATATATACCACATCTTCTTTATCCATTCACCTATCGATGGACACTAAGGTTGCTTCTATATCTTGGTTATTGTAAATAATGCTGCAATGAACATTGGGATGCATATGTCTTTTCGAATTAGTGTTTTCATTTTCTTCAGATAAATACCCAGGAGTGGAATTGCTGGATCATATGGTAGTTCTATTTTTAATTTTTTGAGGGAACTCCATGCTGTTTTCCATAGTGGCTGCACCAATTTACATTCTCACCAACAGTGCACAAGGGTTCCCTTTTCTTCACATCCTCACCAACACTTGTTATTTCTTGTCTTTTGGATGATTGCCATCCTGACAAGTGTGAGGTGATATCTCACTGTGGTTTTGATTTGCATTTCTCTAATAATTAGTGATGTTGAGCATCTTTTCATGTGCCTATTGGCCATCTGTATGTCTTCTTTGGGAAAATGTCTGTTCAGGTCCTCTGCCCATTTTTAATCAGACTGTTTGTTTTTTCTGATATTAAGTTGTATGAGTTCTTTATATATTTTGGATATTAACCCCTTATCAGGTATATCATTTGTAAATATCTTCACCCATTCAGTAGGTTGCCCTTTCATTTTTTTTAACATCTTTATTGGATTATAATTGCTTTACAATGTTGTGCTAGTTTCTGCTGTACAACAAACTGAATCAGCTATATGTATACATGTATCCCCATATCCCATCCCTCTTGCATCTCCCTCCCACCCTCCCTATCCCACCCCTCTATGTCGTCGCAAACCACCGACCTGATCTCCCTGTGCTATGCTGTTGCTTCCCACTAGTTATCTATTTTACATTTGGTAGTGTCTATATGACAGTGCTACTCTCTCAGTTCATCCCAGCTTACCATCCCCCTTCCACTTCTCCACAAGTCCATTCTCTATGTCTTCATCTTTATTCCTGTCCTACTGCTAGGTTTGTCAGAACCATTTTTTTTTTTTTAGTTTCCATATATATGTGTTAACATATGGTATTTGTTTTCTCTTTCTGACTTACTTCACTCTGTATGACAGACTCTCGGTCCATCCACCTTACTACAAATAACTCAATTTCATTTCTTTTTATGGCTGAGTAATATTCCATTGTATATATGTGCCACATCTTCTTTATCCATTCATCTGTCGACAGACACTTAGGTTGCTTCCATGTTCTGGCTATTTTAAAGAGTGCTGCAATGAACATTGGGGTACATGACTCTTTTTGAATTATGGTTTACTCATGGTATATGCCCAGTAGTGGGATTGCTGGGTCATATGGTAGTTCTATTTTTAGTTTTTTAAGGAACCTCCATACTGTTCTCCATAGTGGCTGTATCAATTTACATTCCCACCAACAGTGCAAGAGGGTTCGTTTTTCTCCACACCCTCTTCAGCATTTATTGTTGGTAGATTTTTTGATGATGGCCATTCTGACTGGTGTGAGGTGATACCTCACTGTAGTTTTGATTTGCATTTCTCTGATGATTAGTGATGTTGAGCATCCTTTCACGTGTTTGTTTGCAATCTGTATATCTTCTTTTGAGAAATGTCTGTTTAGGGCTTCTGCCCATTTTTGGACTGGGTTGTTTGTTTTCCTGATATTGAGCTGCTTGTATATATTGGAGATTAATCCTTTGTCAGTTGCTTCATTTGAAAATATTTTCTCCCATTCTGAGAGATGTCTTTTCGTCTTCTTTATGGTTTCCTTTGCTGTGCAAAAGCTTTTAAGTTTCATTAGGTCCCATTTGTTTATTTTTGTTTTTATTTCCATTTCTCTAGGAGGTAGGTCAAAAGGATCTTGCTGTGATTTATGTCATAGAGTGTTCTGCCTATGTTTTCCTCTAAGAGTTTGATAGTGTCTGGCCTTACATTTAGGTCTTTAATCCATTTTGAGTTTATTTTTGTATATGGTGTTAGGGAGTGTTCTAATTTCATTCTTTTACAAGTAGCTGTCCAGTTTTCCCAGCACCACTTATTGAAGAGGTTGTCTTTTCTCCATTGTATATTCTTGCCTCCTTTATCAAACATAAGGTAACCATATGTGCGTGGGTTTATCTCTGGGCTCTCTATCCTGTTCCATTGATCTATATTTCTATTTTTGTGCCAGTACCATACTGCCTTGATTACTGTAGCTTTGTAGTGCCACCATCCACGGCGGGTCCTCAAAGTTCAGCAACAATCGATGAGAGGGGGTGGGGAACTGAAAGCACCAAGGTATGGGATCAGAAGGGCACAAATAACTGATGGTTGCTAGGCAAATTTAATAGCAAAGCATAGCCATATATATACCCCTAAAGCAGGGACTTTGCATAGACATTGTAAAGCAAGGACTTTGCATAGACAATTTGAAGCAGGGACATTGCATAGACATTTTTCTATAGAACTGGGCTTCCTTCTCGGCTAGTTGCCACCATATCTGCTTCAGCGGGTTTATTGCTTGTTCCACAAAGGCACCAACTTCCCCTCCAGGGTTGCTTTTCCTAGCTTTAGGGAACAACCAGGGACTCCCAGTAACTGAGCCGATCTCTGGAGCGATCTGGCCAAAGGCCATCTCCTTTTTTACGTTCATACCATAAAGTCCAGGATGCATACCAAGGAGAGTACAATCGGGCCCTGAGGCTTATGAGGGTCTTAATGGTGCATTCCTCAGAGGGCAATGCTCGCCACATTGTAGTATAGTCTGAAGTCAGGGAAGCTTGATTCCTCCATCTCTGTTTTTCTTTCTCAAGATTGCTTTGGCTATTTGGGGTCTTTTGTGTTTCCATACAAATTGTGAAATTTTTTGTTCTAGTTCTGTGAAAAATGCCATTGGTAGTTTGACAAGGATTGCATTGAATCTATAGATTGCTTTGGGTAGTAGAGTCATTTTCACAATGTTGAGTTTTCCAATCCAAGAACATGGTATATGTCTCCATCTGTTTGTATCATCTTTAATTTCTTTTGTCAGTGTCTTATACTTTTCTGCATACAGGTCTTTTGTCTCCTTAGGTAGGTTTATTCCTAGGTATTTTATTCTTTTTGTTGCAGTGGTAAATGGGAGTGTTTCTTTAATTTCTCTTTCAGATTTTTCATCATTAGTGTATAGGAATGCAAGAGATTTCTGTGCATTAATTTTGTATCCTGCTACTTTACCAAATTCATTGATTAGCTCTAGTAGTTTTCTGGTGGCATCTTTAGGATTCTCTATGTATAGTATCATATCATTTGCAAACACAAACAGTTTTATGTCTTCTTTTCCGATTTGAATTCCTTTTATTTCTTTTTCCTTGCTGACTGCTGTGGCTAAAAAACTTCCAAAACTATATTGAATAATAATGGTGACAGTGGGTAACATTGTCTTGTTCCTGATCTTAGAAAAAATGGTTTCAGTTTTTCACCATTGAGAACAATGTTGGCTGTGGGTTTGTCATATATGGCCTTTATTATGTTGAAGTAGGTTCTCTCTATGCCCGCTTTCTGGAGAGTTTTTATCATAAATAGGTGTTGAATTTTGTTGAAAGCTTTTTCTGCATCTATTTAGATGATCATATGGTTTTTAACCTTCAATTTGTTAATATGGTGTATCACATTGATTGATTTGTGTATATTGAAGAATCTTGCATTCCTAGGGGTAAACCCCACTTGATCATGGTGTATGATCCTTTTAATGTGCTGTTGGATTCTGTTTGCTAGTATTTTGTTGAGGATTTTTGCAACTATGTTCATCACTCATATTGGCCTGTAGTTTTCTTTTTTTGTGACATCCTTGTCTGGTTTTGGAATTAGTGTGATGGTGGCCTCATAGAATGAGTTTGGGAGTGTTCCCCCCTCTGCTATATTTCGGAAGACTTTGAGAAGATAAGTGTTAGCTCTTCTCTAAATGTGTGATAGAATTCGCCTGTGAAGCCATCTGGTTCTGGGCTTTTTTTGTTGGAAGATTTTTAATCACAGTCTCAATTTCAGTGCTTGTGACTGGTCTGTTTATATTTTCTATTTCTTCCTGGTTCAGTCTCGATGGCTGTGCTTTTCTAAGACTTTGTCCATTTCTTCCAGGTTGTCCATTTTATTGGCATATAGTTTCTTGTAGTAATCTCTCATGATCCTTTGTATTTCTGCAGTGTCAGTTGTTACTTCTCCTTTTGCATTTCTAATTCTGTTGATTTGAATCTTCTCCCTTTTTTTCTTGATAAGGCTGGCTAATGGTCTATCAATTTTGTTTATCTTCTCAAAGAACCAGCTTTTAGTTTTATTGATCTTTGCTATCATTTCCTTCATTTCTTTTTCATTTATTTCTGATCTGATATTTATGATTTCTTTCCTTCTGCTAACTTTGGGGGATTTTTGTTCTTCTTTCTCTAATTGCTTTAGGTGTAAAGTTAGGTTGTTTATTTGAGATGTTTCTTGTTTCTTGCGGTAGGATTGTATTGCTAAAAACTTCCCTCTTAGAACTGCTTTTGCTGCATCCCATCGGTTTTGGATCGTCGTATTTTCATTGTCATTTGTTTCTAGGTATTTTTTGATTTCCTCTTTGATTTCTTCAGTGATCTCTTGGTTATGTAGTAGCATATTGTTTAGTCTCCATGTGTTTGTATTTTTTACAGTTTTTTCCTGTAATTGATATCTAATCTCATAGACTTGTGGTTGGAAAAGATACTTGATGCGATTTCAGTTTTCTTAAATTTGCCAGGGCTTGATTTGTGACTCAAGATATGATCTATTCTGGAGAATATTCCATGAGCACTTGAGAAGAAAGTTTATTCTGTTGTTTTTGGATGAAATATCCTATAAATATCAATTAAGTCCATCTTGTTTAACAGGTCATTTAAAGCTGTTGTTTCCTTATTTATTTTCATTTTGGATGATCTGTCCATTGGTGAAAGTGGAGTGTTAAAGTCCCCTACTATTATTGTGTTACTGTTGATTTCCCCTTTTATGGCAGTTAACATTTGCCTTATGTATTGAGGTGCTCCTACATTGGGTGCATATTTACAATCGTTACATCTTCTTCTTGGATTAATCCCTTGATCATTATGTTGTGTCCTTCTTTATCTCTTGTAATGGTCTTTATTTTAAAGTCTATTTTGTCTGATATGAGAATTGCTACTCCAACTTTCTTTTGATTTCTGTATGTGGAATATCTTTTTCCAGCCCCTCACTTTCAGTCTGTATGTGTCCCTAGGTCTGAAATGGGTTTCTTGTAGACAACATATATATGGGTCTTGTTTTTGTATCCATTAAGCCAGTCTGTGTCTTTTGGTTGGATCACTTAATACATTTACATTTAAGGTAATTATCGATATGTATGTTCCTATTACCATTTTCATAATTGTTTTGGGTTTGTTTTTGTGGGTCTTTTTCTTCTCTTGTGTTTCCTGCCTAGAGAAGTTCCTTTAGCATTTGTTGTAAAGGTGGTTTTGTGGTGCTGAATTCTCTTAACTGTTGCTTGTCTGTAAGCGTTTTAATTTCTCCATCAAATCTGAATGAGATCCTTGCTGGGTGGAGTAATCTTGGTTGTAGGTTTTTCCCTTTCATCACTTTAAATATGTCCTGCCACTCCTTTCTGGCTTGCAGTGTTTCTGCTGAAAGATCAGCTGTTAACCTTATGGGGATTCCCTTGTGTGTTATTTGTTGCTTTTCCCTTGATGCTTTTAATATTTTTTCCTTGTATTTAATTTTTGATAGTTTGATTAATGTGTGTCTTGGCATGTTTCTCCTTGGATTTATCCTGTATGGGACTCTCTGTGTTTCCTGGACTTGATTGACTATTTCCTTTCCCATATTAGGGAAGTTTTCAACTATAATCTCTTCAAATATTTTCTCAGACCCTTTCTTTTTCTCTTCTTCTTCTACAACCCCTATAATTTGAATGTTGGTGCATTTAGTGTTGTCCCAGAGGTCTCTGAGACTGTCCTCAATTCTTTTCATTCTTTTTTCTTTATTCTGCTCTGTGGCAGTTATTTCCACTATTTTATCTTCCAGGTCACTTATCCGTTCTTCTGCCTCATTTATTCTGCTATTGATCCCTTCTAGAGAATTTTTAAGTTCATTTATTGTGTTGTTCCTCATTGTTTGTTTGCTCTTTAGTTCTTCTAGGTTCTTGTTAAACGTTTCTTGTATTTTCTGCATTCTATTTCCAAGATTTTGGGTCATCTTTACTATCATTACTCTGAATTCTTTCTCAGGCAGAATGCCCATTTCCTCTTCATTTGTTTGGTCTGGTGGGTTTTTACCTTGCTCCTTCATCTGCTGCATATTTCTCTGTCTTCTCATTTTGTTTAACTTACTGTGTTTGGGGTCTCCTTTTTGCAGGCTGCAGGTTCGTAGTTCCTGTTGTTTTTGATGTCTGCCCCCAGTGGGTGAGTTTGGTTCAGTGGCTTGTGTAGGCTTCCTGGTGAAGGGGACTGCTGCCTGTCTTCTGGTGGTTGGGGTTGGATCTTTTCTTTCTCATGGGCAGGGCCACATCTGGTGATGTGTTTTGGCGTGTCTGTGAACTTAGTATGACTTTAGGCAGCCTGTGTGCTAATGGGTGGGTTTGTGTGCCTGTCTTGTTAGTTGTTTAGCATAGGGCATCCAACACTGGAGTTTGCTGGCTGTTGGGGGGATCTGGGTCTTAGCATTGAGATGGAGATCTCTGGGAAAGCTCTCTCTGATTGATATTACGTGGGGCCACGAGGTCTCTGGTGGTCCAATGTCCTGAACTCAGCTCTCCCACCTCAGAGGATCAGGCCTGACACTAGGCCAGAACACCAAGAACCTGTAAGCCACACGGCTCTGGGAACTCAGGCAAAGTCACCAGGAATCATTTCCAAGTTAAAGACTTTCAGCTTACTAGCCAAGAGGGAATGCCTGACCTTTCATTTTTGTTGATGGTTTCCTTTGCTGTGCCAAAACTTTTTAGTTTCATGTGGTCCCATTTTCTTATTTTTGCTTTTGTTGCCCTTGCCTGAGGAGACACATCCAAAAAAATATTACTAAGACTGATTTCAAAGAGTATACTACCTATGTTTTCTCCTAGGAGTTTTATGGTTTCAGGTCTTAGAGTTAACTCTTTAATCCAGTTTGAGTTTATTTTTGTAAATGATGTGAGAAAATGGTCTAGTTTTATTCTTTTACATGTAGCTGTCCAGTTTTCCCAACACCACTTCTTGAAGAGACTGTCTTTTCCCCATTGCCTCTTTTATGATAGATTAATTGCCCATATATGTGTGGACTTATTTCTCTCTATTCTGTTCCATTGATCTATGTGTCACTTTTTGTGCCAGTACTATACTGTTTTGATTACTGTAGCTTTGTAGTATAGTTTGAAGTCAGGAAGCATGATAACTCCAGCTTGTTGTTCTTTCTCAAGATTGCTTTGGCTATTCAGGGTCTTTTGTGCTTCCATACAAATTTTGAAGTTATTTGTTCTAGTTCTGTGAAAACTGCCATGGGTATTTTGATAAGGATTGCACTGAATCTGTAGATTGCTTTAGGAAGTATGGACATTTTAATAATAGTAATTCTTCCAAGCCATGAACACAGAATATCTTTCCATTTATTTGTTTCATGTTCAATTTCTTTCTAGATATCTTAGTACTACTAATCAGGTCACAGCCATGCTCTGCTGTTTCCTTCTGTTCCTGGTGTAATTATCATCATCATCTCTATAATTTATGGAGGCATGCCATACATATATTATTTAGTATAATATGGTAATATATTATATTATAATATATCATCTTAATATATAATTATATAAAATAATATAAATTATATAGCATTTTGTGCAATACAACAGCCCTGTAAGGTAGGTGTTATCTTTTTGGGTTGGAGATGGTGAAGCTATTGCACAGAAAGGAAATAATTTGTTCAAGACCACACAGGTAGTAAGTGACAGAGGTGGACTATAAATCCAGGTGTGTTTGACTCAAAATCCCATGGGCTTACCTCTGCCCTATACTCTCCTTGTACAAATCAAACTCATTTAGCTCTTGGATTTGAGGATGCCTTACAGTTATCTGTATGTATGTACCATCCCCACCTGCTCCAGAGCCCATATCTGAGCTAAGAAGTGATTCCAACCAACTGACCAAGCCTGAGTCTCAGCAATATAGTAACATTGACACAGAATCTGAGACCAACTCATGCCATGGAGCAGTAAAATGATGGGTATTGGAGTCTTGCTTGAATATGCTCAAATTCCGTCTGGTTTTCCAATGGTTGTCTTCTTCACCAGGGAAAAGCCAATGTGTTGGCACTCATTCCATCTCCATCCCATGTACCTGGTATTTCTCTTTCTTTCTCCAAGTGCACTGCCCAACGAATGAGCTTCTGACAGACTCCACAGGTGTTATCCTGAGTCAGAGCTACCCGGGAAGCTATCCCCAGTTCCAGACCTGCTCTTGGCTGGTGAGAGTGGAGCCCGAATATAACATCACCCTCACCGTGGAGTACTTTCTCAGTGAGAAGCAGTATGATGAGTTTGAGATCTTTGATGGTAAGTAAATCAAATTGTTCCCTGCTACAGATAGCACAGACTGGCTTCAAAACCCCAGGAGTCTATGATGCAACCTCCCAATTAAGACTTTCCAGATGCTCCACACAAGGTCTTTCCCTACCACAGAAATTCCAGTACCATGGAAGCTGATGAGTTGTATGAGCAGGGCTGCTCATGTTACAGCCTAGACCTGCTACAGCACCCTTTCTTTAATCTAGCCACCACTCAAAGCTAGCCCCTTGAATGTCAACCAATAAATGGGTCATAGAAGTACTCCCAAGTGAAGAGTATGCTGCTTCCAAAACCCAAAGAGGTCTACCAAACACTGTGCTTCTTTCTTGGTGGTAGGAGGGGAAAGGTGCAATAACCTGCTCTTTAATTTAGAGGATATGTCTCAGCATGCCGCAGACCACAGGACCCTAAAAAATTCACCTGACTCTTTGTAGGGTTCCTCTCTTACCCTTTGGAGCGTGTGTCTTGCAAAGGCATCTACACTAATTGTCCCTTCTCGCACATCAGATCCAATTAATACAATGTCATCGATATAGTAAATCAATACGCTGTATTCTGCAGGATGTTCAGATGGTCCACATCTCTTCATACTACATTATGACAGAGCAGGAGAATTAACATAGCTCTGGAGCAAGACCATGGATGTATACTGTTGTCTCTCTCATGTAAATGCAAATTGCTTACAATCCTCCTTTTTGGTGGGTATAGAAAAGGATGCATTGCTAGATCAATAACTGCATTTCATATAACCAAAGCTATGATAATCTGCTCTAATGAATATACTATATCTGGCATAGCTACTGCAGTTGAGGCTACTACTGGGTTACGTTTTGGGGACAAGACTCCATTTCTAAACCAATTCCATCCCTCATATAACCCTGTTATAATAAAGGAGTCATGATAGTGCTTTGGGTCCCAGCATCAATTCACACACTCTGTATACAAGTCTTCCAAATATCCAGACATTCCCTTTTCCCCAATATTCAGTTCCCTGAATTAATAGTGATGGCTCTTTTGGTATAAAGACTTGGGAGTCACTACCATATCCAACTGGTGTTATTTTGCAGGGTCCTTTTTCATAAGGACCCAGCCCCTCCTTCAGCCAAAGTATTCTGGAGTGAGAAACAAAACCTGGCTCAAGTCTCCAAATTACTCCAGAGATTGGAACTTTCTACACCCTTCTGCTTATATATTCATGATCTGTTTTGTTCATATGTTCATTTTTTTTGGCCACCCATCTATCTTGCCCTTAGGAATATCATGCTGTGTCAGCCATCTCCATAGATCCTGCAGGTCAGGACCTCCTGGCTGCCATCCCAACCTTGCTGCCCATTTTAGTAATTATGCCAACCAGTGCTTCTGCCTGGCCTCTGCATTTAGGCTCCTTTCCTCCCCATCAATACTAGGAAGCCCAGCTTGGTGACAGCCTCTCCTCCCATCAGTTTCCACCTACAGAGGACAGCCAATTCTCAGGTTGTTGATGTTTGTCCTCACCCCCTCAGCAGTGCATTCCTTATTGCTTTAGGAACTGGTGTGTCCCCCAGATCCTCCTGAAGGACACGGTCAGCTGGTGGGTGTTCTGGTCTAATACAGCAGACCTATCCCAGCATGCCATTCCTCTGAGCCATTTGACCCCTTCCTTCATAGTTTGTCACAGCAGTTCTGATGGCTCTCCTTTGTTTAATGTGGTCTATTACTTTTGTCAGGCTCCCAAGAGCTATCTCGGCAGCATATGAGAACCATCACTCAGGGCTCTTTCCAGGATAATAAATCCTGTGTTTTGGATTATCTAGCTTTGTACTCTGCCTCCCTTGAATCAGTACCCTTGGGATGCACTTCCAGGCATCTGAGGAGGAGAGAAAGAAGAGGGAGGCCTTTCTGGAAGAGCCTTGGAAGGGACCATTGGAGAGCTATGTTATTTATGACATTGAGACATGATGATATTTTCCTCTAGCTTTATTGCTATCTATTCATTCATAAATATTTTTTCTATGTGGCAGGGACTGAACTGTTTTTAGTATGCACAAGTAGGATGGTGAGATAGAAAATGTTCCCAGGTTGAAAACCAGCTCTTCTTTTAACCCGGCTCTTTGACTGTGGGCAAGTCCCAGGATGGCAGATAGATGTCATCTCACCTGCCAACTGCTATGTGTCGTCAGGGACTTCTTGGATCCCTGCTTTAGGGCTCAGGAGGGGAGAGCACCTAGAGCGAAGCCTGTGGATACTGAGCGAGGAGCAGATGGGCCAGTGATGGTGCTGAGTTACCATCCCAAATCTTCACGTCTTCACTCGAGGAGGGGAAAATCGGAGGTGGTTACATTAAAGGTATCACATCTAGAGTCTCTGATAGCTGTGATAGTCTGTAATCCTGTGTCCACACTCTCCTCCCAGGTCCCTCAGGACAAAGTCCTCTGCTGAAAGCCCTCAGTGGGAATTACTCAGCTCCCCTGATTGTCACCAGCTCAAGCAACTCTGTGTACCTGCGCTGGTCGTCTGACCATGCCTACAATCGGAAGGGCTTTAAGATTCGGTATGCAGGTGAGTAAAACATAAAGACTCATGAGAAGGGCCACAACCCCTGAGCCCCTCTGGTTTCTCACCCAGAACAATAAGCCATGGGCCATGTCCTCGTGCCTGGCCGAGCTCCTCCACGGGCCTGGGGACTGGCAGCCTTTGTCCTGCTTGTAGGCACTCTCACCTCTAGCTGCACAGTGTCCTTGACATTTTCCTATCTCCCCTTTCTCTCTACCTCTCTCCACTTTTAAGCTCTTCCCTCTTTCTGCTTATACTGCCAGCCTGCGTCTTTTGGATAAGTTTATTGTATGTGACCTGATAAGGCCTATAGGTGGTCCTGTCCCTAACACTGTTGAAATGTTAAGAAAAGGTCCTTTAAACCAAAAAACCCTAAGATGTGGGTCCCCAACTGGCAAATATTAGACAAGCAGCAAACGATGGGTTATATTCCAAGTCCAGGAGCCTCTTCTGCTCTGCAAGCCATATCTCACAGGCAGAGTCAGATCGAGGGCCAATCCAGCCGGATAGCTGACCAGCCAGCCATCTACAAGGAGCACAGAAATATCCTTGGAAATAAAATGAGATGGAGAAAATCAAAGTTATCTGAACTCCCATCACGGGCATTACTGTCTGTCGCTGGAAAGAAAATTTGAAAAGCTGCTTGCTGCCCATCCTGCAGGGCAGTGGGCCCGTTGAACTGCTGGCTGGCTCTGTGAGCTTAGGAGCAGAAATGAATTACTTAAGACCATGGCGAGTTCCACCAGGCACCAGTCCCCCTGCAGCGCTCTTTCCCCTGGCTGCATTTAGCCTGAGTTCCAAACAAACGTTGGACAAATTTTCAAAGAATATTGGTTAGAAGGGACGTCAGATATACATATGATAGCCTGAGTTGCCCCTTGTCTCAGTCCATCTCTTCTCATGGGCTGCCGACCCGAAGACCAACCCAAACTTAGCGGGCTATGGAAGTCTTAAGAAACTCTTAGGTATGGCTTTGGAGCGGGGACCAACTAGATGAAGCTGAGGGGAGCCTGGGAAGAGAAGGAGCTTTACTATCTCAGCATCCATTTCCTCTGAAAAGTGGACCCCAAATTCCTTTCCCCCACGCACACAAGAAGGAGGGTACCTTCACGCCCCCCAGGGTCGGCAGTTGACTCTGTCACACAGCCTCTTCAGGCCTCGGTTTCCTCCAGATGGAAAAGAAACCTTAAGCCATCTGTCAGGGAGGTTCAGGCTGAGTTCCTAGAAGCTACTAATACAAAAGAGAACTAAAGCAATTTAGCAGCATTTCACTATGCTAGTTGCTAAACTCTGAACTAAAAGCCATTCAGGAGTTGTGCTTCCCTTGATGTTTTTAAAGATTAATCACATGTTCATGGGTAATGAGTCAGTTAGAATTACAATACATACGCCACATAGAAGGTGAATTAATTACCTGGTGAAACAATGAGGCCTTAATGGAAGTACAGTAGAGTCGTGTACTTTGCACATGCCTCTATCACTGTGACTAAGTATATTTTATAACTGAGATTCTTGTTCTTGACCGAGGTAGACTTGTAGATACCACGTAAACAGGACACAGGTGGCAAAGCAGAAGTAAGGAAGCGTTTCTGGTGATCATGTAAGAGGACAGAGGACCATATACTGTGAGGAGGATGCAGGAAGGGTCCTGTCATCTTCATCCTACCTTGATCCCATGCCAGGGACTCTTAGAGCAGATGAACGGGCTTGCTCTCTGTGCTCCTTTGGTCATCCCTCTTTCCCGGCCTCACAGAACTTCCCCCGAGCATCCCTGGCAGAGGTTTTTATCGCCAAGTTCTCTAAGGCTGGGGTTTTTGTCTGTTCTCTTCACTGTTGTATTCCCAGCACTTAGAACAGCACCTGGCATATAATAGACACTCGCTATCTGTCTGTTGAATAAATGAATGAAATAAGTTGAAGCCAGATGTTGAGGGGGAATTAGGACTGTGGCTTTGATGCCCTGGGTTGCCACAGGTCTCTCTCCCCCCATCCTCCACACACAGCAGAAAGCAGGACAGGGACCATTGACTGAGCACTGAGTGCCCTGCACTGAGCTGGGGGCTTTACAGACACGATCCCATTTAAATTGTCCCAAAACCTATGAGGGAGGCATTGCCAATCGCACCACACAGGTGAGGAAAGCGGAGCTGAAAGCACCTCTGTGATCTGTCCCAAGTCACAGAACTGTGGAAAGGGGGGAAAGGGACTTGAGCGCAGCCCTGACTCCGGAGGCCTCGCCCCTGCGGTCACACCCTTCTGGAACCAACCCCACTGGGTTCTATTTCCTGTGTCCCTTTGGGATATGGTGGGATTCGAGAGCCTGAACTCAGCTGCACAACTAGTGCTGCCTCCAGGTGCAAAGGGGACCCAGTGCTTCGGGGAGCTATTTTTTTCTTCTGTTTTCTTCTCTTTCCTTTCCTTTTTTTCCTTTCTTTTCTTCTTTCCTTTGGCTTTCCTAAACTGGCTGCTTTTCAGTATCAACTTCCTCATTAGCAGTGGACCTGGCAGTGGTGAATATAGGGAAAGAGAGGGAGAAGCAAGGGGGCGGGGCCTGCATGAAGGACCACCTCTGTCTTCCCGCTGTGTGTGGTCACCTGACCCTCATCTCGTTGTCCAGCTCCCTACTGCAGCCTGCCCAGGGCTCCACTCCATGGCTTCCTTCTGGGCCAGACCAGCACCCAGCCTGGAGGCTCCATCCACTTTGGCTGCAACGCCGGCTACCGGTTGGTGGGACACAGCATGGCCATTTGCACCCGGCACCCCCAGGGCTACCACCTGTGGAGCGAGGCCATTCCTCTCTGTCAAGGTGAGAAGCAGGTGGGAAAGAGGTGACAGGTGGCAAGAGGTGACAAGCCCGCAACTTGGGCTTGTCCCAGGACCAATCACTTCCAAATGTGGGCTTCCTCATAGATAATTAATTCATTCTTTCAGCAAACATATACTGAGGATCCGTAATATCTGAAGTCCTGGGGATAGACAGATGTGTAAAACAGTGTCAGTGTTTTCAGAGCAGGGAGGGAGATGGATATGTAGCCACAAAAATGGCAAATGACAGAGGAAGGAAGTGCTATATCAGGAACGCAAACAGTACTGTGGGAGCCCAAGGTTAAGAGGGGACCTACCTGCTCCTGTACAGCTAGGGGTCTTCCAGAAGAGGGGTTGCTTGGGCTCATAGAACAAGGAAAGTTGAGGGCCAGGCATTGGCAAGGAAAACATTCTAGGCAACAGCAGAAGCGTTTGCAAAACCACAGACTCTGAGAGAGATCACAAAATATGCAAAGCAGTTGGGGCTGGCTGAAGTGCCAGGTTAGGTGGGAGGAGACCAGGGGTAGGGGAAGCAGGGCCAACAGTGACCATCACCTACTCAGTCATCAGCGGTCAAGCACGTGATATATACCAGGAAGTCTGCATGCATCGCTTTTGATCATTTATGGGATTTTTTTTTCCTTAAAGTAATATACATTCAGACTAGAAATCTTTAGAAGAAAAAAGAAACTATAGATAATGCCAAAGAAAAAGTGAAAATAACCTATAACCCCATCAACTGAAATCACTGCTGTTAACATTTCCTTTGGTCGCTCATATATTGTTTATAAAAATGGCATTATTGGTGTACAAAGCTTTTCGTATTTTGTTAGCATCTATCACATGATTAAATACACTTGGTCATCAATATTTGCAATGGTTGTGGAGCATTATAGAAAAACTGTCATTTATTCAAGTATCAACCTATTGTTGGTCAATTGACTTTCTGTATTTTTTGCTACTATAAACAACGCTGCTGTTAAAATCCTTATAATTCCGTCTTTGGGACCATCCATATTTATTTCCTTAAAATAAATTCCCAGAAATGAGATTATTGAATCGTACCTATACAGAGTCTACAGCGTTTGATACTCGTTGCCATCCAGAAAGTTTGTCCTCACTTATACCTCCACCAGCAGATTGTCTTTCCTCTCAGATTCTCAACATTATATACTGCATCTTAAAAAAGAGAGAAAAAATTTACCAATTATATAGACAAAAACAAGAAATCACTTAAGGTTGAGGTTCTTGTGTTTTGGTTCCCAGCGTGGTGACGTACTTTCTTCATGACATCTGTCCTCTCTGACCCTCACAACCTTCTCGGGCCTGTGCCTGAGCTTTCTTAAAGAACAGAAGCGGTGCATTGATATTCTCTTTGATGCTTTAAGCAAAGTTCACAGAGAACTGATTGTCCGCAAACGGCAAACGCCTTTTGGCTTCAGTTTCCATTTTTCTAACTGTATCCACACAGACAAGGCTTCTTCCCAAAGTTCTAGTTGGAAGCAACCAGGCCTCTCACCTCTTTTTTTTTTTCTTCTTTTTTGCCGTACCGGGGCCCCTTGTTAGACCTGAACGGTCTAACAGGGATCCCAGCTCGCCCAAGAACCGCCAAGAGTCGAGAGTCGCTGCAACACGCAAGAGGTTTATTAGGAGCCGGTGCACCGGGGTTCCTTGGTCCTCACGCAGGAGGCCGAAGAGGAACCCCCCCCCAAGCGGAATCACATACATTTTATAGCTTTCATTTTTCATTATGCAAAGTGTGGATATATCAAGGGGTTTTTTTCTCATTGGTTTGTTTGTTCCGGACCGGAGTGGGGACTTGGCTCTAGTTCCTTGATTGGTTGGCTGTCGGATGCCTACTTTACATTTACCGGAGTGGGGCCTTGGCTCTAGTTCCTTGATTAGTTAGCTGTCGGATGCCTACTTTACATTTTTCGCGTTTTTGTGGTGGGGGGTTGAGTCACATGATTTATGGTTGGCTAGGGCGACCTTTAAACTCTTTGGCTTAATCATTCTTATCACCCGCCATACTTGTTTGCTCAGAACGGTTTCTGCCCAGGGGGGACATTCCAGTATCTTATTGCCAGCCGAAAAAAAGCTCAAAGCTCAAAAGTATCGATAGGGAAGTAGGGGTGTAAGTATAGTTAAGGCCCTACACCCTCACTGTTGTGGCCTCTCCCGTTGCGGAGCACAGGCTCAGCGGCCATGGCTCACGGGCCCAGCCGCTCCGCGGCACGTGGGATCTTCCCGGACCGGGGCACGAACCCGCGTCCCCTGCATCGGCAGGCGGACTCTCAACCACTGCGCCACCACGGAAGCCCCTCACCTCTATCTTTTGTCACTTCCCCAAACCAAGCTCTGTCCACTCATCCCCTCACTGCTGTGTGCCGCTTCTCCGCAGCCCCAGCCCCAGCCCAAGTTCCTCTCCGATGCCCTCCCTCTCTTCCATTCCCTCCGTGCTCTCTGGAATCCTGGTTCCATGGCCAACAAGCGTACACCCTCAGTCACCGCCCAGAAGGCTCTCTTCACTTCCTTCCTCCACGGAGACTGTGGCTCTCCTCTGAGAACACAGATGCTGTGGCCCTTTTCAGGGGAGGGTGCTCATCCCCTATTTCCCACAGAACCCAGGACCAAAGGCCTGGCCTGCTTCCCTTTCCCTGCTGCTGCTTTCCAAACCATGACTTCTCCACTGACACACTGCACAATGGAGAGTCTCTGCATCCTAATGCTTTCTCTCTCCTTCCCCTGCCGGTTCTTTCACTACGCATTCTCTCCCTCAGAGGCCTTATTCCACCACAAGCTTTCAGCTACTTTGTGATTCTCCCCCCTCCTCTCCTACCCACAGGAGGTGTCCCTCTGGGTTTGGGGGACTGTGGTGTGTGATGGAGATCCCTAGACAGCCTGGTAGTCTCTCAGGCTAAGAGGTGACCTTCTGTCCTCTCAGTTATCCAAGAGAGAAGGGCCAGGGAGGGGCAGTGAGATGAGCTGCCTTTGGCACCTTTCAATCCGAACACTGTCTCTCTCCAGCTCTGGGACACGTCCATCTATGATCATGCCATCCCCTCCACTTTCTCTGTTTTCTTTTCCTGCAACCCAGACCTGCTGGACCTCCTGGGCTGATTCCCTGTATTTCCAGTGCTTTTCTCTCTCATTTTCAATCTCTGTCTTTTTGGTCTATATTCTGGGAAATTTCATTTACTTTTCATTTTGTCGACTGAAAAAAAAATGCACAGCCTAGAAGTTGAGAATTATGTTTTATTTGGCAGAATTAAGCCCGGAAGATAGCCTCTCAGTTATTCTAATGTTTTTATTAGCATCTGTGAGACCCATTGAGGGGAATCCGGAGACCAGAAATAAGGCTTCCCAGACCAGTTTTTGTTTGCTTGTTTTAAATTAAAGGAGTTCTTAGGTTAACCATTATATATCTTTTTCCACCTTCTAATTTGTTTCCCCCACCCCCAAAGGTACCAATGAAACACCTCTTTATCATGAAGGTTCTCTAAAAATTGATCAATTTCGAAGTTCCTCCAATTTAAAGGATCCATAATCTGGCCATTAATGAGATATATGTAAATAGTGGACTCAAACCAATAAGGCGCAAGAGGCATCCCCATAAGAAAGTGCGAAGGATGTAGCCTTCACAAGATCTAGAAAGTTTACTCCCCAAAACGGTCTAAGAAAGTAAAGATCTTCACCGTACAGGCTGATGCAACACAGGTGAAGACAGCAAAAGCCCCTGAGAGTTAGCACAGAAGACTGCTCAGAATCCCAGTCTGTTTAATTGCCAGATGTGTATCCTATGTGCACCTTCCAGATGGCAGAGACCAATTTTTGAAAACACACACAAAACACCTAAGAAGATCAGGTAGAAGATTTACACCGCAAAGACACTGGAAGAGAAATGCCCCCTAGAAGAGCTTTTGTTTTTTTAAGGTCAGAATTCCGAAAAGATGTTTTATCAAGTCGGCTTTTTTTTAACTGCATACGCAATAAAAGAGCCCCATATTGGCCATTTTAGTTTGAGATCTCCTTTAATATAATTTTCCCAATTAATTAGGTACTTGCAAGTATAAGACATGAATCTGGCTGGGGTGTTAGCTGGAGTTTGGCTTTCTGATGCCCCTCGTTTTTCTGTTTGAGAGACTATTTCCCACTTTAAAGCTGAATTTGTTGAGGATAAAAGTCACTAGTGAAATCGTGTGGTGGGGCAATGTGCTGCTTATGGGCTTAATTCCTCTAGGTTTCCACCCTAGAGCTGTTTCAGCTCCTCTTCATGTCTTGGGTTCTCCCTCCTGAGCGCTGTGGGTGCTCAGATCACAGAATGGCCGGTTCTTATTCGTGCAGAGAAAGTTGTTTAATTAAAATGAGTTGGTTTCCCTGTTAGCAAGTCCAGGCTCGCTGGGCTCGCCCCACAACAGGCCAGTAAATCAGGAGACGAGGTGCTGAGGCAACAATACAACTTTATTCGGAAGGTTGGCAGCCAGAGAAGATGTTGGACCAGGGTCTCCAAAAAACCATCTTACTGGGGTCTGGATGCCAGCTCCTTTTATAGAATCAGAGAGGGAAGTAAAATAAAAAGGGCCATCAGTCTTGCAAAACATCTCCTGGAATGGCCAGCCTCAGGGAAGGGATGTGTTCATTTCTTCTTTCTCACAGCCATTCACAGGTGGGCAGGCCATGATGAAAGATTATAATAACAAAAGCAACAAAAAGCAAAGGCTAAAGTCCAAGAAAGAGATCCAACATGGAGTCAAACTTGGCTCTTCCTACAGTCCCCCACTGTGAATGTGCATTCCACAATCTTGTGGAAAAAGCAGTGACAACCATTCTAACTGCTCTGTCAGATGGATCTTTCTGGGAGTGTCCGCCATTGGTGCCAGTGTTCCAAATGATGAGATTGGTCTTCTTTTGTTTCCTCTTTGGAAGTGTCTGCTTTATACCTGTGGACTTAAAAAATATTCACAACCTAGAAAGTTGAGAGTTATCGGGAATTCTGAGGTCTTCAAGCCTGGGAGGCCACATCTCAAGTTAAAAACGTTAGCGTTTTTCTGTGTATAAGAAGATGCAAGTGTCTGGGCTCACTGAAATCATTCCTTTGATATGTACCACACCTACCTGGGGTCTGTATCCTGTATTTTCACATTCTGAGTTTCTTCATGGCTCGCCATAGGAAATGGCTGCAATCTGATGCCTGCTAGATGGCAGGTATTCTTCTCCTTCCTGAGTTTCCTCAGGGTTCACCTGCTGACATTGGAGGGCTGCAGTCTCTGGTGACTGATCCTTTCCTCTTGGTCAGGAATTTGACCAATATTTGGGAGACATGTCTTGATCGAATTTTGTCCCACAGCACTGGGAGGCTCATCCCAGGTCAGGCGAAAATTGTTGATATGCTGCTCCAGGTGCTAATTTTTGGATTAGGCCCTATTGATAATTACAGATTCTCTGGATCCTCTGTCTAATTATGATCAGGAGACATTTTCCCTTGTTGCTTCTTCCCATACGTAGACTCACACTATTACAATTATTTTATGTTACAAATGTGAGAAGTTTTGCTGGGGGCCTGGTTACACACTAGGCACTGTAAGAGACAACAATCTTATGAAACAGACGGGATATAAGCAATGCAGCTAGTAACATTGACAAAGACAATAGTGCAGCAGGGACACACAAAGCACAAACAATTTGGAAACAAAGAACAAATTAAAACAATTAGTATAACTAGTTGTAATTCCAGTTCCAATAACGAGTGACCCAAAGGAACCATAACTGATTTAATGAGCCATCCGCAGTTTCACTGTACTGGCCATGCATACTTAGACATGCATGGCTTAATCTTTGAGATAAGCATATGCTACTGGCAGGATCAACCAGATAGAGAGAAAAAGATAAATGTTTCATCTTTGTTTACAAAGGCATACTTTATCAACTTGTTGTAGGTCATAGCATAAGAGATAAGGTTTTTTTCTGAAAAACAAAGATTAAAGCCAGTATATTTCCCAAAGGCATACAGTTATAAATCATATTTACCAGTTCATTCAGTCCCATATTTACTAGTTCATTGATTAATTCCTGTTGATCCGGCTGAAGTTATCAGGTTTTCCATTCGTTTTATCATTTGTCACCCAATCCAGTGATATTATCTAAAGGCTATCAGAAACTTATATTTGTCAAAAAGTTCCTTTTTACGAGTCTTCTTGAAAATCTTCATTTTGTTAAAGCATCAGGACAAAACTTAAAATAGCATGGTTAAAGATTTGAGTACAATGCAAATAGCAGGAAATGGATATTTCTGTGACATCTAACATCTTAGAATAACTAGAATTATGATGGATAACATATCAGGACATCATATCAGATGTTAGAGATTCCATATAAATTTTGGAATATCTGTATTAAATATTCTATAACCTAAGGTTCATCTCCAATCACTTGACAATGTTTTTGAAGTAATTTAACATACCAAATAAACTTAGTTTGACATTCCTCTCTGAGATGTCTCAGAGATACTGTTTCTGAAGTATCCCAGAGTCAGCTGGAGACTAAAAGGCCTTAGTCAGATTTTGATATTTGGGAAGTTTGTTAAAAATATCAAAAATGTTTTAAAACCCAACAGGATCATAGGTCACTGTGAAACAATACTTATTCATTTAACCAAAGTCACAAAACGATTAAAAGAAAACAAATACGGATCACCTGAGGGCACAGAGATGCATAACAATCTGTTATCAAAAAGGAGCACTTCTGGGCTTCACTGGTGGCGCAGTGGTTGAGAATCCGCCTGCCGATGCAGGGGACATGGGTTCGTGCCCCAGTCCGGGAATATCCCACATGCCGCAGAGCGGCTGGGCACGTGAGCCATGGCCGCTGAGCCTGTGCGTCCGGAGCCTGCGCTCCGCAATGGGAGAGGCCACAACAGTGAGAGGCCCGCGTACCACAAAAAAAAAAAAGGAGCACTTCTAACAGAGAGAGAGAGATCAAATTCGTCTTGTATTAGCTTACTTAACAGAATCCATTTACTTAGTTAACTTCAATCCAAATTTAGTTAATCCTGACCTTGTATAAAACTTTCTCAGTAAAATGTAATTCCATTCTTCATACCTTCTTAACTGAAAGCACACATTCTACCATACTGAAATGTTTTATTATTTCCAGTAGCTTTAATTATATATCTAAATTAGAATCCCCGACTCTTAAAAACCTTAATTTCTAGTGAAAACCAAGAGATAAGTAATAGTTACCAAAATCTGGAGAAACTATTTGAGATGATTTTTAGAGCATAATTATTCTTATAGAGTTTACCTAAAAGCTCTTATCTCATTTCCATTTACTTTAAAGTTTCATCATATCAAGTTATTTCTCTTGCTGACAAATTTGCAACAGGTATAACAAGATTTTATTTAACTTCTATTAAACCTAGGTGCAGTGAAAGTATTACACTTAATGTTGATGGCTCTAAAGACATGTCTATATTAATTAGATCAACAAACAAACATTAATACCAGGTATTAATTTAATACTAAATATTTCCCAGTTCACGTGAACCTGAAAACTCATTTATCTTAATTTCTCTTGTATTTAGAAATGTTTGGTTTGTAAGCACTTACTTTTCTTTAAGCCAATTAAATAGAGATCATTTACAGATTAACCTCAGCAATGTTATCCAAAGACAAAGACACATACAAACACACAAACAAACAGAGAGACATCATAGCTCTCATTTCAAAATTTCAGCCCTGAGTCGGGTACAGCAATGTAAAACCCATCGATTTACAAAAGAGATTGGATTAAAATTGGGTTTCTGGCAGATGGAACAACTCAAGCTCACTTGTCTAGATGGCTAAAGCCTTTTTACTAATACTTATGGAAAACAGGTTCTAAATTACTTTACCCTCTTTTTCAAAATTTTTATTTTAAAAAACTGGCAGAATTAAGGGTACCTGAGAAGACCAGATAGGACATTTGCATCTCAAAGATACAGGCAAGTTTCTTCTAGGATGACTTTGTTTCCCCTTTGTTGGTCTCTGAGCAGACAAAGCCATTACAGTCTTTCGGGCCTTTTTCATATTTCTCTGGGTATATTGAAAACCGAATAAGCCAATTGGAACAAATCGTTCATTGGAGTCTAAGGACCAGCAGTCGCTTTCTGAATTTTGCCCCTGATGTCTGGGGCAGACGGGGCCATGAAATGCATAGCCAGAGGGCCTGTGCCTCAGGGAAGCAGAGGTCCACATCTGTTCTGGATCCATGGCCCTGTAGGGTGAGGTCCCCTCGTTGGCATTCTGAGGTTGTAAGAACGAACGGTTTTGTACTTCTCCAGAAACTCCCTTGACCGGGATAGGCTGAGAAGTTTTCTGTGCCACCTTGGTGTTTACCACACCTGCAGGTGCAGCCTGCTCAGCCACTGGGGGAGCTGGATAGGCTGGAGGAGGGGTTACTTTTTTTTTTTTTTTTTAACGTCTTTATTGGAGGATAACTGTTTTACAATAGTATGTTAGTTTTTCCTTTACAACAAAGTGAATCAGTTGTACATATACATATGTTCCCATATCTCTTCCCTCTTGCGTCACCCTCCCTCCCACCCTCCCTATCCCACCCCTCTAGGTGGTCACAAAGCACAGAGGTGATCTCCCTGTGCTATGCGGCTGCTTCCCACTAGCTATCTATTTTACATTTGGTAGTGTATATATGTCCCTGCCACTCTCTCACTTCATCACAGCTTACCCTTCCCCCTCCCCATATCCTCAAGTCCATGCTCTAGTAAGTCTGTGTTTTATTCCCGTCCTACCACTAATCTCTTCATGACATTTTTTTTCTCTTAGAGTCCATATATATGTGTTAGCATATGGTATTTGTTTTTCTCCTTCTGACTTACTTCACTCTGTATGACAGACTCCAGGTCTATCCACCTCATTACAAATAACTCAGTTTCATTTCTTTTTATGGCTGAGTAATATTCCATTGTATATATGTGCCACATCTTCTTTATCCATTCATCTGTTGATGGACACTTAGGTTGCTTCCATGTCCTGGCTATCGTAAATAGAGCTGCAATGAACATTTTGGTACATGACTCTTTTTGAATTATGGTTTTCTCAGGGTATATGCCCAGTAGTGGGATTGCTGGGTCGTATGGTAGTTCTATTTTTAGTTTTTTAAGGAACCTCCATACTGTTCTCCATAGTGGCTGTATCAATTTACATTCCCACCAGCAGTGCAAGAGGGTTCCCTTTTCTCCACACCCTCTCCGGGGGTTAAGTTTTGAAGTAACATGTCCCCACTCTCATTTTCTCCCTCTTCCCCCTGTAGAATAGGTTCCTTCTTAGGTTTTCTTTCAGATTGCTGCACCCTAAGATGGCAGCCCTCTGACTCCTTTTCCTCCTGATGCAATAACATAAATGCTTCTACATACGGAGTCGCATCTCTTTTCCCTGCTCTTTTGCAAAACACTTCTAACTGCGAGATCGTATAATTGAGTGAGCCATTCAGGGGCCATCGTACTTCTGCTCCTAACATATATTGGGTACACACCCTAATACAAGAGTATATCATGTCTCTCTCAGTCATAAGCTCACGGCTATGTTTTGCCCATTTATCTAATATACGCCTCAAAGGGCTCTCTCTCGGGGAACATGGAGTATTTCCCATTTTTATAAGTTTGATAACACCAAAACACAAAAGACGCAGACAGATTCAAACACAAAAGGCACAGATTCTAGCATCGATGCACGCAAAACCAAAACAAACCCAAGACCAAAACCAACGAACTAGTTCCCAAATCAGGGAGACTTAACGCTACAAAAGCAACGAACTAGTTCCCAACGGACCAGTTCCCCAAATCAGGTACGGTCCAACAACAATTCCCAACAGGGTACCCCAACCGAATTGGCTTGTCCCATAAAGGAAAAGCCCGAACAGAGGGGGGAATATGTTCCCTGTGTGAACGCCAGAGCGACTTAACCTCCAAAATCGAGTCCGTCGACTCGTAGACGTTTGTCAGCTCCTTGCCTCAGCTGCCGAGTGCTGGGGTAGCCGGTGCTGCTTCAGGGAACTTTGAAGGGAAGATCCTCAGGACAAATGATCCGGGCAGCTGCCAGGGCCTCGCCCCGATATTCCCCAAAGGGGACCTGCTAGCCACGAGCAGCACGGCTCCCAGCTCAGCCAACTTTGTTACCGAGTCCAAGCTCGCTCTGCTCGCCGCACAACTGGCCAATAAATCGAGAGGCGAGGCGCTGAGGCAAGGAATACGACTTTATTCGGAAAGTCGGTAGACCGAGAAGATGGCGGACTAGGGTCCCCCCCAAAACCATCTTATCAGAGTCTGGATGCCAATTTCTTTTATAGAATCAGAGAGGGAAGTAAAGTGAAATGACAGACTAGAGAGGAAGAGGCGGGGAGGAAGTAAAGTAAGAAGGGCCATCAGTCTTGCAAAACATCTCCTGAAATGGCCAGCCGCGGGGAGGGGAAGTGTTCATTTCTTCTTTCTTGCAGCCATTCACAGGTGGGCGGGGTTCCCTGAGAGAGGCCATGCTGTATGATTATAAGAACGAAAGCAACGAAAAGCAGAGGCTAAAGTCAAAGAAACAGATCCAACATGGAGTCAAAATTGGCTCCTCCCTGTTGCATCCCCGTGGGACCACTGCAAGTGTCTCAGTTGCCTGAGAAAGCCCTTCTCGGCCAGGAGGTGATGTCCCTTCTCCGGAGCTAAAAGCTCTCATGTAATATTTTCACTTTTATCCCAACACATTCTCGTATAGGCAGCTGATCTTGAGGGAAAACGTCAGGTCAGCCTCCTTCCTGACCACTCAGCCCAGACCACTCAGCATCTTTCGACTGAGCAAATCCCAGTGTCTTTCAACTGGGCTCTCCTAGTATCTTTCAAATGCGGAGCCAGGTACCTGTTAGACACCACCAAATAAAACTCAGGATCTTCAACCAATGATCAGGAGCTCCAAGAACCAGGAGAGATTCATCTGAATTTGTCTGGATTCTCCGAGGAGGCGGATAGGCGCCAGAGGCCTCTGCTGGTCCAGATTCCAGATCCTCGTAGAGTTCAGGTGGAAGAGAGAAGTCTGCTCTAGGTCCCTCCGTCAGTCACCAAAACTGTCGACTGAAAAAAAAAAGCACAACCTTGTCGACAAAAATTAATCAATAGTCAACCTATGAAAGAAGTGGAAAATTTTATTCGAGCCAAATTTGAGGATTATAACTCAGAAACAGCATCTCAGAAAGCTCTGAGAACTGTTCCACCCGTTAGCCGTCAAAGTTATACAAGTTTTTTAAAGCAGAGTGCTCTACGTTAAATGACGTATTATTGACAGTTTACACAGTCCAGACCTAAATGTCATCGTGGCGGGCCTCTCACTGTTGTGGCCTCTCCGGTTGCGGAGCACAGGCTCCGGACGCGCAGGCTCAGCGGCCATGGGTCACGGGCCCAGCCGCTCCGCGGCATGTGGGATCTTCCCGGACCGGGGCACGAACCCGTGTCCCCTGCATCGGCAGGCGGACTCTCAACCACTGCGCCACCAGGGAAGCCCGGAATGTTATCTTTTAAGGGGTTGCCTTGTTGATGGTAGGAGAATGTTGCTCTTTATGTTTGAGCAGGTATGTCTGACAATGGGGGAGGTTTGCTCGAGACATAAGGCAGATAGATACACGATGCACATTAAGCAGGGAGAGGAGGCCAAAGGGCAGAGAACATTTTTTGTTTAAGTTTTTCTTGTCTTGCATAAAATATGAATTTTATTTCACAGCCTAAAAGTTGAGAATTATGTTTTTATTCAACAGACTTAAGCACAGAAGACAGCCTCTCAGATAGCTCTGAGGGACTGCTCCTAAGTGGCAAAGGAAGAGCCAGGATGTATAGGAGTTTTTGCAACAAAAACCAGGTGGTCAGAACATCAAAAGATTACTGTTAATTAAAGAAAACCAGACCTCTCGGGTTAATGAGTTTAGCGCTTTTACAGGATGCCAGAGTCAGGGCTCGTTGAAATCATTCCTTTGAAATGCACCGTAGCTATCTAGGGCCAGCATCCTGTTCTTTCCATTCCTGAATCCCCTCAGGGTGCACTGTCGTGGGGTGGGCCGCTCCTGTGGCTGAGGGGGCAGCCTATTTGTCTCCATCCTGAGCTCCCTTAGCGCTCACCCTTGTGGGTGGCTGTAGGGCTGAGATGGCTGCAATATCCTTTGTTTGCTGAGGTGGCAGGCAGCCATATCTTTGTCTACTATTTCCACCCCTTCTATTTAATGCTTATTTTGGTGATCCTGTTTTTAACTTAACAGAGCTCTTCCTTGTTCACTTTTTGTTGTTCTCTTTTCAAAGCCCTCTCTTCTCATTTTATTATACGTCACCTTGACTTTCTCAAGATCAGAAGTTTAGAGTTATATGTCTTCTGTTACCTGACTTAGTTCTGTTTTCTAAAGGAGACTTTTCTTTCTATTTTTAATCGTATCTTTATCACTTTCATGCTGCTGGTTTTCTTCATTTGTATAGTGATCTTTAATTGTTCATATTTCAAAGTAAAGGCTAGGTTGATTTTTCCAGGTAACAGATGTGGGTTACCTTTGTTGTTATTATATGCAGCTGTCATTGCCCACTAGGTCTCTCCCATGAATAAGAAATTGAGTTGAGTATGTGGCAGAGATAAGCAGACAGAGGGGCAGGCTTTAGGCTGAGAGCCTTTATATTTAAGGATTAAAAGAGCTTTATTCCAGAATGCCTACTTCTACCATAGCATCCCTAATTCTCTCAAGGGAGTTCTTTTCTATTTTTTTTTTTTCCTTCAGTGGGTAAGGAAACCCTCTCTGTTTAGTTTGGAGAATGGCTGCCTGAATGTCTCTACACTGTGTTTGTGGGAAGGGATGGAGAACTGACCTCACCCCATAGCTCCCTCCTGTATATTTTGTGCTGCAGCTTCTCAACTCCATGTAATCCATCAACACACTTCTATCTGCATTTCATCTTCCAAAGCTTTTTTTTTCCATCTCCTCTACTGATCTTCCCATTTTCTTTTTTGTTATGAGGCTTTTCCCTCTTATTAGTTTTCACTATCATTTTATTAGGGCCTCAAGCAAGAGGAAAGATTAAAATATGTTCTCAGAACACCATCTTGAAGCAGACATGCTCCTGACATTTTTTTCCTCCGCTAGCTCTTTCCTGTGGGCTTCCTGAGGCCCCCAAGAATGGAATGGTGTTTGGCAAAGAGTACACGGTGGGGACCAAGGCTGTGTACAGCTGCAGCGAAGGCTACCACCTCCAGGCAGGTGCCGAGGCCACAGCAGAATGTCTGGAGACAGGCCTATGGAGCAACCGCAATGTCCCCGCACAGTGTGTCCGTGAGTCCTTGGGTAGGGGAGGGGTGCGTGTCAAAGGGCTGGGTAAGCAGTTGAAAAGATTCCTGCAAGGAGCGAGCTAAAAATCCAGTAATGGGAAAAGACGTGCCCATGGAAGCTGGGGACTCAGAGAGCTGAGACAAGTGGGTACTGCCATCTACCAACTTGGGTTCCCATTTGAAACTGCTTCAAAGCTTTGATAGACCATTGCTCCCTGAGATGTTTCCATAAACCATCACAGAATGTAGGGATGACTGGTCCACTTCCTTTTCGATGGAAAAACTGTCAGAAAGTTGGCATGAATGTCCTTTGATCACAAAACTCTAAAGTAACGGAGATATACTTCAGTTTTAAGGCCAAAGTCACACACTGGCAGCCTAAAAGGCTATATCTAGTCTGAAGATACAAGGTTTTGTGTTTTTGTTTTTGTTTTGTTTTGGTTCTTTGGCCTATGCAGTGCTTTATTAAAAATTTTTGAATTTCTTCCCAACATTTTAAAATCAGAAAATTTTACATTAAAATTCATATTTCTAGCTTCTCTTGAAAAAGGCAGATCTGACCAATTGGAATTCGCAGTCTCACATCCACAGTCAACACTGACTGAGTGCCACCTCCCTTTCTTTTTTAATTTGGCAGATCCGCCCACCCCAGGTTGCTAATTCCCCACCCAGCTCACTTCACTCATTGACCACACCTGCCTGGGGACTCACGGCTCTTGGATTCATGGTCACTGCCTTACGGTCCCCCAGCCCCCAGCTCTGGGTTGTCAGTGTCTTCCATAATTAATGTATTAATCCTCCTGTCTGCTTTTCACCTCCCCAGCTGTGACCTGTCCCGACATCAGCAGCATCAGTGTGGAACACGGCCGATGGAGGCTCATCTTTGAGACGCAGTACCAGTTCCAGGCCCAGCTGATGCTCATCTGTGACCCTGGCTACTACTACACTGGCCAAAGGGTCATCCGCTGTCAGGCCAATGGCAAGTGGAGCCTCGGCAACTCTATGCCCACCTGCCAAAGTAAGCCCAGGAGGGCAGGGTGGGCAAGTTTGGCACAGTGCCTACACCCTGAGCTGTCTCATACCTGGGCTGAATTGGGGAGGGGGAGAAGAGGAGTATAGCCAGGGATTGCAGGGAACCTCCTTCTGAACACGCACCTAGAACCAGGAGCTGGGGAGAGGCCTATTCCTTTAAGGAAGCCCTTCTCAGCATCTTGCCATCTTATTAAAAAGCTGCCTCTGTCCAGGTGAGCATCCACTAATTCATTTATTCCACATTCACATCAGGTATTGTAGAGGTATGAGGAGAAGAGGTTGTGGTTCCTGCCTACAAGGAGCTGGGAGTCTACTGGAGAGGCAGACAAATAAAGAAGCAAGGATAACAAAGTGTGATAAGACCTATAACGGGAGTGTGTATAGGGGGAATGAAAATAGCGCAAGGGACCAGGCCACCTATGTGTGCCTGCCTCTCCTGCATTGTAAGTTGTTTTTCTTTGGTTCTTTAAGATAGTTTCAAAGGTCAGGGTCCCTGGGAAGCACCTCTGAGATGGAGGTTTGTCAGGGAATGCCCTTGGGATCACCACCTGGGGAAGGGAAGGGGAGGGGAGGAGGAGGGGGAAAGGGGACAGGGAAGGGAGAGGGAGGGGAGGCAAGAGGAGGAAAAAAGTAGGACAGGGAAGGTGGAGGAGGCGATCTCTGATGCAGTTATCAGAGAAGGCCTCAGCTGACCCTGCGAAGAGCTCTGAATCTTGGTGGCCCTTCAGAATTGTCACAAGTTAGGGCAGGAGGCCTTTATACTTCCACACTGACCAAACACTGGGTGCAGGCTGCCCCAGGAAGAGAGCATGACCTTAGGTGGCAGGACTCTTTAACCAAGGCAGTCTGAAGAGGGCTCGCAGCAAGGGGTTGTTTGCCAGCAGCTGGGGAAAATCCTTCAGTCCTAAAAGGGGGTCTGAGTGGGTCAGCACAGCATCCACCAGTAGGGATATTCTGATGCTATTTACTCAATCAGTAAAGCTGTGATAGAGGAAGTAAGCGTTTGTGAAGGGACAGAAGGAGATCACTTACCAGGGCACAGGGGGACATTTGAGACTGGGTAGGAGGAGTGGTATCTTCCCAACACCTGTGACCCAAGACACTGTCACCTTTGTCCATCCAAGTCCAGACTCCGAAGTGGAACCACGCATGTGACAGAGTAGGAGTCACGAGCGTGGAACAGCTTCCTTACAGTGAAGGTGCTCGCGTCTCAGTGCAGCCAGTGGCCCTCTGCAGTGCTCTGTGGAGGAGTGTAGGGCTGCTGCTGAGCTCAGCAGAGAGCACACGGGGAGTGCCTGGCAGTGTCTGCCTTGGACACCGAGGAGCACACCACAGAGTCGCCATCTCTCTGGCGCCGTGCTTCCTAACAAGGGTGCACATCCAAGACCCCTGAGGAGTTTTGGTTTGCTTTAATACACATGCTTGGGCCCTATCTCCAGAGACTGTGAATCGTGGGTCCAGGGTGCAGCCTGGACATTTTTAAAGCTCCTCGGGTGCTTCTGGCGACACCTCCAGTTAAGAATCGCGGGCCCAGCGTAACAGCACAGCAGTCACGGTGGCGACCCGTATTCTGGTCCTGAGTCCCATTAGAGTAGGTTAAACAGATCTTGTTTCTGTCATTATTCTTGCTAATCAGAAGCAGCACGTGTCCCGTCTCTCGGGACTGGCTTCCTGAGCATTTTGTGGTCTTTGTAGTCATCTCCTGTGGAGAGCTCTCCATCCCGCCCAATGGGCACCGCATTGGAACCCTGTCTGTCTACGGGGCGACGGCCATCTTCTCCTGCAACTCCGGGTACACGCTGGTGGGCTCCAGGGTGCGAGAGTGCATGGCCAACGGGCTCTGGAGTGGCTCCGAAGTCCGCTGCCTCGGTGAGTGACCTCCCTGGACCTCTCCCGTTCCTTTTCCCCTCCTCAGGACAGGTTAGATCTTTCCAAAGCTGCATTCCAATCTTTGAACAGTACTGTTTTACCTACTGTCATAAAATGCTTAATCCAAACACCTGTTGGCATCTACCATAACCAAAACCCTGAACTAGCTTCCCTTGGAGCACCCAAAAGAATGTGAAGAACTTCAAGTCTGAGGAGACAGACTTTTGAGGGGCTCTCATTCTGATCAAAAAGACACCCCCTTCTTATTGGCCCTTGTATGATGGGTGAAGCCCCAGTCTCCACCTCCAGGGACACTTTACAGAGACACGTTCCTGCAGCACACCTAAAATGCCATTTATATTATTGGTTTTTCTGTAAAGATCTTAGGGGAGGGCTTCCCCGGTGGTGCAGTGGTTGAGAATCCGCCTGCCGATGCAGGGGACACGGGTTCGTGCCCCGGTCCGGGAAGATCCCACGTGCCGCGGAGCGGCTGGGCCCGTGAGCCATGGCCGCGGAGCCTGCGCGTCCGGAGCCTGTGCTCCGCAACGGGAGAGGCCACAACAGTGAGAGGCCCGCGTACCACAAAAACCAAAAAAAAAAGATCTTAGGGGAAAACCCAGACAAACTTTTTGACCAACCCAATACGTATTAGCAAATTGTACGTACATATGTATACAAAAATGCAATATTCTATGCACTATATTATATAATAAATATTTTTTCATTAGCTTGTTTTATGACAAAAATATGTCAGTGTAAGACAAAAGCATAAAAGCCAACCTGGCTTACAAAGGACAAGAGTTATCATTTCCCCCATAGTTAATCCAGTCCCTGTCTAAACATTAGATACTAAAGTTCTCTCTTCTCTCACACCTTTCTTGGACCCCTCAACTCCAAAGGAGGGTCCCAGCTACACAGACCCAACAGCATAGATTGGACGGTCTGTTCCAGAGTGTACAGTGCTGCCCTCCCCCTGTCCCAGGCCTCTGTTAGAGACACAGTCATGAGTGATTTCCACACAGAGCCAAAAAATGCTAGTGGAAACACTAGAAATACACTCTACCTAAACCCCATTTTAAAAAAATAACTCACCTAGGTTTATATTATCTGAGTTCCTTGCCACTCAAGAAAGAAGGATGAATTTAGCTGAGCCACCTGGTCTTACATGGTTATTTTCAACACGACCAGACTTTTTAAAATTCTTTTTCAAATTCTTTTCCCATTAAGGTTGTTACATAATATTGAGCAGAGTTCCCTATGCTATACAGTAGGTCCTCGTTGGTTATCCATTTAGAATATAGCAGTGTGTACACATCAATCCCAAACTCCCTAACTATCCCCCGATCCCCACCCCATTCCCCGCTGGTAACCATAAGTTCATTCTGTCAGTCTGTAAGTCTGTTTCTGCTTCGTAAATAAGTTCATTCACAACTAGGCTTTGACTGCCTTAATGAGACCATGGGGCTCTCCATGCAGTCGATGCTCTGGAAATGCTGGCTGATGAGAAAAAGAGGGAGTCGATCCCAGGGGCAGGGCAGTAACAGTGATCATTTCTCACCCATGCACAGACACAGAAACTAAAGCTCAGACATGGGTAACCATTTGGAATGCAACCTTGGAATTTGGGGTTGCCAAGTCTTCAACACCACTTCTATCACGTCTAGGATTCCTGAAGTCAGTCCTGGATGCTGCAGTCAGGGGGAGGTGGGAAAAATGATGGGTGGTCCTTTTCCCCACCGTCCATGTCTCCCCCTCCCCTCATTTGACCAAATCCCACCTTATTTTCTATAAGCTCCTCTTCAATTTACTCTCTTTTCCCACATCCCACCAAAGCTGGACACTGCGGGACCCCTGAGCCCATCGTCAATGGGCAAATCAATGGGGAGAACTACAGCTACCGGGGCAGCGTGGTGTACCAGTGCAATGCCGGCTTCCGCCTGATTGGCATGTCTGTGCGCATCTGCCAGCAGGATCACCACTGGTCAGGCAAGACCCCTTTCTGTGTGCGTAAGTATGGTACCCACCCTCCCTAGTCACGGGCTCAGGTGCAACATGGACTTTCTCTTGTGTTGTCTTGATTAGGTTAGCTAGAGGTTTTTGTATGTTTTGTTAATGTTTTTCAAAGACAATAATTACATCTGTTTTCAGTTTTCTGCATCATTAATTATTGCTTTCACCTTTATTATTTTCTTCCTTGTGATTAACTTCTTGGTTCATTTTCTTGCTTTTGAATTAGGAATTTAGTTCATTTTTCAGTCTTTCGTTTTTATTGATTATTATGGATATAAGTGTTTAAGGCTATAAAATTTCTTCTTATCATTGCTCTAATCATATCCCACAGATTATAAAAATTAGGGTTTTATTATTTCTCAGAAATTCTGTAATTTTGATATTAATTCCCCCTTACACCTAGAAGTTTTTTTTAATAAAAGAGTGTGTGGTTTTTATTTCCAGATGGAAGGACCTTTTTGATTTTTACATTGATATTCACTTCTAATTTATTGCACTGTATATAATATTTCTAATTCATGGAATTTACTGAGGCTTCCTTTGTGGCCTAATATTTGATCAGTTGTTATGAATGTTCCTTGTGCATTTGAGAAGAAAGCGTATTAGTATCTTAAGTTCTATATATATATAGAACTTAATATATATATATGATTATATATAATCATAAGACGTGCCTTATTGATTTTGTTGTTTATGTCTTCTGTATGCTTACTTATTTTTTTGTCCACCTGACCTGTTTTGTTCTGAAATTTGTGTTTCAAAGTTTTCTTTTATTAGTGTTCTTCTATTTTTTCTTACATTTCCTGCAGTTTCTGTTATGTAACAGTAATTGCTTTATTTCGTACATAGATATTCATAACTATTATATCTACATTGCAAATTGTGGTTTCATCCTTTAAAAATATCTTCATTATCACTTTTAGTATTTTCTAGTTTGAATTGTACTGTGTCTAATGCTATTAGGCTTATGCCCCCTACTCTCATCCTTTGCCCATTTGCCTGGTATACTTTTAACCACCCTTTATTTTAGACTTTCTGAATCACTTAAATTAGATGTGTCTGTTATATACATCATAGAGTTGGGCCTTGCCTTCTGAGCCAGTTTGAAAATCTTTTTCTTTTAATAGGTTAGTCAAATTCATTCACATATATTGTTATAACTTATATGCTTGGTTTTAATTCTGTCATGTTTAATTATTATGTGTAAAATATAATACACATATTTATTTCTTTCTCTGTATGATATGTTCTCTTTGCTTTTTTTGCTTTGCTTTTTTTTTTCATTTGATATTTAGGAAAGGTTGTTAACTTGTATGTCCCTTTCCTGAAATCAGTGCATTGACATACCAGGATCCTTTTTCAATATGTTCGCATTTAAAATAGTCTTTCTCTTTCTAGCAGTGACTTTAGATCAATATTTCCCTGCTCCTCTCCTCTCCTCTCCTCTCCATACAGCCTTGCTCTCTACAAAGGCTTGCGACAGAAGCATGAGAAATAGTTCTGCCTGGGTTTAGTGTTTATTTTTCTATTTACACGTAACTTAAAGTTTACAGCACTGTCTGTCTTCTAGTTATGCTGCAGGCCTGGGCTTTCTACAGCTTTATTTCTTCTTCTTGTTAGTCTACATTTTGGGGATTTAGATGGCCACTGTTTATTCTCAGTTGTCTGGAAGTAATTTAGAAAAATTTTCACCTTCTAAAGTTCCATAAAGTGAGCCTTTATATAAAGTGCATGTTTTTTTCTTAATTTTTGTAAGGCAGGTTTTTGTTTTTAATTTTTTCATTTGGTTTTTCATATATGAGATGGAACAATGAAATAATGAGCCTTACTCAACAAGCAATGCATGAAAATTAGTCTTAATAGTTTCTTAAGTATTAGGTTTACAGAAAGGAAGACCTATCTATATTCAGTCAGCCTTCTAGATGTATCTAAACAAAACATGTTTGGTTTAATCCAGGAAATGCAAATTCAAATGCCTTTAAGAAATTGACACAGAATATGTGTGAAAAGATTTGGATTACAAATAATAGGGAATGTTGGAGTCCGAAGAAATGGAGGATGTCTGCCGAACCTAAGATACTTAATTTTGCACCTGGTCCTTACTGAAAGGCAATATAGTAAAGCATTTGGCCACTTGGACCCTGGACCTAGATTGCCTGGGTTCAAGTTCCAGATCTACCACTACATAGCATGTGGCTTTAGGCAAGTTAGCTTATCTCACTAGGTCTCTTTCCTCATCTATGAAAAGCAGGTACCTCAGAGACTATTGTGAGGATTAATCAATACATGTGAAACGGTCCTGTTGCTGTTATGATGATAGTGTGGCGGTGGTGATGCCACCGCCCTGTCACGTCACAGACTCCAGGATCTCTCCTGGAGCACAGAGTTTGAGGAAGTATGTGGAGTAGGACGGCAAGAGTAATAGAAGAAGTATTTAAAAGTGATTGCTCTGTGGCAGGTACTGTGTTAACTGCCATCACCTATGGACTCAAGGTTTATGATATCAACCAGAATCTCAGAACTTTCCAGCTGCCCATGTACATTTCCTCAGTGAGCTCCCTTGTCCATTCTGCACAATTTCACAGCTAATTCACAATTTCACCTCCTTTCTCAACACCCGTATTCTATTTGTCGGCAAATAGCAAATAGTGAAGATGTCCTGAAAGCAGAGAAGCTAGGTTTAGAACTCAGATGAGCCACTTAGAAACTGTGCCTCTTGAACAAGTTCCCAGACTCCTCTGAAACTCTCTTTTCCTATGAGGATAACGATGGTGCCCACCTCATGGGGTTGTGAGGGTTAAATGAAATAATGCATATAGACCCCAATAATTATTAGCTACTCATATAATCTCACTTTCTACTGTGCAGAGAAAATAGAAGCCATCAGATAATAACCCCTTCCACTTCCTGCTTCCCTGGCTCACACGTCTGTCCTTGTCTGCCTTCATCCTTGTCCCTTCCCTCCCATCTAGAAGGAGACCCAAGGCTAATCCCTCCATGGGTCTCTGGACCTCCTTCCCTTCTGCCTTCCTAGTAGACTTAGTCTGTTTTCACTTCTCTCCTCTGAACTGTGGACCTTCCGTTTCCATTAATTTCCCTCAGCCTGTAAGACCGAATTCAAGAAACCTTTCCTTAGTACCTGCTTTGTGCCAGGTGCTGTGTTAGGTGTTGTGGGTAAAGATGAATTGAATGTGCCGTAGTCTCGGCCCTCAGGAAATCTGGGTCATGTTCTCGAGGTGCATGTTCTGAAGGTCCAGTTAAGAGCCCCAGCCCAGCAGAACTCCTCTTTTCCTTCCCAGTGGTGTGTTCTCCTTCTCCCTTTGCACCTGTATTCGTCAGGGCTCTCCAGAGAAACAGAGCCCTCTGGGCCATCTGATGAGTCTTGAACTCTCCCCATGGGTCTGTGACACTCCCACCTCCTTTGAGCTTGATTTACTGCTTTGCTGACCACCCCTCCGTGTCCTTTGTGGGCATTTCGGTCAATCTGCAGCTCAAAAGCTGGTACTCCTCCCAAAGGTTTTACTCCTCAGCTCTCTTCTCTCACACTATACAAGTGGTTATTTTAGCTCTTGGGGTCATGACCCTTTGTGAGTCTGGTGAGAGCAATGGATCCTCTCCCAAGCTGATGGCAAACACCCAATATTTTGCATATAATTTCAGAGGATTCACAGACTCTATGAAGCTTACCTCATTCTCCCACCACTTCACTAACCTGGCAAAGTTCTGCTCAGCCTTGAGACCCAGCTCAGAGGGCATGCCATGCCCTCTGTGGACCCTCCTTAACCACTCCCTCCCTAGCAGAGGGTAGGTGCCCCTGCTGGGCACCGGCCTGTCTTGGCACCAACCATGGTGTTGTGACAGCCTGCATACCTGCCTGCTCTCCTACTAGGCTGAGAAGTGAGCCCCCTGAGATCCTTGCATATCATCAGTACGTAGCAGAGTGTCTCGCACTTAGTGCGTGGTAAACATTTAATGAAGAGCAAATGTATGACTCTGTTTTTAAAGCAACGCTGTTAATGCATATTGAAATCCTTACTTTAGAGATATAGGAGCTGAGGTGTAGAGTGAGTTGTCCAAAGGAAGGAAAGGACAGAGATGAACTATAAACCCCGGTCTGCTGGCCTCCTAGTTCATTCTTGTCCCACCACGCCAGGCAGTCTTGAACCCCTGTAGTCCGTTATAACAGCACACCTCTGCCCAGCTCTCTCTGCTAGAGTCAGGGATGCTACTGTTGGGATTTACATAAGAGAACGGGCCCAGAAAGACAGCAGACGTGGCCACAGCCGAAAGTGGGTCCTACTTGGCCTTGTTCCCCGACCTCCGTCCATACCATTTGGGTCTGGGGTTGGGTCCTCATAAATCCAAGTGTTGGGATAAGAAAGCATTCCTCATGGCTCCTCAACCGCTCACAGCTAAAAATCCAGAACCAAGGGAGAGGCCTCAAAGCCATCAAGTGGGAGTTCAACCCAAAGAGACTAGGTACCAGGCAGGTACTAAACAGAACTAGGGATGAGGGAGCAGAGCAGAAGCCAGGCATCCATCCATTCATGGCTCACTCATTTGTTCGTTCACTTGGCAAATATTTATCAAGCTCTTCCTGTATGTCAGGCACGGGTACATACACGAAAGATAGAGCAAGGAACGAAACAGAGTCCCTGTCCCAGGGAGCTTCCATTCAGGTAGAGGGAAGACAGGCAATGAACACATGAAGAGGTACACACAGAGTGTGCCAGTTGCTATGGAGAGAAGCAGGGCAGGGCAAGGGGGCTGGGCAGTACTGGGGAGGTTGTTTATCTGGTCATAAGGGAAGGCCTCTCTGCTAGTGACATTTGAGGGGGCATCTGAGGATATGAGTGCTGGAGCCAAGGGATGTTCCAGCCAAGAGGAAAGCAAGTACAACGGCTCCGGGGCAGGAACTTGCTTGTTCAAGAAAACTCGAAGAGACTAGTGCCACTGGGTGCAGTGAACTCCGCTACTGGGAGGAAGCGGGGAAAGCCTGAGCCCTACAAGCACCAGAGCACCCTTCCTTCCCTGCCCAGGGTTGAACAAATTACAAAATGAAACAGAGTCATGGGTGGAAGCCAAAATATCACTTTTATTCCTGATAAAGACTAAGTTGGAACCCATAGCTTAATGTGAGAGCCAAGTGGAATCTGCTAAATAAACGCCAGGATGGGGTGGATTCACACACAGTCAGAGGCAGCACTGCACTGGGGCGGGCATCGCTCCATTGCTGGGGAGAGCCTGTCTCTGGAGGAGTCGGGCAGAGCATCGCTGCCCACAGGCCGCCAGGGCCCAAGAGGGGGAAGGCAGGGCTGAGCCTTTATTCTTCCCAAATTGCACAGATGGGCCGCTCCACGTTACCCGGGGCAGAGTAAGGAAAAGAGCACAGAGAAAGGCCAGGAATTACATGAATTGAACTCCCTTCACGTGGAAGGAGTGGGGGAAGGGGTGTGTCCCCCCTAAGAGCTCTGGTTCCCACTGGTCTGTCAGAGTGACCAGTCCCTCCACGCAGACGTGGTTAGTATTGACTCTGGCTCCGTCCAGATTGGCCCAGAAACTAGGCTGGGACTGCATCACATGAGGGGTAGTCACCAGTGTATCTGGCGAAGAAGAGTGGCGTTGGAGAGCCAGGGGATAAGGGAGAGGAAACGAGGCGGGAGGGACAGACAACGACGCTGTGAGCCTAACACCCTGTGGAAGTCCAACAATGACTTCTCTCGTGTTGTCCAAGTGGTGGACGTGCCTTCAGAGAAAAGGGAATGTCCACGTGCTGATTTCAGGGAAGCAGAATTTTGCAGCAAAAGAGACTAAAGTTAGACCTAAGGCTGAACTTCACTGATGGGTATGAGAAATGCCAGGTGAGGAGAGGATGGACTTTGGGGGATATGGAATAACAGGAGGGCTCACCTCTCTTCTGTTCTGATTACAGCGATTACCTGTGGACACCCAGGCAACCCAATGAACGGCCTCACCCAGGGCAACCAGTTCAACCTCAACGATGTGGTCAAGTTTGTTTGCAACCCTGGGTATGTGGCTGAGGGGGCTGCTCGGTCCCAGTGCCTGGCCAGCGGGCAGTGGAGCGACGTGCTGCCCACCTGCCGAAGTGAGTCACCCTTCTTCTCCCCTCCCCCACCCCCAGTACCTCTGCCGTCGGTGGTCTGTGACCCACAAGCGGAAGCCAGTGGATTCCATTGTGGTGCTACTTTGACCAAATGGGGAAGACTTGGGACAGAAAAGAACCATAAACGGGGGCTTTCTCAACCCCTAGATACAGCCATGTCAAATTTCTTCACTGGTTACATAAAGAAAGCAAAGGACGTTCATCTTTCAAAATAGAAATGGAAAACCATCTTCTGTTTACATTTCATAGACCCAGTAATTCACCATTATCATATAGAGCCCCATTCTTGATGAAAGAAAAAAAAACCACAAGGGTTCAAATGAAAAATAAAAAGCAAACAGCCTAGGGGTTGGGATGAAGTGGGAGGGAAGAAAAGAAACCATGGACTCGGGCTTCCCTGGTGGCGCAGTGGTTAAGAATCTTCCTGCCAAGGCAGGGGACACAGGTTCGAGCCCTGGTCCAGGAAGATCCCACGTGCCGCAGAGCATCTAAGCCCGTGCGCCACAACTACTGAGCCTGCGCTCTAGAGCCCACGAGCCACAACTACTGAGCCTGTGTACCACAACTACTGAAGCCCATGTGCCTAGAGCCCACGCTCCGCAACGAGAGAAGCCACCGCAATGAGAAGCCGCGCACCGCAATGAAGAGCAGCCCCCGCTTGCTGCAACTAGAGAAAGCCCGCGTGCAGCAATGAAGACCCCACACAGCCAAAAATAAAAATAAACTAAATAAATAAATTTATTTTTTAAAAAAGAAAAGAAAGAAACCACCGACTCAAGAGGCAGACTCTGTGTAGAGGATATTCCAGCCCCATTCGGTCTATTTAGGAAATAGCTTCTAAAGCTTTTAAAGGCTGCTCACAGCAATGAAGGGCAATGGAGCTGTCTGCCTCCACCCAAGAGTGGCCCGGCAGGCTAGCTGAGGTTTGAATGGAGAGTCAGACAGACAGAGTGGACAGAGAGCGAGGCCAGCCCTGGTCTGGAGGTTGATCAACTCTTCGCAGCTGTAAGGTGTGAGGGCTGAGACTCCCTCGGATGACGGCTCCTCCTCTCAGTATTTGGGGGTGCACGGAGATTGGCTGTGCAGTGTGTCACAAGTCATTTGTAACTGATATTAAAGGACCAAATTTTTCAAATGATGTTTTAAAATCATTAAAGATACCTTCACAGGTAACCTTAAACTAACATTCCTCTCAACATTTCAAGGTGCCATTTTGAGTGAGACAAGGTTCTAGGGGACACAGGGGAAATTGTCGTGACCTTGAGTTGACCTTCCTTCCATCACCTATCCAGGCAGGAAGGAGCTGAGAATTGATGCTTTGGGGTGTTGTTAATCCCATGCCCCCTTCTCCTTAAGAACTGTGCTCTGTCTCCCCAACACAAGGTCCTGTCCAGTAACTTCAGCTCCCCCCGTCCCAGCCGCTTCCCGGGGTGCTGTACTCAAGAGCCGATCCTGGAAACAGACGGCTGGGGTAAAATCCTTAGAAATCATGGCCTCTGGTCCTTCCCCCCACCAGCCTATTCTCTACTGGGACAGAGTGACCTGTCTGAAATGCAAATCTGATCAAGTCACTCCATGTTTAAAACACCTCCCGAGACTTCCCACTGGCCTTAAGATAATAATAGTCTCTTCTGCTGGTTTACGGGGCCCACAGACCTGGCCCAGCCTCCTGTCCAGCCCACTCTTCTCCACTTCATCCACCCCCAACCTCAGCTCTGCATTGGGTCCCAGACACACTGACCCTCTTCCGGAATCCTCACACAGTGCCCTGCGCCCATAAACCCCCCAGGGCACCAGACACAGTTTCCTCCAATGCATTCTTCTCTGTCCCCTCCCACCCTCTCTTTGTCTGGGTGATTTCTACCCAGTCATCAAGAGCCAGCTTAAATGTTGCTCCTTCTGGGAAGCCTTTCCTGCTCCACCCCCTGCACTGGGCTAGATGCTCTGCTTTGTGCTTCCAGAACATTCTCTGCTGTCCCTATCAGAGCACTTATCAAACAGGATAATTGTTCATTTGTCCCTTTCTCTCTAGACCAGTAGTTCTCAACTGGGGATGATTTTACCTGCTCCCCCGTCCCAATAGGGGACAGATGTCGGAAGACATTTTTGGTTGTCACAACTGGAGGGTTTCTATTGGCATCTAGTGGACAGAGGCCAGGGATGCTGTTAAACATCCTACAATGTACAGGACCACCCCCACAATAAATAATTATCAGCCCAAAATATCCTTCGTACCAAGATAGAGAAACCCTACTCCAGATTGTAAATTCTGTCATATCCTCACTGCCCAGTACAATGCTTGGCACTCAGTATATCACGATAAACAACATGAATGAATAAAGGCTACTTACCTGTTTTGTGACTCCAATCTCTCTGAACCTCAGAGAGGCTCATCAGAAGTGAAAACAGCTCACACCTGAAAAGCTTATGAAAGATTTTAAGTACTGGCCCTGCCCCCCTTATGATGCATATGAGGTTCAGGTAAAATAATGGATGTACAAGTGTTTTGAAAGCAAAAGTACAGATCATCGGGCTTCCCTGGTGGCACAGTGGTTAAGAGTCTGCCTGCCAATGCAGGAGATACGGGTTCGAGCCCTGATCCGGGAGGATCCCACATGCCACGGGGCAGCTGGCCCCGTGCACCACAACTACTGAGCCTGCGCTCTAGAGCCCGCGAGCCACAACTACTGAAGCCCGCGTGCCTGGAGCCCGTGCTCCGCAGCAAGAGAAGCCACCGCAACGAGAAGCCTGCGCACTGCAACGAAGAGTGGCCCCCGCTCGCCGCAAGTAGAGAAAGCCCGTGCGGAGCAACGAAGACCCAATGCAGCCAAAAATAAATAAATTAAATAAATTTATTTTTTTTTAAAGTACACATCATGGGTTATGAATAATACGGTCATTATTCTCAAATCTCACTCAATTTTGAGTTAAGCTGCTTTGGAAACACTTCAGGATTTAAAAGTCAAATTTATCCCCCAGGATTAATCTGCCCCTGAAATACTCGTGAAAGTGGTTAAAACAGTTTCCAGAAGAGCCCATCCCCCTTCCACAGCTTTGCTGAGGGAGACATTGTATCAGGGATCTGCTCACAGAGAGGAGGCATCCCTGCCCTCAAGGGATTCGTGTATTCAAACAAATCACAATCGAGCAATCCAGGTTTGTACCGGGAGCACTGAGGAGGGAGAGGTTAACCAGTCCCGGAGGAGGTGGGAAGGCTTCTGCAGGGAGGTGATGCATGGAAGGATGCAGCCCTTAACCAGGGGATCAGGGTGAGGGGAGAAGTACAGCAGCCTCAGGACAAGCTCACCTTCCCAGGCAGGATCTCCATTGTGTAGCCTGTCTGGGTCTGGAAATTTTGCTGTACTGGAAATACGTGCCTGTTTGGACTTCTGAATTCTCATTTAAAAGCGAAGGAAACTCCTCAAGTCCAGATCTCTACATCTAATCTTCCCATTCCGTTGCAGTCATCAACTGTACAGATCCTGGGCACCAAGAAAACAGCGTTCGTCAGATCCACGCCAGCGGCCCGCACAGGTTCAGCTACGGCACCACTGTGTCTTACCAGTGCAACAACGGCTTCTACCTCCTGGGCACCCCGGTGCTCAGCTGCCAGGGAGATGGCACATGGGACCGTCCCCGCCCCCAGTGTCTCTGTAAGTTGATGTTATCTACTCACAATGATCACCCGTGCCTTCTGACAGGATGGTCCATATCAAAGAACAGCCCTCCTCTGTGTGTGTGTGTGTGTGTGTGTGTGTGTGTGTGTGTGTGTGTGTGTGTGTTCACGATGACAGTCACTCTGGCTGCTCTACAGATGTCAGAGAGCATCTTGGGCCCCGTTGGGTTAGTTGCTGCACCAATTCTCACGCTTTGTTCCTGGCTACAGGCTTATTCTCTTTCCTCTCTAGTGCTGCCACCAACCTCTTCAGCCTCCAGGGTTCCCTTCCTTTAGGGGTCCTGGCTGCCTAGCGGGACACTGACTCCCATTTTACCCCCTCCTTGCTTTTCCAGAAAGATAACACATTAACCCCTTTCTCTTGAAAGACTGAAGCAGAAATGCCACCCACCCTGGAGGCAGACCGACCTGGATTTGAATTCTGGCTCTGCCACTAAACATTCTGCGTGGTTGGAAAGAAGTCCATTAACCTCTCAGATCCTCCATTTCTTCATCTGTAACAATGATGTTAATGCCTCTTCCATAGGGTAATTAGAGGATTAAATGAGTACATCCATTAAAAGTGCCTAGTACAATATGTCTGCTATATAGTAGCTACTCAATAAACAATAACTGCTTTAACTGTAATTAGGAAAAAATATGGGGACAACATGTGGGGAAAAAAAGGATGGGGGAGGCACTCAGAATCCTGACATCTGGTTGCTAGCCTCACACATCCTGAAGAGAAAATCAGTTCCTTGGGCTCCTGATCTCTTCTCTTGTTGCTAATGATGAACCCTGTGGGTTACTCTCTCCCCCCTCTTCCCAGTAGTAGAGGTGAAGATGTAGTCCCGAGGGACTGATGGGCATTTGCCATTCAATAGTCCTCTTATCTGTGGTGGGTCATACATATTTTGTAGGCCCCCCAGTCTGGATGACTCCATCTCGTTATGCCCTTGTGCATCTAGGTATGATAGGAGGCTGGTACAGCTACTCACCTGCCCGTATTTCGCTTGCTTGAGGACCCCAACCTGGCCATCCAGCCCCATTTATGACTGACAAATCATCTGGGGTTGGAAATGGACAGCCACCTGAGTACAGTGGTGACAGCTGACATTCAGAGTGCATGGTGGGTTTCAAATTGCTGTATCTTCTGGTAAAATGAGGCTTTTACCATAATAAAGTGCCCCTATCTATGTTAATTTTTTGCCCCAAAGTTTATTTTATCTGATGTTAATATTGATATTGATATAATTAATATATCATTACATCAATATTATCTATAATCATTTCCTTAGGAGGATTTAATCCACTTCCATTTTTCTTCCTTTTTTTGTAGAGAAATATAATTCACATACCAGAAAATTCACTTTTAGAGTATATAATTCGGTGATTTTAATATATTCACAAAATTGTACAACCATCACCACTATCTAATTCCAGAGGGTTTTCATCACCCCAGTAGGACACCCTTTAGCAGTCATTGCCCACCACCACTCATCCCCCAGTAACCATACTTTCCATCTGTGAATTTGCCTATTCTGGACATTTCGTATAAATGAAATTATGTGTGTGGCCTTTTGTGTCTGACTTCTTCCACTCAGCATAAGGTTTTCAAAGTTCATCCATGTTGTAGCATGTATCGTTTACTTCATTCCTTTTTATGGCCAAATATTATTCCATTGTATGGATATACCACATTTTGTTCATCCATTCATCAGTTGATGGACATCTGGGTTGTTTCCACTTTTTGTATATTATGAACAGTGCTGCTGTGAACATTTATGTACAAGTTTTTGTGTGACCATATGTTGTCAGTTCTCTTGAATATATACCTAGGATGAAATTGCTGGGTCATATGGTAACTCTGTGTTTAATTTTTTAAGGTTCACTGTTTTCTAAAGTGGCTGCACCATTTTACATTCCCATGGGCACTGTATGAAGGTTCCAGTTTCTCCATATCCTCGTGTACACTTGTTATTGTCCATCTTTTTTATTACAGCCATTCTAACAGGTGTGAAGTGGTATCTCATTGTGGTTTTGATTTGCATGTCCCTAATGACTAATGATGCTGAACATCTTTTTATGTGCTTATTGGCCATTTGCATCTCTTCTTTAGCGAAATGTCTATTCAAGTTCTTTGCCCATTCTTTAATTGGGTTGTTTGTCTTAATATCGTTTGTTTTAACTATTCTTTATATATTCTGAATACTACACCTCTATCAGACGTATAATTTGCAAACTTTTCTCCCAAAGATAATTCTGGATGATGTCCTCTGATGCATGAAAGTATTGAATTTTAATGAAGTCTGAGTTATCTATTTTCTCTTCTGTTGCTTGTGCTTTTGAAGGAATATTTAAGAAACCACTGCCTAATCCAATGTCATGTCATAGTACAATATCACGTCATCTGTGAAAAAACATAATTTTACTTCTTTCTTTCCAACCTGATGGCTTTTATTTCTTTTTCTAACATAATTGCCCAGCTAGAACCTTCAGTACAATGTTGAATAGAAGTGGCAAAACAGACTTTCTTGTCTTGTTTCTAGTCTTTGGAGTAAAGTCTTCAGTCTTTCACCATTAAGTATGATCTTAGCTGTGGGATTTTTGCAAATTCCCTTTATTAGGTTGAGGAAGTTCTCTTCTACTCCTAGTTTGTTGAACATTTTTACCACGAAAGGGTATTGGATTTTTTCAAATGATTTTTCTGCATCTATTGAGATGATCATGTGGGGCTTTTTTTTCCTCATTCTATTAATATGGTGTGTTACATTGATTGATTTTCATATGTTGAACAACTCTTGTGCTCTTGGAACAAATCATTCTTGGTCACGGTAAAATTCATTTTAATATGCTACTGGATTTGGTTTGCTAGTATTTTGTTGAGGATTTTTGCAAATGCATTCATAAGGAATATTGGTCTGTAGTTTTCTTTCCTTATGATATCTTTTGCTTTGGTATCAGGACAATGCTGGCCTCATAGAATGAGTTGGCAATTGTCCGTCTTCTATTTTTAGGAATAGTTTGAGAAAGACTGGTACTATTTCTTCTTTAAAATTTTGGTAGAATTCATCTGGTCCTGGGCTTTTCTTTATGAAAATTTTTTGATTATTGATTGTTTCTACTTATTTGTTATAATTCTCTTCAGATATTTCACTTCTTCTTGAGTCATTTTTGGTAGTTTGTGTGTTTCTAGTAATTTTTCCATTTCATCTAGGTTATCTAATTTATTGGTATACAACTGTTCATGTTCATAGTATTCTATAATCCTTTTTACTTCTGTAAACTCAATTGGTAGTAATGTCTCCACTTTCATTCCTGATTTTAGAATTTGAATCCTCTCTCTCCCCCCATATCTATCTCTCTCTCCCTCCCTCTCTCTCTGGCTCTCTCTCTCTCTCTCATCAGACTAGAACATTAGTCAATTTTCTGACCTTTTTGAAGGACCAACTTTTGATTTTGTTTATATTCTCTATTGTTTTTCTATTTCATTTATCTCTGTCTAACCTTTTTTATTTCTTTTCTTCATTTGCTTTGCTCTTCTTTTTCCTAGCTTATTAGAGGGGAAGGTTAGGTTGTTGGCTTGAGACCTTTCCTCTTTTTAATGTAGGCAATTACAGTTATAAATTTCCCTCTGAGCACTGCTTTCACTGTATCTCATAAGTTTTGGTATGCTATGTTCTCGTTTTTTTTCACCTCAAGTATTTTCTAACCACTCCCCTGATTTCTTCTTTGACCTACTGATTATTTAGGAGAGTGTTGTTTAATTTCCATATATTTGTGGATTTTCCAAATTTCCTTCTCTTATTGGTTTCTAGTTTCATTGCATTTTGGTTGGAGAACATACTTTGTATGATTTCAGTCTTTTAAAATTTATGGAGATTTATTTTTTTTAGCTAGATAATTATTGAATGTTTGACCATTCAATAATTATCTTTTTAGTTAAGCTGAGGTTTAACTGTTCATTGAGTTCCTATTTCCAATTATTTATTTTGCATTTGAGAAATGAATGCAATATTTGTTTTTCAAATTTGCTTAATTATTTCCATAGTGTATTGTTCCTATGTAAACATGTTCTTTTTTTATATTTAACATATTAAATATACTTATTATGTATTCTATATCTGATATTTCCAATATCAGTGTCTATTCAAGTCTAGTTCTGCTACTGTCATTTCTGCTGCTTCTCACTCTTGGTGACTTGTTTCTCATTGTTTTATTATGTTTACATTATGATCTTTTGTTTGACTGATCTTAATCTGTGGGACTCAGGAACCAAGCTCTCAGTCTGGTAGAAGCCAATGCCTAAAAACAGGCTAGGCATTCTCTCTCAAAAAAAAAAAAAAAAAAAAAAAAAAAAGTGGCTAATGCTCAACAATTGCTGATATTTTTTACTACAGAAAGCCAGTGGTCACTTCTTTTTCTCATTGGGATTTACAAGGCGCCAAACTCTACTTACAGTAATTACTGACACCACCACATTATGTTTTTATTAGAGACACAGAAACCAGAGGACCAACCAGTTCCTTTTGGAGTAGATTTTCCCAAAGCAGACCCCATTCAAAGACAGCAATGTTTATTACTTCCTCTAAATATGAACTTCAGCAAGATTCTCATAAAAGGGATATACTAGCATCAGAATCCAATTAGCCTACTCACTTGTCAAAGGGGGAAAACATAGACGTTTTCCCTGAGATTTGGTGAGACTATTTCAAAAATGCCAGCCCTGAGGAACTTCCACTGGCTGTAAGGCTCTAGATCCCAGGTGACTCCCAGTAAAATAATTTTCACTGTTGTTTCATGGTTATCATGACATTATTTTAGTGGACTAATTGCATTTCTACTCCTAGAAGATCCAATTACCTGTGAATAGGATTGTGACAAATTGTAGAGGACTATACATATCCCCTACTCAACCGTGTCAATCAGCTGTTCCTTCCAGGTGAAGGCAAACTGCTTTAATTAGTGTGGACATGCAGGGACCAAGGAAGATGCATGATCTGTATCTATGTTATATGCCGTTTCCCTGCTAAAGTGCTTTAAAAAACAGTGGAAGCTCTGGAGGTGGCTGGCCATTAGTCTAACTCTCATACTTATGGTTTAGGAACCAGGGTGGGGGGCCTTTTCATTTTGCCATCAGACTCAGCATAGTCCACACCCAATCATGAATTGCTGATTTATAGTATTGTTTTTTGCTTAATTACAATTTTGTACTTTCTCAATCCCCTGTTATATGTGTATCCTGTGTAATGCAAGAAGATCTGCTACTATTAGGAGTGATAAATACCTATCTTGCTGATTTTTGTACACATTTAGGCTTAATACGTAGTTAGCAGCTAGAGAGCCACTGCAGAAACTGGAATGATCCAAAGAGATCCCATTTGGACATGGGCATGAACGTTAAAAACATTAATCTCTTATATCGACAAATTGAGAAATGCAGCAACAGCTATTCACCTTGTCTTTGTTCTTCGCCTTCTAGATTTTTATGCAAGTATGCAATGAATGCAAGTTGTTTCTCTTTATTGTTATCATATGTCCTTTTCTTGTTTCTCCTTATCCATAGCAGGCAAATTGTATTGTCATGAATTTTTCTTTTGTCACAAGCATCATTATTGTTGACTTTTGCCTCCTTTAAAAGAACACACCACAGGAAGGGAATAAAACAATACAGTATACTGTAGTTGCTAATTTTACAGACACCCAAGTAGCCTAGATCAAGCCAGTAATGAAAAAATAATTTCTGGCATTGCATATATATTTTTAGAGATTATTAGATATTACCATAATTGAACACTATCCTCAAATTCCCCAAAGAAACATTTTGAAGCCAAATAAGAACATCAGAAAAAACAATCAGCTGCTGTCACAGAAATCATTATGGGTAACCAACATAAATGTATACATATGTACACTAAAAGACATGAAAAGAAATGTTCTTATCAGCATTATTCATGAGTCCCAAACCAGAAACAACCCAAACATCCATCAATAGGAAATGGATGATAAATGTGGTATATTCCCACAGTGGTGTGACAGTCAACCTATTTATACCTTTATGTGGCATATACTCCTACATTGTACCAGGGTTGGTCTGTGTAAAGTGATGTGACTTGCAAAGCTAGGTTATAAAAGATATCCCACCTCCACCTGGCTTTCTTGGATCAGTCACTCTGGGGGAAGCTAGTCAAGACTTCAGATGAATGCAGCCACAGTCAGCATCCTGGCTGCAACTTATGAGGGATTCTGAGTCAGAGCCACCTGCCAAGCCACTCCCAAATTCCTGACCCACAGAAACCATGATCAGTAATGCATCTATTGTTGTCTAAGCTTTGGGGCAATTTGTTACACAGGAACAGATAACTAACATAAATGGTAAACTATATAGCAGAAGTCAGCAAACTTTGGCTCCTGGGCTAAATCTAGCCTATGGCCTCTTTCTGTATGGCCCTTAAGCTTAAAAGAGTTTTTATTTTTAATACTTTTAAAATACTGTACAAAAAATAAGAAACAGAAGAATATGCAACACAGACTGTATGTAGCCTCAAAACCTAAAATAATTACTGTCTGGACAGTAATTAAATGTTTGCTGACCCTGGTATACAGCAATGATAATGACCTACTGTTATATACAGACTAGACGCATGTCACAGACATAATGTTGAGTGAAAAAAGCCAACACAAAAGAATATATCCTATATGGATCCATTTAAATAAAATACAAGAACAGGCAAACTAATTAATGGTGTATGAAGTCAAGATAGTAGTTTAATTTGAGGAGGGAAGAAGCGAGATAGTGACAGAGAGAGGGCATGAAGGGGCTTCTGAGGCACTGGTGATATGCTTTTCTTGATCTGGGTAGTGTATTCACTTTGTGACAATTCATTAAGCTCTGTTTTTTTTTGGTTATTGTGTTTTTCTATATGTATGTTGCATTTCCATTAGAAAAGAATTTTTTTGAAAAATCATTTCAGAGTTAAAATTGGACAATTTCTGGAAGTCCAGAAATTTCTAGTAAACAGTCATAGAATCATTTAAATTATAACTGGGGACTCCATTCCTTCCAGAAGGAGAGAATTCATCAGCAGTATTAAAGCAGTCCTACAGAAGGGGGTCAGTTACAGTGCTTGAGAGTGTGCCCTCTGGAGTCAATCTGCCAGGTTTCAAGAGCTAATTCTACTGCTGAACAGCTCTGTGACCTTGCGGAAGTTACTCTGCCTCATTTTCTTCATCAGGAAGGTGGAGATAAAAACAGTGCCTACGTCATAGTGTTGTCTTAAGGAATAGATAGTGTAATCCTTGGAACTCACTGTATCAGTTACCTATTGCTATGTAGTAAAGCCATCTCAAAACTTAAAATAGCATCTATTTTTGTTTTCTCACAATTCTAAAGGTCAGGAGTTTAGGTGAAGCTTAGGAGATATATTTATCTGGGTTCTCCAGAGAAACAGAATCAAAAACCAATAGGATATATATGTATATTTTTTTACATGTATTTTATAGATAGATAGAATATATAGTATATGTAGATATATAATAAGATCTATATCTATATAGATTTAGATATATGATTTATACCTATATATCTGTACCTATAGAAACCATGAGCCATCTATGTATCTGCTTCTAAATATAATATATAATATATATTAAAATCATGTGAGCCAATTCCTTATAGATATAGACAGACATACAAATATAGATACATAGATAGATCATGAGGAATTGGCTCATAACAGTTTTGGAGGCTGAAAAGTCCCCAGATCTGTAGTGCACAAGCTGGAGACCCAGGAGAGCAGATGGCATAGTTCCAGTCTGAGTCTGAAGGCCTGAAAACTAGGTAGAGCCAACGGTATAAATTCCAGTCCAAGTCTGAGTCCAAAAGCAGGAGAATATTGATGTCCCAGCTCAAAGACAGGCAGAGAGAATTCTCTCTTACTCTACCTTTTTGTTCTATTCAGGCCTTCAAGAGATTGGATGAGGCCCACCCACACTGGGGAGGGCAGTCTGCTTTATTCAGTCTAGTCTACCAATTCGAATGTTAATCTCATTCAGAAACCCTCACAGATACACACAGAATAATGTTGGACCAAATATCTGGGCATCCTGTGGCCTAGTCAAGTTGATACATCAAAGGAACCATCCCAGCAAGGCTGGCTCATCTGCACCCAAGGTGGTTCAGTTAGGACCGGAGGATCCAAAATGGATCCAAAATGACCCCACCTACATGTTTGAGGACTTGCGGCTGGCTGTTCTCCACGTGGCCACTCTCTCCAGCAGGATGACATGGTCTTCTTTACTTGGAGGCTGGGTTCCTAGAGAAAAAGAGGAAGTTAAAAGATCTCTTAAGCCAGAGCTCAGAATTCCTAAAACCCCATTCCAGGACATTCTGTTGATCAAAGCAAGTCCCAGGCCAACCCAGGTTCAAGGAGGGAGGAAATAAGAGACTCTACATCTGGGAGTGGAAAGAGTGGTAGGCCTGCGCCGGGATGGGGGGAGCTGTGGTGGCCATCTTCGCAGACAGCCAGCCCTTTGGCCACCAGAGTTCATATCCTTCCCAGTTGCACGCCAGACCCCAAGGTTTAGTCTGTCCAAATCACTGTCATCTCTTGAACTACTGCATCAGGCTCCTCTTTTCTTGCCCTGCCCTAGAATGTTCTCCACACAGTAGCCAGAATGATCTTGTTAAAATGTAAATCAGATCATGTCACTCCAGTAGGGTCCCATCATGCCTGTAACGAAGTCCAAATTCTATGCCATAATCTGGCTGCCAGTAACCTCTCCACCCGTGTCTCCTTCAGTTCTTTCCTTGTTCGTTCTATTCCAGCAACCCTGGCTTTCTTGCTGTTTCGTGAACACCCCAGGCTCATTCCAGCCTCTGGGCTTTTCCACTAGATGTCCCTTCCCTCAGAATGCTCTTCCCCCAGATCTCACATGGCTGGCCTTTTCACATCACTCAGATCTCTGCTCAAATGTTGCCTCAGAGAGCTCTTCCCTGACCGTCACCATGCTACTCAAAAAACAGCTGCTCATCCTACCCTGAGCACCCTTTTCCTGATGCAGCTTTATTTTCCTTCAACCCCTAGAATTACCTGTTTTCTTATTCGTGGTCTCTCATCTTCACTAGAACATAACCTCCACGAGAGCATGGACTTTGTTCTCCCAAACACATATAACAGTGCCTCGCACTCAAGACACGTGTGTTGAGTAAATGAAAGAGCCTGGGATCAACCGTGGCAAGAACAACGGCAAGGCAAACCCAGCGACGTCGACAGCACTGTCCTGCCCTGGCCCGTACCCCTCAACTCTGCACTCTAACCCCATCACTGGTTTCCACAGTTACACTTTGGTGTCTCAGGAAAGGGAACTTGCAACACAAGAGGACAAGTTGGAGACGACTGGTGTGGACAGCTGTGAGATGCCTTTGGAGAGGACTCTAACTGGCCCTCATACTGGATCCTGTGGCCAATGCCGACAGTCTCAGGATGACAGATCACCCATCTGTCCTTTTTTAAATTAATTTTTTATTGCAGTATAGTTGATTTACGATGTTGTGTTAGTTTCAGGTGTACAGCAAAGTGAATCAGCCATACATATACCTATATCCACTCTCTTCTAGACTCCATCCCACGTAGGTCATTACAGAGCACCGAATAGAGTTCCCTGTGCTATACAGTAGGTTCTTATTAGTTATCGATTTTATATAGAGTAGTGTGTATATATCAATCCCAGTCTCCCAGTCTCCCAGTTTATCCCCTCCTTTCCCCCTTGGTAACCCTAAGTTTGTTTTCTACATCGGTGACTCAATTTCTGTTTTGTAAATAGGTTCATTTGTACCATTTTTTGAGATTCCACATATAAGCGGTATCATATGACATTTGTCTTTCTCTGTCTGACTTATATGTAGTTATATGTACACTGTATGTACCACCTTTCTGCCAGACACCTCTTGGTATGTCCTACGGCAGTGAGGAAATAGGGAGAGGTGAGCACAAGAGGCACGAAAGAGAAGAAACGGATATTACTGTGTCCCTACTATGTGCTGAGCAGTTTCACATGTAGTATCTCATTCAGCTCTTAAAACAACAGACATCGCTCTGCAGTTCACAGATGCGGAAACTGGACAGCGGGGTGGGTAGCCATTGTCTGCTGATGCTGAGGGGGTGTGTCAGCAGGAAGTTTGCTTCAGTAGATACCCCAGCTTCTCTTCTTCTCTGCCTGTCGCCATGAAAAGCCTAGCATGTGTCCTGGGATGATGACCCATCCTGGTGCAGAGTTGCTGACACGTTTGCCTTTCCCCACAGTGGTGTCCTGTGGCCATCCGGGCTCCCCGCCCCATTCCCAGATGTCCGGGAACAACTATACCGCGGGGGCGGTCGTGCGTTACAGCTGCACCAGCAAGCGGACTCTGGTGGGAAATGCCACCCGAATGTGTGGGCTGGACGGACACTGGACTGGCTCCCTCCCCCACTGCTCAGGTATGGACTCTGGTGTGGGAGAAGCGGGTCCAAAGGAATACCTGGCTGGGAGGCGAGCGAGCTCCCGAGGGTGCGAGTGTGACAGATGGACGGGAGGGAAGCAGACATTTTGAACCCTCATCGCATCCCTCCCAGGCAGAGAGCACGGCTAGCAGAGGTCCCAACTGGACTTCAGCCCTTGGTGGTCTGAGCCCAGCTTCACGCCCTTAGTCAGCGCTGGCCAAGCCCATACAGCCAAGAGATTGCAAAACTAGTGAAGATGCAGTTTGTGATGTCACCCTATGGCCGGAGTCCTGTCCAGACACTTATTACCATGAGGTCCCAGAAATAGTCCAAGCCTTCCTCTTGTTCGGCCCGGGTCCAAACCCCCTCCTGTGATCTCTTCTTCCCTGTTTGGGACTCCTGGGCCCCAGCCTGCTTCCCTTTCTGTATCACCGCCTCTCCCATTTGTCCTGTGTCCTGACTGCCCAGTGAATACAGTTCTTCACTTTAGCACTAACACACCAGCCCCCAGACGTTTCCTATGAATGAGTTTGTTTTCCTGTTAATCTCTATGGGGACACGGAGAGATGTTATCAACACAGCAAATGTAGTGAACTGCCAAAGCTTCCGTGTCCTTATTTCCAGATATTCATCTGTAATGTCATAAAAGAACAAAATATTTGAAACTGAATTGTCCCACCAATGAAGAAACCACTAAGCAAAAAAGTTAGCACCCCGCAGCTTTCTTTTTTTTTTTTTTTTTTTTTTTTTTCGGTACGCGGGCCTCTTACTGTAGTGGCCCCTCCCATTGCGGAGCACAGGCTCTGGATGCGCAGGCTCAGCGGCCATGGCTCACGGGCCCAGCTGCTCCGCGACATGTGGGATCTTCCCGGACCAGGGCACGAACCCGTGTCGCCTGCATCGGCAGGCGGATTCTCAACCACTGCACCACCAGGGAAGCCCCCCACAGCTTTCTTTTCTTTGGGGTGAGCCTGCCTGGCCCCAAGAAGGGAAGCCACATGGGATGTTGCCCACAAGAGGGCAGCTGTTCATGTAGCTTGATGTTTCTCAGGGGACCTACCATGGCGCTGAAATTAACCCCTATGCCTTCCCATGCCAGATGCCCTCTAGAGGTAAGGATCCTGACCTCCTCCTACTATAGAAGCCTTCTCCTCAAAGTGGGACTTCACCCACAAGATGTGCAGCTGCTCTTGCAGTTGGAGTTCCCAGATGAGCCTGTCTTCCAAAATTTAGGGCACTGCCAGAATACCCACCAGATATTAGTTAGGGCTCCTAAGAAAGAAATTCCCGAAGCACTGGCCACTGTTTCAAAGGGTTGTGGGCTGCCCAGGACAGTCCCAGACACATCACTCTGTTAACACCCAAGACTTTGGCCTCTCCCCCTTATTAATCTCATTAATCACCCAGTTCATGAACTGGCAGGACTATGTATGAGCCACTGGGACTCCTTCAGCCTATTAGCTGGGCCCCAGACTCCTGTCTGTTTGGACTTGTATTGGAAGTGTCCTGGGGAGGCTGGCACGGGGGCGACAAGGATCATGTATATTGAGGCCTCCAGAGTTGTCCAGAGAGCAAGTTCCAGGAGGAAGAAGTATTCCACGGAAGGAAGGCATGCATTTCGCATCCAAATGCCCATCCAAGCATGCATCCCCCCCCCCCCCCCCGTCTCTTTGGCGAACAATCCCTTTTGCATAAAGTCCTCCCTCTAGACATTTCTCTAGGACATGGGACTAATGGTGTTCTTAAGGTCTGTTTTATGTATTGGGGGATCTTTGTTCTCCATGGGAAAAGGAAGTACAAGGTAGGTGAGGAAGAAATTAGAAAGGCTTCAGTGCCTCCTACCCATTAGCACATGTAACCCAACCACACAGTGAGTCTCCTGGCCCAAAAGCACAGAATCCAAAGTCTTTTCTCCCAAACTGTAATTTTCTTTCTCTGAAGTTGTTTTTGCAAAGGCTGTGAAATGACATACTGGAAATATTACAGAAACAATTCTTATAGATAATGAAGCTAGAAAACCTCTAAAACCTTTTCAACCCTGAGATCTCATAATTTTGTAACTACCTAAGTCCTGGTTCTGCAGGTGGAAGAAGGGACTCTTCCTCGGCCACATCAAAGGTCAAGGGGAGACTAGAAACAAGCTGACACCTTGGGAACATGAAAAAGTAAGAAGCAGAAAAGAACCTTCAGAAGACATGGACCTCACTCATTAGGGGATATGTTGCGTTAAGCTGTTTGATCCCCAATTCTGAATATTCTGAAGAATAGTTTACAATCTTACTTCTCCCGTGTCTTCCTCAAGGATGACAGACACTTAGGAGAACAGTGTCATGGGCGGAGCTTTCCTGGAGACCTCTGAGGACAGGAGGAGAAGGGATTCCATAAATACTAAGGCTGAGGAATGAATGAATCTTAAATACCTTAGATAAGAAAGTGAAGGTGGAAAAAATAGGAAGTAACGCTAGATCTGTACTAGTGAGTGGGATATAATTCCACCAGTGATACAGATATCATCTTCTGCAACATCATCTCCTGTCAGTCTTAAAAGATACACATTCAGGAATTCCAGGGTCAGATTTTCAAACCTCATTCTGTACAGTCAGTGCACCCAGATGGTGCATAAAAGAAGTCATAAGTCCCTGGGCCATAAAGGACATGCAGAGATTTCTGGCTTTTGAGACACACTTCAGGAAGTTCATTGCCTACCTCTGCAGTGTCATCATCTTGCTGATGTACCTCTTCAGTAAAGAGTCAACAGTTGCCACCTGCCCCCATGGTACAGTATTCTGTCCCAGACTTCCTTATATCGTTGAAACAGAGGCCAAACACGGCAGTGGGGACTGTTCTGTCCGATAATGCCCAGGACCCGGGAGTCCACCCTCAGGCCTGTTGTGTAATAGTGCTGGCTTCAGCTGAGGCCAGCTAGCCAGTGAGGGAGAGAGAGCGAGTCACCATGAGGGCTGCCTTCAAGGGACCCTGTACTGCCTGTTGCATGAGCTACATCCTGGAAAACGTCAAAAGTTAAGAAAACCTGGCCAAATGTGATAGGCTTTCTTTTTTCAAGTGTTTGAGTTGAAGACTGAATGAATCCCCCTTCCATGGTAAGGAGCATAATGCGGAACATGGGGTTATATCGTATTCTCAGATTCTGAGACTAGACTGGAAAAAGAAATAATCCCAAAACTGAGAGGAAGATACATCAACAGTGGATGGTGGGGTACACATGGCTTAAGCCACTTGTGGTCAAGATGTTACTATCGACGCCTACACACGAGGATTCACAAGGAGGTGCATTCCACATCAATGGGAAACTTTATCTTCTCATGGAGTTGCCATCTATTCCTTCATTTTCTTCCTCCTTCCTCAAGCTTACCGTGGCCTAGGCTGATCCAGTGGTGTCTCCCATGCATCTCCGTATTCTGAGATGCACTGGTTCCCACAGGCACTAGATCATGTAGCTTTGTCTCCTGTTCTCCACCTTCCCCCACCTCTTGGGTCCTTAAAACTCTCCTGGGTTGGGTTTGCACAATAAGCCAGATAAATGCAGAAATATGGCAGGAGGCGTGGGGCAAAGAAAGGATGAAATGAGAGATCTAAGATGTCTAATCTAGACCTCACCTGTATTGCACAATTGGTGAATAGGAAGTCCTCAATTAAAGGCCTAGGATCAAGATTCAAGCTGGGCTGTTGAGCAGAAACTCTGATAAAAAGTTGGAACTTTTTTCTCTCAGCAGTGGGAAGCCAGTGGAGATAATTCAGCAGGAAAGAACCAAAATCAGATGGCTGTGGTTGTTCATTGCTAAGATTTAAGGATAAAGTGAAGATAGACTAGAGGGAGAGTTTGAGAGGAAGGGACATTAGTTAGGAGGCTCCCGCAATGTAGTTCAGGAGAGAGACGTTGCGCATCTGAGCTAAGACAGCAGAACTGGGAATGGAGAGGGTACCAGGTCAACAGATGGTGGAGAAGAGGTGAAAGGGAGAAGGTCAGCTTGGACCACAGGCATCCCACGCTGGCACAAGCCAAAGAACAAAGGCATGTCTTCCTCCACAGAGCTTTCCCTCTGCCGTCTTTCTTCCCTTGCCTCGTGGTCCCCGGGGACCCACACATGACCTCAGACCCCTGTGTCCTTTGACCACTGAGCACTAAGGCAGAAGCCTGTCCTGGTGACTCAGGCTAGACACAAGGTCAGTTTCACCGCCCTCATTCTTAGGGCCCCCACTGCCCTTCCTTAGCATCAGCCCAGCGTCTTTCTCTCTCCAAGTCCTCCACTCCCTTTCCTGCCGTGCTAAAAACAACGGGGTTTTTTGGTTCTGGTCCATAGGAACCAGCGTGGGAATCTGTGGTGACCCTGGCATCCCAGCCCATGGCATCCGTTTGGGAGATAGCTTTGCCCCGGGCAGCCTGATACGCTTCAGCTGTGAAGCTGGCCACGTGCTCCGGGGATCGTCAGAGCGAACTTGTCAAGCCAACGGCTCGTGGAGCGGCACGCAGCCTGAGTGTGGAGGTAATGTATGTGGCCATTCTGCTTCTCCCCTCTGCCGGCCCCAGGACCTTCCCCCGTTTTCCTGCTCCCTAGCGCCTGCCCTCACATGCACAGATAAAATCCAGGGCCCCATGTGGACCCTTGGCATGGCGAATAGTGGGTATCAACAGAGTTCATGTTCATCTCATTAGTAATCCAAAGGCAAACGTATTCCCCACTTACCTAAGAAGGGAAGACACCAGGATAAACTAAGTTAAGCACATTTGTGCATTTATTTCCATACAGTTTCATTCAACAACTGTGTACCAAATACTGTAGTATATGCTAGAGACACGATGGTGATGGAGACAGACCCACCTTGCCCTCTTGGAGCTTACAGTTTAAGGGAAAACACTGTGTTCAAATAGCACCCAGAGTGCCCAAAGAAATACAGATCCAGCTTTTAAAAATCCTTTAAAAGTAACATAAGCTCTTAATGATGGTTCCTGAGGTAGGCCCAGTAGGGAAAATTATATTTCTCCACGCGCTCCTAAATTTCTGGAAAAAAAACCAAAACTCTTTTTTAAAACCTCTCTCCCTAAATTCCAACTTTTTGTACCTGCACCCCAAATTTCTCCCTCCTCTCTCTCTCTCTCTCTCTCTCTCTCTCTCTCTCTCTCTCTCTGATACAACCTGCATAGCACTCTCCTAGTTAGGAAGCAGTTTAACAGTAAGAGTAAGATTGACCGAGGTGTTGGAAGAGGAAGGACACAATATGAAATCATCATCTAGCAAGGGAGGAGTGGGAATAGAATAGGGAAATGTATAATTGCCAGGCAGCACGGAGGGCTCATTAAGCTAAGAGCCATTAACATAAAGGGACAGTAGTCAGCATTGGTCTAGGTTTTTGTTCAAACACATTTAGCTACATCGTTTCAGGCACAGGGTAGGTGAAGCATTAGGTGTAGGGTTGGGGTTTTATTAGGAAACTAAGACATTGAAAGAAAGTGGCAAGGAAGATGAGGGTATACACAAAGCAGTGATTATGATGAATCTTAGCACCTAAGCTGGGTAAGGAGGGGACGGGTTTATGAGTGGAGTAAGAGGCTGTGAAAAGGTGGTAGGATCAGTGGATTATAGGTCCCAATCACCAGAGAACAAATTCCAGAGGGAGCGAACTAAAGAAATAAAGGGCAGTGGTTAGAGAATGGGCTGCATGAAATTGAGATTGTGGCATAGTCCCGAAGAGCAAGGGGAGATGCTCTGGCCCATGATCAGGGGACACCAGTGATAGAAATGGAGTCAGTGCCTTCGCCCACTTGTCTGTCCAAAGTCCTGCCTTTCTGGGGGTGCAAAGTTAGTTTTTATAGGATTTCCTAGGCATAGTACGAGAGCTTTGTGGTACTGAGAGAGTGTTTTGGCAGGGGGAGAATTTAGTATATTCACAAATATCCACTGTGACCCAGGTTCCCTTTCTTGCCACTCAGGTCCCAGGATGGAGTCAGCCATCAATGTCAGGAGTGTTCAGGGAACAGAAAGTGGGCAGCTGAGAGTTTGGACCTGGAAGCAAATATGTGTTGAGTGAGTGTATGTGTAACATGTACACAGCTCTTTGTGACTTCCCTTGACAAGCTCCCACTTATCTTTCAGGGCTCTACTCAAATTGTTATCTCCAGCCCCAATAAACTGCTCTCTTTTTAGTGCTTTTTTTCCTTCAAGTGTAGCACTTATTACATCATATTTTAATTCATCTGTTTATGGGTAGGTTCTTAAGATAGACTGGGCTCCCCAAGGGCAGGGGACATGGCTTGGTCACCACTGCATATCCAGCAGCTAGGCAGCACAAATACTTGTTGAGTGGATGGATGTTAGGGCCTATCTGTTGTGCTAATTACATAGGAATCATTTTGTAGATCTGACTCTCTGACTATGTAAATGTTGTACATACTTACAAAATAAAATTAAATGAAAGATTAGAAACAAGTACTCTCCGAATATCAAATCAAAATGGAAACAAATGAACTTCACTATGTATCAAGTTGGTGATTGAATAACCCAGAGAATTATTTCAATTGACTTGAAAAAATGAAATCTGACTATAGTTAGTACGCATATCCTAAGGACAAAAAACTACAATGGAATCTTAAACTGTTTTTTGCAATCATATTGCTAGTAATAAAACTGGTATTACCATTCTGAGACTATTATGTATATAATACCATAATATATATGGATAAAACAAGTTAAAATTATTTATTGTCATTAAGAACCAAGATTTTCAACCTGGGCTTCCCTGGTGGTGCAGTGGTTGAGAATCCGCCTGCCGATGCAGGGGTCACGGGTTCGTGCCCTGGTCCGGGAAGATCCCACATGCCGCGGAGCAACTAAGCCCGTGAGCCATGGCCGCTGAGCCTGCGCGTCCGGAGTCTGTGCTCCGCAACGGGAGAGGCCACAGCAGTGAGAGGCCCGTGTACCGCAAAAAAAAAAAAAAAAAAAAAAAAAAAAAAAAAAGATTTTCAACCTAAAAGGGATATCAGATAAAAATCAAAAATTTAAGGAAAAACTCAATTCTAAACTTGGTTTGGTAATATCAGCATAAAGTCATAATGTATTTTCAATTTGAAAAGTTATTTTCCCAGTCTAAAAGTCTAGAATCAGTGACCAGCTCAGTAGCAATGAGAACCCTTAATGCCCAGATTGTAGTTTTTAAATCCATTGCCCATTCGAAGGAACCAGAGCCCTTTAGAGAAATGGCTGATTCCAGGACTGGGGCAGGATATATACAAGATGAACATGAAAAATCTTGTCATTACAACAAGGAATCTACCAAACACAAGTGGGTCATGTCAAAGGAACTCAGGAGCCAATTTGAAGGGGCTCCCACTAGTCAAAGATGGGATAATTTGAGCATCAATAAGAATAAAAGTGAGGGGCTTCCCTGGTGGCTAAGTGGTTGAGAGTCCGCCTGCCGATGCAGGGGACGCGGGTTCGTGCCCCGGTCCGGGAAGATCCCACATGCCACAGAGCGGCTGGGCCCGTGAGCCGTGGCAGCTAAGACTGCGCGTCTGGAGCCTGTGCTCCGCAACGGGAGAGGCCACAACAGTGAGAGGCCCGCGTACCGCAAAAAAAAAAAGAATAAAAGTGGCAACGGATGGAAACATAGCAAATAAATTCAAATCTGTGAATTCAAATATCGTCGTTTGGAGCTTGCTAGGGAACCAACTCATTGTTCTCACATCTGATTTTTAAAAAAAGAAATCAAGCATTAATCCAGCCGTCCTATATGAACTCTGTTTCTGGGTAAGCAAATATTTGATGATAGACAAGTTCTTAAACACTAGCTAAAGCAGAAAGAATTATAGAGTTAGAATGTCACTATTTCTATCCCCTAATGAAATAACGAATGTGGTCAACAATATTTAATTTCTGGTAAAACCATTAAGTGACCAGGAATAGGAACTTTATAACGCCTGATGAGGCAGGCAGACCCAGCCCACTGGTCAGCCTCAACATCACTAACAAGGAAACAACCAGACATTCTGTGCCTCCTGATGTGATGTGATAAGAAAAACACAAAACCTTTGAAAAGTGCTTTTGCCAAAAAGTAGAACTTGACTACAGTAACTAGAGGGGACAGAGGAATATGCTGAACAATGCCTCATTGGTGCAGTTAGTAAAATCCAGAAAGTGGGAGATTCTACCGGATAAATGCCCTGATTTGTGTAACAGATAAACTGTAGGAGAGGGTAATCCAGTAATCTCTGGATTCAGCGTCTTAGAGACATGCCAACCAAATGTCATGTGTGGACTTTATTTGGATCATGATTCAAACAAATCAACTGTAAAAAAGAGATAGACAGAAACACTAAGCACTGATTGGATATTTGGTGATATTAAGGAATTGTTTAAAATTTTAGGTGTGATAATGAAACAGATATAGTCTTTAATTTTTAGAAATCATAAAAAAATCCCTACAGGTCTCTCCTCCCCTTCTAAGGGGGAGATGATCCGACGTGAAAGCATCGCAAGAGGCATTTCAATCCACAGGGTCCTTACATAGCATGAGGTCTCCACTCTGGGCAGGGCCCAGCCCCCCAGGGGATGCCTGCTCTTGTTCTGATGAATAATGTGTCCTTTCGACTTCCTAGTGATCTCCTGTGGGAACCCCGGGACTCCAAGCAATGCCCGAGTCATGTTCAGCGATGGCCTGGTTTTCTCCAGCTCCATCGTCTATGAGTGTCGGGAAGGCTACTACGCCACAGGCCTGCTCAGCCGGCACTGCTCGGTCAATGGCACCTGGACAGGCAGCGACCCGGAGTGCATAGGTGAGAACCTCTGGGCTCCATGGCAAATGGTGGCCAAGGCAATCAGGCTCCTCCGTGCCAAAGAAGAAGGCTGTTTGGAGGAGACTGGGAAGGCTGGCTGACATGGTGGGACTTGACCCTGAATGAGAATCATACAAATAGCCTCCACTTACTGGGCACATAGTATGTGACAGCCACTGAGCTAAGTGCTTTGTTTCACATGCATCACGTCTTTTGATTCTCACCACAACCCCGTGAAGTAGATACTATTAGCTCTACTTTATGTATGAGACAACTGAAGCTCAGAGAGGTTGAGAATATATAATTATTTGCTATCTCTCAGACTCTAGCCAGTTCCTTGGGCTTTCTTTTTCTCTTTTAGGGCAAACCCCCAGTGCTCAGCCTGATTCTCTTTCCACCTTAAAGCTGCTGCCATCTACCATCTTTGTTAGTTCCTTCTCTCCCTTGGACCCATCCCCACCCCAGCCTGCCTCCCCTTTCTTGCTTCTCTTAAGGGCAGCTCCAGACCCTTTTCCTTGAAAAGCAAATCACTGTGGGGCCCAGATGGAAGAAAGTGATAAGATAAGGGAATCTGACAACAATTCTCCCTTTCAAAATCCTAGCTGTGATTTCAGGCTCCATTTGAAATCCCCTGTCAAGTTCACTTTTGTTCTGAGGCCAGAGCTCACCAAACCCCACCCTCACTTGATACCGTAACATCGGTGTGACCACTGCCTTGGTCACAAGACCCTGCTCCTAGGCCACTGGACCCACAGAAGTCTCCTGAGCAGAAGAGCAGGCAGTAAGATGCCCTTTCCGGCAACAAATTGTCTTATGTGGTCCGTCAACACATCTTAAGCTATTCAACCTGGAAACTTCCCTCTCCTTGGACCCCAGCCTCATTTATGAAGCGAGCCCTCTGGACACTTCCTCTTAGAGGTGTGGGCTTTAAATGAAGAAGATGGGTTTCCCAGCCCAAGTTGCTGGGGTGCGTAAGGATGGTGCGGGCAAGGATGGGGGATGTAGGACAGCCTTTGCAAGCAGGCTTGGCTGCGGGGACTTAGAATGGATGGTGCCCAACTAGGAACCAGGGACGGGACAGGACATCCCTACCCTGACAGCTTTCCTTCCCAGACACGTGCAGGGAGTGATAGGGATGGTGTTGGGGTGCTGGGGAGAGGGGGGGGATCTGTGCTCAGAGTGAACAATGCTCTATCTCCTCATCCTAGTCATAAACTGTGGCGACCCTGGGATTCCAGCCAATGGCCTCCGGCTGGGCAGTGACTTCAGGTACAACAAAACTGTGACCTACCAGTGCATCCCTGGCTACATGATGGAGTCACATAGGGTGTCCGTGCTGAGCTGCACCAAGGACCGGACGTGGAACGGCACCAAACCGGTCTGCAAAGGTGTGTCTGGGGGCTTCAGATGTGGACGCAGGGACAAAGGAGGTACAAAAGTCTTGAACATCTAGAAGGGAGGGTGTGATGAGGCAGAGCCCTAACATCTTATCGGGGGGTGAGCAAGGGGAGGAGTGGTCCCTGAACATCTGCAGGGAGGGAGTGGGAAGGTCCTGGGCCCTGAACATTGAGGACAGGGCCGTGCAGAGAGGAGTGGGTTGTCGTAAGGTGCAAAAAGAACAAGCTCCCAAAGGAAGAGGGGGCGTTCCTGCTTCCTGCCTCTTAGCCCAGACTCCCGGCAGGCACAGGAGCCAGTGACATCAGTGCCGGCGGCCACCAGGGCCTGGTTTCCCCCGGGGCAGCCCCAGCACTCAGCCTGCTTTGGTCTCCCCCAGCTATCATGTGCAAACCGCCTCAGCTCATCCCCAACGGGAAGGTGGTGGGGTCCGACTTCATGTGGGGCTCAAGCGTGACGTATGCCTGCCTGGAGGGGTACCAGCTCTCCCTGCCTGCGGTGCTCACCTGCGAGGGAAACGGGTCCTGGACTGGAGAGCTGCCTCAGTGTTTCCGTAAGTCGCTCACGGGGGCCTCCGAGGCGTCCCATCTGCTGGCTGCATCCTCTTCCCTCCTCTGCAGCTCTGCTTCCAGAGCTCTGCTGCTAGGAGGCCTAGAATGGAGGTCCCCGGCCCCAAATCAGGGAGGAGGTTTGTCAAAGACACTATTAAAGAAGGAAGGGATTTTAAAGGAAGAATATGAGACTATCTTAATTGAGCGCTGGCTCCTCTCACCATGTGGAGTCACAGTGGAAGGAAATTAAGCCAGAGATAAGGGAGGTGTTTCTTAACCTGAAAGGTTGTTAACTGGATGCACTAGAACCCAAAGCTGGGGTGATGGACAGGCAAACGGGGCAGTGCTAGAAACATGCCTGTCTTCAATGAAAATACCCTGCACAGAAGAGATGCTGGGGCCCTTGTGATTTTCTGGTGAGAGAGTTATTTCTGATCCACCTGACCCGATTGTGTCTCAGAGAGTCTCAAGTCCATGCCAGGGCTCATTTCTTACCGAGTCCCCCAGAGAAACAGGTTCCGGGTCACTTATTCTTGCCTTACCCCATAATCTGGCTCTGGAACTTGGACAAACAGTAGGACCTCTTTTTTCTTTCTACTTGGCATTTATCTAATGCTGCAGAAAACTATCAACCACACATGACACTGTTTGGGGACCTCTGAAAATTTCCTTCAGTTTGGGAAATTTCAGCCGAGACAAGGGCCAGTAAAAGTGGACACAGGAAAGGCAGCATGTGGTGTGTGGTTAACCCCTTAGACCTTCCTATTCCTCCAGGGAAACATTAGGAAGGGAGCAAGACTCCAGGTTGAGTCTGGACTCAGAAACCTTGCTTTTTGTCTTGAGAAATAGCTGAATTGCTTTTTAACAATGAATTATGGTTATTGTTAAAAAAAAAAAAAACAACCAAAACTGCACTATATCCAAAAATACAAAGAAGAATGAACCCTCAGTGAACCCTCCTTCCCAAAGACAGCCATAGTTAGGCTTGTCATACTTCTACACAATCACTATGCATTTCTGCATGTAGAGCAGTATGTATGCAATTTTCTGTAAATGGTATTGAATCATGCTCTTCACAGCTTGTATTCATTCACAGGCCATCAGCCCCTTGCTCTATCAATACATACTAATCTATACATCATCATTTTTAATGGCTTTAAAGAATTCCCGGGCTTCCCTGGTGGCGCAGTGGTTGAGAGTCCGCCTGCCGATGCAGGGGACACGGGTTCGTGCCCCGGTCCGGGAGGATCCCACATGCCGCGGAGCGGCTGGGCCCGTGAGCCATGGCAGCTGAGCCTGCGCGTCCGGAGCCTGTGCTCCACAATGGGAGAGGCCACAACAGTGAGAGGCCTGCGTACAGAAAAAAAAAAAAAAAAAAAAGAATTCCCTTGTTATATATGCCACAACTGGCTTAATCTTCTCCTACTGGTGATGAAGTTGGGTTTCTCCAATTTAATCATGTCAGAAGCAGTTCTGCAATATATAGCCTCGAAAATAGCATTTCCTTATGCCTGTGTTGAAGTCCTAGGAGTGAGGATGCTGGGCCAACTGGTGTGCACGCTATACATTTTGATGCACGTTGCCAAACTGTCTTCTGGAAATGGTGTCCCAGTTTACACTCCCACCAGCAGTTGATGAGAAGATTTCTTGACTCACACCCTCATTAACAGTTGATTTTGCCAATATTCTTCATATTTACCAGCCCGAGGGGTTTAAAATATATCTCATTGTTTTAATTGGCATCGCATTGCTTCTTAGCCAAACTGAGCTGCTCTTTGTCAACCACTCGTATTTCTTATTCTTTGAGTTGCCTCTTCCTGGGTGTCGTGACTTCCAATTGGCTCAGCCTTTAACTGACTTCTGACTGCTCAGTCCAGACTCTGCAGCTTCCAGGGCCAGGCTCCCATTTGATTTCTCATCTGATTGTGAACCTCATGACTCTATGTAAAGACACACACACACACACACACACACACACACACACACACACACACACCATAGCATAAAGAAGGTTCCTCATGCTTGAAGTGATGTCTTGGGGAACTTGGCCTTCCACAGTCAATTTTTAAAGATACTGTCTGCTGATCTGAACGAAATGGGCACACTCAGATACTGCTCACTGCAGGGTAAATACACAGTCCATGGAAAGACATTTGGCAATACGCATCAAGAGCTGCGAACACACTCCAACCCTTAAGGATAGTAAGTTCACTCCTAGAGAATTCCCCTAAGAAAATAATACAAGTTAAAGAAAAGCCATAAGTAACTTTACAATAATAGAAAATGCCTAATGGGAGGGTTATGCTAATCGTGTTACACCATCTCATTGCAAATTTACGTAGCCAATAAGTGATAATGATGTCATAAATCACGGGAAATGTGTACAGAGTATCAAGTGAACAAAGCAAGGGTGACAGCACCTGGACATCAGGTTTGCAGCCATGCACAAGTTTCCATACAACTGAACAAAACACTAGAAGGGACTGAGCACAGAAGTGAAAACAATGTTTTGGGTAGTACGATGATAGTTTAGTTTTTCTCCGTGTTCTAGACTTCCTGTAATGTTACTCTATTACATGGATGTGGTTATTAATAGGCATTTGAATGTGGAAAGGAGAGGAAACACACAGCAGCGCTGAGGCAGGTGTAACCATTGACCCAGGGCTGCCCCACAGCCACAGTTCAAGTGGAACCAAGAGGAAAGCAGTACAAGGACCAAAGGCTGGGTGGGGGTTCAGGGGGGCGAGCAGACTGAGTTCTAGAAAGCAGCTTGGACCTGCCCTTCTCCCTCGTCTTCCCAGCTGTGTTCTGCGGAGATCCTGGCGTCCCGGCCCGTGGCAGGAGAGAGGACCGAGGCTTCTCCTACAGGTCTTCTGTCTCCTTCTCGTGCCAGCCCCCTCTGGCGCTGGTGGGCTCTCCACGGAGGCTCTGCCAGTCGGATGGGACGTGGAGTGGTACCCAGCCCAGCTGCATAGGTGAGAGGTAACCGGGAGCACAGTGTCCCAGCTGGTGGGGGCCCGAGATGATGAATCTTCTTCCCTGTCTTCATCGGTCTCTTCATCTGCAAAAAGGGGCGAGCGCTCCTCTAAGCTACTTAGAACAGGAGGTGACGTAGCCAGAGCTCATGTGCTGCCGGGAATCACCGTCAGTCAGCCGGGGCGTGACTCCGGGGGAGATTCCCAAGGGCAGGGAAGTCAGGGCGTGACTCCATCCTCTATCCCGCACCTGTTTCCCAGAGCGAGCAGGGGCGATGAAAGCTTCCCTGACCATGGTCTGTTTCTCCGGTTTGCAATCCAGACCCCACGCTGACCACGTGTGCGGACCCTGGCGTGCCACAGTTTGGGATACAGAACAATTCCCAGGGCTACCAGGTAACGAGGTCAACCGAGATCGGGCCTTTCTGCCTCTGTCCCTTCTTGCCACTCTCATCAGTCTCAGAGGACCCAGGGGCCTTCCTTAGGACAGCTCTAGGGGGCATGAGACCTTGGAAGCTGGAGAGAGAAAGCAGCCTGCTTCTTCAAGCCCGGCTGCACAGCACGCCCCCTCAGAAACAGGCAGGCGTTGACACCAACCCGAGAAGCTGATGTGGAAGAACAGACTCGTGTGTAGCTCCACAGGCACTTCCCAGCAGCCCCTTGTGACCGGGCCAGGGACAGAAATGAGAGAGACAGATGGGCCTTCTGTCCCCAGGGCACCCGTACCCTACGGGGCTCAGACGGGGTGGCGGGAGCCAGCAGGTGCCACATGGGAGACAGTCTCCTGCCCAGTGGGCCTGTCCCAGCAGGATACAGGCCCCAGGGACACATCTGAGAATGCGCTTCAAAAGGAAAGCATGTGGACAGCCTGGATGGGACCCTCTGAAGAGAAGGAAGCAGGAAAGTACGGGTGTGTTCAAGGCAGGCCCATGACCTGGGGCCCCGAGTGTGCCCAGGGGATATCAGGGACTAGGCCGGAACTGGCGGGTTGGGATCGTACCTAGCAATGGGAGTTATCAAATATTTACTGCCGTGAACTATTCTAGGTGCTAGGACTCCGTGGGAACAAGACAGGCCAAGTGCCTGCTCTATGGGAGTTCCCTGGCTGGTGACAATAAATAAACAAGATCACTTCTGTGAGCGATAGGCATTGCACATGGCATAATATAAAAGGGTGTGACGGGGTTGTGGGGGGGGTGCTGCTTTAGGAAGCGGAGTGAGGGAAGAGGTCTCCTAAACTTGAACTGTGGCGCCCATGGTGGGAAGCGCCAGCCCTGTGCAGAGCTGAGTGGGCCTTCCCAGCAGAGGCAACGGCCAGAGCAGAGGAGCGCTCAGGCAGGGAACTTGGCAGGTTGCAGGACTAGGAAGCTGGCCAGCCAGCGGGTCGGGAACATTAAGAGAGAGGAGAAGGACATGAAGCCGAAGAGCTAGGCTGGGTTTGAAAACCACCCGGCACTGCCTTGTGAAGTTAAATATTCACACATCCTATGACCCAGAGTAAGCAACCCCAGAGACGCTCTCGTACGTGTTACCAAGAAATGAGAAGAGTCCTGGTGTAGTCTCAGGATGGTTCATCACACAGCAGTGACAATTAAGGAACTGTAGCTCCACACAACATGGATGAATGTTAGAAACATAGTATTGAACGTCAAAAGTGGTAGGATACTATTTCTAGAAAGAGTAAAACCAAGAAAAATTTATATTGGTTAGAGAGATATGTAGGCATATGTGATAGAGTTATTTTTTAACTAAGCAAGGAAATGCAAAACACAAAATTCAAGAGACTGGTTTTCACCGAGGGGAGCTGCGGAGCAGGGCAGGGAAGGAGCTCGCAGATGACAAACATGTCAATGATGTTCTAACCCTTAGCTTGAGTGGTGGCCTCCACTTAAGGTGTCCATTTTATTATGATGATTCACGTCTGTATATGTGCCATATATTCTTTTCTAGGCACCAGATATCACATAATACATTTTGAAAAGAGAAGGGCATGGACCAGGTCCTATAGGGCCTTGAGACCATGATAAGCATTTTGGATTTTATTCTAAATGTCATAGGAAACCATGTGAAGGTGACTTAATCTGATCCATCATTTGAACTATCACTCAGGACCCTGAGGAGAGGTTGAACAATAGGGGTTAAGAAGGGAAGCGCTTAGACAAACAGGACATTATTGCAGCATCTTGAGAGAAAGATGAGGGTGGCACTGAGCCGGAGTAGCGAAAGTGGACATGGAGAGATGTGAAGGGGTCGGGAGGTATTTTGTTGGTAGAACCAAGAAGACTTCTTGAAGGATTGAATGGAGGGGTTGAAGGAAAGGGAGGAATCAAGGATGACTTGAATTTTTTGACTTGCACAACTGGGTGGATAGGGGTACCATTTGCTGAACGAGGTGATGGGCGTGGAGGAAGGGAGCGGAAATTAGGTTTCACCTTGCGTTGCAATTTGCTCCCAGAGGTAATAGAGACACGTGAGTGTTTTGAGCTGGGAAATAGTGTGATCTGAGTTGCAGTTTAGGAAGCTGATCTGGCAGCATCGTGCCACATGGATTAGAGATGGAGAGGTGGAGCCGGTGGCTGCAGGGAATGTCACGTCAGACGGTGAGGGGCTAGTGGAGCAGAGGGAGGGATGCAGGGAGAGTAGCAATTCTGCTCAAGAGATTTTTTACAAAGCATAGCTCCAGATTCTATAGGGGACGTGTCCTAAAAGAATTTCTAGATTCATGGAGGGAAGGGACACACACAGTAATATTCTACTTTGCACAGTTCTTCACATTTCATAAAATGCCTTCAAATCTACCCTCACAGTTGAGTGTCACAACATTCCAGTGTAGTGTGGCAGGGCTGCTCATCCAACTCTACACAGGAAGGCTAAGGTGGAGAGAGTTTCGTGCAGCCTGGCATCCAGTGAGTAAATGTAGATGCCAGAACTCAAACCCAGGGTCTTCTGATTCCGGGTCAGGCACTCAGCCCCCCGCAGCAGAATATGATATATCCCACGAGAGTGTTGATCTGGCCCAGGGAATTGGGTGAGGCCTTGTGGAAGAGGCATAATGTAAGCTGCCTCAAGGGATAAATAAGATTTAATCGGGCAGAGAAAGAGGAGGGTGGGTAGAAGTAATGTCCTGGGAAAGTAAGCAGTCACGTGACAGGTGTGAAGCATCGCTGGATGGAAGGTGATTGTGGGAACTTCGTCCTGGCCACAGGTTGGAAGCACCGTGCTCTTCCGTTGTCAGAAAGGTTACCTGCTCCAGGGCTCCACCAGCAGGACCTGTCTCCCCAACCTGACCTGGAGCGGAACCCCTCCCGACTGTGTCTGTGAGTGCAAACTTCGCCTACAGCCCAGACAACTCCTCCTGGCGACTCATAATCTCCCCCAGCTGGGCATCTAGGAGATGCTTGAGTGCTCCCAATGACAGAGAGCTCACAACTCCTCATTGGGACCAGTATTGGTCTCTTTGTACTCCTCACCCCTTGGAGCCCCACAGAAGATATTTACACACAGAAGCCTTTCTGATATTTGAAGGCAATTCCTATGCCTTCGCAAAAAAGAAAGAACTTCCCCATGGCAGCACAGACTAACAACTACAAGGCCTGCCCTCAGGATGGAAGATTTCAGGCTTTTGACCATAATTACTCCTTTTCCCTCAGGAAAATTGCTGCAGGTTTAGGTTTCCCCCAGCGTTGACTGAGCCAACATCCACACGATCTCCATCTTGGCCTCTCGTATAGACATCAAGGCTGGGGTGGGGCTGGGGCTGGGGAGGGGATGCTGGACCCGAAAGGGGCCCCTAAGGGAAAGGAAGGGGGTGGTCCATCAGGGAACAAGGGGAGTGGTGGAGAGGCCTCCTGGAGACCCGCGTCTCCCAGCAGCGTCTTCCCTGTCATCCAGCCCACCACTGCAAGCAGCCGGAGATGCCGACCCATGCCAACGTCGGGGCCCTGGACTTGCCCTCCATGGGCTACACGCTCATCTATTCCTGTCAGGAGGGCTTCTCCCTCAAGGGTGGCTCCGAGCACCGCACATGCAAAGCAGATGGCAGCTGGACAGGCAAACCACCCGTCTGCCTGGGTGAGTGTGTGCCCCCTCGGTGAGCTTCTCCAGGGTGGGGGGCCAAAGGGGACAGCTGAGCTTGAGTGAAAGAGGGCCAAAGAGAAGAAAGACATGTGATTTCCGGAAGCTGGAGCCTGCTTCTGATTTTCTGAGGTGTTGAGTCTAGGAGATGAAACCAGAGTAGTCTAAAGAGGCACAGAGTGAAGCCATCCCAAGTTTTACCTTGCTACCTTCTGCTTGAGCTTAAACACTCAGCCCAGTGTTAAGTATACAGTAGTTTAAGGATTATACTTAATCATCAGATGGAGAAAAGCTCTGTGCTCCACTAAAGTGGAATAACACGTTATGCATATATGCATATCATAACCTTGATAAAACAGTACACATCCCTCAGGGTTACCGCGATGTCTCAGACCTCCCTCCCCCTCTTCTTCATTCATTTGTTCTCTATTTATTGAGCATTATCACTGTGTGTGGCTGTGCTGGGCATGGGGGATGGGGAGGTAAAGACACAAACCCTGCCCTGAAGGAGCTCACATTCAGCTGTGGAAGACACACACATTATCAGATATAACAGTACCTTCGGGAACATAGAGATGCACCGAATGCTGTGGGGATGATGGGAAGGGCACTAATGCAGCCTAAGGGGGAGGGGAGAATCAGGGAAGGCTTCCTGGAGAAGGTAATCTGAGTCCAGTCTTAAGTAAAGAATCCAGCAAGGATAAAGGATGGGTTTGGTGCTAGTATGGCATTCAGTAAGATGTCTCTTACAGGTGCTGACCTCACCTCACCACATTCCAGGCATTGTTCTAAGTACTTCGTGTACTAACTCGATCCTTGCGGTCATCCTATGAGGCAGGTGTTACTCATATCCTCATTTAATATATGAGGAAACTGAGGCACAGAGAGGTTAAGTAACATGCCCCAAGGTCACCAGCTGGTAAAGGGAGAGAGCTGAGATTCAGACCCTGCAGGTCTAACTTCAGAATCCATGCTCTTAAGTACTCTGCTGTCCTGCCCCTCAGAGAGAGAAGGCTTCAGGTTCAGAGTCTTTATCAGAGCTAGAATTTAATAATGTATTTTCATTGTATGAATTGTTGTAAATTTCTTTTATTTAGGGAAAGTAATATTTGTGTTCCACAAATGGTAGTGGTATAATTTTTCTTTTTTAGAGTACATTTAACTTTTAATTATGGTAAAATATACAAAACATAATATTTACCATTTTAACCATTTTAAAGTGTACAATTCAATGGCATTAGGTACATTCACAGTATTGTGCAACTATCACCACTATCTATTTTCAGAATCTTTTCATCCTCCCAAACAAGAACTTTGTACCCATTAAACAATAACTTTCCATTCCCCTTACTCTCCAGCCCCTAATAACCTCTATTGTATTTCCTATATCTATGAATTTGCTGATTCTAGGTACCTCATGTTAGTGAAATCATATGATATCTGTCCTTTTGTGTCTGGATTATTTCACTTAGCGTAATTTTTTCAAGGTTCATCCATGTTGTAACGTGTTATTACTTCATTCTTTTTCATGCCTGAATAATATTCTATTGATGGATATACCACCTTTTGTTTATCCATTTGTCCATTGATGAATATTTCAGTTGTTTCCACTTTGGGGCCATTATGAATAATGCTACTTTGAACATAGATGTACGTGTTCTGTTTGGATATATGTTTTCAATTGTCTTGGGTATATATCCAGGAATAGAATAACTCAATGTTTAACAGTGTAAGGAACTGTCCAACCGTTTTGCAGAGTGCCTTTACATTTACTTTACATTCCCACCAGCAATGCACCAGGGGTCTAATTTCTCTACATCATCCTTGCCAGTACTTGTTATTATCCAGCTTTTTGAGTATAGCCATCCTAAGTGGGTATAAAGTAGTATTATATTGTGGTTTTCATTTACATTTCCCTAATGACTAATAATGTGGAGCATCTTTTGTTTATTGGCCATTTGTGTATCTTCCTTGGAGAAAAGTCTATTCAAATCCTTTGCCCATTTTTTAATTGGGCTATTTGTCTTTTTATTGTTGAGTTGTAAGAACTCCTTTATGTCCTGTTGATTTCTTTTTTCCAGCTTTATTGAGGTATAATTAACAAACAAATTGAAATATATTTAAAGTATACAACATGATAATTTGATATACATTGTGAAAGGATTCACACTATCAAGTTAACACATCCATCACCTCACATATTTATCTTTTTTTTTTTTTTGATGAGAGCACACGAGTTCTACTCTCTTAGCAAATTTCAATTATACAATGCAGTATTATCTACTATAGTTACCATGTTATACGTATACATCTTATAACTGAGAGCTTGTATCCTTTTACTAGCCTCTCCCTATTTCCCCCTCCCCCCAGCCCCTGACAACCACTATTCTACTCTCTTTTTATAAATTTGACTTTTTAGATTCCACATGTAAGTAGTAGCATGCAATATTTGTCTTTCTCTGTCTGGTTTATTTCACTTGGCATAATGTCCTCCAAATTCATCCATGTTATCACAAATGGCAGGATTTCCTTCTTTTTAAAGCTGAATAATATTCCATTGTATGTATACACCACATTTTCTTTATCCACTCATTCATCAATGGACACTTAGTTTGTTTCCATAGTTTGGCTATTGTGAATAATGCTGCAGTGAACATCTCTTCAAGACAGAGATTTCATTTCCTTTGGCTATATAGAAATGGAATTGCTGGATCATATGGTATTTCTATTTTTAATTCTTTTTATTTTATAGCATAAAAATCTCTATCCTTGTATTGGTTTACATTATTATTTTCTTCATTACAGAGAATATCTACTATTCATGTCTGCTCCTATAACAGCAGTGCAGCTTTTAAAAATTTCATATTATTCCTTTACATAATTATGCATTAGATTTGACTATTGATCCTTTACATTTATGATTACACATTATCTATTTTTAATTCTTGAAGGAACCTTCACACTGTTACATTCCTACCAACAGTGCATAAGTATCACATTTATCGGTTTGTGTATATTGAACCATCCTTTCATCCCAGGAATAAATCCCACTTGATCAGGGTGTATAATCCTCTTAATATACCATTCATTTGGTTTGCTAATATTTTCTTGAGGATGTTTGCGTGTATGTTCATCAGGGATACAGGCTTGGAATTTCCTTTTCTTGAAGTGTCCTTGTCTGGCTTTGGTACAAGGACAATGTTTTGATTCCTTACACTTTATATTTTGTATGTCTACTGTAGTTATGCTTTGTGTTTTTCACAAAGCTTACATAACACATATTTACAACAGTCTTTTTTTTTTTTTTTTTTTTTTTTTGCGGTATGCGGTCCTCTCACTGCTGTGGCCTCTCCCGTTGCGGAGCACAGGTTCCGGACACGCAGGCCCAGTGGCCATGGCTCACGGGCCCAGCCGCTCCGCGGCATTTGGGATCTTCCCAGACCGGGGCACGAACCCGTGTCCCCTGCATCGACAGGCGGACTCTCAACCTCTGCGCCACCAGGGAAGCCCTACAACAGTCTTTTTTTAAGCTGATAACAACCTAACTTGGAATACATACATACACGTTTTTACAGCCCCCCACATTTTATGTTTTTGATGTCACAATTTACATCTTTTATATTGTATATCCATTAAAAATTATTGTAGTTATTGTTACCATTTTTGTCTTTTAACCTTTATACTAGAGTTACAAGTGATTTACCCACTAACATTACAATATTAAAGTATTCTGAATTTAATCATATATTTATCTTTACCAGTGAGTTTTATACTTTCATGTGTTTTAATGTTAGATTTTCACTTCCACTTAAACCGCTGCTGTTTAACCCCTCTATTGAATTTTCCAGGTCAATTATTACATTTTCAGCTCTATGGTTTCCATTTGGTACTTTTAAAATATTTTCTCTTTGTTGAAATTCTTGCTTTGTGCATTGCTTTCCTGACCTCAGTGAGCATCTTTATGACCATTATTTTGAACCCTCTATTGGGTAAATCACTTATCACTGTTTCATTAGGATCCATTTCTGGAGATTTATCTTATTATTTGGTTTGGAACATTTTCCCTTGTTGATTCACTTTCCCTGATTCTCTGTGTTGGTTTCTACTCATTAGATAAAACAGGCAGCTCTCCCACCCAGTCTTCACAGACCGGTCTCGTTTAGGCAATGAACCTCACCAGTCAGTGCAGCCCAATCTCCTGGTGCCTCCCAAAACTTTGTGATTGTCCAAGCTGTCGTCTTTATTCCTAGTGGCTCCCAGTAGTTGAGGGTGTACCAAGACCCATCAGTGTCCCACAGAGGTCAGCACCTAGATGCAGGCTGATTAGAAGCAGACTCTCAGACAACAGTTGGAAAAGTATGCAGTCAGACCCCTTCCAGGGAGAAGCTGGGAGATGTGCATTTTTACCTGCTCCCTCAGTGTGAGACCAGGTATATAGCCACAGGGGTTTCTACTGTGTCCATTTAAAAACTGCTTCCTTGTTTGCTGTAGTCCTGTGGAACTCATGAACACAAGCCAAGCCCCATTGGCCTTCAAAGCTAGGTGATTTGGGCACCCATCCCTCAGGTGGCAGCCTTAAAAGTCAGGGTGCTAGATGTGTGGTACAAACTCAACATTCTCAGGGAAAAGCTGGGAGTTGGGAGTCCCTCCTGATTGTATGGTGCCATGCCAGGTGTGAGGTTTATTTCAAGAATGTGTCTCAGCCTTTCCTACGTGTTTTGATGTGGGTATTTTCTCAGTCACCCAATGTGTAGGTGTCACTCAGCTAGTTTCTGGATTTCTCTTGGAGAGAATTGATCTATCTTCTTCTGCACATTCAGTGTATCCGTGGGAGGAGGGGAATTCAGGAGCCTCCTATGTTGCCATCTTGGTCCAGAGTCCCTTCAAGAGTTCTTTATATATCTAGAATATAAGACCCTTATCAGATGCATGATTTGCAAATATTTCCCCCATTTTGTGGGTTGTCTTTTCACTGCCTTTTTTTTTTGAATTTATAGTACTTTCTTTTTTATTTCATTCATCACCTAAAATTTAAGCTCCATTTTATCCTGTGTTAATTTTTTTCTTTTTTTTTTTTCTGGTGTGGATTTTTTTACAGTTTTATTGAGATATAATTGATATACAAAAACTGCACATATTTAATGTATGCGATTTGATGAGTTTGGATCTTTTCACTTTCCTGTTGGTGTCCTTTTAAACACAGAAGCTTTTAATTTTGATGAACTCCAATTTATCTAAATTTTATAGGTTTACTTGTACATTTACTATCATATTTAAGAAACCATTGCCTAATCCAAGGTCACAAAGATTTGTACCTGTGTTTTCTTCTAAGAGTTTTGGGGTCCAAATTCATGCTATTGCATGCGGATATCCAATTGTCCCAGCACCATGTGTTGAAAAGACTATTCTTCCCTCATTGGATTGTCTTGGCACCCTTTTCAAAGACCATTTGACCACAAATGTATGAGCTAATATTAGGATCCTCAGTTTTATTCCATTGATCTGTATAACTGTCCTTGTACCATTACCGCCCAGTCTTGATTACTGTAGCTTTGCAGTCAGTTGGGAAGTGTAAGTCCTCCTTTTTGCTCTTCTTTTTCAAGATTGTTTTGGCTATTCTGGGCCCCTTTTATTTCTATATGAATTTTAGGAATGGATTGTCAATTTCTGCAAACAGACAGCTGGGATTTTGATAAGGATGGTGTCGAATCTGTAGATCAATTTGGGGAGTATTGCCATTTGAACAATATTAAGTCTTCCAAGCCATGATCATGGGATATCTTTCCACTTATTTAGATCTTTAATTTCTTTCAATGATGGTTTGTAATTTTCAATGTACAAGTCTTGCACTTCCTTGGTTACCTTTATGCTTAAGTATTTTTTTAATGCTATAATAGGTACTTGCATTTAAAAATACAAAATGCTTTAGATGCAGTTGAATCTCAACTCAACCCCTTACTATAAGACCCTGGGTAAGTCCCTTGACCTCTCTGCCTCTAACAAGTTTCTCTTCTATTAAATGAAGACAATAACAGCTACCTCACAGTTCTGAGAGAAGGAGTAAATGAAATAACATGAATAAAGTGCCTAGCACAGTGTCTGGCACATAAAATGCTTTCTCCCTCTTTGCTCCCTTCATCTTCTAAAACCTAAGACAATAAAGGCATTTTGTTCAGAGGTGTGCCTTCATGGAGTCACTGTGGAAAATGTGTCCACAGCCTTCTGTACACCCGCACATAAGCTGAACTCAGAGTTGGAGACAGTAGTGGGAGTCCCCCCCTTTACTTGGCAACAAGACAGATATTTCTGTTGTTTCTCTACAAAAGAAGAAAAGACGTTAATATTTATTGACTGTGACTTTCACGTTCATAACCACATTTATTCAGCATAGACCTGTGAGATATGTATCAGTATTTTCCCATGTTTCAGATGAGGAGACAAGACTCTGAGGGGTGACGTGACTAGTTGAGGTCACACAATCACTAAGTAGCACTGCTGGGACCAGATCCTAGGCTGTCGGGCTCAGGCCCAAAGCCTTCTCCTTTGCCTTTGGCTGTGAGGGCTTCTCTGTCTTAATATCGTGACTCCAAGGGAGGGAAGCACTCCACTGAAACCCTTACCAGGACTTAGGCACTTCGCTCTTGATTGGCGGAAGGCCATCCTTTGTGCCAGACCTCTGGGAGGAAAGCAGAGGCCCTTCAACCAAGGGTCCTCAGTAGTGGCATTCAGCAGATCTGTGTGCTGGGATGGGAAATAGACATCTTTGTTTTCCTTTACCTCTTACTGAAATTTAGCATTTCTTTAATTTAGGATATAGACAAAAACTTCTAGTAGTGTTAGCAATACCTATAAATTTGTCACCAGTAGAAAATGCAGAGATTTCCACGTTACCCTACAATAGTTATGGATATCACGAAATGTTGTTGGGAATTCCCTGGCGGTACAGTAGTTAGGACTCCACGCTTCCACTGCAGGGGACACAGGTTCAATCCCTGATCAGGGAACTAAGATCCTGCATGCCGTGTGGCATGGACAAAAAAAAGAAAGAAATGTTGTTTATGTTCCTGACTACTTCAAGGTTAGAATAGTTACTGGACCTACTACTAGATCCTGTTATTTAATGCAGTAATAAAAAATCACATATATAGCTATATTCTAATTTTTTGCTTAATATTTCAATGACTATAATTGGTAAATGGATTTCCTTTTAACTCTTTACATCTCACCAAAGTAGTCCACCTCCTGGTCTAAGAGGATAAGTCCAAAGCAAGATCTCAAAGAACCCACTGACCTAATGTCAGAGAGCTGGCCGTTATTTTTCCAATAGAACATAGACCAGAGGGTGAACCTGTTTTCTTCCATTCTCTTTCCCCAGCAGAGGTCCGGCCCAGTAGGAGACCCATCAACACTGCCCGGGAGCCTCCGCTCACTCAAGCATCAGGTAGGTATGCTCTAGATCTTTGGCTCAAGAAACTGGTATTGCTTCCTTCACCTACTTACCCAGAAACATGCACATGAGTTTCTGTGTACCCAATAGGAGGGTGTGAAAACAGTCTATAGAGCCGAACAGATTTCCCCACCCACCTCCCAACCCCAGGCAGACCTCAGGAGGAAGTGAGCTTGAAGGAAGCAGGAACGGCATCCAGAATTGAGAGCCAAAGCCTTCTAGAAACATGTCCAGAGCTTCAAGCTCTGGAGCCAACCCCTTCTGGCTCAGGGCTGGCCAGTGTGTGGTCAGACACATACACCCAGGTCCTGCCTAGGAAGCTTGCTGGAAATGGTTACATTTTTAAGACAGGTATCGTGTCTTTCAGAGTGTGATGTCCAGAACTGGGCACAGAACTGCAGGTATGGCCTGACCAATGCAAAATTATTCTAGACTATCATATCCTTTTTTGAACCTTATACTTTTATTTACTGTATTAGCATGTGTGTTATACAAGAAAGAAAACTAGATTTGGCATCAAACTCAATTAAAGTTCCATTTTGGTCACTGACCAGCTGTGTCCTTGGACAAAGAAACTTCACCTCTTGAGCTTCAGTTAACCTTTTGTTAAAATAAGGCTCATAATACTCTCCTTAGAAAATTATTATAAGGATAAATAACAATTTTGGTTGCTATCGTTCATTATATGCTTTTATGTGTCCAACGTCATGTGACATGCAATCACTTAGCCCCTGACGAGATAAGCAGGACAGCCCCATTTACAGATGTGGCCTACACAGGTGAGAAAGTGGAGACTCTTGTATGTTATCAAACAACTGATAATTGACAGCCAAAATGAGACTCCAGATCTGCCTGACTCCATTAGTCCATGTTCCTATTTTATGACATTGGTTTTCTCTCCTCTCTTTTTCTCTTTCTCCATCTTTTCAACCCCTTCCCTCCTTTTATTTTCTTCTTTCTTCTAATTCGTTCCCCCATCCCCTCATGTTCTCTTTTTTCTTTATCCACTTTCTCTCTCTCTCTCTCTTTCCCTCCACCCATCCATTCTGAGACACAGAGCATCACAAGGAGGCCAGAACACTCCACCACCTCCTGCGTGTTGCATGTTGGGGAAAACAATCTCAGGGAGTGAACTGGGGTCAATCATCAGGTGGCCTCAATTCCACCAGCACACGTGAAAGCCCCTCTCACATCTGTTTCTCAATTTCTCTAGTTCCTGGGGATGTTTTTGCAAAGAATTCCCTATGGAAAGGAGCCTATGAGTACCAGGGGAAGAAGCAGCCAGCCATGCTCAGAGTGACTGGTTTCCAGGTCATCAACAGCAAGGTCAATGCCACCATGATTGACCACAGTGGCGTGGAGCTGCACTTGGCTGGTAAGGGGCAGGCCACCTCTGCGAAAGCCTGCGGATGGTATGGATGATGGGCACATGCTCTTCACAAGAACGAGTCTACTGTCACTTCCTTATACTATCTTGCAGGGCTAGTCTGGTAGGCAGGGGAAGAGGAAGTGTCTATTCATCTTTGTTTACGTGATAAAAGCACCACAGACTAAAGGGAAATTGTTAGATGACAAACATTAATGAATTGAACATAAAAAGAACTCTTACAAATAAAGAAAAAAGAGACGTATATCCCTAAAAAGTGAACCAAAAATAGGGGCAGAGAACTCCCAGAAGCCAAAGTACAGACAGTTAATAAACAAATGGAAAAACATTTTTCGCAATAATCAAAAAAAAGCAAACATAAAATGTCACTTTCCACTTATCCCACTAAGATTTTTTTAAGCAATAAACTCTGGTGCTAGTCCAGTGAAGGTACTAATGCAGTGCTGGTCAAAGTATAAAATAGTATAGTTCTAGAAAATAATTTGGCAACTTGTATCAAGAGCCATGAAAATGACTGGCCCCATTAATTACACCTCTACGAATTTTTATCATAAGAAACAGTTATAGAGGGAATCAAACATTTACCAATGAAGAATGTTCACATTACAGGGCTATTTCTATAACATAAAACCTGGGAATAGAAAATTGTCTCAAAAGAAATGGATATATTAATTATAGTATGTCTGCAGGATATAATATTATGCCAGTTTGGGAGAAAATACACCTACTGCAATGCATTTAAAATGGAACTCCAGTTTTTGAAGGAAAAAGTTATATTCATAAGGAAGAAAATTGGAAGTAATTACACCAAAATATTAACAGTGGTTATTTCTCAGAAGTGAGATCAGGAGTGAATGTTTTTTCTTCATGCATCTCTGCATTTTCCAAAATTTCCCCAATTTTCAAATTTTCTATAAGCAGAAAAACTGAATATCTTAGAAAGCAAGTGTTTATTTGAATAGATGGATAGAATGACGGATGCCTGGGTGAATGACTGTACACATGAAAACACAACCCCACGTGCAGTCACAGCCACTCATGCACACACACACAAGCACAACTAACGTTCATATTCACTCAGTTGCTCTAAGCCATAGTCCTAAACACATTCACACACTCCCATATACACGCCCTCATGCATTCCTGTACCCACTGAATTGTAAGCACACCCATGCATTAACTGACCCCGTAACATATACAAAATCCAATTCCCTTTATTCTCACACGTGGCATGTGTAAACAGGAGCACAACCGCAGGTCTGTAGTCCAGTTGATTATTAACACACATCTGCACATTCTTGTGTCTCCTCACATTCAGCCTGCACAAACTCACAGGACACACTACACTTACCTAACTCCAGCTATACATGGGACGTATATACCAACATCCACACGTGAAATCCCACTCAGACACTCACACCCACATACCCACAGACTTGGGTTTTGACATCTTCCTGGATCTTTCAAGTGTACCCTCTGAACTTTCTTTTCCCAGGGATTTACAAGAAAGAAGATTTCCATCTCCTCCTCCAAGTTTACCAGGTTACAGGGCCTGTGGAGGTCTTTGTGAATAAGTTCAAAGATGATCACTGGGCCTTAGATGGGCATGTAAGTTCAGCAAAACCTCACTCAGTCCTTGACCTCCCTGTGCCCTTGCCCCATCCCTGATTCCCAGATCACTGGTAGGGAGGAGGAGGGGAGAAGTTGGTGGAAACTCTTAGGATCAACATGGAAACGTGGGAGGAGGGTTTCTTTGGGGCCAGGAGTGGGAGCACGGGAGTCCTCATCTGCTAGCGAAGTGAGCACGGGAGAGCATAGCAAGGGCCAGGAGGCTGAGAGTCTGAAGGTCAGTGCATCTTGAGCGAGATGAAGTAGGTTCTGACGCGTGAGCAGAGAGCAAGAGATTGGAGGCCGACAGTACATGAGTAACTTCAAGCAAGTTGAAGGTCACCATGTGGTGGTAGGAGCTGGGAGAAGGTGGTGAGTCCCAGGTGCACACTGAGCCCCTTCTCACATTTGAGGACGCCTGTTGTGGGTGATTTCGCACAGCATGAGACACCAGGAGCTTGGGGAAAGGAGACAACTCTCTTGCGTTCCCTCGTGGGAAAGACTTGTTCCATGCAAGGGCATTCTTCAGGTGGAAGTTCTGCAGTGATATTCCTCTGCCCATACCTTCCAATCTCACAGGCAGGGGAGTGGAGCCGTCATCTGTCACATCCTCAGCTTCCCTGTCTTGGATTATTGAAGCTAGAAGCAGAGGGGCGGGAAGGAGGGAGAGATCATGAGGCCAGAGGAGCAGAGAGCTGAGGGGTCAGGGTGGATCCTCACGGACAAGACTAGCTGGTAGAGGGCTGCGGGTTGAGTGACTTTGCTGATAATCACAGGAGAAGCAAGTGGCTTCTCCAGGGGCTGGTACATGGGGTTAGTTCCTCGGGATTCTTGAGAGTATTCTATGGATCCCCTTGGGTACCCTGGTCCTGGCTGGCGTCAATAGTAGTAGTCCAAAAGCTGTGCCAGGACAGCAGACTCAATTGTGCTGGGAGGATGGCCAGAGGGGAGAGAACAAGGGTAAAGTTGGAAGCTGGGGCTGGAGTGCGGGCCAAGGGCTACGTGTAAGTGGCGCTCTGGAGGGCCGGGAACAGCCGGAAGGGCTGCCTGGGACTACGGCCAACAATCGGGCCCACTTCTCTCTGTCACCCAGGGTGTGTCTGGGGGGGACAGGAGTGGGGGGGTCAGCCTAGAGCACAGCAGACAGAGGGCTGCACCTGGGCATGAAGCATGAGTCAGAAGGAACCCCGGTAGCACAAGCACCCTCAAAGCAAGCACGTCCTCGGCCGAGCAGTCCCCAGCCCACAAGTTTGCGTGTCTCTGTCTGGTACACGAGCATCACGGAGGCAAGTACAGAGAGAGCCGGGAGGAGTTATGTCCCCAGCTAACCGCCCCCAAATTAATAGCTATTGAAACTGGCACAAACTTTCCACAGTACGTTCAATCTGCTAGATACATTTTAATCATGTGTCATTGGGTTTGCTCCGCGGTGCTCTAAAACTCAGTTTTTCATCACAATAATAATAGCTAACATTTACTCAGGGCCTATTAAGTGTTCTACGTGCTTTACCTATATTAGCTCGTATAAATCTTCAGAGCAACCGTATGACAGAAGTACTGTTATTGTTCCCATTTTAAAATGAGGAACTGAGGCACCGACAGATTAAGTGATTCGACCAGTAGAAATAAAAAATGCCTCCCTCCCTCCTAGGAGCAGTTGGAGACCCTGCCCTATCTGCAGCACCTCGCCACTGCCTGGGGGTGGGCAGAGAGCTGACACCGTGTGCCTGTGGGCGTGTCTCCGGCCTGGCTGGCCGGACCTCTAGCTCCTTCCGGAGAGCCTCCCACCTTACTCTGTCTGCTCCCACCCTCACAGGTCTCCTCAGAGCCCTCCGGAGGCACCTTCATTTACCAAGGCGCTGTCAAGGGCCAAGGCTTTGGGCAGTTCGGCTTTCAAAGACTTGGTAACTAGCGTCTGTCCCTGGAGTGTATGCTTGAGCAGGTGGCGGAGAAACTTGTATGTTGGCGTGGAGGGCAGGGGGTCGGTGAAGTTCAACAGTCCAAGAGGGGCTCTTAGCCTCTTTTGGATCAAGGATGCCTTTGAGATTTTGATAAAAGCTGTGTAATATCTCCCCAGAAAGAAGCACAATACGTAATACCCTCAACTTTTGCCAAACAGTTTCATGCTCAGCCCTGGAGTTGAAAGCCCCCAGCTTAAGGGATGCTGGGTCTCAGATGCCTCCCACAACACTATCTGGCCAGCCCTCGGGCATCCCCGGGACCCCCCGAGCATTACAGTGTGGGGCTCTCAGGGCAGCCTCAGTCCCGGAAGGGTGGTATTGCTGTCCTCATTTTACAGATGGGAAAACTAAGCGTCAAGGAGGCGTCCTTCCCTAGTTCCTCCCCGGCATCTTTACCCTGGACCAAGCATCCTCGGTGTGTCAGGCATCCTCACTCCAGAGACTGGCCTTGACTCAGAGCCTCTAATGTGGGGAGGGGTCCTGGCTTCTGGGAAGCAGTTCAAGGGGAGACAGGAGGCAGGCCCGGGTGCTTGATGGGCAGCTCGATACACCCTGGGTGCTGACTGCCCTGTCCCCGGGGATCCCCTGTCTACCGAGGCAGTGCACTGCGTTTTCTCCCAGCTCTGACCTTCAGAAAGCTCCTCCTTGGCCTAAGCAGAAGCCTGCTTGCCTGTGCTTCCCCCTCCACCCTGCTCCTCCCCTGGAGTTATTCCTAGCTCCATCCTCTTAGCCGCCTTGAGTAAAAGCACCCCCTCTTCCACACAGCAGCCCTTCAAAGACTGGCCCCTTACACACCAGAGAGACCTCAGGAAACCGAGTTCTTCTTCTGGCTTCACGGCTGACTGCCAGTGTGCCGGGCAGAGCCGAGGCCTCTTGGACGGAGCCTCAGGCCCCTCAGTTCGCTGATTGGGGCAGAGGCTCTCACCGTGGTCTTCTGAGCGCTCCCAGTCTGGGGCGAGGGGTGGGGACGAGGAGGGGAGACCCTAGGAGGCAGGAGCTCCAGCACTGCTGCCACGCCCTCCAGAGCTGGTCCACCTTCATGTGCTTTATATTTCGGCTTCCTTGTAAGGTTTCATGTGATAAAATTTCTATGGCCGAAAGACGTTCGGAAGCTTCTAAAGGGCTGCTCTCTTTTAAGGTTTTATTCTGGGACACGGTTTCAGGTTCTCCCGCAGACTGGCTTCCCCAGGCCTGACCAGCTCGTGTGGACGGACCACCCTTCTCCAGGGAGGATGGCCCAGTGCATGGGGGAGGCAGGTGGGGGGCCCCGGCCAGCACCCCAAGTCCCACCACAGTGGCCGCTGTGTCTGTGACCTGAGGTTTCTGCTCTGGGACTTTGCAGACCTCAGGCTGCTGGAATCAGACCCCGAGTCCATCGGCCGCCACTTTGCTTCCAACAGCAGCTCGGTGGCGGCCGCGATTCTGGTGCCGTTCATCGCGCTTATCATCGCGGGCTTTGTGCTCTATCTCTACAAGCACAGGTACGGGGAAGGGACAGGAGGGTCGCACGACGGGTGCCAGGCCCTCTCCCTTTCCCTGACCCACCCAGAGCCCTCCTGGCTCAGGCGAGCTGTGACCTTCTGAAGGGAACACAGAGCCTCCCTCTCCTCTCAGGGCCCCAAGTCTCCTCTCTTGACGTCTTGGTCACGCTCTCTGTCATTCCCAGGAGAAGACCCAAAGTTCCGTTCAATGGCTACGCTGGCCACGAGAACACCAATGTGCGGGCCACGTTTGAGAACCCGATGTACGACCGCAATATCCAGCCCACAGACATCATGGCCACTGAGGCGGAGCTCACAGTCAGCACGGTGTGTACAGCGGTATAGCCTCCAGGCCAGGCTGCCTTCGTCACCGCCACTGAGAGCCCCACCTCCGGCAGCTGGTGAGACACACACCCCTACAGACACGTCCAGTGTGAGAGGGACTGAGTGCCCGGTGCTGCCCTGTGCTGGCCACTGAGGCAGACACCTCCGTACACCTGGGTTGGAGACTGTTGTCACCCTTTTTACAGATGGGAAGACTGAGGCACAGAGAAAGGAATTAACTTGGCCAAGATCACACAGCTAATAAGAAGCAGGATCAGGATCCAATCCCAGGCAGGCAGCTCCAGAGGCTGTGCTCTTAGCCACTAGGCTCAGCAAAATATCCAAGTAGGTGTATTAGTCAGAACTCTCCAGAGAGAGAGAGAGAGGGAGAGATACATATATATACACAATATATGCATATATATATATGTGTACATATATATATAAACTCTCTAGAGAGATATATATATATACATATTGTGTGTATGTATTGTATATATAGATATAGAGAAAGAGAGATTTATTTTAAGGAATTAGCTCACAGGATTGTGAGGCTGGCAAGTCTGGAGTCCACAGGGCAGGCCTGCAGGCTGGAAATTCCATCAGGAGCTGAGGTTATAATCTTGAGCCCAAAGGCTGTCTGGAGGTGAATTCCTTCCTCTCAAGGGGGACCTCATTTCTCTTAAGGCCTTCAACTAATTGGTGAGGCCCACCTACCTTATGGAGGATAATCTGCTTTATTCAGAGTCTACTGATTTAAATGTTAATCACATCTAAAAAATTCCTTCACTGCAACATCTAGGCTGGTGTTTGACCAAACAACTGGGCACCAGAGCCTAGGCAGTTGACATATAAAACCATCCATCACCTAGAGAGTAATAGATGGGCAGTTGCAATCCCTGGCATTGGGCAAGACAGGAGGGCCCCCCATTACACAGACCGAGGGGCAGATGCACACGGAGGCTCCCATGGGTCCACTGGACACCCTCTCTCTCTCTCTCTCTCACACACACACACACACAGGCCTGCCAGGGGGAGCTGACAAGTCTAGAAGGCACAGCTACTCCCCGCTGTGTCCTTCCTCACCGATAGCCCTCCTCTGGGGCCTGGGAACCTGCAGGAACTGTCCCCACAAGGTGTGCAAGCTGCACCCTTCCGAGAACCGTGTCGTCTCCCGCAGACCCCACTTTCTGGGGAAGGCAGGTGCCCTCTCTCAGGTGCCTCCCCGACCTCAGTGAGCCCGGCTCTGGGGAGAAGTGCCCCAGTGCCCAGAGAGGTGGGGTTCCAACAGGGCAAGGGGGTCATCAGCCAGACCCTAAGCAGGGACGGCTCTCCTTCCATCCTCCTGTCTGTGGCAGCGCATGCGATGGTCAGTCCCGGCCCAACACGCATGCAGCTCCTGGAGGGAGCAGGCCGTGTGAGGGGTGGGCTGGCAGGCAATGCGGGACCGGTAAGTGCCAGCAGAGAGAAAGGGATTGTAAAACTACAAACCAGCACTGACTGCCCGGTCCCTGGCTTGCGTTGCTTCCTTTCATCCTCACAACAACTCCAGGAGGATTTTCACCACTTCAGCCTGAGTCTCAGACCGTACGCCCAGTCAGTGCTGCAGCCCTCAAACATCCCAGCTTTAAGCACTCTGCCAGGCTGCCCCCCCATCTTCCCCTCCCCTCCCCTCTTTGGGTCCAATTTTTTTCTCTAGATCATCTCTCATGCATAAGTCTAAGCTTAAAATGGTAGGTACTAAGATAATTTATACATAAAGAAATAAAAATTATCTTCAGAATATATAAAGGCAACTATTGAATACAAATAAGTAATTGACTGAGTTTTTCTGCACCAAAACAAATATTTAAAGAAGGAGAAATTCTTCCACTGGGATCATTTTAACATGTCCAGATTAGTTCTGAGGTTTCACCTTTCTGCTCCATCTTTACTTTTTCCTACTCACACAAATAGAAAGCAAAAACGAAAAACGAAGAATCCCCTCTGATGACATAAATCAGGCCTTACAGGTGATCTGTAGCGACTCTAAACTTTGAGTTGCAGAATTATTGAACAGTAGAGGAAAGAAACAAGAGTGTCCCAAGACCTGCACACACACCCTCACCGTCACTGCACACCTGGGGTTCCGCTGGGTCCCAGGTGCCTGTGTACACGAGGTTTCACCTCTGGGTCACCTGGGATTGGTTGCTCCAGGTCTAGGCAGCTCTTGCACTGCCCCTCGCCAGCATCCAAGGCCTCGGAGCATCCTGCCCAGCACACAGCTCTCCGCGAAGTCCCCTGCTCGCTTCCGGCCCTCCCGGAGCTGGAGCAGAGACGGTGTTGCTTGGCTTAGGAAGGCGATGCTTGAAAAACCACCCTGGATAGATGCACATACATTTTAAATGAGTGACAAGGTGATAAATTCAAATGATGCCTCACAAGAATGGCTGAAATTAAAATAAACCCCACACGGGGAAGTCATCGAGGCCTTGGGGGTCAGCAAGTAGAGGGCAAGGGGCAGGGCTGTGCTATGACTTTCATGGACCCTTTTCCTCTGTTTAAAATTAAAAATGGTACTTTACAACTATGTTGTTATAGAAATGAATATAATCCAGGCTGGATTCATTATTACATGGCCATTATTATTATATTCACTTTTTTCCTTCTGATTTTGAAAGAAACTAAAAATACTTTCCTGGGCCCCTAAAAGTGTAGCAGCCCCTAGGCGCTGGGGCTCCTGTGGCTGACAGGTAAGTTGGCCCTGCCCGGGGGAAGAAAATGACATTAGGAAAATATATATTCTTCTGTGTATATTTCCTACCTCCACCTCCACCCTTAGTTCGGGGCGATTAAAACTCAAAGGTAAAGATCAAGGCACCTGATTTTCTTTCATTCTTTCCCCTTATTCCTTCTTTGCTTTGCCTCTTTCCTCTTGCCTTCTTCTGACCCACCCCTCACCCACTGCCCCTATTGTTTTACAAACTCTGGTGTGATTGGTTTGTCCCCAGTTCTCCAGGGGACAGGAAGTAAGCTCCCCTGGCACAGTGCCCAGTGCCCATCTTCGTCTGTCTCTCCACCCGTGTCTGCTACTACTGGGACTTGGGCCCTTGCCCTGCCACCATCCGCCCCCATCACCCTGGAGAGGACGCCCACCCCGCCCCGACTCGGGCCCCTAAAGGAAGAGGGGCTGGCTGCCGTCAGAGGAAGGACGTTATGGATTGAAAACAGCAAAGGATTTTGTGGGTGTGCACGTGTGTGTGGGGGCCTGAACACACACAAACACACACCTCTCCTTCAGTTGAGTCCTACAGAAGAGACCACAGAAGCTTAAAAGAGCGAAATGTGTGTGAAAGATGCCCCATGCCCTGCTCCCCACAAACACAGAGAAGAGGTAAAGAAGACGCAGTGGATGTGTTAGCAGGTGCATCCCATGGCGGTCGGTACGCAGAGACCAGCCATCTGCTAGTGGACGGTCCCAGCCTCAGAACGACAGCAAGGATAACCCCAAGGGCCGAAAACAATCTTAAGAAATCGTTTGGAAATCAGTTTCTATTTTTTCTAACATAATTTTACCGAGCTCTAAACCCAGTGAATTTAAAAAGTCCTCCTAGGTTGAAAGCAACACTGAAGAAGTAGGGCAAGTCAGGGGAGGTAAGGGCAGCAAGCCGGCCATGAGCCCAAGGTCAAGTCTGGCTGTTAACTGACAAAGAGAAACAGGTGTGTGGCCCAGACAGGGACACCAAGTCTGCAGGCATCGGAGAGGTGCTGGAAGGGACAGGACAGCAAGACAACCCCAGGGTCCAAAAATAATGGCTACCGTGGACTGAGTTTCTCCTCTGTGCCTGACACTTCAGGTGGTTCATTTCTAGACCTTACAGCAACCCCAGAACATAGGAAATAGTATTCCAAATGGATGAGAAGGCAGAAAGGTGAAGAGATGCAAGCCACACAGTAAGTGTGAGTCTGACTCCAAAGTCCACTACACCAGCTGCAGAAATCTGGGTCTAGAAGGGGAAGGAGTAGGTGAATCTCTAAGTAGGACTGTGGCCAAGGCTGTTGGGCCAGGCAGGGGACCCATGTATCCTATCCTGGGTTCTGTTCTCTCCACCTTGGCAGCATCAGGGCAAGGACCCGTTACCCCAGGCTTCCTGGAGCTGGTGCTGGTCCCTCGGCTCCCAGCAGCCCCTCACCATAGCAGACAGAGGCCCTAGGAACTTCTGAATCAAAAGAATGGAGTAAATAAGGCATATTCTCTCCAGCTCCTTGTAAGTAGGTTTGATTAATTTTGAGTTTCATCGTGCTTGGGTCATTGATGAATTCCATTTAAGTATTGTTGAGAAGCTAATGAGTTTGGGAATCAAACTGTGGCATTTAGAGCCCCTTTCTCTGTCCTCGGGAAGGTCCCCGTGGGCTTAAGCCCCTATGCATGTGTGACATGCTGGCCTCAGATGTTCAGATCACATATTGGAAGGACAGATAGAAACATACAGGAGTGGAGTGGCAGGGACACCTGGTTTGTAAGCAGATTCTGAGTTGAAACCATGAGATCTGACTCGTGAAGGTGGACTGAAGTGAAAGTGTCAATTTCCAGCAGATGCAACTGGCAATGGCAGGAGCCCAGCTGCCCACACCTGCTCTGAGTCACAGCATCACTGGGCTTGGCAGGAGAGGACCCGTCCAGACAAACACACTCACATGCTCATCTCTCTCTTTCTCTGGAAGCAAATGCAGGAAGCTCTTTGGCTGCTCCCTTCCCCCCCGGCTTACACTCCTCTGAGACCAACCAGTGGACTCCTCCTCCAGCCCTGCCTCCACCCCTCCCCTTGTGAAGTCCCAGGAGATGCCCAAGGAGCACATGCTGGTGCAGCGCCCAGCACTCTACTGTGCATTACCCTTTCCCACCTCTGGCATTTTCTCTCCACCTCCAGAGGCTTGGAAGCGACTAGGGCAGACTAGACCCTTCACCCACCATTCACACCATATACCCGCCGCCATCCCATGAGGCTAAAAAAAATAAAAATAAAAAAATTTAAAAAAAGTAAAACAAAAACAACAAAAAAATCTTTTGTACAGAGATATATTTTTATTATACAAAGTTTGTACAGTACCAAAAAAGAAAGAAAAAGAGGTGTAAATTTTTTTTCATTATTGTAGGTAAATGGTAGTGGAAGCCTTTTTGTAAATGTAATAAAATGTATAAATACGGTTTTCAGAAAACATCAAGTGCTGTAAATATGTAATCTACACACCTTCTTGGCTTGTCTGCAGTATATACATTTAATTTATCTGTCTCTGTATATGAGGCTTCCCCCTGGGGTCCTGCATTATGGTACTTTCCTGAATTTGAAAGCAATTTTAAAATTTTTGAATTCAAATAAAATATAAATTTTGCATTGGTTTTCTTACCTTTTTTTTTTTTTTTTTTTTCTTACCTTTTTTTATGGCCTTTTTCATGGCTAGGGGCAAGTGTTTGTTGGGGAAGGGGAGGAAAGATATTTGGGACTAAAAGTCAAGTGGAAATGTGGAAATCTCTTTCTTAAAGGGCTTTGTGTTGCCTCCAGTACATGTTGGGAACTCCCAGCAAAAGTGATAGTGGAGGCACCATATGCAGAAATTAACTCAAAATGGATCAAATACCTAAACAAAAGACCTAAAACTATAAAATGTTTACAAGAAAACATGGGAAAGCTTTGTAACTTGAGACTTGGCAATGATTTCGTAAAATAGATGAATTGGGCTTCATAAAAATTTTAGGGCTTCCCTGGTGGCGCAGTGGTTGAGAATCCGCCTGCCGATGCAGGAGACACGGGTTCGTGCCCTGGTCCGGGAAGATCCCACATGCCGTGGAGCAACTAAGCCCGTGAGCCATGGCCGCTGGGCCTGTGCGTCCGGAGCCTGTGCTCCGCAACGGGAGAGGCCACAACAGTGAGAGGCCCGCATACCGCAAAAAAAAAAAAAAAAAAAAAAAAAAAAAAAAAATTTAAACTTCTATACATTAAAGGACACAACAGAGTGAAAAGGCAACCTATGGAGCAGGAGAAAATATTTGCAAATCATATATCTGATAAGGGATGAATATCCGGAATATATAAAGAGTTCCTACTACTCAACAATGAAAACAAACAAACAAATAACCTGATTTAAAAATGGGCAAGTGACTTGAACAGACATTTCTCCAAAGAAGATATAAAATGGCCAACAAGCACCTGAGAAGATACTCAACATCACTAATCATTAGGGAAATGAAAATCAAAACCTCAGTGAGAGCACCTAACATCCATTAGGATAACTACTATAAAAAACACGAGGAAGGGTAAGCTGTGACGAAGTGAGAGAGTGGCAAGGACATATACACACTACCAAATGTAATTTAGGTAGCTAGTGGGAAGCTGCAGCATAGCACAAGGAGTTCACCTCTGTGCTTTGTGACCACCTAGAGGGGTGGGATAGGGAGGGTGGGAGGGAGGGTGACACAAGAGGGAAGAGTTATGGGAACATATGTATATGTATCACTGATTCACTTTGTTGTAAAGGAGAAACTAACACACTATTGTAAAACAGTTATACTCAAATAAAGATGTTAAAAAAAAAAAAAAAAAAAAAAAAAAACATGAGGGCTTCCCTGGTGGCGCAGTGGTTGGGAGTCCCCCTGCCAATGCAGGGGACGTGGGTTCGTGCCCCAGTCCAGGAAGATCCCACATGCCGCAGAGCGGCTGGGCCTGTGAGCCATGGCCGCTGAGCCTGCGCATCCAGAGCCTGTGCTCTGCAACGGGAGAGGCCCGCGTACCACAAAAAAAAAAAAAAAAAAAAAAAAACCATGAAAAAAACAAAACAGAAAATAACAGGTGTTGGTAAGGATGTAGGGAAATTGGAATCCTTGTGCACTGTTGCTGGGAATGTAAAGTGATGCAGCCACTATGGAAAACAGTGTGGAGGTTCCTCAAAAAATTGAAAATAGAACCACCATATGATCCAGCAATTCCACTTCTGTATATCCAAAGAAAATGAAATCACTATCTCAAAGAGATATCTGTTCTCCCATGTTCATTGCAGCATCATTCACAATAACCAAGGTATGGAAATAACTTGTGTCCGTCAATGGATGAATGGATAAAGAAAATGTGGATGTGTATATATACATGTATATATAATGTATGTGTGGGTATATATACACACAGTGGCATAAATAACAATAAATAATTTTTTAATTATAGTGATGCCCAGGTCAGCTCAGGACAGAATCCTGGGGACAAAGAAGCTGCTCCCCTTCAGGATGGGGTCTGACCTGAACTGAGGAGGTCAGGGTCTAAGGACTGCAGTCTCAAGGGCAGGTGGCTTAAGCAGAAGGAGAGGGTCATCCAGGAGCAAAGGCTGCTAAAGGAGAGGTGAGGAAGGAAAGGAAAGACTGGCAAGAACTAGGAGTCTCCTTCTCTAAATGCATATATATATATTAGAAGTCATCATTTTCATGGAAATTTCATCCAGACTACCTTCAGGTTCCCAACTCCCACTATCCTTCACTTTTGCATTGCATCTTGGATCCCATTGTCCCCCAGTCACCTCAGTAACCTGATTTATATGAACTTCCCCAGTTTTAAAAATAGCATTTCATCTGGGACATAACGTCTTGTATTTATCTCCTGGCCACAGAGAACCAGCTGTGTAGACCCAGCCCTCCCATCAGGGATGTCAGTACGTTGGCTGGGATTCAAGGTCAAGAAGTGGACTGCTGTAAAACACGGGCAACTGGTGGATTAGGAGCTGGGAGGGCAAAGTAGCAAGTATTAAATCTAAGTTCCAAATATAAATTCACTCAGCATAGAAACACTTTATAATAAATTGCATACAATTTCTAGACACCCCTTAGAGTGAGGAACACTCCCAAAACATTATGCTAGGACAGGCTTTCATAAGCCTAAGGACATAGAGGGACAGTGCCTGTGAGATAGTGCCTGTAAGATCACCCAACACCAAAAGAAGAGCATGCCTTTGAACTAAGAAATCAAATAAGAACCCAAATTACTCCATCCCTCACTCCAATAGGATCACCTGTTATTCCTGGTCTAGGAAAATCCTATACATTTATCTTATCATGGACAGAAAAAGGGTACTCAGCATACGTACAATGTTTCTATAAGAACAAAACAGAAAATATGTAGTAAAACATTTTAGCTAATGAAAATACTCCCTTAAGAAATAAAGGACAAGAATCATTTTTAAAAGCATTCCAACATTAATTAACTATAATTAAACAGGCAATTGCAAATATTACAGTGCAACACAAATAAGTTAAAAAACTCGAAATACAAATGGACACATAACAGGAAGAAGTAAAATGAGAGCTTACCAAAAACAGCAATAGCTTAGAAATTAAGACCAACCTGCAAAGTGTCCTAGAGATAATAGACACAGAAAGAAAGTATAATAAAGACATATAGAAAGAAAATTAAAGCACTTAAGAAAATAAAAATCAAATAAAGAAGTAAAAAGGATGAGGGATAAATTAGGAGTTTGGGATTAACATATACACACCACTATATATAAAATAGATAATCAACAAGGACTTACTGTATAGCACAGGGAACTCTACTCAATATTCTGTAATAACCTATATGGGAAAAGAATATGAAAAGGAATGGATATATGTATATGGATAATTGAATCACTTTGCTGTACACTTGAAACTAACACAACGTTGGAAATCAACTATACTCCAATATAAAATAAAAATTAGATTTAAAAAATAAAAATAAAATAAAAAGATAATCATGGAAGACAAAGATAAACTAATTTATGTAATATAGGAGTCTCTGAAGAAGGAAATATAAATAAATGGAACAGAATTGATATTTATAGCACTCTAAGAAAAACTTCTAGAACTAAAACTCTTTAACCTATATATTGAAAGTCCCACCATGTTCCAGGGGAAATTATCCTGGAATAGCCAACTCTGAGACATATCCCAGTAAAACTCTAGTTTAAAGAAAAAGAAAACATTCTCTGGGCCTCCAGGTTAAAAATTAAGTCAGTTGCAAGGAAAGAAAATCAAATTGTCATCAGATTTCTTAATAGCAACACACAAAGTGAAACGAGTAAAGCAACATTTTCAACAAACTGAAGGAAAGAAAGTATAAGCCAAGGGTTGTATATACAGCGATTATTAAGCATCAAGACTATGAAAACACAGTATTAAAAATTCAAGAACTAAGGAATATTTTACTCAAGAGCTCTTCTCAAAAATCGAATGGGAGGATGAGTTTCATCCAACCAAGTGATAATTGGGAAACTTCAGCAAAAGGACTGGTATGACTGGGACTGAGAATTGTTTATATCAAAATCTAAAATGAAGATGGAGATAAAGAATAGTATGTAAATGCCATATTTCTGACAAAGTGGAAATAACATACTTTGTTAATGGGAAGAGAAGGGAGAGAAAGGGGGAAAGTAAAATGACTCATTGATTGTGACATAAGTAATAGGTGGGCATCAAATGACGGTATAAAGAGGGATCTCTCAAACTTGGAAATATTGAAATTTGGGGTGGAATGCTTTTTAGTTGCTGGTCTTGGCTGTCCTCTGCATTATAGGACATGTAGTAACATCCCTGGTCTCTACCCAGTAGATGCTTGTACCTCTCCTCCCCAAGCTGTGAAACAACCTAAAATGTTTCCAGACATTGCCAGATATCTTCTGGGGAGCAAAACTGACACTCACACAGACACAGACACACACACACACACACACACGCAAACACCATCCCTCCATTGAGAACCACTGATACAAAGCTAATGAAATAGCAAGGACATAAGTAGAGAAAAAGAGGACTAAGGGCACTACATAAGTATATTAGTATAAGTGAAATTGCTAAAATAAAAATATTTATATTGTTAAATATTAATACATGTATTTTTAATGTACCCAAAATATCACATTGTGAAAGAACCAGTAAATATGACAAATACACAAAGTAAATACAACATAAAATAATATGACAGATCTGCAAACATAGTCCTTATATCATGAAATGTAATTAGGTTTAATTCACCTAATAAAAGAAACAGATTTTCAGATTAGCTCACAAAGTAAAGCTCAACTCTATGCTGTCACAAGAGGCAGACCTGAAATAAAATGACTCAAAATAGCTAAAAACCACAGAAACAGAAATATAGATCAATGGAACAGGATAGAAAGCCCAGAGATAAACCCACACACATATGGTCACCTTATCTTTGATAAAGGAGGCAAAAATATACAGTGGAGAAAAGACAGCCTCTTCAATAAGTGGTGCTGGGAAAACTGGACAGGTACATGTAAAAGTATGAAATTAGAACACTCCCTAACACCATATACAAAAATAAACTCAAAATAGGTTAAAGACCTAAATGTAAGGCCAGACACTATAAAACTCTTAGAGGAAAACATAGGCAGAACACTCTATGACATAAAACACAGCAAGATCCTTTTTGACCCACCTCCTAGAGAAATGGAAATAAAAACAAAAATAAACAAATGGGACCTAATGAAACTTAAAAGCTTTTGCACAGCAAAGGATACCATAAATAGGACCAAAAGACAACCCTCAGAATGGGAGAAAATATTTGCAAACGAAGCAACTGACAAACGATTAATCTCCGAAATTTATAAGCAACTCATGCAGCTCAATAACAAAAAAACAAACAACCCAATCCAAAAATGGGCAGAAGACCTAAATAGACATTTCTCCAAAGAAGATATACACATTGCCAACAAACACATGAAAGAATGCTCAACATCATTAATCATTAGAGAAATGCAAGTCAAAACTACAATGAGATATCATCTCACACCGGTCAGAATGGCCATCATCAAAAAATCTAGAAACAATAAATGCTGGAGAGGGTGTGGAGAAAAAGGAACCCTCTTGCACTGTTTGTGGGAATGTCAATTGATACAGCCACTATGGAGGTTCCTTAAAAAACTACAAATAGAACTACCATATGACCCAGCAATCCCACTACTGGGCATATACCCTGAGAAAACCATAATTCAAAAAGAGTCATGTACCAAAATGTTCATTGCAGCACTATTTACAATAGCCAGGACATGGAAGCAACCTAAGTGTCCATTGACAGATGAATGGATAAAGAAGATGTGGCACATATATACAATGGAATATTACTCAGCCATAAAAGGAAACGAAATTGAGTTATTTGTAGTGAGGTGGATGGACTTAGAGTCTGTCATACAGAGTGAAGTAAGTTAGAAAGAGAAAAACAAATACCGTATGCTAACACATATATATGGAATCTAAGAAAAAAAAAAGGTCATGAAGAACCTAGGGGTAAGATGGGAATAAAGACACAGACCTACTAGAGAATGGACTTGAGGACATGGGGTGGGGGAAGGGTAAGCTGTGACGAAGTGAGAGAGTGGCATGGACATATCTACACTACCAAATGTAGGGTGGATAGCTAGTGGGAAGCAGCCGCATGGCACAGGGAGATCAGCTAGGTGGTTTGTGACCACCTAGAGGGGTGGGATAGGGAGGGTGGGAGGGAGGGAGACGCAAGAGGGAAGAGATATGGGAACACATGTATCTGTATAACTGATTCACTTTGTTATAAAGCAGAAACTAACACACCATTGTAAAGCAATTATATATACTCCAATAAAGATGTTAAAAAAAAAAAAGAGCAGAAGTAGGAGTGCAGGTTAGCAGTCAAGCAGGGGGTGGTGATGGGAGCCAGGACGGAGGCAGTAGCAATGGGAGTGGAGAGAAATGGGTGAATTCAAGATATCTTTTGGAGATTTATTCACATGACTCGATGATTGTTTATAGAGGCAAAGGAGAGAGAAGATTCAAGGGTGACTCTCAGATGTCTGGCCTGAGCGGCTGGATGGATGATGATACTCTTTCCTGGGATGAAACAGAAAGGGGTGGAGGCTGGGGAGGAAGCTTGGTGGAATCGGCCCAGAGCAGAGGCCAAGCAATGAGGTATGCACACCTGGAGCTCAGGTGAGAGCTTAGTGTCCCGGTAAGTCGGATTGATGACATCAGAGGTGGTGGGTGCATGGACAGATGTGGCTGAGCTGGCATGGCAGAGGCGGCCATGAAGTCAAAGCCTACGTGGCCCTCCTGGGGATGTTTGAGTCACCCAGGGCGATGGCAAGAGTTGGGGTGCAGAGGAAGACGCCAGGCAGAAGGGGGAGTCTTCAGTGAGTGCGGGGTGGGGCTGGCACAGGCAGGGAGAGGCTACCAGGTGATCCAGAGGAATGGGATTCACATCAAAGGAGCAAGCTTCAAAGGACCTCAAGGTTAAGAGTGCAGGCCTTGGAGCCAAACGACTGGATTTGGACTCTGGACTTTCCCATTTAACTAGTTGTGTGTGTGACCCAAGGCAAGTTGTGAATTTGCCTCTGGCACCCAAACAGGCATGATAACATTATCTCCTGGAGTTGTGATGAAGCTGAAATTACATCACCCGCGGTCCTTAGCCGAGCGCCTGGCTCTTGGGTACTGGACAAATGTGAGCCTTTAGAGCTATTAGTTCTCAGTGATTGGTCACATGCATAAGGGAGAAACAGAAGTGATGATCTGGGGGCAGCAGCAAGGAACGAGGAGGACAGCAGCACTACCTCCCCAGCAAGAGGAAATCCACGAGCAGGAGAGCAGCCTGCCTGAGAGGGCTGAGGGGGCAGGGTCCTCTGAGAACAGCAGGCTTGCTCAAGGCGGCCGGTGCAGCAAGGGCTAGGTGAAGAGGAGGTGGAGGCTCTAGGGGTTGGTCAGTGCGGAGCAGGATTTCTAAAGGGCTGTATGGACAGGTTGGGGGAGAGCAAATGTCTGAAGAGGTTGGAGCCTCCCAGGGCGTAGAGAGGTTGATCAGTAAAATCAGCGATGTGAGAAGGGGTCTGGCAGAGGTGGCCCTGACCCTGGGCACTTTAGCCTCAGAGAATTCAGCTACGGTCATTTCTATTCTATGGGCAGCGAGAGGAGGTCCAGGAGAGGCTGTGGAGCAGTAGCCGCCTGAGAAGAGCACAGCAGAGGCCGAGGAACAAGAGAACTGAGTCGGGTCAGTAGGCACTCTGGGATGGGCAGCACTGGGTGGACTTTGGCCCTGTGTATGTGGAGCAGCCAATGAAATCCTCCTCCCACATCCCAGAATCCCACAGAGACCACGAGTAAATCAGCGTTGGAAAGCGTCTGCTGGAAATGCCCAAGAGTCTTTATCTTCAATGGGGCCAAGGGAGTGGGAAAGACACTCACCAGCGGCCAGTGGCCTTCCTTTGAATGCCCTGTATCCTAGCCACCTGCCTTTTGGCTATTAAGTAGAGAGAGCACTAAAGCAATATGAGGAAGCCTGCTTGAAAGGCATCTGCTATTCTATCTCTTTGTTCATTGGATCAGAGACTTCTGGACACGTTTCTGTTCTGAGCCTTAGGTTCCTTACCTGGAAAACGAGCATAACATCTTCTCTGGAAATCTTCACATGAGTAGATTTCAATGGGATAAACTCCGAAAAGATTTTGAAACCTGAGTTTCAAAATCCTATATGTGACATATAGGCTGAAACTGTGACGTTGACTTCTCTCCTTCAACCTATTCCAGCTTCAGAAGCTTCTTCCCGGTTCCCAGCATCCAGACTCAGCTTTGCTCAGTTACAGCCCACTGAGGAGGTCAGGTGTGCTACTGCTTCCATCTGGGGCACACGGCCCATCATTCGGTGGCCTTCCTGACAAGAGCAATAATGGGGCCATTTAAGGCCCTGGACTTGCAAAAGAGGTAGGTATAGGGGCAACGGGTATGCCTTTCATGCTTCTCATGCGATACCTGGGGGGTGACCTCATGCCTGTGCACAAGCCCGGCCGTGCCTAACCAGCTTGACCTTATGGAGAGGACCCCTCACTGATGGGGATCAACAAAACTGGATCCTAGTCCAAGTGCTGCTACGTTTGCCTGGTGACCATGTACAAGCCTCTGGGATCTGATTTCCTCACCTATAAAATGAGGCTTTCAGGGGTCTTTTCTAGTTCGAACGCCCTAGAACCATGCTGTTGTAATAGAAATATAGCACAAGCCACAAATGCAAGCTGCATGAGCACTTTAAATTTTTCTAGTAGCCACATAGAAAAGCAAAAAGAAACAGGTGAAATTAATTATAATAATATATTTTATTTAACCCAATATAGCCTAAATATCATTTCAAGATAGAACCAAAATAAAAAATATTGAGAGGGTTTGCATTTTTTCACATAAGTACTCAAAATCTGGTGTGTATATTACACATCTCAACACATCTCAGTTCAGACTAGCCACATTTGGAAGGCTCAGTAGCATGTGTAGCTGGTGGCTACCATATAGGACAGCGCAGCCGAGAACGGTTGATCTCGGTTACTATGGAGTCTGGATCACAGGAGGATGGAACAGGGGAAGGATAGAGCTTATTGACCCAAGCAGCCCAGCCCTCCATTTCTAACTTGGGAACCATGAAGAAGCTGCCTCCCGTTTCCCTGCTTCCCTCCCCCTCCCCTGCTGCAATTCCGGCTCCTCCCTGTTCAGTTCTGCCTGCCCATCCCCCACCTCACTCACTGGACACCCAGGATAGCCCACCCCCATTTCTACCTCTTACCCTTCCTCTCTCCCAGTCTTGGTTGCCTCCTCCCCTGCCTGCCCCTTTGCTCCTCTTCCCTTTCTGTTTCTCTGCCCTCCCCATACACCCACCATCCTTTCCGACTTGCTCCCTCCACCCTCAGTCCTTCCTTTGACCTTGACCTGGCTCCTTCCTCAAGCTGCTTGAGTCTTGTAACCATCGGATCCCACACGCCTCCTCTTCAGACCTCAACCGCAAGGATGCTCGGACCTCACCTGGTGATTCCCACTGCTTAGCTGGGGACCAGGTGCCCTGCCAGTCAGATTCCTGGTTCAGCCTAGAACTTCTGGCAACAGGAGCACCCAACAACCTGTAGACGTGAGGCCAACAGAGAGCCGGCCCAGCCCACAGGCATCCCCTCAGGCAGGGTTTCTCTCCTACATTCTCAGTCCTGCCGGCCCTGGCCAGCTCTCTGTCAAGATCGGTAAGAGTTCCTGTCCCCGCCCCGGTGGGCTGGTCAGCCTCAGTGGACCCCAACGTTTGTAACTGACCTCTTGGCCCTGCTAATGGCAAGCGAATGACAATGAGTTATCTATGGCCTCTGTCCTGTCTCCAGGAAGGCCAGCCCTGTGGCTCTGGTCACTGTTGGAGCAACTGCTGAAAAGAAGTTCCATGAAAACCTGTAAACAAGAGCTAGAACTTCCCCTCCAGGGAGACCATGACTCATTTTCTCCCAGGTCTCATCTTTGTCCCAAGATGTACAGAACATCAATGTATTCCAACCACTACTAAACCTACACTTAACATTCTGACTCCTACAGGAAGAAACAGTTTCCTGTGGATTCTGATCAAAGTCACATCAAACTCTGAAATATCACTCTTTCTCTAATTCACGATCAGAATTCAAGGATAACAGAGTCTAAAAGGCAAAGGGTTGCCTATACCCCGTTCATCCAGGATGAAAATGTAAAAGTTTACAAAGGAAACCTCAACCTTAAACTACAATGTCTTCTGGATGTTACCAGAAGTGGAATGGGTGGAGGAAGGAGGGGAAAGAACCCCCCTAAAGACCCTCCAGCTCTTCCCTCTTTCTCAAGTATGAAGTATGTCACCTCTGGTCCTGAACAAGGAAGCAAATTGGGAATCAGATAAGGTTCAGCCCTCTGGGAACGCCTTCCTTTCTTTTCATCCATCATCAACCTTATGTTATTTAGGTCCCAAACACCTCAGATTCCCCAGCACAGAGACCCTGGGGCACACAGCAAAGTAGATGTGTGAAGAAGGCCAGCAGACCAAGGAGCAATCTGTTATGGACAAAAAGCAGACTCCTGCGTTGCATACATCCACTCATGGCTGAAGAGCCACAGAGAACAGTGAAAGATGGCAGTCCACCACAAGGGGCGTGAGATCTTGGGCCCCAATCCTCCCTGACGGTCTCATTGTGTCCCCCTGATTTCCCACCTCCTCCTCTGCTCCATGCTTTTAGTGTAACCAGCAAGATGCCAGAAGAACCCAAGACAAGTTCTTTTTTATGGTTTGCAGTTCAATTAATATAATTTATTAATTTATCAGGTCATTTCATCCCAAAATAAGATTTGACTCGTTTTAAGAGATGTACATAATATCACAGGAAGAAGAAAATAATAAAGGATCGGGAAGTGAAAACAAAGCCAAATAAAATGAAGGCGGGGGTTGATGCACAAACGGAAAATCAAAAGAGCCTGTTGTTTTTAGACTTGTACCTTAAATCTCTGCGCCTCCTAGTGGCCAAAATTTAATCAATTTTAATGCCGTAGTCACTAACAGGGAACGAAAATCAATCACAAACGTCTAAGAAATTAGTTGCTCAAGAAAGGTCCCTGAGATAACACCGGTGTTTTCTCTTCCCCCGACCAGGACACGCCAGATGGGTTTAGCCTGACCTTCAGCCCAGGTAGCCTCACCTCCTCCGTCTATTTCTGGGCAACTTCAAGGAGTGCGGTTGGGTTAGGGACTTCGTATGTGATCCTGAACTAGCTCTTACCGGATGCTGTCCGTAGAGGGTGCTCCTGGCCTGGCACCCTGGGTGCATTCTGCATGCAGAGCTCCTCACCACTGCCTCCAGAGCAGCCCCTTGACCCACCTCCTGCTGGTCTCTACCACCTCTAACTACACAGAAGCGACTCTGTGGTCTATGAATTCCCCAACGCACTAGAGCCAAGCTGTGTTTTTTTTGAGGAGCACAGGCTCCGGACGCTCAGGCTCAGCGGCCATGGCTCACGGGCCCAGCCGCTCCGCGGCACGTGGGATCTTCCCGGACCGGGGCACGAACCCGTGTCCCCTGCATCAGCAGGCGGACTCTCAACCACTGCGCCACCAGGGAAGCCCCAAGCTGTGTTTTATGCAGGAGGGAGAAGACCCCTTTCCCCTCTGTGTCACACCGGTTGTCTGGCACCAAAGTAGGGCTCCCTGACCCCCAGTGACTCTCAAGAGATTCCAGTGACCACAGCTCCGTCAACCCCTGCCCGCGGCTCCTCTCCTGTTTGAGCTCAGATGGACTCATAAAGCTGATCCAGAAGTAGCCTTCGCCGTAGACCTGTTTTCTTCATCTTGCCTCCCATGGCCCTCACCCTCTGGATGGCAAGATTATGGGGTATTTTCCTACAATGAAAATGTGAAAAATAAACGTGACTATAGAAATTATAGAAAGAAGCACAATGTACGGCAGACCAGATCAGAATCATCTTTACATGCAAAGAGAATCACTAGCCCTGCCCTGACTAGAAAATCGATCCCTAGTGAGTTTCGGCGAAATGGTCTCATTGGATTCTGGCCTTGACTTAACCTAGTGGCTCCCAGGACAAAGCAGCTCTCTGCCTTGAGAAGTGGGAGAACTGGCTACACGCTGCGAAGAAGAGGGGCTCTTGAGCTCTCTGCCTTCCTCTCAGCCACATAGGCTGGGGTCACTGGGGTTCATGACAAGGACCAGGGGAGCGAGGCCCCAGAGGGAGATGAGGTTATCTTTCTGCCACAGGGTTGGCTGGGGGAAGTCACAGTGAGGTGAGAAACTCGACACCCCAAAAAAACTGCATTTGGAAGTCATTCCAGATTTGCCTAAAACCAGAGTGAGGGGGGAAGTGGTGCTAAAGATAAGGTGGTGGTAATACTGGGAGTGTGCAGAGGACCAGCCACAGGCGGCGGGAGAAGACAAACGTGTGTCACCCTCGACCCCAAAGCCCAGCCTGAACCCCACCTCACCGGCAAAGCCTTCCTGACCTCCCACTACAGGTAGAACTAACCTCTTGTAGGGGCTTAAGATGGGCGTTTGCTGCTAAGAGGTGGAGGCTAAGGGACATCCAAAGGAAGGGTGGGATCAAAATTGAGGTCAGGTGATGTTTCACTTGATTAATTCTGCGTCTGTTCAGAAAAAGACTTCCTAGGCCGCTGGGCAACCACAGCCCAACTGGAAAATGCCCTTAGAAGGGACAGCGTGTGTCTGGGGGTCCACGTCTGGATGTGCACGTCTTGCTGGGCGGAGGCGGCTTTCTGTGAGCCCAGGTGTGCACGTGAACACCCGTGCTGAGCGGTGGACCAAGAGGCCGGAGACAGCAGCGGGTGCACGTGGGGCTGGAGGGCCCAGGAGGTGATAACTTCACCTGGAAGTTATCGGCACACAGTGGTAAACACGCAAATGGAACGGAGTGAACGGAGTGAATGGAGAAGCAGGCGCGGGCCCCAGGGCTGGGCTACAGAGACCCAGGGCGGCCTGGGGGATGAGACTGCCTGCCACCCACACGCACCCCAGACGTCACTGCATTCATACTTCAAAGCCTCCGCACCCCCGGCCCCAAAGGGTGTCACTCTTCTCCACAGACTGACTAAAGGGAGTCTTTTCTGCAGCCCAAAGCTGGAGAGCCATCCCCAGACAGGATGAGGCAGGGAGAACCCAGGGGACCCGGCTGCTACATTTTCCAGCACGGGAGGACCGAGTTGCCTGACACTTCTTCAGGCTGGGGGCTGGGGGACATGTTCAAGCTGAGGCAGCCAGGACCGTGCCTTCAGCAGCTGGGGCCAAGGCCCATGAACAGAAAGGGATATCTAAAGCAGCCTGGTCCCGCCTTTCCCTGCCGCTACCTTAGGGTCTGCTGCCTGCTGAGGAGTCTGTGGAATGAGTCTTGGTGGTGCCCTTTAGACACCTCCAAGGAGCCAGTGCCCCTCCTGGGGTGGAGGGCACAGAAATCAAGGAAGGAGATGCAGCTCACACAAAACACCTTCCCAGGGAGGCAGGTACCGCTTCTGTCTCCCATGACCAGGGTCTGACCTGTGGCCACGCAGGCTGAGAAACCGCCCATATTTGCAGAGTGAATCTACTTCCCAAGAGCGGACCGACGGTAACAAGGCTTGGGGTGTGTCAAACCAGATGTCCGTTTATTTGAGCAGCAAAGACCCGTTGGAGGATGTCTGGGTGCCCTGGCAGAGTGATGGGTCGGGTCCCAAGCATGGAAGCCACCTGAAAGGGAACTCCTTCCGAAGGAAGGGTCAGGTACACAAGGAGAGAAGGTCCTCCCGGGCCACTTTCTCTCCTGGCCCACAATGCCCTTGATTTCATGGCTGAACCTGAGTTACAAGAAAGGACCAATAGGTAATAAACATCAAAACTGTTCACTTGAGAACATGAGACACCAGCACACTTCCAAGAGCAGGGGAACAGGTGATGCTTGGGAGGGGAGAGGGCCATATTCTCACTTCTACACAGAGCTCAGCTTGGCTTCCACAGGGAAGGTTCCAGAAAATTCAGAACTACATTGAGAAATCCGGTGTCAGCAGCGATTGAGGCAGTGTCCAAAAGTTGGCTGGAGTGCACAGGAGGTGGTGGGACTGGGGCGTAGTCTAGATCTCCTCTGAGGGGCCTCTTCCTCTATACGTGGTGCTTCTCCAGTTCTGTCCCGGGCCCAGCCTTTCTATGACTTGAACATGAAGGTAACTCCCAAGCATACAGATAACTCTCTAGTCCTAACCTCCCCCCAGCTTCAGGCCCAGATATCCAAATGCCTGCTGCGTATCGTATCGCCTCTTGGATGTCCCTAACCAAAATGCCCTAAATTAAACTTCTGCTCTTCTGCCCTCCTGCCCTATCTGCACCTCCTCCTGTGATCCCAGTTCTGAATGACGGCCGGCTCCACCGGCCACCCAGCCATCCTGGCTTTCCTCTGCTGTCCTCAATTCTGCCTGTGGAACCTCTCAAATCATCCCCTCCTCTTCAACATTATCCCTGCTCTAGTTCGGACCCTCACGTTTAACTGGAATATTGCGAGTGTCCCAACAGGCTGTCCTAACTGCAGCATAGCCAGATTCTGTTCAGCTATTAGGTTTCAACAACGCGCATCTGACCATGTCTCCCTTGGCAGCCACGAGGTCCTCCATGACCCACCCCCGCACCCTTCCAATCTGAGCTCCTAACACTCCTCACCTCCCATTTACACCCCAATGGAGCTAAGAAGTTATGGTCCCAGGGGCTTCCCGGGTGGCGCAGTGGTTGAGAGTCCGCCTGCCGATGCAGGGGACGCGGGTTCGTGCCCCGGTCTGGGAGGATCCCACATGCTGCGGAGCGGCTGGGCCCGTGAGCCATGGCCGCTGGGCCTGCGCGTCCGGAGCCTGTGCTCCGCAATGGGAGAGGCCACGGCAGTGAGAGGCCCGCGTACCGCAAAAAAAAAAAAACCAAACAGAAGTTATGGTCCCAGCCCCACCCTGAAGCCATGCTATTTCATACCACTTGGTCTTTCCCTGGACCTCCCTTCCCTTCCTCCAGGATCCTTCCTCTTGGCTCAGGTGGTTCCCTACCCACCACCCTACTGTTGCTGTTACTGACACCTGGTGGTTCAAAGCCAGGGCTCACTCACGGGCCCTGCTCCTCAGAGATAAGGTGAGCCAGGAGAGGTAAACTGAGAAGGGGGTGACAGGCAGTGATCCGAGGTAAGCAGGCTCTTGGGAAGCCAAGGAAGGGACTAAGGAGTGATAAGCGTCGGTGGGAGTGCCAATCTCCCCACTGACTGCTTCACATGCAGAGAGTCCCACTCTTCAAGGTTCCCTCACATCTACTATCTAATAGTACTTCCCAAGTTGATGAACGAGCCAGGGTATGAACGGCATTCCCAGTATCATAGGCATGTGTCAGGAGAGGGATGCTCCTTTAAAATCCTTTGGAAACCATAGTCCTTGGCCAACATTGTTTAACCCTCCTGAGGAGAAATCCTGGAGGCCAAAGCACTGCGAACTAGGAAACCATCCTGTGTGAACCTTTCTGATTGAGCCTGTTGGAGCTGGAGGCAGGTCTTTACGGCCAACATTTAGACAGCACTGGGTAGGTCTGGGCCGAGATGGCTCAGAGTAAGAGTGCACCATGAACCTGGACTAAGCAATAGCCTTCAAAGCCCCCTCCGCGGCACTCCACACACACCGCTCCTTCCACCCGCCTTCTGCCTCAGCCTTGGCACAAAGCTTCTGCTCTGCATGGAGGGAAAGGGCCAGGGGGCCAACACACCAGGGTGAGTGAGCACTGGCCAGCGAGCCCAGGTTTCTTAAGGTTCAACCTACGATCCAGCCAAGTCTCACAAGAAGCAGGGTTGACCCCGAGAAAAAGGGAAATTCTTTAAAACCCCATTTCCTTAGCCAAAACTGTATCTCATTGGAAGAAACATCACTTTGGCTACATTATTGTTCCCAATCTCAACTCACCTCTGTCTCTCACCCATATTATTGTGAAGATGGAAATTCACATCAAGTGCTTTGATGAGAGCTCAGCCTTGCTCAAAGCACATTGCCAACTGTGAACAACCCCAGTCCTTCAATCTTTTGGGATTCTCAATGTCCATATTTGTTAAAAACAGAATTCATAGGGAATTTTAACAGAAAGTGTGGTCTACAAAGTGCTTTGGCATCTGAGTTACCTGCCCCAATGTGGAAGAGGATTCAGTGAAGTGGTGAGAGCACCTCAGGCCCTAGAGACAGAGCTGGTTGAATCCTGCCTCTGCCATTTTCATATGTGTGACCCAAGCAAGTCACTTCTCTCTTCTGGGAAATGGGGAAAATATTAGTACCTCCTGGGGCTGCTGGGAGGAGTAAATGAGATGATGTATACAAAGTGCTTAGCACACAGCCTGATGAAGAGCTCGATAGATGCTGGCTTCTTTTGCTATTATTAATAATGATCAAGTAATGATGTCACTGTTGTTTCTCCCCTTTGATAAGCTCATGGTGGCCTGCTCTAGGCCACTGATTCTCAATTATGCCCCCATCACTGGAGAGTCTCAAAGTTCTCCCAGGAGGTTATGCCCCAACAGAAAATGGCCATGTATGAGAATTTGCCAACATACACCGATGGGGCATGTGTACATGTGGACGGTGTGAAGGCACAGCAAGGTCTAGAATTACTGCTCAGGATCACTGATTTACCTCTAATCCCCTCAGTTACCAGTCTGGCTCAAACACTGATAAAGCTCTTACACGACAGCAAATATAAGGGCAGCCTGAGGATTGTGTGGGTTTTTTGCAGGAGAAAAAACACATTACACTTAAGAAAAGTGCCTTCAAATCTGGATCCTTAGCATTTGTAATTCACTTCTGAATTACCTGGACTGTACCAAGGTAAGTTCCCCAGGTACACACTAATCTTAAAAATTGGGACAGTTTCTTTCTAGCATACATCTTAGGATCTTGGAAGATTTAAATATATGTTTTTCTCTTTTGTCTCCTATGACGCCTTCCCTCCTGCATGGGTTCTCCTGTGGGCACTGAAGTGGGAGCTGTTGTTGAAATCTTTGCCGCACTCCGTACACTTGTAGGGTTTCTCCCCGGTGTGGATTCTCTGGTGAATAATAAGACTGGAGCTCTGGTTAAAGCATTTCCCACACTCTCTGCACTTATAAGGCTTCTCTCCTGTGTGGATTCTCTGGTGGGTAATGAGGTTGGAACGGTCACGGAAGAACTTCCCACACTCGAGGCATCTGTAGGGCTTCTCTCCTGTGTGCACCCTCTGGTGTGTGATGAGCTTGGAACGCTCCCCGAAGCATTTCCCACAGTCTGCACACTCATACGGCTTCTCCCCAGTGTGGGTTCGCTGGTGGTTGGCCAGCGTGGAGCTCTTACTGAAGCTTTTCCCACATTCGGCACATCCATATGGTTTCTCTCCCGTGTGGATTCTTTGGTGACTGATGAGGGCAGAACTCTTGGAGAAGCTTCTTCCACATTCGGAACACTGATAAAGTTTATCCCCTGAGTTGGTGCTTTGCAGTTCAGGAGAACTCAAGTTCTTACTGGCACTTTGAGTTTGTTCTCGAGATGTCTCCTCTGTTGAGTTCCTCCAGTGAGCACTAAAGGATGGGCTCTGGCCAGAGTTTTTCCCAGGCTCACCACAGTGATCAGGATTTCCTCCCAAGTGGATTCTCTGATGTTTCAGAAGGTTTGAGCTCTGGGCGAAGCTTTCCCAACATTCCCCACATTTATAGGGCTTTACCCTCGTGTGCGTTCTCTGGTGGGTGATGAGATTGGAGTGGTCACTAAAGCTTTTCCCACATTCAAGGCATTTGTAGGGCTTCTCTCCAGTGTGGATTCTCTGATGGGTATTGAAGTTGGAGCGGTCACTAAAGCTTTTCCCACATTCAAGGCATTTGTAGGGCCTCTCACCTGTGTGTATCCGCTGGTGGGCGATTAACTGCGAATTCCGGCTGAACCTTTTCACGCACGTGTCACACTCGAAGGGTTTCTCTGCAAGGTACAGGCCTTGATGATCGATGAGTTTTTCTAAGTCCTCTTCAGAAGAACATTCTTCCCACTGATCCTGGGATGGATTTCCCCACTGCCCTTTACCTTCATTTTCATTTTCACTGTCTTCCCCCCAATCATGAGGGTAGCAATCATCCTCTGCAGTACACTTTGATAAGGCTCCAGGAAAATCTTCAAAAATGTCCTGCTCTGAAATCTGGTCTTCATCCTCATGCCTCATCTCAAAACCTGAAAGAATGGACAGAAATGCATTCATTAGTTAGTTTCTATTTATACATCTGGATCTTGTGTCTTATGAATTTGGCTAACATGAATTTGTACTTATATCTTATATCTCACAGCTTATAAACGTGACTAACATGAAATTGATCCAGTTTCAGCACACACATACATTTCTGACCTGTAAAGCTTAGGAACAGAGTTTGGGACATGCTAACTCCACCAAAGGGAGCCGTAAGCCCCAGCCCAAGCAGCCAGCTGTCAGTCTCCCTGGCCAGCTACCCTATCCCACTACTGAACAATGAACACTTTCTTCTCCTGGTACATTCAGTATGGCCTATGTCATATGAGATTGAATAAACTCTGTAACTGCCCAGATGAATCCAAGTAAAATCTAGACTGACTGCTTTTCTTATTTAGGGGATTACACTAAGCTAGAGACTGGATAATCTCAGCGAAGCACAAATCCTTAACTTATTCAATTTCATTCTCTCTTTCAGTTCAGAGAAAAGAAATGAGCCTGGCTTCCACACTCTCCCTGCATGCTTGCAGATTTTGTGGACATCTAATTATTCCAAGCTTACCAGTGTCTGGGGTTTTAGGACCTGGGGTTGGAGGTCTGATGGCATCTTCACCTGCCATTTCATCCCAGGCCTCCTGGTTGACAAGCTGAGTACCACTCTCCCCAGAAGTAGGAAGACCCACTGCCTCCTTGCTGGTCTCCATGTCTCTAACCGCAGTCCGAGCCCTCATCAGCAAGTCCAGCTCCTCATAGAAGGGGCAGGTCCCAGGTGGGTGGCTGCTCTTGGCTTTTCGGTAGCTTCGAAGGAGGTTTTTGAATCTGTAGCGACACTGCTCCAGGGTCCGCAGGAAGCCCTGTGCACACAGCCGCTCTGCAATGGCCCGGTACACCTGGCTGTTCTGGTGACAAGTGCGAAGCTTCTCAGAGAATGGGGACTCACTGAGAATGGTCAGGAAGGCCTTGGTCTCCTCGTAGCCCCAGTGCACACCTGCTGTCAGGAGTGAAGAGTTCAGAATTGAGAGACTTGATGAGATTTACCTAGGTCATCAGGGATTGGGGTCACCTGCCCTGCTAAACACCTAGGCACTTTGGAAATCGTCCAGGTGCCTGGCACACCAGCAAAGAATATACCCTTGTTTTTCAAGGCTGTGCCAGGGCTTCCTATCCCCACTCCCTTCTAAGAGACTCTATTAACATTTAAGAGTCTTGGCTAAAGGGGAGGATTTAAGTGGCCATATGATACCAGTTGACCCATGTCCCTGGCTTCAGCTGATTGGTTCAAGGAAAGGGCTGTAACTGAGATACAAGACACTGTCTCTATACCCATTCAATACATGTGCTCTACTTTATTTATTATTTATTTATTGGGGTGTTTATTGGTTTTTAAAATGTTTATTTGGTTTTTTATACACCAGGTTCTTATTAGTTATCCATTTTATACATATTAGTGATTACATGTCAACCCCAATCTCCCAATTCATCCCCCCACCACCCCCCACCACCACCACTTCCCCCCCTTGGTGTCCATACGTTTGTTCTCTGCATTTGTGTCTCAATTTCTGCACTGCAAACCAGTTCATCTGTACCATTTTTCTAGGTTCCACATATATGCATTAATATACCATATTTGTTTTTCTCTTTCTGACTTACTTCACTCTGTATGACAGTCTCTACATTTATCCACGTCTCTACAAATGACCCAATTTCACTCCTTTTTATGGTTGAGTAATATTCCATTGTATATATGTACCACCGCTTCTTTATCCCTTCATCTGTAGATGGGCATTTAGGTTGCTTCCATGTCCTGGCTATTGTAAATAGTGTTGCAATGAACATTGTGGTGCATGTGTCTTTTTGAATTATGGTTTTCTCTGGGTATATGCCCAGCAGTGGAATTGCTAGGTCATATGGTAATTCCATTTTTAGTTTTTTGAGGAACCTCTATACTGCTCTCCATAGTGGCTGTATCAATTTACATTCCCAACAACAGGGCAAGAGGCTTCCCTTTTCTCCACACCCTCTCTAGCATTTGTTGTCTGTAGATTTTTTGATGATGCCCATTCTAACTGGTGTGAGGTGATATCTCATTGTAGTTTTGATTTGCATTTCCCTAATAATTAGTGATGTTGAGCAGCTTTTCATGTGCTTCTTGGCCATCTGTATGTCTTCTTTGGAGAAATGTCTATTTAGGTCTTCTGCCCATTTTTGGATTGGGTTGTTTGTTTTTTTAATATTGAGCTGCATGAGCTGTTTATATATTTTGGAGATTAATCCTTTGTCCATTGATTCATTTGCAAATATTTTCTCCCATTCTGAGGATTGTCTTTTCATCTTGTTTGTAGTTTCCTTTGCTTTGCCAAGCCTTTTAAGTTTCATTAGGCCCCATTTGTTTATTTCTGTTTTTATTTCCATTACTCTAGGAGGTGGATCAAAAAAGATCTTGCTGTGATTTATGTCAAAGAGTGTTCCTCCTATGTTTTCCTCTAAGAGTTTTATAGTGTCTGGTCTTACATTTAGGTCTCTAATCCATTTTGAGTTTTTTTTGTGTATGGTGTTAGGGAGTGTTCTAATTTCATTCTTTTACATGTAGCTGTACAGTTTTCCCAGCACCACTTATTGAAGAGACTGTCTTTTCGCCATTGTATATCCTTGACTCCTTTGTCATATTTTAGTTGACCATACGTGCATGGGTTTATCTCTGGGCTTTCTATCCTGTTCCATTGATCTATATTTCTGTTTTTGTGCCAGTACCATATTGTCTTGATTACTGTAGCTTTGTAGTATAGTCTGAAGTCCAAAAGCCCGATTCCTCCAGCTCCGTTTTTCTCCTTCAAGACCACTTTGGCTATTCGGGGTCTTTTGTGTCTCCCTACAAATTTTAAGATTTTTTTTGTTCTAGCTCTGTAAAAAATGCCCTTGGTAATTTGACAGGGATTGTATTAAAACTGTAGATTGATTTGAATAGCATAGTCATTTTCACAATATTGATTTTTCCAATCCAAGAACATGGTATATCTCTCCGTCTGTTTGTATCATCTTTAATTTCTTTCAACAGTGTCTTATAGTTTTCTGCATACAGGTTTTTTGTCTCCTTAGGTAGGTTTATTCCTAGGTATTTTATTCTTTTTGTTGCAATTGTAAATGGGAGTGCTTCCTTAATTTCTCTTTCACATTTTTCATCATTAGTGTACAGGAATGCAAGAGATTTTTCTGCATTAATTTTGTATCCTGCAACTTTGCCAAATTCATTGATTAGCTCTAGTAGTTTTCTGGTGGCATCTTAAGGATTCTTTATGTATAGTATCATGTCATCTGCAAACAGTGACAGTTTTACTTCTTCTTTTCCAATTTGTACTCCTTTTATTTCTTTTTCTTCTCTGATTGCCGTGGCTAGGACTTCCAAAACTATGTTGAATAATAGTGGTGAGATTGGACATCCTTGTCTTGTTCCTGATCTTAGCAGAAATGCTTTCAGTTTTTCACCATTGAGAATGATGTTTGCTTTGGTTTGTTATATATAGCCTTTATTATGTTGAGGTAGGTTCCCTCATGCCCACTTTCTGGAGAATTTTTATCATAAATCAGTGTTGAATTTTGCCAAAAGCTTTTTCTGCATCTATTGAGATGATCATACGGTTTTTCTTTTTCAATTTGTTAATATGGTGTTGATTTGCATATATTGAAGAATCTTTGATTTGCATATATTGAAGAATCTTTGATTTGCATATATTGATGAATTCTTGATTTGCATATATTGATGAATCCTTGCATCCCTGGGATAAATCCCACTTGATCATGGTGTATGATCCTTTTAATGTGTTGTTGGATTCTGTTTGCTAGTATTTTGTTGAGGATTTTTGCATCTATATTCATCAGTGATATTGGTCTGTAATTTTCTTTATTTGTGATATCTTTTTCTGCTTTGGGTATCAGGGTGATGGTGGCCTCATAGAATGAGTTTGGGAGTGTTCCTTCCTCTGCAATTTTTTGGAAGAGTTTGAGAAGGATGGGTGTTAGCTCTTCTCTAAATGTTTGACAGAATTCACCGGTGAATCATCTGGTCCTGGACTTTTGTTTGTTGGAAGATTTTTAATCACAGGTTCAATATCAGTGCTTGTGATTGATCTGTTCATATTTTCTATTTCTTCCTGGTTCAGTCTTGGAAGGTTAAACCTTTCTAAGAATTTTGTCCATTTCTTCCAGATTGTCCATTTTATTGGCATAGAGCTGCTTGTAGTAGTGTCTCAGGATGCTTTGTATTTCTGTGGTGTCTGTTGTAACTCCTCCTTTTTCATTTCTAATTTTAATGATTTGAGTCCTCTCCTTTTCTTAATGAGTCTGGCTAATGGTTTACCAATTTTGTTTATCTTCTCAAAGAACCAGCTTTTAGTTTTATTGATCTTTCCTATTGTTTTCTTGGTTTCTATTTCATTTATTTCTGCTCTGATCTTTATGATTTCTTTCCTTCTGCTAACTTTTGGTTTTGTTTGTTCTTCTTTCTCTAGTTCTTTTAGGTGTAAGGTTAGATTGTTTATTTGAGATGTTTGCTGTCTCTTGAGGTAGGACTGTATTGCTATAAACTTCTCTCTTAAACTGCTTTTGCTGCATCCCATAGGTTTTGGATCATCGTATTTTCATTGTCATTTGTTTCTAGGTTTTTTTGATTTCCTCTTTGATTTCTTCAGTGATCTCTTGGTTATTTAGCAACGTATTGTTTAGCCTACATCTGTGTTTTTTATGTTTTTTTCCCTTAATTGATTTCTAATCTCATAGCGTTGTGGTCAGAAACGATGCTTGATATGATTTCAATTTTCTTACATTTACTGAGGCTTGATTTGTGACCCAAGATGTGACCAGTCCTGGAGAATGTTCCATGTGCACTTGAGAAGAAAGTGTAATCTGCTGTTTTTGGATGCAATGTCCTATAAATATCAATTAAATCTATCTGCTCTGTTGTGTCATTTAAAATTCCTGTTTCTTTATTAATTTTCTGTTTGGATGATCTGTCCATTGGTGTTAGTGAGGTGTTAAAGTCCCCCATTATTATTGTGTTATTGTCGATTTCCTATTTTATAGCTGTTAGCAGTTGCCTTATGTATTGAGGTGCTCCTATGTTGGGTGCATATATATATTTATAATTGTTATATCTTCTTGGATTGATCCCTTGATCATTATGTAGTGTCCTTCCTTGTCTCTTGTAACATTCTTTATTTTACTTTTTTTTTTTTTGCGGTACGCGGGCCTCTCACTGTTGTGGCCTCTCCCACCATGGAGCACAGGCTCTGAACACGCAGGCTCAGCGGCCATGGCTCACGGGCCCAGCCTCTCTGCAGGATGTGGGATCCTCCTGGAACAGGGCATGAACCCACGTCCCGTGCATCGGCAGATGGACTCTCAACCACTGCGCCACCAGGGAAGCCCTACATTCTTTATTTTAAAGTCTATTTTGTCTGATACGAGTATTGCTACTCCAGCTTTCTTTTGATTTCCATTTGCATGGAATATTTTTTTCCATCCCCTCACTTTTAGTCTGTATGTGTCCCTAGGTCTGAAGTGGGTCTCTGGTAGACAGCATGTATATGGGTCTTGTTTTTGTATCCATTCAGTGAGCTTGTGTCTTCTGGTGGGAGCATTTAATCCATTCATGCTTAAGGTAATTATCGATATGTATGTTCCTATTACCATTTTCATAATTGTTTTGGGTTTGTTTTAATAGGCCCTTTTCTTCTCTTGTGTTTCCCACTTAGAGAAGTTCATTTAGCATTTGTTGTAGAGCTGGTTTGGTGGTGCTGAATTCTCTTAGCTTTCGCTTGTCTGTAAAGCTTTTGATTCTTAGCTTTTGCTTGTCTGTAAAGCTTTTGATTTCTCCATCGAATCTGATGAGATCCTTGCCAGGTAGAGTAATCTTGGTTGTAGCTTCTTCCCTTTCATCACTTTAAGTATGTCATGCCACTCCCTTCTGGCTTGTAGAGTTTCTGCTGAGAAATCAGCTGTTAACTTTATGGGAGTTCCCTTGTATGTTATTTGTCATTCTTCCCTTGCTGCTTTCAATCATTTTTCTTTGTCTTTAATTCTTACCAATTTGATTACTATGTGTCTTGGTGTGTTTCTCCTTGGGTTTATCCTGTATGGAACTCTCTGCACTTTCTGGAATTGGGTGGCTATTTCCTTTCCCATGTTAGGGAAGTTTTCAACTATAATCTCTTCAAATATTTTCTTGGGTCCTTTCTCTCTCTCTTCTCCTTCTGAGACCCCTATAATGCAAATGTTGTTGCATTTAATGTTATTCCAGAGGTCTCTTAGGCTGTCTTCATTTCTTTTCATTATTTTTTCTTCATTCTGTTACACAGCAGTGAATTCCACCACTCTGTTTTCCAGGTCACTTATCCGTTCCTCTGTCTCAGTTATTCTGCTACTGATTCCTTCCAGTGTATTTTTCTTTCTTTGTCTTTTTTTTTTTTTTTTTTTGTGGTATGCGGGCCTCTCACTGCTGTGGCCTCTCCCATTGTGGAGCATAGGCTCTGGACGCACAGGTCCAGAGGCCATGGCTCATGGGCCCAGCCGCTCTGTGGCATGTGGGATCTTCCCGGACTGGGGCACAAACCCGCGTCCCCTGCATCGGCAGGTGAACTCTCAACCACTGTGCCAGCAGGGAAGCCCAAGTGTATTTTTCATTTCAGTTTTTGTATTGTTCGTGTCTGTTTGTTTGTTCTTTAATTCTTCTAGGTCTTTGTTAAACATTTCTTGCATCTTCTTGATCTTTGCCTCCATTCTTTTTCTGAGGTCCTCGATCATCTTCACTATCATTATTCTGAATTCATTTTTCTGGAAGGTTGCCTATCTCCACTTAATTTAGTTGTTTTTCTGGGATTTTATCTGGTTCCTTCATCTGGTACATAACCCTCTGCCTTTTCATCTTGTCTATCTTTCTGTGAATTTGGTCTTTGTTCCACAGGCTGAAGGACTGTAGTTCTTCTTGCTTCTGTTGTCTGCCCTCTGGTGGATTAGGCTATCTAAGAGGCTTGTACAAGTTTCCTCTCTACTTACTTTATGAATCACCTTTTCAACAAACATGGGAACTGAGAATCCCTAAAGACGTAAGTGGACTCCAGATAATCTTGCAATAGAGTCCAACTGAGGATCCCTTTCTTCTTTTGTGGAAGAAGGAAAAGGAGGTGGTCTATTTTCACTTCCTCTGCAGCTAAATGATGCAGCCAGGGAGGCAGCATGGTGGAGGGAAAACCAAATAAAATTGGAGGTGGGATCCCTGGACTCTGGTCTCAACACTTCACAGCTTGGGCTTCTGTATTTCCACTTTTACAGGGACTGGGTGTTTCCCTAGCATCAGTTATTCAAGTGTATACTGTCATGATTTCTGCTATATCTATTAAATATTTCACTCAACATCTTTCTTTACCTAAATTTACTATTTGTGAAATCACCTGTTGATGTGCTCATACACATTAAAATTAAAAGTTCACTCAGGTAACACTTATGATCATTCCCATACTACCAGTGACACACTCTGGGAAATACTGAATTAGCTCTTTAAGGTCCCTTAAGGTTTTAAAAATGTTTGCTTCTTTTTGCACAGCAAAGGAAACCACCAAGAAAAGGAAAAGTCAAACTACTGAATGCAAGAAAATATTTGCAAATGATATGACCGATAAGGGATTAATATTCAACATATATAAAAAAGCAAACATCAAAATAGCAAATAATTTTTAAAATGCATAGAAGAACTGAATAGACATTTTTCCAAAGAAGAAATGCAGGTGGCCAATATGCACATGAAAAGATGCTCAATATCACTAATCATCAGGGAAATGCAAATCAAAGCTATAATGAGATATCACCTCACACCTGTCAGAATGGCTAGTATCAAATAGTCTACAAATAACAAATGTTGGCGAGGATGTGGAAAAAAGGGAACCCTAGTGTACACTGTTGGTGGGAATGTAAATTGGTGCAGCCACTGTGGAAAACAGTATGGAGGTGTCTCAAAAAACTAAAAATAGAACTACCATGTGACCCAGCAATTCCACTCCTGGGTATATATCCAAAAAAAACAGAAACTAATTTGAAAAGATACATGCACCCCAATACTCATAGCAGAACTATTTATAATTGCAAAGACATGGAAACGACCTAAGTGTCCGTCAACAGATGAATGGATTAGGAAGATGTGGAATATATATATATATATACAATGGAATACTACTCAGCCATAAAAATGAACAAAATTTTGCCATTTGCAGCAACGTGAATGGACCTGGAGAGCGTTACGCTAAATGAAATAAGTCAGACAGAGAAAGATAAATACTGTATGCTATCACTTATATGTGGAATCTAAAAAATACAACAAACTAGTGAATATAACAAAAAAGCAGCAGACTCACAGATATAAGAGAGCAAACTAGTAGTTACCAGTGGGGAGGGGTAAATATAGGGGTGGGGAATGGGAGGTACAAACTATTAGGCATAAGATAAGCTCAAGGATGTATTGCACAACATGGGGAATATAGCCAATAATTTTGTAATAATTGTAAATGGAAAGTAACCTTTAAAAATTGTACAAAAAATTTTTTTTTAATTTAAGTGTTTGCTTCTATAACTAAGAAAACTCAAACAAGCAGAACTGATCATAGGAGAGAGAAGAGGAGCTTGAGGATGACCTACTCTAGCAGAATCACTCCAGACTGTGCCCTGAACTAGAGAGCAGAGGTTTGGTTGGTGAGAGGATTGGAACCTGGATCCGATTAAGCCCCAATGTTCTTACCAATACGACTCTGGAGCAGAGCTGGGCCCCCTGGAATCCTGGGTCCGTGGACGAACTCTTCAGTGGCCAGGTGACTGTCATCACCATTACAGTCGTCCGTTGTTTCCTCAGGCTCCCAGCCCCCTTCCTCCTGCTCATCCACCTCCATGTCGCTGTCCCCAAGCCTGGGGAGAACCACAGCCTCTCCTGGGCCATCTGAGGCTCTTATGGCCGTCCGAGCCCTCACCAGGGCCTCCAGCTCCTCATAGAAGGGGCAGGTCCCCGGCGGGTGGCTGCTCTTGGCTTTCCGGTAATTCCGTAGGAGGTTTTTGACTCTGTAGCGACACTGCTCCAGGGTCCGCAGGAAGCCCTGTGCCCTCAGCCGCTCTGCAATGGCCCGGTACACCTGGCGGTTCTGGTGACAAGTCCGGAGTTTTTCAGAAAAAGGAGACTCACTCAAAATTGCCAGGAAAGTCTTAGTCTCCTCATAGCTCCAGTGCACACCTGATACTTTCACATCCTCCACGTCCCACTGATATCGTTCTTCCCAGGCCTTGGAATCCCTCCAGGCCAATGCCTGAGCTGGTTTTGTTTGCTCAGTATCCCAGCTGTAATCTGCAGGGTTCTTTTGTCCAGGATTTACAAGTCTTGGACCCCAAAATTCTGGTCCTTGCTCTTGCTGGGAGATGATGGTTGGTTTTGAAACTGGAACTCCTATACAAAAGGAAGAAGAGACATGATTAAGTAGAAATGATCTGTTGAGCAAAGCGTTTGTCTAAGAAGTCCTTGAAACATTTGCCTGCAAGAAACTAAAGAGAAATTCCCAAGCTAATCCCTTAAGAGGTCTGGAAAGAAAGGGAGAGGTAACTAGAGGTAACCTCATCAGAAATATATTGACCTGTATGCTTTGTTCATTTGCTTTTTGGTTGGTGTTATGAAATACATCATGCAAAAGAGTGACTGTTACTGGTTCACAGATGGGCACATGCCCTAAATTAGCCAAATCAGAATAAATTTAACAGTTGGAGGAAAGGTTGTGGGTGGTGTGAGTCTCTCTTGCTAGGAACTTGAGGTCTCAAATGCCATTGGCATCTACCTTTGCCTATGACAAAAAATAGCTTTAATATGAAGCCGACACAAAGAATGGCAGAGCAGAGAGGAAGAAAGAACCCAGGTCCACTAGGAAGTTGCCGAGCCAATTTGTACCGTGGTTGGAGCACACCCTCCTCTGGACTTCCAATACTGTGAGAAAATAAACCTCCATATTTCTCAAAATACTTAGCTGTGTTTAAAGGACAGATGTCCCAATAGCTCCCAACCCCAGCAAATAGGAAGGCCTTAATTAAAATACGTATTTGAAGAAAACTAGATGAAAGAGTTTAGAGCTAAAAGAGGCTTAAGGATTCTCTAGTTCAGCATTTCCCAAAGCTTGTTCCTTTGAACACTATTTTCCCCAGATATCATGTGTAAAAAGGGCACACTTTTCATCATGTGTAAAAAGGATACACTGCCCAGCAAGTAGCCAACAGCTCCTAGTGTCTTACTTTACTGCCGTGAGTCAGACCTGCCACTGTCTCTCTACCTTATCCCACTCTCACGTCTAACTTTCCTCTTACTGATCCCAGGCTCCATGGGGAAATGTTCATTATTGTTTGACTTCCTGTGAAAATGTGCCTAAAGAGACAGGGGTCTGTGCTGGTCATATGGGCTTCAAGTATTTTGAGCCCTGTGATATTTATTTCTCATTGTGGTTTAAACACGTCAGTCTCCTGGGCTTAGTTCACTTGACTCTGCCCCGAGAGATGGACCTTATTTGATGCTGAAAAGACTGGGTTTCTGGGCCAGCAGGCTGGGTGCAGCCCTGGGACAGTGGTGAATGTACTGAGGAAATAAAAGATAATGAGTGCTGAGAGGGCAGGCTCTTGGCAGCCAGCCTGCCGGCCCAGAAATCCACTCCCCACACCCCCTCCCTGCTGCCACAGTGCTGGCCACAAAGAGCACGTCTTCTCCCTAGGTCTGAAATTCCAGAGACTTCACAGAGCCACGAGTCTTAGGGAGTGATGAAACATTCCTTGGGAACTGAGTGTACCGGAAACCCGACCGTATCTTATCCAGAGGGCACTGTTTCCTTACCCAGGGGCAGGCCATTCCCACAGCTGTCTCCTGGGGGATCCTTGCAGAACTCCTTCTCAGCGTGTCTGCCGGGACCCAGGGCTTCCTGAGGGATGTACAACAGAAAGACCTCAAATGTCACTGACCCTTCAAAACAGCCTGGGAGTCCCACCAGGCCCCAGGAAATATAATGGACACAGCAATACCATGTGTGAGGCTAGCATCCTAAGGAGCAGCTTGACCCAGGAGAGGCCCAGTGGACAGGGCAGGAGGGGCAGAGGCTCGCACCCTGCACCCGACAGCAGGGCACAGAGAGAAGAGAGGAGCAGGGCAAGGGCACAGGAGAAGTAACGACAGGAAAGGAGGAACAAACAGCAGCTTACCTGGGACTCCACTGTCACCTCCCAATCTCCAACGCTCCCCATCTTTGGTAAAGTAGGGACTCGGGGAGTGAGGACAGCTGAGGAGGAGAAAATATCTCTGGAACCCAAGCTCTGGTTCCCAAAAAAACCACCTCCCTCTCAGGTCCAGCTTTCCTAAAGCCTTACTCGGATCAAACTGAGACTATTCCTGTAGCCAGTGCAGACTTCCACTTTCTTTCCTTCTGGAGTATCTAGCTCCTAAGTTGCCATGTGTGAGATGTCAGCCCTGAACTCCTACGATCACCAGCCTGCCCCAGGCCCAGCCTGAACCTGCTACATGATTCAGCTACAGTGGGGTATGCTAACACCATTGGGAGCTTCATCTTCTTACTTCTCAGGGTGTCCCAGACACTACTGTAGCCCTTGCCTTGAATTCTGCATACCCCTCCTCAGGCACCCTTCCTCACCCCCCACCCCTTACCCCTCTTCCCTGATGGTCCCTGACTCCTGGTACTCACCACTCTCTTTCAAGGGCTGTGGTGCCATCTTGGTGTCTAGATGCTTGGGAAGGTCAGGACATGGATTCTTCACCCACTGCTTCTGGGACTGTCCCTCGGGCCAGTGATCTGCTGGCCACAGCTGGAAGCTCTGAGATTCCTTCATTGTCTTTAAGGACCTGGTCTCTTCTGCACACAGTTCCAGTTCCTACACACAGACAGCCAAAATTCCCAACCGTAAGTTCAATAACTGGCAGGGCAGGGCATGTTCTTTTGAGTACAGCTGTGGTTCAGAGGTTAACGGGCTCTTTTTAAAAACCAAAGATGGCTTAACGTTTGACGACAAAGCCATCAGACTAACTTCAGTAAACATACCAGCATTTATACCACCAAATAAGTACTTTCTATTTAACACAGAAAGGCTATACAAGGGTCTAAATGAGGCCACTATTACTCAAAATATTTTTGAATCATAACAAGATAAATTATGTAAAATTTTTGTGACATTAAAAGAAAGATAAAAGTTAACCAGGTATAGGTTAAAAGGCAAAAGGAAGCATAAAAGCAGATACAACTATAACTCTAAATGTAATTGCTCTAAATATTCCTGCTGAAAGGCAACGAAAATTCAAAGAATTGTAGATGGAATTTTAAAATGAAATGAAAGAATGTGCTGTTTCAGAAAGGCACATCTGGTCTCAAAACAGAAAGATACACAGAGATAAGACACTGTAACACAAAAGGAAAACCGAAGTGGCAATTTTAATTTCAATGTAGAAGTTTAGGCAAAAAAGTACTCAGAGATATGGAGAATATACATATAATAAAAGGAAATAATCAATTAAGAGATAACATTACCCAATTCAGCTCTATCAATCATAAAGCTAATTTCTTATCTCTCTCTCTCAATTGGTTCCAAATTCAGAGGTAGTGGTTGAGATGTTATTTCCTGGCCCTAAAACCCCAACAATAGAACAATCTCATTGTGTCATAGAAACACCTAACTTTAAAAAAAGTATTACGATTCTTTCAATAGGCATTTTCAATACTCACATGGTTCAAAAATAGAAAATATACACAAGGATATAACCAGTGAAAATACCTCATCCCCACCTGTCTCCATTCCACCTGCCCAGTATCTCCCTGGACTCCTCACCGCAGGTAAACACGGTTCTTCTGCATCCTTTCAAGTTTCTTTGTATACACACAACTGTAAATATATATTCTTATTTTTCCCCATTTTTACACAAAAGATAGCAACTATATATATACATTGCCCTGAACCTTTTTTACCCAAAATAATATCCATCTTCATCAAACTTTATTATTGAGTTTGCCAAACTTCACTCCAAAAATCTTTTGGCCAATCTGAAAACTCAAATCCGCTCTCCCAGAGAGGAATTTTATCTTTGAGAAGATATATAAGAATGGGCCATGATCATCAAAAGCCATTCCCAGTGTGGGGACCCACCAATGTCCTGTGTGGTTCGCAGAGAGAAAACACCTGTTTATCAACATTTTAAGAAAATAATAACTTTGTGTTCAAGATTAAAAGTAACTTCGTTATAGTTACAATCTTATAACCCTCAGAAGTGCTGTGGACTAGACCCAACAATAATCCTCACTCCCAGCCCTAGCTCCTCCAACTATTGCTACACCTAAGCAAAGATTCTTATTCCATGGATGGTCATTGTAGACACAGAAAGAAGTAGGTTCAAGTGACAATCAGGAGGCAAAAATTCAGGAAGATATTGGTTGGGCTAAGGTGAATTAAGAATCCATCAAATGTGGTACATATATACAATGGAATACTACTCAGCCATAAAAAAGAACGAAATAATGCCATCTGCAGCAACATGGATGCAACTAGAGATTATCATACTAAGTGAAGTAAGACAGAAAGAGAAAGACAAATATCATACAATATTATTTATATGTGGAATCTAAAATATGACATAAATGAACCTATCTACGAAAAAGAAACAGACTCACAGACATAAAGAACAGACTTGTGGTTGCCAAAGGGAGGTGGGTCGGGGGAGAGATGGATTGGGAGTTTGGGGTCAGCAGATGCAAACTATTATATATAGAATGGATAAACAACAAGGTCCTACGGTATAGCACAGGGAACTATATTCAGTACCCTGTGATAAACCATAATGGAAAATAATATAAAAAAGAATGTATATATATGTATAACTGAGTCACTTTGCTGTAGAGCAGAAATTAACACAACATTGTAAATCAACTGTACTTCAATTTAAAAAAAAGAATCCATCAAAAATGCCTGTGCACCACACTAAAACCTGCACGTGGATGTGTATAGCCACTTTATTCATAATTGCCAAAACTTGGAAGCAACCAAGAGGTCCTTGAGTACGTGAATAGACAAATAAACTGTGGTATATACAGACAATGGCATATTATTCAGCACTGAGAAGAAATGAGCTATCAAGCCATGAAAAGGCATAGAGGAACCTTAATGCATATTACAAATTGAAAAAAGCCAATCTGAAAAGGCTATATACTGTATGATTCCAACTATATGACATTCTGGAAAAGGCAAAACTATGAAGATAGTAAAAAGATCTGTGGCTTTGTGGTTGCCAGAAATTAGGGGGAAAGGATGGATGAATAGGTGGAGCACAGATGATTTTTAGGGCAGTGAAACTATTCTGTACAATATTATAATGGTAGACACATGCCGTTATACATTTGTCCACATCCATAGAATGCACAGTACCCAGAGTGAAACCTAATGTAAACATGGACTATGGGTGATGACAACGTTCAGGGATTTTAACAAACGTACCACTGTGGTAGGGGACGCTGACAGTGGGAGAGGCTGTGCATGTGTGGGGCAGGGGGTGAATAAGAACTCTGTACTATTTTTTTAATAAATTTATTTATTTATTTACTTATTTGTCTTTGGCTGTGTTGGATCTTTGTTGCTGCGCGCGGGCTTTCTCTAGTTGTGGCGAGTGGGGGCTAGTCTTTGTTGTGGTGCCCATGCTTCTCATTGCGGTGGCTTCTCTTCTTATGGAGCACGGGCTCTAGGTGCATGGGCTTCAGTAGTTGCGGCACGCAGGCTCAGTAGTTGTGGCACACGGGCTTAGTTGCTCCGCGGCACGTGGGATCTTCCCGGGCCAGGGCTCGAACCTGCGTCCCTTGCATTGGCAGGCGGATTCTTAACAACTGGGCCACCAGGGAAGCCCAGAACTCTGTACTTTCTGTTCAATTTTGCCACGAAACTAAAATTGCTCTAAAAATTAGCCCTTTTTCTTTTTTTTTAACCTGATGGGGAAAGGGGCTGTGCAAGAGGGTGATGACAGAATAAACAAGCTCAAAATCACAAAATAGCAAAGCTGAAAGATTTTTTTAAGGAAAATATTTTAGAGGCCATTTAGACAGCAACCCTTTTCAGGTGGTGGTTCTCTTTGAGGAACACAGTTAATGTATTTTATTCCATTACTAAGACCTGGAAAAATTTTACCTGCAGAGACTGTAACCAACCTTGCAGTGTAAGATCACAAGCTACGACATATGTGCCTAAGGGGAAAAAACAAGCTTCTCTGCTACTTATCCATTTGTTTTGACATTTGTGAGTACTCAGGAGCAGGTAGAAAAGTTTAAAAATGAAAATAAAAGTCACAGGAGAAAAAAACACATTATAGAGAAGATTCCATTACTTTTTTTTTTTTTTTTCAATTTTAGAAGCAGTTTAACCTTTGCTCAGTTCACAGGGGTATAATTTGAGAACTTCTGGTCTAGTCCAACCCTCTCATTGTACAGACGAAGAATTATAAAGACCTTGATTTAAGACAATTCTCCTCTCCGGGTTTCAAGTTCTTCATCTTCTAGCTCTGAAGCCCTAAGACATCCATATGTTTCTTCACTGCCACTTAAAACAAACAGCTGGCTTCTTTAAAAGAAATAATCTGGGAGGGTGCGGCAATATTTTAAAATAAGGTATACTCTCTCATATTTAGGTCTCTAACTTTAAATATTATGCTTTCTGTATCTTCAATCAGTTTGTAAAGGAATCCAAAAAGCGAAGCCACAGACCTTAAATCTTTCTGGCCCCTAGTCTCACATCTGTATAGAGCTTTACTTTTTACAACATACAGAAAACCCCTACTGTGCATAGAGATATGTCCTCAAACCTATGATTTCCCCCAAAGAAATGTGATTAAGTATAATGTCACAAGAATTACTGACTATATAAGAAGTGGAAACACCAAGGGTATGTTGAGATGAAGGTTCTATGTGGCTGGCTCAGCCCACAGCCAGATGAAGGGCTTGTTCTACAAGTACCAGCTTCGAAGCAGGATACAAAATTTGTGTTGTAGCAAAATTATAAATTATTATCATGGGCTTTTAGGGTCTCTTGCAAATTGTTTAAACTGTGAATGTTAAATCCATAATACTTTCCCTTATCTCAGCTCTACAACTTCTATAAATTTGGACAGGTTACTTACCTGGGTCTGTTGAACCATTTGAAAAAATGGCCATAATAACAGCACCTACCTTATTGGGTTGCTGGGTTGATTAGATAGATGAGCAATTCATACAGAAAGCTTGGAACAGTGCCTGATGCACGGTGAGTGCTCAATAAATGTCAGTTAATATCTCATTTGAGCCTCATGACTCAGAGATATTTCAATTCCCATGGTTTGCAGATAAGGTATCTCTCATGTAGTAGAAAGAACAATGAACTTGGAACCTAAGGATCTGGGTTTAGGCTCTGGTTCATATTGATGGAGCCTTGTGAGCCACCTGACTTTGGGGGCATAGTTTAATCTATAAGATGAGGACAATAATGTTATTTCTGTCTACCTACATTACGGTTGTAGGCATCCAAAGAGATCACATATGTAAAAAGATTCTGTTAAGTATAAAACACAATACAAATTAAATGTACTGTGAATATGGTACTGAGAGGCAGCTTAGAGCAGTGGTTACAAATCCTGCCTTCAGAATCAGACTGCCTGAATTCAAATCCTGCCTCTACCATCTAGTAGCCAGTGACCTTGAGCCAACTACCTTTCTCTCCCTTGCTTCAGTTTCCTCCTGGGTAAAATTAGGCTAATGGTACCTATCTCATTTAACTGGTGACAGGATTAAATGAGTTAATACATGGAAAGCACTTAGAACAGTGCCTGGTACACGGTAGTGTTCAATAAATGTCAGATGCTTGATGATATTATTATTGTGGTTTTGGCAATTATCAACCTAGCTGCAGTCCCGCTACCTTGCCTGACCTGTTCCTTGGAGAACAGACTATTTGCCTCACCCGCTGTCCCGCGGCCCGCGCCTCTCGGTGCCAATCCTCCACCAGGGCCACCGCCTCCTCGCCGCTCTCAGGGTGGCGTGCCTGTACCCAGGCCTGGACCTCCCTGGGTAAGATAGTCAGGAACTGCTCCAGCACCAGCAACTCCAGTATCTGCTCTTTGAGGCGGATCTCCGGCCTCAGCCAGTGACAGCAGAGTGCCCAGAGCTGGCTGAAGGCCTCGTGGGGTCCCGCCGCATCCCTGTACCGGAACTGCCTGAAGCGCTGGCGGGAGGCCTCAGGGCCAGGGCCAGGGTCATGGTCCTTCTCCCGGGGTTGGGAGTCTGGTGGTCTCCACGAGTCCTCCTCCAGCTTGACAATCAAGAGTTCTTCAGCCTCTGGTAGCGGGGAGGCCTGTGTCCGGGCTTCCAGGGCTACAGCCATGGTCTCTCCTGGACGCCTCCTTTCAGCTGGGCCGTCCTTGCCCAGCGTCTTCCTGCATCTGTAGTGTGTCCTCAAGGGGCTCCTGGGAGAGGAAATGCTCCCCCAGGCTCTGAAGGCAGAAAGACAAGGGACAGTGTGAGCAAGAAGACCAGGAGCCTCACCTTCCCCACTCCCCACACACCTTCCACTGCTTTGCAGGGGGTGGGACAGTCGCCAAGAAACGCCCTTTCCCATAAGCAGGAAGTTAGTCCACAATCTGCCACCAAACCAGCAGCCAGCACACCTTGGAGGAAGACAGCACAGTATTAAATCCTCTGGGACACCCTAAACACCTTAGCTGGGCATCAAGGCTGCCATGATTGGTCTCAGCCCAGCCCTCCTCCCTCTACATGTGTCCCAAGTCTGATCTTCCCTCAAGTTGGGTTCCAAATGTCACCCCCTCCATAAGGTCTTTCTTCCTGGGCCTTAAGCTTTCCTCTAAGGGTGCTCTCCTTGCAAAATCCCTCACTCTACACTCTCCCTTGGTCGTCCCACCCATCTGCCATTTTTCACCATCTCCAAACTGACGACTCCCCAAACTCCAGCCGAGACCTGTCTCCAGACTCCAAAGTCCAACCACCTACAAGGCATTTCCACTTGACTCTTTCTTAGGCACCTCCAACTCAATGGGTCAAAAACTGAATTCATCATCTTCTCTTGAAAACCTTTCCCTCTTCTGGAGCTCTCCATCCAGTGAAGGCACCACCTTCCATCAAGGTGCCCATGCCAGAAACGTGGTCATCATATTTTTCCAAATTCCCCACATCCATTCATCACCAAGCTGGGTCTTCTTGACCTTCTCAGCATCTCCATCCCCAGCCAGTGTCACCTCCTTGTCCAAAAAAACATCATGCTTCCACTTGATCAGCCCCCTAACTCATGTCCCTGCCTTCACTCCCCTCACCCCAACCCCTGGTCCATTCTTCACACAACCAGATGAGATCAAAATCTGACCATGTCACTTCCCTGCTAAACACCCTCCACTGACCTCCCATTGCCCTCAGGATAAAGAGCAAGCCTTGCCCAAGCCTCCACCTCATCTCTTGACCACGCTCCCACTAGGCAGGGTGTTTCTGGCATGGCTCATGGCTCCTGTAATGGGCAGCCCTCTGAACCCTCCCACACGCCACCGTCTCCTTTGGGAAGAGTCTCGTCCCTTTCTTCACGTAGCTGTCAGCTGAAATTGTACTTTTTCCAAGCAGCCCTCCCTGTGTCCCAAAACAAGATTCAATCCTCAGCCACATGCTCCCATGCCACCTTAGGTGTTCTCTACCATTACCCTCACCATACTTTATTGTAATGATCTTACCCACTAGATCATACACTTCCTAAGGGACCTAGCACAGCACTCAGCACACAGAGGAAGCACTCATTCAACAGTGAAATCATGGTCAACTGATAACGGTGATGGGTCATGAAGCAAGGATTATAATTAATCACCTTCTAGATTAAAAAGCAGAGAATGATCTTCTTGCTGATGTCAAAAGGAATTATTTTCTCCTCTTTATTTCCATCTCTGTGACACTTCCCATGTTCTACACTGTACTAGAGGGCTGTGTGTACACATGTGTGTCCCCAGAAAGATTACAGTCTCACTGAGGGCAAGGAATACAGCTCACTCTTTTTTTTCACACTCCTCCCCTCCACCACCCCACAATAAGCAAGGTGCACTCAACACAGGAGGCTCTCAGTAAATGCTTGTAGAGTGAATGCCTGGGAGCTGCTTCTTTTACACAATGAAGACTCCGAGGAGATACTCATGCTGGGTTATCTGGAAAAATGAGCTCTCTGCATCACTCCCAACAGATATAGATAACATTAAAAATGCCCACTCACAGGAGGCTATTAGCTGCTTCCAAGTGGGAATGACACAGCTGAACTGAGAATGGAGGAAGGGTGATATTTCAATTTTAGGCCATGTGACTGGACTGTCTGCAAACAGGCAAGGGTGATGAAAAATAAAGGTTTGTCCTAAGGACCTCCACACACATAGGGAGAGGCTAGGAACACAACTCATGACCACCTGGCAACTTCCTGCTTGTCCTTCAGCTACCAGCTCAATGTCACCTCACCTGTTAAGAGTTTCTGGACATGCCCTGGTCATGCCCAGCTCCCATCCCCACTCTCCAAAAATCACCTCCCCTCATCCTGTGTGCCCAAAGCACTTGGCACGTACCTCTAACATAGGTGTTACCTGACACTATTGTAGTTACCTGTTCTTACATCTGACAGTCCCATTAGATTGTATTGCTAGAGCCACTACTGTATCTTACCCATTTCTGTATCCACAGTGCCCAACCCAGTGTCCGATAAATAGCAGGGCCATCGGAAATTTTGCCTTTTATTAAAATGGTAAATCGGGTACATCAAAAGCCTAATAGGCTATGGGAGGTCCATAACTTACATTGAGCTAAAGAATTAACCTTTCATGAAATTTCTTTTTTAACCACCCCTTCATCATGCACTAGTCCAAACACATTTGCATCACTGTCTCACACGAAGACTAATTCGCCAGTCATCTGCAGAGTCCTACTATGGACCCTGCACTGTACTGGGAGCTAAAGCGCCAACAGTGAGTAAGACAAACAGTCTCCACCTTCATCAAAGTTACAGTCTAATGAGAGAGACAGTCCATAAAGCAAGCAAAGAGGTGTATGCTCCTGCACAGAATGAACACTAACAAAAACAGGCAATTAGTAACCCCACCAGGCCCAAAGAGTCTCAGATAACAGGGATTTTCTTCTGGGAATACTTGAAAGTTGCAAAGGTTAGTTTCAAATACAATCTGAAAGATTTTTCTGCTACTCTCTTAGACAAATATGAATAGCGATCTAGCCACAGAGGGAGGTCAACATAGTCAGCAAAGCAGACTTCACACAGAGCTGACAGAGGAAAAATGGACAACGGCATTCCTCAGTCCTGAGACTACCAGAAATATGGGGGCTCACGAGGATCAGCAACCTCAAAGAGTATCCATTTATTGAGTGTCCATGGGGTGCCAGGCTTGGTGCTAAGTGTTCTATGTTCATGATCTCACTGAATCTTCCAGGCAAGCAGCTGATGAGTCATTAGTGTTGAGCTGACTTACACTGATCTGTAACTTACACACACTAAATTACATACAAACACCAGAAGGAGAAGGAAAGGACATAATTTAAATAGTGCAGCCAGTTCCACTCACTATGTGTCTATTCCAGAGCACGTGGTGACGATGCCCACGACTCTACTGGTCCCCAGACTGATCCAGCTCCCCCCAGCCTCTTTCCACTGAGAGTGAGCAGAGTGTCTTTCATACACTGTGGTCACTAAACACAAGCCAACTCTTTCATCTAACGTTCAACCAATAAACCCCAGCTGTGCTATTAGCTTACTAAAAGACAGCATGTTGGTTTCTAAATGGCTCCTAGCCAAAGGATTTTCAAGCTGACTGTGATTTTTGGCTAAATGTGATTTTCACCTTCTGTGCTGACATTAGAATATGATTAGCCCATAAGGTATGACTTCACTATGTCCCCAATTCACATATAGGGAACTGAGCTTCTCTGAAGAAGATTCATGGGAGGTTCCACAACCAGCAAGTGGTAGAGTTGGGATCTAAGCCCAGTTTTCTCCAGTCATTTTTCTTAACCATCACACAGAGCCTCCTCTAGGTTGACAAGTATTCCAAACCCCTGAGAAGATGGTATGGAGAGTGCAAAGAACATGAAGGCGGGAGTGAGCAAATCAGGGTTCCAGTTCCACTCTTGCCTTTTACCAGCTGTGTGACTTGTTACAGGTAATGGAGCCTCGGCGGCTGCCTATCAAAACTGCAGCTTACAGCCAGACTCTACTCAGCAGCTGCCCCAGGCTCCCCAATTAGTAAGATGGGAACACAGCAAAGAAACAGGGAGACTAGAATCAATGGTTACAAATTTAAATGGCTATGGGTCAGGCAATGTAAATGAGTACATGAGTGGAGTGGGGACTGCGGCCAACTACAGAGCACCAGGACGCACACTGGCCCAGTGTTCCCAGGCCTTCCAACTTTTCCCAGAAAAGCTAGAACTCTGCAATTCTAAATGTTGGCAACCAACTCAAAATTGTTTCAAACACCATAAGGATTAAATAGAGGATGATGGTAGGCTTCATTCAGCATGGGCTGTCACTTGGCCACCTTTCAGCTAAATGATCTCAAAGGTCTCTTCCAATAGCCAGGAAGACCTAGAAAGGGTGCAGATTCCTCTCAGCAATGAGGGATCTGCCATCAAAGCCAGGATCCCTTCATAAACCCAGGGAAGCTGAGGGGCATCTTGGCTCCTGTGGATGTGGACATGATTAGTGGGGTGCCAGAAACAGTGGGCTGGAAGAGAAGCTCTACCCAAGTCCCATGGGAAAGGTAAAGACTAGTCTGTGACCTCCAAAAAGAAAGAAACTGGGAGTTCCCAAAGGCTATCAAGCTCACTTGGCTGACGGTCCAGGCTACTGCTTAAAGCAGCCTGACCTTACGCTTAAGGGCTTAAACCAGGGAGAGGAAATAGGGTTCATTTAAGGCACCAACTTCAGTCAACTGTGCTAAGGATTCTGAATCCCATGTGAGTATGTGTTGTGACCAATGAGTTGTGACTTCCAGACACAGGAGGGGGAGTAGTAGCACACACTCCATATATTTGCCACCCCTGGCTTAAACTCCCATAGGCACTGCATCAGCTTCCAGCAGATGGCCCTGACAGGCAGGAGAAGACTAAAGCTCACACCCATGGAAATCCACTGGACGAAGCAGTTTTCAAGCCTGATAGCAAAGCTCACCCTGGATGGTCTTTATTCACATATTCATCAAGCATTTACTGACTTACTTGATTTACATCAAGTACTTACTACTCTGGACTGGGCAGTGGGGAAATGGAGGTGATGCAGAAACTGTTCCTGTCCTGGAGATGCACACAGTATAGTGGAAGAGACAAAAAAGGAAAGAAAAAAAAATCACAGATAATTATGATCAAATGTGGTAAATGCAATAAAAGAGGTCTGTGGGAGCTGGGGTGGGGGGTGACTTGAACAAAGTAACCTTTGAGTTGGTTCTAGAACCAACTCTTTTAGCAGAGAATGGGGGGTGGGGGCGTATATTCTCAGCAGACAGAACAGCATGTATAATGGTGGAAAACCAAACAGCCTCCCTGAGACATGGGGATAACCTTGACAACACGAAGATCAGGCTGGAAAGGGAGTTCATTAAGGGTCTTGAATGTCACGCTAAGGTGTTCAGACTTAATTCCATAGGTGATGGGAGTTAATGAAGCTTTTTAAGTAGAAGGCCAAATCTGATTTGGGTTCAATAGATCACGGTAGCTACAATGTGTTTGTCCAAACTGGGGAGGTGAAAAGGTGTACGCTTCAGCAAAAACCCTGACAAAGAAATGTCTCAAAATACATTAAGGAAATTGAAAGATCTGAATATTCCTGAATGTGGAAGAATGCAAGAGGAATCAGAGGGCGCCTGGTAAAGTGGATGTTGGTACCATTCACTTCCATCAGGCAGAAGGAAAGAGGTGCAGGTTTGGGGAGGAACACAACAGCCAGTCCCACCCACTGGGTTACAGAGGTCAAGACCATTAAAGAACGTGTACGGGGGTATCAACTCAGATGTTTGTTTTAGATGAGCAGGTAGAGGCTGGAACACTATTTTTAAGGTCCGGCTTCATGCTCAGGCCCACTCACCTTCACTTCTTGTAGGGCCCCAGAATCCTCTATCCTTCCCTATAAGGTCTCCAGACCCTTCCACCTTCAGAACCTCTCCCGGTCCCCTCACCTACACACCTTTCTAAGAACCTGCACTCCCAGGGCCTTCTATCTCCCTCCTCATCCCCGACCCCTCTATGACCCTTTCCATCTCCGGACGCTTCATCCTCCGACCGCCCCTCACCCCGACTCCGCATAAAAGCTTCTTTCTCCCCTCTCACCTTCCCCGGCCCCCCGTGACACCACCACCTCCTAAGTCTCCAGCCTAGAGCCTTGAGTCTCAGCTGCCCCCGCCCCGCCACCCGGACTCACCCACCGAGACACCCACTTCACAACAGGGCGGAAGTGTTCCAGGGCTCGCGCAGGGAATGCTGGAACGCGGAGTCCGAACGGCGCCACCCCAGGAATGGAGCGCCTGGGACTACAACTCCCAGAAGGAACCGCGGGAGCGCCGGTGGGCGGCACCTACCGCTTGCCACCTTTCAGATACCGTCAGCCAATAGATGCGTCATCTCCTCCGGGTCCCCGGCACCGGAACAAATCGGAACAGAATCTAAGCGTAAGGGCGGGGCCTGTTGTGATCCCGGTCCTTTCCACAAGCTCTGGGGTAACGTCACAGCCCAGTGGGCGGGCATTCAAGGAGAAGGGGCGGGGTGTATTGAAGGGGAGAAGCGAGAGCCCGAGGCCCTGGAGAGATCAAAGCAGAAACAGTAAGAAATAAGGGAGAGAGAGTGACTGGAGGTGACCAGACTGGTGGGCGGGAGAGAGTTGAACAATTGTAGGTTCAATTTCCAGCTCACAGTTAAGCTGCGTAACTTTGGATCAATTGAGAACCTCGCTTTCTTCACCTGTTAAGTGAGGCTAATAATAGCATCCATGTCGCTGGGTTTTTGTGAGGCTTACTGGGATAATACACCTAAAACATTAACTCAGAACTTGGGTCCTAATAGCGAATATTAGCTATTATTATGTAAATCAGTTAATATGGAACTTGGCACTTCCTGGGTGTTGGAAGAATGTTAATAGTTATTAGAATAATAATAATCACAACAATTTTAATATAAATGCAGTTGGTTTGTTCCGTTGTGAATACTTTGGAGTATGAGCAATCTAATAATGGGTTTGAGAATGTGGGGTTTTTTTGTTTTTTTTTTTTTTTTTTTTGCGGTATGCGGGCCTCTCACTGTTGTGGCCTCTCCCGTTGCGGAGCACAGGCTCCGGACGCGCAGGCCCAGCGGCCATGGCTCACGGGCTCAGTCGCTCCGCGGCATGTGGGATCTTCCCGGACCGGGGCACGAACCCGTGTCTCCTGCATCGGCAGGCGGATTCTCAACCACTGAGCCACCAGGGAAGCCCGAGAATGTGGGTTTTGTAGTCAGAAACAGATTCAAATCCCAGCCCAACGACTTAATAGCTGTGTGTCTTTGAACGAATTATTGCGTCTCTTTTGTCTTCAGTTTTTTCCTCGGTAAAATGCAGGTGATATAACAGAACCTACATTGCAGGGTATTGTGAAGATTAGATGAGATAATGCAGGTAAAGCATGGTCTCTGAAGTCAAGGTGCTTGTGTTTGAAACGTCTTACTTTCAAATACAGGATGTAGGCCTTTCCACTCACTAGTTGAGAAACCTTGGTCAAATTAACCTCTTAACCTCTTTATGCCTCAGTTTTCTTATCTATAAAATGGGAATTATAATAATAGCATCTACCTGCTAGGGTTTGTGAGAGGAATAAATGGGGAAAAATAGGTAAAGAGCTTGGTAAACGTCTGGCAGGAGTTTAATAATCATTAGCTATTATTATTTTTACTAATAGTTATGAGATTTGGGGGAAATTGACAGTACCTAGCATATGGCAAGTGCTCAACACATGTTAGCTATTGTTAACATTAAGGGAATTCTGTATTTTAATTTGAAAGACCCAATGTAAAGCGCTTGTCCCCTGTGAAATATGTTCCAACTCATTGGTAGTAATAACTCATGTGATTTTACTCAGTGAATGTAACAGCAACCTACAAGCACTCATTGTTGTTGAAACCTCACAACAACCCTATGAGGTGGGTATTATTATCCCCAATTTAAAAGGGGGAAATGAGGGCTTAGGCAGGTGAAGTGACCTGCTTGAGATCAAATAGCTAATATGAGCCAGGGCTGGGATTTGAACTTCGGGGTATATAACTCCAAAAGTTTCTTCTCGGCCCCATACCTGCATAAGGAAAAGATCACGGGTGGAGCGGGGTGCTGAGTGGGGAGAGAGATGGTGCAGCGATGTGAGGTGCTAGGAGAACTGGAGACGTTTAAGACTCAGAGAATCAGGCTCTGAAGCTGGAAAGGCAGCTTTGCAGGGTCAGGCAAGAACGTCCTCTTTAGGTTCACCTGCCCTGAAGAGGAGGAATGGAGGTGAGGATGCACAAGGAGAGGACACCATTAGGACACAAGAGGGCGCCCCTCACCCTAAATCCAGCCTAGAATTTTTCCACGCTTTCCCTTAGCCTCTAATTAATGCCTGGCATTTTACAGGAGAGGAAAACTAAGGCCCCAAGAGACCGAGCGCCCTGCCCAGTGTCATATAGAAATAAACAACAGAGCCTGAACGAGATCCCAGTTCTCTGCTCCAGCATCCACCAACATTTTTTTCTGTCCACAGTTGTCTATCAAGACCCTCTCTGCACTGGGCTAGCATTAGGCTCTAAGGATGCAGAGATGAATCAAACCTGGTCCCTATCCTCAAAGCCTGATCTCTAAACTTGCCCAGTTGAGTTTCCTGTTAGTAAATTAGCAATGTTCCCTATTAGCAAAAACATTTTTGACCACACACGCCCAATATATGGGTATTTATCTACTTATAAATGATATACATGTACGTATATAATTACATGAAAAGCTAACTTTTATTGAACATTTACAATGCATTATTAGGTCCTGCTCTCAGTATTTTATGCGTATTATGTCATTTAGCCTCTCAAAGTCCTTTGAGAGAGGGTTTAATACTATTCCATATTACTAAAGCCATATGGCTAAAAAGCAGGCAGTCTAGCTTCAGAATAAAGTGAGATTAGAAACAAAATAGCAATAAAAGTTTTAACACTTTTTTCCTAAACTCCAGTGACTCATCTTGTGCACCTCCCCTTTGAAAACCACTGCTCAGGAGTCTCCCAGGGGCTTTCCTGGTAGCACAGTGGTTTAAAATCCACCTGCCAGTGCAGCGGACACAGGTTCATGCCCTGGTCTGGGAAGATCCCACATGCTGCGGAGCAACTAAGCCCATGCACCACAACTACTGAGCCTGCGCTCTAGAGCCCGCAAGCCACAACCACTGAGCCCACGTGCCACAACTACCGAAGCCCATGTGCCTAGAGCCCATGCTCCACAACAAGAGAAGCCACCACAATGAGAAGACTGCACACCGCAATGAAGAGTAGCCCCTGCTCGCCGCAACTAGACAAAGCCCGCACACAGCAATGAAGACCCAACACAGCCAAAAATAAAAGCAAATAAATAAATAAATTTATTTAAAAAAAAAAAAAAAAAGAGTCTCCCAGATCTGTGAAGACCAGTACAGTGTGATCAGTACATTGAGAAAGGGAAGTGCAGGAAATTGTGGGAACCCAGAGGCAGCAGCTTACCCAGGTTGGGAGATCAGGATGGCTTCCAGTCATGGCTGAGCTGACTCTTAAAGGATACTTTTCTCCTCAGAGGAAAGAAATTGGGGGAAAGGGTGTTCTTGGGTGAAGGAGCAGCACGTGCAAAGGCCCAGAGGCAAGAGCGCATGGTGTTCTGGAAGTACAAGTAGTTTAGCACGGCTAGAGCACAGAGTGTCAAGGGGGCAGGTTCCCCTTCCAGTGCTGCTATGAGGCTCAAACAAGATGATAGAAATGACCATGCCTTTGTGTTCTTGTTGAGGGAACAGGCAATCAGTCTGCTGCCTCCTGGGCAGTATCCCAGGTTTTTGGTCCTCAGCTGCCAATTCCTCCATAAGCCAAGGGGCCCGTTTGCCCCTTGAAGATCTAGTTGAACTTGGCCTGGACCCCATTCCACAGCTTAAGAGTGCTCAGAGCCCTCCTTCCTTCCCCATACTCTCCATCAATTCCCAACTTTATTTCCTCTGGGCTACAGTTTCCATGACCCCCAACCCCTTTGCCCTCTGCCTCATGTGGGTTTCCATCAAAAACAAAAAGTTCAATTAAGCCAAGAACTTCATGGATTTAGTAGGTTTACTGAGGATTTGGAGATTTTGAGATCACATCACATACTGCACTGCCACTTGCCATCTCCCAAATTTTCTCATTCATTTGGAAAGCCTCCAGAGCCTTCCCAAAGCCTGTGTCCCCAAAGCCACCAGTTGATCCTCCCTACACACACAGCACACTGACCTCCTGCCAGAAGCCGAGGCAGGCTCACTCACCCACACGTACCCACTCTCTCCCTGCTAGGCTGGCTTGCTTTTCCTCTCCCCCCACCTCCAACACACATGCACCCACTCTAGCCCAACCCAGGCTGCCCCAACCTGCTCCCCAGCCAAGCCCAGAACTCGTCCTTTCTTTCATCTTCCTTTGGTCACATGTGGTAGTCTCCTCTGCAGAGCAGCCAGGACAGCCTAGAGCAACAAGGGAGCTGGTGGTGGGAGACCAGCAGCAGCCCTGGGGGGTGGGGGGCAGCCAGCAGGAGGAAGGCAGCCAGGCAGAGGTCCAGGCAGCAGCATGGGGTGTGCAGGGCCTGGCGACTCAGCACACAGAGCGTGACCCAGCTCCCTGCCATGCCATCTGCCACCTTGTCATCCATGTCCTTGCCTGGCTCAAAATCCCACTCAAGGAGACAGAAGTGCAGCCCCCCGGCCCATCGGAGGGCAGCCCTTCAGAGTAGGCAGCAGCTCCCCAGTCACCCAGCTCTGGTCTTGCCTTCAGTGGGACACAAACACATCATAAAGGAACCTCCTGCCCTCACCCCTCTGACTCCTCAGACCCTGAAGCCAAGCCCTGAACAAGGCCTGGAGATGGCGGATCCAGGAGTTCCTGGCTTCATATAGGAAGGGCAAGGAGGTCAGCAGAAGCAGCTGTGCAACACGAGGAGCTGACTAATGCAGACGTGATGGCACTCTGGAGGCCCAGAGAAAGGCCGAAGAGACACAAGAGGAAGAAGAAGTAACTGAAGAACCGAAGAGATTCACAACGCAGGACATGGCAAGGGGATTTCCTTTATCTGAGGAGGCACAGCACCTGAAAGTAGAACGGTACACGAAGGTTGCAGCAGCCGTTCAGAATGCAATCCAGCAGTACTGTGCCATCTATGACGAGAAAAAAAGAGCTACTACCCAGACACCACTGGATCATTTCTCCAAGAGGGTAGATAGAGTTGAATCCAGCAAGGAACCAGAACCTGTGCCATCGACATCAGGCATGAGTGAAGTTGCAGCCTGCCCTCCATCTCCTGTTGCTGACGATCCTTCAGCTCTACCACCGCCCACCTCCTCTGCCTCCTCCCGTCAGTAACTCTTCTTGCCTGTTCACTCGATGCCCCTGGATGCCAGCTGTTGTACTGTACCGCTGTACTTTTCAAGGTACTGTACTGGAAGATTAAAAATGTTTGCTTTCTTTCTTGTGTGTGTTTGTTCTTTATGTATTACTTGTGTGAAAAGCATTATAAACCTATTACAGTACAGTACTGTGTAGCCAGTTGTGTTAGTTGGGTATCTAGGCTACCCTTGTTGGACTTAGGAACAAATTGGACTTACAAACACACTCTTGGGACAGAACTTGTTTGTATGTAGGGGACTTACTGTATTGGGGCATCTGGGGACTTTGCTCCTGGAGGCTGCCATCTAGCGTGAGGCCTGTCTCCCAGTCTAGCACTAGGACCTGGAGACTTCCCAAGCCCTGGAAAGCAGCAGCAGACAGTATCTCTAACCCCATTTTGACCAGATGCAGCACCTGCCCTGGGCAGCTCACTCACCAGCTCCTCAAGCAGCACTGAGCAGGGCCGGGCATGGGACTGAAGTGCCTGCGGCTTCTGCTCCCATAGGCTGGGCAGCCCCGTGATGCAGCAGGGCTTGGGGCTGTGCCCGTCCACCCTTACCCTCTGATACCAGAGCCTGGAGAGCTGCCAGAGGAAAAGATTGGAGGTGTCCTGGGAGCAGAGGGTCTGCAAGCAAGCTATCACCAAGCAGGGAGAGTTGGCAAAGGGCAGGGAAGATCATGGTGACATTCCAGGTCCCCAGCTGCAATCCCCAGCCTTTTAGAGTCAAGGTCTGCAAGACAGGAGAGACATTAGAAGCCAGCATCCCAGGCTTCCTGCCTGAGACCACATGAAACTCCAAGCTGTTCAAGCTCATGGGCAGGGATAACACTACCCTGGAAGGGCCAGAGGGGAGCTGCAGGTTCAAGGTGTGAAGACGCCCTGGACCCCAAGGCTGAGCTCAGCACCATGCAGGTATCCAGCAGGCTTAGCACGCTTACTGCTGTCAGTGGAGCCAACCAGCCCTTGCCCAGGTCTACCAGTGGATTCTTGGCCAAGTCCAACTTCCCCAGCCTCCTTAAGCCCTGGAATGGCTGGCCTTGCAGACAAATCAGCTGGTTTCCCTGAAGTAGCAGCTCCCGCAGCTGGGGCAGCATGAGAAGGTGACTGGGGACAGGGTGTGCAGCCCATTGTTGAACAGATCCTGCGCCTGCAGTCTTGACACAGCCGCTGTCTCATTCGTGCCCAGCATGGCACTTGCAGTTGGTTCCTACTCAAGTTCAGTTTCTGAAGGCTGGGCATGGCCTCCAGGAAACCTGGTGGCAGGATAGTCATCAGGCCACTGCTCTTAAGACCCAAGCTCTTTAGGCTGTGGCAGGAAGCCAGGGCCTCCAGAGCTATGTGCCCTACAAGAGTGGATGCCAAATTCAGCTCCTGCAGCTCAAAGTGTGCAACTGCCCCCGCAGGCAGCTTGGCCGTGTCGACATTGATCACAGACAGGGTGTCCAGGCTCTGCAGCCCCAGTCCCACCACTGCAGCTGCCTTCATCTTTGTGTGGTCCAGACACAGAGTCCCCAGCTTGAGCCCCTGGAGGGCCCCGGGACTGGCCATCTTCAGCGGATTGTTGAATGACAGGTCCAGATCTCCAGAAGCCAGGCATCGCCAAAGGAGGGGCCATTGCACCAGGTCTGGGAAGATGTCTGCCAGCTCCCCCACATTCTGAAGGCAACTATACTTGACACTCAGATGCCATAGACTGGGAGAAAACCGGACACCTGCGTTCCCATCCAGGCAGGGGCCCAAGAAAGCAAGGCCTGGAGGGAGCTTAGGTTGCCATCAGGGGTAGGAAGAGGTAAACTGTGTAGAGGCATGTGAAGAAGAGCTACCACAGCTGTCCCAAGCTTCCAAGGGCTCCTGGCAGGAGCTGGGTGAGAGGCAGACTCAGCCCCAGGACCTTGAGCCCAGGGAAGTGGGAGAAGGCATCCAGGCACAGAATGGAAGTGGAACCAGAGAGACAGAGCTCCTCCTCACTCTGGGGCACAGCCTCCAGGGTCTGTGTCAGGTTGGTCACTGAGGAGCATGCCACAAGGAGGGGCAGGCTGGAGTCCAAAGGGTAGATCAGGAAGAAGAGAGAGACCAGAGGCAGCCGAGAGCCTTCAGTCACGAGGCAGTTGGAAGCTATCCAGCCTGCGGTCACAGAAGGGACAGGAGCAGACCAGGCAACAGCAAGTGCCCCTCCCATCTCAGCACCAAGCCTGTCCACAAAGAAAACAGAATCAGAACCCCCCTCTCTGCTTCCATCCCTTTTCCAGAGAGGAACCCAGACCCTATCCTCCCCCTGCACACATACATACACAATACTCATAACGCTGGCAGGATACACAGACCCCCCCAGGAGGGTCTGGAAGCAGGGTCGAAGGGCCACAATGCTTCCAAGCTGAAGAACTGCTGGGAGGGCGGGGCTAGACTCAGAGATGCTTAGAGCTGAGGATCCAAGGGTCAGGGAAAGACAGGAGCACACTTGTGGGAGGTGAGACCTACGTCTCACTTCCCTGTTGTGAGGAAGCAAGCAGTGTTTGTGAGCACAAGGTATGGCATCAGAGGTCCAGGATCTCACTCTGCTATTGTCCTGAGCAGTGCATGTCCCCTCTCTGGGCTTCAGTTTCCTCACCTGTAAGCCAAGCATACAGATACCTACCTCATAAGATTGCTGCAATATACATATGGGTTTCTCTCCTCAACACTCTCTTTACTAATTCCACTCCTAACTCCAACAGAAAGGAGGTCTTGAATAAATCAGGATTTTTTAAAGCAGTTGTTTTGTAAGCAAAATAATACATCAAAATTATGCCTTCATGGGCATCTTGTAGTGCTCCACACGGAAGATTCCAAGAAGCCCAAAATTTACCCAAGAGGACCCATAGGGCTCCATTCCTGCCCTTCCAGGCTGGAGCTAGGAAGAACAATCTCTGAGTCCTTGACCTTGATGTGCCACTACGAGAATGGAGGCAAGACCCCAAGGGAAAGCAGAACAAGGAAAAGAAAGGAGATTTACGATTATTTCAAACAATGCCGTAAACCATTCAATACAATTCAATACCTGATATGACTTTTTAAAATAATAAATTCAAAGAGAAGAAAAATTCCTTGACTTATAAAAGAGTATCTACCCCAGATCTATAATAAGTATAATTATTAATGGTGAACCATCACCTGCATCACATTACAGGAATGAGACAACTATAGTTACTTCTGTTTAACATGATAATGGAGGCTTTAGCCAGGAAAATAAGAAAGAAGAAGAACAGAAAATAGGATTATAAAATCATAAGTATTTTAAAAAACAAAAGGGTCGCCATTTATAAGATGCTATGATTGTCTACATAGGAAATTCAAGAATTTCTAGAAACAAACTATTAAAACTAAAGTATGTTTAGCAAAGATACTGGAAACTATATACTTTAAAAACTTTCTAAAACACCAGTGCATTAGTCAGGGTCTCAACAGGAAACAGCACCTTAAATGAGGATTTTTCTAAGAGGTTTGTATGCAAAGAGGCTAATCACAAGGTGTTAGCAGTGCTTAGGAATACTACAAGGGGTAGTGTAGGAATGCAGAACTAACAATCATAGATGCTATCAACATGCTAGAACTGAAGGGATAAGGACTGGGAGAAGTTACCAGAACCTGTAAGGAGAGAGAGTCTTATAGGGTCAGCTGCCTTGAGAGAAACAATGACATTCAGTTGAGTCACAAATCCAACATGAGAGGACCTCGCAGCAAGGAAGGAAGTTCTGGAACTGAAAAATTCAAAATCTGTAATGAAAAGTCCATGAGATAGGATTAATAGCATATTCCACACCAAGAAGAAAATAGTCAGTGAACTTGAAGACCTAGAAATAGAAACTATCCTAAGTGAAACACAGAAAGATAAAGTCAGGAGAAAAGGAGCAAAACCTCAGTGACCTGTAGGAAAATACCAAACAGTCTAACATATGTGTAATTGGAGTCCCAAGGGGAAAAAGGGGAGGGGGAGTGTGAAGAAATAACCAAAATTTTTCCAAATTTAATGAAAACTATAAACCCATTATGCCATGAATTTCACGAAAACCTAAAGATAATGAACACAAAGAAAACCACAATAAGAATGTCAAAATGTTGAAAATAATTGATAAAGAGAAAATCTTATGGATAGCTAAAGGAAAGTTACATAAAGTGACCCATTACAAAAGCAGGAAAAAAGACAAGAATTGCCATTACGGTAACCCTATGTTGGTAGAGCTACCAATGACTCAAAATCATCAAGAATGAAGATTTTGGTTACCCTATTGGATCAAACAAACAAGCAGACAAACAAACAACAACAGTTGAGGTGCTGGATTAAGCTAAATAGAACATGAAAAGGTTAATAGAGAACAGAAGTAAAATATACCACCAGAAAAGAAAGAACTATAACTACAGATCTGTATTTTCTTCCTTGTAGTGTCATGTGTGTTTTACATTAACTATTGTATTTCATCAGTTCTAAGATGCTCATTTTTTTCACGTTTTCAACACCTTTGAAATAAGGCTGCATCCTAAAATTGATTACCTCGCTATTGCTGGTAACCAGGCAACATTCATGGTATAGTTACTCTACGCACATATGCTTACTTGATCATAGCAGTTCACATTATTATAACTGCATTTGAGTTATGGATATTGTTGATAATACTCATTTTAGTTTAATTGTCCTTTAAAATGCTTTCCAAAATATTACAGTACAATTCCACATTGAAATGAAAAGTTATTCTATGTTCAGAAAAAAGCATGGAAAGAAAGCAGCAGGGCAAATAATCTTTGTTGGAGAAATAATGTGGGAGGAATTCAGGGTAGGACTATAAATATGAAGAAGTCTGAGGAATACCATAATCAATATATTCTTCTTATATTTAAATTTTTGTTTGCATAAAGTTATATAAGATAAAAATCTATATCTACATTCAATAATTATAAAATAGCTCTAAATTATAAGTAATGAGAAAGTATTGTGTCATCATTTAATGGATCATTTTCCTTAATGGTACATAAAATAAGGGTTTATTTTACAACTGATTCTTAGATTCAATAAGATGCAGCAATTTATCTATTTTAAAATAATTTTTCTCTTCTTTCCTTCATTATTAATAGTGTGTTGGTGGTGGTTAATTTTATAATTTATTGCTCAGATTATAGAATTTTTAGACAAAATAGAGGTTATCAGAGGGGTGACCATCACCCACAGACTGTAGACATGCAGTTACTGGTGAGATTTAGGTTGAACCTTTTGAAGATAATTGGAATACATTACCGGGTTTTGTTTTGTTTTTTAATGGTTGGTTGTGTTATAGTTGGTGGAAGCTTTATTTTGAAGTGTAAGTATTAGGAAAAGGAGTTATGTCAATGGACAGGCAAAGAGGTAGATAGTAGTGGGCATTTATTATTCATCTAGCATCTGAATTTCTTTCTTGTGCCTATTTGGTAACCATGTCCACCTTGCCTTTAGTGCTACTGCTTGGAGTCTGCCACCCTAGGATCCTGGTAGCCCTATTGAAATCAGGGAGCCCATTTCAACTGCAGCGTCCTATGACAATCCTTGGCCTAAACAGAGAATAGCCATGATAGTATTTTTCAAAGATGACAGTGTTTCCCTCACTAATGTATTTCTCAACACTTTCAATAAAGGATTGTCTTCTGGAACCATTCTAGAAATTCAGTTAGTGGGTGGAGAAAGCATTGAACATGGAAATGTCCTCAATATTCCAATCTCCCCTCTCTATCCCTTCTCCAAACTCTATTTTATACCAAGGAATTTATGATACTTTAACTTTGTTTAGTAGAACACTGTTTAGTCCAAGATTCAGCCAACCAAACAAACAAATAATTGGAACTCTTCTGGCTACTCAAGCTAGCCTATTGAAAAAGGATCTCTGGTAAAGGAGCCATACAAATAAATTCAGTATAATCTAAAATTAGTTTGCTCCCTCCTTGGCTTAGCAAGCACTCTCAAGGTCTATTTCCACATGTATGCTTTAGATTTTGCCAATACAAATCGAAAAATTTTTACCCTTATTTGCCTCTCCTATTGGGTTTGACTTTGTAATTGCCTTCTAGGTACACTGGAATCTGACAGTAACTTCCATTTGTATAAAAATACCTTCCATTTGTATCATGTCTGAATCTGTTTCTCAGGTCCATTCCTCTCCTTCCCCTCCTCTGTTCCATATCACAGGTAAACTGATATGTTATGTTTTCTGACTTCTGTGTGAGTTAAGAGGTTGGAAGGCAGGAGAAAGGGAGAAGCTGGGATATTTTTCCCCCTCCTTCTCTGCTTTGGTAGAACCACCACCAGCTACAAAACTTCCATGATTCCAACTCCAGTAGAGCAGACCTGCTATAGTTCTGGCTTCCCACTGATTGACCTGGTTGGCCGCAGTAATACACCTCTTCCCCCTGTTCCTGCCTCTGCAAGAAATGTGAGATTCTTCCATCACAGTCATAAAAAGTCCCTAGTTTTTAGGTGGACACTGAGCTGAGTAATTAGTATATGAGCTTGATGTCTATATGCCCCTCATCTTGTTCTATAGAATAGCCACTCAGCCTTTTAGAGCCTTGCTTTCAATGGGCACTTCATTTTATGTGACTGGAAGTTTTCATTTAACTGACTCTTTCACCATTGTATGTCTGATCTGTCAGAGTCCCATTGTTTAAAGCTGGATTTTCACTGCCCTTGATCCCAACAGGCCCAATGACCAATCTTCAGATTCTTCTTCCTTTCCTGGGGGTCTGTTGTTTACACCCACTCCCTGTATACACCTCTGCATCAGTCAGGGTTTAATTACATACAACAGAAACTGACTTTAGTTGATCAAAGCAGGAAAGAAGCTTATGGAAAGGATTTGGGGTAGCTCGTGGATTCTTTGGGGGGGGGGTGTTGAGAACCAGACTTATGGCCACCCCGTTACCAAAAAGGGATTCTGTTCGGTCCCTACATTTTTTTTGAATTTTATTTTATTTATTTTTTATAGAGCATGTTCTTATTAGTCATCCATTTTATACACATCAGTGTATACATGTCAATCCCAATCTCCCAATTCATCACACCACCACTCCCACCGGCCACTCCTTTCCCCCCTTGGTGTCCATATGTTTGTTCTCTACATCTGTGTCTCAATTTCTGCCCTGCAAACCGGTTCATCTGTACCATTTTTCTAGGTTCCACATATATGCGTTAATATGCAATATTTTTCTCTTTCTGACTTACTTCACTCTGTATGACAGTCTCTACATTCATCCACGTCTCTATAAATGACCCAATTTCGTTCCTTTTTATGGCTGAGTAATATTCCATTGTATATAGGTACCATATCTTCTTTATCCATTCATCTGTTGATGGACATTTAGGTTGCTTCCATGATCTGGCTATTGTAAATAGTGTTGCAATGAACATTGGGGTGCATGTGTCTTTTTGAATTACGGTTTTCTCTGGGTGTATGCCCAGTAGTGGGATTGCTGGGTCATCTGGTAATTCCATTTTTAGTTTTTTAAGGAACCTCCATACTGTTCTTCATAGTGGCTGTATCAATTTACATTCCCACCAGCAGTGCAAGAGGGTTCCCTTTTCTCCACACCCTCTCCAGCATTTATTCTTTCTAGATTTTTTGATGATGGCCATTCTGACCGGTGTGAGATGATATCTCACTGTAGTTTTGATTTGCATTTCTCTAATGATTAATGATGTTGAACATTCTCTCATGTGTTTGTTGGCAATCTGTATATCTTCTTTGGAGAAATGTCTATTTAGGTGTTCTGCCCATTTTTGGATTGGGTTGTTTGTTTTTTTGTTATTGAGCTGCATGAGTTGCTTATAAATTTCGGAGATTAATCGTGTGTCAGTTGCTTCATTTGCAAATATTTTCTCCCATTCTGAGGGTTGTCTTTTGGTCCTATTTATGGTATCCTTTGCTGTGCAAAAGCTTTTAAGTTTCATTAGGTCCCATTTGTTTATTTTTGTTTTTATTTCCATTTCCCTAGGAGGTGGGTCAAAAGGATCTTGCTGTGATTTATGTCATAGAGTGTTCTGCCTATGTTTTCCTCTAAGAGTTTGATAGTGTCTGGCCTTACATTTAGGTCTTTAACCCATTTTGAGTTTATTTTTGTATATGGTGTTAGGGAGTGTTCTAATTTCATACTTTTACATGTACCTGTCCAGGTTTCCCATCAACACTTATTGAAGAGGCTTTCTTTTCTCCACTGTATATTCTTGCCTCCTTTATCAAAGATAAGGTGACCATATGTGTGTGGGCTTATCTCTGGGCTTTCTATCCTGTTCCATTGATCTATATTTCTGTTTCTGTGCCAGTACCATACTGTCTTGATTACTGTAGCTTTGTAGTATAGTCTGAAGTCAGGGAGCCTGATTCCTCCAGCTCCAGTTTTCTTTCTCAAGATTGCTTTGCCTGTTCGGGGTCTTTTGTGTTTCCATACAAATTGTAAAATTTTTTTGTTCTAGTTCTGTAAAAAATGCCAGTGGTAGTTTGAGAGGGATTGCATTAAATCTGTAGATTGCTTTGGGTAGTAGAGTCATTTTCACAATGTTGATTCTTCCAATGCAAGAACATGGTATATCTCTCCACCTATTTGTGTCATCTTTAATTTCTTTCATCAGTGTCTTATAATTTTCTGCATACAGGTCTTTTGTCTCCTTAGGTAGGTTTATTCCTAGATATTTTATTCTTTTTGTTTCAATGGTAAATGGGAGTGTTTTCTTACTTTCATTCTCAGATTTTTCATCATTAGTGTATAAGAATGCCAGAGATTTCTGTGCATTAATTTTGTATCCTGCTACTTTACCAAATTCATTGATTAGTTCTAGTAGTTTTCTGGTAGCATCCTTAGGATTCTCTATGTATAGTATCATGTCATCTGCAAACAGTCACAGCTTTACTTCTTCTTTTCCAATTTGGATTCCTTTTATTTCTTTTTCTTCTCTGATTACTGTGGCTAGAACTTCCAAAACTATGTTGAATAAGAGTGGTGAGAGTGGGCAACCTTGTCTTGTTCCTGATCTTAGTGGAAATGGCTTCAGTTTTCCACCATTGAGAACGATGCTGGCTGTGGGTTTGTCATATATGGCCTTTATTATATTGAGGTAGGTTCCCTCTATGCTCACTTTCTGGAGAGTTTTTATCATAAATGGGTGTTGAATTTTGTCAAAAGCTTTTTCTGCATCTATTTAGATGATCATGTGGTTTTTATTCTTCAATTTGTTAATATGGTGTATCACATTGATTGATTTGCATATATTGAAGAATCCTTGCATTCCTGGGATAAATCTCACTTGATCATGGTGTATGATCCTTTTAATGTATTGTTGGATTCTGTTTGCTAGGATTTTGTTGAGGATTTTTGCATCTATATTCATCAGTGATATTGGTCTGTAATTTTCTTTATGTGTGATATCTTTTTCTGGTTTTGGTATCAGGGTGATGGTGGCCTCATAGAATGAGTTTGGGAGTGTTCCTTCCTCTGCAATTTTTTGGAAGGGTTTGAGAAGGATGGGTGTTAGCTCTTCTCTAAATGTTTGATAGAATTCACCTGTGAAGCCATCTGCTCCTGGACTTTTATTTGTTGGAAGATTTTTAATCACAGTTTCAATTTCATTACTTGTGATTGGTCTGTTCATATTTTCTATTTCTTCCTGGTTCAGTCTTGGAAGGTTATACCTTTCTAAGAATTTGTCCATTTCTTACAGGTTGTCCATTTTATTGGCATAGAGCTGCTTGTAGTAGTGTCTTAGGATGCTTTGTATTTCTGCGGTGTCTGTTGTAACTTCTCCTTTTTGAGTCCTTTCCCTCTTTTTCTTGATGAGTCTGGCTAATGGTTTACCAATTTTGCTTATCTTCTCAAAGAACCAGCTTTTAGTTTTATTGATCTTTGCTATTGTTTTCTTTGTTTCTATTTCATTTATTTCTGCTCTGATCTTTATTATTTCTTTCCTTCTGCTAACTTTTGGTTTTGTTTGTTCTTCTTTCTCTAATTCCTTTAGGTGTAAGGTTAGATTATTTGAGATTTTTCTTGTTTCTTGAGGTAGGCTTGTATAGCTATACACTTCCCTCTTAGAACTGCTTTTGCTGCATCCCATAGGTTTTGGATCATCGAGTTTTCATTATCATTTGTCTCTAGGTACTTTTTTATTTCCTCTTTGATTTCTTCAGTGATCTCTTGGTTATTTAGTAATGTATTGTTTAGCCTCCATGTGTTTCTGTTTTTTACAGTTTTTTCCCTGTAATTCATTTCTAATCTCATAGCATTGTGGTCAGAAAAGATGCTTGATATGATTTCAATTTTCTTACATTTATTGAGGCTTGATTTGTGACCGAAGATGAGATCAATCCTGGAGACTGTTCTGTGCGCACTTGAAAAGAAAGTATAATCTGCTGTTTGGGGATGGAATGTCCTATAAATATCAATTAAATCTATCTGGTCTATTGTGTCATTTAAAGCTTGTGTTTCCTTATTAATTTTCTGTTTGGATGATCTGTCCATTGGTGTAAGTGAGGTGTTAAAATCCCCCACTATTATTGTGTTACTGTCAATTTCCTCTTTTATAGCTGTTAGCGGTTGCCTTATGTATTGAGGTGCTCCTATGTTGGGTGCATATATATTTATAATTGTTATATCTTCTTCTTGGATTGATCCCTTGATCATTATGTAGTGTCCTTACTTGTCTCTTGTAATGTTCTTTATTTTACAGTATATTTTATCCGAGTATTGCTACTCCAGCTTTCTTTTGATTCCATTTGCATGGACTATCTTTTTCCATCCCCTCACTTTCAGTCTGAACGTGTCCCTAGGTCTGAAGTGGGTCTCTTGTAGACAGAGTGTATATGGGTCTTGTTTTTGTATCCATTCAGCGAGCATATGTCTTTTGGTTGGAGCATTTAATCCAGACCATTTAAGGTAATTATCAATATGTATGTTCCTATTACCATTTTCTTAATTGTTTTGGATTTATTTTTGTAGGTCCTTTTCTTCTCCTGTGTTACCCACTTAGAGAAGTTCCTTTAGCATTTGTTGCAGACCTGGTATGGTGGTTCTGAATTCTCTTAGCTTTTGCTTGTCTGTAAGGCTTTTGATTTCTCCATCGAATCTGAATGAGATCCTTGACAGGTAGAGTAATCTTGGTTGTAGGTTCTTCCCTTTCATCACTTTAAGTATGTCATGCCACTTCCTTCTGTCTTGTAGAGTTTCTGCTGAGAAATTAACTGTTAACTTTATGGGAGTTCCCTTGTATGTTATTTGTCATTTTCCCTTGCTGCTTTCAATAATTTTTCTTTGTCTTTAATTTTTGCCAATTTGATTACTATGTGTTTCAGCCTGTTTCTCCTTGGGTTTATCCAACCTGGGACTCTCTGAGCTTCCTGGACTTGGGTGGCTATTTCCTTTCCCGTGTTAGGGAAGTTTTCGACTATAATATATTCAAATATTTTCTGAGGTCCTTTCTCTCTCTCTTCTCCTTCTGGGACCCCTATAATGTGAATGTTGTTGCATTTAATGTTATCCCAGAGATCTCTTAGGCTGTCTTCATTTCTTTTCATTCTTTTTTCTTCATTCTGTTACACAGCAGTGAATTCCACCATTCTGTCTTCCAGGTCACTTATCCTTTCTTCTGTCTCAGTCATTCTGCTATGGGTGCCTTCTAGTGTATTTTTCATTTCAGTTATTATATTATTCATTTCTGTTTGTTTGTTCTTTAATTCTTCTAGGTCTTTGTTAAACATTTCTTGCATCTTCTCGATCTTTGCCTCCATTCTTTTTCCGAGGTGCTGGATCATCTTCACTATCATTATTCTGAATTCTTTTTCTGGAAGGTTGCCTATCTCCACTTCATTTAGTTGTTTTTCTGGGGTTTTATCTGGTTCCTTCATCTGGTACCTAGCCCTCTGCCTTTTCATCTCGTCTATCTTTCTGTGAATGTGGTTTTTGTTCCACAGGCTGCAGGATTGTAGTTCTTCTTGCTTCTGATGTCTGCCCTCTGGTGGACGAGGCTGTCTAAAAGGCTTGTGCAAGTTTCTTGATGGGAGGGACTGGTGGTGGGTGAGCTGGCTGTTGCTTTGGTGGGCAGAGCTCAGTAAAATTTTAATCCACTTGTCTGCTGATGGGTGGGGCTGGGTTCCCTCCCTGTTGGTTGTTTGGGCTGAGGCAACCCAACACTGGAGCCTACCCAGGCTCTTTGGTGAGGCTAATGGCTGACTCTGGGAGGGCTCAAGCCAAGGAGTACTTCCCAGAACTACTGCTGCCAGTGTCCTTGTCCTCATGGTAAGACACAGCCAGCCCCCACCTCTGCAGGAGACCTTCCAACACTAGCAGGTAGGTCTGGTTCAGTCTCCTATGGGGTCACTGCTCCTTCCCCTGGGTCCCGATGTGCACACTAGTTTGTGCGTGCCCTCCAAGAGTGCAGTCTCTGTTTCCCCCAGTCCTGTCAAAGTCCTGCAATCAAATCCCACTATCCTTCAAAATCTGATTTTCTAGGAATTCCTCCTTCCATTGCCAGACCCCCAGGGTCAGAAACCTGACGTGGGGCTCAGAACCTTCACTCCAGTGGGTGGGCTTCTGTGGTATAAGTGTTCTCCAGTTTGTGAATCACCCACCCATCAGTTATGGGATTTAATTTTATTGTGATTGCCGCCCCTCCTACCGTCTCATTGAGGCTTCTCCTTTGTCTTTGGATGTGAGGTATCTTTTTGGTGAGTTCCAGTGTCTTCCTGTAGATAATTGTTCAGCAGTTAGTTGTGATTCTGGTTTTCTTGCAAGAGAGAGTGAGAGCACGTCCTTCTACTCTGCCATCTTGAACCAATCTCTTGGTCCCTACTTGTTAATGTCACTTATCTTATGATTTAAAATCAGTTTTATCTGATCAGTAAATAATAGTCCATGAGTCTACACTACAGTTCAAGGGAGGTTGAGATGCAAGCCTCTGGTATTTTTTATCTTCTCTAGTGAGAAGCAGGCTCTACCTCTCATTGGTTGGATGAACTTTCTCCCCTAAAAGAAACATAGAAAGAGGCTTGGATACTGGACAGCCAAAAAGATGATAAACATGCAGTGCCATTTGTGAACATACTGAGTTCATGATACATGCCTAGAGCAGAGTGCTTAGGGGAGAATGCTTCTTACCCACTCCTTCTTCCTTGTAGAGAAACCCATTAGTATAACCCTCCTCGGTCTTCCCCCCTTCACATCTCTGGGAGGAAGAAATACGACTTACATTATTGATTAGTTTGGGGGAGGACATGAATGTGTGGAGCTCTGTGCCTTCCTCTTTCCTTTCCCTTTGGGAGTACACATTCACATCTGCTTTGTGCACCAAATTTTATAAGAACAGATGTCACATGGGGAGATGTGCATATTCCTTGCAATGTCTACAAAATGGATGGATAAAACTAGTGTTCACTATTATGTCTGCAGCTCTAAGACATAGTCTCCAATAACAGCTCTACAGTAGGAAAGATGAAAGTTTATTCTTTGGCATACTTCTCAACTGGTTCATGAGTCAGGGGTGAAAAGGAGGCCCCTCAACCCACTAATATTTTTTACTGTTTTGCAGCTAAATGTGACCTAGCCTCTGCCCCTGGAGGGCTCTCACTCTAGTGGGAGAGGGATACATAGCAGATCATTATAATACACCATGACCCCTGGGTCAACGTTTGACTGTGTCACTCCTTAGGACAGTCATACTCCAGAGCCTTTAGAATGCAAACTATAGACTATACCCTTTAGGTGATTGTCCACCTGGCTTTTTCCTATTTAAAAGTGAGAAGAGTAAAGTTTGCAGTCAGGTAAAAAGGAACCATTAGAATGGGACTGCTTCAGTTTCCCTTTGTTATAGTAACCAGATTAACTTGCTTTACCCTAATTCCCCAAGTGGGGGTTGGAGGGCCAGCATCTGATCAGAAGCTCCGGGATTCCTCCCCCTGTCTCTTTCCTTTCCCTAGTCATTCGAGCATCTCAGAGATTTACAGACTGAGCTGGAGAGGCCCTCTGAGTTCATTCAGTCCAACACCTCCCTTTTCAGATGGGGAAACTGAGACCCAGAAAGAAGGGGATTTTCCAGGGCCCAACAGAGGGCAGATGGCAGAGCTGGGATCACCACCCAGGGTCATGGTCGAGCCAGGTGGGGATGGAGTGTTAGTGACAATAAGCAGCCTTCACTCCCGACCATGGGAAGTGAAGTGAAGCTCTTGGAGCCTAGAAGACCCCTCCTGCCATCCTCCTGGCCCACTGTACCACACACACATTTAGGACAGTGATCTCAGCTTCCCTTCTCTGGGCTGGGATGTGAGGAGTTTATGGAAGGAGCCTGAAGTCAGACCTCAGTTCTCATGCTGTGACCTGGCTAGTGCTGCCCAGAGAAGTGCTCTGGGAATAAAGAGAGCTGAGAAACCAGCTTTGCAAATAAATAAATGAAATGAAATAATGTGACATGGCATAAAATAAAATAGATGCCTTTGCCCTCATCAGGGGGCCACTTTCTGGAGGGACTTTCTCCTTTCTCTCTCCATTCACCCATCTCTCCTGCCTCCAATCTCAGCAGACCCTTATTCTCCATACTTTCCCTCGATCGCATCTCCACCACCTCCTTTTCCTCCCCACCCCTGTCTAGGCACTCCTGTCCTCCTGCAGGATGGACTTCTGACAAACCCAGGTGATAGCCTTCTCTGTGGGTTGTTAACTGGTCAGCAAATATAATCTTTAATCAAACAAATTTTCAGCGATTTTATCACATAACCACATTCAGGTAACATCACTAGAATTCTAAACAGAAAGAAGAAAGAGTTGACCCCCAGCTCCACCACCACCAAATCAAACGGCTTTGGCTTGCCTGAGTTTGCTTCGCTTCTTGTCCTGATATTAAACAGATAGCTACCATTTTTTACACTTTCCTATATGCCAGGCATACTGAGAAGCACTTCAAGCAATATAAACCTGGAAGTATTTTATTTCCCAGAATCCCCTTTTTTTGCCTATCCAGAATCCCTTTTAATAATAAGAAGAATTAACATTTATTGAGAACATACTATGTGCCAGACACTATGCTCTCTTTTCATCCTCATGACCCAGTTTGTGTGTGCTTTCCCAACCCCACCAACATTCTCCAGGTGGAGAACTGTGGCCCAAGGAAGTTCAGTGGCCCGTCCAAGGTCCCTAGGATAGTTAGTTTCTTCCTCTGTCAAAGGTGAGAATGTCCTAGTTATTACTTCCCCATTTGGGTTTCCAGGGGACAGTTTGGGTTTGGCTGTGAGTTCCTTTGTTGTAAGTGCCTTTGTGGCTTTGGTGTTTTCAGGTGTAATTCCCAGACAGCCTTGAGTGAAGGATGCCCTTGTTTCCTGTTATTCCAAACATCACAAGGACAGACAGTGAAGTCTACACAAGGGTTACAGGATGAAGAGATATCTTCACTGATACACAGAACAAATGGGAATCCAGCCAAGGGCAGCTGGACAGAACTTTTGTAGAAGAGTTCCCTGTAGTCCTGCCGTAGCACCAGCCCTTCTGGGAAAGTGAAAGAGGTCAGGCCAAGAGTGGCCTGGGCTACTCTGTTGTCTTGGTGGAGGTTCTGTTTGTGTTCAGGAACAAAAATCATCTCAGACTACCCCAGGCACAATTTGTTGGGAGGATGTAGGGGTATCTCATTGAACCCCAAATCAGCTGGGCCTGAGGAAAGCCTGAAGTCAGGAAGTAGAGCCATCAGAGAACTTCCAGAAGTTTCTCTCTCATCTCTACTTCAACTTTCCTCTTCCTCCTAAACAGATATCTCTGCTTCTATGTTCTCATGGTTGACGAGGCCACCCCATCCCAAGGGAACTCCCGGCTGAACTAAACCAAAGGTCAGCTTTGGAGGGGGCAGAAACTCCACCCTCCCTGCTCTAGTTTACCCCATCTCACCACCCCCACCACCAACCACATCTGCTCAAGGTCCCTTCCTACTACTGGTTTTGATGCTCCCCCTCCCACCCACCCCTGCCCATACACCAGGATCCACTGAGGGAGCTCAGAGGGAGGAGAAACCACCATCTTCCTTCCTTGGGGACTTCTGAAAAATCCTGCTCCATATCTTCCCTGTCTATGTTGTGAGCCTGCAGGATGCTCTGCTTGGGGATGGATGGGTTTCTCCACCGTTCTGGAGAGGGAAGCAAATATTCTCTTGCTCAAGAGGAGCAGCAAAGAGTGCCACTGTTCCATGGCTGAAGAGGGCTTGTAGGCTGGGCTATAAGAAACCATTGGTCCTGGTTTCTCAGTGTCCCCTTTCCTGTTGGCTTGCAGATCTCATTATTTAGACAGTCTCCTTTTTAGACAATTTGTACAAGGCCTGTTAGACATTCATTCTATTCCCTCATTCAAGCTACAGCTATTCTGAGCAGGGAACAGGGTACAGAGGCAAAGGAGTCAGGGCACCTGCCCTTGGGAGGCTCATGGTAGGTGGGAGTGACAAGCCCATGAAAAGGGGAGTGATCCAGACGTCCTCTTGTTTCTCCTGCTAGCAGATCACTCTTCCTTTTAATGCATAAGCAGCAATAAACTGAACCCTCAGTCTGCAAGACTTCAGGAAATTGGTCTCTTATAGAGTTCCCTTTCCCAAGGATCTCTGAGAATTCTTACATATTCCACCAATTCATATGGTTGTCACTTATCATCTTTGTCTGCTCCACTGGACCCCCGATCTGGAGCCCCAGCCCTGGGAGACTTGCTCTCCCCAGGCTCCTGTTTGCCTAACGAAGGCTTGTTCCCAGGGACTCCCAAGCTCCCTTCTCTCCTCTGTACTCTCTCCCTACATGATTTCATCCAGTCTCACGATTTTAAAATATCATCTATTTGCCGATGAGTTTACAAATCTCTATCACCACCGCTGACTTCTCTCCCCAGCTCCAGACTCTTGTATCCAATTGCCTATTTGTCATCTTCACTTGGAGGTCAAACAGGCAATTGAAACAACTTAGCCAAAACAAACCCTTGATTTCCTGCCTTGCTCTGCCTGCCCCCAAACCAGCTCCCCTCCAAGTATTTCCATTTCAGGTGATGTTTCAGTACATAGCAGGACACCATCCACTTAGCTGCTCAATCTACAAACCTGAAAATCATTCCTGATTCTTCTCTTTGCTCCCCCACTGCCACCCACAGCTAGCCCTGTGGAAGCCACATCAGAACCCATCCTGAATCTGCCCGCTTCTCTCCATCTCCGTCTCTAGGCTCCTAGATCACGTGGCCATTGTCTCTCGCCTAGATGATGGCAATGGCATCCTGACTTGCCTCTCTGCTTTCACTCCTGCCCCCTGCAATCTAGTTTCCACACAGAATCCAGAGTGAGCTTTTAAAAATATAAACCCGTCACATGACTCTCCTGCTTAAGCCCTTCCATGGCTTCCCATCACATTTGGAATAAAAATTTAATGTCTTACTTTGACCTATAACGTCCTCCCTGAGCTGGCCCTGCCTGCCTCACTGCCATCCTCAGGTATTGCACACACAACTGTCTTTCTTCCTCTTTCTCTCTCTCTCTCTCTTTCAGCCACACTTGGCCTTCTCTCTGTTCATCAGAAGGGCCAGGCCCATCTCTACCCAAGGGTTTTTGCAATAACTATTCCCTTTGCCTAGTAAGCTCTACCCAACCTTGGAAGGTGTGTGTGTGTGTGTGTGTGTGTGTGTGTGTGTGTGTGTGTATTTTTACTAATCATAAGTTAATGCTACAATACTAAACATTTTACATATGAGTCACCACCATAAGAACTTTTTGCCTTAGACAAAACAATTTTCCTAGGCCACCTAGAAGCTCTGTTCTCCCATCCTATTTTCTTAGCAGATAATATGACTTAGAACCTAAAACAAAAAGAAACATTTTGAAGTCTTTCCAACAATGGGGGGAGAAAAGACCATAACTTGGTAAGAAGAAGAACAAAAAGGAGGTGGAAGAGGAGGAGAAAACAAAATAGATTTTAAGACCAAATTATTAAGTGAGATTAAACAAGATCATGTTGAAATAATAAAAGCTATATTACTAGAGCAACAAAACACACCAAACATAGCTTTTACAAAGATAAAGAGAAGTTGCCAGAAGCACAATGGTAGTTTTCATTTATTCATCCAACAAGTGATAGCCTACTATGTGCTAAACTGTTAGGGAATAAGTGTTAGGGAATAAGAATAAGGCTGTTAGGGAATAAGAATAATCATTCTAAGTGTTAGGGAATAAGCAGTGAAGAAAACATAAAACCCCTGAGCTGTGGAGAGAAAAGACACTTTTTAAAGTAAATATATAGTATGTATTATAATAATGAGTTCTAGGGAGAAAAATAAAGCAATAAAGGGGATTAGAGAGAAGCAAGGGGGGGAGGGAGCTGCAATTGTAAATAGGGTGGACCAGGAAGACCTCTCCAAGGAGGTGACATTTGAGCACATTTGCACATGCAGCTCCCTGGAGAAGGGCACTCTAGGCAAAAGGAAGAGCAAGTGCAAAGACCCTGGAGTGGGAGCTTGCCTGGCCTGTTAGAAGAAAAGCAGGAAACCAAGGAGACTGAGGGGGGGAAAGCCAGGAGAGTTTGTAGAAGATGAGGTCAGAGAGGTCATTGTAAGGACTTTGGCTACTCTGAATGAGATGCAGGGTCATTACAGGGTTTTCATAAGAAGAGTGACATAATCTGACTTACACTATTAAAGAATCATTGAGGCTGCTATGTTGAGACCAGAATGGCTAGGGCTCTCAGTGGGTGAGACGAGCATAAAAACAAGAAAGGAGATATTATAGTAACTCAGGTGAGTTGTCATGCTGGCTTGGACCACCATGGGGAAAAACATGGGTAGATTCTGGATGTATTTTGAAGACAGAACTTAAAACATTAACTGATGGGTTTCATGTGGGATGTGGGAGAAAGAGAAATCAAGAATGATGCCAAGACTGTGGGAGAATGAGTTTAGGAAAATTAGGAATTTGACTTTGGAAATGTTAAGCTTAAAATGACTATTATAGGGGCAGAGTCAATATGGTGGTGTGGGAAGACATGAAGTTCACGTCTCCCCACAACTAGGGCACCCATGGGATGCTGGTGGGGGACTTCAACGCCCAAGGTGATGGGAGGAACTCCCAAGTGAACTGCTGGACGTGGGGGGACTGAGGGGGAGGAGAAGTAGAGGCCAGACAGGACTGGCGCCCCTGAGGGGAAGCTGAGAGGTGGGAGGTGTTCCCACACCTGGATGGACCCTTGGGGGCTCAGATCAGGGAGGAGCACACCCAGCGTATCCCCTACCCAATCAGCAGAGAAGTCTGCCCAGCTCTCGGGCCAGGTCCTATGCCTTCAGAGGTCCCCTCTGGGCCACGTGGGTCCTGGGGCCATAAGAGGGAGGTGGGGTGGGGAGAATAAGAGGGGCCAGAGGAGCAGGCAGGAAAGGAATAGAGGGCATTAGCTCTGCCTACTCGAGCCCAGGAAACCTACTGAGCTCCCTGGTGGGGTCCCCTGCCCTCTGAGACCAGAGGTGGGAGGCATGCCTGGGCCCCTTCTGTTCCATTGAGCCTAAGCCCTACCCTCCACACCCCCCAGGGCTTTTTCCAGCCCTGCAGGTCCTAAACATAGGCCCCGCCAACCACCCAACCCCCACCCCTGCTTAGGCCCCACCCTCCATAGCCAAGGCCTTTTCCACCATTTTTTTTCCTCCTCCTCTTTTTTACTATTGTGGTTCTGTTTCACCTTCTGGTTGTTGTTTCATCTATATTTTTATTTTTATATTCTTTCTAACATATCTGTCAGTTTCTTAGCCTAATTTTATTTTTTACTTTGTTATTGTTCTCCCCTTTTTTCTTTCCGCTGCTCCACGCAGCTTGCAGGATCTTGGTTCATGAGCTGGGGGTCAGGCCGAAGCTCCTGCAGTGGGAGCTCCGAGTCCGAACCACTGGACTAACAGAGAACCTCAGACCCCAGGGAATATTCACCGGAATGAGGCCTCCCAGGGGTCCTCATCCCAGCACCAAGACCCAGCTCTACCCAACAGCCTACAAACTCCAGTGTTGGAAGCCTCAGGCCAAACAACCAGTAAGACAGAAACACAATCCCACTCATTAAAAAAAAAGAGAGAGAGAGACAGCAAAAGAATATGTCACAGATGAAGGAGCAAGGTAAAAACCTACAAGACCAAATAAATGAAGAGGAAATAGGCAATCTACCTGAAAAAGAATTCATAATAATGATAGTAAAGATGATCCAGAATCTCAGAAATAGAATGTAGGCACAGACTGAGAAAATACAAGGAATGTTTAGCAAAGATCTAGAAGAACTAAAGAACAAACAGAGATGAACAACACAGTAACTAAAATGAAAAATACACTCGAAGGAATCAAAAACAGAATAAATGAGGCAGAAGAACAAATAAGTGAGCTGGAAGACAGAATGCTGTAAATAACTGCTGAGGAGCAGAATAAAGAAAAAAGAATGAAAAGAATTGAAGACTATCTCAGAGACCTCTGGGACAACACTAAATGCACCAACATTCGAATTATAGGGGTTGCAGAAGAAGAAGAGAGAAAGAAAGGGTCTGAGAAAATATTTGAAGAGATTATAGTAGAAAACTTCCCTAACATGGGAAAGAAAATAGTACCCAAGCCCAGGAAGCACAGAGAGTCCCATCCAGGAGAAACACCAGGAGAAACACACCAAGACACATATTAATCAAACTAACCAAAATTAAATTCAAAGAAAAACATTAAAAGCAAGGGAAAAACAAAAAATAACATACAAAGGAAACCCCATAAGGTTATCACCTGACTTTTCAGCAGAAACTCTACAGGCCTTAAGGGAGTGGCAGGATATACTTAAAGTGATGAAAGAGAAAAACCTACAACCAAGATTACTCTACCCAGCAAGGATCTCATTTAGATTTGACAGTGAAATCAAAAGCTTTTCAGACCAGCAAAAGCTAAGAGAATTCAGCACCACCAAACCAGCTTTACAACAAATGCTAAAGAAACTTCTTTAGGTGGGAAACACAAGAGAAGTAAAAGACCCACAAAAACAAACCCAAAACAATTAAGAAAATAGTAATAGGAATATACACATTTATAATAACCTTGAACGTAAATGGATTAAATGTCCCAACCAAAAGACACAGACTGGCTAAATGGATACAAAAACAAGACCCATATATATGATGTCTACAAGAGACCCACTTCAGATCTAGGGCACATACAGACTGAAAGTGAAGTAATGGAAAAAGATATTTTGTGCAAATGGAAATCAAAAGAAAGCTGGAGGGCAATACTCGTATCAGATAAAATAGACTTTAAAATAAAGACTGTTCTGACTCAGTGTGTCTGGGCTGAGCCTGGGATTCTGCATTTTCCCAGGCTCCCTGTGATACCGGGGCTGCGGCAGACCGCCCTTGGCATGGCAGGGTCAAACAGGGGCTCTCAAAGTGTGTGAATCACCTCATCTGGAAGATTTGGTGAAACAGGTTTCTGGGCCCCCTCCAGAATTTCTGATGCAGTAGGTCTGACGTGGGGCTTGAGAATCTACATTTCTGCAAGTTCTCAGGTGATGCTAATACCGCTGCTTGTCCTGGCACTGTGATTGAGAACAGCTGCTTTATTTTATTTTAGTTTTTTCTTTTTAGCATCTTAATTGGAGTGTAACTGCTTTACAGCGGTGTGTTGGTTTCTGCTGTATAACAAAGTGAATCAGCTGTATGTATGCATATGTCCCCATATCCCCTCCCTCTTGCGTCTCCCTCCCACCCTCCCTATCCCACCCCTCTAGGTGGTCACAAATCACCGAGATGAGAACAGCTGCTTTAAATGGTACGGGGATGATCCGTTTCTGGAAAGTTTAAAATATGTCATTGTGACTTAAAATATGTCATTGGGGCTTGCTGCTGAATTTCCAGTATTCTCTTGGTTTTCTCTTCGGGAGAAGAGGTGTATGGATTTTGGTAAATTTCATTTTCCTGGAAAATGATCTGTTACCTCAACTTTTCCAAGTTATTTGCATTGAGTTCGATATTGTTGTGAGTTTTATAATTGTGTCTGCTAATTTCTCATTTTGTGTGTGTGTTCTTTGATTAGGCTATCCAGCAGTGTTACCTATATCACTCTTTAAGAGAAGCAGCTTATTTTCTTAATTTTTAAAAATCAGTTTTACACTTTTCTGATTTCTAATTTTCACATTTCTGCATTTATCTTAGTTTCCTTCCTCTTGCTTTGCTTGGGTTTATTTTCCTGTTCTTTTCCGTGAAACATAACTGAGTTACATGCTGCATTCATTCATGTTTTTTTGTTTCATTCTGTAATGTTTAAGGCGATGGATTTTTCTCAGCATACTATGTACCTTTTGGAATTTTCATTATCATTTTTTTCTAGATGTTCAAGTATTAAAAATTTCTGGACTGTTAAAAAAAAATAAATAAATAAAATAAAATAAAGACTGTTACAAGAGATTGGGAAGGACACTACATAATGATCAAGGGATCAATCCAAGAAGAAGATATAACAATTATAAATGTTTATGCACCCAACATGGGAGCACCTCAATACATAAGGCAAATGCTAACAACCATGAAAGGGGAAATTGACAGTAACACAATAATAGTAGGTGACTTGGGCTTCCCTGGTGGCGCAGTGGTTGAGAGTCCACCTGCCGGTGCAGGGGACATGGGTTTGTGCCCCAGTCTGGGAAGATCCCACATGCCATGGAGCAGCTACGCCCGTGAGCCATGGCCACTGAGCCTGCGTATCCAGAACCTGTGCTCCACAATGGGAGAGGCCACAACAGTGAGAGGCCCACGTACCGAAAAAAAAAAAAAAAATAGTAGGGGACTTTAACACCTCACTTACACCAATGGACAGATCATCTAAACAGAAAATATATAAGGAAACACAAGCTTTAAATGACACAGTAAACCAGATAGATTTAACTGATATTTATAGAGCATTCCACCCAGAAGTGGCAGAATACACTTTCTTCTCAAGGGCACACAGAACATTCTCCAGGATAGATCACATCTTGGATCACAAATCAAGCCTCGGAAAATTTAAGAAAATTGAAATCGTATCAAGCGTCTTTTCTGACCACAACACTATGAGACTGGAAATCAAATACAGGAAAAAAAGCTGTAAAAATAATAAATACATGGAGGCTAAACAGTGCACTACTAAATAACCAAGAGATCACTGAAGAAATCAAAGAAGAAATTTTAAAACTACATAGAGGGCTTCCCTGGTGGTGCAGTGGTTGAGAGTCCGCCTGCCGATGCAGGGGACACGGGTTCGTGCCCCGGTCCGGGAAGATCCCGCATGCCGCGGAGTGGCTGGGCCCATGAGCCATGGCCGCTGAGCCTGCGCGTCCGGAGCCTGTGCTCCACAACGGGAGAGGCCACAACAGTGAGAGGCCCATATATCACAAAAACAAAAATAAAAATAAAAATAAAAAATAAATTTAAAAAAAGAAGAAAACTACATAGAAACAAATGACAATGAAAACACGACAACTCAAAACCTATGGGATGCAGCAAAAGCAGTTCTGAGAGGGAAGTTTATAGCAATTCAATCTCACCTCAAGAAACAAGAAAAACTCAAAAACAGTCTAACCCTACACCTAAAAAAACTAGAGAAAGAACAAAGAAAACCCAAAGTCAGTAGAAGGAAAGAAATCATAAAGATCAGAACAGAAATAAATGAAATAGAAATGAAGAAAACAGTAGCAAAGATCAATAAAACTAAAAGCTGTTCTTTAAGAAGATAAACAAATTGATAAACCCTTTGCCAGACTCATCCAAAAAAAAAGGGAGAGGACTCAAATCAATAAAATTAGAAATGAAAAATGAGAAATCACAACTGAAATCACAGAAATATAAAGGATTATAAGAGACTACTACAAACCACTATATGCCAATAAAATGGACAACCACAAAGAAATGGACACATTCTTGGAAATGTACAATTTTCCAAGACTGAACCAGGAAGAATTAGAAAATATAAACAGACCTATTACAGTAATGAAATTGAAACTGTAATTAAAAATCTTCCAACAAACAAAAGTTCAGGACCAGATGCCTTCACACGTGAATTCTGTCAAATATTTAGAGAAGGGGTAACACCCATCCTTCTCAAACTCTTCAAAAAATTGTAGAGGGAGGAACACTTCCAAATTCATTCTATGAAGCCACCATCACCCTGATACCAAAACCAGAAAAAGATATCACAAAAAAAGAAAATTATAGACCAATATCACTGATGAACATATGCAAAAATCCTGAACAAAATCCTAGCCAACAGAATCCAACAATATATTAAAAGGATCATACACCATGATCAAGTGAGATTTATCCCAGGGATGCAAGAATTCTTCAACATATGTAAATCAATCAATGTGATACACCATATTAACAAATTAAGGGGAAAAACCATATGATCATCTCAATAGATGCAGAAACAGCTTTTGACAAAATTCAACACCCATTTATGATAAAAAAAAACTCTCCAGAAAATGGGCATAGAGGGAACCTACCTCAACATAATAAAGGCCACATATGACAAACCCACAGCAAACATCATTCTCAATGGTGAAAAACTGAAACCATTTCCACTAAGATCAGGAACAAGACAAGGATGTCCACTCTTGCCATTCTTACTCAACATAGTTTTGGAAATCCTAGCCACAGCAATCAGAGAAGAAAAAGAAATAAAAGGAATACAAATTGGAAAAGAATTAAAACTGTCATTGTTTGCAGATGACATGATACTATACATAGAAAATCCTACAGATGCCACCAGAAAACTATTAGAACTAATCAATGAATTTGGTAAGGTTGCAGGACACAAAATTAATGCACAGGAATCTCTGGCATTCCTATACAGTTACAATGAAAAATCAGAAAGGGAAATTAAGGAAACAATCCCATTTACCATCACAACAAAAAGAATAAAATACCTAGTAATAAACCTACCTAAAGAGGCAAAAGAATTGTGCTCAGAAAACTATAAAACACTGACAAAAGAAATCAAAGATGACGTAAACAGAAGCAGAAATATACCATGTTCTTGGATTGGAAGAGTCAATATTGTGAAAATGACTATACCACCCAAAGCAATCTACAGATTCAGTGCAATCCCTATCAAATTACCAATGGCATTCTTCACAGAATTAGGACAAAAAAATTTTACAATTCGTATGGAAACACAAAAGACCCCGAATAGCCAAAGCAATCTTGAGAAAGAAAAACAGAGCTGGAGGAATAAGGCTCCCCAACGTCAAACTATACTACCAAGCTACAGTAATCAAGATAGTATGGTACTGGCACAAAAACAGAAATATAGATCAATGGAACAGGATAGAAAGCCCAGAGATAAACCCACACACATATGGGTACCTAATTTACAACAAAAGAGGCAAGAACATACAATGTATAAAAGACAACCTCTTCAATAAGTGGTGCTGGGGAAACTGTACAGCTACATGTAAAAGAATGAAATTAGAACACTCCCTAACACCATACACAAAAATAAAATCCAAATAGATTAAAGACCTAAATGTAAGACCAGACACTATAAAACTCATAGAGGAAAACATAGGAAAAACACTCTTTGACATAAACCACAAGATCTTTTTTGACCCACCTCCTAGAGTAATGAAAATAAAAACAAAAATAAACAAATGGGACCTAATGAAACTTAAAAGCTTTTGCATAGCAAAGGAAACCATAAGCAAGACGAAAAGACAACCCTCAGAATGGGAGAAAATATTTGCAAATGAAACAACGGACAAAGGATTAATCTCTAAAATATACAAATAGCTCATGGAGCTCAATATTGAAAAAATGAACAATCCAATTAAAAAGGGGTCAGAAGACCTAAATAGACATTTCACCAAAGAAGACATACAGATGGCCATGAGGCACATGAAAAGATGTTCAATATCACTAATTATTAGAGAAATGCAAGTCAAAACTACAATGAGGTATCACTTCACACTAGTCAGAATGGCCATCTAGAAAAAATCTAGAAACAATAAATGCTGGAAAGGGTGTGGTGAAAAGGGAACCCTCCTACACTGTTGGTGGGAATGTAAATTGATACAACCACTATGGAAAACAGTATGGAGTTTCCTTAAAAAACTAAAAAATGACCCAGCAATCCCACTACTGGGCATATACCCTGAGAAAACCATAATTCAATAAGAGACATGTACCACAATGTTCACTGCAGCACTATTTACAATAACCAGGACATGGAAGCAACCTAAGTGTCCATCAACAGAGGAATGGTTAAAGAAGACGTGGCACATATATACAATGGAATATTACTCAGCCATAAAAAGAAATGAAATTGAGTTATTTGCAGTTAGGTGGATGGATCTAGAGTATGTCACACAGAGTGAAGTAAGTCAGAAAGAGAAAAATACCATATGCATGTATATGGAATCTAAAAAAAAATGGTACTGATGAACTTGGTGGCAGGGCAGGAATAAAGACGTAGACATAGAGAATGGACTTGAGGACACGTGGGTGGGGGGAGGGGGAAGCTGGGGCAAAGTAAGAGTAGCATCAACATATATACACTACCAAATGTAAAATAGATAGCTAGAGGGAAGCAGCAGCATAGCACAGGGAGATCAGGTCGGTGGTTTGCGATGACCTAGAGGGGTGGGATAGGGAGGGTGGGAGGGAGGCTCAAGAGGGAGGGGACATGGGGATGTATGTATGCATATGGCTGATTCATTTTGTTGTGTGACAGAGGCTAGTGCAGTATTGTGAAGCAGTTATACTCCGATAAAGATCTATTTTTTAAAATGACTATTATATATCCTAGTGACGATGTCAAATGATATAAAGTGCTAGGCGTAGAAGGCACTCGATTTATGTGTGTAAGTATGACACGGTTAAACCTGGTTCTGTCTCTTGCTGGCTGTGTGGTCTTGGCAAGTCACCCAGAGTTTCTGGAATGTAGACCTAATCAGACCTACTTCTAGGGTGTGGTATTGGGTTGGCCGAAATGTTCGTCTGAGTTTTTCCATAAGATATTATGGGAAAGCCCGAACGAACTTTTTGGCCAAACCAATATTTTTAAAACACGTCTGCAATTTTTTGACACTCCTCCTAACCAAAGGTGGAGTCTCATTCCTCTCCCTTTGCACTTGGGCAGACCTTAGTACCCAGTTGCTAACAGGTAGAGTGCAGAAGTACTGGAATCTGACTCCCAAGGTGAAGTTAGCAAAGTTTCTGCTTGACTCTGAGGACACTCACCCTTGGAACCCAGACACGATGTTGTGAAAACTCCCAGGCCACAAGGCGAGGTCACAGAGAGGTTCGAACGCATAGTCTCCACTGAGGTCCCAGCATCCACTGCCAGAGACGTGAGTGACAGAGCCTACAGAGGATCCCAGGTGACGCAGCTGATGCCAAGTGGAGCAGAGAGAGGTGGGCCTGCCGAGCCCTGCTCAAACTGCACATCTGTGAACAAAACCAGTGTTGCTATTTGGGGTTGGTATGTTTTGCAGCGGTAGATAGTTACAACACTAGGAAATCGTGCAAGCATTGTTTATGCTGGAAAGCCGTCTACAGAAGTGGATCATTAGTCAGCAGACATCCCAAGCTACTACGCATCTCATGACTCCAGTGACAAGTCCTTCTGAGGTGAGTATCATCTCAGGCCAGGCTCTGACTCCTTCCAGCAGCAGCTAGCCCCACACGTGACATCTTGCAGCATAATCTGGTCCCTGGCCTCCTCTCCAGCCCCATCCTCCACCAGGTGCCTCTTTTGCTACCACCCCATGGAACTCCTTCAATGTACTATCTCCAACCACGCCTCTGTGCTCTTTCTCATACTGTTCCTCTGTATGAACTACCATTTTCTCTCTGGATCCCAGGAACCTTGACTCCCAGATGCCTCCTTCCCTCTTTAAGGGGCTTACTTCACCCGATCTTATCCAAGGCAGGATCCAAAACCTTCCTGTGGGGAAGAGCTTCTTCCCACTTCCCTGTTGAGATGTGGAGGTCACTTCCAAGAAATATGTAGGACCCACTCCCTTGGGCAATGAAGTCCCAGAAGATGGAAAAGTGAGGTGGAAGGATGCCTCTACCGGCTGCTGGAACCCAGCTGCCGATGGAGGGGAAGAGAGGCGAGGGTCTGTGTGCATTTGTGCAAGTGGTTTTGAGCGATCAGAATACCTCCAGATCCCTGCAAAGCATCCCCGCCAAGTTCTACTGGTTCCCAGGACACACCTCACTTATGTTCAGGAATGAATATTCCCATGGCAGCCCTGCAATCTTGCTGACTTCGGCCCTTGCCACACTCCTCTGCTGAGCTGACCTATCCTTCCGATCCAGATTTACACAGCTGCTCCTGCCAGACCCAGCTGTTGTCTGTGATGCCTACAGCCACGCTGCCGGGGGCCTGAGGAAGGCCACTGCCCCCTGCTTGATTGCTGGGCACAGCATGCACAGCAGGCTGTCATTCGCTGGGTGAATAAATGAAAGCAGTTGGGCTTTTGTCTACTTCTTATGTTTTGATTGGGTGCCTGGACCTTCCTGTGACCCCTCAAACCCAGCAGTCCTCTGAGCTCCCTAGATAATATGTAATGGTGGGAAGCGGAACAGGGGAGAATGGTCTCTCCCCTTTGTGTTATAAGCATAACCTAGACACCCAAGGGCCTCACCAGCTTGCAAGGACGAAGGAGGACACAATGTCATCTGGACACACGTTTTGCTAGCTCAGTACTGCGCCATCCCTAACCTGGACGACTGCCAAGCTCAGAATCATCACAAGATTGCTTTGCCCTTGGCATCCCTGAGAGTCCCAGCATTGTCTCAGGCATGCTTCTGCATCGGTCAAGGCCGCCACTCAGGCTGCCTCCTCTGCTCTGCTCTACCCTGGACATCACTTGGGCAGATGGTCACCTTGCAGGGCCTGCTTCTGACCCCCCTTTAATGATCTGCTGGACTGCTGGTCCATGCCTGGGCCTCTCACACTGAGCCTTGCCTTTTCACTCTTAAAAGGAGAGAGACACTGATCCCCTTGCATGGTGCCCTGCTCCCTTAGAGGGGAAATCACAGCAGGACTTCTGGAGTCCTGAGGTGGCCCATTAGAGAGGCTGTTGTTTTGTTTCCAACACCTCCTCTGCCCCAGGAACACCTTCCCCTAGGTTTACTGAGGAGATGGAGCCAGGGGGGCAGGGGCTGTGGGACTCTACCCCCGCCCCATATCCCCCAGTATAACCAGTTCACCGTTCATCCTCACCACCTTCTGCTCGTCTCAGAAGAAATGTTCTTTCCGCTCAAGTCTCGTCTCTGCATCTTTACTCTCAGCCCCAGCCCCTCCTGTCTGCTCTGACAGCTGCCTCTTACCTAATATAGGCTGCTAACTCCTCTTTCCCACAGCTTCAAACTCTCCTCTACTATTGAAAATATTTTCTGCTTGTAAATATTATCAAAGTTCTCCCAACTTAAAAACAAACAAACAAACAAACAGTTCTTTGTTTTAGATTTAGCTACACTCATCCCTTGATATCCGAAGGGGATTAGTTTCAGAACCCTCCCACAACCCACAGATACCAAACTGCGGGGATGCTCAAGTTCTTTACGTAAAATGGTGTGATTCAGTTTTTCCTCTGTATCTGCAGATGCAGAACTAGGGCATACGAAGGGCTGGATGTGTTTCTGCCTCTCTTTTCTTTCCTTCTCCTCCAAGTTATTCAAAAGGGTTGTCTTATACTTCTAACTCCATAACCTCACTTCTCATCCTCAACCCTGCCCTTCTGGGACCATACAACGTTCTCAAATGCCAAATCCAGTGTGTATCTTCTGTCCTCATCTTACTGGCCTTCCCTACTGCGTTTAACTATTTAGTACCATTTGAGACCTCCATTTCCTCCCTCAAGGGCAGGGTACCTGAAGCAGAGACTCAGTTTGCCCCAGTGAGCTCCTTTCCTTCTTTCCTTTATTTTTTTAACATCCCCCAGAGTTGTAACAGAGAGCAAGCCTGCCCCGCTGGACTCTCCATTCCCCTGCAGCCCCCTCACCCCACCCACAGCTAGGGGTTGCATTATGAGTTCTTGTCACCAGGATGTGAGCAGAAGTGATGCAACAACTTCTTGGTCTTACCCTTGGCTCTGTGGACCCAGAAATGGGAGCCTCATTTTAAAGATAGTAGCAGCCACCTACCAACCTCGGTCCCAGATGACTCCTTGGGATAGATCTGGTCCTACCACCCATGGACTACTCAGATCTGGGCTTTTCATGTAAGTAAAAGTAAACTTACATCTCATTTAAGCTGTTGTATTTTGGAAGTTTTTGTTATAGCAGCTTAGCCTGTACTCGAAGTAATATAGTATTGACTCAAGAGCAGGCAATCCACGGACCTCCTAAAACCTACCTCACCACCAATCTAATTTAAGTCTCTCTTATAGCACCCTGTCCTTCTCCTTCAAAGCACTTATCACGACTTGTGGTTAAATCATTGTTTGTGTAATGTGGGGGTCATTATTGACTGCCTTTCCAGCAACTATCTCCCTTCCCTTCTTTTTATCTCACAGAATCCTGATTTTATTCAAGTATTCACACTTCCCTCATTCAGATTCATGCTGCATGAAAAGATGAGCTTAGACCAATTAGATTCTCTCTCTTAGCTTTTGAACTAAGAAACAAATCATGAGCCACTTATTAAAAGGATCTAAGATGGAAAGTTCACAGTGTAGAGGGAGCCAGTGAGGCTACCATGTGCCAAAACTCAGAATGAGAGATGCCAACAGATAGGAACGAAGCAGGTATGTGAGGTGCAGGCAGATTGCACCGGTGAGGACCTCTTCTTCCTGCTGAGGACACACAGCCACTTGGATCCAGGATTATCTTCCCATTCCAGTCTCTGCTCTTGGCTTTCCATAGACAGCAACTACAATTATCCCTAAAATACATTGTCTTTCCCAGGGCTAGCAAGAGTGTACACCTCTTTCTCATATTCAGGCAGGCCTGGATAAAAGAGTAACTTTGATTAAACTTATTCAACAAATTTAAAAAATTTATTTCATTGAAGTATAGTTGATTTATAACCTTGTGTTAGTTTCTGGTATACAGCAAAGTGATTCACCTATACATATATATAATAGTTTGCATCTGCTAATCCCAAACTCCCAATCCATCCCTCCCCGACTCCACTTTCCCCTTGGCAACCACAAGTCTGCTCTCTATTCAACAAATATTTTTGAATACCTACTATGTCCTAGGCACTGTTGTAGGCACTGGGGTACTAGGGAGAATAAAGTATCTCCCTAAAGACAGCCTAAAGCATCTCTCTGAGAAACAAAATCAGCTATGTCACTCCTCTACCTGCATATAATTCTTCAGTGGCTCCTAATTGACCTCAGAATAAAGCCCTAAATTCTTATTATGGTTTCAAAGGCAACCTTGCATGAGCCAGCCTCTATCTACTTTTTGAAGCTCAATTATCAGTTCCTTCACTCCTCCCTTCACTTTCAGCCATATCAGATCACTTTCAGGTCTCTAAGTGTGCTGCTTGTCTCATGCCTGCAGGCCTCTGTGCACGCTCTTCCATCCACCTGGATGTGGTGAGCAAAGGTAAAAGGCAAGGATGATGATGAGAACACTACCGCTTATAAAACTTTTGTATATACTTTACATATGTAATTCTCAATCTCCATAACAATGTCACCAAGGTAGGTTCTATTTCCCTATTTTACAGATGAGGAAACCCAGGCTACAGAAGTTTAGTAACTTGCTTCATATCACACAGTTAAGACACGGCAGAGCCAAAATTTGAATCCAGCCCTATTTGACTTCAAAGGACAGGCTGCCTAGGCCTGCTGTCTCTGCCATTCTTTAGAACTCATATTCTGGAGGCAGACAGACTTGGGTTTAAAGTTGGGGCTCCACCACCTCCTAAGTGGAAGCCAAGCCTTCAATCTTACTGATCAAGTCATTCCATCACTGAGCCTCAGTTTCCTCATCTGTAAAATAAGGTCAGCAACAGAACCTACTTCAGAAGGTTATTGTGAGGTTAAAATGACAGAATGCATATAAAATGCTTGGCATAGTACATGGCATTCACTGAAGCTGGAGACTGTTGTTCTGTTCTCATCACTGTTTCCTTCTTCACTTAGGCAAATAGCTCTCTGTCCCGTGCCCTGTCCAGGTCAGAGCTCTGTGTCTTATCACGGACACAACCTAAGAGCTGTGTCCCGCAAGGCCTCCTTGGCCAGGCCTGCACGGGTCTGTGGATGTGAGCTCGGGAAAGCAGAGGAATGGCCTGTAATTGATCCCAGTTAGAGATCGGCAGGCCCTGTCTTCAGGCTGGGGCCTCAGGAAGCAGGGTGCTGCCTGATTTATGTGCCTGCTGCATGGAGGATGACCTGGTGCCCCCTCTACGTGTTCCGGCATCAGACAAGGCCATAAAACGGAATTGGCGCTGCACGTTTGTTGCTATCAGGGCCGACTTGTACAGTTGCACCCAGCTTAGTCAACCCCCTGCAGGACCCTCCCCAGGAAACGTTGGTGTGTGCGGCCACCCTGTGAGGTCAGGCCACCAGGAGTTCAGGGACTGTGTACAAAAGGAAAATCACGATCTCATACGGCTTCAGTGACCAGCTACTTGTGAATGCCGCCCCCGTCCTCATCCTGACCCTATAGCTCCTCCAGCCTCAGACTCAGCTATCCGATGGCCTGCTGGATGCCCCTTCCCACGTGTCCCACAGGCCCCCATCTGAATGCATCACATTCACCTCTCTGCTGCTCTTCTCCAGCCATGTGGGCACCACACCTAGGCTGAGGAAGCTCCTTCCTCCGTGGCCTGGTACAGTGGCTTTGTACACCTCCTTTACACTTCTGACCACCCTGTTTTGTACTAAGGACCACTTGCTGCAGGTTTTACCCTTATCTGTATCTCCATTTGTCTCCTTTAATAGACTGTGAACTCCCAGAGACAAAAGACTAGATCTGATTCGTCTTTGCACCTCCACAGCATAGAGCAGAGCCTGGCACGGAGGATATGCCCTAAACCTTTGATGAATGAATGAGTTGAATGAATGGATGGATGGATGAATAAATGAATGAACATAGATGAGAATCTTCCAAGGTAGTTTCTAAATAAAGATCAGGGCTTCTTAAGAGGGACCACTGAAGTTCTACTGGGAATAGTGGAATTAGATATTAGCATCTGAGAGTTAGATTTACCTTATTAATTGCACACTCTGAGCTCTTCTGTGTACAGATGACTGAGACCCAGAGAGGTTAAATAACTTTCTGGAGTTGAACAGTGATTTAGTAGCAGAGCCCTGGACTAGCCCCCAAATCTCCTAACTTTATAATCCGCAGCCTTTTCTTCTCTTTCTACATGCTCAGCTTGAGAGAGCTCTTCACAGACTCCTAAACTTGGCTTCCCAAAATAGACTATAGAAGGCAGAGGATATGCTAGAATATCTATACCAGGTTTTATTAACAACAATGTGACCCACAGAAGAAAAACTGAGATGAGCCTCTCAGAAATTTCTAGTTCTAAGAGCAAGTATAAGACTATATGACTATGTGGCCCCTATCCTCTCTAAGCCTCAGTTTTCTCATCTGCAAAATGGGAGAAATGACGGCACCTGCCCTGACGTAAATGCATGTTTTTCACTTTAGGCTCTTGTGATAAGTTGTATTACTATTTCCAGTTATTTGCTGGACTCTCAGTAAGAGGATTATCTGTGTCTGCCCATTGCAATGAGACTCGCAATGCCTCTCTGGGAGGGGTGTGGGGGGAGGATACCTCACTGTCCCCTTGGTGTCAGCCTGGGCCATTGGCTTCCTTTGGCCAATGGAACATGAGTAGAAGTGATGCATGCCACATCCCAGCAGAAGCTTTAAGAGACATTGCAAGGTTCAACTGTAGCATTTTTTCCTTCTGTCTCTAGACTACTATAGGAGCTGCTCCTTCAGGCTGAGACACAGAATGTGAAGACACATAGAACAGAACTTCATCTGCCCTGCAGCTGTCATGTAACACGAGAAATCAACCTTTGCTCTTGTCGGACATTGAGATTATGCGGTGGTTTCTGCTACATCGCCCAGCCAATGCCAACTAATAATCTTTTGCTTATAATATAGACAGATTCATTGGGACATCTTTTTTTAATTAACTAATTTATTTATTTTTTATTGAAGTATAACTGATTTACAATGTTGTGTTAGTTTCAGGTATACAGCACAGTGATTCAGATATAGATATATGTGTGTGTGTGTGTCTATTATTTTTCAGATTCTTTTCCCAAACAGGTTACTACAAAATGTTGAGTATAGTTCCTTGTGCTATGCAGTAGGTCCTTGTTGTTTATCTATTTTATATATAGTAATGTGTCTATGTTACTCCCAAATTCCTAATTTATGCCTCCCTTCCCCTTTGGTAACCATAAGTTTGTTTTCTGTGTCTGTGAGTCTGTTTCTGTTTTGTAAATAAGTTCATTTGTATCACTTCTTTTTAGATTCCACATATTAGCTATATCATATGATATTTATCTTTCTCTTTCTGACTTACTTCATTTAGTCTGATAATCTCTAGGTCCATCCATGTTGCTGCAAATGGCATTATTTTATTCTTTTTATGGCTGAGTAGTATTCCATTATATTCCATTATATATATATATACATATACCTCATATCTTCTTTATCCGTCCATCTGTTGATAGACATTTAGGTTGTTCCCGTGTCTTGGCTATTGTAAATAGTGTCACTGGGGACATCTTCAAAGGGAGGATGTGGTAAAGATAACTGCAAAATGAATCAAATCCCAGGTAGTCCTAGGGCTAAGTATTAATTAGTGATCAGGGTAAGTTGCCATAATAAAGAGACTCCAAAATACAAGTCTTGAATCAGATACACGTTGACACTGACCTCTCTCATAAAACAGTGCAGAGGTTAGTGGCTGACCCAGGGTCGTTAGGCAGTTCTGCTCCATGAACTTGCCCAGAGGTCCAGGTTCCTTCCAACTCACTGCTCCTGCTATGTTTATTGTGTTATTCTCATCTGCCCCATGACCACATTCCAGCCTGCAGGAAGGAGGAAAGAGAGAGCAAGGATGATCTGTATTCATTTATAGGATGTACTGCTCACAGCCTGTTGATCAGATCTTACTTACCTGGCCATAGCCAGTATAAGGAGGCTGCGAAAGTAGTTTCTAACCACGTGGCCTTATGCTCTGATGAAATGCAAGTGGGGCTTCCTATTAGGAAAGGGAAGAAGGGGATAGTTCGGTGGTATTCTGGAGCTGGCTCACAGAGGCTCACGAGAGCCAGTTACATGTATTTTTCCCCCAATTCCGTATTCATTGACATGATTTGAAACCAGCCTTAGTGGGAGTACTGACACCTCAGAAACTGGCAAACACTACAAATCTGTATACACCCCCCCACCCCCACCCTGCCATCCCAGTCTGCCAGAAGAGCCCGTTATTAAACATTTGCCAGCACTGAGAGTAACGGATACCGGGAGGCAATCAGCAGACTGCCACAGTCGGGTCACGGTTTCTTGGTGTCTCTGCTGCCTTTTCCTCTCACTCCTCAGCATTTTCCTCACCTTCAGCTCTATAAGAAGTCCTCCTTGGTTCAAATTCATGAGGGCAGCTCACGTGTTCTTGCCCCTTCCTTACTCTAGGTTGCCTGCCCTGGGGCCAGGTGCCCACACTTGGGTTACTGAGCTCTGCCCAGGGGTAGAGGAGCTGGATGGGGGTCAGACACAGAGCTGCCTTCAGAGGTACCAGAGGCAGACACCGCGTGCAGCTGAGTGAAAGCCTTTCTCCACCCCTACAACTGAGTTTAGCCTGTAGGAGTCTCCCCTTATGCCGTTTTTCTAATATTCCTTTTTTTAAAAGTATTTTTATTGTGGTAAAATACACATAACATAAAATGTATCACCTTAACCATTTTTAAGTGTACCTTGCAATGGTATTAAGTACATTCCTAATGCTGTGCCACCATCACCACCATCTATGTCTACATCTCTGATGCTCCTGTACCTCTTGTGATGAGATGACCCAGTTTGGTGAAAGGTACACTCACTGGGGGACCAGAGGTCCCTGGCTGAAGCTGTGCGCTGTATGACAAGGGCATCATTTTGTGCGATAGACATCAGTGGTTTACGGGAGACCCAAGGTTCACACCTAAGGACCTAGGAAATGTGGCTGATGAACAAGGGCAAGACAATCCAGAAGAAGAGAAAGAACATAGGCTTCAGAGTCTGACAGAACCCAGAACCCAGCCCTGTCCCTTCTCAGCTGAGTGACCTTGACCTGACGCCAAGTTCACCTAATGCCACATTCTTCATTCACACTGTGCCTTCTGTGCCCAAACAGTTCCCTCTTTTGGTTGAGGCCTGAAATCCTTCAGAGGCCTCCCAGATAAAAGTGGTTCTCTGTGTGATTCTCTCCCACAGCACCCTAATCTTTCTTTTTACAGCACTTGTGAGGCTTTTATTATATGTTTATCCACTTCTCTCCTAATTTTTCATCTGTCTCTGCACTAACCTGGACACTCCATGTTAGTTTTGTTCAGCACTGAGCCCAGGCCTGGCATAAAGCTACCATTCAATAAACATGTGTTCAATGAATGGATAAATGAGTAAAAGAATGAGTTATATTAGTTAATGTCTCTAAACTTCACTATGAACAAGGAGGGTATTTAGAATGTCTAACGAGTAAGGTGGGGGGCAGGAACATACAAGAAAGCATGCCAAACAACAAAGTCCTGCTGTATAGCACAGGGAACTATATTCAGTATCCTGTGATAAACCATAATGGAAAATAATATGAAAAAGTATATATGTGTATATATATATATATATATATATATATATATATATATCTGAATCACTTTGCTGTATGGAAGAAATTAACACAACATTGTAAATCAACTATACTTCAATAAAATAAAATTTTTAAAAATAAAATAAAAATACAGATATATTTTGAAACAGAAAAAAAAAAAAAAGAAAGCATGCTAAGTGTTTAAGCCAAAGTTCTAGAGCAGTGAGTATGTCAGAGGTCCCTGCTGTATCAAGTATTAACCTTTCAGTTGCTGGATGGTATAGACATCTGGGGGATCCCAGGGGAGAAAGTAGGGTGATGGGAAGCTGGAGGGGCACTTAGAGGACTTGGAGCAGCAATCGATAAAAACATTTCACTAAATTAGCAAGCATTTGAGGCGGCACTGGTACAAACCAGCTAAATGTTAACCCTATCTGTGAAATGGAAGAACTGATACCCAGCTGATCAAAGGGGCGCCGGGAGAGGCAACATCCATCAGCTCTGTGACGTGCTAGGAGAGGCAGGCCTGAGGCAAAGAGAACACCAGAAGCTTGGGAAACACTAGGACAGAAACGGCTGCCTTCACCTTCCTGCTCCCCACCCCAACCTCCAGCCCCAAGAGACAGACAAATCCTAATAACCAACGCCAAGTGTTGGGGGGAATCCAGTTCCATCTGCAAATGGTGCCAGTGTCTGAGGAATAGCAAATACGAAAGAACAGAACAGGACTAGGTGGCAGGAGAGACTGTGGCTCTCCAGGAGTTTCCTCCTTAACTAAGGAAAGTTAGAAATCAGGGTCCCTCCATGAAAGGCTTGGCCAGGCCCCCACTAGTGTTCTGGACCCTAGGCCTTTTCCTCCTCTCTGTGCTTCTAAAGTTCTCTGACCCAAAAGCTCATTCAAAGTAGAGGCAGAGGCTCCAGAGCTGAGCTAGGTCGTCTTTGGTCTCATCCAGGCCAGGACCCTTGAACTTGCTTCTCTCTTTTGAGCAGCCCTTGGGAGAAGGACTTCTTGAGCATGGGAGACCAGCTGCTGGGGATAGGGCCTGCCTTCCAGGTGAAAACAAGAGATGCCCTACATCTGACCTCAACATAAAGAGGAATTTTCAGGATAGAGGTTGTGTTGTAGAATCCAAAGCTGAGGGCTGCGGTTAAGGATGCAATCAGGAACTTCGGCGCCCTGAGAAATCCAAGCATTGGCTTTGCTTTTCTTTCCAACGGCAGACTGACTGCCCCTTTTTCCTGGTATGCACGGTGAAAAATGCCCACCGCCAACAGCTCCTTCGTTTACAGCACCTTCATTCGTGAGAGCAGCCCGCTTCAGGCAAGGCAGCACGGCTTCGGTTGCCATTCCAGGGTTCTGGAGACGGGATGTGATTGGCTCAGTTTGGGTCAGGTGCCTGTCCTGACCAATCATTGGTGGCTTGGGTGAGGGGCGGAATCACAGGTATGTTTGGCCGTTCTCCCCGCCCTGTGGACACAGAAGGGTCGGGGCCATTGCTAGAACCAGGATACTGGGCAGAGAGTAGACAGAAGGTACCCTCTACATATGATTTATCCAATGTCGCTTAGCTAGAAAACGGCACACTGGGTTCAAAGACTCCTGTGTCCCTTCCATTCTGCTCCATTTTAGGGTTATGAAATGAAGGTCATTGTGCCCCAGGGTGGGGGAACACCAGAGGTGAAGCCCAGAGCCTCAGACTCCAATAAGGGTCCAGAGAGCTGAAGTCAGTGAGTAGAACAGTGCTTCCCAATCCTGGATTCCCTTCTAGACTATAAACTGGGGAGGATTGTGTGTGTGTAGCATAGGTCCTGGCAGGTAGGAGTCCTTGGTACTTATTTACGGAAAGAAGGAAGGAAGGAAGGGAGGGAGGGAGGAAGGGACTGTGCTTCTATATCACTTCTAGAGCTTGGTGCAAAGAAAGATAACAATCATAAGTAATATGTATTGAGCACTTAGTATTCTAAGACTTTGTATTAAATCATTAATCTTCACATCCAATCAAGTAGCTGAATATTATTATTCTCTTTTATTCTACTCCCTTTTATAGGTAAGATACTGAAGCTCAGAAAGGTGAGGACGTTCACCCATGTTCACTGGGTTAGTGGCAGAACCATTGCAAATCTAAGCAGGCAGGCAGGCTCCAGAGCCTCCATGCTCAACCACAGCACCACACAGCCTCTCAAGGTGTCAGCATCCCACCCAGACTTAGAGAATCAGAATCTCTGGGGGTGGGACCTGGGGATCTGTATTTGAACAGGTTTTACAGCTGATTCTGATGCACAGCCAGAATTAGACCTAAAACTGTAAATCTAAAAATTAGCAGTAAGCCTGGGGCCATGTGACTGAAACAAATAAGGCTACTGCCAGGCTTTTAAAGTTTATCTGATCCTATGGCCATGAGGCTTGCCAAATAATGTTGACTGATAGTATCCCCTTTGTGAGGAGGGAACCCAAACCCAGATCAATTACAAAGAACCCTCCAGGGATCTGAGAGCAGAAAGAAAGCCCAGGGGACTGACTATGAGACATTTTCCAAAGGGGGTCCAGCCACAAGCCACCATCCTCGGGAGAGCTGGGATTGACTGTGTACCTGCCTAGTTCCTGGACTTTGATCTCCCATCTGACCTCCTTCTCACCCCTGCTCTGATCTGACAACTCCTGCTGGGTTGACCCCATCTCTGACCCTAGCCTGCCCCAGTTTTCAGCCTCACTGCTCCAGGCTGTGAGCTCACATGACGACAGCTCAAGGCAGGACAATATTCATATCAGCCATAAATAATGGGAGCCAGCTACCATCTCTTCTAATAATGTAGTGACAAATGGAATATTCGTGTCAAAAGAACTGTGACTTTCAGAGTGGAATTCAGGTATCTCAAACCAACTCTGCAACTGTCACTGAGCATGAGATGTAGAAAAAATAAGAAATAAACAGCCCTTGGTACTAACTGGCACAATGTTTTTTCATTCATTAAACAAATGGTTATTGAAAGCCAATTCCATGATGGTTTCTGTGTTAACACTGGGGGCAAAAAGGATGAGCAAGACATTGTGTCTGCCCACAGGGAGTTCCCTTATGCTCAGTTCTGCTGTGGGATTCAGAGAAGATGATGCTTCCAAGATTAGCCAATGAACTGGGCTGAAGAAAAGAAAGGCTGCAGGATTGCAATTCAGAGAGAGGATGGTTCTAGATTTGGTCTAAGGTTCCAAAATACCTCAAATACTGGGCCAGCCTATGGAAGCTTGGAGGAGCTGGTAATGAGCCTCGGAACACAGATACCTTTTTAAAACCTAGGGTCTTTGTAGATATAATCAAGTTAAGATGAGGTCATACTGGATTAGAGTGGCCCCTACTCAGAAAGGATTGGTGTCCTAGTAAGAAGAGGGAAATTTGGACACAGACACACAGGGAAAATGCCATCTGATGACAGAGGCAGAGACTGGAGTGATGTACTCCCAAGCCAAGGATTGCTGGCAACCACCAGAAGCTAGGAAAGAGGCACTGAGTAGATTTTCCCTCTGAGCCCACAGGAAGGAACACATCCTGCTGACATCTCGGTTTTAGACTACTGGTTTCCTGAATTGTGAGAGTAAATTTGTGTTGTTTTAAGCCACCTGGTTTGTGATGTTTTGTTACAGCAGCCCTTGGAAACTAATATGGCCATTATTTGGAAATCATCCCACAGATGGATGTTAACAGAGCCCTAAAAGGCACCAGTGGCCCTGACATCTCACCAAATGTTCACTAAAGATGAGTCATCATTGTGTATCTTGTGGATCTCTGAAAAAAAAAACAAACAAACAGCATCAGCCTGACTCCCCCATGGGGGAAGGAAGAAGGCCTTCCACACGATTATTTAGCAGGAAGAGGATGCTAGGGTGTGGGGAGGAGGGTTGACAGCTGCTTTTCTTCCCCACTGGGGACAGCCCAAGAAAAAAGGGGGCTTTCATCACTATAAGCGGATGTCAAGTCATTTACTTTCACTCATTCAGTAAACACATGTGGAGCACTTACTGTGCTGGGCACTGCTGGGTTCCAGTGGAGAGCGTGTGTATATGGATGGGGGAGGAATGCTAAAGAAATAGAACACTCATTCCCTGAGTTCTCTGAGCCAAGCTGGAGTGGGAGGCCTGGGGCATAGTGGGTAATTAGCATGGACTTGGGAATCAGATGGTCCAGGCTTGAATCCTGGTTCCACCACTGACTTCCATTGTGATCTTGGACAAGCTACTTAATCCCTCTGGGTCTTCATTTTACTGTATTAAGTTAGATGATGTATATATAGCACAGGGCCAGAGTAAGTGCTCAATGCATATTAGTTCTTTTCTTTGTTGGAGAGTAAAGATGTTCACCAGAAATAGCTCAGTAAAAGGTAAAGTGCTTATGATCAAGCAGGACCTCTGTCCGGTTCAGGCCCTCATCACCTCTTACCAGATACTATCTGATTGAATGCTCAGAACAACTCCAGGAGGAAGTTAGTCTCATTTTACAAATAATGTAACTCTGGTTTGGGAATGTAAAATAACTTGGCAAAGTTCACAGAACAGGGAATGTGGCAGAGTCCACATTCAAACTAGAGCTCCCAAGCACTTATTCTGCCTATTGCAAGTCAGAGGGGGTAAGGGGCAGCATATAGTTGGGAGAGGGCCCAAAGCACTTCACTTAAGGCTATGGTTGCCTCTATAGAAAGTATGTTGTTTGTATTGGGCTTATATGTTTATTTTGTTTAATTAGCAAATATATCTCTAGGGCTTCCTATTGGGTGTTCTAAGCACCCTATGTTAGTAACTCATTTATCGTCACAAGAGCCTATAAGGTGGGCACTGTATTATTCCCATTTACAGATGTGGAAATTGAGACACAGAGAGGTTAAGCAAGTTTCCCAAGGCCACACAGATAGAGAATAGTGGAAGCAGGATTCACACTTGCTTCTTCAGCTCTAGAGACAATGCTTTTAACCCTTGTCTACACTGCCCTTTCAGGGTGGTGGTAGAATGGCTGTTGAAGTTTGTGGATGGGAGAAAGGGGAGAGGATTAACACCCACCCTCACATGCCACCCTTTGGTGCTATTGCTGCAATAAGCCCTGAGTAATTTGACAATATAAGGTGAATGGCAGGATGGTGCTGTTTAGCCCTGGGATTCTCTGAGTCAACAGCTTCTCATCTCTGGCCCACTTCCTGAAAACTCTTTGCTCTCAGCTTTGGAAACCCTTTGAGCACAAAGAGCTCATTTCCTGTGGCCAGGAAGGACTGGACGAGTTCCTGATGACACTCATCTCCCTCATTAAGGCGCTCATAAAAGTGTTTCAAGAAGCCTGACTTATGGCTCCGCTGTTTGTCAAGATCCCCTTCTGCAAGGAGCCACTCCGGTAATTTGGTGCTAGGAGATGTGCAGGAGAAACCAGCTCCTTTGAGTCAAGGAATTATTTATGATCCTAAGAAAAGAGGATGTCATTTGGAGAGATAACAAGCCTTCACCAGCACAACAGGCTGTTTAATATGCCACAAGGGATGAGAGACAGCTCCAGAATTCCAGAGCCAGCTAGGAAACCTTGAGAAATTCTGTACATGGGTTGTCTGTTCCTATGAAAGCTCCTGTGTCAATAACAGCTAACAATTATGGAGGTTTTACCTCTGAGCCAGGGCTTGTGCTAAGTAATTTTTACATAGTAATCCATTTAATTCTCACACCATTCTTATCCTATTTTACAAATGAGGACATTGAGGCACAGAGATGTAACCTGCCCAAGTTCACAGTTAGTGAGTAGCCAAGTCAGGTTTTTAACCTATTTAAGTCTGCCTCCAAGTTTGGGCTCTTGAACACCCAACAACACAACTTAGGAGGAAATTGGGTTTTAAGTCAGCCCAGTAAGGTGAAATGTACATATATGCAAAAATTACATTTGTTAATTCCTTAAAACACCTATAAAGTTGAGTATATTTGGTTTGAGGAATTATTATTTTGTCCAATAATTAGAGAACCACTGAGCTAAACTAAAGGAAGGAGCGGAAGGAAAGTCTAAATGCAGATGCCTATGCTTTTAAACAATTCAGTCTTAGGCGAACTATCAAATCCCTTGGGGTAAAATGAAGAGCTGAGAATTATAGTGTCCTTAACCCACTTGCGGGGGTGACTCTATTTTCTTTTAATATTTAGCCTCTGTGACCTTAACACATATCACTTGTCATGTGATATTTTATAGGATTAAGAGAGAACATGGTCACATCTTAAGAGGAGAGGAGAGAAAGTTCTGTTAGAGAAGGGGTTCTAAAGTCCAAGTCTAAATTAAATGAACCTGGTACAATGAGACTCGATGAGACTAGCTTTGGAGGCAGATAAACCTGGATTTGAACCCTCATCTTCTACTTCTTAGCTGTGTAACCTTGGGCAATTTGCTTAACTTCCCAAAGCCTCAGTTTCTCAATGTGTAAAATAGTCATAGCAATACCATCATGTTGAGAAGATTGAATTTAAAAGTTTATAAAGTAGCAAGCTTGAGTGTAAATCATAGTAATTAAGCACTAGTTCTTAATCGCTGTTTGACCAAAGACAGGTCACCATCACCTCTCTGGGCCTCATTTCTCCTCATCTGCTATTTAGCCGTAATTGTTCGGCCTACTAACCTCAAAGATCATTGTAAGGAAACACTAAAACACTGTACAAAGTTTCTATAAGGATTTTCTCAGCTACTTGGTACACCTGGAATTGTGAGGAGGTGCTGGGAGACCACTGCTGGATAACTCAGGAGAGTCTGGGGGCCTGAAGTCAGAAATGGTCTCAGATCTCCAGTTCTGTCATTCAGTGTGGCTGTGTGACTTTCGGTGAGTGACCTACCGTCCCTGAGCCTCCTCTTTCCCTTCTATCAAGTGGGGTTAATAGTACCGACATCACAGGGTTATCCCGAGAATCATATTCTGCAGAAAAGTGCTAGGCACGTGGTAAATGCACGATAAATGTCTGCTGAATCTGAATCCTTCTGAGAGGAGCCAAATTCAGCCCCTCTCCTTCCGCGGGGTGGGAAACGTGCGGATGCCTCCACCGGGAGCTCAGGTAGGGGAGATGCTCTGTGCCTCCCCACTCCCCACTCCCCCGCCCTCCCAGCCGTTGCCGTGGCCACCGGTTCAGGCCCGGAGCAGCACCTGGGCGTGTTCAGCCCAATCCCCGCCTTCCCAGAGTGACCATTGGCTGGAGACGCCACGTGATGCACGCTGGTATGCTAATATATGGTAATCGCCCCCACGCCCCTCCTCCCCAGGCCTTGGCCGAGTAGCCAGCAGGGTGCGCGGCGCCGAGCCGAGGGGGCGGGCTGAGGGGCGGCCCCCGGGAGAGAGCGGCCAGGTGGAGGAGGAGCGCGAACGCGACCGCAGGTAACGGGCGGGCGCGTGCGCGCTGGGGCCGGCTCGCGGCTGACTTGCAGCGCGCGGGGCACTTGGGCCGTCGCTCTGCCGGCTTAACCCTTTGGGCACTCAGCTGTCACGGCCGGGCCGGGCCGCGCGGGGCGGGGCATTGCCGTGGGCACCGGCCGGCAGGCGGCGGCGGTCCGACCCGGGATCCGCGGTGGAGGCCGAGCAGCCCAGACCGGCGGATCGACCGGCCGCAGCGCGCCTGGGGGCCGCGACGCAGCCGAGGCTAGGGCTGCGGGGAAGCTCCGAGGCCAGGGCTTGCGGGAGGCTGCGGGGTAGCTGCTGAAGTACCGGCACTCGCGCTGTTTCTCGGGTCGCCGAGCCCCTCCCGCGCAGAGGCCCGAGCCTCAGCAGCCCGTGGCCTTGCGCGGCCTGCGTCTCCTCCGCGCATCCCGCAGAGTGCGAGGAGACCCAGGGGTCGTGCCTGACCTCGGCGCCCCTCCCCAGCCGCGACCTGACAGTCCAGCCGCCGGCACTTTTGACCCGGAGTCAAGCTGGGGCCCCGGTGGGACGAAGGCAAGAGTGGTGCTTGGGGGCCAGCAGCCAAGGGACCTGGGGATTTTCGGTGCAGGGAGGAGCGGACAATCCCCTAAAGGAAAGGCAGGCCCCAAGATTTGTCAGGTTTCAGAAGGAGGGATGCCCAAGAAAGGCACTGGCCCCTTGTTTTCTATGCTGGGTGATGACCTGACACTCATGGGAAAAGGTCACTGCTGGACACCTGGATCGGGTCTGTCATGTCCAGAGGAAGCGGCTGTTTTGCGTGAGTTTCTAACAAATTTTTTATAAGGCCAGGATTAAATTCATCTTTCACCCTCATCCTCCTCCGAGGTCTGCTACAGAAGTGTGTTCTTTTAATTACCCACCCCCCTCACCACCAATTCACCAAGACTGGTGGCAGCTTTAGGCTTACAGTGTAATTTAGCTTTCACTACAATAGAAATGGTAGGATGGGCCATGTGCCACTAATATTAAGCTTGCCCTGGGAGCTTCTCGGAAGTGTGTGTATGTGTGGGGGGAGGGGGTGTTTCTATCACCAGTGCAGATGAAAAACTGGCTACTGTGCCAGTGATATCAGTAGAATTTCCTTTATGAGTCTAAAGTCCTTTCTTCTAAATCAAGGAAGAATGTGGTTACACATGTAAAGTACCAGGAACCAATTTGATTTTTGCAAGTGAAGTGCAAATTGCACTTTCATGTTGCTCTTGATGTCTTCTATCACACAGCAACAAACTCTTGCTGTTTGCCAGGCACTCTGCTATGTCTTGGGGATGCAAAGATGAATAAGATAATTAGTCCTTGTCCTCCAAGAAGTAGTGGGAGAGACAAATAAAATTGCCAGTAAAAGTGATAACAGCATAATAGATGTGTACATAAAGAAGCACAGAGGAGGGAACAATTAGCTGTCTGAGAGGATCCAGGAAGGCTTTCCAGAGAAAAACATGTTTAAGGTCTTGAAGGATGAATAGGAGTTTGCCTTGCAGAGAATATTGGGAAGAACAGGAAGGGCAGCCAAAGCAGAGGAAACTGTAAATACAGACACTTAAGGAACATGGTATCTCTAGGCAATGGCTTTATGGTGCAGCCATGGCCTTTTTCCTTTCTTGATAAAGTAACCTAGAATTTCTAATTCCCACCACATTTTCCAGTGAAAATGCAGCTGTAGCTCCAAGGTAGAGGGGTGGAAAACTGGGCATAGGTGTGGCACTCAGAGGCATCATCCCAGGAGGGCAAGTCTAAACCATACAATAAGGGAGCAATATGGGTCATAGCCAGGGAAGCCATGCTGAATGTCAAATCTGTGAGGTCAAATTTGTGAGACCTTGGGCAATGAGTAATCAGATCAGAAGCTGGAAGGATCTGGACCGTGATATGGGTCAGGACAAGCAGTTTGGGACTGAGGCCATGAGTCATGCAGAGATGATAGAACTTGCTGTTAGTGGTGCCAGCCCTGGAGAGCGGGGTTGGATCTGACAGCTTAAAGCAACTGCAGAAAAGGACAGCACCATCTCTTCAATAGAATATTTCCAGTACTTCCTTCTTTCTGTTCTCTTTCCCTCCTTACTATTATCATCTTTTGATCCAGTTTCCATGCATGATTCACTTTTACTAGGCTTCTTTTACTGAGGTCTTAGCTACCAGAGCAAAGAAAATCCTGTTCTGCTGCCTTAGCCTCCACTTCTAGAACTATAAATAGTCCATTTAACCTAATAAGCCATCAATTTAGCCAGCCTATTTTTACTTCCTGACCATTTGGAAACAGAGCAAGGATGGGCCCAGAGGTGGTAAAGTAGACCTCATTCCCAAAACTCACCTAATGTTTGATTCAGATAACAGCCTTTTAACTTTGCTTAAACCAAAATTTATTTTTAGAATGGCTCATGGTGAATTTTTGGCAAATACCCCATCTTGAACTCAATTACAGATCAAGCCTCATAAAGAATGTGACACTGGGGGGATATGCCTAATGTGGTCTGCTGAGATTGACAATTGCTAAGTAAGTGCTGAAGAATCACGGGTGCTATTTAAGCAGTCTTCTCAATCAGCACCTGCTTGTGTGTAAATACTGTGCTGTATTTGTGCTTTGAAAGAGACAGGAAAATGAGAGAGGTAGTGCAGTCCGGGGATTATTCTCAGCTAAACAAGGATTCAGATCCCAGTTCTATCAGTTACTTGCTGTGTGACTTGGACATGTTATTTGACTTTGTTTCTTCATCTGTAATAATGCCACCTACTTCATATACTTGTGAGGATTCAATGTAAAGCAATTCTTCCGTAAATTTTCAAAGTGCTAAACGTATGACATTGTAGGAGTTGAAAAAAGAGATCATTGTGGACTATGCTGATCAAAAAAGGCTTTTTTCAGAGACATGGTGGATTTTGTTATATAGAGAAGGAAAGTGGGAGGGATTTCTGGATGGGAAAATGTTCATAAAACACAGGACTGGAATATGGAGGAAAGTTTTCAGGGATCAGTTGATAAAACTGACCAATGTGGCAAGATCAGAAGGTTTAACTAAAGAAGTTGTAAGATTGGAAGGGTTGCTTGAAGCCAGATTTTAACAGGCATTAATGCTGAACTAAGGAGTTAGGACTTTATCCCGTACGATGGAAAGTCTGAAGATGTTTGGTTAGGGAAGTGTGTGCTTATAAAAGTAGTATTTTATGCAGATTCTCAACAACAATGTGGAGATTAAACTTTAGTAGGGATAGAAAGAGAACTGTACAGCCAATTAGCAGGTTATTTGAATAGTTTAGATATGAAGGGATAAGGGGTTGAATTCGGGTGATGGCAGTGAAAATAGAAAGAGATAGGTTCAATAAGTATTATAAAGGACACATGAACAGGACTCTGACTGATAGATATGGAGGACAAGAAATAAGGAAGAATCAAATATAGCCTTGAACATAGGTGAAAAGATCAACAGAAATAGGACAGACAGAAAGAAAAGCCAGTTCGGGAGAGAAGAGGAAAAGCCAAGTGCTAGATCTCTTGAGGTGGCACGGGAATTTATAAGTGGATGGATCCCCAAAATATTTGGAACTGGTGGGGGGGCCTAGTGTTCAAAAGAGAGAAGCCAGAGAGTCTTATACGTAGGTGATCATTGAAGCCGTGAGATTAGCTTAGTTCCCACTTAGTTGTTAGCGGTACAACAGCATAGAAATAGAGGTGTAGAGGACCAAGGCTGGAAAATGGAGATTGCCCACATGCAGGGAGGTAGGAAGAAGAAATGGGGTCAGTATGGTGAAAAATAAGGAATATCAGAGAAGCAGAAGAACCATCTAATTTATTCACCCAACGAATGCATTCTCTTCACGATCATTTATTTATGTACCTGATAGATGCAAGGCCTATTAGACATGCTCTTAGCCGTGAGGGTAAGTATCACAGAAGTGAAGCGAAGAGAGGGTTTCGAGCTGGAGGGGTTGGTCAGCAGTATGAAATGTTCAGAAAAAATGTGGGAAATGTCCATTATATCCCAACAGGGATCATTGGTGACTTTTTGAAAATAATAGCTTCAATTCCATGGGGGATGGCCATAGGGATATTAAATGCCAGATTACAGAGAATGGGGGCATGAGATGTGGGTAAGAAATGGAGACAGCATGTAGATCACCCTTTGTATGTTTGGCAGTAAAAGGAAAAGAGAAATAAGAGGTTAGAGAAGGCGGAACAGTCAAGCAAAAGATTTGCTGCTCCCTATCTGCTTCATTAATCTAGTTGCCCTAAAATATCATTCTCATTCTTTCATATCCTCGATAGCAGTTCAGCAATTCGTTTCTTAAACTTACTGCTTTGAGATTTACCCGCACATTTCATTTAACAATAATAAGATAGCTACCATTTATGGAGTGCTTACTGTGTGTTAAGCACTTTGTATACATTCTATTCACTATCCCATTTAATCCTCACAGTACTGGGTTACAGCCATACAACCTCTTGGAAGCATGGAGCGGCTAAATAAACTGCCTATGATTGCATAATTTTTTAAATAAATTTATTTTATTTATTTATTTTTGGCTGCATTGGGTCTTCGTTGCTGCACACGGGCTTTCTCTAGTTGCAGCGAGCGGGGACTACTCTTCATTGTGGTGCGGGGGCTACTCTTTGTTGTGGTGCGTGGGCTTCCCATTGCAGTGGCTTCTCTTGTAGAGCTTGGGCTCTAGGCGCCCGGGCTTCAGTAGTTGTGGCTCGCGGGCTCTAGAGCGCAGGCTCAGTAGTTGTGGCACGTGGGCTTAGTTGCTCTGCGTCATGTGGGATCTTCCCAGACTAGGGATCAAACCAGTGTCCTCTGCATTGACAGGCAGAATCTTAACCACTGCACCACCAGGGAAGTCCCTGCTCACATAACTAATGGGGGCAAAGATGGAATTTGGACCCAGCTCTGACTCTCAAGCTCAACAAAAGGACCATACTATACTGTCCCTGAAGGCAGGGCCAACGTCATGGGTATGTGACCTGTGTAGTCTCCCAGGGCCCTGCATTTATAAGGGCTCCACACTCAGTTTAATGCTCTGTTGTTGCTGTCTTGAAATTCTTAATAATTTTTTAACAAGGGGACCTGCTGTTTCATTTTGCACTGGGCCCCACAAATTATGGAACCAGTTCTACCGGAAGGTATCAGTATTCCCTCCTAAAGCTGGGAAAACATTTTGTGCTGTATAATTCCTTTTGGTTGCATAGCCTAAAGTCCTTGCTGTGTCATAGCACACGATCACATTTTCCTGTCTTCTCATTTTGGACTCCTGGTATAAAGGGCAAAAGGGGGATGTTTGGAATTTCAAGTATAGAGCCAGTAGGAAAAGAATAGAGAATAAAGAGGCAAGGAATTATTTACCCAGAATGGCTTCTGGAAACTCACCCATCATATCATGAGAGAATTATTGGAGAGAGTTACTGTCCCGATTGTGTTGTTACTCCCAATTTAAATAAGAAATGGTTAATTTCTATTTCTTGGCTAGTCAGATGTTCCCAATTGGTAGGAAGCTAGGAAGACCATTTCTCAACCTACCGAAACAGAAATTGGGTTTGAACAGGTATCATACAAATTGCCCTGATCTGATGCCTTTTTAGCCAGACTGGTGCCCATACCAGGGACTGTCCAGCAGGTTTGAACCATGTGGCCCTGTTCACCACATTTGTCTTGAATGTTCGTGTCCCACTCTTCCCTTTTTTTTTTTTTTTTTTTGCGGTATGCGGGCCTCTCACTGTTGTGGCCTCTCCCGTTGCGGAACACAGGCTCCGGACGCGCAGGCCTAGCGGCCATGGCTCACGGGCTTAGTTGCTCCGCGGCATGTGGGATCCTCCCGGACCAGGGCACCAACCCGCGTCCCCTGCATCGGCAGGCGGATTCTCAACCACTGCGCCACCAGGGAAGCCCCCCTTTTTTGCCCATTCTATTCCTTCATCTACCCGTATGGATCATGAAAACGAGAAGCACTTATTTCTCGATATTGTCTCACTTTTGCTTTATAATCACTACTTGGAACTGACAACAAACTAAGTTTTTCTGCTTTTCGTGGTTATCGCTCTCTCAAAAATAGCATTTACTCATCCCCAGGCTCCTCCCACTCCGGGTCTCTCTGAGTAATCATTTGACCGGGTGCTGACCCAAGTCCTGACACCACTTGATACTAGCTGACCACATGACCAAGTCCTAACACCAGCCAACCTAGATTCCTTTGCAAAGGTTATCAGGCAAGGTTGAGTTTGTGTTGCCATCAACAACGTCATTCGCATCCCAGAATAAGAGTGCTTACTCTCACTTTCTGCCCCCATCATGGATCAGGTGAGCCTAAGAATATGTGAGATTAAAAATATGAAGAGATTTAGAGTTTGCCCTATGGTGTACCTCATGAAAGTGTCTAAACAGCCAGGTGTTCTCCGTGGTCTCCTAGTTGTGCTGCTGGCAGAGCCTCCATAAGGCACTGTAGTAGTTATTGCCATGGAACAAATTATCAAATTTATCAGCTTAAAACAACAAACTTCTGTGTCTTTTAAGATTCAAGTATTACAGGGCTTCCCTGGTGGCACAGTGGTTGAGAGTCCACCTGTCAATGCAGGGGACATGAGTTTGAGCTTTGGTCCAGGAAGGTCCCACATGCCGCGGAACAACTAAGCCCGTGCGCCACATCTACTGAGCCTGCGCTCTAGAGCCTGTGAGCCACAACTACTGAGCCCAAATGCCACAACTATTGAAGCCCACGCGCCTAGAGCCCCTGCTCTGCAACAAGAGAAGCCACCGCGATGAGAAGCCCGCGCACCGCAACGAAGACCCAATGCAGCCAAAAATAAAATAAAAAGATAAATAAGTTAAAAAAGAAAAGATTCAAGTGTTACATCTCAGAAGCATTTCCCAACTGACTTTTAATGAATTAGTATCCTTCCTCTCTGATCTTCTGCTACGCTTTTAACGTCTCATTATAGCACTTACCACATTGTTGTAATTGCCAAGGACCCTGTCTTTTCCTATTCATAGCTTCAATTCCTAAAACCGTTCCTTGAACATAGCAGATACTCAATAAATGGTTGTTGAATATACTTAAGAATGGCTTGTACCTTTATATAATTTTTACTCTATTCTTTAGAAAATATACGTATACTGTGAAGTAACTGGCTTTGTGCCCTACGATAAATACAGCCTTCATCTCCCTATCTAGAAGCTCATGTATCATGGTTGTTGAAGGTGTAAAGAAAACATCATAGAAGTCAAAGACTTCTTGACTTGACAGCTTACCTTCTCCAAGGAGGACTTCTTGAGCTTTTTTCTGTCTGTAAGTCCCTGCTCCATCCATACTCTGAAACCAATTCTGGCCCTTGTAGGAAATTATATAATGAGCCCCTAGCCCAAAGATACTTGATTCAATAACAAAGCCAACACTGGTTCACTAGCTAAATATCTTTATGTAAGCAGGATCTGGGTCTGACTTATCCACTGCTATATTCCCAGCACCAAGCACTGTGAGATGCTTAATAAATACTTGGCGAATGAATTAATGACGCTCCATTCTCGATATTCATATCCCATTCCTTTACCCGGGTCCTGAGCTCTGATCACCCAGAGTCTTAGGCCTGAGTTCATCATTTCACAGGGCCCAGACTTTCTGTGTTGGTCCTTGACTCATCTCTTCCTGCACCTTATCACAGCTGATCTTGCTTAACTCAGAACTAACTAAGGTACCTCTTCCTCTCTTGACCTTCCTAACTAATAGTATTGGCCAGATGCCCTTTAGGAGAATCTTCTTTTCCTTACCTATAGCCAGAAGTATCCAGCATACATATTTGATGTGTTTTAAAATTTTTGAACTGAAGAGAATTACATTCGGTTTTGGCCAAAAGCCAAGTTCCAAGATTTTGTAAGTCTGTTCAACTGATTAACTTGTAAGCTTCAGCAATTCAATGCAAATTAGTTTTTATACCAACCGGCGAATCAAGGGAGGGGAGGGAATTAAGTGAGTGCGTAAATATGGTTACCAGGGAAACTTTTCCTGACGGAAGAGGGAACCTCACAGGAATTTGTACAGGCCCAAGAAACCAGTGTAACCTGACCTTTCTGTGTTCTCTTTCTGATGGGGGAAGAGAAGGACATAGTAAACCATGGGTACAGATAAAGGTGGCTTTAGGCTTTTCTAGAGACTTGAGGAGTTAAGTTCTCCCTCTTGAAGCGGGACTGAATATTTTCTCTAGGGGAAAGATGACTATTATAAGGCCCCCTTTCCTTCTGAGGAAACATCTGGAAATGCGGAGCTTCTCTGAAGCTGTCTGTGAAATAGTTTTCATTCATTCAGCAAATATTTATCCAGCAGGGAATATGCTTATAAGAGTTGGAGAACAATATGAAGATATTGTACTGCACCTAGTGGATGTTCCTTAAATTTTGTCTAAATTAATTTTTTGAGTGGAGGGTGATATGGACTTAAATATTTAATGCTTTTTTAAAGAATAAAATTCTGTAGAAAAAGCATAAACACAATTGTATCTTCTGCCACATCTCTATTCCCAGATGATCACTCCTGAGAAAAACCTAACTCGTTGATCCATAAAGCCACACCCCAAGGTGGATGTCATCTAGTGACAGTGTCCTCTAAATTATAGGTGTTGTACAGTGAAGGACAGATCCATCTCCACAAATCCATCTCCTTGATGGCCCAGATCACAAGAGAACCTTCTGATTTTAGCTAAAAATGGTGAGTGGTTTAGGGTCTATTCTTGGCTGTAAAATGCATTTGGATTGAAATCTGCAACATTGTCCCATACCCGAGGCCTACTGTTCAGTGTCTCCTTTTATACTTGAATATACTGGAGTTTTGTACTGTACACGGTACCTTTCACCGGGCTGCAGAGAAGCAGTAGAGGGTCATGGTTAACAGCACAGACAGGAGAGCCCGCCCTGCCTCTACCCGTCATTAGCTGTGATCTTCACAACCCTCTTCAAGTCATCACCCTCTTTGTGCTCCATCTTCTTGGGTATATGGAGATAATAAAATAGTACCTGCCTGGAAGGATTGTAGAATTAAACAGATTAATACGTGTGACGTGCATAGTAAGTACCTTTTACTATTTCCTGTGACCTCCTGGATACAGGGTCGATTGCATTTCAAGGAGGATACTGTTGAGATATAGAGAGGTATGATAATTTCCCTAAAGTTGTGCACTAAGTTTGGGCCCAGATTATTTTCATCCTTAATTTAGCACTGAAAATTCCCATTCTACTTAGTAAGAGACAGAGAAAATGAGAATTAGAGTATGAGAGAGGAACTTGGCTTTTGGAGCATTTTGAAATAGGGGTTACTTCACAGAAGATGGTGACACTAAAGTGTATGAAGATGAAATTGCTTTCTCAAAGGCACAATGAGTGTGAGAAATGGTTGGGAATAATATAAGATAGGGAATATCATACTGGGTCAGGCCTGTAGGTATAGCCAGCCTCAAAATCTGTCCCTGATCATGGTAACAAAGGACAATTAGAGGGGAGTATTGTAGCTGCCATCAAAACAAACCCTTCTAATTATAGGGATGGACCTACCCATCCCTAAGTGTCTTTTAGTATCCTGCCATGTCTCTTTCACCCAAGTACTTAAGCTTTATTTCTACTTCTGGTCTTTAAAATATGTTCATTTTTTCCACACACATTTTTCAAGCTTCTGTACCCACATACTAATAGCTAGGGATATGAAGAAGACTCAAACCCAATCCTGGCAGCCCAGAAGTTTATGAGGGAAGACAGACATGGAAATATCAATTATGGTATTGTACTTAGTGCCATAATAGAAGTATAGACAAGGTGTTTTGAAAGCTTAGAGGGGGGATCACTTAGTTCTGCTTAGAAGTGTCACCTTCTGGAGAAAGATACATTTGAGATGAGGAGTCCCTCAGGCAGACAGAGCACCTCAGAGAGGAGGGGTAGCATGTGCAAAGGTGGGGCGTGTGTGTGAGAGCACAGTACACATGGGGGATTCCAGTAACCCCACATGACGGGAGCATGACGTGTGACTCGGGCAGGGGCAGAAACGGGCTGAAAAGTAGGTCAGTGTCAAACACAGAAGGCTGGTTTCCAGGCTAAGGAATTTGGACTTCGTGTCAGAGGCCATGGGGAGCTGTTGAAGCATTTCAGGAGAAGCGTGATTAGATTCTTTTCAGAGGCTCACATTCCCAGTGTGGAGGCTGGTTTGGACAGGAGTGAGAAAGGAGACAGAAGCCTGGGATGAGAAGGGAACCTCTAGCTCAGCTTCTCCTCTACTGCCAGTATTTTTACTATTGCATATGTACATTTCCATTTGTTCCTTCAACCCAGATTTATTGATGACATGCAGGGTACTGGGCTAACTGCTAGGGGTGTCAGATCAACAGCCATCCATATCTTGGAATTGCTTGCAGTGTTTTCTTTGTCCTGAACCAAAGCTTTCTTGAGTTTTGAGCTTTCCTGGTCTATCTTCTACTTCATCCCAGTCCCAGTGGTGTCTGGGGTGTAAAAAGGAGTTGGTGTGTGTTTATCTTGTCTGTACTCTTCATCACTTACTGTCCCCACCGTACCTCCTTCCTCTCAATCCTCTCATCTCTCCAGAGCGCAAAATTCCAATCATTTAATGAATTCCTGTAGAAAATGAATCTATTACATCCCTTTTTTAGACTTCGCTATTTAAATTCTTAACTTTCTCTTGTTTCCCCCAAACCTCAAGTGCTGTATGTTAGCACTCTTGGTCACACATCAAACTCTTCGGCCCCTACTTCCTGTGCTTTACTGGCTTATAAAATCCTTACTTTCTTCATTCTTCTTTTCTTGTTTCCTCAAAGATGTACATACCAGAATTGCAGATTGCATTATTGGCTTTGCTTTTCCTTTGTGGTGTTAGGCCCTTTCACCCATGAGATCACAGTCCCTAAAGGGAAAACTCCTCTACTCCTGAAAATTAATAAATTGAAGATGAAACAATATTTCTGTTTGTAATAGAATAGTAGAGTTTTATGAGAAATAGTAGTATTTATTACATAATAATAAATTATGATTATAATTTACCGAGTACTTATTAATATGTTAATTTCCATGCCAGGACATTATGTGAGTTCTTACTTAATCCTCACGGCAACTGTAGGAGGCAGGTACTCTTATTACTCCCATTTTACAGGTGAAGAAACTGGCCCCAAGGGGTGAAATGATTCGTCCACCGTCATATCACTAATACAGAATAGAGGCAGGTCTCGAACTCAGGCCTGTCTGATTCCAGAAGTGAAGTTCTTCACTACTGTGTAGTGCAGGGTAAATGTGCAGGGTCTGAGAGGGGGTACCCACGGTCATTAAGAGTAAGCCAATTATTTTCAACCTTCCTTTAGTCATAACTATCATCATCAAATCTAGTTTCTCCCAATTTTCTTGATTTTTAATAGTCATTTTAATAATCTATTTTATTTGGATCACAAAACGGCACAATAAGTTTCTAGTAACATCCCCTGCCCCGCAAAAAGTCTGTAATGTTTATCATAATTTTAAAGGTTTGAGTTTGCATGTTATGTTATAGAGGTGTTATAGTTCACTGTAGATGCTATGCTGACAGTTTGGGGACCTACCTCCAGGTGGATAGATTGTGCCTTGGAATATAGTTGCATATCCTAACAGGTTTGTTGTAGAGGTAACTAGATGTCCTTTCTAAACATTTTTTTTAATTTTTATTGTAGTATAGTTGATTAACAATGTTGTTTAAAATGTTGTTTATGTTGTATTTCCACACAAGATCAATCTACCCCTGGTGATGAGTGTAGCAGGCTGAATGATGGCTCCCAAAGATAATTAGGTCCTAATCCCTGGAACCTATAAACAATACTTGTAAGGAAAAAGGATCTTTGCAAGTGTGATTAAGTTAATGATCTTGACATGGACGGATTATTCTGGATATCTGAATGGTCCCTAAATGCAATCACACATGTCCTTATAAGAGAGAAGCAGAGGGAGAGTTGACACACACAGGAGATAACACAACCACAGAAGCAGAGATTAGAGTGATGTGACCACAAGCAAAGGAAAGCTGGCAGCCACTAGAAAGTGGAAGCGTCCAGGAATGGATTCTCCCTGAGAATTTCCAGTGGTGTGGCCTTGCCAACCCCTTGATTTTATCCCAGTAAAACTGATATTGAACTTATGGCTTCCAGGACTATGAGACAATAAATTTCTGTTGTTTTAAGCCACAGAGTGGTCATTTGTTATGCCAGCCACAGGGAATTAATATAGGGGGAATAGTTACCTCTTGTACTGCTTAGTTCATTTTGAGGGCAAATATCATTACTTAATAAAGGTGACAACCAACTAATATAATGTGTATGATAATAATAATTTCAGCAAAAACTTGTGTAGTGCTTACTATGTGTGAGGCACTATTATAAGCATTTAAATGTATTTACTCATTCAGTCTTCATAACAACCACATGAGGGGGTTTCTATCATTATCTCCATTTATAAATGGGAGCTTTGAAACACAGAAAAGTTAGGTAACTTGACCAAAGTTATATAACTAGTAAGCAGTGGGTCTAGGACCTGAACTCAGGCAGTCTAGCTCCAAAAAGTCCACTTTGCACTTGGGAGGCATTCAACAAAGGACAGTGGGACAATGTCTAAAGCCTTTTCAAGCCTCTGGCCACTTCCTCTCCATGTTTTCTGCTGTGTTCACTGCATTTGTCTTCCTCCATGTGTTGTCCTTTATCTTTAATATCTTTTCTTTTTAAAAAAATATCCCTGTGTGGTTTTGGTATTAGAGTACTTCAGGTCTCCTAAAAGAGTAGGTAAGAGTTTCCTTTTTCTATTTTCTGGAAGAGTTTATATAGAATTGGTATTATTTCTTTCTTGAATCTTTAGTAGAATTCACCAATAAAACCATCTGGGCCTGGAGTTTGCTTTGTGGAAAGGTTTTAACCAAGGATTCAGGCTCTTTGCTAAATAAAGGGCTATTTAGGTTATCTATTTTTTCTTCAGTGAGCTCTAATAGCTTGTGTCTTTCAAGTTATTTGTCCATTTCCCCTAAGTTGTTTACTTTATTGTCACAAAGTTGTTCATAATATTACCTTATTATCCTTTTAATGTCTGCAGAATCTCTTTCATTCCTATTATTGATAATGTGCCTTCTCTATTTTTCTCGTCAGTCTGACTAGAGGTTTATCCATTTTATTGATCTTTTCAAAGAACAAGCTTTTCATTTTGTTGATTTTTTCTCTGTAGTTTTTCTGCTTTCTATTTCATTGATTTCCACTCTAGTTAAGGTAGAAGCTGAAATTAATATTTGAGATCTTTTTTCTTTTCTAATATAGATATTTAATGCTCTAAAATTTCCTCTGAGTAATGCTTCAGCTATATCCTATAAATTTTGATATGAAATGTTTTTCATTTCATTTGGTTCAAAATATTTTCTAATTTCCCTTGTGATTTCTCCTTTGACCCATGAATTACTTTGAAATGTGTTGTTTTGTTTCCAAATAATAAGATTTTCTCAATAACTTTCTATTATTGATTTCAAATATAATTCTGTTATGCTCAGACAATATACTTTGTGTGATTTTGATTCTTTGAGACTTATTTTATTGTCCAGAATGTGTATTCTGTTGTCATTGGGTGGAGTGTTCTATCTATCTACATTAGGCTAGTAGTGTTGTTCAATACTTCTATATCTTTATTAATTTTTCTGACTACTTGTTTTACCAAGTACTAGGACAGGAGAATTGAAATTTCTAAAACTGTAAATTTTTCTTTTCCTCTTTTTAGTTCTATCAGTTTTAGCATTATGTGTTTTGAAATTCTGACGCTGAGTATATACACATTTAGGATCGTAGGTCTTCTTGATGAAATCACTTTAAAATAATCTTCTTTTTCCCTGGTGATATTCTTTGTTCTGAAGTCTACATTGCCCAATATTGATTTGGTCACTGCAGCTTTCCTATGGTTTTTGTTTACATGATATATCTTTTCCACCCTTTTACTTTTAACATATATATATATATATATATATATATATATATATATATATATGTGAGTGTTTGTGTGTGTGTAAATATATATATATAAGTATATATATATATATATATGTCTTTTTAAATTGGGGTATAGTTGTTTTACAATGTTGTGTTAGTTTCTACTGTACAGTGGAGTTCCCTGTGCTATACAGCAGATTCTCATTAGTTATCTGTTTCATATATATTAGTTAATGTATGTATGTCAATCCTAATCTCCCAACTCATCCAACCCCCTCCTTTCCCCCCTTGGTGTCCATACATTTGTTCTCTACATCTGTGTCTCTATTTCTGCCTTGCAAACGGGTTCATCTGTACCATTTCTCTAGATTCCACATTTATGCGTTAATATACGATATTTGTTTTTCTCTTTCTGACGTACTTCACTCTGTATGATGGTCTCTAGGTCCATCCACGTCTCTGTAAATGACCCAATTTCGTTCCTTTTTATGGCTGAGTAATATTCCATTGTATATATGTACCACAGCTTCCTTATCCATTCGTCTGTCGAATGGCCATCATCAAAAAATCTGCAAACAATAAATGCTGGAGAGGGTGTGGAGAAAAGAGGACCCTCTTGCACTGTTGGTGGGAATGTAAATTGATACAGCCACTATGGAGTACAGTATGGAGGTTCCTTAAAGAACTATAAATAGAATTACCATATGACCCAGCAGTCCCACTACTGGGCATATACCCAGAGAAAACCATAACTCAAAAAGACACATGCACCCCAATGTTCATTGCAGCACTATTTACAATAGCCAGGTCATGGAAGCAACCTATATCTCTTTATTTTTAAAGTGGGTTTCCTTTAGAAAGCATTTAGTTGGGTCTTCCTTTCTAATCCAGTATGAAAATTTCTGCCTTTTAATTGGGATGTTTAAACAATTTACATTTATTATAATTATTGATATGTTTGGGTTTAAATTGATAATCTTGCTGTTTGTTTTCTATTTATCCAATCTGTTCTTTGTTCCTTTTTTCTCTTTTTTGCCCAAATTTGGATTATTCACATTTCTTATTTATGACTTCATTGTATCTTTATGATCGGTTTATTGCCTGTGTCTTTGTTTTATCTTTTTTTAGTAGTTGCTTTCATGTTTATGATATACATCTTTAATTGATCCTTGTTTATCCTCAAATAATATTATATCACTTTTTATATAGGGTAGAACTTTAAAACTATATACTTCCATTTCTCCCCTCCTGTCCTTTGCACTATTATCATATATTTTATTTAATATGTTATTTTTGTGTTAACTAATCAGTTAACTTTTCAAAATAAGAAAACATGACTTTTTAATTTATCCACTTATTTATTGTTTGGACACCTTTTTTTTTCCTTTGTGTTTCCATCTTTTATCAATTTCCTTTAGCCTAAAGAACTCCTTTTAATATATTTGGTAGTGCAGGTATGCCAGAATTAATTCTTTCAGTGTTTTTCTGTTTTAAAAGTTCTATTTTACCTTCATTTTGAGAGAGATTTTTGCTGAGTAAAGAATTCTCAGTTGATGGGTTTTTTTCCTCTAGGGCTATAAAGATGTCTATTCATTGCCCACTGGCTTGAATACTTGATGATAAGAAATATGCTGTAATTCTTATCTTTGATCCTCTGTAATGTGTCTTTTTTCTCTGGCTGCTTTTAAGATTTTCTTTTTATCATTTTGGCAATTTGATTATGATGTTCCTTGGAATTGTTTTCTTCATATTCATTCTGCTTGGATTTGAGCTCCTTGGATCTGTGGGTTTATAATTTTCATCAAATTTGGAAAAATTGTAGCCATTATTTCTTCAAATTTTTTTATGTCCCCTTCCTCCCCAGATCTCTTTTATTTCAAAAACTCCAAATTCATGAATGTTATATTGCTTGATATTGTCCCACAGACCACTGATGCTTTGTTCATTTTTATTCTGTCTAATGTCTATCTGTGCTTCATTTTGGATAGTTTCTAATATGGTGTCTTTAAGTTTACTGATCTTTTCTTCTGAAGTTTCTATTCTATTGTTAATCTAATTCAGTGTATTTGTAATTTCAGATGTTATAGTTTAGTCTCCAGATGTTTAAGGTTTTTCACATTTCCTTTCTCTTGTCCTCATGTTCGTTTTCCTCTACTTTGTGTGGAACAAAGGTCGTTTAATATCCCTGTCTGCTAGTTCTTCCATCCTTGTCATTTCTGGGTTGGTTTTTTTTTTGTGTGTGTGTGGTATGTGGGCCTCTCACTGTTGTGGCCTCTCCTATTGCGGAGCACAGGCTCCGTACGCGCAGGTTCAGCGGCCATGGCTCACGGGCCCAGCCGCTCCGTGGCATGTGGGATCTTCCCAGACCAGGGCACGAACCCGTGTCCCCTGCATTGGCAGGCAGACTCACAACCACTGCGCCACCAGGGAAGCCCCTGGGTATGTTTTTATTTCTATTGTTTTCTCCTGGTTAATGAGTTTCTTTTCCTGCCTGGTAATTTTTTATTGGATACTGGACATTGTTAATTTTATATTCTCGGTTGCTATATTTTTCTTTGGAACGTAGTTAAGTTACCTGGAATCAGCTGGATCCTTTCAGAGATTGCTTTTAAGCTTTGTTATGGTGGGTCCAAAGCAGTCTTTATTCTAGGACTAATATAGCTCCCACTGCTATGACAATACCCTTCTGAAGATTCTATCTAATTCCTTAAATATTACAAGGTCTTTCTACTCTGATTGATGTGAACACAAACTATTCCCAGCCCTGTGTGAACTCTGGGAATTGTTCTCCTAACTCTTTTATAGTAATGTTGAGTAGTTTCCTCTCATGTGTGTGCAACTCTGTACTCGGCCAAGGATTCCAAGGAGGTCTGTCTATAAATAGAACTGCGGAGTGTGTGCCTCTCTCTCTCTTTCTCCTTCTCTCTGTTCAGCACTCTTCTCTGTGGTTCTCTGTTTCACAAATTTTAGCCATTTTTAACCTCCTGGATCGCTCATCTCAGTCTCTTCAGCCCAGTGAGACCACTGAGCTCTGTTTGGGTTCCCTGTCCCTCAGCTGCATCCTGGAAACCCCTCCAGGCAATAAGCTGACACAATCTCAGGGCTCACTTTGTTTCTTTTTTCTTAGATCACAGGCCTGTATCGTCTGTCAACCAGTGTCCGAAAGACATTGCTTTATGTATTTTGTCCAGTTTTTAAGTTTTTTGAGGCAGGAGGGTCCCTGTTTCTCCAGTTTTTAAGTGAAAGTCTCTAACATCTTTTCTAGGGACTTTACATATTGATTGTAGCTTCCTTTCTTTAAAGAAACTCTGTCACTTCAGACACGGTTTTTGGATAGTTAAAAAGCAGGTCTGTATTTAAAGTAACAAAGTCATACATCTCGGTAAATCAAAATAGTGTTTAGGGGATTTAGAGACTAATTCATTGCTATTAGAATGGCAGGGAGTCAAAAAAGAATTTCCAAATAGGGCTGAGGCTGCCCAGATGGTGATTTACTGAGGTTCCATGGTTGTACAGAGCTGTAACCAGCTCAGTCTTGGCTTTAATAAGCCCTTTAACTGCCCTACTATCCATTTAAATTCCTTCTTTATCGATGGTCTTCAGTGTTTAAATGTTCAGTTTCATGCCTCATCCCAATATTCAATCAAGGAGTAAAACATTCGGAACCATTGAGGTAAAGATCAAAACTACAGTGAGAAGGTCAGAGAAAGAAAATGCTAATAGTGTTTAAACTGTGGAACCCTCCACCAACTACTGACCCAGAATTAATATTTTTCTCGAAGTCCTTGCTGGCCACACTGAAAATAAGTGAAGCCAATTACAACAGTCTATCCTTGCGCCAGGTTATGGGCAATAAATCAAGCTCAACTATTAACCTTTTGTGTGTGTGTGTGTGTATGTGTGAGAGAGAGAGAGAGAGAGAGAGAGAGCACGCTAGCGAGCATGGCGGCAGGGGTGGGGGTAATACATGTGCAAGTGTACATGCTCACATATTTATTTAGCACCTTACGTGTGCCAGGCATCTCATTTAATCTTCATAATAACCCTATAAATTTGGGTTTTAGGTATTACATATTAGGTATTCAGTGAAAAAGCTGAGATCCAGAGATACCAAATGACTTGTTCAAGTTTTTCCATCACACCATGCTACCTCTCACAATGCCATACTGTATTCCCCTCAGCACCATAATTCTGTTGTCAATAGGCCATAAACACAGCCTTGGGCCATTCATGTTGCAATCATGTACTCTGGGCCACAAGAGGCATTGTAAGACAGAGTTGGATGGATAATCAGTATCTTTCATTAGAAAAAGAATTTAAAGTTCATAATTTACATAGAGTAGAACAATACAACAATAAGGCAATAAGGACAGTATATTATTTTCCATGTAGGCCAATTTAACCGAAACAGCGTGATACATTCGTAATACCATACCACCTGTCACTCAAAGACAAACCTTTTAGTTTGAGGTTGTAGTCACTATTAGCAAAGCCTAACAGTGTTTGCAACTCTGTCTTTTAATCTTATGATCTTCATAAAGAGCCTTCATATTTGAGATTTCTATCATGGAGTGGTTTTTCTGTGGTTGTTTTCCAGCTACACCACGTTCATATAATTTTATCTGCTTTGCTGGCAGTTTCCTTGATTTAGCTCATGACGAAGCTACCTCAGTCTCCTGCTGTAGTTTTCTCTGCCTATGCCCTCTCCAGTGTTGGTAGACTGGCTGTATTTCAAGACTTCAGTATTTGATAGTAGGTTCAATAAATACTTGTAATTTAGCAATGCTAGTTATCCTATTATTCGTGCTATTTCTGGTACAACTTTGATTATAACTACTTAAAAATCCGTATGTAAAGTCCCTGATGATAACCCAAGCTTCTTCTTTAAAGACATAAATGCTACCAGTCTTTACTTTGTCTTATGGATATAGGTGCCTTACTTTTGAAGTCTACACCAGTTTTTAAAATCCTGTTTTTGAATTTGTCAGTGAACATGCTGTCCTTCACATACAAGAATGATGGTCCTGATGCATCATAGTTCTCTTTCAAGTTTTGTTTTCTACTATTAGAGATAAGCTGCACTGAACTTGAGCATGTGCAACTTATCTGGGTAGCGGCTGGGTAGGGTACATATATCTGGGCTGTATTAGCGAGGTTCTTTTCAGTGTGAAATGCACAAGCCTGTATAAGGATTAGATCAACAGCTTTGATTTTATTAGACAATCAACATTTATGCTTTTTATATAGAGAGTGAAGACTCAGGATTCACATCTTATTTTTTTCTACCCCTTCACGAAAATTTAGGGTGAAGCTACTGGTAATCGAATAGAAGAAGAGAAATGACGTTAGTGTTTGGGTATCTGTGTATAGTAACACCTTGATTATTAAGTGACCATATAAGTAATAGTTTAGAGGAACGCTCCAGGGCCAGACTACCTGGGTTTGAATTCTGGCTCCTCTATTACTATTTGAGTCAGTTTGGTCAAGTTACTTTACCTCTTTCTGTCGTTGTATCCTGTGACTTTGATAAATTCACTTTAGTTCTAATAGGGTTTTCTTGGTAGATTCCTTAGGACTTTCTACAAATACAATCATGTTGTCTTCAAATAAATACAATGTTACTTCTTCCTTTCCAATCTCTATGCCTTTTTTCCTGATTTATCTAGAACCTCCAGTATAATATTGAATAGACAATTGAATTGTCGTTCCCAGTCTTAGGGAGAACACATTTGGTCTTTCAGTAAATAAATGTGATGTTTGCTGTAGGTTTTTGTGACGTGTCCTTTATCAAATTGAGGAAGTTTCCTTCTATTCCTAGTTTGCTTAGAGTTGTCGCGATTGGGTATTGAATTTTGTCAAATGCTTTATCTTCATCTATAAGGATCATCATATGATCATCTTTATTGTATTAATCTGGTGATTTCCACTGATTGATTTTTGAATGTTAATGTTTTTCTTAATGTAAAAACAAGGAAATAGAGACATTCCGTACAAAATTTTGTGCATTTTTTTGGAAACTGGCAATATCTTAAGGTAATTTAAAATCTCTAGGCTTATTCCCTAGTTGTCTCTCAATTATAAAGCTATATGGTAAAGACATAATAATCAACAGTGATACACCTTTTGAGGGGTAAACAAATGATTATATTGAGTCTTCCTGATTGAGGATTTAAATATATTTTAGTGAAATCTGAATCAGTGTAAGGATAATATAGTATTTATGCTGACTTCCTGATCATTAACTTCTCCCATAATCCACCGGAAAATAATCTTAACTCTTTTGAGATCTTACTTTTTAAAGAAATGAATATACTATATAATGAAGCTAGCTGGGGAATACATAATTGTTGAGAAGTAGTTCACTGCCTATTTAGAAATTATTTTGGAGTAGTAATCATAATAAACAAGTTTCCAAGTAAAGAAAGTCTTGCTTCTTCAACAGGTGATAAAGAAAAAGAGGACCCCCATAGTTGGTGCCTTGATTTTTCATGCTTGCGTTTTAACCATGACCATAATATCATGTTCATTCTCTTTATAGGAAGGTATTTTTATGGTTTGTTACTAGGTATTTCTGGGGCTGCTTTATTATAATGCCTGCTATTTTTGTAAAGAAGCCATTCAAATATAGTAAGAGTGATTCATCCCCTCCTACCGGCAGTTCCGGTCCCACAAATGGAAAAGCACTGAGGGCGACCTCGGCTGAGTTAATCTTCCATTAAGGTTCTATTTGCATAGCCCATGGTCTCAAAAGGCTTAGTCTGCCGTTGCCTCAACCGACCTTTTGTACAAATAAAATTGAATGAAACAGATGAGTGTATAAGTGTGTCTGGAGCGCAGCCCCGCAGTCTCACTGCCCCCGCTCACGTGCAGAGCAGTGTTTCCCAGCCCTCTCTGCACACACAGAGCCCGTGGGGTGAAACCCGATGAGGTGCTCTCATGGACTCCTTTACAGGATTGGCCTTTTCAGCCTCAAGAAGCAGCGTGACCCATTCCATTCAGCTGCTGCTCTCAGCCCATTCTTCAGCTTCTCCTCTCACGTTCCCATGGAGGGAGGCTCTGGGCTCGTCCTGCACATGCTCCCTGAACGAGTCATTCACAAAGACAGTCTGCTCTCCAAGGCAAAGCTGCAGAGTCAGTGAGGCAGCAGACAAGGAGCCATGCCAGCCAGAGGGGGAAAGGAAGGCACATTGAAGATGGCATCAGTGCAGTCGTCCCACAGGGGCTTGAACTGAGCTTGGATGTTTTTCCTGGAAATTCCAGCTTGTTCCAGGCATTTGTTTTCTCTGTAAAGGAGCGGGGGCAGGTATGATTCCCTCCAGGCAGGAGAGGCAAATAAGCCTTGTTGAACAGCACTGCACAGAATTACTAAGTATAGAACAGACCCGCCTTCCAGGAACAATACATGAAGTCATCGTAACAGTAACTTTCCCCTTGGGTATTCTCACAAAATATTTTTATTTAGTTTGGGTATAAGAGATAATATAATGCCATAAAGATAGTTTAAATGCATATTATTTAGTAGAAAATAATCACATTTGAAATATGTGATATTTTGTTACCGTTATATGGGTAAATTTCTGGCTTTTAGCAATCTGTTTTCAGTTCAACAAATATATGTATTATGAGCCACCTACCCACTACTGATGGCTAAATGTTACTCTTTATGCTGGGTGGTGAGAAAAGCTGTGTATGGACTAAGCGTGACAAAAAGATGGAATTAGGAGACTGTAGCTTCTCTGCTAATTAGATGGACTGGACCTAGTGTGGCTGATGTGAGGTGGTGGATTAGATGTATCCATAAGGGAAAGGAACTCTATTTTATATCAATCCATTTTTTATTATTATAAAAAGAATATATTTTCATTCTAGAAGATTGGTGCCAGGGTAGGGGGTGGTGTTGATAAGCAAAGCCAAGGGAAAAACCCCTGCTATCCCACCACCCCAAAGTGATGCCGTTAACGTTTTATTTTAGATCCTTCAGCGAGTATATGAGGGAAGTCTGACTTGTAAGCTGGACATCACTGAACAGTATCAAACTCCGTATTTGTATTTACCTACTCGTGCACCCTTGCACTCTGATTAAATCCTCAAACTTGAGGTAAAGTCATTTTCATTACACACATCCCTGTAAAGCAGACATTGTGCAAATACCAAATTCACACAATTCAAACTGTTATTTTCTTTTTCGGTTAATGTTTTAAATATGTTATCCCTTCAGCTTATAAACAGAGTCTGACAGAATGTGACCAAAATAAACTAGTTGATTACCTTCCTCCTCTGTTTAAACGTACTCTATTGGCTTCTCATCCCTCTTAATCTAGGAATTTTCATTTCTGGTAGTGGTGGGCCAGGTAGTTAGAACCACTGAGGATAACTCTAAAGGTTGAGAGAAACATTCTTTTTCATTTTCTTAAATGTATTGAAGAGCTAACAAAATAGCAAGATTTGTAGACCTGAGTCAAAATCTCGGGTAAAGCAAGGACCCAGAGATGTAAGCTGAGCACTCAAAGCCTCCTTTTCTCTAAAGACATTTGCTAATCTGGAAGAAATATCTGTGAAATCAAATTGGGTTGTTGGTAGCCTTACAGGGCAAGAATCAAAATCTAGGTAAGAAATCTAATAAGCCCTCCCTTGTAAGCTGGGACCATGAAGAGCTATACCTTCAGAGTAAGAGTGAAGTGAAAGTCCACCAGCCCTGGAGCAGTTCAGACTTGTTGACACAGGTGGCCCAGAGAACCTCAAACTTTTATTAACTTAGACCAGAATGAATACTAGTCATGTCGCCTGGTGCCTGGCAGAAGCAAAGGAAAATCCTTTCTGGAGGATTGTGCCATTATCCTAAGGACTCAATCTCAAAAATGATTTTTTTTTTCCCAAGTATAATGACCAGTAGTCAAAGATAATTAGTTCCAAAAAATAACAGGCTACCCTGAGTAATAACCAATAGAGACAGCAGACAACACAAAGTCCCACAAAAACTTCAGATATTGCAGTTATTAGACAGACTCTAAAACAACTGTGTTGACTACATTTAAAGGGGTTTTTTTAATGAGCTTGAAAATACCTGCAGGAACAGGAAGCTATAAAAAATGTTGTAACAGATTGGAAAAAGAACTAAGTAGAACTTCCAAAACTGAAAAATACAATAACCCAAATTAAGAACTCAGTGAACATATTAATCAAGAGATTATACACAGCTTAGGAGAGAGCTGAACAATGGATCTAAAGGACTTAACCAGAATGCAAGAGAGGAGATAAAATGATAGAACATATACAAGATAGCATAAGAGACATAAAGGATAGAATAAGCCCTAACATGCTTTTAATGAGAGTCCCATATGGTGAGGAGAAGCAGTTTGGGACAGAGGCATATTTGAAGAGATGATGGCTGAGAATTTTCTCAAACTGACATAAAACACCAATCCACAGATTCAAGAAGCCTAATGAGTCTCAAGCTAGCAAATGAAAAGAAATACACACTTAAAATACATCATAGTAAACCTGCAGATAACTAATGACAAATCTGTGATAAATAAATAGATTATCGTCAAAGAAGTAGCAGTTAGGCTGATGGCTAATTTCTCATTATCAACAATGGAAGCCAGAAGACCAAGGCTTCCATAATTCTTTCTGAAGATTGTTTGCTCTACAAGGACCTCCTGCCAACAAGTTAGTGGAGGCAAAAATCTAGTCCTCATTGCAGTCGCCAGAACCTGTGCCTCACTCTGAGCTGCTTCTGCCCAGAGAAAGGGGTGCATTTTTCTAATTCTCACAAAGCTATCTTCCACTTGCCAAGCCATGTGCCAATGGGGCAGCATCTACCCACAGGAGGTACCCTGTTTTAACTTGTGTAAATCACCAGATGAGCTGGCAGGGGTTCTGCAGAAGAAAGTAAAATAACTTCATGTGTCTCTTCTAGTTTTGAAGCTACACATTCTTTCTGTTCTTCCTTTCAGCGGACCCAGGCAGAGGAAAACAGCTCTGGAAAATTAAAGGTGTTTTGAGGCAAACAAAAACTGAGAGTTTACTACTATTACATTAAATGAGGCACAGGACCGCCCCCTACAACAAAGAATTATCTGGCCCAGATGGTCAGCAGTGCCAAGGTTGAGAAACTCTGATATAAATAAACAGAAAGTTTGAAGAATTAAAGAATGGAAAAACGATACACCATGAAAATATACAACAAAAGGAAGCCGATAACAGCTACATTCATGATAGGCAAAACTATTTTAAGTCAGAAAACATTTCTAGAGATAAAAGGTATTACTTCAGGGCTTCCCTGGTGGCGCAGTGGTTGAGAGTCCGCCTGCCGATGCAGGGGACACGGGTTCGTGCCCCGGTCCGGGAAGATCCCACATGCCGCGGAGCGGCTGGGCCCGTGAGCCATGGCCGCTGAGCCTGTGCGTCCGGAGCCTGTGCTCCGCAGCGGGAGAGGCCACAACAGTGAGAGGCCCGCATATCACAAAAAAAAAAAAAAAAAAAAAAAAATTAAAAAAAAAAATGGAAAAACGATACACCATGAAAATATACAACAAAAGGAAGCCGATAACAGCTACATTCATGATAGGCAAAACTATTTTAAGTCAGAAAACATTTCTAGAGATAAAAGGTATTACTTCAAAGGAATAAAATTTCCATTTATCAGAAAGATATAAGAATTTCAAATTTATAATTACCCAATAAAATGGCCTCAAAATGCATAAAGCAAGAATTTGCAAGACAAAAACAAATTCACAATTGAGGTGTTTTATGTTGACATTTCTCTCATGGTATTTGATATAACAAGCAGTCAGAAAAACAGGATATACAAGATTTGAATAACAGCTAATTTCACTGATGGGCATTTATAGGATCCTGTACTTAACTATAGGATACATATTCTCTTCAAGAGCACACATGGAACAGATATCAAAGTTGACCGTATATATACTGGACATACAGCTGGTTCAACACATTCCCAAAGATTAAAATTGCACATAACTGTGCTCTCTGACATTGGTATCATTAAGAACAATAAGAAAAAGGTGACTGGAGACACACACTGTGCCCCAAATATTTCAAAATTAAGCAGTACACGTCTATGTAACCCATGGGTCAAAGAACAAATCACAGTAGAAATTAGAAGTAACTGAATGATAATGAAAAATACCATATATTAAAAAAAACTCCTGGGGTGTAAATAAAGCTGAGTTAAAGGGGATTTTATAGCTTTAAACTCACCCATCTCAAGAACTTAGGGGAAAAAACAGCAAATTAAACCCCAAAAAAGTAGAAGGAAGGAAATAAGACAAGAACAGAAATTAGTGAAAGAGAGGATCAGCAAAACCAAAAATTGGTTCTTTGTAAAGATTGATAAGATTCAAAATCCTTATAAAGACTGGTGAAGAAAGAAAATACAAAGGTTACCAATTTCAAGAATGAGGGACTTCCCTGGGGGTCCAGTGGTTAAGACTCTGTGCTTCTACTTCAGGGAGCGCAGGTTTGATCCCTGGTCAGGGAACTAAGATCCCACGTGCCTACCACGTGGCACGGCCAAAAAAAACCCCCAAAAATGAAAATGAGAACATCCCTATAAAACCTACAGGCATAAAAATAGTATATTTCTAAAAGAGTGAACTCCAGCTTCTTACCCTGGGTGTACACAGCCCTGTGTGATCTGATCATTTAGATTAGATCCTCTCATTTTATATCACTGGCCCTTAAGTCTACTGTGCAGCCATCAATCATGCTAAGTCTGTTTCTATCTTAGGGACTTTACTCTAACTCGTCACTTTTTCTGGGACACAATGGCTGTCTCCTTGTAGTTTGATCTCAATTTTAACCAGAACCTCCTCAGCAAGGCCTTTCCTGACCACCAGCCTAATGTAGCCACTAGTCATTCCCCATTACATGACCCAATTTTAATTCCCTAATTAGCACATATTATTATCTGAAGTCTTAATTATTTTCTCCCTGCCCCAGATATAAAACACATGAGAGTAGGAATCTTATCTTGCTCACCAGAGTGCACACAGTAGGTGCTCAATAGATGTATGTTGATTGAAATGCCATCTTCTCATTCAGTCAGGGAGAGGTAGGCTAGGGGAAATAGGAAAAAAGTAGAAACAGAAAATGAAGAAAAAAATCAAACTATTTAAGAACCTATCGCATACAAAACTATAGTGTTTTTTAAAAAGGGAAAGAAGAGACAAGAAAATGTGCACAATGGGTTGAAAGGGGGTGGGGAACACTTTAATCATATAGTAGTACTGTTGTGTTTTAGAAAAGCTCTTTTAATTAGAGGGAAAGAAAGTAACTTTGTTGAGCTCCCTCTGTGGAGGAAGCCTAATTTGCCAGATGATGTTTTTTGAAAGGTTTCATTTCTACTTAGAGCTGTAACCAAAATAATTTTCTTTGTTTTCAACTCTTTCCTAGGAAGAAAAGAGCAAGTTCTTTCATCTTATAGGAGGAAAAACAAAAGGCTCTTTGCCTTCACGGTGTAATATTTGTCCAGGATCACTGGTAGTGCCATTCACTGAGAGAGAACATAAGAAAACTCATTTTGGAGGGAAATCATAAGTTTCATTTCGAACAGGTTAAGATTTAGAGGCTTTTGTGAAACATCCAAGTAGAGAGAGATGTTGACTAGATAATGGGATACATCAGCCTGGGTCTCAGGGGAGAGGTCTGAGCTGGAGCTCTAACTCTTTGATGTACACAAGGTAATTGAAGCCATGGGGGTGGATGTGAATGTCTAGAGAGAGAGAGAATAAAGTATGACAAAAACGAGATTCCAGGGCTGAACCTTGAGCAACTCCAGCATGTAAATGGTTAGGCAGTGGGAAACCAGCCTCTGCAGGAGATTGAGAGGAATGGCTAGGAGAATGTGGTTTCATGAAAGCCAAAGTTAGACACCTTTCCAAGGAGACAGGGGGGTCAGCAGTGTTGAATGCTGCTGAGACATCAAGGAGAACAAGGAATGAAAATGATTAATAGATTTAGTGACATTGAAACCCGTGACCTCAGTGAAAGTCGTTTTAGCAGAGCAGTGTAGAATCGGAGTCAGTCTTAGCTTTGCATCCCTGGTGCCTTTGCATAGGGTAGACACTGGATATATTTGTTCATTTTGCTGCGAAATGTTTAATAATGCAGGAATATGTATAATATGTATATGCAGAAGTCAAAGAATAATTATAAAGTGTACAACATTTACTGATCACCCAAGTTGAGAGAACCTTAGAAGACACCTGTCTGCCCCTCCCTGCTAGCATCTTCTTCGCCGCCCAGAGATACCACTCTGCCAGTAGTTAAGGGATAAGTATCCCCTTGCTTTTCTTTATAGTTTTACCACGTATGAATGGTTCCCTAAACAGTACACTGGGTTTTTTTACAATATACTTTTTAGTTTTGACTGTTTTGAATTCTGTGTAAATGGAATCATACTGTATCCACTCTTTTGGGTCTTGCTTCTGTTGCCCAACATTATGTTTTTCTGATCTGTCTGGGGTGATGATGAGACTGTATGTCGTTTGTTTTCACTGTTATATATAGTATTCTGTTGAATAAATATACCACCATTTACTTGGACATTCTGCTTTTGATGGACGTTTGGGTCACTTCCCATTTTTGCTGTAACCAGCAACACCATCATGAATATCACCATATGTGCTGCCTTATGAACTTGTATAAGAGTGTTTCTAGGATGGGTGTATACATAGGAATGGAATTGCTGGGTCATATGGATATGTTCAGCTGTTCCCTAAAGTGGTGTGTCAATTTACATTCCTACCCTTTCTGTGTGAGAGTAACCACCGCCCTAGATCCTCCCCAGTGTTTGACATTGTCAAACTCTGAAATTGCTGTCTGCCTGATGGCTATGAAATTTTATCTCATTGTGGTTTTAATTTGCATTTTTCTCATTATTAATAAGGCAAACTTTTAAAAATTGAAGTATAGTTGATTTACAATGTTGTGTTAATTACTGCTGTATAGCAAAGTGACTCAGTTATACACATATACATTCTTTTTCATATTCTTTTCCATTATGGTTTATCCCAGGGTATTGAATACAGCTCCTTGTGCTATATAGCAGGACCTTGTTGTTTATCCATTCTATATATACCAGTTTCCATCTGCTAATCCCAAACTCCCAGTCCATCCCTCTCCCATCCCCCTCCCCCTTGGCAACCATCAGTCTATTCTCTATGTCCCTGATTCTGTTTCTGTTTCATAGATAGGTTCATTTGTGTCATATGTTAGATTTCACATATAAGTGATATCATATGGGATTTTTCTTTCTCTTTCTGACTTACTTCACTTAGTATGATAATCTCTAGTTGCATCCATGTTGCTGCAAATAACATTATTTCATTCTTTTTTATGGCTGAGTAGTATTCCATTGTATATATGTACCACATCTTATTTATCCATTCATCTGTCAATGGACATTTGGGTTGTTTCCATGTCTTAGCTATTGTGAATAGTACTGCTATGAGCATTGGGGTGCATGTATCTTTTTGAGTTATAGTTTTGTCTGGATATATGCCCAGGAGTGGGATTGCTGGATCATATGGTAAGTCTATTTTTAGTTTTCTAAGGAAGCACCATACTGTTCTCCACAGTGGCTGCACCAACTTACATTCCCACCAACAGTGTAGGAGGGTTCCCTTTTCTCTACACCCTCTCCAGCATTTGTTATTTGTAAACATTTTAATGATGGCCATTCTGACCAGTGAATGTTTTTTGTATGCTTATTGGCCATGTAGTATTTCACAAAAGAGAAAATCCAATCAAGTCTATTGTCTGTTTTTCTGTTGTACCTTTTTCTTATTGGTTCATAGGTATTCTTTGATATTTTGGATGCAAATTCTTTTTTGATGATGTGTGTCGAAAATATTTTTATCAGTGTAAGGTTTGAATTTCACTTTCTTTAGATGCCTTTTAATAAATAGAAGTTTTTTATTTTAATATAGTCAAATTTATCAATCTTTTATTGTTTAAAAAACCCTTTCCTACACTGAAGTCATTATGATTTTCTTCTAAAAGTCTTATATTTCTGTATTTTCCACTTAAATATTTAATATTTCCACTTAAAAATTAATTTGGTGTGAAATGGGATATGTTTCTTTTTTTCCATGTAGATACCTGATTTTCTCAGCACTATTTAAAGAACTGTCCATCCCTTCTCTATTGATCTGACATACCCATCTGTCAGATAACAAGTGTTCATAAATGTGTGGATTTGTTCTGGGAATCCCTCTTTGGTTTCATTCAGTGACGTGCTGATAAATGTTTAGCAACCAGCTCCTCTCTCTCCTCTCCCATACACTCAAAAACGCCCTGATTTGCAGCATTTGCTGACTTCTGGTGGGGTGTAAATACTCCCACCATGACCAGTTTCAAGCTACCAACATGATGTCACAGAATGCAGAGTTCAGAAGAGATGCCAACAGTGGGCTCTCAAGAGCAGGGTTTATTCCAGTGCTACATCAGAAAAGTATCTGGCCCAATCCTCTTACTGATTTCTGTGAGCCCCCAGGGCCTTGTAAATACAAATATTAACACATCAATTTTCAGAAACATAGTTACTGGGAAAATTAGGCATAATTATGAATTAGTTCCATCCACTTAGTATTATCTTATAAATATTTTAAGGGCTTCCCTGGTGGTGCAGTGGTTGAGAGTCCGCCTGCCAATGCAGGGGATGCGGGTTCATGCCCCCGTCCGGGAAGGTCCCACATGCCACGGAGCGGCTGGGCCCGTGAGCCATGGCCACTGAGCCTGCACGTACGGAGCCTGTGCTCCGCAACAGGAGAGGCCACAACAGTGAGAGGCCCGCGTACCTTAAAAAAAAAAAAAAAAAAAAAAAAAAAAATCTTAAAGCTACCCTCTTCCCCACCTCCCCTCCCCCACACATATCCTGATCATTCCCACCTAAAAGTTCTTGGGGTCAGGGTTGTGACTTCTATTCCTTTATTCTCTCCTGTCCCCATTCCCCAGTAACACCAGCTTCTTTGCCAAATTCAATGACTGGTAGAGGAGGCTTGCTACAGAAATTTTAAAAACGTGGACTAAGTCACAACTCTAGGATGTAAACCACTCACTGGGTCATGTACGGCCTGGGAGACAGAAGGTTGTCCAGAGGCAAAGCAGACTCTTTACATATCTCCAAGGGCAATGCTCAAGTCTATTACAGCAAATAAAAAGACTGGCCTGTTTGTGTGGCATCAGCCAGGAAACCTTGGCACCAGTGACTGAGCTTTTTGGTATCCATTCACCTATAATTGTATGACTCCATAGAACTTTTTCTAAATGGGGACCGTGGTGATCATAACGTTCTGTAATGTGGCCCTCGTGGCCCTGGTCAGCTTATCGTCCAAAGTAATAACAACTGCAGTAGCTTCTGTGAGCACCTACTGTGTGTGAGTGCTGTTCTAGAAGTTTTACAGGAATCCTGTCTTCCCCTCACAGTGTCCCTTCAAAGGTGGTTATTCCATTTTACAGATGAGGAAATAATGACTCAGTGAGGTACGGCACCTGTCCTCAGTCACACTGGTAGGAGGTGACAGGTGTATCCCATCCCAGGCCTGGGTAACCCCAAAGCAACTACCCCACACTGCTTTGTTCCACTCTTCACTTTGTATGTCCATGGTAGGATTCTCCACTTTGTGCCTTGTGTTGTAGTTCCCTGTATATATTTCTATTTTCCTTACAATATTGTCAAAGTCCTTACAGGCAGAAACTGTGTCTTTTCCACCTACCGTCCAAGCAGCACTAAGTTAGGCTGACGAGGTGAACTGGATTGAGTGACCTGCCCAGGAACACTTCAGGGTCAGTGTCTGGGTCAGGAGTTGCACCCTCTGCTGGGAGACGATCCCAGGAGTCCACTACCTCCCATCTTTGTGTGCTTCCTAGCTCTGACACCCACACAACAGTCCCTGGGTCCACTGGAATGTGTACTTAGGAAGCGAGGACTACCCCCACCCCTGGTCAGCAGATGTCTGCACCTACTGCACCCCCAGCTTCTGAATAGCCAGGAGTTATTCAGATGGAGAATGAACATTCTTTCCCTGACATTTTCATTTTTCACTTATGTTTTGTGTTAAGAATATTGTGGTGTTTAAGCCCAGTTACTTTAAAAAATGTAGGCAATTTGGAAAATAAATAAAGGCACAGATAAGAAGATGAGAATCAGCAGTAACCATACCACCCCAAGCAACTGCTATTAACATTTTGGTACATGTCCTCCCAGCTAGCTATACATTCAGTAACGTGGAATTCACAAAAATGAATTATACTATGCATGTTATGTTTGTAACCTGCTTCATCCCCTTCCACTTTTACTGGTTATTCCAAATCTAGAGGAAGCCCTGTTAGAGAAAAGTCCTCTCCTCCCTCTCACTGTGATTTAGTGGGTGAGATGGGGTTAGATCATAATTACACTTATTTAATGCCATTTAAAAGTTTGTAAAGCATTTCACATCTTAATGAGGAAAAAACTTAGTCTGACTCATAGGGCAGAGGCAAGATCAGTGTTTATGTCTTTAAGCCAGCCTGAGAATCGTTCCACCACTATTTATTCCATCTTTCCACAAATGCTTTAAAGTTTCAGGTTTCAGGAGGAGAGAAAGAAAAACTACAATTGTAAGTAGGGCTAGATGATCAAATGTCAGGGCCAGATGGGATATTGTTTTTAACTGCATATCTATCTGAGGCATTCTTTTTAAAATTATTATTGACTAACTTCTGAATATGTTTCACATGCATAGGGAAAAAAAATTTAAAAGCTATAAAGGGTATACAGTGAAAACAGCCCCCCACCCCAGGATGCTCTGGAGCATCCCTGTTAGCAGTTCTTGTGTGGCCTCACCTGAAGCATTCTGAGTTCAAAGGGCAGGGGCGTGCAGAGGTGATCAAGGGTGAGAAGAATGCGCTTCTGTAGTTTCCTCTGTCACATCTGTATCCTCCGCTGAGGTCATCCGAATAAATGGGATGCAAAGCCCCCCACAATATTCCAAACAAAACAGAAACGCCCTCTTCCAAAGTCCCCTGTGGCTGTATCTCGAGGCGGGGTGAAAACTGCCACCTTTTGTGCCACTGGAGGCACCGCTGACCCCGGACCAGTCTCAGCGTCAGAAGACTGAAAGCCTCGTCTGAGCTCTGCCCTGGACTGGCTCTAGGAGAGTTACTTCACCTTTCTGAGATGCCTGTTTTAACTAGGTAATCTCCAAGTCCCTTTCTTCTCTAACCATGGAAGATTAATTAAGAGGATGTCTTAGCTTGGGCTACTATAACGAAATACCATAAACTGGTGACTTATAAACAGCAGACATGTATTTCTCATAGTGTTGGAGGCTGGAAGTCCAAAATCAGGGTGCCAGCATCATAGGCTTCTGATGAGAGCCCTCTTCTGGGTTGCAGATGGCTGACTTCTTATATCCTCACGTGGCAGAGAGCAGAGCAGAGGAAGCAAGCTCTCTGGTAGCTCTTATAAGGGCACTAATCCCATTCATGAGGGCTCCACCCTTATGACCTCATCTAATCCTAATTACCTCCCAAAGGCCTCACCTCCTAATGCCATCACACTGAGGGAGCAGGTATTCAACATACGTATTTTGGGGGGACACAAACATTCAGTCCATAACAGGGGATAACTTAAAACAGTACTTCTCAAGTTTTAATATGCATGTGAATCACCCAGAAATCTTGTTACAATGCAGATTCTGATTCAGCTGATCTAGGATGGGACCTAAGAGTCTTCATTTTAAGCCTGCTCCCAGGTGATGTCATCTGCTGGTCTGAGGCTCAGATCTTGAGTAGCAAGAACCAAGCTGGCCTGACTAATGGCCCATGATCTGTTCTAGGGATTAAGCACCTGGGAGTTCAGAGTAACATTTCCTTTGAAGCTGAGAGCTCCCTCTGGAGAACCCTGGCACCTGGTTTCCTAAGATTCTTCTCTGCTGAAGAACACTGACGTTCTGTGAGCTCTGCTGGGTGCCGGGCTCTGTGCCGAGTGCTCCAAATACATTCTCTCTCTTCATCCACACAGCTACCCAATGAAGGCAGTGCTGTGATTGTCCCCATTTTACAGATGAAGACAGTGCAAGCCTTCGAGAGTTTAAAGTGCTCAATATTACATAGCTGGTAAGGGGCAGAGCAGGCATTCCAACCCAGATTATCTGATTCCAGAGCCTTCATCTTACTGCTGAACCGAAGAGCAGAATGGCGTTCTCGGTTCCAGCCTTGGAAGTAAACACCACTGCATCATGTGTATGTGGGAGCGGACACTGTTGTCCATCGGCGCAGAGTGTCTCCTCCAAGGAAACTTGTCTCTGCTTGCAAATCTACCCTGTGCCTCACATTTTCTTGATACCTCTGAAGGGGTTCTGACGGCAGCAGTATCATCCAATGGGTAGGGTAGGAAAGCTATTCCCATGAACCTTCTCTCGCCCCAAGGAAAGGGTTCCCTGGCTGTGAACAGCACTTAGATCTGTCATGGGAAGGCCATGGGCTTTAACAGGCCACATCCATTTTCATTTACCTTCTGAAAGAAGATTAAGGAGAAAATTCAATTTTGCCTAATGCCTCCCCCAAATGGCTAATTTATATGCTAATTAGCAAGATAAGAATCGATGAAACTGGTAATCAATATGATATCCAAGGCACCAGTAATGAAATTCATTTTGAGATGCACCGCCAGTGGAAATGAAGCAATTACACAGAATAAATGGGGCAGCTCAGGGAATAGGGGCTCCATATTGCACTTGGCTGCATTATTTCCCCCATTACTCCTCCCCTCACCCGTTCCCCACCCCTTTGAAATCAACTGTCCATGCCGATCCTTTGGAGCACCACACACCAGCTTCTCCCTCTCTAATGCCCAACCCTGCATGATCCCTATGGATTTGTGATCCAACTGGGAGAGAATGGAGGAGGGAAAATTACAGTCTGAGAAGCCTAGACGTGCAAGCCCTGGAGGAGAATCAGGGGCTAAATAGGAGCCTTTAAGCCAAATGCTGAGTAGTGAATAGCATTTCACTCTCATACTTGCTGAGCATGGTTTAAGGGTTTCCAGTTCTAGAGCTTAAGTATAGCCACCATATTGCCTAGATTTTCCAGAGCTGTCCTCATTTCAAACATTTTGTCTCATCAGACCCTATGTCAAATGATGTGTCCTATTTAAGTCCAGTGTGAAGTAGGCCATAGTGTCCTCCTAAGATTTAGCCTGACTCTAGGAAGTCTTATTTCAACTTGACCATTTATTCATTTATTCTAGGGTTTCAGATTTTTTTTTCTTTTCTGTGTGTGTGTGTGTGTGTGTGTGTGTGTGTGTGTGTGTGTGTGTGTGTTGAGTGAGGGGGTGATTGCAATCATCTCTGGAGATTAGGGACACAGCATTATTCATTTTGTACTTTTCAACTAAGACATTTAAAATGTGTCTTTTATCCCAATGTCTGCTCCCTGGTATCACCTGGGGAGCTTTTTTCCCCCCAACTTTATTTATTTATGAAAATTCTTAGCATATGAAAAAGTTGAAAGAATTATACAGTGAATATTATATACGTATATTTTTCTAGATTCTACAGTTAGCATTTTGCCATACTTGCCCTATCACATATCTATCCAACTATCCATCCCTTTATCCATTCATGAGTCTAGCTTCTTTTTTATGCAGTTTCAAAGTAAGTTGCAGGCATCAGAATGCTTCACCCCTAAACACTTCAGCATGCATATCATTAACTGGAGTTCAATATTTGTTTCTTTTTTCTTTTGAGGTAAAATTTATGTACAGTGAAATGTACAGATCTGAAGCACACCATTCTGTAAGTTTTGACAGATACATATACTATGTATATGTATGCATATAATATACATTAATGTAATACCAACCCCTATCACCATATAGAACATTGCCATCACCCCAGAAGTCCCCTCATGCCCGCTTCCAGTTATCCCCCATCCCCCCACTTCCAGAGGTAATCACCACTCTGATATTTCCCACCCTAGATTAACTTTTCCTATTCCCACAACTTCACGTAAGTGGAACCATATAGTTTGCACTCTTGTGTAAGGTTTCCTTCATCCAGCATAGCACTTTTGAGATACATCCATGGTGTTGCCTGTATGGATGGATAGTTTGTTCCTTTCTGTTGCTGACTAGTATTCCACCGTATGGATGTACCACAGTTTTTTAGCAAATATGAATAAGGCTGCCAGGAACATGTTTGCATTAGACTTTTTATGGACAGATGTTTTCATTTTCCTTGAATAAATTCCTAAGAATGGAATTTCTGAGTAATAGGGTAGGTATATGTTTATTTCTGTAAGAAACTGCCAGACCATTTTCCAAAGCAGTTGTGCTTGAGAAGCTTTTAAAATACGATGCCTCCCCCTTATCCCCAGAAATTCTTAAATAATTAATTAATTATTTTGGATTGTGGCCCAGGTGTAATTGTTTCTGACAGAATCATCTGGTGGTTCTAATGTGCAACGAGAGGTAAGAATCACTGAAGATATATTTCACTATATTAAATGCAAAAAGTTTAGTGTTTTTTTGTTTTTTTACTTTGAAAAGTGGCTCTCTGTTGCTGTTCCCTTTTTTCCTTTATTTTTACTGCTGTAAAGACTTGGGTATGGTCTAGGATGATCTGGATGTCACAATGCAGACTTCAGAGTAAAAAGACCAGCTTTCTGATCCCAGTTTTCCACCTTGTATCACTTGACCAAGTTACTCATTAGTTTCCTCTTCTATAAATTGGGGCTTATTGTATGATTTTCAAGGTTATGAGGATAAATGTGCCTGACTCAAAGAATTTTCTGAAATTCACCACAGGATTGGGGTGGGAAGAGAGTTTCCAACCCCCCCAGATGAGTGGGATTCCTTAACTCTGCCTTTCTGAACAAGGGCAGATTGACAGTTCTTTTCTTTGGTTCCTTAATACGGCTCTGGATGGCAAGGCTGTGAATGTCAGAGGTTGAAGAGCTGTCACCACCTCCCTATAATGATTGAAGTGTAATTATCTCTTGTCTTACAAATATGTAAAAGGCACAAGTGAGTAGGATAAGGATTTTGAGTTGGTTTTCCATCCCAGTGGTAACTTGGTCTGCTCTAGCTATTCACCATGTAACCAACAACGCACATTTGCAAGACTGCTGGCTAGAGGTGGTGTTAAGACAACAGGGAGGAGCTATCCAGCAGCTGATTACTGAGCATTGAGTCAACAACGACAACAAAACAAACCACTGAAATCTGATCCCTACCATCTGAAGCCTAGCCCACTCCCCCAGGGGAGACAGACCTGGACACTCTGTCTTCTGAGGTCACCTTTTATGACACCAGTTCAGATCTGAGTGAACTGGCCCCTAAGCCTTACAGAAAGCTGGTTTATGTGACTCCTGACAATGTTTTATATCAAATGCTCCATCCTTGTTGGGAAAACAGCAACAACAAAAACCTCTTTAAGGGGTCTTCTGAGTGATGTGGCTTCTCTCATTGTTCAACCATTTGAGTAAGGATTTGCAGGTGGGCACCAGGAAGAATGCAGTTGTGAATAATAGGCTTTCCCACGTGAGACAGGCCAGAGTGGGCATAGATGAGGATCTTAAATCAGGCTAGAAGTGCCACGTTTTAGCTCCTTTCTGAATAAGAGGGCTGTGGAGCCTCCTCCTTCATGTCCTCCACTGACAACTACTGAGAATGCAGTGTTCTTGCCTTCCCGGGGAAGTAGGGTTTCCAGAGTATCAGAGGTTGGTCTGGGCTCCAGTTATCAGAATAGAGATCCAGGGTAAAGGATGGCTGCTAATGAGCCCCTCTTTTCAACTTTTTGGCCTCCCTGAGTGTCTGTCTGTGGGACCCATGTTCTTTTGTCAGGGGGTGCAGGGCAGAGGGGTGAGGAAAAGAGATCAGATGGCCTGCTATCTGAAGCATGTGCTGGCTTCAGTAGTCCCCTTTTGGGTTGGTTTTATTTTGTAATACGTCCCCTGAGAAGACAGACTAAGCAGCCTGGATTACCCTGCAATTTCTCCAAACTATCTGCATGAAATACTGCAGGCAAAAAGCCCAGCCCCCGATTGGCTGTTGCTAGGTAACAACATAATCATCAGGAAATTAGGCTGTCTTTCTTTTTTCCCCAACCCGGAGTGTGTGGTTGCAGCGTTGTGCGGGAAGAGAGAGGGAGTGGAACAAAGAGAGATGAATGGGATGGTCTTGAAGGCGGGGACACCACAGCCACAAACCTGCATCCCACGGTAGGACAATCTGCTTTGGGTTGGGCTCTTTACTCAGTCAAGCCAATATTGGTACATTTTCCTTTCTTATAAGAATGGCAAAGCTAGCAGTTCCTACAGACAGCAGGAACAGGAGCTATGGCAGCAACTCTGACATTTGAAGTGATTTTTAGAAGCAGGAGGTAGTGCTTAATATGTGAGAGTGACTCCAAGTGACGATGAGTAAATGAATGTGTCTGGAGAGTGTGTGTAGGAAGATAAGACCCCATTCGCGTGGCTGCAGAATGCCTGCAAAGAACAGACCTGAGGATGTGCATGTGAATGAGGCTTGTGACAGAGGAAATCCAAGCATGCTTTCAAATGTGGAAGGAAGCCCCATAAACTGAAGTTTGGGATTGTGTCTGTTACGACCCCACCAGTGTTTAGGCATGTGGTCCTACTGGCTTTCAGCCAGGCAGTCCTCAGCCTACCCTTCTGCCTGGTTGGACTTGGCAGGTGAATGAAGAGTAACATGAAGAGAGCATCTGTGTGTGTGTGCGAGCGAGTGTGTGTGTGTGTACACATGCGCAAGTGGGCACATGTGCACACCCATGCACTTTGGAGCACTTAGATCATTTTCAAGACTGTATACTCGAATAGCAGCATGGCAGGCCCTGACAAGTGTACAGTTACACCTGGACACTTCCACGGGGTAATGAATATCCATAGAGACCATGAGTACTTTCCTTTCCCTTCCTGCTAGTCCCAGATGGCTTTTCCACCTCTAACCTCCCTTATCTTGTCCTCCTTTTGAGTTCCCTAGCAATGACCCTGCCCTTACACTAGACCCTCCATTGCCGGGCTGCATACTTCATTGGCTGGCTACAACCCCAGGCAAGTTAATTGCCTTGTACTATTCAGTGCCTGCCAGATTAATGACTCCTCCTGTGTCTGGTTGCCCACAGCCTCCTCTGAGATTCCTCTGTGTCCTCTCTCTGGCTTGTCTTTCCCTTCTACCCGCCTCCTCAGCTCAGTCTCTCTGAGCTTGACATCTGAGTTTTTAGAAGTCATTTAATTTAAATGCAAAAATAGAAGCACTGTCATTTTTTTTTTTTTCTGGCCTGATCAGTGGAGGTCGTCCCCTGCCCAATGGGAGGGGACCATTTTGTAACAGCGATACAAATATGCAAATGTATCAGGAGCAAGACAGAACGTGTGCCAATAAGCAAGCGCAGAAGGGAACAGGCTCCCAAGCAGACAGCCCTCCACAGTGACTAACTACCTCCAGTGGGTGAGCCTGACAAGATTCAAAGCCCCTGCCCCAGAGGAAGAAGTCATCCTGAACTTACAGTGGCTCAAAGCCCCTTTCTGAGTATGTGCACTAAATGGCACGAGCCTGGTGCAGGGCAACGTCAACACCCTATGTACAGATGTGACAGATGCTCTCCAAGACAGTGGTTCCTGGACCAGCAGCATCACAGATCTGCAGGTGGGGCCTGTAGTCTGTTTTGACAAACTCTCCAGGTGGATTCTCAGGTATGCTAAAGTTTGGGAACCACTGTGGGCCTGAAATTTTGCATTTTTAATAAGTTCCCAGATGATACCGACCACTCTTTGAAAACCTCTGCTGTAAGAATAGAAAATGGAGGACGGCGTGTAATGGGAAGCACCTCCTTCCACCTAGAATGCCCCCTCCCCGCTTCCAACGTCCCAATCAAACCCATCTTTGCAGGCCCACCCCAAATGAAACTTCTAGCTGATTCAAAATGTAATAAGGTTATCACTTTACACCTCATTACATTTCAGGGATCAGCAAACTAGGAATGGTTGGGGGATGGGGATCAAATAAGAGTATGCAACCGAGACCGTATGTGGTCCTCAAAGCCTGAACTATTTACTAACTGGCCCGTTACAGAAAAAGTTTGCCAATTCCTGTTATATTTATTTATGTGCTTTTCTTATTCCTCCTCACAAACTTTAACTCCAGAGTCACTATCTGAATCATTTTTGTATTTCATTCAGTACCAAGCACATAATAATTGTTCAACAAACATGGGAAGGATGGATGTTGGTTGGGTGAGCTAGTTTTGTGTTTAACCAGTGTTCTGAAAGTCCAACAAACGAAATGATCAGCTTCTCTACTTAGCCACTTTGTGGCTGCCCCATCCATGAAATAAGACCAGTAGTTTCTCATTTGAGTAGATGATGAGAATTGGGAAGTTCACACTAATGGAGTTTATTCTTTTTGTTGGTAACTAGAACGAGGAAAACCACTGAGGAGCTGACCTGCCTCTTGAAAAACAAGACTAGCATTTAGAATGTTCATAAATGGCAGTACTATAAAAATAAGCAAAAACTTACATTTTCACTTGGATTTCTGGGGTCCAGTAAAATATTTTCATGGTTATACACTACCAGAGTTAAAGGAGACCCTAGAGGCAAACGCTGCACGGATCACACCTGCCATGACTCACCCTCTGCTTGACTGCCTCCGCCGACGGAAAACTCACTTCTTCACAAACCAGCCCACTCCACTTTTAGCAACTCCAACCATTAGTAAGCACTTTTTTCTGTTGAGTTGAAATCTATCTCCTTACAATTTCCACTCTGCAGTCCTATTCTAGCTATCAAAATTAGCTACCTAAGGTTTATAAATATGAGGAATAAAGTAGGGTAAACGTATACTTGACCGGAAAGAGTAGGAGATTGCGGGGGGATCTACCCCATTTAGATAGTTTTCTTCCACAGACAGTAGTGAGATGGTTTAGAAATACAAGAAGCTAAAAGCCAGCGGATATGCCAAGAGAAGAAAAGCAAACGCATGGGTATAAAATGGGATAGAACATCACATTCCAAGTACAATAGGAAACAAAAGACTGGTGGTGACAGTAGATCACAGGCTGACCACAGACATGCCTTATGTCTGTGCTAGAGAGGAATGTTAATAGCAATTAGAGGCTATTATTTGGGACAAAGGAGGGAAAGGCAGCCCGGAGCTGGGCCAGGGGTGGGGGTTTCTCTGCAATTGCTTTGTGATCCCAAAGCTATGAAACAGCTACCAGGACAAGTGCTGGGGCAGAAGCACAGCAAGAGAAAGCCTCTTAGGAATGGCCAAGTCCTTTAACTGGTGGGCTGGGCTGAAGCAGTGAGGTCCTAAGGAGGGGACTTGTCCCAAAGAAGATGGGAAGAGAGGGGTGGAGGAAGGAGGCTAAAATCTCAAGTTGTACACCTGTTTACAATGTAATGTAGGCGTCGTACTAGTCCAGACACCTTGCAAACTGACAAACCAATCACTGCATGAAAAGTAGCTCCAAGAACAGTGCTCATTGATCACTTAACTCTCTGGATTTCTGAAGTACTCTTACCGCACAGAGCTTGGAGCTGTGTGAGGCACTTAATCTAGAAATAGCAGACGCTAATAAGCTTCTAGTCTCGCTTTCCCCCACATGTGTGAACACAACCCTCTCATACACACACCACACACACCACGGTTAAGTCTACCCGGTTACCACTTCTTCCAGTTTCACCTGTAGGTGGGGTGGGGGGTTTTTTCCTAATTTTTCCCCCCTCTTTTCTTAGGAAGGAAATCCCTAAAGTTTGAGAATGGGGCTTTTTGGACTCTGGGGAAGAACTTACAATCAAGCCTGGAGTAAGAGTATGTTCAATAATTGTAAAGGATTAAAAGCCCAAATTTTCGAGCGTTTTCCCTTCTCCACGTTCAAGGCACCTCCCATATTTACAGTTCGGACTTGAGTTCTCTTCTCAGACTGTTCTGGTTTATGCCACCTAATAGCTTTGTGATCTTGGGCAAGTCACTTGACCACTCAGCACCTGCTTCCTCAGCAGTAATTACTACTCCCAAACAATGCCAGAAAGAGTCAGCAGGCAGAGAGAAGCTAATAATTATTAAATGCCTCTTCTGTGCCACTCACTGTGCTAGGTTTTCTGCTTGCATTTTATTATTCACGTCTCCCAATAACTCTTGAAAATCTGTTTCATTAGCACTGTTTACAGATGAGGAAACTGAGGCTTGTGGACGTTAAGTAACCTGTCTAAGGTTTCCTAGCTAGAGCAGAGGCAGGAATCAAAGCAGCTTTCTCTGAATATGGAACCACCTCCCTTTTTCTTCTAAATCGAGCTGCCTCGCTGAGCCTGTGCCTGGCACATAGTGGGCTTTCGGGAAAGGTAGGTTTCCTTCATCCCTACTCCCCAAAGGACTGTGGGGCAGTTTTTTTTTTGTTTTTTTTTTTGTTTTTCGGTACTTGGGCCTCTCACTGTTGTGGTCTCTCCCATTGCGGAGCACAGGCTCCAGATGCGCAGGCTCAGCGGCCATGGCTCACGGGCCCAGCCGCTCGGCGGCATGTGGGATCTTCCCGGACCGGGGCACGAACCCGTGTCCCCTGCATCGGCAGGCGGATTCTCAACCACTGCGCCACCAGGGAAGCCCAGGGGCAGTTGTTTTTGTTTTGTATTACTTTTCAATTAGATTGTGCAAATGATTTTGTAAACACCACCAACAGGGCCAGGCTTATATCTAAGTAAGATAATATATCTGAAGATAGGAACAGGATAGACCTACAAATGTTAAACACGCGCCGGTTATCACTCCAGGTGTGATTTCTGGAGTTAAGAGGCAAGCCCTGGAAGAGTTACAGTTGACAGGACCACCTGTGGACTGATCCACCCTGCTTGAGATAACGCCTGTGAGACAGTCTATCAGGAAGGCAGTAGGAGCCAAGTTAAATTGGTGAGGACTCACTAGCCCAGAGAGGCCTAGACTGGAGTGAACACAAGTCATTCTGCCTCTTGTGTGTGGACTTGCAACCCTGGTTTCAGATCCTGCACCCGCCATTTGCAGGCTCCATGGTCTCACATAAGTTATTGGACCTTTCTCAACCACAGTTTTCTTGTGGGAAAACTGAAGACATAATCCCTGTGTCATAGGTTGGTTGTGAGGAATAAATGAAATCATGCATATCAAGCTCCTGTCCCTGAGCAAGTACCCCCAAAATGGCAAGAGTTATCGGTTACCAGCACCAGGCCTAAAGCCACTGACCGCCTAGTGGATTAAAGATCATTCACATAGAGACCAAGAGTCGTCATGACAGGAGGTACCACTTCTATCCCAGGGAGCTTATCTCTCTATAATCTGTCAAAGCCCCATTTCCTAATCTCCTCATAGGGGATGTAAAAGGAAACTCTAAAGGAGGAAGGCTACACTCTTGGAATAAGGTCTGGGGGGAGCATGCTCAGGTGGCAGCACCCCAGTATAGCCCCCGCTTCTCCAAGGTACTCTTGACCCTGGTATTCACAGAGTGAGCTAACTTCTTAACCTCAAGTGCTACGAAGAGTCAAGAGATACCTGTAGAGCCACTGGGTAGGTCTGAGGTATATCCAGTTTGGAGGGTAGGACAAGAAGAAGAGAAAAAAAGGCTGGTGAAGACTTTATAGATAGATTTCCATGCCCTTGAACAATTACTTTGAAAGCCTGGCTGTTTCTCATGATCCCTGTCCTGGCTTAGTTATGCTTGTCAAGAAGTAGCAGTGGGGCTTCCCTGGTGGCGCAGTGGTTGAGAATCCGCCTGCCGATGCAGGGGACACGGGTTCGTGCCCTGGTCTGGGAAGATCCCACATGCCGCAGAGCGGCTGGGCCCGTGAGCCATGGCGGCTGAGCGTGCGCGTCCGGAGCCTGTGCTCCGCAACGGGAGAGGCCACAACAGTGAGAGGCCCGAGTATCGCAGGAAAAAAAAAAAAAGAAGAAGTAGCAGTGGTAGAAAGACTAGCCTACCATGGTTTAACCCAGCATCGGGCCAATTCAAGGCTGAGATGGAGTAGCAGAAAATGGCATGCTCTGGAAATGGGGGAGGGAGGTGTGCATGTGTGCTCTGTGGAGAAACTTAGTATGGAGAGGCTTTTTATAGAGGTCTTTTTATAGCCTTGACTCCTGAGATTTCTCTCTATAAATCCCAGGAATGCAGAGCTCTACTAAAACTAAACAAGGAAGAACTGACTAAAACCAGAGCATGAAGAATTTACTTTGTCACCAGACATACAAAAGAAGATTTTTCTAAGTTTGAGGTTATTGATGGAAATTAAAGTATCTTTCTCTCAAGAAATAGTCTTCTTTTACCCTACCCCAGCCTACTCTCTTTCTGTGCCATAATCTAGGTGGCTTCAAACAACAGAAAAGCACTGTCCCATAGTTATGGAGATTGGAAGTCCAATATCAAGTAGGGCCATGCTCCCTCTGACATACTTCCTTGTCTCTTCCCAGCTTCTGGTGGCCCTGGGTATCCCTTGGCTTATGAAAACATAACTCCAATCTCTGCCTCCGTCTTCACATGGCTGTTTTCTCCTTATGTATGTCTGCCTCTTCACATTGCATTCTTGTATAAGGACACCAGTCAGATTGGATTAGGGGCCTACCCTATGCCAGTATGACCTCATCTTAACTAATTACATCTACAATGACCCTGTTTCCAAATGAGGCCACGTTCTGACATATTGGGGCTTAGGAACTGAACATCTTTTTGAGGGCACACAGTTCAGCCCATAGCAGGCAATATTTGAAGTGAGAGAAAAAAGGACATGGATACAGTATACGATGGTTAGCTGGGAAATTCAAGAGATGGATGTCCTAACATTAGGCATCAATTTAACATAATGACTGGATCCAAGTTTGTCTTCTGGGAAACCGGTAGAATAGCATCCCTCTTTAAACCCTGGAGTTAAGACTGAAGAACCTTTAATAATGTCAATAATAATAATAATTAATAATATCATGACAGCAGCAGCTAACATTTTTTAAGTGTTTACTAAGTGCCAGTTACAGTTCTAACTGCTGTCTATGTGTTAACCTATCTAATGCTCCAAATAACCCTACCAGGTGGTATTGTTGTCCCAGTTTTACAGGTAAGAGACTGAAGCCTAGAGCGGCTTTCTGATTTGCTCCGAGTCTAACTGGGAAGCTGAAGGTTGAGCCCAGGCAGGCCGGCTATAGAGCACGCATTTTTGCTCAATATAGAGATGGGCTGCCTTTAAACCTTATGTTCCTAAAGAGCCTGCAGGAAAAGTGCCCTTTAAAAAAGAGACAAACATTTAAACAGGTAAAACAGACCATGGTTTGTTTGTTTTTTTAACATCTTTATTTGAGTATAACTGTTTTACAATAGTGTGTTAGTTTCTCCTTTACAACAAAGTGAATCAGTTATACATATACATATGTTCCCGTATCTCTTCCCTCTTGTGTCACCCTCCCTCCCACCCTTCCTATCCCACCCCTCTAGGTGGTCACAAAGCACAGAGGTGAACTCCCTGTGCTATGCGGCAGCTTCCCACTAGCTAGCTATTTTACATTTGGTAGTGTGTATATGTCCCTGCCACTTTCTCACATCGTCACAGCTTACCCTTCCCCCTCCCCATATCCTCAAGTCAGACCATGGTTTTTTATAGAGACTTTTTTGTGTGTGGTACGCGGGCCTCTCACTGTTGTGGCCTCTCCCGTTGCGGAGCACAGGCTCTGGACGTGCAGGCTCAGCGGCCATGGCTCACAGGCCCAGCTGCTCCGCGGCACGTGGGACCTTCCCGGACCAGGGCATGAACCCGTGTCCCCTGCATCAGCAGGTGGATTCTCAACCACTGCGCCACCAGGGAAGCCCTATAAAGAGACTTTTGAGCATGACTGTGACCGATGATAAAAATAACTTATGGGATCCTCACTATTTAACATGCTTAAAGGGATCATTTTCCAAATCCCAATTCAGGCTCGCAGCCTTGCCATTCATCACATGCTTACTCTTTGCTAAGTATGGTCCTCAGTGCTTCACAGACATCGTATTTAACCAGCCCATGAGGGAAATGGGGTCTCGTTTCACTGCTAAAGAAATTGAGGCCCCAAAGATGACTTAACTTGCTCAAGGACACACGGCTAATGTGTGGCCTGGTTAGAATTTGAACCCAGGTCTTTCTAACACCAAAGCCCATGCTGTTAGCCAACCTGCTGCAGGTACACGGTCAGCCATGTGGGTGTGCACAGATCAGGGGCCCTGGAAACTACAGCCCGCGGGCCAAACCTGGCCCACCTCCCTTTCTGTAACTAATATTGTATTGGAACAACAGCCCCACGCCACTTAGGACTTGTCTGTGGCTGCTTTTGCCCAGCAGAGTTGCGTGGTTACAGCAGAGCCTGAAATATTTGCTCTCAGGCCTGTTACAGAAGTGCCAGTCCCTGCCATAGACGATGCAGGCTGTACGGCTGCCCCGTCTTAGAGCAGTGAGACTAAAGTGCCTCCACCGCAAAACACCCAGTGTTTACATAACGTGGCGTTAACTGTATGTTCCATCCACAAGAGATCAAATCCTTCTCATTCCTCTTTACATTCTTCAGCCAACCAGCACCAGCTTGTTATGGAAACACTTGCTAAATTACAAAGAAAACAATGAGCTTTCAGAAAAAGTTTGTTCATTTAAATTTATGAGGTTCTGACCTTAACCAGGTAACTGTGGTTAACATCACCAATGATAGACCTATCGATAACATGTATCCATTGGGATGAGGCGCTGGGAAGGACACGACATCACTTCTGTGGTATTTTTCCCCAAAAAAAGGTTAACCTCATTCTAATCATGAGAAAAAATAAATACACCAAACAAACTCAAATTGGGGGGCAGTCTAGAGAATAACTGACCAGTACTCATCAAAAATGTCAATGGCATGAAAGACAGGACAAGAGTAAACTGTCACAGATTGGAGGAGACTAAGGAGGCATGACAGCCAAATGCTATGTGATATCCTGGACCAGAAGGACCAAATAAGGTCTGTAATTTGTTTAATAATAGTGTATCTATGTGACATTCCTGGTTTTAATCATTATACTGTGGTTCATAAGAGTATATAGGAACTCTTGGCTATTTTCCCAACTTTTCTGTAAGTCTAAAATTATTTCAAAGTACAAAGTACAATAAATAAATGCATCCCAGGGCTTTCTTAAAAATTTTTAAAATTTATTTGTTGGGTTCTGTTTCACAGTGAAATTGTTCGATTTTGATGGCTAGGACTGTGTGGTCAGCTTTAACTTCTCATCCTTCATTTCTGCTTTGTGAGCCCTCATTTATTTGCTTGGGTTTCTAGAGACATAAAGGAGACAACACGCAGAGGTTGGGGAGAGAGGGAACTTTCTGCGGTGGTTTGAGCTGAATCCATTTGGACTGCTTCCAATGTATCAGTCACCTCAGACAGCTGCCAGAGGCATAATCAGATCAGTGCAAATCAGGACACTTAGGTTGATGCAGTTAACTGTAGAGAGGCATAAGGAGGCCTCCCCTCGGGCCCCTGAGTCTAGAGAGCCTGAACGCTTTGCTAATACTGACTTATTCCTGGACAGAGAGGCAGCCAGAGGAGAGGCAGAGCCATAGCAAAGAATAGCGTCGCCTGCCTCTTCAAACTCTCTGTCCCCCAAGCCACTACAGGGGTGATAACAGCAGCAGCCTCTGTTGGGGGGACTAGACCTCTCATCGCCCTTCAGTCTCCGCTTCCATAGGAGAAGCCCACCCCGCTCTGCCCCAGGGCTTTAAGCTCCATTTGGAGGGCTCCGTTTTCAGTTGCTTTCCCCTCTGCTTCCCTGGAACCTCTGTCACAGCTGTAATCTGCAGCAAATGGATTTCCCTGACCCTCGGGACAAAGGCCTAGTGTTCTCCAGACTTGGTGGCTCCTGGGAGGGCAGAACCATCAGCATTTCTACAGCTGCCGGTCTCAGGCCCTCTGGGCATCAGAGACCTGTAATCAGATCACTGTCTGGAGCTGGTTACAGACAGCACAGCACTCAAAGTGGTCCCTCGCGGTTGGGAGGGGAAAACTGACTAAAGTACGTATGAATCACAGCCTTCCGCGAGCTCCGGCTCACACAAAACCACACAGTGAGTTGGAACCCAGAGAAAAAGACTCTCAGTTCTAGACGTTGCCATTAATCAGATTTGGCTTGGGTTCATAGTGGGAGTCCACAGGGATGGGTGGCCTTGAGGGGAGTAGGAAGGAACTAGTTAGAAGGAGGAATAAGGGTAGGAATTAAAAGGAAATTGAATAGGGGTGTGTAAAATGCTTAAAGCCTAGCGAGTTCAAGTGTTCAGATTTTCTAACGTGGTGCCCCAGTTCGGGGTGTTAGGAGACTCCACATGGTGCCTCGGTGGCCCTCACTGAGCCTGCAGAGCTTTGAGCCCACAGAGCAGAGCTTTGAGGCAGAAGGCCTTGAAAGCTTGGGTTCAAAGAGGGGAACTATAGTAGAAAAAGTTTGAAAGCTGCTGTATTGTTCCACACTTCCTAATTAATTCTGTTTCTTTCCAACACAAGTTCCTGTCCACCAGGAGACCAGTGAGAAAGTGACATATGGCAGGACCCTAGCTTCAAATTTCCCCTTAGGGCAAACTCCAGCCCTCTGGTTGAGCAAATTCCCACCATGAGTCCAGCCGGTTTTCTGAGGGTGCCTCCGTGTTCATACTGCTGCAGGACAGTCAGCAGAGCCCTATCTCCTTGAGTGACTCACTTCCCCAAAACCTAGGGTTCAGTTTTTGCGTAGGAAAAACAAGGGAGATTGTGCTAATGTTCGGTCTCTTAAATTGACTGGTGGGTACACTTGTGTATTATCCTTTGTATATTATATATATAGAGAGAGGTTATTTTGTAAGTACACAACATTTAATAGACATTAATTAATAATTAGGGATTAAATTCAGCAATCGTAATTCCTTAACACCTCTGAAAATCTAGTATGCTCCAATATAGACTTTGGCCAATGTCATTGAAATAATTGCTCAAGGTGAGATCATGGGTGAGGTCTCAGAGGGTGTAGTGTGGGAAGAGCTCTGGCTTTGGCATCAGACTTGGTTTTGCATCTTAGTTCTGTGATGACCTTAGATAAGTTACTTTGCTAAGTTCTTCATTGACAAAATTGGCATAATACCTACCCCATAAGGGAGGTCATGTGTATATATAAAGCACTCACTATAGTGCTTGACACATAATAGCTGCTCAATAAATAATCAATATTATTAGTGTAGATACCGTTGATGGAAGGTACTGAAATTAAATCACCAGCGCTATATGTTTTAAAGTAGTTGGCAAGAATTCTGAAGATGAGGTAGAAATTAAGCAGAGCTTTCCAATGAGAAGTAGGATGGAGTACAGTGTGTTTCAAGCAACTTTGTTCAACAGACATTTATGGAATGAAACACTAGGTATATATGGGAAAACAGGATTCGATCCCTACTCTCCAGGAGTTCAGAGTCTAGTGGGGAACACAGACACATAAGTAAATCACTTTCTTGTGATGACAAGTGCTAGGAGAGAGGTAAGCACAAAGTGTCTTGGGGTAAATCAACCAACTGGATGGCTTTAAGAAAGAAATTAGGACCCAGTGTGAAGCAAGAGAAGTGTTAGAGGACGCTGCATTCAGTGCAGGTTTCACAGAAGAGACACAAGTTGTTCTGATGATCTAGGGAGCTGGGTAAGTGAAAAATGGAAGGCAGGCATTTCAGGGGAAGGGAACAACATGAGTAAAACCACAGAGGTAGGAAATAGCCAGTTTGGTGGTTCCTCAAAAAGCTAGACATTGAACTCCCATATGGTCCAGCGCTTCCACTCTTAAGTATATACCCAAAAGAACTGAAAGCAAGGACTCAAACAGATACTTGTATACCAATGCTCATGGTAGTGTTATTCACAATGGCCAGAATCTGGAAACAACCCAAGTGTGCATCAGCGGATGAATGGATAAACAAAGTGTGATATATACATACAATGGAACATTATTCAGCCATAAAGAGGAGTGAAATTCTGATACATGCTACAACATGGATGAACCTTGAAAACATTATGCTAAATGAAATAAGCCAGACACAAAAGGACAAATATTACATGAATCCACTTATATGAGATTTCTAGAATAGACATTCATGGAGACAGAAAGTAGATGAGAATTTACCAGGGGCTGGGCGGTGGGGGTAGAGAGGAATGGGGAGTTATTGCTGAATGATGACAGAGTTTCTCTTTGGGGTGGTGAAAATTCTGGAAATAGATAGTGGTAATGGTTTCACAACATTATGAATGGGCAAGTTTTATGTTATAAATATTTTACCAGGATAAAAATGTTAAGAAATAATGAAGGTGTACCTCTACCTCACACCATATGCAATAATTAATTCAAAATGGATCAAAGACCTACGTGTAAAAATTAAAACTGTAAAACTCTTTGAGAAGAACCTAGGTATAAACCTTCAAAACATTGGATCAGGCAGTGGCCTCTTAGATATGACAGCAACCATAAATTGGACTTCATCAAAATTAAAGAGCGGAGGAGGTAGTCATGAGCACGTGGTTATGTGGTCTTTGGAAGAAAAAAAGCAGATCTACCAAACCAGAGCAGTGGACTCACATTGTAGAATATAAGGTTAGGAAAGTGGGATGAAGCTAAGAGATTAATGCTAACCCACGTATACCACCCCCCAAATAGGTATTCTTATTACCCAGTTTTGCAGATTAGGAAACTAAAACTAAGAGAGGTAAACTGCATTGCCCAAGGCCATACAACTAGTCACAGTAGAGCTAGCATTCCCAGAGCTAGGATTGCCTGACCCCTAAATCCATGCTCTGTCTCCTGCAGCACTTTGCCTCTCTTGGGAAGATTGAGAGACCAGAGAATGGGCAGAGGGCAGGGCTGGCCATCTGTTCCCCTCCAGCAGTAACTACCCAGCAGGAGTGTCAATCTCGGCACTCACAAAGCCTACAGTAACCTCCTCCACCTTCCCTCTGTCACAGCCACACACGCTTCTCAACACACCACTCTTCTGAACGCCAGCAGGTGTGGTCTCATCGCTCATTTGGCATAGGGGCAGCAATATTATTTGTATCTTTAAATTTGTACTTCGTGCCCAGTCCCTACCAACTAAGAAACAGAGTCCAGAGGTAAGGAACAGGCTTCCAAGGATTCATGAACCTCTACAATTGTTAAGTACTTTTTTTTATACATCTGTGCATTTTTTCCTGGGCAAGAGGCCTTAGGTTTTACCTAATATGCCTTCAAAAGTTATGAACCCGAAAAGGAGGATCCACGTCATCTACCTCTTCTCAATTCCCGGTACTTAGCAAACATACCCCACATGAGGTAGATGTTCAGGTTGCGGGAAAACTAGGAGCGTGTTTATTTGGGAACGGTCTTAGAAGTGGTTGACAAGGAGTGGAAGGTGGGACAGGGCAGCTTTATGCTGTGAAAGCAGAGAAAGCGTGGGTTCAGGTGGCTCAAATGTTACTTCTCCTTTGAAGTGGTCCCTCGTCTCTTAGGCAGAGTCTGTCCTTCCCTCCGGTGTGCTTTGCAAGAGACTGAGAGGGAGCCAGAGAGAGAGAGTGCGTGTGCACTGGAGAGACAGCTGTAGTCATCAGAAGTGGGAGCTGGAACTGCGAGAGAACCGGCCAGCCGGCGAGAAGGGGAGGGAGACGGAGCATGCGCTGTCCGGAGAGTAAGGGCATGTGCGTGGGAATGAAAGAGAGGACGTGCCTCCTCAGGCCTGGGGGAGTGAGATGGCCAGGCAGTGGGCCCACGAGGGAGGGGAGGGAGCTGGAGCCAGGGAATGGGGCCCGGAGTGGGCCGGCTGCAGCTGGGAGAGGGTCTGGCAGAGAGAAAAGAGGGCAGGAGTGGGGAGAGAGCTCATCTGAGTAACCAGAGCAGCCCGCTAGGGTCAATGGAATGAGGGCTAGAGGGCGGAGGGGTGGGGGGGGGATATGCACGTGTCCAAGAGAATCAGACAGAGAGGTGAGTGTGAGCACACAGGGGCGTGGGGAAAGGGAGGGTGGGCGTGAGCACAGGGGTGACAGAGGATAGGGCTGAGGAGGCAGCAGCAAGAATGGGAAAACCAGGGGCAGAAGGCGGGGAAGCGGAAGAGGGGGTGCAGAAGCCAAGAATGAGGTGATGAAGAGAGGAGGGAAAGGCATGCTTGTTAGCAGAAGGAAGGGGGCAGGCGGGCAAGAGACTTCAGGAAACATATTGTGTCCCCACGTTACTAAGGTCAGTCTGTCTGTCTGTCTGTCTGTCTCTCTCTCTCTCTGAGCAGTTGCTGTCTTGCCTGTGCAGTTTTTCCATAAACAAATGCCATACTTTCTTTAGAATGTTGTCTTCTTTGATTTCTCATCAGGATTGAGTATATACTGTGCCCAAGATCTGCCCTAGCTGCTGCAAAAGAAAAAAAAAAAAAAAATAGAGCTGAGGCTTGATCATCCAGGATGTAGACTGCCCTCTCCTTAATTTGCTGTGGCTGCTGCCTTGTTTTATTTTATTTGTTTACGGTTATAAGGATTAATACTTCCGTTGAGATTTCCTAGGGTGGGATGCAAAGCAAGAACTGAAACCCAATTCTGATCAACAGTTTGGGAAAGGGAGGTGGGGCATTGAGCTAAGAAGAGACTTTGGGATTCTGTGGGATATTCCAAGCTTGAATATAACTCCCATTTACTGATTTGTTGCTCGGTGAGCCTCAAAATCCCAACGGAGCCTCATCTCAACAACTAGGTTGTCAGTTCCTGCAAGATCCGAATTATGCCTTCTACTGCTTTCTATCCAGCCAATGCTTCCTTCCATGGAGCGTAAGATAAGGTAGATTCCAACTGAGCAGGGCACAGGAAATACTTGTAGACTTTGCTGTTTCATCAACCTGCATCACCATCACCATCATAAGCATCCTTAACAGGTGAGCAGCCAAAATGAGGCCCAGAGCTGAGTGCAGTTCAGGACAAAGAGAATTCATGGAGGATGGCCTCGCCCTGTGGCAGTCAAAGCAGACATATAAAAATTGGGGCAAATCACTGCTTAAGGACCCAGGTCATGAGTGCTGTTTGCTTTGCCTTGGAAGCCACAGGCGTCTGAACTTCAGCTTGCTGCCTGCCCACTGGGAGTAACTTGGACTTCCTCACCCCCAACACTCCTGCCTTTGAACCTTCATCTACACTTTTCGCAGCCCATGGTAAAAACCAACCCAGGCTGGGAATGACCTTCCCACCACTCCTTCCTTCTCTCCCAGCCCTTCTCCACTCCTTGCCTGAAGGGGATGCGCAGCTTCCAGTTCTGAATCCCAATCATAGGCTGGTCCCTGAAGGAACTTCCGGCACTTCTACCCTTAGTGACTGGGATAGAAGTCCCAGGAGGCTCTGCCAGTTCCACCTTGGAAGAGGATTGATCTACAGGAACCGGACAGTGGGAAACAGGCTGGGGGCAGTTTTAATAACCACAGTAACAGCCAATGCATAAGGAACACTCAATATATGGCCGACACCCCACTAAGCGCTTTGTATTGTTAATTTACTTTATCCTCCCAACAATCCCTACGCTCTTGTGTCTGCCAGATTATGACAGAAGGTTAGAGAAGTGTGACTTGCCAAGGTTTCCCAGCTGGTAAGTGGCAGAGCCAGGACTCAAACCTAAGTCTTTCTGACTCCAAAACCTGTGATTTTCACCGCATTGCCCAGCATTAGATCAGAGAGCACTCGGCGAGTACTTCAGGAAGGAGACAGACTCCAAACGTACTCGAAGCTCTTCTGGTTGGAAAACAAAACAAAATAAACACCGCAGTTTATTTTATTGCCTCTTTCTCTCATTCTGTTCTCTCTAGATTTGGGATCCCATTTCTTTCGAGAACTGCCTATATAAATATGGAGAAATAATAATTTCTTTGATGTCCAGTTTCTCTACCCCAGTGATGAAAAGTTTGATGGTGTGAGGAATAGTCCCTAAGATTACTGCTAGGAAGCCCATGGTAGGGGACCCTCCTTGGCTGTTTTTCATCTCCTCTAGCAGAATAACAGTCGTAAAATTTAGATTCAGGCTGACCTGATTTCACACCTCGCCTAGTGAGCCAAGCCTAGACCAGTCCTGATGGCAGGGGAGGCTCAAGACCTCAGTTCAGAAGAAGTCCCACACAGGCTGGTAGAGAGCGGAGTCTGTTAAGCATTTCCCTTCTGCTTCTTCCCTCCCAGCACCCGCCTGCTCCTCTGCCACCTGAGCATCCTGACTGTGCCATCCCGTAGGCCATGGAGAACGAGCTGCCAGTGCCCCCCCATACGTCTAGCAGCGCGAGTGTCGCCAGCAGTACCAGCGGCGTCAGTAGCAGCAGTGGCGGCAACAATAGCAGCAGCGGTGGCAGCGGCCGCCCCACGGGGCCCCAGATTTCTGTGTACAGTGGCATTCCTGACCGGCAGACTGTGCAGGTAAGACGCCACCTGATTAATCGTCTCAGGGCTAGCCAGGAGGGCGTGTTGGCATGGTCTGGCAGGACGAACGGGGTGCTAAATCTAGAATGGGCATAAGGGTGTATGTCAGTGGGTAAATGTTTGTGCATCATTAGAGGAGTCGTGATACTAGATGGATTCAATCAGGGAAGGTTGGGGAGAGTGGGAATACTTAGCAGATCCGAAAATTCCTTTCTTTCTTTCTTTTTTTTTTTTAACATCTTTATTGCAGTATGACTCAGATCCCACAGTGCCGGTTGGGGAGGATAAACATGTGAAATCATAAAGGACACACAAGTGAAAATAGCAAAGAGAAAAAATGACTAGAATCTGCTCAGCCACAACCTAGATCCCCTACCTAAGTGACCACTGCCTTGTACCAAATCTAAGTCTCTTACAGATGGAGGACCAAAATAGAACCCCAAGCAATCCTTTGTCTTTCCAGCTTTTTGCCTTCTTCACCAAAGCAGCGGTTTGCAAAGTGGCATCTATGAGGCCTTCCGGGTGACTACACACTCTTCCAAAATGTTTTGCTGTCTGCCATGTGCCCCACACTGTCTGAAGCATTTTGCTTATTTATCTTCTTCTCCAGCTGTGAGGATGGTTATCCTTAGGCACAATTCTGTAATTGAGAAAACTGAGGCTCAGAGAAGGTAGTGACTTATCCAGGGTCACCAGGTAAAGACAAAAATGCTGAACCTGATTCCCCCCAAACCTGTGTTCTTATTCCCTACGATGTCTGATTGAGGCTCCTGGATAACCTAGGCAGAAAAGAGAGACCACAGCCGAGAAGCGTTTATTCTGATAGCTTTTGCTATTGCAGTTTGGATGTACTAGATGAGTGAGCTCATCCTGCTCTGGCCCTAGGCCCGGATTAGGGGATGGAGGAGAAGCCACAGCAGATGGTGAGAGAGCCTGAAAAGTCTAGTTAAAGGAGACCCCGTCAGTTACTCTGGAGTCTTCCCTCGCCCAGCTCTCTCTGCCTCACACTTAATAAAACCATGCTTCCATCCTTGCCGCCTCCCCCAGCCTCCTCCTCTGGCCCCTCTGCACATGAGTATTTTAGCACCAATTTCTAGCAGCTGACGTTAGGATGTACCCTCCTGCCCCGCACCACAGTTCTAGGCAAAAGGGATTTGAGGTTTCTGCTCTGGCAAATGGAGTGACCCAAAGTTGTGTTCTGCACCCAAGCAGAACTATTGGGGTGCCTCCTATTTCTGTTCCTTGACATCCTCCAGTGAGAAAAAGTCCATCTCTACTACTGCTGTCTGGATGCTTGGGGGTGCTTTTAGGGGTCTAAGGAAAATAAAGAGGCCTAGATAAAGGGAGTAAGAAGAAAGCATTCCGGGGAGAACAAGGAATAAAAAGAACTGAGCTCATGTAAACCGGGACCCTCAGAGGGGAAAGTACACTGAAGGAAGTGGGTGGAGGAGTTGGGATGGGGTGGGGGAATCTGGGGAGACCCCAGAGCCCATGGAGAATCTGTGATATCAGCCTGTTTTTACAGAACCCCAAATCTGAGCCCAGAGGTTGTTTTGTCTGAGAGCTGCCAGCCCCTAGAAGTCACGTTAAGCTGGAGAGAGCTAGACTAGAGGCTCACTTGCCTGGGGCAGAACCCAGAGCAGAAGCAGCCCTAGAGCCACGAAAGCAGAGCGAAGGGTGGGAAGTGGGCCAGAGCCTAGCGAGGGCCCATGTAGGGCGCCCCATGGGAAGACAGCAGGAGGGTGACCAGGTGGGAAGGGAGGAGAAATGTACGAGGCTAAGGAGAAGAAGGTAGAGGGTCTCAGGGCTGGAGGAAAGGCATTTGCTTTTCCTTGTTCCTGGGGGTGGAGAAGAGGCTTTGAGGGATGGGGGAAGGGGAAGGGATCAAAGATCAGCCTTTTGTCGTTTCCCAGAGACTGTGGCTCAGCCAGTCCCATCAGGAAAGAGGGAATAGCAGTAAGGCCAGGGAATGGGAGATGGTGGCTCAAAAGAGAGAGTGACAGAGAGAAGGAGGGAAAGAGTAAGAGGAAGGCAGCATCCTTGTAGCTGTAGCATCCCTGTAGCTGCAGCATCCCTGCCGTGCAAGGCCAGGGGGACCGTCTTCTGAGGGACAGATAGGACGTCCCAGGCAGCTGGGGGCAGCCCCTGCCGGAAGGGTGTTGCCCTTGAGCAGGTTTGAGTTTGGCTGGCTGTGTGTTCAAAGCTAGAATAGGCTGCGCTTCGGACTTGTCTCTTTCTTCCCACCCCTTTCCTCCTCTCAGCCTTGTTGAACTTCGGTTCCCTCTGTCATCATCATCCCCGCAGCCCCGTTAGACTCATCTGAGGCTGCAGAACGGCGGGGAAGGGGGCACCTAACAAGCCTGGCGTGGGGCCCCGTGTCACCGGAGGCTTAAAGGACTCCTGTCTCCTGGGCTCCCACTGCCCCGGGAGTTGGTGGTAGCGGCGTGTGTAGCCCCTGTCGGCGAGGAGCAGGGAGCGTGTGTGCTAAGGAGAGCTGCTAGAGAGGCCAGGCAGGAACGCGTGGAGATTTGCACACAGTCGTCTCCCTGGCTCCCTGGCGAGTGGGGATCGCAGGCCTGGTCCTTATCTGAGCAGCTGTGGAGAGAGGGTGTTGAGCAGGCTTGGCCGCAGCACCGGCTCTTCCCCCCAACCACCCCGCCCTCTGCAGGTGATCCAGCAAGCCCTGCACCGGCAGCCCAGCACGGCGGCCCAGTACCTGCAGCAGATGTACGCGGCCCAGCAGCAGCACCTTATGCTGCAGACGGCGGCCCTGCAGCAGCAGCACCTCAGCAGCGCCCAGCTCCAGAGCCTCGCGGCCGTGCAGCAGGTAAGACGATGTCACAGGAGCACCGCAGATGCCCCCGAAGGAAGGGGCAGGAAAAGCAAGCCCTGCACACGTGTGCCCATGCGTTCTCTTACCGCGTCCTCACAGAACCACTGCAAAGTGGGTGCGATCGTCATCCCGAGTCCTCTGACAGATGAGGAAAGAGGTTCTGAGAGGCTAAGCGCCTCACCCGAGGCCACACAGCTCTCACGCGGGGCGGCTGGACCTCTCCTCCTGCCTCACCCAAGGAGGGGCTGGCGGGGGCCTGCCTCCCCCCCTCACCACACTGCAGGGAGGGGGCCGAGGGTGCGAGGAGGTGTCCACAGGAGAAGGCCATTGCCCATTCAGCTTGCCTGTCTGCCCTCAGTGGCCGAGAAGAGGCCAGTCATGCATTCGACAGAATCTTTATGCACCTGCTGCATGCCAGAGTTCATGGCGGGCACCGAGCACACCGTGGACCCTGTCCTCTTGCAGCTTGTGGTGCGGAGACAGCAAGTAGTCAGAAAAACACAAATAGACGAGGAGGCAAAGTAGCTAACTACCAGAGTGCTGATAAGCGTGCAGAAGAGAAGAGCAGCCTGCTGCGGCTGAGTAACAAGGAGGCCCGCCTTACGCTGGGTACAGCTGGTGGGGAGGGGGGAGCCTGTCTGCTGGAGGAACAGTGAAGCTGACACTGCGGGATGAGAAGACGCTGGCCACGGGGAGGACGCAGGCTGGACGTTCCGGACAGTACGTGCCCGGTGCTCCACGTGGGGGCCAGTGAGCTGGGTATGATAGAGTGGGTGCGGTGGGGTGGGAGCTGAAGAGGGCTGGAAACATTGGTAACAGTCACAGCTGGCGGTTCGAGCGCTTATATGTAAATGTTCCGCCTCGTGTAATCCTTCCAGCAAGCCTACAAGGTAGATACTGTGGTTATCCCCACCTTATACGAGAGGAAACTGAGGCACTTGCTTGAGGTCACGGGGATGAACCAGAATAAGGGTTTGACTCCTTACCACTGCCCTATAGTGTACCCTGCGGCAGGTGAGAGCCGGTGGGGGGGATGACTGGGGAGGTCTGGGCCTCTGGTGATGAGAATTCTCCTTTCCTAGGCAAGCCTGGTGGCCAGCAGACAAGGCAGCACCTCAGGCAGCAGTGTGTCTGCACAGACGCCCACCCAGTCATCCTCGGTGAGTAGGATGGGGAGAGGCAGGCAGAGCCCACAGCTCCAGGACCGGCTCTTTCCTCTTTGCCCAAAATTCTCTTGGGCTTCCAGACCCAATTGTGGTGAATCCTTAGCTGTGTAGAACCATGGCTGGAACCTGTTACTCTTGCCAGAAAGAAAAAGTGCATATGCCGCTTTCTAACTTCTTTTAATAACTCCCCGTCATCTTTGCAGTGCCAAGGCTCTCTGTTCATAGCTCAGTCCTCCCCCCATCGGATCCTCCCTGCAGCTCTGCACGTAAGCCAGAGATGCAGCAGTGCTAGGGGAAGATCTAGGGCCCGCAGATCAGAGCTGGGCCTAAAGAAGACTGAATCCACCAAGGGACAGAAGAGGCAGAGAGAAAGAAATGGATGAAGGGGGGCAGAGTTAACCCACAGAACCTCCTGTTTCCTACTTCGCGTGTCTCCCTCCTCAGATCAATCTGGCAGCCTCCCCGGCAGCAGCCCAGCTCATCAACCGGGCTCAGAGTGTCAACTCAGCAGCAGCCTCAGGCATCGCCCAGCAGGCTGTGCTCTTGGGCAACACGTCTTCTCCAGCCCTGACTGCAAGCCAAGCACAGATGTATCTGCGGGCACAGATGGTGAGTCCCCAGCCTGGGCCACGGCTCAGGTGGGCCAGGAGGACGGAGGCAGAGAAGTTGGGAGCTGGGCAGTTAGAGAAGCACGGGGCTAAGAGAAGGGTGGGGAAGAAGCACTAGGGGGACAGCTGGCAGGAAAGAAGGGGTGGCATAAAGAAGGCGGCCTGGAAGGCTGAGCGGGGGCTTTGGTACAAGCTCCATGACTCAAGGAAAGGTGGGGTTCCAGGCCGAAATAAAGTTACCCATGATGCCTCCTTTCCCTCCCCTCCTAGAGTGAAACAGAACCATCCTCTTCTTATCAGAAACCACTTCCTAAAATTAATTAGGGTAGAGAATGCAGGGATCTGTGCCCAGGTGGTCTGTACACTCAGACACATAAGATAAGCAAGCGCACAGACATCCAAGTACCCTACAGAAGTGGGGTCTTACCCCACTGGGACAGTGTTTGCAGGGACTGGCCACCAGTAGTTCAGGGTCAAAAGTGTGTTCCAGCCCAGGTGGTGAAGGTGGCAGCCAGCTCCAGGACATGCGGCTGCTCCACTGCCTTCCCAGCTGGGCCCCCATTCCCATCAGGGTCACCCTGTCAACCATTCATCAGGTGGGCTTGCTTGAGCCAAATGGACTCAGGACGGCATCAGCCCTGGACACACATCCCTAGAGTCCCCCCTTTACACCTGTCCCTAAGGTGCAAAGGCCCATAGGAAGCTGAGAGGTTCCTAAGATTTAGCAGAATTTCCTGTGAAAGCAGCAGCATTCGCCCTAGGAGGCAGGAACATCTAGCTCTACACGGGACTCAGATCACTGTGAGTCCAGCCTCCCAGCCCCTATTCTGAAGAGTTCTCCCTCCAGCTCCTCGACACACTATCCTAAAGACTGTACAGTCCCACCCCTCCCTCGGCTCCTACAGCCAGAACTTGACACTAGGAGCTTTTCTGGGTCCTGCTCCAGCACTTCCGTCCTTGACTCTGAGCTCCTTGAGGTGCAGCTCCACTCCTGGGGAACAGCCCGTTAGACACACGTGTGGACTAGACTTCCACTTCTCCAGGGGGCCGGGCAGCCCATGTGACACCACTCAAACCTGCTGTCTTCAGTTTATCCTGACCCTTGTCCTACTTAACTGCCCCCACTGGAGCCCTGCAGCCTGGCCATGTCCCTGCCCAAAGTGGGGTACTCGCGCTCAGAGGAGCAGACACGCTGTCAGACACCGCATGTCCCCTCGGACACCGAGCTAGACTCGCAGGGCCAGGGGCGTCACGCAGAGACCCTCAGTCCCTGCGCTCCACTGAAGGAGATGCAGACACAAGTACGGCTCTGGGGGCTCTGGTTCCTCTACCGCTGTTGTCTCTGCGCACGCACGTACACACACACACACACACACACACACACACATAAATACACACACACATAAATACACACACATACACAAACACATACACAAGCACATAAATACACACATACACACACAAACACATAAATACACAAACACATAAATACATACACATATACAAACACACACAAGCACATAATACACACACAAACACATAAATACACAAACACATACACAAGCACATACACACATACACAAACACATAAATACACACACATATACAAACACACACAAGCACATAAATACACACATAAATACACATACACACACAAACATAAATACACACACATAAATACACACACAAACACATACACCAGCACATAAATACACACATACACACACAAACACATAAATACACACACATATACAAACACACACAAGCACATAACTACACACGTAAATACACATACACACAAACACATAAATACACACACATACACAAACACATAAGCACATAAATACACACACACAAACACATAAATACACACACACATAAATACACACATATACACAAACACAAGCACATAAATACACACATAAATACATACACAAACACACACACAAGCACATAAATACACACACATAAATACACACACACATACACACACACATAAATACACACACACACACACACACACACACACACACACACACAGCCTAATCTGAATTTGACTAAAAAATGGCCAAAAGAATGCATCTAATTTGATCTCTTCTAGTGGAGAGTCCTGTTCTGACAGAGACTGGAGTCCAGAGCAGGTTAGCTTTAGAACATGGTCCCAGGGCATCTGTCTCGGCACAGGGGCCCTGCTCCCCAGGATGCTGCAGAGAGGGACTTGAGGGTGTCCTGCGATTGTTGGTCCCTCTGGGGTGAGCTCTTTGCAGATCCTTCTGAAGTAAACTTGACTTGGGTGCAGCCCCAGAATGGCCCCCCACCTGTGGCCCTTCACTGCCCCGCCTGGGTCAGGCCACGCCGAGCCTCTTGAGATTTTCGGGAGATCCCCCTGGACTCTTTCCCTTTCGTGCCTCCCCGCTTCCCCAGTCCACTCCCTGGCTAACCTGTTGTGTCCCGTGGCTGAGCCCACATTGGGCAGGTAAAAGGCGGCTCGTTTCCTGTGATTCCAGGCCCAGCCAGGTAACCTGGTGCAGGTAGCTAGGAGCCTAGGCGGCACTGTTCCTTTGTCCCCTCAGCTCATCTTCACGCCCACGGCCACCGTCGCTACTGTGCAGCCTGAGCTCGGCACTGGCTCCCCCGCCCGGCCCCCCACCCCCGCCCAGGTGAGGATTCCATGCTTGTGGGAGGGCGGGGGGGGTGGGCACCCCCGTAGAGGGGCACTGATAATGGGTACGGGCCCGAGCCCTGGAGGAGCTTTGAATGTCTGGAAGGTTTGGGATATTCTGGGAAAACAGGTGGGAGACAGGGCATTCCAATGCTCCTAGACTTGCTCCTTAATTCACCCCTGAGAAGGCTTCGGCCACTCTTGACTCTGCTTCGAGCCCCGAACACAGAGCAGGAGTCAGCAGCACGCCGTGAGTGCCAACAACGGTGGTCATCTCTACCTGTCTACCTTACACCCTCCTCAGGATAACCTGTGTTGTCGTTGCCTTTTAAGAGGAAAATTCCACTCTGGTTACACATGCTATAGCACCTCTAGGAATCAGCAAAAATTGCATGGAAGAGGGAGCAAAGATGAGTCCTGGGTCCCTTCCTTCTGCTGGGAACACCCAGACGCTGCGGTGGCTGTAAAGATGCCGTGGGCTGCAGGGGAGGAGAACCATCCCCAGCTACAGAACGGGAGGACCCACCTGGGTCCAAGATGATCAGATTTGTCCGATGTGAGTCTGGCACAGCCTCCGTGTGTCCAGCAGAGGGCACCAGGGACCAGCCTGAGTAAGCATATGCTCATCCTGGCGTAAACCTGATCCTGAGGACAGCATAATCCTTGGCCTGGGGGACCCTGCTGGTCGATTAACTTTCACTTTTGCCCTGGCCTTTTCCAGTGTGGGAAGCCCCGTGCCCCGCTGTATCTGGGAATTCTTTCTAAGTGGTGTGCAGCCCATCCTGATAGTTTGGGGGAGGAGGGGAGGTAACAGAAGGGAGAGCCAGCCCGGCCTCCCCTGCCTGGGCCTGCCCCAGGAGGGGCAGACTTCCCTGCTCAGAATGTAGCTTCTTCTGCTGATGAATCCAATCGCTAGCACTCTTTCTGTCTCCTTTAGAAACTCTGCTCCTGGTTCCTCTTTCAGCCCCTGTCTCATTCTCTCTCTCTCTTTCTTTCTGATTTTAACAACCCACTCTCCTGTTGAGCCATTCGTGGATCCATCCCTGACTCCTTCCCTGTATGAATTGTGTGTCCGCATTGCTCCTACCCACATTCTCTGGACTCCTACAGACCCCTCTTTTCCAGGTACAGAACTTGACCCTCCGAACACAGCAGACACCAACTGCAGCAGCCTCGGGCCCTACCCCCACTCAGCCTGTCCTGCCCAGCTTGGCCCTGAAGCCCACGCCGGGTGGTAGCCAGCCTCTGCCTACCCCATCACAAGGCAGAAACACTGCTCAGGGTTCCCCTGCAGGTGCCAAGCCTGGCATAACTGACAGTGTGACGGAGCCACTCAAGAAAGGAGATGGCAACAGCAGTGTGCCAGGGAGCTTGGAGGGTCGGGCTGGGCTCAGCCGAATGGTACCTGCTGTGGCAACCCACCCCCTCATTGCACCAGGTAAGGGCTCCAGGAAGAAAGATCCTGTCCCAGAAAACTCAGTAGGACTATGGGTCAGGGGGAAACTTTCAAACTTTCCTTTTTCCCATGGACATGCTATGATGTCAGCCATGTGTCTCTCTTTCCCCTCCTATAGTCTTGAGATGTTCATCAGCTCCAGATGCTGTTTTAGGCTTCTAGCCTAGCTTTAAAGAAGGAAGCCACATCAGTGGGAGTAAATGAGACCTTCTTCATAATGGGCGTCACGGTGATTCTCAGGGTACACAATCATAGCTCTTCACTTTGAGAGTGGAGGTTTGGCAGTTAGACTATTTTGAAATTCTCTAAGGGTCAGCCAAAAGGACAGGGGCTAGCCAGAGGCATGTAAGAAGCCCACAGGGAGATGAAGAAGTGGGAATCTTATTTTCTCATCATTCAACAGACATTTGTTGACTAATATTCACCAGTTATGTTGCCAGTTCTGGGTGTGCAGAGACAAATAAGACGCGGGCCCTGCCCTCCCAGGAGGGCACAGTCTGGAGAGACAGACAAGTACAATGCAATATAGGGTGACAAGTACTATAATAGATGTGATCACAGAGGCGCTATATAGCCTGGCGGACAGGAGCCGAGAAAGGCTTGCTGGTGATGGTGACACTTGAGAATAAATCTTGCAGATTAAAAAAGTAATAATCCAGCAGGTTACTTGTGAGGCAGATTCTGTGAAGGGAACGAATCAGTATTCCCTGGGGCTAGACTCTTTCCCTGCCTGGTAACATTCTCCCAGTGCTGCCTATTGTAGGCAATCTTTAATGAGAAAATCGGCCAAGAGCCCCAGAAGCCAGACTTACCAGTCTCGGGAACAAGACCAAGCTGTTACAGCACAGAAATGTGGTGGTGGACCACGTGGCTTTGCATTAAAGAGAGACTCACCCTGGTCACATCCCTCAAATAACCACTAACCCTCTGTCCTCATCCAGACTATTTTACCATCCAATCTAACCTGCATTTTTTTTTCTTGAGAGCCTACTTTATGCTTGTTACTAGACTAACCAAGATGGTCAAAATGTGATTTCTTACCTAAAGGAGTGTGCAGTCAAACGGAGGGAGCCAGATATATAAGCAAATCCATTCGATTTCATAAATACCATTGTAGGAGTAAGTATGAGGTAAGTGTGGGCCCAGGTGGGCACCTCAGTGCCAGACAGGAGGGGTCAGAGATGCTGTCCCTCCAAGGAAATGGCACTGAGTATTGAAGCAGGAGTCATTTCCCCAACAGACAGAGGAGGGGAAGGTATTCTAGACAGACAGTGGGAGGCGAGCTGGGGAGAATCTGAATTCAAGTTCTTTATTCACCCTTTTGAAGCTTCAAGGACAGATGTGGTCTTAGCCTCCAGTGGTCACTCTGAGCTGAAGCAGGCACCTCCCTGCAGAGGCCTGACCGCCATGTGACTCCGGGCGTTTCTCCCTGTCCGGCATTGCTGTCTCCAGAGACTAGTCTAGCCTCTTCCTTTTGTGAAGAAAGAAACTGAGGCTCCGAGGGTAAAGTCTGGAGGGTCTTACCCTGAGCTGATAGAGCAAGGAGCCCAAATTAACATTTCTTCTACCTTCCCATGCAACCTACAAACCCTAGAGCAACATCTGGGCTTCAGGACTTCCTGAGAACCCCATTTCTGCCCAAGCCAAAATGTAACCTCTCCCTAGATCTAAGCCAGCCCCCCAGATTCTAAGGACCCTTCAAAGGAAAGACCAGTCCTTACGGTTCTTCCTAAGGCTCCTAGGCAACCCTGGGGCCTCAAGAAAACTGGACAGAAAGGGGACAAGCCCTGATAAAAAACCTCTGATGTAGACTAGATAATATGTTGGGCTTTTTTATGTACCTCACCTCTTTTGACCTTCAAAAGAACCCTGTAAGGTAGATGCTTTTATCCATTTAACAGATGAGAAAACTGAAGCTCAAAGCGGTTACGCAAGAACTTACTGTAAGTGTCACTCAAGGTCACATCAGTATTACATGGCAGAACTGGAAACCAATTCCTCGTCTGGCTGAGTCAGATCCTATGTTCTTAATCATCAAGCCATATTTGCCTCTCTCGGTTCTTACAGTGGGGCTTCCTAGGCCTTTCTTATTCCTGACCCAAAGCTCGAAGAGCCTGACAGTTCTAAGATTGTTCTGGGTTTTACAGAGTCTAGTGGAGGGCTCTCTTCTCTTGAGCCTGGTAAAGGGGAAGGCCCGTGAGTTACAGACTGAGGTCCAGGGCCCCAGGTGTGGCCTGAGACTTAACAGCATGTGGCTATAGGCAGTGCAGAGACCAGCGGTTCCCCAGAACTTTCTTCAGAGCAGCTGTGAGCTGCAGACCACAAAGACCGTCTCCCCAGTGAGATGAATCAGTAGGCTTTGCATTGTTCCTGTCTCCCACCGTCCCCTCCTATTCTTCCCTTCCTCTCCCACCCCTTCCTCTCCATGAGTCCACTCCTCACCCCCACCACCCAGACGGAAGGCAGCAGGGACATTTAAGATGCTGCAGACCCTCTCAGGGCCTCTAGAACAAAAAAAGACTGAAATAATCCTCCTGACCTGATGGGGGCGGCCTGGAGCAGCTCCTGCCTTGGGTGCCACAGTTCCCCAGCGAGGAGGTAACTTCTGGCCTCCTGCCCAGCCAAAGGACTGCGAATGAACGGAGGGATCACAGTGTGTGCGCATGCGTGTGTGCGTGTGGGTGTTCGTGTGTGCTGTGGGGGGGGGCGGGTTGAGAGAGAGAGAGAGAGAGAGAGAGAGGGATGGGGAGCAGAGTGGCAGGTTTTTGCTATTGGAGCATTTTTTTAGCTGGCTGGCTGGTTGCCCCCAGGGAAAGTAACCAGTGGAGACTTGTGGAGGAGGCAGTGCCGGGAGGAGAGCAGAGAGGAATGCGTTCTCCTGGGGGCTGTTTCCTCCCAGAGCAGGCAAACACTCTAGTCCCAGCTGGGACTGCTCCCACTGACAGCTGTTTGGGGGCAAAGCCCCTCCCCCATGGCAAGCTCCCTGCTGTTCCTGCTCCTGTCACCTTGGCAACGGGCTTCTTTAGGCTCCGCAAATAGAAAAGGTCCCTTATGCCCTGAAAAGGCGTGGGTTGGTTGGTGGGGGAGGGGAGTAGGAGGCGGAGAGCAGAGCAGAGAGGTTGGGCTTCTCGGTGATCTGAGGACCCAACCAGGAGGGCAGAAGAGGTGCAGGCTGCAAGATCCCATGGGCCTGGCTTCCAGAGGCGCCAAGACCTGGGGCAGCTGGGCCACAGCTCCTGATAGGAGGCTTGGTTCTTGGAGTCCTCATTCTAGTGGCTAAACTCAAGGCCTTGAATGCACATGCAGGCTCAAAGGTGAGGAGAAAGTGGCTGCCAGGAGGGAGATGCTGTGATAAAAGAGAACTGTCACGTCATTGAACAGCCTGGGCCCTTTTCACACAATTGTGCTCCAGATGCCAGGTCTTTGTTGTGTCTCTTCATCCCTCCTCAGGTCTCTGGAAGGAGAGAGAATTCACTGTTGGGAAGGCCTGCCACAGCGGCTTTGTTTTATCACAGAGAGGGTTTTGTGTCAGGGAGTGGTGATTCTGTCTGTGATAGGCGGGACAATGTGATGTGTGCTGATTCTAGGACTCTTGGGTACCATATTTCCCTCCCAAAGCAGCTGCCAAACTGTAGGGTAGATGCACTTTTACTTAGAGAATCAAGCAGAAACCAAAACACACATGTGGGCCTGTTATCTAGCTGGAATTAGATCCCCTACAATTTTGATGTTAAAATCATGCAGCCAGCCATGAAAGTCATTTCATTTATCCACTGTAGGATCAGATTTAGATTACTAACCATCTCCTTCTTATACTAGGGGGGAAAAGCCAGCAGATATCAGAGGAGGAGTTTTATATTTTGCTGAACATTTCTCACCATGGGTGTGTGTGTGTGTGTGTGTGTGTGTGTGTGTGTGTGTGTGTGTGTGTGAGTGTGTGTGTGAGAGAGAGAGAGAGAGAGAGAGAGAGAGAAGAAGCAGACTGTGTTCCTTGGAACTGTTGAGGATTTCTTCTTTCCTGAAATCCTTCACCCTAAGCTCCTATTATGTTACTTCCATGGTTACTGCCAGTAATAATAATTATTACCAGTTAATGAACAACCATGTTCCAGGCACTGTACTAAATGCCTAACCTACATACCTCATTTAATCCTAGCAATAATTATTCATCTCACAAATGAAGAAGATATGGCTCAGAAAAAAATAATTAGCTACCATTTGCATATAGCTTTTCTCTCTTTAATTGTTCAGTTCAGCTCAACAAATATTCATTTAGCACCTATTAGGTGCCAAACGTGATGCCAACCATATGGGCGTTAGAGTTGAACAAGTGTATAGTCTAAGAGGGGTTGTGGAAATTTGAGTCGTGCCTTGAAAAATGAGTACATTTCCAGAACAGAACTGAAGGGGGATTATCTCAGCTGTGGCGCTGGAAGGCACTAGGCCCAGAGCGGCCACGTGTGCCTGTGGCCATCTGTGTGTGTAGGTGGCCCTGCTGCCCCTTGCTTTTCCCTGGCCCCACTACCATTAGCTGTGGGACTCCCCAAACACTCTGTCCATCCCCCTTGTGTTTGACTTCAACACCTACGTTTTCAGACACCTGCCACCTGTGCACAGATGACTTCTCAATGCGTGTCCATTCCCTGTCCTCCTCCCCTCTCCCCACAAATTTCCAACTGTCTGTAGGATACGCCCACGTAGATATCACCCCACTGGCATACACATTTTTTAAATTTGGAGATTCATAAACAAAACAAAAGCCAAAAGCCAGTAGTCTTCCTCTTCAGAAAGGTCCCCCTTTCCCGGTTCCTGGCTGCTGTCCACAATCATCAGGTGTTCCTAGACTCAGACTTAACAATCTCAGGGTTGTTTTGACTTCATTTTCCTTCATTGGAGAGGCAGGGTGTTATAATGGGAAAAGCATAGACTTTGGAGTTAGATGTGGTTTCAGACCCCAGCTTCATCCCTTACTAGTTTTATGACTGTCATCAAGTTACTGAATCTCTGTAAATCTCGATGTCTTCATCTGTAAAACAAAGATGGTTATATTTACAACAGACTGTAAAAATGGATGAGGTGGCCCGCAGAAGTGATCGGATGTCTACCGAGTAGGCTCACAGTAGATATCCGTTCCCTTTCCCTCCTTATTCTCACCCTCCATCACTGCCCAGTTTATCACCAGGTTCTGACCATATTTCCTACGTGTCGGCTCCCGGCTTTGCTTAAGGCCTGCTGACCATACGAGGCTTAACTGACCCCCAGAACATCCTGCTCATAGCTGCCAGAATCACCTTCCTCAGAGACTCCTTTCTTGTTTAGAAACCTTCGCTGGGTCTTTAATTTCCTACCCTGTCAGTCACAGGAGGGATTCAATAATCAGCACATTAATGACTTCTGACCGACTGACTCTGCCTCTGGGGTGGGAGCCTTCAAGACCCCCCAACTGTCCCTTGAACCACTCTCATCGCTCCCAGCTCCCTCGCATAGATCCTCTGCCTCGCCTTCCCCACTACCCCCCGCCCACCTTTGTAACTTACTTGACCCGCACAGACCTTCTACCTGCCCACCTTCTGGCATAACACTCCCCCTTCGTTGTCCACTCCTCCAAGATTACCTCCAAAGTTCTCAACAGCCCCCAACTAACACTTGAAGGCCTGCCATGTCAACTTGAGCTCGCTGACTGCACCATTCACTCGCCCGTCAGCATTTTTTGAGCATTTGTGAGATACAAGGCACCATGCCTCATCTGTCAGGTGAAGCCAACTTCCCCGGAACTTGCTGCACCGTGGAAGTCCTCAGAAACAACTCTCTCTCCTTGCTTGTAAAGTGGGTATACCGCCCATTTGCCTCAGAGGCTGATTGTAAGGAATAAATGAGACTCAAATTATGAGAATGCTTTGAGAAGTTCAAAACAATATACAAATAGCAGGTAGTAGTTTAAGAATAGCTACCATTTATTGTGCATCTTCTCAGTATGAACAAAGGCAGGGAACCTCTCCTCTTTGTGGTTGAAGCATAATATTCCATTTGATACTAATGACTACTCTATGAAGTATATACCACCATTTGCAGAACAGGAAGTCAAGATTCAGAGAGGTTAAACAATTTGTCTTAAGTTGCACAGCCTGTAAGTGTCAGAACCAAGGTTCAGACCAGCTCTGTCTGACTCTAAAACCGACAGCTTTGGCCACTTATGCTGTATTCTCATCCCTCTACCAAGGGTGGGTAGTTTCTTTTCTAATGCTGCAAGCTGCCTTATAAGGAATCCTGCCCACAGAGGATATTTGGTGGTTTTGCCAGGTAGTTGCAGAGCAGGTCTAAAGACATTAAGGCATAGAGAGCCCACCATAGAGGTCAGCAACCCTGTTTTGGTAAACTTGTTTCCTCTTACGGGGAAATTCCCTTAGCTCCAGTTCCCCTCTCCTATTCCTCCTACCCCTCCCTCAGCCTGGAAGGACTGCGTCCGGGAAAATTCATGTGGCTATTGCTTTCAGTTTTCCTAAAAGGAGCTTTCTTGTCTAGTTATGTGTATGTGGGACTCTGACCTTTAGAGTTAACCTCAATCTCAGTCACTCCCCGAGGCCTGATCACATGAGACATCTTTGGAGATGAGCAGCCTCTGGAGAGTGCTGGCATCATTTAGACCCGCCCATCATTTTGCCTCTTCTCTGGCTGCTCCTGCATAGTCGTCCTGGGTTCAGCTGTACAGGATGCCCTGTGGGTCCCTGCAAGCACCGGGGTATACCATGCCTCCAAGTCTTCCCACGTGCCCTTCCTTTCAGCATCTTCTGAACTCTGAGTCATGCTAAACACTTACTTCCTCTGGGAAGCCTTCTCTGCTTTCCTTCCCAAGCTGAACCCCCTTTTCTGTGTTCTCAGTAGTCTGTGCTTATCTCCTGTCATAACATTTACCAAGTTATACCGAGAGTGTCTGTTTTCCAGCTATCTCTTTGACCAAACTGTAACCTATTCTAGGGACCATGTTTTAGCCAGCACCAAACATGGTACTTGGTCTATAGTAGGTGCTTAGTAATGTTTGTTGAGTGAATGAATGGTTGAAAGTATCTCTTCACTTAACTCTCTAGTGGGTTGTAAAAAGTTACGCCATTCCTCTCTCACAGGCACCCTCCTCTCACCCATGGTCCAGGTAACTCCAAACTCTAGTCAAGTATTGCAGATCAGAGCAAAATAGGTGTTTGAGCAAACGTCCAGCCTACAACTGGGATGCTTGCAGCTCCCATGTACTTTGAGACAAGAGTCCCAGCATTTCTGGACAGTGAGCTGTTTCCTGCATCCGTGAAGACTTGGGATCAATCGAGATCCATTACTGATCACAAGTTCTAGCAGTGGATGCAGCGAAGGGGGCGTGCCAGTAAGCCGTCACAGCCAGCGCTCCTGCATGGGGGCCTTAATCCTCTTGTTGCTAACAACCAACTGTTTGGGGAACAGTGAATTGGTCTCTTCAGATTCTAAGGAGGCCGTCAAGGTTAGAGCACCAGATGGGAAGATGAGCATTGCCAGGAGTCTCTCCTTTTAACTGGGCCCTAATTTGTTGAGGCCCTAGGCCTGCCCCTCCTCTGCTCCCTGACAGAAAGGGCTGATGAGGCCTTCCAAAGCCGTGGCTGAGGTCCCGCGGAACCAACCCTTTGTTCCTTAGAAGCAGTGAGCTTCCCAGCTGCAGGGGATGGGGCAGCCAAAATAGGTACAAGCGAGAAATGAAGCTACTGGACTGTAGGAAAAAATAAAGGTCCAGAGTGATTTCTGTGCATTCATATTTCATAAACCGATATGCCCCATCCTCGCTGTAGTGGAGAGGGATGTGGCCTCCTCTGGTATTGTGGCTTCAGTGGGAAGTGCTCACCTTCACCACCCCATGCTGAGCCAGGAGGGCATGGGAGAGGGAGGAGACTCCATCGATCTCACCAGGATCAGCAGCAGACAGTTGCTAAGCATCCACAGACGTAGATGATTATGTTGGACAATGTGGAAGGAAAAAGAAACATTAAAAACCTAGTTCAATTAAAGCACATCTTTTAAGTTTAAAAAAAAAAACAGAAAACAAGTCTTTAACTCAAAAAGCATATAGTCTGGTTGGATAGATAGGAAATAAACACATAAAAGCATAAAAGTATTCCAGTTTAAGACACCACTGATTATAAGACACACCATTATTTTTTTTAACTCTGAGAAAGAAAAGCAGTACCAGTTAAACCAACATCATCAACTGTAATATGCATCCCAATTCAAAAGATGTTAAAGTGGAGGTGTGTGGGGGGGGTAAGAATCGATTTTTAAGAATCAATGAAATACATATACAAGATAGTACATGTTAAATCACAAATGAATCAAAGAAACAAACAATAAAGTGTTCGGGACTTCTGAGGGAAAACCCATAATTGAGGGTTAAGACAAAGAGAGAAAACACGAGCTGAGCCTGGGCCAAAGAAGCTTATGCTTTACTGAGATCACTGAAGTGGAAGGAGGGCATTCCAGAAAATGGAAGCACTGAAATCAAAGCCAAAAAGGCACGGGGGAAGTGATGTTATGCAGACCATGAGCAGAGAAGTTAGGGTGGGTGAAGGCGAGGGCAGGAAGGTGGTGAGCAGAGGTTGGACAGGAGGAGAGGCTTCAATAAACAAGAGTGCTGATAAAACCAAAATGGCCTGTGGGGTTACCCCCATTTCATCCATATTCTGACTCTGAAGAGGCAAAGTTCTGCGGGACAAACAAGCTAGAGTCCCACCGTGTTGTCATTCATTCATTCATTCATTCAGCAATACTGATTAAGCATCTACTAAATTCCAGGTACTTTGGAGGAAACAAATCCTAAATTCTGCCTATCAAGGGGAGATAAGTCATTTACTGAGATAACTATGAGGTATAGGTATCATCGTTACTCCCACTTTAAAGATGAAGGCACAGAGGTTCAGGGAGGTCCAGTGACTTGCCCAGCCTCCCACAGGAGGACAGGGGTGATGAGAATTTGATTCATGGCACTCTAGACAGTATGAGACAAGGCACAAACTTCCATACAGGGGACAGTGGACAGAAAAGATTGCTTGGATCAAAGAAATAATAAAAATGGAACGGTTAGTTTATGTTGTAAGAAGATCTTGAATGTAAGGATCTTTAGACAACCTCAGACAAAGGAGAGTCCCTGATGGCTTTTTGTTTTGTTTTGTATTGTTTTTGTTTTTGTTTTTTTTTGTGTGGTACGCGGGCCTCTCACTGCTGTGGCCTCTCCCATTGCGGAGCACAGGCTCCGGACGCGCAGGCTCAGCGGCCATGGCTCATGGGCCCAGCCGCTCCGCGGCATGTGGGATCCTCCCGGACCGGGGCACGAACCCGTGTCTCCTGCATCGGCAGGCAGATTCTCAACCACTGCGCCACCAGGGAAGCCCCCTGATGGCTTTTAATCAGGGATCAGATCTGTGCACTAGGAAGATTAATTTGTGATCTATCTACAAGGCGGATTATAGAGAGAAGAAACTGGAATCAGACCAATTAGAAAGCTATTACAACACTTTAAATGAAAGGAATTTGACCCAGGATAATGCTTGAGTTAAATCATGGTCTTGGCTTTTTATTAACCTTGAAAGGTTAAGGATGTACACTCCCCTCAAAATACGCTGGGGTCTTTGATCTATGAACTTATCGAAGCCATCATGAACTTTGTTTCCAGCTTTGGCATATACTAGCATCATTTGTTCTAAAGCAATGGCCTTAGGGTTTCCACAAGCAGCACAGGGTCGGGGAGAGAGTGGGGCAGAGAGGAGGCCCCGGGATCGAGGGCCGCGAAGCCAACGGTTGCCTCTCCCAGTCTTGGTAAACAAAGGTGTACTGCACCTAACTACACTCTTTATGCTCTATAGGTCTAGACCCTTCTTCTCTAACCTTCCCTTTTTCACCTTATGAATCCTGAATTTTAAACTCTTTTCCTATGGTATCCACCCCCATCAGATTGTATGATCGCTAGTCCAAACTTCTTGTCTCACAGTTAAAACCCTGAAGCCCTGGGGAGGAAAAGGACCTGTCTCAGGCCACACAGCCAGTGGGTAGCAGGACAGGCCTCTGACCCTCCTAGCCTCTCTGAGCTGCACCATCTCCAGCTCTTAGCTCAGACCGGCAGCCCCTAGAGGGACTCTGTTCCCCCGGCAGGAATTCATGGTTTTGTAATAAAAGGGAGAACAAGTTTTACTTGTGTCTTCAGTGACGCTGCCTATCATTCTGCAGAACTTTTTAGCCTCTAGAGACTAGCCAGGCACTTCATGGCATAGGCGATATCTCTCCAGTGTCTTAACAACGGTCATCTTAAAAATCCCTGATTATTAAGTTTGCCTGAATAACAGTCTTGGCCTGATTGTTAAGTTTGTGCTATTCAAGGTGAAATTAGGAGACAAGGCTCAGGGTGAGGTCAGGGGCAATTCGTAATCACCAAATGCCTGCTGGCAATTTCCACTTGGAAATTTCCAATTTCCATTTCATTTGCCATCACCTCAAGCCCCACCCATTTCTCTCAAAACCTCATGGCCGTCCGTGTTTCCCCATCCCATCTTTCCCTGTCATCCAGGTTACAGCCCGTGGGCCAGCCATACTCCCTCCTCCGCCTACAGCAGTTGGTCACCAAGGAGCATTTTGTTTCACCTTACCACCTCTTTTCTGTCCTCTCCTTTCCATTCTTATTGGCATTCTGCTTGGAACTCTGTGTTGGGTTGTGATGAGATAGTTGGAAACTTGCTTGTGAGTGGACAGAATTCAAGAAAATAGGTACCTCCCCTAACTCTGTTTGAAATCTGCTTACTTTGCACCTGTGTCACAGGATCCTTTTATTTTTTTATTTTTATTTTTTTTTTGTGATATGCGGGCCTCTCACTGTTGTGGCCTCTCCCGTTGCGAAGCACAGGCTCCGGACGCGCAAGCTCAGCGGCCATGGCTCACGGGCCCAACCGCTCCGCGGCATGTGGGATCTTCCCGGACCGGGGCACGAACCCGTGTCCCCTGCATCGGCAGGCGGACTCTCAACCACTGCGCCACCAGGGAAGCCCAGGATCCTTTTAAAATTGTTAGCTCAGGACCCAGAATTTGCATTCCCCTCATTGGCTGGGAGCCTTTGGTTGCAAAAATCCATTTGTGAGCTTCCAGCTGTGGCCCTCTGTGCTTTTGCACGGCACAACGTCTCCCTGCCGGCCCTCCAGCTGTGGGAGTCCCTGCAGAGGACAGCTTTTAGGCAGGACAGATTCAGCTGAGCAGCCCTCATGCTAAGCTGGCCTGGATACCACTAGACAGAGAGTGAGCGGCTTGAGGACAGTCAGTCTCTGAGCTGAATTTCCTGAACCCCTTCTGTCTCTAAGGCATGAGCTGGACACAGGAGGGATAACTAAAAAGTATAAGGATCCTCACCTCAAAGAGCTAGCCTGGTTAAAATGGAAGAAGAAAGGACAAGCAGCAAATGGCAACACACGATTCCAGTTCAGGACAATATGTTTGTTTATTTCTTTAGCCCCCATCTAATACTAGGCATCATGCAAGGTTCTGGATATAGAGATATGTGATAGTTTCTGATCACGAGGGGTTCATGATCTGGAAGGGAAGACAGCTAAGAAACAATTATAATCCATTGTGAGACACGTCATTACGGTAGAGGTGAGCCCAGGATACTCAGAACCTAAGCCAAGACTGAAATAATAATTTTAATTATCTGATTGAATATATGAATTAAATGACTGACGATGACCATGTGCCAGGCACTGTGCTGTGCACATTATGTCATTTTTCTCTCGTTTTATTCACCCAGCATTTATCTTCTTTCATCCTTACAACTTTCTGGGCAAGAACTATTTTTGTTTTGTTTCTGGTTCTCAGACAAGGCAGCTGAGGCCTAGAGAGGTTAAGCAGCTAGCCCAAGGTCCCCCACTGGGTAACAGAAGGAACCAGTGGTCCATCCCAGGCTGCCTCCCCACAGAGCCTGAGGACCGTGTGTGCAACTGGCACTCCCTGGCGGCGGCGGGGGGCCCAGCCTGAGCAGACCCAGTAGGGTGAATAAGATCCAGCCTTACAGAGCTGGGCTGGGCGATGGGAGCCTGCACCTGTCGCAGGCCCAGAGAAAAGCGAGTGAAGGGCATGGAGGAGAGAGAACATAGCACACTGCAGAATCCAGTATTTCTCTCAGCCGCTGGAATGATCAAAGAAGCCTTCACAGAGGAGGTGAGCTTTGCATTGGCCTTTGAGGGACAGCCAAGGGCCCAATGTTTCGGCATAGGAAGAAAGCAAGAAAACAGAGAGAGAAGGCCAGGCCATGGCAATGGTCAGGCCAGGCTCTAGGTGAAAGAGGAAAGAGATGAAAGCAAGAATACCGAGTTTGGAAAGCCTTCTTAATGTGGATGTGGGAGGGGGCACAGCAGAAAGTGAGACCCAGCCATGCCACCTAACCTGGCCTCCCCCTCTTCAGCCTATGCTCAGCTGCAGCCACACCAGCTCCTCTCCCAGTCATCCTCAAAGCACCTGCAGCCCCAGTTTGGGATCCAGCAGCAGCAACAGCAAGCATCACAACAGCTGCCGCCGCCCCAGCCATCACGGCCAGCGCTCCAAGCCCCATCCCACCCCCAGCTGGCCTCGGTCCCTCCAAGCCTGGCCCTGCAGCCCGGCCCCGAAGCCCCTGCCATGCCGCTAGGCCCGGTCCCATCCACCCTGCCTCTCCAGTGTCCCGCTGCCAACCTGCACAAGCCTGGCAGCACTCAGCAGTGTCACCCTCCCACGCCAGATGTCGGGCCTCACAATGGATACCCCGAGGGCCTGTCTCACACCCCTCAACACAGGTTCCAGCATGCCTCGGCTGTCATCTTACAACTGCAACCTGCTTCGCCAGTGGTGAGTAAGCCGATCCCAAGGTCCAGGTAACAAAGGGGGAGGACACAGCTCAGGCAATCCCGTGGCCCCCATTTGGATGTGTGTCTGGGTGGGCTGAGTGTTGAAGTCCTCTCTGAGTATTCCAGGAAAGAAAAGGGGCCTCTCCCTAATTTGGGGCTGGCTGAATCTTAATGTCCTTGCCTTGTACCCAAGCTCCATGGAAACGGGGGATGTGTCCAGGAATGTAGAGGCAACTCACGAGAAGATCATCTCTGTCCTCTCCTTTAACAGCCTCAGCAGTGCACCCCCGATGACTGGAAGGAAGTGGTACCTAGAGAGAAGAGTGGGCCTGAGACTCAGTCTGGTCCATCACCACCTCAGCAAGCCATCGTCACTGCCATGCCCGGTGGCCTGCCTGTACCCAAGAGCCCGAACATCCAGCAGTCCCCAGCTCATGGTATGAAGTGTAGCGGGGCCCTCGGGGGAGGGGAGAGTATTGCCTTCCTTGCCACCCCCTGGCACATCTCACGTGGGCATCTAGAATGGGAGGGAAACTACTCCAAGCCCCAAGAAGCAAGAAAGAATCTGGGTAGGTGGAAACAGAGAGAGGATTGAGAAGATGAAGCAAGGACAAAGAAAGGGGACCAAGAAGGCATAAAGGAGAAAGAAAAGGAGAATTGAAAGTTCTAGATGAGGCTTGCCTGTCATTGCTGTCAGATTTATCTGCATATCCGTATTCTGGGTTGAGAGTTCACGCAGGGATCCAGTTTTCTCAATCCTTTGCTCTGCTTGGTATGAGAGTGCGTTCTTGAAGTTGGCAATATGACGAGGTGGCTGCATAGTGCAGAGATGAGGGAAATGCTTAGGGGGAGCTAGGAGGGGATTCAAAGTGGGTTCCGCTCACAGAAAGCATCTTTGAAGGAACGGTGCTCAGCTCTGGGATTCCCACCTTCTGTCTGTGAGTGCTCAGTGACAGGCGGGCTTCTCCTAGACCTGGGTTTCAGGAGACGCTGCTGAACCCTCTACCCTGATGAGAGAATCACAGCAGTACCTCTGCCTTCACAGTGATTCCTTCACTTTCCTTCCCTTCTCTGCCAGTGTACACAGCAATCTTGGCCCAGATCTCAGAGACATTCTGGGCCACGGTCTGCCTACAACTCAGGGAGGCAGTTCCATCATTGGACTAAATGTGGGCTGGGAGTGGGGTGGGGAGAGGCGAGAGAAAAGGGGTTTGGAAATGGAAGAAGGAGGAATGAGAAGAAAAGTACTTTGGGACAAAGTAGTTATAAATGTCCTATAAGGAATGAAGGGTGGACTCAAGGAAAAGGAAAGCAAAGGAATATGAAGAAAAAAAACATTAGGAAAATTAAAAGCAAGGAGCTCAGCATTCTCTTGGCAAACTTGCAATGATTAAGGAGCTCACCATTTTGAAAAGCAGCCCATTCCATTGCAGGATTGCTCTAATTATCAGAAAGTTGCTCTTCAAATTAAGCCAAAATCTGCTCTCCTGGAACTCCCACCACAGGCTGTGACTCTGTCTTGTGGATTGTCCATCTCCTACAGTGTGTATAGACAGTCATCATGTCACTTTCCTCTCCCCCATTAAAAAAAAGAGAAAATCTCCAGGCTAAATATCTGAGATGTATTTCATTTTCTACCTATCACACATCCAGACCTCCCATTCCCACCATGCTGATGATTCTTGTCTAGCTACATTCCACCTCTCCACTAATTCCCTTAAAGTGTGATCCCCAAAATGAAGCACATTAATTCCAAATACAAAGCAGCTAGTCACCCTAGGTTGGCACCTAGACTTAGCTTTATAAGCCCTTCAAGGGACAGAGATCTGCATGATGTAGTAGAGAGGAACTCAAATTCATTGAACACCTATGTGCCAAGTTCTGCTCTAAGTTTTCCTTTACTCACTCATGATAATCCTGAGAGATAAATATTATTGTCCCCATTATTTAGAGGAGGAAACAAAAGCTTGAAGAGGCTCCAGGTCACACAGCTATGAAAGGGCAGCACCATGATTCTGGCTCCAGGGGTAATTCCCTCACCTGCCTTCAGCAGGACATTGTACCTATGGCCCCACGTTAACTCCCCTGACCCAGGGGAATGATACCCTTAGTTCACCGAGCACCGTGTCACCTGAATTCCAGAGAGGTTGGGTTTGGTTTTGGTTTCTGTCTTTGTTTTCGTGGTTTCTTTTTACATGGATTGCTATCACTTCAGGTCTCCTCCATCTCAAACTTGTACAATTTATATTGTGAGCCAAAACATGATTAATTTTATCTGTTAAACGTTATCTTGTGAATTTAGCCCACAGTTCCAGGCTAGCCAGAAAATGGTAATAGTTAACAGCTAACATTTCATGAATCCTCTCTGCCAGCTTTACATGCATTTCCCCATTTAATCCTGACAGTAACCCTCTGAAGCAGGAACTTTTATCACGCCCATTTTAAAGATAAGAAAACTGAGGCACAGCAAGAATAAGTGGTGGGGCAGGAATGTTTTATATCTGAATTTTGTCACTCATTATACTAAGTCCTCTGTTTAACTTTGCCATCCGTAAATTATATAGCGTGTTTTCTTTGTCTTTAACCAATTTGCTGATAGAAATATTGAATAGGACCTGACTGAAGACTCAGCCCCTGTCTGCAGGTTGGTGATAATCAACAGCCTTTGTTCAAGTATTTGTTATCCAACAGCCTCTGAATGAACTGACATTTGCCTCCCTTTCTTCATCTTGTCTAGAAAGCTCTCAAAAATCTCTTTCTGAAATCTAATCTAGATGATACACACATAACAAAGCATCTTGCTCCTGAGGTTCTATCTCATGAGAAAAGTAAGTTTTGCACAGTGGAAACAATTGTCAACCACCCAAGATTTAAATACTCATTCTGTATAAGTTTGAGTGCCTGCTCTGTGCAAAGCACTGTGGGGTGGGAGGTAATAAATACATAGAGAAATAAGGTCTGTACCCTACCTTCAAGGAGCTTAAAGTCCTCTGGGAAAGATGAGAAATGCACAGGAAAAAAAATACAGTAAAAACTAAGATATGATAAATGGCATAGAAAGATTATGGGTAAATGCTTTAAAAGGTAAGAGAGAAAAGTAACTGCCAAGTAGAGATTATCAGGATAGATTGCAGGGAGGAAGTGGCATTGTTCTAGAGCGAGGGTTGGCAAACTACATCCCCGGGGCCAAATTCATCACATCACCGGTTTCTGTACAGCCCACAAGCTAATAATGGTTTTTATATTTAAAAAATTTTTAAGATGACTCAAAAAAAGAATATTTTGTGATACATGAAAATTATACAAAATACGAATTTCTGTGTCCATAAATAAAGTTTTATTGGCACACAGCCACATTCATTCATGTAGTGTTGTCTGTGGCTGCTTTCCTGCTGCAACAGCAGAGTTGAGTAGTTGCAACAGAGACCACATGGCCTGCCAAGTCTAAAATATTTACTATCTGGTCTCTTACAGAAAAAGTTTGCCAGTCACTGTTCTTGAGTCTAGACCTTGAAGGATAGGTAGGATCTGGACATGTGGCATTGGGGACTAGTGAAGTAAAGGCAGGAGTGTGGGCATGTTTGGGGGACAGAGAGGCCGAGCATTCATAGAACAAAATTAAGTGTAAGAAATGCAAAGGCAGAAAGGGGGAGGAAATGTGAATATTAATGAAAGAAGGCTTTGAAAATTTGAAAAACGGGGTGGGGGGAACGAGGGAAAGAGAAAGGGAGCAAAGTAAACGATCAGGGAATATAAAATAAATGTAAAATGTGGAAACGAAGGAAAAGGGATGAGGCCTGAGGGGAAAGGGTTGGGGATATGAATGCTAAGAAAGGTAAGAATATGAGAAAATGTTGGAAATAGAAGTCAAGCATGGAGAGAGAAATTCGGGGCAAGTATTCAGCAAAGAGCTGGGGGATGAGGGTGCAGTGAGACTTGTGAGTCTCACAAGCTCTAGTATATCTACTGAATGAAAGTGCTTTCCCGACAATTCAGTTTAATCCAGCGTGGTTTAGTAAGAGAAGTAACGGTTATTGGGCTCCAACTGTATGCCAGGCACTGCAGGCAATTTGTATAAATGCCCTCAGCCTGCACAGTAAGCCTAAAGCGGAGGCATTAGGCCCGTTTATGGAGGTGTAACTGGGTCACTTTGGTCATTACTTAACCTCTGTGATCCTCAGTTCCCAGTGGGGAGGATAACGACTACTTGTGGGGTTATTGTGAACACTGAGAGAAAGTGCGTGCATGTAGGGCTTGACACATATTCAGCACTCAATTACTGCTAGTCGTTATTCTTCCTGCCTCCGACTTGGCCAGGCGAGAGTCCACCACCGCACGGGGGACTTTTGACGGTGCGAGAGCGCACATTGACGTGGCGCGGCGCCCGCCTCCCTAAGCAGAACCCTGACGTTCCTAACCGGCCGCCAGACCCCGTGCGCCTTCCGGAGGGCGCGGGGCGGAGCCGACGCGGCCGCACAAAGGAAGCGCGCGGCCCGGCTTCCGCGCCGGCGCCCCGCCTCCCTGAGGCCCCGCCCCGCGCGCCCATGCCCCGCCCCCGCCTCGCCCCGCCCCCGGCGGAGGCGGCCGCGGGAGCCCTGCCGGGACGCGCCGCATTGTCTCCGCGGCGGCTGCAGCCCTCGAGCGCCCGCCGCGCGCGCGCAATCCGCCGCCGCCCGCACCCCCGCCCCGGCCTCGCGCCCCCGCCGCCCTTTGTGGACACCGGCCCGGCCGGTACGGTCGGATGCGCCGCGGTAGCCCCGGGCCCCGGCTCGGAGGCTCCCGGCGGAGAGGAGGCGGCCCGCCCGGGCCCGGGACCCCGCGCGAGGCGGCGCCCGGCCGAGGGGTTGCGTAGGCCCCGCCCGGCCAGGCCCAGCCGGGCCCTGGACAGGTCAGTGCCCGTGGCGGGGGAGGGGTTCTCGCCAGGAGGGGTACCGCGGCCCGCTCTCGTCGCACTGGACACCGGGCACCGCCCTCCGGTGCCACTCCCGGCCCGGGCCTACTCGGCTGCCAGGCCGTGCCAGCCCGCGATTCACGCCCTCCTGGCGCCGGGGAGGTGTCCTGCGCCTCCCCCCGCGTCAGGGACCCTGCCTGCCCCGCACTTCCCCGGCAGCCGCTGTGTCACCTTCGGCGTGCCAGACGCTTCCGTGTGTCCCCGCACACCCCCACCCCGGCCTCGGTCCTCCGGGGCGGCGCTTTACCGGGGATGGACGGTCCGCTTAGGGACAGGGTTCTGGCATCCGCTGTACTCTCTGGGTAGGGGACTGCCTATCTTGGACGCCTGCGGCTTCGCTGGAGAGTTTTGTTTTTAATCCAGTTCAGTCTCACGAAGCTTTTAATTGGATGGAAAGGGACAAGCTGTTCTGTGTCTGTCCTCTCTTCCATTTTTAGAAGAGCGTTTTCTCTCCTTCCCGTGCCAAATGAAGGCATATTGTACTGTTGATTCTTTACATTAAAATTGGGACTTGTGAGAGTCTTTATTTAAATTGAAGTCCACAGAGAGGGAAATAATTTGCCCAAGATCAGGTTGCAAACTAATGGTGAACCTACAGTGTGAACTCCTAGTCCCCGGCTCCTGTATTGTTGGATACCAGTTTGTGCCAGTGATACCCCCGCCATCCCAATCCTCACCATCCCTCCTCCAAGGCTGCCTTTTAGACCTGAACAGATTTCAGTGACATACTTTCAGTTCTGATCAACTTTCCTTTCCTTCCTGCTCCATACCTAGAATGTTTACTTTCTTCCCATGCTGCCTACAGAGACACGCTCTTTTATTCTTTTTCCTGCTAAACAACTTAGTGACAGCTCTCCCCTTAGATATCTCCCATCCTAGATCTTTAATCCCCTTCCATTAGCATATTGGACCCAGAGGATCCCTTGTTGTGAAATAAGCTACCGACCTAAATCCACCATATGTCCCCGATTTTTTCTAGGACAACCCCAATTTAAAATATTCTATCACATTGTCTATCAACTAAGTGTCTCGATTTTTGGTTTAGAAAATAATGTCATTTTAACCATATCAGGCCCTGCTGTCCTGGCCTTTTCCAGCCATTTGGCTCTGGGGCATAACTGGGTAATCCAATTATCATTCACCTGGGATTTTTCATCCCCCGTCCACCCCCGAGTCAACCCAAATGTTGGAACTGCTAGGATTTCTAGATGAGTCTGAAAATTGCAGGCTAATGAGGCAAGGAAATTCCTTCTTGCTCCTATATGTCTGCCCCCGCTGCCCTCCCCATTTTTTATTCTGGTAGAGGGCCTCAGACCTGTGGCAGCGTCTATTGATTAGGGCTTAAGTTGAGGTCACATGGGATGCAGGGCTTCATATCATGTTGACTCCAGAATAGAAAGAAAGAAACTTACTGTGTTGGTTACAGGGCAGGAGATTCTGTCTTGGATCTTAAGATACCTGCACAGCTAAGTAGTTTTGGTTCCACTCAGATTTCACACACCTTCATTAGGCTCCTGCCTCATGTAAAGCATTATCCTAGGCACTGTGGAGAATATAAAAGTGATTTTCTCACTTAGACCCCAACACCTGGATCTATATCTGGAAATAGCCACATTTTTTTAAAAAAATTATTTATTTATTTATTTTTGGCTGCATTGGGTCTTCTAGGCACACGGGCTTCAATAGTTGTGGCACGTGGGCTCAGTAGTTGTGGCTCACGGGCTCTAGAGCGCAGGCTGAGTAGTGGTGGCGCACGGCCTTAGTTGCTCCAAGGTATGTGGGATCTTCCCGAACCAGGGCTCAAACTCGTGTCCCCTGCATTGGCAGGTGGATTCTTAACCACTGGACCACCAGGGAAGTCCCGATAGCCACATTTTTGAATCAGCTGATACAGTGTTTCCCACTGTTTCTTTACCTAAGTTCCAGTCCCTGCAAGGCGGGAACCAGAGCTTCTGGCTTGGCTCCTTCACAAGGGCTGGCTTCTTTCAGAGGGCCCAGCAGATGGGTAGTGGTGCTCATATGGCACCTGCCCTTTCCTGGCACTCTTATCACGTGAGCTCTGCCTCTCAGCCCACCCAAGATCTGTTTCCAGGCTTGTCCATACACATCAGGAAGAATAGATGCCTTTTTTCTCCAGCATTAATCTTTCCACTTTTCTGTTGTTCTTGAGTTGCTTTCTCAGTTGTCTAACTGCATTTTTGTGAGAGGTAGCTCCTGTTTTCATTGCCTTCTCCTCCCCCCCACCCCTTTTGAGCTGTTGTTTTATTAATAGGTGGCACATAGGTACGTAATGAATGTTGGTATTTTATCATGCACTCACCTCCCAGCCCTGTCCACTTCTCTTCCAGGTCCTGGCTTAATTTCTAATTTACCTTTATCAGATGCACTCAACATATATTATTTCCACTTCCTCAAAGTAAGGAGAAAACTCCAGCTCTTCTTCCTTCTGTCCCAGTAATGATTCTCCTGGCTGTAGGTCTCTTCAGCCATTGTTCCTCTGCATTTCAATGGAGGATAACCTTTTAGGAAGGTGTTGTTATGCTTGCTTCTCCAGACATATCTCCTGTGTCACTGACTTTCTAGTCTAAGCTGATTGACCCTGAGACTTCTCTTCCTGCTACCAAGGCCCCTTCCCCCATCTGTGACCCTGTGCCTGTGACTTGCTCTGGCTCAGCCCCAGAATCCACTCTTTTTCAGACCACATCCTTTTTCCTGCCTTACTCATTTCCTGCCTCAGATACTTTGGATCCCTTGGATCTTTCAGTGGGAAAGAGAAAAAGAGGAATAGATAGACAATTTTGTAAAGTTGAACTTTTCTTGCCTCTGGTCTTACAAGCTCTAACTTAGGCCATCCCCTCCCTAGGTTTTCTTGTTTTAGGGGGGAAAAAATGACTGCTATCTCAGAATTAAGAACCTTTACCTGAGGTTTTGAGTGTCTTTTTATCTCTGTTTTTTCTTGTTGTGAATGTGTGAAGAGGATGACTGGACTGCCTTAGACGCTTCCTCTAAGTCTCTGCCCTCCTTTGGGCTTTAGGCCTCACACTAGGCATTCGGTAACTTTGATGAATTAAGTTCACCCCCTTCCTATCAAAGTCCTTCACTTTGAGCTAGCATGGATCAGTAAACCAACGTAAAATTAAGTTGAAAAAACTAGGGAGTAGGATGGTGGCTCCAGTTCTGGTAATGCTGCTCCGTGTTAGTGTGACATTGACCGAGGGTTTTTTCTTCCTCTTGGACAGTCCAAGTTTATATTAAAGTTCTCCCAGCTGTGCAGTGCCGTTTATTCTCCAGACAGATTTGGTCCCATCCTGAAAAAGATTCACTCCTGAAAAGATACATCTACTAGAGTTGAGAGTAGGGAAATGAGACACCTTCATAGAAGCATAGTTTCTCTTTTATTCCCTTTCTTTTGTGCCATTTTGCAACTGGAAGATGAAGATGATGATTTTCTGTGGTCAGGAGGAATCTCACAAAAGTGGTTGTAGAGATTCTTTTGTGTTTTCCACCCCCGTGGAAAAGCAGGGTGAGGACTGGCTGCCTTATGCAATCTACTCTCATGAGGCCTTTGTACCAGTAACAAAAATGACTCTGCAGTGACTTAGCACCTTGTCTGGTGGAAATCAAAGCTGGGACTACCCCTCAAGGTAGAGGTATGAACATATACAGATTTATGTTTTCAGTGTTTTTGTGGCATGCTTTAAACTACAGTGTGAGTCACCAGTTAAAAAGACTCTGTTTGAGTATGTGTTCTGTTAAAAATGTTTAAAGTAGGCCTGTTCAAGATAACTTGAATTACTTATTCACAATTCAAATAGATGCAGGTTTCATTTCAAGCATTGACATTTAAAAATTTCAGTTTGAATTTAGCTACATCAGAACACTGATTTGATGCTTGCAAAGAAACTCCGAAACAAACCATCTTTAATTCAACTTTATGACATTTTGGAATTGTTAGGAAAATAATCAACCATTTATTTATCCAAGACAACAGTCTTACAGATTCAGGGCTTTTTTCCCCCTTCAATAACAAAAGTAGCATATAATTGCCAGGGTCAAGAAATGGTTGTGTTTTTTTTCGGCCCCGCCCCACGACATGCGGGATCTTAGTTCCCCAACCAGGAATCGAAAGTGCGCCCCCTGCATTGGAAGCTCGGAGTCTCAACCACTGGGCTGCCAGGGAAGTCCCGAGATGGGCTCTTTTATAGTTAATCGAGTTATACAGTTAACAATGATTAGTTTTTGAAGGTATAAAATATAGTAAGAAACATAGCATATAATTTAAATAATAAATTGTTGCTATGTGATTCATTGTAAGACCATTTAGGCAAGCATAATAAGCTTAATGGTTTGTTGTTCTTTTTCCTTCCCCTTCCAAATTTATTTATAGTTAGTGAAAAGGGATGTGCTTTCCTATACTTGAAATTTCCAAATGATTTTTTTAGTTAAATCCAAAAGAGAACATTCTTTCTACATCTGCCAAAGAAATGATTGCTATTAAATAGGGATTTCCAGTGTTCTAAGACGAATCCAGATGTTGACTAGAGTCCCAGTTTGCTGTTAGACTCTCTTGAAAGCAAAAACCTGTTTCTTGGATGATTTTCTTCTTAGCAGTGAAATTTGTCATAGCTTCTCTTAAGAAAAGATGACTGTTTGCTGCCGTGTCATAACCAACTCTTCTCCAGTAGATTAGGAGAAGCAGGCCTGATGCTGAATATTGAGACTGTTGGCAAGAAAATGAGAGTTCATGACTGCTGGGAGTTATTTTTAAAGCTCTAGTTGCATGGCTATTATGTCTCAAATACTGTATAATTATCCCTAGTTACTGATATCTTTAGCCTATTTGAAACCATCCATATGTGACCTAAATCCACACAGCTATATTAAGACATTTTTAAACAATCAAAGCAAATGACACTTTAAATTAAAACAAAATTAATGTGAATCAACTACCGTTTTTTAAAAAATTGGTTAAGTCCACATTTCCAGGCCTCCAGTAATCAGTATTAATCTCTTCTGTCAGCTGATTGGTAGCAAAGTAGCGTGATTGAAAACTTAGACAATAATTATTAAACGAAGGGGGCAGTGTTTTCTAAGAGCAGAAATGATCAAGAAGTTTTATTTGCAAGATAAGTATTGTCTATCCCATTATATAGACAAGGACAACTGAGGTTTGGCTTTCTCTAACACGTGCATGTGCGCTCACTCGCTCTCTCTCTCCTCTCTCCCATTTCTCTAAGAATATTAGTGATTCTGCAGTTGGTAAATAAATAAGGCATTATATCAGGCAACATGGTGGCCTTTCCTTGCTATCAACCTGAAAATAATCAGAGAATTTTCTAAACATTTCTAGTTGGTTTTTTAACTGTTATAAATCCATCTTCCATCATTTTCTCTTCAGCCTTTTAAAGTAATTTCTTTTCACAGGCTAAACTGCCTCCTGGCATTATAAGAACCACTAGGAAAAGCGGTTCTTTATTTGTTCCTGAGTTCTTTCTTTTCTGGTTCCTGGGGTTCTTTTGTGTAATACCCTGGGACTCTTTATGAAAGAAGTGCATAGGAAGGGAGGGAATCTGGCAGTTGTCATGTCCTTTGGATTAACGACTGTTGAAGGTGAATTGGGACATGTGGTCTACCCCAAAGGGCAGGTGCATTTCCCTTGTGTCGCAGTCATTGTCAAAGTGGAAGTAAGATTTCTTCACGAAGCCTTACTTCAGGAGTGCAAGGACAGGACACTGAGTAGGCCAGAGCACCTGAGGAACATGAATGATACCTGAGTTTGGACCAGTGAAAGAACAGCTCTGCTCTGGGGCTGCAAGAGGCCAGGCTCAGTGCGAGTGAGACTGGGGCAGTTTCCTAATCTCTCAAGTCTCAATTATGGGAGCCCTCCAATGGCCATGTCAGGCCTCTTCCACTGTGTCGTAACTGCAGTGTCTTATTTAATCCTTACCACAGCCATATGGGACGGAGATAAGTACCCATTTTACAGATGAGGAAACTGAGGCCTAGAGTAACTTGCCTGGGATTACAGACTAGGATTTAAGTTTAGGGTCTTTCTGATACCAGTCTTAACTGCTGGATAGCACAGCTTCTAAATGTAATAGTGCCAGGCATTTTACATATATAAACTCTTAACATTCACTGTAACCCTGCAAGGTAAGCAGCATGACTGTCATTTTTATAGATGGAGAAACTAAGGCGCAGAGCAGGTACCAAGTGCTTGAAGCTAGCTACACAGGTAATCAAAGATGGAACCAGAGTATGAACCCAGGTCTGCCCCAGTACTGGTGGCCTTTCCACTCTGCCATTTTTCCTCTTGTCTCCTGTGATCCTGATGTCTCTAGCGGAGAGCCTCTCCTGTTGGTTCCAGACCTTTTGCCTTGTGAAATCACAGCGTCTGCTAGAGAACTGTGATGTTAGGATATCTGGGAGCCCTCGACTGCAGCCCTGGAGACCGTAGGGCTGCAGAGCTTTTTTTGAACGCTGTCCCTGGCTCCCTGCAGCTAGTGAGCCATCACACGTTGACCAGCCGCAGGTGCTGCTGCTGAGTGGGACCTGGTCTTCAGCCTGGGCCGGGCAGCAGTGCTGCAGCTGTTTGGAAATCCCCCCTGGCTGTGGTCCCGAGCCACGCAGGGGCGGCTGCCTGTCGCTCCATTGATTTTTTTCCGCCAGAGCTGGGGGTGGCCGCTTGGAAAACGTTCAGCTGTTTACAATTCAGCTTATGTACACTTTAGCTGGGGAGTCTGGGTGAGTCAGAAGGCCCGCTTCTTCTGCCTGTGTCCTAAGAGACAGCCTGAGAGTCAGCTGTATGGTAATGGCCGCCAGGGAGGAGGAGGAGCCCTCCCTGCCAGACCCAGATGCTTAAGATCCAGGAAGTCTGTCTGCTCCCCAGTCCTCTTAACCCAGACTCAACAAGGTCACTGCACAGTGACACCGAGGCGCGTCTGAGGCAACCTGGCCCAGCTTCCCTTTCATTGGGCCGCCACCTCCCCAGCAGGCACCAGGTATGGAGCCAGGGCCTTGCCCTCCTGTGACTTGGCAAAGCGCCCCAAAGGGATCCTCCTGTCACAGCCCTTTCTTCCCTCTCAGGAGAGGCCCCTAAGAGCAGAAGTGCTCCGAGTGGCAGGGTGATGAGGGCACCTGCGTGAGACAGCCACGGCCTGCTGTGCGTCGGGAGCCAGGGGCTTTTCGTGGCTCTGACAGTAACTCGGTCCTTAGCAGAATTGAAAAGGCTACAAACATCTGGCATTGGTACCTCCAGCCTTCTGGTTCTCAGGAGGGACCCTGGGTGGGAAGGGGCCTACAATTTTCCCACCTCTCTAAGGGCTCCTTTTGTGCTTGTTTTAGAAGGTACTCTCTTCCAAATTAGGTGGTACCCACTCTTGCCTTGATTCTGAAATGCACACTTTAACTATGCACCCTTTTCCTCCTCTGGGAAATTAAGATGTTAGACCCAAGGCCCTTCTAACGCCAGTCCTCTGTGATCTAGTGCCCCTGATCCAAAATGTCCACTCTTCATGCCCCAATCCTCCCACCAAACCTTATCCCTAAATTGGGAGGAAAGCTATCTGCTTCTCTAAGTGATTCACAGCCAGGTGTGAATGGCCACAGGTGTATATTTGCATGTTAAAGCAGGCTGTTAACCAAATTAATCTCCTTAGTGGAATACTCTGTCAGGGTCCCAGGATAGAGCCGCCATTCCTCCTTCCCTCTCTCTTCCCTCTCTCTCCCCCTCCCCTCCCCCCTCCCCCCTCCCTTCACCCCTCCCCCCTCCCCCCCCTTTCCCTCTGTCTCTCTCTCTTAATGAGATATCTTACCTCCCTCACTTTCAGAGCAGCACTGATTTCTTTAGGGGCCCAAATATAACTAATGAGAGTGTAAAGGGAGGCCACAGCCTTTCCAGAGGGCTCAGCCCTCAGCTTGCCAGGCTGTGTTAGCACCAGGTGCATCTGGTCTGTGTCAGCTGCTCCCCGTCTGGGATGTGGCTTCCCTGGGCGTCACTTTGCAGGTGCTCCCCTCAGGGTCTCTCTAGAGCAAGCAGTTGTTTAGGAATCCTGCTGTCACCCCTCCTGGCCACGTGACTGGCCTGCTAAGCTCAGGCACAGTGACCCGGACTTCAGAGCCAGGGGCCTGGAGAGAACGCTCTGTGTTGTATAAGCGACCTTGTTTTGCCATTTGTCGAGCAGAATTTGTTGAAGGCAAATGATCCATGTTATCACCTATTCTGCTTCCTTGAATCCTTTATTAACTTCATTAGCTTTGTCTTTCTCCTGCTGCTTCCAAGCAAGGGTAGTTAGAAGTCTTGTGAATTAAAATGCCCCTTTCTCATGTCTGGAGAAAGTGGAAATAGCCACTGGCCACGTTGAAGGGTAGAGGGAGAGGCTCTGCTTGCCCTCCATTTCCTCTGAAGTCAGGTCTGCAAGGTGACTTATTTTAGGGGCAAATAGAATGAGTGGCCAGGTCATCTGAAATACCCACAATAAATGTTAGTACTGAATGATATTTCAGCATAACTGATGATTTTTGCCTTACCTGTGCTTATAAAGGGCACCATAACTGGTTCCGAAGTGGCCCAGATGGTGCGCAACTGGGGCCAGCCTGACCTCTGTCCTCAGTGGGCAGGAAAGAGGAAAGCTCAGCCTCTCTGGGCGCCTACCTCCTGGCCCCAGGGGTGGGGCCGTTTTTTATAGGTGCCTCCGGCCTCTGCCTCTAGAGGTCATCACGCCTTTCCAAATGCCTGGAGCCAGCATCAGTGTTTCAAAGGGACCAGGGAACCCAGAGCTGCAGCCTTTGGGGCCAATCTAATGCTGTATCTCCCTTCTGCTGAGGAAATCCTCACTCAAACAGGAAGAACTGGGCTAAGGAATAGCTCTCATTCTTCCTTATAGCCAGGTACCCAGAAATGCCACCCCCATAGGCAAGCACCAGCCCAGCTGCTCCCTCTCATCATTATCACCTCAGAAAGTGATGTGCCGGTCTCAGCTGGTGACTGGTTGCTGTCGGAAGAGTGAGGAGATCTGTGCTCTGGTCGAGAGTGAAGATGGAGAGCATGGGTTCCCCACGCTCCATCTCAGCAGCTGTTAAATGATTATCATGTATTGGACACTGGGTTGGCCCTGAAGATACAAATGAGACCCAGACAGCCCCCACCTAACGGCACCTGCTTTGCCTAGCAGAGGAGACGGGCCCTGTAGCAGATAATTTCACAAACTGGGCCACTGGGGGGTCCTTCCTATTTTAATCCAGTCCCTATAAGGGCTGTTTCTGCCAGCGCCTGTGAGACCAGACTGAGAAGCAACCTACAAGGTTGAGGCCTATGTTATGTAACAACTCCCCCAGAACACATTGTTTTGTTCATTCTGATCCAAATACTTAGCCCTTCGTGGTCAGCTGCAATTGAAGGCTAGATTCTACTTCCCCCTTCCACCACCACCACTGAAGCTTGGCTTTATTTCCCTCCTGCAGCCTCTCCTACTCAGGGTGTCCTGGCCTCCACCTTTCAAATCCAGGTAGCTAACTCTGTATGAAGGCATTTGAGACCTGTGGGAATCCCGGCACCACTTACAGCCTCGGCACTGGTCAAGGGAATTGAGTAAGGAAGAATTTCAAAGATAGAGAATTTCTTTGTCTCTGTCTTTCATCTGGTCTCAGGGCCAGCAGGGCAGGTTTCTGCAAGTTTAAGCTGCTTTCCCCTAAGCAGGCTGCAAAGCAGTCTGGGAGAACGGGAAGCAGATTAAATTAATCTCAGTGTGCTGAGCTTGGCAGGGGGTGAGATTGTGTATGGTTGTTCCAGAAATAGCCCAAACTCCTTTGTGACTAAAGCACATGATAAGGTATTGCCTACAAGATGACTGCAAAGCAAAACAGCTGCAAACCTTTGTACAGTCGTAAAACGCTCTCCCTCCCGTCCCTTGGATTCTGTGTCTCCTGTAACCTGCCCCAGAGGTATAATGGAGAGTGATAGTTTATAATGTTGTGGTGAAGGGGTTTATTAGTTTGTTCTCTTGCTTAATAAGATCCTTTTTTTAAAAAAGTTAGATTTCCAAAAAGTCTTTTTCCTCCCAGAGTTAAGTATTGGCTCTGTAGCCTCTGAGCTAGTGAATGTCTCTGTTTGCTACTGTATTTGGCATGAGGAAGGACTCTGACCTCAGGAGCTCCCCCCTCGTCTTGCAGTGTACGTTAGTAGGCACAGATCTGAGAGACAGGAGGGAAGGGGGTAGAGGGGGCAAGGAGAAGAGTCGAACAAGGTTGGAGAGATCCCATAAAAGGAGACACGGTATCAGCAGCTGTTTGGTGATAAATATCAGTGAAAAGAGGGAGGTGGGCATGATCCCAGAATTCAGAGGAGAATGGATTAATTCCATAGAAGTATTATAAACTAAAACAAGGGAGTCCCTCATTGCCCTCCATCTGTGCTCTCAGGGAGGAACGAGATTGTGTTCGAAAGAAACAAAACAAAACTCTTACCAACAGGATCTCTTGGATCAATACACTTGATATATTATGTTGGTACTGACTGAGTACCTGACTTTAAAAGATGCTGGCAAAGAAGACCTAGCGTGATGATGAATTTGCAGCCTTTTATGTAAGAAGTAGTCAAAGGAGCAGAGGGAGTATGGCCTGGAGGAGAGAGCTGGGCTCACAAGTGACATCCTTCATGACACCAAGAGCATTTCTGAGTGTTTCCCAGTGTGCTAGCACTGCACTGCTATTCATTTTCTCACTTAGTCCTCGTAGCAACACTAAAGGGTAGGTCTTATTATTGTCTGTATTTTATAGCTGGAGAAACCAAGGCTCACAGACAGAAGAGGACTTGTCCCTAATCCACTTGAGTGATAGAGACCAGTCTCTAAGCCAGGTCTAAGCCTGTGTTTTTGCCCATTATACAAATAAGATTAGCCTTGTTCTGTGTGGTCCTAAGGAATAGAACCAGGGTAAGTGGATAGAAATTAACAGAAGATAGATTTTTGGCTCATTATAAGGAAGAACTTATTAATTGAACTGCCCAAGTTGGGAACAAACTACTTCAGAGGTAGTGAGTTCCTTTGTCATTAGAGGTATTCAAACAAATGCCAGAAAATAACTGGGTGGGGCAATTATAGGGAAGGGTCAAGCATTGGTAAGGGGTTGAACCAGACTTTCTAATCTTGTGATTCTATAATCTGTACAGTAGCTCATTAGCGAAGCCATGGAATATTTTACTAGGCTCTAATTAGAAGTAAATAGCCATCATCTAAAAATAGGATTTTAACTTACATAGTAAGCTTTCTATTTTAACAACATTTATTCATTATTTTAAATAAAATACAGATTTGTTTCTTTACATATTTAAAATATTTTAAAATATAAAAGCAAAAATGTAATTATGTAAATACAGACTTAAATATTTAAAATTTAAAAGCAAAGAAACTTAATTTGATTGATTGTATAATTAACTCAGTCCTCCTAGTTATTCATGGATTGTTAAGGAAAGATTTTTTTTTTCTAGCTCCCAAACACCTTTACAATTTTAGAAAGACTGATTCTAAAGGAGAAATTTTCCATCCCTATAGAAAGGTCAAAAATGTCAAAAAAACAACTTTTTCAAAGGACTATAAACACGTAAAGGAATTTTTCTAACTTGCTGGTATGACTGTGTCTCCAAAAAAATTAATTTTAAAAAAATCTCAATCACATCTCTTAGGTAACTCCTGCTCAGCTCTGAAATTTATTATAGTTGAATTATAGAGGTCTGAGTACTGAAGGCATGTGTCATGGCCAACTCTTTTTTTTAACAAAAAAGATATATCCCAGTTTATTGCACATTAGGACTACTAGTAAGAAAATGAGCCGGTTATAAACCTTTTCTAAAATGAGTTTATTTTGATTTCTCCATGCCACATAATTAGGCATCGTGAATTCCTGTTCTGTGGTGGGACTTTTAGATCTTTAACATGAAATAAGAGCACCTTCATGTAAATTTTGTGCAAAAATTACTTAGCTAATAAATATACTGGAATTGTTTTTAAAGTGTGTAATACATACATTCACACTGGGTTATGCTTACCGTCAGTAGGCTTATTGCAATAAAGAAATGGCTTTTTCTTTCTTTTTTTCTTTCTTTCTTTTTTTTCTTTTTTAGGAAGTTCCAGGCTAAAGGCAACCTCAGCTTCACACAGTTGGTGGTAGAGAATGGCCCTGGGAAGGTGGGGTGGGGAAAGAGTTTAAAAAGTGAAGAGAGAAAAGCTGCTTCTAAAACAGTGAAGCAACTCAGGAGAGGTACTGTTTGGAGTGGAGGAAAGGGGGTCCCTTGTGGTGTGGTCCTGTAAAGGCACCTCATCATACTTACTGGAGCTCTGTCAGGCTCTTCAGAGAAAGGCTGGCAGGCCCGTGGAGAGGAAATCTTAAGCAGGGCTTTCCTTGGAGGGAAGGAGTCTGTGGTTGGCTGAGAATCAGACTGGATGTGGAGCTGAGAACTGGACAACAGGCTTGATTGGGAGCAGGAGACCTGCAGAAACAGCATAGAAAACCTCAGCTCTGCCTAGGGGCTTCCTCGGTGGAGAAACAGAATACACACATATCTTAATGCAGTGATCCCAAATAACCAGTCTCCGATTAGGCAGATCTGTGTTAAAATGTTTACTTGGGGTTCAGTACTTTGACATTTCACAGCACGCTTAAAATCTAACCCTTTCCTGAGGAACCTCGTAGAAGGTTCATTTATCCTCTCTCCCCCAAGCCCTGTCATGCCCCAAGCCCTATACCTAGTTCAGCTTTTCATCTTGGTTTTATTTATTTATTTATTTATTTTCCGGTACGCGGGCCTCTCACTGTTGTGGCCTCTCCCGTTGCGGAGCACAGGCTCCGGACGCGCAGGCTCAGCGGCCATGGCTCACGCGCCCAGCCGCTCCGTGGCATGTGGGATCTTCCGGGACCAGGGCACGAACCCGTGTCCCCTGCATCGGCAGGCGGACTCTCAACCACTGTGCCACCAGGAAAGCCCCTCATCTTGGTCTTAGATGTCACCTTGAATACATTTTCTCCCTTGAGCAGAATGTTAACTTGTCTGTCCAGATCAATATTGACCAAGGTCTTAACTCCTCAAAGGCAGAATTCTTGCCTGTGTAACCTGGTTGGACTATTCTTAGCACAGTTGGGAAATTAAGAAACACTGCTGGCGGAGGAGCTGCCTTGTTGCAGAACAGACTGTAGTCTCACTTGGTAGTGGGTCCATTGAGACTGTACCACTTTGAATGGGTCACTGAGGGAGGGGACTGCTTGGTTTGCATCATCGGGCAGTGTTGAGTCCCTGCTCTGCTACTGGCCTAGACCTGGTTCTGACACCCCCTGCTTGTGTTTTCCTGCTTTCCCTTGTACAGAGACAGGGCAGGGCATTGTTCATGCACTGACCGACCTCAGCAGCCCCGGCATGACCTCAGGGAACGGAAACTCTGCCTCCAGCATCACCGGCACTGCCCCCCAGAATGGTGAGAATAAACCACCACAGGCCATTGTGAAACCCCAAATCCTGACGCATGTTATCGAAGGGTTTGTGATCCAGGAGGGGGCGGAGCCTTTCCCGGTACGGACTACTTCTTTTCCCCTCTTTTTTTTTTTTTTTAATAAGTATACTTTGGATGTGTATTAGAATAGCTTTACATTTCCATGTAAAATTTCTGAAAATGTGAAAAATTTGCTCTTTCCTTGCTAATTTTCCCCCAAAGGAATATCAGAGCCATTTTCTTTCTAGGATTGAGTGTCTTCCTAAAGTCCAGAAGGGGTCAGTGATTAAGAATAATTGGCAAGACCCCTTGGTTAGAAGTTTCCACACGGACTCAGCTGTGTCCCTGCCTGGTGAAGTGCGAACCCCTTGGTTAGAAGGGAGTTCACATTGGGGTATTTGGTGCAGGATGATGGACTTTGGCATTCAGGTTTGAATGCCAAAACCCCCAAACGGCAACACTTTGGCTGGTTAGAGAGCAAAAGGAACCTGTATAGAAGAGAATTCTCAAGATCTGTCTGAATGGAAGACAAGCGAACAGAGTTACAGCCTGAAGCTTCTTTTCTGGGGACAGAGCCTTGAAAGGGGAGTGAATGAGGGGCACTTCAGAAAGGGGCACTTCATCAAGTGTCTCCAGTTAAAGCATAAGACCAAGGGGAAACACAGAAGAATCAAGAAAATGGCTCATTAGAACAGCACCCAGAGCCAGTAGTGTGTAGTATGAATTGGTGAGACGGGTGGCCTGCTCTGTAGGTGGGAGGAGCCCAGAGCCAGGTGCACTCCAGCCTCTCTCTTGATAAACTTAACTGGCTATTAGAGACACAACACCTCCATGGGAGGCCATCTGTCTTTTGCGCATTCTTTGGATCCACGAGTGGTTTGAATAGTCAGCCGAAGCCTCTGAGCTTGATTAACTGAGATGGGTGGACTGCCCTTCTAAAATGCCAAATGACAAAAATGCCAAGACAGGTTTTTGTCGTGGAGGTCGGTCAAGGCCTGTGGCACCTTAGCTATAAGTAGCTCTAGCCCTGTCACACCCCTTCCCTCATTAGACTAGGTCCTCCCTTTGGCCCCCTGGAGAAGCTCCAGAACCCAGCTGATCTCACAGGGTCGATGCAGATTGGACAGCAGCCCCAGCATCGCCCTAGAGATCTGGCAACCAGGCCACCTGCACAAAAGGCAACAAAGGGAGTGCACCAGAGTGAATCAGCTAGTCTGGGATCCTGGCACCACCGAGGGCCTTTGCTTTCCGGTGTGGCCCAGCGTCCGCGTTTTCCTCTTCTCCTCCGTGGCTGCCTGTCCCTCTGGCTCGGGTAGGGCAGTGGTAAGGGAGAGAACAGTAACGTATCCAGGAACGGCGGCTGGGTCTGTGTGTCACACATACAGTCACACACAGCCTCAGCTGAGTGCCTGCCCCGTGACGCGTGAGTGCTGGGGCCTGGCCCTTGTCCTGGTGCTGCGGAAAACCTGATCCCTGCCTCCATCTCTGCCCCCTAGACGCTTGGAAGAGTAGATATTCTCCTGACCTCCTAAGCCATCCATTGGCCCTGGGTTGAAGCCATTTCCATCCCCGTGCTTTGGTGGTCATCGGCATCTTGCCTCCTGAGCTAAAGGCAAAACAGGCCTTGAGCAGGGTGTACCTGGATGGTGATACAGGGGCGGGCATCTGTGCCTGGGTGCTTTATACGTGTAATTTTGATGAGGCTGGATAGCAAGGAAGCATGCCCACCTGACCCTCATGGCCTCCATGTTGCCTTGTCCCCTAGGTGGGACGCTCATCCCTGCTGGTGGGGAATCTCAAGAAGAAGTATGCACAGGGGTTCTTGCCTGAGAAACTTCCACAGCAGGACCATACCACCACCACTGACTCAGAGATGGAGGAGCCCTATCTGCAAGGTAGCGTCTCAGACTCTGGATGCTGGGGCTTCTGATGGGGCTGAACAGGACTCAGCAAGGCTAGAAGGTCCTTTCCTGGTATCCACAGAGGGGCTGTGAGCCAGGGAGCGTGTGAACATGTCAGCTGACCAGACGTTTCCCCCAGTGCCTGCTCAGCCCTGTCCCTAGAAATCGGACAGCAGTTCCTGCCCCTGAGGAACTGAATGTGCCCTGCCTGTCTCCAGCCCCATTCCTGCCAGCCCCAGGATTCCAAGAGCGGCTTTGCCCGCGTGAGTCACTCACCAGTCGTAGGCCTGCAGGAGCGGCCCCAGGTGGCTTGTGCCCTTCCTCTACCGCCTCAGGAGCCTGCACTCAGGACGGGGGCCAGCGAGGGCTGCACTTGCCACACGAGCCACCGACTAAGCGGAGGTGGGACGGGACGCCCACGTAGGCTGCAGAACTCCTGGTCTCTGTTACCGAGGCCGGCAGCCAACTGGACACCCAAGGGAAGGGCGGGGTAATTCCAGATCAGTGGTGACAGCATTGAAGCTTTCCCTCTGAGCTGCCTGCTCTCTTCCAGGGTCATAAAGAGGGGTGCTGGTTCTTCCCCACCCGTGCTTTGTCTCATAGCCCTTAGAAGAAGAAACTGCCGGGTATCCAGGGGCCATCTTTGGACACCTTTGGATACTTTCCAGGGGTGAAACAAAAATTACAAAAATTACAAAACTGAGCGACAAAAGCAGTTTGGCACTCTCCAAGCCGCTGCTGCAGGCAGGACAGAGCAGAGAGGCCCTGGGTGGCGCTGTGGGCAGTCCTGTGGGGACTACTCCTTGTCCACGCTTACCGATTTTCATGCTTTTCAGAATCCAAAGAGGAGGGTACTCCCCTTAAACTCAAGTGTGAGCTCTGTGGCCGGGTGGACTTTGCCTACAAGTTCAAGCGTTCCAAGCGCTTCTGCTCCATGGCTTGTGCAAAAAGGTAAGAGCCTCAGCCTCTTCCCTTTTCTTGGGATTGCACCTTGGTACCCAGCTCCTTATTTCTGTGACCTGCCTGGAAGCAGCATCCTGTCACTCGTTCACCAAAGAACTCCCATGAGCAGAGCAGGGTAAGCGGCAAGGGTCCAAGGGAAGGAAGCAGCATTTAGATTGTCTGGCCCTCCTGGGTCACACTGGCACCCACCCTTGGCAGCTCCCATCTCTTTAGGGTTTACTGAAGCTTCCACCAGAAGCTTTGCGCAGAGCCACTGCGCTGGCTACAGATGTTTCCTTTGTGAGCATTCACGCAGCTCAGAAGACACATGATCAGGGTAAACACCAACGTTGTTTACTGTGGGCCTGCTGTGTGTGAGTCTCTGCGCTGGGTGTTAATGTGCATTATGTCATCTAATCTTCAAAGTAATACTGTGGGGCAGGTATTGCTATCATGCCCTTTATACATGTTAGGAAACTGAGGCACCAAGGAGAAGTAATTGCACCTAAAGCCTTCGAGCTGGGGATCTAGACTTGTCTGACTAAGCCCGGAGTGCTCCTTGTGCCAAGAGGGAAGAGGCCTGAGCCCCCAGAAAAGAGGAACTCTCCAGGCCCCAGGCAGAGATGCCCTGCACACCAGCTGGAGTAGGGCTGTGTGCAGCCCTCCCTCCCCGCAGGCTGCGCTGGAGGGCCTCCCACACCTTTGTGACGCTCTGCCAAGCCGTCCCCCGTCAGAACAGAGGACGCTCGTTTCCCGGCCCCGGTGATACGTGGAGTGGAGCGTGGCAGCCCTGAGTTCTTAACGCGATCCAAGCTGTTGTGCCAGGCACTCTGCACACATTAGCTTATGTGATTGCCAGACCGGTTACAGAAAGTGAGGGGTCTCCTCCCCAACTCTAGATAAGGAAATGGAGGGGCTAAGTGACTTGCCCAGATCCACACAGCTAGTACTAAGTGATGGACTTGGAACGGGTAGGCAGACTCAAATTTTGCCAAGTATCTTGGCTGCTCTTACTCCTCCTGGGCCATTCGCCCCGCGACTGCCCTGACCGCCCTTGTTCCCCTGGCTCTGGCAGGTACAATGTGGGATGCACCAAACGAGTGGGCCTTTTCCACTCAGACCGGAGCAAGCTGCAGAAGGCGGGAGCCACAACCCACAACCGCCGTCGGGCCAGCAAAGCCAGTCTGCCAACACTTAGCAAGGATACCAAGAAGCAGGTGAGAGGCTGGCAGAGCCTGAAGCTCGTGCTCTCGGGTCCCCACCAACTTCCCTTCCTAACACGACCCGGCATGCCCGCCGTCCTTCTCCGCTGCTGGCGTCAGTGCTCCATCATGTTCTCATCTCTCATGATCTGTCAGGTCAAGCCATCTCCCCATGTCCCTTCATTTAGAACCATGGGTGCTTCAACTTTCCCTCTCCGTGACCTTGCCCCGACTTCACCCCTTTCTTCCAGTTTGCCTCCATCCTTGACTTCCGGGGCTCCCCTGCCTGAAGAGACAGGCTGTCCCAGGTAGCACCGGCCTTCCGAGGAGGGCTAGGTGAGAGGCAGCCGACACCCTTTACTTCCCCTCCTTGTTGCCTCTCTGAACATCAGAGCACTAAGTCCTTGAAGGTGTCTACCAGGAACGTGGGTATTTGTTCATTAAATATGTTTTAGCACTGGCTGTACATCAGGAGCTCTTAGCCACTAAATCTCTTAAGTTGTGCTACAGGAACTCAGCCTAGTATGATGCTTCAGACCTTATGTGTATTTTGCTGTTTACTGTTACTGTTTTGGCCATAAACCTCTTTAAGAATCTGATGAAAGCTACAGGCCAACATGGACATACACAAGAAAATTTAAATGCTATTTCAGGTGGTTTACAGACCATCCCCCTAAACCCACAGAGCCCTGGTTAGAAAACCCACGTCTAGAAGAAAGAATAGACGTAGAATCAGATCACTCCAGTGTAGTGTGGTACACGCTCCAGTGCTGGCACCGACTCTGCTTAGGATCAGAGGGGGGACATGGCAAAAGATGCTTTTTGATCTCGAATTCAAAGATACATAGTAGCAGACCGCATAGCAAAGGGAGAATATACCTGCCTTTGTCCAGCACTCTGTTAGAGGTGCTTTATGCTCCCGTCCTGAAGAAAACCGTTTCTCTGTGCTCCCAGCCAGCAGGCACTGTACCCCTCTCAGTTGCTGCCGCACTGCAGCTAACACACAGCCAGGAAGACTCCAGCCGTTGCTCCGACAACTCAAGCTACGAGGAGCCCCTGTCACCCATCTCAGCCAGCTCATCCACCTCCCGCCGGCGACAAGGCCAGCGGGACCTGGAGCTCCCTGACGTGCACATGCGGGACCTGGTGGGCATGGGGCACCACTTCCTGCCAAGCGAGCCCACCAAATGGAATGTGGAAGATGTCTACGAATTCATCCGCTCTCTGCCAGGTAAGGTCCTTGGAAGTTCCACGCGTGCCTGGAGTAGCAAGGAAAGCGAGGGTGTGAGAGACCTCACCTGTGGCCACCAGGAGAAGACCGGGCAGTTCAGGGAGAGGCTCGGGTTCAGGAACGGGGGCAGAGACGAGTAGGAGGAGGTACCTGCTGGTAAGAGCTTACATTCTAGCATGCAGCGCCGACTGTAATGTTCCGTGGCTATAATCTGCCATATCGGTGAGGGGCCTGTGTGAAGGTGATGACGTGACCAGCCATGTGTGTCTCCGGGGCGAGTTGGGAGGGGCATCAAGCGGGAGTGGAGGAAATCGGTCAAGGAGGAGTGACGGTGGACAAGCAGGCCTGTGCCAGATGGAGAGACTGCCTCAGGGGGCAGCCTAAGCAGAGGCACAAAGACACGCAAGCATGTAAAGGAGCTGGTAGCTACACGTGATCCTGGGTGCACAGCGCCGGTGGTCTCTAGGGTAGGATCTAGAAATGAACCTTGAAAGACCTCCCATCTGCACGGCTGCGCTCGCTGAGACCAGAGCTTCTCCACTGTTTCTTCCGCCAGTCTCACCCAGCCACTGACCAGGTCAGGCAGTGGTGACCGTAAGCCCGTTCACTCAGAGACCAAAGTGGGATACAGTGGTTAAGAGCAGGCTTCGGAGTTAAACAGAACTGGGCTCAAATCCTGGCTCTGCCACTTAGCCCAGTGTATTAGTTATCTGTTGCTGCATCCCCCAAATTTGTAATTGCACAGGTAATGCGGATAAGGAATTCAGGAGTGGTTTAGGTGGGCAGTTCTGCCACAGGGATTCTTAGGAGGTTGCAATGAGGATGTCGGCCAAGGCCATGTGAAGGGTCACCTGGGGCTGTCAGATCTTCTGCCAGGGTGCCTCACTCACACGCTTCTCAGCGAGCATGTGGCTGCTGGCAGGAGGCCTCAGTCGCTCTCCCACGGGTCTCTTCAGAACGCTCATGCTTGGCTTGAGTGTTCTCGTGACGTGGCAGCCAGTTGTCCCCCCAGGGGGTGATCCAAGAGAGCAAGGTGGAAGCCACCCACCATGCCCTTTACAGTCTAGCCTCAGAAATCACATTCTGTCACTTCAACAATATCTTGCTGACCACACAGGTCACCCCATTCATTGTGAGGGACTCTTGAAGGCATGAAAGGGAAGCAAGGATTATTGGGAGCTACTTGGAGGCTGGCTACTACCATAGTTCACCCCAGTGATTCATGTTCCTCCCTCATGCAAAATACCCTCACCCCTACCCGAGGCCCCACAAGTCTCATCCCATTACAGTGGAGGTTCGAGGTCCAGGATCTCAGCATCTAACTCAGGTCCAGGCACTGATGAGGCTCACTGGGTCCAGCTCCTCAAGGATGATTCCTCTCCATCTGCAGACCTGAGAACAAGGAACGGGTTATCCACTTCCCTCCACAAACCTAGGATATGGTGGGATGGGCATCGGGTAACCACGGTAGACGTGCCCATTCAGGATGCTCCGTTCAAGAAGGGAGAACGCAGGAGGCTACAGGAGTCAGCATTCCATACCAGGGCATGTGTTGGCATTTCCTTGATTAGGACTCAAAGCCCGGAGTGATTCTCTTTCGCTGTTGGTTCCACCCTGAGTCATCCTTCCTTTCCCATGAAAGGTAGCCTGTGGAGTTGTTTTCTCAGCCTACTTCCTGCTGCTTTTATTTCATATTACCTCTTACTCTTTCCGTCCAGTCCCTGTGAGCAAGTGTTTCTGCCAGATGATTCTCTCTTTGTGGGCTTTTTATGAATGTTATACAACAGTGTCTTCAAGACAAGCCTTATTCCACATTAGGTTTCTTCTGAAGCTGAGGGACAGTGCCCTTAACAGTCTGAGGAGCTGGGCCATTGAATGGAGAGGCTCTGTGAGGCACGCCCATAAAATCCTGAGAGAGCGTTTGATCCAACAGTTCTCTGAGGCAGCACCTTAGAGCTTTCTGCGGTCTTAACAAAAGATTTAAGTCACTCACCCCGGCAGCTTCATCTTTATAGACTGTCTTTTTGACTGTGTCCTCGATTTGGTCTTTGCCTAGAAACCATTTCTTAATTTTAGCATCACTTGCCATCTGGAGAGGCTGAGGAGTTTCAAAAGCAGCAAATCCAGGCTCCTTCCTGTTCACATTTTCCTCGACCTCGTCCCTCCTCACATTTCCTGCGGCCACGGTGGGAAGCCAGGTGGCACCTGCAGTGGTCTGCCTGAGGTCTCCTGAGGCCAAGCAACATTCAGGAGGCGTCTCACGCCCACTGGGTTACCACCAGCAACAGTGTTGCTAAATTTTCTACTATTTCATAACAAGGATCCCTTTTCTTCCAGTTTCCAGTAAGCTTCCTCACGTTCCTTTAAGCCTCCCCAGCAGTTTCCTCAAAGGCCATCAGGCTTCTTACTCCCATCTCTCAGGGAACCTTAGACCTTCACTGCCGCTCTCCTCAAAGTCCCTCCAGCTCCCGCCCACTGCCCGGTCCAAAGCCACGCCCACATGGTGAGGGGGTGGTGATGGCAGCACCCATCTTCCAAGTATCCAGATCTGCATTAGTTACCTACTGCCATGAAACAGATTACTCCAAGCCTAGTGGCTTAAAACAGTAATCACTTAATCTCAAGAGTTCTGTGGAGTGGCTTAGCTGGGCACTTCTGGCATAGAGTATCTTTCAAGGGCTCAGTCACAATAGCAGCCAGAGCTGCAGTTTCTGAGGGCTTGGAGCTGGAGGACCCCCTTCCAAGGTGCTGCGCTCACATGGCAACGGGGGGGCTGGCTCTGGGCAAGAGGCCTCAGTTCCTCTCCAAGTGGGCTTCTCCAGAGGGCTGCTTGAGTGTCCTCACGACATGGTGGTTGGCACATTCCAAAATAAATTATCCAAAAGACCAAGGTGAAGCTGCTGCGCCCTTTATGATCCAGCCTTGGAAATCCCATGCTGTTCCACAACACCGTACCGATCTCCAGGGTCAGCTCAGTTCACTGGGGTGGGTGGAGGGGGCAGGGTGAACAAGGAGGTGTCGGGTCACAGGACCACCGTAGAGTCTGGCTACCTTGGGAAGTCACTCAGCCTCTCTCAAGCTGTAAAATAAGAACAGCAACACCTTCCGCAAGTTGTGGTCATGAGGATCAAGTGAGATGATGCATGTGAAGGGCAGCGACTGCCAAGCGTGCCCGCCGGTAGCTCTCATTGATACTGTCTTTGGTCATGTCCCCTCAGGCTGCCAGGAGATAGCAGAGGAGTTCCGTGCCCAGGAAATCGACGGGCAAGCTCTGCTGCTGCTCAAAGAGGACCACCTGATGAGTGCCATGAACATCAAGCTGGGGCCCGCCCTCAAGATCTACGCGCGCATCAGCATGCTCAAGGACTCCTAGGGCTGGCCGGCCACCGGGCTTCCAGCCCCGGGCTCCTCCTCCCGACGGAGCACAGCCAGCGGACACTCCTGGGGGCCCAGCAATGGGGCCAGTTGAGGGAAGGGGCCTTCCCTGTGGGGCACGGCTGGGGAGGAGGTCTCCGCACCTCCTCAATGGCTCTCAGGGGCCTTTCTTTCTGTGGGAGGGGCAGAGAGGTAGGTGGTGCAGAAGATGGGGCTTTATGCTTGTACATATTGATAGCACTGGCTTCCTCCAAAGTCCCACTACTCTAGCCCCGCTCTCTTCCCCTCCCTCTGTCCCCCATTTTCCAGGGGGTATACGGTCAGGGCTCCCAACCTGAGTTGGGTCACTTCCAAGGGCAGCCGCCAGGCCTGCCTAGAGGCCTCGGAAGCCCTTGCCTGCCTTCCTCCACTTCTTTCTCCGGGCCCAGCTAACTCTCCTGCTGCCAGCTTCTCCCACTGCAGCCTGTTTGTTTCTGAAGCAGCCAGAAGGGTTCTCCCCCTTCACCCTCTACAGGTGGAGGGAGAGAAGTTGGGCCCAGTTTGGCCACGCCTGCTGGCACAGACGCCTTAACGCTGTGTGTGTGACTGTGTGACTGTGTGGGAGCCTGGACTGACAGGCCGAGAGCCACCCTCTGGCATCTCCAGGTGTTTTGTAGCAAACAGCCACTTAGTGCTTTGTCCTGGCCTCCACTCAGCCTCAGGATGGGGAATAGGAAAGAAGGGCCGCCTCAGTGCAGAGAGCACGATCAGAAAGTGATGAAGATTAGTAGGAGATTTTCCTTTCCAGATGGCCGTGGTGTCTCCGCAGCCCCTTCCCGCACTGTGACGTCCCCCCGACTGCCCTGCTGTGTCACAGGCGGCACTGAGGAAGCTGCTGGTGGGCCGGGCCGCGCCTCCCCGTCTGCCTGCCCGCCCGCCCGCCCGCCCTGGGAGCCCAGAGGTGGGGCCCAGCGAACGTCCAAGGGCAGAAGAGCTGGAGTGACCATCACTGAGGTGAAGAAGGCAGCCTTCGGCCTCGGGTCCCACACTTCTCTGCCTCTGGAACTTGCTGGCATGGTCTGAGCTGCCGTGGAGGAGGCGGGGCAGGAAGGGCGGGGCCTCTGCAGACTCCTGGGGACAGTGGGACTCTCCCTGGGCGGAGGGTGGGTGCCCTTCTGAGCTTGTTCTGTTCCCCACTCACACCCCCCAGGCAGGGTTGGAATGAAGGACTTTTTTAACCTTTTGTTTTTTAAAAATAAATCCGTAAAATCTGTTCCTTCTGTGCCTCTCTCCCCTGGGACGCCTTTCTGTGGTCCTGAATGGCTCCTTTTCATCTGTCAGGAGAGGGGTGGGTCCTTGGGTTGGGGGAGGGACGACCACCTTAACAGGATAGCATCTCCTCCACGCTTCGCTGGGGCTGGGTCCTTTGAGGGTGCCCCTGGCCCCAGTCCACGTGAGAAAAGCAGATCCCACCTCTGCTCTAAACACGGGTGTCCCCTGGAGTGTGAGGTCCAGCCCCTTCAACTCTGAGCCCCCCTGCCCGGCACTGCCACCAGGGAGACAATGCTGTTGGGCCAGGGATATCTGGTACACCTGAGGCAGAGCCCAGACCCTTCCCGCGGCCACAGACACCTGTGGTGGTTGCAGCTCCATGTCCAGACCTGTCCTTGGGGTGGCTTTGGCTCATTCAACCCCTGAGCGTTTTCTGGATGCTGCAATAGCAAACTATTAGGAGAATCTCTGCCTCAAGGAGGTGACACCTAAGCCTTGAATAAAGGAGAAGGGACTTCCAGGCGCAGAGCACTCACCGTTCATTCAGTCTGTAACATATGCTGTAACGGCGGGGCCCGGGGAGATAAGCAGGGACCTTTTAAGAGCCAGTACCCATAATCTGGACGAGAACTCTCTGGAAGGCCTTTTAAAATGTAGCCACTACCTGGAGAAAGAGGAGAAACAAACTGGTTAGTGGACAACCCAGAGTGTGGAGCCAGGACTGGAAAGTCTGGTGGTCCCGGAGGTCAGGAATGGCGACAGGACAGAGGCCAGTGCAGGACCCTGGGCCGAGGGGGAGTGGCAAGGGGCAAGGACCTCAGAACCTCGGGGAAGGTGCCTGGTGGAGAGGACGCCTCGGGAGCCCCGTGCGCTGCCCTCCCCTCTCCAGGCCAGGTGGGCCGGCCCCCCGTGGCCCGTGCAGCTCTGCGAGTCCAGGCTGGACGTCCACTTCCCCTTTCTGGAGGACAATGCCGGGCTCAAACTGAGTGTCCTTATGTGTGTGGTGGAGAAGGGAACTAAAACTCCTGAAAGAGGATATGGTGGATTTGCAGGACTGGTTGACACAGGTAAGTATCAGTGCTGTTTCTTCACTCTAGGTGAAAGGCCCCAGTTTGAAGGGTTCCTCCTTCAACATACGTTTGCTCCTGATGTTTACACCTTACACAGAATTTTGCAAAACTTTTTTGATCATGACCAACAGTCTAAAAGAAGTTTCCCACCCTCGTATATGTACTTGAATATATACAACTGAAACAAAACAATCACAAAACAATACCTACCCTGATGTACATACCTACCCTGATGTACAATACATTCTGATATTTTCAATTCCCTTCCTGTTCATACTTTTAAAATCTCAGTCATGATCCATAAGATTGATTTCATGGCCCTCTGATGGATCATAACCTGCACTTTAAAAAAAACCCTGCCTAGTGCAAACTTTCCAGAACTTCTCCATGTAACTACCTTGTGTGGCTCTTACCCTGTCCTGGGTGACTGGTGTACATACCTGTTTTACTGAAGAGATCAAGCGCTCCTCAAGGTGAACTGTCCAAGGTCACAATCAGGTGACCGGTGCCCTTGAGATCTGGCTGAAGCTCTGCGCAGAACAAGGTTCTCCCTGGGTGGCAAACACCACAGTCTGGCCCGAGGACCACGACACTGAAGCGGGGCACAGGGAGCCCTGGGGAAGAAGAGCAGTCAGTACAGAATGTCTCAGCACCTCTGGCCAACCAGAGCTGGCCTTCCATCCACCCTCTTCCAGGTGATTGGCCCCAGGGGGCTCCTCTCCGGGTAGTTCATCCCTGCTTGCTCCTGTGGGTGTGATTTCTGGCAGATGGCCTGAAACTGCTTTGTCCCAGTCACCAAGCATGGGTCATTTCTTCCCTGGCTCTGAGCTGAGAAGGTTCTTGGCAGGCTGTCCCACCAGCTTCCTGTCATGGCTCTCAGGCAAGGACTCAGGTGAGGGGGGGACACTGCCAGTGTCAGGGGGAAGATGAGGCGGGACAGTTGTCCTGAGAGGAGTCCAGCCTGGTGGCCATAACGGTCAAGGAGGAGGCACCAAGGCTGGCCTGCTGAGAACCAGCTGAGCCATGTAGGTCCTGGGAGAAGGTGACTGGAGGGCGTCGCCCAAGGGGTAGAGAGGGTCCAAGGAATGGATGGTGGGGTGGGGAGAGGCTGCCTCCTGGGAGATCTCGTAGCCTGTGAAGAGCTCGGCGACTCCTCCTGCTGCCCTAAACTCTTGAGCCCTCTTGGTGAGCAGAGAACAGACTTTGGGGCGCACCTTCCACTGCAACTGTGAGCCCTCTATTCCAACTGGGAGTGACTGTCCAGGATTGCAAACTTGTTCCCACTTAGGAACTAATGACTGATCTTCAACCTCTTCGTGAAAGCAAGGAGAGTACAGGAGCAGGGCATGAGGCCACCTTGCAGGACCACCTTCTGCAGGTGGAAGCGGAGTGGAGGGGAGGGGATCCTTCTGAAAATATCGGAGCAAGGAACTGGGAGGAATGGGTCAGGCAGGCACCTCTGTGGACTAGGGGCTCCCAGGCTGGGCCATGGGAGGGGGCGGCAGGAGCCTGTTGCAGGCCTGGGTGTCAGCACCCTCCCAGGACTGAAAGCTGGAGCCCACCTGGACCACTTGGGGACAACTCTGCCTGGCTGCCCTAGTTGGGAGGGGCCGGCTAAGAGGGTGAGACGGCAGTGAGGGCAGAGAGAGCTCCACTGCAGCCTTCTGCCCCTGGCACCTCCCATGCCGTCCCTCCGCGGGGGGGGGAGCAGTCTCACTTCCAGGAGAGACTGTAAAATATCTCAGTAATTTTTATATTGATTACATATTGAAATGATATTTGGGGTTACATATTGAAATGATATATTAGGTTAAATTAAAATACTAAAATTAATTTCGGTTTCTTTTCACTTTTTTAACATGGTTACTACTAGAAAATTTTAATTTACGTTCCTGGCTCACATTATATTTCTATCGCACAATGCTGTTCCAGATTTTTTCCTACAGTTTTATAAAACGACATAGAAATACGTCTGTAAATGCACAGGTACACAGGTATAGGGGCTTCCCCCCTCACAGAAGTGCAGCCAGCCTCTATGTACAGTTGTTACTTCCTCTTCCATTTGATTGTTTAGGCCCTCTTTTCCCGAGAGCACATATAAACCTACCTCATCCTTTTCAGTGGCCACGTTGCTTTCCATTGTATAGAAATGCATAATTCATTCATCCAACTCCCTGAGGACGAACTGTGGGGTTGTTTATCTCCATTTGCTTTTTCCAGCAATGCTAGGAGAACATCCTTGGCCTGCCCGCTGTGAAGTCTCTGTTTCTAGAGGTGGGAAAGTTGGGTCTGGTGTGAGTGCTTGAAATGATTTTGCAGGCTCCTCAGGCAGGGCTAAGAGAGGTGGACTTCACCTTGTAGTCACTAGAAAGGCTTAAAAACACTTGTTTTGGGGCTTCCCTGGTGGCGCAGTGGTTGAGAGTCCGCCTGCCGATGCAGGGGACACGGGTTCGTGCCCCGGTCTGGGAGGATCCCACATGCCGCGGAGCAGCTGGGCCCATGGGCCGTGGCCAGTGGGCCTGCGCGTCCGGAGCCTGTGCTCCGCAACGGGAGAGGCCACAACAGTGAGAGGCCCGCGTACCACAAAAAAAAAACAAAAACAATACAAAAAAAACACTTGTTTTTCCTAAATGGCTAACTCTGTATTTTTCCTTCATTAAAAAAGCAATAAAAGCACATTACGGACAACTGGGGGTAAAAATAAAGAGGAAAAGCCCTCCCATAACTTATTACACAGTCACTTAAGTTTTCCCTTTCAGTCTTATTTGCTGGGGCATGTTTTCATTGCTAGATTGTAACCACAGTGCCCATCAATTTTAGATCCTGCTTTTTTCATTCACGGTTCCTGTGCAAGTTTTTTCCATGTGACTGCAGACTCTTCATAAAAGTTTATTTAGCCAGTCCCTTCGGCTGGACGCTGGGGCCTTTTTCAGTTGTATCTGAGAGGGCTGCACAATGCCTTCTCCACCTGTGCTCTCCAGCCCACGTTCAACCAAGCTCAAGTCTCCCTGCGAAACACACGCACCTCCATCAATCCCAAGCCCTCAGCCCCTCCAGTTACCATCGTCTCCCTTTCCTTTTACAGCCAAACTTCCGGAAAGAGCCGCTTCCACCACCATCCCCCCAGCCTCCACTGCCTCCTCTGCTCACTCAGTCCGCTGCCCGTCCCCAACCGTGTCCTCAGTGCCTGGGCCCTGGCTCTCTTTCCTCTGCTCTCTCCCTCTCCCACAGCGTCCCTGCCCTCCTGGTGAATCCCAGAACTCTCTCCTGAGCCTGCCTGCCTGCCTGCCTTCTGGGCTCCAGCTTCTTATCCCCAACCAGACTATCAGCCACCATCTCCTTTCCTGGTCCCCCAGCCCTGTCCCTCTCATCAGTGACCAAGTCCCGCCCATCAACCTCCTTGACAGCCATTCATCACCTACTCCTCCCCAACCCACTGCCAACACTCTCCTGTCTTCCTGCCTCCACATGCTCCCTGGTCCCTGCCCCACGTCCAGGCTCAACAGTTCAGCTGGAGTATCTTCCAAGTAAAAATGTGACAGCATCACTCCCTGAAGAAAAGAGCTTTCAGGGCTCCCCATGGCCTTCAAGATGAAGTCCAAACCCTTTATCCTGGAATGTGGGCCCTGGGTGACCTAGCTCAGGCTTATCTCCAGCCTCAACTCTCATCACTTCCTATCCACACCCTATACCCCACCCCTGCGGCAGGCCTGCAGATCCCCATACTTTCCAAGCACTCTCACCTCGTCACTTTTACACAGCGCTGTTTCTTTTTCATGGACCTCCCTTTCCCTTCCACTGCCTCCTTTGTGTGGATAACTTTTAGTTCTTCAGGTCCTAGCTTAAGGGTCACCTCCTCCAGGAAGCCTCCCTGACTTCTCCCCAATGGTATCTTGCCGTTTGCAAGATAATGGTATCTTGTATTTACACTAATCACAGCCTTGCTGTGCTGTGTTCCATTCATGTTTACAGTGTGTCATGTGACCCCATTCCCCTCCCTTCCTGGCCACCCACATCTTCCTGACCCCCCCCTCCCTTAAAGACAAGGTCTGTGTCTCCCTCACCCCTGAATCCTTGACCTAGCACAGTGCTTGATTCTGAGCTTGTGACCAGTAAGTATAGGCTGAACGCATGAATGAGCAGAAGCTAGTGAACATCTTGATGCATAAACTTTTCCCATGCCGAAGATGATCTCCTTTGAACAGATTCCCAGAAGCTGCAGTGATTGGATTAAAGGGGATGACTATTGAAAGCTCCAATTCCCACAGCTAAGTAGCTTTCCAAAAAAGCTGTAGCAATTTACATCCCACCAGCAGGTGTAAGAGTGTCTGTCTCGCTGTATTCTCCCAGTGTGGCTATTTTCATTTCTTTCTTTTTAAAAAGTGCTCATTTTATAGGCAAAACATCCCACCTAGTTCTAATCTATAGGTCTTTGATTATTAGTGAGGGTGAACATTTTTCCATATGTTTGCCTACTAAATGCATTTCCCCTTCGAGGATTTCCCTGTTCATGTGACATGGACAGCTAAGGCAGGTGGCGTTTTGTGAGCTGACTCTGGGGGCTGTGTCAGGAGTGACTGGGAGCAGGGAGGTCGTTGCTGCAATGGTCCTGGTGGGGGATGAGCAGGCAGGGTCACTGGGGGCCGGAGAAATAGGAGGGGCAGAGGGGGGTGGAGATCAAGGAGGCCAAGCCAACCACCCACCCCTGGGGACTGACAGTGGGCGAGGCAGAGGGAGGGGTCAGTGCACCCAGGTTTCACCAGCTGAACAGAAGGGGTGTCTGCCCTGAGATACACAGGCAGATATGTACACGCACAACGGCAAGGTGCCTCTCTGAGCTATTTACTGGATACACCTGCTGAGGAACGGTGAGGTGGGGCAGCAAAAAGGCCGGGGCGGGAGGGTCTGATCAGGCAGGCTTCTTGAAAGAGACCAGAGAAGGCAGATTTTGGAAGGACTCATAGGGCAGGGAGGGGAGCTGGGAGGTTGTGCAGAGAATCTTGAGGGCTTGTTTAGGAACAATACTACGAATGATAATCAACAATAGCTAAAGCTTACTGAGCTTTTACTGTGTGCAAGGCCTAGTTCTAATTACTTAGCAGGTATTAACTCAATATCCACTGCAGCCCTCTAAGGTATGTATTCTTATTATCTGCATTTCTAGACAAGGAGACTAAAGCAGGGGCCCAGAACCTTGCCCAAGGTCAGACAGCTAAGAAGTAGTGGCCTGGGATTTGAACCTGGCGGTCTGGCCCCAGTGGCCAGGCTTCTCACCATATGGGTCCTGTCTGTCTAGAGATACCAGCACCCAGAAGGGCTGAGGAGAGTTGGAGGAGACCCCCCCCCCCAGAGGAGCTTATTAAAATTCTCAACTTTTAGGGCCCCTCTGGAAAACAAGCAACCATGGACAAATCCCAAGTCCACCTCCTCTGAGCCAGCAGTGGGGTAGCTGAGCTCTGCTGGAGGGACCCGGCCCTGTGACTGGAGCTGCCATAGACACGTGGTCCCTGACCACAGCTGGCCCTCCGGGCAGCCCAGCAACTCATACCTAAGCCCCAGATGCTCTCAAATCACAGCCACCAAGCCACAAACCTCCCTGCATCCCCTCCCAGACTCTCCCCTGTCCGAGGTCAATCCTACCCAGGTTAAGGGCCCCAAACCCCTAACTTACTGTCCCCCAAGTTTGCTGCCAGGAAAAGCAAAAAATTATACATCTAAATACTCATCACAAAGGACCTGGTCAGGTAAACGATGCCACCTCCAGTCAACGGCATATTAGGCAGCTGGAAAAAAGGGTGAAGAAGCACTTCAAGTACTGAGGTGGAATAACCTCAAGGACATAATGGTCAGTGGAAAATGCAAGGTGGAGAAGAGCATATCACTGTTCTACCACTTGTGAGAAAAAAATAGAGGAAGGTACAGAGGGAAGGGAGAGAGAATTTGCTACCATATTTATATTTGCCTGTATGTGCATAAACTATCCCCTTGCAGGGGAACCGGGTGGCTGTGGCTGGGAACAGGAAGGACTGCACTGTCTATACTCTTTTGTACCTTTGAATGTCTGTGCCAAGTGAACAGAATAATACATTCATATTAAAACGAACAAATAAATGAAACACTGAATTGCCTCGTTTTTCATATATATGTGTGTGTGTATAAAAATATATGCAGAGGGCTTCCCTGGTGGCGCAGTGCCGATGCGGGGGACACGGGTTCATGCCCTGGTCCGGGAGGATCCCACATGCCATGGAGCGGCTAGGCCCGTGAGCCATGGCCGCTGAGCCTGTGCTCTGCAACAGGAGAGGCCACAGCGGTGAGAGGCCCGCATACCGCAAAAAAAAAAAAAAAAAAAAGAAAAGAAAAGGAAAAAAAAAAAAAAAATATATATATATATATATATATGCAGAAATGAGTTGACGAACCCCCCCCACCCCCCAGGGCCTGGAAGAGAATCTTCTGTTCCTATCTGCACTTGGCCTCTTAGGGCTGCTCCTGCACGGGCTCCCTGTAGTCAGGTACAACCCCTTTCCCCCAGCACTCATGATGGGACCAGCAGGGCAAGGTCGAAGTGGCTCTTTCCAAGTGCCTCCTTGAGGTATGGAGAGTGGCACCTGTCATGGCCCGCACAAGCGTCCTTGCGGGCTCTCCCTCCTTGTAAGGGGCAAAGCGAGAGGGCTCCCGGGCAGGCCAGCATGCCCCTCACTGCTGCCCCCACCCCACAGGCACCTGGGAGTCCTCACCCCCATGGGTGTCTGCCCTTTGGCCAGAATGCCCCTGCTGAGAGACAACTTCACAGGTCCCCTGCATCCTTGGGTAAGGAGCTGCCATCTCTCCCATTCCGAGGACACCCACACACCCTACAGAGCTCTGCCCCAGCATTCCTGCCCTCCTCACATTCCCCACCCTGGCAGGGCTAGGCACTCTACCCAGGGGCCCCATCAGGTAACGCATCTCCCCATACTCTGCTGGATCTGGGAAGAGATTTCTAGGGGCAGGGCCTGGGTGTGACCCATCTGTGGGTCCCTAGGGCCCAGGACTGGGGAGGTGGCGGTGACCATGCATCAAGCAGCTAGACAAATGGACCTGTCTCTCCATCCCTGCCCTGGCCAGGGCCCGGCCTGAAGTCCTGACCTGTACCTGCTGGGGGGCCCCCATTATTTGGGATGGCACCTTCGACCCAGATGTGGCCCAGCAAGAGCCTGTCCAGAACCTCACCATTGGTCTGACTGTCTTTGCTGTAGGCAGGTAAGGCCCGGGGAGGGGAGCGGTGCTATCCAAGCAGGGAGTGGGAGGGGGTGTGCACGTGATGTAGGGGTGGAGCACCCCATTCTCCTGGGCTGTAGGATCCCAAGATAAAGCGAGAAGCAAAGACAGCACCCCTTGTCCCAGACTCCCAGCATGAGGGCAGGACCATCCTTTCCCTTCCCCTCCTCCCTAGAGTCCACCCAGCCCAGGCAGCCAAGGGCTCAGCATCACAACCTAGAAGGAACCTTCCCAGGGCCTGGGGCTGATCATCTGGAGGCCTTGGGTTTGTGGTGAGAAAATGATGGAGTCTTTCAGGTGAGAGGAAGTGAGAACTGGGTAAACAGAGGGGATGGCCCAGCTGCAGAAGCATCTGTGGAGCTCAGCGGCTCAGGTGCAGGCACACAGAAAAGGCTGGGCGGGGGGAGGTTTGCCAAGAAAGTCTGGAGGCGGAAGAGGAGCTGGGGAGCTGAGGGCTTTTGTAAGGGAGCGAATCTGGGCTGGATAAAGAGGGATGTGAAGAAAGGAGGATGCGGAGAGTAGCAGGGTCAGCAGACCAGAGGAGTCAGTGAGGAAGGACTGTTGGGGGTAATATCACAGGAAGTGGGCTGGAAGGATAGGGGGCTCAGACAGTGGGACGGGTGAAGCTGCAACTTGGGGTGGGGGCAGACTGCTGATGACCAAGTCGAGGGAGAGGCCATGGGGGCAAGTGACTGAGGAGCAGGGAAGACAGAATCATGACAGGAGAGGAGGCCAATCGAGGAACTAAGGGGCCCCCAGGTATAGAGAAGGAACCCAGAGTGGGAGGTGGAGAAGAAACCTCAGGGGGCTGACCTGCCCATCTCCCCATTATGGATGTCAGAGTGACCAAACTGGTATTCACTTTCCAGTAGTGATGCAAATGGGACTCCTGACTTAGAGTGGCAATCAGATCCTACAATCCTAAGGTACAGAGAGGTAGAATTCAAGGCAACTTAAGGAAGAGTTTCTAGTAATGGAACAGCCTGCTTTGGGAAGGCACTGAGAGCTTTGCATCCAGGAAAAGATATCCAAAAGCCTGGGGAAGGAATTCTGTCTTCAGCGACCCCAGACCAGCGGTCCCCAACCTTTCTGGAACCAGGGACCAGCTTCATGGAAGACAATTTTTCCACGGACCAGGGGGTGGGGGAGGGGGATGGTTCAGGTGGTAATGCAAGCGATGGGGGCAGATGAAGCTTCACTCACTCACCTGATGCTCACCTCCTGCAGTGCGGCCTGGTCCACAGCCCGGGGGGGTTGGGGACCCGTGCCCCAGACAACTGCTCAGGGCTCCTCCAACTCCGTCCCTCACACTCTAGAAGGGAGAGAAAGCCAGGAGGGCCCCTGAGAGGCCGGGGGCAAACAGGACTGCCGGCCTCTCCAGGGCCTTGGTGCTCCCACTTCCGGATGCTGAGTAGGGTGTTCTTGCACCAGCCCTAGGGGTCAGAGTCTCTGAGTCCAGAAATTCCAGGGTCCTGAGGTCCTTAGTTCCAAGTATCTATGAGTCCCACACCCTGGGATGCTGAGGCTTCCAAGGTCTCTGATTCCAGTTTCTCACAGTTCCACCCGGAATAGAGCAAGTGCAGATAAAGGTACAGGCTCCAGTGCCAAGCTGGGTTCAAATCCTGGCTTTCACTTACCAACTATGTGTATGTTTGCTTGCACAAGTTACTGAAGCTCTTTGACATTCAGTTTCCTCACCTGAGAGATGGAGATAATAATGGTGAGAATTAAATGAGATAATGCACATAACTTTGAACACTATCTGCCACGTGACAAATGTTCCAAAATATCAGGCATTAGTACGATTATTTTAGAACCCTGGGATCCCAAAGCCTGTTCATACAAAGTTATGAACGTCCCGGTTACCTATGTAAGGAATCACCACCAACTCGGTGACTGAAAACGGTTCATTATTACCATAGCTCATGATTTTTTGGTTCTGACAGGGCTCAGCAGCGGGGGGGGGGCCCTCCCTGCTCCCAAAAGTCCTGCGGATGACTGGAGGGCGCCTCTCTCCGTGGCTAGCCTGGTCTCCCTCACTTCGTGGCAGCATCTGAGTTCTGACACTTTTTTAAAAATTTATTTATTTTTATTTAGTTTTAGCTGCATTGGGTGTTCGCTGCTGCCCACAGGCTTTCTCTAGTTGCCACGATTCGTTGCAGTGTGCGAGTTTCTCATTGCGGTGGCTTCTCTTGTTGCACAGCTCGAGCTCTAGGAGCATGGGGTTCAGTAGTTGCGATGCTCGCGATCAGCAGTTGTGGCTCGCGGGCTCTAGAGCGCAGGCTCAATAGTTGTGGCGCACGGCCTTAGTCGCTCCGGGGCATGTGGTATCTTCCCGGACCAAGGCTCAAACCTGTGTGCCGTGCACTGGCAGGCGGACTCCTAACCACTGCACCACCAGGGAAGCCCTGAGCTCTGAGACTTCTTAAGCGAAGGGTCAGAGCTCTAAAGAGACAAAGGCTAACGAGCCGGTCCTCCCAAGGGCCAGCACAGCATCCCTTCCTCGGGACTCTATTGATCCAAACGGTCAGGAAGAGCCGCGTTCAAGCAAGGAACACACGGCCTCTCGGGGTATGGGTGGCAAACAATGGGTAACTATTTTTAATCCACCTCGGACGATTCCAGGGCTGGACAGTTCTGGAGCTCCAGGGACAGGGGTTGCAGGGGCACAAGGACTGGCGAGGGCAGGGCTGAGAAGCCCGACCTCTCCGCGGATGGCGGAGTGCGCTGAGGCCCGGCTGACTCAAGACGGCCCCGCCCCGCCCCGCCCGACAGATACCTGGAGAAGTACCTGGCGTGCTTCCTGGAGACGGCCAAGCAGCACTTGATGGTGGGCCAGCGCGTGGTGTACTACGTGTTCACCGAGGGCCCGACCACAGTGCCCCGCACACGGCTGGGCCCGGGCCGCAGGCTACGTGTGGCGCGCGAGAGGCGCTGGCAGGATGTGCCCATGGTGCGCATGCGCGCGCTGCACGCAGCGCTGGGCGGGCGGCTGGGCCGCGAGGCGCGTTTCGTGCTCTGTGTGGACGTGGACCAGCACTTCAGCGAGGCTTTCGGGTCTGAGGCGCTAGCCGAGTCGGTGGCAGAGCTGCTCGCCTGACACTACCCTTGGCGGAGGCGGCTGCTGCCCTTTGAGCGGGACGCGCGCTCGGCCGCCACACTGGGCCTGGGCGAGGGCGACTTCTACTACCACGCGGCAGTGTTTAGGGGCAGCATGGCGGCTCCGCGGCAGCTGATGGCCTACTGCGCGCGGGGCCTGCGACGGGACCGCGCGCGCGGCCTAAAGGCGCGCTGGCACGACTAGAGCCACCTCAGCAAGTCCTTCTGGCTGCACAAGCCCGCCAAGCTGCTGTCGCCCGAGTTCTGCTGGAGCCACGACGTCGGCCGCCGGGCCGAGATCCGCCGCCCCCAACTGCTCTGGGCGCCCAAGGAGTACGTCCTGCTGCGCAGCTAGCGACGCCCTCGGCCCGGAGGCCTGAACGCCGGCGGGGGCCCTTCTGGAAGCTGCGTGGCACTGGGGGCGGGGAGACTGCGTGAATACCACGCCCCCCCCCCCCCTGCCCGGGGTGGCAGGAGGAGGCCCGGCCTTTGGGGAGCGCCTCCCCGAGGCGGGCGATCCATCCCTTCCCTGACTTTCCACGGCGACCCAGATACCGCCAGCTGCCTGGAAACCTGTCACCTCTGACCTTACTGGGTTCACTGGAGGCCCCCGAAGAGACGTTTTAGCCCCTTCCCCATATCCCCCCACTTTTTAAAAATGGGACTGAGGCACAAAAAGGGAACATAACTACGTAAGGACCCAGAGAATCTGTGAGTCAGTCTGTGAGGTCAGCAGCTGGAAAGCCAGGACTGGTCCTCAGGTCAAATAGAGCTGCCACTGGGCAGGAGCCCCAGATAGAGAAACAGTGGCATCTGGTTCATCTCCGCCGCCCTCAGCAAAGTTTGTACATATTTAAGTAATATGATAATAAAATACATTATTCCAAAGTGTCCTATGGCCCTTTCTCCTAGAGAATCCAAGTCCATAAAAATGACATTTCCTCGCCATGGGACCCATATGGCTGTTTGGCCACAGTGTCTGGGAGATAAATTTCCTCATCCATGGCTGCTGTCCAGACTTTTCATCCTCAATAGGGAAAGACACACGTCCCGAACAGAAGTGTGAAGTCATCAGGCTCTCCAGGAAAGGTGGTTCCCTCCGGGAAGTAGCTGCGGGGATGGGGAAGTAATCTGCTGGAAGTCCTTGAGATATTGTCTGACAGTTGAAAAACGGAGGCCCGGAGAGGGTGGGACTTCCCTCCAGGTCTTCTGACCCGTTTGTGTAGTGTTCTCATAGACCTTGCATTTTTAACAGGCTCCACTATTTTCAGGTAGGACAGCAATTCTGGCTATGAGCCAACTGTGATGGTTTTCACATAGTAACAGTTTTTACAAACACTTCCAGTTGTTGATGATGTAAGAGATATCCCCCCTCCCCCAAGCAGTTCCAAGGTCCCAGTGTCTCCTGCCTAAACTAGATTAGCAGAACCCAGAAGACCTTTTGGACTCTGAGTTAGAGCTAAGAACAGGCTAGGTGTGCCTAAGAACAGGTTATTGCTTAATGGCTACAGGCTGACATCCCTTCCTCTGGTGGGAGACTGACTTCCACCTTACACTGCCTGCATCATTCACCAAGGGCCACACACTGAGCCCTGGGCCAGCAGAGACTTGAGCTCAGGCCAGTAAGATCTGGATGGAAATCTGCTCCTCTTCCGACTCTGTGCGGGGCTGTGGACTAGTTCCTTACCCTTGCTGAGTCTCAGCTTTCTCATATGTAAAGTGGGGATGCCAGTCACCCTCCTTGCAGGAGTTGTGATGCTACAGAAAATAACTTGCCTTCTCCCTCTCCTTGCCTGGCCCTTCTCCAGCGAGTTCGTGGAGAGCAAAGGAATCACCAAAGGACAGCCATTTCCTGTTTTAAAGAGGAAGTGATGGCACAAGTCAGGGGTTTCCAGGTGCTGGGCTGGGGGAGCCTCATGCTGTGGGTCGAGACCTTCCTGAGGAGGGGGAAGGGTAAACAACAGAACAGAGTGGAGGACCTTCTTTGTCTTCCCCAGAGGCCCAAGGTGGGGGTGGGGCAGGCTCCGGTGTAGAGAGGCTCAGGGCAGCAGCAGGAATAACAGGGGATGAGCTCCTCTGCCGCTGCTTTCATCAGTGTCCCTGTTAATCAACGCTATCCTCAGCACCCACGCTGGGACCCTCAGGGACCGGGTAAGCTCCTGAGAGCTTCCAGGTGAGCCGGTGAAAATCAGACTCCCAGTCCCCCAGGTGTCACTGCTACATGCAAAATCTTCATCTGTCCAGCCATCCCACCTCCCATGCCATCTCGGATGTCACCCCCCAAAATTCCCAAACATCACCAGCTTGCCTAGTCAGGGTTCCTTGATCATAAAGGACATAGATCCATCAGGGCTACATCAAATAATAACAATTACATTTATTGGGTACTTACTATGTACCAGGCACAGTTCTAAGCCTTAGATATCTGTCGGTTCATTTAATCCTCATATCCATCCTATAAATTGGTTACTATTATTTCCCTCATTTTACCTATGAGAAAATCGGACACAGAGAGGTTAATTAACTTACCCGATGTCACACAGTAACTTATAAATAAATTCACTGATGTGAGAACAAGCAGGAAATTAGAGCGGGCCAGAAGATGGAGACAAAGTCAGGAGCTAAGGTTGCCACTGGCTGGCCCTCAGTCTCCTGTCTGTCTCCTCTTCTCTCTGCCTCCTTTGTCCTTCTGCTTGTGTCTGGCCCAACACAGCACCCCACGCACCCCCCCACTCCCCCCCGCAACACACAGGATTTTCCTGTTCAGGTGCCCACCACCGCCTAACTTGTTCCTAACTCACTGAACGAAGAATCTGATTGGAGAGTCAGCCAGTGGTGTTGTGGTAAACGTTTAGCAACTGACTCTTTGAGGAAAACGAAAGATCAACCCTAATGAGGATTTACTGGCTTACGTAAAAGGACGGTGCTGGGGTCGGGACAGCTTCAGGCTCGATGATGTGTCTCCAGCTCTCCACCTGGCTTTGTTCAGAGTCAGCTTCATCCTCGGGCTCCTGCAGCAGCAGCAGCAGCTCCAGCCTCACAACCTCCAGCTAGTCCAGTGATCGAGAGGACCAAGAAGTCCCCTGCACACACATCTTCCCCAAGAGGGTCACTGTCTTGATTGCCTAGGAGGGAGATGCAGGAACCCCCCCAGAGTTTATCAAGGTTGGCCCTGTGCTAGCCGCCTCGTGGGAGAGACAGAAAGTGACTCAGCCATGAGCCACCATCGAGAACTCACTCCTCTGAGCCCGCATGGTCCTTAGCTGCGAGTGATGGATGCAGGAAGGGCCATTTCCCTTCTTCCCCGGGTCTTGGGGGGGGGGGCGGAGGAGGGGAGAGGAGCAGTGGAAAGGTGCCCCCCAGCCCCACCCTCGCACAGAGCACGCCACACACCGCTGCCACCCGGCTGCAGGTACAGTTTATTCTTCACAACAGAGAAATACAAAGAGCAGAGGGTTTGGAATTCCTTTGTTTCTTGCCCCCTTGAGTGTCTTCCCCCACGATTGACTTTTTCTGCTCCCCACCCCTTTCCTTCAATATAATGCACACTTCGTTCCTGAAGCCTTGAGGGGCACCTGCCCTCACCTCCCTGCCACCATGATGCAGACTGAGAAGCCAACAGACTGTTTTCTCTTTTTTAATAAGGTAACTAGTTCTAAATATGGTGGCCTGGAGGTCCCATAGAAAAAAGCAAAGGGGTGTTAACAGTATGTATAACAGCGTATTTACAGGGTAGTAACATGCGGACAAAAAGCTACAATACTGAGTATCAGACGACGCCAGTCAAACATAGGGGTGGGGGCGGGGCAGAGAACCCCGTGGGAAAAGAAACCCCAGGAGACGTTAAACTGGTAAATCAATGGCGAGTTAAGGCTTAAAAAGTGTATAAAAATAACACAGTTAATATTCAAAACGGAACTCCAGATACAGAATATATAGATGAGTTTCTGCCTAGTTTTCTTCTTTTTTTTCCCCAGGGGATGTAGGGGGGGCTTCTCCGGGCTCTGTACATGGTTCCTATATACACGGACACGCATGGCTTTCAGATTGGGGTGTCTGTGGGAGCTGAGGGCAGGGTCTGCTCCCGGGACCCTCCTCCCCGAGGATCCCTTCCCTGCCGAGGGGCCTAGGGCCTGGGCTGGGGATTCCCCTCCATGGCAGGGAAGACAAGTAACCCCTTCTTGGGTACTGCCCCATCTGGAGGAAATTCTGGAGAGGGGGGTCCTTGCCCCAGGCCCACTCCCTCCCCCTGCCCCCAGTCTGGGATGGTGGGAGAGGTAGCCAATAGGTTTCTTGGCCAGCACCGAGGTAGACTGGGGTGGTCTTCAGGGCAGCAGGGGTGCCAGGTCTTACCCAGCCCACCCCGCCCCGTGCCCCTGGGCCTGCACCCAGCCCAGCCAACACTGCACCCTTTGGTCCTGTGGACCGCCGGCCCCTCTCATTTCGTCTCCTGAAGACTGGGTAGCCCTGGTAGCTGCCACATTCCTCTGCTCAGTGGTGCCCAGGGCACAGCTCTGGAGGCTCGAGCTGGCACCCAGGGGCAAGCGGCTCGCTCCAGCTGCCTCCCGCCCCTCCCACCTGGGGGCCCCCTTTGCAGTCCAGAAACCCAGGCTTGAGCCTTCCCCTCAAGACCTGAGGCCATGGCAAGATAAGGTCCCACGCTGCCCTCTGGTTCTCTGTGTCCATCTGTCCGGTTCTTTTAATTTCTCGGTCTTAGCAGCACCAACTTCTTGGCCAATAAATATCTTTTTTGTTATTTCCAAAACAAACTTAAAAAAAAAAAAAAAAAAAAAAGAACAGTGAAGCAAGTGAAGGGTGGGGAACAAAAGGAAAACCCAGCAGAGAGGTTCAAAGTGCTCTGAGATCGTCTTTGGATGCCACCAAAACAGTCCAGAATCTTGCAGTTGGCCTGGCCGCCCCCGGAGCTGGACCGGGCAGGGCTTCTGCGGCCCAGGCTTTCTGGAAGGTCAGGAAGGTCATGAGAGAGCTCAGCTGTTCCTGGAGGGCACCTGGAGGGAGTTGGGGCCTGGTGCTGCCTGGGTCTGTGTCTGCCAGTGGGCAGGGCAGGGCGGCGCCTTGGATCGGCTCAGATGAGGGAAATTCGCACCGGGATGCCGGGGGACTCCGTCCTCTGGGGCGAGTGATGGCTCACCAGGTGCTCCACCACCGTGTGTTTGGACATGTGCTTCATCAGGTAGGTCTCCTGTGGGCGGGGTGAGATTCAGAACTTACAACCAACTGCTGGCAAGGGGTGCAGGGGGAGCTGCAGTTCCCACAGCGGCCACTGGAGGGCTCCTTGGTAGGTGGGCCGGCTAGTGATGGACAGCCACAGCTTTGGGGGGGTCAGATTGGGCATCAGCATTGGTTCTAGGGATGCTGCACCTCTGCCAGCAGTGGGGGCTGGCTTATTTACCAGAGTCCGAGCCCACAGTGTGCTGACTAGAGAGCTGGCAGGCACCAGGCTCACCCCACAGCAGTGCCCACCTAAAACTCCCCAGGGCCAGGCCAGCTGCTGTCTACCAACTGGCTGCAGTAGAGTCCTGTCCGATTGAGCAGAGCTGCTCCCATCTGACTGGTTCTCCCAGTGGGGGCGAAGCGGTAGGCCTCAGTTGACCCTGGCTCTGCCATTTCTCAGCAGTGGAATGTTGGATAAGTCATCTTATCCCTCCAAGCCTCAGTTTCCTCCTCTGCAGGCAGGGATGGGGAAGGAACAACCTCAAAGGGTTGCTATGGTGATGTGGGTAAAGCTCTTAGCATGAAGTAGGATTGAGGGGACCACTGCTTCCCTAGTCTCTATATTTCGTTCTAGGTGGTGATGGGAGCCCCGGCCTGTGCACCCCCATGCTCCATCCTTCCTTTGGGAAGAAGTGGGGCCTGATCTGATTGGTGACTTTGGGAAGCTTAAATTGGGCATACTCACCTCATCCCCTGAGCACCGCCACAGACTCTGCTAAGTCTGACCTGAGGCACCCAAGACTGGGTGGGCAAGGTGACCCAAGGCTCACCTGCAGGCCCACAGGTTTTCACACTAAGGTGGTGCTCTGGTTCCCACTTGCCACTCCTTGGCCTCATACCTCAGCTTGCTCAGAATCCGGCATGGGAAGCCCTCAAATGTGGTGACAAAGCGCTATCAAACAACACCGAAGGGCAGCAATCAGCAAAATCCAAACTAGGAAACTATCCTTCAATGAGTAAATTGCAAAGAAAAAAAAGGAAGTGGTGTTGAGGTGGGGTGGTGGTGGACCAATAGTTTAAAGATATATTATATATATTATATATATAATATATATTATATATAATATATAATATATATATTAAAGACCCAGTGCAATGTAAGAATTTAATTTGGATCTTGATTAAAAAGTAAAATTTATAAGTAAATAAAATTATAAATGATGGCATCCATGAGACAAATGAAAATGTGAATACCACCTGGGTATCTGACGATATAAAGGACTACGGTGAATCATTTTAAGGCATTATAAAGGTATTGTGGATAAGTTCAAAAAAGCAGTCTTTATGTTTAAAGACACAAAATGAAAATTTTCAGATGGAACAATGTGATGTCAGTTTTACTTCAAAAAACAGGGATATGGATGAGGCAGGATAGACTGATGCCAGGCTCTGGGGGCTGATGGGAACACGAGGGTTCACTATTCTAAAATGTTTCTTTTATGTATTAAAGTAGTTTAAAAGTCAATCCATTAATATGTTTTTTTTTTTTAAAGGTAATTATTCTTGTTCTGTGGAGCCCAATCAGGCCCAGTTCAGGGTGGAGCCTCAAGCCAGGTGAGATGTGACAGCCTCTTCCCCCCAGAGTTCAGATCCCCTCTAAGAACCCTGGCTGTGACTGCTGACGGCCCCTCCTCTAAGAGGGGACGCGTATAGGAAGGTGCAATCCATGCGCCCCTCTCCAGCCAAAGTGAACTTTCAAAACTACCCTCCGGGACAGTCCCCTCCCCATGGGTCCCCACTCCACCAGGAAAAACATCCAGACTCCCTAACAGGGACCAACAGCCTCACGTGACCTAATTTTCCTTCAGTTCCTGGAACATACCGCGACTCTTCCACAGAGGTGTTTGCATTCCCTGTTCCCCTGCATGGAAAGTCCTTCCCGCTCCAATCCTCCTCACCTGGCCAATGACCTTCAAGGCTTCCTCTAAATGTTACTTCCTCACACACCTATCCCAACCCATCTCCCTTCCCCAACTCCATTTTGTCCTCTCTGCAGCTGCCTTTCAAAACATATGTTTCCTTTCTTTCCTATACAGCAGTGGTTCTCCATCAGAGGCAATTTCCGCCCCCAGGGACATTTGGCAAAGTCTGGAGGCATTTTCAGGGAGGGGATGCTAGTGGGTAGAGGCTAAGTATGTTGCTAAACATCCTATAACACATAGGACAGCACCCCGTGGCAAAGATGTCAACATGGGCCAAGGTTGAGAAAGCCTGCTTAGAGCAGTTACCATGATTTGTCATTACATATCCACTTGTGTGGTTACTTGTTTAATGTCTGTCTCCAGCAGTGGATTCTAACCTGCCTGGGGGCAAAGAACATGTCTGTTTGATTCATCCTGATTCCCAAGTGCCTGGCACAACAGTTCAGCAAACACTGGGTGAATAAATCATTGTGTTAGCTAAGGTCTGTCAGGCGCTGACTCTGCCAGCCAACAGCCCTAGAAGTTAAGAACTATTACCTCTTCCATTTTACAGATGAGGAAACTGAGGCTTGGTGATCAGTCTGAGTACACGTGGGGGGTCTGTTAACCAGAATATTTGGACACACGTAGCCAGACGGACACACAAAAGTGACTCACTTGGACTCCCTCTCCTGGGTGTGAAAGGCCCTTGTTTAGGAAAATTCTCATCCAGGGATGGAGGACTGGCACCTTTCTGGCCCCGTTGGCCCTTCCCCGGGGCGATGAAGGTGGCTCTGGGCCAGGTCACTGTGCCACCTTGTGGGCATGACGGGGGTTGCAGCTTCCCCAGTGGGGAAAGGTCCTTCTCCCTCCCTGGCTCTGGGGAGCAGGTTGCCAGCGCCTCCCCGCCCACCACCCCACACTGCCTGGAAAAAACCGTGTCTCCAGAACCCAGGCGAAGGCTGCCTGGGGAGAGCTCGGCCTGAGGCAGCCAAAAGCAGAACTGGAAAGCAGAAGCCCTGGCTCTGCCACTCACTGTGATCTTGGGAAAGTCACTGCCCTTCTCTCGGCCTCAGTTTCCTCGTCTGGCAAATGGGAGCGTCAGTACAGGTCTGAGGAGTCTGGGGAGAGGGAGAGGCTCCCGGGGGCCCCGCACTCACCGAGGTGTAGGCCCGCCCGCACATGCTGCAGCAGTAGGCCTTGGCATGCTTGATGGCATGGGCCGAGAGGTGGATCTGCAGGGAGGCGGAGTCCGAGTAGGCCCGGTAGCAGTTGGGACACTTGTAGGGCTTGTCCTTGTTGTGCTGGCGCTGGTGAGACTGCGGGGAGCACAGCAGGGGTCGGGAGCTGGCTGGACTCCCCCAGCCCCACCCCCTCCTTAGGCTCCCCTGGGGAGGAGGGGCTGTGCACCTGGAGGAGGCGGGCCCGCACTCACCTGGAGGTTGGAGAGCTGAGTGAAAGCCTTTTCGCAGCCAGGATGTGGGCACTTGTAGGGTCTGTCGCCTGTGTGGATTCTGCAACAGGCAGCCCAGTGAGGTGGCATCCCTGACGGGTGCCCCAGGCCAGCTCCAGCCCCCAAGCCCTCGGCTAGCCTGCACACACACCCCTCTGGCCCCCAAGCCTCCCAGGCTCCCTGCTCTACACACTCTCCCCAGAGTGAGCCCCAGGCAAGAGCTGGGACTTCAAAGGCTACCCGTGTCCTTTCTTCTCTGGCCTCCCACAGCTGTTCTGTGACCAGAGCCTCCGCGCTCCCCACAGGGCCCCGCTGAACCCGGCCCTCCAGCAGCACCCAGAGAGCGCGCCCAGGCCCCCAGCTTATCATGGCAGTCTTGCTTTGACGGCATTCTGCCCCTCTTCTAAAAAAGCCACCTGCAGACCACCCGCTGAAAAGGGCAGATTCACAGCTTTGCCAGGACCTTCCCTGCCCACCCTGCCTCTTTCTCTCAGGAGACATCACCCTCTAATTGGCCCCCCATTTCTATTTCCTGCCTCTTCCCCACATGGCTACCTGGTCACCCCAGCTACTGAGAGAATGCAGGACAGGGTGGCCCTGAAAGTCAGCCTCTGTGTCCTTCCTGTGAGCCCCTTTTTGTCCTCACACTGGCTCTACCATTTACTAGCTGGGTGACCTTGGTCAAACCACTGAGCCTCGGTTTCCTCATCTGCACAATGGGTATAAAAACACAGTCCCTATTTCACTGGGCTTTGTGAAGATTCCATTAGATAATGTGTGGAAGGGGCTTAGCCAAGTACTGGCACAGAGTCAGGGCTCCATCACCACTTGCCAGTATTACTATTATTCATTCATTTAACAATTATTATATCAGGCACCCATGTGCCAGGCACCACCCTGGGTGCTTGGAACATATCCGTGAACAAAACAGAAAAACCCCACTGCCTTGTGGAAACAATGAGCATGAAATAAATAAGTAAAGTGCGTGTAAAAGGTAATAAGTGCTGTGAGAAGAGGCAGAGCAGGTGGGGGGGGGGGTCATGAGTGCATGGGGAGGGTGCAATGTTAAATAGGGTGGTCAAGGTCCTCACTGAGAAGGAGACTTGGGAGCAGTGACTTGCAGGCTGATGGCCGGGCTTTCTGTTGGCTGTTGCGGCTTGTGCTGGTCCAGCAGCCAGGTGAGGATGGAGGAGGACCGGGATGGAATGTGGAAACGGGGCTCAGGGGCGAGGCGCACACACCGGGACGGGAGGCCCTCCCTGCTCTCCTAGGCTTGTCTTCAGTCACCTGCTCTGGCAAACGCTGTGCCAAGCACGTAGGTAATGAAATGCAGACTGGACCTGAACCTCTTTTGCCTAAGCTGCCGATCAGCATTAGGTGGAGGGAGAATCCAGCTCTGACCACCCGGTATGGCTCCTTCCCTAAAGCCACAGCCCGCCCTGGGTTTGCTCCACCCACCAACAGACTCATCAGACAAACTAAGGTCCCCCAGGCCAGGCCCCGTGCTGGCTAGGCTGGAATAAAGAACACTCCCTGCGTCAGTAAGCCCACGACCTTGACTGCCCACTATGAACAGTGACAGTCCGAATTCCCTAGTGTGCCATTCGAGGCCTTTCACCTGTGGTTCGGCCTCACCTCCCTGCTCCTGCACCCTGCGTCCTGGTCAGGGGACCACTTCTCATCTGGCAACCACGGCTGACTGATGCTTCTGCCTGCCACCCCTGTGCCCTGGCTGCATCCTCAGCAGCGAGGCCGCCCCTCCTCTGTCTCCTCTACTAGACGGGGAACCCCAAGGGCGGACGGCTCGTCTCAGGCTGCATGGAGACAGGCCAGGTGGAAATGGGCTGGCCCAGTTCTGAGGACCCCTATTCTACCTGCACATTTGGGGGTGTCACATGTTTGGGGACATCATCCCAGGCCACTGCACCCCATCTCTAAAACAGAAGGACCTTAAGGGTCATCAGGACTGGCTCTGCCTGCCGCCAGAATCCCTCCATTTCATCCCAACTTCATTCCCCTCCAGGGCTGTGGAACTCGGTGGCAGAGGGGACCGAGGGACCCCAGGACATGTGCTGATTTTGTTTTAAATGCCGCAACGCCCACCCCAGAATCCTCACCTCCCACTGCTGCCCAGGTCATGCCTCTTCCCTGCCCCAAGGCTCCAGGCCCACCGCCTCCCTCCACGGCCCCCGCCCCGGCATTCCAAGTCCCTTCCTACCTTCCGTCCGGTATCCAGGCTGATCCTCTTCCAGGCACACTTTTCCCCCAGCTAATACCTAGCTAAAACCCAGACTCCTGTTCTCAGTATAAAAGTCCCTTGATCGTGGCAGCCTTTCCTGACCCCCCAGACTAGACCTGGCCCCTGCAGCCCACCCCTGAGCAGAATCTGTGTGTGGGCATGTATTTTGTCAATGTCTAGTCACTTTTTTCTAAGCTCCCTCCCTCCTTGAGAGCAAGAATGCCCTTGGTCTCGTTCACCACCATCATCCCAGGGCCTGGCATAGGCTCAGAAGAGAGGACTCGGTATATAGGAAGGTGAGATCTTTCCTCCTGAAGTCAGTTACTGACAATAGTAATATGTTCCACATAATCAACAACGCCCATTCCTCAAGGGTATTTCACAAGTGTTTGTTGACTGACCAATGGATGGTTCTCCAGGGACATCAGGCCCTACCTCAGGACCTTGCTCCTCTGGCCTCCTCCACAAGTGCCACAGCTGCCCAGCCTCCTTCCTGGACTCCAGGCCTCAGCCTCTCCCCTCCACCACAGCAGCAGCGCAGGGACCTGACCTTGTCATGGTCTCCCCCACTGTCTCCCCCTTTTCCAGGACAGAATCCAAATCCACACCGCCCCCAGCAAGTCTCTGAGCCTTTGCTCATGCCGTTCCTCCTGCTGGGTACACCATTCCCATCTCTCATGAGAGAGGGCTATGGACCCATCGGACTCGACTCCGATGATCCTTCCCAACCTCCATTACATACTTCCCCCCTTTCATGGAAGTTTTCACATCCACCAGCCTCCTGGTGCATGGTGTGGGTTCCTTTGGCCCAGAGCCAGCCTCTGACCACTGATCTGTCATTATGCATGGCAGCCAGCACTGGGCCTCACAAGGGCTTCAAGGAGCAAAGTGTCCCCGATAACTGGCCCCTGAGCTCTTCACCCCTGAATTTCAAGTCGAGGCCAAGCCCTCAATCCCAATATCAGAGTCCTCTCTTTGCAGGGCATCTCCCCACTAGTGGGGCACCCAGGCCTGACTCCCACATCTGTAGTGATGGGGAGCTCACCACCAACTCCAGATGCAGGGAAGCTGAGCTGAAATCGGGGCCCCTGGGCTGCTCCTTCACCCCCACTGTCCCAGCCCCACCCCGGGGCCCTGAAGACTAGCCCTGCTCTCCTGCCTGGACCTCGCTCCCACCTGAGTTTCTTCTGCAGCCAACATCCCCAGCCCCTTCCCTCCTCCAAGGCGGGGCCGCTCCTCGGTGCTCTGGCTCACATCTCGCTTCTGCCTCCTCTTAGTGGTGTGGCCTTGGCCAAGCGACTGTGCCTCCCGAGCCCCAGTTTCCTCACCTCTAAAACGGGGATAATAATAAGGACTGTAACTTACTGAAAGGGTGTTCCTAAGACAGTTCCACAGCATTAGTTTTGTTTTGGTTTGGTTTTTTTCTGGCTGCACCACACGGCTCGCGGGATCTTAATTTCCTGACAAGGGATTGAACCCGCACCCTCGGTAGTGAAAGCGTGGAGTCCTAACCACTGGACCGCCAGGGAAGTCCCCCCAGTGTTAGTTTTTAATACACTCATGTCTCTTTAAGAAAAACAATTTATGAAAAACACAAAGGGGGAATTTATTCAATGTTTAAATACAATTATCGAGGATTCATTAGTTATCATTTATCCTTTATTTTCCGGGTAATAAGCGGCACGTTATATTGAGTGGCTTCAGTCCCACTGTGCTTTGTAACGAAAACGATGGTAGATACAGTGACAGTGGACCTTCCTCGAGATGGCTGCCTCTCCGTGGCACTTTTCAGATTTGTTATTTCAGATTTGTAAGGACTTTATGGACAGCTCATATGTAAACACCTTATGCAGGGCCGGGCACTTAGGAGCTCTCTGACAAGGAACGGTTGTTGCTCGGATGTTATCACCATCACTATCATCACACTTGAGAACACCTACCCCTGCCACAATTATCACCACACATGTACGCAACATTGCACAGCCAGGAGAAGGAAAACACGGGCAAAAACCACTCTGCAGCCTGAATAAACAAACAAATCCAGGGTCACTTTGTCTAACATACGTTCCCCAAACAGGTAAAACGTTGAGCCCTTTCTTATACCTTACTAACTCCTTCATAAAACTGGGTTATCCCCTGACTTCTGCCTCGTGATATCTACAGAGGTGTGATCTTATCCAGATGCTAACTGCACGAAACTACTGCTGTATCTCTACCGTGAACAGACTCACTACAAATTCCTGTTAATCTTCCCCTTAAATACATGTATTTATAATTTACAGGGCCGATCCTTCTGAAGTCTGGATTTCTGCAAACACTTTGCAAGTCACCTGCTTTTCTTGTCTTGTTGCCTTCCGTTCATAGACAGAGGTCCCACCAAGATGCTCCAGAACTGCCAGCGCCGTTCAATTACATGAACCGCCACATGCTCCCAGCCACATCTGTCTCACCTCCCAGGGGTAGGCTGCTCAACCTGCTTCTAGCTCTATTTTTATTACTTGACTGGGGCTGGTTCTGTTTTGACATGACCTTCTTTTACCCCCTTTATTATTGGCATAATGTTGAGAAGATGGATTTGATTATATGCCCTGTCTGGTTCTCTATCAAGGGGCAAAGAACAGGAGTCTCTGTGGAACGAGAGAAAAGCAACCTGGAATCTGGTTGCTTCTTTATGTTTGGCTTTTTTTGGTTTGTTTGTCTTAAGGATTCTGGGACTTGCGGGCACTAGGGACACAAGCCTCTTTGTCACTGGGGGTTAGGACACATTGGTTTAATTATATACGCCACTGCATAATGACTAATAATTTGTCTCTAAATGTTGATAGGACCCTCTTATGTTGCTTGTTTGGTTTCTAACCGCTATGAACTCAAATCACTCAAAAGAAAAAACTAGAGGGAGAAAAAAATTGTGCCCTCAGGAACAGAGAGCAATCCCTGAACAAGGAACATTCTGACAAAACACTCTCCCCTTGGGCTTCCCTGGTGGCGCAGTGGTTAGGAATCCGCCTGCCAATGCAGGGGACACGGGTTCAAGCCCTAGTCCGGGAAGATCCCACATGCCTCGCAGCAACAAAGCCTGTGCGCCACAACTACTGAGCACGCGTGCCACGACTACTGAAGCCCGTGCCTAGACCCCATGCTCCGCAACAAGAGAAGCCCCGCTTGCTGCAACTAGAGAAAGCCCGTGCACAGCAACGAAGATCCAACACAGCCAAAAACAATACATAAATTAAATAAATAAATTTTAAAACACTCTCCCCTCAAGGGCCTGTGGATTTTTTGTTGCTTGTTTGGCCATGGTCTTAAATAATATTTTCAAACAAACGTCTACTTCTGAAAACACTGGGATTCTTACTAATTATTTCTTGCTACTGTGTTTATTTCCTACCAGACTGATGCTCCTGTCTGCCTACTCTACCAACTTTGTGCTATAGCCTTTCTCAAACCCAGGCCCCACCTTCAGAATAATAAAATATCAAGGTAACTTTTACACCCAGGTTTGCCTGGAGTTTCCAGTTGGCCACTGGGCAACACCAAAGATTTGCTCCCCCGCTTTATAAAAGCTCCCAGTGAGGGCATGTTTTGTATTCTCCACATCTGAATTAGCCAAACACTAGAATGAGAGCCAGGCTATGAAATGTCTAGCATAAGAAAGTTGGCAGATCAAAAGAAAAGAAGCTCAATCTCCCTGAGTTAATTTTATGTGTGTGTATATATGTAATTACATATAATTCACATAAATATAATATATAGTTATATAATATATAATTGCATATAATATATATATATGTGTACTTTTTTTTTTTTTTTTTTTTTTTTTTTTGTGGTACGCGGGCCTCTCACTGCTGTGGCCTCTCCCATTGCGGAGCACAGGCTCCGGACGCACAGGCCCAGCGGCCATGGCTCACGGGCCCAGCCGCTCCGCGGCATGTGGGATCTTCCCGGACCGGGGCACGAACCCGTGCCCCCTGCATCGGCAGGCGGACTCCCAACCGCTGCGCCACCAGGGAAGCCCTATATGTGTACTTTTTAAGATGGATGGAAAAAACCTAACAACTTGTTTTCATGTACAGAGACTAGTACCATTAGTATCCACAGAGAAATGTCTTTAAAAAGATTTTTTTTCTAGATTTGACTATGCTTTTTAGTGCCAATCATAACACGTGCTTTATGAGATCAATTCAAAGACTGTGACAATGTGTCAACACCCCTGCTGCCTATAATATGCTCTGAGTCTGAACAGCTGATCATACATTATACCTTAACAGAGGCCTCTATTCTCCTCCATTCTGATATTGTTGGTTATATAATAAATGGACCAGAGTCATTTAGTCTTATCAACAGGTCTGGTTCCCTCCCTCACACTTGCCTCAAGGCCTGTGCTTCAGGTCCGAGATTGAGTCTTCTGAAAGAAACATCAAGAGCTGACAGCCTCAGTAGAGGACTGTACCAGTGCACTTGGCTCTTTACACCTTGGGAAGACACATGGGGCACAGGCTTCCCAGATGACCCATCACCATGACCAGACACCGCGCAAGGCCAAAGCAGGAACCAAGTCTTTAGTCCAGAAGCAGGCAACTTTGCAGAGCAGCCTAGCGCCCCAAGACTGGGGAACAGGAATTACGACCTAGGACTGGATGAAATTGATTTCATTGTGGTTAATGTTCTATTTTCTAACGGGCATGTGAGAAAACCCCCCCTTTTTTTTTCTTTGATCTATCCCTAATCTTCCATTTAGGAGGCTATATTTGAACAAACTGGAATAGGATATTCCTTAAATGGTGCCTTGCTCCAGCTAAACCTTTAGAATTTGCTGGGGGGGGGGGGCACGGCAGGGGGACTATACAAATTTAACATAGATATAAACTAATGAATTATCAAGTAAATTTTAAAATAATGGTCCCATTGAAAAAACACTACTGACCTTGTCTACAAAACTACTCAGAACAATTGCTAACAAGTATTCAAAGTGCCTTTACTGAGACCCTTTCCTTTTTATGACCATTAGTTTCTGTAAATAGGTTCACTAAGAATCTGTCCTCCAGGGCTTCCCTGGTAGCGCAGTGGTTGAGAGTCCGCCTGCCGATGCAGGGGACGCGGGTTCGAGCCCCGGTCCGGGAAGATCCCACGTGCCGCGGAGCGGCTGGGCCCGTGAGCCATGGCCGCTGAGCCTGCGCGTCCGGAGCCTGTGCTCCGCAACGGGAGAGGCCACAACAGTGAGAGGCCCGCGTACCGGAAAAAAAAAAAAAAAAAAAAAAAAAAAATATTAGAATCTGTCCTCCTTCCTAACAGGATGTAATTGGGTAAATCAAATTTGTAACCATGACCATGCCAGAAATGTCACATTTAAAGACAAATTTGATTTAATTAGGCATAACAAGCCTGATAGTAAGAAACAAGGCCTGTACTTTGTAAGTGGGAATGTAGCCTCCCCAGGCTTCCAGGAAACTGAACTGAATCTACTCCATGGCTTGTGGAATCCTTGCCTTCAAGGTTATGGGAAAAGTCATTCCTGATAGCCCAGAAACGCTGACAAACTTGGGATTCTCCAAAAAGACGGTACCCTTCCCACTACAGGTTGTATAGGCACAACCTGACAAGAGGTGAATTGGATGGATCTTAGCTAGGAACTTAGATAGATGTTAGATTAGATAATATGATAAGAAAAAATTTTTTCACACATACACAGATTAAAATTATGACCTGGGGGCTTTACAAAATCTCCTGACAGAAGTTAACTCTCAAACCCTGGGGTCGCATGCTCTAATTTTAGTAACCATACAACCAGGAGGACTCTATTTATTGATCAGCACCTCATCACACACACCTATGTCCATAAAACTAGCCAAACTTCAGAAAATAAATCCATGACAAAATCAGAAAGTTTCTGAAACAAATCTACGTGGTCAAATCCATGCCTCAGGAGGCATGGGGATGAGAAAAGCAGACTGATGCCACCCTGCCGCTATCCTGTCATTTGTTCCTTACTATCAAACCTACTGATCATGCCCCAAAGTCAGAGAAACAGACAAAACATCTTGCCCCCCCGGGATAAAGCAAACAAAGACAGTGGAGAGAAATGAATAAATAACAACACCACAAAACAAAACCTAAGGTCCCTGTGTCTAGCCTTAGTGCCCAAAATAAAGAAAACCTTGAGCGCTTTCTGTGAGTTACAGACTCCACAGCAAAAACAATTTTAACCCTGCCAATGCTGATATTGGCAGACACACAGCCGTGCTTATAGATATGAGAACCATCATGTGAGAACACTGCTTTGTTTCTTCCCCTCTGAAGAGATGAACTGTAATTTGGTAACCTTTAGTTTATTTATTTAAATACCTATGGTATTTTTATTTGGCGAGCCAGTCTGTCTGATGTTTGTACTCCCCTGCAAAAACCTCTTTCCTTAAAGCATGTCTATCTCGGAATCCCCCTTTCATGCTTTCGACTAGACTGTACACCCCAAGAGGGCAGGAATCTGTGTCTGTTTTGTTCAGTGCTGTATCCCCAGCACCTCGGGGCGTGTCTGGCATACATATTTACAATTCACCTCTTGCACATATTTGTTAAATGGATGAATCATATGCCCTGTAAAAGCCAGTTCTATTTATTCCACAAATATTAAACATATGCCTCAATGTTTATTATGTGCCACCCACTGGGGATGTGGAAACGGAGGAGACCAAGCCCTCACCTTCAAGAACCCTCAGTATATTGGGGGTGGTGGGCAAACAACCAGGCAAGTAGAAGACAGTCTACCCCTGCTGGGATGGGGAAGCCCAGGGCCTGTGGAACCAGCTCAGGGGGGCCAGGGAGGACTTCCTGGAGGAAGCTTTACTGAGAGATGGATAGGAGAGGGCCAGAAAAACAGGAGAAAGGAGGGGGAGGGTGTTTCAGGTAAAGGACACAGCACGTGCAAAGACCTTACAGGTGGAGCAATAGTGGGAAGTAATGTCCACAAAGGCCATATCATAAAAGGCCTCGAATGACAAGCAAATCAGTTTGGTCTTGACCCTGAGGGCAATGGGAACCTAGAGAAGGTCCTTGTCCCTCCTTGCACCAGGTCCATGCACCAGGTGCAGGCTGAGCTGAAACTGGCTGCATCAGGGCAGCACGAGGCCGGCCACTCACCTGGTATGCTGCTGGAGGTGGGAGAGCTGTCGGAAGGACTTATCACAGTAGGAGCAGTGGTAGGGCTTGACGCCCAGGTGGATGCGCAGGTGCTGGGCCAGGTAGGAGGCGTTGGCAAAGGATTTGGAGCAGTGCGGGCACTTGTGGGGCTTGGCCTCTGTGTGCGACTTGGAGTGGATCTGCATCTCAGACTTGGTGAAAAAGGTCAGCGGGCATACCTTACACCTGTGGGCAAGAGGCAGGTTCATACCAGGAAGATTCCGGCTCCCGCCCCTGGCCCCGTGCCTGGACATCTCAGGGGAGACCTTCTATGTCAGAGAGACCTTGCACCAGGGACAGAGCTCTCCTGGGAGGGTCCAGGGGTCACGGTCAGGCCCCCAGCCTGGACACCCTCCAATCTGGAGGCCAAAGCTCTTCCCCCTGGAGACAGATTTACAGCAGGCTGGGGAGCAGGCTTCCACCTCACAGGGAAGAGAGGCTGGTGACTCATGGTTCTGGGGGAGGGGCTCCAGCGCTCCTGGTGAGAGGTTCTCCACCCTGGCTGTACTTTAGAATCGTCTGGGGAGCTTTCAGGAAAGCCTGACCTGGGACCCTCCGCATGTCTCCCCCCAGCAAGTTAAATTGGAACTTCTGGAGGTGTGCCCCGGCACTGGCATTTTGGAAAGCTCTCCAGATGATTCTAACGTTGAGCGTTCAGAACACTGCTTGAAGAGTGTGGGAAACAGACTCTCGACATCCCAGTCTGTGGTGAGGGTGGGCCCCAGACAGAGACCACCTCTGAAGGGTTGTGGGCGGGGTGAGCCAGGAGACCCCGCCCCTCTGGAGCATAGCCCTCACCCTCCGCCTCTGGGTCCCCTCTTTGCAGTGCCCCACTGCTGGGCCCCTGCTGCATCCTGAGGAACTGGCCTCTAACCCAAGCCCACCTGGACGCCGTCCCACTGAGACACCCACCTGTATGTCTTGCCCTCCTTGGCAGTCTCGCCCGAGGCCAGGATGGGGTAGGGGACTACGAGGACAGGCGGCCCCCCTGGATTCTCCGCCTTGATCTTTTTTCGGCCACGCTCGGACTTGGGGGGGCCAAGCAGGCCGTGGCCCTGGATTGTCTTGATGGAGTCCAGGAGGGGGGGGCTGGTGATCCCTGAGATGAGGGTGGGGGACGAGGCGATGAGGCGGCTCTGGCTGGTGGTGGTGGGTGTGGATGGGGTGCTGGTACCCGTGCCCGCACTCGACTCAGACGTGCTCACAGCCGGGGTCCGGGAGGAGAGCCCCAGACCTGCAAAGACACGGGGGTGGGGGCAGGGGTGAGGGGCAGCTGCAGAGGCCAGCTCAGTCCCCACCACCCAGCTGTGTGACTCTGGCAGGTCACCAGCCTTTCTGAGCCTCCCCTTCCCTTTGTAAATTATTACTCAGGGGTACAAATGAGAACTGTGTATGTGTAAGATTCCTTAGATACCTAAGGACTAAACTGAGTCCTATTATCTGTAACAGGGGCACTTTGGAAATCATTCCAACAAAAAACAAACAAACAAACAAAAAAAACTGAGGCACAAAGATGTCCACTACTGTGTTATTTATAATAGTGAAAATTAGAGACAACTGAAGTATGCAATATTAGGGAAGGGCTCAATAAATCGTGATCAATCTCCTCTACTGAACATTAACTGCCCATTTAAAAGGAGATTATGTTTGTAAAAGAAGGAAAATTTTAAGGCACAGAAAAAGTTAAGTAGGAGATGGAGATGCACCAAAATGTGATGTGGATGGTAGAATTAGGAGTAATTTTAAAACAAGTTTTTTGGCTTAACTGTACTTTCTGATTCTTTGACAGTGAACTTTTTCCTTTTTTTTTAAACTTCTGTAATAAAAGTTATTCTTTTAAAAATGAGTGGACTAGAAACATTTACAACATCAGGTAAAGTACACAAAAAAATGAAAATGATATCTATCACATGGTTAAAACTATGCTTTTTTAAAAAAAGAAACCCAAAATCTGTGCATTGAAAAAGATAATATCCAGAGTTGGCATCAGTATTTTGTATGTGTGTCATACATGCTGGGGGTGTACGTTTATCAACCTTAATGGAGGGTGGTTTGGCAATAGTTTATTAAGATTTCAAATGTACAAAACTTGACGAAGCAACTCTAATCCTAGAAATCATCGCCCATAGATATTTATTTGCACATGAGCACAAAGATCTGCGTACTTGGACCTTCCACACAAAACTGTGATCAGACAAAACTGGACACAACCTGCTATTCTCAGCAGGGACTATGTAAAGAGATGTGGTCCATCCTCAATACGGAGACCAGGGAAGCCATGAAAACAAGATAGATGTGCAGTGACGTAGAGAGAATGCCAAAACATGCTGCCAGGTGAAAAAGTAATAAACCACACACACAGTATGAACCCACCTATTTAAAAAAACACACATCCAAACTACATATATATATACAGATAATGTAGGTGTGTGTGAAAGCACAGGAATAGATCAGAGAAGAGACACACCAAAGTAAACTGTGTATAAATTGTGGTTCTCTGTGGGGAGGGAGAAGAATTTGTTGGTAAAAGGAGATATTCATACTTGATCTGCTTCCATATTATTTGAATTTTTTACCTGGTGAATTCATCCATTTTTTACATCTGTGATTAAAGGATAAAATAAAATAAATTATAGAGAAAACATGAAAATGCTAACAACAGTAGGACGAGGGTTAATTTTTTTCTCCTTTTAGCTTGTCTTCAACTTCTAAATTTTCTATAATGACTATGAGTTACCTTTATAATAAAAAATGCACTAAATATGTTTATGATAGAATGGTGAGTAGGAAAAGAAAGTTCAAGTCATGGGTACAGCCCTACCACAAGCTCATCAGAACACGCCCGCATATTTAAAAACAAAACAAAAAAGATGAAAAAGGAAGGAAATGGACTAAAAGGCTCTCTAAGCTGCTGGGTTATGAGCTGGGGATTATGAGTGATTTTCTTTTTTCTTAGTTTCTCTTTTTTCCAAATTTCCCTTAATATGCTTATATTACTTTTTTAATATTACTTTTATAATGAAAAAATAAATTTAATAAGGTCATAATAAGGAGGGAATGTGCAGAGGGTAGCTGGGGCCTGGGGGGGAGGCTCACAGGGCCCCATGGCTCTTGGGCATCTCTGAGAGGCAGGAGGGAGATGGGGAGAAAGGCACAGGCATCTGGCTGGCAGTGGGGCCAGCCAGAGGAGGAACAACAGCCCAGATACAGTGGCCACTGGAGAAAGCCTGTCCACCAGGCTCTGAGGTGGGCACCAGGCAGCCCAGCCTCGTGACACTGCCTAGGATGTCCCCCCAGCCCCCAACCTCAATTTATCCAAGACTAAGCTCACATCTTTCCCCCACCCCGCTCCCCCTCCTACGACTCCATCTCACTGGCAGTGCCTGGGAGTCTCCCTTGCTCCCCTCCCACTCCTCACCCCTACACCCAAGCCCAGCACCAAGCCCTGCCCGCTCTCCCTCCACAACATACCTCACATCTGTCCCCTTCTCTCCATCCCTCTGTGGCTGCCTTGTCCAGGTCACCACCCTCTCCTGCAGCTCTCCCTGCCCCCAAGCCAGTCTCCACCTTATAGCCAGACCCAACTTTCTCACCCAAATCTGAGCATTTCCCTTGCCTACTTAAAAACCTTCCACGCTCCCATTACGCGAGGGTGAAATCCAAGCTGCACAGGTGGCCCCCGGGGCCCTTCACAGTCTGGTGCCTGCTTCCTTTCCAGCCTCAGCAGAACCGGTAGAGCAAAACGGTTCACACATGGGCTCTGGAACCACACTACCTGCCTCTGCCTCTTACTGCCTGTGAAACTGGGCCTCAGTTTGCTCATCTGTTCAATGGAAACGTTAGGGTGAACCACAGGCAACTGTTTCTTTAAGTCAACCTAACAGTAGCCACCTCACAGAACGGCTGGGAGTAATAACATGAATACTGGTGAACGTAAACAGGTGCTCACCTGGAGTTAGCTGCCATATTACAATTGCTATCATCATCTTTTGACCTTCCCTACCCGGACACTGTCCTACTCTTGCTTTCTACACACATACTCGCTCTGCACATGTTATTTCCTCCTGCTGCTCCATTTCCCTAGTCAACCAACAACCCTTCTTTGCAAGGGACTCCTCCAAGGAAGTCTTCCCTCACCCCTCACCCCCCAAGTCTGGTTAGGGCTCTCCTCTGGATTCCTGAAACAGCTACGTGTATTTGGCTTCCTTGGTGATCCCCCGAAGGGCAGTGACCCAACCTCGTCCCATCCAGGTCGCTTAGCCGGGCTCTACGTCAGGGTACAGGATGGAAGTCTGGAAGCTCCACCCCTGCCCCAGGCCCTGCCTGCCCGCCCCGCCCCGCCACAGGGTATACTGGCCACGCCCCTCCCAGGTAGTCTCCGCCCAGCCCTCACCAGCACCCCCGACCCGGCCCCGCGGTACCTGTGACCGTGCTGGTGGCCGGCCGCGCGTGCAGCGCCACGTCAGGCTGCGGCACGGCCTGCGGGTGCAGCCCTGGCACCTGCTGCAGCTTGGGCAGCGACATGACGGCCTGGCTGCTGTCGGCCGGAGCCGGCGGCACGAGGAGCGGCTGCTGCGACGAGGCCGACGTGGGCGGCAGGTGAGGCGGCCGGATCTTCTCCGCCATCAGCTGCTCCTTGATCTTGTTAATCAGGACCAGGTTGTCCAGCTGCGGGCGGGAGAGGAGAGGAGAGGTACTGAGGGGGCTTGGGCCGCCGGGCCACCCGTGAACCCCTCGCCCCTCGCCCCGCAGGCCGCAGCCAAAGCCCGGGGCAAAGCAAAGCACCTCCGAGAGGGGGAGGGTGGCGGGAGGGGCGACGCTCCGTCTTACCTGGCTGGGCATGGTTGGAGGAGGGGGCCAGAAGTAGGGGTTGTTAAATCGAGGTTCGGCCATCCTGCGGGGAGAGAGCGACTGTCACAGGGAAAAGGGCCCTCCCCACCGGCCAGGGGCGAGCCCCCATCAGCTAAACCCACTCAAGTCTGGGCCAGTGTCTGGGATCCCTGCCCCCGTGGGACCCTCACCCCGCAGCGGAGCAGGCCTCCTACCAGGCCCAGTGAACCACATCTCCAGGCTGAAAAGTCTGGAATTCAGGTGTCCCATGGTGGGCCCCAGAGAGCAAAGGTCATATCCAAAACAGAGTACTCCCAGCCACCCGCCCCCCATCACCGTGATGCCCGCAGACCAATCCCTATTCCCCCGCCCCCCAAGGGCCCTGGGCTGCAGAGCCAACCCTATGGATTCCACACAGAAGCCTGCTGTCCAGAGACAAACTGAGAGGTCCTGGGGCAACTTTGTAAATAGCCACAGAGCAGAGGCAACTGCCCCTCCCTGATCCCTGCCCTCTGACCCCTGGCCCCATTAAAACACAGGGGGCAACTTGGGTCATCAGATACAGCCTTTCTGAAGGGCAATTTGGCAGGATGATTTACGGGGACCCAAATGATTACAGTACTGCCTTTTGACCAAAGAAACCGGTACCTCTGGAAAGTTATCCTCAAGAAACAAGCATGGCCAGAAACAAACATTTTCCCTACAAGGATGTGTCGGAACACAGTGCTTCAGGAGGGGGTTGAGGAGGCCTGAGGCTAGGGCAGTGTGGGGCTCTTCAGTAGAAGTATGTGAAAATCTGCCTGGTGGCCCTCACCTCTGGCAAGTTCCTGTGCAGTTAAAAGGGCTTTTCAACCAGGGCAGTATAAAGGGTGGGCCTTCAAAGCTATCTTTGTCGTCCATAGGGTTCAAGTCTTCCTGTGACCCTAGAGTAAGTCAAGAAGTGACTTATAGGAACCATGCTGGACAGAGGCATTCCATTAAGTCTTGCTCCCTATCAAATTTCTCTTATTTATCTCTCCCTTACAGAAATTACTAACTAAATACCTACTGCTAACTAAATACCTACTGGTATTGGTTGCTTAAATGGAACTGTTTCTTATGATAGGCAAGGCTGAAATGAAGTGCCTTTAACCTTTTTTCCTGGCCCTACAAGTGGGAGAAGCCCCTACTGGAATCGCAGGCAGAGGGTTTCAGGAAAAAGCCCTCAATAAGGATGCAACCTAATCAGAACACTTTAAGAAAGATCTTTTATATAAATTATCTCTTGTGATCTTTACTTGAGAAGTAGGCACAGGAGGTATTATCCCATTTTATAGGTGAAGAAACTGAGGCTTGGAGAGAAGGAAAGAGACCTGTCCAAGACCATAGGACTAGGGTGCCAGAGTCAAGACCAGAAATCAGATTTGCTCAAGCCAGTTCCTCTGGGGAACTTGCTTTGCAAACCCCAGTCCTTGGTGGAACAAATATCCACATGCAGATGACTCAATACCTGTATGCAAAAGTCCTTGCCTCTCACTCCCAGCCTGGGGGCCTGCTTGGGGTCCAAGCCTGGCCAGGCTGGGACTCAAGAGTAAACTCCTCTGGGTGGCCAGGGCAGCTCTAAAAGCCCTCCTGCTCCCGCCACCCAGAGACCAAGCTGCCCTTCTCTCCACGCATCCAACCCTGCCCATCCTTCACAACCCAATACCAGAAGCACTTCCTGCCTGGAGTTCTCCCTGACTGCTCCAGATCCCTGGAACTTCTCCTTTCAAAGAAAGACCTCAACACAATAAAAAAAAGTGAGAAGGCTGCCATTTACTAAGTACCCACCTTGTGCCAGGCATACTGACACCAAGAGGCAGGTACTCTTATCATCCCCATTTTACTACTAAGGAAACTGAAGTTCAGAGAGGTGGAGTGACTTGGTCAAGGTCACACAGCAAGTAAGCAGAGAGCTGAGATTCCCACTCTAATCTGCCTGACTCCAAAGTCCAGCTCACCAGTCCCTTAGCTGTTCAGGGGGAAGGACAAAGCATGCTGACTGTAGGACTGTGAATATGTTACGTCCTGTCTTAGAATGGCACAGCACCCACTGCCCATCCACCCAGCAGCCTCAGACCTGTTCCTCCCTTGCTGCTGTCCACTGGGGAAAACGTGAAAGGGTCTGAGCTGTAAAGCCAGGGTGAGGAGGCTCCAGGGCTGAGGGGAAGAGGAGCTGGGGAGCTGCCTCAGAGAGGCCTGGGAATTGGATACATCTGTCTCATTCAGCTTGGCATCCCCGGCACCCAGGCCCAGAAGGTGATCAACAACATGAGTTGTGTGACAGAATGAATAAATGAAGAAATAAATGATCAGAATTATTTTAAAGACAGTCCCACACACTTATCTAGCACTGCTGACAGTGTACAAAGCCCTCTGTATCCAGCAGCATTCTCACCCGGGCCCCAGGAAGCAGGGAAAATCTTCACCCCCCGTTTCACAGAGGAAGAAGGTAGGGCAACAGGAGGGAAGCACTTGCTCCTGGCCACATGGATGGGGAAACGGGAGGGAGCGCTGCGCTGCAGTGTTGGGCATCGGCTCTCTGAGCCTCCGTTTTCCTCATCTGTAAAATGGGATTGAAACAGGCCACTCTGCTTCATTCCTGCCCTGGCCCAGGATTCTGCCCTCTGTACCCGACTGTTCCTCAGACAGTTCTGGGGGAGCTGTCCTCTCCTCCTCTTCAGTTCAACACCAAGTCAAGGCTTCCCCACACTCCACCCTGGTCAGGGAGGTACGGGGTCCCATAGCCGGGATAGAGCATCCTCTCTGCCACTTATCAGGCCCCTGGTCAGCCAGGGACCACACCTAACCCTGGTTGGGGAAGCAGGCACACAGAGGGGAAGGGTCTGCCCTGGGTCACGTAATCTAATCCACACGGCCTCTGCTTCATTTCTCTGTGTCCCTTCTCTGGCTGGGCTTAAGTTACTTAATGATTTGGTCAGTGACCCAGGTGCTGGTGTACATCTACCGTGTGTCAGCGCAGGGAAGGCAGGCAAGGGCGAGAGGGAGCGTCTGCTGAGCCCTTACTGAGTGTCAGGCCCATTGCCAGGTGTGCATCAAGAGCATCTCATGTGAGCCCCCCCAACAAGCCTTCTAGGTGGGTGTGCACCTGTGCAGCCCTGGGACCCGCGTGACAGGGTGGCCGGGGCCGGGCTAAGCCACGCAGACCGTGTGTTGAGGGAGAGATTTTAAGCAGGAGAGAGACTGGTCAGATGTCTGTTTAGGACAGATGGACAAGGCAGAAGGGCATCCAGGCAGAGGCAATAATTTGAGCAGACATGGAGGTATGAGAAGTATAAGGCAGGTTTGGGACAGTGGGCAGCCACCCACTGACACCAAAGAGAGCTGGAGAGTGGTGAGAGACTGAGGCCAGCCGGCAGGGCCTTGAATGCTGCTGGTGAGGAGGCATCGGGCAGTGTGCTAAGCCAGGGAGCCTGAAGCTTGGAGGACCGAGGTTAGAGGGAGGAGCCCGAGGACAGCGCCTAGGGCAGGGGAGCCAGGCCGGCTAGGGCTGAGTGTCCACGCCGGACAGGCAGAGGAGACATGCTGGAGGTTGGGGAGGACATGCAGACTGGCCTTCATGCCCCAGACAGAAACCCAGACTGTGCTTTGAGCCTCGAGACTCACAGCCCTGATCCTTGCAGTAGGGCGAGCAAGCTGTCATTTTGTTTTCCTTGCTCTAAAAGGTGAAAAAAGTTGGATGGGTCAATGAATGAAACACCTCCTAGAGTGCCCACCCACCCACCTGCCCATCCATTCGTTCTGGATACGTCCTCTGGGCGAAACTGGGGACCGGTGCTGGGGAACCAAAGGCAAAGAGAAGAGCCCTGCCCTCTGGGAGCCCTGAGCTAAGGAAGGAAGCACACACATGACCCACAAAAGAACAACTTTTGCCTGTGAGGCCTGCCACGTGCCACCAGGGACCTCCATGCAGTCAGAGCCGAAGGGCTACCTTCTAGTCCTGTCCTTCAGGGCCTCCCGGCCACCTGGGCCCTTTGAGAAGATCTGTGTGCCGTGAGCCCTGGGTTCCTCATCTTCTCAGTCTCTTTCCCAGCTCCCACCCCGCACAGCCTGGGCTCCTCAGGGTGGGCGGGAGCTCCTCTCTTCCACTAGCCTCAGTCCCTGGGTGGCCCATCCACTCTAGGATTTTAAATACCAGCCAAGCCCCAGGTCTCCACCCCCAGACAAGGCTGCCCCCTGGAGCTCCAGGCCCACCTTCCAGTTACCTCCCTGACCACTCATGGGCTGCTCAGACTCAGCAGGCCTGAGCTGGACTTGGTCTCCCCCGAGGATATGTACTCCTCTAGCGATCCCCTCTGAGCAGGGCATTGCCATCTGCCCAGATGGTCCTGCCACAGACACTCATCCACAGCACGTCCCCTCCCTCCCCTCCCAGCTCAGATACACCAGCAGCCACGTCTTCGGGATTCCATTTCCAAACTCTCTCTCAAATCCACTCCATTATCTTCACAAGTCCTAGCTACTATCCCCTCACCTGGACCATGGAACAACCTGCTTTATTTGGAGCCCAGTGTACCCAGGTTCAAATCTTGGCTCCAAAACACCAGCTGTGTGATCTTGGGCAAGTCACTTGCTCTTGCCCCCCAAGTCAGGGATGAGCAGCCCAGAGCACAGGATGGAAAGAAAGGATCAGGGAGGACTTCCCAGCGGAGGTGATACGTGCTTTAGGTCTTAAAGGATGAGTGGGAGTTAGCCGGGCAAGGAAGGAGTGGGGAACATTCCTGGCAAAAGCAGCAGCCTGCGCAAAGGCCCAGGGGTGAGAAGCAACACAGTGCGTGAGGCGAGCTAAAGTGATCAGTGTAGACCGGGAGACAGGACATGAGGCTAGAGCCAACGGCCAGGGTCAGACCTAGAAAGGCGGTTCCAGAATCTGAGGCCTGGAGTCTGGACTTGAAGCAGTAGGTGACGGGACAGAATCTGCGGTTTAGAAAGGCCCCTCTGACTGCTGAGTGTAGACGGGCCCGGAGAAGCCAGGAGAGGAGGCAGTGAGAGGGAACTGGTCGAAGGCCCCCAGGGAATGGAACGGAGATGAGAGGCGGGGGCTACCCTGGGCCAGGGAAAAGGGTGACCAAGGAGGCCTGGCTATTTGGTTAGAGCTGGAGGCCAAGGAAGCATGCAGGTTGCCCTCCAAGGTGTGGTCCAGGAGGTCCTCTGGACACCGACGCAGACAGACAGAGTCACAGGAACATGCAGACAGATAGCACCAAACTCTGACAGGCCAGATCTGTGGTCCCAAACATGGACAGATGGGGACATGGCAACTCCCATGGGCAGGACCCCACAGCCACCAGGACAGAGTCACAGGGGTTTGCTATTACAGGAGGATAAGCGCACACAGCCCCCAGGCAGACCCAGAAGGAGGCAGTGAGGGGTACTCGGGGAAGTTGGGATGAACACGATTGCCTTATTCCCCCAAAGAACAAACCCCTCATTGACAGATTTCAACCTGGAATCACAGGCTCCTTACCTAGAGTGTCCTTTCCCACTTGGTGAACTTCTACTCATCCTTCAAGACCCAGCTCAAGTGTTCCCTCTTCTACGGAGCTTTCCCTGAACCCCCAGTCAGTCACTTCCTCTGTGTTCCCAACAGCACCTTGTATATGGGAATAACAATAACAGTAATAATAATAAATGGCAGCTACCATTGGTTTCAGCACCTACTACTTGCCAGGCACTGTGCTGAGTATGTTACACGCATCATGTCACTGAATTTTCCCAATGGCCCTGTGAGATGTACATTTAACTGAAGAGGAAACTGCAGCTCAGAGAGGTTGACCAACTTGCCCAAAGTCACACAGCTAGCAAGTGATGGAGTTAGGACGTCACCCAGATCTGGTGAAGCACTACAGGGCTGATCACACCCTGGTGCGGTCATGTTTCCCTGGATGACTTCCCCACCAGACTGTGAGGTCTTCACAGGTAGAAGTGGTGCTCATTCACCTCTGCCATTCCAGCATCTAGTCCAAGGGGGTCTCAGAAACTCTTTGTAGAATGAAAAAGCACAATAATACTGACTACCTTTTCCCAAACACTTAAAATAGGCCAGGAATGGTAGCAGGGCATTTTACAGCCATTATTTTATTGTTGCAATAGACCCATTATACATATGAGGAAACTGAGGTCCAGAGAGGTTAAGTAACTTGCCTGAGGTCACAGAACTGAGTCTGGATTGGAAACCAGGACTATCCATCACCCTTTCCCAGGACGGTGGCCTCTGAGGCCAGCCTAGCAAGCTCCACAAAGGGGCAGAAGGGGCAGGGGCACTGAGGAAAGGGCACACCAGGTGCCAGGCCCTGCCACCTGGGGAGGTTCAGGCCTAGACAAACACACACAAAAGAAAATGGACAGCCCAAGGGGGAATGTGATTAGCCTCGCCCGCTGCAGGACAGCAACTTTTGTCCCACCTACCCCATCCCCAGCCCAGCCCAGAGACATTAAAAAATGAGATCTGCCCAGACCCCATGGCCACAGGGGAACTAGCTCCCAACAAAGCAAATGGGAGAGAGCAGGACCCAAAACTGTCCGGATACTATGATTACAAGGAGGCAAAAATAAAAACCTGCGTCAGAAAAAGCTGCAGGGAACCACGCCCAGAGGGAGGCTGGGAGCACTAGGGGAGGCGGCTGGAGCTGATCTGGCTTTTTGTCTTCATTTCTCTAATTTCCAGATACTCTGCAATGTTGTTGTTGCTTTTATAATGAAAACAATAAATTTATTCTTAAAAAAAGAGAAAGCAAGTGGTTGGTAGCCAAGGGGGCGGGGGTAACAGATGGAGGGTCTGGAGGCAGGGAGGAGCAGGGGGGATCAGGGTCAGGGATGGTGGGCACTCAACTGACCATCGCATGCCCGACCCTGCACAGGCCCCATCCTCCAGGCACATATGACCTGCTGGGTCATGGCAGGTGTCGGCAAGGGCTGCCTGGCTGAGGTGAAATTCAACTGGCACTTTGAAGCTGGTCAGGATTCCACAGGGATTATCTCCACACCTTCCCTGCCCTGGTCCGGGCCCCTTTCCGCTCTGGCCTCAGCTATCGCAAGAGCCTCCTCCCAGGGTCCCTCACCTCTACCCACATGACCCATTCCATTCTCCCACTGCAGTCACTGTGATATTTCTAAAATACAAATCAGATCACAATATTCCCCTACTGAAAACCTTTGATGGCTCCGTCCTTCCCTCCAGACAAGGTCTGGATTCCTTAGGCCTTCCATGCCTGGCCCTTGCTGACCTCTTTGGCCTCAGTGGTTATTTCTGCCTTCCACTCTGCCCAGCCAGACCGAGCGCTCCCCCAGTGCTCCACTTCCCTTCTCACTTCCTCACCTCTCCCTGGAACCCTCTGCCCTCCCCATTTCACTGGTCAACTACAACTTATTCCTCAGGCCCCAGTTTACAGGCCACTTCCTCCTGGAAGCCTTCCAGGACTGCTAGGCTATGTCGGGTGCCTCTCCTCTCTGCTCCCTTTGTGCCCTGCATGTTCATCATCAGACCCCTGGCAGTCCATTTTCTGCCTGTTTTCTCGTCCATCTCTGCTGTTGGACATGCTCTCTGTCAGGGCACAATCAAGGCTGAGTCATTTACTTTTAAGCCAAAAAGTACCTGATAAATGTTTGAATGAATGAATAGTCTAGGTAGAGGGAACTGAAAGTGTCATAGCCTAGATAGAGGAAAGTCCCCTCCCCCTCCTCTGAGTCCCCTCCCACCACTCTGGCACTATGTTGTCCCCTGTGTTATATTCTTCCCTATTTTCTGTATCTAAGCCCTATCTTCTTAATTGATCTGAGAAGAGGCTGTGTGCTGTAGAGACTAGCAGACCAAAAAAGTTGTTAACAGCTAATAAACACAGAAAATGGTTCTGCTTCCCTAGCAGTGAAAATTAAATGAGCTTCACATGTTAAAATAGCAAAAAGCAATAAGAAAATGATAATACTCAATGCTGGTGAGGGTATGGTGAAATGGCACTCCCATGCATTATTTCTGGGAGTGTAAACTGGAACAAACATTTCCGAAAACAATCTGGCAATAACGTGTCATGAGCTCTATAAAAATTTTCAGACTTCCTGGCCTAGCGATCCTATTCTTGGTCATCTGTCCCTAGGAAATACCCCAAATATAGCCAAAGTTTTATGCACAAAGCTGTTTGCTTCAGTGGGTTTTTTACAGTAGCAAAAACCTGGAACAGCCAAAATTTTAAACAATATGGGGATGGCTCTGTAAATCATGTTACACAGTGATAGTCTACAGTCGTTGATAATAGCCAATGTTTACTGGCATTGCAATGACTCATTTAACATTCATATCAAACTTACAAGGAACTGAGGCACAGAGAAAGTAGGTAACTTGCCCAAAGTCAAGCAGCGTGTATACGATTTGAACTCAGAAAGTCGCGCTCCGGAGCCCATGTTTTCCACCCTGACACCACATAAATTAAAAAGAGGGATTAAAACCACCCTGCAGTCATTTCGGAAATACTCATGATACAACATTAGCTGGGGGGAGGAAGGGAAGAGTTTTAAATTATTTGTACAGATAGAGCAATGACATCTATATAAAAAGCGGGTGCTGAGGGAAAAGATAGGAAGGAAACACCAAAATGCTAGCCATGGTATGTTTTGGGCTTGGGGTGGGGACAGAAATGGGGGTGGGTTTTGGTTTATTTCATTTCCCTATTCTCCGACTTTTCCGAAGCATGGCTACATGACTTTTTAAGGAATATTTTTAATAAAACTAAAGGTTCAGCTAGCTTTGGCCAAGAGAGACACACCAGCCTCTGCCTACAGCCCCACTAGGATCCTGGCCTCAGGCCCTGCAGGTTTACCCAGGAGGAGAGAGAGAGGGGCTGAGAGAGAGTCAGGGGCTTGCTCAAAGTCCCACAGTGAGCCTCGAGCCCTACCCCAGACCCCAGTCAGGAGTGCAGTCAGAGAGGGACTCCCCTGCCTATCTGGGGACTTCGGGAGCCAAAGCCAAACAAAGGAAAGCCTGCCCACTCACTCACTCTCCTGCTTAAGATCCCTATTGGGTTGCCATAACTTTTGGGGTGTAGTTCAAACTCCCCAGGGTGGTGCAGGGCCTTTGCTAAGGAGGCCTTGCTGGCCACGTGCATCCCTCCCTCCAGCCTCACTAAACTACCTGCAGGTTCCCAAAACAAGTTGCTCTCATGCCACCATGCCTTTCTTTGCACAGGCTATGCCCTTCCACGTGGGGGGCCATCATCCAGTTGGACCCTTGTCAGATGCCCATCAGCCATCAGAAGTCAGCTGAGGTGTCACTGCCTGGAGGAAGCCTTCCGGATTGCCAGCCCTATCCTTGGCTACATTGGCAGCCTCTTCCCTGAGCTCCCACAGCCTCCTGGGCTCCCCTTACCTAAGCACGCATCCCCCTACCCTAGAATTGCCTGATAAGTTATCTGTCCAATCCCCCAGGTGTCAGTGAGATCAGGGCTTGGTTACAACCCTAATATCCAGACTCAGTGGCACAGCTCACCCAGCTCTTCCTTCAGGTCTCAGCTGAAGGTCACTCTGACCCTCTCCTGTTACACATGCCTGTGGCCCCCTGCATTCCCCCTACCCCACCTATGTATCACACCTCTAAACACTGCCTCCAGCCATGACCCTCAAGGACAGGGCCACTGCTGCAGCCCTAGAGCCTAGCACCGGCCACATAGTAGGTGCTTAAGTGCCTAGTTCACTCTAGTTGCTCGATAATGTTCACTGAGGGAACCCATGGGAGGAGGGGGTCTGTCCATGCGGGTCTTGAAGATGGGGAATTCTGCCAGGAGAGCAAGAGGGTAGAGAGCGAGCAGAGGGGCATGTGTGCTAAGACATGGAAAGCTACTAGCTTCCTAGGATAGAAAAGCTTTCTCAAAAATGCCCCCTGCCCCAGGGAGGGGCAACAGGTTACTGCTGGGGTATGGCTGAGCTAGGGGCGGGGGTGCTCCTGGGAAGACGAGCTCATCCCATTGAGGGATGAACAAAGACTGCATGAAGGTGGGACTTACTGATGGCAGGAAGGGGAGATGTCAGGAGAGAGATGCCAGGGAAGGGCAGGCTGGGTGGGAAGAAATGCATGTGCAAAGGCCCCGAGGCAGGAAACCATGTGGCCTCGTGTTTGGTCAGGTGTGGGCCCAGTGCAGGAATTCACAGGGGAAGGAGGGAAAAGTTGCCGGGGCAGTTAATAAAGGGCCAGAGTTCCAGGAGAAAGCACTTGGATGAAATGCCACGCGGGGCCATGTTCAGGGGTCCCTGAGCCAGGAAAGGCCACGGTCAAGGTTTTCAACAGACAGGTCATCACGGGCCCAGAAGGATGGCCCGGAAGGGACAAGCAGGAGATGGTCTAGGAGAGGGAAGCTGAGGTTTCCCACCTTCCCAGCGCTTTGAGACCCCCATGTGCTCAGTTTTCCTCCCATGACCCCTCTGCCCTCCATGTGGCCCCAACTCCACACAGCCAGAGCCCTGAGTCCCAGCTGCTGCCCCCCACCCCACCTCCCAGTACCCAGGCCAGCCTCGGAAACTTGTTCCTGGGAACTTCCTGGAGGAACTAGGCTCCTGAGGGTCCTGGATCCAATTAGGCTGGCTTTCCACAGCCCTGCAGGGCTGCGAAGGGCCATTTTCATTGTGATGATGGGGCTGATGAGAGCGGGTGGGGGCTGCTGTGTGCACCCTGGTCAATGAGAGCTGGATGTTGTCCCTTCTCCTCCTGTCCCTCCCCTCTCCTACCACCAGCCACTCAGAGACACCCAGGAGGTGACCCTCTCTGGGAGTCCCAGTGCCTTCACCAGGGAATGGGCCATGACCGCCTTCTCAGGGCTGAGATGACATTCTGCAGGCTTTGAACACATGCCTTTCTCTGCTTCCATTTCCCCTTGGGTCCCCCAGCTCCCATCCCCACAGGGAACTCCTTCTGCCAAGGTGAAATGACAACAATAATGTATCACTGAGCACTTCTTCCATATCAGGCACTATTAGGTGCCTTACAAGTATTTCTCACTCAGGCTCCTAATGACCCTGTGAGGTGGATGCTGTGAACACTTCGAAATATAACACACATTCAGAAAGATACCCGGAACAAAAATGAGCAGCTCAATGACTTACTACCAAGCACACATCCACACCCGTGGTCCCTTCTCGATTGCAGTCCTCGCATCCCCCAAAGGTCCCACCCTGCTGGCTTCCAGGGCAATCTCTCCCTTGCTTGGGGTCAGGAATGAGGCTCAGAGAAGATGTAACCTGCCCAGGGTCGTGCAGCTGGTGAGGGCAGGAGTTGGACGCCTCTGCCATCTGCTTGCTGTGTGACCTTTAGCAAGTCCACTTCCTCTCTGGGCCTTTGTTCCTTCCTCTATAAAACAACGAGATTCAACTAAATCACAGCCTGGATTCTTGGACCCTCTGAGGGGCGATGTGGCCACTGACGGGTTAGAAGTAAAGATTCTGGAACAAGACAACCTGGGTCAAAGCCCCAGAGACTGTTACCAAACTGGGATGATAAAGGTATGGCCTCAGTGTCTTTGTGAGGATTTGATGAGTGAATACGTAACAAGTCTTTAGAACAGTGCCTGGTACACAGTAAGGATTCAGCGTTGGTCGCTGCTGTTTTGTCATTAGGTTCTCCGAGGCACTTGGGAGACTTTCCCAACATTTCAAAGACTCACATGGAAATGTGACCAACCAGAGACATCACCTGGGCTGGGGGGCGGTGGATGCAGCAGCTCAGGGAGCCTTTCAGAGCCCACAGGGGCTGCTTGGCAGACCACTGGAGAGCCAAGTCTGGGATTACGCAAAGCAAGGGAGCCAGCCGCTGAACCCCAGCTGTGGCCTGGCCCCCAGGAGCTTTCTAGACAGGTCCTAGGGGTCCCAGGCCGGGAACCCCCAGCAGGTGGTCAGAGCCTGTCCTCATGCTGTATCTCAGGACCCCTGGGGTGGGCAGCCTGTGCGGCAGGACAGACAGGGCTCAGGCCCGGGGTGGAGGCCAGCAGGTAGAGTGGGCCCTGAGCAGGGCAAGGCAACAAAGGGAAGGTTGGGCTGGTCAGCGAGAGGGACGGAGAGGGCCTGAGGTGGACATGTGGGTCGGGGTCGAGGCCAGGGAAGACCTACTACAGGCCCTGGCGGGCCAGGCCCACCTCCCCCAGGTCTCAGCGCTACCGCCTTCTCCATGTTCCTTGGTTTCCCACCTCGGGGCCTTTGTTCCAGCTGTTCCCTCTGCCTGGAATGCCCTCACCTGGAAAACTTCAAGCCAGTTCAGCTATCACTTCCTCCCAGAAGCCCCTCTCCCCTATACACACGATTACCGTCACTGGTTATAGTAAATCTAAAAGCACCACCTTCCTCGTCGTAGGAAAGTGGTTCCTTTCCAGCAGTTACCAGAGTCTGTAATCATATCGTCATTTGTGTTTGTCTAATGTCTCCCCAACCAGGGCGGGAACGATATCAGTTTTCCCTACCTCTGTCCCCAGCATGGAGTTTGGGCCCTGGTATATAGTAAATGCTCAAGAAGTCCTGCTGAGTGAAGGTGGGAGGTCCAGGCAGGCTGCAAGCAGATCCGGGCAGGGTGTGGGCACACACAGCTGCATGGGCGTGCAGGAGGCACTGTGTGCAAGGCCAGAACATGAGGCTGGTGTAAGAGGCACCTACGTGTAAAACACACGTGTGCATGAGTACGCCTGTGTGCAGGTGATAAACATGGCATGTACAAGAGTGTGGAAGTACACGAGGAGGGGCAGGCAGGCAGCTGTGTGTTGTTTCCTGGCAGGTGCACACAGGTATATGAACATGTGTGTAAGCTGTGGGTGGCAGGAGTGCATACACGTGCTTCTGTGTGATGTGTGTGTATCACGCGTGTGGACTTGTCTCCTGAACTCCTGGCTCCTACAGGCCCAGTTTGGGGCACCTCTGGTGGTGTTTCTGAAATAGCAGGGGAGCACCTCAAACTGGCCAAAGTGGGACAGGGGGAACAGGGTCAAAGGTGGAAGTGGAATGGCTGATAGTATGAATATGTGCAAGTGTGTGTATTTGAGTGTGTCTGGGGGGGTGTGCCCATCCCAGCCAGGTGTCCTCCCATTGAACCCCAGAACCTGAAATGGCTAAACTGTCCCCTCAGGGAACATGACGCCTTTGCCCAAAGCTCAGAGAAGGACTCAAATGGTAGGGCCCGCCCCCCAAGGATATCCTGCCACACGGACGAGGCAGGGACAAGGGAGGATGCTTTGGGCCCAGAGCCAAATCCCTTGGCCTTCCCCACACACCTTATCCATTCAACACACCACTCCGCCCCATCCCCGAATCCTACCAGCCTCCAAAGCCCAGCGCCAGCCCTGGTTCCACGAAGCCAAACCCACAGCCCCCAACCTACTTCCACTCCGCCCACCTCTCAATCCCACCCAAGTCCAGGTGGGGCGCTGGGCCCTCTGCAGCCCTGCACCTCGAGGAGTGTTACCTCCATGGTGAAGATGAGGAGGCCGATGCAACAGAGGGAGCAGCTCCCCAACCAGGGCTGTCGTTGCCTTTGAACCCCAAGGCACATATTGTGGCAGCCTGTCGGCACCTGAGGAGAGGAAAGCCCACCAGGCAAAGCGTCGGGAGGTGTGGACAAGGCCTACTCCTCTCCTTTCCCGCTGTAGTTTCCCCAATGGACAGACTGAGGTTTGGCTGGATAATCTGTGAGATCCACCTCTCCTCAATTAGTATGTGACTTTAGATCTCAAATGGTTCTCCACGAATTGGGTATACATGCGGCTACATGGAAAGATAACTGTCCTCTTTCCCCCAGTACACCAAGCCTTTCCAATACCCTGGACAAGGGCCTAGCACAGTGCTAGAGACAGGAGGAGCTCGGGATGCATGTACGCTCGGTGCCCGGTCATACATTCAACACGGCGCACCAAGGAGGCCTGCCCTCAGGGAGCTCACAACCCAGTGGGGAGAAAGAAGCTACTGAGTCATGAAACTATAAGGTCAAAAGCACTGGGAAACCGTAACACTAACATCACTTCCCAAGTGTTATTCACAAGGGGAGGTGCAGAGATTCACACTGTGTAAAGAAGACCTTTCCAGCAATGACAATCGTCTGGCAAAGGGAGGCTAGGGGGCCTGGTGAGGAGGGAACTCCTTGCCACTCTAGCTGAGATCAGAGGCCCTCTTGTCAAGGATGTGGGAAGGGAGTTCCCGCTCTGTGCAGGAATCAGGTGAAGCTGGGCTTCCCCTCACCAGCTGTGGAATTCTAAGGCAGAGTCCCAGAGTGCTGGGTTCAAATCGCACAATGTGCCTGTTAAGCTCTGTGAACTTGGGCAAGTTACCTAATCTCTCTGTGCCTCCATTACCTTGGCTGTAAAATGGGAGTAATAACAATGAGGATTAAATATGTCAACATTTATAAAGCCTTTCGGAACTCGGCCTGGCACAATGTAAGCACTCTGGGCCACTAAATAAGTAAGGCAGTGAGAGTTCTTTGTAAAGGTTCTAAGTCCCAGATTGGATCAAGTGCAGACTCCAGTGTCAAAGGTTCTGAGGCGGAAATCTTCTTAGATGCTAAGGTTCTGAGATTCAAAGAGACTAGGATTCTTAGATCCCATGATTTAATCATCTCATTATTTCCTGACAACAGCCCGGAGCCTCCCAGGGGAGGAGAGGGCAGAGCTTGGTGTCACTTCATCTCCCAGGGGCTGCCCTGAAGCCAGGGCTGCCGCCACACCTGGGCTCCCCGGCATCTCCTCACGTCCAACAAAGCCACAGCCACCCGTCCTGGACCCACCTGCCCACTCGCCTGCATGGGGTTTAAGCACGTGCCAGCTGTGTGGACAGGCAAGAAGTGCAAATAAACAAATACACGAGGAAGTTTCAGATACTGATAAGAGCTACAAGGGCTGATGTGACAGTGGGAAGCTGTCACAGAGCAGGTGGCCAGGGAAGCCCCAGCTGAGTCGAAACCTGTAAAACAAGAAGGCGCCAGCCATGCAAGCATTCCAGGTCGGGGGTGGATGTGCAAAGGCCCTGCCAACAGGCTTTGTAAATTTGAGGTGCAGAAAAAAGCTGGTGCGGCTGGAAGTGGTGAGACTGGGGGGTAGAGGGGGAGCTGAGGTGGAGAGGTAGGCAGGCCCGGTCCATAAAGGGCCTTGTAGGCCCCTAAAGGACTCTGGATTTTTGTTCTTCAAAATGCCTAGGAAATATTAAAAGAGTTTCAGCAGGGGAATGGCAAGGCTAAGCAAGGTTTTCAGGGTCCCCAGATCACTGGGCTCATTCTGAAACCAGCACAATGGTTTTCAAAATCAAGGTAGGGCCTGAGGTGGTAATCAACAATCCTTCTAATTCAGTTGGTGTACACTGAGCTCCTACTACATGCCTGGCCACGGCAGGGAGACATCACAGACACTCTTGTGTTCGTTCCCAACAAGCCATGAGAGAGTCAGAGAGATTACCCCATTTTAAAGATCAAGAAATCGAGGCTCAGAGAGGGGAAGAATGTGCCCAAGTCACACGAGCCATACACCACACTGTACAAACTGTAAAGACAAATGGATCTTGGTCCCAGGACCCAGATTCACCATCACGGTAGTGGTATTTTCAAGCCCCTGCTTCTCCAAGAGACCTTCCCTGGGGACTCATGTAAGCACCCATGGATACTGCCCTAGCTAGTGGTTTCTGCACCCTGTTAGCTTTGGAGCCCTGAAGGACTGTCCTTGTATTTCACACGGCTGTCCGACCTGGGGAGGTAAGCTAGGGACTGGCTGGCTGGACAGATGAACAGATGAACATATGGATGGATGGATGGATGGATGGGACGGCAGATGGATGACTACTGAAATGACCAACCAATAAACTAATGAATGTACAAGGAAAGAATAAAAGAATAATCTAGCAAACTAATGAATGAACTAATGGATGAAGATGAATGAATGAATGGATGGAGGAAGGAAGGAAGGAAGGAAGGACTCTCACTTTACAGAGAGGCAGGGAAGTGTCTGCCCAGGGAAGGGCTGGGGCCAGGCTAGCTTCAGACCCAGTCCACACCTCACCCACACACCAGGGGCCACCTTGCCCCCATCCCCCAGACCACAGACCGCCTATATTCCTCAGCCCCCCGGACAAAGCCATGCCTCTGCCAGGTGCTGGCCATTATAGTGCCTGTGGCCCCATCACCATAACCACCAGCAAGCAGTGGAATCTGGCGGGAGGTAGAGTGCTTCACTCTCCCTCTGAGTGTCTCACAGACAAAAGGAGACAGGAGACAGGCTCCGCTCCTAGCTGGGACCCAAACTGCTGGGTCACTTCAAGCCCGTGGCTGCCCCTCTCTGAGCCGAGATGACCTCTCAGGGCCCTTTCAGCTCTGACATTCTTTAAGGGGTGGGCTTCTAGACTTTTTACACAGTCACTGGGGTAAGCAGAAGAATTTGAAAGATCAAAAACTAGAAGTTGGTAAAGACACCTGTCCACAAGTACCAAAGTCCACCCAGGAAAAGGCTCCCTGGACAAGGAGGAGTCCGGAAGCTTGAGTTTAAGCCCTCCTCTATCACTGCTCAACCTCTGCAAGCCTCAGTTTCCTAAATTTTAGAATGGGGTTAAGTATCCCCCACCTTGACAATTCCACCTGAGTTTCTGGGAGAACCTGATGTGATAACAATCATGCACTACACTGTGCAAATTGTAAAGTTCCCTCCCCCCAGGCAGGACTATGATGGTGGTGGGCTGGGGTAGGAGTGAAGATGGACATGCTGTCCCATTCCAGTCCAGTTCTGTCCAAAATGACTCCTCCAGGGGTCAGACCCCCAACAGAGAACGGTGGAGACAGCCCAGATGTGAAAACCTGAAATCTGAGTCCCTGTCTCAGCTCTCCATCTAACTGGCAGTGTGACTTTGGGAAAATCACTTCCCCTCTCTGGACTTCGGTTTCTCCAACAGAAAAATGCCTGGCTTAGTACCCTCTGGCTCAGACATGCCAAGTTCTGCAGCCCTGAATCCCTAAGCCCCAGGCTTCAACCCCTGGCTCTGCCTGAAGTGAGCTCACCCTGCCCTGTGGAGCCAGGACACAGACCAGGAGTGACTGGAGGGGTCTCCCCTCCAGGAGACCTTGGGGCAGGGGTTAGACAGGCTTAGGTCCTCCCAGGACAGACACCCTTTCCCAAAAGGGAAAGACCACACCCAACCAAGGCTGCCCAGGTGCCTTGGACAGCGCCAGCCACCCCAGACCTCGTGGGCCTGGCCTTCAGAACACTTCTGTAGCCTGAAAGCCAGCAAGCCCTGACCTGTCCAGAGAGATACTTCAGAAACTTCACCCAAGTCCAATCTGCCTCCAACAGGGAGCCTCCAGGGCAGGGCAGGGGCGGCAGAGGGGATAAGAGCACACCCCAGGGAAGAGGCTCAGACGACCACCACCGGACAACCTCTCCTGGTCCCTCCCCTCAGACAGGTCCCACCGGGGCTGCCGGCCTGCACCCAGCCAAGAGCCAACCACCTGGGGGCATTCACCACCAGAAGCCACCTACCAGGGCCAGGAGGCCGACCAGGTCGGGGAAGGGGCTCTCCAACTGCCGAGCACACTTGCCCAAGGGCTCAGGGAGCTACCGCAGCACCCAGGGCAGGATTTCCGCCTACAATGGGGCCCCCGGCCACCCATGAAGGAGACAGGCCCACCCCCCCAGCTCAGAGCTCTGAGGGTTCCACACTGCTCCAGGGCAGGGTGGGGGAGAGCAGGATTACTTCCTCATGCCGAGGGTCTTAGTTGGAAACCCAGGGCCCACTCAGAGCCCCTACTGCCAACCTCCTCCTCCAAATCTGAGAACATAGTTCCTTACAATGCCGTTTTACGCGGCCTCTTCCAAAAGACATTTCCTAGTCCCCCGAAACCCCCGTCCCCAATCCTCCACATCCCCCCCGCAGCTCTGGGGAAATCGGCAGTTAACTTTTTCCCAAAAATCCCGCAGAGGCAGCTGGCTGGGGGGAGAAATGCGCCCCGAGATCCTTTCGCGGCATTTCACCGCCTTCCAAAAGAAAAAAAAAAAAACTAAAAAAAAAAGAGAAAACTTTCGGAGTTAACTTTAAATTCCCAACCCTCCCCCCAAAATCGCCCAGCGGCTTCCTTTTTTTCTCTCTCTCTCTCTTTAAAGTGCAATTGCATTGTGTCTCACCTCCCCGAAAGGCTCGCGGCTCTCGCCAAAGAAAAGGAAAAAAGCCAACCCTTCGGGTGCCCCCTCTGCTTCCAGCCGCCTCTCCCACATTCTCAGACAGTTTTATTAAAATTTTCAGACAAAAGAAAAACAAAAATGGCAGCCTGGCTTATTTTTAAAACAGGACAGGGACGCCATATTCTGCAGATCTGCAAAAAAAGGGAGAAATCCGGCACTGGCCGCTCCACCCGGCCGGCTGCAAAGTGCGCGAACCGCGTCGTTTGCAATCCGTTTATTTGCATTAAGCCCCATGAATCATTGTTTACCGGAGAATTGCAGCAGGTTTGAATAGCCCGGCTTAAGAAAACACACACACGCGCGCGCACACACACACACACACACACTCACACATACACGCACACGCACACTCGGAGAGCAGACCAGACACACCGCCGGAGACACTTCCTACCCCGCGCGCCGCCACCGCCGCCGCTCCGGGCCGGGCCCGAGGTGCAGGCGGCCCCGGGCCCTCTGAGCGCCCCGGCCCGCGCGGCCGGCCCCCCGCCCGCAACTCGGCGCAACTTTCCCGCGGGCGGGCGCCCGCCGCCGCCGGGCCCGCTCCCCGCGCTCCGGGCCCGCACGGACCTGGCTGTGCTGGCGGCGGCTCCGGGACGCGGCCGCAGCCCCGCGCCCGGCGGCCCGCGTAGGGCCGGGCTGGGGCTCCGGCTCCGGGCTCCGGCTCCGGCTCGGTGCGGAGCCGCGCGCAAACCTTCCGGGTCGCCTGCTGTTCACTTCTGGGTTCTGCAAGCGCCGAGGCGGCGGCGGCGGCGGCGGCGGCGGCGGCGGCGGGAGGCTGGGTCTGCAGCGCCGCGCGGCCCCCCGTGCGCTCGGCGAGCCCCCGCGCCAGGCGTCCGGCTCCGGGGGGGCCGCGTCGGGCCCCCGCCTCTCCGGCTGCGCAGCCCGTCCGGCCCCGGGGGCTCCCGCGAGTGGGCAGCGCCGGGCGCGGGCGACGGCGCGGGAGGAGAGGGGGCCGGGCGGGGGGCGGGGGCGGGCCGCGCGCTGGGGGCCCCGCTTGGGCCCCGGGGCCTCGTCTCGCGCTCGCCGCCGCCGCCGCTGCCGCCTCGCAAAGTTGCGCGGCGCCCCCCGCCCGCGCCGCGCCGGAGGCAGAGCCACAAAGGAACTCCTCTCCCCCCTCCGCCCGCCCGAGCCGCGCGGGGAGGGCACCGGCGCCCGGCCCTAGGCCAGCCCCTTCCCCAGCACGGGGGCTCCCGGGTCCCCGGCTGCCGCGGCCATTGTCCCGCCCAGGCCCCCTCCCCGGCGACGGCGGACTGGGGACCTGGGCCTGGCGGGCCGCGGCCCCGACCAGGCCGAGCCCGCGCGGGGCCAGGCCGCGCCTGGGGGTCTTCCTCGCAGACGGCAGGCAGGAGGGGACCCCCAGGATGGGCTCCCACACCTGATAACCAACGATCGCGCTCAAAATCCAGGCTGAGATTTTTGTTTTTAAGTCGAGGACACGGGAATGGGGGGAGGGGGAGAAGTTTGTACAGGCCAGGCCACCCCCTCCCTCAGTAAGCTCCAGCGCTCCCTGGCCCTAGGCTCGAGCCCCCAAAGGGTGGGGCCGCTGGAGGTTGTCAGTGGCTGTCCTCGCCGAGTCTCTCAGAGGTGGCACCGGCTGTCCCCCAGCTCCAGACCTCAGAGCCATCTGTGTGTGACTCCTCCTCCCGCTTCACCCTCCCCAGCCAATCAGTCACCAAGTCCTCCCGATTCGGCCTCCCGGGCTGTGTCAGCTTCCAAACTTCACTTCTACCTGAGGAGGCGGCCAGTCCCTGGGTCCTTTCACCGGGCTCAGACCTCCTGTGATACTCACTTACTGCCAGCTGGCCTCTAAGCCACGATGAATCAAGGCTGGCCCTGCCTTCAGGGAGCACCCAGTCCCCCGGGGAAGGACACACACATAAACAGTCACCTGCCAGTGTTTGCCTTCCTCTGGGAAGCATTTCCCAATTCGTTAAATAGCGATTAAGGACCTCCTATCAGACGCTGTGCTGGTTGGCTGGAAACACAGCTATGAGCAAGTTGGACAAAATCCCTGCCCTCCTGGAGATTGCAGTCTAGCACAGGATGTCAGGACTGTGAGCAACTGGAGGACAGCGCCCACGTGGACCATTTGTGTTCAAGCACTAAGCACAGTGCCTGGCACCGAGCAGAGCACAATACATATGTGGAGTGGGAATTAGGTGGAATTATAAAGGGGAAGAGGATGTAGATGACACAGAGGAGGCCATTTTTTTTTTCCCTCAGGGAGGTGGAGAAGCTCTTCAGAAATTAGTTCTGGGGTGAGCCAGGTTGGGAAGAAGGGAGGGTTTTCCATTTTCCAGGAAAATGGGGGTGGTAAATAGCAACCCATTGTTGAGAAGTTCAGTGAAATGATAAATTAATAAATGGGAGAGGAGACAAATCTCTCATGCAGAAGAATTTGAAATAATTTCTGCAGATCGCCAAGGAGGTGGAACATAACTCTCCACTCTTTGGGGGTGGGCTGCATAGAGTGACTTCCTTCCAAAGTGTGCAGTATGAAAAAGGAGGGAAAGAGGAGTAACTTCACAGCAGAGAAACCTGACACCAGCTACCTCAGCCGGGTGATCAATGGCAACATCAACAGTCACAAGTCACATTGACAGTATGTACGTTTGACAGTATGTGATGAAAATGACACTTTACCTCTCTAGTCTTCCTCCCAATAACCTATAATTTCAGTCTTGTCATGAGAAAAACATCAGCCAAATAGAACAGTAGGGCATCCGAAAAAAATACCTAACTAGTACTCCTCAAAACTGTCATGGTCATCAAAAGCTAGGAAAGTCTGAGAAACTGTCACAGCCCAGAGAAGCCTAAAGAGACATAATAACTAAATGTAATGTGGTATCCTCGACAGGATCCCGGAACAGAAAAAAGATGTTAAGGCTAAAAACTAAGGAAATCTTAATAAACAATGGACTTTAGTTAACAGTAATAAATCAATAGAAGTTTTCATCAGTAATTGCAACAAATTAAAAAAATATACTAACATGTTACTAATAGGGAAAACTGAATGGGAGGATGGGGGAACATATGGAAACTCTGTAATATCTTCTCAGTTTTTTTATAAACCTAAAACTGTTCTAAAAAATAAAGTCTAGGGACTTCCCTAGTGGTCCAGTGTTTAAGAATCCATCTTGCAACACAGGGGAAGCCAGTTCGATCCCTGGTTGCGGAAATAAGATCCCACAGGCCACGAGGCAACTAAGCCCACGCCACAACTAGAGAGAAGTCCACAGTGCACCGAAAGATCCCTCGTGCTGCAACTAAGACCTGATGCAGCCAATAAATAAATAAATACTTTTAAAAAGGTAAGTATTTAAAAAATAAAATAAATAAAAAATAAAGTCTAATAGGAAAAAAAAATGCTTTAAAAATTCACCAACCCATGTGATTGTTGATATCATTGTTGTTCAATGAAATAGTGCTAGACATAGCACCTAACACATTCTAAGGGCCCAACGAGTGTTATTATGTTATTATTATCATCATCATTGCAATTCTAAGTACTTAGAATAGCACATGCAAAGGCACTGGAATATAGGGTGGAGAGGGAGATGGGAGACAGAATCCTGAAGGCTTTGACTGCTGCTGAACTGGAATCTTTATAAGGGGTTTATGGGGGAGGGTAACATGATCTGTCCCTGCCTCACCAGCCTCCTGTCTAAACACCTAGAAAGCTATGCTTCAGTCAGACTAAGTGAGCTGCTGTCTCAGGCCTGGCTCTTTACCTTCCAAGGCACATGCTGTTCCCTCGGCCTGGAATACCCTTCCTTGTCCTTTTATTCCACCTTTCCTGGTCACTTTTAACTCATCCTTCAGGTCTTAACTTAGCTGTTCTCTAAAAAGTCTTTTGGGAGCATCCAAGAGGCTTGTAATATGGTCTGAATGGAATTGGTGTGTGCTGAGATGCAAGAAGCCAGAGGTGAAAAAATTGAACTCATCTCTTTGCCACTGCCACCCAGACCCCTCTACCCCAAATCCAAACACGCTGGACATTGCCCCTTCCCTGAACACACTGTGAACCTTCGTGCCTCCAGGCCTCTGCTCATGCTGTTCCCTCTGCCTGGGATCCGCAGTTCTTTTCCACCCATCTTTTATCTCTCTAGTGAACACCTACTTATCAAAGTTCAGCTCAAACATCACCTCCTCTGTGAGGCTTTCAAGGTCCTCTGTGTGGGGAGAGGCACTTTCCTCTGGTTTCCAAGAGCACCATAGTCCTCTGGCCACACTGCTGGCAAAGCACTTATCATGGTGCATTAGAATAAATGTTTGCTGAATGGATGGACAAATGATCGGGTGAACAGCAACCCACTCTTACCCTCTCCAGTTCTTCAAATCCTCCTTATTCTCCTCCAGGAAGCCCTCCATGACCACTCCAATCCATTGACCTTCTTCTTTAATTTTTACATTTTAGCCCCTGATTATAGTCTAACTGTTGTGTATATAAGTATCTGTCTCTTGGGTTAGAGTAAATGCTTTGAGGAAGAAACCATGTCTTACATGTTCTACTTTTTCATTCATTCAACAAGTATTTACAAAGCACCTACTTCTATGTTGCCACTAGGGTCCAGACTCTGGAGAGGCAGTGAACAAGACCCAGGCCCTGCTCTGTTAGAGGATTAGTTAGGATAAACCAGACTATGCTGCAGTAATGAAGAACTCCAGTGACATATCACAAAACCTCAGTGACATAACATGAATTGTTTATTTCTCCCGTGTGCCACATGATCATCCTGGGTCCTCTGCTCTAGTCACTTAGAGACCTAGGCTGAGGAGTCCCTACCATCTTGAAGCTGCACCCACTGGAACATGTCTTTCTCAGTTACCATGGCAGGAGAAGAGAGGCTAGAGGCTCTCCATCCATTGGCCAACACTAGTCACATGGTCCTGCCCAACTGCAAGGGAGGCTGGGAAGCAGTGTTCCTCTGGAAGGCAAAGAGAAGTGGACCTTAGTGAGCTCTCCCACCGTCTGTTCCAGGAGACAGAATTTAACAGATAACCAAGCAAATAAGTAATTCATCTCATAAGAGCTTCAAAGAGGAGGTTGGAGGTGTCTGGGGAGGGGGTAAGAGAAAATCAAGGAGAACTTCACAGAGGAAGGGCCACGTAAGCCGAGACCAGAGAAGAGACGAGAGAAGAGCATTTCTGGCAGAGAGAACATTACGTGAGGTTATGAGGCAAAGAGGAGCTTGCTGTATTGCAAGGCCAAAAAGACAGTGGAGCTCAAATGGAATGAGGGGGGTTGCAAAGTGACGCCGAGGGCCAGAAGTCCCAAGCAGGCTCTGGCAAGGATTTAGGATTTTAGCTTAAGAGCCATAGGAAGTCATGGAGAGGCAGGCATTAAGCAGAGAAATGGTCAGATTTCTTTTCAAAAGGTCTCTGTGACTGCTGGGGAAAGAATAGACTGGAATGAGGCAAAGCAGGAAAGCAGGGAGGACAGGAGGGAGATTTTCAAAGTCTGCCAGGTGAACAATGGTGATGGATTGGACCAGGGTGGCACTAGCAGAAGTGGAAAGAACTGGACAAATGTGTGACATATTAAGGACTCCGTGTCACTAGGACTTGGTGACGAATAGATGTGGGGAGTGAAGAAACAAGAGGTGTCCAGGCGATTGCCAGGTGCCGCAGCCCCATCATGGCAGGCACAAGGCTGGCTTCATAGCCTTGCATCCCCAGCCTGTTCACAGCGGGATCTTGATGCCAAGAGATTTCCATCTTCCTCTCCTTGCCCTCAGCTGAAGCTAGCTGCCTCTTCATCCCACAGACTGGAGTGTACCTCCCATCAGAACTAAAATCAACCTCAAGCATCAGCACATGTACTTTCTAATTGCATCCCGACAGGATTCCTGGGAGGATGGATGGCAGGGATGTTATACCCCACTTCCCAGGTGGGAAAACTGAAGCCCAAAGAAGGAAAATGGTTGGCTAAGTTTGGAGTCAGGTTTTCAGCCGAGGTCCTCCAACTCCTGGTCCAGAGCTCTGTTTGCTGCAGGGCCTGGTGGGTGCTATGTGGTGTTAGCTGAGTGAATGAATGAATGAATGAGCATGTGAGTTCTCTGCCCATTCACTCTCTTTACCTTTGCCTATTTTATTTCTCTCAAGATGGCTGTAGAGTTTAGAGTTAACAGATTAGGTTTAAGAGTTCAACAGAGCTAGGTCTGAACCTCAACTTTGTATCTTATAGGCTGGTGGTTTTAGGCAAGTTTGTTTTGTTTGTTTGTTTTTTATTTAATTTATTTAGTTTTGGCTGTGTTGGGTCTTCATTGCTGCGTGCAGGCTTTCTCTAGTTGCGGCGAGCGGGGGCTACTCTTCGTTGCAGTGAGTGGGCTCCTCATTGCAGTAGCTTCTCTCATTGTGGAGCACGGGCTCTAGGTGCGTGGGCTCAGTAGTTGTGGCTCACGGGCTTAGTTGCTCCGCGGCATGTGGGATCTTCCTGGACCAGGGCTTGAACCCGTGTCCCCTGCATTGGGAGGCGGATTCTTAACCACTGCGCCACCAGGGAAGCCCTAGGCAAGTTTTGGGGTTTTTTGTTCTCTCTCTGGGCCTCAGTTTTCTCATTTGCAAATAGAGCATGGCAATACCTACTTCACAGGGGAAGTACAAAATGAGATGTGTGGGCTAGGCAATTGCAATGTTGGCTTGCCTGTACTTCGGGGACCCACTCTCACCTTATCTCCTCTGGAAAAATCTTCCCTGAGAACACCCACCCCTACTAGGAACTTCTGTTATCTTCAGGATGATCTCATAACTCCATGGACCTCTTCTTTTTTGCACACTTATCCCAGCTGTAATTCTGCATTCGGATTGCTAATCCTTTCAGTGGATATCAGATGGTAAATTGGACACTCAATACATATTTTTTCATTCATTCATTCAATTAAAAATGATGGGAGTTGAGGGCTTCCCTGGTGGCGCAGTGGTTAAAAATCCGCCTGCCAATTCAGGGGACGTGGGTTCGAGCCCTGGCCTGGAAGATCCCACATGCTGCAGAGCAACTAAGCCCGTGAGCCACAGCTACTGAGCCTGCGCTCTAGAGCCCACGAGCCACGACTGCTAAAGTCCGCCTGCTCTACAGCCCATGCTCCGCAACGAGAGAAGCCACCACAATGAGAAGCCCACACACCGCCATGAAGAGTAGCCCCTGCTCGCCACAACTAGAGAAAGCCCAGGTGCAGCAATGAAGACCCAACGTGGCCAAAAATAAATAAATAAATTTATTTTAAAAATCGTATTTAAAAAAAAATGATGGGGGTTGAATTTTTGAAGGCAAGGGGGTTCAGAAAATGAAATATATGAGCATTGTCTTGAAATGTGAGGATGATCAGAAAAATGCAAGAGCTTAAGGAGAGAGGTGACCAGTGAACAGGGGGCTGCAGGACTTGTAAAAGCAGTGACAGCTATTATTCAACTTTCTGCTCTTTGCATCTCTATGATACAACCCCCATTCTGTTTCCTTAAGCCTTTAGTAAGATGAGATGCATACTGAATGGTACGGTAGGTTGGCTCTGGGTTACCTGCATTGGCACAAAGCAGAGAGGAAAGGCAGGCAGAGGAGAGAGCTTGAAGGTGCACTGGGAGGAGAAAGTCGGAGCTGGACATGACCAGGGCTCTGTAAGTCACTGGAATGCAAAGAGACCTTGGGGACATCATTGGATTTCCACCAAATGTGAGGTAGGAAATTCCAGTCGATATTTATTTAAATCTTAAAGGATTAGGAATCTGGCCTCTAAACAGGAAGAATGTTGTGACTCATTAGTAATGACTGTCGTGGGCAGGGCCAGCCTTATTCAGGAGTTTCCAGGTCCTCAATTGAGTTTAGTGCTTGCTTAGCCAGAGGTCAAGACTGTGACTTAGTCGTCTATGTGTCTCTACCATCAGTAGTGAGCTGGGGGTTGTGGGATAGAGGGAGGTGGCAGAAGGAAAAGTAGGGGTTGGGGGGTGGGGAGAGCAGAGCCATAAGCAAGTCAGAGCCCCAACCAGGCAGGGCAGGACATGTGGATCCTCGTCCTGACTCTGTTACTAACCTTGGTGCGCTTGGGTAAGCCACATGGCAGCTCTGGGCCTCAATTTCTTCAACTGTGAAATGGGTCAACAGTGCCTGGGGCAAGTTGTAAGGGAAAAGCATGAGTGCTTTGAGATCAGACACACAAGCTTCAAATACTGGCCCCCAAGAGCTTTAGGACCTGAGGGCATCTCAGCCTGCTCCTTTATCAAAGGAGGATAATAATCCTTATTTCACAGGGCAGTGTGTCAGGATTAGAAATTGTATACACCACCATTTACTGAGCATTACTATAAATGAGGCATCTTGCTGGGTTTTTTTATAGGCATGATCTCACATGGAAAAGGTAGGGCATGCAGCACAGTGTCCAGGACCTGGCAGGGGCTCAGGGAGTGTTAATTCCCCCATCCCTACAGGATCTAAGGAGTTCATGGATATGGAAGGGACTTATCATTCACAAATCACCTTCAGAAAGTGATGGCAGTTACTATTTTCAGCTCTTCCTCCTAGCTGGTCTCCACAAACCTCCAGAGATGGGCTGTCACAGCAGATCTGGACACAGCTCTTTTTTATGACTGACCCAGGGGCTGCCAGGGGGATAGGGCAGAAGTGCTATAATGAAAGGGCAGACAATTACCTTCCCTTATAATTACATTTGCAGTAAATTAAATAATAATAGTCTTTTGCAGGCCCTGAGAACACAAAGCAGCCCACATGGATAACATCTGATTCCCTTCTCCTCTGCCAGGAATTGTGTGCCCACAGGGATGGGATGGGGAAATTGAGGCAAAGAAAGGAATAAGGGCATCCACTCTAAGCCACACACAAATCAGGGTGCCAGAGTCATGGAAAAATCCTTAAAGAAGCGACTCAGAGTGGCAGACAACTGGGGCCTTGTATTTGAGGTCCTGGCCCCACTGCTCACATGCTTTGCTGCTATGGGTAGCTAACTTCCCTCTCTGGGCTTCAGTTGTCCCATAGGTAAAATGAGACAGAGTCAACACGTGACCTGTGTGAGTCTATAGTTCTAGGCTTTATTCTGTTCATATACAATATTGAGCACTTATTTTTGCACACTTCGGATAGCAAGAAAGAGAACTCCACCTCAGGCTAGCAAATAAGCAGGAAAAGGGGGTTACTGGCTCACAGAATCCATGACAAGTTTGAACAGCCAAGCTGTACAAGAAACAGAGGTCTCGGGAACAATCAAACCAGGGGCTAGAATACCTCAGGCCTCCCTCCTTTCTGCTTCCCTCAAATAAGCGTTAATCTTTCTCCAGAGTGCAAGGGCACCAGCAGCTGCCCCAAACTGCAGATCAGAGCTTCATCCTCCTAAAGGAGTCTGCTGTCATTGGCCCTGCTTGAGTCAGGTGGCCACCTTTAGACCAATCAACTGCAGCCAGTAAGGTGGCATGTATGGCATCCCAGGGGAGCGTTAGAGAGCCAGTAAGAGAAGGGGCAAGTTGCCCCGGGGAGAAGTAGGGGGCACTAGGCAGGCAAAAATCATGGTCATTCACTAAAAACAAAAATCCCTGCACATGGCCTGTAGAAGAGTGAAAGGGGAGGAATGTCATTAAACCAAAGCAGTGGTATAAATCCCCAGGAATGCAGAAATACTAGAGGCTCACCTGGGGTGGGGTGGGGAGACCTTACAGGCTTGACTTCAGACCCCAGCCCGCTGAGCTGGGTACCCAGTCCTATCTGGACACTTCACCCACCTGGGGAGAAGCAGCTTCCAGGCTTCTCAATGGCCTGGATGAAATACCTGTGCGTGGACATCAATTCATGCTTCCTGCTAGGCCTTTACCTTCTACAGGCGGCAACAGCTTCCTTCTTTGGGGGAATTGCTGTTACTCTTATTCCAACAAGGTGGTTCCAGTGGGGACCAGAGGGTCACATAACCCAAACCAGGCCAATCAGAAGCCTTCTCCTGGGCTATCCTTGGGCACCTAAAGCCATGGCCCTAGAAGAAGCCATCTGGGAGAATAGAAATCCCATGCTGAGAGGGGCAGAGTGCAGAGAAGAAGGTGCTGACAGCACCCTCATGCTTCCACCAAGCCATCCCAAAGTTTGGCCTAACTGCAAGCCCCTCCCTTGGTTTGGCTACAATGAGCCAAATTCCCCTTGGGCAGGTGTATTCGTTTTGTAGAGCTGTTGTAAAAAATGATCACAAACTTGGTGGCTTAAACGGGAATTTATCCTCTCACTGTTCTGGAGGCCAGAAGTCTCAAATCAAGATGTGGGCAGGGCCACACTCCCCACTCAGGTTCTAGGGAAGAACTCTTCCTGGCCTCTTTCACCTTCCGATGGCTCCAGGCATCCCTTGGCTTGTGGCTACAGATGTCCATCTTTGCCTTTGTCTTCACATGACTTTCCCTTCTGTCTCTCATAGGGACACTTGTCATTGGATTTAGAGCCCTTCCAGGTACTCCAGAATGATCTTATCTCAAATTCTTAAATTTATTACAGCTGCAATGACCCTTTTTCCAAATGATGGCACATTCACAGGTTCTGGGGATTCAGACAGGGACCTATCTTTTGGGCGTGCTACCATTTAACCCATTACAGCAGGCCTATGTCGTTGTAACCAAAAGAGCCCTCACTCATACGTGCCTCGGGTCAGCCATGGATCAGTCCTCCTCCCTTTGTTCTGGTCCTGGACTCTGGAAAACACTTTAAAAACTAATTCCAAGGCCTTTGAGGAGTGGGATCCCTCTCGGAGCCTCAGTGTTTGTTTTCTGCTTGTAAACCTGGGGCCATCTGTCTGTCCACAGGGAGGCTGAGCAGATTGAAGTGACACAGGCAAGACCCGGCCCCACAGTTAACACTCCACATGAGCTTGTCTCCTCAGGCCTGATGGTGGACAGGGTACGCAGGTCACCACAAAGGAGGAGGCACTTGACACCTGGTTTATTTTATTTATTTATATATTTATTTGGGGCTGTGTTGGGTCTTCGTTGCTGTGCACGGGCTTTCTCTAGCTGCAGTGAGCAGGGACTACTCTTCATTGCGGTGCACGGGCTTCTCATTGCAGTGGTTTCTCTTGTTGCAGAGCACAGGCTCTAGGTGCACGGGCTCAGTAGTTGTGGCACGTGGGCTCAATAGTTGTGGCGCAGGGGCTTAGTTGCTCCTCGGCATGTGGGATCTTCCCGGACCAGGGCTCGAACCCGTATCCCCTGCGCTGGCAGGAGGATTCTTAACCACTGCGCCACCAGGGAAGCCCAACACCTGGTTTATCCATCGGGGTACCAAGAGTATGACCCACGGGACCTGACAAAATCAAATCTCTCCTCCTGCAGAGCTGAGGGCTAGAGCCTCTTGCCAAGCCCGTCAGCTTTGTAGAAGGACAGGAATCTGAAGGCTGATTAAATGAAGTTTGCAGCCACAGGGGGAAATCTCAGAGATAAGGAAAACATAACATCGGTAGCTGTTCCCTACTGAGTGCCTCCTCCGAGCCAGGCTCCACACTCAGGCCACTGACCCACCCCCCACCCCTTTTAATCCTCACCGTAATCCCATGAGGCAGCTTTGGTGATCCCCATTTTACGAACAAAGTTGCTGAGGCTCAGAGAGATGCAGTCAGTGGCCAAGGTGGGGCCTGGTTTGACTCCATTCGCTCTGCCTATCTCCTCCCACCACACACAGTGGCATGGGGTGCTTAGAAGCAGGGTGGGATAGCATTCTTTTTTTTTTTTTGGCTGCCTTAGTCTTTGTTGCTGCGCGCGGACTTTCTCTAGTTGTGGCTAGCGGGGCTACTCTTCGTTGCAGTTCGCGGGCTTCTCATTGGGTGGCTTCTCTTGTTGCAGTCAAGAGAAGGGGCTTTAGGCACGGGCTTTAGGCACGTGGGCTTCAGTAGTTGTGACACTCAGGCTCAGTAGTTGTGGCTCGCGGGCTCTAGAGCGCAGGCTCCGTAGTTGTGGCACACGGGCTTAGTTGCTCCACGGCATGCGGGATCTTCCCGGACCGGGGCTCGAACCCATGTCCCCTGCACTGGCAGGGGGATTCTTAACCACTGCGCCACCAGGGAAGTCCTGGGATAGCATTCTGAAGCATTAACTGAGGGTTTTTTCCCCCACCAAAATGCCCTTGTGCCCTCAGTCCTTCCTCCATCAGATTTTGATTCACAGTTTTATGCCTGCTGCCTAAAACAGTGCCTGGCACATAGTTAGCACTTGATAAATATTTGTCGCGCTTAATAATTCAGTTAGCTAGGGCGCTCCTGTGGTTAGTGCCTCGGGAAGGGATGATGCGATAACAGGGATAACAAGGACTTAAGTTCTGGACTTTTGTGTCAAAACCCTAGGTCCAGACCTAAGACCAAAGATTTAAGAGAACATGTGATAATCCCTGAGACTAGAAAAGACACCCCCTCTGCACCCACCACCCTGGGAAGGAGGGGAAGAAGAGGAGACAGAGAGGGGCAGCAAAAATGAAGCTTAGAATGCTGAAGGGCCCCCGAGAAGGGAACCCCAGAGAGCTCTTGAGATCTGAGAACTGAGGCACCTGGTGCCCTGCATGGTGCAGGTAGGGACGAAATAGAGCCTCAGGGCTACTATTGCACAACCCGGGAATAGCGCAGGGCTGGGAGGGGCTGGGAGGATTGGGGGGCAGGGAAGGTGCTGGGATGCAGGCCTTACTGAGGCTTAGAGCATCTACGGAGCGCAGAGGAGCTATGGAGCCACACTCTCTGAGCCCAAATCCTCGTTCTGTGTGACACTGGGCGAGTTCCGTAACCTCTCTGTGCCACGCTTTCCTCGCCCATAACATGAAGATGACTTAATAATATGTCCCACTTCATAGGGCTGGTGTGAGGATTAGCTGAGTACCAGGCACTTTTGCCACTTTAATGGTTATTGTTATCAATACGTGAGCTGGGCCAGAACCAACTGCAGCACCCACTGCAGACCCCAAGGGAGGTCTCCCACGTGCAGCAGTGATGGAGTTGATCCGGGGCGCAGCCAGCCAGCACAGTCTACAAAATAAGATAATGTTTGTAAAAACACTTTGCAAAACAGAAAGTGCTCTAGAAATGTCAGCGATTATTCATAGGAACTGCACTTCTGCTTCCCCCATCCTATCCCTTGACTAACAATTCTTTCACCAATCTCCAAATTCATAAACACTTTTAAACTTCCTTCTCTTTTTAAAAATGTATGCTTATTTCATTCCGTTATAAAAGCAATGCATGCTTATGATAGAAACATTTGAATCTACATAAAAGTCGAAGGAAGAGGGAAAAAATCTCCTTTGATAACTAATATTTTGATGTATGCTCCTCCAATCTTTTTTTGTCCAGACATTTTCACAAAGGCATTTTACCAAACTTATGTAGAATTATTTTTAATATCTCTCTTTTCTTATTATAATACATGACTAAAATTAGCACATAAAAAAAAAAGAGGAAGAAAAAAAGTATTAACCAGAATCCCCCAATTCAAGATACAATGCACTCCCAGGTCCCTCCCTCCACTTCCTACTTGGTCATTTTCTAGGACTTGCAGTCTTTGTATGGATTTGTTTTAAAGGACTGATTTGGAGGAGGGGAGACAGCACTCTGGCTCCCCCAAAAGCAGCGTTCATGCCTTAGAAACACAGCTGCCCCTTTTTTCTTGTTGCAACATACCTTAAGTGTCTGACCCAGGGACAGAGAGGGAAGGATATTTACAGTTTACTCTTTCCTATCAAATATCACTTGTGGCTTGCGAATCCCACTTCTTAATCCACCTCCGTCATTTTCTTTTTTAAAAATAAATTTACTTATTTTATTTATTGTTGGCTGCGTTGTGTCTTTGTTACTGCACGTGGGCTTTCTCTAGTTGCAGCAAGCCAGGGCTACTCTTCTTTGCAGTGTGCAGGCTTCTCATTGTGGTGGCTTCTCTTATTGCGGAGCATGGGCTCTAGGTGTGCAGGCTTCAGTAGTTGTGGCTCGCAGACTCCGTAGTTGTGGCTCGCGGGCTCTAGAGCACAGGCTCAGTAGTTGTGGCCCACAGGCCTAGTTGCTCCACAGCACGTGGGATCTTCCCAGACCAGGGATCGAACCCCTGGCCTCTGCATTGGCAGGCAGATTCGTAACCACTGCTCCACCAGGGAAGTCCACCTCCGTCACTTTCTAATAAGTAGGAAGTCTTGATTCCAATCATGGCTTGATTTCCAACCCTGTTTTTTGTTTGCTTGTTTGTTTGTTTGTTTTTGCGATATGCGGGCCTCTCACTGTTGTGGCCTCTCCCGTTGCGGAGCACAGGCTCCGGACGCGCAGACTCAGCAGCCATGGCTCACGGGCCCACCCGCTCCGCGGTATGTGGGATCTTCCCGGACCAGGGCACGAACCCGTGTCCCCTGCATCGGCAGGCGGACTCTCAACCACTGCGCCACCAGGGAAGCCCCCAACCCTGGTTTTTGATGTCTTAATGAATTTTTGTCCTTTCCTGAGTTTTCATAGGTATGCTCGTGAGTGTATCGGCAACTGCTTGCTGGAATCCTCTGTAAAAGTCTGTCCTTATCCTGTTCGGTTTTTCATGACATTTGTCCCCAGTGACCACTTTCTCCTGCTTGACATTCTCACCTCCCTTGACTTCTGTGACACCTCTGCCATTTAACTCTCCCTTTATCTCTCTGATCACTCCTTTCCTATTTATTTTGCTGACCTCTCTTCCTCTGACAGCTCTTAAATCTTGGTCTCCTCAGGGTTCGTCCCCAGTTCTCTCCGTGTAATTTTTTCCATCTTCCCAGGACTTGCACAAGGTTACTTCTTCCACCCTGATAGGTCCCTCCAGCACCAGGACCACATATCCAGCAGCTTGCTCTATCCTTCCCTGATTATCCTTCAGGAGTCTGAGATTCCACCAGTCCACAGCCTCCTCATCACCTTCCCCCAATTCTTCTTGCTGAATTGATATATTCCACCCCCTGTCTTTCTCTCTCTCTCTTTTTCTATTCACCCATAATAGGTGGCTCAGTGTCATTGGCTTTTCTTTACGCCACATACCACTGAGCCCAGCTCAACCTGTTTAGGTTTTATTGGTTTGGTGTGGGGGGTAAATTTTAATTTTGAAATAATTTCAAATTTACAAAAAAGTTACAACAATAGTACAAGAAACTCCCAAATATCCTTTAGCCAGGTTCACCAGTTGTTTACATTTTGCCTCATTCACTCTGTTTTTCTATCTCTTTCTATATCTATCTCCCTGTACATATATCTACACACACACACACACGCACACACTCAATCACTCATATAGTGACATCCTGCCCCCTTTCCACTAAATATTTCAGAGTATATTTCCGAAGAACAAAAATAGTCTCTTAAATAACAATAATACAATCATCAAAACCAGGAAATTGAGTACTGATACAATTCTGTTGTCTAGTCCATGGTCCGTGTTCAAATTTTGTCAACTATTCCATTAATATCCTTTATAACTATTCTTTCCTAGTCCAAGATCCAGTCTACAGTGGCACATTGCATTTAACTGTCATATCTCTTAAGTCTCTTTCACTCTGAAATAATTCCTGAGCCTTTCTTTGTTTTTCTTGAGCCTTTCTTTGTTTTTCTTGAGCCTGACATTTTTATAGATTCCATGGACCAGTTATTTTGTAAAATGGCTTCAATTTCTGTTTGTCTGATGTTTCCTCATGATCAGCATCAGATTATACATTTTGGGCAGGAATACTACTGAAGGCTGTATCCTTCTCAGTGTCCTACTTAGGGTATCCAAGACCCAGAACAGACGCTCCTCCTGTATATGATACCATTCTTTTCAGAAATACTCATGAAGGGCTTCCCTGGTGGCGCAGTGGTTGAGAGTCCGCCTGCCGATGCAGGGGACACGGGTTCGTGCCCCGGTCCGGGAAGATCCCACATGCCGCGGAGCAGCTGGGCCCGTGAGCCATGGCCGCTGAGCCTTTGCGTCCGGAGCCTGTGCTCCACGACGGAGAGGCCACAACAATGAGAGGCCCGCGTACTGCAAAAAAAAAAAAAAAAAAAAAAAACTCATGAAATGGTATGAATGATAATAATGGCCCAGAAAAGAAACATAGAAATGCCAGTGAAAATATGAGGAAATAAAAATATTTAAAAATATTCTAGGACAAAAGAAAAAAATGAATGGATTAATGATTTTTAATTACACTGTTATAGTTTTTAGAAGAAAGGAGTAAAACCTATACCTACATATTGGTCTGTCACTGAAATGCATAATAACTTTATGGTTTTGTGTCTCAGATGCTGTAAATTTCTCATGTCTTCATCAGAATTGATCTTATTCATATTTTCATGCTTAATGGAAAGCATAACTAGATTTATAAATCTGTCCTTATAGCTGATCCAAGAATTGTTTTTATTAACTTTACTTTAGAAAAGTTTCTTTCATATGAATCAACAGAAAAACGGGGGTGCGGGGCGGGGGGACTTCCCTGGTGGTCCAGTGGTAGAGGATCCGCCTTCCAGGGCAAGGGACTCAGGCTTGATCCCTGGTAGGGGAACTAAGATCCCACATGCCGCGGGGCAACTAAGCCCACACGCCACAACTATTGAGCTCGCGCGCCTCAACGAGAGAGCCCGCGTGCCGCAAACTACAGAGCCCACGCACCCAGGAGCCCGCGTGCCACAACTAGATAAAAGGCGGAGCGCTACAACAAAGAGACAACACGCCTCAAGGAAGATCCTGTGTGCTGCAACTAAGACCCAACACAGCCAAAAAATAAGGTTAAGTAAACAAACAATCAAATAAATAGAAAAATGATGAAGTTTTGAAGACACTCATAAAAATCCCCTTTCACAATAAATCCAAGAAATTTCACTGCTGCTCGTGGCTTTGTTTCTTTCAGATTGATACTGATTCTAAAAGTTCCACAGTCAAAAAATATCCACTAAAATATATTCACCAGAAAATTCATCAAATATTTCTGTTATACTTGGTTAAAAAACAACTTCCAAAGTTTTTCTTCTTTCACAAAAACAGACAAAGTGGCTGAAAATTGACATTATATGATCCATTGTTTTTCAAAACTATCCAATTCTTGGTGAAAACAATTGTGGCATTCAAACATTTCCCTTTTATAACTTCTGGTAGGGTAAAAAGAACTTCTGTTGTTTCTCCCACTCTCTTTTTAGAAGTCTGATGATAATTTCTATGTAAATGTTCACTTCCTTACATTTGTTGTTACATAGTTAATGAGTTTCTCCACAATTTCTGTCCACCAACCTTCAAGAAGCAATTTTTTTTAACTTTTATTTGAATTTATTTTTTGCAGCATTTATTCCTGGGCCATAAGTTTTTGTTTCTTCAATTTCTTCTGGGATATCTTTTTCTTCTGGGCAACCTCCTCTTCTGATTTAGGAACAATCTGTTCTTTTTCAGTAAGGATCATCTCAGTGTGGCAGGGAGAGCTCATGTATGGGTTGATCCAACCATGAGCTCTATAAATCCTGCGCCACATCTTGGGGGCTTTGTTCACCTGGATATGCTCAATGACCAGAGAATCTACATCTAAGCCCTTAAGTTCAGCATCACTCTCTGCATTTTTGAGCATGTGCAGTAAAAATTCAGCACTCTTTTTGGGCCACTGACCCTGCGTCCAGCCCCACTGTTTGGCCTGGGCACACCTACCAACTCCACCATTGTAACGATGGAATGGCACACACTGCTTCTTTAAAGTGACATCCTTCAGATACTTTGTGGCTTTTCGGATATGCATACCCTTAATGGCCTGGGCTGTTTCACGAGTGTTCTTAAAGTGAACACAAAGATTTGAACCTGTCGACTTGCATGATTTTGTGGGATTTTCTGGGTCAAGTGAATAGCGAACCATTTTTAGAGGTCACCTCAGGTCGCTGACCAGAAAAGTCAAGAAGCAATCTTAAAGCTTGATGTTTTACTATACAGGGATGAAAGCTGATTCCAGCTGATTAAAATATTTTTGTGTCTGATGGTCCTCATCGAAAACTTCACATTGATCAAAGATAACTCAGGGGAAAATTGTCACACATAGCAGAGAGCAAAATCTGAACTGGTTCTCCTTTGGATCGTGCAGTTCTTCAAAGGTTGAGGTTAACTTTTCCATCATTGTTTCTACTGCATACACAGCTTCATGTGGAGCAATCGTTTTTGTCTGGGAAAGCCTTTTCACTGTTCCTCATTCTGCAGCGTTTTCCATCAATGAAGTGATCCTGAAAAGGAGCTCTACATTTTTTTCTAAAGTTCAAAGAAAATGTGACCCATGGGGGGGAAAACTGCAGGTAGTCACATAGAAGGTCAGAATTAAACTAACTCAGGATCACTTTCTTTGCCATCACTCTGGTATTGCTTATTCTGAGTCTACTATTTAAATACAGGGAAATACAGAGGTTGGAGGCACAAACTGCTCCAAAGTTAGCTTAAATGGTTAAGAACTGAAATTGACTTACTCTAAAAAAAAGAAAGCAGAGAAAACCCCACATTTTTCAGAGGCCACATATGCCAGGGTCAACTGTATAATTGGGAATTCTCCAAATACGCTTCTGCTTTGAACCCAATATTTATTAAAAGATTAGTAATTAAAATATGCTCACATGAAACCCGTGTGTGTGTGTGTGTGTGTGTGTTTGTGTGTGTGTGTACTAAATATATAATTAAAACTCAAAAGTAATGGCAGCAATAGCTTAGGTATTTTCAGGTGTTTCATCACCAAATTGCTGGCACGTGGTCGTCACAAAGAGCGAATCAATTTTAATCAGTTTTCCTATTTTTAAATTCTTTAGAAATACAGTTCATTCCTTTATTGCCTGCACCCAGGGCAGTTGACTCTTCACCACACAGCCCCACCCTTGGTACACCACTGATCCAGGGCATCATATCAGAAAGCATACCATGTCATCTTATCCCAATATTGGTGAAGTTTACCTCAATCACTAGGTGAAGACAGAGACCACTGTAAAGTTACCATGTTTCCTTTTGTAACTAATAAATAACATGGGGGAAATACTCCGAGACCCCATTAGTTTCCTGTTCCTCATCAGCCTTTCACCCGCTAGTTCTACCATCCCTTGATGATTTTCTAACTCTCATTCTTTCTGTATTTAGTAGTTGACATTCTGGATAAGAAAAAATGTTTCCTTCCCATTCATTCATTCATCCATTCATTCATTTATATCAATAGAGACTCATAGATTGCTATTCTATTCGATGATGTATAATCCAGTACTATCATTTATTATTTTGATTTTCAGATTGTCCGTGATTTGGCCAGTGGGAACCTCTTCAAGTCAGCTCCTGTGTCCTTTTTGATATGTCTCCTCATTCTTTGTAGCACTTCCTCACTTTCTGTATAACAATATGCATAATGCATGCCAATATGTGTATGTATACCATTATGTGTCTATGTACCAATATGTGTATGAGTACTAGGAAAATGACCTAAGGGGCTCCGGAGAGAATGTTGGGGACCCCCACTTGGGTCCTGCCAAGGATATTGGAGCAGGAGAGAGCAAATCTGAGATGTCCTTTCAATTTTTTTTCTGCAAGTCCCCACCAGAGTGAGTTTGCTGCCATTGTTCTGTCCAGTGGTATAATTATCCACCATTTATAATACTCTATTGTTAATAGTATTTGATAATAATGCAACAGATACAGGCTGGGGGATGGGGTGGGTGTTACTTGGCTCACAATGGTTCTCCCAGTGCTAATTCACCATGTTTGTGTTCCCAAGCCCCCAACCAACACACGCCATTTGGAAAACCACTCCTCCTGTATTTGTCTACTCATACTACCACAGCAAAACAACAAAAAAGATTGGGTGGCTTAAACAGCAGAAATTTATTTTCTCCTGCTTCAGGAGGCTAGATGGAAGTCCAAGATCAAGGTGCCAGAAGGGTTGCCTTCTGGTGAGACCTCTCTCCTCAGTTTGCAGACAGCACCTTCTCACTGTGACTTCATATGGAAAGAGAGAGTGAGTTCTATTGTCTCTTCCTCTGGTAAAGATCAGTTCTATGGAATTAGGGCCCCACCCATATGTCCTTCCTTAACCTTAATTACCTCTTTAAAGGCCCTATCTCCAGGGCTTCCCTGGTGGCGCAGTGGTTGAGAATCCGCCTGCCGATGCAGGAGACACGGGTTCGTGCCCTGGTCCGGGAAGATCCCACATGCCGCGGAGCAACTAAGCCCGTGAGCCATGGCCGCTGAGCCTGCGCGTCCGGAGCCTGTGCTCCGCAACGGGAGAGGCCACAACAGTGAGAGGCCCGCGTACCGCAAAAAAGAAAAAAAAAAAGAAAAAAAAAAAAAAAAGCTTTAAAAAAAAAGGCCCTATCTCCAAAAGCAGTCACACAGGGGTTAGAATTTCAACATGTGAATTTTAGGGGGACACATTTCAGTCCATGACACCTCCTTTTGCTCTGGCTATATAACTTTGTATACAACCCTGCCTTCCTGGCCGCATCAATTGGCTGAGGGGCAAGCACCTGATCCAAGCTTGGCCAGTCACAGTGCCTCGTTCTCCTCAGCTATGATGATTGGTCCATCCATAGGCACATGACTCAAACTGGCTTTCCAAGAGAATTTATTTAACAATTGGGATCTGGGATCCCAATTGTTAAATAAAAGGATGGATAGTAAATATTTTCAGCTTTGGGGGAAAGGGAGATATGGTCGCTTTCAGAACTATTAAATCTGTGCTAAACCCTGTCCTTGCAGGTGAAAGCAGCCAAAGACAATATGTAAAGGAACAGTCCTGGCTGGATTTGGCCCATGGTGGGCTGGAGTTTGCTGACTTCTGATCTACAGCATAGAATGATGGATAAAATGTGGGCTCATGATGTGGTTTCTCCGTTCAAATCCTGACTTCATCATCTGCTATCTTTGCAAAAATATGTATATTATTTATCATCTTGGTGTATCAGTTTCCTCATCTGTAAAATACGGACCAAAAAACCACAATTTTGTATTAATCAGACGGGGCAATGCCAGCTGCTGTAATAAACAACCCCAGTGTCTCAGTGGTTTAGCACAACAAAGAAGTTATTTCTTAAGCTGTTCGTAGTCCACTGCTGATGGTCAGAGACGGGTGGCAGTGAGTATCAGTTCTGCTCTGTGAAGTCATTCGGAGACCCACACTCATTCTACCATGTGGTCCCACCATCTTTAACATGGCTTCGACGCTGCCCTGTCTTCAGTCAGCTGGCAGATTAAAGGAAGAGAGAGCACAGAAGAGTATTCACTCTTAACTGCCTTGGACCACAGGTCACTTCTACTAATATTCCATTGGCAAGAACTAGTCACGTGGCCCCACCTAGATGCAGGGGTTCTGGGAAATGTAGTTCACTTGTGGGTCAAGGAAGAGAAACTGGATCTGATGAGCATCCAGCCAATCTCTGCTTTGGACTCCAGGTTATGATAAGGACTGAGTTAGAGAAAACCTTAAAGACTCAGAACAGTGTCTGACTCTCAAAAGCACTCAGTAAATGTCAGCTATGATTACTTGTAGTAAAGCCACACTGATGTTCATCTTAGAGCAGCTGCAGCCATGGCTCCTACTGAATGGGAAAGCCAGAGTGAGGAAGAGATGCCGACACACAGAAAGAGGAGCTAAGGTGAGAGACAGAGGCCAGAGAGAGAACCCTGATTGTACTAAAGTGCTGCTGCAGTCAAACCTGTCCTTCTCCAGTCTTGCTCATCTGCAATGAATAACAACAATAATAGGAAGCGAACATTTATTGAGGCCGTATTATGTGCCAGATGTTTTGTTAAGTTCTTAATAGATGTTAATAATTTTCAAACTCAAACCACGACCCATGGCAAGGGGAGAAGTCATGAAATCATTTTAAGGAGTTGGTACCAATATTTTTTCAATAAACAAAATAGACTAGACTAAACTAGAACTGGAATTAGACTAAACTACAACAGAAAATATTGTTTTACAGACTTGTTTCATAGTATGTGTGTACTGGGTCATGATATAAAAAAAATCTTTCTTACTGTGGGTTGCAGTCTAATTACTCCTCTAATTCAATGACCCTTCCCAACAACCCATTGAAGGAGGTATTATTATAAGCTCCATCCTATAGATGGGGAAACTGAAGCACCAAGAAGTGATCTCACTTGCTGTAGGCTGCATTGTTAGGAAGTGGCATAGTCGATATTTGTACCCCTGCAATTTGGCTCCTGGTCTCACTCTAAAATGTACGTTAATATCCTTCTTTCTTTAAATTTTTATTTTATTTTTTGGCCACACGACACGGCATGTGGGATCCTAGTTCTCCAACCAGGGATGGAGCCCATGCCCCCTGCAGTGGAAGCATGGGTCCCTAACTACTAGACGGCCAGAGAATTCCCCTAATATCCTTCTGATAAGCTGATGACTTCCCTTTTGGCTTAAGCTTCTTCAAGTTGGATTTCGGTGCTATGCAAAACCAAGAGCCCTGACCAATGGAAGCAGAGAGAAGAGAGCATGGACAGAGTACTGGATGTGGACAAAGGAGGTGGGGTCCTAGACTGGGCTCAGCCTGGAGCTGCCCAGAGACCTTCAGCAGGGCATTTCACCTTCCCGAGTCTCTGTTGCATCCTACTGGAAGACAAAGATGGCAATAATGTCTCCCTCAGAGGTTTTTGCCAGGAAGAAATGAGGTGACCTAGGAAAGCACCAATCCTGTGCTGAGCTGTGAGTACCTGGGGAGGGAGGTATGCGGTGGTGCAGGGCAGGGACAGCATCTGTAAAGGTACAGAGGTGACACTGAGCCGAGTAAGGTGAAATCAACCAGCCGGAACCAGAGGATGGGAGGCCAGGCACGGGAGGTGTCACGGGACTCAAAGGCCAGATGAGGGGTGTGGATCGGATCCATTACCCATGCAGAGTCTTGGGAGGCTCTGAAAGGGTGAAGTGGGAAGTTCCCCAGTGTCCTAAGGAACAGACAGACATTTCCTATGAATTATACTTGAAGAATACACAGCATGGTGCCTCCATCACAGGTGGCTGACAGAGGAAAATGGAGTCAAGTATCTCAAACCCATGACTCAAGACTAGAGGTGGGAGGGGGGCGAGGAAGCCCCATGTTCGGGCAGAGGCCTCCGCAGTTCCCAGGGCTGCACTGCAGGCTCCGTGCAGAGCAGGAAGCCAGGATCTGCTCCAGAGGGCAGGCAGCTGGGAGGCCTCCTCTGGAGAGCCACGCTTTGATCTCCCTGGCAGCTGAGGGGTCCCACTTCCTGCATCCCAGAATGCCTGCTCTGGAAGGGACCTCAGAGGTCACAGAGCCCAACCCCATTGGACAGATGGGTCCAGTGGAGCCCTGAGAGGTGCAGGCCCTGGCCAAGGTCACACAGTGTTCACCCAGGGCTGCCTCAGCTCCTCAAAGCTCCTCCTGCTTCCTCTAGCTCAGCAGGAAGCAAGCGGGGAGGGCCTGCTCTTTCCAGTCTCTCTGCTGTGGGCGTCCATTTCCCGTCAAAGCTGAGTAAGTTCAAAGGCTCCTGGAATAGTGCTGGGGGGGGGGCCTGGACAGCACAGGGTGGGGAGTGGGTCTTTAAGTCACAAAGACTACTGTATCCTCTGAGATTTTGAGTGGCTTGGAGCCAACTTCCTAACATCCTTTCTTCTGATGTGGCCCTTGGCAAAAGTTATGACATGGGGTGGAGGCGAGGAAACTTCAGGTATTTGAGCCACCACTATATTCTGGGCTCTGTGCCAGGCAAATCTTTCATAGACATAACAGCCTTTCAAGGTAGGGATTGGTTTCCTCATTTTACAGATGAGGACATGGAGCCCAGAGAGGTGAAGTAACTTGCTTGAGGTCACACAGCTAGGATTGGAGCCCAAGTGCGTCTGATGCAAGAGCCTTAGCAGTGGTTAACTTCAGGCCACATCAGTGCCCAAAGGGTTGTGTTCTGGGTATCCTGAGTTTCACCTCTGTATTAGGGTTCTCTAGAGGAACAGAACTGGTAGATAGATAGATAGATAGTAGACAGACAACATTTATTATGAGGAGTTGGCTCATTATGGGATTATGGAGGCTGAGAAGTTCCCCAGTAGGCTGAACACCCAGGAAAGCTGATGGTGCATTTCCAGTTCAAGCCCAAAGGCCCAAGATCCAGGAGGGCCAATCATATCAGTCCTGGCCTGAGTGCAGAAGACTGCAGTTCCAGCTCAAGCATTCAGGCTGAGAGCAAATTGGCTTCTTCCTCTGCCTTTTTTGGGTTTTTTTTTTCAGGTCCTTCTCAGATTGGGTGATGCCCACCCACATTGGGGAGGGTAATCTGCTTTACTCAGTCTACTGATTCAAATGCTAATCTCTTCTGGAAACACCCTCACAGGCACACTCAGAAATATTGTCTAAATATATACCTGGGCATCCCTAGTCAAGCTGACACAAAACACCATCACAACGGCTCCGTTCGTTCATTTAACAAATACTTGCTGAATGTCTGGTAGGTGCCAAGTGCTTTGAGTACAGAGGTAATGAAAATAGACAAGATTTATTGGGAACTTGCTATGTGCCAGGCACTGTTCTAAGTATTTTACGTGAATGAACTCATTTCATCCTCACAATTGTGCAAGGTAGAATCTATTAAATATCCCCATCTTATGGAGAGTGAAATTAAGGCACAGAGAGATGAAGGGATGTACCATAGTCCCATAACTAGGAAGTGATGGAGCTGGCAGTCAAACTCAGGTGTCAAAGTCAGTGCTCATGACAATTGCACAGCACAGCCTTGTTAAGCCTCTAGAAGCTCATAGTCTCGTGGGAAGACAAACATGACTCCAGGCAATTCTATAAAGTGTGAAGAGAGGTGGGTGAGGGCATTGCGGGCATGCAGAGAAAGGGCAGGCCAAAGCCAGTTCAGGTGGTCAAGAAGGGCTTCTGACAGCAAAACTAATGCCCAAAGAGTAAAGAATCATGCAGAAAGGAAATAGATTAATTATCCTGGGCAGACGCAGCAACATGGGCAAAGGGCACACCAGGGAAACTAAAGGATGTTCAGCTTGCTAGAGTTTGGAGTGAGGTGGGGAGTGCAGAATAGTGAGACTTGAAGTTGAAGAGGGTGGAGGGACCAAGGACCCTGACGGGCACTGAATACCAACCAGGGTAAGAAGTTTGTGTTTTATCCCATGGGCAGTAGGAAGCCTGGCTGTGTGGTCCTGGACAAGTCATTTTACCAGACAGCAGTTCAGTTTCCTTATCAGTAAGTTAGAAGTAAAAGAATCTACCTTGCAATGGAATAAATGAGACAGTGCATTTGTCGTAGGAACCTCAAAAATGTCAGTTTCCACCCCCTAAATGAGGACTCAATGTGCAGACATGCAGCTGAACAACTAGGCAAATGCCACAGGAGCCAGAGGCTCCCTGAGGCTTTGAACGGCAAGGAACAGAATCTCCAGCTAAATATGATTTAAGCCAGAGGAGTTCATTTTCTTACATAACAAGGGAGAGACATTCTAGAGTTTGGAAATTCAGTGGCTCAGTGATGCCTTCAAAGATGCATCAGCCTCCTTCCCCTGTTGGCAATGGCTTGCCTCATGGTTGCAAAATGGACGCAGCAGTATCTGTCATCATCTGCAGACATGACAGTGTTAGATGAACAAGGTGTTTCCTCCTATGCATTTTTTGAAGAAGAAAACCTTTATTTGAAGCCCCATGTTAGACTTCCCCTCAGTTCCCATTGGCCAGGATTAGATCACATAATTTTCGTTAAGCCAATACTGGCAAAGGGAATATAATCACCACGACTGGCTTAGGCCAATCATGATTCATGCCCCAGGGCTGAGAAGGGGCCTGTCTCCTGAGTTCTTGGCCTCAAAAGGGTGGCACCCAAACAAAACAGGCCTTTCCAGCAAGAAAGAAGTAGGGATGGTTTTGGCTAGGCCACGAGCATTAACATGACTCCAAGGACCTGCGTCCAAGCTCTGGGCCAAAAAGGTAATTCCAGGCCACACTTGCTGGTGGGCTCAGGTGCCAAGATCATTTTATGACTCCTGAAGTCAGGAGTCATAAAGTCAGGCTGAGCCCAATGCCCTGAGTCTTAGAAACAGCCTCAGTGGGTCTGTGCCCCCTGCATCCAGCTCAGTGCCTCTTCCAGAGTCCATTACTCATTCATTCAATACACAAATATTAATTGGGCACCTGCTTTGCGGTGGGACAAATAATGAGCAAAACTCCATACAGGGCTTCCCTGGTGGCGCAGTGGTTGAGAATCCGCCTGCCGATGCAGGAGACACGGGTTCGTGCCCTGGTCCGGGAAGATCCCACGTGCCGCGGAGCGGCTGGACCCGTGAGCCATGGCCGCTGAGCCTGCGGGTCCGCAGCCTGTGCTCCGCAATGGGAGAGGCCACAACAGTGAGAGGCCCGCATACCGCAAAAAAAAAAAAAAAAACTCCATACAGACCCTGCCCTTGCAGAGCTTACCCCCTAGATGGGGAGAAAATCAAATAACCACACAGGTGTGTGTAAAATGACAACCACGAACCAGTTGTGAGCTGTTTCAGGCACATGATGCTAGAGAGGAAATAGCAGGAGGACCTGACCCAGGCAGGGAGGTCAAGGGCTTTGGATTCAGCTGGTGTCATTTTGAGCCCAGGCTCAGCCACTTACTGGCAGTGTGACTTTCAAAGGCAATTTGCTTGACATCCCTAGGCCTTGCTCTTCCTTGGGAAACAGCAGAAATAATGGGAACCATCCCCTGGGATGGGTAGGAAAACTAAATGGTATGCTGTGGCCTCTTTTGACCATCCAGCTATAATGTAGAAACCTCATGCTATCGACTCTCCGGCAGTACAGCAGCGGTTGAGGCTTCCAGCTCAATTCAGACCTCACGTGTTTGAAACCCGGCTCTGCCTCCTTCTTCTATAGTCGTGTGACATTGAGCAACTGCCACGTCTCTCTGTGCCTCAGTTTCCCCATCTGGAAAATAGCAATAACAAATAGAGTTGTTGTAAAGATTAAATAGATCGTGTATATAAAGCTCTTAGCACAGGGCCTGGCACGTAGTGAGCTCAAGAAATGTTGACGAAGGTTATTATTATCATTATTATTATTGTGTTGTTGTTTTGAAATTACTCATAAAAACGAATGTGAAAACATGGACCGATTAGAGATTTTCAGTCTAGCAATGCAAAGTCATTTTTCTTACTGATATTTTAATGATAAAGGTGTTTGTCCTAGCAGTATGTGTATGGCTATGAATGTTAAACATCCCTGAGCATCTGTGGGTTTGATTACAACCCGATATTCCTCCTGAGTACTGGCCTTCCTATTTCTATCACCTCCAGCACCATCAGTAACACACCTTGAGAAGCAACCATTGTTAGGATAAACAAAGCAAGACCCAGCCAGCAGCCAGATGCAGCTGCAGCTTCCTGGCTGGTTCCAGCTTGCAGTGGTTTGTAACCAATCGCGAGCCGCGGCATGCAAATTGTGTTCCCTAACTGATCCACCAAGCTACGCACAGCTCAGGTTATGAAAACCAGCGCTGTGGAGGAGTGCTTGCTCATGCAAACACTTAGCACTGGGCCCAATGGACGTTAACTGTTCAGGGAACGCCAGCTATTGTTTTTGATATTACGTACCCTCCAGATTGTGGGAGCATCAGACTTTCCTGTAAGCTGGAGAGAGCCCTCACCATCTTTGCTTTCCCTTCCCTTTGTGAAGCCACTGAAGCCTCTTTAGTTCATTGCATTATGTTATAACCACACCTACTTCGTAGGGTGAGAGTAAGGATTATATGAGTTTGTGCCTGCAGCATGTCTGGAAAGGTGCCTGGTCCAGCATAAGCACTCAGAAACAACAACAATAATGATAGCTAATGCTTACTGAGCACTTATCAGTTTCACTTTCCAGATTTAATCCTCACAACCCACCAAGAAGGTAAGTATTAATATCATTCCCATTTTACAGGTGAGGAAACTGAGGCATAGAAAGGTGAAACAACATGCTTAAAGTTACACAATAAATTTAAATTAGCTGCCATGATGATAGGTTTTTTCAAAGTAGAGCATTAATCTGAAGAATCAGCAGAAGCACAGCTATATGTCCAAAATGTAATCACTTGGGCACACAAAAAAAGACTGGCAGGAAGACACTTCAGAATGTAAATAGTGCTTATCTCTAAATGGTAGGGGTATGGGTGGTTTTTTCCCCCTCTTTTTTCATTGATCTCTGTCTTCTAAGTTTTCCATTAGCAACATGTATTATTTTTATCCTGGGGGAAAATAATCAAAATTAATGTGTTTTGGTTTTTTTGTGTTTTTTTTTCAAAATTAATGTTTTAAGTGGCTGCAGCAAGAGCCTAAATGGATAGGGAGCAGAGGGAAGGACACTGGTTAATAGTTGCAATAGTTGACGGGGGAGAACCAGGGCGTTGACTCGGGGGTGTGAAGGAAACGGTGGGTCCAGGAGAATGAATAGAAACGACTTTGTGGCTGACTGGATATGGGTGAGGGAGCTGGTGGGATCATTCCTTCAACCCACAGATGACTATTAAGGCGCCTCCTAGTGATCTAGGAGCTGTTCTAGGAACCAGCTTGCACAGGACAGATAAAACCCTAAGCTCACGGAGCTTCCATTCAACTGTGAGAAGGAAGGTAATAAACAAGCAGGGCCTGAGAAGTCAGGTGTTAAGTGTTACGGAGAAAAGCAAAGCCAGGAGAGGGGGACAGAGAGTGCCAAGATGGGGTGTGGGGCAGCTAGGGAAGGATTCTCTTTTAGAAACAGTTGAGCAGAAATGAAAGAAAAACGAGAGAAGACGCCTTACACGCATCTTGAGGAAACCCATTCTTGCACAGGGAGAAGCAGTCACAAAGACCTGGTGACAAGAGCGTCTTGGGTGTCATGGAAAAGCAAGGAGGCCAGGGTGGCTGGAAAGAGGGAGGAAAACAGCAGTAGGCGATGGGAGGGAAAGATAAGGGGCCCAAATGATGTCAGCGATCGTCAGGACTTGGACTCTTATTCTGAGTGAGATGGGAAGCCAGTGGAGGTTTCCAGCAGAGGAGTGACAGGCTTGGCCTTCATCAGAAGGATCCTGAGGTGGCTATGTGGGAAATGGATGTCGGCAAAGTTGGAAGCAGGGGACCTGTTAGGACGCCTTTGCAATAATCCAGAGGAGAGATGACATGGGCTTCTAGGGTGGTAGAGCCACACTGAGCAGCGTTGGATTCTGAATATACTTTGCTTAGAGCCAACAGCATTTCCTGACTTACTGGATGTGCGGTACAGAAGAGGAGTCAAGGGTAAGTCCAAATTTGTGGCCCATGCAATTGGAAGAATAGAGTTGACATTGCCAGAGAACCCAATTTGTTGAAGGCAAACCAGGAGCAGCTGTTGGACACATTAAGTTTGTGATACATTTCAGACATCCATGTGGAGATGTCAAGGGGACAGGTGAACATGCTGGAAAGAAGTTCAGAGGAGAGGTCAGGGCTGGAGGCAAAAATTTAGGAGTTGTCAATGTGCAGGTGATGTTTAAAGCTCAAGTACTGGATGAGAAGGTCTAAGAGTGAGTATAGAGAAGATGATTACTGGGTTTCAGGCTTGGGTTGCTGGATGGATGGTTTTCCTTTTTCAGAGATGGAGAACACAGGAGGAGGAACAGATTTTGAAGGGAAGATGATGTGTTCTCTATGGACACACTGAGTCTGAGTGGCTCTAGGACATCACGAGGAACGGGGAGTGGCCTGGCAGACAGTCGGGTCTTGAGGTCATGAGCTCAGGAGAGAGGTCTGGGCAAGAGACAGAGACAGAGGGTAACTGAAGCCCAGCAAATTTACATTAAAATAATGCAAATCTATACAAACCTGAGCCCTTTTCCCGATTCCCAGAGCCAGGGCAAACAGGTGTCAATGCAGGTGTTCTGGGGATTAAAACAGGAATTTGAACCCACAGGTGCAGCCGTCAACCATATATAATGTGAGGGAAACGCTCTCAGAAAAGAAGTGGGTGCGGGGAAAAGAAGGACCCTTGCCCTCCCCAGGTCTGAGCACCATCTGCTTCTCCAGGACACCTAAATGAGGGACTCTTGAGGGACCTAGAAGGAATCAGATGGGACAGAGATGGGGCTTGTAGAGTTAGGAGGAGGAAGGTGGCTCTCTGGTTTTCTATTGCTGCATAATAAACCACCCCAACTTGGTAGGATAAAACCACATGTGTATTATGCTAATGGATTCCGGGGGCAGGAATTTGGACAGAGCAAGTGGGAAGGGTTTGTCCCTGCTCCAGGATGTCTGAGGCCTCAACTGGGGAGACTCAGTGGCTGGGGACTGGAATCATTTGGAGGCTCCTCCACTCATTCTCCTGGACCCACCGTTTCCTTCACACCCCCGAGTCAACGCCCTGGTTCTCCCCCGTCAACTATTGCAACCATTAACCAGTGTCCTTCCCTCTGCTCCCTATCCATTTAGGCTAAAGGCTGGGCTTAACTGGGAATGCCACCTAGAGGGCCTATATGTGACCTCTCAATGTGACTTGGGCTTCTCACAGCATGGCAGTTGGGTTCTGAGAGGGAACAGAGAGAGCCAGGTGGAAACTGCTACAAGGTGGAGCCTCAGAAGTCATGTGTTGTTATTTCCCTCATACTCTATCGGTCAAAGCAGTCACAAGGGTAGGTGACATAGACCCCACCTTTCCATAGGAGGATTTTTCAAACAATTTGCAGCCAATTTCTTTAGTAACAGTTCGAGATAAAATTCATGTTATACAATTTACTCATTTAAAGTATAAAATTCATTGGCTTTGAGTATATGTTCAACCCATCACCACAACCAATTTTAGAACATTTTCATCACTGCAAAAATAAACCCTATATCCTTCAGTTTTCACTTTACACAGTATTCCCACCCCTCTACCCAGCCCCTGGCAACCACTAATCTACTTCCTGTCTCAGTGGATTTACTTTTTCTGGACATTTCACATAAGTGGAATCACATACGTTGTGTTTTGTGACTTACCTCTTTTACTTAGCATAATTTTTTCAAGGTTCATCTGTGTTGCAGCATGTATCAGAACTTCATTTCTTTTCATGACCAAATGATATTTCATTATATGTATATACCATATTTTGCTTATCCATTTATCAGCTGATGGACATTTAGGTCGTTTCTACCTTTGACTCTTATGCATAATACTGCCATGAATATTCACTTATGAGTTTTGTGGCCAATTTTTTAAACCATCACAGACCCACAGACAGGACATCCATGGGTGAACCCCAAACAGGATCTTGACATGTCTTAGCTTTATGACCTTTAGCAAGTCACCCAACATCTCTGACCTTCATCTGCAAAATACAATGATAAAATACCCCTGGACCGGTGAGGATGAGCTAGCACAAGGATATAAAGTGACTATTAAAATGATAATCTGAGAGATGCTATGTAAGGAATCCTATGGGTGGCCCATCCAACTACACTCCCTTTCTTGGCGACAGAACCTTGATCTTCGTCAGGTATCAAAGCAGCCACCTGCCTCATGAGTCTGGACCCCTCCTACCATAGCAGACAAATCATGATCAGTCTAAGCCAATCACAATAATTCATTGTCCTTCCCTGTAGATGGTTTTGGAATGGCCTAGTGATGCAGTCCTGGTCAATGAAGCAGGAAAGAGGCCTGCTGGGAGTCCTGCAGAAGATGAGTTTCTTAGCCCTTAAAAAGAGATGGAGAAGAAGAAACTATCCCTCTTTAGCAAGATATTTTCATGTCTTCTTGTGAAACTGTAGCAACCAGCCTGCTGAGTGTGATCAAATGTGAAAATGGAAAGAAAATTGATGTCAGTCTTGAACTAACACAGGAGAAGGCTGGCCTCTGAATGACTTCTTGTGTAAGATAATAAATATCCTTTTTCTTTAAGGTCACTTTAGCTAGGTTTCCTGTAACATGCAACTGAAAAAATCCATACTTAAACACCTATCAGTTTCTATCCATCTGTCTATCTCTCTCTCCCATCTACTTACAGAGAGGATTAGTCTTATCTTACAATAAAAGACACATGGAAAAATCAGAACAAGGGTACACAAATAAGGGAGACCTCTGTTTCTGACATCATGGCATACTAAATATCCTTAATGACCCTCCTGATTTTAAAAAAGCTGGAGTTATTTTAAATATATTTTTAAACCAATCAATTATATTTGTTAGCTTATATTTAAGTCAAGGGAGACAAAAAAATCATAAATATAGTATATAATCTATCAGAAGGTAATAATATATAGAGAAAATAATTCAGGGAAGAAAAATCAGGAATAAGTGGATTACAGTTTTAAATAGGGTGTTCAAGGTAGGCCTCATTGAAATGGTGATATTTGAGAAAAGACTTGAAAGTGATAAGGGCAATAGCCATATGAATATCTAATGGAAGAATGCCTCAAGTAGAGGAAACAACCAATGCAAAGAACCTATGGTTGAACATGTCTGGAATATACAAGGAATAACAAAGAAGCCAGTATGACTGCAACTAAATAAGTACAGGGGAGAGTAGAAGATGAGGTCATAGTAGTAATGGATATAGAATTCTAGATTGGCAGTTTTTTCCTTCAGCAATTTGAGATTCTCATTCATTTCACTGTCTTCCAGCTTCCATAGTTTCTGTGTAGAAGTCTGCTATAAGTCTTATTGCATATTCTTTGAAGATAAAATATTTTTTCCTCTGGCTGTTTTTAACATTCTCTCTTTGTGTTTCGTTTTCAGAAGTTTTGCTATTATGTGTCTGAATTCAGTTTTCTTTGTATTAATTCTGTCTAGAGTTCATAGTGCTTCATGCATCCTATGATTTGATGTCTTTCTTTGATTTTGGAAATTCTCAACCATTATTTCTTTGAATATTGCATCTGATCTATTTTCTCTTTCCTTTCATGAGATTTTAATTACACATAACTTAGACATTTTCACTGTGTTTCATATGTCTCTTACATTCTTTTCTGTATTTTTTCATCCTTTAGTCTCTCCTTACTTTAGTCTGGATGTTTTCTTTTTGCCTATTTCTAGCCCACTAATTCTCACTTCAGTTGTGTCTAATCTGATGTCAAACCCATCTGTTGAGTTCTCAATTTCAATTTTTATATTTTTAAGTTATAGAATTTATTTTTAATAATTTTCCATTTCTCTGCTGAATATCTCTATCTTTTCATTTAATTTGTTGATCATATTAATCACTGTTATTGAAAAGTCTGATAATGCTAATAACTGGCTCTCCTGTGGGTCTCTTTCTAATATACATTTGTTTCTCTTGATTTTGTTGGTCAATTCATATCTCTTTGTATGTTTGGGAACTTTTTATTAAAATTGGCACCATGTATAAAAAATGTAGAGATAGGGCTTCCCTGGTGGCACAGTGGTTGAGAGTTCGCCTGCTGACGCAGGGGATATGGGTTCATGCCCCGGTCCAGGAAGATCCCACATGCCGCGGAGCAGCTAGGCCCATGAGCCGTGGCCACTGAGCCTGTGCGTCCGGAGCCTGTGCTCCGCAAGGGGAGAGGCCACAACAGTGAGAGGCCCACGTACCGCCAAAGAAAAAAAAAAATGTAGAGATCATTTGAAGCTCTGGCTCATGTTGCCTTTCTCAAGAAAGAATACACTTTCAATTTTGACAAGTAGTAGAGGCAGATCACCTTAATGAAATCAGGGATTGAGCTTACCCAAAGCTGGTCTACAGTGCTTATGATGGCTAGTCTATTTCTGATTCACTCAAAATTACATGAAAAATGCCATGAAGGAGGTAAACTGAATGATAGAGAGCAATTTGGGATTGGAGTGAGAGGTAAATGTTTCCTTTAGCTAGGGTGCTCAAGGAAGGCCTCTGTGAGAGGTGATACTGAGGCCCAACCTGAATGATGAGAAGGAAACAGCCATGTGAAGACGTAGGTCCTTCCAGACAAAGTGAGAAGCAAATGCAAGTTCCCTGAGATAGAAATGAATTTGGCAGCTTTGTGAAATAGAAAGAAGACAGGATGACATTCCAAGGTAGATAAGTGTCAGATATTAGCAGCCCTGGCAAAGAGCATGGATTTTATTCCAAGTGCAATGGGAAATTATTGAAGAGTTTTACACAAGGGAGTGACGTGATCATTCATGTTTTTGAAAGATTACCCTGGCTGCTATTTATGAGGGAACAAGAACTGAAGCAGAGAGACCATTAATAAGACTATTTGCAGTGATCCAAGTGACAGATGATGGTGGCCTGGACTAGGGTGGCAGTGCAAATAAAGAGAAATAGATGGACTTGAGATATATGTTGGAGGTAGGATTGACAGGGCTTGTTGCCGGGTTAGGTATGGGGTGGGAGGACAAGGGCTTGGGTGGATGGTGGTGCCACATACCAAGATGGGGAAGTACAGGAAAGGCATAGGTTTGGGGGATAAAAGTCAAGAGTTCCATTTTGAAGCCATTTACATGCTATACAAGTGGCATTAAGTTGATGTCTTTTGGTTGCAAGTATCAAACTGGCTTAAGCAAAAATAGGAAATCGTTGGCTGACTCTCTTGGGAAATATACCCTCATGAACAGCTGGATCCAGACACTCTGTCATCACCACACACACACACTTTCTATCTTTCTATTCCCTCCTCCTCCTCCTCCTTCTCCTCTCCCTCTTCCTCCCCCTCCTTTTGAGGGATGATTTAAGCTTTGAGTGACTGCAGCCATGCCCCTCTCACTGAGGAAACTGTCTACAGCAGGAGAAAATGCAGCCATCACACCACCTGTGCTCCTATCACTGTATTCTAGTGCCCGATCACTCACACTGTGTGAGATTACTTACCTGTTTATCCCTCTAGGAACAAACTAGACACCCCTCAAGGGTAAGGACCACATCTTATTCCCTCTGAACCCCTAGCTTAGTAAAATGAAAAGTGAATCGGCTTTGGAGTCAGACACCTGGACGCCACAGGGCTCTGACATTTAGTAGCTTTATGGCCTTGGACAAGTCACTTAACCTCTCTGAGGCTTATTTTTCCTCATCTAATGATTAAAAATGTATAACTGGATAGGTTATGAGGATTAAATAAGATCTTGAAGAGAAATGCCTGGTACAGTTCAGGTACTCTGTGGTTTGATAAATAAGGACATAACAAAGGCTGTAGCACCCACCCTGGGTTTGATTTTAGAGAAATGGGTGGGGAGATGTGAAGCTGGAGTGGAGCCTGGAAGCAAGGGGAGGGAAGCCTGATGCTCACTGAACAGCTTCCTTGGTCAGCCCCACCCCAAACCTGGCCTCAGGCCAAGCCTGCCTGGTGGGGACACTCTCCAGGGTCCCCACCCTAAGCCGGGACAGGCCCTGGCTTGTACCCCACTCCTCTGCCTGCGGCTGGGGTTTGCTAAAGCCACATGCATTCCTGAGGCATTGATAGGATTCTGGAAGCCACGCCCACCACCCACAGCCTGCCTCAGGCTGGATAGGAGAGGAGCACAAACCTTACCCCTCCACATAGCAGGGGTTGCCGTCCAGGAACCCCCTCCACATGCACACGCCCCTACCCCTTCCTCCCAGAACCACAGACAGTGCAGCTTTAAGGAGCCCCAAAGAGCCCCCAGCACCCTTCTTCAGATGACTCTGGCCCTGCCAATCTGGTGGGGGGCCGCACCACATTCCCGAGGTAGCACCAACCAGCTTCATCCTTTCCTCCGTGCCAAGTCCACATATTTTAAAAACATGCTCAGAATCCTTTGGCTTTAGGGAAACCGTGCCTAGTGTGACCTAATGGTGGACAAATGTACCCATCACCCTCTGGGCATCTTCACCTTGATGATAGCTCCGAGGACTCTGCGTGCCCGGGACCCAGGTGGGAACCCACTGATCTTGATGGGTGCAGGACACGGCCCAACCATGACTGTGGAGGGTGGTGGGGAAAGAGGAGAGGAGTTCTTTGCCTCTGGGGTCAAACAGAGGTCTGTGCCCTGACTCCCTGACTCTGCACGTGTGACCTGGAGCAAATGGTTTAACCTCTCTGAGCTCAGGTGACCTCATCTGTAAAATGGAGGTTGATAAGCTAAGCAAGGATTAAATAAAATAACGTTTGTAAAGAGTTTAAGGAGGCTGGGCACATAGTAAGCAATCTATAAATGATGTTATTGCCATCATCATTAATAGAAACAAAGGAATAAGAGTCTGTAATTCCTGTCTCAGCTGTGAGACCAGGCTGGAGATTGAAGAGACCCCCCTCTAACCCTGCCGCCGTTGTAGAGTCCCAGGACCTCATTGCCTCCTACCTGCCTGCCTCTCCTCCCCCAGATGCCTGCTGCTTAGGGACCTGGGTCCAGCCCTCCCCCGGCTCACTGCCTTCTCTGCCTAATGACTCTGATGATTCACCCCAGCTCCAGGCCATAGTTGTTCCCAACAGAAACCCATTTTTCTGGTTTCCCCTCCTGAGTCGGGGGCCCCTTGGGCCCTGCCTTGCTCCTAGCATAAGGGAGTGGTAGGGGACCCTGAGTCAAATAAAGGTCTCCCTCTCGTCCCTCTCCCCAGACCTGGGACCTAGAGGGAGTTGGGAGAGCAAGGGGAGGGGAGAGATGGGAAAGGAAGCAAGGAAGGAGATGATTCCCTCCCTTGGCCTGAATTAGATCTAGAACAGGGATGAACCCAGATTTTGCAGGCCTGAGGGGTTGGGAGGTAAGGCAGGGAGGAGGGGAGAGGCTAGAGCCATGATTTCCCACTGCTTGGGGTGGAGTGGTGCTGGAAGTCTCTCTAGCACTCAAACTCAGCACAATGCAAGCAGAACTCTTCTCCTCTATGACCAAACCGCACCTCCCCCAGCCGTCGCTGCAGTCCCTCAGGTAGAACACCTGGGAGCCGCCACCCCACCCCTCCTCTGGCCAGTGTATCTCACGGGTTGCCAGGCGCTGACATTTTCTGCCTCTCTCTCACTGGTCCCTCCTGCCCAGAAGTCTTTCCCCACTGCCCTGGGATGGGTCTTCATTAGCTCTCCCCCTCTTCACTGGTCTCCTCTCCTGCAGTCTCTCTCCACACAGCCAGCCCACGGGGGAATCTTCCTTAGACACAGAACCGATCAAACATGGGGCAGGCTTGGGAAGAAGCAAACCCAGTCGTGACAGCAGGAGGCAGTGGTTCCCTTTGTTCAGGCAGAGAGTGAATGGGCCCGGCGTGGGGGTGGGGGGAGTGGGGGGAGTGGGCTGGGTGGGCTGGGCTGTAATTTCCCAGCACCTACGCGTGCCAGACTACAACATTCCTCTGTTCACTGTTCCTTCACCACACCCTGGGAAGGTGGGTATCACTGGACCCATTTTACAGATGAGGAAACCAAGGTAGGGAGGTCTCAAGGGTTGCCCTCAACCTACAGCTGGGAGGTGACAGAGATGGATTTGGAACTCCAGTCTTTAGAGCCTGTTTCTCTTCAGTGTTCACAGCTGTCTCCAGAGACTGAGGGGAAATAATCTGTGTTGGGGGGCCCTTAAGAGTCAGTGGACCAAGAAGCTCTCTGGAAGGATCTTCGTGGTGTGTGAGAGTGTGTGAGTGTGTGAGTGTGTGTGTGTGTGTGTGTGTGTGTGTGTGTGTGTGTCCAGACTGGAAATGAATCTTGCCCACTGCTGCCCTCCGCTGACCAGAGGCAGAATTGCTCCAGTCTCTTGGGAATCTGACTGCAGGGGACCATGTTGCCCAACTCTAGGGACCCTGAAAAACCAGGTGGTCTGAGGTTAAATCCCTAATATATAAAGAGCTCTTAAAAAGCAATAAGAGACAAGCCCAACAGAAAAATGGATAAAGGACATAAACAGGCCATTTCACAAAAGAAACCATCCAAACAGCTAATAAACAGATGATCAACTTCACTAATAACCCAAGGCATGAAAATGAAAACAATGAAGTGACATGTTCACCTATTAGATTAGAAATGGATAATGCCTTCTGTTTAAAAAAGAGTTTTGACCAAGGCAAGCCTCGTATGTAAGTTCCATTGCTTACGAAAACTGCCACCTACCAAAAAACGATGGGTGTTGAGAAACGGGCACTCATATTGTTGGTGGAAGTGAGAACTGGTACTAATTTTTGGAGGATAGATGAACAATATACATAAAAAACTTTAATGTTCACATTTTGGACCCAACAATTCCACATCTGAATATTTCTCCTAAAAATGCAAAGGGACATATGTTTAAAGATGTTCATTGTAGAAGTGTTCATGGTCTATTTGTTGACAGAGAAAAATAGGGAGCCACAAAAAATAAAGAGGTAACTAGGGTTTGCCCATGTTCGGGCTGATCACATTTATGCATTTGCATAAATATAATGGTATATTTGTGAGTATGTAATCAACATTTTAAAAACTTTAATAGCAAAATATTTTTACATAGATTCCATGACATATTATTAAGTGAAAAAAATTAGATTTTTTAGATTAGATTGCAACATAGTTAAAATATCAATACTATGATCTCATTTACACATAGTTATGCATGGGGGTGTTTAAAGTGTGTGTGTGTGTGTGTGTGTGTGTGTGTGTGTGTGTGTGAACAGAGGGAATTGTCTGGAAGATTGCTGTCAAAATCTTAATGGTGACCACCTTTGTGTAATAGAATTGCACTTGAATTTTACTTTCTCCTTTATACTTCTCTTATGGCTTAAATTTTTAACAATGAACCCATGTTATTGTTATAATGAAAAGAGTAATGCTATTTTCATTTTAGGAAAGGAAGAAATCAGAGGGTCTTGCTTCTCCAAGAGGTGGAGCCCAGTGGTGGGATTGGGGGTGACCCTACTAGGAGGGCATGCTACTGGGTTGGGACATTAAGGAGAGACAGAACCGGGGCCAGATCTGCTGGTCCATTGTGAAGGTCAAAGGAGTGCCTGCTGGTCTAACACCCTCACTTTGAGGCAGGAGTTGATCGATTAGGTGGTGTTCAGAGAGGGCAAGGGACTTGGCCGAGGTTAGACAGTGAGCCAGTGCTGACTCAGACACCAAAATGCAGGCCTTCAGACTCAAGGCCAGGGCTCTTTGCTGGCTGTGCTCACTTCATAAGGCAGATCTGGAGGTCAGAAGTTAGGTCACCTTTTTTTTCTGGCCACATCTCGTGGCTTGTGAGATCTTAGTTCCCTGACAAGGGATTGAACCCAGGCCACAGCAGTGAAAGCGCTGAGTCCTAACCACTGGACCGCCAGGGAATTCCCAGAAGTTAGGTCACTTTTAAATAGCATGTTTCCACAGATATGGTGCTGCCACTGATTTGCTGGGAGAACAATCCTCTCCAACTTAGTCTCATCTGTGAGCCTGGAAGTCACAGCTCCCTGGGAACATCTTTGTACCAAAAGGCCTGTCACTGATGGTGACCAGGAAGATGAGTTGTAGGGGAATGAGAAATGGCCTCTTCCCTCTGTCCCCATGGCCTCCCCTCAACCGTCCTCACCACCCTCCCTGCCTCCCGTACTGTCACGATAGTTCATTTTCTATACCACCCTCAAGGGATGCATCAAAAACACCCCTCCAACCAGAGTCACCTCTGATTGGAAAATCTTTCTGCGGTTCCCCACTGCCTTCATCCAAGGCCTTCAGTGAGGGGCCCCAAACCATGTTTGCAGCCTCCTGCCCATCCCCTCCAGCCCTCCCCCAGGGTCACAGCGTATGAGCTGACTCTAGAATGTTTTGTGTTTCTTTTTTTTAGTCCCTCTAGCATGTCTTTTTACCTCCCCGTGCATTTGCTATGCAACTCCCTCTATGTATTATAATATTTCTGCTCATTCTTTAAAGCACCATCTTAAATAAATGTCCCTCTTTCCAGGAAGCCTTCCTGGACTCCCACAAGAATTTTTAAGGAAGTGCATTAAACTATTCCTACCTCCTTTCCTGTGACTTCAGTTACTTCCTGCTTTTTCTTTACTTCATTTTTCTTATTTCACATCTTCTTTTGAATTGATTTTTCAAAAATCCCCTTTCTTTGTTCTCTCAGCTAGCATGGAAGTGAAGCATACATAATGAGCACTTAAAATTGAGAGTTGAGTAAAAATCTCTTGCCTTACTTCTACCAACCAATACAAAATCAGATGTTTTCAATCCATTTTATAACTATTATCATTATTGCTGATTTAGATTCACTAACACATTTGCCAATTTCTTTGTTCATCATTACTTCTTGCTTCCCACACTTTCCTTCTGGGATTTTTTTTAACAGCTTTATCGAAATATAATTGGCATGTAATAAACCGCTCATATTTAAAGTGAGCAATTTTGGGCTTCCCTGGTGACGCAGTGGTTAAGAATCCGCCTGCTGATGCAGGGGACATGGGTTCGAGCCCTGGTCCCGAAAGATCCTATGTGCTGTGGAGCAACTAAGCCCGTGTGCCACAATTACTGAGCCTGCACTCTAGAGCCCATGTGCCACAACTACTGAAGTCTGCGCACCTAGAGCCCGAGCTCCGCAACAAGAGAAGCCACCACAATAAGAAGCCCACGCACCACAATGAAGAGTAGCCCCCGCTCGTTGCAACTAGAGAAAGCCCGCGCGCAGCAACGAAGACCCAATACAGCCCAAAATAAATAAATTTATATTAAAAAACATTAAAGTGAGCAACTTTGATAAGTTTTGACATATATATACACCTGTGAAATCATCACCACTGTCAAGATAATGAACATCACCCCAAAAGTTTCCCTGTGCCTCTTTGTAATTTCTCCCTCCTTCCCTCCACTCCTTGCCCCACCCCATCCTCAGGAAAGCACTGATCTGCTTTCTGTCACTATAGATTAGTTTCATTTTCTAGAATTTTATTTGAGTGGAATCATATCAGTAAGCACTCTTTGTTTGTCTATCTTCTTTCACTCAGCGTAATTATTTTGAGATTCAGCTGTGTTGCTGCATATATAAATAGCTTATTCTTTTTATTGCTGAGTAGTATTCCATTGTAGAGATATACTACATTTTGTTTATCCATTTAGCTGTTGATTTGGGACCTTTGAGTTATTTCCAATTTGGGATATTATAAATAAGGCAGCAATTAATATGTGTGTACAAATCTTTAGGCAACGATGGTTTTATTTCTCTTAAGTACCTTGGAGTGGAATGGCTGAGTTATGTGGTAGGTGTATGTTTAACTTTTTAAGAAACTGCTAAATTGTTTTCCAAAATAGTTGTACATTTGACAATTTCCCCAGGTTTACTTGCTCCACATCCTCACCAGCACTTTGAATGGCCTTAGATGTTACAATAGGTGCACTATAATATCTTACTGTGGTTTTAATTTGCATTTTAATGATGACTAACGATGTTGAACATCTTTTTACATGCTTGTTGGCCATCCACATGTATTCTTTGGTGTAGTGTCTGTGCAAATCTTTTACCCATTTGGTGGGGAGCTATGTTTTTTTTTTTATTATTGAGTTTTCAGAGTTCTTTATATTCTGGATAAAAGTCCTTTATTAGATATGTGATTTGCAGATACTTTCTCCCATTCTGCGGCTTGTCTTTTCATTATTGTAACAGTGTCTTTCAAAGAATAGATTTTTCTTAATTTTGATGAAATCCAATTTATCAATTTTTTCTTGTGTGTTGTATCCAATTTTTAAAAATTTCAGTATTGTATGCAGGAAATCATTGCCTAATCCAAGACACACAAAATATTTCTTCTATGTTTTCTTCTAGAAGCTTTATAGTTTTATGTCTTACATTTAAGTCTGTGATTCATTCTTAGTCTTATTTTTGTTCTTGTTTTTCGCCTATGGACATCCAGTTGTTCTAGTACTATTTCTTGAAAAGGTAATCCTTTCTCAACTGAATTGCCTTCATATCTTTTCAAAAACAAATTGTCTAAGTGTGGCTCTATTTCTAGAATCTCTATTCTGTCCCACTGATCTATTTGTCTTTCTTGAAACCAATACCACACTGTCTAGTTTACTGTAGCTTCATAGTAAGTCCTCCAACATTCCTCTTCTTTTTCAAAGTTGTTTTTGCTATTTTATGTCCTCTGTATTTTTATATAAACTTCAGAATTAGCTTGTCAATTTCTACACACACACACACAACCTGCTAGGATTTTCATTAGGATTGTGTTGAGTCTATAGATGAATTTTGGGTGAACTGACATTTAACAATATTGAGTCCTGTAATCTAAGACCATGGCATAGCTTCCCATTTATTTAGGTCTTCTTTAATTCCTCTTAGCAACGCGTTGCAGCATTCAGTGTATAGGTCTTACGCACCTTTTGTCAGATTCATCTGCAAGTATTTCATATATTTTATTATATTGTAAATAATGTTTTAAGTGTTGCTAATAAACAGAAATAAAATGGATTCTTTCATATTAACTTTGTGTCAAACCTTACTAAACTCACTTGTTTTTTCCAGTAGCACTGGCAAGAATCTCTAGTATAATGTTCAATAAAAGTGATGCGTGCTAACATCTCTACTTTGATTCTGATCTTAGGGGAAAGCATTCAGTCTTTTACCATGAAGAATGATAGAAATTGTAGGTTTTTCATAAATGTCCTTTATCAAGTTGAGGAACTACTCTACTATTTTTAGAGCATTGAGAGTTTTAATCAAGAATGGATGTTGGCTTTTGTAAAATGTATTTTTTTCTGCATATTAAGATGATCACATGGCTTTTCTTTCTCAGTCTATTACTATGATGAATTATATTTATTACATTCCTGGGATGTATTATTCTTTTGACCATAATGTAGTATCCTTTTTATATATTGTTGAATTCAATTTGCTGGCCTCATAAAATGAATCGGGAAGTATTCCCTCCTCTTCAATATTATGGAAGATTTTGTGTAGAATTTGTATTATTTCTTCTTTATATGTTTGGAAGAATCCCTCAATGAAGCCATTTGGATCTGGAGTTTTCTTTGTGGAAAGGTTTTTAACTACAAATTCCATTTATTTAAAACTTGTAGAGTTGTTCAGGTTATCTATTACTTCTTGAGTGGACTTTGGTAGTTTATATCTTTCAAGGAATTTGTCCATTTTATCTAAGTTATCAAACTTAGATTGGCAGAGTTTTCTTTCAGTACCTTAAATGTCTTTGAAGATCCATTGTCTTTTAGCTTGCATTGTTTCCAAATACAAAACTGGCTGTCATTATTCTTTTTCCTCTGCACGCAGTGCGTCTTCTTACTCTGGCTGCTATTAAGATTTTCTCTTGGGCTTCCCTGGTGGCGCAGTGGTTGAGAATCCGCCTGCCGATGCAGGAGACACGGGTTCGTGCCCTGGTCCGGGAAGATCCCACATGCCGCGGAGCAACTAAGCCCGTGAGCCATGGCCGCTAGGCCTGCGCGTCCGGAGCCTGTGCTCTGCAACGGGAGAGGCCACAACAGTGAGAGGCCCGCATACCGCAAAAAAAAAAAAAAAAAAAAGATTTTCTCTTTATTGCTTGTCTTAAGCAGTTTGATATGATGTGTCTTGGTGTATTTTTCTTTATGTTTCTTATGTTTGTGTTTTACTGAGTTTCTTCGACCTGTGAGTTTATAGTTTTCATCAGATTTGGAAAATTTTCAGACATTTCTTCAAATTGTTTTCTGTCCCTCCTCCTCTCTTTTCCCTCCTAATATACATATCTTAGGCTGCTTTAAAGTTATCCCACAGCTTATTTATGCTCATTTCATTTGTTACAGTCCTTTTTTTTTCTTTCTATGTTTTATTTTGGTTAGTTTCTATAGCTACGTCTTTAAGTTCACAAATCTTTTCTTCTGCAACATCAAAGCTGTCATTAATCCCGTTCAGTGTATTTTTCATCTCTAGAAACTTTTTTTTCTTCCAGTTTTATCGAGATATAATTGACATATAATACTCATCTCTAGAAATTAGATTAAGGTCTTTTTTATATCTTCCATGACTCTACTTAACATGCTTAATCTTTCTTCTAGCTTCTTCTTTTTTTTTTTTTTTTTTAATATTTATTTACTTAGGCTGCGCCGGGTCTTAGTTGTGGCATGCATGATCTTGTGTGTGTGTGTGTGTGTGTGTGTGTGTGTGTGTGTGTGTGTGTGTGTGTGTGTGTTTGTTAGGCGGGCCTCTCACTGTTGTGGCCTCTCCCGTTGTGGAGCACAGGCTCCGGACGCACAGGCTCAGCGACCATGGCTCACGGGCCCAGCCGCTCCGCGGCATGTGGGATCCTCCCGCACCGAGACACGAACCCGTGTCCCCTGCATCGGCAGGCGGATTCCCAACCACTGCGCCACCAGGGAAGCCCCTCTTCTAGCTTCTTGAACATAGGGGATTCAGTTATAGTAGGTGTTTTAATGTCTTTGTCTCTTACTTCTATCATGTGTCATTTCTGGGTGGTTTTGTTTTTGTTTTTGTTTTTTTTTGGCCTCGCCGCATGGCTTGTGGGATCTTAGTTCCCCAACCAGAGATCAAACCTGCAACCCCAGCATTGAAAGTGTGGAGTCTTAACCAGTGGTCCACCAGGGAAGTCCTTCTGGGTGGTTTTGATTGATTTTTCTCTTCCTTATAAGTAGTATTTTCCTGCTATTTACACGCTTGGTACTTTCTTATTGGATGTCAGACGTTGTGAATTTTACCTTGTTGGATGCTGAATAATTTTTGTATTCCTATAAATATTCTTTAGCTTTGTTCTGGGTATGGTTAAGTTACTTGGGACTAATTTGACTCTTTCAAAAGTCTTGCTTTTAAACTTTTTTCGCAGGACCAGAGTAGCACTTAATCTAGAGATAATTTTCCCCACTACTGAGGCAAAACCCTTTTGACTACTCTACTCAGTGATATTTTCCACTCTAGCTGGTGGGAATGGCACAATTCCTGGCTATATGTGAACTCTAAGAATTTTTTCCTCTAATCCTTCTGGAAGGTTCTTTCCCCAGCCTTGGGTCATTTCCTCATACGCAGTACTGTGCATCTCCTCCCCACCTGGTAATTTGTCCTGCAAACTCTAACTTCTTTGGCCTCCTTGGACTCCCAGCTCTGTCTCCTTATCTCAGGAAGACCTCCAGGGTCTGTCTGAGTTCCCTCTCCCTGCACTTGACCTGGAAACTTTCTCTAGGCAGTAAGCTAGGGCAATTGTAGGGCTCACTTTGTTTGTTTCCCGTCTCTCAGAGATCACTGCCCTTTGTTGTCTGATGTCCAGTGCCTTGAGAACCACTGTTTCATATATTTTGTCCTTTTTCTTTTCTTTTCTTTTCTTTTTTCTTTTCTTTTCTTGTCTTGTCTTGTCTTTTCTTTTCTTTTTTTCTTAAGTTGTTCCAGGTAGGAACGTAAGTCTGGTTCTTGTTATTCCATCTTGACTGGTAGAGGAGTCTTTTCCTCTGAGTTTAATTTTCCTCCTGCTGAAGTTCATCCTTCATACGTTTTTGGAGCAAAAGTCTGAGATAAGATTCCCTTATCTCTCAGTCTGTGTATATCTGAATATTTCTTTATTTTACACTCATGCCTACATGCTGGTTAGCTGAATGTAGGATTCTAATTGTTTTTCTGATCACTCTGAGGCTATCATTCCATTGGTATCTATTGTTGCTGATGAGAAATTGGCTTTGGGCGAATGTCATTCATTTGTGGATAATCTGTTTCCTCTATAGCAGCATTTCAGATTTATTTCTTTATCTTTATGATTTTTTAATTTCTCTACAACATCTCTAGGGATGACACTTTAAAAACCTACTCAGGAGGGCTTCCCTGGTGGCACAGTGGTTGAGAGTCCGCCTGCCGATGCAGGGGACACGGGTTCGAGCCCTGGTCCAGGAAGATCCCACATGCCGCAGAGCAACTAAGCCCATGCACCACAACTACTGAGCCTGCGCTCTAGAGCCCGTGAGCCACAACTATTAAATCTGCATGCCACAACTACTGAAGCCCGTGGGCCTAGAGCCTGTGCTCCGCAACAAGAGAAGTCACCGCAATGAGAAGCCCTTAGGGGCTCATTTTTCTTCATGTATAGAAAATTCTCCACCATCATTTGTTCAAATGCTGCTTCTTCCTTACTGTCTCCTTCTGGGACTGATTAGATAAGTGTTGGAACTTCTCGTTTTCTCCACCATGACTTTTAATTTATCTTTCATATTTTCCATTCCTCTATAATATTAGATAATGTTTACTGAGTACTTACTATCTGCTATAAGAACTATAACGTTGATAGGAACTATAAACTCATTTAATCCTAATGGCAATACCATGAGGTAGGTACTAGTATATCTTCATTTTACCTTTGGAATAACTGAGACCCAAAGAGGTTTAAAAACACACCTAAGGCCTTATAACTAGTAAGTAATAGAGTTGAAATTTAATCCTAGGTGTGTGGCTTCAGAGCCCATGCACTCCACTAATATTCTATACTAGCTGTCATAATTTCATCTTTTTGTGCTGCTTTATGTGCTGCAATCTGGGTGATGTCTTCAGACCAATTTGAATTTATTAATTCTCACTCCAGCCTATGTCTAGTCTATTTTTCAAAACATCAAATGAGTTTTTGATAGTTTATTTCTACTATGTCTATTTGGTTCTTTTTTTCATAAGCCATATGCCTTCTATTCCTAATTTTATCTCTTTAAACATACTTCTATTAAAGTCTTTAAGATTATTCTGTTACCCTAATTTTTGGCTTGTGCACCATTCAGATCTCCCTTCATTAAAAACTTGCCATTCAGCCACAAGGGGTGCAGTTAGCTGACAACCTAGGGACGTTAGTACCTTCAGGATCTGCCTTGGCTTTTGAGTTGAGGCCATACTCTTCCTTGACAGTCTCTAAGCAATGACTGGTTACGAATGGGGTACTAGAGTCTTGCCATTTTTGCTCAACATGGGACTTCTCTAATTGGCAGTATTTGCTCTATAATTCCCCTTTGGGTTAGCTAAGATTTTGTGAGATCTGCATCACGTCCAAGACTCTCACTGCCCAATCTTGCTTCCTCCTCTCTTATCCTGCACAAGCATTACCCCTCAATAAACCCCTTGCACTCCTAACTCCATCCCTGCATTTATTTTCTGGTGGACCCAACTAACACAGCATGTGAATTATCCAAGTTGTTTCATCTTCTGACTTTATCTCCTAGAAGTCTTTCTCTTCTCATACTTTGTAATATTTTCCTAGTGGGAGTTGTTTCTAAAGAAGTCCCATGTGCCCTAAATTGCAGAGGAGTGCCATGGGTAGTTTCATAAAAAGCTCCATTCGCTTAACCTGTTCCATGACAAATCTTCTTTCAATTTTTGCCTAAGGTTTCCCCCAAACACCACCACCACCACCACTGTATTTTTATTACAAACTTAACCCTCATACCCACACTATTACAAACTGTGATTACAATTATTCTCAGGTGACTCTTTTCTACCTACAGCTTTTGATCTCAGCTATATATTTTAAAAGAAATTTGTTATATTTTATCCACCATATCTAGTTATTTACAGTAGGATATGAAAGAGACTTCTTCACCATAGTATCCCATACTTACTGAAAGGAAACCCCAAAACACACATTAAGTATATGTAGTCTGTTAATTGCATATAACTGGTTTTCCATATAACTGGTTTCTCTGGTCATCCTATCTATCTTTTTAACTTTTAATTTTGAAATAATTATAGATTCTCAGGAAGTTGCAGAGAAGTCTTGTATGCTCTTCATAGTTTCACCCAATCAGGAATCTGTATTTTAAACAAGTAATCAGATGGCTCAGATGTAGGTGCTGTCAGTTCCACACCTAACCAATGATGCTCAGAGTTGATATATAAACACCCCAGCTCCCTCACCCCTCACATGGGTTATTTCTGAAGCATGTGTTTGGTACCATTTCCTAGAGATTCCCTGATGGATGAAGCTTTGATTACCAACTGTGGTAGCTGGCTTTTTTTTTTTTTTTTTGGCTGCATTGGGTCTTTGTTGCTGCACGCGGACTTTCTCTAGTTGCGGCTAGCAGGGGCTACTCTTCGTTGCAGCGGGAGAGCTTCTCATTGCACTGGCTTCTCTTGTTGCAGAACACGGGCTCTAGGTGCGTGGGCTTCAGTAGTTGCAGCGCGTGGGCTCAGTAGTTGTGGTGCACGGGCTTAGTTGCTCCGCAGCATGTGGATCTTCCCGGACCAGGGCTCGAACACATGTCCCCTGCATTAGCAGGCTGATTCTTAACCACTGCAACACCAGGGAAGTCCCGGTAGCTGGCTTAATAGTACCCTCTCCTTGGTTGTCTTCCTTTCCTTCATCACCTCCCACTTCTCTCCCAAAGTAACTGACACTTCTCAAATAAACGAAGTGAACTCAAATCCTTGTCAAATCTGGACAGCTTGTACCAGAAGTGGTGTTAGGAAGCAGGCCCTTACGATGGAATTCTAGAGTTGGGTCACTTGCCAGTCAATGGCAGCGAGACCCCGTTGTTGACAGTCCTTGACATGTCGTAGAAGCTCTGTTATAAGGACACTTGTGGTGAATGGGGGTTAGGATACAAGTGTAAGGGGATGTGATGGTTTATATAGCCTCTCTAACATCTGAGAGATACGGAGGCAATGGTACTTAAAAGAACTTGTGGAGTTTGTTGGTTGTTGTTAAGTACCACTAATGTGGTGAATGAAGAAAATGATACGCTGTAACCAGCCAACTACCAATCTAAGTCATGGCATGAAAACCAGAAGATTTCTATGACAGCACTTAAAAATCTCCTAATCTCCTGCAGCTGGAGGGAAGAAAGGGCTGAAAACCAGGTCCAGGACCCAACGATTAGAGTGGCAGAAGTGTCCCACTCACCTTTGTTGGAGTGTAAGAGGCTCCCCCTCCTTGCCTGGAGAACAGGCAGAGGCCTCACCTAAGGCAGATACCTTGTGAGCGGATACTTGCTCTCTTCAAGGCCTGCTACTACGTTCTCTTGTGACTTCTAGGCTAATCGCTAAGGTCAAGTCCCAGCATGGCACCACTGAGGAGGTACTATCTCTGCTTAGAGAAATTGGACTTTTACAAAAAGAACCGCAGGATCTGACTAAAAAGTAGCAAGAGAAATCTGGAGAACATACCTGGAAATGGATAGTGAGGGTGTTGAGTGAGGAGAGGAATGGAACATGGGGCTGGATTAGAGAAGTTTGTTGAGATGGAGGTACTTTCCTGGGTCTCTTGATGTATCATCCCGGCAAGGGCACCTGGAGCTGGGATGACTCTTGAAACTTGGAGAAAAAAAAAAAAAAAAAAAACAAGATCAGGGTTCAATCAGGAGACAGAAACCACAATACTAATTTAAATGGAATCTAATGTAAAGTATTAAGTAGGTATAACGATATTAACTAGGTAACTGAAAAGGTAAAAAGAGTGATCGCTAAGTTATCACAAAGGCAGCAATTACAGGAACAGATGCCATACCCAGGGCTGGTGAAACAAGGTAGGAGGGTGGAATTACCAAAATTGAAAAGCTTAGAGGAGGGATTCCAAGAAACTAAAACTCCGATCTCTGAGGAGGGGCATCAAAGTGTTGGAAACCGGTGCTGCAGAGTACTGGGAAGACTGCAAAATGGATTCAGCTGCCATGAAGGGAAGTCACTGCTGTGCCAGGGTGAAGAAGCTTCACTAGGGTGATGCTCGTGGGAACAGAAAGCCGACAGGAAGCCAATAGGAAGAAGCAAGTCCCTCCTTCGTGCTTTAGTCATATCAACTCCCTTCTGCACTCCTTATTGGCAGGACATAACGGGGAGCAACTGGAGATGCTGAAATATGATTTTCTGAGTCCTGGCTCCAGTACTAAACAACAGGGTATAGGCAATAGCCTAACAACTGACAGAAAGAATAGCTACAATCAATGCTGTAGCAACACATGAACTTCCAGGACTGGAGGAAGCAGTCAAAAGGTTCAGAGAAGTCGACTCTCTAGAAGAAAAGTATTACCTAAAACCAGAGGACCCTCCAGCTGAGATGTTCTCAGCAAGCTCCTTTCACTGGAGCAATAAGAAATGAGCGTGTGAAGGCATCATGGAGCAGCCCAGTGGTGGCTGTCCTTTCTAAGCTAAGAAGATAGCAGGAGAGGCTACTATGAGCATGGACCCCCCTCGTGTCTGTTAATGGTGTGACAGTGGGATTCCAGAACTGCAGAGGCCAGGCAGCAGCACTCAACCATCAGAGGCAAGGTGAATGGAAAGTCTACCAAAGGGCCTTTACCCAGGGATCCGAAGCTTTGCCAATAAACCTTGGAGTTCTGATCTTGGTTCAAAAGGAGAAGTGGCCCGAGTAAAGGACACTTCTGGGCAGTGGTGGTGGTTTGGTTGATTAATCAGGAACCTGCAAAGGGCAAGACTGAAAACTTGGAGTTAAGGGAATCTGGAGAAGAAGCTTGTGGATTGACCTCTGAGGGTAGGTACAAAGTGCGTGGATCTCGGTCTCATTACAATGTCTACCAGACAGTGCCCACTGCAGAGGAGGCACCGAACAGCCAGTTAGATGACATGGTTCATCCCATGAAAATGAGCCATCATCTCATCTCAGAGCATGCACAATGGGCCAGTGGACCAAGCTGCCATGGCGGCAAGGATGGAAGCCATGCATGGCCCAACTGCATAGGCTCCCCTCTCTAAAGCTGATCTAGGTGTGACTACTACTCAGTGTCCAGTCTGTTAGGGCAAAAACTGATGCCAAGCTCTTGATACGGTACCACCTCTGAAGGAGAGCACCCAACCACAGGGTGACAGATTGATTGCAAAGAACCCAACCATTCCAGAGTGGCCATGATTCTTCTATGACTTCATGAGATTGATACAGGTTTGTCCTCTCAATTCATAATGTCTTGGCTAGCACTACTGTCTGAAGGTTTCCAGAGTGTCTAATTTCTCATCATGGGATCCCCCCCAATAATACGACCATGGAGGAAGTGGGCATGACCATATTATCCACCGGTCCTCCTATATGCCATATCAACCAGAAGCTGCCATCCTGAGAAAATCTTGGAATAATCACTTGAGGGTATAACTAAGGCATCAGCTAGAAGGTAAGGTTGAGGTACTGTCCTTAAGATATATTTATATACCTTCAGCCAATAGCCATTATATATATATACATGCTGTATTCCTGATCAGTAGACTATACAGCTCTGGGAACCATGGAAGTGGCCCTTCTCACCATTAATCCCAGTGTCCCACTTGGTAAATTTATGCTTCCTCTCCCCAAATCCTTAGGCTCTGTTAGAGTAGAGATCCTAATTCCCAGAGGGTACGGGGAGAACACTGCTACCAGAGGACACAGTAATGGTTTTACTAAATCTAAAATGATATGTGCCTCCTGGCAACTTTGAGCTTCTCATGCCAGGAGACCAGCAGGCAAAGAAAGGGGTTACAGAACTGGCAGGGGTAAGTGATCCCAGCTGGCCCAGATGAGGGGCATCTAGAATGAGTGGTAGAGAAGGAAGATGGTGAACATCACTTAGTCTCAGGACCAACTACAGCAGTGGCATTTTGGCTTGTTCCACTAACCTTACTATTGTCTTCCTTTTTAAAAAACAGTGACCGGGGGGCTTCCCTGGTGGCACAGTGGTTGAGAGTCCGCCTGCTGATGCAGGGGACATGGGTTCGTGCCCCGGTCCGGGAAGATAAAACAAACAAACAAACAAACAGTGACTGGCCACCACCTTGAAGAAGCAGTGGAAGGACATGAAACTCAATGTGGGGTGCAAGCTGATCTGAGCAGGTACAAGGGAGGACTGAAACAGATACTGTCATTGCCCTGCCCTTATCCTTCAAACCCATCCGTGTGCTCCCAAGACTTCCAGCTGCCAGCATCTGCATCATGCCTGAGGGATCTTTTCCCAGAACTGCAGGAAGCTGACTGCATACATCACAGGTCACAAGTGCTGGGGAGCAGCCTCAACACTCAGAGGTGATGTATAAATGCCCAGCTCCCTTGTCCTTTGGCTGGGATCCTTCTGAGGCATGTGTTTTATCCCACTTCCTAGGGCTTCTCTGTGGGAGAAATCGTCACTTGCCCTCTGTGCTAGCTGGCTTAATAGTGCAGCCTTAGGGGGCTGCCTCCCCCTTCCCTGTATCACTTTCCCACTTCTCTGCAGTGTTACTTACACCTCCCAAATACACTATTTTCTCCAGCTCAGCTCCTGGAAGGACCTAGGCTAAAGACACATGTGGTTCAAAAGGAGCAATGATTTAGAGAGTGAACTCATTTCTATTTTTAAAAAATCTCTCTCCCTCTCCCTCTGTGTGTTCCTCTCCTCCTCCCCCTCCCCACCCCCTCCCTTCTCCCCTCCTCCCCTGTGTGTGTGACACGCGCGCACAAGCATGGATAATACGTGAAAAGGGCCTATAAGGATATAAACCAAGTATTAACACTAGTTCTTTCTGGGTGGTGTGATCATGAATATTTCAAAGTTCCTTTTAATTTGTCTCTGTGTTTCGTTTTTCTGCAGCGACCACTATGTATTAGCCGCTATATTTAATTGGCAATTAGGAGATTACTAATGTGTTCAGTGGAGTGGTGGGGAGAGGGCCAGGCTGCCGTGGTTGATGAATGGCAGGGAAGGGTGTGTAGAGGAGTCTTTCAAGAGGCTGGGCTAGAGAAAGGCAATGAGGTGGTCGCTGAAGGGGGTGGAAGTGGAGGGAGGGCTGTTTAGGAGAAACTGGAGCCTGTTTATAGGCTGAGGGCAAGTAGCCAATGCCAAGGAAGGAAACAAAAATACAGAGTGGAGAGGGGGAGAACTGAAGCAGTCAGGTCCCAGAGGAGGCCTGAGAGGATTAGACCCAGACCCAGGTGGAGGAATTCGTTTTGAACAGAAGTCAACTTCATCCTCAAACCAGAGGGAGGGAGGTGAGGAGGAATAAAGTTACAAATGCACTGGCTTCATCCATTTGTTTATTTTACACTCAGCGTCATTTCACAAAGGACTGACAGGTTGAAGGGTAGTGGCCATTGAGAAGTCCCCTTGGAGGGAACTTTCTTCCTGGTGTGGGACACAAGGTCCCCCACTGAGAAAGAAGCAGGGGTGTGTCTATGGGGCTTGAGGAGACAGGCAAAAGGTTTGGCATTATGGGGAAGGGACAGAGGAAGGGGGGCTAGCTAGATGGTTTATAAAGACCACTGGATGGAGCCAAGGGCCCAGATTGGGCTCAGCTCCAAGGTCCACAACTGTGGAATCTTCTCCGGCAGCTGGGGGTGCAGAAGCCCGTGCCTCTTACTTGCTTTGGCTTTAGGCAAGTCACGTCACTCCTCTGAGCTGCAGTTTCCTCATCTGCAAAGTGGGGAGAAAAATGAGCAAAGTCTGGAGGGCTGCTGTGAGGATTAAATAAAGCCACGGACACCAAGCACCTAGTGCAGTATCTGGCACACAGGAGTGGCTCAGTGTTCATTCTCTTGCCCGGGACGGGACTGAATCAATGTTACCTGGACAGAAGGAGGCATGGGGGTTGGTACCTCATATTGATGGCTGCTGTTAGACACAATTTTAAATACAGGTGACTCTCGACATTCATGTAGTTATGTTCTCCTAAGTTGCTGCAGAGACTGAAATAGGGAATATTGAATCGTTGCCCCTTGAGGAAATACAGCGTTAGGTTCCTGCGAGCCTCTGGCCACATTTTCGTCAACCGATCAATACATAACCTTGTTTTATGTGTGTTTCTGTTTAAAGACGCCTTATTTAATGTATGTTGTTGATTCATTAACGTTGAACTCATGGCCAACAGCGCTATCACTCACACCTGAATGAAGCTCATCAAACACACGTATTTTCTCCCCAATGCCCGTCACAGCCTTCATGCACTTGGGAACACTAGACAGCACTTCAGTGCCACACTTGGGAGTTATTTTAAAACAGCAAAATCACCCACAGAAAGCCCCAAAGTGAGAAAAACGTGGCATGGAATAGACCACAAAAGGTTGACAATGTGAGAGCTGAAAGAAGAAGGCAGAGCGTCCCCTGGCTCCACCTCTCTTGGGAACATGCGTGGCGGGCAATCTAAATTTTTGCCACCCTGGGCCTGTGTATGTCCACAGATGACAGTGAAAACACCTCAAGTATTGATTGGGGGTTACAAGTAAATTTGAGGGGTAGGCAAACTTGCAAATACAGAGTCCATGAATAATGAGACTCAACTGTGTCTTTTCTTTTTTCTTCTTTTTTTAGTTGAAGTATAGTTGATGTACAATGTTGTGCGAGTCTCTGCTGTACAGCAAATATATTTTCTGATTATAAAATTAAATAATAAACAAACAGAGCTACACAGTGTCATAATTAAAGTCCTCCCCCTACCCTAGCCCACAGAAAATCACGGTTAGGGTTACTGTAGTGTTCTACAGATTTTTGCTATACACAGTAATGCCTGTGACCCATGTCTGTGTATCTGTGTGTATTGGGGTCTCCCTTTTTCTTTTCACTCAACCACGTCTCTTGGATAGCTGTGAAAAAAACTTTTTTAAATTTTATTTATTTTTTTTGTGTGTGTGGTACGTGGGCCTCTCACCACTGTGGCCTCTCCCATTGCGGAGCACAGGCTCCGGACGCGCAGGTTCAGCGGCCGTGGCTCACGGGCCCAGCCGCTCTGCGGCATGTGGGATCTTCCCGGACCGGGGCACGAACCCGTGTCCCCTGCATCGGCAGGCGGACTCGCAACCACTGCGCCACCAGGGAAGCCCTGAAAAAAACTTATTTTAAACTCCTGATGTTTTTTTTAGAGATGAATAGAAGTGGGTGGCATACACTGCAGTCAGGATCAGGAAGTCTTGATTCAGACCCCTCAACCACATCAGGTTGGGGAAACAGATCCAGAAAGGGCAATGACTTGCCAAACTTAAGTATAACCAATAGTCTGCGGGAGTGTAGTGTTCAGCATCTTAATGGAGATGGGGTAAGTTTAGAAGAACAACAGCTAGAAGGGTGAAAATACTAAAAGCTGGAAAGTACTGTGAAGGGTCCAAGAGACTGTGACTTTCAGCCAGAGAAAACCGTGCTCTTTACACTTCAGAAGACATTGGTGCTAGGTATTAAGAGGAACTTAGCTACTGAAAGGACTTAGACAATAGCATAAAATAGTACCAAAGCCTCTTCTAAAATCAGCTGTAGAGTAGCATGGGGTAGACTAAGCTGCTGCAACAGAGCCCCCAAATACAATGGCCTCTAGAAAATGGAAGTTTATTTCTCATTCTCTAGTCCACGTTGGTGAGTGGCTCCACTCCATGCAGTCATTCAGGAACCCAGGTTCCTTCCTTATCTTTGCTCTGTCAGCCTCTCTGAAGCATTATTGAAGCTGGGTTCCCTACACATCTGTGTTTCAACTCGAGGCAAGAGGAAATGGAGCACGGAAGAGCAAAAGCCTTAAGGACTATTTCTATTTACTTTTTATTGGAAAGGATTTAGTCACAAAGCCACACTGAACTGCAAGAGCAGCTGGAAAATGCAGTGTCTGGTGGACTAGCCAGTTCTCCAGGTACTATATTGCTATAGAAGAGGAGGATGGATTACATGTTGAATTAAATGAAACCCACTGTTTCATCCATCATCAAGCCTTTTTTCGTTTCATTTCAAATGCTTCAATAATTTAGACCCTGCCTTCTTTACAAAAAAAAAAAAAAATTGGACGTGCATATCAGTGCATCGTTTGGGATTCTTATGTTTGCCAAGAGACAGCACACTGCTATTAAACCTGCTTAAGCAATAAGATGGATCATCTCATATATCCAAAAGTCTAGGCTCTGCATCAGTGCACTAGCTCCTCTTTCCCAGGATTCTCCCCACCTCTGTCATGTGTTGGCTGCATCCTCAGACTGGGAGCAATTCCAAGTATCACCACCAAACACATCCACATCCAGCCAAGGGGGCAGACTGTTTTTGAAAGGGAAGAGACCCTTTGCAAAAGCCACCTCCCCACGACAGGCTTCCCCTCTGGTTTTTCAGGCCAGACTTGCATCACAGGTCTAAATGCAAACCATCACTGGTAAGAGGAATGCAACCACCATGACGGACTTGGACCAAACGGGATTTACCGCTAGAGCTGGGCTGAGGTCAGCCATTCCTTGGTCACGTGGGGAAGGGGCCACCTGAACAAAATCAAGGCTCTGACTGCAAGGAAAAGTCAATGAATGGTTGCTGCATGAGCTACCAACTTGTTTCTGGCAATGATGGAGACATGGAACCAGGTAATGATGTGATGGAGGACACATAAATAGCAGAGGCATAAACCTCAAGCTTTTTCTTAAATTGCGCCTTGATAAAGTTTAACTCCAGTGAAGATATTGCTGGAGGAGCCAGAAACTTGGGGGAGCCACCCTCATGCCTCCTTCTTTCTCACCCCGTATTCAATCCATTACAAAATTTCGTAGTGTCTATATTTTCAGTGCGCTGGTTTTCTCTCCTTATGCACTCTTATGGCCCCAGTTCAGGTCTCAACACCTGCAGGCACTATGACTGGTGCCCAGTCTCTCTTCCTGAAAATCCACATCTTTCAGTGACACATCTTCACTGTTCAAAGAGAGCTGCACATATGCAGACACATCAGAAAGCGTCCCCGCCTTCATCTTGCTGATGGGATAATGAGCATCTCCTTGCTTCCTGAAACCCACATCAGACCAGGTCAGTCCCCTGCTTGAAAGCCCAGTGCTTTCAGGAAATCCATCACCTTGACCCTCAATGTCCTCCACCTCACCCTAGCCCCTTTCCCACCCCACCCCCAACAGTAGAGAACCATTTGCACTTCCCCAAATGTGCCTTCCCCTTTCACGCCTCCATGCTCTTGCACATGCTGCCCCCTCTGCCTAGAAATCCCTTATCCCCTCTCCATCTGGCGTACAAGTTAAGGTCTCCTATTACTCTTCCTCCCTCTCTCCTGCTCCCTCCTCCCCTTTCCATCTCCACCGCCACGCACACAATATAGCACTCCAGAAATGTCTGCTGAGTGGAGACAACTCCTTGGGTCAGACATCAGTCAAGGCCAGGGCTCTCCAACTTCTCCACCTAGCACTCCTTAAGAAAGTGAAGAGGAAATGGGACCCCAGGGCTTACGAGTGTGAGGGACTTGAAATTGCTCTAAGCAAGCAGGGTATTTCTAGAGTTTTATCTTTATATTTTATGCAAAAGTTATATTCTATGCAGATTAGACAACATATCCGTGTTTGTCTTAATACAAAATATTTTTCCCAAATCTTCACATTGATGATCCAACAAGATATTCCTCTTTATTCGTTATCCTCTCAAATTAGCTGTTCCCCAGCCCCCATCCGCCGCAGGGACGCCAAGCGAGACCTGGATGTTGTTCCAAGTGCACACCCTGAAGGAACAGCTGGGTTTCGCACCCCGGGGAGCTGGAGAATGGTGGGGGCGGGGAGGGGGTCAGCTGGCTGCAGGCCGGGCCACGCCCCTCCTCTCCCCCTCCCGCAGCGGGGGCGGAGTCGCTGAGGCCCCGCCCTCGGGGGTGGGGAGGGAGCCACCTCCGCCGGCTACTCAGGCTCGGCTGGTTCCGGGTTGAGAGGCTGCGCTCGGAACGGAGCAGTGGCCGCTGAGCAGGCGGGGGTAAGGGGCCGCGCGGGGCCGGGTCTTGGGGCCGGGATCGGGCAGCTGAGCGTGCTCACAGCTCTCCTCTCCTCTGCCAGGCCCAGCCGAGGTGAGGCTCTGCCTGGCTTCCCCTCCCCCTGAATTCCCCATCCCCAGCTTCTCCCCCTCCCCCCACCGCACCCATACCGGTATTACAGCCCCCCAAAGCCTCCGCCCCCTTCCTACATCCCCTTCTCCCAGCACACATGCCTTCCGACTGCCACTTTCCCCAGAAGCTTCTTGCTAGGAACACCTTCCCTCAGACACCCACGGCTCCCTCCCTCCAGCACCCATCGCTCCGGGTCACCCACTGCCTCGAGACCACCTTCCTGGGCTCGCTTCCCGGGTAGTCTCTACCCCGCACCTCTTACTCGCGTTACCCCACTCCCAGACAGCACCCATTCCTTCTCCTGTAGCTCCTGCTTCTCCGGGCCTGCTCCCCGCACCCATCCCTAGGTGCTTCCCCCGACAGCGTCGCGCTCTCCAGCCGGCCCCTTGCATCTCGGGGGACCCTCTCCGCCGTCCCCGGCGCCATGGCGTGCAGCCTCAAGGACGAGCTGCTCTGCTCTATCTGTCTGAGCATCTACCAGGACCCGGTGAGCCTGGGTTGCGAGCACTACTTCTGCCGCCGCTGCATCACCGAGCACTGGGTGAGGCAGGAGGCTCAGGGCGCCCGCGACTGCCCCGAGTGCCGGCGCACGTTTGCCGAGCCCGCGCTCGCGCCCAGCCTCAAGCTGGCCAACATCGTGGAGCGCTACAGCGCCTTCCCGCTGGACGCCATCCTCAACGCACGCCGTGCCGCGCGACCCTGCCAGGCACACGACAAGGTCAAGCTCTTCTGCCTCACGGACCGCGCGCTGCTCTGCTTTTTCTGCGATGAACCCGCGCTGCACGAGCAGCATCAGGTCACGGGCATCGATGACGCCTTCGAGGAGCTGCAGGTGAGCCGCTTGGCGGGCCTGGGGCGGGGGCGGGGCCGGCCCGGGGGCGGGGTCAGGGTTGGACCGCAGGCAGGGCCCAGTCAGAATTGCCATGGGGCGGGGCCGCCGACAGGGTCAGGGCCCTATCAAAATTAGGACGGGGCGGGGCCGCGGCGAGGAGGCGGTGTTGAGGGTGGGACCTTGGGCCGCGCTCACCAGGCGGGGTGTCAGAGAGACCTGAAGTGGGGGGTGGGTGGGTCCATGGTTGGGGAGAGATCACCAATGGAGTGGAACGGCAGGGACAGATGAGATCAGAGCTGAACCAGGTACCACCTGGACAAGGCTAGGGACGGAGCCGAATCAGAGCTGGGCAAGGGCAGCGCCCCTGTAAGGGGTCGTGGGACTGGACCTGGAGACAGGACCCAAGTAAGAAGGTTCAGGAATGAGTTGGAGACAAAGACACAGATGGGGAATGGGACAAAGTCGGGGCTAGACAGGAGGTGGGGCCGCCATCCGAGGATGAGTCTGGACTATACGGAATAGCTGAGCTGCAGGCTTTGGGGCACGATGACCTGGGGTTCAATCAGGTATGCATCAGGGCCTGGGGAGCAGTACCTGGGCTAGATCGCTCTGGGCAGGTCAGGGTTAAATCTAAGAGAGGGTCTAAATGAGTGTCAGCAAACTGCTGAGAGAGCAGTTTTGGGTGCCAGGGGCTAGGCCGAGGTGTATGAGGGGCTAAGGCTGGGATCAAGTTCTGATACTGTAAAGACCATTCTGGGTTTAAATCACAGTAGAGGCCAGGTTGAGAGTGAGGACAGGACTTAAAGACTCAAGATTTGGGCTTCCCTGGTGGCGCAGTGGTTGAGAGTCTGCCTGTCGATGCAGGGGACACAGGTTCGTGCCCCGGTCCGGGAGGATCCCACATGCCGCGGAGCGGCTGGGCCCGTGAGCCATGGCCGCTGAGCCTGCGCGTCCAGAGCCTGTGCTCCGCAACGGGAGAGGCCACAGCAGTGAGAGGGCTGCGTACCGCAAAAAAAAAAAAAAAAAAAAAAAAAAAAAAAGATTCAAGATTTGGAGAATAAGGCCCAGAAGTGAGGTGATTCAAGAAAAGCGAGGGTGGTGGACCTCTAGAAGTCTACAGGGACTTTTGGTGACCTCCTTAGATCTGTCACCTGCATCAGGACCTTGAGGACTAAATGAAGCAGTACATGCAGGGTAACCTGAACATAGTCAGCCTAGGACTGTAATTGGTCTCCTTTAAGCCTTCCTGTCCTCACGGACTAATTCCTACTCAACTCTCAAAGCCCTGCTCAAATGCCCTCTCTGTGTAAGCCTTCTCTAAACTCCACTGGCCAAAACAATAGCAATAGAGCTGCATCTTCCCAATCTCTGTTAATAAGTATAATGTTTAAAAAAAATTGTGTTCCAAGATTAGCTCTTTGGGAAATATAATATATTCTCTATACCCTCCTTGGAGGATTCTCAGTGTACATTTGCATATTAAAGGCTTGGAGAAATCTTGTAGCAAAGAAACCCATTTTGCTGTGTTTAATAAAATGATTCCCAAGGTTATTTGAGCCTGGAATCTTTTTCTCAAGCTAAACCATTTAAATCTAGCAGCCCTGTGTGTTTGGCCTTGGGATACCAGGCTAGCACACAGTCCACAAGAGAAGTCTCTTAGTCATCATATCTATGGCCCCAAAGCCTGCCAGAAGGCCTGGCCCACAGTGAACATCAGTAAAGGCTGAATGAATGACTAGTCGTGACCTGAGCTGGCCCAGACTGTGGAGCCTTCGGAAGAAGATTTTTGACTCCTTAAGCAGGAGCTAAATAACTATTTTCCCTGTTGTAGGGGATCACCCGCCCCCCCCTTATACATGAGTCTCTGTGAGCCAGCCTGCACCAGCAGATGCCCTGGCCCTAGGAGAAATGACTCCATGTTCACCTTACCTGCTCCTTGTCCCTTTAATCCCCAACCACCACTGACTCCCTTCCAGTTTGGCTATTTGAGGATAGAGAGCAAGAGTTGGGGGCTCTGGGAGCTTGCACAAGGTTGGCATTGACCGTCCACCCCCAGAGCCCCTTGTGCCAGGCACTGGTATCCCCATCTCCCCGTCTATGAAATCACATAAACAGGGAAGAGGAGAGAAGCTTGGACAGGACTAGGTGCAGGTCGTGAGTTTGAAGGGACTCTGTCTGAAACCATCTGCCCAACCTCTTCATTATGTAGATGTGGAGACTGAGGTCCAGAGAGGTGATGTGACTTACCCAAAGCCACACTGCCAGACAGTGAGAGCGCCCGGCCAAGAAAGCTCAGCCTGACCCCGGCTGGATCCCGCCCCTGCTGCTCAGCCCCTCTTCTCCCTGTCTGACTTGCTAGCTGGAAAGGACTCTGTGTTCCAAGGCTTGGTTCCCCTGTCTGCAAACCAGGAAATCCAAATGATTGTGTTGTGGTTTTTTTCAGTCCATTCCATGACCTGGGGCAGGCAGGAGAAATTGAACATATATTTTCCCCAAACGTTATTGAAACACTGTCATTCTTAGGTGAAAAGAAAAAGAGGACTGCCACTCACTCTCTAGTGTACTGTCCTGGGGTCAGTCATACTTGGGTTCCAAACCTTCCTTTAGCACTGTCTGTGTAATCAGCACATGTCTTCATGGAAGCCTTGATGCTCTCACCTGTAAACCGGGGTCAGGATGATTCTTTCCAACTAGGATTTTCATGAGGCTGACCCGAGATGAACCTGCTATTGAGATGCCTGGCACTTGGTAGGGGCTGGATCGCAAGTGCTCCCATTCTTTCTCCTTCTACCTCTGAGAACTCATGTGCCCAGCTGGGCAAATGCCCAGACCTGCCTCTCACCTGCGCAGGAGGCCTTGTTTTGGTGCCTCCTTTGGGCTTGGCAAGAAAGTAGCAGAGAAACATGCCTCCCCCTGGAGAAGTAAGTTCCTGAGTGAGGTTCAAGCCACTCTCCACCCTCACCACCCCACCCCCTCTCTTCATGGGGAAGTGGGGCTCATTAGGTAGTTATGCACTGGAAATGAGGCTGAGCCTGCCCATCACACCCCTTCCTCTCCCAGCAGCTGGTGGTTTGTCCCCAGGGCTCCTGGAGCCTGGGCTTAGACCCCTCTCCTGGAGAATAACAGACTCAGAGCTGGCAGGGTCTTGGAGATCACCTGATGCAAACTTCATTTGACAGATGGGGAAATGCCCCCTGCGCGGGGGGGGGGGGGGGGACCTTTCCCAAGGCCTTGAGGCCAGAGGAGGCTACTCCTGGCTCATCCCGAGTCTCCTCACACCCCGCTGCTTAGCAGTTGGCCTGGAGCATTTTTCATTTATTATAAATCCTGGAGGCAGCAGAGCGGAAAGGTTAAAGGCTCTGGCTTTGTATTCAGGCAGCTCGAATCTTGCACTCCTATTTTCTGGCTGTGTGACCTTTGGGAAGTTCCTTATCATCTCTGAGCCTCAGGTCCCTCCTTCACAGCATGGGAATAATGGGGTTGAATTAAGCCAGATGACATTTGCAAGAACTTGGTACAGAACTTGAGACGCATAGTAAGCACTCGATAAATGACAGCTCTGGTATGTTACATCATATTTGGCACTATTGACATTTGGGGCCAGATAAGTCTTTGTTATGCAAGGTAATCCTATGCATCGTAGGATGTATAGCAGCATCCCTGGCCTCCACCCACTGGGTGCCAGTAGCACTACCCACCCCAAGCTCTGACAACCAAGAATGTCTCCAGGCTTCATCAAATGTCCTCTAGGGTCAAAATCACCCCTGGCTGAGAACCCAGGCCTACAGAAGTCCTTCTCAGCTTTCCAGGCTCAGCGCAGATATCACCTCCTTCATGAAGCTTTCCCTGACCTGCCAGGCAGAATCGCTTTGTACCCCAGATTCCAATACTGGGGTCAGATCCTGGCATCGTCACTGATAATCTGTGTGTCCTTGGTCAGATCACTTCACTTCTCTAAGCCTCTACCTGCTCATCTAGAACATGCGGATAACATGACCTTCCTGGGAAGGATGTTGCAGGGGTTAGGGAGGCTGTACCAAAAGTGCCTGATGCTGTGCCTGGCACACAGTAGCACATGACAATTTTTAAATATCTTTTATTTTTTTCTGATTATAAAATTAACATAATAAACAGAGCTATATAATGTAAAAGTTAAAATCCCCCCATAATTCTATCCCTTGGAAAAACATGACCTTTTTCTTAAAGATTTGTTTTTTATAGTTCTACAGAATTTTTGTTGTGTAAACGGCAGGTGAGCATGTTTTGTGTGTGTGTGTGAGTGTGTGTGTGTGTGTGTGTGTGTGTGTGTGTGTGTGTCTGCATGTACCTTCCCTTTTTTTCCACTGCTGAGCACTGAACCATAGAGCAAAGAGGATGGAAGGAGCCCCATCTCAGAAGGGTTTGGGGGCTTCTCGGCCAATACTTACTGAGCCCTAGCCCACTGCCTGGGACTATACTAAGTGCTTTTCTGGTATTGCCTCATTTAATCTTCATAACACCCTGTCGAGTGGGTACTGTAATTTATTCTTTTTACAGATAAGAAAACAGAGGCTCAGAGGAATTCGGTGACTTGTTTGGTCACCCAGCTGGTAAATGGCAGGGACAGGATTTGAAGCTTAGCTAACTGTCCACACATGGCCTCCGAGCTGCCTCTGAGGGCTGGGTAGTTGTCTCCCCCGCACCCTGCCTGTCTTTGTATTTTAAGTGTACTCAGCACAGGGTCAGGCTAAGGACACAGTCTGCCCGTGCCAGCTGATGCACCGAGGGCAGGTGCTGGATGTCATCTTGCTCAGGCATGGCATCCGGCTCTCTGGCCATCTCAGCTTCCTAACCTCCAGAGGAGGGATTGGATGCAGTCCCAGCCACCCCCTCCAGGTCTCATGTGACGACTGGAGCCCTTCCCAAGGCCTCCTTCATGCCAAGGGAGACAGCAGTGGATCAGCCAAGGATGGGAGCCCTGAGGAGTTGGGCGTGGAGATCCAGAGACGCCGAGGCAGCCACACGGGGAAAGAACAGAGCTGGGGGACTGGATTCAAATCCTGACGCTGGCTTCTTCCAGCTGAGTGGAAGGTGCTGCCTTCTCTGCATCCTTTCCAAACCTGGGAAGTGGAAATAAGAACAAAACTGTCAAAAAAAAAAAAGAACAAAACTGTCCACTTACTGTATAAAGAGGGAGAGAGAGTGGCTGCCTATGCAGAGACAACTGATGCGAAGGCGCTTTATTTTGTGCTGTGGACAGGGAGGCAGCCAGATTGTCTGTGTCCTGGGGAAGTGGCCTCTGGTGTTACTTTTCCCAAGAGAGGGCAGGATTTCTGTGCAAAGAGCAGCCTCCATGGGGGCGAGGCTGGCAACGAGTCAGCCCCTGGGCTGCTGTTAGCATCTCTACTTCCCTCTTCACAGGTGTCTGTCAGTCAGCAGCCAGGAAAGCCTGTTCATCCAGGACAACTTGGCTAAGCACAGGCCACGGTGTCAAAACTCAGAATTGAAGTTGGGGCCCCAGGATGTTTATTTTCTAGAGAGAGAAGAATCTAGTAGGGAGTGACAACAGAAACATTAACAACCCTAAAAAAAAAAAACACTAGTCAGAGGGTATTGGACACTTGTTATGTGTCAGGTACTGTTACGGGCATTGAATCCTCACAGCAGCCGTTTTCCCTTTCCCTACTCCCCCAGTGGGACTAGGATCAGCCCCATTTCACAGAAGAAGACGTTGAGGCTCAGAGGCTCAGTAACTTGCCGAAGATCACACTGCAAGCAGGAGGCAGAGCTGGGATTCAGACTCGGGTCTGTCTGGCTCAGAACTCAACCTCCTCACCAAAACCCTAACTGCCTCAGGGAGCATCCAAATGGCGAGGGACCTCAGAAACCATCCACTTCCATCCTCTCCCCACTGTACAGATGGGGAAACGGACTTGCCCGAGGTTGGTCCAGAGCCCAGCTCCCTGGAATCTCAGTCCAGTGCTATTTTCACAGCATCATTTACCTTCCGGACCTTGAATTCTGCTTGAACGCTGGGGCAGGTGTGGAGGATTTGGAGATGGCTCTATCTTGGATTCAGGGATTCATTCAATCATTTCTTCAGTCGACACTCCTGCTGTAGCTAACTGAGGGCCAAGTCCTGGGTCCGGGAGAGAGCAGGACAAGCTTGGCCCTGCAGTGGTTCTCGGGGAATAGGCACAGAAGCTGCAAGGTCATGTCCTAGGCTCCTCTGGCCATAAGTCAGCGTTGCCCAGATCCCCCTGGAGCTGACAACTGGGCTGAATCCTGAGAGCAGAGAAAGGAGACGTTACAGACAGAGGGGATAACAACATCCACAGCCCCACTGCCTGGGTGCAGAGAGTGCCAGGGGCAGGCACCCTTTCTCGTTTAATCCTCACAGCAGCCCTAGGAGGTGGGTCTCATTGCCCTCTTTTATACATAAGGACACTGAGGCTCAGAAACTGTGCCTAAGACCACACAACCAATAAGCGTCGCTGAAGCTAGAACTCAGACTCAGATGATCTGAGTCAGCCAGGGGCAGGCATGGAGGTGAGCCAGTGGTTCGTTGTAGCTGCAGGGGAAGGGGTGGGAAAGTGAGGCTTGACCAGCTCATAAAGGGCCTTGAATGTGCCACCCCTAACCAAGGAGCTTGGACTTGATCCTGGAGTTTCGGGGGAGCCAGGAACAGGTTGGAGCAGGCGAGGCTGGCCTGATCGGTGTGCATTAAGGGGCAGCGTGCAGGTGGGACAGGTTGGGGGCAGCCTGGAGGAGGGGGAGCAGCCATGAGGTGCTGCCTGCCAGAGACCACGAGGCTCAGAGTGGACAGGGTTGGGGCTCAGAGGAAGAGAAGATGTATGAGAGTTCAGGTCTGTCGGGAGGGACAGGAGCATCAGAGGGCTGCGAGTAGAAGAGAGATTGGGGGACAAGAGAAAAGAGGCAAGTTCAGGGCTTCCCTGGTGGCGCAGTGGTTGAGAGTCCACTTGCCGATGCAGGGGACACGGGTTTGTGCCCCGGTCCGGGAAGATCCCACATGCCGCGGAGCAACTAAGCCCGTGAGCCATGGCCGCTGAGCCTGCGCGTCTGGAGCCTGTGCTCCGCAACGGGAGAGGCCACAACAGTGAGAGGTCCGCGTACCACAAAAAAAAAAAAAAAAAAAAAAAAAAAAAGAGACAAGTTCAGTTTGCCATGTGAAGATTTGGCATAACTGGGCATGGGAAAGGGGAGGGGGCCTTGAGCACCTACTGTGTGCCACGTCATGCTGGGCCCTTCAAGGGTGTCATCTCATTTAATCCTCATCGTAGCCCCGCAAGTGGCTCCGGTCCTTGTTTTATAGATAAGGCTCTGAGAGGTGGACACGGAGAGGGGAAGAAATGATCTACCCAAGGGCACGCAGGCAGGATTCAAACCCAGGTTTTTCTGACACCCAAGTTCATGCTATTTCCACTGGGCAGCACAGCTTAGTGACCGGGGGTCGGGGGGAGGGGGTGTCGGTCCCTGAAGCCAGGGGAGATGGCTTCCGGCAACAACTTTTTCCTCTGGGCCGGGAGAGGGATGGCCTTGTAGGAGGGGAGGTCTGGCCTTTGGGGCATGTGAGCCCTGGCTCTCTGTTCTCCCCCTCAGTGGCTGCCGGAGTCCTGGCCTGTTCATGCCTGTGGGAGCCCCAGAGCCTCTCAGCTGACATATTTGCATAATTGTGTGCTTAGGTCTGCACCAGTCCTGACTCTGCCCTCTCTCCAGAGGGAGGGGTACAGAGCTATGGCTCTGCCCTCAGAAGGGCACTCCTCCCATCCCTGATTCCTGCCCTGCCCCAGAGTTGATGGGGCCTGCTGAGTCCAGCTTCCCCAGGCTGACTTCCAAGGCATCCTCCACCCCACACACACTGCCCTCACCCATGCTAGCCCCACTGGCCTTTCCAGCCTGTGACTCCACCCACATACCTGGCTCCTGCCATCCCCAAAACTGCCCCCCACTTCCTGCACACGCCAGGTGTGCCCCTGTTCTCTCCACCTGGAATGCTCTGGCCCCTCCCTGGAGACTTGAAGGGACCCTGCCCATCCATCCATCCATCCATCCATCTTCCCTGATCCTCCCGTCAGAAATAAACTGTCTCCAAGAAACTCCCACAGTTCTGAGTCCCTATTGCACATACAATTATTTATTTTAAAAAAAAAGTTTTTTATTTTTGGCTGCGTTGTGTCTTCGTTGCTGCCTGCGGAGTTTCTCTAGTTGTGGCGAGCGGGGGCTACTCTTCGTTGAGGTGCAGGGGCTTCGCGCTGAGGTGGCTTCCCTTGTTGCAGAGCTTCTTGCGTGCCTAAGGCTCTAGGTGCGTGGGCTTCAGTAGTTGTGGCTCGTGGGCTCTAGAGCTCAGGCTCAGTAGTTGTGGTGCATGGGTTTAGTGGTTCCTCGGCATGTGGGATCTTCCCGGACCAGGGCTCGAACTCGTGTCCCCTGCATTGGCAGGCGGATCCTTAACCACTGCGCCACCAGGGAAGCCCTCACATACAATTATAATTATCGTGATGATAATGACAGTAACTACGAGTGACTGAGCATTTCCTGTGCCTCACTTTAGGTCAGGTATTAAGTCACCTAATCCTCAGCAACCACAGAGCCGGCACTGTCATTCACTGCACTTCACAGGTTTGGAAGCTGAGGTGAGAGGAAGGGTGTCACATACACAGCTGGCTTCCCGGTGTTCCCTCCGCGATGTCCTGCTCTCCCTTACAGTCCACCTATCTGCATTTCTGCCTCCCCTAGAACCTGCAGACTCGGAGTGGCTGGCACTCTGCCTGACCGTGGGTGCCCGGACGTGATGGCTGTATTGAACTGAGCGGGAGGCAGAGAGGCCGAGCAGTTTCCAGCATGGATTTTGGAGTCACTCAGATCCCCACTTCTGACTTTTATGAGCTGTGTGACCTTAGGCAAGCTGCCTGACCTCTCTGAGCCTCCATTTCCCTCTCTGTGAGACTGAGGCGATAAAGGCACTAACCTCATGAGGCTGTTGTGAGAATTAAGTGACATGATGCCTGTGAAGTTCAAACCCAAACCATACCACCTCCAGACGTGGTTCTGAGCCTCAGGCATGGCCAGTGTCCTGCCTCACAGTTAGCTCTATTGCTTAGGAGTTTATCAACAGTTTGCTGTTTCCTGTCTGATCTTTGCTGGGAGGAAATTTTCCAGTTGGTTCTCTGTAAAGCTGTGTGGCCATGGACCACTCAGTCACTTCTCTTGGACCTCAGTTTCTTGTTCTAGAAATCCAGATTGTTGGACCAGACGGTCCCTGGGGCTCCTTCCTGCCCTGGCCATCTGAGGAGGAAAGAAGGGGCCAGGACATAGTGAACCGTGGGGACGTGGAGAAGTGACCCAGGAGCCTCATGTGGGACGTGGTGACCTCTCTGTCTCCCGAGCAGCCAGTGTGGCCAGGCTCTCCACTGTGGTTAAACACTTCTTACTGTTATCTCATTTCACCCTCCCAACCCTAGGAGGTATTGTTATCCCCATTTCACAGACGAGGGACTGGGGCACAGAGAGGTTAGGGTACCTGCCCAACGTCACACAGCTAGTGGGTGGCAAAGCCAGTCTCCTAACCCAGGGAATCAGGTCTGGTCCCAGACCTGGAAAGAGGGAAGGCAGAGGGGGTGACAAAGTGCAGGCTGCCTCCTAGTCTTGCTCTGTGGGTTCTAGGTTTTGTTTTTCCTAAGTTAGCTGTTCCCTCAGGCTCAGTAGCCCACCTGAGGAGAGCTGCCTCCCTGGGGTCTCCTCCTACCCTTTTGGAGGTGAGCTCTGACCCAGCCCAGCCTCCTCTGTGGGTAGATTCATTCCGCAAACTCTGCGCCTAGCCCTGTCCTAGGTACTGATAGTGTGAAAGTCTATCTGACACAGTCCCTGGCCTAAGAGCCCATATCTCATGGAGAAGACTGACAGGTCACCTTGCTGTTAAAATACAGTGTGTGCCAGATAGTGTGAGGGAAGGCTCTGTACACAGAGGATTGTCTAAAGACAGAATGGAGTTTGGGGTATGGCTTCTCAGTGGAGGTGATGTCTGATCTAGATCTTGCGAGATGAGCGTGAACCTAACAAGTGGAGAAAACCATGTGGGTGAGCATTCCAGACAGAGGGAACAGCATGTGCAAAGGCCTGGCGGAGAGCACTGCAAGTTGTTTAGTGCATCTAGAGCAGCGCTGGCCAGTAGAACTTTCTGGGATAAAGGAAGTGTTCTGCATCTGTGCTGATACGGTAGCCACCGGTCACCTGGAGCTATTGAGCACTTGAAATGTGCAACCTTGTGCAACCGGTACAACCAAGGAACTGAATTTCAACTGTATTTCATTTAAAGTCATTTGAATTTCAATAGCCGCATGTGGCTAGTGGCTACTGTATTGAACAGTACAGGTCTGGATGAAAAGAAAAGGCTGGAGAAGAAATTTGGGGCCAGTAGTGAAGGGCCTTGAATGCCACACTCAGGCTTCGTGCCCTTCTTCCCAGACAATGTAGAAATCCTGCAGAGCGGCCTGGGGAGGAGAGGCAGGGACACATCTGTCCTGTCAAACGATTACCCCAGCTGCTCTGTGGGGCAGGGAGGAGCCTGGGGCCACTGTCCAGAAAAGAAGTGATGAAAACTGAACCGGGGTGGTGGGTATAGAGAGGAGAGAACAAATTCCAGGGCAAGCTTGATGACTGATTGGATTGGGGGCGTGGGCCATGTCAAGGGTGACCCCCAGATTTCTGGCTTGGGTGGCAGCAGGGGTGGGGGGTGCCCTTCACTGCGATGGGGAACGTGGAGGAGGGGCAGTTTTGGGGTCCCGTACCACTATTCCAGCATCCACTGTGATGTGAGTGCCTATGTCCCTGTCTCCCCCCAGCCCATCTGCACACCTCCTGAGGCATCATGGGTTGGGACTCGTACCCCATCCCTCTCCCTGTCACTGACACAGCAGCATGTGGGGCCCAAGGAGGCCTCATTCAGCACATGTTTGCGGAATGGACGAATGAGTGTTCCATTACTCCCGGGATCCCGTTGTTCCCTGGCCCTGAAAGCAGGGAGCAATTTGACCGTGTCCCTGGGGTGCCCTGAGTGATATGAGGAACGTGGCCTCCAGGGCAGTTTTCTCAGCGAATCTGAAGAGCTGCCTGGGTGGCTGGGTCTATGAGGACCACCAAGGGGAAGGGTTGTAGCATTTGGTTCATCTCCTCAAAATCTGTGTCTCGAGCAGACTGTGCCCCAAGCTGGACAGACCCCAGACAGTCAGAGAGGAGTAGTCATTCTGTACTCTTAGGTGAACACGATCCATCTGTTCCAGTGGCTCTGATGCACATGAATCTATTAGGAATGACTTCCAGCTGTTAGTAATAGAGAGCTGCCCTGAGTAGCTGAAATTAGATAGGGGTGTATTTCTCTCCCACGTAAAACAGGTCTATAGGACAGGACCCCAGGCAGCGGTGTGCCAGAGCCAGCTTGTCCCAGTTCCTGAGAACTAGTTGTGCAAATCTCTTCCCAGCTCTGCATCCAGTGACCTCACATGGAGAGCTTCAGATTGGCTTTGTGGGGAGCCTTTACACCAAGGAAATTGGCCAACACTATAAATTGGGGCTGTTTCTCTTTTTTCCAGAGGGCAAGCTTCCTAGCATATCACTGAGTGCAGTGATGGTGTGGCTACCCCATCAGGGACCCAGGCTGCATCTTCCTTCTATTTCTCTGGTTTCAGCCTGTCATATCCATCTTTCTGGCTGCCTTACAGCCTGAGATGGCTACCAGAGTTCCAGTCATTATGTCTGTGGAAGCTCTCTACTCCCACAAAACCAGCTATTCCAATTTTTCTATCTAATTCGTATTTTCAAGGCTGGCTCCTCTTCATCCTTCAGCTCTCATCTCAGGTGTGACCTCCACAGAGAAGCCTTCCCTGACACGCTACCTAAATTTGCCACCCATCCCATTCGGCTTTATTTTCTCTAGAGCATCGACCATAATGGGTAGCTCTCTGATTCTTCTATTATTTTCCTTGTTATTATCTGTCTTCCCCACTAGACTGGAAGATCCCTATTAGTAGGGACTGCATCGGTCTGGTTCTCTGCTGTGTCCCGAGTGCCTCAACAGTGCCTGGTACATCATAATTGCTCAATAAATACTTGTTGAGTGAATAAGGGATAGTAAGCACAGATCATTTTGTTTTCTACATGCTTCCCTTAGTGTGTCATCATGACCATTTTCTCATGTTGCTATTTAGTCTGTAAAATTAGTTGGACTAGATGTTTTCTGAGGGCCCTGCCTGCTCTGACGAGATGAGTGGGCAGGAGGTGAGTGTGATCACGGAAGTCACCTCCCTGGCATCACTCACAGCCCAGGCTGACTAGGGAGCTTGGGTCCTGCTCAGAGGCTGTTTTCATGGAAATTCACTCCCAAAGCAAACTTCCTTGAGCCCCATCTCAGTGCCAGGCCATTGATGGGCATGGGGGATAGAGAGAGAAAACGGTAGGGAGGGCCTGCCCTGCATGGAGATGGATAACAGGCAGCCAGAAGAACAACGAGCTGTGATACAATGGGCTAAAAGTCCAGAAGTACTGGGGGCCACCAGCCTCCATACCCCATTCATTCATTTGGCAAATACTTATTGAGGCCCTACTGTGTGCCGGACACTATTCTAAGCATTGGGGATGGAACAGTGGACAAGCCAGACAAGATTCTTGCCCTCATAAAACTCACATGCCACTGGAGGAGATGAACAGTAAACACGATGTCAAATAAATAAGCAAGATCATGGACAGCAGGAGGTGCTATGGAGACCACTAAATAGGAGGGTGGAAGGGATGCTGCTGTGCATGGGCTGGTCAGGCAAGACCTCTCCGAGGAGGCAGCATCTGAGTCGATACGTTAATGCTACAAAGGAATCACAGGGAGAAAATCTGAGAGTGAAGTGCACCTGGCAGAGGAAGCAGCAAGTGCAAAGTCATAAGACTGAAACAAGCCCAGCGTGAGGCACAGGAAGAAGACCGCTTTGGCTGGATGGGAGTGATGGGGGAAGGATGGGGGAGACAGAAGTGGGACTAGGGACAGGGGACTGAGGCACTTGCTTCAGGTGCAAAATTGAAGCAGGCGCCCAAAACCTCAGTAGTCAAGATAATATCTAATGCAATTTTTAAAAATCAAAATTAATGCCCAAACCCCCATGATGAACAAAATATCAAATTTTTAAATAAAGACAAGATGACTAGCAGTGTCATCCTGAGCCTTATAGGAACCAGATGCAAAGGAAAAACAAGTAATACCGATCCTGTCCTTATTTAAAAATTTGACCTGTTGTCTATCATGGATTTTTGTTGTTGTTCATCATGGGTGGTGTCATCACTATAGAAAACATGTCACCTGGTGTCACGACCATGGTTTCCAGAACCAGACTTCCTGAGTTCCGTTTCTGGCACTACCCCTGCATGCTTAGCTGTATGCCTCGGGGCCAGTTTCTTGACCTCTCTGTACCAGTTTCTCCATCGGAAAAGGGGGCCGATAATAGTGCCTACCTCAGGGTTATTGAGAGGATTAAATGACAAGCCAAGGTCTAAGAACAGTGCCTAGCCCACCGGAAGTGCTCAGAGGATGTTGGCAGTCAGGCGTAGCCCTGGGCAGCAGTACAGCCTTGGTTCCTGCCAGCGGATTCTAAGCAAGGAGTCCTGGCCAGCAAATCAGGGTGGGTCAGAAAGTATGTGGAGGTAGATTGGAAACAGGGAGACCAGAAGCCCCTAGGATGGCCAGAGAGGAGGCTGTTGCAAAACTCCAGATGGAAGACGAGAACAGACTCTGGAGATACTTAGGAGACAGACTCTGCGGAACGTGGTGGTTGTTAAACTGTGAAGGGAGGCGGGTGCTGGGGCAGGAGATGGACGGGGCCAGGATAGCTTCCAGTGCCCACAGTGGACGGGCCTGGGCTCTGCATCACCACGGAATCCCCCGAGCCGCATCTGGCCCGCGCCCCCATCCCGATCTTGTCTGTGTTCCAGAGGGAGCTGAAGGAGCAGCTTCAGGCCCTTCAGGACAGTGAGCGGGAGCACACGGAGGCGCTGCAACTGCTCAAGAGACAGCTGGCGGAGACCAAGGTGAGCCCGGCCTGGACGTGGGGGCGGGGCTTCGTGGGGGCAGGGCCAGTTGGGAAGTTGAGGGGCGTGGCTTTGGGCCTGCTGTGGGGGCGGGGCTTCGAGGGTCCAAACTCCAGGTGTTAGGCCGGGGCATGGGGGTGGGGCGGAGGCTGGGGCTTCCCTGAAGGTAAATGGGGCGGGGACCCACTCCAAGATGACTGAGGGCAAGTGGGATCCTTTCTCCCTTCCTGCTTTGGGTGAAAGTTGAGGTGGGACCAGGGACCCTTCGGAAAACCCTGGTGTCCTGCGGGGCTGGGAGAATGTACCTAGTCTCTCTTTTTTTTTCTCCCGTTGCTAAACACACCCATTGCCCAAGGAGCCAGCCAATCCTGAGAATGTTCCTTCAAAGCCCTCCTGATGATTTGTGGCTCAGCCCTGGTATCAGCTCCCCTCTTCAACTCTGACTGTGGAGATATAGACTCTGAAAAGTAGCGTCAAACCCTGCAGGCTCTGGCCACAGTGGTTTGAAAAGAAAAGCCTTTTTTCTTGACCTGAGAGGAAGGCCCTGGGTTCTGATCCGGCCACTACCGTGCTGTGTGACTTTGGGTAAACTGCATACTTATCTGGGCCCCTAGTCTTCCCATCTGTGCTGTAGGGACTCTGCCAGGCTCCTTCCAGCCGTGATGTTCTGGATCCTAGCACACTTCCAAGGGACTCCCTCCAAGTCCCCCACAGATACCTCTAACTGGGCAAGGCTTGCTCTGATTTCTGCTGTACTTCTGGAGCCAAGCACTGGGGACCCAGGCCTGGCTGCTAAGCTCTTGGGTGATTTCATTGTGGCTCCACTCCATTTGCAGGGGTGCCACTGCCAGCAGCAGCTGGAGCAGAGCCTTAGGAATGCTCTGGGCCTCCAGAGTTCCCCCTGGGGCCCGGAGAGGCCATTGGAGATCCAGACCTGTGCCCCAGCTTGGCCACCAACCCACTGTGGGGTCTTAGGGAGGTCATGATGAACATTTCTTCAGAGAACACTCTGGAGTGCCTCTGGGCAGCACCCTCAGTGGGCATCAGATGGGAAGCAGTCACAGGACTCTGGCCTCTGCTTCTCACAGCCTCGTTTTCCCCACCTGCCTGGTGATCGCACACCTCTCAGGTGAAGAGAAGCAAATGGAAGCCTCTGTCTGGATGAGAGGGGAATATTATGGTCTGTTGCTTCTCCCCAGCATTCAGTTCTTCTCTCCACTCCCCGTCCGCATTGTTTTTCTCCACTGACCTTTTCCTCCCCTGCCTTCCTGTCCATCTGTCTACCTCTGGGGTGTCCTCTGGGGCCACCTTCCCCTCCAGTTCCCCCAGCCCTGCTTCCTGTCTGGACTGGGATGTTTATACAAGAAATGCCTATGGATGCTTTGGAGGTCATATTTCACCTGGTGCCTGACTCGGCTTTCCTGTGGCGCCTGCCCCTGCAATGGCCCGGCCTCAGGGCCCGTCTGATCTCCCTCCCCCAGCCCAGTGTTTTCCTTGGTCGGCCCTGACCGAGTGACGCATTCTTGGCAGGGTGTTGTTCTGAAATGGCCCCAGCTCTTCCAAGCCCCAGTGTGTTCCCAGGGATGTGGTGGGTCAGGGTGGGAGCTGCTCTCCCAGTCGTGACTGAAGGGATTGGGAGTGGGGCGGGGCTGGCTCTGCCCTAGAAAAAACTAGAGTAAATGGGACATACCGGTTTAGCTGAACCTTTCTCTGTGCTGGGAACTGTGTTCCCTGTTCATTGTCTCGTCGAACCGCATAGAATGTCACCTCCATGACTGCAGGATTCCCCAGAACCTACTCAGTGTCTAGCACACAGTAAATAGTTGTGGAACAAATGAGTGGGGGGAAAAGATACATCTTTTGAGGTGGGAATAGTTGTCGTCTCCATTTTATTGGCAAGGAAACTGAGGCCCAGAGAGGTTGACGGACAGGCCTAAGGCCCCACAGCTAATAAGTAGCTAATTGAGACCTTACTGTCCAGTTCTGTCTGAGCCTAGTGCATATTCCAGCCTCATGCTGGAATGTCCTCAGCGAGATCTCTGGCTTTGTGGGCTGCAAGCCGGGTAGGCCTGGAGAACCCATCAGGGACATATTTTGGGCTCCTGGGGTGGCTGATGTTCCACTTCTGAGCCGCCCTCTCCCAGCCTCTTTCTCTCCTCTTGTCCTGGGGACACTGGGCCCCTACCTGAGAGAGCAGATGGAGTCTGCACCCACCTCTACAGAGCAATCTTGGGCAAGACCCCTCCCTCCTTTACCTCTCAAGCAGGTCCTGACCATCAGCCTTGTGCCAGGCTCTGGGATGCAGGGCTAAGGAAGATGTCATTCCTACCAGGAGGGGTTCATCCACTAACTGGGAAGCCACATAAAATGTGGGGCAGTATATTCAGAATATTTACAAAATGGGAACATTTAACTGCCTGGAAAAGTTAAGGAAGGTATCACAGAGAAGGTGGATTTTGATCTGGGTCTTGCAGGATGAGTAGGAGTTTGTCAGTTGAATAAAGCATTTGCTGGGGGAGGGGTCCACTCTAGGCAGGTGGAATTACGATGCAGCAGCACTAGAGAGGTAAGCTGGGATCAGATTAAGGACTTTGAATTCTAGGCTAAGAAATTTAGCACTGTACTAGTGATCAAGGAGCCAAGAAGGGTTCCTAAAGACGAGATGGGCTGTGACCCAGTTTGCACGTTAGAAGCCTCACTCTGGCAGCAAGTTTGTTGGCAAAGATGTGGAGTTGACACGTTGAACCAGTGAGTTGGTGGGACCCAGGGGCATGCGTGGAGGAGGCAGGTGGAGAGATGAATGTGGTGCTCAGGAGACATGTAAGACCTTTGAAATGGACTTGGAAGCCATCCTCAAAGCAGTGGGAGTTACGGGGTGTGAATAAAAGGAGCCAGCCTGGATGAGTCCTCAGGAACAGGGGTGGCAGGGAGGGAGCAGCCAAAGAGGTGGGAGGCAAACCAGAATTTTCTATTAGTAGAGGGTGGCCCTTGGGCCAAACGCTGTTGCACATTGGCCGAAGAGGAGACGGAAGGGGTGGCCATGAGATCTGGGGCTCTTTGGAAGGCAGTGGCGGACGGTGCAGGGAGGGCAGGCCCCAGCTTCCCCACCATGACCTGCCGCTGCCAGAGCCTTGGCCCTCCCTGGGTGAGGGGGCGCCGGGAGGCCACAGGCAGCCTGGCCCTTCATCCCCAGCCTCTCCGCCACCCCCTTTGTCTGCCCTGCCTGCTGGGTGGGCATGCGCAGGGAGGCTGGCCCACTGCCAGCAGCTCTTCCTGCCGCGGGCAGCCGGCAGCCACGATGACTGGGAGGGAACAGGCCCTAATTGAGCCTTTGTGGAGCCTCCCACAGAGCCCCGGGCACTGAACACAGCAGGGTCTCTGACTCCGTGAACTCCCAGCCAGAATCCCACGAAGTCAAATTGCAGAGGCAGGCCCCACACGCTGCTGCTGCAGCCAAGCCGCACTTGTGTACCCTGTGTCATCCTGCCTTGTGCTGTCCCCTCGGCCCACTGCCCACACCCCCCAACTGACATCCTGCCCGTCCTTCAGGCCCCAGCTCAGAAGTCATCTCTCCACAAAGACTTCTAGGATGTGCCAGTTCCAGTGTTTTAATAACCAGGCTCTGGGTCTGCACCTCAAACAATACCATGCACTTTGTGAATGTTCCCTCACTTACCATAGCCCTGCAATGTTGTTGTATACCCTTTTCCCAGATAAGAAAACTAAGGTTCAGAGATATCAGGCAACTAAGGTTGCCACAGCTGGAGACCCAGAGCCATTGGGCACCAAAGCTGTGCCCTTTACTACTCAACACCTCCTGGGCCTGGCAGTGCCCTTGGGGGCAGAGAGAACCACAAAAGTCCATGCTTGTCTCCTGTGACTATGGCTTTAACCCCCCAGCTCTTGTTCCCTGGCCAGAGGGTCTCGGGGTGGCAGGACAAGGCGAGTGACCACCAAGCTTTGCCCAGCACGTTGCCACTTATAAAGCTCTTTAACATCTGTGATCTCGTCTTCTTTGCTTGGGCCCCATGAGTGATTTTTTTAAAAATAAAAATTTAAGGGAATTCCCTGGCAGTCCAGTGCTTAGGACTCGGCGCTTTCACTGCCATGCGCCCAAGTTTGATCCCCGGTTGGGGAACTAAGATCCCATAAGCCGTGTGGTGCAGCCCAATAAATAAATAAATAAAATGTTCACTGTCTCCCAGACTGAACTCAGCAACCTCTCCCTGCCCCCCACGTCTCCTGCCAGCTTCCCCAGCCCTCCCACCCCCAAGCCAGAAATCTGGACATCGTCCTTACACCTGTCTCTCCTGTACCCCTACAGCCAGCCAGTTGGCCACCAGGGTCAAAGGGGCTCTCCTACAAATATCTTTCAAGCCGTGTCCATCTGCTGCCCCCCTAGTTCAAGCCTCATTGTCTCACCTGGACCATTTCATTAGTTTCCTAACGGAGAACAATTAGCTGCTGTCCCTGCTATGCCAGTTCTCTCCTGCCGCCATGCTTTCGCATGTGCCATCCCCTCACCGGCATGCCTTTCCCACCCTTTCCTCTGTGCACGCCAAGACGCTCGGTTTCCTCCTCGCACCCAGGGATCACCCCATCCACTCTCCCCGACTGACCCCTGATGACTGTCTCCACAGTCTTCCACCAAAAGCCTGCGCACCACCATTGGGGAGGTCTTTGAGCGGCTGCACCGGCTGCTGCGCGAACGGCAGAAGGCCATGCTGGAGGAGCTAGAGGCAGACACGGCCCGCACGCTGACTGACATTGAGCAGAAAGTCCAGCGCTACAGCCAGCAGCTGCGCAAGGTGCAGGAGGGGGCCCAGATCCTGCAGGAGCGGCTGGCTGAAACTGACCGGCACACCTTCCTGGCCGGGGTGGCCTCGCTGTCTGAGCTGTAGGTAGCCGCCTGCTGTGGGTCTTCTCCAGGGGGGTATCCCCTCCCTGGCCCTTGTGGGATGCTGGGATTGGAGGCAGATGGGGTGGTTAGCAGAGAATTCATTCATTCAAATCTCCATCAAATACACAGGACATCTGCTTTGTGCCAGAGCCTAGGGTAAAAGCTTTATGTATTCATATTATTTTACATATAATATTTATAATCATATAGGATATTATTTGTTTTATGTGCTTTATATTATATTACAAATATGTGTTTTATATTATCTATTATATTATTTATAATAACATTGATATTATATACAATAAATAATAATATGTAAATTATTATAATCCTAATAGCCCCTTGGAGGTAGTTACCACTGCCATCCCCATTTCACACGTGTAGAAACTGAGACACAAAGAAGCTACAGCAATTGGCCAAAGCCGTTTGTCTAGTATGTGGGGGAGCCAGGATTCGAGCCCAGGTCTCTCTAGTTCCATAGCTGCCTTTAATAGTAATAACACTTAATTATTGGTTCGTTAATGACCAATACTGATAGCTAACATCGTGTATTCAGTGTTGACCTTGAGCCAAGTACCGTGCTAAGCATTTTACATACATTATGCCATGTAATCCTCACAAGCCTAGGAAACAGGTGTTATCATAGTACCCATTTTAAAGATGAGGAAACTGAGGGCAATAGCTAGAGAATTAGGAAGTGGCACAGGTAGGCACTTGAGTCGGCGTTTGGGTCCAGCAGACTTCCCACACGTGACCTCGCCCTATGCCAGCTGCCCTGAGGTGCTAGGACAGGAATCCAGCCCCCAATGTGGCCTGCTCTCTTGCTCTCCTTCCAGGCTCAAAGGGAAAATCCATGAGACCAATCTGACCTACGAAGACTTCCCAACCTCCAAGTACACAGGCCCCCTGCAGTACACCATCTGGAAGTCCCTGTTCCAGGACATCCACCCAGGTAAGGCCCTTCCTGCCACTCTCCAGTAGGGCTCAGGAAGAGGCAAGGATTATCATGGGTTGGAGCTAGATGGGGCCCAGCCCAGCCCACCCCTGGCTCTACACATGACATGGGGGCAGGGCAGAGGGATAAGAAAGAGTGCCTTGCTGATCACCTACTATGTTCCAGGGCCTGTGCTGGGCACCAGCACAAGAGGAGGTTGGTTCTACTAGTGTACCCATTCTCTAGATGAAGAGACTGAGGCCCTGGATGGTTCACTCATTCACTCTATGCCTACAGGATATATCAAGCACCTGCCTCTCACCAGGCACTATTCTAGGTACTAGAGATATAGCAGTGAGCAAAACAGGCAAAAATCCCTACGCTCGTGCATCTTACTTACATGCTAGGGTGTGAGAGAGAAAGAAAACAAAATTAAATAAGTAAAATACATAGTTTTTTAGATAATGATAAAAGATAAGGAAAGGGGCTAAGGGATGTTGAGGTAGGATTGAACGTTTAGTAGGGGATCCAGTTAGAAGACCTCCCTGAGAAGGAAGCAGTAGAGTAAAGACCTGAAGGAGGAAAGAGAAGAATGAGCCACGTAGGTATCTGAGGAAAGAGTGTTCCTGGCAGTGGGAATAGGAAGTGCAAAGGCCCTGAGGCAGGAGCAAGCCTGGCATGTTCAAGGGACAGTAAGGAGACTCGCGTGGCTGGAGTGGAAAGAGTGAGAGGGAGGGTGGAGGTGAGGAGGTCAGGTCAGTAGCAGTAGCCAGACCATGAGAGCCTGGAGGCCCATATGAAAACTTTAAATTTTATGCTGAGTGAGATGGGAGCCATTGGAAGGTTTGGGGCAGTGAAGTGACATAAGCCGGCTTAAGTATCCCTCTGGGTGCTGGGTTGAGAATAGACTACAGGGGGTAAAGGGTGGAGGTTAGGAGACTACTGCAACAATGCAAGTGACAGATGATGGTGGCCTGGAGCAGGGTGGTGGCAGTGGAGGTGGTGAGAAGTGATCGGATTTAGGATCTATTTTGAACAGAGAGCCAACAGGATTTGCTAACGGATTGGATCTCAGGTGTGAGAAAAATAATGACAAGGAAGACCTACAACGATTTTGGCTGTAGTTGTAGATGAAGTTGTAATCACGTGAGGTTAGCGATGCCAGTTAGAAGTCTCAGTGCAGACGTGGAGAAGGTAGTGGGAATGACACGTCTGCAGTATGGGTGGAGGGTCAGGGCTGGCGTTGTCTACATGTGGACGGTACTGAATGAGCCGGGATGAGGTCACCGAGGAAGTGGGGGTAGAGAGAAAAGAGAGAGGGCCACTCTAACACATGGAGCCCTAGGCCGCTCCTAGAAGTCAAGGACAGGAGCGGGACCCAGACAAGGAGACCAAGAAGGAACAGCCAGAGAATAGGAGGAAGACCTGCGTCTGTCCAGGAAGCCAAGTGGAGAAAGTGTTTCGAGGAGGAGAGAGTGGATAGTGGTGGCAAAGCTGTGACCCCAAGTGTGGGGGGATCAGAACTGACTGTTCTTGGGTCTTGGTGACTTTGACAAGAGCTGCTTTGGTGGAGCAATAGAGGCAAAAGCCTGACTGGAGACCGTCCAAGAGAAAATGAGAGAGGAAGTGGAGACAGTGCTTTCAATGAGTTTTATTTAAGGGAAAGAGAGAGAATGTGGCAGTGGCTATTTGTTTAAGATAGAAGAAATGGCAGCATATATGGGAGGGGTGGGGGGCATGGAAAAGATCCAGTAGCAGAAGGCAGAATTGAGGGTGAAGGAGGGAGAGTTGCCGGGGTGACCCCCAGGAGTGGGATCTGCCTCTGCCTTTGCTGGGAGCCAGGAGAAGGTAGAATAAATGGGCCCCGAAGCAGAGGGGGCAGTGGTGGGGGCTCCTGGGAATTCTCTTCACCTCTCCCAGTAAGGCAGGAAGCAAGGTCGTCCGCTGAGATGAGGATGGGCTAGAGGAGGTCATGGGAAATATGCCGAGAGAGAAGAAAGTCTGAAATGGGTTTCTAGTAGAGTTAGTAGACCCTGGGACTGGAAGGTCAACGCCTTCCCGAGATCACACAACCCACAAGGGCATCAGAGTGGAAACTATTGGCAGCAGGGAACCTTCTGTGTTCCTGAGTCAGGCGCAATGTCCTTTAGAGGTGAGACAAGGATATAGAGGAGACTTCTCCCTAAGAGGTAGACACTGTTACTATCATTTTTTAGATGAGGAAACTGAGGCACAGAGCTGTTAGGAACTTGTCATGGTCACAACCTGTAAATGGTACAGCCAGGATTTAAACCCAGACACGTCAGACCCCAGAGCCTGTGCCCTTACCTACTAAACTAACCAGGCATTCTCTGGCCTCATACTGCCAACCCAGGAAGACTGCTGGGGAGACTGAGGCTCAGAGAGGCTCACTGATTTCCCAAGGTCACACAGCAATCAGTGCTCTTTCCACCTATCTGGATTCATTCTTTCGATCTACAAACACTGAAAGTCCTTCGAGGCACTTTCAGGATCAGGGGAGACAGATGGAACAACAGACCCTGATAGTCCAGTGGGACCAGGGCCATGATGAGGGACTTACATGGGGTCATGGAAGCCCAGAGGGACAACAGGAGGCTCTGGATGGGGTGAGGGAGGAGCCAGGGGAACACTGAGTAGATGATGTTTGAACTGAGCGCTGAAAACTGAGGGCTTTCCCACTCAGGAAAGGATGGGGCCTGGAGGTGCCTCGGACAGTCCCCGGCATTGGGAACTGTGTAGGCAAAGGCGGTGGGAAGGGCAGGGGTATGAATGATCCCAGGACGTTCACGATTGGCCTTCAAGTACAGATGGAGAAGGACTGAGGACAATCACTGAGAGTGTGAATGCTAAACAGGGATGGGGCGCCCCTCCAGGTGACTGAAGACCTCATTGGATGGATGGATGCATCATGACCAATTGCACAAAAGTGAAGGGACATCTCCTAGAACCCTTAAAGCTGGATCTGTGCCCTCATTGACAAAGGGGGCAGTAGTTGGGGGAAGGGCCCACTTTCTAGCCGACTGGGTGGGGCTCTTGGCTCTCCTTCTGGGGTTGTGGGTCTCTGTGTGCTCCCAGCCTTGGAGAGACCTGCACACTGGGACCCAGCAAGGTGAGGGCCACACATGGGTGAAGCAGCATAACTGAAGGAGGCAAGAAGCCCCTCCAAGGGTCCTGTCCCCTCCCCTGGCCCAGGGAAGCCCCTCAGGCAGATGGTCTCAGGAGCTCTATTTATCTCAGATGCCACAGCTCAGAGAGGCAACCCAGGCACCTCAGCCTGACAGTCAAGGCCCTGTGAGATCTGGGCCCAGCCATTCTCTCATTCTCCCCTTTGTAGCACACTCAGCCACACTGAACCATCTTCAGGTTTTACATGAGCCATATTCCCTCTCCTCCACACTTATGCACATGCTATTCCCTTTGCCAAGAACACTTGACACAAACCTTAATCTTTGATGACTAACTGCTACTCTCTTTCACATCTTAGTTTATAAACACCTCCTCTGGGAAGCCTTCCTGGATTTCTCCAGGTAGCCCTGGGCTTTCCTGGTCTCACTGTTTGTTAATGTCTGCATGGCTGTCTCTCTTACTAGACCGTGAGCTCTGAGGGGTCAGGGGCTGAGTCTGATTCATCACTATGCATCCCCAGCAGCCAGCACAGTAAATGTTTGTGGATGAATGAATAAAGAAATGAATGAGTCCTGCTCTCAGTTCTGTTACTATTAGGTTGGCCAAGAAGTTCGTTCAGGTTTTTCCGTAACATATGGAAAAATCCGAGTGAACTTTTTGGCTAACCCAATAGAATAGGGCCTGGCATTAAGTATGTGCTCAATAATTATTTGTTGAATGAAGGAACTTGCTGCACATCCTTGGACAAGTCACTTCCTCCCTCTGAACCTCAGTTTCCTCCTCTGTATTATAAGGGTGCTAGTGTTCCCTTCTTTTTTTTTTTTTTTTTTTTTTTTTGCGGTGCACGGGCCTCTCACTGTTGTGACCTCTCCGGTTGCGGAGCGCAGGCTCCGGACGCGCCGGTTCAGCGGCCATGGCTCACGGGCCCAGCCGCTCCACGGCATGTGGGATCTTCCCGGACCGGGGCACGAACCCGTGTCCCCTGCATCGGCAGGCGGACTCTCAACCACTGCACCACCAGGGAAGCCCGTGTTCCCTTCTTGACTCCCTCACAAGTGAACAAATGGATGTGGGAATTTGCTGATTTCCCCAGGGCAGGGTTTCTTAGCCTCAGCACTATTGACATTTGGGGCTGGATAATTCCTTGTCTTGGGTGCTGTCCTGTGCATGGTAGGATGTTTAACAGCATCCCTGGTCTCTACCCAACTAGATGCCGCACACACCCCTTCCAGTTGTGACAACCAAGTTCATCTCCAGACATTGCCCAATGTGCCCTATGGGGCAAATCAACCCCAGTTAAGAACCGCTGCCCCGGGGAAAGCTGCCTGTAGGAGAGGGGCTGAGGAAGCAGTAGGGTGTGCCCTGAACATCCTGCCAAGGACAGCGGCCCGTGGGGGTTCAGAGAACAGTGACCTGGTTAGCTGGGCCCCTTCCTTTGTCTGTAGGGCCTGTGAAGTCACTCTGGCTCCTCTACCAAAACCAAGGCTCTTTTTGTCCAGATGGGAGGGGCAGGTGCCCCCAGGGACCTAACCCTGCATTCTAGCAGCTTCCTGCCTGCCCCCCTTCCAGTTCAGCCTTCCTATTGGGTCACCTGAGAACTCCATATAGCACCTGTCACTCCCGTGATCTGGAACCTCCACTCTCCACCACCACCCACACCCCTGCCCCACCTCTCAGCTGACATTGGAAACTCTCCTCCAACTGCTTGGCCTGATTGCCCCAGCTCCCAGGCACAGACTTCCTCCCCACCCAGGCCAGGTGGCCATTGTCCAGAGGACACCAGACACTATTTCCTTTGCTCCTGCCACCTCCCTCTCCTGGGCTGCTCTCTCCTCCTCCTGGTTATCTGAATCCAATCATTTTGGGTTCCAGCATGTTCACTGTCTAGCTGTGTGACGCAGGGCAAATGTCTGCGTTCTCTGAGCTTGTTTCCTCATCTGTAAAACAGGGATGGGGAAGGTGTGATTTGTCTCGCAGGGTAGGTAGGAGAATTAAATAAGATTATTTATTTGTGATAATAATCCTGGAACTTAGTAAATGCTTGATACCTGTTTCTTGTGATTATCATGAATCATCAGATGGTTCCTCAGTCTTGCTGAACAGGTTTCTAGGGCCACATAAAGGAAAAGACATGGTGTGAAAGATCTTAGCTCAAGTTCCAGCTCTGCTTCCACCCAAAGTGGCAACTTGAGCAAGCCACTTAACTCAGAGAAAGCTCCCTGGAGCCTCAGTTTCCTCTTCTGAAAAATGGGTATAGTAATTTGTGCTCCTGGAGCTGCTGTACTGGTCCCATGAGCTAGAGGGTGTGAAAATGTTTTTCGAATGCCCGTACTGTGCAGCTGAGGGCCTGAGTAGGCAGGAGGACTGAGGCGCCAGGCTTCTTGAAGGCCTGGCCAGAGGAAACAGCTGATTGTCCTTGAGAACAAAGAGGCACAAGCCACTCGCTGCCAAGTGATGGTGCTGGACTTTGGGGTTTCTCTGCCGCTTGGGCCACTATGGTATGTGGCTGATGGTGGCCAGGAGACAGTTCCTGGGCCCCCCGCAGTCCACGCTCCTTGCCTTTTGACCTTGAGGTCTCAGAGAGGCTTAAATGGATGGAGAACACACCTGGAGACCAGATGGACTGCCTCAGCGCCTGCTTTCTGTTTTTATAAAAGTGTCCCAGGACCTGGAAAAGAGCTCTGACCTGTAAAATTGTGAACCCCAGGGGACGGGATTTGTTTTGCGTCTGTCTGACGAGTCTGTCACCTCTCCTGAGAATAAAGGATGTGTGGAGGGATTGCCAGTCCCCACACAGGGACTGACTTCTCAGAGGGGGAAAAGGTATTGCCATGTCCCCAGCTGGGTACCTCTCTGGTCTAAAGGCTGTTACTCCTGTCAACCCTAGCCTCCGGGAGGACTTGAAAAAGGCCCGAAGACAGGACCTCTGTTTATGATGAGGTGGACCTCAGCCCACCCTTTGGGATATAAAAACCTCCTAAGAATCAAGCCACACCCTTTGCCTCAGAAGAATGCCAGGCCCTGCCCCTAGCCTCACCCTATGGGCTGTTGGGCCCTGCCCGCTGTGGATCAGGTCCCGCCCTCCCAGCCCCGCCCCTATTGCCAGAACTGACCAATGAACGGCAGACCCCGCCCCTAAGCACACCCGATGAGTGGCAGGTCCTATCTCCGGCAGGTCCCTTGGGCTTCAAGCCTGTGGGTCCACGCCAAGGGCTTAACCCTCAGTGCAGTGAGGATTCCCTCCGTCCTACAGGCCCAATCTCAGAACCACTGAAAGCCCACTTGCCTGCCTCCTAGCGTGTCCTCCCCACTCATCAGTGGCACTGGAAGGGCCCACGTTGCCCTACTTAGGCTTCAGAGTATGGGGCTGAGCCCTTCTGCCTGCACGCTAGTCTCCCCACTGGTCCTTCTAACCTCAGCTTCTGCCTGTCGCTGGTCTCCTCAAATCATCCTGGGCACCTCAGACATAAGGCCCAGTTTCCCGTGGGCCACTCAACCACAGCTGCCCACACCTTGGCAATGTGCCCACTTTGTCCCTCTTGCCCCTCTGCCATAGACACCTGAGTATGACCCATATTCCACAGCCAGTAGGAGTGGCCCCATGTGTGTCTGATTAGATGATTCTTCTCTCCCGAGCTTCCCCTCACACACACTTCCTACATCCCCTCCACCTCCTACCTCTGGACCCCACTGTGGGAACACCCACATTCCACATGGCAGGAGCCTTCTGGTCTGACAGGCTGTGCTGTGACCAGATGACAGGGCGAAACGTTCATACACTGACTCAGTGTCCTTCTCATGGCTACCCTCTTCTATGTCCCTGTGTTTCCATTGACCCCTCTAGTCACAGGGCTAATTGTTTCCATACAGCCTTCTGATTTCTAAGAACAGGAAAGAAGAGTGTAAAACTCAAGACTAAATTTAGTCCTGACAGAGCTCATGGAAGGAGCTTGCTGTAAGTCAATGGCCAGTTTTGTCAGTGGACTGTGAACAGGAGCACAGTTCAGGGACTGGCTGTGACCCCCTGTTAGAGATGATTGCCATCATTGAGGCATTTTATTTCTCTGTGTATATGCAGCCAGCAGAGGTGGCTCAAGTAGGAGGTGATGATGCTCCTGCCACGTATAATCATGCCTCTGCTCCGCCATATAAGGAAAGCACCAGAGAGCCAGCTGGAGGAGTCCTTTCTTTGCTCCAAGGAACTAGTGACAGGATTCCTTCTCCTTTTCTCCCCTCTGCCTCACTCTGCCCTGGCAATGCTCATCCAGGCTAATGAGAGCCAATTCTAGGTTCCTCCTTCTGGCTGAGCATCAGCTCCCTCAGGCAGGCAAGAGTAAACAGAGTCCTTGACAAGAGTTCATGAGACTTTGAGAGCCAGACCTGCTAAGCCAGTGTGGCCGGCCCAGAGCCGGGTGCCCCAGCCTGTGCTGCCTGCCCAAAGATCAACACAAGCGGGGTCAGTTTAATTTGGTGAACCTTTCTGGAAACATTCCGCATGCCAGGCCGTGTGCTGGGCGCTGGGCCCACCAGGGAGAGCCTGGTAGGAGAGTACACAGTCCTTGCCCTCCTGGTGTACATGGGGGTAAGATATGGGCACAGAAGACTACCCCACGTATCAGGAGAGGGGCACAAACAAAGCTAAGGAATTTCAGAGGAAGGAGTGAGCATACCTACTGGCCAACCAGGAAGGCTTCCCTGAGGATGGGCCCTGGAACTGAGCCTCATGGGGTGTGATTACAACAAGCAGAGTTGAGGTGGTAGAGGGAACAGTCTGGGCGAAGGCCTTGGGCCTGAGTGGGGTGGCGGGTGTTGAGTGAGAGGTAGGCAGGAAGAGAGGGCTGGGGCTGGATTGCACATGGTCTTGATTAGACCTGGCTCTGCCAGTGTTTGCCTGGCGACCTGAGACTAGTCACATCTCCTCTCTGGGTCTCAGTTTCCCCATCTGTCAAATGGGAGAGTTGGCCTAGAATCAGTGGTTTTCAACTTTTTCAGACCCATCATCTACTTTTCTTTCTTTTTTTTTTGCGGTACGCAGGCCTCTCACTGTTGTGGCCTCTCCCGTTGCGGAGCTCAGGCTCCAGACGCACAGGATCAGCGGCCATGGCTCAAGGGGCCTAGCCGCTCCGCGGCATGTGGGATCTTTCCGGACAGGGGCATGAACCCATGTCCCCTGCATCAGCAGGCAGACTGTCAACCACTGCGCCACCAGGGAAGCCCCATCTACTTTTCATAACAAATAATTTGTAATGTCTCAAAGACAGTATGACCTTTTCACAATTTCAAGTATATATACACATATACATATATATGTATATGTGTGTATATACTCTATGATATAAAGGAAAAATAGAAGGAGATTATTTATAATAAAATATTGTATATGTCAATATGTAGATGCTCACTCACAACCACCCTAGAAAACATAATGAATGAGTCAGATGCTCACACCATAGCTAAAACATCATTCTGCCTCAAATGCAGTCTTAAATAGGTAGGTTTTATTGGTCAATGGTGTTCTTCTTAGAGATGTATTTTCCAAAAAAGTGAACAATTCTCAGTGACATTCCAGACAAAACAAATTCAGTCTTCCCCCAGTTTATATGGTAATTGCATTTCAAAACATTCAGTATATATTAACACTGGACAAAAATTATTTCAGTTTATATGCAAAATGGAGTTAAGCTGCAGCTTCAGGTCATTGTGAAGATTTTTCATCCACATGAATATCTGGTGGAACGTCTGAAACTCATCGGTGGGGGCATGGGACCGCCCTGTGCATTTCATACAGGGCATTTGGCATCCCTGGATCCCACCATCTGAGACAACCCAAACACCCCAACAAATTTCCAAAGCACCCTATAGGGTGATTATCCAACCCCCGAATAATCCTTAAGCTCCCTCCCAGCTCTGAAATTACCCAATTCTGGACCGCATTCAGATTTATTCAACAAATTTTGTGGAGTGCCCACTGTGTGCCTTGCCCCAGGTCACCATCAGTGAACAAGCAGCCATAGCTCCTGTCCCCTGCAATCAGGTTAAAATCTGAAAGGACCTTAGCTGTCACCCTTCCATTTTACAGAGGAGGAAGCTGAGGCCCAGAGAGGGCAGGCGTGTATTCAGCATCACACAGCCTCCTGGGGGCCAACCAGAACCTGTCCTCAGGGAGGCACCATAGAGTGGGTCCACCGCCTTCTCTCCACTCATCTTCTCTTCCTCCTCCATCCCCGGCAGTGCCAGCCGCCCTGACCCTGGACCCGGGCACCGCCCACCAGCGCCTCATCCTGTCCGACGACTGCACCATCGTGGCCTACGGCAACCTGCACCCACAGCCGCTGCAGGACTCACCGAAGCGCTTCGACGTGGAGGTGTCGGTGCTGGGCTCTGAGGCCTTCAGTGGCGGCGTCCACTACTGGGAGGTGGTGGTGGCGGAGAAGACCCAGTGGGTGATCGGGCTGGCACACGAAGCCGCGAGCCGTAAGGGCAGCATCCAGATCCAGCCTAGCCGCGGCTTCTACTGCATCGTCATGCACGACGGCAACCAGTACAGCGCCTGCACCGAGCCCTGGACGCGGCTCAATGTCCGCGACAAGCTCGACAAGGTGGGCGTCTTCCTGGACTACGACCAAGGCCTGCTCATCTTCTATAACGCCGATGACATGTCTTGGCTGTACACCTTCCGCGAGAAGTTCCCCGGCAAGCTCTGCTCCTACTTCAGCCCCGGGCAGAGCCACGCCAATGGCAAGAACGTGCAGCCGCTGCGGATCAACACGGTCCGCATCTAGTGCTGCGGAGGGACACCGCAGGCCTGAGCATGGCCACCAGCGAGAGCCCTGCCCCGGAGAGCGGAGGCCGGGACTCCAGCCCAGCCGGGCCCACTTGAGATCTCAGGCCAGTTGTTTACCCTCATTTCCCTGTCTGTAAAATGGAGGTTTTGCTCCACGATTCCGAAGCTCTTCCAGCATTGATGTTCTGTAGCTCTGACCTTAATGGGGATGCAGCTTTGGTCCAAGGATGTGACATGGCTTCTCCTCAGGGCAGCGCCTGCCCAACCCTCCTCCCCCTCCTCTCAGGGGCAGGGGACTGCGTCCCTATGTCTGCCTCCTGCCCACATGCCCTAAGCTCAGGATGTGTCAGTTGTTGCCAGCAGTTGGCTGCCTGAAAGAGACACAGAACCCTCTTATGCTTCCAGGCCTAAGATTTGGCCCTGAACAAGCTAGTGATGGGTCGTTTTATCCTCAGTCCCAGCCCACAGTAGACACAGGCGGTAGCTAGTCCCAGGGTTGCCTGAGAACCACCTTCTCCTTCCATCCCTGTACCAAGAGCTTCATGATTTTCCCACTTATCTGCGGGTCGAAATGATGTTGTGGCCTGTGGAAGGCACCCAGTAGTTAAGCCCACGTTACAGTCACTGTGCCACCACCTTCCTGCCCACAGGTCTTAAGGCCAGTTAATGGCACACCCCGACGTAGGACAAGCACCACTGGATGGTGGAGGTCCCCAGCAGCTCCAAACAAGGGCCCATCCGGGCCTCTGTGACCGGGCTAGGGTGTGGCGAGGCCGTGGGGGACAGTTATTTTAGTCAGGCCCTGAGCACTGGGGTGGGTGTCAGCTGGGCCCCCCTCCCATCAATCTTGGCATCTGTCTCAGCTGGGATCCTGTTGCAGAAAACAAGAGCTGCTTTAGCTTTAGACAAGGATTTATTACCAGGTCCCTAGTGGCTTTGTAAAATCATTGGAAGGGCTGGAGGAGCAGACTCTGCTGAATTTCCAGGAACAGCTCCCAGCTGCCAAATTCATCATGTCTTTTGTGACCAGGAACACTGCTCCCATCTGCAGGAAGCCCCTGCATCAAGAAGCCGCTGGCTGCAGAACTGCGCTGACTCTGCCACTGTCCACGCCAGTCAGTGGATGTCCTGAGGGCTGCCTCCCCCCATTCAATTCCATTTCCAGATCCAAATGTCTACGAGGGATTCTGTGTGGGGAAACTTAAGTCAGATCCAGAACCTGGGCTGCAAGGGAGTCTGGGAAATGTACTTTTCTTCTTTCCAGCCTCATCCGTACAAAAAGGCACAATAGAAGAAAGTTAGAATGGATGTTGAACAAGCCCACCTTCAGTTTTTGCCATTGGAATCCACCTCTAGGCCTTGGCTTTGAAGCAGCAGAGCCTCTAGTTGTCCTGCTCCGTGGCTTTGTCCTTGTCCAGGACAGGAACCCCAGGAGCGGGCCTGCAGGACCAAGCTGAAATGTCTCCCATGCCTTAGCTTTTCTTTCTAGTCCTGGGGCCTAGATTCTGAACTTGAGGTCTCTGACCACACGCATCTCAAAGGAGCCAGACTAGCTGAACTTGGGGGGCTCCCACCTCACAACTGCTGCCCACTGGGGCCTCCCTTGGGCAGGAGGAATCCTCGGTCTCACCCCACCCATTCAGCTACCAGAATCTGGGCCACCCCCAGCAGTATTTTTATTTTAAATGTTGCCCATTTTGTGAGTTATGATGAATTTGTATTAAATTAAAGTTACAGGCTGTGAGCGGTCAGTTCCATTCATTTTGACACACACAGAGGCCCATCTATCCTGGCCCAGGCAGCGTACATACATCAGCATAGCTAAACCACAAAGCAACCCTACCAGGTAGATAGTATTATGCCCATTTTACAGAGGGGGAAAAATGAGGTTCATAGAGAGGACATGACTTGCCTACAGTCCCATGTCCCACACCTGGTAAGTGAGTTTAGAACTGAGTGAGCCCAAGGCACTCAACGTCAGAACTTACCAGCCAGGGAAGAATGTCAGTCTTTGCCTGGAGGAGGGCGTGGTGGTAGCCTTGGGAGCAGACAGAGGGGAGATTATGAGACAGTGGCAAGAGCCTAGTCACTGGAACCCCACAGACCTAGGCTTAAATCCAGGCTTCGTCACTGGGTGCCTTTAGAGAAATGACTTAACCTCTCTGGACCTCAGTTTTCTCACATGGAAAATGGGGATAATCATCACACCAATCTCACACAATTTTTGCTCAGCGGCTCTGTCCTCTGGAGGAGAAGCTGCAAAGTGCAGTGCACTAGGGAGGACCTGCCTCTCATACCAGCTGCCACCCAGAATCAGTGCCTGGAACTGTGTGGGTTTTCTGAACCTCTGGGCTGGCTCTGCCCCTAAACAGTCTATCTTCTTCCTTGTGCCTTATGAGGGGTGTGGGACCACCTAGGCCAGGAAGGTCCCCAGGTCTGCTGTGTTGAAGGAGGTCCATCCCACCTCTGACTCATGGGGAAGCAGCCTGGCCAGGAGACAGGGCCCTGCATGTGGACGCAAAGGCTGTTCACACTGTAAGTAGAAAGGCCACTGGGACCCCCTGCAGTTGTGCACTGCAGCAGCCTCGGAAACAGGACTCCTGGGCCTAGTCTTTGCTCTGTGCTGACTCATTTTGTACCGCGAGGGTCCTTTCCACAGTCTCCTCACCTGCAGAATGAGGGGGGTTATACTGGATGCTCTGTGAGGTGGACCTTCACCTATACCAGGAGGCAGGGAAGGGAAGAGAGGGAACTACCCCAGACATTGATTTGTTTGCAGTTCTAAGAAGAGGGACATGAACAAGGAGGAGGAGGGGCCATTGGCAAGGGCAGAGGGAGAGGTCTCTGATTGGCTGATGGAGAACACCCCAGTTTACAGAGAAGTTGTAGGGGTTGATACTGGAACTAGAGTATCTCCACCCCCCAGCTCCATGCTCTCAGATCCCTGTGACTCCCCCAAAGCCACACCCCTCTATTTTTGCTCAGTGGATCTGTCCTCTGGAGGAGAAGCACCCCATCCATGCTCCTTCCTTCGCCTTCCCCCACTCAATCTCAGCACCAGGTCCAAGAAAGGCTGGTCGCTGTCCAGTCTTCACTCCCAGTTTCCAAGTGTCTGGGAGTAATTGTAGGGACCTAATCTGAGCACACAACTGGGGACTCTGGGAAATCAGGGTACCTCTAAGAGGTATGAAGTGTCCAGAGAAATCCTGAATGAAAGAATCTGGGGTTATCAGGCTAATACCAGGAACTCCACATTTAACAGGTAAGCAAAGAGGGGAGGTAAAGGCAGCACAGCCTTGGAGAGGAAGGAGGGATCAGGAAAGATCTTCCCCAGGGCAGGAAAGAATTGATAGAATGACAGAAACCCCCATTTGCATCCCTGTTTGTGGTCAGCAAGCAAAGCACTAGTACTTCTTGCACCTGCTCTAACATCAAGACAAGCCCATGAGGTTTGTATCATTATCTCAGTGTTTGAGCTGGGAAACACTGCTTGCCGGGGAACCCACAGCCAGTACTCAGCAGAGCTGGAAATCAGACCCAGGCCTGTCCAAAGACGAAGCCCAGTTCTTCACTTACCTCCCTGGAAATGCTTTTCAACTTCGAGGACAGCTTCAGTGACAGGCAGCAGCCACCAGAACTGTGATCCCCCTGGGATTCAAGGGGGGAGCTTAACTCAGGCTCCACACCATTGAATTACGCAATTGTACCGGGCTCTGCTACCTTAACGAGCCCGTATGGGGGCAGAGCTAGTGCTTATTATTTGGATTAAGATTACTTCATCTAGGGCTTCCCTGGTGGCGCAGTGGTTGAGAGTCCGCCTGCCGATGCAGGGGCCGCGGGTTCGTGCCCCTGTCCGGGAAGATCCCACATGCTGCGGAGCGGCTGGGCCTGTGAGCCATGACCACCACTGAGCCTGTGTATCCGGAGCCTGTGCTCCGCAACGGGAGAGGCCAAAACAGTGAGAGACCCGCGTACCACAAAAAAAAAAAAAAAAAAAAACAATTACTTCATCTATTTAATGTAAAGAACTTTTGAAAGATTGGCCTTACTTCTGTTGTCCTTTTTTCATAATAGAAGCCTGTCAGGAATGGTATGCCTGTTAGTTCTAGACTTCCAATATTCAGCAAAGATTTAGTAAAAGGCAGAGCTTTAAATGGGCCTCCTATTTTTTGAAGATCTTGCTCATCATTTTAATTATGAATAATGGAGGCAGAGCCTAAGACTAATATAGCTTTAAAGATTGCTCATGTACAGACATTTTAAAATGTTAGGTATAGTTGATTCATGCCAATAGTTAAGATTATTAAACCTAGTTGTCATGAGGTTGAGAAACCAACCATTTTTTCATTGATGTATAATTGACAAAAAACATTATATTACTTTCAGCTGTACAATATAATGATTCAAAGTTTGTATATATTGCAAAATGATCACCATAATAAATGTAGTTAACATTCGTTGCCATAAAGAAAAAAAGAATTACACAACTGTGAGTCAAGTCACATCTGCAGGCTCCACCTCATGTACCTCCCAGGTCAGAGGTGGACTCATGAAGGCACGATGTGACCCTAAGTGGGTCCCTCTCCCTTCTTGGACCTCTGTTTCGCCATCTCTATTAGGGAGGGGCTAGGGATCTAGTTAACTGATTGCCAAGGTACTAGCTCTGATGGTCCAGGATTCTGTAAGTCTGATGTTGGTCCCAGGGCTTGGCCTGCTCAGCACCTAACAAGGCCATTAGCTCTGGGGTGGCAGCAGGCAGCAGGAATAAAAAACAGAGGTAAGGTCTTTTTTTTGCCGCCGGCCGAGGCGGGTCCTCAAAGTGCAGCAACAATCGACAAGAGAGGGTAGGGAACTGAATGCACCAAGGTACGGGATCAGAAGGGCACAAGCAACTGATGGTTGCAAGGCAAGTTTAATAACAACGCGTAGCCGTATATATACCCCTAAAGCAGGGAATTTGCTTAGTCACGCCTTATCGGCATCAGCTGGTTGATTGGCTTCTCGGCTTCTCCCTCAAAGGCACCAATTTCCCCTCCAGGGTTGCTTTTCCTAGCTTTAGGGAACAACCAGGGACTCCCAGTAACTGAGCAGGTCCCTGGAGCGATTTGGCCAAAGGCTATCTCCTTTTTTACGTTCATACCATAAAGTCCAGGATGCATACCAAGGAGAGTACAATCGGGCCCTGAGGCTTATGAGGGTCTTAATGGCGCCTTCCTCAGAGGGCAATGCTCGCCACACTTTTTTGTGTTTTTTTTTTCTTTTTTTTTAAGTGCAGAGAAAGGATGAATAGTTGGACCTCGAGTCTCTCCTTTGTTCATCTCAGCTACTGGTGTGCAGGAGTTAAACTACAACAGTCTCCTATAGAAACACTGAAGTTAAACAGTCTCCCGTTAGCTCAGCTTTGAAAGGGAGATGGGGAGAGGGCCCAACGGGGGTGGGGGAAAAGAGAGAGATAGAAGGAGAAAAGGATGGAGAGAGGAGATCAGGTCTCTTGACAGCATGGTCTCAGCTCAGGGGCTCTAGGGATGGGCCTTCCCTTCTGCCAGAGAGGACATCCCAGGAGGCTGACTGCTCACACCTGGGCAGAATTCCTGGCTTCTTCCCCTCCTGCCTGAGTCTTGCCCTGTTCACTATCCTCAAATGCTCCACCAGAATGTCGGTCGCAAAGGACCATGTCACAGGCTTAAATGCAGGTGGCCAGGAGTGGTGAGGTCCGGGGAGGGGTGGTGTGCTGGCCAAGGTGCTGAACTGTCATTGGCCACCAGGGCATGATAATTTCTCCTTACTCTGGGACACCTACAATTCTAGCCAGTGTCTCTGGGGGGAAAGGGGTGATGAGAAGCAGAGCAGAAATCAGAAGTAGAGGGAGTGAGGGGGGAGGGGAGGGGGGAAGAGGGAGGGGGGAAGGGAGAGGGAAGGAGAGGGAAGTAGAGATGCATTCAGGAAGCAAAGCCTCCAAAAAAATAGCAGGGAGGGGGATACTTTTTTTCTGAAATATGCTCATTTTCATTTGTTTTTCTTTTCTATCTGGATTAAATTATGTGGATTTTTGTTTACCTTAGGTAGAGAAAAGAACAGTCTTCCATCTTCTTTCAAAATTTTGACAGTTCTATCATATTTCTGACTATTACAAAATGCCCCCCATTCACTTAGGAATTCAGTGAACTAGGGGAAGAGTGGACACTTTGGACCAGAGGGCCAGGGGCTTCCTACTCTGATGTCATGACAAGGGAGGGCCTTTCAAGAGACTGGAGCCAGGGGCACAAAGCTCTGGTGAGCTTCCCAAAACTGTGGGCCATGATGTGATCAAGTCTGAATGCTGGAGGATTGGGGGCTCCTCCAGTCCAATACGGAGGCCCAGAGAGAGTTGGTTTCTAGCTCAAGGTCATATAGCACATGGCAGAGCCAAGGCCAGAACCCAGGTGTCCGGGCTCCCAGTCACTGAGGAGGGAGAATGGCCAGCTGAGAGGGCTTCCCACCCAGGAAAGAAAAAGGAGCACAGAGGGCCAGCTGGGAGGGGGCAGGGGCAGGGCTGAGGTGGGTGGTACTCAGAGGAGAAGGGTCCCCGTAACTAAAAGGTCAGTGGGGTGTAAGGGTGCCCTCAGAGTGGTGGCTCCAGCTCCTCGGCGAGGAAGAGGAACAAAGCAGAGTCAGGAAGTCCTCTCTGGGGTGGAGTTAACCCAGCTGAGCGTTCTAGCCAGCATCACAGATTCCACGATGGCCGCTAAGAGACCACTGGTCTCAACCCCATCATTTCACGGGTAAGAAAACCGAGGCCCAAAAGGAAAGTCACCAGCCCGTGAGGCAGAGCCAGGCCCAGACCCAGGTCTGCAGACTCACAGCCATCAGCTCTTTCCACACAACCTTTAATCTCCCCGTTGTGGATGCTGATGCCTCCTCCCTCCCCTCCCCCAACCCTGGGAACCTGGCATAAGAGCACAAGGAGAAGGGGAGTGGCTTGTGTCCCTGTAGCTCCAGGCACCAACAGCTGGTGCCTTTCTCCATCTTCCTCCCCAGAGAGAATGGAGAATCGGCCTGGGCCTCCGTAGCCCCTCCTCCAGGGCAGAGTCAGTCGGTGCCTACCCACACCTGGTACCTCCCTTTCTGGCAGCAGAGCCAGAGCCAGAACTAGCCACAGCAGGGACAAAGCCACCTGGGAAGCTACTGGAGCCACGGGGAGTCGCAGGTAAGTGAGGGCACTGACCCGAGGGCATCCCCTTATTCCATGGCACTAGTGTCAGCCCTGCTACCCCAGGTGGTTGGGGATTTGGAATTTATTTTTCCCGGAGAAGGGGTTTTCCTTCATTCCCTGTAGGCTGAGCCCCTGGGACTGCTTCCTCTGCCCGCTGCACACCCCAGGCAAAGCCCCTCCATGACTAAGCTGCCAGATCTACAAGACAGGAATGGGGCCCTGGGGCCCAGCAGCTCTCCTCTGCCACTGGGAGAAGGGAGAAGCAGATAAGGGCCCCAGGAGGTCACAGAAAAAGCAGAGACCAGCTGGAGTTGTGTGTGCGTCCCACAGATGCAGACTGAGGGTTGAGATCTGGGCAAACCTGCTAAATCTGGAGTGGGCCCGGACTTGGTGCCTGACTCACCAGTGACCCTGGACAGCTCCTGGCATCGCCACCTTATGGGTGTCCACTCCTTGTTGATTCAACAAGAGAGATGGGTGGCCCTGGGCTATGGGGCAACCCCCGGTTCTAAGGTTCTAGCTTGAGGCAGCCTCATGGAGTTTGTCCAGCAATGCCCACCCCCTTCACCGCCCCCCCTTCTTTAAGGGCTTCCCTCTGTCACACTTCTGGAATGCATTCCTCCATCCCTTTCGTTCCTCCAACAAAACTTACCCTCCTGTGTTCCTCAGGGTAACTGACTTATGGTTTGCAATGCCTCCCTCCCTGACCCATGCACATTTATAATAGAAACATTTTTTTAAAATATATATAAATTTATTTATTTATTTATGGCTGCATTGGGTCTGTGTTGCTGTGTGCGGGTTTTCTCTAGTTGTGGCGAATGGGGGCTGCTCTTCGTTGTGGCACGCAGGCTTCTCGTTGTGGTGTCTTCTCTTGTGGAGCATTGGCTCTAGGCGCGCGGGCTTCAGTAGTTGTGGCATGCAGGCTCAGTAGTTGTGGCTCACGGGCTCTAGAGCGCAGGCTCAGTAGTTGTGGCACACGGGCTTAGTTGCTCCGCGGCATGTGGGATCTTCCTGGACCAGGGCTTGAACCCGTGTCCCCTGCATTGGGAGGTGGATTCTTAACCACTGCGCCACCAGGGAAGCAAACTGACCACCCCCAGCCAGACTGTGCACAGAGAGAACCAGGAAGAGCCAGAAAAGACTAGGGACATTGTTTGATTGTTTTTTTTTTCAATTATAAAATAACTTCTGCTTATTGCAAAAAATTCAAATAGACGTAAGACCATAAAACAGAAAATCCCCTCATCCCACTCCCAGGAGTCAATAGCTGTTAACAGTTTGGTGCAGGTCCTTCCAGGCATTCTTCCTTATGCATAAACAAAAATAGAATTTTCTTTTACAAAAGTATGTTCACTCTTTATATCCTATGAGTTCTGTAAATTCCTACAAATAGAATTTGTTGGTCAAAAGTCTTGCTCATTTTAAATGTGTTGCCTTCCTAAGTAAATTTTTCTCTTATAACATGTTCATCATAGAAAATTTGGAAAATACAGTCAAGACACACAGAGTAAATATTACCCATCAACCACTGTTCAGAGATAACCACTGCTAGCATTTGGGTGATAAGGTCTACAGATTTTTTTGGTTTGGGGGGTTTTTTGTTTTTTGTTTTTGCGGTACGCGGGCCTCTCGCTGTTGTGGCCTCTCCCGTTGCGGAGCACAGGCTCTGGACGCACAGGCTCAGCGGCCACGGCTCATGGGCCCAGCCTCTCCGCGGCATGTGGGATCTTCCCAAACCGGGGCGCAAACCCATGTCCCCTGCATCGGCAGGCGGACTCTCAACCACTGCGCCACCAGGGAAGCCCGGTCTACAGGTTTTTTTTCCATGTGAGTATTATTTACCAAAATCGAACACATTCTCCTATTGTTCCATAGCCTATTTTTTTCTCCACTTAATTTTTTTTCCATGCTGTTAAATAGTCTTCTACAGCATCAGTTTAATACAGTAAGGTTGTTTGACCTTGAGGGCCGCCCTAGAAGCCTGCTCTTCCTAAGCCCCATTCTGAGTAGGGAGCCTGCTACAACAGTGGGCCAGAACCTGTTGCTTCAGGGTGTAACCTTGGCCTGCCCCTACTTTCAGGAAGGGAAGGCCCAGGAAGGCCTTGAGCACCTGCTGCCTCCACCCCTCCTGAGTGAAGGCCCCAACACCTCACTGATGGGCTCAGAGCCCCCCTGTAACTTCTCCACTGCTGCCCACCGGTGCAGTAAGTAGATACCTGCCTTGCCCTTTCCTCAGCTGCTTTCCTGGACCCTGGGATCCTCCAATCCTGGGGGGTAGGGGACTTGGGTGATCCTGACCTTGAGGTGGAGAAGGGCCTCTGGAATCAAGTGGGGGGTGAGGGGAGGAGTGCCACTTGCCGTTGCACTTCAGCCAGCTCTTCAGCCAGCTTTCCCTCATACTGACCAGATTGGGGGAGGAACAGGGGCAGATGGAGGTGGGGGGAGGATGGGGGAAGGAGCTGAGCCACTTGAAAGTTTTCCAAAGCAAATACCCAATTTCCCAACCCAAGCCCATGCTCTGCCCCAGGAATTTAACAGCCAAACAGTGTGGAATTAAGTGTGATCTTGGACAAGACTCCTCCACTCTGGGGGAAGTTTAGGGGTGGGTCTCCGTCTCCTCACCGACATACCACAAGGTTCCTAAGGCACATTCCCAGCTCTGAAATTCTGTAACCCAATTCGAACCCATGTTTCCAAATGCTCTCTTTTCTCTCCAAGCCCCTGAACACCTTATGATTTGTTAAATCTAATTGTACACCAGGCCTTGAGGGATCATTAACAGAATGAATATTATTAGCTGTCATCTCATTTAACCCTTACAACGAGCCTGAGAGGAGTTACCATTTTATTCCCATTTTACAGATGAGAACACTAAGTCCAGAGAGTTAAGATGATTTTCCAATTAAGTGGTAAAGCTCAGATTTGAACCCAGGGCTGTGTGAACTCCCAAACCCATACTCGTTATTATCCTCCCATACCCATACCACTGTGATGTGTGCAGGGTAGCTACAGTTGAGGAAACTGAGGCCAGAGAGGGGAGGTGAATTCCTCAAGGTCACACAGCATGTTCACGGCAAAGCTGGGTGAATCCAGGCTTTGTGCCTCCCAGCCCACCCTCACCTCCTACATAGCACTGACCAGTATTCACAGAGGGAAGCTGGTGAACAAGAAACAGTCCTTGGACTGGAGTCAAATGCCCAGAACTGATTGGGGGTGGGGCAGTCAGGTGGGGAAGGCCGTGTTTGTTCGGCCCAGCCTGGGTCCACCCTCCCCCAGCTCCATCCAGGGAAGTGTTGACTTTGGGCAGGTCCCGAAGGAGAAAAGGTAGCATTACCTGTGAGTGAGGGAGGGCTGGGCCAGAGGAGGCCCATCCCCGCTCTCCTCCTAGAGAGTTCCACACTGTCCTCCCCACTTCCTCGCTCTCCCATTCAATCACTTATCTAACAAATCCCTGCTGAGTGCCTACGATGTGCCAGCACTGAGATGAGCAAGGACAGGTGCATCTCAGGTCTCCAGCAAGGAGCCAACAGTGACGAGGCAGTCACAGCACACGTGCGGAGGGCTGGGCTAGAACAATAGGGGAGGTGCAGGAACTCAGAGAAGAGGGGCCTGCTGCAGGAGGTACCACAGAAGCTGAAACCTGCAGCATGAGTAACAGCTGGGCAAAGTGTTCCAGGTAGAGAGAACAGCATGTGCTAGGGATAGGAGTCCGGAAATGAGGTCATGTGGTTAAGGGTTGAAAATGAGGCCAAGGGGCAGCTCCTGCATCTCACCTTCTCCATCTGGTAAATGGGAATACATCTTGCCAAGCTGTATATGTCAAGGTATATAAAGCACCTGGTGTTATTAGCATCACTTCTCTCCCTTTTAGTCCACAAACATGTACCAAGCAACAAGTGCCAAGCACTGGGGGAAAAGTACTTTTGGCTACTTGTCTAAGGTCACTCAATCTTTGCCTCCAAGCCTGTTCTTTTTTTGCGGTACGCGGGCCTCTCACTGTTGTGGCCTCTCCCGTTGTGGAGCACAGGCTCCGGACGCGCAGGCTCAGCGGCCACGGCTCACGGGCCCAGCCGCTCCGCGGCATGTGGGATCTTCCCGGATCGGGGCACGAACCCGCGTCCCCTGCATCGGCAGGCGGACTCTCCACCACTGCGCCACCAGGGAAGCCCTCCAAGCCTGTTCTTACTCTGTACCATGCCTCCTCCAGACCTGGGAGCCCAGTATTGTGTGGGTACAGCTACTGAGGGCGGGGGCACAGCCTGCCCCTGGGGAGCAGTCTACTACCACTGCCCTGATGCCTCCATCCCTCCGGCCAGACGTGGGTGGCTTGCAGGCTGCAGTGATCATCATCCCGACCCTGCTCTCCTCGTCCACTCTGCTGATCATAAGCTGCATCTTATGGAAGACCTGCCGTCGGTGGTCTCGGGTCACCCGCCCCAGCCTGCCATCCACATGAGGGGCCCAGGTAAGTCACTCAAGGACCATAACGACAGGGAGGTTCTATTTCAGCTTTATTCTTTGTCTTCCTTAAGAGGAGAAACTCTCCTTACTCTCTTGAGGCAACAAGGAATGATGTGCTGAGCTGGATGAAGCCTCACAGAGGCCACAACCACGTGTGGGACCTCATAGTCTCCTGTACCCTTGTCCAGGTTCTGCTGGAAATTACTCATCAACCTCTCAGGTCAAGGAAGCCCATTCTGCAGCCCCTGTAACTGTGGCCTTCGGTAACTATGAGACCAAGACTACCCTTGGCCACACGCTGCCCCCCTAATTCCCTGCGATGCCCCCTGCCTCGTGGGACCTCCACAGGGAACCTGACCAAGGAGCAGGAAGTCCTCCTCCAGGCCCCGGATGAGAGCACTACTGGTTTCACCCCACTTGGGGTGTGGCTTATCATATTATCCGAGGCTTGCAGTCCTTAGAACTTTCCACTTCTCATTTTGTTTGTTTGTTTGTTTGTTTGTGGTATGCGGGCCCCTCACTGTTGTGGCCTCTCCCGTTGCGGAGCACAGGCTTGGGATGCGCAGGTTCAGCGGCCATGGCTCACGGGCCCAGCCGCTCCGTGGCACGTGGGATCCTCCTGGACCGGGGCACGAACCCGTGTCCCCCGCATCGGCAGGCGGACTCTCAACCACTGCGCCACCAGGGAAGCCCCATAAGTTGTTTTTAGGTCTGTGAGTCTGTTCCTGTTTTGTAAATAAGTTTCTTTGTATTGTAAGATGAGACTTTTAATTTTTATTTATTTATTTATTTATGGCTGTGTTGGGTCTTCGTTTCTGTGCGAGGGCTTTCTCTAGTTGTGGCAAGCGGGGGCCACTCTTCATCGCGGTGCGCGGGCCTCTCACTATTGCGGCCTCTCTAGTTGTGGAGCACAGGCTCCAGAGCGCAAGCTCAGTAGTTGTGGGTCACGGGCCTAGTTGCTCCGCAGCATGTGGGATCTTCCCAGACCAGGGCTTGAACCCGTGTCCCCTGCATTGGCAGGCAGATTCTCAACCACTGCGCCACCAGAGAAGCCCCCACTTCTCATATTTTTAAACACTTACATCACCAGTGCTTTCCTGAGGTCACAGTGTTTCAGCTTATTACGCGCTTCTTAAGGGGAACACAGCCCTAAGGCCCCTGACAGGCAAGGCTTGGATGGCATGGAGATTGCCAGATCCCTGGACCCCTGCCCGGCCTGGAGCCTCCTCTCTCCTTGTCTACCGCCTGAGCCCTGGGATTCAGAGGAGCAACAAAGTGAGGAAATATGTTTCATGCAGCTAATACAAAAGCCCAGAATTCTCACCACTGCCCTAAGATCTCAGGATATCTGCTCTGTCTGCTAGCCACAGGTTCACGGCTTCTTCCATTCATCCAGTGATACTCAGGTGTGTACCATGTGCTGGGCGTGCCAGGTGCTGGGTTTATAACAACAAATGAGACCCAGACTAGTAATATAGTGGCCGTAACAGAACAATGACAGAGTATGAGAAGCGCTTGGATGGGGTACAGGAGACTGGGCGAGCATAAAGAAGAGACCACTAACTAGCCAGGGGAGGAGGGTTAAGGAAAATTTCCAAGAAGTGGCATCTAAACCGAGAACTGAAGGATGACTAGGAGCTTGCTGGAAGGAAGGTGGGAAAGGATAGTACCGGCAGAGGGAACAGAAAGTACAAGGTAAGTTGTTGGCAAACTATGGACCACTTTCTAGCTTTATATATAAAGTTTTATTGAGATATAGTCATGTCTATTCACTTATATATTGTCTCTGACTGCTTTTGCTCTACACAGCAGAGTGGAATAGTTGTCCAAGAGATGCTATGGGGCTTCCCTGGTGGCTCAGTGGTTGAGAGTCCGCCTGCCAATGCAGGGGACACAGGTTCATGCCCCGGTCCGGGAAGATCCCATATGCTGCGGAGCGGCTGGGCCCGTGAGCCATGGCCTCTGAGCCTGCACGTCCAGAGCCTGTGCTCTGCAAAGGGAGAGGCCACAAGAGTGAGAGGCCTGCGTACCACAAAAAAAAAAAATTTTTTTTTTAAAGAGACGCTATGGCTCATAAAGCATAAAGCATTTACTATCTGGCCCTTGACAGAAAAAGCTTGCTGACTCCTAGAGGTTAGAGTGCTTATACTGCCTTTTAGGAACATAGTAGCTGGAGGGTTGAGGGTGGGAACCGTGCAGTAGGCAGCTCACAATGAGTCCTTCTTTCCTCAGCCACAGTGGATTGATCCAGGAGTAGACACACCTGATTTAAACTGATCTAATCAGATTCCCTCTTCCTAGGAATTTGAAATGTGGAATGTGAGGCTGAGAAATGGAGCTGAATTACATCAATGTCTGTGAATCTCTGCTGCTGAGGCCCTTAGAGCTGCCCTGCTCCTTTCCAGACCCATTCATCAATAATCCCTTTGATTCTGAAGCCCCTTGCAATCAATTCCCCAAACTTTTAATTTTCATTTCTTTCAAAGTCAGTTTCTGTTCATTTTAATGAAAAAACTTTAACTAAAATTAACATAGTGCAGAGAGATGAAACTGGTGGAGTATACAGTCAGCATGGTCCACTATATGTATAATATGAGCCACATATGTACTTTTACATTTTCTAGTAGCTACATTTTAAAAAGTAAAAAGAAATTAGTGAAATTAATTTTAATAATATTTTATTTCACCCAATATAGGCAAATATTATCATTTCAGTATGTAGTCAATATTTTAAAATTGCCAATGAGATGTCCTACATTCTTCTCTTTGAACTACGCCTTTGAAATCTGGGGTGTATTTTACATTTATGGCACATCTCAAATCAGACTAGCCACATTCTGAGTGCTCCATAGTCACATGAGGCTGGTGGCTAACATAATGGACAGCACAGATTAGGACCTTCAAGGAAGCAAAGGACCTGCTAAGAAGTCCTGGCTTCATTCTGAAAGCAGTGGGCATCCCCTGAAGAGATTCAAGCCAGGAAGTAACATGATAAGACATAGATAGATAGATAGATAGATAGATAGATAGATAGATAGATAGATAGATAGATAGATAGATAGATAGATGATAGATAGATAATTTTAGGAAGATCACTCTAACTTCCACTTAAAGAATGGACTGGACAGGAATTGAGGCTAGAGTTAGGGAGATCAGCTAGGAGGAGTTGAAGAGAGAGGAGAGGTAAAGATTATTATGGTAGACTTTGGCAGCAGCGGCAGGAATATTAAGATACAGTTGAACTCAAGAGAGGCTTAGGAGGCAGGAACAACATGACTCATTATCATTGCTGCCCCTACACACTAAATCTACTTCCCACCTGCACATCTTTGTATATCTCCTCCCCATCACTCCATCCCACATATCTTCCCCCTTTCCTCTCTGGCGACCAAAGAGGCAAGTCTTCCCCAATCTTTAAGGCATAGTCCAGGGTAGTTATGCATACACAGTGGTCCACAGTAGGAGATCAATTCACAAATGTTTCTTTCCTCCCTCAATGAAGTCTTCTCTGAATGCTCCTGCCCACACCTCACCTCCAATCCTGAAGTATGAAAGACAGGAATATTGGCCCAATCTAGGGTAAGCTGGAGGTCCTGTCCTGAGACGTTGCTGGCAACTCTAAGAGGAGCTTTCAGCTGCATGGGTGAAGGTGGAAAGTTATATTTAACCAGAGTTGTGGTTTTGCTAAGAGAGTACACATACAACAAATGAAAAAGAGGCAAGGAAGTAGAGGGTGAATGCAAGGGAGTGATGATAAAGATTAACCATGGAATTTCAGCTGACATGGGAAACTCTAAATGCTATTCACAAATATTCCAGTTCTCCACCCCCACCCCATGCTTCTGGACTTTGGGTAGAAATGCACTTTCTGGTCCACTTGAGGCTGGGTATGGCCATGTGACTGGTTCTGGCCAATCAGATTACAGATTCTAGATGGAGCAGTTAATTGCCAACATAACCCTCCAGAGTTCTCTTTTCCTTCTCCCATAGTGACCAACATTATTTGAGATGGTGGCTTTTCCATCACCCTGGGTTTCTGACTACGAAAAGCAGAGCCTTCTGTTGACCCATGATGTTCAAGTTGTGCGAGCAAGAAATAAATCTTTCTTCATTGTATTAAAACTTAAAATGTAAGCCTTAAATATAAGCCTGAAATATTGGGAGTATTTGTTACTGCAGCAGCATCTAGCCTATCCTGACTGATATAACTGGAGAAGAGGATATTAACAGGGAGAGATTATGCAAAATGTAGGATTAATAGATTTCACTTCCTGGCATGGAAGAATTGATGGGGTCAGAACAGGAGGGAGAATAATTGGAAAGACATGAGGTATTGTTTAGAGCATTAGATTCATGATAAGGTCTAAGGTATGTCCATGGAGTGAATGCCTGAGGTAGAGAGAGGACAAGATCTCTGAAGCAAGAAACTGAGAGAACAATGTTGGAAGGATCGTCTCTGTGTATATTGAAATTGTCAAAGATTAAGACAGAAGCAATGTTGGAGAGAGTAAGAACCAGAAGCCAAAAATCTTATTGTTTCTTTTCCTGCAGTGAAGATAGGAATGCCGTAAAGGCAGAGACTTTTGTGCTCACTTTTACATCCCCAGTGCCTGGGATAGTGCCTGGCACAGAGAAGGCACTTAATACATATTTGCTGAATGAATGACCAGATGAAGGGGAGAGTAGTATACCATACACTTTGACAAGAAAACCTAATTCAGGGAAGAGAGTTCCTTCCAGTTCTTACTCCCTTGATTCTATTTTTCTGCAGTACTTTTTCCCCAGACCACAGTGACTGTTCTCTTTGTCCAACCTAGAGTCTGCTTGTTGATCTATCTTGTTGTTGCCAGAAATCTCAAGGGGCTACTTTTTAAACTCATCCCCAGTGGCCTGCATGCTGGCAACTCTAGCTAATATCACCCCCCGTGTTACCAAACACTGGTGTTGTTCTCTCCTCCGCTTCCTCCCTCATCCCCACATCCAACTCCATTGCCAAATGTCTTTCCTTTGTTTCCAGACCTATCTCAAATCCGTTCCTTGCTCTTTATCCCCACAGCTGCTGCCCCAATCCAGATTCTTATCATCTCTTCCATGACCTAGAACAAGTGTCCCCTCCTAATCCCCCCCTGCTTTCTCTTTGCTTCCAATCCCTCTCTATTATCTAGTTAACTATTGCTGCATTAAAATTACCTTAAATTTTTGTTAAAACTTAAAACCACAAATATTTATTACCTCAAAGTTTCTGTGGGTCAGGAATCTGAGCAAGGCTTAGGGGTGCCCCTGGCTCAGGGTCTCTCACATGGCTGCCACCAAGTGTTGGCCAGGGATACAGTCATGCCAACTCTCACCTGGAGGAGGATCTACCTCCAATCTCACTTATGTGGCTATTAGAAGTCCTCAAGTCCTTGCTAGTGGACAGAAACATCAGTTCCTGGACACCTAAACTTCTCCATAGGGCAGCTTGCAACATGGCAGATGTCTTCCCTAAGAGCACGTGAGCAAGAAAGAGAGGGTGCCAAAGACAGAAGTTACAGTCTTTTTGTAATCTAATCTCAGAAATGGTAACCCATCACGTCTAACATAGCCTATTCATTAGAATGGAATCAATAAGCCCAGTCCATACTCAAGGAGAGAGAATCATATCAGTATGTGAACACTATGGTTTGGGATCACTGGGGACATCTTAGAGCCTGCCTACCACAACCTCATCACTGCCTGCTAGGGAGCCACCTAAAGTGCAAAGCTGATCTCTTCTCTCCCTTTCTCAGAAACTTCTGTTAACTTGCTCATACTAGGACACAACCCTTCATAATATTCCTCAATCACTATTTCATTCTCATCTTCCATCCTGTACTCCAGTTCCTAAGAAAGAGCTCTGAATTATCACACTTCTATCCCTTTACACACCACTTCCCTGGTTTGGAATGCTTCCCTCAGCCTCCCCAGACTTTTCTACCTGGCCAACTCCTACTCGCCCATCAAGGTTTCTGCTTCCATCCATTGCTTCTGCCAAGTCCATCCTAACTTCCAGCAGGCAGTTACGTCTATCCCTAATCAGACTTCCCTTGGCACCCTGTGCTTTCCACTAGCACACCACTTAGCACACCAAATTATAATTATCTCCACTTGGATCTCAAAGTTGACATGTTCAGAAATTCGTTTCTGCTGATTTTTATATCAATGAAATTTAGCAGGAGATGGATCTTGCAGCCTCACCATCTTCAATGGAGATGTATAGAACAAGTTATAGAACCTCACCATCTTAATTGGCATTATTAAATGCCCAGAGAGCAGTCATTTGGTAATAGTGTCCTACTAAATAAATACTTGTGCTGCTCTAAAGGCAATTCTGGTCCCCACAGGCTTCCATAGGAAGAGGGCTGGGTGAGTATGACTGAGAGGTTCTTCCAGAGTAGGCAGAGATGCTTCCCAACCTGCCCCCACTAGTTACTATCTATTCTAGACAAGTTACGTCATATCTAAGCCTCAGTTTCCTAATTTATAAATGGAAATAACTTAAGTGGTTCCTATGGTGACCACAGATCAGCTGCTATTCTGAGCACTTTAAATATGTTAATTTATTTAATCCTTAGAATTAGGATATGCGGTAGGTGTATTATTCCATTTTACAGATGCAGAAACTGCGGCACAGAAAACACAGGTAATGACTGGCAGAGCCAGGATTCCAACACAGGCACTGAGGAGTCGGAGTCTGTGTCACAATATCCACTTCACAGGTTAGTGCGGATTAAACGAAAAAGTGCGAGTCAAGGGCGAGGGCAGGGCATGGCACACAGTGAGTACTCTCTATTATTTTAAAACGTAAAACACCTTGGCCTGCAAGTCAGGAATTCTTTCAAAGCCCATGATTTCTGCGTGAATTCATCGGGTGCCTCCTGTTGGCAATGAAATGGATGAATGGGGAGGACACTGGGGACGAGCCTCCCAAGATCGATAAAGCTCTCTAGCCCCGTTACTCAGGGATGCTCCTACGTTGTAAGGGGAAGCGGAAGTAGCTGGCGGGCAGAAGCCCAGTTCCGGTGTTACTGAGGGCCTTTCTAGCCGGGCAGGGGCCCGGTCGCCCCCTTGCCTGCCTCCTGCGTGCCAACAGGACCCCTTGCTCGTAGGGGCCGGCCCTCGGCGAAGGTTCGATTTTCCACTGGTGGAGACTAAGGGTGGCGTCTGTCCGTCCTTCAGCCAACGGACTCGGCTGTCTCTTCTCGCTGTTTGGTAAAGTCCTCCTCCGCTCAAGCAGAGGGCGCCAGAAGACGGGCCTCGAAGCCTGGGAGGCTCCCTGACACGGAAGTGACGTCACGCCGCCGGAAATCCGCGTCCGTCGGGACTCGGCAGTGTGACGGATAGTTGAAGCGGCTGTGTAAGGTTACGCTAGGAGGTGATTAAGGGCATCGGTCCCGCTCCGGTTAGGCTCGGAGGCTCAGATGAGAAAAGTGAGCTACTTGAGACAAGAGCTTGTTCATATTCACCCAGCGAGAACCTCTGCCGAGACCAGCGCGCTTCGCACACGACTCCTTTTGGGGGAGGAACGGCCTTGGGGTGGTTTGCTCCGCCTGAGGAGTCCCTGAGGCAAGTGTCACAGGAATACCCGCATTGCACAGATGGGGAAAACGAACCCAGAGAGAGACAGGGACTTGCAGGGTAGGGTTGCCGGATTTAGCAGCTAAAATGCAGGACGCCCAGTTAAAGTTGAAGTTCAGGGGAACAACAGTGTTTTAGTATAAGGATACCCCTAATAGTCATGGGTCATACGTTTACTGAAAAAGGAGCCGTTGTTTTCTGAATTCAGATTTAACTGGGCGTCCCATATTTTGTATGGCAATCCTACCTCACGGTCACCCAGCTGAGTGGAAGAGCAGAAAGAGCTTTTGAGACATCCTGTATGCCTCCCCACCTAAGGCTCACTAGTGTGTGGACCCGCGCTCCTCCTGGGTGTAACCGTGGAAGCCTGCAGCGACCCCAACCCGTTCCAGTTAGTGGCCTGCCCTTCGCAGGATCTAGGCTGCTGTTCAGGAGCTGAGGAGAAGGGGCCAGATACCCCTGCCTCGAGGTTCAGGGGTAACCCCCCACCCCGCCATCCTCCAAGACTAGTTTATTCGAAGACACTAAGCACTTACTCTGTGCTAAGCACAAACCCAGGCTCCAGATGACGTTGGCAAGTAGGAGAAATATTCCCTCTCTTTGTGGAATTTAACAGATTTGCGGGGAGACGAGTAGAAAGATTACAATACATTGCGATCAACAGTTCTTTAATATGGGTAAATGCAGCATGCTGTGAAAGCACAGAGGTGCAATATTCAGGCAGAGAGTAAGAGAAAATGGAGATACCCAAGCTGAGACTTGAAAGATTCATTCAACTTATTTGTTGAATATTTGTTTATGGGCAGTGCTTTAGGCACTAGGAACACGGCAGTAAACAAACATATCTCTGCCCTTAAGAGCCTAATTCTAAGTAAAATGCATGTCAGATGATGAGCTGTGGGGTGCAGGAGTAAAAGGTGAGGCTACGGAGGGGATCATGGGATGCTGGGGTGGGAGTATCACAGTTTTAAAGAGTGGTCAGGAGGGCCTCACTGAGAAGGTAACGTGAGCAAAGATCTGAAGGTGTGAGGGAGAAAGATCATGGAGCTATTTGGGGTTATAAGGAAACGTGCCTGGTGTGTTAGAGGAACACAAAGAGAGGAATGATTACTGCCTCCAGTATGATAGCTTTCTCAGGGATTTTCAGTGACAACTTTGACAATGTGTTTCTTGCCTTAAATACTGCCTTTAGAATCTAATTTGTGTAAATGTGACTCCACATAATTAGCTGGGGGGGGCACTTTAAATAGAGTGTACAGAAAAGGCCTTTCTGAGGAGGTGACATTTAACATGAGCCCTTTAAGATAGGGATGAGTCAGCCCTGGAGAAACTGAAGAAGAGCTATTTAGGCAGAGGAAACAGCAAGGGCAAAGGTCTGGAAGCAGGAAAGAACTCAGTAGATGTGAGGAACTGAAAAGAGGCCGGTAGGCCAGTGCATGGTGAGAAGCATGGCAGGAGATGAGGTTGGAAAGTGGGCGGAGATCTCAGGCACTTTAACTTCCATTGGCATCACAGTGGGAATCCACCAGAGGGTTTTCAGCAGAGGGTTGACAAGATCGGATACATGTTTCAAAAAGATCCCTCTGACTGTTAGGAGCCTATATCAGATAATTTTGTAGATTAAGTTTACACGGGCTTAGCTACTTATCCCCTAGGTGCCAGGAAGAGGGTTTAAAATGGAGCAAAGGGTTGACCGGGAACTCACATCCTGTTGCCTTCCATATGGTCCCTTTACAGCTGGAATGAGTTGGGGGAGCGGGGGGGGACACCCAGAGAGCCACCATCTCCCTCCTGAGCAGGGGTGGACAGAGATGACAACTGTGTTCCTTGGACCCCCATCAGGCTCCCTGGCTGGACCCGCCTTAAACAGGCTGGTGGGGGTGAAGGAAGTGCATGCTACCACCAGCCCACTAGGTCTTCCTCCACCCCTTTTGAATACACTTTCAATTTTCCTCTCAAAGGCCCTGTCATGCTTCTGTTTCAGAAGCTCCCTGCTGCCTGCAGAATTAAGATCAGACTCCTTGCTCTGTTCAGATTTTGTAGGACTGAGCCCTTAACCTGTGTGATCTGATTCTATCTCTTAGGTAGGTAGTGTCAGAATTGAGTGGAGTTGTAGGACACCCGGCTGGTGTCTGAGAATTGCTTGGTGGTGTGGGAAAAAAAAACACACATTGTACTAGGCTTACCCAGTGAGAAGCTCAAGTGAAGGTATAGAAACAATCGCAATGAATTGTCTAGACCAGGCAAGTCCACAGAGATGGAAAATAGATTTGTGGGTGCCAGGGCTGGGGGAGGGGAGAATGGGGAGTGACTGTTAGTGGATATGGGGTTTCTTTCTGAGGTAATGAACATGTTCTAGAATTAGGTAGTGGTGATGATTGCACAAACTCTGTGAATATACTAAAAACCACCGAATTCTACACTTTGAAAGGGTGAATTTTAAGGCATGTGAATTATATCTCAATTTTTTTTTAATTGCAGAAGAAAAATCTTTAGGGTCACCAGTAGCAGCTGGGGGAACTCTAAAATCTGAACTCCTTTGCTAAGCGGCTCGCACACCCCAGTTGCATAGCTTGAGACCCTAGCAATGTGAAGTCCTGAAGAGAACTGCCAGTGTCTGAGGAGACATGAGCATCAGAGCCGTTGGCACTGGATGTGGCAGCAGTCTGTGGCCAACCATGTTCGAACAATTACTGCCTGAATAAGCAAAACCAAAACCAACCAGCACATATTTGCATTACTCTGATTGCCTTGCTGACCTACAAGGAGAGGAAGGGTACGGGGTCTCCTCTGAACCTCCCAGGGCCCCACCTCTTTGCTCTTTATCTTTGGTATGAATTTCCAAAAGCAGTGTCAAATGTTCAGTTTTCCCCACTTTGGGCCAGGACTTAAGCTGGCTGTTGGGTTCACACAGAAGCCCCTCACCAGCCATGAGCTGCAGCCCCAGTGCCGCACAGAGACAATCGTGACCCTGACCCCAGCCCCTGACAGCTCCCCCTTCCTCACGAAGCCAGGCATGGAAGCTTGTGAAGATGACAGAGATGAGTCAGAGAAGCTGGGTGCCAGAGGGAGGTGCCCACACTGCAGTGGGTCAGGACCAAAGCAGAGGGCATGGGGTTATCATAGTAGGGTGGGGAAGTCTCGGCCCTGGCCTCACCCAGGCTGCTCGTGGATTGAACCGCCGGGTTCCACTGGTGTATTAACCTAAATATTTATTTGCTTCATATTTACAAAGGTGGGAAGGAGACCAAGGGGGACCCCAAGAATACCCCCATACCTGGCTGACCAGGCCCCTGGCGCTGCAGAGGAGGCAGACACAGCTGGAAGGGACAGGATTTATGTTGCATACTTGAACTACAGGGAGCGTAAGACTGGTCCTATTTACAGGGCAGAAACACTGCAGGGGAAGCGTGGGGCCGGCAGAGCGAGCGCCGGAGTCCTGGCCAAAGGGTGCTCCTGACTGCCACCTTCCCCTCCGCTCCCGGAGGCATCTCTGCGGCCCTGCTGGGGTGCTCCGGGGGGATGTGGGGGCACGGGCCCTGCTCACATGATGCTCGCTGGGGTGAAGACAGGGCCCATGCACAAGGTGTCTGTGATCTCCCAGCCACAGGACAGAGGCTTGCACGTGCCCTCGGTGTCCTCGTCCTGTTCTGCAGGCAGCAGCTGCCCTCGCAGGGCTTCCCTGTAAGTGAGAGGGGGTCCCTGGAGGCAGCCAGCACGGGGCCCGCAGGCCAGGAACTCCTGATGGCCGCTGCGCTGGAAGACCTGACGCCACTGGGGCCGCAGAACCCAGGGGCAGGGGCGGGGGCAGGCCTGCTGCCCCTTCCTCCGCTGCTCCCTTCTCCCCATAGTTACCCCCACAAGGGAGAGGAACCCACATTCATTGATATGCCCACTATTGGGCCAGGCACTTTACTTACAGTATCTAGTATCCTCCCCAAACCCTGTAAGGGTGACATTATCATCCCCATTTTACTCTGAGGAAATTGAGACTCAGAAGTTACCTGTGCAAGGTCACATCTTCTACCTAGAAGGTGGTAGAACTAGGACTCAACCCAGCGCTCACTTCAGTGCCCACATTCTTCATATCCCAAGCTCAGTACTTTAAAAAAAAATCGTCTGCCTCCCCTCAAAAACTCTACAAGCTGTTTCTCCTACATCCCCACGTTAATAAATGGCTCCTGCTCTTGCCACAAGTTGTCTTCTTCCCACACCCGGTAGATCCTTGCTGAGCCTAGTTCCTGAGCATCCTCAAAGGTACCTGCTTCTCTCCATTCCCGCTGAGACCGCCATCTCTAGCCGGGAGAGTGCAGTCTCCCTGATCTGTTCTTGCCCCCTCTGGACAATTCTGACCCAGGTTCATCTTCCCCAAACGCAAACCCCTGCTCTTGAGTTGCCAGCAGTTGCCCTCCACTCTCAGGCCCCACGAGATCTGGCCCCTGCCAGCCTCTCCCATCACACACAACAGTGCTGCCTGGTTGCCAGCCACAGCAGCCATCTTTTCGGCTCACGTCTCATCCTAGGCCTGTGCACATCCGGCCCCTGCCTGAATCATCAACGGTTCGCTGAGTCCCACAGCCCAGTGTACTCCTTCATAGCAACAAGGGTTCAATGCCTGCTTCCCTGACGTTCCTCCAGCTATAGCAGGGCAGGGGATATGTCCGAGTTACTCACTGGTGGCCCCAACAGCAGGCTGGCACATGGTAAACACTTGGTGAGGAGGGGTGGACGCTGGGTAGGAGGACAGGGAAAGAGCACTGGGTTCAGTGTCAATAGGCCTAGTGGTAGGGGCAGCATGACAGCCTGTCCTTTACTTCTGCCAAGCTCTGCTTCCCCATAAAGCAACTCTTCCACCTACATCTTCCCTCCCTTCATACTTCCAGCCTATTCTAGTCCCCCACCTGCAGGAAGGCCTCCCTCTTTGCCGATATGTGCAATTCAGCAGCAAATCAGTAGTCAGTATCTTTGCAGAGTCCAGTCAGGCCGTTCCCTTCCAGGTGGGAGGTCCTCTGGGCCAAGCACCCTCTGTCTGAGCCTCTGTCTCCTTATCTTTCAAAATGGGTTTTGAAAGATAAGTTTCTTAGAACCCCTCACTGGCTCCCTACTGCCTTCAAGATCAAGTCCAAACTGGGCCTCCAAGGTCCTTCTTGATCTACTCTTCCCCACAGTCCACTCCAGCCAGCCAGAGCTACTAAAAATTCTTTGGATGGACTAGACTCTGAAGCCCCTACCCCTCCTAGCCCAGACCACCCTCCTGTCAGCTTGCCTGGCCCTCCTTACCCATCAGGCCTCCTGAGAAGCAGCCCTACCCCTCCTGACCCAGACCACCCTCCCCAGCACGCTGGGCCTCCCTCCCTAGTGACCTTGGCACTCTCTATGGCAGGGTCTGTGTATGCAGGTCCGCGCCTTGGCTCACCATGTTCTCAGATGCTCTTTTACCCCCCCAGGACCCAGCACAGAGCCAGACTCTAAAGCAGGACATTTTGATGAGGCCCCTTTAATATGGGGAATTTTTTGACATGGCCATTTCAATACATCAAAATTTTGTGTTCCTGAGTAATGAGTGCATCTGACTCCCTGCAACCTCATCCAACTGTGTTTGCTGGCGATGGTGCCAGGATGGGATAAGGAAGTCTGTGTGATCTTTGTTTTTTTACTTTTGCTTTTTAGGCCTTGTCAAAACACCCCTGATGTCAAAATGGTGGCATCAGCCTATCCTGTGCCTCTGCAGGGAGTAGAAACAACAGGTTTGCTGACTGAATAAATGACATGCAACTTTGATACTGAGCCCCGTCAGGCCTGGCATTTGGTAGCACTGTTCCGGCAGGGGTGGAGGGTGCAGGGAAGAGACTCAAGAACCCAGCATGTCCCTGGGGACACAGGCTGCACTCCTGAGGGCCCAGCATAAAAGCCCCTCCCAACTGCCCCAGCCCCCAAAGAGGGGGCCTCTTCATCACTGACCATCTGTGTGACCTCTGTTTGTGTGGGTAAAAGGAAGTCGTCAAAAGGTGTCTAATGTAGGGCCTGACAGAAAGTTTCAACGGATGTGAATTTCTTTCCATCTGGCCTCACTGGATCCCACTGCTGGCCTGCCGTGGGCAGGCTCAGTGAGCAGGCGAGCCTTTGTCTTTCCCGGGTTACAAAGCAGCCACCCAAGTGATCCACTCTATCTACATCTGCCCTTGTCTTCCTTAATCCACCCAGTAGTTAAGAGTGGTCTTTCAGGCTTCAAACCAGTCCCTGCTTGCTGCTGCACAAAGCTCTCAACTTGCCTTCAAGGCTCTTCCCAGATCCAGCCCTGCTCCTTCCCCAGCCCCGACCAACCTCGTGTAGTTTCCTGAAGTTATGCTCGCTCGCTGTTCGTTCTGCCTGGAACCCCCTTCCTGCCCCTCCTGCCCCCTAACTCCCACTCGTCCACCAGGCTTTGGCTTCATCCTTCCTTCCTCAGGGAGGTAGATCTGGGCATTGGGATGGGGGTGGGGCCCTAAGCCTCCAGAGCATGCCCCCCTCCCTCCAGCACTCCATTATCAGGAGTGTCTGTCTGCTTCTGTGTCTCTCACGGGACACTGAGCTCCTCAAGGGAAGCTCAGTCTCATTCATGGCCACAGCCGAGCACAGGCCTCACTTGGAATCAGCAGCCAAGAGTTACTTGTCACATTGAGTTACATAGGAGCAGGGACCCAAACCTGGGGTTCCCCTTATTGCTTCTGCCCAGGCTGCTCCCTTCTCCCCCCACTCCATTTCCCAGCAGGGCCCCCTTACCAGGCCACCCGGGACATGGCATAGGTGATGCGGCAGGTCTGGGTGCCCCCGAGGAGGGAACCCATCCCCACAGTGTAGGCGCCCATGTTCTCAAAGACCAGCCAGTCCCCTACATGTAGTTGTGGCAGCCACAGGCCCTCAGCTATGCAGTCACAGCCATCGATCACTGGGCCCCATAGGCTGCTGCTGTACAGGGGCTGCTCCGTGGATGGTTTCTGCAGGAGAGAGGGATGACAACGGTCAGCTTTCCTGGGCATACGTGCACAGCCTGAGCACCCCCTCCCTCCGAAGCCTGCATGGCTCCCAGAGCCAACAGAATAAAGACTTGGTGGGCCTCCGAGCCTGCAGTTAAGGCCCTCCCACTTCTCTGCATTCATTGCTTCCTACACTCTGAAGCCACAGTGCCTGGTCTTACATCCAGGCTCCAATACTTGCTAGCTGCGTGACCTTGGGCAAGATACTTTATCCCTCTGTGTCTCAGTTTGCTCATTTGTAAAGTGGGAATAATAACAATACCTACCTCACAGGGCTACTGAAAGGATAAATGAGTATAGGTAGAGCATGCAGAACAGTGTCTGGCACATGGCAAGAGCCCAGTAAGTTAGCACTATCTTTATTATTATCGGTGTTGCTGTCAGCTCCTGGCTTCGGCCTTCACTGGTGTGTCTGCCACTTTCCGGACCCTGGGTGGGTACCCCCCTCTGAAGCCCTTCCCCCTCCCTCAAATCAGAGATTGTCCTCTGGGCCCAGCCCTGGGGCTCCTTCTTCTATGCAGGCCTCCACAGCCCCCTCCTTCCATGCCAGGCCTGGTAACAGGAGCTAGAAGCACACCAGTGAGTTAGACCCTCCCTCCCTCCCTCCCTCGGGCTCTCAGTCTGGTGAGGAAGACAGGCCTCCCACAGACAGTCACAGGGTGACCCCAGCGGTCACAAAGGACCTCACAGGGTAGATAGAATTACTCCCATTTCAGGGAAACTAAGGTTCTGAGAGGTTAAGTGACTTACCCAAAGACACAACTAACAATGACATAAAATTTTTATTTTTTTAAGTGACTTCCAAATCCAGGAAAGAAATCTGTAACATAGGCCATTTGTGGACAACCAAGATATCAGTGCAGTTTGTCACAGTGTAGGGATCCTGCCAGGCAGGTCCTAGAGGAGGAGTCATGACCGAAAGATGGACAGGAGCGAATCCTGGCTGAATCGTGCCCTTGAAAGCCCCTCGTTCCAGTTAGTCCAGCTGCCCTGGGCTCCCCAGGTAAACCCTGCTTCCCTTCCCCCAGCCCCAGCCACCCCCATGCTATTTCCTGAGGCTCCAAACCTACCAATTCCTAATTTTCCTTTAGATCTCAGCTTCCTCATGGAAGCTTTCCTAAGGCTCCCCAAGCTTTGTCGTCATAGCATGTACTATGATTTATGATTAGATATTTATGAAATGTATCACCCAGGCCTGTCTTCCGTGTCAGACTATAAATTCCATGAGTCCAGAGATCACGACAGTCTTGTTTACCCCCATCTCCTCCAAGCCTAGCAGTCTGGCATACAGTAGGTGCTTTTGTCAATAATATTTCTTAAGTGAATGAATGAAAAAATGAATAGGGAATGCATGAGTGATGAGAAAGAGGAAGAGCCAAAAAGAAAGAAAAAGAAGGTACAAATGGAAGCCATCAAAGAGCCTAGAAGCAGGCAGCGGAGGAAACCAATGGAGGATGAAGGAAAGGTGTTTCAGTACCTCAGCCAGGAGCAGGAATGAGTCCAAATGAGAAGAGTCATGGGTGCCATAAGCAGAAATAATACTCATAGTTGACAAAAAGTTAATGCAGAATCCATTGTCTCATTAATAAAGAAAAACATGCACGTTATTAAAATCAAACATGAGAACTATCCTATACTCATTAATTCATTCAGTAGGTACTTATTAAGCACCTATATATGCCAGGCTCTGATCTAGGAGCTGCGGATGCATCAGTGAACACACACACAAAAAAACAAAGTTCCTTTGCTCATGAAGCTCACATTCTAGGCAAGCGAGACAAACCAATACATCCTTGTTCATATAACTTAACAAGCTTGTTCACAAGCTTCTTGTTAATGAGTAAAATTCATCTTAGTTGCTCTGAATTATTTCCCTTAGCTCCAGTTGTTAAAAAACAATAAGCTAGGGACTTCTCTGGTGGCGCAGTGGTTAAGAATCCACCTGCCGATGCAGGGGACACAGGTTCGAGCCCTGGTCTGGGAAGATCCCACATGCCGCAGAGCAACTAAGCCCGTAGGCCACAACTACTGAGCTTGCGCTCTAGAGCCCACGAGCCACAACTACTGGGCCCGCATGCCACAACTACTGAAGCCCATGCGCCTAGAGCCTATGCTCCACAACAAGAGAAGCCACCACAATGAGAAGCCCACACACCGCAACAAAGAGTAGCCCCCGCTTCCCTGCGCGCAGCAATGAAGACCAAACACAGCCAAATAAATAATTTTTTAAAAAATTAAAACAAAAAAACAAAAACAATAAGCTTACTTTTAAAGAATTGTGAGAGGAAATGCTATATAATTGTATCCATGAGGATCCTTAAGAAAGTAGGTTCCAAAGATTCTTCCACAATAAAATAAAAAGAAAAGGAACCCTAGAGTTATAATCAGAGTTCTCTCACTTCTTAGTAGTGGTATAAATTAAAAATGGGTGGAAAAGAAAGATTTTAAAACTTCACAGAAAATAATGCAATTATCATTTAAAACCTTTTCAAAAAAAGGAAACAACAAAGGAATATGCAAAATAAATGTTCCAAAAGCATGTGGGGACAGGCTTGTAAGTCTCAGCTCTGTTTATGAGTTGGAAAACTGAATGGAAATGGACAGGAACCTGTAAAAATATAAGATGCCCAGTCTGCTACTAGGGCCCCCTCTGAGAGAGAGGGCAGGGGATTCCTACTTTACAAAGCATGCCCACCACTACTACTTCACACCTCATCTGGGAGGCAGCTGCAATTCCCATGTTACAGATGAGAAAACTCAGAAGAAATGACCTGCTCCAGGTTCTGGAGGGGGTTAGCAGCAGAACTCCAGGTGGTCCCAGACAAGGTGCCTCCTAGCTGCACCTGAATGGCTGCTTTCCTTAAAGAGGCCCAATAGGTGAGCAGATCCACAGATGAAACAAGGTGAAACACTTAGAATGGCACATGGCTTTGATGGAATCCCTAAATAGTTCCCCAACTTTTAAAGAATAAATCAATTAACTCCTATACTGCATAAAGTGTACAGAAATATTTTCAAAGGGAAAAAAAATGGGATGAGCAAGGGCTGCACATAAAAAGGAAAAAGAGGAAACAGAATAAAAGCCTATGATCAAAATCTCACTCGTTGGGGCTTCCCTGGTGGCGCAGTGGTTGAGAATCCGCCTGCCAATGCAGGGGACACGGGTTCGAGCCCTGGTCTGGGAAGATCCCACATGCTGTGGAGCAACTAGGCCCGTGAGCCACAACTACTGAGCCTGCGCATCTGGAGCCTGTGCTCCACAACAAGAGAGGCCGCGATAGTGAGAGAGGCCCGCGCACCACGATGAAGAGTGGCCCCCGCTTGCCACAACTAGAGAAAGCCCTCGCACAGAAACGAAGACCCAACACAGCCATAAATAAATAAATAAATAAATAAAAATTAAAAAAAAATCTCACTCGCGAACATATAGGCAAAAATCCAAAATGAATCCCTAGCTAATCAAATCCACACTCATATTCAAAGAACCACTTTCAATGATCAGATAATTTGTCTCTAAATGGAAGGCAGGGATGATATGAGCAAGGCAATCACTGGCTTCATCATAATATGGAAAATATAGATCTACAATTCAAATTTAATTTTCCCAATACATGTCAACATGGCATTCAATAGCCTATAGCATCTCTTCTTGATTAAAACTACAGACAAAACTAAACCCCACAACGAAGAGAAACTTTAAAATAAGGAGCCAACTCTAACTTAATGGAGATACACTAGAATGGCTTCATTTCGGAACTAGAAGCAACCTTAGTAAAGTTAAGCCCCCTCGTTTTCCAGATGAAGAAAAGAGAGAAACGGCCCAGAGAGGTTAAGCAATTTGCCTAATGTTACTCAGCTACTGTATGACAGAGCCAGGACTCAGACCCATACCTTCTGACTCCAAGTCTGAAGCTTTCTGTCATCATTTCTATTTTATATAGCATGAGAAATGCTGGCAATAGCTAGCAGGGAACAAATAAACAATATAGAGAAAATGAAGAAATAAAATATCACATTGCAGATAACACTTGCCCACCTGGAAAACAAAGGGGAGAGAGGTAGTTACTAGAGGAGCTCAGCGAGTTTCAGCATGCAAGCCAGTGTCTCAGCTCAAACACACAGGGGACCATTTTCACTCACAACAGTAATGAAAGCATTACTAAACTCAGGGCTGTACTTGGGCCACAATAATACTTATTCAAAGAAAATAATAAAACCTTAAAAGGAGAGATAAAATACAAGAGCTCTACCCTCTCCTAGCTAGAAAAGCTTAGTAAAGCAAAAAGAATTCTCTCCAATTTAATAGATAGATTAAATATGCTACGACTAATTAAAACTCCCAGGATATTTTTCTAAACGTTAGAAACAATATGACAAAAATAAATATGAGCCTATCACAGAATATTAATAAGTAACAGTGACAGACTCAATTTTTTGTTAAATGTTTAATTCATACAAAAGGACATTTGTACCATGTGTAAAATAAAAAGAATTAATGATCAAATGAATACCTGTGTACCCACTGCCCAGCTAAAGAAATAGAACATTTCCTCTATCTTTGAAATCCCCATCCCAATGACATGTCCCTTCCCAAACCCCTCCAGAGGTAACCATTATCCGGAATTTTGTTTTCATTATTCTTTTGCTTTACTTTCTTTTCCATGAGTATACCTAACCCTAAACAATTTAGAATTTGATTTTGCACTTTTTAAAATGTATATGATTGGAAATATAGAGTATGTAATCTCTGCAACTTGCTTTTTTGTTTATTTTAAACTTATATTCCCAAGATTCATCCAACTGATGCATGTAGATATAATTTACAATAAGCTGCATAGAATTCATTGTATGGAATACACTGTAATTTATTTGATTATTACCCAGCATCAAGACAACATTAAGGTTGTTTCCAACGTTTTGTATTATATAAATTGCTCCTGTGAACATTCTGACATCTCTTCAAATACACATGCCCAGAGTTTCTATGCAATATATACCTAGGAACTCGCTGGGAGAGTATACACATGTCTAACTTTACCTAAATAATGCCAACTTGTTTCCCAAAGTAGAAATACCAACTCCACCTAGCAGTATCTAAGAGATCCAACTCTCTATATGCAACCAACACTTGATATTGTCATGCTTTTAATTTTTTTCTAATCTAGTTGGTAGATGTATCTTGTTTTCCTTTTACTTTGCATTTCCTTGATTACCAATGAGGTTGAGCACCTTTGCATTTTCTATTTGGCTTTCCTCTTCTGTGAACTGCCTGTTAAAGTCTTTTGCCCCTATTTCTATTGCTTTCTGCTTCACTTTTCCCCCCTTATTTTCGTAAGATTCTTATTTGTCTGTTTCCTTTTTAAGAATCCTTCATATATTCTCTGTACTAATCCCTTATCAATTATATATGTTTCAGTATTTTTCTCCCACTTTATGATTGCCTCCTTCCTTTCACTACCAGATGAGCATAAGCTCTTCATTTTAATGTAGAAAAACATCAGTCTTCCTTTTTGGTTTTAAAGATATTCTTCACTGTTTTTTCCTATTTCAAGGCCAAACAGATACTCTCCTATATTGGTCTCTGGAATTTATATATATGTATGGTGTAAGATGGAGATCCAGTTTCATTTTTTGCATATGGACAATCAGGTGGTCTAGCATCATATATTAAACAATTCCCAACGATATGCTTTGCAACAATTCCCAAGATATGCTGTCAAATCAAGTTTCCAGATATATGTGGATCTTTTTTGTGCTCTCAACTATGTTTTGCTGGTCTATGTTTTTATGCCACTCTCCAAACCAAACTATTTTAATAAACTTCTATTTTAAGTGGTTACTCTAGACATTTACATTTTAACATGCATACCTAACATAAAGTCTAAAACTAATCGATATCTTTACCTTCTGCTCAAACAATTCAAAATCTTAGAAGACCAACTTGGTCACTCTACCTCCCAACTTACATTCTATTGCTATCCAGTGTTTTAGTCTCTCTTGTTTGTGACAGAGGCTGCTAGTTGCCTACCCCCAGCAATTCCTATCCTCAATGTTTGCTGGGCACATGTCCACCTAGAATAAAGACTATATTTCTCAACTTCCCTTGCAGGTAGTTATGGCCATAAGATAAAAGCATAAGTACTTTCAGGAAATTTCCTTGAAAGACAACTGGCAGAACGACTTCTTTTATTTCCTATAATGCCTGGAGCTTCAAATTGCTCCTACCAAGATGGGGGCAACACCTAGAAACAGGTACAACTGAAAGCCATATGGTTCCACGTGAATATGAAACCACCATACCAGCTCTGAATTGCCTGCATCCAGACAGTTGCATAAGAGTAAAATAAACTTTAGTGTCTTGTTCTAGTCATGTAATTGTTGGTGGTGGTGATGCTGGTGCCAGTCAGTGATTCTTTAAATATACCCGCGTATTTACCTACCTTTGCTCATCATTCCTTCCTGCAACTCAGACCATCCATCTGGATAATTTTCCTTATGTCTGAAATATATCCTTTAGAATTTCCTTTAGTGAAGATCTATCTCTCAGTATTTGCTTGTCGGAAAATGCCTATGTTTCATACTCATTCTTGAAAAACAATTTTGCTGGATATAAAATTCTAGTTTGATAGATTGAAGCTGCTATTCCATTATCTTCTGCCTTCCATTGTTACAGAAGAAAAATAAGCTGTAAGTCTAATTAACATTCTTCTACAGGTATTCTTCTATCTGTCTCATTTCTCTCACTAGTTTTATGATCTTCTCCTTGTCTTTGGTATTCAGTTTCACTAATATGTTGTCTAGGTATGGATTTATTTTTAGGTAACATACTTGGAATTTGTTGGATTTCCCAAATCTAAGAATAAGTGTTCCTCTCTTTCATTTTATTAACTCTCTGCCAGCTATTAATTTTTTTAATTTTAATTTATTTATTTTGCCTCTAAGGTCCAAATCTACCCTTCTTTGCCCTGGTTTGTGATGCTGGAGTAAGACATTTCTTCTTTACTATCCATCTCTATGTTAGGCTTTGTCAATAGAAGTTGCTGGAAAGACACTGCAAGAACAGATCAGGAAGAAGGGACTTTCCTCCTTTTAGCCTGTTTTCTGTGTGGCCACCTCTGGTTCAGGGTATGAGGGTCTGGTTGCATTCACTTCAGTGGCCCCCACAGTTCAACTTTGGCCTGCACAGTCCAACAAGCTTCCCTCCACTCCTCAGCAGGCTGCCTCTGTGATGCAGTTGTGTTGGGAACCCTCTGAAAGTTTCTTTGCCATTGGTAGGCTGCACATCCTTGTAATAGCCACAGCCTCTCTTTAAAGGTTTCAATCTCAGCCTTGGAGGGAGAAGCCCTCCTCTAAGTTTCTTCCTTTTTCACTCTCCCTTACCAGGGGTAGTAACTGCTTTTATCCTTTTTAGTAATTAACCATCTTTAAAGTTAGCAATTCTTTATATTAAAATTCCCCTGTTCAAATTACTTGTCTTGTTTCTGTATCCTGATACAATCTCTTCCTGAAACTATGATTAGACATTATGCCTTCTCATTCTATCTACCACTTCTTTTGCCTTATTTTCTTTCCTATCTCTGTCTCTTTGTGCTACATTTGCATAGTTTCTTCAGCTCTATCTTCCCATTCCCCAATTCTCTCTTCAACTGTCTCTAATATCTTTCTTACCCTGTGCATAAGTTCAATTTTCATATATTTCATTTCTAGAAGTTCTATTTAGTCCTTTAAAAAATCTGCTAGTTCATGTTTTTATATTTGCTTACTTTTGGGTCATATTTTCAATTTATTTCTTTAAACATTGTAAATATTTTTATGTTTAGCATCTGATAATTCCTAATTGCAGGTTTGAATCTGCTGTCTATTGCTTCTGCTGGTTCCCCCTCATGGTGACTTGTTTCTTTGTGTTTTGTGATTTTTTATTGTGATCTCATGTACCTTGGAACTTTTTCTGTGAGAATTTTTTAAAGCTTAGGTTGAGGAGTTCTCCTCCAGAGAGAATTTGTGTTTGCTTCTGCAAGATAAAATGAATTCTAGGCTTGAGGTTTTTCAGACCACACAGTTAATATGAATTTGGGCAACAAACCCAAGAAAAGGCTGGCTTGTGGTTTCAAATTCTCATTTTTTTGCTCTCTTCCAACTACTAATAAGATCAAAACAGACAAGTTTTCTTGCTGTCCTCCTCTGTGGGAGTTTTTCCTAATATTCTCTTACACTAATGATTATGTACTTTTTCAGGGTTCCCTGCTTTATGTGAGGGATCCTATCATATTCTCTATCTTGACTAGTCCCTAGGAATACACACAACTCTGAAAACTGAAGATCAGTGCTAAAAGGATTCAGTATACACCTCCCAGAGAGAAAGCCAGTTTCAGAGTTAGGTTTTCTCTCTCAATTAATTAATTCACTTAACACATATTTGAATAGTCACTTTTGTATGTGCTTGGGACACATTAGTGAACAAAATAGACAAAGATCCTTGTCCTCATGGAGTTTATAGTCTAGCAGGAGGGAGGAAAACAAAATAAAGAAGCTATATACTGTGTTATAAAGTAATTAAAAAACAACAGAGCAGGTGGGGGTACAGGTGTAATATTAAATAAGGTGTAAGGTGTCAGGGTAGGCCTCCTTTAGGGCAAGGACCTAAAGGAGGTGAGGAGTGAACCAGTGTGGTACCTAGAAGAGAAGTGATCCAGGCAGAGGGGAAAGTTGGTGCAAAGATGCTGAGGCAGGAACATGCTGGGTGAGTTCAAGGAACTGCAAGGAGGCTGGTATGATTAGAATGGGGTGAGCAAGGCGAAGAAGGTGGGGGAGAGGTCAGAGAGGAAACAGGGTCAGATCACAAAGGGCTGCGGGAGCTACTATAAGGGCTCTGGCTTTAATATGGAGTGAGACAGGAGCCAAAGAAGGGTTTTAGGTAGAAAAGAGACATGATTTGCTTACATTTAAAAAGGATCCCTCAGGCTGGTGAGTTGACTGGTTTTTACTCTAAGTGAAATGGAGATTCCTACTTTCACTTATTTTTTAACCTCTGAAGATTCCCTGCTATCTCTTAAGTCAAGACGCAGTTTTCTTTGCTGTCAGTGGGGAGGCTGTTTGGGGTATCCAGTCTACCACATTGCTGGAAATAGAAGGCACCCTACCAGCTTTCTAAACATAGCACAAAGCTGTTGTCAAAAGAATGGGATAAAAACTAGAGATCACTGAAAAAAAGTGAAATTAATGTACAGTATGGCAAAGCAGAAATAAAACAAAAAAGGGTTAGAAATCATTACTTAAGAATTTTTAAGACAAGAACTAACCAGCTCCAGACCTGACAAGTACTACTGCAATATATTCCATATGGATTCACACTTTTTAAACCATAAATAATTAGAATAAAATACAATGACAAGTAAGAAAGTCCAATCTTGGCAAGGGGGGGGGGTGTCTCTGTACAGAGTGGGGCAACTAGAGCTTGTACCCTGAATTTTGCTTCCCAAGATTCTCGTAAAACTCCCATGGTACTTGCCCCCTCTGGGTTGCTCCCCACACCTAACTATACCTTGCATTTATGAAGTGCTAATACCCATTTATTAAATTGCATCTTTATACCCTAAACATATGTCATTTTAGACCACTCAGTGAACATTTAAAACGTTTATAAATAAAGAGTCCATCTAATATATCAGTAAAGAAAACCATGTCTCATAGTATATAATTTTTTTAAGTTAAAAACAATGTGCACTATGACACTTTAAAAAAATAAACAGGAATGAAAGTAAATTTTAACCATAGTTTTCTCTGAATGGTGGGATTAGTGGGTTATTTTATTTTACTGTTTGTGCTAAATTTTTCTCCAATAAATGTTCTATTTGTTATATATATACACCATATATATGGTAATCTATAACCCACAGAGCAGTTAGAGACAAATTTCCTTACTATTAATTGCAGCACACTTAGTTAATATATATGATAGTGTGTTGAAACTTCTATGAAAGAATAACAAAGAATCACAAAACTAAAATAATAAATCATCAGATTAAGAAAAAATATATGTATCAAATATTATATTAAATACATACACACATGCATATGCAGGCTCATCTTCTTTTGCAAGAAAAAAAAAACTTTAAGAACTCCCAAATTAGGCAAACAGAGTATATAAAAATATATTGACGGGACTTCCCTGGTGGTGCATTGGTTAAGAATCCACCTGCCAATGCAGAGGACACGGGTTCAATCCCTGGTCCGGGAAGCTCCCACATGCCACGGAGCAACTAAGCCTGTGTGCCACAACTACTGAGCCTGCACTCTAGAGCCTGCAAGCCACAACTACTGAGCCCATGTGCCACAACTACTGAAGCCTGCGCGCCTAGAGCCCGCACTCTGCAACAAGAGAAGCCACCACAATGAGAAGCTCACACACTGCAACCAAGAGTACTCCCTGCTTGCCACAACTAGAGAAAGCCCATGCAGCAAGGAAGACCCAACACAGCCAAAAATAAATAGATAAATAAATTTATTTATTTTTAAAAAAAACGATCCCTTTTAAAAAAAGACATTGACATCAAAGGAAATGAAATAAACCAAAAAAAAAAAAAAAGCTTTATCCTCGTCAAAGAAACAAGAATGAAAGAAATATTGAGGTATACCATTTCAGATAAATTAGCCAACAAGAAAAAGGTCATGGACTTCCCTGGTGGCGCAGTGCTTAAGAATCCACCTGCCAATGCAGGGGACTCGGGTTCGATCCCTGGTCCGGGAAGATCCCACATGCCATGAAGCAACCAAGTCCTTGCACAACAACTACTGAGCCTGCGCTCTAGAGCCCACAAGCCACAGCTACCGAGCCCATGCGCCACAACTACTGAAGCCCGCATACCCTAGAGCCCATGCGCTGCAACTACTGAGCCCAAGTGCTGCAACTACTGAAGCCTGCGTGCCTAGAGCCCGTGCTCTGCAAAAAGAGAAGCCACCACAATGAGAAACTCGGGCACCGCAACGAAGAATAGCCCCTGCTCACTGCAACTAGAGAAAGCCCACACAGCAAAGACCCAACACAGCCAAAAAAAAATTTTTTTTTTTTTCGGTACGCGGGCCTCTCACTGCTGTGGCTTCTCCCATTGCGGAGCACAGGCTCCAGACGCGCAGGCCCAGCGGCCATGGCTCACGGGCCCAGCCACTCCGTGGCACATGGGATCTTCCCGGACCAGGGCATGAACCCGTGTCCCCCGCATCGGCAGGCGGATTCTCAACCACTGCGCCACCAGGGAAGCCCCAAAAATTTTTTTAATTTTTTAAATAAAAAGAAAAAAATAGCTAAAAGAAAATGGTGACAGCACATAATGCTGGTGAGCTTATTGTGAAATGGTGCAAATGGTAACAATAAATATTGGTCCAAGCTTTGAGGAAAACAATCTGACAATACGTATCAAGACGCATAAAAATGCTCAAATCATTTTACCCAGTATAGTCCTATTCCAGAGATGGGGGTGGGGGAGGGGAAGCTGGGGCGAAGTGAGAGAAGCATGGACATATATACACTACCAAATGTAAAACAGATAGCTAGTGGGAAGCAGCCGCATAGCACAGGGAGATCAGCTCAGTGCTTTGCAAAGACCTAGAGGGGTGGGATAGGGAGAATGGGAGGGAAGCTCAAGAGGGAGGGGATATGGGGATATATGTATACATATAGCTGATTCACTTTGTTATACAGCAGAAACTAACACAACATTGTAAAGCAATTATACTCCAATAAAGACGTGTAAAAAAAGAAAAGAAAATAGTTTTTAAATGGGAATATACTTGAAGCATGTGCATTGAGCCATCATACAAAGAGACTAACAAAGAGCATTCTAGGCAGAGGGAGTACTCATAGAAACATGAATCAGAATAAACAAAAATTAGCAATGCCCAAATGCCCAACAATGGCGAGATTTTACAAGGAGGCGGTGATTTTATAGAGAGGCCATCATTTTATAGGAAAGTATCAATAGTCAAAGAGCTTGTTCTTTGGCAGCAGACAGGTAATCAAAGATGAATAAGACATGAACTCTGTCCCCAAGGGTCTACAGTTTATTCCTTTATCAACTGTGTGACTTTTGAGTCAGTTGCTTCACCACCCTATGCCTCAGTTTTCTCATCTGTAAAATCAACTATAAAAACCATTTATGAGGGGAGATCTGAACACTAACTAGATGACAGGGGATACTATGGAACTGCTCAATTTTTAGTTTGGTGATGTTACTGTGTTCTTTTTTTAAGTCCTTATCTTTTAGTGACAACTACTAAAATATTTTTGAAAAAAGTTCAGTAATATTTGTTCTGTAGTTTTTGTACTTTTCTCACGACACTGTTGTTGTTTGTGTACTACTTTCTCTCTCTCTCTCTCTCTCTCACACACACACACACACACACACACACACACACACACACACACACACGTTTCTACCCAGCAGGATTGTATTTCCAAGACACAGGCAATTATTCCTCACCTACTGTCTTCTGCAGACCTCGTCACAATGCCTTGCATGTGGAGAGTACTCAAATATTTGTTGAATTTTTTAAAAAAGAAAAGAAAAGAAACAAAAAGCCATGCATATTCCAATGATGAGAAGGAAACCCTGAACCAAGGATTATGTTTAATATGAGTTTTTCTACCTGCGGTCCAAAAACGAAGTGCCTGGGCATGAAGAGCAGGGTAGAAAGCTGCCACCCTGGCTAGTGAGGGACACCTTCCTTGGGGAAGAAAGTGCAGATAGCCCTGGCCAGGCTGGGTCCCTCTGACACATTCCCAGCACAACTGTAGCTAGCTGACTATGTGTGCTGTGACCTACACGGTGTCCGTCTCCACGGCCACATCGCGGGCCCCACCCTGGGTATGGTCACGTGGCACGACTCCTAAGTGGTTGACAGCCTGAAGAAGAAACCTCAGCACCCACCAGAGGAGGAGCGGCACAGACCACAGAGACGGTCAGTAACATCCTGGTGCGCAAGTCAGGAACACCCACTGGAGACTGATCACCCAGTGCGCCTGGAGCAGGTACGGGGCTGGGCTGGGACTACGGCCCCCGCTCGCTGGTACGAGGGGCTGATGAAGGGAATGGGGAGTGGGCAACGAAAGAAGTGAGCAGAACTGGGACTGGGAGGGGGACTGGAAGGGAGAGTAACTGGGAAGCAGCTGCAGCCTGCTGTGTAGCCTGGGGCTTGGCTGGCCTAGGCCTGGTGCTTCCTCTGTGTGGTAGGATGTGGGAGACCACAGGAACGCAGGGAATGCTAGTGCATCACCGTAGAAAGCTGAATTCCTGAGCAAGGCAGCTATGGAATGAATATCCATCAAGTCACGGGTGGGGTAGGGGCTCCTGGAGGAGAGAGGGGCTCCTCTGCCAGCAGTAGAGGAGGGGCAGGAAGAGCTACAAAGAGGAGCTAACATCTGATTGCCTCTGGAAAAACTAGTCAGCATGGAAACCGAAAGAAAAACAAAAACACGTATTGAAAGCTCACGATGGTCTAGGTACTAGTTAGGCACTTAAGTTTCCTTCCCAAAGCAAGACCACACAAAGGCCTGGAGATGTGAAAATCTTTCAAGTGTGTCTGATTTTCTTTCCCCTCTTAACAATGCCCGCTAAAGCTGCCAGAGGCCCTGGGCTGGATTCTGCAGGCTAGAAGGAATGTTCTGTCTATTCCTATTCCTTTGTTAACATGGAAAACTCATTAAAGATGAATTTTTACTTCTAGGAATTTACCCCAGAGCAGTGATCAGAGATGGATGTCAAGATAGAGCCACAAAGCTCAAAAACAGGAAACCAAATGGACAATCACTAGAGTTAGATTGGCTAAAATATTATGTAGTCACCAAGAAGCATGTTGTCAAAGATTGGTTAATGGCATGCAAAGAGCTACACCCCATATTAAGTGGAAAAAAAATCAGGTTACAAATTGATATGATCCCAACTTTATGGGAAAAAAGTATAATACATTTTTTAAAAGACTGAAAAGAAATCTAATGTTCCAAGAGTCTATCTCTGTGGTGGAATTATGGGTGATAACGTTCTTTATTCTTATTGTCTGTTTTCCACAATGAATGTTTCACTTTTTAAAAATTAGACAACAATACACACACACAAATGTTATTTAAATGCACCCACCCAATTGAAAACAGGCCCAGTGAGGTAGGCTCACCTTCTGCAGGATGGGGGTAGGGCAGGTGTTGTCAAACAGGACTGAGTTGAAGATTCCATACTCGCCCTCACTGAGTTGGTACAGGATGGTCTTGGGGGCGGAACCGTTTTCCTCTGCAGGGAGGGGAGGGGGCGGGGCAGCACATGAGGGGTTGGAACTAAGGCGGGCTCAGCAAGGGGACATGCTACTGAAGCAAGAGGGCTGCCCCTTCCTCAGCTATGAGGTGGCCAGCCTTCTCCTGTGAGAGGAGGTTCACTACTGTGTTGGAAACACCTTGCAGCTGAGCAACCCTGCCCAGCACACACTCCCTGACTGCATCTGAGCCCCTCCATGCCCCAGCAAAGGCAGAAGAGCAGCCCACCCAAACTCAACACCCCAAGAGGTTAAGCCACCTGCTCAGAGGCACAGGATGGGGCAGTGCATGAGCTAGAATCAGAAGCCAGGTCTCCCAGCTGGACTAGAAAGTATAATCCCCCAGATGTGTAAAGGAGGCCAAAATTCCATCCCTACACACACACACACACACACACACACACACACACACACACACACAGAAGACCTTCCACATGGAGCCCACCAACCCTCTCTGAGGAAGAACATGCTGACCTCAGGCTCTCCTGCCTGGGGGTCCCAGAGCAGAGAAAACAGCCCCAAGATCAGAGTCAGACCTCTCACTCAGGAGGCTGCTGGGAGGACTGATCTATCTGGAAGGTCAGGGAAGAGCACTGATGTTGGCAGTGTGGACAGAGGAGCCTTGAATCAGCCCAGCCTGGACTTGAACCCTGGCACTGCCCCTTATGAGCTGTGTGACCTTGGGCTAGTGACTCAACCTCTCCATGCCTATGTTCTGTCATCTATAAAGTGGGCTTAGACAAATATAAGTTGTCATTAATTACTTTCAAAATGTTGTGAGAAGCAGTAGGGTGAGTAAGAGCCTGTACTTTCGAGAGAAGACAAACATGGGGTGACATGCAGGCTTTACCACTTACTAGCAATTAAGCAATTCACTTGTATTCTCTCTGGCTCTCAATTTCTTCATTTGTACAACAGGGTTAATTAAGCATCTATTCTCCCTAAGGTTGCTTTGATCTCAATCGTCATAAAATATAAACATGCATAGGAAAAAAAAGATGCTAAAGAGTATCTTGGGGTGAGGAGTAAATTTCCCTAAAGCAAGGACCCATTTTCCAGATCCCCCCACCCCTTAAAATCAGACCCGGCTCAGCCAGCCACTGTCCCTGGCTTTAGGGAAGAATGGGGCTCCGCTGCCCACCTGGCACCTACCCTCCCTGCCAGGCTGTTCCAGAAGAACCTCCTTCTTGGCGATGATGCTGACTGCCAAGGTGAAGGCCGAGGTCACATAGTAGCGCCCCAGCTTGGCAAGGATGTCCACACCACAGCCCTCCGGGAAGTACAGGTCCAAGGCTGAGTTGACCACAGAAGAAATCTGAGAGGATGGGGGACAATTACATGTTTGAAATGTGGGGTTTATGCCGAAGACTTGCCGCAGCTCCAAGTCTATTTCTTGAAAGCCTCTTTGATTTCAGGTTACCCCAGCTGGTAACCATGGACAGCTGAACAAGAAGGTAGGCAGAGACAGAGCTGGGTCAAGACCCTCACACTTGTGTAAATCACCCTTCAATTGACCCTACAATGGGAAAAGACACTCTTAATCTAACACTTGGTACTCAGATTCCAGAAGCCCTGACGTGGATTTTTCTTTCCTAAATAACCAATATGCTAAATAACACATTTTTTTAATAGAAACTACAGAGTAGGAAAAAGAAGATCAAAGTCACCCCTAATTCTATTATCCAGATTAACCTAATCAGTGTTAAAGTTTTAGAGTAGCTCCTTTAATTCCTTTTTATACAAACTTAAAAACCTGATTTTTTAATTATAAACATGATAGGGCTATAAGTATATGTTTTTATAAACAGTTTCACTCAATAAACTGAATGACCTCCCCATGTGTATAAATGTTTTCACCATAAGAATATACCATAATTTAACCAATCCCTGAGTGCTATATGGACCAAGGAAGTCCACTGGACTTCTGTTATGAAGAATGCTGCCATGCTCAACTTTATAGCTAATTCTTAGTGTCCATCACGTATTATTTTCTTAAATTCAGTTCCAAGATGTGAATATTCCAGGACCAGGCACTTACTAAGGAAAAGCGACCCCTAGTGGCTCAAGTTGGGATTGCAATGACACGTTTTTCCTGATTTCACCTTCCAGATGGGAAGCAGACAGACGGACTAGGAGTGGACAGAAGGTTGGCTTTTCCTTCCCCTGCCCACTTGACTTCTCATCAGTCCGCTGGAGGGTGAACAGGCCACCCAGACCCTCAGAAAGCCTTATGACTTATGCAAATATGGACTGGTTAAGCCTCAAATAGGTGCACATGCACCAAGTCAGGCAGAGCTGGGTGCGCAGCCAGCTCTGCCATGGACTCAGGAAGTGAAGTAACGTCTGCGAGCCTCAGTCTGCTCAGCTGTAACACAGGGTTAATAATAAGATAATCCAGGTAAAGCACTAAGCACAGCACATAGCACATGGGACTCACAGTGGGCTTCCTGGGATCATTATAACCCTCCTCGCCCCCATCCCCACCCCCACCGAGCCCAGCATGACACTTGCGATCCCAGGGTTACCTCTTCGAATCTCACTTTGGCCCCCTCCACTCCAGGGAAGCCGCCGCCAAGGTCCAGGATGTGCATCCTGTGGCCCAGCTCAGCACCCATTTCAAACACAAGCCGGGCGTCTGCGATGGACTGAGCGTAGGCCTGAGGGTCAGGACAGCCACTGCCAATGTGAAAACTGGGAAGGGAGGAAGAGCCTCGGCTTACACACAGGGACCCAAGTACCACCACCTCAGTCCCAGCCAGGAGCAACCTTGGCCGAGCACACTGGATGCTGTGCCCATTTTCCAGATGTAGTGACTGTGGGCATAAAAGGTTAAATGGGCTGCCAAGCGCCATGTGGCAAGTGAGGAGTGGACAGGAGACTAGATCCAAGGTCCCTTGGCACTTGGCGCCCCCACCCATCCCTCCATGCTGCCCCTGGGGCTGAGCCTTCTGGGGTGAGGGCTAGGGCCCCAGATTCAGCCAGATCTGATGTACATCTCACTCAGCAGTCTGACATGCTGTGCTTCAGTTTCCCCATCTATAAAGTGGGAGTAAGATCCCACAGTTATGGGATCATGTCCATGACGCATTTAGCAGAGTGCCTGGCCATCCTAAGTCCAAAAAAAGAGGAAAGCTATATTGTTAGGTCATAGTTCTTGCTTCTTCCATATCCCCTACCAGAAAAGAGGCAGAGCCAAGGTGTGCCTGGATGACCTTTGGCCTCAGGCTGGGAAAGCTCCTGCAAAGCCAGGTCCCTCCTGGAACCTCCTGGGACAGGACCTTCTGCAGACCGTGGGGCTGGGGCAGTGGGACACTCCAAACCTTCTTTCCAAAGGGAGGAAGCTCTCAAATGGCAGAATTCTAGGCCCAGGGACAGGCCCTCCTTGGAGACCCTGAGGGAGGGCTCACACAGAGCTGGTTAAGTCCTGGGAAAGAGGCAGTGGGCAATGGGCGTGGGTGGTGATGGCGGGGCTTCTGGGCACTCACCTCACACCCACCACCTCTACATGGTTCCTCTTGGCATCTTCAAGCAGGTGTCTGCAGGATTTCAGTGACACTCCGAACTTGAGGCTCAGGCGGCTCCGGGAGTGGGAGTCCTCGGTGGCAATGCACAGAACCATCCTGAGGAGACACGCAGCACCTCTGCAGGGGGCACCATGCCTCACCCCCCCCACCCCGCCCCCGACCAAGCCTTCTCTAAGTCAAGGGGCGCGAATCCTCATGGCTCAGAGCTACCCAACCCCACAAGCCCCTGGACCCCTTCCTCTCCCTGCACAGCCAGTCAGCCTCTGAGTCCTGTCCAATCCATTCCCTAAATGTCCCTGGGCCCTTCCCTGGGGCCCTTGCCCTGGTCCTGACCTCACCAGTTCTCCTCTGGGCAGCCCCACTTCTCCGAATCAGCCTTAACACCAGCCAGGCTTTTCCAACTTCTCTTGTATCGGGGGGACCATTTTTTAAACACAGTCTTATTGAGAACCCCGATATCCCCAATATGTAAAATAGACAAAATTGAAGCTGCTTTGGGTGAACTAGCGTGGCCCGCCACCTGGCTCCCCACGGTGTCCAGTGACCAGGTGAGAGGCACAGCCTGAGCAAGATGTCCAGCCCTGACCCCTCCCAAAGCCCACGTGCATTGGGGTCCCTGCCCTGTGACAAGCGTCATTCACGTCTCCTTCTCCCCTTGCACATGGTATGTTCCAGCCGCACCAAATTTCTGCTTATCCCTCAAACGCCCCACGCTGCTTCTGGCCTCCACGCATTTGCTCACGCAGTTCACTCTGACACACTGTTTATGCCCTCCCCAGATGCTGGTCACTCCTCAAAGCCCTCCTTAAATGCCACCTCTTCTGTGAAACAACCACCCGCTCTTGCTTCCTCTGCCGTGACTTTGACCTCCGTAGTACCATGGGCTTTGCTCCGCCTGGCCTGTAATCCATCATTTCTACCTCTGTCCTACTCAGGCTCTGCATCCTGGGTCCAGTCCAGGAGTCCCTGCCCCAACCTCCTGTGACTCGGGCCGGGTCCAAGGCAGGGTCCTCAGCCCCGGCCCCATTCCTCCCACTCCCTCCACCCTCACACGCAGCCCAGCCTCCCACATGAGTGCTTCTCAGCTTACTTGGCACTGGGGTGGCTTTTTACCACCTTTGCCAGCTCCATCTCGTTGTCAAAGCTCAGCAGCCGGACCCCATGCTTGGCAGCATACTTGATGTGTGCAATTTGCTTACAGGGGTTGGTGTAGATGATCTTACTGGCGGGGACACCAATATGCTGGACCAACTCCATCTCTGCCTGTGGGATCCCAAAGGTGGTGGTGAGGAAACACCAGAGCCTGCTGGGCCCACGGAGGCCAAGGAAGCACAGATGAGGGGCAAAGTCATAGCTGTGCCTGGGGAGGTCCATAAAAAGTGGGCCTCGCTCTTAGACAACAGGTATACAAAAATCAGGACGCACGCTGGTTCACCACTGACAGGCAGGGCTGCCATGTACAGCTGTGTGGGTGGTTTACTGCACAATCCTAGGGAGGGAGGGGTCCCGTTCAGAGAATGCATGGTAGATTTGTATGTTTATTACGACTTCCTAACAGTAAAGCATCTTGCTCTAACAAAATCAGTATATTTATGTACAACAATTAAGTGTCTTAAGGAAGGGATATATTTTCTAATTCACACAAAGGCACTCTACAGATTCATGGTAGCCCTGAAAACAGGTTTGTGACACATTTTCCTGGCAGATTTAAATGTTTAGAGACTATCACTTGATGTATTAGAAAGTTCACCAGACTTTTTGACACAGGTCATCCAACATCCAAACACCTGCTCTGTGCATGGCATGGTGCTGGGGTGGCTCCAGCAAGGCCCTCTCCCCACAGGGCCTCCTCTTCCTCACTTTTCCAGAATAGTGCTCCACCTGATTGCTGCATTCATGATCCAGACAATGATGACGATGACGGTGAAAGCAACCAGGGTCACAGAGCACCTACCACAAGCAGGCACTGAATGAGAGGCTTTACATCAGGTGTTGGCAAACTTTTTCCATGAAGGGCCAGAGAGTAAATATTTTAGGCTTTGTGGGCCATATAGTTTCTGTACAACTACTCAAATGTCTTTGTAGCACCAAAGCAGCCACAGATAATACATAAGTGAATGAGCATGGCTGTGGTCCAATAAAACTCTACAAGTCCCACCAGCCACTGTTTGCCAACCCTTGCTTTACTTATGTATGTACGTATGTATTTGGCCTCACCGCGCACCTTGCGGGATCTTAGCTCCCCGACCAGGGATCAAACCTGTGCCCCCTGCAGTGGAAGCACAGGGTCCTAGCCACGGGACCTCCAGGGAAGTCCCCAACCCTTGCTTTAGACTCACTCTTTTATTGACTCCTTACAATACGCCACCAGATGGTATTAGCTCCATTCTATAGAGAAGGAAACATGCTCAGAGAGGCTATGGAGCAAGTAGGAGGCAGAACCAACTTTCAGACTCAAGCCTGACCCTCCATGATTAAGAAGGTGGCATTTTGGAAACACGGTAGGAGTCACAGGGCCATCCTTAGCCATCCCAAGTTTGTAATAAGACTGTAATTTTAATGTAGCAACTTTTCAGCACGAGGTGTTTATATGCATTATCTCATGCAGTACCTATAACTATCGTAGGAAATTTTTATCGGCCACAGTTTACAGAGGACAAACTGAGTTCAAAGAAACCCACTTGCCTTGGTGACACAGCCAGCGAGTAGCAGAGAGAGACACAAAGGTCCCCACCTCCAGAGCTGGGACTGCTGTCATCGCAACTTGCTTCCATCTGAGCAGTTATGATAATGTGGCTTTGCTCCCTGCTTCACCCAGGAGGTGAGAGGAAGCAGCAATGGTAACACTTTGGGGACCTGTGGTTTAGCTTTGATTAAAACTATATTTAAGGGCTTCCCTGGTGGCGCAGTGGTTGAGAATCTGCCTGCCAATGCAGGGGACACGGGTTCAAGCCCTGGTCTGGGAAGATCCCACATGCCGTGGAGCAGCTAGGCCCGTGAGCCACAACTACTGAGCCTGCGTGTCTGGAGCCTGTGCTCCGCAGCGAGAGGCCCGCGCACTGCGATGAAGAGTGGCTCCCGCTTGCCACAATTAGAGAAAGCCCTCACACAGAAAGGAAGACCCAACACAGCCAAAAATAAATAAATTAATTAAAAAAAAAAAAACTATTTAAATAATAACCATTGTCATTCATTAAAGGATTACTGTATGCCAGCCATTGCATTAAATATTTTATAGACATTCTCATTTCATCGCCATATTAATCTTATGAGGCAGGAGACAGAGGCTCAGAGAGGCCGTAAGTGACTTGTCCAAAGTTAACACGGCTTACAAGTGGCACTGCTAGAATTCTAACCCAGGACCGTCCGACTTTAGCACACCAGCTCTTGACCACAGCACTTCAGTGGAGAAGACACCTTGATGCTGAATTGGCAAGTGGGTCTCGAGCATCTATTGAGTTGCCAGGCTTTGAGACAGGTGCTAATGAAAACAAGTGGTGAGTAAAGCAGACAGGGTCTCTGATCCTGTGGAGGTTTCAGGCAGATGGGAAAGAAGGGGAGGAATGGATGAACACTGAATAATAATAGGATTACAAATGGATCAGAGCCACGGAGAAAAAGTACAGGATACTAGAGAATGTGGGATGGGGAAACCTGGATGTGAGGGGGTGACGGACAGCTGTCTGAAGGTCAGAAATTTAAGCTGAGGAGGAGGTGTGGAGAAAGGGGAACCCTCCTACACTGTTGGTGGGAATGTAAGTTGGTGCAGCCACTACGGAGGTTCCTTAACAAACTGTAAATAGAGTTACCATATGATCTAACAATCTCACTCCTGGGCATATATCTGGAAAGGACAAAAGCTCTAATTTGAAAAGATACATGCACCCCAGTGTTCACAGCAGCACCATTACAATAGCCAAGACATGGAAGCAACCTAAGTGTCTATCAACAGATGAATGGATAAAGAAGATGTGGTATACACACACACACACACACACACACACACACACACACACACACACACACACACACACACAAAATGGAATATTACTCAGCCATAAAAAATGATATTCTGTCATTTGCAGCAATGTGGATGGACCTAGAGATTATCATACTAAGTGAAATAAGTCAGAGAAAGACAAATACCACATGATATCACTTATATGTAGAATCTAAAATATGATACAAATGAATTTATTTACAAAACAGAAACAGACTCACAGAAATAGAAAACAAACTTATGGCTTCCAAAGGGGAAGGAAGGGAGGGAGGAATAAACTGGGAGTATGGGATTGACAGATGCATACTTTTGCATATAAAACAGGTAAACAACAAGGATTTACTGTATAGCACAGGGAACTATATTCAGTACCTTATAATAAACTAAAATAGAAAAGAATTGAAAAAAAGAATATAGATATATACATATATATGTATAACTGAACCACTTTGCTGTACACCTGAAACTAACACAGTACTGTAAATCAACTATACTTCCATTTAAAAAACAAAAAGAAAGAAAGAAATTCAAGCTGAGCCCCATAGGAGGCCTGGGCCAGGCTGAAAGGGAAGGAGAGAATGTTTCTGGTAGGAGAAGTGGCCTGTGCGGAGGTTCTGAGGCAAGAATGTACTCAGCCTGAGGGAGGAACAGAGAACGCTGGGGTGGCCTGGGCAGGGTGACCACTGTGGGGGACGATGAGCTTGGAAGGATGCAGGCAGAGCCAACAGGGAGACCAAAAAGGCTAATGTGATTTGTATTTGACCCTGCCAGTGGTGGGAAAGAGTTTGAGGGGTCTCAAGAGGGAAAAGGACATGATCAGATGGGCATTTTGAATGCAAGGTCTAAATGTATGTCACTCTGGCTACCGTGTGAAAATGGACCAAGGAAGGGCCTAGGAGAATTCTGGGAGACAGTCACAACCTCCCTGGGAAACAGGACGGGCTGCATAGAAAGGGGGGTGGTGTCATCTGTAGGCATGGCTGGCAAGCTTGGTGAGGGACTGCACGTGGGGATGTGGGGTGAGATGTCTGAGGGGGACTCCTCGCCCAGCAGACCCAGGGGCCCCTCTCGAGGGGAAGATCATGAGTGCATTTGAACACACTGGGTTCCAGGCATCCTGTGGCAACAAGTCAGCACCTGGATACACAGGGTCTGGGCTGGAGATCAAAACAGGGGAGGTGGTGGCATATTAGGGGTATTTGAAGCCATGGGAGGAGATGAAATCCCCTACGAAGACAGAGAGTTTTTAAGAGAAGGGAGCCTGAGCCACAATCCAGAGGAACTCTCCCAGTTAGAGAGCAGGAAGAGCCAGCACAGGACCGGCAGAGAGGGGAGGAAACAGCGTCCCCAGAAGAGACAGAACAACACAGAGGTTCTTATGCCATTCCTGTCAAAGCAAACCCCATCTTGCAATTCACATCTGTGCAGAAGGAGACCTCTCCACGGTCAGAGGCACCCCAGGAGGGTGGAGCAGGCTCCCAGCAGCATCCACTTTCACTGCATATGTTTCTAAAGTCTTTAAAACCAAGAGCACGTGTTGTTGAGTACAAGCATACCTCATTTTATTTCGCCTCACTCTGTTGTGCTTTGTAGATATTGCGATTTTTACAAATTGAAGGTTTGCGGCAACCCTGCATCAAGCAAGTCTATTCGCACCATTTTTCCAGCAGTGTTTGCTCACTTCACGTCTCTATGTCACATTTTGGTCATTCTTGTGATATTTCAGACATTTTCAGTGTCACTGTATTTGTTATGGTGATCTGTGATCAGTGATCTTTGATGTTACTATTGTCATTGTTTTGGGGTGCCACGAACCATGCCCATATGCCCATACAGTGAACTTAATAGATAAATGTGTGTTCTGACTGCTCCATTCCTCAGCCATTCCCCATCTCCCTCCCGCTCTTTGGGCCTCCCTATTCCCTGACATACAACAACCCAACCATATCGAAATTAGGCCAGTTAATAACCCTACAATGACCTCTGTGTATTCAAGTGAGAGGAAGAGTCTTCTCTGAAGAAACTGCCACCCCACACTTCAGCAACCACCGCCCTAAGCAGTCAGCAGCCATCAACATTGAGGCAAGACCCTCCACCAGCAAAAAGATTACGACTCGCTGATGGCTCAGATGATGGTCAGCATTTTTTAACAAGAAAATATTTTTTACATAAGGTATATACATTTTACTTAAAGTATTTTTTTAGACATAATGCGATTGCACACTTAATAGACTACAGTATAGTGTAAGCATAACTTTTATATGCACTGGGAAACCAAAAAAATCGTGTGACTCACTTTATTGTGGTCTTACTTTACTGTAGTGGTCTGGAATCCAACCCACAATATCCTAGGCTAGGCCTGTGTTTTTAAAAAGAATGTGTTTCAATGGATGCAACTAGAGATTATCATACCAAGTGAAGTAAGTCAGAAAGAGAAAGACAAATACCATATGATTATCACTTATATGTGGAATCTAAAATATGACACAAATGAACCTATCTATGAAACAGAAATAGAATCAGGGACATAGAGAATAGACTGGTGGTTGCCAAGGGGGAGGGTGGGTAGGAGAGAGATGGATTGGGAGTTTGGGATTAGCAGATGGAAACTGGTATATATAGAACGGATAAACAAGGTCCTGCTGTATAGCACAGGAACTCTATTCAGTATCCTGTGATAAACCATAATGGAAAAGAATATGAAAAATGATGTATATATATATGTATAACTGAGCCACTTTGCTGTTCAGCAGTAATTAACACAAAATTGTAATTCAACTATACTTCAATAAAAAATAAATTGAAAAAATAAATTGAAAAAATACTAAAAAAAAAAAAAAGAATGTTTCAAACGGGGAGTTGCTACTCAATGGGTATAAAGTGTCAGTTCTGCAAGAGGAATCAGTTCTAGAGATCTGCTGTACAACATAGTGCCTATACACACACACACACACACACACACACACACACACACATACACACACACACACTTTTTCATGGTGAGATCAAAAGCTAGGAGGACCAAGGAGTGTCCCCTACAAGGTCTAAAAGCATCAACATGGACAGATCTCCAAAATCTGCTGAGCTTAAAGCTATCATAAGGGACTTCCCTGGTGGCACAGTGGTTAAGAATCTGCCTGCCAATGCAACGGACACGGGTTCGAGCCCTGGTCTGGGAAGATCCCACATGCCGTGGAGCAACTAAGCCCATGCAGTGCACCACAACTACTGAGCCCGCGAGCCACAACTACTGAAGCCCATGCACCTAGAGCCCGTGCTCTGCAACAAGAGAAGCCACCGCAGTGAGAAGCCTACGCACCGCAACAAAGAGTAGCCCCACTCGCCACTAGAGAAAGCCCACACACATCAATGAATACCAAACGCAGCCAATAAATAAATAAATAAATTTATTTATTTATTTATTTTAAAAAATAAAAATAAAGCTATGTGGCACAATACCTATCACATGAACATCTTATATTTTGTTACAAAATCACAAGATATTTTGTATGTTTCCTATGGCTCATATTTGTAAGTATTTTTCAAATACAATGTAGCCACCAAACTCAAACTCAGAACGTTGATTATCTCTGGAGACATAAAGCTGACGTTCTACTTTTTTTTTGCAGGTGAATCAACGTATTATTTGAATAATTCAAAATGAATGGTTAGAATAAAGTGCTCACTGGATCCTGGAGATTGCTGGGGACGCTGGCAAGAGGAGATTCCTTGGAATGATGAGTGGAGGTCGGGAAGCAGTGGCTTAAAGAGTGGGTGCTAAGGGAAAGAGACAAGTGACTGCAGACAGGCAAGTGTAGACAGCTCAGTTTGGCCATGAAGAGGGAGCAAGGGACTGGGCTGGGGGACGATGTGGTGTCCAGAGAAGGCATTTTAAGATGGGAGGATGCTGAGGGAGACAGCCAGAGAGGGCAAGGGATGGGGTAGGAGAGATGACATAAGGTCCTTGGGAAGGTGGGTGGGTGGACCAGAGCCCCGTGTAAGGCATGGCTGGTGCTCTTGACCCTGGAGCCTGTCTGATGCATATCTGTACACCCAGCCCCAGCTCATGCCTGACCCTAGGTCAGGGGCTGCCAAAAGCATGGTGCTGTACAGCGTGGCCACCAGCTCCAGCCAACCAGAAGAGGGCAGCCTCGGCCTTCTAAGAAAAGCTGTGCCACCTCTCAGGAAATGCACCCAAGGGCCACATGATCCCACCTACTGGGTGGTGTCTCAGCTCTGCCATCCCCTCCCCGGGGATCTTGGCAAAGACAGCAGTGATAAAGTCAGAGACCCCTTGCCATACTCAAGAGGGCCCTTTCCAGGGCATCCCTCAAACCTCTGTGCCTCCTTTCCTTATACACTAACTGCTTCCTCATGAGGCTGTTGTCAAAATCACCGTGATGATAATTACCTCACAGAGTTGTTTCAAGAGTCAAATGAGATCATGTACAGAAAACGCTTGGCAAAGCACATGACACAACAGGAGCCCTCAGTAAACGTCCCCCACCCCAACTTCTAAGCCCTACACCCCACAACTCTGCCCTTTGGAGGCCAATCCTGAGGCTTGAGGGCCAGCATAGGGCCCCACCTCTGGGTTTCCAGAAGCAGAGGACTCTAGTCAGTGAGGTTGGGTCCTGTTCTTCACCCCTAGACCAAGGGTTATGGAAAACGGTCCCCTTCCTCCTCGGTCAGAGCAGAGACACGGCATGCTGCAGGAGGTAAGTCTTGGCTCTGCTACCAGCAAGCTGTGTGATGCTGACCCCCAGTTCCTCAACTACAAAATGGCAATCTCTTCCCCTAGGCACTCCATGGGGCTTTATGTGGGGCATGCATGAAACCAGGTGTGCAAAACAAGATCTGAGGACTTCCCTGGTGGCGCAGTGGTTAAGAATCCACCTACCAATGCAGGGGACACAGGTTCATGCCCTGGTCCGGGAAGATCCCACATGCCACAGAGCAACTAAGCCCATGTGCCACAACTACTGAGCCCGCATGCCACAATTACTGAAGCCCACGTGCCTAGAGCCCGTGCTCTGCAACAAGAGAAGCCACCACAATGAGAAGCCCGTGCACTGCAACGAAGAGTAGCCCTCACTCGCCTCAACTAGAGAAAGCCCACACGCAGCAACAAAGACCCAATGCAGCCAAAAATAAATTAATTAATTAATTTTTTTAAAAAAACAAAAAACAAGAGCTGATGCAAAGGGGCTTCACAGGTGACATGAGGGAGACTCATCTACCACTAAGGACACTAACATGCATCTCTGATAAAGGTGAACCTGCTCGTTCCAACTGTCCACCATGGTGTGCACCTCTCTCCCACCTGGAATCCCTCCAGCCTCCTACCCAGATGAGCTCTCCTCCTGTCTCCTCCAGATCTCTTTCTAGAATCCTCCTCACAACACCCAGCTATATTGCTGACCAGGGTTTAAAAGGGATTCCCCCTCAAAACAATCATTACTAAACATTTAAAAATAACTGTAATAACAATATCACAAACCAATGCTCACAGGCTTGCTCCCACCTCAGGACCTTTGCACTTGCTGATCCCTCTGCCTGGAATGCTCTTCCCCTGGTTATCCACCTGGCTTGGATCCTTTGCTTCCTTCAGATCTGTGTTCAAATTTCAGTGACGCCTTCCCTGGCCAAACCATCTAAAAGGACAATCCTCTTTCCTGACATCCATGTCTCTTCCCTACTTCCCTTTTCCTCTTTAATTTTCTCCACAGCATTTACCATCTAAAATACCATAGACTTCCGTCGTTTAACTTGTTTGTTCTTTAGAAAGCAAGCTCCACGAAGGGACTTTTTTTGTTTTGTTCACTTGCTAAATCCCCACCTAGAAAAGTACTTGACCCACCAGCAGGTGCTCAATAAATGTTGCTGAATGAATAACTATGTCCAAAGCTGTACTCTGAGGAAACTTTATAGCTAAAAGACTTATCAAGTAAGAACAGAAGGGAAATAGATAAGCCATGCATTCAACTCAAGGACAACAGAGTCTGTTTTACTCAACACTGTATTGCCAGCCCTACCTAGAACAGTGTCTAGCACACTGCAAGAGTTCAATGAATAGAGAATGACAGTAATAAACAAATCTAAAGAGAGCAGGAGGGAATTAAGACAACAGCATTAATCAAATCAAAAAGGCAGCAGAACTGGCATCAACAAAACTCTACAAGGATTAGTTAAGAAAATGTACAGTCACACGTTATTAATTTTATAAAAGAAAAAATAAAACCAATGATAAAACGGTGTTTTTGTTTTGTTTTAATTAGAAGAATACCACATATAGCTCTACTCCAAGAAGTCTGAAAATCTCCATGAAAAAGGTGACCCACCTACCCAGGGTCACACGTGGTTCCAACGTGGAACTTCAAGGCTGGCAAATTCCACCCTCATCCCTTACACCCCTTGCATGTGGGTGGCCCTTCCCAGAGGGCAGGGGCCAATTACAGGTCACTCCTGCTTCCCCAGGTCCACCCACAGCAGCTGCAGCTGGGTCATGTGGGTGTTCAGTAGGCAGTGAGGGTCAGTGTGCAGGTGGGGGGCAGGAGCTCACCTTGTTGGCACAGCTGAAGCCCAGTCCTAGCTCGGCCAGGACCTTCAGCACGCCCGGGCTGCTGTTGCACTTGACAGCGTAAAAGGGTCGGACTCGCGGCAGGCACTTCAGAAAGCAGAAGTGCTTTCTCACTACAGCACCCAGGTCGGCCACAAAGAAGGCAGCGACCTCTTCCTGCACAACAAGAAGGGTGAATATGAGACCCCACCCAGCTTCCTCCTAGTGCGTGCCATCCACGGTCCACCCAAGTACCCTGCTCTAAAATTCTCTGGGGATCCCCAAGCCTACAGGACATTCGAGGCTCTGTGATCCAGCTCCAGTCCCTTCCCTCACTTCAGCTCAAACTCCAGCTCTATCCTAGATCATTTTCCACCTCCCAGCCTTTATTCCCACCATGTCCTCCATATAGAATATCCTTCTCCCACATGTGTCCGGCAAGTTCCTAAACCATCTTCAAGTTTCAGCTGAAATGCCACCTTCCCCAAAACCAATAAGGCAACTCCGCCTTTAATGCTCCCACTGCATTTTGCACATGCTTCCAAAGTATCAGAACTCTGTGTATAGACACATCTGTTTTCTCCAGAAAAAAGATAAATTCCTTGAAGACCCACAGCCTACAGCCACTGCCTTTCACATTTAGGTGTTCAATGAAGACTTGAAGTAGTCCCACTGCTACTGCAACCCATGCCTGAGGACAACTGTTTACTGAGGGTTGAACACATATGAGGCCATTGGTGAGATCACATTAGTTAAACCTTTTCTGGGACTCAGTTTCCCTTTTATGCAATACTTTTTTACTGATGCCCACTTGGCGTCTGACCAAGGCATACCTATGCAAGTATGCTAAGTATGCTTGGGTCTGCAACAGAACCCCTTAAGCAATTACAAGCCCATTCAATAAATGCTAAGCAGGAGTTTCTACAAAATGCAGAGGGGGGCCATGGAGAAGGAAAGTACAAAATCTGCCTGGGGCAATCAGGAAAAGGTGACACGGATGAGTAATAAGTAATGAGTAGAAATAGGTTAGAGGCAAGAGAGGCTGGGAGGAGGGCAGAGGGAACAGCCTGGGCAAAGGAGTGATGATGGAGCACCCGGAATCCTCGGGAAATATGAGCAGAGTAGTTCAGCTCTGATGGAGCATAATATATACCGTGGGAAAAGCCAGAAATGGGGCTATGAAGGCAGAGGGGTTCTGACCTGGATCCTGTAGGGAGTGAGAAACTGCCAAAGAATTCTGATTTTGAGCAGGGCTGTGATAAAGTTGGAAGGGGTGGGATGAGGCAGGGAAAAGGTTAGGGGAGTTTTAGAGAGATGAGGCCTAAACTACACAGTGAGGTCCCAGAAGAACACACTGAGGGTAATTTAAGGAGGCTGGATTCACAGAGTTTGGGGGTGCCCAGGTGTGGGAGGGGAAGTGAGGACTCCCAGGTTTCTGACCTAGAGGGCTGCGTAGATGATGGTAGTGTTGTTCATGAAGGCAGGGAACACAGGAAGGGCAGGTTTGGTGGCAAGGACCAGGAATTTGGAGAAAAACTGAAACGTCTCTCACAAATAGAAAGGAATGAATACCAAATAAGTGAAAGAATCAGATGTGGGCCCTAGGAGGCAGTTGAGCCCGCTGGGAGAACAGAAGACCCATCTCCACTCCCAGGCCCTCACCGTGGTGGCCTGTGAGGCCCCCAGAGTTAGCTGCTCCAGCAGGTCTCGGGTGCTGAAGCCCTCCTCCACCATCACGAAGTCCGCTTCACTCAGGCAGCCAGCCATGCTGAGGAGGAGCCGATGGGCTGGATGGAGCTGCCGCTGCCTCCGGCGCCTTACAAAGTATGCAACACACTGCTGGAGGAGAGTGAGGGGGTCGCTGGGGGGCTGGCGTCAGCTGCACCCCTCACCTCCCCAGGCCAGGGCGCCCACTCCTGTCACACCCTGCCCCCAGCACAAGCCTGGGGAGCTTAGGTTCACTGGGAGGAGTGGAGATGATCAGGAATCCTGGACTGGGACAAGGCATTATCTGCCTAGATGTCACTGCCCCTCCAAGCCTCAGTTTCCCCATCTGTAAGATGGATGCATTGTTTTGGAGACCCTTTCCAGTTCTGAAATTAGGGTTTTGGTTTAAAGCAAAAGAATGAGAGAGAAGGAGCAGGAAAGCCAAGTGGGGAAGTTTCCAGGTGACCCCCCCCATCCTGACCACGCCCACCTAAAGTTGCTGCAGGTGGTCCCACCAAGGAGTCTCAGCCTGAGAACTGAGGTTCGAGTCGGCTCTCTGCTGCGTGACCCTGGGTACGCCCCGGCCCCTCTCGGGGCCTCAGTTTCACCGTTTGTGAAGAGGGGCCGGGCTGGTCCTGATGTGCTAGGATGGTAAGCGTGCGTGGGGGCTCCACATGGTGGGTGATGGCCGCGGGCTCCCGGGCAAGAACTGAAGACTGAGGTTCTGTCCGGGTGAGCCCTCCTGAGTGCAGGGCCGAGGTCCCGCCCCCCACAAACCCCCTTACCAAGCCCCGTGCTCCTTCGCCGGGGCCAGAGTCAGGCGCGCTGCTAGGGGGGGTCGCCGGTGACCTCGAAACTTGTGCAGCACCCCGAGGAGGAGTGGCAGTTGCGGAGCCGAGGCCCCTGCTGAGAGGAGACAAGAGGGGCCAGGGAGCAGGTCAGCACTGGAGCCGAGAGCGCTCGCTCCCGAGGCTCCCCGAGCCTCTCCCCGGCACTCGCCTTAAAACGCATTTACACGGCTTCGGCCCATAGGTCCCCCCAGCGAGTGAAACGGCTCCTCCGCGCCTCCGCTCGCTAGCTTCCCCCGGCTTGGGCCCCGCGGCCTGCTGCCTGCCCGCCCAGCAGCCACCGACCCCCACGCCCCGCCTTTCGCCCGGCGCTCACTTATATAAGCCCCGCCCAGACCCCGCCCCTGGCGCTCAGGCCCCTCCTCCGCTCGGCCCCCCTCCGTAGCCCTGGCAACTGGGTGCCACCATCCCATTGGTCGATTCTGACATAAAGCATTCAACCCTGCTAGCCGGCTCCGCAAACGTGATCCTCAGTCCTACCGAGACCACTCCGCCGCTACCCTGCGCTGGGAAATCGGAACTGCAGGCCCGCTAGCTCAGAATCCCGAGCGTCTACGCGGTGGGACGCTTAGCTCCTGGATATTGGATCTTGGAGAGTGGGCAGGAAGCCAGGAGGTTTTTTATTTGCTCTGGGAATCCTTTTCTGTGACTACCTCAGCTCGACGGTGCCTCTCCTCTCCGATGTGGTGAATTGCCCACTCATCCCGGGAAGCCCAGGTCAAATGTCATCTCCTTGTTTTACTTTTCTAATAAAATCATTTTTATTTAATTGCCTCTTCCAGCATCCTCCAACTCAAAACCCAGGTGAAATGTCTTCAAAGATCCTTCTTGTGACTTTCCCAACTCAGGGCAATCCCTCCCTTCATCCCATCTTCTGGATCAGGCAAACTCTTACCTCTCAAATAAAATGTCTCCCTCTCCAAGAAGCGTTCTCTGACTTCCTCAACTCAAAGCGTTTCTTCTCTTTTATACCTATTGAACTCCTGCTCCTGCACATTCATCAAAGTCCAGTATGTCATCTCCCCTGTTGAGCTTCCCATGACTTCCCTAGCCAGAGGAACAATGGAACTCACAGCACTTACATCTGTGTGGACTCCTCACTCTTGTGGCTTTTGTTACCCGTAGTGTGAGATTCCTGTTGTTGCTTTACACTTCTTGTTTGGTTACACTTCCCAGCTAGTCTGTGAGCTCCCAAGGGGAGCAACTGAGTGCCTGGCTCCTCAGAACACCCAGGGACTGGCATAAACAAGAGTGCTGGGACTTCCCTGGTGGTGCAGTGGTTAAGAATCCGCCTGCCAATGCAGGGGACACGGGTTTGAGCCCTGGTCCCGGAAGATCCCACATGCCAAAGAGCAACTAAGCCCGCATGCCACAACTACTCAGTCCGCATGCCACAACTACTGAAGGCCACGTGCCTAGAGCCCATGCTCTGAAACAAGAGAAGCCACCCAGTGAGAAGCCCGAGCACCACAACGAAGAGTAGCCCCCGCTCGCCACAGCTAGAGAAAGACCGCACGCAGCAACGAAGACCCAACGCAGCCAAAAATAAATAAATAAATTTATTTTTTTAAAAAAGAGTGCTGAGGAAGATTCAATATCTATGCTACTCAAAAGCTAATTCAAAAGCTCATCTGGGGCTTCCCTGGTGGCGCAGTGGTTGAGAGAAGGCCTGCCGATGCAGGGGTTATGGGTTCGTGCCCCGGTCCGGGAAGATCCCACATGCCGCGGAGCGGCTGGGCCCGTGAGCCATGGCCGCTGAGCCTGTGCGTCCGGAGCCTGTGCTCCGCAACGGGAGAGGCACAACAGTGAGAGGCCCGCGTACCGCAAAAAAAAAAGTTCCTCTGAAACAGTAATTGTACAAGAACAGCCAAGACATTCTTGAAAAAGAAGAGGACGCCTTCTACAATACATCAAGATATTTTATAAAGCTATGGTCTTTAAAACATCATGGTGCTGGTGCAGGAAAAGACAGTGGTAAAACAGAACAGAGTTTAGAACAGTCTTGTGCATATTGGAGAATTTGGTCACATTGAAGGCAGCATTTCAAATCAATGGGGCCAAAGAGCTATTTTTTTTTATTTATTTTTTATTTTTATTATTTATTTTTTGGCTGCCTTGGGTCTTCGTTGCTGCACGTGGGCTTTCTCTAGTTGCGGCGAGTGGGGCTACTCTTTGTTGTGGTGCGCGGGCTTCTCACTGCGGTGGCTTCTCTTGTTGCAGAGCATGGGCTCTAGACCAACAGTCTTCAGTAGTTGTGGCTCGCGGGTTCTAGATCGCAGGCTCCGTACTTGTGGCGCACGGGCTTAGTTGCTCCATGGCATGTGGGACCTTCCCGGACCAGGGCTTGAACCTGCGTCCCCGGCATTGGCAGGTGGATTCTTAGCCACTGCACCACCAGGGAAGTCCAGGCCAAAGAGCTTTTGGCCTTACATATGTGATCATGTCCCCTGTCAGGCTGTAGGCTTCTTGAAAGCCAGAGGCACTTCTTGTTCTGCATCAGTATTTCCCTAGGGCACCCTGCACAACCTAATCAAAGCATCCTCAGCACACAGATGGTATACAGCAGTGACAATGGAGTCTGCAAGAGCCATTTTCTGCTCCCCACCCAGCCTGGCCACATAACTGCTGGAAGTCCTTGGTTGGATCATCCTTCTGAGACCAGGGTCACATCTGCCTGGCCTGATTTCCCCCTGTGAACTGAGAGGGCTCAGACTGAATGATTTCGTTGGGCTCTTCTGCCTTGCACACTCTTGCTTTCTATGCTAGGAACAGACTTTCAGTAGGCAGTCACCTTCACAGGAGGGGTCATTTGAGATCCATTCTTTGAGAGATCTGTAGTCATTTGCACCATAGTGTGAATTAATGACTGAAGTCCTCCTAAGAATAAGCATCTACTGAATGGGAGGGGGTAGATAAGGATGGCCATGGCAAAAACCTCAAAGGGAGCCCTCAAGAAAAGAAGACAGTAAGAGGATGGGAGAGGCACCCAAACAAACTGGCTCTACTTTTTTTAAAGTCATTCTTTGAGCTGACTTTATTTGGATGCCATGATCTAAGTCTGCCTCACTAGCTCTTTTTATTACCTGGTACATAGTAGGCACATAATAGGCACATTCAGTATGCTAACTGAATGAATTGATAAAGGTAAAAAGGAACAAACCATAATCCAATCTGTCCATTTGTCATTTGTCCAGAGCACAAAAATCTGTCTCCTGGACTGGATACAAATAAGCTGTGGATTTATCTTTTTCCCTACCGGGTATGTGATGTCACTGAATCTCCATGACAACCCTATGTCATAGGGCTATAATTATCCTCATTTTACAGATAAGGAATCTGAGATTCAGAGAAGTTCAGTACCTTACCCAGGGTCACACAGCAAGTAAGGGTGGAGTTCAGATTTAAACCCATCTGGCCTGACCCTTAACCTTCATGCTTAACTGCCAACCAGTAGCTGAGCATTCAGGTCCCAGCTCAAAAAAAGTCATCCTGTTGGCATCCAGCCCAAAGTCTGGTGGCTCCTCTCCTGCTGGTCTCTCATGCCACTGTTATCGATGGATCCTATGCATCCATATGTTTTTGAGAGCCCTCAAAAACATGTTGCTGAAGCAGGACAAAGAGCCTTGATCTTTGACCAGTATCATATCTGTCAATTTCAACCTATTCTTAAATTAATCATAAGTGTAGTCACAAACACTGCAATAACAAAAATGCCTTACGTGTGCATAGAACTGGAGAGTTTGTAAAATACTTTCCTGTTCATCATTTATTTGGGCTTCACAGTACTTTGTAAGATTGGATATCAGTTAAATTTAGGTTTGGCTGAGGAAAACAGAAAAGTCAAAATTAATAGAGCCATAAACAAACAGGTTTACTCTACTATGTATGTAGTATAACATTGGAGGTAGGCTGTCCAAATCTGGTATGGCAGCTCCACAAGGTCATCAGGAACCAAGGTGCCTCCTCTCTTTCAACTCTGCCATCCTCACTGACTGGCTTCTAGCCTCATAGTCCAAAATGGCTGCAAGAGCTCCAGCCACATTCCTAGGGCTAATATTTAACCAGTACACACAAGTGTGACCAGAAAAATTGTTCATGGCCAGTGTCCTTTCTGATTGATCAGTGCCCATCTTCATACTGATTGCTAAATATTTTAAACACCAACCCTGCACATTCCAGGCAGGAGAAAGCAGCCACCCCCAAATTCCACACGTGTTAATTTCCCAGGGTTGCCATAACAAAGTACCAAACACTGGGTAGCTTAAAACAATATATTTATTGTCTCACAGTGCTGGAGGCTAGAATTCCAAAATCAAGGTGTTGGCAGTGCCATGCTCTCTCTGATAATTCTAGGGGAGAATCCTTCCTTGCCCCTTCTAGATTCTGGTGTCCACTGGCAATCCTTGGCATTCCTTGGCTTGTAGATGTATCATTCCAGCCACAAGGCCATCTTCTTCTCCCTGTGTCTTCACATCATCTTCTCTGTATACACGTTGGTCTCTGTGACCAAATTACCACTTTTAATAAGGACTTCAGTCATATTGGATTAGGGTCCACCCGAATGACCTCATTTTAACTAGATTACCTGCATAAAGACCTTATTTCCAAATAGAGTCATATTCTGTGATACTGGGGGTTAGAACTTTAATCTTTTGGGGGGACACAATTCACACCATACCAGCATCCAATACTTCCTTTCATATCATTGGCCAAAACATGGAGACATGGAGCCACCTAGATGTAAGGGATACAGGAAGATGTCTTTAGTCTGGTATATTGTTGCTTCCTCCCACCCCCAATAAAGTCAAAATAGTAAAGAAGAAAGTAAAGAAACCAGTTCAGAAGGATTATGGGATTTACTCCATAGGGAGAGGTGACAGAGAAGTAAACAAACATTTTTTTTTTTTTTTTTTTTTTGTGGTATGCGGGCCTCTCACTGTTGTGGCCTCTCCCGTTGCGGGGCACAGGCTCCGGATGCGCAGGCTCAGCGGCCATGGCTCACGGGCCCAGCCGCTCTGCGGCATGTGGGATCTTCCCGGACCGGGGCACGAACCCGTATCCCCTGCATGGGCAGGCGGATTCTCAACCACTGCGCCACCAGGGAAGCCCCAACAAACATTTATTGACCACCCATTGTATGACAGGCATCACGCTGAATGCATGATTACAATTAATCTTTAGACTAAACCCCGCAAGATAGGCATTATTAGTCCCATTTTACAGGTGAGAAAATTGTGATTAAATCCTTTGTCTGGCGAGTAACAGAGCTGGGACTTAACTCTGGTCTGACTGACATTTTGCTTGTGAGATGGGTCCCAGGAAGAGAGCATGACTCCAGAACAAAGAATGCTGAGATTGATCTCAGAGAGGCAGCAGTGAGGGGTGGCATGAAGCAAGTTCTTAATTCCCTGCCCAGGAATTGAACCTGGGTAGCCTGGATGAAAACCAGGAATCCTAGCCACCACACCCCGTGGCTCTTGCCCCCAGTGAAAAATGCATTTCTCACGGAGGCAAAAACTGTAAAACCAGGCACAAAGTTTATCATTAGACACATAGCGCAACAACAAGTGGGAGAGCACAGTTTGTTTAGTTAGGACAGAAGCAAGGCACAGATGCACACCCGGAGAGCAAGGGTGTCGGCGTCCTCCCTAATGAGGAGGAGGGCAGTAAAGAGGCAGTGAAGTCTTTTATATAGGGCAGGTCTTCTGGGTCTTTGTTTACCTTTGGCTAATTATCTGGTTTCTTTTTCCACACCTGACCTGCCTTAGGACCCTCTCCAACAAGTGTGCGCAGCTTTTTTCCAAGATGGATTACAGCTCGGAGTTCTATGGGATGGCCTTAGCGTCACATGTTATGGGGTGGTGCCCCCTCCTTTTTGACTCCCCAAGGAGCCTTTCTGTGCATATGCAATGTTTCCCTTGCCCCAAGGATGGGAAATGTATGACCTCTTGACCTTTTAACAGGGTTTAGTCCCACTCTGTCCCTGCCATAAAAATGTCCAACGTCTGGTTATTTACCCTATTTCTTTTGCTGGTTTTTGTTTTGTTTTGTTTTGTTTTTTAAGCGGTACGCGGGCCTCTCACTGTTGTGGCCTCTCCCGTTGCGGAGCGCAGGCTCAGCGGCCACGGCCCACGGGCCCAGCCGCTCCGCGACATGTGGGATCTTCCCGGACCGGGGCACGAACCCACGTCCCCTGCATTGGCAGGCGGACTCTCAACCACCGCGCCACCAGGGAAGCCCTTTTGCTGGTTTTTATATCGAGGTGCAGATATCGAAATATAGACACGAGTCTGGTCATAAATATGTAGCCCTGGAGCCCGTTTGTCTCTTGCTTCAGGAAATGTAAACAGGGGCTGGTAATGAATGCCCAGCCTGGAGCCCATCTTCTTCTCACCCCAGGAAGTGTGAACAGGAGGCCAGTTCTAAATGTCTAGCCTGGAGCCCATCTACCTCCTTCCTCAAGATCAAGCCAAGTGCAAACAGCAGGAGACCTGAGAGAGGCTGGAATTCAGAGTCAGACACAGGATGGATTGGCAGAAAAGGCACCAGCCCCAAGTCAGCACTGCAAACTCCCTGAAGGCATCAGTGAGATGGAGACCCTGAAGTAACCAGAAACCAGAAGCTGAAAGCAGCGTTAGGCACTGTTAGGTCAGACCTGTATTCACATTAAGATGGAAACTAAGTACTAACAGCAGCCACCATTTATTGAGCATCTACTGTGCTCCAGGCACTGTATTGTGTGCTTAATAATAACAATAGCAGCTAACATTGCCAGAGTACTTACTATTCTGCAGACTTAATTTATATAACCTTTAACCTCACAACAACCCTATGAGGTTTGTGCTATTGGTATTACAGAGCAGGAAGCAAGGTAGAGAGACTAACAAACGTTCTCAAGGTTACACAGCTAGTGAGTGGCACCATTATGCTACATACATTTCCTCCATCCTCACAGCAAGCCTGCAAGGTGGGAATTATTCCTCTTGTTTCACAGTGGAAGGACCTGAGGCCCAGGGAGGCTGAGTGATTTGCCCAAGATCACCCAGCTGGTAAGTGGTAAAGCCTGGACCCAAACTCAGGGCTGTGCTCTGGTGAGGAACTTGAAATGCTGCAGTCCAGAGTCGTGTTGGAGCAGACCCTGAACCACAACCCTTGGAACCCCCCAATTCTAGTTATTAGTGAGGTGTCTGTGTCCCCTGACACAAAAGCAGGCAGGACAGAGGCCCAGTCTGTGCCTCAGAGCCCAGCCCGGGACCGGGCACCAAGGAGGCAAAGCTTGAGTGTGTCGACTGAGTGTGGAATTATCGTTGCAACCCTTCCCTAGACAGACAGGATGCTAAGATACTGAATTTGGTACTTTGGAATTCTTTATGTTTATTTTCACTCTCTTTTAGGCTGAACACAAATGTGAAAAAATAATAATAAGGTACGACAATCAAGGAATTCACACACTATCTCTTGCCAACCCTGAGTCATCTCTGACAAATGTGTTGAGAAAACAACAACAACCGAATGAAAAAATAAAAAATACTCGAATGAAAATTCTCACTTTGGCCAGCTGCTGTCGCCAGAGCCACCTGGGAGTAGAATGGAAAAACGTATTGATTCTTCTGCATTCTCCAATGACTCTCAAATGAGTGTGCATCAGAAGCACCTGGAAGGTTTGCTAAATGACAGATTTCTGGACCCCACCCTAGAGTTTCTGATTCAGTAGGTCTGGGTGGGCCTGAGAATATGCATTCTGACAAGTTCCCAGGTGATGCTGGTGCTCTGGCCCAGGAACCCCACTTTGAGAACCCTTGCCCTAAACGAACTTGAAGCACAGCAGGTAAAGAGGTCAAAGCTGTGTACCCTTGAAAAAGGGCATCAGGCTCTTACCCCCATCCCCTCTCTGGCAGGGAAGTAGGGTGGGGCAAAAACCAACGAGGGCTAGCCGAATGGCTGTACAGTTTCTAGATAACAAGAGAACAAACTTCATGGGTATATAAGCTTTACTCCATCTCCTGGGGCCACACTCACTGGCTGTGTGACCTTGGCAAAGTTACTTATCTTGTGTGAGCCTCACTTTATTCATCTGTAAAATGGACATAATAAGAGTACCTACTTCCTAGAAGTGGTGTAAGGAATTCATGAGCATGTAAAAGCTCTTGCCTAGTGCCTGGCACATAACATTAATAAATGCATTCTAAGTAGTAGCTGCGAGTATTATGACCCTGAGCCGGGGGTGCAGGGGCCCAGAGGAGAAAATTCAGAAATGTATCAGAGTGATACTGCTGGGACAGGATGGGAGAAGCAGCCCCACAGGGAGGTTTTGGGACCTGAGCTGAGGAATACCCAGCAGGAGGCAGAGGCTCAGGAAGAGAGTCCACGCAGTGTGAGGGGATGGGTGGTGGAATTCCATTCCAACCCCATGGGATTTCACGGGGGCAGAGCCAGTGTGCTGAGCACTGAGTCATGGAAGGCTGACCCAAGCTGGGCCTCTTTCTAAACTGCTGTAGTGTCATGTTCTCCCTTTGCAAACTGCTCACTCACCCCAGGGTGGAGTGGAGACAGGCAGCCATGTCTGTACCTCAGGGATCCTGCTCTCCTGCCCCACTGCCAATAGAAGCACACAGCATCCATATGCCTCCAGTTAACTGACCAACCAGAGACACAGAGACTGTGGTCAGGTGACAGGTCAGAGCCCGGGTCAGTGGAATCTTCTCCAGAGGGAGCCAGAGAGTGTTTGCCTCTGTCTCTGAGGGTTCCTGCCCTGCCCGGTGTCCTTGAGAGGCCCTGTGTCCTTTGGCTAAACCCCTTCACAGAGACCACATAGCAGAGTCCTCTATAGCATGGACACCAGACCTGCTGCCTTTGAAAGGCACAGTGTCACTTCCTCTGCATTCTATTGGTCAAAGTGGGTCACAGAGCTGTCCCAGATTCAGTGTGGGATGAGACTGCACAAGGCATGACTCTTGGGAGGCACGGTTCATTGGGGGCATCTTTGGGGACTAGCACCACAAAATCCAACCGATCTCTGTATAGCCATAGCCCCACTCTAAATTGTCATCATCTCTAGCCTGGAGGTCTGCAATAATTTTCTAAGGGATCCCCCTGCATTACTTTTACCTCCTGCCAATCTAGTCCCACGCTGCTTATTAAAATACAAACAATGTCAAATGCAAATTAAGTCAATCCCCATTTTAAACTCTGCAATGGCTTCCCATGGCTCTTGGGAGAACGTCCCAGATCCTTAACAAAACCTATGAGGCCCTCCATCAGGGACCAAGTTCCAGGCTCCTCACTCTACCTGCCCCCACCATCCAGAACTTTCTGCAGCTCCTCAAACCTTCACCGCCCTTTCCTTTCCCGGGGCCTTTGCATTTGCCGGTCCCTCTTCCTGGAATGCTTTCCCTGCCTCTTCATCCGACCAACTGCTGCTCCTCCTTCAGGTCTCGGCCTAAATGTCCATTCCTCAGAGAGGCTGACCCTAACACTTGGGATCAGTCAACACGTTTTTTTGTTGCGAGTAAGAGAAAATCCAACGCAAACTGGCTCAAGCAAAAAGGGAGTTTGTTGCCTCATGTAACTAAGCCACCAAGGGAATAAAAGTTCAGACACAGACTTTGCTTCAAGTCTCAGCTGGGCCTTCCGTGGAGTTGGCTTCCTCCTCAGGCAGGCTCTCACCACCTCTGCCAGCCCTGGACCCTGGGACTCTGTCTCCTTGGCCTTGTTGCTTGATGGGTACATCTCTGAGCGGCCGGACCTGCATCTCCAGCCAAGCTGGGAGATGGGATGAGTACAGAAGGAGAGTGGGGAAGGGGAAGTTCCTCAAAGGAAAAGTGGGTGTTGTTACCTGAAGAACGAGGATGCATTCTAGGCAGGTAATAAACACCGATGCATTCCCTTTACAGCTCTTCCTCAACTTAGGATGGGTTACATTCCAATAAACCCATCCTAAGTTGAAAATATCATAAGCTGAAAATGCATTTAGTACACCCAACCCACCAAACATCACAGTTTAGCCCAGCCTACCTTAAACATGCTCAGAACACTGACATTAGCCTACAGTTGGGCAAAACCATCTAACACAAGTGTTGAAGACCTCATGCGATTTATTGAACACTGTACTGAAAGTGAAAAACAGAATGATTGTGTGGGTACAGAAGGGTTGTAAGTGTATGTATGGTTTACCCTTGGGACCACGTGGCTGACCTGGAGCTGCAGCTGCCACTGTCCACATCACAAGAGAGTATTGTACCGCATATTGATAGCCTGGGAAAAGATCAAAATTCAAAAAAGTACCGTTTCTACTGAACGTGCATTGCTTTCACACTGCCATAAAGCTGAAAAATTGTAAGTCGAACTATCATAAGTTGGGCTCCATCTGTATTTCCTTTGCCAGTGCCCTGAGTGTCTCGTTCACAAACCAGGCACCCTCTCGCCTAAGGGTCTTTGCACAAGCTGCTCCCTCTGCCTGGAATGCTTTTTTTTCCTCTTTAAATAATATACATCTTTAAAAAATATATTTTATTTGGGAATTTCATAGAGAAAATTTCTAAAAATTGTATATCCTCTTCACCCAGATTCCCCAAATGTTAACATTTTAACACTGCCTTATCATTCTTTTTCTCTAAATACAACTATATTACATATGTAAATACACACATACGTATTATATACCTATTTCTATCTATCCATATAATTTATTTTCTTGGAATTGTCTTAAGTTGCAGACATGATTCCCCTTCACCCCAAATACATCAGGGTGTATTTCGCCTGGAATGTGTTTCATCCCGTTATCCAGATGGTTCACTCTGGATACAGCACACCCTCACCCCCACCCCCTCCACACACACTGTTGTCACTCTTGGTCCTCTTACCTCTCCTTACTTTTTCTTCTTTTACACACCTTTCACTTTCTAGAACATACTTTAGAATTTATATATTAAGTCTGTGTACTTTAAGCTTCATAAGGGCAAGGGTCTTGTGTTCACTGAAATATCCCAAGCTCCTAAAACAGAACTTAGCCTAAAGCAGATAGTCGATAAATATTTATTGAATGAATGAATGAACGAGGCGACCCAGGGTCACAGCAAATGATGGCGCAGTGCTTTTCATCAGGCGCTGCCACGGGCCAGGCTCTGTTCTTGGAGCTTTCCTGTGATGTCCTCAGGGGCTGCCTAGGCTTTCAATGAGTCCATCTGTGATGCTGGTTAACGTAGACCCTAGCCACGGTGGGGATGACCCAAGACAAAATTATGAGATCTCCACTTTGTTACCTTGGCTTCCCTTTTTCTCTCCTTCCCCCACCCCAAAGCTACCCTTTACCTCAATGTGCTTCCCCCATGTGGCAACCATCCCCTCCTGTGTGGAAGGGACAGGGCAGTTGGGTGCAAAGAGCACTGGGCAGCAGGCTTCCCTGGTAATGCAGTGGTTAAAAATCCACTTGCCAGGGCTTCCCTGGTGGTGCAGTGGTTGAGAGTCCGCCTGCCGATGCAGGTGACACGGGTTCGTGCCGATCCCACATGCCGCGGAGCAGCTGGGCCCGTGAGCCATGGCCGCTGAGCCTGCGTGTCCGGAGCCTGTGCTCCGCGACGGGAGAGGCCACAACAGTGAGAGGCCCAAGTACCGCAAAAAAAAAGAATCCGCCTGCCAATGCTGGGGACACAGGTTCAAGCCCTGGTCCGGGGGAAGATCCCACATGCCTCAGAGCAACTAAGCCTGTGCACCACAACTACTGAGCCTGTGCTCTAGGGCCCGTGTGCCACAGCTACTGAGCCCACGTGCTACAACTACTGAAGTCCGTGTGCCTAGAGCCCGTGCTCCACAACAAGAGAAGCCACCGCAGTGAGAAGCCCGGGCACCGCCACGAAGACTAGCTCCTGCTCGCCACAACTAGAGAAAGCCTGCGGGCAGCAACAAAGACCCATCGCAGCCAAAATCAATAAATTTATTTTTTTTAAAAAAAAAAAAGAGCACTGGGCAGGAGCCCTTGGAAAAGTCACTTTCCTCTCTGGGTCTCCATTCCCTCCTCTGTGACTCCCACGACCTCTGAGACTCTTAGTGACTCAGATATCCTCCAGTCTCTTTGCATCATTGCCCTGGGGAATCTGGGTTGAGATTGTGCCCTTTTCTCTGATGGAAGAATGTGTGGCTTGTTCTTACAGGCAATAGATGAGAAAAGTATTTTCAGGTCGGGGGCTGCTGCTTTCCAGCCTCCCAGTTTGGGAACTAGACAAATTTGGATTTAAATCTAGAGCTGCCACACCCTAGTAGCTCTTTGGCCCTGGCAATTTGAGTGTTCTGAACCTCTGTTTTCTCCACTGTAAAATAGGTTTAGTAATATCTTCTTCAGAAGGTTTTGGGGAAGAGTAAGTTAAAAGATGCACACAAAATGCTTTGCATATCACCTGACACATAGGAAGTGTTCTAAAAATTGTAGCTGTTATTAGCTTCTGAGCCCCGAGTGGATTCCTGCAGGTGCACATGGGCAGGGTGGGGGGAGCATTTCTGGAGTCCTCTCTGCTCTGCAGGTGTGGGCCTGGGCGCTGCGTGCAGCCGGCTCCTGCTGTGGGCATGGGTGGAGGCTGTGGCTATTTCGGAGACGCCAATTCCTGACGTCTAGACAGAGCTCAGCCCTCTCATTTCCCCATTGTGGAGATGGAGCCCAGAAGTCTGAGTCACAGAAAGCACTTGAAGGTCTCTGGGAACGCCATCTGGGTCAAGCGCCCTTAGAAAATGTATTCCCCACGTTTAGTTTATCAAAATATTGTATTTGTCATTTACAGCTGCAAAACAAAAAACTCCCAAAACATAATGGTTTCAAACAACAAGCATGTATTATTTCACACAGTTTCTGAGGGTCAGGAATCAGGAGGCAGCCTAGCTGGGTGGCCCGGCTCAGAGTCTTTCATGAGTTTGTGGTCAGCCAAGGCTGCAGACATCTGAAGGCTTTAACGAAGGCTGAAGGATCCACTTACTGGAAGCTCACTCACAGAGCCAGGAAGCTTTGGTTCCTTGCCTTGTGCATTTCTCCACAGGGATGCCCAACACTTGTCAGATTAAGTGATTTGAGAGAGAGAGCCCCAAACAGAATCTTAGCACCTTTTGTAATCTAATCTCAAAAGTGGCACACCATCATTTCCGCCATATTCTATTCTCCACACAGACCAACCTGCTACAATGTGGCAGGTTGTGTGCATATCCAACGTGGGGTCACTGGGAGCTATTCTGAATGCTGCTCATCACAGGTATAATTTCCATATAATGAAACTCACAGGCCTTAGGATACAGTTTGATCAGTTTTAACAATAGAATATTCCCATGAAACCCACACTCCTATCAAGGTGTAAAACATTTCCATCACCGCACATTGCCCCTCCTCCTCATTCCTCGCCCTCAGAACATTCCTCAGAACAGCCATCACCCCGTGCCTCTTCCCAGTCGATCCCCCCTCCTCGCAAGCAACCGCTGATCTTATTTCTATCAACACGTAATCCACAGTTGTGCCTGGCCTAGAACCTCATAACATGGAATCGGACAGTCTGTACTCTGTTGTCTGGCTTCTTGTGTTCCACACGATGACTGTGCGAAGCAGCCCTGGTGTGTGTATCAATATTTCATTCCTTTTTATCGCTGAGTGAAGCACTCTCACCTCAGTATGAGTCTTACCCTTCTTCAGTGTGCCCTGTAAACTGTGTGGACAAAGAATGTCACCTGCCATTTCAATAAACAAAGGATGTTGTGGCCATCAAGCCATCAGCCACTACAACTGCCCCAACCGTGTACCCTGAGGGGATTCAAGATGGAGAAAAACAGGATCCTGGCCCTAGATAGTTAAGATGCATATCAAGAGAATGATTCCAATAAGCCCAGACTCCCATGCACAGAAAAGTGTTAAATTCATTAACTTGAGATGTCTGGTTTTTCTTTAATTAACAGTAATCTTGGGACTTCCCTGGTGGTCCAGGGGCTAAAACTCCATGCTCCCAGTGCAGCGGGCCGGGGTTCGATCCCTGGTCAGGTAACTAGATCCCGCATGCTGCAACTAAGACCAGGCACAGCCAAATAAATAAATAAATATATATATTTTTTAATGTCATGAAGGAAAAAAAAAAAAAGAAAAAAAGAATGTCATGAAGAGACTAGGGGTAGGATGGGAATAAAACACAGACCTACTAGAGCATGGACTTGAGGACACGGGGAGGGGGAAGGGTAAGCTTCCCCCTCCCCGTGAGGGGAGGCATGGACATAAATACACTACCAAATGTAAACTAGATAGCTAGTGGGAAGCAGCCACATAGCACAGGGAGATCAGCTCGGTGCTTTGTGACCACCTAGAGGGGTGGGAGGGAGGGAGATGCAAGAGGGAAGAGATATGGGAACATATGTATATGTATATGTATATGTATATATGTATATGTGTATGTATATGTATAACTGATTCACTTTGTTGTAAAGCACACCATTGTAAAACAGTTATACTGCAATAAAGATGTTAAAAAAAAAAACAGTAATCTTTTGACATTCTGACTACCTGGGTTTTTTTTTTTTGCAAAACTCCTATATATCTTCTCTCCTCCCTTACCTCTTCAAAAGTCTCCTGGGCTTTAGTCCTCAGTATGTCCACTGAATAAAACATAGTTCTCAATTTTTAGGTTGTGCTTTTTTTTCAGCTGACACCTGACATCTGCCAGTTAACTCTGCATGTTTCTCCTTCTGCTGGACTCTGACCTGCCCAAGGACAGAAGCTGTATCTCATTTATTTTTGGGTCCCCAACGTGAGCTCAGTGCCTGGCAGGCAGTAAGTGGGGGGAACTGTCACATCCGGGGACTTGGAAGTGGGGCATGATGGGAAGTAGGGGTCAGCAGGGAGCGAGGTGGTGGGGTAGGGCAGGCTGGACACTGGCGGGAGACCTGTAAACCGAGGCCAGAAATCACTCCAAGACCCAGAATCCACAGGCCCCATGAGCTCAGAAGGATCTCCACCCAGAGGTTCCAGGACAGAGAGGGGCTTCTTGTCCAACAAACACAGAGGGGCCTTAGGCCAGGGCTGTCACCTCTGGCCACTCAAAAGCTCACTGGCTGAGGACAGGCCCAAGAAGAAAGTAAAAGCCAATTCTCCTTCTCTCGTTTCCTCCCTTTTCATCCAAACAGTGCACCTGACAACTAGCCCCCACCCTCAGTCAGGGGTTTGAAGCCAAGCCTCTCTGAACACCTCCCGGCAGCCCTTCCGTCTCACACTGCGCACACCTGCCTCATCCTTGGCAGAGCCCTGAGGAGACCAGGGCTAAGGCTCCAACAACCAGTAAGCTTTTTGGAATCCCAGGGTCACTAGAGCAGGGACTTAGGGGTCAGGGTGCTGAGTCCCTGCTCTACCACCCTCCGGCTACATGACCTTGGCCAGATGAATCCCTCCACTGTAAAATGTGGTCATAGCTAGTAGGATGAGTGTGGGATAGACTGAGGCAAAATGCTAAGTGCAGGGACTTCCCTGGTGGTCCAGCAGCTAAGACTCCATGCTCCCAATGCAGCGGGCTGGGGTTGGATCCCTGGTCAGGGAACTAGATCCCACATGACTCAAGTAAAAAAAAAAAAAAAAAAAGATCCTGCATGCCGCAACTAAGACCTCATGCAGCCAAATAAACAAATAAATGAATATTTTTTTAAAGAATGCTAATTGCAGTGGCTGGCAAAGAAAGGGTAGTGCAACTTGGTGGGACAAGGTGCCAGATGGGACCTTCTCTGTTTATCCAGAAAGGTAGAATTAACACCAGAATCCAGAGATGAGAACAAAAGGCTGGAAGTACTCCACCTTCCAAGCTCAGAGGATTGCTGGCTCCACTCAGGGCTCGGTAGGAAGCGCCTTTTAAGCAGAGCCAGCACTACTCACAGGACACAGGCTGTGTCTCTCTCTCCCTGAGAGCAGGGAATGATGGATTGGTTCCTCTCGGCTGCTATGTCCAACTATGGCCACCGTAGCATCAGTTGCCCCACTTGGTCTTCTGCAGTGTAATCTGATCACTCCTCCATCAGGAGGACCAGTCACATCCCCTCCCCTTGAATGTGGGCTGGTCTTGGTGACTCACTTGTAACAACAGAATGCAGCAGAAGGTGACCCATGTGACTTCTGAAACAAGGCCAAAAAGAACCTTGCAACTTCTTCCTTAGTCTCTTGGAAAGCTCACTCCATAGACTCTCCCCCTTGAGACATTCCCTCTCGGAGCCCAGCTACTTTGAGAAGCCAAGCCACGTGGACAAACCACATGTCAGCCAGTCCTCCAGGTGACAGTGCCAGCTGAGCCTTCAAGTCATCCCAGCTCAGTCACCAGCCCGTGAATGAAGCAGCCTTCACGTGATTCCAGCCCACAGCTATTTGAGTCTTCCAAGCTAAGGGCCCAGACATCATGGAGCAATGTATTAGTTATCTATCACTGTATAACAAATTACCCCCAAAGTGTAACAGCTTAAAACCACAAACATTTATCATCTCACACAGTTTCTGACAGTTAGGAATCCGAGAGCAGCCCCTCTGGCTGGTTCTGACTCAGGGTCTCTCATGAAGTTGCAGTCAAGCGGTCTGCCCAGGACTGCAGTCATCTAAGTCTTCCTCTGGGGCTAGCCGGAGGCCTCAGTTCCTCTCCAGATGGGCCTCTCCATATATGAGCGTCGTCACAACGTGGCAGCTGGCTGCCCCCAGAGTGAGTGATCCAAAAGAGAGGCTGAGCCTCAGAGTGTGTTCAACACTATTACCAGGTTTCCCCAGGGAGAAAAGCGTGCCAAGTTCAAAGTAATTTCTATTGGCCTTATTGGGATGTGCTGGGAAATGCTCTGTATTATAATTCATTGGGGGAAATAGGATCTTTACTTGAGATTTCTAAATCTAGGAAAAGGTCAATCAAAAATTTTTAAAAAGAGAGAGAGAGGGAGGGAGGGAGAGAGACAAGGAGAGAGAGAGGGAGAGGGAGAGAGAGGGAGAGGGAGAGAGAGAGAGAGAGAGAGAGAGAGAGAGAGAGAGAGGGAGAGAGAGAGAGGGAGAGAGAGGGAGACAGGGGGAGAGGGAGAGAGAGGGGGAGAGAGAGAGAGAGAGAGAGAGAGAGAGAGAGAGAGAGAGAGAGGAAGAGAGAGAGAGAGAGAGAGAGGGAGGGAGGGAGAGAGAGGGAGAGAGAGGGAGACTTTCCTGGCGTCGCAGTCATTAAGACTCCACCTGCCAATGCGGGGGACACGGGTTCAAGTCCTGGTCCGGAAAGATCCCACATGCCGCGGAGCAACTAAGCCCGTGTGCCACAACTATTGAGCCTGAGCTCTAGAGCCGGCAAGCCACAACTACTGAAGCCTGCGCACCTGGAGCCTGTGCTCCGCAACAAGAGAAGCCACTGCAATGAGAAGCCCGTGCACCGCAACGAAGAGTAGCCCCCGCTCACGGCAACTAGAGAAAGCCGGCACACAGCAACGAAGACCCAACGCAGCTAAAAATAAAAATTAAATTAAATTAATTAATTTTTTAAAAAGAGGGGGGGGGCAGAAACCACAGTATCTTTTATAACCTAGATTCCAAAGTGACATACTATCACTTCTGCCATATGCTACTGGGCCCACAGACCAACCTGATGCAAAGTGGGAGGGGACTACACAAGGGCTTGAAGACTCAGGCAGGGGTCATTGGGAATCATCTTGGAGGCTGCCTACAGCAAGCAGAGCCCAAGCATTCCCCCCCGCACCGCAGGTGCCCTGTTAAATTCCTGACCCACAGAATCCATGAGCGTGATCAAGTGCTGATTGCTGCTTATGCCGTGAAGTTTGGGGTGCTTTAGTACACAGTGGTAGATAATGAGCACAGAGCCAAGGGAATTATTCATCCGGTTCGCAGTGCCACCAGAGGGCGTCTCACCGCTCATTCCCCGTGGTTGTCAGCCCAGCGCCGCACCTGCCGACCCGCCCTGGTGCTACCGAGATAGGGGAAAGGGCACTGGAGAGACAAGGCCAAGGAGGTGACCAGGTGGCAATTAGGCAAGAAGAGGAAGAAAGACTGATTCTGCGCATGTCCAGGGGCCCCGGGATTGGGGCTGCAGAGGGTAGAAGATCCGCGGGCAGCAGGCCGGCGGGGCTACGATGTGAGCCGTGAGGCGGGAGTCCGAGGCTGCCAGCAGAGAACGCTGTTTGACGCAGAGCCTTTAGCACCATGGCTTGGCCATAAGCAGTCACGGAGGGGTCAGCCAAGGACCAGCTGGGGACACCTAAGGAAACAAGTCTTTTTTTCCTTCTTGTTCCTCCACCGGAGGGCAGGGAGGAAGAGAGAACACAGCACGCCCATCTCCTCTCCCGCCACCAGTCCTGCCTAATGCGACTTCGAATCCAACAGAGATTGACCTTTGAAAAAGGGAAAACCAAGTTAATGCCCCCAAACAAGAGACTGCACTAAAAACTAGGAAATTCCCTGGCGCTCCAGTGATTAGGACTCCACGCTTCCACTGCAGGGGGAGCGGGTTCGATCCCAGGTTGGAGGACTGGGATCCCGCATGCCGTGAGGGGTGGCCAAAAAAAAGAGGAAGAAAAAGAGAGAGAGAGAGAGAGAGAGAGAGAGAGAGAGAGAGAGAGAGAGAGAGAGAGAGAGAGAGAGAGAGAGAGAGAAACTGCACTAAAAACTAAAAATGACTGAAACCATTTGGAACCAGCTGGAGACATCACGGAGGTGGTGGGGGGGGAGTGCCCATCAGGAAAGGGGGAGTGACAGATTACAACTGGTATGTTATTTTTTTAAACTGTTTGATATTTACCTTTAAATGTTGCTATTCCTCAAACTAGTTCCTGAAGCCATTATTATTACTGTTGTTCTTGACTCCTCCCATTTCACCTCATACATTCACTCACTCATTCACTCCCCTTTCACCTCATATATTCATTCACTCATAAGCACTTACTGTGTGCCAGGCACTGTGCTAGGCACAGTACTATCTTAAGTACAGTAAATTAAAAGTGTAGTCAACTGGTCACCAGATCCTGTCCATTCAACTTCCAAATATCTCCGAGGCCTTTTTTGTCCACCTCCCACACCCCAGATGTCTCTGCCTTGTTCAAGCCTCAGTAGCTAACGTTTGGATTATACTCTTGGCTCTGACCTCTTACCATCTAGTCCATTCTCCACCCATGAGACACCTTTCCAAAAGGCAAATAGGATTAACACTCCCTGTTGAAGACAGCTAGTTGTCCCCCAGCATCCATCCTTCCTTTAGTAACAGAGCCTCTACCTTTTAGATAAGCACATGTCTGTCCAGAATAAAAACTATGTTTCCCAGCACCCTGGCTGCCAGTGGTGGCCACGTGACTACATTCTGGATGGAGCAATGTGAATGACAGTGATGTGTGAAAGTTCTAGGTTATGTCTTTCAAGGGAAGGGGTGTGTCTTCCACAGCCCCTTTACTCTTCCCTGCTGGCTGAAATGCAGATGTGACGGTAGGAGCTGGAGCTGCCCTCTTGCACCACTAGAAGGAAGCTGTATATTAAAGGATGTCCGGGCAATGGGCGGGAAGGAGCCAGGGCCCCTGAGGATTGTGGAGCCACCATGCCCACTCTGGCTTACCTACCTGGGTTTTTACATAAGTGACAAGTAAACTTCTATCTTGTTTAAGCCATTGTTATTTTGGAATCTTTGTTATCTATCTTGTTTAAGCCATTGTTATTTTGGAATCTTTGTTATAGTAGCTGAACCTGTTTCCTAACTAATAAACACTCCAACTCAAAACTCTTCCAGTGTCTCCTATTATCTTCAGGCTAAGTCCAAGCAAGTGAACCCGGAACTCAGGACCCTTTGAGATAAATAGTGCCTGTCAGACTAGCTTCTCACTTTATCTCTTGCCCCTCTTTAGTTTAAACTCTGTGTTTTAGTCATACCAAACTACTTGCACTTACCATGCTTCGAGGCCTTTGCTTAAACAGTTCCCTCTGCCTGGAACACCCTTCCTGCTTCTTCTTTGCTGCCTCCTTCCTGCTCATCCTTCAGGACTCAGTTCTGGAGTCATGTCCTTTGTAAAGTTATCCCAGAACCCCCATCCCCATCCCAGATTAGTTTATTCACCTCTACTAAATGCTTCCTTAGTACATTGTGTATATCTTTCATGTCTGGTAGACGATCGACTTCAGCAGGGCAGTGAGAATCCCTGTCTGGTTTACACTAAATGCCCAGTCCTTAGCATATCAGGAGAGCGCAATAAATACGCATCAGATGAATGGATGACTAAATTAGCCAACCCACCTCATTTATCACACTGTACTATCATCCTGTGCTCACCCTCTTGTCTGTGTCCACCATCACCTGAGGCCCCTGACACAGGGACCACAGAGTTCTGACCACCAGAAGTAATAGGTGCTCAATAACTGTTGTTCTAGGAGCACTTCCAACCCAGTGCCCTCTGCTCTGTGTCATCATTTTCCAAGAGAACTTCTGGCTCATTCCACAAGGGTTTCCTCACAGGCAGTGTCCAATGTACAGCATTCCCCCCAAAGCATGTACTTGTTGCTGTTAACAACATAAGCCTTTTCTTGGGAGCCTTGCAGCATTTATGGAAATTAGCATTGGGCCACAGTGACCTCAAAACACTGTGAGCTGAAAGGCTTTGCTTGTTTATGTCTCTTGGGCTCAGCCAGTTCTTCAGACAACCACATCTCAGCATTGTGGTTTGGGTGGCAAAGGGACAGCAAGCATGCTACAGAGATTGGGAAGTGGTGCCAGGTCAGGAGAGGTTATGGAGCCCCAGAAGGGGTGCACTCTGGCAGGTGGGAGATGTGTGTTTTGTACCAGTTGCTTTTACCAGGTAGGCACATAATCAGCTCCTGCCTGAGCAGTCAGGAGGAGCCAGGAGGGAACCAGACTCCTGAGAATGGGAGATGGGAGCTTCTCACACCCAGAAGAACCCTCTTTCTGTGCAGCAACAGCAGCTTACATCTTAATGTGGAACTTTGGGGGTCCTGAGCTACCTGTACCTCTATCTGGGAACATGCACGTCGTCTCCTGCTTAGTGGACTCCAAACAGATATTTCCAGGGACTTCCCTGGCAGTCCAGTGGTTAAGACTTCACCTTCCAATGCAGGGGGTTCGGATTCAATCCCTGGTCGGTGAGCTGGAATCCCACATGCCTCTCTGCCAAAAGAACCAAAAACAAAAAACAGAGGCAATATTGTAACAAATTCAGTAAAGACTTTAAAAAAAAAAAACCAAAAACACAGATGTTTCCATACCCAGGGCCATTAGAGAAAACTTGACATTCTTTAGTTCTGCTGGTATTTGTCATTAATCATTTCATTCTCCTGATGGAACACCCCAGCCAGGCCAAGAGTTTGCTTTCTAGAGCAGTTCCTCGGAGGGCAATACGGGAGAGAAACTGGAGGTTGTAGGAGGTCAGCCAGGCGGGTAGCTGCGATAATCCTGGTGAGAGGGGAAGGTGGCCTGAGCCAGGAGGTAGAAGGAGAGATGAAAGGAAGGAGACAGACACAAGAGGTGTTAAGGAGATAGGACAGATGCAACTTGCCGACCACTTGGATCTGGGGGAGGGGGAGGAAGGAAAGGAAGGAGTCAGGCCGTCTTCCAGGACTGATCTAGGAAAGACTTTGAAAATTTGGCACCAAAAGTAACTTGACAGCAAAATCTGACCTGAAAGACAGTCTGGTTTGAAGGATATGAGACTCTGTAATCTTTAGGCACCCCATACATTTTACTGAAGAAATATTAATGTATTTCATTACATGGGGCTGCCCTGGACCACACTAACAGTGTTACATCACGCACTGCTGTGCCCCATATCACCTTTATCTAAAGTCCCAAAGTACTCCAAATTCTGAATCACATCTGGTTTTTGTGGGGTTTTTTTTTTTTTTTTTTTTTTTTTTTTTGCGGTACGCGGGCCTCTCACTGTTGTGGCCTCTCCCGTTGCGGAGCACAGGCTCCGGACGCGCAGGCTCCGGACGCGCAGGCTCCGGACGCGCAGGCTCAGCGGCCATGGCTCATGAGCCCAGCCGCTCCGCGGCATGTGGGATCGTCCCGGACCGGGGCACGAACCCGTGTCCCCTGCATCGGCAGGCGGACTCTCAACCACTGAGCCACCAGGGAAGCCCCACATCTGGTTTTAGATAAGGGACTGTGAGCCTGCTAAAACAGCAGCGGCGGCAGCTCACCACCACACTAGGCTCCTCCTAAGAGGGCATGCAGGGCTGTCCTTGTCCCCATTTGCTTTCCAGTCATCAGTCCACAGAGGACCCTACTGCGAGCTCCTTGTAACCCCCTCAAGGCCTCTTCTAGTCCACGGTGGTCACCCGTGCCCACCGCTCCCCAACCCACAATGGGCAACTACACATTCTGATGCCCTGCAGCACACTGGGTCAGGAGGGGGCCCATGGGGGTGTCTCAGGTCCCTGGTCTTGCCCTGAATTGGGGGTGGGGGTGGGACTCTGAGATCCTATGCTTTCATTGCCCCCCTCCCACCCGCCAATCCTGTCCCCAGAAAAGTGATAGATCCTCATCTGCTCTAGGATCTCCCATACCTGTCTGGGAATCCTATCATTGCCATTCCCCACACCACCTACCCCCAGGGTCCCCCATATTTATGAAAATGTTTGATTCTGGCAGTGGGGAATGGATTCTGGTTTTTTTTTTTTTCCTTAGGCCAGGACCTCAACTTTTAGCATCCTCAAATGAGACTCTCTCTCTTTCATTCTTTGCCTTCCCTAGTGTCATCCCCCACATGAAGCATGAAGGTGGAAAAACCATAGCTGCAGAAAGAGATTGGTTGACACTAAAAATGACAGGCTGATAAAGAGCCTGCCTCTTTCTAGAAGACACCTTGCCTTCCACTTGGCTACTCCTCAGGTTATCAGCTCCCCACTGCCTCTGTCCTTTCCTCGCCCAGACTCAAGGATGCGGGACCTCGACTCACACCTCCCCCACCTCAATCTACCCTCCACCCCAAACTCTAACTGAAACTGCTCCCTTGTTAAAGGTCATGGACAAACTCTTTGAGGCCAGTTCCAAGGAGCTTTTCTCAGTCCTCATTTTGACTCCTTCACGAAGGCAGATTATATTATTGCTCATGAATAGTCACTGCTCCTTCTACTGGGGTCCTCCCAGTGGGAGAAGTATATTCTTGTTCTCATTGCCTGCAGCATGGCCATGAGACTTGCTTTGGCAAGTAAAATGTGAGTGCATGTGACCTGTGCCATTTCTGGGCAGAAGCTTTAAGACCCAACATCATTGTCCTTTTTTAGTGCTGGGCTGGTAAATGTTTAACAACAGGCTCTCTAAGGGGAAAAAAGTATTTGCCAATTTCTACAGTATAAATGCTCCCACTGTGACTGATTTCAAGCTACCAATGTGACATCACTGAGCATGGACTTGGGAAGATACTCACACTATCCGCTGTCACTAGTACAAACCATCTTTAACACAGCTGTGTACCTTTTGTCCCTCCCCTGAGAACAGCATTGTTCTCAATAGGGACTGCTCAGCCACCATCCCCGATGTATAACAAAACCACAGCTGACCTGCAGCTGACATGTAACCTTTTCTGTAAGTTAATATTTTGGGGTTATTTGTCACTGCAGCATGACTGAGCTGAAGCTGACTAAGGTACTCCCTGAAACTCTTTCTTTGGCTTTGGTAACACTCCTTCTTATCATTTCAATCAACAAACATTTATCAGTGCCCATGGCATATGAGAGACAATGTGGCATACGGTTAACGGTACAGGCTAGGGAGCCAGGCCACCTGACTTTGTAGTCCAGCTCAGCTCTGCCATAGACTAGCCATGACCTTGGGTAAATTACTTAACCTTTTAGTTCTTCCATTTCTTCATCTGAAGAATGGGAGTAATATTAGCACCTACCTTATAAAGTTGTCATGAGGATTAAATTACAAAATATGTGCAAAGCACTTAGCACAGTGCCTGGTACAGGGTTATCAATCACTAAATGTTAGCTTGTATTATTACCCCTAGCCAAGAGGCCCCACACTAGGAGCAAGAGATCCAGCCAGGGCACCCCTGCTCTCAGGGAGTTTATTTGCAGTCTGAGGCAGGAATCACAATAAAAGCAGAAAATTACAGTAAATCATGACAAGTGCAAGAAAAAGAAGGTGTGCTCTGGGAGCCAGAGCATCAGGACAACTAACGCAGAGTGTGAGGCTGTGGGTCAAGTGCCCAGGAAGACTTCATAGAGAAGGGAATAAGTAAACTGGGCTTTAAAGGAAAAGTAGGAGTTTTCCAGATGAAAAAACTTATGGTGGGTAGAATGAAATTTCAAGTTTTCCTCTTAACTCTCTAATCATTCCCCAATTCTTTTGCTGGCTACCTCTTTCCCCTTAAGTTCTGGGTCCCCTGATTTAGACTTCATTCCCCTTCTCCTCTCTCTACCCTCTCCCGAGACAAATGCATCTGCTCCATGGTTTTGATGCAGGTAGTAATAGTTAAGGCACTGTGCTAAATACTTTATATCCATCAACTAATTCAATACTCACCATGATCCTATGTGGCAGGTATGATCATCCTCACTCTGCAAAGAGAAACTGAGGCCCAGAGAGGTTAGGTAACTTGTCCAAGTCCCATATGGTGCCTTCAGCAGCAGGTACCAGAGTACCCAAATGAATGTGGTTTGAACATGAGGGATTTATCTCCCATCACAAGAAACTTACAGGAAGGTGGTGCTACTAGATTGTTTAATTGAGCAGCTCAGTAATGTCAGACTCTGGGTCAGCTTCTCTGAGGCTCTTGGTTCCTCCCTCATGGTCCCAGGATAGCTGTTAAACTAAGTATTGCGTCCTCCCTCAACACCCAAAAGCAAACAGGAAGGGATATGTTCCTCCTGGGCATTTCTCTTTTTACTGGAGAAGAAAGCCTTCCATAGAATCCCCTAGGAAGGGCTTCCCTGGTGGTGCAGTGGTTAAGAGTCCGCCTGCCGGTGCAGGGAACGTGGGTTCGTGCTCCGGTCCGGGAAGATCGCACATGCCACAGAGCGGCTGGGCCCATGAGCCATGGCCACTGAGCCTGCACTCCGCAACAGGAGAGGCCACAACAGTGAGAGGCCCGCATACCACAAAAAAAAAAAAAAAAAAAAAAAGAAGCCCCTAGGAAAATTCCTGTGAGTCCCTTCCTCCCCGCCCTCTTCTTTCTTTTATTACCCTCTCAAGTTGCAGCTGCAGTCAGGCTGACCCTCTCTCAGCTCTGTACCGATCGGGGTTTTGGTGCCTAACCTAAACAGTGAAAACATTGATTGAATAACATGGGGTGTTTATGAATTCTAAACATGGATAGGAACCAAAAGCAGTTAGGCTAAGAACACGGGCAAAGACGTGGCATAGGAAAAGCCTGGTTGAATGGCCACTACTGACCATTGACCACCAGCTGCTGTGGGACTCTCCCCTCCCCCCAAGAACAGGCTCCGCCACTTCACTTCTCTCTCTCAAAGGTCAAAGTCCTGGGCAGGAACATCCCACTGGTCAGGCCTGGTCATGTGCTCATTCCCCAGTTGCCAGGAAGGCAAGCAAGGTTCCACCCTTTCAATTTCTGTAGGTGAGCCATGGCTCTTTTTTCCCCAAGCTCTTTGCAGCATAGAATTTCCATGACATAAGAGAGGCGTTCTCCTGCTGAGTACCACGGTTCCCTCAAATTGCCATAGTCTCTCTTGCCTCCAGACTTTTTTGCACACACTGTTCTCTTTGTCTCCTCCCTCCTCTCTAGGCAGATCCTCCTCATTCTTGAGATTTCATCTCTCTTAGATGTCACGTCCCCTCAAATCCAGGCTAGGGGCCACTCCATTGTGCTCCTGCTGCAGCCCGTTCTTTCCCCAGCATAGCCTCCATCACTATACTGAAATTCACCATCTTGTCTTTTTTCCCCACTTGACTGCAAGTTCTATGAGGGTGGATACCCTGCCGTTCTCGTCCACCACTGGATCCCTAGCACAAAGCACAATACTGGGCACATAATATATGCTCACTAAGTGTATATTGAATCAATCAACTGAAGAATGAATGAGATGAATATTAATGGCACCAGCATCCCCCTATTCACCTGGTCCATGATTAGGACATTCTCATCCCCATCTGGTCTGGTGTCAAGTCCCATTAATTCTACCCCCATAGAATAGTCCAGTTCCTCATTACCTCTCTCCTGGACCTTTGCAATAGCTACCTGTGCCTTGACAGCTGTCATGTCCAAGAGTTCTTCCCTCTTTATTCTGGAAACTGTCATCATTTGCTTTGGGGGAATTACTTCTCCCTTCTTGAAGTCTTGAGGGGACTGTCAGTCAAGGTACTCTCCACATTTGCCAAGGGGCGAACATGAGATCCAAGCCAAGCCAGGACTTTGACTATTGAATGGAATGGCACAGATACAGAAAACAGTTGAGCTGAGTCATTCCAATCATAGCATCCATGAGAAATTGTTTGTTTGGGGGTAGCCTCACCCAAGTTTAGAAACAAAAGAGAGATAGCTACCGAAGTAGGTCAGAGGGAGATCAGAATATCAGCTCTATTACTGACAAAGTTGTTGGGGATGTCCCTTTCGGTCCGATTGACAAGCGGGTTTACTAATACTGAACCCCCAAATTAATCTTCTCCACCCAGTCTTAGGCAGTGCTGGAAAACTGTAGTCTTTCCTGTGAGGGCCAGACCCTGGCAAATTTAGAACATTGAGGAAGAAAGCAAAAAACATGGTTCTTGTGGGCAGGTGGATCTGAAAGAGAAAGAAGAAGGAAGAGCTGAGTTGAGCTCCATTCCTTCTCCCTAAACTTACCAATCAGATAAGTCACTCTTCCTCCTCCTCCTCTGGGTAGGATAGATGGATCAGGGGGTGCAGCAGGAAGCAAGAGTATTACTCTAAAAGGGGTCCCTCCAGAGCTTCACTGGTGGCGCAGCGGTTGGGAGTCCGCCTGCCGATGCAGGGGACACGGGTTCGTGCCCCGGTCGGGGAAGATCCCACATGCCGCGGAGAGGCTGGGCCCGTGAGCCATGGCCGCTGAGCCTGCGCGTATGGAGCCTGTGCTCCGCAACGGGAGAGGCCACAACAGTGAGAGGCCCGCGTACCGCAAAAAAAAAAGGGGGGGGGTTCCTCCACATGGAAAAAAGCTGGAGGAAGAAATAAACATTCCCCTCAGCATTGTTCCCTTGATCCTGAAATCTATTGTAGATTACCCAAAGCAGCTCTAGCTCCTCACACTCCTGGGGCTGGGAGTTGTACAGCTGTATCCTCCCAATTAACTTCTTTCTTGCTTAATGTAACCAGAGTCTGTTTCTGTTGCTTGCACCCCAAGAACATGCATTCATTCCTATTGCTGCTGTTAACAAATTTGGTGTCTTAGAACAACACAAATGTATTGTCTTCCAATTATGGAGGTCAGAAGTCCAAAATGGGTCTTATGGGGCTAAAATCAAGGTGTCAGCAGAAACTGTGCTCCTTCTGGAGACTCTAAGGGAGACTGTTTCCAGCCTTTCCAGCTTCAGAGGCTGCCATCATTCCTTGACTTGTGGTCCCCAGCCAGCAATCACACCACTCTGACCTCTGCTTGTGTCATCACATCTTCTCTGGCTCTCTTGCCTCCCTTTTATCCTTATGAGGACCTTTGTGATTATATTGGGCCCATCCAGATAATCCAGGATAATCTTTCCATCTCAAAATCCTTAACTTAATCACATCTGCAAAATCTGTTTTGCTAAGTATGATAAAATGATCATAAATTCCAGGATTAGGATGTGAACATCTTTGTGGGGCATTATTTTGTCTACCACAAAACACTAACAGAAAGATTTCTTAGCTTGTCTTGCTTTCATTTCTTTCCTCTGCAGTCTGGCCTGCAAGCGATCTTTATGAAATGTGAATCTAGTCATGACGATCCTACCTAAGAAATTTCCTGATTCCCCAAAGCCCATTGAATAAACCCCATAACACACCCAACTCTTGCTCCAAACGTTCTCTCAGCCTGAAATGTTCCCCCCACCCCAAAGCCAAAACCTCTGTAACCTTCAAGGTCCCTCTCACAGAAACCTCCATGATCCCTCTGGCTGGAATGCATCTGCACCATGAGTCCCACATCTGCAGAAACTGTCTTGTCACCTGACAGTGCTGGGTACCAGCCAGTCAGACAGACCTAACCTTTCTGTGCCTTTGTTTCCTCTATTTAAAAAATGCAGGGACTTCCCTCGTGGTCCAGTGGTAAAGAATCCGCCTTACAATGCAGGGGACGGGGGTTTGATCCCTGGTCAGGGTACTAAGGTTTCACATGCTGCGGGGCAACTAAGCCTGTGCGCCACAACTACTGGGCTCGCGCATCTCAACTAGAGAAGAGAAAACCCTCACGCCAGAAGTAGAGACAAGCCCGCACGCCGCAACGAAAATGTCCTGCGTGCCGTAGCTAAGACCCAACACAGCCAAAAATGAGTAAAATAAATAAATAATAATAAAGAAATCTTTTAAAAATTTTTTAAAAATTAAAAAATGCGGATAATAAAGTAGTTACCTCATTTATATTTTGTTGTGAGAATTAAATGAGACAATGCATATAAAGTGCTGAGCACAGTGATGGTACACAGTACCCAATAACAAGTAGATGATAGCAGTTATTATTAAAATTTAATAGTTGGGGGACTTCCCTGCTGGTCCAGTGGATAAGACTCTGTGCTCCCAATGCAGGGGGCCCAGGTTCGATCCCTGGTCAGGGAACTAGATCCCACATGCGTGCCGCAACTAAAGATCTTGCACACCACAATGAAGATCCTGCGTGCTGCAACTAAGACCTGGCGCAGCCAAGTAAATACATAAATAAGTAAATAAAATATATATTTTTAAAATTTAACAGTTGAGTGAATAAATGAATGGAGTACTCTCTCCTTTCCCTGGGCTATAAATATTCCCTTTATGATCCTTAATATGCCCCCAAACTAGGACATTTAACAAATGAATAATTTGTTATTTGAATGATAATAATATATAATAATTTTTATATAATATATAATAATAATAATAAATAATAATAATGTAATAATATATAATAATTTGAATGAATAAACCTGACGGTTTTTGTATTTCTGTGTAATCTCAGCTGCTTTGTCTCCCGGGGGCTCCATGCCTGGTCAGGATCACTGTGGGGAGTGACGGTAGAAGGGAAAGGCTGTTCTTATTCCCTCTTGCCTGGTGCCTCGGGCACATGAAACATTGATAAACTCTGGTCTTCTTGGACTGAGGTGAATTTGGGGCGCATAGAGGCTTCCACCAGAGAAAATATGCTTGTTCCCCACCCTCACGCCCATGAATCTTGTGCTCTCTGGGGCACCAGCTTGCCATTCTCAGTGTTAATTGTGACTGCTACTGTGTGACTTGGGGCTGGTCACTGCGTATCTTCCTGAAAAATGGGCATAAAAATCCCTGCATCCTTCAAGGTCAGGAACCCTGTGGAAGTCCAGTGTGGGCGTGAGGAATGAATGTTAACTTCTTTTATGAGGTAGAATAGAAGAGACCAAGCTGAAAAGATAGAAAATTCATTTCCAGGATACAGAAAATGAGTTCCGGGACTTCTGTGGCGGTCCAGTGGTTAAGACTCCACACTTCCACTGCAGGGGTCATGGGTTTTGATCCCTGGCCGGGGAATTAAGATCCTGCATGCCACGTGGCACGGCAGGAAAAAAAAAAAAAAAAAAAAAGAAGGAAATGAGTTGCAATAACTGTGGGGAAACATAATTGTTTTATAATCACTCTCTGGACTAAAGGTCTTGCCAGGACCTCAGGGATTGCTTCATTGCGGGGTTGTGGATGAAACTTTCACACACCAAAAATCTGTCCAAGAAAAAGTCATGTCTTTTGAGAAAAACTACCTTTTCCTGTTTATTACAGAATTCATTATAGAATTTTTTGAAAATATAAATATGCACAAAGAAGGGGAGAAGCTCGTGTAATCACACTATACAGAGATCATCACTTGTAACTATCAAACAAATTGGGATTTTGTTGCAACTGTAGTTTTGTATCCCGTTTGGTGAACATTTTCCCATGCAATTAAATATTTTATGCATTGGGGGGGGGATTCCAGTTTACAAATTTGTTGCAATTTATTTAACTAAGCTATTATTGTTGAACGTTTAACATATTGCCTTTGTTTTTCGTTTTTGTTTTTTTATTTACTTGTTTTGGACTTTGGGGCTGTTATAAGTGCTTCAATTAGTATCTTCGTTAGATCTTTTTTTTTTTTTAAACATCTTTATTGGAGTATAACTGTTTTACAATAGTGTGTTAGTTTTTCCTTTACAACAAAGTGAATCAGTTATACATATACATATGTTCCCATATCTCTTCCCTCTTGCGTCTCCCTCCCTCCCACCCCTCTAGGTGGTCACAAAGCACAGAGGTGATCTTCCTGTGCTATGCGGCAGCTTCCCACTAGCTATCTAATTTACATTTGATAGTGTATATATGTCCCTGCCACTCTCTCACTTCATCACAGCTTACCCTTCCCCCTCCCCATATCCTCAAGTCCTCTTCGTTAGATCTTTACGTATATTGTAGATTATGTCCTTTGAATTCCTGGAAGTGGAATTGCTGGACCAAAGGATATTTGATACATATTTGCCAATTTGTCTTCTAAGACTGATTTCACCCATTTGTACTCCCACGGGCAATTTTATAGGACTTCACTGGGGTTGCCTGTGTCATTAACTGTCAAAAGCCAACCTCGAACTCCCAGCGGGGTCTCTAGGCTTGCTTCATGTTTTCCCGCCCACTCCGCATACCCGCCGCGCGCCCCACACCCCTGTCCATGATGGCCCGCCCCTTCCTTACTCTCTTACAGATTCTGTCCAATCAAAAGCAGCCTTCCCCAGTATCGCTGAGTGGTTGGTAAGAGGAAGTGTCCGTCGCGCTCAGGGGTGGGCGGAGCGGACTGACGGACGTGTCGACGGGCCAGTGTGAACGGCGAGCGGGGCGTGCGTGGCGTGCGTGGCGCGCTGGCCTGGAAGCGCTGGACTTGCGAGGACCGCAGGCGAGTTGAGCTGCGAGAGGCTTCGGCGGCCATGGCTCCCAACGTGCCCGTGGCCGAACCGGCTAGAGAGTGTCCTGAAGGCATCCGGGCCGTGCTTCTGGGGCCTCCCGGAGCCGGCAAGGGTACCCAGGTGAGTTGCTGACGGGCTTGTCGGCAGAGCCCGTGGGACTCCAAGGTCAGGACTGCCGGAGGTCCGGGTCGCCCCTGAGCCGGGCCGCTGGCTGAAGGCTGGAGGGGTACCCTGGCTGGCGTCTGGGGTTCTAGCAGGTGTTTGGGGGAGGGTCCAAACTGGAGGTCGAGGGAGTCTGAGTTAGAGTTCTTGAGGGACCCAGGCTTGAGGTGCCGTGTTAGGTGATCCTAAGGACTGATTAGATCCCTTAAGGGTTTAGAAGCCGGGAAGATTTGAAGGGTAAGGTGAGCCCTGGGCTGAGGCATGTAGATTACAACCCGAGTGGACGGAGGGACCCCAGATTGCCTGCGATTTGTTAGTGGGTTGTCGAGGGTTACGTTCCAGGCACTCGGGGTAGGGGGACGTTTCTGGTAATGACTAATGCCTGGAGGTGGAGCAGCATCTCCCGCATATGGGGGAAAGCGGGAGCTGGCCTGTGCTGGTTAGGAGGGAGTACTGCTAAGAGAAGTGAGGTATGACCTGCCTGAGACAGTTAAGTTGCGGGGATGGGAGAGAGTACCTCAATATACAGGTGAGAAAACAGGCCCAGAGAAGTCAGGCGGCTTTCTCAAGTTAGCAAAATTGACTTCATGGAGCCTGGAACCTCAGGGTTCTGAGTGATTGGAGTCTGAAGTTACCTTTTGCTGACCGTGGGGCATCACTTGGCACCTGGGACATAATGGGCCCATAGATCAAGGTTGGGATTTATGATCTCACTTAGGATTTCGAAGCGCATAGGTTGGATTATCAATATCCTCCTCCTGCCTGGGGTCTGGCATTGCCCCCCACCCCCACCCTCAAGTTTTTGCTTGCTGTTAGGGTCTAAAGAGGGAAGTCCTGAAAGTCTGATCTGCTAAGGGAATGGGGTTTTGGGTGCTGCTCTGTGCCCTCTCTTCTCTTCTGAGCCCTTGCAAAGATTGCAAAGTCCTGGCAGACAGATCATTTGTCTTACTCATTCTTGGGGCTCCTGTGACCCTCAACACATTATTTGATGAGGTTACTGGAAATGGATGAACACAGATTCATGTGGGTGATGAGGAGAAGGAGAGTCTTAGAGATTCATTTCATTCCTGTGACTTTGCTTTTTGGCTCTGTCTGCTAGGTGAAGAAAGACCACTTTCCCTTTTCTCTCTATAGCCAGAGCCGATTTGCCCTTGGGGGTCATTGTCACCTAACCCCCTTGTCCTCAGTAACATTGAATGCTCCTCTTTTCCTGTTGCTACCACCCTCAGTTATTAGGTAACCTGCAGTTTAGGAATGTTTAATCCCAAACTCTACGGACTTTTGCTGTGAGTGACCGAGATAAACAAGGTAGCTCAAATGCATCAGTTGTTTTTTCTTAGTTCATATTGAAGTTAATAATTTCAGTAGTTGTGAAATGGACATCCCATCCCTGTGCTGAGACAAGGGCTTTATAGTTTAGCAAGCTTTGTAACTTCTAAGCCTCACTGCTCTCACCTGAAAAATGGGGCTAATACTTACCTTACTCATTCAACATGTCATGAGCACCGAACATTGGAGACAGAGCAGTAAAGAAGACTGATATGGTCCTTGCCCCCCTAGACCAAAAGTTAACAAGGATACTGGAAAATTATGTTATATAATTTTAGGTGTGTAAAGCACACCTAGATGACAACCTGGCACATAGTAGGTGTTCACTAATTATTGACTCCCTATCTTAGTAACATATCCCCCCACCCCCCAACTAAGCTGTATCTCGGTGTAAAGGGTGATTTTTTCAGGAAGTTTTGAAGAAAATTATACTATGAGCTGATTTATAATGGTGTATGTATGATGGGAGTTGGTCAAAGAAGGCCTTGTGGAAGTTGAGATGTGGTTAGAGCTGGGACTTAAGGGTAAGATTTACACAAGTTGCTTAACCTCTGTTCACCTTTCTCTCCATAACTGGAATAATAGGAATACTGGTGGTTGTAGTTTTAATGGAGTTTTTAAAAACTGTTCTTAAAACAGAGGTTGCAAAGTGGCAGCCTGCAGCAGAATTTAGCCTGCAGACACACCCTAGCTTTTTATTATGAAGAGTTTGAATACACAAAAGAAGACAGGATTGTGTAATGAGCCCCCATGTACCCATTATCCAGCCCCAGCTACCATCAGCTGGTGGCCATTCCTTCCCCATCCACTCTCCCTTCACAGATTATTTTAGAGCAGCTCCCAGACATTATAACACTTCATTTGTAAATATTTCAATGTGTGTTTCTAAAAGATGAATTCTTTTTTGTAAACAAGCACACTATCCCTTAAAACCAATAATAACAGTGAATGTTTACATTTCCATTCATTTGTCTCACAAATATGATCATTTCAAGTCCCTTTTAATTTACAGGTTCCCCCTTTTTTTTTTCCTTGCAGCTTTTTTGTGGAAGTTGTTTATTCTGGGAGTATCCCTCTTTCTGAGAATTTTTTTATTGTATCCCCATGCCATATTTAACATCTTCCTCTTTCTTTCCTGTAAAAAAACAATTAACCAGATCTGGGTTCAATTTTTGGCCCAACTACATCACAGGTGGTGGTGTGATGTCCATTAGGAGACATACTGTATCTGCTTATCTCTGGTGTTCAATGCCTGAGTCCAGGAATTCACTGTGGGTGGCAAAATGGTAATGTTCTACATAGATCATTCCCTTTTCATTTATTAGCTGAAATAGTTCTATAAAGGGAAACTTCTCACCTACTATTTGGTATGGTTTGTACAGTAAGGGTAGGTTAAATGCTTGATTTATTCCTTTAATTTGTCAGCTTTCAAAATAATAAGTTGACCACACCGTGTTTTCAGTTGTGAAATTTCACTTAAAACTCCAGAGCTCTCGTTTCTCTTGAGAAGTCAGATCTAGTGGTTCTGGGCCTCCATTCCAGCGTGGCATGCAGTTGAGTGGGGATGCTGCTTTGGGTGGTCCATGTGCTCTCCTGTCCCCTGCGTAGCCCTCTTCGCTGCCTGTTGCTTATATTTGACCCACTTCATTTGTGTTGCCTGCCTGGTAAATGTTTGTGACCTCTGATATAAAATCCTAACGTGGGTTAGTGCCTAGTGCCTGCTCGGTAATGTTTGTTTTCTTCCCACTAGTGCTTCCTTTTATACCTGCATAACTCAGTATTTTAGGTATTTAATGTTGGCATGACTGAAATAATCTGTTTCCTTTTAAAACTTTTTATTTTTAACTGAAATAGTTAAACATTTTAAAACTACCTGCTTTTCCATCAACATAATAATGTCTAAAACATCTGGAACACTTGGATTTGTTGTTTTGTTTAAATAATCTTACTTCCCTGTCTCCCTTTTAGGGTTAGATGTTCCTGTGGTGTGGCCAAAACGGGTATGTTTTCAGTTTCCTGTGCCAGCCCCTTTCATAGTTTCTTCCATGTGTCCAGCTGACACCAGTTCTCCAAGGCCAGCATATTTAGGCTGTCAGCTGCCATCTTGCAGGGCAGGCTCTATCAGTTATGTCAGTGCATTGACGCTCACAGTGCAGAAACAACTCTGTGAGACCCATGCTCTTACTCCCCCTTTTACAGGTAGAGAAACTAAAACTCAAAGAGCTTGTTCTCTAGGTTACAGGGCAAGTAATTGGCTGATCTTGCATCTGAATGACTTCAAAGCTCCTGCTCTTTCTGCTGCTTTCTGCTGCCCTGGGTTAGATTTGTCTCCTGCCCTATGCATGTTTTGTTGGATAAGTTCCGTGCTAGAGATACAGGTCAGCCCTTGCCCTCAAGAGGGTATAATATTGCAAAATAGTCACCCTTTGCTGGGTTATGTGACAGACCCTACCCCCCACAGCCAAAGATGTTACAGGTGTCATCTGATTTAATCCTGCAACCCTAGGAGGAAGGTCCTGTTATTATCTTTGCCTTTGCCTGGTAAACTGAGGCCCAGTGTGTATCTTGCCCCGGGACATACATAAAGTAGCAAAGATAGGATTTGAATTCATGACTGATTGTTGAACAGCATTACCATCTTATCGTTGTTATCAGTCTAGGTGTAGGGGCAGAAATGAACATGCATGCAAGCAGTACTTACTAGTGCAGAGTACCATATGGGAAGTGTGAGATGAGTGACTGACAAATGCTAGGACAGTTTGGGGTTAGACAAGAACTATAATTTGTTGAGAGTCTTCCATTCTTCCTCCTACACACCCACTGATGTTGGTACTAATATATCCAATTTATAGTGATTAAAGGATCTCTGGCCTGAGGTTACATGGTCAGTTAACAGGCAGAGCTGAAATTCAAACACAGGTTTCTGTGCTTTTAAAAAACTTTTTAATTGAAGTATAATATACATAAAGGTGCAGATATCCTAAGTGGGCAGCTTGATGAATTTTCCCATGTGAACACACTTGTGTAGCTGATACCCATATGAAGAAACAGAACATTGCCAGCACTGTGAAGGCCTCCTTGTGCTCCCTTCCACACATATACACACACTTTCCCCAAGGACAGCCACTAAGGCTCTGGGGGGGGGTGGTGGTGGTGGTGTTAGTAAAGCCATGTGGTGTCATGGATAAGAGCTAGGGCTCTACAGTCTTGAGGCCAGTTTCCAGATCTGCTGTTACTAGCTTTGTGACCTTGGGCAACTTAGCCTATGAATTTCATTTGTAAAATGCAGATAAAAATAGTTACTACCTCACGTATTTGCTATGTATTATACATACTAAATACTGTAAAACAATGCATGGAAAAATTGCTTGGCATCTTGCAAATACCCAGTTAGCTGATGTTGATATGATTCCTTCTTGGAGGAAGAAAGGGTAGTTGGGGAGGGGTTTTGGTGGGAGAGATATGCTCAGAATTTGACTGCAGAGGAGGGTAGGGCTTGGACCAGTAGGAGGAAGGGAGAGGGCATTCTTGCATAGAGAGGATCTTGAGCCGAGGTCCATGGAGAGGCTTATGTTATGTAATTGGAAAGCATATATAGAGCAGCTGTTTGGCGTTGTACAGGGCATCCTGGTAGGGGACTTGTGGAGGCAAATTTGAGTAGCTTGGGAGGTATAGGAAGTTGGTTGTGGACGACACTGAGTGCTGGACTAAGGTATTGGGACTTCTCCCCTGTTGCCCTGGGGGAACGTTGAGGCTTCTGAGTGTGTTTGTTGGGGGGTGGGGTAGTATGTCCAGCAGTATTTTAGGAGATGATTGCAGCTGCATGTGCAGAAGCATTGGAGGTGGAAGTGGGAAAGGCTGCAGTAGAAAGATGATTTCGAGGTAAGAAAACAAGTGAGCTTGATTAAATCAGATCTTAAAGACTGACATTTTCCCTTTATTTCCCTAAATGCCGGGCACTGTGCTGGATTCTTTGCGTATTTGATCTTGCCAAATCCCCATAACAGCTCTGAAAGTGGACATTGTAGTCTGTACAGTAAGTCCCCTACATACGAATGAGTTCCATTCTGAGAGCGCGTTGGTAAGTCAAATTTGTTCGTAAGTCCAACAAAGTTAGCCTAGGTACCCAGCTAACACAATCAGCTGTATTGTACTGTGCTGTAATAGGTTTATAATACCTTTCACACCAGTAATACATAAAAATAAAATAAAGCAAACATTTTAAATCTTACAGTACAGTACATTGAAAAATACAGTAGTACAGTACAACAGCTGGCATCCAGGGGCATCGGGTGAACAGGCAAGAAGAGTTAATGACAGGAGGAGGGAAAGGAGGTGGGTGATGGTAGAGCTGAAGGATCGTCAGCAATAGGAGACAGAGGGCAGGCTGCACCTTCACTCACGTCTGATAGTGATGGCACAGGTTCTGGTTCCTTGCTGGATTCAACTCTATCTACCCTCCTGGAGAAATGATCCAGTGGTGTCTGGGTAGTAGCTCTTTTTTCCTCGTCATAGATGGCACAGTACTGCTGGATTGCATTCTGAACGGCTGCTGCAACCTTCGTGTACCGTTCTACTTTCAGGTGCTGTGCCTCCTCAGATAAAGGAAATCCCCTTGCCATTTCCTGCGTCGTGAATCTCTTCGGTTCTTCAGTTATTTCTTCCTCTTTTCTGTCTTCGTCCTTTCGCTGAACCTCCAGTTCCTGGCACTTCTTAGCAGTACCAGCTACATCACTGCTGCTTTTACACTTGTTTCAGGACATCCTGGGCTTGAAATAAAGATACGATACTTCGTACTGTACGATATACTACGTACTGTACGATAAAGTACACAAAAGCGCAACCACTTGTAGAGGATGCACGCACGTGACAATGTATGCCAGACATGTGAACTTACGTGATTGGACGTGTGAATGCACGTTTGCATCTTTGAAAATTTGCAGCTTGAAGGTTCGTATGTAGGACTTACTGTACACTAGAGATGCAGAAACTGAGGCCTTAAGGCTATATAACTTGTTCAAGGTGACACAGTGAGTAAACTGTAAATCCCAGATCTGTACCACTATAAAACCCAGTCTTGCACCCCTGCCCCAGGGCTTCACAATCTGTGTGCATCAGAATCCCGCCCTGCTACCTGAAAACCACTCAGTCATACACTTTAAGGGCGGGCCTGACTTTGTATTTTTAGCAAGTGCCCCAGATGATTGTGATAATACACTGATGTTTGAGAACACTAACCTCACCATGCTGCCTCCCTAGTGGTTTTAGCCATTCTGAACCACACCCCCTTCTCAAACCACAGGTTTCTCATACAGATGGGGGGCCTATTTCTTGGGCTCAACAGTAGCCCATGGCTAGTGAGACACATGTGGCTCAGGGCCTCAGCAGCAGCTGAGTGTGGTCCAGGGGTCAGCAGCACAGCCAGGCCTGGAAGCTTGTTTAAAATGCAGATGCTCAGGGCCCACCCTGTAGAATCAGAATCTGCATTTTAGCAGTACCCTCAGGTGGTTTGGAGTAGGAGAAGCATTCCTCTAAAAAAAGTATAAGCGTGAAGTGTAAGGGGAATGAAATACAGCTATTTCATCAGGCTTCTTCTATAGTTTGCAAGTAAAGAGTAATGCAAAAAAGAACTTGAAAGGAGATCTTTTATTTATTGAATGCCTACGGTGTGTCTGATATTTTGGGTGCTTTATTTCATTTTATCCTCACAACAGCCCTATGAAGTAGACATTATCCCTATTTGACTGGTAAGGAAACTGAGATTCTGAGAAATTAAGTAACTAGCCAAAGGTCATAAAGCTATTGAGGGCAGCCAGGGTTCCTGTGCAAATCTGTCTGACTCCAAAGTTCATGCTCTTTGCAGCCCACCCCATTGACTCCCGTGCAGCCAGCAAGAAATGAAGGAGTTAGTCTTCCGCCATGCTGTGTCTTCCCTCTGGGAGTGTGCTTCCACACAGCCGTAGAGTCTAGTCACCTGAAATAGCACAGAAGAGTGAGTCCTGTGGTTTAGGGTGGTAAAAATTGGAAGGTTAGGTTCTGTGCTAACAGCTCTTCTCTGGTGTTTTGGTTACTCTTTCCCCTGGAACAAGCCTGACCTCCCAATTTTTTACCCAGGTTAATTTCAGCAACCAAGGAGAAAGATCGGCAGAAAAGCACAGCCCTCTGAGTTTGTGGCCACTGTGCCAGCCCGAAGGACCAGAAGGTTTTCCATCACCAGAGCATCCTGACCTTCACTGGTTTCCCAAGTGCGGTTTTAAATACCTCATCTGGGTTCCATTTTGCTATGAAGTCAGTTAGTTCTCTGAGCTGAATCAGTCCATGAGTCACAAACCAGCGCTTGTTGCCCTGAGCCCTATCTATTTAGCCTTTACCATGTGCACCTAAGAAAGCTCCCAATGAACTGGTTTGAACAAGGTTCCCACCCTACTTCTTTTCCAAAACAATTGAACCAGAAAGCAAAGTGTTAGGTAGGCTCCTTGAACTGATTCTATTCCTCATGAATTCTGCATTCTTTTTTGCCACTACGAAACCAGTGTTGAACTCTCCAGGGTCTCTTCTCTTCTAGTCTTCATTCTGTGGTATAGTCCACCAAACTATGAGCTCATAGAGGACAGAGTCTGTGTCTCCTATTCATCTGTTTCCCTGGTACCCAGCAAGGTTCTTAGAAGAGGCTTTTTCGAAGTATTAGTATTTTCTTTCTGTATGAATGAATATGGAATTAAGACTGGGGTTACAGTAACAGCTGATGTTCACTGAGCACTTACAAAGTGCCTGGCCCTGCATATGTGGAATTCTATATAATCTCATCAACCCAGTGATTTAGGGACTATTACCATCTCCATTTTACCTAGAGGAAATTTAAAATTTAGAAAAGTGATACAATTCTTCTCAAGTCACATAACCAGTCATTGGTGGACCTGGTGTCGGAAATCCAGGCGTTTGACTCTCTAGCCCATGCTCTTAGCCAAAAGGCTATACTGCTCCCTAAAGCTACTAAGCACTTACTGTTTGCCAGGTGCTCTTCACATATATATATCTCCTCTGATCCTCACAGCTACCTTCTGAGACAGAGACTTTTTGCCTTCATTTTAGACAGATGAGACAACTGAGCCTCTTGAGAGGTTAAGTGATTTGGCCCAGATAATGCAGCTACCTAGTGACAGGGAAGGGAAGAACCGAGTCTGCCTGAGGGAGACTTCTGCGCCTGGCTCCAGCTGCCTCACGCACTGGTGACCACGGTACTTGACAGCCACACGTCCATCCCTTTGGCGAATATTCATTCAGTACATTACATGCCAGGCATTGTGCCAGGTGCCTTATATACATGAACTCATTTAAACTTCCGAGCAACCGTGTGAAGTGTTGGTACTGCTGTTTCTGTTTTTCCCATTTATAATGGGGAAACTGAGGCTTATGTATCACTAGTGTGTCTAGTGGAAGTAGTGATAATAGCTGATATTTATGATGGCTTCCTGTGCTAGGTGCACTGTTTTAAGTGTCTTACATGTATTATCTCATGTAATTCTTAACTACAACCCTATAATCATATGTTAGAATATAATGTAAGGTACTTTTATCCCAGTTACAGGTAAGGAAATAGGCATTTGTCAGAGTTCACATAGCCAGTAAGTGGCAGGGCCAGGTTCACACCCAGGCAGTCTAACTCCAAGGCCTGCACTGTTAACCATATCTTGTTTTTTGTCTTCCCCTTCATAGGCACCCAAGTTGGCTGAAAACTTCTGTGTCTGCCATTTGGCTACTGGGGACATGCTGAGGGCCATGGTGGCTTCTGGCTCAGAGCTGGGAAAAAAGCTGAAGGCGACTATGGATGCCGGGAAACTGGTAGGTTTTAGTGGTACCAGTGAATGTTGATATTCCTCAGAGTCTAGATCTGCCCTGCCTAACAGGGTGAGCACCAGCTACATGTAACTACTGAAATCAATTTTAATTTAATTTAATTTAAAATTAACTTCCTCAGTTTCACTTGCCACATTTCTAGTTTTTGCTAGCCCACACAGATATAGAACATTTTAATCATTGTAGAAAGTTCTGTTGGACAGCCCTGTGCTGGCGGGGTGTTTTAACAAACTGGCACGCTATGTGAACTTCTACAGTAGCAAGTTACTTGGTTCATTCTGAATTTATGACACTTATTTTATTCACGGTATTCTTGAAGTTCCTTTGTGCTGGCACATTTTGTAATATACCCAGTTTTAAGGCCAAGAATGAAACTGCCATCCCTAGGCCAGAACTCAAGGGTGATTCAAGAGAGGACTCAGGAAGTCTCAGAAGTGTTTTTAATCTACTTTTGTGATTCTGTTCTGTGTCTTTAACAGAGGGGTTGCTTGGCAGTTGACAAAAGTAATCCTTCTTATTTGGTGAATATAATAGCATTTTCTCTTGTTTCTAGTCCAGTTGATCTGATTGGAGAAGTACAATTTATTACCTACTAAATGTTTTTTGATCAGTGCCAGAGCTTAATTGTAACTGAGTTATTCTGGGACTTGGCCTTGGGAAGAAGTCATTTTGTGCTTGGCTCTCTGGTCTTTACATATCTTAGAACGTTGGTTGGGGCGGGTGCTGGGCCTCCTGTCAGGCTTTGAGATTCTGGACCTGGGGTAGCCCTGCCTGTGCGCCCAGCTGCCCCTTTACTTCTAGCTTTCTCTTCATGTTAATGAAGCTGTAAGTCAAGCCATAAAGCTAGATATTTTGGACTTTGGTGGAAGATCCCGTACTGAGAAAAAATTGGGTTGTGGCAATGAGATTACTTATCTCCAGCCTTCCCTTAGTCGCAGAGCTTATACTTTGTCCCCAAGTTCACAGCTGGCCCTAGGAGATAAGAGCATTAGCTACCAAAATGGGCAGCCTTCACTCTAATACTGGCAGGGAACTTTTCCTGCAGTGAAAGCCGAGGAGGAAAACCAGTTTTTGGAAGCTAGGAAGGATCCTTGTTGGGGTTTTTAGAGAGGCTCAGAGGAGTGTTGGGCTGGCTTCTTGGTTCCTTGGTTCTGAACCTGTCTTGCCAAGGTCAGTGAACTTCTCTGTTTCTTCATGTCCGAGACAGCCTGGGTTGCTTTACTGTTAGCCTAATCAAAATTGTGAAACAGGTAAAGTTGGTGCCTTTCTACATTCTGGTCAACCACCATTCTCTCCTAGAGCCCTCCTCAGATGGTCTCTCAGCCATATGTCCTCACTTATGTCTTGCAGACAGCTGATTGCTGAGGAGCTGTTATCTGATTGCTAGGACTCTGACTAATGGCCAGAGAGGCCTTCAGGACCTAAGAAATGGAGGTCTCCTGGTGGGGTGATAGGCACTCCTCTTCCCTCACCCAGATTACTGGGACACAGGAGAATCTCAAGGGAAGAGAATGTGTATATGGCAGCCACAGAAATAATCATGAAACTGAATCTTCCAAATGGAGCCACTCCATATTTGCTCTGACTTTTGCTTCTTTGGGGTCAAGAACCTGTTTAGTAATCAGGTTATACAGACATAAACTTATGACCCTGGAGTTGGGCTAATGCCACCTAGTTAATGGATTTAACCCCAAGATTGTTTTGTTCTTGACTTCCAGGTGAGCGATGAAATGGTCGTGGAGCTCATTGAGAAGAATTTGGAGACGCCTCTATGCAAAAATGGTTTTCTTCTAGATGGCTTCCCTCGGACTGTGAGGCAGGCAGAAATGGTGAGTGGCTTGGTTTTGTATCACCATTGCATGAAAGCAAATCCTGGCCCTCTGTCTCTTTATTCCTTTGAGGGAAATGGGTCTTATCAAGCTCTGGTAGCTTAGGTGGGCCACACACTCTTTTACAGCTTGATGACCTCATGGAGAAGAGGAAAGAGAAGCTTGATTCTGTGATTGAATTCAGCATCCCAGACTCTCTGCTGATCCGGAGAATCACAGGAAGGTATTTGTCCCCTGAAGGTCCCTTCTTTTCATGCTTCCTCAGAGCTTTGTCAGACGATAAGGAACCGCTCCAGCCTAATCGCAGCCCTGAAGCTTAGTGCCGTTTCCACATGGATTGACCTTATTTGGTGACATGGGATGGGGATGTGGAAGGAAGAGCAAGGGATCTGAAGTCCAGCAGCAACTCAGTCCTGTCACCTTTTAACTCTGACCCTAGGCAAGTTTCCTAACCTCTCTAAGGCTGTTTCCTCATATGTAGAGAGGAAGTAATAGTACCTGCTTCGAGGACCCAATATGCATGGTAGATAGCATGTTGTGCGTATTTCAGAGCCTTGCTTACCTGGGTGCTTAAGAAATACTAAATTCCTTACATGTGTATCTCCATTTTAGTGCTTTTTAAGTCCGATTTCAGTTGGAGTTGCCATACATTGCTGTAGGCTTTTTATTATAAAAATAATAGGACCATCTACACAGTTTAGAAAACTGAGGAAAAACTTGCTCATGGTACAGCCAGCTTAGCAAATAACACTATAATTTTTTTGTGTGTTTTGTTTTAAAGTGCTTATTTCTCTATAGTAGTTAACGTTGAACACAGAAATGCTTCTGCTTGTGATGAGTTTGCTCCTAAAAAGTGCCACTGCTTTAGGCTACAGTTTCCTCAGCCCTCTTTCACTACCATGCTACCATCTGCTTTGTGCCTTCCAAAAATATGTGGGAAGCTCTCAACCACTAACAGACCCTCCCATTCTTGTCCTTATTATGGGCTATATGGCTTTTTTTTAATCCCTCAGTCACTTTAATGGAGCCTCAGGAAGGTGGTCAGCCTACCATCTTGAACGAGACTTCCATAACCATTATTTTTAATTGCTGCATGATATTTCACAGTACATGAACCATCATTTACTTAATTCTTCCCCAATTGTTGTACATCTGTGTTCTTCCGGTTTTCCATTGTTAAATTCATGCTGTGACCATCGTAGTACATGTAAGGTTTTTAATTAAGAGGGCAGTGTTTTCTGATTGTAAATGTTATTACTTTGATTTCCTAATGAGGTTGAACATTTTTCTCCATGTGTCTTCAGTCCATATCTTTAAGGAGAGAGGCAGCAGAGTAAGCGTTAGAGGTGTTCTGCTGGAAGGCTGTGTTCGATACAGTGGGATCCACCTTATATTAATTTTCTTTGCAAATGTCCAGGTTTCATGTTTCCAGCTATTGCATAAGCTCCTTCAGTGCAGGAATTTTGTTTCTTTGCTCTGGCACAGAGTAGGCAAAGAAAGTTGATGTAGTCCAAGAAGCAGTAGGGTTGACAGGAAGGGGCATGACCAGGGCTGGGGTCCCGGACATTGCAAAGCAGATGTTAATAGTACTAGGTGACACGAGGGGCCTTTGATCTGATCAGCTCAGCTTCCTAAGTGCCTGCTTTGTGCAGGCACAGCTCTGGGAGCAGGGGACCAGTAGAGAATATAGAACAATATGCTGGTGCCCATGTCTGACCTCAGAGGGTCTACAACCCCTACATGAAACCTGGGCTGTTTAGTGCAGTAGGGGTCCAGGAAGACAGCCTCGGGGCAGGGAGGGAAGTCTGGCTAGGAGAGGTGTAAAGTGAGACTTGACCTTCCTGGATAGAGAGGATTTTGCTGAGGCTTTACCAGAAGGGAGTAGAGGCAAGAATGAGTATGCATTGAGGGAGAGGCTCTAGCTAAGGCTTCTGGCAGAGTGTCTGTCCAGAGCTGGAGAGATGGCCTGGGAGGCTGGGTGGTAGAATGAGCACGGTTGGGAAGGTGGAATGGGAGCCTGGCTGGGGAAGGTCTGCCAAGCGAGAGAGGGTAGACACAACTGAGGCAGGCATCATGGGATGTTCTTAAGCCACTAGGTGTTGTGGCAGATACAGCATTTTAAGAACATTATCTTGGTCCTGGTATACAGGCTAAATTGAGGGAAATAAGAAACAGACAAGGACCCCACTTGGAGGAGCCTGATGTGATTCACCGGTGAAGTGATGGAGACTGGGGTTGGCTGATGGGGCACTGAGAGATTCTGAAGAACAAACTCCAGAATTGTAGAGGGCAAAGGAGGCAAGACTCAGTCTCTCGGTTTGGAAGTGAGTGGTATAGTGTGGCCCTCTCCCTTACAGAGGAGGAAACAGAACAGGTCAGATTGTGTAAAGGTGTTTTTCCAAGCCCACTTGCATATCAGTGGCAGAACTAGCACCAAAAAGCTGTTTTCTGCCTCCTCGTCCACTATGCTGATTGTTGCAAGAAAAAGAGTCAGGAACTATCAGTTTAATATGGATCTTATTTAAATCTGACATGATAAGGACCCCACTGTAAATGTCTTCGGAATTGGCTCTGACCTCACTTCTAATAATTGTATGGGTTATTGCTTTATTTCTTGCCATAAGTATGGCTGGTGGGTTTTGATTTTAACCTATTCAGTGTTGGCTCTCTGGTATCATTAGCCTAATGTCTTGTACCATCCCCATTTTGTGGATGAGAAAACAGGTGTCTGAAGTATCACACCCAAGGTAGCAGTGGCTGTAGCATCCCAGCCCGATCCCTCCACATCTTCACCTCCGCCTCCAGGCCACGTTCAGTGGCTTGTAGAGCTGTTTTGGTTGGTACTTAAGACCAGTCCCATTTTAAGAACTTGGAGATTGGTTTCTTTTCCCTTCTAGGGAATGAGTCTTGCCTTCTTCTTAAAATGATATTTGAAAGTGGGGAAGGAGCAGTGTTATATGTAACTGGAGGGCTGAGGGTATCTGGGAATGTGCAAGAGCTGATGTAGAGACGTGCAGAGGAGAGAATTGTGTTTGTTGTAGCCTGGCTGCTGTGTGCCCTGTGCTTTCCAGAAGGTGAAGAAACAAGGTCCAGGGACTACCCTGGTGGTACAGTGGTTAAGACTCCGCACTTCCACCGCAGGGGGCATGAGTTCGATGCTGGATGGGGAGCTAAGATCCTGCATGCTGCACAGTGTGGCCAAAAAAAAGAAACATGGTCCACACTTCATGCCCCCAGCCCTTTCCAAAGGAAAGCTGTAGCTGAGCCCCTCAGCTTCCGCTCTTCCTCTCCTTGGGTCTCCTAGTGGATGTCATTTCCCAGTGGATGCACCAGAGGAACCCCTCCAGCAACTCAAATAAAGGAGGGCCCAACCTCGTGTTACACGATTGCAGTCACAGGCCCACTCAGTGTAACTTACTCACTCTGCTATCAACTTGTCCCCCATGCTGTAAATGGACCACCTTATTCTATAAATGGACCACTTGGCCCCCCAAAATATGCTGTCATTAAAACACAGTATCCCATTTTTCAAACGTGTGGCTTCGATAGTCTAACCCAGACTTTCCCAACTGATATGCTGAGATATTGACCCCCTCAGCCACCAGAGCAAGCACCCTGAGTACTTTCTGTGTATGCCAAGAGGTGAAAAATGTTGGGAAGCTCTGGCCTAACAGACCTTCATGAGGAGAGTAGCCATCAGTTAAATAAGCAGACCTTGGTTGGCATAGAATTGGGAAGCCACGCGAAGTTGTGGGCACCAGCTGCTGAGCAGTGTTTGGCCTGCCTCCTTCCCTTCTTAGGTTTCGGGACTCCTGTGGTGTGACCATTCCCAGTCAGGAGCGTGGGCTTGTTGCTTAAGGGGACACGGCAGAGATGCAGCTGCCAGCTACATATTCTGTGCCAAGTAAATGCTTCTTCTTGAGCTCTTTATTCTATGACTTAATATGTTGTTTTCCCTGATGTCTTGAATATTTCCCTCTGATGGCTGGGCTTTCTGTGTCTGTGTGGTCGCTGGTGTCTGCATCCATAGCACATGCTTTTCCTATAGCACCTTTCTGGTTTTATAACCAAACTAGTTTAGAAAAGAAGGTTAGTTTCTCTGTCCTCTGTCCCCCATGGCACTTTATCCAAATCTCTGTTAAAGGATTACCAATTTATTGTAGTTATTTATTTCCACATTTGTCTCCCCCTCTAAATTAATCACTGTTTGTGAGCAGGGATCATGACTCGTTGCTCTATAGCCCCTGAATTCAGCTTAAGGCCTGAATCGGAATGGTCTCACACAGCTGAATTAGGCTGTCGTTATACCAGCCTCTTCAGCCAGACACGTATTTTAATGTTGGTCAAAAGAGAAAACATACTCCCTCTGGCATATGCCCAGTTATTTTCCTAAACAAGAGATTCCTGTAACGAGGTTCTCTGCTGGATTAAAGTCCTTGCATCCAGCTTCTCTGTCTGTGCTTGTCATCTTGGAGACCCCTGGGGTTCCGGCAGCCTGATTCCTGTTCATTTGCTGTTTTTCAGACTGATTCACCCCAAGAGCGGCCGTTCCTACCACGAGGAGTTCAACCCCCCAAAGGAGCCCATGAAAGATGATGTATGTAAATTCAGGACGAGAAGTTTCCTTTTCTTTCCTTCCTCTCTCTTACTTTGCTTTTTTTTCTTTTTTCTTTTTCCCTTTGTTCTTCCCATTTTCTCTTTATTCCTACCAATATTACGAACTTAACCATGAGAAATATTGCTGTCACGTAAATCACATGGGCTGTGGCTCATCTTTAGAGTGTCCCTCCAAGTGGTTTATTGCTTGACCTTGAGGTAGCCACCAGTGCCAGCCACTTCCCAGTGCCCAGTTTGTACCTGTCTTTTGTCCAGAGCAGCCCCTTCCTGGCATCATGGCAACCTAAATGGTGAACTAATCAGGAGAAGGCTGCTTGGAAGCCCTGGATTAGAGCCACAGTTGGGAGGACGGTACTGAAGAGATGTTTGTTGACCAGTCCTGCATCAGAAGAATATCTTCTCTCTCTAGTGACTATACTGTGCCCTACAGGTTCAGAAGAGCTTGGCCAGGTCAACACTGCCAAGTTCCTATACAGTCTTTAATTGTTTGCAGATGTAAAAGGGGGGGTCTCATACATGTTCACTGTAATATTTGCCATAAATAGTTCACCTTGTCTGTTTTATTTATTTATTTTTTTTTGCGGTACGCGGGCCTCTTACTGTTGTGGCCTCTTCCGTTGTGGAGCACAGGCTCTGGATGCGCAGGCCCAGTGGCCGTGACTCACGGGCCCAGCCGCTCCACGGCATGTGGGATCTTCCCGGACTGGGGCACGAACCCGTGTCCCCTGCATCGGCAGGCGGACTCTCAACCACTGCGCCACCAGGGAAGCCCACCTTGTCTGTTTTAGAACACGCAGGCAACAGTAAGAATTTCCTGGATTTACCTATGTCATATGAGACAATTCATCAGGTCATACAGGTTCCAAAGCTATCTGTCAACTTAGTCACGTTTCACAGAGTTGGCAGTTCTGTCACTCAGTGTTCCCTGTCACTTGCCACTTTCAGAATGTTGATGGCCGGCACCACAGTAAAAACACTGAATACTTATGCAGCTGAGATCCTAATTGCTACTTCATCTGTTATTTTGATGTATTCTCGTGGTCTCGGGGGCCTCTGTCTTTCTTGTTTCTCACCCAGAAGTGTTTGTCTTGGAAGCTGAACAGCCTGAGCACAAGCCATGAGAGAAAGACCTTGTCTGTCCCCCGTCTCAGCCCTTTCCTCACAGTTGCTGTTTAAGGCTCCCTGATTTCTCTGGACCAAGTGGTCTGCTCCTGGGACCAACTTGCTGGGAATAGTGAAGTTCTTTATAGTTCTTTATTGGAGGGGGTCTAGATTGTCTTGTCTTTCCCTCTGATGGACTTTGGGATCAGACAGCATCTCAGATCTGCGTCCAGCATTGGACTAGGAGAACTTGCTGAGTCCTGGCCTTTCATTACCCTCTTCCTGTTCTCAGATCACCGGGGAACCCCTGGTCCACCGATCAGATGATAATGAGAAGGCCTTGAAAATCCGCCTGGAGGCCTATCACACTCAGACTGCCCCGCTGGTGGAGTACTACAGTAAACGGGGGATCCACTCGGCCGTCGACGCATCCCAGACCCCTGACGTTGTATTTGCAAGCATCCTAGCAGCCTTCTCCAAAGCCACATGTAAAGACTTGGTTATGTTTATATAATGTTGGGTCCAAAAGGAACTTCTTTCTTCTCCCTATCCCTGTTGAAGGAGGGGGTGGGAACGGCAGAGCAGGCAGAGGGAAGCTTCTTCAGGCCAGCGAGAGTATCATCTGACGTACCGATTAAAAAAGCACTTGCTTCCTGTATCCTTGGCGTGTGTGCAACTCTCATCTCATCTGTGTGTGCGTGCGTGCGCGCATGAGTGTGTCGGGATAAGTATGTATACACTCTCCTACCTTCTAAGTTATAGGCAAGATTGCTTTACTAGCTGTTTATTTCTTTAGCCATACTCTAGATTTTATTTTTTGACCAAAATAAACTCACTCAGGTATCTACCAGGCATTCCAGTTCCCTAGTATTTTTTCCATCTCCAACAGCTGGTTAGAAGTCCTGGGTCACATGAAGTCAGGCAGGGCCACAGTTCCTAGTGGCAGACTGTTGGCCAGAAATTCCACTTGTTTTCTCACCCATAATGAAAAGCCAAATGAGTCAGTGTGTGGAAAGGGATCATTAATTTTTTCCCCCTAAACAGGAAGGGAAAGGCACTTACATTATAGATTCCAGAAATTACTGGGAGAGGGTATCACCGTAGAAAGAGCCAGGCCAAGTTGGAATATTTCAGTGAACTGCACCATGGTTCTGTAAAGTAGGAATCATTTGGGACCTGTGTTGAATACTGAATTGTTGCCAAAGAATTAAACCAGGTGAAAGGTGCTTTTGAATTTAGGCTATCTTCTGAACATCCAGGTTGGGCATCTGAGGGCAGCCAGTTCACTTCCCCAAAGAGAGAGCAAGGTAGGTTTGTTTTTATTTTTAATGTTCACCTCTGTTCCAAGTATGAACAAAACAGTGATTTGAGGATCATTTTGGGATCTTTTTTTTTTTTTTTTTTTTTTTTTGCAGTACGCGGGCCTCTCACTGTTGTGGCCTCTCCCGTTGTGGAGCACAGGCTCCGAACGCGTAGGCTCAGCGTCCGTGGCTCACGGGCCTAGCTGCTCCGCGGCATGTGGGATCTTCCCGGACCAGAGCACGAACCCGTGTCCCCTGCATCGGCAGGCGGACTCTCAACCACTGTGCCACCAGGGAAGCCCCATTTTGGGATCATTTTGATTAAAATTTATTCAAACCCAGTCTCTCTGCAAGATGTGAAACCCAAATCAGATGTATCCCTTTTAAACTCAAACCATCTCCCTTCCAGATCCAATCCTTCACCCCTTGCGTCATGATGGTGGTGGCCAGTCTCCCCAAGAAAGGATCACCCCAAAAATAAGATCACCTATGGCAGTAACCAGCTTTTATTCCTAACCTCAGCTCCCAACTATTAAGCATTTCCTGGGGTCCATGCTGTGCCTTTTGGTCTCTGGTTTGATTTGGGGCAAACAGATGAATTAATAGACTGCTGTGAGGGACCACAAAAACAGCAGCCTCTGGAAAAAAACCATTAAAAAAATCAGTGGCAGGTCCAATAAATAATGCCACCTGCCCAGTGTAATCTGCTGACTCAGTTTAGTGGACTATAAAAGGTGTCCAGTCCCCATCTGACCTGAGTTCTCCTGCTGTCTGTGGGACCACCAGAGGTTTTGTCCTCTGTCCACCTGGAAGCTGGCTATGGGAACGTGGCCATCTCGTTTCCCTCTTTGTTTCAAGTGAGTGTCTGCTGACTCTGCTCTGCCTTGTTTCCTGGCTGTAAACTAATTCCATCCATTCTTAACGGAAACCTAATCTGGCATGGGGTGTTTCTGGGAAGCACATGACTTCTGGGAATGGACAGGGAAGGGGAGTGAAACCAAAACTGTCATCTATGTCTGTGGGGATCTGGGCTCCTTCTCTGGGTGAGGGTGGCCTCATGAATCTTGGGAGTCGACTCCTCTTCCAGTAGGGACAGGCATTTGGCCTCAAAGGTGAGGTCCTTGAATGTTTGCTGATAGAGTGTGCATGATCCTTACTCAAATATTTGTCATCCATGTATATGCATTCACGTGTGCACACACGTGCGTGTGATTTTGGGGCTATCAGTGAAAACTGGAAGATCGTCGGGGTTGCTTATGCCCTTTTAGGGGTAGGTACGATTCAATTTTTGCTTCATTTAATTCCAGAACCTTAACCTCAGCAGGCATGTGAGCTTTCACCTGGCAGAGAAATGTCCAGTGTTTAATGCATTTGGTTGCTGGAGCGTGCATGCCATGCTTCTCTGATATTTACTTAGTTTTTAAAAACCCATTTTGTTTTCTCTTGTTTCCTCTCTATTTCAGCCTAGTAGCAGAAGGCCAGGCGAGACTGCACCACTGCTCATCACCCTGCGGCATGATCCCTGCTCTTAGGTGCTGGGCAGAGGGGAGGGGGGTGGTCAGGGTAAGGATGGAGAGGGAGGAGTGGTGAGGGCTCAGGAGGAGAATGGGAAGAGCAGCAGTGTTGTAGTGAAGCAATTTCTTTTCCAGGGAGTAGGAGTCCTAAAAAGTATAAGCAAAGGGAAAAATTGATTTTTTTAAAACACTGATTGGAGGGTATAAATAGAAACAGGGAGATGCAGTATTATTTCTAAGGAATCACATTGTCATTTACTCCAGACTGGTGACGATATTTTTTAAAGCCAGTGCCCTAAGACCTCAGCTTTTATCAGAACCTCATGCCAGCCCAGGAATGCAGGAAATCACACTGTTGTCCTGTCTGTCCTGTAGCTTGGAACAGGGCAGGAGTTGACTACTAACCCTGGTTCCCCATACCATGAGATCAAAAAGTCATCTCCCCATTTGAAAGAGATACAGAGTATGTTCATGGGGGTAGTGGCTCAGCAAATCAGGTTTACTGGAGTCATGGGGCAGGTGGAGCAGGCTGGTCTCACTCCCTTCCCAACTTACCACTGATGTACCAGCCCACCGGTTCTCATGGGTAAGCTCTCGACAGCCACCCAGCATATGCCACAGTCCTACACTCTTGCCTTCCTCCATCCGTGTCGTGTGAAAGGACCCTTTGTAATAAATGAGCAAGTGTCCTAAGCGACCTTATCCAAAGATTGTCCTTTCCATCCTCAAATCCTGTGACTGGGATCAGTCAACAACACTGTGATGTATTATTTTCAATGAGGTGCCTTTCTTAACTGTCCAAATGCTGCCTTGTTTGGCCCCTAAATCAATAAAGTGTGCTAAATGTTTGTATCCCCTGTTGTGGCATTTTTTTTAAGGGGATGTGGGCTAGTAAAATGACATTGAATTCTGGATCTGACATTGAATTCTGGATCTTGTGGTCACTGGAAGTCGTGAGAAGGCAGGAAGGTCCAAGTGTATGTTCATCAGAAGAGCCTGCACTCTCTTGACCTTCAGCTGATGTGCAGGATTTTCTTGAGCCCAAGGACAAGGCAGCTTGGTCTAGTGGAGACCAGCACTGTGCTTGGACTTCAGGGGATGTACGACGAATCCCAGCCAATCATCCACTCTGCTCCTGTTTCCCATGTGAAAAAGAGACTTGGTGATGCCACCTTCTCAGACTCACTGGCAGTCAATGAAATTTATAAGAAGAAGCTTCTTGCTTGGTGCCTGGCACACAACAGACACTGGATAAATGCTCGTTGGAACTGAGGATACACAGAAAAAAAATACCTGCTTCTTGCCAGGCTGGATGATTACTGAGCAGACGGTTGTCCGCAGCCTAGAAAGCCAGTGCTTCTAATCCCTAAGCCAGATTCTTGGCTGCCTTTTCAGCTGCCTCTATAGTATTCTTGGTTGCTTTGTAAATCCATTTCTTCCCCTGCAAAAATGAGCTGAAATCATTTGTCCAAACTGAAGCTCTCACGCTGTTTGGAAGGGCTGCCTTTGCTCGTGAGGTTTCTGAAAAATGACAGCTGTCCTGAAAACAGAGGAAGCTGGGCTGGAAGCGCTGTCCTTCTCCAGGCAGGTGCTCTTGCTCTGGAGGGAGTCAGGGTTGTCCCTGGCATGTGAAATCCTGCCCCCTTCCAACTCCTCCCTCTGCTACTCCACCACTTCCCCCACCTCTACAGAGGCATTTTCAGGTGTCAACATGACTTTTTTGCCCTGACCTTTTCATCCCCTGAGGTATTAAATAAATGCTCCATGAAAATTTTCTTCCCGTCCGTCATCATCGTGGCGACAAACTGGGGGAAACCTTTGTCAGAGGCAGCCTGGGAGCACGCATAGTATGGTTGGAAAGGATAAATTGAAAGAAGACCGGGTGAGCTGTTATTCACTCACTTCTTCGGGCTTGGTCTCCTCATCTGGAAACCGAGATTGGCTGAGGTAAGAGTCGCCACCATGCAGGGAGGGCTGACACGCCAGCTACTGCGCAGTGGCCTCACACCTACGACCCCACGAAGCACCCTAGGCGGTTGGAGGTGTCTTCTCCTATCGCACTCGAGGAAGCCTAGCCTCAGAGTGGTGGTGGTCACGTTCCTGAGGGCACCGTAAGAAGCAGAGTCGGAACTCGGTCTCCGACACCAGAGTCTCCCCTTGACCTTGTTGCTGAAGTCACTGAGTGACTTGGCACCGCTGCAGCAGAAAGGGCTCCTCCGGATGGGTTCTTTCTCACGGACGCCCACACCACCGGAGCTGATGTGGGGGAAACCATTGCCAGTCTGAGGACCCAAGGTGTGTGCTTAGGATTTCGTGTGCATGAAATGTCGCAGACAGGGCAGGGTGAAGAGCAGCCTTGGTCCTCAGGAGGCCTCACCAGCCTTTTCTCAGGAAGACAGCTGAATGAGTCAGAAGACAGACTTCAGCAGCAACTCCTCCACCACCAGCCCTCTGGCAAGTCACAGCACCTCATCAATTGAATGGGAATGATCCCCACCCCTCAGATGTGCTGACAACACTGGTGACCGAGACATCCACGCGGGCCAGGATGCCCGGCACACAGCAGGTGCTCAGTGTATGCTGACGGAGTTCAGAGAGAAAATGTGTGTGTTGGCAAGAGCTGTTGCCTTCCCGACTCAGGAACCAGGCTAGGTTAAGGATTTTTTTTTTTTTTTTTTAACTTAGGTATACTTGATTTACATGTTGTGTCAGTCTCTGCTATACAGCAAAGTGACTCAGTTACACACATAGAGACATTCTTGCTTTATATTCTTTTCCATTATGGTTTATCCCAGGAGATTGGATATAGTTCCCTGTGCTCTGCAGTAGGACCTTGTTTATCCATTCTAAATGTAATAGCTTGCATCTACCTACCCCAAACTTCCAGTCCATCCCTCTCCCTCTCCCCCCTCCCCCTCCCCCTTGGCAACCACAAGTCTGTTCTCTTATGTCTGCGAGTCTGTTTCTGTTTTGTAGATAGGTTCATTTGTGCCGTATTTTATTTTATTTTTTAAGATTTATTTACTTATCTATTGTTGGCTGCATTGGGTCTTCATTGCCGCACGCAGGCTTTCTTTAGTTGCAGCGAGTGGGGACTACTCTTCGTTGTGGTGCACAGGCTTCTCATGGCAGTGGCTTCTCTAGTTGCAGAGCCCAGGCTCTAGATGCCCAGGCTTCAGTAGTTGCGGCATGTGGGGTCAGTAGTTGTGGCTCACAGGCTCTAGAGCGCAGGCTCAGTAGTTGTGGCACACGGGCTTAGTTGCTCCACGGCATGTGGGATCTTCCCGGACCAGGGCTCGAACCCGTGTCCCCTGCATTGGCAGGCGCATTCTTAACCACTGCGCCACCAGGGAAGTCCCCTGTGCCATATTTTAGGTTCCATGTCTAAGTGATATGATATGGTATTTGTCTTTCTCTTTCTGACTTACTTCACTTAGTATGATAAACTCTAGTTGCAAATCTCATTGCTGCAAATGGCATTATTTCATTCTTTTTTATGGCTGAGTAGTATTCCATTGTACATATGTATACCACATCTTCTTTTCCATTGTACATATGTATACCACATCTTTGTCCATTCATCTGTCATTTGACATTTAGGTTGTAAGGATTCTTAACCTGAAGATCTCCTAGAAGTCTGTGGACCTCTGAAATTGTATGCAGAATTCTGTGTTTTTGTATTTTCATAATTAGGTTCTGCATACATTATCTTATTTATTCTTCTCAATAACCATGTGGAAGTAAGTACTATTATTATCTCCATCTTATGTCTATGCATTTTGAGGCTCATACACCTGTGAATGGCTGAGCCTGGTCCATGGCTCCACACCTCAACCTCTTGCCACCGCACCAATTGTTTTGACACTTTGCTGGGAGAAGGGAAAGATTCTCAAGGCACTCGTGCAATATGGAGCAGCCTGAATGAACAGAGCAGAATTCGAGTAGGTTTGCTCTGGCACAGTGAAGGGCCTGGGTCAGGAGCGCTGCCTCAGGGTAAGGCCGTTCTCTGTGTCGTTTTTCTTTCTTGCTTCCTTGCTATGGGCGTGAAAGCACCAATGGACTGGATTTGCAAAGCTCTTAGAACCACCCCTGGTCCAGAAGGACGAATTACTGTGGGAGAGAGGAGTCAGTTCCCCCCCAGTTCTGGAAAGGGTGGCAACGGGAGGCTCTGCCTCTCGGTCGTCCCTCTCAGGCTGCAGCTTCATAAGTCTAATGGCATTGCGTTATTCATAACCCCAGAGGGAGTGCTGTGCTCCTGACATCTTGGGAACGTGGCAGCCCTGTGTTTAGAGTCATCCAGGGCAATGTGATGGTGAACCGCTCTCACAGAATGGCCTCTTGCAGGTGCCCAGTCTGGATGAGGTGCCCCCAGCAGAGAGCAGAAGGGAGGAGAAAGACAAGGTGTCAGAGGGCAAGGGCAAGACAAGACTTAAGTTCCGATACTGTGCCGGTAACTCAGGCCGAATAGATCTGCACTTTGGAGGGTGAAATCTCTGTAGAGCAAATTATTACACTGTACGGTGTCCCTTAAAGACTTTTGAAAAAAGAAAAAAAGACTTTTGAGACAAGTCGCTCTTGAGTTTAGAGCTAGGAGATACTTTTGCTTCCTATTTAGCTGGTCTGCCTTCTTCTGCTAGGTAAGAAATGCTTCATTTTCTACTGTTTCCTTTCTGCCCTGGCTGTGAGGAAGCTCGCCTTATGTTCACTTGCTATGCTTTCCTCTGCCATGGTTTCTTAATAAAATTCTTACTCCACCTCATCCGAACTCCGCTGTTGTAATTTTAGTGTTTTTGTGCTCGGATGTGTGTTGTAAACTGCCTTGAGTCTATTTTGGAAAAGAAGTGGGGAGTGGAGAAAGGGCTAATTATGTGGCATAGGAGGTCAGACTGCAGAGAAGAGGGTAGCTTTGTGGAGGAGGCGGATCAGGGTGGCTTGGTGGTGGGAGGATGAGTGTTCCAGGCAGAGGGCATGGCCCGAGGGAAGGTAGAGACCGCTGGTGCTCACTGGCAGCTTTTACCTAGTGAGCCCCTAGAATGCTTGGGAAATCTACAACTGGTTGGAAATAGTGTTTTTCAAACCAAGCATAGGGACCACAGAAGGGAAGTTTTTCAGCTCAAGAGTAGTGTTGAGGGACTTCCCTGGTGGTCCAGTGGCTAAGACTCCATGCTCCCAATGCAGGGGGCCTGGGTTCGATCCCTGGTCAGGGAACTAGATCCCACATGCCGCAACTAAGAGTTCGCACGCCGCAGCTAAAGATCCTGCACGCGGCAATGAAGATCCCGCATGCCACAACTAAGACCCAGCACAGCCAAATAAATAAATATTAAGAAGAAGAAGAATGTCGAGAACACAGAAGAGCAGGAAACGAGGACATGTACACATAGGGTTGAGAGCCCACCGTAAACTTAGCCCACATGCCATTCTTCTTCCCTCTTCTCCCAAACTCTCCACGTTGGTGCTTTGACCACGAATTGGGTGATCCCTTGCTGTGGGACTGAAGAGGAGGAAGTCCCTCAGTTTTACTGTCAGCTCAGTGTTCAGTCATGTGCCTAGTGGTGTGGACATGGGTTTGGGGATGACAAAGATGACCTGTAGTTAGATCTTGGCACTGACTGTAGCTCACTTGTGTACCTTGGGGAGATGCTTAATTGTGAAGCCTCAACGAACTCATCTGTAAAATGAGGATCATAGCATCCATCTGTGAGTGGGCAGAGTCAATGTGAATTGAAAAATAGCAGCTGCCCAATAAATGACCCTTTTTTCCCCTCCTTTCCCATGGCCGCTTGCTGAGGATAAAAAGACCTTACCGGGGGCTTCCCTGGTGGCGCAGTGGTTGAGAATCTGCCTGCCGATGCAGGGGACACGGGTTCGTGCCCCGGTCCGGGAAGATCCCACATGCCGCGGAGCGGCTGGGCCCGCAAGCTGTGGCTGCTGAGCCTGCGCGTCTGGAGCCTGTGCTCCGCAACGGGAGAGGCCACAACAGTGAGAGGCCAGCGTACCACACACAAAAAAAAGAAAAAATGGACCTTACCGTAGCTACCAGGTATTTCAGAATGTCTACTTCACCCATGCCTATTCCCCAGTGCCGCCTCCATCCCCCTTGGCTACTGCACCAAACCAGGACAGGCAGCTTTTCACTGCAGTGTTTGCTGAAACCACCTCTTGGGCTGACCATACCTGTTCTTATTCTACAGACCACTGGATGGCTGCCTGCAGGAACTGCCCTTGAAGTCAAAATGAGAGGGAGTGCAAAAGAGCACGATGGGAGAGATCTGTGTGCTTCCAAGGCAGGGGCACCAGGGAGGTGCCGGACTGGGCTGAAAATTGCCCTAAGGGAATGAGAGCAGTACCTCCGCATTGTGGTTGGCATGATTAAACAGGTTCATGTATATCAGGGGCTTTAGAACATTGATGGCCTGTGTGCTCAGTATCTGTTCCCTAGCTGGTTCTGGCTCAGCAATTCCACTTTGTTAAACATCCTAAGGAAATGACTAAATATGTGCAGCATTTGTATGACAGGGTAAGAATTGGAAACAACCTAAATTTCCAGCAACAGGGGGGATAGGCTATGATTCATTCATGGGATGAAATAGTATGCGATCATGAAATCATTCCAAGACAGAAAAATTTCATGATAAGCTATTGAGTGAATAAACAAAGGTTATTAAACAATAGAGAATGGGTCCATTTTTTTAAGTAAACATTTTATTTTGGAATAATTTTAAGTTTACAGAAAGGTTCCAAAGATAGTACAGAACGTTTCTGCATACACTTCACCTAGCTTCCCATAATGTTAACATCTTACATAACTATGGTACATTTGTCAAAACTAAGAGATTAACATTGGTACATTATTAGACTCTGACTTTATTTGGTTTTCACCAGTTCTTCCACTAGTGTTCTTTTTTTTCTGTTTCAGGATCCAACCCAATATACCACATTGCATTTCGGGTGTTTTTTGTTTTTAAGTTTGTACACATAGAAAAAGCATCTGGAAGGTTATAGATGAAAACATTTTAACTGTGATCATAGCTGAGTGTTGGAACCAAGGAGTTTTTCTAAATTTTTTCTTGGGTCTTCTCATTTTTCTGTGTTTAATGTATCGCATGCTTAACAAAAACAAAAAAACGAATGCCTTCAGGCTGAGCTGGTGCCCTCTCTGATTACTCCTAGTATGGCTATGCTGTGTTGTGATTATTTGTTCATTCGTCCTTCTCTTCAGACTGACCTCAAAAGGAGGGGTCGTGTCTGCTTCATCCCCCTCTCCCCATCTTGAAGCATGGGTGGAGGCACTGAATTACTGAATTCTGGTTGAATGAACGAGTAAAGTCAGAGAAGTTTATTGCTACCAGCTGTCACAACTAGTCTTAGCACTCTCAACTCAAGGAAATCCCAGGCTTATGTTTCTCCAGTTAAGTGACCCCTGGCAGAAGTACTGGACCTTTTTTTAAAGTTTGCAGTCCCAGAGTTGACTCTTGTGCCCATTACTGAATGAATCGCTGTAGCCAGGGGCATGGAATATGCCAGTCAGCCAGGCCTAGGTCCGTTGATCAGCCCTTTAGATGGTATCTAAAGAAAAGTCAGAGTTCTACAATCCAAAGGAGTGGGGATGGATGCTAAGCAGGTTAAATACAACATCAGAGTCAGCTCCCAAAGCAGTCATTCAAATCCCTGATTCTTTCCACCAGACTATAAACTTGAGGAGGGTAGGTCCACATCAGTACTGTTCATTGCTGAATCCCTAACAGCTAGCATAGCACTTGGTCTGTAGCAGGGGCCTAATCAATATGTAAGTGAATAAATACATCTCTTGGTAAACAAAATTGTTCAACTAGATGGTGTTTGAATCAGGATGATCGTAGTTGCAAATAACAGAAAACTGGCTTTAAAAAGGAAATTTGTTTCATGCCACTGAAAAGTCTAGTGGAGCGTGACGGGCATGATTTGATCAGGACTCTATTTCTCTGCTAGTCCCCTAGCTCTGTACTCTCAGTATCATCCTCAGGCTGGCTTCTCTCATGACGGCAAAAATGGCTGCAGTAGTTCCAGACCTCACGTCTATGCTCTATACCATCTGGAGCCAGAGAGAGACTCTGTATCCCAGAATTTCCAGCAAGATTCACTGTGGGCTGAATAAGGTCATCGGCCCACTTGTGAATCGGCCATTAGGGGCAGGGGTTATTTATTGGCTTAGCTTAGATCGTGTGCCTTACCCTTAGAATAGGGGGCAGGAGGGAGTAGAATCAGCTTCCCTGAAACCTTGTGTATTCCCAGTGGGTATTGAGACTTTGGAGAAAGGGAAAGCAGTCTAGATCCTGGAGAGGTAACAAACAGGAATCTGACTCAATCGCTGAGCTGTGTGGCATAGGCAAGGGCTGCAGAAGTTAAGAGAAGGCAGTGAGTGAGGGCTGCAGCAGCCAGAGAAGGGAGGCTTCACCGAGGAGGAGAAGAGACGGAACTAAACCCTGACATGAACGATTTAGGCAATGGGGAGTAATGGGGTGGGTGAAGAGGAGGGAAGGACCTCCCATGAAGATGTGATGAGCATTTCTACGTGCCAGACTTCATGCTAAACCCTCTGTAGGCATTGTCTCAATTAATCCCCACAGCGACCTGCAAGGTTAGTGCCTTCATCATCTCCATTTTACAGATGAGAAGCTGAAGCCCAGAGGACACACAGTACGTGCTGAAGTTGGGACTTGGACCCAGCTTATCTGGCTCTGGAGCCATGATACAAGTGAGTGAAAAGGACCAAGTCACCTGAGAACCCTGTGCACTAGTGGAGTGGCCTGACCTCAAAGGTCATCATAGAGGTAGTGAAGAGTGTAAAGCTAGGCTCCAGAGTCTCATCTCCCAGCCTGTGTTCATGCTGCCTCCTCTACCTGGAATTCCTTCTCCACCTACCTTTTCAAATCCTGCTTCTTCATGGCCCAGTTCAAGGCCTGAGCCCCATAATACGTGATAATGCCTAGCCATGCGAATTGCACGAGGCTGTCCTCCCACTAGGCTTCTGTGAGCTCCTCACAAAAACTGCACTTCGTCTTTGTTTTTGGGGAGGCTTGACACAGTGAACTGCCCTTTACAGTTGCCATGGTGACCTCCTCTGAGGGCTGGAGGCACATCATAGACACAGAATGATAGAGTTCTCGGATTTGCCTTATCTAATCCTCTCACTTTGTAGGAAGAGAAACAGGCCAGAGAGGTTGGGACTTGCCTAAGGAAGCAGTTGAGTATAGAACCCAGGAGTCTGGGATTCCAAAATGATATGACTTGAAGAACATTGTTAGCTCTGGAGCCAGACTGAGCTCAAATCCCAGCTTCTCTGTGCCCAGGCTGTGTGACCTGGGCAGGTCACTTTACCTCTCTGAGCTTCATTTCTCTCAGCTGTGTAGTGGAGTTGTAATGGAGCCTACCTCCCAGGGCTGTTGTGAGAAATAAATTAGATAACCCTAATAGAGTTTCCAGCACAGAACCTGGCACATGATGGCTCTGCAGGAACTGAGGGCTTTTGTTATAGGAGTTATGAGACATGGTGACACCAACCCCACCCAGCAGGGCCTTTAGAGTTCTTTCCTCTTCCACATCCTACTCCACGCGTCCTCCCTTCAGAGCAGCTAAGAGACAAAAAGGAAGTCGCTGTAACTTTGGGGTCGGGGTGGGCCAGAATCCCCTCCCTTGGGATGCTGGCTTGGGCTACTACGACTCCCTTGTAGGTCAGTGCCCTCCCCTGCCCCTTGCTGCCCCGCTGGCCTGAGGCCACCAAAGCCAGGCCCTGAGCCTCCGCTGCGTTGGCCTCGGGCTGGCACAGGTGTGGGGACGTTGCAGAGCTGGGCGGGCTTGGGCTGGAGCCGGGCCAGAGTCGCAGCCTGCAGCGGCAGCATTGTGGTCCCTCACATGCTCTGCTCCAGTCCAGCAGAACGATAGGAATGACGGCACTGGGCAGACACCCAGAATGCGAGGTCCTTTGTCTCTGGGGTGGAGGTGCTCCCAGGGTCAGAGAGCACAATCCCAGGACTGGAGCCCCCGCACTCCCATCCAAAAGATGTACCAGGTAATCCCCTTTGAGAGTCCCCACCCAACCCCTGCTCCTGCGCATATGAGCCCCTGACCCCCAGGTTCCGCTTCTCCCTGACTGGGGGATGGATGGTAGACAAGTCATTTCACTCCTGTGCACTTCCTCCCCTGTACCATGGGGATAATGATGCCTTCTTCAGAATTAAATAGGATCCCACATGTGAGAGTGTCCCATGCTAGGTCTTCACACAGTGGATGCTCAAGATATGTTTCTCTTCTCCTCTCTCAGCTGTGCTGTTGCCAGGGCAGCGGGGATCAGAACCGAGGCATGATTCCTTTGAAAGTTTGACAAGCTGTGACCACGGCTGTCTGACGTCATGCCTTCCGTCCCCACCGGATAGACTCCCAACACCTGGGCTTGGTCCTGGTTCTGCCCCTTACTAGGCAGCCTTTGTGTATCATTCACATCCTACGAGCCTCAACTTCCTCATCTGCAAAATAGATACATTCATTGATTCGACAAATTTACTCTTGTCTGTACTGGGCTCTGGGGACCAAGAAACAAAAAGATGAATGAGACTGCTTGCCTTCAAGGACCTCACAGTCTAGTAGGGGAGACAAATGTAAAATCAGAGACACATGGCGGGAGCAGTAAAGACACAGCAGGGAGCGACCAGCTTAGCTCAGGAGGATTGGGGAAGCCCTCAGAGGAGGGGACATCTGAGTCACACCTTGAAAGATGAGTAGGAATTTGCCAAGCAGCCACTGGGGACAGGTTTTGTGTCGAATGTGTTTTATTATTTGGGCTGCCTTTCCCTACTAGCTCCTACCTCAGCCCACCTTGCTCACAGGGGGAAACAAAGAAATGCCCTAGAAACTCATCTCCAGGTCAAGAGTTCCTAGCACAAGGGGCAGGGGAGGCATATCACCAGCAGGGCAAAGTCTAGACTCACAAGCCTGCCACACAGAGGCCCGTGCACCTTCATCTTCCCCTTGTATTCTATGCTCTGGCACAACAGAACCACTTAGAGGTCCCTGAAATCAGCACCACCCTATTTCTCCTCCCTGAGTCTCCTCCCTCTCCACACCTACCTGGCAACCTCCAGTTCATCTCCTGGAAAAGTGATTGGGCCCAGAAGCCACCTAGGCACCTTGTTATATATAAATACATGGACTCATCCTACCTCCCCAAATGACTGGGCCCTCTTCAAGGACAAAAAGTAGGTCTCAGTCTCCTCTTCTCCCCCAGTGCCTAGCACGGGGATTGATCCAGAGCTGTATTTCTGGATGGATGATTCAAAGTCCACCTTTTCAGCAAACACTGGGCTCCTGCCTCTGGCCTGCTGCTGCTGAGCAAGGCATAGAGGATACAAGAAGCACAGGGTACAGTCCAGGGAGAAACACATGTCGACAGGTAATTACAGTGTTGGGTGACATGGTGGGAACACAGGTGAGAGCAACTGTAGGTTTCCCCTGCTATCCGAAAGCAGAGCATTCCACTGCAACCTTTCATAAGCTAAGACAGCATAAGGTGAAGAAGCAATTACCTTAGGACACAAGGATGCACAAAATAAAGCACAGATGCTCACAGACACAGTTCAAAGCTATGGCGGCTTGATGCTGAGATGCTGAGTGTAGTTCCCAGGGAAGGAGCTCCGCGGTGCCGCTTTCACTGCTCTGCTCAGGATGCACACTGCCTCTACAGCTGGATGCAAAACAAACGCTGCTGAATGCTATTTTCGCTTTTTGCCTTGTTTTGTAAAAGCAAAAATCCCCTACAGATTTCTCTTGGTTAGCAAAAACAGGTACTAAGGTAATGTAGGTCTTCTGTAAAAAGCAAAGGGGTGTAAAGCAAACTTTTTTTTTTTTTTGTGTGTGTGTGTGTGTGTGTGGTACGCGGGCCTCTCACTGTTGTGGCCTCTCCCGTTGCGGAGCACAGGTTCCGGGGCCATGGCTCACGGGCCCAGCCGCTCCGCGGCATGTGGGATCTTCCCGGACCGGGGCACGAACCCGTGTCCCCTGCATCGGCAGGCGGATTCTCAACCACTGCGCCACCAGGGAAGCCCAAAGCAAACTTTTGAAAAGCAGGGGATACCTGTAACTTTGGGTGCAATGGGGAAGGTTTGTGGGCGTCAACTTGGAACTGGGCCTTGAAAGTGGAGCAGGAATTTGCTGGGTGGTGAAAGAAGAAAAAAATTGTACAAGGCACAGAGGCATGAAAAAGCACAGCATCCTCCAGGGACAGCAAGTATTTGTATGGCTAGGGCCTGGGAGGAAGGGCCGGGGGCTGGAAGATGAGGCGGGGGGAGCAGGCAGGGGCCAAGGAGCAGCACACCTTACCTTCCTGCCAGGGAGTTTGGACACATACATGTCCTAGATCCAGTTATGGAAGATTTTCAAACAGGAATGGAATGATGTGGTCAGTTTGAATGTTAATGTAGAGGGGAGAAGGGATAGAGAGGCCAGGGAGGAGGCTGCTCTGTTAGTCCGGGGATTTGGGCCACTTAATAACAATGGTTAACACTCAGTAATCACTCTGTATGGGCCCCATTCTAATTACCTCATACAAGTCAACTGATTTAATTCGCCAAGGACCCTATTTTAAAGATCGAAAAACTGAGGCATAAAGAAGTTAAGTACCTTGGGGCTTCCCTGGTGGCGCAGTGGTTGAGAGTCCGCCTGCCGATGCAGGGGACGCGGGTTCGTGCCCCGGTCCAGGAGGATCCCACGTGCCGCGGAGCGGGTGGGCCCGTGAGCCACGGCCGCTGAGCCTGCGCGTCCGGAGCCTGTGCTCCGCAACGGGAGAGGCCACAACAGTGAGAGGCCCGCGTACCGCAAAAAAATAAAATAAAATAAAATAAAATAAAGAAGTTAAGTACCTTGCTTTACTTGGCAAGTGGTGAAGCCTGGATTTGCACCCTGGCTGGCACACTTCAGGGCCCGTGCTTTTAGTTTCTGTACTATATGGGTTCTCACTATCATCATAGTAATAATAATAATGCTGTGCTAACGAGTGTTTGTTGAGTGCATATTCAGTGCCAGGCTCTGCTCTGTGCACTTCGGATTCTTACCTCAGGTTTAATCAAGTTCTCATCAGGTTGTCAAGGAGGACACTGTCCAGCTGGAAGGCCCTCCCCAGAGCCCATAGTCCAGGCCTTGCTGTGACTGTGCCACTCAGAGGACCTGGCCACCTCCCCAAATTGCTGACAGCGACCTTTGGCAGAGGCATCCGGAGCCTCGTGCTGCAGTTGGCTGAGAGCCCAGCCAGAAGGGCTGAGCCAGTGTGGAGTGGGCAGCTGCAGGGCCTGGGCCCCAGGGGCCTCCAGGCGCCCTGGCTTAAAGCCAGGACACTGTGCAAGGCTGCTACAGCCCATAAATGGGGACCAGGCATCAGGACCCCGGGCTTTGGGCCCAGCTTGGCCACTGATGTGTTATGGGATCTTGGGCAAATCCTGATCCCTCCATGGGCCTCAGTTTCCTGGAGGGTGAATGAATAAGATTGCCCCTGTCCTTGACCTTCCTTTCTTATATGGCCTGTGATGGGCAGGGCACTGGGAGCACCACAAAGTCGTCTCTCCTGCCAGGAAAGCCAGGCCCCACGTTAGTTAGGATCTCTCCTTGGCGCCAGGCCCTGTGCTGTGTACCTAAGCCACAGAGCAGGGCTGAGCTGATCCCTGCCTCCAAGTGGTTCCCAGTCAGTTGTGGGGTTGGGGCACAGATGGGAAAACCAATCACAGCCCAGTGTGGTAGGTACTGCACTGCACAGAGAGAAGGGTACCCACGGAGGGGTCTGTGGGGCTCCAAGGAGGAAGCAACTGGCTCTGCCTGCAATGACCTGGAAGGCCTTCAAATAGGAAGTCCACCGAGCTGGACTGTGTCTTGCATCTTCCAAGTGGAGAAGCGGGGGAGGTGCGTGGGGAGGTGCGTTCCTGTTGAGGGAACAACCTCTGCAAAGACCTGGAGGCAGAAAAGCCTGGGGCTGTGGAGGAAAGGGTGAGAGCCATGTGGCAGGCAGGGGAGAGGGCAGTGTGTATGTGTTCGAGGAATGGGGCTGAACAGGCAGGTGGGAGGCAGCAAGAGGCTGCACTGAGCACCAAATTGCCAAGGCACAGCTGAAGCCTCCCCACCCGGAAAGAGCAGGGCCCACACACAGGCTTTGTGGGAGGCAGCTGGGAGGGCCAGGAGCCTCTGGAGTCCCAGGTGGCCCATACCACCTCCTCCCTTCCCGAGGCCAAAGGCCATCCTGCCTTCCTGTTCGGGGGCACTCCATCCCCTCCAATCTGAGATAAAGCCCTTCACAGAGCTGCCCATCCATCCCAAACACCTCTTCCTTGTGCGTTTCATCCTCTAGCTTCTGGGTTTCTCCAGTAGTCCAGTGAGGTAGCTGAGGCTCAAAGAAGCCTCCAGGCGATGCAGAAACAGTTACTGAGCACCTGTGGTTCAGTCACCATGTTGACCTCTGGAGAACAGGCCAGACAGGATGCCTGCAAGGAACCTACAGTCTGGCTGGGAGGACAAATGCTAAACAGGTGAGCATGCCAATAATTAATGATTTACCGTTGTTTGGGTTGTTTAGAAAAATATACATAGCTGGAGAACTTTATAATAGGGAGCTGACCTCTCTGGGAGACAGAGAAGGCATTCCTGAGGAAGTGATGTTGCAGTCTGAGCCTAAGGATGCAGAGTTGCTGGTTTACTCAGCGAAGCATCAGGGGGAAGAATGTTACCAAGTCCCAGATGACTTGCCCCAGGTCATCTGGCCACAAGGGGGATCTGACTCCAGGCCCAATGCCTCACAGTCCCCTCCTCGCTCTCGTCAGTACTTTTCTCACATTATTCAAATGTCAACAGCAAAGAATTTCCATAGCTTTAATCTTGCTGGATCCTCCCTGAGGTAGGGCCCACCTGCCCATTTAGAGGCAAACTGAAACCTAGGAAGTCCAAATGATTCACCCACTCCACACAGCGAGTCAGAGCTAGGACAAGAACCCACATGTCTGGGCTCTGAGATACCCGGTGAGATCATGGAGGAAAATCTCTGCTGTCTTTCCCAGCGTTGCCTTGGACCAGACCATCCCTGGAATGACAGACACCCAAGGCAATTTCCTGGGAAACAACTTCCTTGAGGGACATGAGAGCTGCCCGAGAGGGCGCCCAGTAACCCCTTACTGGTAGCCCAGAGCTGAGAGCGAACGCTCAGACCATGGTTCTTCACGCCCTTGATGTTGCAAACAGACTACTTTTGAATGAAATGAATCATAAGCAAGGGCTGGGCAGGCCTCTGGGGATGTGGGCACCACCCTCAGAAAAGACCTGTGAACTGGAGGAAGCTCTAAGCCCTTGAGCACTGGGCCCTCAAGCCCTGAAGTGGGATGGGTATCTTTGGACCCCAAGGGGGTCTCATTCCCATTCAGGGGACTCTGGGTCCCATTGTGAAGACCTGTAGGCCATTACGGAGAATATCTTTTGGGGGTTCTAATGAGGGGTCTTTGGATACTGTGAACCCCGGGGAGGGGGTTCAGACAATAAGAGATCACTTGTCAGAAACATGGGAACAGTTGAGGGTTTGAATATATTTGTGTGTATGTATTTGCTGTGTATCTATGGAGTTGCTTCAGTCCCTTTGATTCCCAGAGCACTCACTCGTTGATTATCTTCTGTGTTCCACATTGGCCCTAAGAGCTTCATCTTATGGAGCAAAAGAGATTGAAGATGGAGAAATAAAGAGAGCTGACCAAATCCCCACAGACAGGGACACACCGAGAACCAGACCTGACCCTCTCCTGTGGCCTCCATCTGCCCTTGTACCCTCTGCCCACCCTCCCCCAACCCAGCTGGCCTTGCCTTTCCAGCCTCTGCTGAGCTGCAGGCCTTAGAAGCCAAAGAACCAATTCCCACTCCCCACCTGAGTTCTCCTTTCTGAAAAGGCCTTGTCTGGAGAGGTAGGACGAACCGGAGACCTTAATCCTGGCTCTGTCTCCTTCCCTGCATTGCGGTGAGTTTAAGTGAAATCATGGATCTGAAAGTGCTTCGTAAAATGAAAAATATCGAACCAACGCAAAGAAGGGGAAATCACCACTCTGCTCCGTACAGAGATGGGTGGTTTGGAGTCGTGCCTCTGAGGGGCTCACAGTCTGGCTAGACAGACACACAGACCGACAACCTCAACCTGGCATGACTAGTGTGGGCCGGCCAAGGGATGTGCCGGGCACCGTGAGGGCACGGACAACTCCTAAGGAAGAAGGGGAAGGCCCTGAGCGGAGGACACCTTGGAGATGGGCCCTGAGGGATATGTGAGAGTTTACCAAGCAGACAAAAGGGAAGACATGCATTTCAAAGGCAGGAACAGCTGGTGCAAAGGCAGGGGGGCCTGGAGAGGGAACGGGCGTCCAGCTAGAGCCGGAGAGTGCAGTCAGCGATGGGGCAAACTGAGCCTTGGCAAGGTGGGCCAGGGCGGGGCAAAGAAGAGCGCTGAAATGCTTACCAAGAAGATTTGGAGTCCTTTTCAGTAAATAATGGGATTTCTAAAGCAGGCAAGTGGTACTTATGCAAGAAACGGTTATTCGGTGTTTTTATACACATTTCAAAATAGAGGCTCAGCGTGAGCAAGCAAATTGCCCAAAGCCCCTTGTGTATTCATCAGGAAAACAGAACTCATAGGAGATATGTATATCTCCATACTTGTATGTATGTATGCGCTTATATTTATATTTTATATGTATTTATATTATACCTATAAAATATTTATTATACATATATGTATAATAAATATACATATATATATACACACATATATATAAAAGAGATTTTTTTATAAAGAATTGGCTTATGCGATTATGGCGGCCAGCGAGCCCCAGGATCTGCAGGGTGAGTCGGCAAACTGGAGGCCCAGGAGAGTGGATCGTTTAGTTCCAGTCCAAGTCTGAAGCTATCTGGACACCCTGTGAGCAGTCAATTTGACACATAAAATTATCACAGCCTTACAGCTAAATAGTGGTAGAGCTGGGGTTCCATCCCAGGGCTATCTGACTCGAGAACCCGTTGCTGCGGCAGCCTCTGGGCAGAGATCCAGGGCTCTCCTTCCCCAGCCTGGTCTCCAGCCCCATGCCAGCTGGAAAGAAGCAGCCAGTCACCAGCCAGGTTAGGCCGTGGGCCAGTCAGATAACCCAGCAGGACTTGGGGAAGGAAGGACTAAACAACAGCCTCTCTGTTTCAGGCAAGGCTTTACAAAGGGTTTTACACCCTCTTGGGAGGCAAGGTGAGGACAAGGGGGTTGGGGCTTCAGAGAAACTGCCCAGCAGGAGCAGGACCTGCTCCGCCCTAGTCAGGCATCTGAGCAGCTATGCCTCTGTCTCCCGTCTCCCCCTGCTCCCTGGCCTGGAGAGCCATTGTTTTCAAGATTGCTGGAACTGGAAAAGCCCCCAAACTTCCCTTCTTCCAATCAATTCCACACCATTATGCAGATGGCAAAACAGAGGTCCAAAGGGCTTTCCCACTCAGCGAATCCAGTTCTTGTCAACCCATGTTTATAGGTCTCACTGTTTTCTATTGTGTAGGGGCTTAAATGGTAAAGGGATTGGATAGGCAAGTCCAGGAGTGTGCTTAAGTGACCCTTTCCCCACCAGCCTGGAGCCCCTAAGGAATAAAAACGGGCTCACCTCTGGGCCTCCAGTGTGAGTACAGGGCCTAGCGTAGGGAAGGTGTGGGGCTATTCAGTAGTGTCCCCACATGTTCCACAAGGTCCTGAGGTACCTGTGAGAGACACAGAGAGTGAATCTACATGAGGCTAGTATAAATGTGGGTGGTGAGAGACAAGGAGTTGAGGATAATACATCCCAGGTTCCAGGCTTCAGCTTCTGGGTACATGGGGGTATCCTTCTCTAATTTTAAGGACAGTTGGAAGAAGTGCAGATCTAGAGGGAAGATGGAAAGACCAGTTGGGACCTTGAACTCATGAGTAAAGGTCTGGAGAAGGAAAAGTAAGAGGCTTGTTTGGGGAAGGCTGTTGGTGTGTCTTGGAGAGCGGGAAGAATTAGGTATGAGTGCTAGAGGGTTTTGAATGGAGGATGAGGTTAGTCCTTGATTCCCTCGGGACAGTGGAGGGCCACTGAAGGTCGGTAAGCAGATCCTCGGAGAGATGATTCCAAAGGGCACTTCCAGCAAGCACCATGGGAATAGCACCCTCAGATTCCTCAAGGAGTAGGGGGAGATGAAGCCAGGCTGTGCCCCATCAGTGTCCACTTTCTTCCCCGTTCACCTCATCTGAGCTCAGCAACCCTGAGAGTGGGGAGGGGTAAACGCCCATTGGGCAGATGAGAAACTAAGACGTAGAGAGGTGAAGTGTGTGCCCAGGGTCACAGCTGGGAAGAGAATCACTTGGAGCCCATCCCCCTCCTACTTTACAGAGAAAGAACGAGAGGCCCAGAGGGGAATATCCCCATTTTGCCCGTGAAGCAGTAGAAACACAGGAAGGTTGGGTCTTCTCCAAGCTGTTCAGTGGTCAAGCCCTCCAACTGTCCTAGGTATTTTTTCATCTCTCCACAGCACTGGGCCTTTCTATGGTCCCCGAGCCCAGAGTTTACAAAATATTTGTCTTGGACACTATATCTTCGGTTCTAGATAATGCCACTGTGGAGCCAGATGCAGCCTTACCCTCCGTACTGAGATCCAGGGAGGGGGAACAACCTCCCATGTCACCCAGAAAATCAGGATCTAACTCCAACTATTTCCCTGGGCTGTCCCTTGGACTGGTAGAATAGAGGCTCGACTGGTGGTGGGACCAGCCTCTGGGGGACCATGGGAAACCTCTCTGTGGAGAGGAAGGTTCTAAGGCCCGGAGATGGCAAGGGGCTGGCCTGAGGCTCCACGAGCTAAGACCTGTTGCTGCCCTATCACACCACTTGGCAAACACCAGGTACTTTCTGGCAGTGATGGAGGATGGGCTGGGCCCCAGTGCCTGCTCCACATCCCACCATGAAAGCACACCAGGAGCGAGGGGCTTTCCTCCCAGATCTCTGAGAGAAGTTGCTCCATCACCCTGTCTCACCACAACCATTTCCTTCTCTAAAAACTCCCTTCGCCACAGGCTCTGAGGCCAGCCAGGCTGTCAACAGGGAGGACCCAGATGAGTTTCTCTAGCTGTAGCCACACCAGGCTCAGGAATGTCCCAGGAGGCCCTCTTGCCTCTGCTACTGCCACAGCTGAGGGTGTGTGCAGGGTTAGCCTCAGAGTAACACGCTCCCGTTGTTGCAAAGCCATCACACATCACACACAACAGCTCACTTAATCCTCACAGCCATCCCGTGGGGGTGGGAACAGTTATTATCAATGGCCCTTTTACAGGTAAGGAAACTGAAAGCAGGAAAGAGCTCTGAGTAACGACTTTTCCCTCTGACTGAGCAATCTTTTCCTCCTAAGGGTCTGCTCAGTGGTGTCGAGTATCACGTTCTGAGTTTGTTTAGCTTTCGGAGGTTATTTTGGAGGTTGCCTGGCAGAGTTAAGCTTCGCAATGCGCCAAAGCGGAAGGGTGCCCCGGGGTTGGGGAAACTGGAGCGGGAAAGGAGACCTGACTTAGGGAAGGTCACACGGCAAGCGAACTAACTAACTGGCTGGGGTCAGACTTGGCGGCAGGAAGCAACTGCCAGGCTTGCACCCTGACACCAGGGCTGCCGCCTCCCATCCCTAAGGCCTCAGCTTCTCGGCTCTCTAGGCGGGGAGCCCTTCCAGAGCTCATGCCTCTGGTGGCGCCGCAGACTATGGGAGCTGCGTCCGCGGAAACCATTTTATCTGTGTGGGTGCAGAGATCTCGCCCCGCCCCCTTTGGCGCGGGCAGGTCCTTCAGCCCCCTCTAGCTTCCCGGACCCCTCCAGCCCTGACCCCGCGCCGTCCCCTGTACCCCAAGCACCAGAGGACTTGAAAGGCTCCGCCCCCAGCGATGCGCCAGGTGTAAGGGGCGGAGCCTCTCGTCCCAGCGGGGCCAGGCGGGAGCCCCGCCCCTCTACCTGAGGAGGCCCACCGTGGGAGGTGAAAGGTTCGCTCCCATAGGAGAAAGAGGGTCTGGCTGGTGGGCGATGCCTGCTGCTACTGACTCATTCATACTCTCATCCATTCATGCATTCAACTTCCCTGATGTTCATTCGTGCACTCCATCAGCAAATTCTTATCCCAGAACCTTCTAATTCTCTCACTAGACTCCTGCAGACAGCCACACTGGGTCACACCTTTTGCTGGACTCTGGGGACGCAGAAATGAACAAGGTGAACATGGTCTCTGCTCTGGAGGAGTTTAAGAGTGTTAGGAGGGACTTCCTTGATGGTGCAGTGGTTAAGAATCCACCTGCCAATGCAGGGGTTACGGGTTCGATCCCTGGTACGGGAAGATCCCACATGACGCAGAGCAACTGGGCCCATGCGCCACCACTACTGAGGCCCGCCTGCCTAGAGCCCGTGCTCCACAACAAGAGAAGCCACCACAATGAGAAGTCCGCGCACCACAACGAAGAGTAGGTGCCGCTGACCACAACTAGAGAAAGCCCTCATGCAGCATGAAGACCCAAGACAGCCAAAAATAAATTAAGTAATTAAAAAAAAAAAAGAGTGTAAGGGGCACAGCAGCATGTGTCTGATGCTATAACAGAAGGATGGGCGCAGGACAGCAACAAGATGGGGAGGGAGCCTCAAGTGTGAGAGCAGCCAGGCAAGGCTACAAAGGGGAGAGGCATCTGACCTGGATCAGGAAGGGAGCAACAGATGGCCAGGTGAAGTTAATAATAGTAACAACCCAAATATAAGCTTTTTGCAGGCTCTTACTGCCTGCTTTATTTCCATTACTTTTCATCTTTACTACAATCTTGGGAAGTAGATATTTTCACCTTCATTTTACACATGAGGAAACTGAGGCTTCAAGAGTTTACATAAACTGTCCACAGTGATACAACCAATAAATTTTTAAAAAGCCAGAATCTGAACCAGGTCTATCTCCAAGTTTAGACCTAGATTTAAGTTTAAAAATACCAATTGTTGGGCTTCCCTGGTGGTGCAGTGGTTGGGAGTCCGCCTGCCGATGCAGGGGACGAGGGTTCGTGGCCCCGTCCGGGAAGATCCAACATGCCGTGGAGCGGCTGGGCCCGTGAGCCATGGCCACTGAGCCTGCGCTCCGCAACGGGAGAGGCCACAGCAGTGAGAGGCCCGCATACGGAGGGGCGGGCGGGGGGGGGGGGGGGAACAAAAGCAAAAAAACAATTAACTATAAAGGCCTGGAGGCTCTACCCCAAATATTAGCAACGGTAGTCTCTGGGAGATGAGTTTACATTGTTATGCATTTGAATTATGTATGAGATGAGATATCTGTATATGTTAGAATTCAAAATTTCCCTATGGCAGATAAGTTTTGTTTTCTCCTATTCTTCTTCTTCCTCCAGAAACGGAAATTGCTTGACTATGGGGTTTTTTTCTTCTTCCTTGATTACAAAAATATAGTATCATTTTCTGAAAATCAGTCCTTTTAAAAATAACCATTTTCAGTGATTATTTTCCCTCTGTTTTCCTAACTTACTGCAGCAAGCATGAATTACCTTTGTAATTCGAAAGTAAATGCTATTTTTAAGAAATGAATTGCACACGTCAAGTACTCAATGACCTGAACCACCAGAGCTCAGGCAGTTCCGGAGAAAAAGGCTTGGGAGTATTGGTTGACCTCAGACAAGAGTGAGTCATCTCAGTGAAGTAGCTGTCAAACACTGGGCAGACAAGTAGAAACACCAGCCCCAGATTGGAGAAGGAAACCTCCCCTGCACCTCAGGGCTGGTCAGACCTCATCTGAGGCTCAGGCAAGATGGAGAGCTGCCCTGCAGCTGGAGAGAGACCTAAGCACAGTTGAGGGACCTTGGAGAAGAGGCACCTGGGGAGAGGTCTTCACAATACACACACAATTGGCGTGCAGGTATGAGCAGGGCGACCAGGGGGCTTAACTTGTCTGGAGAAATAGTGAGCAAGGAGAGGCTGGAAGACCACCTCATTAAAGGGTAGCTGTGTGGGTGATAGATCGCATTAGGAGACCTCCTTAATATGTACAATGTCAGTCAGATATGAGGGGAGAGAGATACATCCCCAACTCAGCATCTCAGAGGGAATATGCTGGAACTATCAATAGTAAACAATAGTGATAGCAATAATGAGAATTGTTTATTGAGTGCCTACTGTGTGCCAGGCTCTTTAAGCCTAGCACATTATAAGTATGTAATACATGTAATTATATACAATATATAATATAAATTATGTCAATTATTATATATGGTATGTTATATAATATAATTATATAATATAAAATATAATGTTTATAATATAACTGGAGAGAGAGAGTTAGGCATAAAGAACCTGGTGATATATATACCAGTGACTTTCAAATTTGAGCTACACTAGAATCCTCTGGAAGGCCTCTTGCCACACAGATTGCTGGGTCCCACCCCAAGAGTTTCTGATTCAGTATGTCAGGGGTGGGGCTAATTCACAGATGATTAAACGTGGCTGGTCTGGGAACCACACTTCGAGAACCACAATATACATTATCTTATTTATTTGTCACAACCGCCTTACAATAGAGGTTCTGTTATCAGCCCCATTTTACAGATCAAAAAACAAACAAAACAAGACTCATCCGATGTTCCTCACGGAGGTAAAATTACTGTTTACAGCTAGTAAGTGGCAGAGCCTAGATTTGAATCCAGGTTTTTCTGACTCCAAATTTCAGACTTAACCAAAACAATCAGTTCTTTTCTTCAGTTAACTAATAAATAGAAATCAAGATTCTGTTGTTTGAAATTAACATAACATTGTAAATCAACTATAGTTCAATAACATTTTTTTTTAAAGATTTCTTATTTGGTAACAAACCTACGAATTTTTCCTTCAAGTTATTAAAGAAATAAAAATTTTGATCCTGGAAGAGGCTGGCCAGGAGTTACCAGTATTCCAGAGGCGGAGAAAAAGCAAAGCCCTGCGGGGGAGGCGGGAGTGATGATTCAGTCTCTCCCTCCATGTGGGAGGGGCTTTGGATTATACCTTGCCCAGCATTTCTCAGTTCTTACAGCTTCAGGATCCCGCGTTGGGGACTGTCTGCTGGGGCAGTCGTTCTTCCCTTTCTTAGGATGCCATTGACCAAGCACGGACTGAGCATCTTGTTCGATAGAGCAGGGTAGGCTGAATAATGGCCACCCAATGATACCAGGTCCTAATCCCCAGAACCTGTGAATGTTACCTTATATGGCAAAAGGGATTTCACAGATGCGTTTACATCAAGAAACTTAAAATGGGGAGATCATCCTGGGTTATCAGGGTGGGCCCAATATAGTCACAAGGGTCCTTATAAGAGAGAAGGCAAGCACAGAGAGAGAGTTTGGAAGATGCTTGGCTGCTAGCTTTGAAGATGGAGAAAGGGCCACAAGCCAAGGGATGCAGCTTTAGAAGCTGAAAAAGAAAGGAAACAGATTCTTTCCTAAAGCCTCCAGAAGAAATGCAAGCCCTGTCAACACCCTGATTTTAATCCCTGCAAGACCCATTTTGGACTTCTGACCTCCAACTATAAGATAATAAAACTGTCTTGTTTTAAGCCACTAAATTTATTGTAATCTGTTACAGAAGCTATAGGAAACTGGTATGAATATGTGCCAAAAATAGAAAACTGCCTCTAGTTGTTCCATAAATGTGTGAGCCAATAAATACGCACACATCCACATTCACACTCACACTGCTTCTGCCTTGTGCATGCAGGGGAGCACGTGCATACGGTGGCCTCAGTGGCATCCGGCCTCAAAGAGTGAGAGTACCTGGAGCCACCTAGACCCACACAGACCACTTCTGGGCTTATTTCCACAAGTAAGCAAAGGTGATTCATTTCCTCAATAAACATTTCCTGAGTACCTGCTTTGGGCTCAGCTTGGTGCCACATATGGGTATGAAAGATGAGCCAAACGGATCCTCATGGGGCTTCTGGTCTGGGGGTGGGGCACAGAAATTCAGTGCTCTTTCACATTCATAATTATAGTGTGGGTGTCTCAGAAGGGGGTTCAGTTCTAAAGTCAGCACCCAGGAGGAAAGGATACATCATTCAAAATTACATTTGAAAGCCCTTAAATTACCTATAATGCACAATAATTCTTTTGCATGCTTGGGTCTGAGAACTTGGTTGAAGGAAATAACTAAAGGAAAGGCTGTCTTGAGATATCTGTACATTGAAGCTGGTCTGCCTTTAAGAAAAAGACCCCATCTCTAGGGATGAATTGAGGTTGGGCAGAGAATTTGGGAGTGCATCTGGCACCTGCAGGGTGATTCCAGTCTGCTTTTGTATTACGCATGTATCATCTTAGAGCATCTTAAAAGATTAGTTTGTTTTTATGAGGAAATACAAATTCTGGAGCTGCATCTTTGGAGGTCAGTGGTTGGAGGATAAGTTCGTATTATTTAAATATGCCTCGGATATGAATCCACAGGGCAAACTGTGGGCAGTATTATTATGGAAAAGGGCTGAACCCATGAGAAGCTATGGTTGGAAGAACACGGGGTCCCACAGAGGTCTTCCCAGAGCAAGTGACATTGAACTGACACCTGCAGGACAGGGGGACAGGTGAACATTAACCAGCAAAGATGACTGACCGGGAGAATATTCCAGGCATGCAAACTACCTCAGTAAGTGGCTTGAATTGAGACTTCCTCTGCAGACCCAAGAGAGTGACACCCACAGTCCCCTTGCTGCCCAAAGTTAGCCTGGGACTCTCTGCCCTAACCCTGAGACCTTTAAGAGATCTTGTCTGTGAACACTAGGCACAGACAAGTTCTACTTCCTAGAAAACACTGGGGATTTCTTAAGATTTGGGATTTCTTGTTCATGCCTGGGGCACTTTTTGTTTTCTGGAACAGTGTGGTGAGGCTTTGCAGGGAGTGGTCCTAGAATCTGTTCTGACATCAACTTGCTGTGTGACCTTGGACAAGTCAGGTCTCTCTGGGCCTTGCTCTGTCCATCTGTAAAATGGGTTGAGCCCTTCCAGCCCTGACACAGTGCCTCTGGGACTGTGGAGAAATAGCGCCCTACAGTGGTTTGAAACCCCAGACTGTGGCACCAGCTCTGAGTGGGAGTCCTGACTCCACCATTTACTGGGACCTGGGGCAAGTCATTTCACTCTCTGAGGCTCCATTTCCTCATCTGTTTTACAGATGAGGCCTTTGTTCCCATCCCTCTGGATTGTACGAGGATTAAATGAGATCAGGGACATAAAGCATTTGTTGCTGTTGCAGCTGTGGTCATTTTTTGTTATGGTTGTGAAATGGAATGAGTTAACTCTGCTGATTTCTGCAGAATGCACCACCCTCAGGGTTTACCACCAGTGCAGTCTCGGCAAACAGCGTCAGAAGGTCCTCTGATGGGTGTTCAGGGAAACACCCAGAACTGGATAGCTGCATTTGGCAGGAACTGAGGAAACTCCCCACAGGGAGTTATGATGGGTGGGCGGTGGCTGCACTAACTTGTGAGTACAAAGACGATTCCCAGACTGAGCTGCAGGAGCAGGCCTGGGATGGAGTCTGGGTAGCCTAAAATAGTTCAGGGTGGGAAGGGAAATGTCCCTCGCCCTCAGCTGGTAACCAGGGCCAAGACAGGCTGGGACAGGATGGACAGGAGGAGGACTGAGTCTTCCCTCACCTATGACCAGCCCCTGAGCCTCTGGCCCTGCCCCACTTTGATTCTGACCACCTGGTGTCTATTCATATTGCAGCTTAGACAGTCTGACTGCTCTTGATACAAGGGATAGGAAACTGAGTCCCAGATAGGGGTAGGGACTTGCCCAAGATCACACAGCAAATCAGAACCAGAATTGAAGTCTCCAGGTCTCAGATCCAAGAATCTCTGACAGCATCCAAGAATCTCTAAGGCTATGTGACCTTAGTCAGGTCACTCTACCTCTCTGAGTTGGTTTCCTCATCTGTAAAATGGGGCTCATCATATCTACCTCTCAGGTCTGGATAAGGAGCAAATGAAAAAAATGACTCAGGGGCTTCCCTGGTGGCGCAGTGGTTGAGAGTCCGCCTGCCGATGCAGGAGACACGGGTTCGTGCCCCGGTCCGGGAAGATCCCACATGCCGTGGAGCGGCTGGGCCCGTGAGCCATGGCCGCTGAGCCTGCGCGTCCGGAGCCTGTGCTCTGCAACGGGAGAGGCCACAACAGTGAGAGGCCCACGTACCACAAAAATTAAAAAAAAAAAAAAAAAAAAAAAGACTCAGATCCAAGACTTGGTCAAGTGAGTGAGTAGCTGGTTGTTGCCTGGCAACTGCAGCAGCCCCAGATGTTTTCTATCTCCACACTTCCATGGGAATCAGGCCACCCAGTGACAACTGGGCTCAGACCTCAGAGAGAAAAGTCTCTGGCTTACGGGGCAGTAGGGAGGAAGGCTTCTCCTTCTGAAGCACTGACCCAGGTGAGGCAGTCAGTTCCCTTCCAGGTCCTAGAGGTCCTCCCAGGCAGCCCAAACTTGTCTATCTTTCTAGCTTAGGGACAGATTTACATGACTCCTTCTCTCTAGGCAGAGCTGAGCTGTGGGCTGTCAGCACACAACAGCAGCAAGTGCTGGAGGAGAAAAGCCTCCCGGGGCCTTTTCATCACCACTGAGAGGCACCTTAAGAGAGTAATCTGGAGACACACCTGGGCCCAAACCCTGGCTCTGCCACTCATTGGCTATGTGACCTTAGGTCACTCCACCTCTCTGAGTTGGTTGCCTCATCTGTAAAGTGGGATTCATCATTTCTACCTCTCAGGTCTGGATAAGGAGCAAATGAAAAAATGAATGTAAAGTACCAGGCCTAGAAGTGGGCACTCAGTATCAGCACTGGATCAGTTAGCTTTCTCAATTGCAAACAAGTCCACTCTAGGTCATCTTGCAGAAAAGGGCCAGAGAATCAGGCTGAGAGGCTATACAGCGAAAAACAACACCCCCAGAATGCAAGTACATGGCACAGATAGGGAAGCATGCACCAGGGATGCTCTGCAGGCTCACTTCCCTGACACCATTGTTTAACGTTGCATCCTCCTCCTCCTCCACCCCATCAGCACTCCCTGACCTCCTTACCCTGCTTAGCCCTTATCACCTTCTGACATAACTTACTTATTATGTTTACAAGTTGTCTGCTCTCCCTTGTAAGCACCACGAGAGCGTGGATCTTTGTTCTGTTCACTGAACAAAGTATGGCACATAGTAGGTGCTCAAAAGTATTCGTTTGAATGAATGTACATAATGTCCCTGAGGTCACACAGCTGGGAAGCAGCATGGCTGTGATTAGAATTCAATTTTATTTGGTTCCAAAGCTATAGAATCTTCTTCCTAGGGCTGTTAGTGAGGCTCAGATGAGTTCACATGTGTCAGCCACTTAGCACAGTGCCTGGTACAAAGGTTATTGTACCATAAATGTGGGCTGCCATCATCATCATCACTCTTACTATTATTATTATTGAAGGGCCCCCCCTTCTCTCCTCATGGGCTCATTTTTCTAAATTCCATAATAGTTCGGTCAGCTATCTGGGGTGTGACTTCAAGCCTGGGCAGACACACTGACATGAACCTCAGGAAGGAAAAATACAGGTGTCTCCAGACAGCCCAGGTCGCAGGGAGCCCTGCCTGCCACCCCCACCCCAGGACCCAATCCTCTCTGTGGCCTATATTGTAACTGACCTGAAATTATTATCTCACAATGGCAAACAACACAGACTTCCTGTGTTTTGAGAAAGGGGAAGTCCAGCCAGCAATTTACCTTGAGTCATTTGTTTCTCGAAGGAAGCCCCTGCAGTAGGCAGAAGGTAGCAGAAGAGAGAAAGGAGGATTCTAGGAGTGCTACCACTTCTCAGCTCCATGCTGAGCAAATCTCCTCTCTGGTCTTAATTTTCTCATTTTGGAAAATGGGAGCAAATGAAAAAATGAATGTAAAGTACCAGGCCTAGAAGTGGGCACTCAGTATCAGCACTGGATCAGTTAGCTTTCTCAATTGCAAACAAGTCCACTCTAGGTCATCTTGCAGAAAAGGGCCAGAGAATCAGATCTTTATCTCACCTGCCCCTCTGCATTGTACTAGTATCAATGAGTATGTGTGAGGAGCTGGGAATACGTAAGCACTGTGCAACTGGGAGGCCTTGGAATGGCCACTAAGTCCATAAGTTAAAAATACACAGACCTGGATTCAAATCCTGCCTCCATCACTTTCTAGCTGTGCATTCCTAGGCACGTAATGGACCCTCTCTGAGTCTTGGTTTCTTTTTCTATAAAATGGGCCCTTGGTTTCCTCAGCTGTGAAATAATAGTTTGTCTCCTAAACTGGTTTTGAGGGTTAACTGAGAAATGCACATCAAGGCCAGGAAGGACCTAGGCTCAGAGCAAGCCTTCAGGAATGGTGGCTTTTGCTTTTAATCCTCAACGACCTCTCACTTCCTCACCTCTCCCCTGTGTGCTGCCTTGTCTAGTCCCTGCTGTGCTCAGGACAAAGCCCCTTCTGAGACTGCTTCTCATAGACCTTCTCCCACATCTATGAGGCCACAGATAACTGTTAAAATAGTTTTACTGATTACAAAAGTAATAAATCCATGCTAGAAAAAAAATGTTAAGCAAATAAGTAAAAAGAAGAAAATAGAGATTACAAATAACTTCACCACCCAGCGATAATCACTATTGATTGGGTGACTTTCCTCCCTCATTTCTTTTTAATGAATGTGTAACAGGATGTCCCTGTTGTTTTGGCAGAGGTAACAAATGCCATGAACCATGGACCACCCAGGCAGAGCATGCCGAAGGATGGAGAAACCAGTTCTACCAGCATTACCCCATCACCCACCTCCGGTCAGCATGGAGTGTGTGTGTGTCTGTGAGAGAAACAGAGACAGAGATGAAGAGAGAGGAGAGGCTGGTTGGGAGGGATTTCTTTTCTTTTTTTAAAATTTTTAATTTATTTATCTTATTGATTTATTTTTTTGGCTGCGTTGGGTCTTTGTTGCTGTGCGTGGGCTTTCTCTAGTTGCGGTGAGTCAGGGCTACTCTTCGTTGCAGTGCATGGGCTTCTCACTGTGCTGGCTTCTCTTGTTGCAGCGTACAGGCTCTAGGCGCACAGGCTTCAGTAGTTGCAGCATGCAGGCTCAGTAGTTGTGGCTCGAGGGCTCTAGAGCACAGGCTCAGTAGTTGTGGTGCATGGGTTTAGTTGCTCCGCAGCATGTGGGATCTTCCCAGGCCAGGGCTTGAACCCATGTCCCCTGCATTGGCAGGCAGATTCTTAACCACTGCACCACCAGGGAAGCCCTGGTAGGGATTTCTTATGGAGAGGACTGTTGGTTATTCTTTGGTCCCCACTGCAAAACCCCCTCCACCCCAGAGAGGTGGACTTGAAGGGAACCACTTGGCAAGTTTGAGATGTACCTGGGGTCCACAGACCAAAGAGAAAGGCTAGTCTAAGGCAATGGTACACTCTCCTATCACCCACACTTCACCCAGCACAGAGCTTATCACACTGAATTGGAAAAGTCTGCTGAGTTGTCTGCCTCACCAGCTTGACCTAGAAATGGCTTTCAGACAGTCTGGGCCTTGTATCCCCTACCCCTGCAGAAGGCCTAGCACTTAGTTGATGCTTGATAAATGTTCTGGTGAATTGAGTGAAGACTGAAGAAGCTGTGGAATTGAAAGCAGAAAGATCAAGGATTTTATTTTTTTGGTTTTTTGTTTTTTGTTTTTTTTGTGGTACGCGGGCCTCTCACTGCTGTGGCCCCTCCCGTTGTGGAGCACAGGCTCCGGACGCGCAGGCTCAGTGGCCATGGCTCACGGGCCCAGCCGCTCCGCGGCATGTGGGATCTTCCCGGACCGGGGCACGAACCCGCATCCCCTGCATCGGCAGGCGGACTCTCAACCACTGCTGCCACCTGGGAAGCCCGAAAGATCAAGGATTTTAGAACCACACAGATCTAGGTTCAAATACTGCCTCTGCCACCTTGTCACTGTGTTCCCCTTGAGGAAGCCACGTCATATATCTTACCTCATTTTTTTCACTTGAAAAATGAGGATAATTTGAGTTTCTGTTCTGCAGAGTTTTGAATGATCAAGTGGTGGCACATAGTAGGTGTTCCAGCAATGATGAATGAATGAAGACACAGTAGTCTTGGAAACGTTGCACACTGTCTAGGCCTCCCTGTTTGAACTGATACGGCTCTGGAATTTCTGGATCCTGGTTTCTTTCCCCTGCTCCTTTCTCAGTCATCATCATGTCGTTGTCGTCATCATCATCATCATCTTTATAGCAGCAACAACAGCTGCTGGTTGAATGGAAATTTACAGAAATTCCATGACCTGGTCTCATTTAAATCTCACAATAATCCTGTGAGGTCTATAATTCCCATTTCACAGACAAGAAAACTGAGGCCTAGAGAGGGTGAATGACTTGTCCAAGGGCACAAACACCTGAGACTTGAGGTGCTGCTTTTGGCTTTCCTTAAACTAATTGATTTAACATGTACTCAGCACCCACTGTGTGCCAGGCACTTGAAATTAGCAGCTTGGCTCCTGACCCCTTATAGATGAGTGGGAAGGACAGACATGCAAGTTAAAACAATAATTATAACTCTGCATAGTAAGTGCTGTCCAGGAAAACTCCAGAGAAGATGATTATTTCTTCTGCTGGGGGTAATCGGCTGGAGAGCGAGTCCGTTCCACTATTTCCTATCTCTGTGGCTTTGGGCAAGTTACTGCACCTCTCTGGGCTTTAATTTCTTCATCTGTAAAATGGGGATTATGATAATAATATCTCTCTCATACAATCACTGTGGGGATAACAGAGATAATGTATGTATTTGCACAATGTCTGGCACAAGTAAGCACTTAGTAAATTATAGCTGGTTCGTTATTACTCTAACCTAGATGTCAGCCAGGGGCCTCCTGACCCCTTGAGATCATGGTATGAGACCAAGCACTCATTCCAAAACCCTCACCAAAATTACTGCAAATTCTTGGGAGATTTGATATCTCGCAGTCCAGCTCCTGATTCAGCCTGTACTGTCTTTGACCAGCACTATGCCAAAACAGATGTAAAGCTTGGCCTCTTCAGCCATTTTCACAAACACCCCAGTCGGGGCAGCTTCAGTGAGTCTAGAAGACTTTTTTGAAGATTTCCAGGAATGGGAGACAGAGGAAGAGACCACATCACAGTTACAAAAGACTTCAGGGTGAACTAAAAATACACTGGTTCCCAAGACAGCATCCTACTTCCCTCTATACTGTTCCTACCCCCTCAGCTGTGGCCAGCTCCTGTCTCCTGGCCATGGATATCTGCCATTTGGCTATTGTCTCTACTCTCTCTTCCTAAGGAACTCTCCAATTTCCCTTCCAGGCATTATCCCACTGTATGAAGCCTTAGGGGTTGGGGGGCTGGCTTCCCCTCCAGTCTCCAGTCACCCCCTCACGCTCTCCCTCACCCCCTGCAAGTCCAAGCACAACAGGGCCCCTCCCTGGCCTTCATGTAGACCCCATGAATGAGGAAATGTTTGCCATCATTCACAGCAGTTGATGCTGGTGGGTAGGTGTCCTGGCTGGCTTTCTGCTGCCTCTGCCCTCCCCCCGCCTCGGTTCCTACCCATTTCCCAAACCCAGTCGTCAAGTTTCTGGTAGATTCCCTGAGTCCTCAGTAGCTTAAGACGTCTAGAGTCGTTTTAAGAACAAATTAAAATCCAATTCCTCTTCGTTGTTGCCTCCACAACAGCTGCCTCTGGGAGCTTCAAGACCACACCTTCACCTTAAACAGTTTTTCAAAGTATTTTCCCAGTGAAAGCCATCCTCTTTCCTAAAGAGAAGAGGTCACACACTGAGGGTCTCTGAGCTGCATCTGGTCCACAGGATGTTCAAAATATCAAATCAATATTTTAAAAGTGAGCGATTACACATAAAAATCTGGATTTGTGGCTTTTCCTTTACACTCATAATATCTGGCGTCATAGGACCCACAGTCCCCGCAAGAAGCATGTTGGCCTCAATGGAGAGCAGAGTCCCCGCCCTCTAGCCAGGTTCTTCTTATATGCCCCTGCCCACTGGCCCTATTTATTTCTCCTGTTTGACCCCTGTAATCTTTCAAATTTGTGACCTTTGCTAAGAAGCATTTCAGCAGCAGTTCCCACCCCCCATCGAATTATTATAATAAAGTTGGGTCTATGAATGTGCTAGGTTCGCAAAGGGCACCCTACGCAAAAAGTACAGCAAGAATAGTCACTTGAGTATGAAAGTGATGGCTGTTCCTGGAAGGGCAAGAGGTCCAGAGGGACTGGGTCTCTGGTGCAAGAGAGCAGTGGGACTGGAAAGGGTTAAGCCGGGGCTTGGTTATGAAGGGCCTTAATGCTCTCCTATAGGGCTACTGGGAGCCAGTGTGGGGTTTAAAGCAGGGCGACACATCATCATGAGGTGTGCGGTAAGAGAAAAGTGGCTGCGAAGCTTGTGGGGCAGGACAGATTGAAACCCTCCTGTCCCCCGCTGTCCCTGCAGGAAGCCCAGCGACAGGCTGGGGCAGTGGTCCAGGAGGGCCAGGGATGCCGCGGCCTGACTGTGTGGCAGCGGCAGTAGTAATGGCTCGGAGGGATTCCGGAGGCAGCCTTGCCCTGGAGTGGGTACGCTTGACCTAGACGGAAAACATTGCGTGCGCTGCGGAGGCAGCTCACTCTCCTCCCCGCCCCTCCCCCGCGCCGCAGCGGACTGCGGCGGAATCCCGGCCCCTCGCCGGAGCCCACTCCTGCGCGGCTGCGGCACGCGAGGGGCGGGGGCGGGAGAGCGGGGGTGGCAGGATGGCGGGGATGCCAGTCTCCCCCGGAAGGCGAGGAGGGGAGGAGATGGGGAGGCTGGTCACGTGGTGCCGCCACTAGGCACAGTCCGATTGGCAGGTCCCGCAGCGGAGCCCCCCCCGGGCTGCTTGGGTTTCCGGGCACGGAGCAGCCCCCTCCCCTCGTTCGAGGGCTCCGGGGTGCGCTGGTCTCTTGCGGAGGAGGGTAGGGTGGGGCTGCTGCTCACTCCGCAGGGTGTAACGCAGCCTGCTGCCCGGCCGCTCGCCACGGTCCTCACTGCATCTTGGGAGGTCTGATTATTGTCTCCGTGAGCACATCCCTTCTCTGCTTCTCTCCCGCCTTCCCAAGTCTGCCCCTCTTACTACCATGCTAGCTGGAGGCCAGCTTTGTTTAGGCTAGCTGAAGTAGGTTTCTGTTACTGGCCGCAATGTTGCAATTTGGGGTAAATCAGTTAACCTGGCTGGAGGTGGCGAAGATTAAAACAGAAATCCCACAGACACTTCCAGCCTCCACACATCCAAACCGACATTTTTCTCTCTCCAAACTGCGCCTTCTTTTTGTCTTCATCTCTGTTTCAGGCAAGAAGCCCAAAAGCCATCTCTGTCTCACTGTCCTCCGTCAAATCTATGACAAAAACCTATTAAATTTACCTCCAAAATAGTTCTTCAAACTCAGTACCCAGTATTTTTCCTTAGTATCTACCCTGATTTGTAACTATGTTTATTTGTGATTGTTTTTGTACAGTTTTTCCCACTGGACTGTAAGTGAGCTCCATGAGAACAGGGACCTTATCTATTCTGCTCATTGCTGTATCACCAGCACCGTACCAGGCACATAGTAGGTGCTTAATAAGTGTTAACTGAATGAACGAACAGATGCACAGCAAGTACTGTACTAGGTGTGGAAAAGGGGCTCAGATTTTGAGATGAAACACACGGCTCTAGCCTCAAGAAGTCATCTATCCAACAAACCCACCCTGAGACCTTCTCTACACCAGGTGCTGCGAGGGACCAGTGCACAAGATGAGCAAGACTGCATTTCTACCTTCCCCCCACATCTGGGGAGGGGGGACTACACATGACTAACCTAGACAGTAAGACTCTGTGGTATTGGGGAGTCAGGGGTGGTGGCCCATACCAACCTCTAGAGTCAGAAGAGTTCAGGATTTGAAATCTGATGATTGACCTCCCGGGCCAGCTTTGCTGCCTTCTGGCTGTGTGACCACAAGTCTCTTCTCTCTCTGAGGCTTCACCTCCTCATCTTAAAAATGGGGATAACAATATCATCTCAAAGGGCTGAAAGATATGAAAGCACCAAGTGCCAGGTTTTATGACAATGTTCGCTGTAGGGTGGATGACCATACCTTCTAGTTTGCCCAGAACAGACTGATCTGACACCTGTTGAACCAGGGCAATTGATAATAGCATTCTCTTTCATTCTCAAAAGTGTCCTGGGTTTGGACAGTAAATCATGTGGTCATCCTAGTTATAGGTGTGACACTGGTGTTATCTACATCGTGCCCTGGGGACACAAGAGAGGGAGGGAGGTGAGTCTGAAAGTAGAAAGGGAAGTGGTGACCATGGAAATGAACCTGGAATTATGCATGGGATTACAAGCAGAGGGACTAGCATTTGCAAAGAAGCAAGATGCATGGAAGGAGATGAGGCTGGCAGTGGGAACTGTAGAAAGTGTTTTGAGGAGGGGCTGTGACATGAGCAGATGATTTCACAAAAGACACCAATTGAGGAGCTGAGGTCAAAGTGCAGGCAAGAGGGATGATGAGGCCTGAACCAGGGTGAGGTTCATTAAGCACTTTGGAGTAAATAAGACTTGGATATGGGGGTCGGAGGACAGGTCAGAGGCAGGAGGACTTCCAGGTGGATGGGGAGGCCATTCACCGAGGCAGGTAGGGAGGGGGAAGGGCCAGGAAACCTAGGAGATAGGAGGCCACCCAGATCAGACTGACTAGGCCAGTGGCATTCACCATTCCTGATCCAGAGGGAATAATTAGGGGTAGGGCTTCCCTGGTGGCGCAGTGGTTGAGAATCCGCCTGCCGATGCAGGAGACACGGGTTCGTGCCCCGGTCTGGGAAGATCCCACATGCCGCGGAGCAACTAAGCCCGTGAGCCATGGCCGCTGGGCCTGCGCGTCTGGAGCCTGTGCTCCACAACGGGAGAGGCCACAACAGTGAGAGAGGCCCGCATACCAAAAAAAAAAAAAAATTAAAAAAAAAAAAATAATAATAATAATAATTAGGGGTAACAACAGGTAGATGACTCCTGAGGCCAGAGGAAGGAGCTGGGGCCCAGCAGTATTCAGGTGACATCTGATTAAAATTAGCTTTCAAAGCAACCTGGAAAGGCAAGAGAAATCTCAAAAGTAGAGCCTCAAGTAAAGAAAGAGCAGGCTTTACAGGCCACCTTCATTGTACATATGGCTCTCCTTGATCGGAATGTTCCCACAGTGCCCTACTACTTAACAGAATAAAGGCTGAAGTTCTCAGGCTGGCATTCAAGGCTCCTGGTGACCTGGCCCCAGCCTATCTCTGGTGAACATTTCATATTTTACCTGCTCATGTTTGACCCCTCCCTTCTTGTGAAAACATAAGAATTGCCCTTTTCCCTGGTCCAACTATATGTTCCAGGTGGGGACTTTCAATCATGGCATCCCATCCCCCATGACCAAGGGCCCAGTAGCTGTAGTACTTGTCTCAAAGGGTTACATGAACCCCAAATCACTTTTTTGGCCTAGGCTGGTTTACGTCGCGTTTCTTTTCCTTGCATCCAATGGAGTCATAATACAGAACCTTTCCATTTTCTCTTCTCTCACACATGCTTTCAAACATTCTCTATTCCTGTCACACCCTGCTGCTCACAGTTCCTCAGGCTGATCCAGTCTTTGTACCCCTATGCCTTTCTTTCAGGCTCCCTTAGTTCGGAATGTCCTTTCTCTTTCTTACAACTTGTCAACTCTAACTCATCCTTTGAGACCCAATCCAAAGGGCTCTTCTTCAGGACAGCCATCCCTCACCACCCTCAGCAAGGCTTACCATGTCCTCCTCTGGCCTGTCACAGCTTTTTGTACATGACCTTATCACTTAGTATCCCAATGATCTGCTTTCTTGCCTGCAACCCCTATTGGACTGTGCTTCATCTCTATGACCATAGTGCCTGGCAAAGAACCTTCCACAAAGTAAGTATAATAAATGTTTACTGAATGAGTGAATAGATAAGTGAGAATCCTTCTCTCTCATGTCATCTCCCTGAGTCACTGCTCAGCTTGTATCAAGTGGAGACACAGAGGAAAAAGTGGGAGGAGTTGCCTTAGTCCCTTGATTCACGGGTGATGGATTCAGGAGACAAAACCCAGTAGAAATGGGGCCATAGCAAAGTCCAGTGGCATTTATGAGAGGTCAGTTTTCTGCCAAAGCACTGATGGTGGCAGCTTTGAGCTGAGGCAGAGTTTGTTTGGGAACCAGAGCCAAGAAAAGCAAACATTCAGTGCATTGAGCTTTTCAGCAAGCTACGATTCTGACAGCTGTTTCTGTCAGCTGCACAGGAGGAAGCATCTTAAAGCCAGCTGGGTCTGCCTGGAATCAGGGGTCCCCATCTCCTTCAGCACAATCTGACCCAAGGAACAAGGCAGACTTCTCCCCCATCTTTCATCCCTACCACAGGCACACACCTCCTCGAAGGGGGCTCTGCAACTGCTCAGGACATTGGGCACCGAGAACAAAGTCAACAGCGATTATAGGAAACTGTGGCTGAGATAACATCACTTACTAAATAGTCCATGTCTCCCCTGCCTACATTTCCCAGCCTCCTTTGCAATTAAATTGGGCCTGTATGACATTTTCTGCTTAATAGTCTGTGAGTGGAAGTAACACGTGTCATTTCCAGGCTGAAATATTGAATTGGTGGTGCACAACCCTCCAGCTCTCTCTCCCCTATTGAGACAATCCTGAAAGCCTTGTGTTGAGGTGGTAGAACCCAGACATCTGAGTGACCCAGAGACTGCTTTGCCTCATAGCAGGCTTTGTATGAGTGGGGAAAATATACCAATGTGTTAAGGCATTGAGATATGAGTTGTTACCACAGCAAAGCCTAGCCTACTCTGACCAATATACAAAAATTAATTGTTGTTTAGCCATCCAGCACCAAATCTCCTTCCTCCTTGAGGAGAAACATTTCTCCTCCTTATGGGACTCTTTGATATTGCCAAATCCAGCGGTCATTTCTCTGTTTTTTTTTTTTTTTTTTGGTCTGCGGGCCTCTCACTGTTGTGGCCTCTCCCATTGCAGAGCACAGGCTCTGGACGCGCAGGCTCAGCGGCCATGGCTCACCGGCCTAGCCGCTCCGTGGCATGTGAGATCTTCCCGGACCAGGGCACGAACCCGTGTCCCCTGCATCGGCAGGTGGACTCTCAACCACTGCGCCACCAGGGAAGCCCCCATTTCTCTGTTCTTATCTTTCTTCATTTCTCAGTGGAATTTGTCACAATTGACCACTCCTCCCTGGAAACATTTTATCTAGGTGTCTGTGACATCATGCCGGCTTGAGTTTTCTCCTGTCTCACAACCCCTGCTTCTCAGTTTCCATTGCTGGCTCCTCTTCCACTGTTTTAACTCATGAGTCTGAATTTTCTCAGGGTTTGTTCCTGGGGACCTTTCTCATGGTTTTTAAATACCACCCATGAAAAAGACAGCTGGTTACCTTCCAGTACTCATTCCACCATTCTTTATTAATAACAGAGCACCTATTTTTAGGGGCACATTGTGCCCAGTTAGAAAACGACATGTCCCAGTATGGCCATGTGACAATGCTTCGGCTAATGAGATGTAAGCACAAACGTGCCAGACTTCCCAGGCAGTCTTCTTAAAAGGAAAATAGTGTGCTTTTCTTCCCTCCCCGCCGCCCCACTGTCTGGAATGTGGACCATAATGTGATCTTAAGAGTAGAAACCAAGGGCTTCCCTGGTGGTGCAGTGGTTGAGAGTCCACCTGCCGATGCAGGGGACACGGGTTCGTGCCCCGGTCCGGGAAGATCCCACATGCCACGGAGCGGCTGGGCCCGTGAGCCATGGCCGCTGAGCCTGTGTGTCTGGAGCCTGTGCGTCCGAAGCCTGTGCTCCGCAGCAATGACAGGCCCGCGTATCGCAAAAAAAAAAAAAAAAAATTAGAAACCAAATGCTGAGGATGGCAGAGCAGCCTTGAACTTCCTACTTTGCGACTTAGTTTTCACGAAGAGAGAAATAAATTTCTATCGTAAGTTATTTTCTCTCTTTTATTTGCAACTGAGTATAATCCTAACTGATACATTCCCGTTGCTGTTAAAGTGGCTTGCTTGCCTCGCATTTGTAAGTCTGAATCCAGATCTTCCCCCGATCAGAGTAGTGGGGAACCAGCAAAAGAAAGGCACTTTTAGGCAAAAAAAAATGCTCAGCCTCCTTCCACAAATTGTAAGTAACGAAGCTATCAGGAGGTAAGAATGGGAGGTGGGCCTAGGAATAGTTTATTAGCTCACAGAGACCACTGAATGTTAGATTAAGGGATTTGGACTTTGTTCTATAATTCTCTTGCAGATAGGGGGACCCCGTCTGTCTTATCTAGTAATGCCTCCACTTAACAGATGCTCAATGAATATATTCTTTATTAATTAAAGCTTAATAAACAACAACAAAAGAAGTGTTGGAAGGTGGACCAGCTCGGAGTCACCATCTGATTTACCCTTATCTGCTTTTTACAGATGGAATAACTGAAGTATCATTTGCTGCAAGTGGCAATCGGCCCATCCTTGAGGAAAGGCAAACCGAAAACTCCACCTTGCGGATGACGGGGGTCGGGGAGAAGGTATTGTAGAAGGAGGCCTAAAAAGCAGCTGGGTTACCATCTCCTCAAGATGGAGGTCCTGGAATCACCTGACCCCCGAAGAGGCGGAGCTCCGCTCTAGCACGCCCAGCACGCCCCACCCCGCTCGGCCCCGCCCAGCGCCCCCCTCCTGTAGGGGCGGCGCGGGTTGTGAGGTGTCTTCGCATGGCGCCTGCGCAGTGGGCAGCGGCGCGCGGGGCGGAGGCTTTATAACCGCTTAGTCGCTGCCTCTCGGTTTCTGTCTCTGGGAAGGCGGCTGGGAAGGCGGCTGAGGCGGCGGCGGCGGCGGTAGGGACGCCGGCTGAGGGGGCGCTGAGGCGTGAGCTGTGGCGGCGCTGGGCGCCCCTCGCTCCTCGACCTCTGGGGACCATGGGCTCCGAGAAAGACTCCGAGTCGCCGCGGTCTACATCCCTACACGCGGCTGCGCCCGACCCCAAGTGCCGCAGCGGCGGCCGGCGCCGGCGCCTCACCTTCCACAGCGTCTTCTCCGCCTCGGCCCGCGGTCGCCACGCCCGGGCCAAGCCGCAGGCCGAGCCGCCACCCCCGGCCGCGCCGCCGCCGCCCGCCCCGGCCCCTGCCGCGGCCCAGGCCCCGCCGCCTGAGGCGCTGCCCGCCGAGCCGGCCGCCGAGGCCGAGGCGGAGGCCGCGGCGACGGCGGGGCCCGGGTTAGACGATGAGGAGGCGGCGGAGGGCGGCGGCTCGGGCCCGGAGGAGGTGGAGTGTCCGCTGTGCCTGGTGCGGCTGCCGCCCGAGCGGGCCCCGCGCCTCCTCAGTTGTCCGCACCGCTCGTGCCGGGACTGCCTCCGCCACTACCTGCGCCTGGAGATCAGCGAGAGCCGGGTCCCCATCAGCTGCCCCGAGTGCAGCGAGCGACTGAACCCGCACGACATCCGCCTGCTGCTCGGCGACCCACCACTCATGCACAAGTACGAGGAGTTCATGCTGCGCCGCTACCTGGCCTCGGACCCCGACTGCCGCTGGTGCCCAGCCCCGGACTGCGGGTGAGAGCGGGGGCGTGGCCCGGGGGCGGTGGCCGCGGCGGAGGGGACCTGGGGCCTGGAGCTGGTCACCGCGTGTGACCGGCTCCAGGGGCCGTCTTCTGCGCACCGTGTGTGTGTGTGTGTGTGTGTGTCAGCGTGGAGGGAGAGGTGAGGGATGACCAGGGGGGAGGGAGGGCCAGGCGGCAGCTGCGGCGAGCCGGTAACCGCTAACCATCCGCACGCCCAGAAGAGTAGCGTAAACGCACCCAACACCCCACCACTGCCCGAGGGCTTGAAGTGGGGGCTGAGCAGTCGGTGAGAAGGGAGCTGTCCATCAAGTCAGGAGGCAGGGTGAGGCCGTTTTTGGTCGGGTAAATGCCCCTCTGTCCAGAGGTAGGGGATATGTCTTAATGAGGATGGGGAGGGGATATCTGGCAAAGGATGGAATGAGAATATCATTCTGAGGGGGCAGCGCTTTGGAGGGGTGTGTCCATTTGGCTAGGGGCATACTTTGCAGCGTTTCAGGAAAGGGGTGTTCTATCCGCCCACCACTGCTGAAAGTTGGAATGCAGGTGACTGAAATGTCACTAACGGGAAAGGACAGCTCCCAGGCAGCGCTCTGGGGGCACCCTGGGCATTGTGGTCTGTCTTCTGTGCCAAGCTATTGGGAGGCCCCCTGTAGTTCTTAAACTGTTGTCTTGGGCAGGGTGCAGAGTGGTCAGACCCGTTCTTTGTCCAGAGAAGCAACGGGGCACTGAAAAGGATGCCCAGAGGTTGACATGGTAGGAGGAAATGTGTTTCCCAGCTCCTCTGATCTTGAGTTCTTGGCGATGCATCATGTATGCTGACTTTTTAAGGTCAGTGAGAAAATATGCAGTAGATGCAGAGACACAATACTACCAGATTTCACCATCTGGAGCATTCAGTGGACACCGCCCCCCTACCCCCGACCCTTACCTTTTAAAATCTGATTGTGTGTTACTGTCAGTACGTCCCATGAACGATTGCATGCAGCAAAGAGGGGCGTCAGACTGTGGCATTACCTGCTCTGCGACCTTGGACAGATCATTTTATTCTTGTGTGTCATGTTTTGAGGACAAAAAGATGGTAGGGACTCCTAGTAAAAAGCTGAGTGTTCGTTTCTTTCAAAGGAGTTAAGAAAGGCTCTTAATTGTAGCCTATATATCAAGGCTGTTTTAAGATTTCCATGATTCTGCTATTTGTCTCCTTCAAAAGAAGCCGACTTACAGTGTCTAGGGGGGTAAGATGAGTTATTTTCTTCTATTTTTCTGTTCTGACAAACTTGTTTAGAGATGGATGTGTTATTTAAGCTCACTGAGTTGGGGTTTCTAAATTACTTTGAAGTGTTGTGGTCAAAGGTTGGGGCATTTAACTATGGTAGGTCACTTTCACTTTCAGTTAATAAGAAAGAACCTCGGTAGGCTCTTGGAAAAGTTTGCTTATATCTGGAGATCTGGTCATCTTCCTAGCCTGAAGAGGTTAATTTACATGGTATTGAAGTTTTACAGACACTATTGATCTATTTTCTGAACCAAAGGAATATTTACTTAAGAGAACACTGCTTGGTTAACTTTGGAATAGTAGATTAACTCCTTTTTCAGATATGAATTTCCTTGAATTTTAACTGAGAAATGTGGCATCACTGATTATATTTCTGGAGAAGTTCTCTTTTTGTTTTTATTTCTCTGAAGTCAATCTCTGTCTTTGTTCACATCAATAAAAATGGACAGGAATTAATTTACAATCTTGATGATAACTCTAAACCATTACTGATTTAGAAGTTTTTTAAAAATTAGGCCATTTCTTATTTTAGCCAAGTATTGGATTACAACCATCCAGAGGTTTTTTTTTTTTAATTAGTGAAAAAACTATAACAATTTTAATATAATCTTTAAATGTGTTATCTGTGGATTTAAAGGTGAAGTCTGGGAAAAGCAAGCAAGCTAGCATCTGAGTATCTATGTGTCAGTCATACATAATTTAATTTGATCCCTGCAACATTGTAAGATAGATTTGATCTTGTTTTACAGATAAGGAAACTGAAGTTTAAATGAATTGAGTGACTTGTTTAGGGTCATATAACTAGTGGATGGTGGAATCAGGCTTGGAACACTGGTCTTAACTCCAACCAAGGCCAGTATTCTTTTCTCTCAAAGAATAAAAAGCTTTTAAAAAGCATAGGCTTATCAGCATTATTGGGGATGCTACTGTTTGGGTTATTTCATCAATGTGGCCTAAGGACAATGTTGAGAGAGCCATATGCTAGAATCTGGTTTCTCTTCTGATTCTTATTGTTAACAGCCTATTACCTACTTTATTTTTCTTACCTGAAATAGGCCTAATCCTTTCCTTACTTGAGAAGCCTAATTGATATTTTCAGAGTGTTTTGAGAATTCAGTTGAAGGTGTTAGATAAACAGGGAATAACTTTAAATTTCTGTCACTTCCCAAATAGGTGGGGATGTGGCCAGTGGTTTTGCCACCTCTTTTTAATGTCATGAGAAAAATAGCTTGTTTTGTTTTGTTTTAATCAAACTGTTCTTTTCTTCTGGGTCAGGTAAAAATCATGGATGAGAACTAGAAGAGAAGCCTAAGACCCCAGTTGTCTCTTCTCATACCTGACCATCTTTACTGCCTTGCAGATTAAGTTCCTGCCAGCCAAATTTATCAAGTTCTTTTTTGCTCTCTGTGTGTATATGTGTGTATTTGGCAGGGTGAGGGGAGCATACAAGTGATCTGATCAATAGTTTTACTGTGATTACTCATGATAATAAGAACACTATATGTTAAATGATTCATTATTTGTTTATAAAATATTTGTGGAACAGAGAAAAGAATCTTGAATTTTTCTTTTTTCATACTTAAATACAATTTTATTTTATTCATAAATAAGGGAACTGATTTCTGTGGGAAAACATTCACATTATTATTAATATTATTAAGTACAATATTACCAAGTGCAATTTTTTTTTTTTTTTTTTTTTTTTTTTGCTGTGCGAGACTGTGGGATCTTAGTTCCTAGACCAGGGATGGAACCCGGGCCTACAGCAGTGAAAGCACCGAGTCTTAATCACTGGATTCCCAGGGAATTCCCACCAAGTGTAATCTTTAAAACATACTTTAAAATGAGATAAAATAAACTCAGAATACAGATAACTGACATTTTTATAGTCCTTTATAATCTTCAGACCGTAACTTCATTCAGAAATAATTTCATTTTAGTTTCATACAGGTAGATGGTGGTAAACTCATTTTATAAAAGAGAAGCCAGTTCAGAAAAGTTTAAGTGTGGGACGCAGTGTCTTACAGCTGATAAATGGTGCAGTTGATATGCTACCCCTTAGAGTCTCTACTTAAGCACAAGGTCTTTTCAGAAACCTCCAAATCATGTAAACATGTAATGTTTTCCTCTCAAGGGCCCTGTTAGCTATCTTTAAACCCCTTCAGAATCTCTAGAAGACTGAGGGGTGAGCAAAGGAGATGACAGAATATTTCCTGGCATACAGGGGGCAGATCTTCTGTACAGATGAACAGGAGATAAGGCTGTCTTGACCTAAATTCTTTGTGCAGGTCGACCACTCCAGCCTCTCATTGCTGCCTCTGTCTCCTGCAGAGTCCCCCGTCCCACCTGACCCCAGAAGGTAGTATCACTTATTGGCCTTCCTAGATAACTGGGCTGGATTATCCCATAAACAGGAAGCTTCTGTTTGTCTCTTAACACTTTTATGAGGGAAGAGCAAGCTCCCTGAGCAAGACAGATTTCTCAGTCAGTGAGGGAGGATTTTTCCTTTCTGAAGCCTTCCTGAACCTCTTCTCTCTCTCTTTTTTAAAAAAAATATAATTTATTTATTTTTTATTTTATTTATTTATTTTTATTTATTTATTTATTTATTTTGCGGTACGCGGGCCTCTGACTGTTGTGGCCTCTCCTGCTGCGGAGCACAGGCTCCGGATGCACAGGCTCAGCAGCCATGGCCCACGGGCCCAGCCGCTCCGCGGCATGTGGGATCCTCCCAGACCGGGGCACGAACCCGTGTCCCCTGCATCGGCAGGCGGACTCTCAACCACTGCGCCACCAGGGAAGCCCCTATTTATTTTTTAAAGGTGGAGATGGGGAGCTTTTTTAAAAAACTGTTTATTTATTTATTTATTTTGGCTGCTCCGGGTCTTAGTTGCAGCACGCGGGATCTTCATTGCAGCATGCAGGCTTCTTAGTTGCAACATGTGGACTTCTTAGTTGTGGCATGCGAACTCTTAGTTACGGCATGCATGTGGGATCTAGTTCCCCAACCAGGGATCGAACCCGGGCCCGCTGTATTAGGAGCATGGAGTCTTACCCACTGGACCACCAGGGGAGTCCCCTGGACCTCTTTTCTTAATTTAGCTCTGTACCTTCATTTTCATAACTCTTTATTCCCCCTACAATGCCCCTCGCTATTTACATCATCCTACAGCCCAATATGTCTTTCTCATATTTGCCAGAGTACTCATTCTAAAGTGGAACATTTTGTATCATTGCCCTGCTTAAAACTGCTCATACCTGACCTACAAGATGACTTCTTATGTCTTTAAGAACTTATTCTTTATATGATCTATCCTTAATGATTTAAGACCCTTTATGGTCTCCAACCATCTTTTGATCTTATTTTCTATTTTTCACCAAAATCAATATTTCCCAAGGTATAGGCATTACTATTGAAAAGAAAAATGTTTTATGATTGAATAAGCTTGGGAAATGTTGGATTGAACAAAATAAAGCAGCTCTATTTCTGAGCTCCTTAGACCCTTTAAAAAATACTAATATACACTGTAAATCTTGTTAATGCTAATATGCAAATCTTCAGTCTGGTATAATTTCAATAAACTGAGATCACCAGGAAGCATGTTTTGTTTTGTTTTGTTTTGATGACATCTTTAAAGCATACCTGAAACTTTCCCTATTTGCAGTTTTCTAAACTCCTTTAATAGTTATTCTGTCCTGCCTTCTATTACTGTCCTTATTTAACACTAAATCTTGTGCTCTGAGTAAACTGAGAGCTCCTCTAGACTGGGATATCTATATTCTAACTTTCTCTACAACTCTGAACAAAATCTTTCACTTAGATCCCAGAAGAACGGGATGAATAGTTAAATTTTTGTTACAGGAGATAAAGAATACAAACACCACAGTTTTGAGAGGAGAAACAGATAAGAGGAGGGTGTGCTAGAAGAGGACAGACAAGTAATCATTAAACAGACACTTTACAAAATCATATGGTGTTGAAACTTAGGTGAGTACTGGGTATTACAAAAAGGACTTAGACATGGGCCTCTTGACAGGGAGTTTGGCCTGGTAGAGGAGACAGATAGGTAAGTAGGAAGATAATTATAAATGCAATGTAATATATATCAAAGAAAATACAAGTGTTCTTAAAAGATGGATGAAAGGTTTTGCATGATGGTGTCAATAAAGACTTCGTGGAGGAGGTGATATTTGATCAGGGCTTGAAGAATATGAGTAGAAATTTATACCAGACAAACAAAAATGAGGGTAGAGAAAAAGGTGTCTTAAACCAGAATGTTATGAGCAAGTGCATGGAGGTATAAAAATTCAAGACTAAGTCTGGAGTCTCCTTTGGTTAGCCTCTGGATATACAATATGAAGAACATGATCTGGGAAGTGACTTGAGATCCATCTGAAAAGGTAGATTGGATTCAGATTTATAGGTCTATCTATGCCATGCAAAGAAGTGTAAGTTTGAAGGACTTCTTTCTTTTTTGTTGAAGGATTTTAAGCAAAAGAGTAACATCATGATAGATAAACTTCTGGAACTGGAATTTGGATTGGAGTAGGGAATAAAGAGACAGCAGTCTCTTGCAGTTGTCTGGTCAAGAGATGACATGGGTTTGAACTAGCACAGTAAAAAGGAAGATAGTAAGAGTATGGCTCATTTTGACAACTTGGCCCATGTTTCCCACCCTTATATATGCTCAGGATCTGTTTGTGAATGATTGTATAGCCTGGAACGGTGAAGCACAGACATAATATAGGAACACATTTCTTTAACTCCCAGGGTTTGTTGGAGCATAATCAAATTCATACTATTGGGAATTTTGCCCCCAGGGCTGGAGTAAGGTAATGCTGTGGTCTAGCTTGTCACATATTGTAATGTTTCTCAAGATAGGAAATTAACAAAATTAACAAAAGTTGTATGAACTTAAGGGGGGGAGGAAAGGATGCTTCTGTGTTCTTAGCATCGTGCAATTTCCTCCACCTTCCATTTAGCTTCTAATTAGCAGACCTGAATGCTCTGTTCAGCTAAGAAAGCAGAGTAGGAGAGAGGCTCCAGTGTAGGACATTGAAGAGAGGGAACAAGATAGTCAAGGCAGTTTTGGTCTCAAGAATGAAGGGTTTTTTTGACTGCCTGGGGTAGAAGATTGCCCTATTCAGAATTTAGGAGTTTGCTCCACAGAGGGGCTTAAACAGAATTTTAGGATTAAGTTATAGTACTTGACATAAAGAAAGCCAATAGATACACGGATAAGTTTAAAAGATTGCTTTAGGGAAAAGTAATGGCCCAGGAGTAGAGCTAAATGACCTGGGCAAAGTTAAACACCCAAACAGGAGATGGTCTCTATCATTCATTCAACACAGGTATTTTAAGCATGAATCAGTGTGCTAGACCCTGGAGATTAAAAGATGGTTGATACTTTTCCTTGTCTAGTCTGGTTGGGGAAGCATACATAGAAACAGATAATTACAATATAATGTGTTGATAATTAGAATATAATGTGTTAAGTATTGTAAAGTAATTATGCACAAACACAAAGTGGGCAAGCAACTGCCTGGAGAGGTTAAGTGGATTTTATAGAGAGGATGACATTTGAGCTGGTTCTTAAATGGATAAGTATGTGCCAGGACAAGAAGTAAGGAGAGAGCATTTCAAGGCTGAAAGGAATAGAATATGCAAAGGCCAAGAAGTAGGACAAAACGCGCTGTTTATCTATACCATAACTTTTGGGGCAAGATCTCAAATGCAGTTTGTTTGTTTGTTTTTAATAAATTTATTTATTTATTTATTTATGGCTGTGTTGGGTCTTCGTTGCTGCACACGGGCTCTCTCCAGCTGCAGCGATTGGGGGATACTCTTCGTTGCAGTGCGTGGGCTTCTCATTGCGGTGGCTTCTCTTGTTGCGGAGCACGGGCTCTAGGCGTGTGGACTTAAGTAGTTGTGGCACACGGGCTTCAGTAGTTGTGGCTCGCAGGCTCTAGAGCGCAGGCTCAGTAGTTGTGGCACACGGGCTTAGTTGCTCCGCGGCACGTGGGGTCTTCCCAGACCAGGGCTCGAACCCGTGTCCCCTGCACTGGCAGGCAGATTCTTAACCACTGCACCACCAGGGAAGTCCTCAACTGCAGTTTTAAAACATGTTTAGTATTTTTTTAATAGAAATTTATTTTTTTATTATTTATTTATTTATTTATTTTATTCATTTATTTTTGGCTGTATTGGGTTTTCGTTGCTGTGCGCGGGCTTTCTATAGTTGCGCCGAGTGGGGGCTACTCTTTGTTGCGGTGCACAGGCTTCTCGTTGCAGTGGCTTCTCTTGTGGAGCACAGGCTCTAGGCGCACGGGCTTCAGTAGTTGCAGCACTCGGGCTCAGTAGTTGTGGCTCACGGGCTCTAGAGCACAGGCTCAGTAGTTGTGGCACACAGGCTTAGTTGCTCTGCGGCATGTGGGATCTTCCCAGACCAGGCCTCAAACCTGTGTCCCCTGCATTGGCAGGCGGATTCTTAACCACTGCACCATCAGGGAAGTCCCAAAACATGGTTAGTTTTAAAACATGTTTAGTTTTAAAACTCGAAGGCTGCAAGCACCTATACTTCCATTTTAGGGATAGAATCTAAGGTTTGGAGATTTTAATTAGCTCAGTGTCATGCAGTATGAGTCAGGGGCAAGGAGCCCAGACCAGGCACCCAAAAACAGGAATTCCAAGTCTCGTGCCCTGAGTAATTCTGTGTCATGGTAATAGGTTGCTGGGGGTTCTGAGTATTTGGGGTTATTTTACTTCCTTGGAACCAAATTCCACACCCAAAATTGACATTGTCAATACTATCAAATATTCTTTGAAAAAAAAGAAGAAGCTGTTAATAAATATTTACTCCCACCATGTGAGGTAGGAATGGATCATGAAATGCTCAAGACTTCCTGACTGGCAGTCTATCTAATATGTATTGTCAGAAGTTGACTTAATAATTTTCTGAGATCATCCAGTACCTTTCTCATTTAACACAAAATAGCAAGCAAGTCACTTTCTTCAGGAGAAACGCTTTTTATCTTTAGTAGTTATTTTACAACTAGGTGGGATAAATTTGCTCAGAACTCCTACAGGATATGAATCATTTGCATTCATACATTGACCTCTTCTCACTTTGCTGTTTCTGAGAAGAGTTTTAATACAGCCTGTATTATGTAACATAGATGATACCTTGTCATCGGTAATTTCAGTGTCATTCTCAAATCAGCTTGCAGAATCTATGATGAACCTGAGAACTTAACTTGCTATCGTGAACATCTAATGTACAATCAAGTAAGCAAACAAACCATAGAATAAATCTAAGAAAATGTTATTAGTCTTCTGTTTAAGCTGTTTGAGGTCTTTGACTATTGGAGTAGAACATGGAATAGATGACAAAGCCCCGATGGCAACACCTAAGCCTGAAATCATTGACCTGTCTAAAAATTGTTTGAACTTTCACAACTGCTGTCTTCCATTCTTCATTTGTTTGTTTAAATTACTTTTTTTTAAAAAAAAGAATTATTTTAAACAAGTGTCTACTTGTTAGTCTGTGCATTTAGTTGACATTTTTAGAATTAGTCAGAAAGGCTAATAGTTTGTAAATATATTGGATTGTTTGTAGGAAAGTAATTCTTGGTAAATAAACATGAATTATAAGAAGCAGTTGATACTGGTGCTGATAGATTCTGAATTGTCCATCTTTACTAAGAATATGTGTCAGAAGGGATTGGGGGGAGATACAGCCATATTCTATGTTAATTCATAAGATAGATGAGTGGTATTCTTGGATTCTGGAACCTGTCAAGAAAGAAGAGATTTCAAGGTATACATTCAAATTGGAGAAAATGAGCTTTCAATAGAAGTTGATCACGAACCCATCTATGTTCATTGTCTCTCAGTCTGTCGTCAGACCAGCTTCACTATGAAACTTAAAAAAGTATTGAAATTATAAAACTCCCAAAAGAAAACATACGCAGAACACTCTGACATAAATCATAGCAATATTTTTTTGATCTATCTCCTAAAGCAGGGGAAATAAAAGCAAAATTAAATGGGACCTAATTAAACTTAAATGCTTTTGCACAGCAAAAGAAACCATTGACAAAGCAAAAAGACAAACTACTGAATGAGGGAAAATATTTGCTAATGATATGACTGATAAGGGGTTAATATCCAGAATATATAAGCAGAGAGAAGGTGTGGAGAAAAGGGAACCCTCTTGCACTGTTGGTGGGAATGTAAATTGATACAGCCACTATGGAGAACAGTGTGGAGGTTCCTTAAAAAAACTAAAAATAAGGCTTCCCTGGTGGCACAGTGGTTAAGAGTCCGCATGCCAATGCATGGGACACGGGTTCAAGCCCTGGTCCGGGAAGATCCCACATGCTGCGGAGCAACTGAGCCCGCGCGCCACAACTACTGAGCCTGCACTCTAGAGCCCGTAAGCCACAACTGCTGAGCCCGCATGCCACAACTACTGAAGCCCGCATGCTTCTCTGCAACAAGAGAAGCCACCACAGTAAGCCCATGCACTGCAACGAAGAGTAGCACCCGCTCACCGCAACTAGAGAAAGCCCACACGCAGCAATGACAGCCCAATGCAGCCAAAAAAAAACTAAAAATAGAACTACCATATGACCTAGTAATCCCACTACTGGGCATATACCCTGAGAAAACTGTAATTCAAAAAGAGACATGTACCACAATGTTCATTGCAGCACTATTTACAATAGCCAGGACATGGAAGCAACCTAAGTGTCCATCAACAGATGAATGGATAAAGAAGATATGGCAGGGGCTTCCCTGGTGGCGTGGTGGTTAAGAATCTGCCTGCCAATGCAGGGGACCACGGGTTCGAGCCCTGGTCTGGGAAGATCCCACGCGGAGCAACTAAGCCCGTGTGCCACAACTACTGAGCCTGCGCTCTAGAGCCTGCGAGCCACAACTACTGAAGCCCGTGTGCCACAACTACTGAAGCCTACACACCTAGAGCCTGTGCTCTGCAACAAGAGAAGCCACCACAATGGGAAGCCCTCTCACGGCAACAAAGAGTAGCCCCCACTCGCTGCAACTAGAGAAAGCCTGTGCACAGCAACGGAAGACTCAACGCAGCCAATAAATAAATAAATAAATAAGTAAAATCTATTAAAGAAAAAAATTTTTTTAAAAAGATGTGGCATTGGGCTTCCCTGGTGGCGCAGGGGTTGAGAGTCCGCCTGCCGATGCAGGGGACGCGGGTTCGTGCCCCGGTCCTGGAAGATCCCACATGCCGCGGAGCGGCTGGGCCCGTCAGCCATGGCCGCTGAGCCTGCGCGTCCGGAGCCTGTGCTCCGCAACGGGAGAGGCCACAACAGTGAGAGGCCTGCGTACCGCGCAAAAAAAAAAAAAAAAAAAAAAAAGATGTGGCATATATACACAATGGAATATTACTCGGCCATAAAAAGAAACGAAACTGAGTTAGTGAGGTGGATGTACTTAGAGTCTGTCATACAGAGTAAAGTAAGTCAGAAAGAGAAAAACAAGTACTGTATGCTAACACATATATATGGAATCTGAAAAAAAAAATGGTTATGAAGAACCTAGGGGCAGGACAGGAATAAAGATGCAGATGTAGAGAATGGACTTGAGAACACAGGGAGGGAGAAGGGTAAGCTGGGATGAAGTGAGAGAGTGGCATGGACTTATATATACTACCAAATGTAAAATATATAGCTAGTGGGAAGCAGCCACATAGCACAGGGAGATCAGCTCGGTGCTCTGTGACCACTTAGAGGGGTGGGGGATAGGGAGGGTGGGAGGGAGACACAAGAGGAAAGAGATATGGGGATATATGTATATGTATAGCTGATTCACTTTGTTATAAAGCAGAAACTAGCACACCATTGTAAAGCAATTATACTCCAATAAAGATGATAAAAAAAATTAAAAAATTTTTAAAAAGACGGTAATTTAAAAAAAGAGAGAGACATGTACCACAATGTTCATTGCAGCACTATTTACAATAGCCAGGACATGGAAGCAACCTAAGTGTCCATCGACAGATGAATGGATAAAGAAGATGTGGCACATATATACAAATGGAATATTACCTGGCCGTAAAAAGAAATGAAACTGAGTTATTTGTAGTGAGGTGGATGGACCTAGAGTCTGTCATACAGAGTGAAATAAGTCAGAAAGAGAAAAAAAATACTGTATGCTAACACATATATATGGAGTCTCAAAAAAATTGGTTCTGATGAACCTGGGGCAGGACAGGAATAAAGATGCAGTTGTAGAGAATGGACTGGAGGACATGGGGAGGGGGAAGGGTAAGCTGAGATGAAGTGAAAGAGTAGCACTAATATATATACACTACCAAGTGTAAAATAGATACCTAGTGGGAAGCAGCTGCATAGCAGAGGGAGATGAGCTCAGCGCTTTGTGACCACCTAGAGGGGTGGGATAGGGAGGGTGGGAGGGAGGCGCAAGAGGGAGGGGATATGGGGATATATGTATACATATAACTGATTTACTTTGTTATACAGCAGAAACTAATACAACATTGTAAAGCAATTATACTCCACTAAAGATGTTAAAATTTTTTTTTAATAAAAAGTAAAACAAAAACAAAATATATAAGCAGCTCATACAAATCAACATCAAAAAAAATTTTTTAATGATCCAGTTGAAAAATGGGCAGAAGACCTGAATAGACATTTCTCCAAAGAAGACATACAGATGGCCAGCAGGCACATGAAAAGATGTTCAACATCATTAATCATCAGAGAAATGCAAATTAAAACCACAGTGAGACATCACCTCACACCTGTCAGAATGGCTATCATCAAAAAGGCCACAAATAACAAATGTTGGCAAGGATGTGGAGAAAAGGAAGCCCTCATACACCATTGGTGGCAATGTAAATTGGTACAGCCATTATGAAAAACAGTATGGAGGTTTCTCAAAAAATTAAAAATAGAACTATCCTATGACCCAGCAATTCCACTACTGGGTATTTATCTGAAAAAAGAAAAAAAAGACCAACACAAATTCGAAAAGATACATGCACCCCAATGGCAGCATTATTTACAATTGCCAAGATATGGAAACAACCTTAAATGTCCATCAACAGATGAATGGATTTAAAAGATATGGTATATATACACAATGGAATACTACTCAGCCATAAAAAATGATATTTTGCCATTTGCAACAACATGGATGAACCTGGAGGGTATTATGCTCAGTGAAATAAGTCAGACAGAGAAAAAAAAGATACTGGATGATATCACTTATATGTGGAATCTAAAAAATAAAACAAACTAGTGAATATAATAAAAAAGAAACAGACACACATAAATAGAGAACAAATTAGTGGTTACCAGTGGGGCGAGGGAAGGAGTAAGGGACAGGATAGGGGTAGGGGATTAAGAGGTACAAACTACTATGTATAAAATAAATAAGTTACAAGGATATATAGTACAACAGAGGGAATATAGCCAATATTTTATAACTATAAGTGGAATATAACTGTTAAAAATTGTGAATCACTGTGTTGTACACCTGAAACCTAATAGAATGTTGTACATCAACTAAACTGCAATTTAAAAAATGTATACTTGCTTTAGTTTTTGCTATTGTACTTTATTTTACAAATGTTCTATCCTTTAAACAAATTCTAATTTTCTAACTATATCAAATCATCAAAAGGAAATAGTTTTGTACCCTTATTTATGAAACTTGCTGGGACAAACTGCTCCTAAAGCAGCTTAAACTATGACTGAATACATGCTAGAAATTCAGGCTGGACTTCCCTCGAAGTCCAGTGGTTAAGACTCCACACTTCCACTGCAGGGGGCACAGGTTTGAACCCTGACCGGGGAACTAAGATCCTTCATGCCATGCAGTGCGGCAAAAAAAAAAAAAAAAGTCAGGCTAAGTATATTTTCCCCTACTTTTTCAGGAGATAAATGATATGTGTTTTTAGAATCTCAAGAAACAATTTACTTTCTCACACAGAATGTTTTACAGTTTGTTAGGTGTGCTCGTGCATGTGTTATTTGTTATATGTGTGTTCTTTCCTCTGCATCGTATGAAGTGGTGGGGGTACCACACAGTGTTACCCCATTGGGACTGATGCATGTCTTAACTTACTTATATCTCTTCCTGTTTCCTTACCCAGGTATGCTGTTATTGCCTATGGCTGTGCCAGCTGCCCAAAGCTGACCTGTGAGAGGGAAGGCTGCCAGACTGAGTTCTGTTACCACTGCAAGCAAATATGGCATCCAAATCAGACATGCGATATGGCCCGTCAGCAGAGGGCGCAGACATTGCGAGTTCGGACCAAGCACACTTCAGGTCTCAGTTATGGGCAAGAATCTGGACCAGGTATGAGTTGGCATTGTCTCATTTGTCTCTTTATTGATATTTCATAATGTGAGCTCAAAGCTGGGAGAGTTTACCTTACTGTATAACTCAAGGATTAGAGAGCAGAGACTATTTGCTTTTTGTTTGTTTGTTTTTATAAATTTATTTTTATTTATATTATTTATTTTTGGCTGCATTGAGTCTTCGTTGCTGCCCTCGGGCTTTCTCTAGTTGCGGCGAGCGGGGACTACTCTTCGTTGTGGTGTATGGCCTTCTCATTTCGGTGGCTTCTCTTGTTGTGGAGCACAGGCTCTCTTGGCACGTGGGCTTCAGTAGTTATGGCACACGGGCTCAGTAGTTATGGCTCACGGATTCTAGAGCGCAGGCTCAGTAGTTGTGGCACACGGGCTTAGTTGCTCTGCGGCATGTGGGATCTTCCCGGACCAGGGCTTGAACCTGTATCCCCTGCACTGGCAGGCGGATTCTTAACCACTGCACCACCACCAGGGAAGTCCCAAGTGCAGAAACTATTTGGTAATACTTTCAACACTATTTGGTATGTAGCTTCTCTCTCTGACTCTCTGGGTTGTCCAACCCAGGTGAAATTGGAATAAAGCAAAACTGAATTCTGTACTTTCTATCTTCTTAGTAATATGTCTCAGATTGGAGAGCAGTTGAGTCCTTTAGCTAGGGGCTTTTTCAGAACTTTCACTATGAGCAGAAAGACGTTTAGTATTAAAACTGTACTGTTTTCCTACTAGCTTTAAGTACATCACTGGTTTTGGAAGTAGGGTACAGATTTAAGGAAAGGAAATAATATTAGTATGGATTAATGATTAACCTTAAAAGGAGGAATATCACACATTCAGTTCCAACCTTGACATGTGAGAGTGAACCTCTTTTAAATTGTCAGTGTGTTTATTACCTTTTATAAGTGTACTTTATTTCACTGATGTCATTTGAGAGAAACTAGTAGGAAAGATTTTACCATTCACTTTTTCCTGGCACAGTATAATCTCCTAAATTCTCTTTGTAATAGGATAGTTCCTAGCTTGCTGTGAAAATTACCAGGTGTATGCAACATAGCATACTCAATTGTTTGTAGGTTTCGAATTTTAAAGTATCATGGGAAGGGACTGTGGATTATGTTAACAGCAAATCACAGTGATACTTGTACCTGAGAAATGAGTTCCCTGAACTAAAAATTTTCAAGACTTAAAGCCAAATGCAGGCTGCAGACTATTCTTCCTGTAGGACTGTGCTTTTAATTCTGCCAGCCTATTGGCTGCTGAAATTCCATTTTTCTTGGAACCATCTTTCTCTCTAGGGAAGTCTCCTTGCTCGGAGTGTGGCTCTAGTGCTGTGTAAGATGCCAGATTGGGGGATAGGCAGCTCAGTATGAGACAGGATCCATTTTATGAAATTTCCTGAGATCTAGACATAGCCAGCCTTCCAGTGAAGTGGGTTGCACAATTTGGAATCCTCAGTCAAGAATTCTTGACTGCCTCTTCATTTCTTGTGCATACTCCTAGGAATAATAAAATCAAACGAGGTTTAACTAGGGATATTTTTCTACCCATTCTTTATCCCCCACTTAGCAGATGACATCAAGCCATGCCCACGATGCAGTGCTTACATTATCAAGATGAATGATGGAAGCTGTAATCATATGACCTGTGCAGTGTGTGGCTGTGAATTCTGTTGGCTTTGTATGAAGGAGATCTCAGACTTGCATTACCTCAGGTGAGATGAGAAAGTGTCTATTGTTTTTGTAGTCTTGTTCTCTTACTGATTTAGGGAAAAGGATGTCAAAGAAACATCGTTGTCTGTCCTCTCATTACAGCATAAGGAAGCTGTAAAAAGTTCCTCTGAAACACCCTTCCAATCATGTTTTTCTCCAGCTCAGCAACTTCCAGTGACTGTTTTCCATTACCTTCCAGATAGAGTTCAGTTTCCCTAGCATGGCTTTTAAGGTTTTCTGCAGTCTGGCCCCAGTATACCTTTTTCCATTTTGCTTTCATAAATGCTATGTCCCAGATTATCTGTGTCTCTTCTGTGTTATCTTACCTCCATACTTCTTCATGTTCTTTCCTTCACCTGGAATGCTTTCTAATCACCTCACCCCCCAGCAACCCCCTTTTATCTCAACTGTTCAGTTCTTATTCAGCCTTCAAGGACCACTTTAAATGCCATTCCATCTCTGATGCCTTCCTGCAGTTTTTTCTGCCTCCTTCTTTACTGACATTCTTTAAATGTTCTATAAACATCATCATGACTTTTACTTCATTTACTTGTCTAATTTTGTTAAACTATATTAAGAGTCTTCAGGCCAGTATTACCTTTTTATAGTTCCTTGGATGTAATAGTCATTAAAATATTGTCCTGAAGGAGTTAATATTTAAAAACTTAACATTCATTGTGTGGATGAAACATTTTCATTTCCAATTTAGCAAACATTTGATTACTTACAGTATACCAATTATTGGGGACACAGGGGTGTGTTAAGACATGTTCCCTACTTTCAAAATTACTTACTCTATCTAGTAGAGAAGACAGTACAAAGGGAGTGGACAAAAGTGGTTGGACTCAGAAGGGCTGAGTGTAAAAATAGCCAAACTCAGAGTATGAAACTGTCATAAAGGGTATGATGAAGTCTTTTTATATCCTATCCCAGTAAGATGGTTTGCAGTATCTACATATACCAAGAAAACTATGCAAATCAGAGAGAGTTCATTAGCTGCAGGACACAGTATGTCTGGATGAGATGTCAAGTGCATAGACTATGCAGGATCCCACGTAGTATCACTCAAAGAAGTAGGTTCAGTTTGGTGGGTTAGAGAGGACAGAGTGCAGCAGAAAAGAATGGAAAAGAGGTTTCAAGTCTGGAGGCCTGCCTTTACGAAAAAAGAAAAAAAAGTAAAGAGCCAGAACTCTAATAGTCTGGCCTTGTCCTTTGCTCCCCCTCATATAATAAATTCATTTCTTGTAATCTTTTGTAACTGTTAATCACACCTATAGAAAAGAAGGCTCTTGCTCTTATCAAGCTCTCTGATGACAATAGCTGCATTTGTAATATTGACTAACTTCAGCATGTTTCCTCTGTAGCCCCTCTGGCTGTACATTCTGGGGCAAGAAACCATGGAGCCGTAAGAAGAAAATTCTTTGGCAGCTGGGCACATTGATTGGTGCTCCGGTGGGGATATCCCTCATTGCTGGCATTGCCATTCCTGCCATGGTCATTGGCATTCCTGTTTATGTTGGCAGGAAGGTAAGATATGTTGAGTTCTGTGCATGTTCCATCTTCAGGTTTGTTGGTAAAGGTTTGAAGGAAATGGGGAGGAGATAATGTTTCAGAGCTGCCTGAAAACCAGCTGGTTCTTAAATAAAAATAATTTCTTAAATGGATTTTCATAAATCCCCAAGATATCTGAAAGTTCTTATTAACATCCTGGGCCTGGTTTGTCTCAGTGACTTAAAGGTAAAATGCTTACTTCACTCCCCTGAGTTACTTTGTCTCTTCTTATATTAACTTTTTCTGTATTAGTTTATATCATCCTGGTCTGAGTTAGATTAAAATGTGAGAAAGATGTCTCTTTGACATGGGGGAATATGTTTTAATATAGATAACTTATAAGGGAATATTCACTTACCCTTTTTCTCCCTAGCAAAAAGATTGATGTCCTAACCTGCTGACCTGGATTTTCTTTCTTATTCTTAGATTCATAGCAGGTATGAGGGAAGGAAAACCTCCAAACATAAGAGGAATTTGGCTATCACAGGAGGAGTGACTTTGTCGGTCATTGCATCCCCAGTTATTGCTGCAGTTAGTGTTGGTAAGAAGCTAGCCAGGACCATGACTCCTCCCCTTACATGACCCACTCCCATCGGCTTTCTGGCCTCGCAGTTTAGCCAGCTGGCCGAATGTTTCACCCTGGATGCTCCTACATTTTATGTCAGACCCACCTTGGGAGTTTATTAGGTACTATTATTATTATCAGCCACACTAAAGTATCAGAGTTTGGGATCTTTCATTCGTAAGTTAGTGCCTAGAACTCCATCTGGCACATAAAAAAGATTGAATTAAAAAATATTACTTTAAGGCCTAGTTTTTCACCTTTCCTCTTCCTTCTCCACTTGCCACAGAACCCACAAAACAAAATTACTTTTGATTTGCGTAATACCTCACAGTATTTTGGGAGGCATGAGGGTCTGTTTTAGAATAATAATAATATAATATTTTCTGAGACTCTCCATGTGCCAGGAGCAGGTCTGAGTGTTTTGCCTGTATTAATTTATTTAATCCTCACAGCAGCCCAGTTGTAACAGAAAGGTACAGTAATTTGCCCAAGGTCACTTAGCTGGGACATGAATTAAGGCAGTCTGACTTCAGAGTCTGGGCTTTTAACAACTAAGCCATTCTGCTTCCACAGCGACAAGATTTTGGAATTAACACTTTGGGGGGATTCTAAACCCTAGGAGTCACTTATTTAATGTTTGATTATTGATTGGTTCTTGGATTAGCACTTCAGCAGTAAATGGAAGGGGGGAAATGAAAGCAACATATATTTACTGTGCTGAGCACTGTACATACATTGATCATTGGCAACCCTATGAAGATATGTCCAAGGTTATAACAGCTGGTAAATTGGAGACGGGATTCTAATCCAGGCCTTTCTGATTCCAAGTCCAGTCATCATTCTGTTGGACCAGGCTACCTCTTTAGCATAGCTATCTTCTGTCTTTTCTTGGCCCTTTATAAAGTGGTTTGTCTGTATTCAGCCCTGGGAAGGAGAATTCAGGGCAGCTGCAACCTGATGGCCTGCTGACATGTTTCCTTATCTTCCTCAGGTATTGGTGTCCCTATTATGCTGGCTTATGTTTATGGGGTTGTGCCCATTTCTCTCTGTCGTGGAGGTGGCTGTGGTGTTAGTACGGCCAATGGAAAGGGAGTGAAAATTGAGTTTGATGAAGATGATGGCCCAATCACAGGTAAAAGGAGAATTTTAATTTCCCTTTGAATTTATGGAACACAAGATAAAAGTCAGTAAAATTCAGCACATTTTACAGAGAGATTGACATTGGATTATGTTGGCTAATGAGCTTTATAGGAGGTAAAGTATTTTTAGCTTTTCATTTCTTTTTTCCAGAGTTATTAGGTTAATTCCCCTGGTACTTGCCTCTGTGTGGCAGGTACAAACTAGTAGGACTCCAAGTAACTCTAAGTATGCTGGTAATAGTAAATTACATAATTATAATTATAATAAAGTCTTATATCTGCATGGTACTTTATAATTTTCAGAAGACTTACACAGTTATTATTTTCACTTGGCTTTTACAACAGCTCTGAAGAGAGAGGGCCAGGTCTGTTATTATCCCCAATTAATGGGAACTTATTTAAGCCTTTGTCTCAACATCTGTTAAATGGGTTTAAGAGCTTCTACAGAGCTGGAACTATAGCAAGTCTTCTGACTTATACTTTGATGTTGTTTCCACTTTACCATATTAACTAACCTGGGACACAGAGATCCCCAAAGGTCTTTCAAACTTCCTACTAGAGTCAGCACACAACCTAAGTGTATTTTGAAATTTTCATGTTTAATTAGATGACATCTATAGTGTACTGGAAAGAATAGGAGACTTAGAATCAGATTGTAGTTTTGTGTGACTAGCTACAGACAAGGCATTTAGTTCTAAGCTTTCATTTCCTCACCTAAAATTGGGGTTACTACTTCCTAGTTATTGGGAAGATTACATGTGAGCATATGTTAAAACACCGGATATGTGGTGGCTGCCTGTAGTAGCTATTCATTAAGTGAATAAATGAGTGTTTTTCTACGTGAATATTCTCTACTCTGAAGAGTCATTGCAGGAAAATGCCAGACTCTGTTCTGATGCTGTGCTATCATCAATTTAGATGTTTGGTTCCATCCCCAGTGGCAGATGCCTGGCGAGCCCTCAAGAATCCCAGCATTGGGGAAAGTAGCATTGAAGGTCTAACAAGCGTATTGAGCACCAGTGGAAGCCCTACAGATGGACTCAGTGTTATGCAAGGTCCATACAGTGAAACAGCCAGCTTTGCAGCCCTCTCAGGAGGCACACTGAGTGGTGGCATTCTTTCCAGTGGCAAGGGAAAATATAGCAGGTAAGCAATTTCTGACAGAACAGTTGGAATTATAAGAAGTAACATATCATATTGAGCCATTTCTCTGTGCCAGGTATGTCTCATATAGCATCTCATTTTGATTTAATCATCAATGGTGTTTTTTTGTTTTGTTTTGTTTTAACTTTTACAATTAGAAAATAGGCTACAAAGGTTAAGCGACTTAAAAGTTCTGTTTCTTCCCACTGCACCATAGTGGCTCCATATAAAGAATAATTTTTTTTAACACAATAATCCTGTGTTCCTGGCCAATCTCTCTCTGTTTGTTTGTTTGTTTTAATATTTATTTATTTATTTTATTTGGCTGTGCCAGGTCTTAGCTGCAGCACACGGGATCTTTAGCTACAGCATGTGAACTTAGTCGTGGCATGCATATGGGATCTAGTTCCCTGACCAGGGATCGAACCTGGGTCCCCTGCATTAGGAGCACAGAGTCTTAGCCACTGGACCACTAGGGAAGTCCCAATAAAGGATAATCTTGACTTCAGATCCTCCCTATACTACGTTAGGCTGCCTCCATCTGGAAGGGGAAGAATGCATTTTTGTAGAATTCCCAAGACTGTGTCCTCCATTAGGCTTATCACTGGCTTTTGGTTGAACAGCATTTATACTGTATCTTGTTGGCTTATTGGTGCTGTGATCCTTAAAACCTTCCTATTCTGATTCCCATTTGATAGATAAGGTAAATCAATTCTATAAACTTGTGTTGAGAATATGTAAAGCTTTATGACTAAAAAGGTTATGACTTGGTTGGTCATTTTACCAGTTAGAAAAAACAACATATTCAGAGGAGCATAGCAGATGTTACATGAGAAGCAGTTATTTGAACGCACTGGAGAAGAGAGCCCTGGGGAGGGGTAAAGGTGGTACAAAACAAGGTAGAGAGGTAGGGGAGATGCTTGCCTTCAGATATCTGAAGGGCCTTGAACTGGAAAAAAGGATTAAGAGTTCTGCCTCATGCCAAGAGATAGATTAAGACCATTTGGCAGAAGCTAGAGGGAAACTAATTTTGTTTCATTATAGAGACTACAGGAAAATCTATATAAAGTCCAAAGAAGGGGTGGATTACGTTAGTAGATACTGACCTGTCTATCCCTGGAAGTGTTTAAAGTGAGACCAGAGGGCCATTTGGCTATTAGAGGGAGTCAAGCAACAGATGGCAGATGGACTGGATCCCACACCTGAGTGCTTGTCAGTTACCTGGGAGCTTTTTAAAAATAGATGTCAGCACCCTATCCCAGAATTAATAAATTAAAATCTCCCAGATTCTCTCCTAATCTCCTAGGGATCTGTGTTTTGAAAAGGTTCCCCAGGTGATTTTAGCATAGCCATTGCACAGACTAGCATCTGCGAACCACCTAAGGTGATAGATGGCCTTTGTGAAAGGCCTCTTCCAATTCTAACTGTGATTCTATGGCAGAGCTGAAACTAGGACCCAGGTCTCTGACTCAATGTACTTTCCATTGCACTGCCTCATTTTCCTGAGCCATGGCACATTTTTGAAGGGCATCTAAGGCTGGAGCAGCAGAGCAAAGACTCAGGCAGCAGGATGGAGGTTGGTTGAATGTGCAGCTGCCGGCTGCTGCTGACCTGTCTGCGTTTCATGACTCTGGTTGTTTCTTGTTAGGGGATCCCGCCCGCACATGCTGGAGAATTCACTGCTGTGCTTTCTTAAAACCAACACCCCTGTAAATAAGCAGACATAATTGGAGACTGACTTGCTGAAACTGCAACTTAGCCAGTCCAGCTGTTCCAGTTCTGTGAAAGCCTTTTATAGGAAGTGAATGAGTCAGATGGGTTTGACTGTGAAACCCATTATGAGGAAATACTTAAGTGTGCAACCAAATGATACTGGAGTCAAGAAAGGAAAAGCTGTGGGTTCTCTGAGACACCATTGGGAAAGTTTGCTGCTCTTGTCGGAGGTTGACTCTTATTATGTCCTTTAAGCTCATAGGCTGGGGGTAATTTGATTGCTAAATGTTTAAGTTCCTAGTATGTGCAAGACACGGAGGGTAAAGTGTGAATGAGGTGTGGTCTCTCCTTTTTTGGAGCTCACAGACAACTGCGAAAGAGATGCATAAATTGATTTAATAAATAGGTAGGTGCTGTGGGAGCACTTAGCAGGAAGTGACTGGTTTGATAGAAGAATGAAGGGAGATGATACTTCCTTTGTTGTTAAGGACTGAGTATGAGTTTGTCACATAGAGAAAGGAAACTTCCAGAGAGAGGGACTAGCATATGCAAAGTCATAGAGGTATAAAATGTGTATAGGTGTGTAAGGAAAGAAAAAAATTCAGTGTGATTATGATTTACCTATGGTGAGAGATGGAACTGGAGAGAGAGCTTAGAGGCGAATCAGTAGACCTTAAATGCCTGTTGGCAAGAGGGAGCCAAGAGAGGGCTGTTAGAGTGATCAGGTTTTTGTCCACGTTGGCACTGATCTGGAAGTTGTTTGACTTGGACTTAGGGCTACTGGAAAGAGAGCCCAATTGCAGTTACCCACTCGGGAGCTGTTGAGGGCCTGAAATTAAACAGTAGCAGTGGGGATGGAAAGGAGGGGACGATTTCAATAGATAAATTTAAGAGAGAAGATGTGTGGGCATCTGTTTGAGCTATTTGACATTTGGAGAAGATCAGATCAACTCAATTTGCAAGAGAATAATGGAAGAGGTATGTGCCAGGAAGCAGACTGTCTCGGAATACCCAGGTCTCGCATTAACTTAAACGTCCCCTCTTTACACAGGTTAGAAGTCCAAGCCGATGTCCAAAAGGAAATTTTCCCCAAAGACACAGCCAGTCTTGGTGCAATTAGTGACAACGCAAGCACTCGTGCTATGGCCGGTTCCATAATCAGTTCCTACAACCCACAGGACAGGTATGTGAACAGTCAGAAGCCTAGGAGAGGTTGCATTTTTTTGGTTGGGTTTTGGCCTTAGAAGCTCAATGCCTCATGTTAGGGCTCTGTGTACCATCTAGTGTGATACATAGTGTGTATACCCTGTGAATTCATCGAGCAAGTTCTTGGTATGGGAGTATTTGGCATCTCTTGATTGATTTTTCTTGTTAGCACTTGATTTTTAGAGGTTCTTTCTTTCTTCCTTTTCTTTTTCCTTTTTTTTTCCTTTTCTTTTCTTGGCTATTGCAACAATGTAATTATTCACATGGAACTGAAGAGCTAGATTGGTATCCATTGATGTATGTATGTGGCTCTATGGTTTCTGCTCTCATGTTGCTCTTTGCTTGATGTGGCTTCTGTAGCCTATTTTTCTTTATATTTGAGAAGCTAGTGTATCTGGTATGGTGTGACTGCAGCACTCCCTACTGGAGAGATTCTGGTTTCTTCTAATTGTGGCAGAGAAGTAAAAAGCTGTGACTCTTCTTTCACTTTCATATTTTGAGTAAGATAGTGTGAGGCTCTGAACCTTAGATGAATTTTGGAAGGTCATTTTTAGTTGTTTAAAGAAATTGGCAGAATAACTAATAAGGACCTACTGTATAGCACAGGGAACTCTTCTCAATACTCTGTAATGACCTATATGGGATAAGAATCTAAAAAAGAGTGGATATATGTATACATATGTATAACTGATTCATTTTGCTGTACAGCAGAAACTAACACAACATTGTAAATCAACTATACTCCAATGAAAATTAAAAAATAAAGAAATATAGAAATTGGCAGAGATGTTTGTGTACATATTTTAAATCAACAAAAAGATCTAATTGTTCTTCTCCATCTTATTTTTGAGTGTTAGGTTAAATTTTATTTTCTCTAAAAGTGAGCTCAATTCTACTATTTACCTATATTTTCGGACTTTCTAATCCTGAACCCACAAACTGCTTTTACCAACAGGTATAGCATGACCTATGCATGATTCAGCAAAGTGGATTTTGTCTCCACAGAGAATGCAACAATATGGAAATCCAAGTGGACATTGAAGCCAAACCAAGCCACTATCAGCTGGTGAGTGGAAGCAGCACGGAGGACTCACTCCATGTTCATGCACAGATGGTGGAGAATGAAGAAGAAGGTGGTGGTGGCGGTGGCAGCAATGAAGAGGATCCCCCCTGCAAACACCAAAGCTGTGAACAGAAAGACTGCCAGGCCAGCAGACCTTGGGACATCAGCCTGGCCCAGCCCGAGAGCATCCGCAGTGACCTGGAGAGCTCTGATACGCAGTCCGATGATGTGCCAGACATCACCTCGGATGAGTGTGGCTCCCCTCACTCCCAGGCCGCAGCCTGCCCCTCAACACCCAGAGCCCCAGGTGCACCGAGCCCAAGTGCCCATATGAACCTCTCTGCCCCAGCTGAGGGGACGACTGTCTTGAAGCCGGAAGATGCAGAAGCCAGAGTATGAAGTGGAATAAATGCTCCTGTTATGAGAAGCACACTTGTAACTGCATCTTTTGTAATCTTTATTGGGGGGCAGGGATTTATGTATTTTATTTCAAAGATTCTCTGGTCACAGGTTTTCCCCAGGGAAATTCTGAGAAATTTGCAATTTATTACCAGAGGAAACATGGAAACTTTGCCCCTAGTTCCACCCCCCATCCCCCTTGCCCCCCCACCCTTTTTTAGTTTTAATTTATTGGTTAAACTGATGGTGGCAATCTGTGAGGTGTGTCAGAGTGTACAGATGTATGTGTGTATATTGTATGTATGCTAACATATTACTGAAGGACACATTTTAATAAAGATTTCTGTCGTAATTCAACTCCTCTCGTTTTCCTTGGCTTGGATAATTCTCCAGAGCCAAGTGTTTGAAACAGACCACTACATCTTTAACAGTCTCTAGATCTAAGCTTTCCTAATCCCAGGGAAGAAGGATGGTATTCTAACCAGACTGAAGTGGAGTCATCTGTAAACCAATGACTCCTAGTATGACAGGAAGCAAAGCCAAGCTTGATTTGGACTGTGTAGTCAAACTGAAGAATTAGCTGAGTCAGCCAGATAGAGAAGCTGGAGATTAAAATGAGCCTTGTTTGCCCTCTAGAGGCAGCTGTGTAGTTTTCCTATTAAAGCTTTATTTACCCCTTTCTGCATTATAGTCACTATTAGAAACGTGCTTCACAGGAAGGAAGGGGTATCAGTTCCAGTGGCTCTTTAGAAATCCCAGTGAATGTTGCATGGTTATAAGTTGGGGAGCAGAGTATTCTTACTGGATAAAGAAATGTACCTATTCTGCATAATCACCAAGCAATATCCTAGGCGTTTGTTATGCTCCTGGGTTCACATTCCCTGTTCCAAAAAACTCTCTAGTTTTGCCAATCTAGTTTAAGTAAGAGGGACTAAGGAATCTGACTAGGATTTGTAATGAAAGGAGAGAGGAGGCATGCCATCAAAATCACAATATATTTAATTTTATCTGATCTTATAATTTTGTCAGAATTGAGCTAAGTTAGTGCTACTTGGGATTTTGGCTCTGTCTAGAATAATGGCCTTAGAAATGAAAGCTCATACATAGTATAGCAGAAAAATTAAAAGATTCATGAAACCTGAGATTCCAAATCTGGCAGTAATTTACTCTGTGGTTGTGTGAGTCAGTTAGTCTCTCATGCCCCTAATATCCCCAACTCTCAGCATTTAAGGAGCTTCCAGTGCCAAACTTCTCTGTCACTTTAGCCCTGGGCCCAGAGGAAGAATTGAAAACATCCTTCCCCTGAGGACCAGATGGCTTTCTTTTTACTTTCACAGATGCACCTGCTCTTTGTCTTCCTGGCCTGTGCTTTTACTACAATGAGGATGATGAGTCTGGACAACAGCCATCTTGGAAGATTCTTATCTCTTGGGCACTTCAACCAGACTTGGCACGTTGTCCTGCACCTGGGACAGGAGGTGCTGTTAGTGGACTTTGGGTCTCTAGAAGAATGACCAAGGGGGTGTCTTTGTGTGAAAAAGGGAACTGTTGGGAAAAGGGGCAGACTGAAATCTCTGAAATGCAAATTATCAACTTAAGACTTGTATTTCTCTTGAAGCAGGATGAAGAGAGCAGTTAACTTGGATAAAATCAAGGAAGTCTTTTGGAGGGGCAAGAGTTTGTAGCCAAACCTGTATTATTATTATTTTGTGTGTGTGTGTGTGTGTGTGTGTGTGTGTGTGTGTGTGTGTGTGTGTGTGGTATGCGGGCCTCTCACTGCTGTGGCCTCTCCCGTTGTGGAGCACAGGCTCCGGACGCACAGGCTCAGCGGCCATGGCTCACGGGCCCAGCCGCTTCGCGGCACGTGGGATCCTCCTTGACCGGGGCACGAACCTGCGTCCCCTGCATTGGCAGGCGGGCTCTCAACCACTGCGACATCAGGGAAGCCCCAAACGTGTATTTTTATCTAGGCTCCAGTTCTTACTGCTGCGAGAGTTGGACTACTTACTCTAAATGTGTTTACACTTAGGCAAAATGGGTGTCATAATCCTAATTATGGAGTTGTAAAGATTAAGTGAGATGGCATACTGAAAACGCTTTTGTTAAAGGCCCATATTTTTTTTTCTCCTGCAGGAATAAGAAGAAATAAGGGAGATTATGGGTGCCATCTAAAAAAAGCCCAGATCTCTAGACCAGAGGCTATGAAAAACTAAGCTTATTCTAATCTTTTGCAACACTATTGTATCTCCTAGACATTAGATGAAAAGGCCCGTCAGCACCACCTGGAGGAGAACATGAGTAATGCGTGGGAAAAATTGATTCTCAGTTTAGAAAATGGGGAAAGTTTAATTTCTTACTTGTACAGCGTTCATTCATTCTGAAATACCTACTACGTTTCAGGTATAGGATGCAGCAATAAGGAAAACACAAAATTCCTGTTCCTGTGAAAGTCACACTCTGGTGGCAAAAGACGATCAGATGTTTAATCTGGATGAGGATAAGTGCGATGAAGAAAAGCAGGGAAAGTGGAAAAGAGAGCTGCTTTAGGTGGGTACTATGGGCCTCTCTGATAAAGGTACATTTTATTAGAGTCTTGATGGAGTAAGAACCATGTGGATTTCTAGGGCAAGAACATACCAGACGTGAAAAATAAAGTACGAAGGCCCTTTGGTGGAGCATCCGTAGTCTGTTTAAACACACACACACACACACACACACACACACACACACACACACGCACGCACAGCATAGAGGCCTAAATGGCTGGAACAGAGTGGACCAAGGAGGAGAGTAGTAGATCAGGTTGAAGAGGTGGCTGAGGACAAGATTGTGTAGATTATCAAAACAACTCTGAAGACAATGACATTTAGGTTACTCTGGGGCCAGGAAGAGAGGTAATCTTCAAAGCCAGACAGATGAGGTGTTGTGGTCAACTTTAAAAGTGGCTAAAGCTGGGAGAGGGCATGTCTGGTCACCAGTCCTACTTAGATGGGCCAATGGAAAGAAATTTGTGGAAGTGCTAAATGGGTACTTACTCATTCTGACCTCTTTCTAATGTACTGTCTTATACTCTAGAGGCTGGAAAGTTAAAACTACATGTCTCACACTTCCCTGAAACCAAGGTTCTGAATGTAATTTATTTTGCCAGATGCACAAACAAGGATATGGAAGGAGGAAGTGATTCAGGGGTCATCTTCAGCAACTTTGTCGTTCCTGCAAAAGTATAGAGCCCTTAGGTTTCCCGCCAGTGGTATTCCAATATCCATCAATAGTTGTATGGATGTTGAAGGGACTCCTGATCCATAAACAACCCTTAGTGATACATGTTCTTGTAGTCAGCCTATGCTGGCCTCCTGGTTCCTCATCTTCCTGATGGTGGCAGAGGTAGTGGCTCCCATAGTGGACCAATCTGGGGGTCTTTCCTGGAGGTCCAGCCTAGAGCCCACTTGCCCAGCTTTCCAACTCCTTTGTAAGCACCTAATTTACATGTATTGAATTCTTTTCTACTTAAAATAGGTGGAAGGGTTTTGTTTCCTGCAGTTACTGAACCCTAACTGATACAGTATTTGGTTCCAAATTTGGTTATAGACAATAGGCCCTCAAAGATGGGATTTTTGATTAGTTATGACTAAGTCGGATTTGAAGGAAATGAGAATCTAGTTGCCACTGAAAATGGTAAGATAGTAGGCAAAGATGACTTACATCTGTGGTCACATTAAATGAATTGTCTTTGATAGACCAAGTGGCTGCCACAACAGACCATCGTGTAAGAAATGAAGACTTAAATGGTGGTGGCTTATGCTAGAGAGATTAAAGAAAGAAAATGAAAGGCTCAAGAGTTTAACATTTTCAGCTCAAAGCTGTCTCTTGTAGCCACAAGGCTGATGTACATGAAAATCAAGGAGAGATTCTGGGTTGTTGAATTACGACATAAGTTAAATTCTTAGCTTACCAGGTCTCTCATATGAAAGTTAGGACGTTGTTTAGGAAAGAGTAAGATGTGAAATGGGGACATGTGAGTAGATTTGGGTAAATCCTAGTGTTCTGAACCCACAGACTCCACTTAGCTTCTCTTACCAGCAGAAGCAGCCCTCCTCCCTCCTCTCCCCATTGATAGGGCTGGTCCTGTCTTCCCCCCGTTGACAGGGCTGGTCCTGTCTTCCCCGTTGATAGGGCAACTTACCTGCGGTAGTTGCCTTGAAAGGGAAGGCTTTTGTGTCCCTTCTCATGTACTTCTCATGTCCCACCCACTACCCCTTATTGCTACCAAATCTGTGACTAGAGTCAGATCCCAGTATGCTTCAGAAAGGCAACCACAAAATCTGACCTGAGAGAAAGAAAGGTTACAGAATTGTGAGATTTTGCTAATTTGAATCAGCAGAAACCTGGGGAATGTGTGTGGACTAGATTCTAAAGGTATTAGACCAGGAAGAAAAGAACATAATTTTATTTTCATTTGGGTTGAACTTATTAATATGGGCTTTCTAGAGATTCTGGAATCAGTATACTGACTTTAGCAGCTAAGAGTAGCTCTTAGCTGGTTGGTTAGATGAAACCTGGACTTAACAGTGGTCTACACTCAAATTGAAATGCTAAAAATTCCTTAGTATAGCATTAGAAGATGAATCCAGAAACATATGAAGATAAAAGTGTTGGTGTAGATTTATCATATGTGTGACCTACTCATCTCCTAATTTCGCCCTCTAAAATTGCTCAGAGGACATTCCTTTCACAAAGGAATTGTAAAGTACATAGATAAAAGGAACACCTTACCTTGAAAGTGCTGTAATGTATATCCTCTATAGTCGGAAGTGAAGCTAAGAGATGCTGTCATTGAAATGGAATCCCTGATATCAGTAGGTATGACGGAGATCCTGGAGTGTCAGGGGCCAAGGGGCAGTACCAAGGCAACAGAGCAGGAATACTTGATTTGTATACACAAAGCAAAACTCCGGGTCTGGCAAAGAGAGGCCTGTTTTAAGTCACCAAAATGGAGAGTTATGGACACTCACTAAATTCTCAGACCCAAAGCCCTTGAATAAAGGAATGCTGAGTACCCTGGAGAAAGCACCCAGCAATATTACCATAACTAAGTTGTAAATTTTCTAAGCTTCCCCAAAGGAATCTTAAGTCAATTAACTATGTTCCTGTGCTTAGGGAAATGGAAATACCCAGGCCTTTAGGGAATACTTGGAAACTGACCCTAAGCCAGTACTGATCTCAAGGGACCTAAAAGGTCTTTGTGGACCACTAGTTAAAAATAGAAGCCTTTGGGGTGTTATGGGTTGAAAATTCATATGTTGGAGTCCTAATCCCCAATACCTCAGAATGTTACCTTATTTGGAAATTGGGTTGTTGCAGATGTAATTAAGATGAGGTTATACTAGAGTAGGGTGGGCCCCTAATCCAATATGATTGGTGCCATATAAAAAGGGGGAATTTGGACAAAGAGTCATTCATACAGGGAGAATGCCATGTGAAGATGAAGGCAGAGATCGGGATGATGCAGCAGAAGCCAATGAATGCCAAAGATTGCCAGCAAGCCATCAGAAGCTAGGGGAGAGGCATGGAACAGATTCTCCCTTACAGCCCTCAACAGGAACCAACCCTGTCAACACCTTGATCTTGGACTTCTAGTCTCCAGAACTGTGAGACAATAAATTTGTAATGCCTAAGCTAGCCAATTCGTGGTACTTTGTTATGGCATACCTAACAAACTAATACACAGGGATCATGTAACTTAAAAGGAATCTTGGCCTGTATGTATCTCACATATTCATCCTGTGGTTATTTCCCAGTTCCTGTAAGCACAGTTGTAACAGATGTATTTGGCACCAGGCAGAATCTTCACATTGACCGGTAGAGTGAAAGCTATTGTGGTAAGAAGAGCAGAGGAAAGCCTCTTGCACAGTCCTATACCAGAATCATAAGCCAGAAGAAATAGTGCATCCTGAGGGCATGGTAAATATTACCGCCACCATCCAAGACTGAGAAGTTCCACAGTGGTAATCCCTATCATATCTACATTTAAATTATTTGCCCGGTAGAAAACTTGACATGTAGCTGTTATTTCAGATGTAATCACTTTGAAGCAATTCAACACCTGCCCCAGCACCTGCAGCCATGCAACTACTGATGTGGAATAATGCTTTTTTTCTCTAGCCCAAATAGCAGAAAACATGAAAAACAGATTACTTTTTACCTGTTAAGGTCAACAGTACTACTTACTGTCCTACCTCTGGGTGGTATCACCTCTCCAGCACTGCTGATATCTAATGTGCAGGCACTTCAATCATTTCCTATTTCCCAGAACATCACTCTATATGTGATGGCATGTTTTTGGACATAATAAGCAAGAAGTAGCAGGTATCTAAATGCCTTGGTAAAACACATGTGTTCTGGAGGATAGGGGATAGTCCCTGTGGAAGCTTAAGGGAAATTTTTCGGGATCCAGAGCAGGAGTCTGGACGATGACAGTTTATCTAAAGTGATCGATGAGCTGTTGCACTGTATACCCCCCGCCACTGAGAAAATTCCTGAGCATTTGGTGGATTTCTTGATTTTGGAGGTAGCATACCCCGTTTGATTATGCTGCACTGACCCGTTTTCCAAGTAACCCACAAGGGCTACTAGCTTTGATGGACCCCGAGAAAGAGAATGGTCACCAGTTGGTACAGGCTGCAATGTAAGCAGTTGGAATTTTATGACCTAGCAGATCCAGTGGTGTGCAAAATCCCTAGGCAAATGAGGCTACTGTACACACACTGTGGCAAACATCCATAAGAGAAAAACACAGAGCCATCAGATTTCGGAGTCAAGCCAGGCTATTTTTGGCAATAGCAATTCTTTTGAGAAGATGATGTTGGCTTACAGCTGAGCCCTGCTCCATGCTCTGGAGGGACCAGCTGGGCACTTAATATCAGATCAGATCCCTCTCATCACAGAGAAGGCAGGAATTTATCCTCACTGGAGAAGACACTCAAGATATGAATTGTTTCCATGTATGCCAAGCCTAAAATATTCATAAAGAATAAACTTTAAATGAGAAAAATAACAATTATCAAGCCAAAGTCATCCATCCCCCCATTCTAAATTTGACTATATGTTCACTTTGAGAAGCATAGCGGTTAAGAGGACAGACAACAGAGCCAGAATGCCTGAGTAGGAATTCTAACTCCACCATTTATTTAAGTAGCTTATGACCTTGGGCAAATTATTTAACCTTTCTGTCTCTGTTTCCTCATTGGGGACTATGAGGTTTGAATGAATACATATGACAGTGCCTGGCCTTTAGTAAGAGCTGTATGTATTAGCTAGTGTCATCCTTTTCATTTATTATTATCACGCTCATCATCATCATCATTGTTACTCTGTGAACTTACTGAATGTCTATTCATCATGTAGTATTCCACACAACACTGCCTCTCACCAAGTGAGGCAATGGGCTAAGACCCATGGGATCATCCAAAGCAACTGGCCTCACACAACAGTCAAATGGCACTATTGGAAGACAGCATCTCATGCAGTGGAAGTTCTGTCCTATAGGATGAGGTATACGTTCTGAAACAGTGACCTATAAATAACTCATTCACAAAAGTTTTGCTTCTTGCCCCTGTGACTTTGCTCTTTGTTAGTTTAGAAGTCTCAATACCCAGAGGAGAAGTACTTCCACCAGGGCACATAACAATGAGTCCATTGAACTGGAAGTTTTTTGGCCAATTTGGGCTCCTCATCTGCTAAACCAATAGCCTAAAAGGGGGCAATTGTGCTAGATGGAGAGATTGATCCTGATTATCAAGGGAGATAGGTTTGTTGTTGCTCAATGGGGGCAGGAAGGAGTGTGTCTAGAACTTCAGGAGTGCTCTGGGCTACTTCTAGTACTGGTGTATTCAGGAGTCAAGGTTAAAAGGCTGTTCCAGGGAAGGCTTATTAATTCCTTTAGGAATGAAGATTTGGGTCACCACACCAGGTAAAGAGCCTCATCCGGCTGAGATACTGGCTGTGAAAATGAACTTCATAAAATAGTAGAGAAAGATATTTATGAATATAAGTAATTCCTGAAAGGTGGAGAGATGAGGACTATATTAGCATTTCATATTTTTCCGTTGCTCTTGTATGTATATATTTATAGATATCATCCCATTTCTTCCCCTCCCACATTTTCCCTAGTATCATAAGGTGTGTTGGTAAGTTGATCAGTTAATCATTAGGTTACAGGTTGTTGAGACAGGATCGTAACTGAACTGGAATGAATATCACCCAGAGCTGGATACATGACTATGAGATTTTGGATCTCTCCTTTTAGGGAGGGTGAAATTGTGTAGATGTGGTGAATTGCTTGTCAGCATCCTTTCCAATCTCTTTCTCATAGTGCCAAGGCCCGAGTTAAATGCTACACTTCCCAGAATCCCTTGCAGTTAACATTCTGCATTCAAATTAGGGTCTATAAATTGCATCCGTTTATATAAGAGCTGGGAGGAGAAAGTAAGGCAAAGGCCATCTCCCAGCTCTGTGGTTGTTGCTTCATGTTTGTGGCAACCTTGAGTTACTTCAGCAGCATTCCAATGTCCAAGCACTAGTTTCACGAGGTTGAAAAGCAGTGGTGGCAGCAGCAGAGGTAGATTTCTGATCCCTGGTCCTTAGATTGCAGCCACATGGTGTGTGTGTTTTTTAACCATCTTATTTCTTTATGGAGATATAACTCACATAACATGAAATTCACCATTTTACTTTTTGTTTTTGGCCTCACCCTGCGGCATGCAGGATCTTACTTCCCTGACCAGGGATCAAACCTGTGCCCCCATGCAATGGAAGAGAAGAGTCTTAACCACTGGACTGCTAGGGAAGTCCTGAAATTCACCATTTTAAAGTGTGCAACTCAGTAGATTTCAGATATATTCACAAAGTTGTGTAACTATCACTACTGTCTAATTCCAGATGATTGCCATCACCCCCCAAAAGAAACCTATTATCAGTCAGTCGCATTTCCTCCCTCCCTCCAGCCCTGCCAACCACTAATCTACTTTCTCTATGGAATTTGCCTATTCTGGACATTTTGTATAATCATACAAAATGACTTTTGTATATGACCTCTTTCACTCGGCATAAGGTTTTCGAGGTTCATCCACATTGTAGCATGTTTCAGTACTTCATTCCTTTTTTTTTTTTTTGGATGAACAATATTCCATTGAATATTGTAAAGATTTTGTGTGGATATACTACATTTTGTTTATCCATTCGTCAGTTGATGGATATTTAGATTGTTTCCGCTTTTTGGCTATTGTGATTAATGCTGCTATGAATATTGGTATACAGATATCTTCAAGTCCCTGGTTTCAGTTCTTTTGGGTATATACCCCAGAAGCGGAGTTGCTGGGTCATATGGAAATTTTATGTTTAATTTTTTGAGGAACTACCATCTTCTTTCCATAGAGGCTATACCATTTTACCTGCCAGCAACACACAAGGGTACCAATTTCTCCACATCCTTGTCAACACTTGCTGTTGTGTCTTTTTCATTATAGTCATCCTACTGGGCATAAAGTGGTACCTCACTGTGGCTTTGATTTACATTTCCCTAATGACTAATGATGTTGAGCATCATTTTCATGTACCCTTTGGCTATTTGTCTATCTTCTTTGAAGAAATATCTAGTCAAATCCTTTGCTCATTTTTAAATTGAGTTGTCTTTTTCATGGTTGAGTTATAAAGACTTCTTTATATATTCTGGTTATAAGTCCCTTAACAGATATATGATTTGCAAATACTTTCTCGCATTCCGTGGGTTGTCTTTTTACTTGGTGTGTTCTTTAATGCAAGAGTTCTAGTAGCAGCCTCCTGACTCATCACCTTCACGACTGTGCCAGTTAGCAGCCATTCTGGGGTCTTGTCCTGGAAATCCTTCCTAGAGTCCACTCCTCTAGCCCTCCCAACTATTTTGTTTAAACCTCTGATTCCCTGTATCAAATCCTTTTCTGCTTAAAATAGAGTGGTTTCTGTTTCCTGCAACTGATCCCTGACTAGTAAACAGCACAACTTGAAAACTTTGAGCAAGGATGTGACATGTCATTTTGCTAGAGCTGATGTGCAGCCCAACTATAACAATAATAAATTCCCGGAAAGTCAAATTTGGACACACCTTTGCCAATCCCTTCATTTGTCAAATGAAGGAAGGAAATTGAGACGCAGTGAGGAAGACACAAAAACCATGACGCTGAGGACCTCCCTCTCCCATCTCCCAGAGCCAGCAGACCTAAGCTGATCTTGCTTCATGAAATCAGCGGGATCTAGGTCACATAAATCCAATGAGGCCAGCCCTGCCAACCTTACTGCGGCTGATTGGACGCGGGATTTGGGCCCAAGCCAAATGCTGCTGTGAACAACATGGATGTGATGGAGGCCACGCACCCGTGTGAGGCCGTCTGTTACGAGAGACGTAAGTGCTAGGAGCACGTCCAGAGCACGTTTCCAGATCATTGTTCCTGTTCTCCAGGGACCTGCTTGGGGCCCCTGAGATGGGTTCCCCTGATACCCCACATCCTCTGAGTCCGTACCATGGCCCCCATTCCTGAAAGTCCTCTGAGCGCCTGAAGAAGCTAGGAACATACCCAGCCATGGCCACTGGTTTTCTGGAGATCGAAGCCTGGTCGAAAAAGAAGCAGGCCGCAAACCCAGATCTGGAATTCATGCTCTTCCCACTCCAATATGGCTGTCCCTCGTGCAGACATGGGGGAGAGGGCTTCATGGGTGGAGGGTGACAGAGAAGACTGCTGGTTCTTTGTGGCTGAATTATCAGGCCTGAATTGTCATCACAAGAATCCAGCAAGGACGGGATAACCACCCCTCCTCTTACTTTTGTGCGTCTGCCTTTGTGAGTGGCTTGGGATATAGTCCCAGCTCTGGATTCTGCTTTCTCATTCCTTAGGCACCAGCCTTTGAGGAAATCCATTCATTGCTCACCATATGTGGACAGCTGCTCTGTTCAGGCTCTGTGTCAGGGCACAGAAACTGACACCTGGAGACAGACCCAGGCCCTGGAGATGGAAAATCACCAATGAAAAAAACACTTCTTGAAATCATAGATGTGAATGAAAGGGAAATTGGCCTGCTCTTTTCATAAACCTTTTACCAGTGAGTGCAGGAAAGGAGCAGCCAGGAAAGGGAGGAGGAGAACCGGGAATGAAGGAAATGATGGGGTGAGGATTTCAGGAAGGAAAGCAGGGTTAGCTGACATGTGACACAGGTCAAGCTGGCCAAGGGCTGGATTTGTCACAGGGGAAGTAACTGGTAACTTTGGAAAGAGCAGTTTCAAAAGATGGCAGCAATAGGAAACTGATTTTGTTTAGATGAGGTGTGAGTGAAAAGTAAGGAGGTACTGCTAAGAAGAGGAAAGTACAAGAGGTTCAAGCATGTTTGGAGGCTCAGGAGAAAACAGGGTAGAAATGGAGAGAGTGACAATATAAGAGAAAGGAAGCTATTAGATGGTGCTCTGTCTTTAGGAAGATAGAGGGATGGGATCAAGGACACAGGGAGAGGGGTTGGCTGTGGACATGAGAAGGACCCCCTCTGCTCTCAGCTTGGAGGGAGGTGGAGACCACCATGAAATCTAGTCTCCTTCCCCAAAAGGGATAATCTTCACCATGAGAAGATATAAAATGCCTGCCACAGAACAGATGGTTGATAAATACCAAGCCTTTCCTCCCCTCCCTGGCGGTGCAGTTTCAGTCCCCTGAGGCCACATGTGACATCACTCTGGGATGTTTCAAGGCTAAAGAACACAGCTCCAGCTGGAGAAATTAAAGGCAATCCCAAGCTTTTCTGGAATTCCACGGGAGTAGAGGCTGCTTTCTCCTGAGGTTCCAAAGCTGGGAAGTTGTAAGCATGGATCTTCTACTACATGGACAGAGACTGCCTGACACTGAAACCAGCACAGACGAAGGCAGAGCTGAGAAATGGAGAGAAGACAAGAAACAGAGGCACCTTTGAGCATACCAGATGACATTGGGGGTTTTTGTTGTTGTTTTTGTTGTAGTTTGGCCACGCCACTTGGCTGGCGGGATCTCAGTTCCCCAACCAGGGATTGAACCAGGGCCACAGCAGTGAAAGCACCGAATCCTAACCACTAGACCACCAGGGAACTCCCTATGTGACATTAATGCCAGGATCTAACCACGCCTAAGACCCCCAGACTTTCCCAGAACGTCATCCAACAAATTCCTTCCCCCTACCCAAAGCCCATTTCTGTTAGGATTCTGTCACCTGCAACTGAAGTTCTGACTACTATGAGAAGTGGAGTGTTGCCAGTGATGATGTCCCTAACACGGGGAAATGGCTGAGCTGAGGTGAGGTACAGAACAGTGAGGATTTTCCAGCTGTTGGGAAAATCCTGGGATTTTCCATTCCCAGGAGGCTAGGAGGTCAGCATTCCCTGAGATGCAGCTTCAAGGCCAGGGTCTCCTGAAGCTCAGACCATGTACCTGACATAGGTGGGATGTTTAGGGGACTTGATAAAAATTTGTCAGGGGGTTGTGTGTGTTGGCTATCTTTCCAAGCCTTGATTTCAGAGTCAAAGGGATAAATTTTGCAGAAAGAATAATGAAGAATAAAAGCTAACATTTCTGAGGCACTCATCATGTGCCAGGCTCTCAGTGCTTTGCACATATTAACTCATTTAATCTTCGCAATAACACAAATAAATGGGTACCATTGTTATTCCCCATTTTACATTTGAGGAACTGAGGCGCGAAAGAATTTGCCCAAGATCACAGAGCTAGACAGGGATAGAGCTATGACTTGAATCCAGGCAACATGACCTCTGAGCTTATGCACCTACAGCTTTGCTAAGAGAGATAGCCCGTAGCCAGCAATCCAAGATGATGCAGAGTCTGACGGTCACATGCTTTGCAAGATTGAAAAAGCTCGTCTATTCACGTCAAAGCTAAAGTGAGTGGGAATAAGGGCAGGGAGGTAGGAAGCACAACCCCTCCCAAACCCTTCCTGCCTGTCCCACTAGGAGGACAGTGACCCTATGTAAAGAGCCTTCCACTGGGATGCAGCCTAGAGGTCAGGGACAGCCAGCTGTGCCTTCCCCCCACGCCTGGTGTTCACAATTGCCTCAAGGCAGAGGTGAAGCTGGGAGCCCTGAGCTGAGGACTGGGCGGTCCTGTTGCTAAGACCCTGCATACCAAGATCAAGATCTAGATTTAGGGACCATAATTCATCATTCTTCTGACTTGGTTATTAACTCATGGAGTTATCCAAATGTGAATAGCCAGAAAACGTACACAGCTTTTTTTTTTTTTTTTTTTTTTTTTTTTTGCGGTACGCGGGCCTTTCACTGTTGTGGCCTCTCCCGTTGCGGAGCACAGGCTCCGGACGCGCAGGCTCAGCGGCCACGGCTCACGGGCCCAGCCGCTCCGCGGCATGTGGGATCTTCCCGGACCGGGGCACGAACCCGCGTCCCCTGCATCGGCAGGCGGATTCTCAACCACTGCGCCACCAGGGAAGCCCTTTACACAGCTTTTAAGGGAGTGGTTCTGTGAGAGAAACCCCAATCCTGGCGAGTGGAATCCTGTAATTGATCAACCCCAGGGGCAATGTCTTGGCCCCAAACAATACCAATCGGAAATCCTCAAAATTCTTGTAAGATGTGCCCACAGTTACGATGGTTAGATGAGATTCCCCCAACCGGGCAGAGCAGCCAGACTGGCCTCATTTTAGCGAAGCAGGGAATCCTTGCTGTTCTCACTCTGCAGAATACAATACACACCATGGACCACTGGGTGTTTTTTCCCCTCCTCTCCTGTTCAAAATGGGATTGCTTGTTTATAATTACCTTGTGTTCCCTTCATCAATGCACCAAGGTATTAGGGACTGATTAACTTTATTGTTTATCTATAGCACTATTTCCCAAACTTTTTGGTCTCAGAATCCCTGTACACTCTGAAAAATTGAAGACCTGAAAGAGCTTTTGTTTATGTGGATTACATTATTGACATCTGCGATATTATAAACTAAAATTAAGAATTAAAAATAATTATTTATTAAAAAATAATAAACCCATCAATGTTAAAGTAAGTAATACCCTTTTCAATGAAAAATAATTACATTTTGCAAATCAAAAAAATGAGTGAAAAGAATGACACTGTTTGACATTTTTGCAAATCTCTTTAATCGCTGACTTAATAAAAGGCAGCTAGAATTCCCATATCTGCTTCTTTATTCAATATGTTGAGATATGTTGTTTTGGCTGAAGTACATAAAGAAAATTCAGCCTCACACAGGTATATAACTGGGAAAAGGAGGAGTATGTTAAAAGGATTTTCAGATAATTGTGGATATTCCTCTTTGATACTCTACCTAAACTTGACAAGTCATAGTTTTGTACAATTTAGTTTCAATGTGGAATCTGAAACCATATCTGTCAACTTTCCATTACATTAAAATACATTGGTCTGTCTTGCACTTTGACTTCATCCTTAACCTGTGCATGATTTTGTACAGACATGTGTTGGTCACTTGGAAAGTATTGATTGGTTCACTGAGTTATACAGATCTTCCAAATGTTGACACATTTCATTATACAATATAAGAATCATATATGTTAATGTCACCACTAAAAGTCTTTAATATTGGGAAGCTGCTAAGCTCACGGCAGTGGATACCAATTTTCCAAACACCTAATTTTCACTCAAAAGCTCCAATTTTATCTTTGGCAGCAAATATTGCCAATTTTTTTCCCTGGAATTGACAGGCTCACTTCCTTCATTTTAGAGAAAATGCCTGCAAAAAAGCCCTACATTTCCATAACCACAGTGTGTCTTTCAATCCTTCTTTCAAGTAGAAATGGTGCTCACGAACAAAAGCGGCTAGTGTATCTTGCAACTCAAACAGTTGCACAAGTGCTTTTCCTGGAGACAACCATGGTACTTAGGCAGACAGCAGAATTCTTCACATTCTGTCAAAATATTTAAAAGAAGTATACTCAAGGGTAGAGAGTTAATAAAGTTAATAATTTTTACTGTTTCATCAAGTCGTTATTAAATGAATCTGGTAGATCTATTTTTTTTTGCTGTGTGTGCACAGCAGTGACGGATACAATGACTACAAGGGTATCCTTGAGTCCCTGGACCTTTCGCAGTGCTAAGGGGACAGCTATTTGACCCACCATTGCTTTTCCACCATCAAAACCGGAAAATAACATCTTAGAATTATGATAAAAATAGTTTTGACTTCACCGACTCCCCGATAAAGTCTTGGGGATCCTCAGAGGTTTGCAGACCACACTTGGAGAACCACTACCAACGCTTTGTTCATCCGTTAACAAATATGTATCATGCATCTACCATGTCCCTCAGTAACACCATTCCAGGCCCTGAGTTTTGAGTAGTGAGCTTTATATGAGATACTTAAGGCCGCTGCTCTCATATGGCCTACATTCTTGTAGACAGAGCAGAAAATTAATATATAAATGAACAAGGTTATTTCACCTAGAGAAAAGTACTTTGGAAAAATAAAACTCTGTACTCCTTGAACATTATATAGTAATGAATGTCAATTATTTCTCAATAAAACTTAGGGGAAAAAAGGAAAGAAAACTGGATAATTTAATAGAGGCTTTGGGGTAATTTACATTCACGGTTCAATACGGTGTCCACTAAACCCTGTGCCTATTTAACTTTAAATTTTAATTATGTAAATTAAATAACTCAGTTTCTCAGTCATACTAGCCACATTTTGAGTGTTCGGTAACCACATGTGGCTAGTGGCCACCCTATTGGACCGTGCAGGTATAGAGCATTTCCATGATTACAGAAAGTTCTACTAGACAGCACTGATTTAGACAGTGAGACAGAGAAAAGATTGGAAGATTTGAGGACAGAATATTGAAAACAGAGGGACCAAGCAAGAGCAAAGATCTACTTTAGTGCCTTGAAAGAAAAGGAAGCAGAGCAGGTGGCTGAAGTGCAGTGATTGAGAGGAGAGTGGTAGGTTGTGGTATCAGAGAGATGAGTGGGGACCTTGGCATGTTGGACATTGTAAGCTGTGGTGAAGCCCTACATAGGCCACTAAAGGGAGGTGTTTATTTTGTTTTGTTTTTAATTTATTTTTGGCCACGCTGCATGGCTTGCAGGATCTTAGTTCCCTGCCCAGAGATTGAACCCGGGCCCTTGGCAGTGAGAGCACCACCAGGGAATTCCCAGGGAGGTGTGGATATGACCTGCTTTATGTTTTTGAAAGATTACTCTCTTTGCAGTGTAGAAAATAGATTTTAGGAGTAGATGTAGGGGGGCCAGTTAGGAGGCTACTAGATGCAGGGAGTGACTGTGGAGATGGAAAGAGGCGGTTTGATTTAAGATATATTTTGGAGATAGGACGACAGGACTTGTCGATGGAGAGAATATGGAGAATGAGAAAAAGGGAGGAATTGGAAATGCGTTTTATGTTGTTGGCTTGAGCAACTAGGTAGATGATGGTGCCATTTATTGAGATGGGGAAGACCGGAAGAAGAATGAATTAAGGAGAGTAGAATTAAGGGCTCTTCTTGGCTATATTCAGTTTAGATGGCCATTAGATGACAAGGAGCCATTTGGGTACACAAGTGTGGCACTTAGCGAGTGGTCAGAGCTGGAGATATATATTGTAGTTACTGACATTATCATTGACATGTTGATAGTATAAAAGCCAAGAAACTGGATGACATCACTCAGAAAGAGGGTGCAGATGGAGAAAAGACCTTTGCCCAAATTCTTAGGCATGCCATCATGAAGGGTCAAGAGAGTGGAGGTTCTTAAGAGGCTGAAGAATTGAGAAGGTAATAGAGAAAGTAATCTGGAAAGATAGGAGATAGGTGTCAGGGAGTAGGGTGCTGAAACGTAAGGTCTTAGAGGTAGTATAGTTACTGAAGATGACAAGGTCAAGGATTTGACCTTAGAATGGGTAGTTGAAAACTACCATGCAGGGTCTTAGCAACAGGACCTCCCAGTCCTCAGCTCAGGGCCTCCAGCTTCACCTCTGCCTTGAGGCAATTGTGAACACCAGGCGTGGGGGGAAGGCACAGCTGGCTGTCCCTGACCTCTAGGCTGCATCCCAGTGGAAGGCTCTTTACATAGGGTCACTGTCCTCCTAGTGGGACAGGCAGGAAGGGTTTGGGAGGGGTTGTGCTTCCTACCTCCCTGCCCTTATTCCCACTCACTTTAGCTTTGACGTGAATAGACGAGCTTTTTCAATCTTGCAAAGCATGTGACCGTCAGACTCTGCATCATCTTGGATTGCTGGCTACGGGCTATCTCTCCTAGCAAAGCTGTAGGTGCATAAGCTCAGAGGTCATGTTGCCTGGATTCAAGTCATAGCTCTATCCCTGTCTAGCTCTGTGATCTTGGGCAAATTCTTTCGCGCCTCAGTTCCTCAAATGTAAAATGGGGAATAACAATGGTACTATTGTTATTGTGAAGATTAAATGAGTTAATATGTGCAAAGCACTGAGAGCCTGGCACACAACAATGATGAGTGTCTCAGAAAGACCCACTGTGTTGGGTCTTCATTGCTTTGCACAGGCTTTCTCTAGTTGCGGCCAGTGGGGTCTACTCTTTGTTGCAGAGCGTGGGCTTCTCGTTGTAGCGGCTTCTCCTTACAGAGCACAGGCTCTAGGCGTGCGGGCTTCAGTAGTTGCAGTGTGCGGGCTCAGTAGTTGTGGCTCACAGGCTCTAGAGTGCAGGCTCATTAGTTGTGGTGCCAGGGCTTAGTTGCTCCATGGCATGTGGGATCTTCCCGGACCGGGGATGGAACCCATGTCCCCTGCATTGGCAGGCGGACTCTTAACCACTGTACCACCAGGGAAGTCCCTGTTTCTTTTTCAAGATTATTTTGGCTTATTCTGGGTCTTTTGCATTTCCATATGGATTTTACGATCAGCTTGTCAATTTGTACCAAAAAAAAAAAAAAAAAGGCAGCTTGGATTCTGGGGAGAATTGCCATCCTAACAATATTGAGGCTTACAATCCATGAACACAGGAGGTCTTTCCATTTAGTTATGTCTTCTTAAATTTCTTTTATGTTACTGATTTTAAGCAGAAGAGTGACGTGATCTGATTTATACTTTAGAAAGATTACTCAGTAGTATGAAAAAACAATTGGGGGAAAGAGATGCTGCATGAACAAGGACAATAGTAGCAGAGACAAAGAGGAAGCAGAAATATCTGCTAGTTACAGAAATATCTATGATGTAAGTCGGCAGGAATTGATGATTGACTTTATGTAGAAAGAGAGGAAAGAGTAAAGAATGACTCCCAGGTTTTTGGCTTGGGTACCTCATGATGCCACCCACTGAGATAGAAAATACACAAGAAGCAGGAGGGGGTAAAAGTTGGTACATGTTGAGCTTGAGGTGACCGGACACCCAGGTGGAGAGGTAAGATCATTGGATATTTAAGTCTGATCCTCAGGGGAGCTGTCTAATCTGGGAGAATCATCATATAAAAGGGGAACCATGAGACTACATGAGTTAACCAATGGGACCCATAAAGGAAGCAGCAAGGATACAAAGGAATACCAATATTTAAAGGTTGAGCTGTTGACAAAAAGTCTACAATGGAGACTGAGAAGGAACAGCCAGAGGTAAGAGGAAAACCGGGAAGGAGGTGTGTTACAGGAGTATGGAGAGAGTAGCTGATAATAATAAGTTAGGAACTGAAATGCTTCTTTGGATTCAGTGTGGTCAGAAGTCACTGGTGACCTAGAAGAGGGCTCTTCCAGTGGAGGGCTGAACCACACTGCTGTGGAGTGTGGAGGGGGTGGTAGTTGAGAAGATGGAAACAGCATGTAAAGATAATTCATTTCAGAAGTTTGGAGGGGAAGGGAAAGGAAGTACAAAAGCGGTAAGTAGAAATGTAAAGGGAGCCAAGGGAAGGTGTGTTTTTTTAGGATAGAAGAGACTTGGGTATGTTTATAGGCTGCCGGGAAAGACTTGGCAGAAAGGAAGAGGATGAGGGATGAAGTGTGGTCCATGTGGAGCTGGAGGCGTGTCTGGGAGAAGGAGCAAGGTGAGTGGATTTAGAACAGCGCTTTCCAAATCTTACCATGCATACTAATCACATAACTAAAATCTCCCCTCTTTTTTTTTTATTTTTTATTTTATTTATTTATTTTTTTTGCGGTACGCGGGCCTCTCACTGCTGTGGCCTCTCCCCTTGCGGAGCACAGGCTCCGGACGCACAGGCTCAGCGGCCATGGCTCACGGGCCCAGCCGCTCTGCGGCATGTGGGATCTTCCCGGACCGGGCACGAACCCATGTCCCCTGCATCGTCAGGTGGATTCTCAACCACTGAGACACCAGGGAAGCCCCACATCTCCCCTCTTGTTTCCATCTTCATAGCCACCATCCTAGTCCAAGTCCCCTACATTTCTCATTTCTCACCTGGACAAGTGAGCTGGCCTTCAGATGCTCAACCTTGTGATGTAGGCTTGATGGTAAAGAAGCCAGGAGGGAGTTAAGAGAAGAAAAGAAAGGAGAATGGGCTGGCGGCCTCTGGGAAGTCAGAGGATGAGGCCATGGAAGTCAAAAGACCAGCATGGTGCAAGAGAAGTCTTTGTGGGATGTTCAAGGCTGGCATTTCAGAGGGGACCATTCAAGGCATGAACCCGGAGAGGATGGCTGGGGTCATGATGAAGGTCACTGAGGAGGTCAAGGAAGAGTATTGGAGGGTCCTTCACATGGGTGAGCAGGACAATTTGGAATGACTGCCTCACCAAAATCTGGAAACCCAAGTCCTTGATAGATGGAAGAGGATGGCAGAGAGGGCAACAGATCAAGGTGACGAGAAGGGGTGGTAGAGTAAAGCCCGAGTCAAGAGTCTCAGAGGAGAAAATTACATATGCACATAGGAAAGAACCCTCCAAAATGTGAATGCTGATTATCCGTGGGGATGGGGAGGATTATGAGTAGTTCTGATTTCTTCTCTATACTTTCCTGTTTTTTCCCTCTGTTTTCTACAATAAGCTTTTTTTAAAAAAAAAAAAAAAAAAAAAAAAAAAAAAAAAAAAAAAAAAAAAAAAAAGAAAGAAAGAAAGAAATGTAAAAGATAGAAAATATACAAAGAATAACAAACTCCCCATTCACACCATGTAGAATTTGTCATTGTAAATATGCCTAAGTGCCCTTCAACCACCTCCTCCTCTCAGCATGATCACTTGGCTTTTCGTTTTACGTATGTATATGGAAAGACACAAAATTGAATATGGTAGGGTCCGTGTGTGATTGTTCTACTTAGAGGGAGGAAATATTCTAATAATCAGGGAGGAAAAAGCCTTTCTCAGGTGAAGAGGACTTGCACAGGGACTGGAAGCCTGAACCCCCTTCCCAGCTGAGCAGCCCGGCAGGGAGGCCATTCCCTCCGAAGACCCAAAGTCCAGTTTAAGTGTACTGGACCACACCTGGTTGTTAAGTGTTCCAGGAAGAGAGAGAATTTCTATTTGTATTTCTCTGGCTAGGTTTCAAACAACTCTCATATCTCTCAAGTCTTTTTATCGCTCAGAAATCTGGGAAGGCAGTCGCTATCTCCATTTGACAAATAGGGAAACTGAGATCTGGGGAAAGGCTGTGAGCTGCCAGGGTGTCACAGTGAGTTGGTGGAGCTCAAGGGGCTAGTGCTCTAGCCTGGGGTTCTTTCCAGAACCCCAGAACCCTAGCCAGTGTGCAAAAGGGTGAGGCGCAGGCAAGGGACACTGGACAACTCAGACGAATGGACTTTGGTCACTTGGCAATAAGCAAAGAGAAATGGCAATTACTTCAGGGCGCTAAGGCTGGGCCATGGCCAGGAAACTGTGTCAGAAGAGAAACAGGTGGGCCGTTCCCTCCTCAGAGGCCCCAGAGAGTAGGCCCACTCCCTGGAGACTATGGCTCCCCTGTCCCCCACCACACTCAGGAGCAGTCTTCACAAGTAAACAGGTCTGGATTCAAGTCTCAGCTCTACCAATGATACATGCTGTGTGCTCTTTGAAAAGCCCCTTTACCTTTCTGGGCCTCAATTTTCTCATCTGTAAAATAGGGTAATAATCTTTAACTCTCAGTATTGTTCTAAAGATGGAAAGAGAGAACCCTCATTTATTCATCTGAAAGCGAAGACATTGAAAAGGTCTGGGTGCCCAGCCTAATTCCAGACTGCCCCAGTTGGGGTCAGTGTCAAGGGGACAGCCTGACCCTGATAGAGAAGCCACCTGCATGCACATGCATGAGATTTGACATTGGCTTTGCAGTGACCACACATGCTCTCCAGGGCAGCCCTTGGGAGGTGGACTTGGTCATCAGTAAGTTGTGTGCCCCCCACACAGGCACATGCATTCAGTGGACAGCTGGCGTTAGATGCCTCAAGCTAGCCCCTACCTTCAAGGCCACTGACCAGTGGGGTAGGGGGTGCAGACTGTGAATTGATGTTGCCCAGATACCACGGAAGTGCCTCCCAGAGGCCTGCCTGGGGGTCAAGAGCCCAGGCTGGCAGCCACAGCACGGCCACATTAGAGAAAGGGCACTGAGACCCCTACTCCACCTCTTCCGCTGGACACTCTTGTGTGAGTCCATTTCTACATGTTGAGGATGAAACAAAGGGTCATTCTGGCACATTAAAGGGGCACAGTAACCAATAGCCAGGAATAGTAAAGGTCTTGTTACGTGCTCCTGCTAAGTCTGCACTTTGCAAAGATACTCTAGAGGGTTTTCAAAGCGTTTCCTTACCTCATTTTTGTATCTCACCATGACTTTAGGGGACAGGAATTATTATTATCCCTGATTTTCTGAGAAGGGAACAGAGACCCACCCCCATCCCCACCCCCACAAGTAAAGCACCTTGCTCAGAGTGCGGCCTAAGACTCTCAGGCCACGGCAGGGAGGAAACCTGAGGTCACGGCGCAGGTCAAGGACAGAGCCTGGCTCCCTAGGTACTGCTCTTTCACCACCCTCTGTTGCACCTCCCCGTCCTCTAGAAAGAAGTGGATTCCCAGCCCTCACCCCGGGGCTTTCCTGTTCAGCTGCCCACCAGGTCGTGACAACCACGCATCAGGCCCCCATCTCACTCCCTAGCCCGGACGACCGCAGCTCCTCTAGGCCTCAGTTTCTTTCTGTAAAATGGGCATCACTGGAGCGGGGTGGGCTGCGGGGGATTGCTGGCTGGATGCCGGCCGGCGTCGAGGCGGGTGGGTGGGGCCAGCGCTGTGACTCAGCCGGGCGGGCCAGGAAGGGCTGCCCAGCCGGTCGGACCGGCCCGGGATGCAAACGAGCCGCCTGGGCCCTCCCGGGGCCGGGCCGGCCAGGGGGTGACGGGAAGGGAGGCCGGCCGGGCGCTCCGGGCTCGAGGCGGGAAGTGGGCGCGGCGAGGGCTGTGCTGGGCGCTCGGCGGCTGCGGACCAGTATGGGAGTGGGGCCGCCCGGCCGCCCTCAGCGTCTGGAGCCCCGCTGAAGCTGCAGCGGAGACCCCGCTCGGGAGCCGAGATGTGTCTGCGCCTGGGTGAGCCGCGGGGGGACGGCCCGGGAGGCCCGAACCCGCCCCAGATCCTCTGGCAGGGGCGGAGCACTTTCGTGGGCGCCCGGAACCCCGGGGTCCAGGCCGCCTTCTCTGCAGATCACTTTCTGCTCTGGGCCTCAGTTTCCTCAGCGCTGAGCTGGCGAGAGGAGGGCTTCTGGTACCTTCCGATGTGGGGAAGCACCACGGCCTCTCGCCCGCCCCCACTGCCCCCCACTCTCCTTTCTGGCGGAGGAGGGATCCCCAGGTGGGAGGAGAGTAGCCAACCCCCACTTCCCCCAGAAGGGAGAGCACAAGGAGGGGATTCAGTTCCGAACCAGAGGCTGCCTTTTCCTCGGCTTCCTCAGCCTCCCTACTCTCCAGCCAAGAGAACTTGTGAGCCTTGGTTTCCTCATCTGTAAAATGGCGAGGGAGCACCACCTCCTAGAACCATCCTGAGCCTGAGACCGCCCTGAGACTCTGCCCAGTGCTCCAGGCACAGTCCCACGCTGGCACTGTACCTCCAGTTTGACCAAGTCTTGGTCCCAGGATGCTGTTGTTCAGGAGCCCAGACCTGAGCCGGGTGGTGTCTGGGTGTCCAGGTCGGTGGGTGGATGGGGTGAGGTGGGTCAGGCCCCTGGGACAAAGCTGCCATGCCCCTTTCTGTTTCGCCAGCAGTTAATCTTCATGATGCCATCCAGTCCCCCAGTGCCTGTCCAGCCCATCGTCTGCCCTCTGCTTCTTCTCCTCAATCTGGTACAGCTCCAGAGGGTCCTGAAGGCTCCAGGGATCTCAGAGACTGGCTCGACCAACCCCTTCCCATTTTACATATGGGGAAGCTGGGGCCCAAAAAGGCGAGAGGCTGGTGCAAAGTCGCACAGAGGGTCTGTGTGACTGAGTAGCCCCAGCCCTCTCTGCTCCCGGGGGCTTCCTCTGGGCACAGCACCCCCAGGGACATCCTGTCTAGGGATTCCTTCCTTTCTCTCTCTCTTTCTGGCTGCAAAACTCCCGTATATGAAATATGACCCAATCCTTGCTGCCACAGATGGGGACACTGAGGTCTAGGAAGGGACTCACAGGTCCCACAAGGAGCAGCTAAAGGAAGAAGGTGGAGCTGTTTCGTTCTAGGGGCCAGGCCAGTCTTCCAGGCTCACAGAGCTGGCTAGAGTGAGGGGGCTGGTGGGCCTAAGGGGCCAGCATGGTACAGAGCCAGGACCCAAAGGGGACATTCCAAAGAGCAGATCTGGAACAGCCGGAAGGAGGGCTCCTGATCCTGGGGGTGTGCAGATAGGGGCCGAGTAGCCACTTGGACACTCAGAGAGGATTTACTTATGAGTCCCTGACGTTCTTTTGACCTCAGCCTCCCGCACCTTGCCGTTTCCCTGCCTAGTGCCCCTGCACCAAGAGCTCGCTTTTCCCAGCACCCCCCGGGTATGCCCCACTTTCCCATCCATCTCCTCATGGGACCCTCCTTCCCCACTGGGAAACAAGGGTTATTCTTCCCATTTTACAGATGGGGAAATGAAGACTCAGAAGTTTGAGTATTTTGCTGGAGTCAGTTCAGCAATTGTGGGTTGAATATCTACTGTGTGCCAGGCCCTTTACACCAAACTGAATCCTGAATAGAACCTGATCCCTGCCCAGTGAACTAGGGGCTCCTTGGGGCCTGGGCAGTGACCATCAAGCTCTCTGTGGTACCTCAGGGCCTGGCATGGAGCAGGCACTCAGTGAGCATTGATGTAACAAATGTATGGATGAAAAAAATCAGTGGATGCAAAGCTTAGTGGAAGGATCATGGGTCTAGAGCTAGAGACCGGGGTTCAAATCCTAACTGTGCCACGCATGACCTTGAACACTAACAAGGACTACTACCCTTTATTAAGTACCACCTGTATGCTTTTCCAACCTTAGAGATCCAAGGACTTTCATGAAAGCACTGTGAACCCCTTTTCCTGATGAGGAAACTGAGGCGCAGAGAAGACAAGTTACTGGCCTCGAGTCATCCAGAAATAGATTTAGAACCCAATGTCCATCACTCCTGCAGGGGCCTCAGTTTTCTCTTCTGCCCAGCAGGATAAGCCCTACCCATGGCCCTGACATGGCTGTCCCTCACAGGTGGCCTGAGTGTGGGTGACTTCCGGAAGGTGCTGATGAAGACGGGGCTGGTACTGGTGGTGCTGGGCCACGTGAGCTTCATCGCAGCCGCTCTCCTCCACGGCACAGTGCTGCGCTATGTGGCAGCCCCCAACGATGCTGTGGCTCTGCAGTACTGTGTGGTCAACATCCTCTCTGTCACTTCCGCCATCATGGTATGGCCAGGCTGGGTGGCCGGCAGGAGGGGGCTGAAGGGGGCTGGAAGGGTCTTCGATGGGTCCCCACCCACAGCCTGGGGTGGGCAGGCAGAGAGCCCCAAGTACTAACCCCTGTTCTGCCACTTACCAATGGCACCAGTTACCCAACCTCTCTTTGCCTCAGCTTCCTCATCTATAAAATGGGGATGGTAACAGTGTCCATCTGAGAGGGTCCTGATGAGTACTGGATGAGATCATCCACATAAAGTGCTGAGCACAGTGCCTAGCACATGGTTAACACTCACTGCTGTGAGCTTGGATTATTATTACAATAGGGAAATAGTCAAGGCACTGTTGGCCAGAAGGAAGGAGCATCAGCTCAGCTTGGGAGGGTTCACAGAGGTGGAGGCCCCTGAGGTGGGTATTGATGGATGAATAGGAGTTCAAAGATAGGCTGCAATCACCATAACCTGGGTATGAAGCCTGCTGGGGCCAGCAGGTAGGAGAGGAAGCTGGGATGGCTTTCAAGTACGGAGAATGGCAAATGCAAAGGTGTGGAGGTGGGAATGGATAAGGTGTGCTCTGGAGACACTGAAAAAACCAATTTGGCAGGAGTTTAGCATTAGGCCTGTACTATAAGTGCTCAATGAATGGTAGACAAGGTTATGACTGGATGTCAGTACCTGTTTGATGACTACATGAATGAAGGGGCCTGGTATTCTCAAGTTCGTAAAGCCCTTTCCCAACTGCCAGAAGGCGTGGCTACAGCTTTTGGGGAACATCTGCACATCAGTGTCTGAGTTCCATCCCTGCCACCTCCTAGCTGAGGGATTTCTTTCTCTCTCTAAACCTGTTCCCTCCCCTGCAAAATGAAGCTCAGACAGCCTGCTGGCCCTAAAGCAAGGATCACGGGCCCCGGCAAGTAGGAGAGCCTCAGTCAGTGGGACAGAGCTAGGCTGTACAGATATGTGCAGTGTCCCTTGGGGTTACTATTATTGTTGTTTATTCGTCTCACCAGCCTTGTGAGGAAGGCAGGCGAGGCAGTGAGCTCGGGGTTAGGAGGTCCACCACGGATGGGCTCTGGGCTGGACCACTTCAGCTGTGCTCTTATTTCCTCAGTTAATCCCCACAGCTCCCTGCAACATAGGGCCATTATTTTCCCCACTTTACCGAGGGGGAAACTGACTCAGGGATTCACCCAACCTCTTGCTGATACAAAGAAGCCAACCTGGATGTGAAACAATCTGTGGCTGACACCAAAGCCAGTGTCCTTTCCCTGAGCTCATTCCTGCTGAGCGGGCTTAGCCCAGAGAGTTTGAGGCACTTACTAGTGGCTGCACAGTGAATTACAGACATTGCTGGGCCCCCTATCATCTCACCTGCCTCCTGCGGGTCCAGCCCGTGCCTGGTAAAGTGAGGGAACTGAAGGAGGGAGCCCAGCTGAGTGGAACCCAGAAGATCCAGAGGGCAGCTGGTGGGCTTAACAGTGAGGTGGGCCCGCCTCTTGGAGCTGGGGGTGGTTAGGGGGGCCTGCAGGAGGGAGAACCCAAGCAGGTAAAGAGGAGCAGGAAGGGCCTTCCTGAGAAGGCGCTGTGTAGGCGGCATCAAGAGCAGGCTCTGGGTGGTTGTCCATATCCAGGGTGATGAGGAAAGAGCCTGGCCCAGGGTGGAGTTGAGAAACTGATGGGACAGGGGCCAGGTCACTGAGAGCCTGGGATAGTTAAACATACTCCTAGGGATTTTGAATTCTACTCCATAAAGTATCCTGGTTTATTTTAAAGTAACAATTTTGTTTTTAGTTCCTTGCCAGTTGAATTACAGAGTTTCTTCCAGTATCTTTTCCACTCCAGGGAAACATGTCATATATATCCTGTGACATGGCTCTGTGGCCCTGGGATACACAGGTCCCTGCTTGGGAAATGCAGCTGTAGGCAGTGGGGAGTCATGGAAGGTTGTAGGCAGGGAGTGACTGTGTTTTAGAAACGTCACTTCAGGGCTGCACCATGAAGAGGCAGTGTCCCCATGCAGATGGAGGTAATGAAACCAAAGCTAAGCAGGGGGTGCGGGTTTGGAGGGCTAGAGTTGGTGTGGTGGAATCTTTGCTGGAGAGTGGCCCTGACCCCCTGCCCACTCTCCTCCAGCAGGGGGTCAGAGCTGACTTAAGCCTCCTCCACAGGTCATCACCTCAGGGATTGCAGTCATCGTGTTATCACGCTACCTCCCCAGCATCCCTCTGGTATGTGGTACCTCCTAGGATGGGGCTGTGCGGGTAGGGGCAGCAGCCACCCCCAAGGGCCTGGCCTGCTTAGAGGGGGTGAGGCTGACCCCATGGGGGCCAGAGCTGCCCATGGGGCCAAGCCTGATGTCCACTGACCAGTGGCTTCCTCCATCCAGCGCTGGACAGTGTTTAGCTCGAGCGTGGCCTGTACCCTTCTCTCTCTGACCTGTGCTCTCGGCCTCTCGGCCTCGATTGCTGTGACCTTTGCCACGCAGGGCCAGGCACTGCTGGCTGCCTGTACTTTTGGGGACCCCGAACTACTGGCACTGGCGCCCAACTGTCCCTTCGACCCCACTCGCATTTACGTAAGTGCTTAGGCCTGGGATGGGGTGGGAGGGCAGCGAGGTGCTCATCAGAGGTGGGAAGGCTTCTTGGGAGTCCTGCCCTCCACTCCCCAACCCCAAGCAGCCATCACTGCCCACTGTCCTCCTACAGAGCTCCAGCCTGTGTCTCTGGGGCATCTCGTTACTGTTCTGCATGGCAGAGAGTGTGTTTGCTGTCCGCAGTGCCCACATCACCCACCAGTTGCTAGAACTGAGGCCCTGGTTGGGGAAAAGCAGCCATCACATGGTAAGGCCCGCCATCCCCCCAAGCCCTGACTCTTCATACTTCCTGGGAGCCCCTGCTGGGGAGCTCAGGCTGATCTGTCCCCACCCCTCTGTAAAGGGTCCCCACCTTGAAAACTGGGGCAATAGTTTTCTCCCCAGGACCAAAAGGAGAGACTTGGAGGCTCAGAGAACTCAGATCTCCCAGCTAAGTCATACAGCTGACACTTGGCTCAGGATGAGTCTTGGGGAGGGGGAGAGGTATCTGGGCTGGAATCGGGGGCACTCCAAGGGTAGCCTGACTCTTGCATAGTGGAGACTAATGATGTCTCTTCACCCAGAGATCCTCCCAGCCCCCCCACTCCTCCCACTTTCTGGATATCCTGGAGGAGGAGACCCAGACCCAGTGGGTCTGGCAGCCTCTGACATCTCCACAGATGCAGGAGAGCCCAGAGCCTGTGGAGGACCATGACCTGCTGAGCTGCACTAGCTCTGGGATGATGACCCTTTGACAGCAGTTGCCTCACCCAAGCCCCTTGGCCACTGGGGCCCTCCAGCCAAGTCTGCACTGTGATCAGGCCAGGATTCCTGGAGCCAGCCAGGAGGGATCAATGCCACTCCAGGACCCGGGTGGGTCTTTCACCCCTCTCCTCCAGCCACCCAGCCCACTGCACTGAAACGAGACTTTATTCTGAAGATATTAAAAAGAACAGAGATGCTCCACGTGGATGCATGCAGCGGGGGAGGGGACTCGGCCGGGGGCCTGTGCTGCTCTCCCACACAGGACACTGTGGGTGGCGCTCTAGGTGTGTCTGCCCATCTGTCTGTGGGCCTGTGTGTGTATCTGAGAGAGACAAGACACACAGAGGGGTCCGTGGGTCTGTGTTCATCAAAATGCTGAAACGCAGGCGGGGGTTCATGGGACTCACAGCTGGGGGCTGGAAGCAGGAGGTTTTCCTTTTGCATCATGGCCTCTGGGCCAACAAGGGCAGGAGCAGGCAAGGTTGAGGCCCTCCTGCAGGGAAGGATGGCTCAAGGAAGGTTTCTCCTCAAGCCCCCAAACCTCTGGAATCCTTCCCTCCGCTCCAAATAAAAAGACAGGCATGATTCCCAACTCCACCAAGGCTGAGATCTACAAGGGTTGGGGTGGAGGCAGGGAAGCTTGCCCCGTGGTTGGCGGAGCGAAGTCTGGCCTCGTGGCTGGGTGTGTGCGGGGGTGGGGGAGGGGGAATGGCTGAAGTTCTGATAGCTAGGTAAGGCAGGACTGACTCTGAGGGGATAGACCAAGCCAGAGCCTGTGTCTCTATCATTGCCGAAGGGAGATATTGCCTCCCGGATGGGGGGTGCTAACCACTTGCTGGCTTGGGCCTTGGGGAGGCTGCAGGGTTCCTTTCTCCATAGGCCCCTCAGAGTGCAGACCCTGGGGGTGGCAATCTGACCCCCCAGCCTGGACAGACACAAGGGCGAGGAAGCTGAGAGCCGGGAGAGGGCCAGTGAAGGCAGGGAGGGGAAACCTGGTTCCTCGCTCAGAACTGGGAGGCGCTGCTGGGGTCGCACTGCAGCAGACGCACGATGGACGGGTCGCTTTTGGCCCCGCGGATGAACTCCTCCAAGGACAGCTTGCCTGCGGGTTGAGGGGAACAGTGACGGAGGAGAAGACAGCAGCAAAGCGAGGGGCTGCAGAGCCGAGCCGCGGGAGAGAAAGGGGGAGTGGCTCCCGCCCCGCCCCGCCCCGCCCCTGCCTCCTCACCATCGTTGTTTGTGTCCATTTGGCGGAAGATCTTCTCAGTCCTCTTTTCCGGGGTCGACTCGTCCTCTGGCATCTTCATCACGGACGAAACCATCTTGTAAATGGCCTGGGGGGGGGGGAGGGAGTGAGGGGGAGCCTGCCTGATCCCTCCACCCCCAACGTTCCAAAAACGCCCCCAGGTGCGCTGACGATCGCCGCTCCCAGCAAGGTGAGGCGGAGAGTGGGTGACGGAGGAATGGGGGAACTGGGAAGTTCTGGAAGGAGTGACTGAGAAGGTTTCCAGAAGAGGGGGCTATTGGAGAGAGCCCTGAACAAGTTCCCTTGGAGCGCTCGGTGGGAAAGGAACTGCTGGCAGAGGGATCTGCATGTACAAAGGCCCCAAAACGGGCAGCCCTGAGCGGACGCCAAGAACTTGGGGATGGCTGAATGCAGGGGGTCAGGAGAGATGTTGGAGGACATCGGGGCCCAGATGGAGAAGGGCCTGGAACGCCCGGCCAAGGAGCTTGTGCCGGACGCCCCAGGTTCCCAGTTAAGTCCCGGGTTGAAAGAGCTGCTTCTCAGAAACTTCGGGGCTCCGGGAGGCCCGCCCTCGATGGCCGACAGGGGGCGCTGGGCAAAGGGGATGACGCTGGGCTGCGATGCCACTGTGGCCGGCAGGGGGCGTAGAGCCGCCCTGAGAGCTGGAGGGCCGGAGGCAGCTGGGTCCACAGGGGGCGGGGGATATTATGCAAATAAATGCACGTGAGTACCTGCCCGCGCGGGGGACAGCCGCGGCTGTGCTGGGCCGAGGACGGCTGCCGCCAGATGCAGGAGCTAAGGAGGCGACTCGAAGGAGGGTTTTTGCGCTAAGCGTACACAGAGCACAAAGGACTTGGCCTGTGGGCTGGGTCCCAGAGCCCCGGAGCTCAAGGACCAGACCCTTCTCCTCAATCTGCCAGCTTTTTGCTACTGACACCTCCTCCAAGAAGCCTTCCTTCTCCCATCCCATAAACTTCCCTAACCTCAGATCCGGCTTTGGCCTCCACAGTGGTCTCTTCTGGCCTCTCTAGGGTCTGTCCCCAACGCTGCCTGTGAGACCTCTTTACAAACACAGGTCTCCACCGCCACGTCCCCAGCCCAGGGGCCGCCCCCTCATTCCCAACATACACAGGCCTCCCTCCTTCTGGATGCTGCCCCACGCTCCTTCTGCTGCCTCCCACTCCTCCTTGGCGCTCAGCTTACATGGCGCATTCTTAGGGAGGCCTTCTCTGATCCAGGCTGGGTCAGGGCCCATATGCTGCCCCAGAGCCTCCTTTGGGGACAAGTCTCCGGAAGAAATTATACCTTTGTAGGATTGCTTCTCGGCCCCAGCATACAGATAAGGACCATGGACATCTAGCTAGTGCCCAGATCCACAGAATTTAGCACAGTGCCTGGCATCTGACAGGGACTCCCCTGTTTAAAAGCCACTGGCACCTCCCACTGCCCTCTGTTATCAAGTCCAAACATTTGGCCCTTGGCATTCAAGGCATTTCACACTCTGGTCCCTGCTGACCTCTCCACCATCAGGCCTCCCCTAGTAGGTGATTCTGCCGTAACAAAATACCCCTTCGCCTTTCTGGTCTCCCAGAGTTTACAGCCTCTGCCTGGAACAATAATACTACCATTTACAGACACCCACTATGTGCAAGGTCCTTTACATACATTATTCTCACCCTTGCAATAGCCCTGAAAAGCAGGTATTGAGATCCCCATTTTCCAGATAATAAATTGAGGCTCAGAAAGGAAATTGATGGCAGACACCAGATTAGAAATTGCTCCCTCTTAGCCACTGAATAGATGATTGTGGAGTGCTAATGACCCCTCAAAGCAGGGTATATGAAGTAAGGTGGCCTGGTTCCACTAATCACTTGTTCTGTAGCCTTGGACAAGTACTTAACCTCAGTTTCCTCATCTGTAAAATGGGGGTAATCATATCTCCCTCATTTGGACTGTCTAGAGTATTAAATGAGGTACTGTGTATAGCTGGCTAGAGTAAGTGATCAGTAAACATGATCATAGTATAACCATTACTCAACCACCACAGCCTCAGGTCTTCCCTGCGCTTCAGTCCCCTGGACTCCCAAATGTCACATTTACACCCCTGTCACCGAGCTGGTCAGTGTGGCCTGCACACTTGTCTCTCCCAGCAGAGTGGGAGCTCCAAGAGGCTGAGGTGAGGTCTCTTCCCTTCCAGTGTGCCCACCACCTGGCAGAGGGCTCCGTCCTGAGAAGGACTGAGCAAGTGACGTAGAGAGTAACTGCTCCCCTGTGACAGCCCTTCTCCTGGGCCTCCTAATTCATTGTCTGGAATTACTGCTCACTCATTGTTTCAATGGAGCCAACTTGTAATTAATCGGTCACTAGGGTTTGCAGAGTTCTGTCTGCACTGGTTGTCTGGAGCCTCTGGGTTGCTGTAAAGGAACCCAGGGCCTAGATAGCAGAGGCCAGCCAGGAAGGGGTCCCAAGGATGCCCAAAGAATGGTACTGGCTTGACCAGTGCCCTGGGTTTGGAGCTTCCAGCAAGGCTGACATTTACCAGTATACACCAGGCAATTACACTAAGTGGTAAAACATGAACATCCATACGAATTAGTTGGTATCCAGCTGCTGCCCAATCCCTGAGTGATCTTCCACCACCCTGGCTACCCCAACCCTTCCACCAGGACCTCCAGAACCCCCCACTATCCATCAACTAGAGAGTTAAGGCCTGGCCCATGGGAGTCATTGATAATCATTAAGTCTTTTCCCTAGTGATAGACATAAGGAGAGCACCACATCCTAAGGCAGCCCATTCTACTCTAGCTGGAGAGAGCAGACCCGGAAGCCAAAGTCAAGAGTCCACTAGTGGCTGGATGAGTTGGGAGGGGGAGCAGACAGCAGAGCTGAGGGACCAGAAGGGAAAGAATTCAGAGAGGCAGAAGGAAAGGGACCAAGAGCCTGCACAAAGCGGCACATTCCGAGGATGTTGAAAAGGCCATTCTGGCTGGAGCAGAGAATGTGCAGAGGAGAAATAATAACTGACAATCGCTAATGTTTACTGAGTGCCAGTTATATGCCAGGTCATCTACTAGAGTCTTTATCCTGCTTTATACCCACAATAGCCTTGGAAGAAGGGGTTAACACCCTCACTTTATAGGTGAAGAAACAAAGGCGTAGGAAAAAAGTGAACAAGGAACTGGTAGGTAAAATAGGACCAGATCCCTGATGGACCTCAGTGCTGCTGAGGGGATGGGCACTCTGGAAGGTTTTTGAGATAAAGCTAACGTACTATGCTTAAATTTGTTCTAAGAAAGGACATTCCTATCAGGTCCTTAAGTCTCCCTGTGAGATAAGCCTCACCATCCCTGTTTTGCAGATGAGCAACCTAAGAGTTGAAGCCAACTCCAGAACTTTTAAGAGACAGCTCTGAGTGTTGACCAAGTTGAACCTGTCTCCACTTAGATGCTGTGTGACCTTGGGCAAGCCACTTCACCTCTCTGAGCCTTGTTGTAAGGATGCACTGAGCTCATGGGTTTAAGCATCTCACACTACTAGGCTCTTAGTGGGCTCTCAATCAATTAGTTGGAAGGTGGCTGGGTATCCAGATGGAATGTAGGCGACAGAGCCAGATGGCCCATTCACAGGCTGTGTGATCTTGGGCAAGTGTCTTTACCTCTCTGAGCATCCGTTTCCTCATGAGTAAATGAGGCTCAGTGAAACATAACTGGCCTGTACTCTGCAGAAATGTCAAGTCTTGAAAGACAAAGAAAGGCTGAGGAACTGTTACAGATTAAAGTGACCTAAAGAGATAGGATGACTAAATGCAATGTGTGATCCTAGACCAGAGCAAAAAAATGCTATAAAGAACATTATTGAGACAGTTGGCAGAATTCAATATAGTCTGTAAGTTAGATAATAGCATTGTTTCTATGTTAAATGTCCTGACTTTGATAATCATATTATGGGTTATGTAAGAGAATGTCCTTGTTCTTAGGAAATCTATCCTGATGTATTCAGGGATAGAGGGTCATGTTCAGAACAACAAAACATTACACACACACACACACACACACACACACACACGATGATAAAGCAAATGTGGTAAAATGTTCATTGGTGAAGATGGGTAAAGGGTATGTGGAAGTTTTCTCAACTTTAAATTGGAAATTACTTCCTATTAAAGACTTCTTTAAATGGGTCGTAAGAATAGCACCTGCCACTGCCTACCCACAAGGGCTGTTGAGAGGGTAAAGAGGGCTGGCAGGTGCAAGCTGCCGGGCCCTGTGCCTGCCATTCTGAGGGGCCCAGGGGCCCACCTGCACGATCTCCAGCATCTCCTCACGGCTGATATAGCCGTTGCCGTCCAGGTCGTACATGCTGAAGGCCCACATGAGCTTCTGCTCCAGGCGGCCACGTGAGGTCACACTCAGAGCGATGATGAACTCCCGGAAGTCGATGGTGCCATCGCTGTTGGTGTCAAAGGTGCGGAAGACATGCTCCGCAAACTTGGAGGCGTCACCGTAGGGGAAGAAGTTGGCGTAGATCTTCTTGAACTCATCCACGTTGAGGATGCCCGTGGGGCAGTCCTTGAGGAAGCCCTTGTACCACTCCTGCAGCTCCAGCTCTGAGAACTCTGTATTCTCCCGCAGGTCCTGCAGCATCTCGGGCCGCAGCTTGCTGTTCTGCTTGCCCATGGCCACCGAGCCAAGTCCCACCTGGATCCCCGAGGGGGTCAAGGGACAAAGAGGAGTGGTCAGGCCCTCCTGGCCCCCTGACAACACTCCAGGAGTGCCCCCAGACACCAGCCACCCCAGCCTCTCTTTTGACCCAGTGAGAGAGAGGAGCTGGCCCAAGATCACACAGCTTACATATACCCAGGCACCCTGCCACTGTGTCAGCTCCACACCATTTCCCCAGACCTTCTACTTCCCCAGGGAACAGACCTGGAGACAGAGGAAGAGAAGGGGGCTCACCTTTACTGAGGCCCTTCTCAGTGCCAGCCACTGAGCCTTCCCAGGGTATAGCATTTCACCCTCACAAAGTGAAGCCCATTTTACAGATGAAAAGGTAGGCCCAAGGAAGTGAGGTGACCTACTTCAGGTCACATAGCCATGAAGTGACAGGGCTATAACTGCCAGAGTTGCCAAGGGAAGTGCAGAAAGGCCCTCTGGCCTTCCTCCCTCCTACCCCCTGCCCCCTTACTGCCTCACATACACCTGCTCACACAAAATACACCTGCAACCCAAACACTGACCTGTCCTCCCTCCCACCATGTGTGCTTGACAAGAGGCAGAATAAGATAGGTGTTAGCCTGGGCTCCAGAGCCAGATCGCATGGGTTTGAATCCCAGCTCTGCTTCTTATCAGCTATGTGACCTTGGGCAAGTTCCTTAAACTCTCTCTGCCTCATCTGTAAAGTGGGGGTAATAGTACCTACCTCATTATTGTTGTGAGGATTAAATTAGTTAATACATATGAAGCACTTAGAAAGATGCCTGCACATATAAGTGCTACCTAAGTGTTAAATAAATTTAAAAGATTTACGTGTGTCCAGATGCCAACAGTAAACAAATGAATACATACTGACACATAATATGCTACACAGCTCACTAAATCCACACATGGATCCCATGACACTCACATACCAGCACACACCCACCCAGGGTCACCTCACCGTGCCTCCACACACGACAACATTCCCTGTGTTCCACAACTCACATGTACTGACACAGCACCATGCACGCACAACTCCCATACCCTGTGCATCGAGACACACCAGCCCACAACCCCACATGTCTCACACATGCCATCACAAGCCAGCTCCCATGCCTACACCTCTCACATGGCCAGCTGCACGTGGGACCCTCAGACACCCTTGCCATCTTTCTTTCTTTACCCCGGGGTGCTGCCAGGTGCCAGGAGAGGGAGCTGCAGCCCTTCTCAGGCTTATGACAGCCCCCTCTTCCAGGGACACCCCTAGCCAGTCAACCCTCCCCCAACACTTACCTTTCATCTAGTTCAGAAAGATCCTCTCAGTGCAGGAGGTTACACTGTGGAGGGCTGAGGGGAAGGTATTGGAAAGTAGACAGCCAGTCGGTCTGGACAGGGATGTAGGGATGTGTGTAGCTGAATCTCCCCCCCGCCACCCCAGCTGTGAGACAGAGTGAGGGGGTTATTCCTTGTGTGTGCATGTGCACATGTGGGTGAGCGTGTGTAAGTGCATGTGCTCATGTATGCGTGTGTGTCCCTGGCTTCTGCCTTGCATTTGTCTCCCCGTGTATTTCAATTTATGTCTGTGCATGTGCATATATGTGCGTGTGACTAGGTATGCACCCATTACAGTGTGAGGGGCATGTACCTGTGTGGCCATTTGGGGGACCTGTATGTGTCCTCAGCAGTGTGTCACATGCATGTTTCTGTAAGTTGGTTCCCCTCCTTTCTAAATCAGCCTTTTTTGCCCCAGGCTGAGGACCCACTGAACAAGTGTGTGGGAGGGCACTGAGGAAATGCCTGGGGCCGGGGTGGCCGAATGTGTCCCTTAGTCCCCTCCTCAAGGTCCAAGGAACTGGGTCATCTGGGCGGAGGCAGATAGACGCGCTGGGCAGGAGAGATCTTCTAGTGCCCCCTCCTCCCTGCCACCCTCTGAGTCCGTCCCCCCACCACACAGTTGGAAGAATTGGAAACGAGGGCGGTAGAAGATTCTGCTGTCTCCGCAAAGACCCCGTCCCCAAAATGGGAAGGACCTAAGCTCGGTCTGAGAAACCCGCCTCGGGGACCCTCTCCAGTCCTCTCCCCAGCTCTCGCCCTGGCCCCCGCCTCAATCCTTTCAGCACTCGGGGAGCGCCAGGCGCGTGGCCCTTCCTGGAGGGGGCGTCCGGAGGCGGCCGGAACGCGACTCCCCAGGCTGGCCACTCGGAGGTCAGGACCCTGGAGAGCGCCAGGCGTTTCCCGGCGGGAGCCCCACTCCCTGAGTCCCCGGAGGGAAAATCCCTGAGAGGCACGGGAGCGGCGGGGTTGGGGAGCCCTGGACGTGGCCCCCTACCTCCGGGATGCCCCTTCTTCGCACCCCCTGGCCCCGGCCGAGCAGCCCCCACTCACCCAGCGACGCGGAGACACCGACTGCGCAGGGAAGGCGGCGCTGCTGCAGCGCGCGGCGGCAGAGGCGGCCGGAGGGGCGGGCGGGGGGCGGGGGGCGGGACTGCGAGGGAGACGCCCCGCAGCGTTAGCCCGGTGCTCCTCCCCTGGGGGGGGTCCCCGTTCCTCCCTCTGCCCCTCGAGCCCTGATAGTGCGTGGAGCAAAGGGTTAGGCTCCGCCCCCGCCCCTGCCCGGGAGAGGGAAGGGGACGCCCTCACCTCTCCGGCCCCCCTCCCGAGGGAGCACCCCGCCGGGGGAGGAAGGCAGAGGTCCCCATCTCCTCAGCCTCTCGACTCAGGTAGCCCGAATACGGTGGACGGTGGGGGTAGTCAATGCCCAGACACCTCTTTCCTAAGCCGGGGACAACCCCCGACAGCTCCACCCGCCTGCCTTCCCCATCCCTACCTGGGCTTGGAGCCGCAAGTCACTCGAGGGCGGAAATCGGATCCTGGGCGGCTCGATAGGTACCCTCCCTGCACCTGCGCCTCGACTCCGGAACTCACTGAGCTCTTCAGAGAGGGGGCAGCGCCCACTCCTCCAGTCCCTGAAGTCTTGGGGGGCAGACACGCCCCCTACCCCGCCTCTGCCTTAGAGAGCCCCACCCCCTTTTCCCGCCCGCCACACCGGATCTCGTGCCCAGGACCCCTCTCAGAATGAATTCCACCTCTTAACGTGGATCTAAATTGCTCCTCCCATTCCCCCCCCACTCCAGTCAAGAAGCCCTCTCCCTCCCTCCCCAGCCTCCCCAGTGCCTGTACGGGATTGCGATAAGTGAGGGCTGGGGAGCATCTCCAGCCTGGGGGGTTCTGAGGTGTGTAAGCCCCCTGCCTGCAGACAGGACAGCCCCTTTCCAGGGTCGCTGAACTCTATCAAAGCTTCTCCTGCCACGATGGGGGCTGCATCCTCCTTCCCACAGCCTCAGCAACAATCCCGACCTCCTGGGCTCAAATTTTGCTCCTTCTGTATTTCGGGGGCGGGTGTTGATCCTTATTGTCCCCACTTCACAGAAGAGAAAACTGAGGTTCAGAGGGGTTAAATGATTTTTCCAATGTCTGACAGCAAGCGAGTGGGCTTGGACTCGAACCCATGTGTCCTCATCCATTCATTGCACAAACATTTATCAAGCATTAGTTCTGTGCCCAGCGCTGTTCTAGGCAGTGGGTTTACAGGAGTGGACAGTAAGGCATGAATATAATATACAAGTCAGTCCTGTAGTGTATTAGATAAGTGTTTTGGGAAAAGTTGAGATCGGTGTGCAGAGGTTGGGATGGCGGCAGTGCTTAGGACCATGCCAAGGGCTTTAGATTTTATTCCGGGTGAGATGGGAAGCTCTCGGGGCTTTGAGCAGACTGTAAGCTTACTCAGATATTCTGTCCTCAACTGACTTTGAGGAGTGGGGTCCAGGATGGAATCAGGGGGCCCTCTCAGGGTGAGAGATGGCCAGGGTGGCAGAGATAGATCTGGTTTCTGGACCTACTTTGAGGGTGAGCTGACAGCACTTGTCATCTGGCTGGGCAGCTCCTCCCACTTCCTTGGCAGCAGCTAGGACCCTCCTCACTCCCTAGGGCTCAGACCTCCAGGTTCTCAGACCAAGCCTCTCAGGAGGTCCAAATCTAGCCTTAGTCTCTCCTGCTAGAGGACAAGCGGGGAGTCTCAACTGGAGGAACTGGGGAGCCAGGCCATTGTGGGTGAGGGCAGCTGGACCCTCCAGAACATTAGTTCCTCTCTGTACCTTGGCTCTGGTGTTGGGACCCCCAGGGAGGCGCCAGACGTGTGTGGGTGGTTCCCAGCTGCCTCCTGCGAGAGGACTTGGGGGTGGGGAGAGACTTGCCACTCAGGCCCCTTGAGTGACAAGATCCCTCCCCTCCACCCCCGACCCCCGCCAGGTCTGGAAGACCGGCTCAGCTTGGGGTTGGGAGAGGGACCTGCCCTTTGATCCTCCTCACCCTCCTCCTCTTTCCTCTATCCCCTGCCAGCAGCCTGAGAATCTCCCCAGCCAGGTCGGGGTCCTCCTCTCCATCCTTGTGGGGTCTCAGTTTTCCCTCACTGGGGACTGCTTAGCCACTCTGCTTCCTCCTGCTTTCCCCCCTCCCCCCCCAGCTTCACCTCCTGTGGGCTGACTCCTTGGTTCATCCTCTCCTCTCGGGATCCTACTTCCCCCACCCCACTGTTTTTCTTCTCTGTGCCAGTGACTCTGATGCCCTGCCCTCCGGACCCCCAGTCTGCATTTCTGTCTCCCCAGTAGATGGGGCTTCTGAAGACAAGGCTATGTCTTGTCCTCACCCTGGGTACCCCACATCACTTTGACTTTCCATACCTCAAATGAGGAGGTTGGATGGCAGGGACAGGGGAGAGTTTTGACTCTGGGAGCTCTGCTGATTACTTTCCATCAGCCACCGCTCCTTTCCTGGGGGCCTAAGAAGTACTGGGAGCCCCCCTGAGCCAAAGGGGAAGGCTTGGGGCTCCCCATACTGTACCCCAAGGCCATTGGCCCAGAAAAGGGGGGCAGAGGGCAGCTGTCAGAAGGCCTGGGTCCCTCACTTTGAACGACCTGGAGTAAGTCTCTTCCTCATTGTGAGGAGAAAGCTTAGCCAGGTGACCTGGGTGCTCTGACATCCCCTATCAAAAACCCTAACCAGAGCACAGACAAGACAGGCCGCACTTACTGCCTCACTGGCCCTTGGGGGAGTGTGGGGACATGAGTTTTACATAGATGAGATCCCAGTGGCCCCGGAAGCCTGCAGATTTGAAGGATTATGTGAAGGCCTGTTGCAGGGGTGGAGGTGAGGGGTGCCGTTGCTGATGATACTCAGCGCCCCCCCCCAACCCAGACTGAGGCGTCTAGGAGGCAGGGAAATGCAGAAGCGAGTTATTGAGAGAATCAAGCGAGGAATGAGTGGAGAGGGGACTGCATATCCCTTGAGCACCTACTGTATGCAGAGTGCTTTCCTATGTCACCTCCTTTGATCCAAACTAATCCTGAGGAGGCAGTAATGTGACTGCCATTTTACAGATGTGAAGACTGAGGCCCAGAGAAGTGAAGTCACCTGTGTGAGGTAATACAGCAAGAAAGTGACAAAGCCAGAATTTGAACCCAGTTCCATGTGACTCAGGAGCCCAGGTCCCTCTCTGGAACCTCTCAGTGAGGTAGGTGGATGTAGCCCCTCCCCATCCCCCTCAGAGGCACAGCCCCCAGCCTCCCTCTTAGGTCCCAAATGGTTTGGAAAATCCTGATGGGAGCAGATGGTGGGGACAGATGGAGGGAAAAGCATCTCAGGGCTGAATTACACAAACAAACATTGATAAAGTGATTAAAACCTCAAGCCACCCCTTTCCAAAGGGCCCTGCCCACCCAGCCTGGAGCACAATGGACCCAGAGGTGGAAACCTGGGGGTCTCTGAATGCCCAGCATCTTAGCCCAACTGATCCCAGCTTCTGCTCACCTCCCTCACTGCCGGGGACCACCCCCGGACCAGAACCCAGGGCGGCAGAGCTGCCAGGAGCACAGCCGGGAGGGGGAGGGGGCGGGCCTGGCTGTTCCCGAGGGAGCTGGGCTGAGAGGAACAGAAAGGGGGGTGGGGAAGGGGGGGGAAGTTCTGGGAGCTGGGAACGCAGACCTGAAGTCAGTGGCGGGCATGGGCGTGTTGCGGTGGGGCTGGCATCCCTCAAGCAAGTCTCACTCTACAGATGGGGCTCAGCCCCCACTGAGCAGGACCGAACCCTGTCCCACCACCCAGCCCCATGGTGGAGGGGCGCAAGGCCCTTCACTTGCAGAAGGTCTGGTCGGTTTCTCCATCTGTAAAATGGAAACTATAATATTAGCACCTCCCTGGAAGGGACCTGTGAGGATTAAGTGAGATGGAGCCTGTAAAGTTCAGGGCACTGGGCCTGCACAGGCAGCACTCCAGGCTGCTAATAGGGCCTCCCTGCTGTAGGAGGATCAGGAAGGCCGGGGCTGGTTGGACAGTGTCCCTCTCCAGAGCAGCAGTCAGGGCTTGGAGATCCCGCTGCAAGAGCCCCTGAGGCTGCTGGGCTCTGCAGCAGAGGAACCCTCCTGGGTAAAAGCAGCTGAAGAGCACCAACTCCCCCCCACCCCCCCGCCCCGAGTAAAGGCAGCTGATGACTCTGCCCAGCCCAGAATCCAGGACCCCCAGGGAGAGAAAAAGGGGCTGCGTCTTTGCCGGTCCCTCACTATGAAGGAACGGACTTCGGAGGGCAATAGACCCAGGCTCAGCTCTTGATGTGGCCCCTTCCCAGACTTGGGAAAGTTGGCAAAAACAACCCCTCTGACCCTCTGACTCCTTCTCTGCAAAACCTGCATTTCCAGCTGCTTTCTGGACTTGCTCCCACAAACCCACAGACACCTCAGACTCAAGCCAGTCAGTATCCAATTCATCACCTTCCACCACAGCCTGCCCTGTGCCTGGGTCCCCCTCCATCACCAAACAGGCCCGAGATCCACCATCCAGGACCCCTCCCTTCTCCTCACCCCCACACCTGCTTCCTTTCCAAGTCAGCGTGTCTACTACGGACATCTCTCAGGCCTGACCTCTTCTCTCCCTGCCACCTCCCCTTCCCCACGCCCTCATCGGATTGGCCCTGTATGATGGCTCTGGCCCTTTTACAGCTCCTGCCTTCAGTTTCTCTAAATCTAATCCCCTTCCTCCAGGCTTAATAACCTTCCATGATTCCCACTGCCTACCAAAGTAAGTGGACCTTCCAGGCTCTCCATGACAGACCCCAACCCTAGCTTCCCATCTCAGCCCTTCCCATCTGCCTTCCTTCAACAGCTCCCCACCAGCCAGCAATCCTCTACCAGACTGTTGGGATCTCCTACACCAAGAGAAGAGATCTAGAGTAAGGCTGGGGAAAGGGGGATCCCCGCTCCCCGACCCCCATAACACTGCATATGGCTTTTAACCTAGTTGGGGGTGGGGTGAAGCGAAGCAGGCAGCTGGGGTCACGTACCAGCCAACCCTTGTCTGCACAATAATCTCTCTGCTGGTTAAAGCAACTCCTAGCTGGAAGGGCCTCCGGCTCAGCCAGGGAGAAACAGTCACTTGCTTGAGGTCACCCTGCCAGGGCACCCTTTTGTCCCCTCCCCAAGTCATAAGTGATCCCTTCTGTGGCAGCTTTCCTGACAGATAAGCATTCAGATCTTTCTCACTCATTTCCATTGCTGGTTTGCTTCTCCTGGTCCATCTCTGACTGTCTGAAATTTGTTGCTGGGTTCACAGCAAATAGAATGGTCACTCTTGGAAGTGGAGTAAAGGACAAGAGGCTGAGTGTTCACTTGTGACTTCATAAGCAATTCTGCTTGGATGTATTACAATCTGCATGCAGGACATTTGAGACTTGAGTCAAAATCTAAAGAGTCAAGATTTCTTTTCTTAATTAATTAATTAATTTTTAAAAAAGTTTTGGCTGAACCTCATGGCATGTGGGATCTCAGTTCCCCAGCCTGGGATCAAACCCAGGACCTCTGCTTTGGAAGTGCGGAGTCCTAACCACTGAACCACCAGGGAAGTCCCAAGAGTCAAGATTTTTAAAAGATGGTTCTTCCTCCACTGGGATCTGCTTCCCAGAAGTCTTCCAGCAGCCCAGCTCTGCCCTAGGGGGTTGCCCAGGCTGAAGGCTGCACCCAGCGCCCGGGGCCAGTGTGACTCTCCTCCCAGCAGACCTGACCCCACCACTGGCCAGCTGTGTCCTCCTAGAGCCCCGGTTCTACTACTGGGAAAAGCCTCCCTCCCAGAGTTGCTGTGAGCAGCCCACGAGACACTGGGAGGGTCGTGCACATGAAAGAGGCTACTCTGTGACACTCCAGGGCTCTGGGGTGTACACTCATACAGCCTTGAGAGCAGGGGCCCCCAGCGAGAGGAAAGAGAACATTCCAGCTCAAGGATTCTGCTGGCACCTGTGATTATCCCCATTTTATAGGAGAGGAAACAGGCACAAAGAGATCGAGTTCCCTGCCTGAGCCTGTGCATGGGGTTAGAGCCAGATTCAAGATGGGACCCGGCTCTGTTTCCTGAGCTCTTTCCAGTGGGCTGGGATGCCTTGGAGAAGTGAGAACTTCCTAGAGGGTTCAGAGGGACGCAGAGTCCCCGAACCCAACCCCCAGAGGTTGAGGTTGCCAAATCCCAAGGCCCTCATGCTCTGGATCTGTCTTTCTTGCTGGAAAGACTGGGTCAGCTCTCGTTTCTGGCACCTTAGTCTCTTCCCGAAGCTGGGGATTGCCTCTTTGTTTCCATAGTAACAGCGAACAGGGGGGCCTCCCGAATCAGTGCAGGGATACTGCACAGGTACTGGCAGGTATGCATGTGTCCTGGGAATCCCTGGGATGGACAGCCTGAGGTACATGCACACATACCCCCACACACCCTTGCACATGCATGCACACCCAGTGCATGTGTGTGCACACCCACTCCCGCTTGTACATGAAGGCACATGTACAATGTGCCCACTAGCCGAGAAGTGGGTCAGGACATCACCCTGCCTGACACGATCCACTCTCACAGCCACCCTGGCCCACTCAGGCAAGGGGAGGGTCTTGGGGAAATGAATGACTTCCACTTTATAATAATACATTTATAGATACTTACTATGTGCCCAGTACTGCATTTTCCTTTTCACATATAACGTCTCCTATACTCCCCGCACCACTCTGAGAGAGGTGCCTGGTGAGGAAACAGGCTCAGAGAGGTAGAGTGATTTGCCTGAGGTCACACAGTAGCCAAGATTTGAGCCGAGGACTGTTTGGCTCCTGCCCTCCCCAACAGACCCCTTGGTGCCAGACCCAAGAGCACTCACCCTGGGACCCACAAATACAGATGGGGGTGCCTGGCAGCAGGTGGAACCAGAGCTGAGGCCTCCCAGCTAGGATGCCAGGGTTCCTGGACTTGTGGCTCTGGGCACTGGGTTCCCTCTCTGGCCTCCAGCCATTCTTGAGACTGAGGAGTGAAAGGAAGCCCAGAGGACCGTGAGGACTTTCCTTTCACTGATTTCTCCCAGTCAGCAGAAAAGGAACTTTGAACAGCCAGAGAAAGACCCACTGGGAATCTCCTGCTGGTAAAGCCACCTGGGTTCACTTGTGAGCTCCCTGCCCTTCCTCCGGAGACAGGAATCCAGCTGGCAGTGTCCTGGCTTCTCGACCTCTCGGGCCTCTCAGGCAGAACTTGGGGAAATGAGGGGGCCTGAGGCTGGAAGCTGGGCCAACTGAATCATCCTGAATAGGAAGCTGGGAGGTGGGCTGTCTTGCAGGAGGCAGCTTTCAGCAAAAAGACGATGTGACAGTGAAAATGGGTTGCTGGGGAGGGAGTGAGCTCCCTGTCACTGGAGGCATCCCAAGTTGGTAGGCACTGGATGCTCCCCGGTTAGGAAATTCAAGATAACCAGTGACTGAGTGCTGCGTCTTTCTCCTCATCACTGCCATCATAGCACCACTGATTAGATACCCTTTGTGTCAAGCACTTTAAGATACAACTGCCACCACTGCTAATAAAAATAGCAGCTCCTGTGTACTCGGCCCTTTTGTGCTCGATCATCATTGACTCCTCACAGAACCCTGTGAGGCACGCACTATCGTTAGGCCCATTTATGGATGAGGAAACTGAGGCTCAGAGAGGCACGGCAGCAAGATTCAGGCTCTGCCTGGCTGCTGAGTCTGTGGTCTGCTCACCTGGGAGCTGGCCTCCTGGCACCCAGGCAGAGGGAGCAAAGTGGGAGGCAGGGCGGCCTCCCCAGCTAGGGCTCTGGGTCCCCCCTCCCCGGAGCCCTTCCTGTTCCGGGCAGCACTATGGCCCAGGTGGGCGCCCTCTGCTGGCCATGCCCTGGTTCTGCAGAGCCATGTTGTTTTCAGGCTGAGGGAGACCCTGGGATGTGGGAGGTGGGTGGGCTCTTGAACCTAGACCCTCACTTTATTATTTATTTATTTATTTATTTATTTTTAGACCCTCACTTTAGATGGTGGTACCTGAGGTCACCCAGCCAGTCAGGGGCTGAGCTAAGGTTTGAACCGAAGCGCTGTCTGATTCTCAGTCTCCCGTCCTTCCACCCCTCACTGGTGGGGAAAGAGTTTTACTCCAGAAGCCTTCGCATCCTGCCACCCCCTCCCCGCATCTGGACCCCCTAAAACAGAACCTCTAGCCCCACTGCTCCTGAGGGATCTTAGTGACTGTGGTTTGTAGCTGAGAATCTGTCTCCAAAGGCAAATCTGGGGTCCACGATTTGAGGCAATTTGAGGCATGGAGATGCTACTGACTAGCTGTGTGACATTGAGCAAGATTCTCAACCTCTCTGAGCACTGTCAGATGGGAGTCAGTTCCTTTGTAGACTCTGAAGAACTGAAGAAATTGGAGGTCTCTTTTACCCATTTAGAAGGCTTTTACTTAGACCTCTCCTCTACCTCTTCCTTCCTCCCCGCCTTTCCCCCTTCTCCTCCCTCCCTCCCTTCTTTCTCTCTTTCTCCTCTTCTCCACTCCCCACTATCTCTTCCAGCACTCTGTGGTGTGGATATTATCTTTCTTTTCAAGAGGAGGAATTTGAGGCTCAGAGAGGTGGAGTGACTGGGCCAGCAACACCCAGCCAGGTGTTTTGGCTCAGAATCCAGACTTTAGCGAGCTGACCCCTCCCCTGTTCCCTCTTCACCTCCTCTCTCCTGACTCATTGCATCTCATCCATCAGCTCCTCCTACAAAACTTTCCCCAAATCCTCCATCAACTTCTCTCCTTGTCCCTTGCCACTACCCAGGCCAAGACCCATATTTTCTGGCCTGGTGACTGCAGCAGCCTCCTTGCTTCCTCACAGGTCACTCGGCCTGGTTTTTTGCAGTCTGGCTTACACAATGGAGCAGGTGAAGTGACCCTTTTTAAATGTAAATCAGATCATATCACATCTCTTATTGAAAGTTTCCACTGCAAGTGGAATAAATCTAAGCTCTGTTCCACTCCCCCAGGCCCTGTGCTATTGATCCTAGCCACCTTTATTTCCTCCTTCTTCCCCATGAAGCCCCAGTCTCACTGGCTTCTTTAAGTTTCCTGACCATGCCAAGCCTGCTCCTGCCCCAGAGCCTTTGCACTTGCAGCTCCTGTGGCTGAAGCACCCTTCCCGTGATGTGTGTTGTGCCTGCCCCCCTTTCCTTCTTAGTTCAGATGTCGCCCCCTCAGACCACACTACCTAACATTTTCCCACTCAGCCATTCTCAACCATATTCTCCCATTTTTGCCATAGCCATGTGAGTCTCTGAAGATATTTTACTGTCATTAGCTCCCTTGTTTCTTGCCTGTCCCTCCCACTGGGACATGAGATCCATAGCGGCAGGGACCTTGTCATCTGGTCCACAGCTGTGTCCCCAGGACCTAGCATAGGACCTGGCAGTTAGTAGGTACTCAATATGTGTTTGTTGAACGCAGAAAGCCCTCCCCAGCCCTGACTTCTTTTGCAAGCTCAGAGCAGTCTTTCAAATCTAATCCTATTTTTCTGCTCCCACTGTCACAACCCAGAGCTTGTAGCAAGCCCTCCCATCCCTCCCTGCCACCCTACTCTGCCTCCCTTCCTTCCCCTCCACATAGACACTATGCTCTCCCAGGCCAATGATTCCTTTTTCCCTCTGCCCCTTTTGCCTCATTTGACTAATTCCCATCTAACTGTCCATACTAATTAACTCAGGCATCACCTCCTCCCAGAAGCCTTCCCTGCTTTCCTTTTAAGTTAATACTCTCTTGGCCCCTGTGGATCCTTGGTCCCTCCTGGTCCATAAGGCAGTCCTCTCCTTGTATATTAAGAATATCTCTCTCCTTAAGGAGCTCCTCAAGAACTTGGACCAATCTGGCTCATCACGATGTCTTTGGCACCCAGCCCCAGGCTGCCTGGCACAGGCATTCAAGAAACATTGAGAAAAAAAAAAAAAAAGAAAGAAAGAAACATTGAGCTGGGCTGGCCTCATCATTGCTGTGATGGGGACTTTGGAGGATTAGACCAGCCCAGTGTCTCCCAGCTGTATGACCCATGGCAAGCTACTTCCTCTCTTTAAGACTCAGTTTCCTCATCCATAAAATGAGTATAACATTCCCAACTTCTTAGGGTTGTGAGGATTCAAGAGAAACTTCTCTAGTGTATGTAATGCTCTGGCACGTGGAAACTGTTGGGTGAGTGGTGGGTCACTTTTCCAGTATGGACTTGGGCCTGGGCTTAGCAACTGCCTCTGTGAGCAGCCAGCCCTCTCAAGCCCTTTAGGGGAGGAAAATGTATATCCTCTAGTGAGCCCTGGGCCCAGGACCCCTGAGGAGCCCTCAGAGCTGAAGGGAAGATATAGGCAGACTGGAACAAGCCCTGAACTTGAAGCTGCATCACTGAATTTAAGACATGGCTCCATAATTCACTGGCTGTGTGACCCAGTGTGAGTCCTCACACCTCTCTGAGCCTCAGCTTCCTGATCTGGAACAGGAGCTAATAACAGTTATCAGCCAAAGACTCAAAATAACATGGACAAAAAGCCAAGTCCGGGTAGGTGCTTGATTACTGGATCCTCAAAGCAATCTCCTTTCCTTCTCCTAATTCTTCCTGTGATTTGGGGTTTGTGTATCTAGGGGACCCCCTAGACAGGGCCATGACCATTCTAGGTGGCAAAGAGGAGCCTTCCCATTCTAAATGCTTACCTGCAGCCTGGGTTAGAGGCTGGGACTCTGGACAGCTCTGGACACTCAGGAGGATCCAAATGCTGGTGACCTCACCAGGTGCCAACGTGTAAGTGACCAGTCAGCCCCCTAGGAGGTGTCTGTGGAGTCTTCCAAATGGAGATCATCTTTGGAGGACAGAGGCCCACCCCTCACGCCCCCCACCCAAATCCCCATTCATGCATTTAATCATTCTTCCACTGCTGTATTTCCAGAAGGTTGCACAGAGCCTGGTACATAATAGGTCTCAATAAATAAATGTTGGAAGAACAAGTTTTTATGTTCAACACACACTTATTGTCTACTGCTCTTAGCCCCGAGCTAAGAGATGGTGTACAGATGGTGCACACTAAGGAACTGGTCCTGACAGCTCTCTCCCAAGATCACCCAGGGGGCCTCTAAATCCTCCCAGCTCTTCCCACCCAAGACCCAGCTTCCACTGGTTGCCAAGCTCCAGGCATCAGGACTTTTCCCAGAATCGAGGTAATGCCCAAGCACCCCATGCATCATGGGACCTGGGAAGGCTGCACGCCTGCAGCCACAACTCTCCAAATCCTCTCTGTCTTTCACGCCCCGTCCTCCAGCCACGCTTCCCCATCCCTCTCAAAGCCTCAGACACAGCCATCTCCGCCCACCCAGTGCCCTACATCTACCTGGGGTTATACCCAACGTGGCCAGAGGGTGGCGCTGAGACTCCCCTTTCCCCAGCGCTGGACTGGACTCCACACCCCACCAGGACCCTGTCCCTCCCTCATTTTCTCCCCAGCACGGACAGGAGCGGACTCTGTGACCTCTAACTGACCCCTCTCTTTCCTGCGGGCTCCTGCGATGAGGCCTGAGGAGACTCCAGTTGCTCCTGCAGGCCCCGGGTTGTCTTTTCCTGCCTGGTGGGTGAGGGGGGGGTCCCCAGGGGCCAAGCTGCAGCTGGTGGGGCGGCGCTGGGCGGGGTGAGGCTGAAAGCAGCTGCCGGGAGAGAGAAAGAGAAAGGAGAGAGAGAGAGAAAGAAGAGAAGGAGAGGGAGGGAGAGGTGCTCTGGTTCCCTGGCTCCTATCCCAGACAGGTGGAGGCCCCAGGTGAGGCTCGCCCCAGGATAAGGTATGTGGCTGAGGAAGCAGAGGGGCCAGGGGTGTCAGCCTGCCAAGCAGAGCAGGCCTAGGGGTACTGAGGGGCTAGCGGGTTAGGTACTGCTGCTCAGCAAGAACTCCTGAGCCCCCTCCCATCTCACCCCTCCCAAGGTGACCAAATAGAGACTTGGGGGGCAGTACAAGGAGTCGAGGTGTGGGCATTAGGAGACGAAGGCTCTATTGCTGCTCTGGACTCGATACGTGAATTTGCACCAAGCTCTTCCCGTCTCTGAACCTCAGTTTCTTAATCTGAAATGGAGGCAGAGACCGGGGGCTCTTGAAGATGTTTTGTGGGATAACTTTGCAAGGTGTCCCTTTTTCAAAAAGAATTCGTTCTTTCAGCGGCTTCTGAAGACCAGAAAGCTTTTAAGACCCAAAGGGATGCCCCCCTAGTAGAATTTCAGGCAGTGCGGGGAGGGGGTCATTTAGAAAGATGGGTGGTCCCTCCATGTCAGGGGCCCTGAGGCCCTGGTCTGTGCCTCTCTCCTCAACCTAGTTTCCCTGACTGGGACTCAGGGTAGAGAGTGACACAGGGTGGCAGGTGGGAGCTTCCCCAGGTGTCTGGCGCTCCAGAGGTCCTCTCATTAGGGAGAGGGTGGTGGGCGCAGGGTGAGGGTATTTCTCTGCCACTCCAAGATCAGAAAAAGAGTGGATTAGGCAGCAAGGTGTGTGGCACCAAGGTAGGGACAGTGGTAGGCATATGGATGTCCCCAGGGTAATGAGGGAGGGGTCACCCAAGCCCTCTTTGAACTGTGGCTGCTGGCCACGTCTCCAAAGTACCCTGTACTTCAGAGTCATTAGCTCATTCACTGCTCACATCCTTCAACCAGTCCAGAAGGGTCGGGGCAGGGGGGCTGGAGCCATTCCTCCCTCACCCTGTTCTTGGGAAGAGATTTTTCCAGATTGTTCTCTGGCTGGGGAGAAGCTGTCACGGGCAAGTTCTAGGATCTCAGGGATCCCAAGATGGGAGACAGTCCAGTCAAGCACATGATGGGGAGTCAAATCAGCCTGTGTTCAAATCCTGGCTCTGCTGTGGGTCCTTGGGGGAGTCAAGTAACCTCTCCAAGCTGCAGTCTCCTCCTGTGCAAAATGCGGACAACAGAGCGGGCCCTCACAGGGTTGCAGTGAGAAGCAGTCAACATGATGCAAGTAAAGCCCCCAGCGCACAGCTGGCACCTAGGAGATGCTGTTGCTCTCATTACGGAGGGAAAAATGGAGGCCCAAGAAGGGAAGGACTGGCCTGGGGTCACAGAACTAGGCCTACCAGTGAGTCAGAGCACCCTCTTCTCAGCCCCATGGCAAACGCTGAACACCTACTGTCTGCACCCCAGCACCTACGGAGCACTCTATAGTCACCCCCATCCCTAATAGGATTGCTCCCCTCTGCTCACTCCTGCCCCAGCCTGCAAGGCCTCGGGTCTGGGACCCCCAGGCGCGGGAGGGCAGGTCAGCTTTGGGGCGGGTGCGATGGGGCCCCAGAGGAGTGTCTCCGTGGCACTTGTCCTCCCTCTCCCTTGGGAAAGGGCAGCGGTGGCGGCCGGGTCAGGGCTGCGCGGCGGGGAGAGAGGCTGCGTGCGAGGCTGGGGCTGAGCACATTGGGGCACGGAGAAACCCGCTCGGGCTCCGGCACAGGCGAGAGGGTGGCAGAGCGGGTCGGCGAAGCCCCGCGGGCCGGGTCATCGGGGTTGGGGGCGGCGAGGGGGCGCCCTCCGCCCCTCACCCCGCCCCCGCGCCTCTCCCCGCAGCGGGGGCGCCCCGCCCCTCGGGCGCCCGACGTGGACGCGGCCGCCGCCGCCGCCGCCGCGCGGGAGTCGCTGTCCGCGGAGCCGACATGCAGGCGGCGCGGGGCGGCACGGGGCGGCCGGGCCGGGCGGGCCGCGGGCCGGAGCGCCAGCGCGAGCGGCTGCCGCACGCCGGAGCCGCCGCCATGCACCCCGGGCCGCCCCGCGCCGCGCTCCGCCTGTGGCTGGGCTGCGTCTGCCTCGCGCTGGTGCAGGCGGGTAAGGGGGTCCGGGCTCGGGGCGCGGGCGGGCATCCTCGGGTCCCTTGCCTGCTCCCTGGGGACCCCGTCTCAGGCCCGCTCACTGCTCCCCTCGCCCCACGCCCCAGCCCCAGCCCCTTTCCTGCTTGCTTGACCCCCAGACCCGACCTCCAGCTCTCAAACCCCTTCCCACCACCCCTGCTCTGGGATCCACGGTCTTGGGATTCCCCAGCCCCCTCATCATATTGTCCTGACCCCAGGCCTTTCCTTCAGGAGCCCTAGCTCCTTTCTCTGGCCCAGGGAGCAGCTGAGGACACCGGTCCCCCCACCTTGGGCCTCCCTCCTTGACCCAAAGCTCTGCAGACCAACTCTGAAGGTCGAGCGGGATGGGGTCCCGCTGTGTGAGGGGGATGGGGACCGGCACCCCAGGGCACAAGGGGACAGGTGGGGTGGACCCTGAGCCTGGAGTCTGGCCTGCCCCCTGGGGCCTGGCCTCCTCCTCACCCTGCCCCTCCTGATGCCCTGTCCCCATCCCTTCTGGCTGCTGCCACCTTGCTCAGCTCTCCTTGGCTGCTCAGGGCTGTCTCCCTGCTTCTGTCCTGTGTCTGTCTCTGATACCCCACTTGTCTGTTCTCCGGTTCTGTGTCTGCTGCCCCTGTCTGTGTCCCTCTATCTCTCTCTGCCTCCACATCTGGCTTTGTCTCCCCAGGCCCCAGACCTATGAGGTGAGGGGTGAGGCTCAGGCTTAGGTCTTCTTCCCCTTTAAGCACCTGCCTCTTGGGGATACAGAAGCTGTGTGAGTCCGCTGCCCCTCTCCTAGAAAGTTCTTCCTTCCCTGACCCCCACCATCCTCATCACTCTCCTCTCATCTGGTCCCCTTTGTCCTCTCCTCCCATCCAAGAAGCCCTACCCTGTTCTCTTGACTCCACTGAGGGGCTGTGCTCTGAGTGACCCCACCTTCCTCTGCCGCCTTCCCACCTGCCTCTTGGGGCTGGCGGGGTGTGGAGAAGAGGCCTTTCCCCAGCCTTCATCCTGCCTGGGTCTCCACAGTACTGGGACTTCTTTTCTTGGTCCTCACTCCCATCCCAGGGCTCACCCAGCTAGGCTCTTCTCGACCTCTGGGTCTTTTTCCTTCCCTCAAGGTCACTCACTTGACAGTGCAGTTCTATAGAAAGAGCACTGGACTGGGGAGCCTTCTGATAGCTTTGCACCAGACTAACCTGGAGCTCCTGCAGCCCGGCCATCTATGTCTCCCTCATGCCTGTCTCCCCACCTCTCATTCCTCCTCCTTTAGACCTGGCCCTGGCCCGGGCTCATCAATTTTAGCTTGAAACCTAGTGGGGCCAGTTGTGGCCAGCAGGGGTTCCCACCCTGTTTACAAGGAGCCTGGGGCCTCTCAGGCCTGACTCTTCAACCACTAAGGAACTGAGACCCAGGTGCCAATCCCACTGGAAGGCCTGGGTTTCTTCCTTCCCACCTCATGGCCATCCCCAGGTTATCTTGTCATACTGACGAGACCATGGGCCTGGGCCTCACAACAGGGGGTGCTCAGGCTCAGGTGCCTCCCCACCCCCAGATAGCCCATCGGCCCCAGTGAATGTCACCGTCAGGCACCTCAAGGCCAACTCTGCAGTGGTGAGCTGGGACGTCCTGGAGGATGAGGTCGTCATTGGATTTGCCATCTCTCAGCAGGTAACCCTTGAGGGTCCCTGAGAGGGAGGAACACATCAAGATAGAAGTGGTGGATGGGGGAGGAAGGGGTGCCGAAAGAGAAGGGAAAAAGGAACAAGGAGCAAGAGAGATGGGTAGAAAGCTGCACACGTGGCTGGGAAGGGAGGCCCCAGAAGGGAATCCTTTGGTTGGAATCTGGGAATTAAGGGCATGATTTTGATCTTAAACAGATCTGAGTTTAGGACCTTGCTCCAGTTCTTGCTAGTTGTATGGCCTTGGGCAACTTCCCTAACTTCCGTGAACCTGTCTCCTTACCTGTAAAATGAAGATATCAATACCTGCCTGCAGAGATGATGGGATGCTTGAGTCAGATTGTGGCTGTCCGGGGTTTAGCATGGTAGCCAGGTGAGGCCTTATCACCGCTGGAGAGGTGGGCAGACGTGGGGTGGGGGCCTGGGCACTGAAACCTGGGGCCCGGCTTTTGCTCCACAGAAGAAGGATGTGCGGATGCTGCGCTTCATCCAGGAGGTGAACACCACCACCCGCTCGTGCGCGCTCTGGGACCTGGAGGAGGACACCGAGTACATTGTGCACGTGCAGGCCATCTCCATTCAGGGCCAGAGTCCAGTGAGCGAGCCCGTGCTCTTTAAGACACCACGGGAGGCTGAGAAGATGGCCTCGAAGAACAAAGGCAGGCCCGGGCCACCGTTAGCAAGGGATGGGTTGCGGGGAGGGGTGGTCAGGGCTAGCGCTGCGGACGCCTGGAGGAGAGCGTGAGCCCCCCATCCTCCCCCAGCCCCTGCTGCCTAACCAAGCAGCCCCTGAGAGAGAGAGGTCCACTCGGGTCCCCCAAGCTATGGGATACAAACTTTCAGCTCTGGATTAAGTCTAGTGGCTGCCGCCCAAGTAGCCGTCAGCATGTTCTAGAATCTCTTTTGGTAGTTGTGTGGGCACCTGTAGAAATAAGCCCTTAATATTTTGCACTTGGCCCTAGAAGTGTGGCTGGCAGGGGTCCAGGGAGTCCTGGAGCTAGTGTCTCTCTCCACACAGATGAGGTGACCATGAAGGAGATGGGGAGGAACCAACAGCTGCGGACGGGCGAGGTGCTGATCATCGTCGTGGTCCTGTTCATGTGGGCCGGTGAGTCTGGCCCCAAGCCCTTCTTCACTTCACCTCGGGGAAGTGGAGGACCCTCGCCAGACCCTTTATTCACAGAAACGAAGGGTGAGGGGCTTGGAGGCAGTGAGAGGACTTAGGAGCCTAAGTTCTGCTCTGGGGGCCAGATCTGATCCCTTCTCTAACTGACCTCTCACCAAAAAAACAGCGGTTCGGTAGCTGCCTCGTAGGATTATATGAGTGATTGCCCTCCCTAATGAGTGGCCAAAGCCCCTAGCCTTCCAGCCCTGACTGCAGCAGCCTCTCCGTATTCTTCCGCGTTGCTGTGCCTCCAGGTGCTTCAGGCCTGGGCAGCTCAGGCTTGGGACACCCTCTTAACCCGCTCATCCTTCTTGACACAGCTCGGAGACCGCCTGCGTGAAACGTCCCCAACCCACATCCATTAGAATGTTCCTCCTGCCTCAATGCTCCCGCGGCACCCGGTGTGCTCCTCTCTAAATTTAGCCCTTCTTAGCTGAGTTGGGTTCCTGTCTTTCTCTTTTCCCACTTGTCTGTGAGCTCCCTGGGGATAAAGACCATCACCTTTGTACTCAACTCAACCAGAATTTACTGAACAGACACTCCATTCTAGAGAGTAGTGCTACAGTCGTGACTAAGAAGAGCCATGTGCTTGTAAGGAACTCAGTCTGGGAGACACCAGGCCCGTACTTAACAATAATTCAACGTGATGAGTGCTATAATAGCACCATGTATGGGAGCAGAGGACGGGGAATGAATTAATTCTGGGGCTAGGAGTAGAAATCAAGAAAAACACAGAGAGGAGGTAAATGGGGATTGAGCTTTGAAGGATGAGTAGGAGTTCACCAGGCAGCCAAAAAAAGAAGGGTATTCTGGGCATGGTGTGTTCAAGAAAGAAATTAAGCTCAGTCTGACTCAGTGCAGCTGCAACCCAAGAGAGAAGATAGAAAGTGAGGGGTAAAGGATGTTGAGGCTGTCAAGTGGACTGGAGTCCTTCTTGAGAGAATTAAACACCATGTTGAAGTTACATGAGCATCGTGGTTGAGAGGACAGGCTCTGTTGTAGAAGCATATGGAAAAATATGTTCCGTAGACACAAAGAAAAGCAGACACTTGAAAAAAAAAGCTGGAAAAACAAAGGATTGTACAAAAGGGGAGGTTTGCTTATGGTGCATTATTAGACTTGGCACAGACAGTATTCACATCATTGTAACAATATAAAATAGTGAATTAACTCGAAATTGTGATGTAATTCTGCTAGGATGATGAGGAAGGAAGTAGAGGGAGTGGTTAGGCTCTATATGCCATGGTGGGACGTCAACAGATAATCTCTAAAACAGATCAGGAAATAGCACTATAGAGTTCCCTGTGGCCTAGTGGTTAGGATTCTGGGCTTTCACTGCTGTGACCCGGGTTCAATCCCTGGTCGGAGAACTAAGATCCCCCAAGCCGTGTGGCGCGGACAAAAAGGAAATAGCACTGTAAATCAAGGATAGAGGTAAAAATGGGGAAAACACCTACGAGAGTTGGAGGTGGTTGCCTTAATACTATTGGACTTTCAAAAAATATTAGTTTGATAGCGATAAACACTTAGGAGAGTGCAGGCCCTGGAGTGCACACCCCCACTCCACCGTGTGACCTTGAGTGAGTTATCTAAGCTCTTCATCACTGTCCTCCCTCATAACCTGGGGATGGTGCTAACCAGTGCTCTCAGAGAGCTATGAGGGCTCAATGAGATGGAATGTCAGGGCCCAGCACAGGGCCTGGCACATGCTAGACAAATGCTATTACTGCTCTTTGCCCTAAAGGAAAGGGGAGCCCTCTGAGGTTTAAAAGAAGGAAAGGGAGGAGACACGATCAGATGCATGTTGTAGGAAGATCAGCCCAGCAGCAGTGAAGGGGCTGGTGGGGAAGGGGACAGGTGGACACAGGAGCCAGAGGCCAGAGGCAGCCTCTTGCAGTAGTGCCGGTGAGAGGCCATCTGGAGCCAGGTACCCACAGGAGCTCAGCCTGGTCTAGTGGGCATGAAGTGGAGGGGCAAGGACTGGGGCCCTGGTCTCTGACTGCTCTCCCTTGTCCCCTGCAGGCGTCATCGCCCTCTTCTGCCGCCAGTATGACATTATCAAGGACAATGAACCCAATAACAACAAGGAAAAAACCAAGAGTGCATCAGAAACCAGCACACCAGAGCACCAAAGTGGGGGCCTTCTCCGCAGCAAGGTGAGGGCAAGACCTGGGCCCGAGCGGGGGCCCCGTGGCTGGCACCCTGGTAGTCCCCAGGCTGCAGAAGGGGTCAGCTTGGGGCCTGGCATGGCTGCAGCTGGACAGAGCCAAGCTTGGCTGCTGCCCGTGTGACACAGGGGACGCTGCAAATTGATTTTGGATCCTCTCCTTTTGCAGGGTGCCAGGAGCCAGTAGGGGTTTAAAAAGAGGGCAGTGAGTGGGGAGGGCAGAGATCCCGGTAGGTGCGGGACAGCAAGAGTAGGGGTTCTAGGCTCATTCATGCTCCTGCTGTGCTGTATGACCTTGGGCAGGTGCTTCACCTCTTTGTACCTTCATTTCCTCTTCTGTAAAACAGATATGAAAACCTTTTCAGTGCTTGCTTTGAGCAGCTCAGAAGAGAGACATAGAGAATGGAAGAGAATCTCATGGTTCTGACGATGATTATCCAACAAACAAACATCTGGCTCTCTCTACATTTCCTCCTTCCTCCATCTCCTTACACCCTCTGGCTTACTGTCCTCTCTCTTGGCTTCTCTCTGACGCTCTCCTGAAGCCTCTTATTAATCCACCATCTCCAGAAGCACCTCAGCAATGTCAGTGGCTGAGGCTACACTCAAGAGGCAGATCTGCAGGATGTGAGAGAACCAGCCAGCGGGATGCTCGGCTAGGGCCCAGGACTCAGTCCTGGCCATTCAGCTGAGTGAAGCCGAAGGCTGGGTTTGAGAGGCAGAGAGATAAGACATCCAGGCAGGGGCCTCCTTTCCTTCCACCTGAGACAAGAGCCTGGCTTTTAGGCTGCAGCCCTGCTGCTCCCTTCCTTCTGGTGTCTTCTCCCTGTTTCCATCCTTGCAAGAAGTCTGTTCAATTTAGCCCTGGCCGCTTCTCTCATTTTTTTTTTCCTCCCAGTTTCCAAACAAGCCCTCGGTGAACATCATCGAAGCATGACTGCCTGTCTGCAGGGAGAAGGATTTCATTTTTCTTCTCTGCTGGTCCCCAGGTCCATGGGCACAGGGAGAAAGAGGACTGCCATGGACAGGGAGGCACAGCTAGCTGCACAGTTCTCCCTCTGCAGCCCCATCGTAGTCTGGTGAAGAAGGCTGAACTGCAAACCCAAATTCTGCAAAAAATAAGCCACGAAACTAAAAGGCCTGGCCCTGTTCTGGAAAAGGCAAAGCTGCATGAGACACAGCCTTCTTTCTGCCTCCTCGCCTCTCCTGGACTGGCTTCCTCTTTGAGAAAATGCACAAAGCTCCTGGGAGATGACAAGCACCTAGACTGACAGAAGCTGTGTCTTTCAGGGAAGCTGTGGGGCTGCCTGCCGGGCAGGGGCCTGGCTGCCATCAAGCCTTTGCTGGATCCAGCCATCAGGGACTTGTTTGTGGCACAATGCACACAACTTTGCGAGTGTGTGAGGTGTTATCTGTTCTGTCTCTTTTGGAAAACACACCGAAGGGCTTCACTGCAGAGGGCAGAGGGACTCCCTGAGCTGCTTGCCTGTGTCCTCTGTCTTCTTTGGCCTTTATTTTGACTGTAAGATCATCAGTCTGGGTTCTGAAGGAGACAAAGTGGGAAAGAGACCTGGAAGGTACTGGCCCCATTTCTTTAGGAAAAGTCTCTTGGAGTTGCAACAGTGCTGGCTTGCACAACTGAAAAGGTACATCCACATGGGACACCCTGGGGGCTGCTAAATCACCCCCCCTGAGGTGGACGCTGCTGGAAGGTGGGCACGAACCATTCACCATGGACAGTCAGAGCAGTCCTGACCTCTGGGGTCTCCATATCTTGCCATCTCATCCAGGGTTCGTGAAAGCTACCCAGGGTCCTCATGTCCTTCCCTAGAGCCTGAGTGGTGTGAGGTTGACAGGTCTCTCCCTCCACTGCCTCTTTCTGGTTTAAAAAACAAATGGTGCTTGCTAAGGAAGGCAGACCCTTCCTTAGGACGGACAAGTCGCGGCTGCTGAATGCCTGCGTGGGAAGAGACGGACCTCTGCGTCTTCCATTCGTGGCTAAGGACGAGAGTGTGGGCGACTGCACTTGGCACAAGCCTGGCATGCAGTCGGCGCCCAGTGAGTACCTGCTGAACTGAACGAGAAGCGAGGTGACCCCCAAGCCAGCGAGCTCAAAAGCCATTTCCCAGTGACTGCCCCTTCTTTGCGGTCTACAAGAGCTCTCGGGGCTGGGGCAGCTGCCACTCCGCTTTGCCCGAGTGTGGAGCACGGAGAGGGAGGAGAGACAGGGTGAAAGGCAGATGTCAGCAACACTAAGGGCTTCCTCATGGGAGGGCATGAGGCTCCACTCATTGTCTTGTGACTTCCATCCTTGCTGAATGGGGCTGCAAGGCCAAGGCTCCTTAGGGGAGAGGTCCTTACCTCTGATCCAGTTAGAGCAATAACCACTTTTTAAATGTAAAATAAAAAGACAAATGAAAAGGCACATCCTCGTCTTCTGGTAAATGCCCAAGTGTTGCCCTCTTTTTCTGGCAGTTGGCAGCAAATCAGGACGTGTGGAGGAGGGAGTCAGTTCTCTCCATTTTGGCCTGCAGCTTCTTAGGGACAAGCCTGCCAGCCAAGCTGGAGTTGGAAGGGAAATCTCGAACAGATGGGGGTGCACGTGTAGGAGGAGAAAATAGTTGCTCTATCATCCCATTACTGAGCCCCCACCCCACCCCAAACCGAGCTTGGGCTGCCTCACCGCATAGGTATGCAGGCTGGAGCTCAGTTTTTAAAACAAAGGGTTTTCCCCTCTGGATGGGGTTGGTGCTTTTCCTGGCCAAAGGGAATGCAGTCCTGCTTCTCCCAGCGTGAGAGGGAAGTACAGAGGGATTGCAGAAGCTGCTTGCTGCAGCTCAGGATTCACAGCATGCTGTTCGGGGGGATGTTAAAGGAACATCACTCTGATCCCGCAGCAGGCTGAAAGGTAGAGGAATGATGCCATTAGCCAATGAGCAAACCAGTAAATGGGGCACCTTGAACATTTCTGTCCAGAGCCGGGAGGAGCTTAGGAAATGTCAGGTGAGTGGGGCTTAGGGTAGGCTGTTCTGGAAGGTTCTGAGAGCAGAGGGGAGCAGGTCTTACAGGCTGGGAGAGTGGGTAATCGATTAGCACGCAGAACTGCCAGCCAGACCTCAGAGAGGTACTTCCCAGGTCCTCTGTGCCTGTCTAGTGCCAGATGATGGAGAAACTCCAAGTCAGCATCAGGTATAGACAGCTGTCAGTGGGGTCCAGGGAGTGCCGCTAATGGGAGTTTGCTCTCTTTACCTTATCTGTGCCTGTAGCACATCATCTTAGGGTATGAGGGGAGTGGAGTGAACAACACGCCTCACTAAACTCCATTCCCTTTAATCACCTCCCTAAACCCCCAAGTTCTACAACTGAGCTCTTCCCGAATCAACTGTAGTGACACAGTGGAAGCCTAAGGCTGTGACTTGGGCTGTGGTCCTTTCTTCACCCCTCACTTAGACCTGCAGATTCCCAAAAGCTTGGGAAGGGCCCAGGCAAGTTGTCTGAGACTGAGGGACCCGCCCTGCAAGACCACAGCAGGTCTGTGGGAGGAACGGTGGACTGAGGCAGGAGACCCTCAGGCCAGTTACTTCTCTGATGGGGCCCTGGACTCCTTATCTGTCAAAAACCAAGGGGTAAGAACAGAGGATTCCCAGACCCCACCCACCACCTAGAGTAGGAGCCAAAGGGCTTCCTTATGGGACAGGAGGGAGACCCCGGGGTCTATGGAAAGGAAGGAGGACTGGTGTTTCTGAGGCAGGAGTCTTTCCTCTCTCCAGTCCAGTCCCCTCAACCCCAGCTTTTCAGCATGGGCCTCCTTTCGAACCCACTTTTATGATCTAGTTCAACCTTTTACAGAAATATTTAACATCTCACCACCCCAGTCATGTAATGTTTCAGACTTCTACTTTCTCACCCTCTTTAAACCTATTTGACAGATTTTGGATTTTGCTTTTAAAAAGTAGCCTCCAAGGGCTTCCCTGGTGGCGCAGTGGTTGCGAGTCCGCCTGCCGATGCAGGGGACGTGGGTTCATGCCCCGGTCCGGGAAGATCCCACATGCTGTGGAGCGGCTGGGCCCGTGAGCCATGGCCGCTGAGCCTGTGCTTCCAGAGCCTGTGCTCCGCAACGAGAGAGGCCAAAACAGTGAGGCCCACGTACCACCAAAAAAAAAAAAAAAAAAAGTCTCCAAGAACAAAATGCTTTTGTAAATGGGACACCCCACCCCCCAAACTTCATCGGTACAATACTCCCAAACCCTCAAATGTTATTTGAAGCTGAATTGAAGGAGATCTCTATATACAAATAATTCCTTAGTGATACAGCATTTCAGGACTAGATGGCTTTAAAGGTCCAAAAGATTACATTCCACCGCTTCCCAGTGGGTGCTGGGTCAGATTTTTCTGTCTGTGGCATGTTCCAGTTGTCATAGGGGGAGGACAGGTGGGGAGGAGTGACAGGGCGGGAGCGTTTAGTTAAGGAATTCCACTGTTGGCCAGCTGATACTTCCTGTGACAAGTGGACATTTTTTTCCTGACAGGTGCTCTGGCCTACAAAACAAGCATACCCTAGAATCAGCTTAGGAATAATTGTTTTCTCTTAGAAAAGCAGGAAACTCTTTCTAGTTTTAGGTGGTTGGGACTTTTTCTTCCTGTAAAAGTTCACACAACAGGCTGGTTAGAGAATGAGCTTTTAGAGAAGGTCCATTTCTCCTCCTCCTCACTTCTCCACAACATAAAATGAACTGAGGGTAAAGGACACCACCAGCTCAGATAATCCAGCCTGGTCTCTGACACCTTTGAGGCCTACAATAACACATTGCTAAAAAGGAAATAAGCAACTACTGGACAAAGGAACACCTACACCTGAGAGGACAAAATGGATATGTGTATGTATAGGTTAAGAGACCCTCGGATTCAGACAAGAATATTAAACAGCTGAGTATTTAAAAAATTTATATTGAGGCTTTCGCCTGGACTGTAGGCTACTTGTTAAAAACTTACAGGGGGCTTCCCTGGTGGCACAGTGGTTGAGAATCTGCCTGCTAATGCACAGGACACGGGTTCGAGCCCTGGTCTGGGAGGATCCCACATGCCGTGGAGCAACTGGGCCCGTGATCCACAACTGCCAAGCCTGCGCATCTGGAGCCTGTGTTCCGCAACAAGAGAAGCTGCGATAGTGAGAGGCCCGCGCACTGCGATGAAGAGTGGCCGCAACTAGAGAAAGCCCTCGCACAGAAACGAAGACCCAACACAGCATAAATAAATTAAATTAATTGAAAAAAAAACAAAAACTTACAGGACAGCAGGACAGAGAAGCCTATCCAAATATGTTGCTACTTAATCTCTCAGCACGAGCTGAGACTATAAAGCATTGGCTAATACAAGTGACAAGCTCTTACTGCCTTCCTTTTCATCTTTGCTCTTGGGGTAAGTCTAAGAAGCTTAGGTTCACAAAAGGGATCTAAGGAACGCTGTCTCCCACATCTACCCACACTTATCCAACCTTCACCCCAGGTTCTAGGAACAATTTCTGGAGAAGTTGGGTTAAGAACAACTATCAATTCTGGTTTCTCACATCCCTTTCAAAGGGAGAATGCCCCAGGTAGCTCAGTTTCTTCCTTACCAGTGCTGGCTCTGGAGAGGCAGAGAGACACAGGGGTCAGCCATCATCCACAGGAAGGAATGCGAGGCAATGCCTGTGTGATGGGGCTGAGCCATTTTCCCCCTCTGCAAAAAACAGCAGCACAGTGATATTTAAGGCTCTCCCTATGTCACGCTCCTGATGTGCACTATATGTAGCTGCAAATCCCAATCAATTTCAACATTTCTTAACTGCTGGAACGCCTTTCTTAACACTGTAATTTACCCTCAAAAGAACAAGGAGCACACACCCTCGCCTCCCCGGTACCACATTCTACTAACTGCCGCCCCTCCCACACCCCACTAACCTACCTGCACAAAGAAGGAAGGAACCCTCCTTCAGAGCCCGCAATAGATGGCCACAGTACATAAGCCACCGACAAGAACTTTTATTTCTTTGTAATGACATTAAACACAACTGCTACAAAGGGAAAAACATGATAAAGAGGAGGCACCAAACTTCAGTTTCATAATTGATCCTGACAACAACCAAAGTAAATTGGGGTCTGCATTAGATGCAAAACTACGGTTATTTCAGGCTCTTTACTTACAAGTAAACTATGTAAACAGAACATTCCTACTCTGCATTGTCAAGACCCCAGTGGCAAGAATGTCATCACAGATTAAGAAAGCTAGGTAGGCAGTTAAATGCACACAACCCTTACGTAAATAAAACAACACGGCAAGAATTCTACATGAAAATTAGACTTAGAGGCCAACACTAAATGTGAGATATGTCGCTTTTAAAAACAGATTAAAACTCCAGATTCTACCCACTACCATCTTTAAGGCGAACATGCCTGATAATGAGTTTTCTTTGGCTTTTTCTTCTTAAAGAATACCATGTTAACCGCTAGGGAACAGTTCTCTCCTCCCCCAGTCCAACAGATTTAATTAAGCTGCTAAAGCTTGAAAAACAGAATTATTTGAGCAAAGAGGAAATGTGATTGTCACATTTTCTCGTTAACCCGTCACTCATTTGATTTGGCAAAGGCGATGCTCCCATTACACATCAGTCTTAAACTCTCCTGTACCAGGGAGGCAGGAGCATGAGTCTTAGACTTTTGCCTAAGCAAAAGGCTGTCCCTTTACTCCTTGGTTATCTGTGGGGAACAAGACAACTGCAATGCTAATTATTCCAGCAACAATTAATTCTAACTATGCTATAGTTCCAAAGGTAGATGTTTGTCCCACTCCATCAAGCTAATTTACGGAAACCTGGAGAAGTGACTGATACAGGAAATGCCAACTGAAATAACAGATTTTGACTCTTGCCTTTGAACAGAACTTCTCCTTTGCATTCTGGTCCCAGACTCTAAACCAAATGTCGAAGGAAAAGAGAATCCTTGACTGGATAGAAATAGTTAACACTTAGGGACATCCATCTAAGTTTACTGGTAACTATGACCAAGTTTCTCCCAAGTCAGTTTCTAAAGCAGGGTAGGATGTTTAAGATGGGTTACTTGCATACAAAGATGGGGCTGATGGAACAACAAAACCAGACAGAGGCAGTGAGCCCAGTATCACAGGCTGTGTTATAGCAACTAGGTACAACCTTCACACAGAGTGAACAACAACAGCACAAATGCCAGACTGCAAAATCTCCCAAGAGATGTCTAGAGCTGTCTGCAAAGAGAATAACAAACTCCTAAGACATCTATTAAGATAGCTGCACAGGGCTTCCCTGGTGGCGCAGTGGTTGAGAATCCGCCTGCTGACGCAGGGGACACGGGTTCGTGCCCCGGTTTGGGAAGATTCCACATGCCGCAGAGCAGCTGGGCCCATAAGCCATGGCCGCTAAGCCTGTGCGTCCGTAGCCTGTGCTCCACAACGGGAGAGGCCACAACAGTGAGAGGGCTGCGTACCACAAAGAAAAAAAAAAAAAAGATAGCTGCACATAACGTTACCCTTAAGATCAGGTAATGCTTTGTGCACAGGCTTAATCAAAACTATTTTAGATTCACTTTAGTAGTTTTGTAAAACTGTACATCAGAGGTCTGACCAAGTAAGGAGATCCTGGATCAAAAGGCACCTCTTGGGCTTCCCTGGTGGTGCAGTGGTTGGGAGTCCGCCTGCCGATGCAGGGGACGCGGGTTCATGCCCCGGTCTGGGAAGATCCCACATGCCGCAGAGCAGCTGGGCCCGTGAGCCATGGCCGCTGAGCCTGCACATCCGGAGCCTGTGCTCCGCAACGGGAGAGGCCACAACAGTGAGAGGCCCAAGTATCGGAAAAAAAAAAAAAAAAAAAAAAAAAAAGGCACCTCTTATTAACTAATAATGGAGACACAAGACAGCTTCTCCAAAGTCTCTCCCACAGGATGGAAGCTCACTAACACGTCAACTCATACTTGAACTGGAGTTCAGCAGATGAGACTGAAGACCAACTGACACCTCTCAATAGCACTGCTTTCTGGCCTGTCCTAGAATCAAGACTCTGGGTGGGCGGCTCTTCAATAAAGAGCGCAGTAAGGCTCTTCTTAAGAGGCATATCTATGTCTAATAGGATACAGGAATATGCCGGTAGAGCCCTAAGGTCACTGGGGGAAAATGAAGGAATATCCTTGAAGAAAGGCAGAGAAGGCAGACAGTCACAAGATCACAAATCAACAGGGGTTGTTAGTCACCAGCCTTCTGTTAGAGTTAAGATGTACAAGATTTGTAAACACTATTGTGCAAAATAAATTTAATGAAGAATGAAAAAAAAAAGCCAAAAAATAAAGGCAGCTAGTAGGTACAAAAAGAAGAGAAGATTTACACTTCTAATTTGTCCTTTCAACTACTTCAGATGTCCTGGATTACCAACTTTAAAATACTGACAGGTATTCGGAGATTCAAATAAAAAAGGTAAGAGGGGTTGTTACAAGTGACTTGTATCCATTTATAAGTCATCAGCAATAATTTAATACTGGCTTGCAGCCTGATAAAGAATCTCTTCCTCATAGGAGATTAAAAGATGATTTCTTTTGGGCACCAGAAGTAGACTTCACCTCTGCATAGAGGTGGGTGTTTTGCTTGAGCCTGGGTGTTTTGACTTAATGTCGGCTTTCAGGCGGCAGCCACCTTCAATTTAAATTAAAAAATTAAAACTATTATCAACTCAACACTGCTTAAATGCATACACACACATAAACAGGAAGGACCTTATACAAAAAATTTCAAGTCAGCAATGGGCACTTCCAAAAGGTGACAAGTTCTTTAAATTAAAATGTTGTGAAAAAATATTTCAAAATCTACAAAGCACAAAACAGCAGAAGATGAGACGCTGCTCTGGACAGGACCCTGGATAGGGACCTTTACTGCTGATGGGAGGAGACAAATGGACTGTACGGGAAATCTGGTAGACGCTGGAACCGATGGTGGCTTCGCATGTTCTGGTCAACCCACTGAGTCAGACTGTATCTTTGCAGAGATTTCTGTCGGAACCGGGCGTAGTTTCTATCAGCAGAGAGGGAAAATAAAAAGAGGACAGATGAGGGTTTCAGCTGGAATGGTTATTTGTATACAAAAAAGGCCAAGAAAACTATTTAAAGAATATTGTTACTTTTGGAAATTGGATATTCATTTTATATTTCGATTCTCATAATTTTAGAAATTTTATATTATTTTCCTTATATGAAAGTCACACTATACGTTCTATTTTCTTCCAATTTCCAAAGCCACCTAATTTCCATACAGGTATTATGGTGATATGGTCCATATACACGAATGTTCTAAGAAAACCCAATGTATAATGTATAATAATGTTTAAGCAGGAAAAACCTATTTTCTCCCTCTGGAAACATTTAGAACAGGATCTATATTTTATTGCTTGCATCAGACCTGTACCTCCAACAGGACTTCACTGTCTGACACAGCTCAAGGTTGCTCAGGACACAGCAGTTAAAATTAGAATAAAATTCCCAGAGAAGGTAAGCATCACGTGAGAATCACACTGCAAGTTTAGAAACTGAAGAGACTCAAAGTTTCTTGAGAGCCTCCTTTAGTCGTGGTACTGGGCTGGGGTTCTGAGCAGGACCCTCTGAGATAATTTCATCCCATTCTCAACTCCAGCTGGTCCTAATAACCACCTGGGAAGCTTTAATGTAAAGATATAGATTCTTGGCCCCTCACTCCACCCTTAGACTTAATAACTTAGAATCCCTTGAGTCAAGCCCTGGACATCTGTATTTTTAGACATCTCCATAGGTGATTATGGGGAATAGCTCAGGTTGAAAATAATTTTAACAGTACCTGGTGTTTATCTAGCCCTATATGCAAATACTTGCTGAATTCTTTTAACATCTCACACCATTAAACCCTAATGACAATCCTACCAGAAAAGTACTCTCATTAACTCCTTATACAGGATAGGAAACTAAGCCTCAGGTAAAATAACTTCCCCAAGGTCGTAGAGTGGAGTAAGTAGAAGAGCCTGGATTTGAATTCACATCTGACTGCAGAATTTAATAACTATTACACAACACTGCCTTTCCGAGTACTGCTGTCATTTTGGCAACTATAGAGAAAACACTAAGTTTAAAGGCCCTGATGTGGGAGCACGTCTGACATGCTTGAAAAATAGCAAGGAGAGACTTCTCTGGTGGCGCAGTGGTTAAGAATCCACCTGCCAATGCAGGGGACACTAGTTTGATCCCTGGTCCGGGACGATCCCACATGCTGCGGAGCAACTAAGCCCATGTACCACAACTATTGAGCCTGAGCTCTAGAGCCCGTGAGCCACAACTACTGAAGCCCGTGCGCCTACAGCCCGTGCACCAGAACAAGAGAAGCTACTGCAATGAGAAGCCCAAGCACCGCAATGAAGAGTAGCCCCCGCTCGCTGCAACTAGAGAAAGCCCGCGCACAGCAATGAAGACCCAATGCAGCAAAAAATAAATAAATAAATAAACTGAATAGTATGAAAAACAGAAATAGCAAGGAATCCAGTGTGACTAAAGCAGAGTGAGCAAGGTGAATAGTAGAGGAGATGAGGGTGGTGAGCTAACCAAGTCAGCCTAGACCAAAACATATAGGCACTTGTTATCATGGAGATGGGAAGCCACAGGAAAACTCTGTGCAAAGAAGAGAATCTGACTTATGCTTTAAAAGAATTTCTCTGGCTGCTTGAGTTGAGAACAGTAGACAGGCAAGGGCAGAAGTAGGGAGACCATTTAGGAGACTTGCAACAATCCAAGTGAAAATGATTGAGAAATGATCAGGTTTTGGATATATTATACGCAGAGCTTATAGAATTTGCTAATGCACTGACTATGGAGTAAGAGAGAAAGGAATCACAAATGACTCCAAGGTTTCTGAATAATTGGATCAAGTAACTGAATAAATCTGTAAAACCACACTGCATCAAGAAACCAGAAGATTTCAGGACTAGAAAGGCTCTTTGACATCAATTAGTCCAATATCTTAATTTTACTGTTGTGAGGACCAGAGAAGTGAAGTGATTTGATCAAAATCACATAGCTAGTTAAAAAGTACAAAGCCAGTATTAGAACCCAGGTTTCCTGAATTCCAGTCCAATTCTTATTCTGTTATACTATATCACTTCTTTTTCTACCTCTGGAATTAAACAACAATTACAGCCCTACCAAAGCCCTACCACATTTCTCCTGTAGCAAAATTCTACCCTTTTCTTCCTTCTTCTAAACACCCACTCACCGCCTGGTGAGGTCCGAAGGATGCTGCCATTTTGGGTTCTGCATGTGATGAACTTGACCCATCAAGGCACACAGCTCCCCCCGCAAGGTACCTGTGATACAGAGAGATCAGTGGTTAGGAAGCAGCTCAGTGAACTACCATGTCAGCCTAGGTCAAAACATGTGCTTTCAGGGAAAGAGAAAACAGGCACTGGTCCTAATACTATCTACTTATGATTATCACAAGCAGTCAACACAAAAACTATAATCCAGAGAAGGGAGCTTGCTCTTGGATGATATGATGATAAAGAAGCAGCAATAATGACAGCCACCATTCATTCATTCAACATTAATTTATTAGCTCCTATAATGTGTGTGAAACTTTATTGGGTCCTAGAATATGGTACACACGAGACACTGGACCTGCCCAATGAAGTTTATACAGAAGACGGGCAATTCAAAAACCTTTGATAAGCGTAGTGACAGGAGAAATACATGCTGCTATGAGTACAGAGACTGGGGAGTGGGGGTTAGAGAAAGTCCCCTCCAGGGGAAGTAAATTATAAGCAGGGATCTAAAGGATGTATAGATGTTAGTGGGAGGGGTGGGAGGTAGGGGTATCCAGTAGAAATAGCTAATATAAAGGCCCAGAGACACAAGACAGCAAAATACATTCAAGAAACAAGAGAAGTTGAGAATAGAAGGCGGGTAGGGGCTTTTTGCTTAACAAGAAAAATAACTGGAGGCAATTTCTCAAAAACCTGGGAGCCAGGCAAGGTGCTAGGCACTTTACATGTTATCTTACTAATTTTGAAAAAATATCTTGTATGGAGATAGATTTTTATTAACATTATTTTAGAGATGGGAAACTATGGCTCAGGGAGGTGAACTTGCCTTAAATGATTATTAAACTGGACTCAAAACTGGCTCTTGTTAGATTCCATGCTTTTGCCACTATTTGATAATGCTTATTTTGCACTTAAGGGCTGAGACTTCGGCTGAAGCTCACAAAACCAAAAATTATGGTTAGAGAGAATAATTCCCCTAGACCAGTGGCTCTCAAATTTTAACATGCATCATAATCAGCTGCAAGTATAAAACAGGTTGCTGGGCCCCAACCCCAGTTTCTGATTCTGTAGGTCTGGAGTGGGACATGGGAATTTGCTTTTGTAACAAACGCCCAAGTGATGCTACTGCTGCTGCTGGTCTGGGAACCACATTTTGAAAACCACTGCCCTAGACAGTGGAGACCTTTCTTTCAGCTGGTTTACATACTTCTCATTATCGTATCTACTCTGCTCTCAGGAACCAAGAGCTGTCAAACTAGGCGACAGACCATCTTTTCATGTTCTGGTAAAAGATATTTACTTAACTTTTAGGACCAGTTTAATTTATTTGAAGCCTCAAGAAGCCCAACTCTGTAGAAAAACTATATACTTTGGAGTTTAGGCAGACTTGAGTTAAAATTCCAATCCAGCCACTAACTAGCTCTGTTAACCCTGGGTAAATCATTCCTCTTATCTATGAAATGTGGACAATAATAATATTTTGCTTGAACTTAAATATTAGGGATATAGTACATAAAAGACCTAGCATATCTTCTGGCACTCAGGCAGTGTGCAGTAAGTGGTAGCTATTATTATTATGGTGTTACAGCCTCGGGACTATGTTAACTTGCAAAGGCTCTTCAAAGCCTGTGACAATCAATCACCTATTTATAAGGAAAAAATGCTTATTAAATGGATCAGTCTACATATAAACTATGACATGCTTTATAACACTCAGCAGAAATTCTCTAACCATAATGAGATGATACTTTTCAGCAAAAATTTATAGATTCATTACATTAAAAGTTTCTATGCAGTTAAAATTTAAAAGCACAACCAAGGGTAAAAGAAGACAACTGACAAAATGAAAAATGTACCTGAAACGTATTTGCAAGGGTTTACTGTCCTTATTCTGCAAAGATAAGTCTCCTCATCAAACAAACAAAACAAAAGAGGTCAAGGACATGAATAGGTAATTCTCAAAACTAATACAAGTAATCAATAAACATAATGAAAAGATGTTCAATCTCACTAATATGGAAATAAAACATATTAATCTCACTTCTTGAGAAGGAAATACAAATCAGAAATGAGTTTTCCCTTTAAGAGAGAAGTAGCTTTTGATTAGAAAATCCCTTGCCTGTTTGATTTGTTAAGCTAAAATCAAAGGTCTCTACTCAAATTGCTTTTCCTTTACCATACTTTCATATCACTAGCATCCCCCTCCCTCTAGTTCCCACAAAAAGGACATTTCAATGGTGACGAAATCAGCTTTGCAAGAATTTCAAGATACATTTTTCCTGCCAAAGCATCACCAAAGGAGGGCTGGCAAGATATGGAAAGTCTGGTGTCCAGTCTCAAATGGGACAAGATTATCTGCAGACCACGTCCTTCAGCTCACTCATCTCTTACCACATAGACTCTATAAAACTGTCCTGACGATGGAGACTAAAGATATACCTATAAACCTCCTACAAAGAAACCTATTCACTTTAAACTAAAAGAAGAAAAAGACTGATCGATTAGGCCCAATGAGGCTTCAAGTATTCAACTGCTAGGCGTCATAATCTAGCAGCAGCAACTTACATATAGCATTTACCATGTATCAGGCAGTATCCTATGTGCTTTACATATATTAACATATTTATTCCTTACAATAATCTTACGAGGTATTTCCTCCAATTTACAGATGAAGAGGCACGGAGAAGTAATTGGTCCAAGGTCACACAACTAGTGAGAGAGCCCAAATTCCAGTAACAGAATACCATTACAGGGTTAAGTTTCCTGAAAAATTTTCTAGGACTGACATTTCACTGTGGGGAATAGAAAGCAAGAATCATATTGTAATATGTCTTGTATACCCAGTTGGTACCTCAGCACAGCGCTGAGTAAACAAAGGCTCAATAATTATTGTCTCGGTTTATGTACCAAGAAATGTTAGTTTTCATTAGCACTAAGAACTTACTGATGTACCAGGGTAACCTTTATTATTAATAAGGGTTAATGATCTAGAGATAATGGGAGCTAATATTTATCAAGCATTTATTATGTGCCAGGCACTTTGCTAACTGCTTTGCATGTATCCTATCACTTAATCCTAACAACCACATGAGGCAAATACCATTATCTCCATTTTATTCATGAATAAACTGAAGCTTAGAAAAGATACTCATCTATCATCTAGTAAATGGGAAAGCCAGGATTCAAACCCATGTGGGGCTATTAATCCAAAAACCTTATTTCAGCTCATAGCTTCAATCTCTTCTTCCTCCAAATTTAGAGATGCTAACAAGAATAGAAACATTTAAATTTTCTCTTTTCATAGTTTCCAACAGATGGGCTTTCTTGGACCAACAATCAGTACCATGGGTTTATTTTAAGTTGTGGCTAAAAGGTGGTGAAGACTGTCCTTTGTTTTGTGGCTAAGAATGAAATTCATCTAAGAATGAAATTAGGAGGAAAAAACCTCAACATTTCAGAGATGAGATCAGCAGTTCACTGAAACAATCTATAAATATGCAGCTGACTGATCTGGGGAAAAATCCAGTCTAGTAACTATCCTTAAAAGTTAATCAATTGTTATAAAGGAGGAGTAATGATAACGCTGAATGCTTGCTATGCCAATGGCCCTTCTGACAGGTCTTATACATCACCATACTTTGTACCACATGACCAAGAACAGAGACTCTCTCTGCTGGGTAATGACCTAAGATCTAGCCTGGCACCAACAGGTCATTAAGTGAATCAATCAGATACTCTCCCTTGGAATGTGAATGTGAGCTTTAATAATGAGAACAAGAGAGAGAACAGCACACAGAGGCAGGGCTCCAGGAGAGGACAGACACTTGAGATAGCTAATAAAGAGCAGCAGAAGCACTAGTCATAGAGATAGATAAGATTAGAAGTACCAGAATCACTAACTCAGCAGGGAAAACCTATTGAAAAGGAAACAAAGGCATCCATTTCTGAGGGGGCCTGGCTCTATGTTTGATTCTTTTTATTATGAGGCCGAGCTATGTTGTTGAGCCTCTAATCTTCATCTTTTCCTGTAAATCCTTAAACTCAGTTACTTAAAGGCAATCACAATGTCTTTATTCAATGCAATCAAAAAACTACCTAATACAGGGGAGGGAATGAAGAGGGAAGGAAAGAAAAAAAAATGTGCTACAGGGGTATAGGCTACTGCTTTTACAAAAAGATTAATAAAATAGGTATAGGGAATTCCCTGGCTTCCCAGTGGTTAGGTCTCCATGATCTCACTGCTGATGGGCTGGGTTCAATGCCTGGTCGGGGAACTAAGATCCCACACCACATCCCACAAGTCACACAGTGTGGCCCAAAAAAAAAAAAAAAAAAAAGGAAAAAAAGATTAAGTAGAAAGCCAGAATGCAAACATCCAGGCCAACAAAAGTGTGATGATCTAGTACAAATCTTGACTGATTTTTTCCATTCATATAAGGCAAAAAACAAAAGAAAGAAACAGGAATTTATATATATAACTCATTTCTGCAGTGTTATAACTCATATAAACAGGAATTTATATATATAACTCATTGTATAGGGGATATTGAACAATGTATGAATGTTCTCAACAGTAATGGCAAATGTAGAAACAGAATTTACATAACCACTGCTGCTTATGGTCTTCAGTAAAAATCAAAGCAGACTTCTACTTCTAATCATAATGAATGGGCATACCTCCACTATAAGCAACTAGAGACTGGGCAAAATGTATTAAACAACTGTATTCAGACTGCTCAGGACTGTAATCCCTTAGAGAAGGGAAACAATTGAGGTGAGACTCAAAACTTCTTATGAGTCTATGAGTTTATAATTTTTCAAAATAAAGTTTTTTTTTAATGACGGCAAAACAAATATAAAATAAGTAAACAAAAGCAGAGAGACTTCACAACAGCAGACCTGCACTATAAGACACTAAAGGAGTTCATCAGGAAAAAAGAAAATATGAGATGGAAAGGAATCAAGAGCACTGGAAATGGTAAATATGTGAGTAAATACAAAAGCCCTTTTCTCATTCAAAAAGTGTCTTTAAAAGATAACTGTTTAAAGTAAAAGCAATAATCAGGGACTGTCCTGGTGTTCCAGTGTGTAAGGCTCTGTGCCCCCAATGCAGGGGGCCCGGGTTCGATCCCTGGTCAGGGAACTAGACCCCACGTGCATGCCGCAACTAAGAGTCTGCATGCCGCAGTGAAGATCCCACGTGCCACAACTAAGACCCAGAGCAGCCAAAATAAATAAATAATTTTTAAAAACAAAAAAATAAAGTAAAAGCAATAATGTATTGAAGAGTTTATAATATATGTATATATAATATGTATAAAAACAGTAACAAAAAATGGAGATTTGGAAGGGTACTATTGTTAGGGCCTTACAGTACATGTTAAGTGGTATATTATATGAAGGCAGACTGATTAAAGTTAAAGATCTGTATTGTAAACTATAGAGCAACAGTTCTCAAAGTATGTCCTAGGATCCGTGGGAGTCCTCAACACCCTTCTGAGGTTTCACAAGATCAAAATTATTTTCATAACAGCACTAAGATGTTATTTGTTTTTACTACTTGCAATCTCTCAAAAGTGGACTGGGGAGTTTTCAAGAGGCTACACAACATGATATGGAACGCAGAACCACATATGAGAATCTGGTAGTTTTCTATTAAGCCAGATGTTAAAAGAAATTTGCAAAAATGTAAATCAATGCATTCTTCTCCCTAAAATTTTGGTTTTGTTTTGAAAATTATAGTTATTTTTAATAAAAACATTATGTTAACATGCAATGAATTATCTTAAAATATATTAATAAATATTTTAACAATTTACCAGTTATAACTTTTAATATGGTTGCATATAGATAGATAAAATGCAAACAAACAAAAACATTATGGGGTCAATTTTTAAGAGTATGAATAATCTGTAAGAGTGTAAACAAGCCCTGAGACCAGAAACTGTGAGAACTACTACCCTAGAACAACCACTGAAAATAAAACAAAGAGGTACAGGTAATAAGTCAAGCATGGAGATAAAACGGAATACTAAAAAATACTCAAAAAAAAAAAAGCAGGAAAAGATGAAAGAAGAAACAACGAACATATAGACCAATAGAAAACAAGTAGTAAGATGGTAGATTTAAATCCAACCATACTGATAATTACATTAAATGTGACTGGACTAACACTTGAATTAAAAGACAGACTGTGAGACCAGGGGGAAACAAGACTCAACTATATGCTGTCTACAAGACATCCACTTTAAACATATAGATAGTTTAAAAGTAAAAGGATGAAAAAAACATATCATGCAAACACTAGTCAAAAGAAAGCTCAAATGGCTATTTAAATCAGACAAATTAAACTCTAAAACAAGGAATATTACTAAGAGTAAAAAGAGACAGTTCATAATGATAAAGGGGTCAATTCTTCACGAGGACATAATATTCCTAAACGTATATGCATCTAATGGCAGCGTTTCAAACTACATGAGGCAAAAATGACAGAACTGAAAGGAGGAACAAAAAACATCCACAACTAGGGTTGAAGAGATATAAACACTCTTCTTTTAATGAGAAAGTCTGTAAGGATATAGAACTGATCACCACCATCAACCAACAAAACCTTATTGAAATTTATATAACATTCTACCAACATCAGAATATACATTTTCAAGTACACATGGAACATTCACCAAGATAGACCATATGCTGGCCTATAAAGTAAGCCCCAGTATATTTAAAAGAATTGAAATCACACCAAGTATATTCTCTAACCACAACAGAATTAAACTAGAAATTAATAATAGGAAGATAGCTGAAAACTCCTAAATATTTGGAAATTAAGCAACACACTGCTAAATAACCCATAGGTCAAAGAAGAAATCACAAGGGAAATTAGAAATTGCTTTGAACCAAATGAAAATGAAAACACATCAAATTTGTGAGATGCACCTAAGCATCACTTAAAAGGAAACTTGAGACTTAGAAAGGTCTCAAATCAATGACATAAGTTTCCATATTAAAAATCTAGAGAACAAGAACACATTAAACCCAAAGTAAATGGAAAAGAAATAATAAAGTGAAGAAAACAACCAACAACATAGAAATATGAAACTAAAAACTTACTTTGGGGAAAAAATTAATAAAATTGATAAACCTTTAACTAGATTTAAGGAAAAAAAGACAAATTACCAATATCAGAAATGAAACAGTGAACATCACTACAGATCCTACAGTAATTAAAGGAATAATAGGAAATTTTTAAAGAATAATTTTATGCCAATAAATTCATCAACTTAGATAAAATGGATAAATTCCTTGTAAGACACAAATTACCAAGATAAAGAAGATAAAGAAATTCTGAAAAGCCCTGTATCTATTACATCTGTAGTTACAAACCTTGCCAAAAAGAAAACTCCAGGATTTATTGGTAAATTCTACCAAACATTTAAAGGAAGAAACAATACCAATCCTGCACAAACTGAGAAACTGAGGAGAAAACAATTCCCAACTAAATTTATGAAGCCAGCATCACCATGATACTTAAACCAGAGGAGGACAGTACATACAAGAAAAATTGAAGACCAATATTCCTCATAAACAAGACATAAAAACCCTTAAAAATACTAGCAAATTGACTAAAGGATAATTCATCATGACCCAGTGACTTTATCCCAGGAATTCAAGTTGGCCTAACAGTAAAAAAAAATCAATAAATGTAGTACACCGTGTTACAAAATAAAGGAGAAACACAATATGATCCGAATAAATGCAGAAAGTTCATTTAACAAAGTTCATCATTCATTCATGATAAAAACTCCCACCAAACTACAAACTACAGGTGAGGAAGGGGAACTTCCTCACCTCATAAAGAGCATCTATGATGAATCTACATCTAATATCATACTTAATATACTAGAGATCCTAGTCAGTGCTGTAAGGCAAGAAATAAAAGGCTTATAGATTGGAAAGGAAGAAATACACTGTCCTTATTTGCAGATATAGTCATGTTAACATAGAAACTTCTAAGGGGTCTATTAAAAAGTTACCAAAAGTAATAGAAAAACTTAGCATGGTTGTAGGACACAAGGTCAACATAAAAAATCAACTGTATATCTATATGCTAGCAATGGCCAGCTAGAAATTGGAAATTAAAAATTATCACTTACAATACCATAAAAAAGCATGATACTTATGAATTAATTTAACAAAATATGTATAAGACCTGTACAAAAAACTGCTGAGAAATTAAAGACATAATAAATTGAGAACTATATCCTATTCATGGATTGGAAGGCTCAATATTTTTATGATATGAATTTTCCCCAAATTGTTCTACAGATTCAACACAATCCCAGTGAAATACCCGACAGGTATTTTTTTAAAACAAATTGACAAGATGAAATTGACTTTAAAAAATTATGGAAATCCAAAGGACAAAACAATTTTAAGACTTACTATAAAGTTACAGTAATCAAGACGGTGTAATACTGACATAAGAAAACACACATATAGTAATGGAACAGAATAAAGAAATCAGAAATAAACCCACGGAAAGAATAATTTTTTCAATAAATGGTGTTAGAACACCTATATATTCATATTAAAAAAAAAGAACCTAAGCTTTGCCTTACAAAAGCCATAAAATAGTATAATCACTTTGGAAAACAGTTTGGAAGTTTCCTGTACAGTTAAAAAAACACATACTAAATGACTCAGCAATTTCACTCCTAATTATTTTCCCTAGAGAAATGAACACATGTTCACACAAAAAACCCATATATGAATGTTCATAGATGCTTTATTCATAATAACCAAAAACTAGAAACAGAAATGTCCATCAACAAATGACTAAACTGGTATATTCATACAAGGAAAAATTCAGCAGTGGATGTATAGAACATACATGCAACAACATGGAGTTGTTTCTTGTTGTTTTAAAAAACTATTCCAAGTAAAAGAAACCAAACACAAAAGAGCACATACTGCATGATTCCATTTATATGTAACTCTAGAAAAGACAAATCTAATCTATAATGACCAACAAGAAATCAGTGCTTTCCTAGAGTTGAAGTGGAGGCAGGGACAGATTGACTGGGATGGAACACAATGGAAATTTTTAGGGTGGTGGGAATGTTCTATCAAGCTTGACTGCTGTGATGATCTCACAAGTGCATAGTTCTGTCAAAACTCACCAAGTACACTTAAAATGGGTGCATTTTATTGCATGTAAAACATACCACATTAAAGTTGATTTTAAAAAAAAGGGGCTTCCCTGGTGGCGCAGTGGTTGAGAATCCGCCTGCCGCCGATGCAGGGAACACGTGTTCGTGCCCCAGTCCGGGAAGATCCCACATGCCGCGGAGCGGCTGGGCCCGTGAGCCATGGCCACTGAGCCTGCGCGTCCAGAGCCTGTGCCCCGCAACGGGAGAGGCCGCAACAGTGAGAGGCTCGCGTACCGCAAAAAAAAAAAAAAAAAAAGAAAAAAAAAGAAAAAAAGTTAAGGCATACTTCCAGATAAATATAGCAGGTTGACTGCATGAGTTTATCTCTTCTTGCTCCTAACATCCCTCACTAAATTAGAAAAGAAAGGTCTCAAATGAATGATCTTAGCAACCGTCTAAAGAAACTAGAAAAAGAAGAGCAAATGAAACTGAGTAAGCAGAAAAAAGGAAGTAATAAATATCAGAATGGAAATTAATGAAACAGAAAAACAGAGAAATATCAATGAAACGGCTGTTTTTTTTAAAAGAAAAATAATAATGTTGATAAAGTTTTAGCCAGACTGATTAGAAGAGAGAAAACACAAATGACCAATACTAAAAATGGGAAAGATGGTATCACTAGATACTATATAAAAGGTTAATAACAGAGTATGAGTAACCTTAACGCCAATAAATTTAACTTAGATGAAATAAACAAATTCCTTGAAAGACTACCAAAGCTCACCCAAAAAGAGATACCAGTTTTTCTATACAAATTTTTCCAAAAAATTGAAGTGGTGGGAATACTTCCCAATTCACTCTGTGAGGCCACCATAACTCTGCTACCAAGACCACACAAAGAAATTACAAGAAAAGTACAGACCATATCCCTTATGAAGATAGATTCATAACAAAATTCATGACAAAATTTTAGCAAATCAACCCAACACTATTATTACAAGGATAATACTTTAAGACCAAGTGCAGAATGCATAAGACCAGGAATGCAAGATTGGTTTAACACTGGAAAATCAAATAATACAATTCTCTAACATTATATGATTATCTCAGTAGATGCAGAGAAAGTATTTAATAAAACCCAATACCTGTTTCTAATAAAAATGTACAAATATCAACTGAATTTCCATATACTAGCAACAAACAATCTTGGTAAAAATGGGAGTAACTGGAATTCATACACTGCTGGTGGGTATATAAAATGGTACCACTTTGGAAAACAGTTTGGTAGGTTCTCAAAAAGTTAAACATACCTACCGTATGACCCAGTCATTTGAAAGCATATCCATACAAACATCTGTACATGAATGTTTATAACAGCTTGCTTTCTTTCTTTATTTTTTAAATTTATTTTTATTTTTTTTTCTTTTTGTGGTACGCTGGCCTCTCACTGTTGTGGCCTCTCCCATTGCAGAGCACAGTCTCCGGATGCGCAGGCTCAGCGGCCATGGCTCACGGGCCCAAACACTCCGCAGCATGTGGGATCCTCCCAGACCGGGACACGAATCCGTGTCCCCTGCATTGGCAGGCGGACTCTCAACCACTGCACCACCAGGGAAGCCCCAGCTTTATTTAAATAGCCCAAACTTGGAAACAATCCAAATGCCCATCATTAGATGAATGGATAAACAAATTGTGGTATATCTATAATGGAATACTACTCAGCAATAAAAAGGAATAAACTACCAAGAAAATGATTAATTGCAAAATAATTATGTTTTAAAAAAGAAGCCAGGCTCAAAAAAGAGTATACAGTGACAGTAGCTCAGCAGTTACCTGGGGAGTGGAGGGAGCAAGGAAAGGCAGGAGGGAGGAATCACAAAAGGGCATGAAGAAATTTTGGGGTGTTACAGTATGTTTATCTTGATTGCAGTGATAGTTTCATGGATGTTTACATATGTCAAAATTCAACAAACTGTATACTTCAAGTCTGTGCAGTTTACTGTATTTCAATTAAAATTCAAGAGAGAAAAAATATCTTGAGAGGTAAGAAATTAATTCATAAAATAAGAACATAAAAAAAAGCACAGGAAAGAATTCTTAGAAGTCATAAATGTGAATGTAAAAATAAAGAAGTTAGTAAGAATAGAAAATATCCCAGAAAACAGAATAAAGAGACAGAGACAGCAAAGGGAAAGAAAAGGTAAGAGACGTAGGATATCAATCCTTGGAAGTTCAATATCTAACTATTAGGAATTTCTTAAAGAGAGAGTAGATTATACAGAGAAGAAATAATTATCAAAGAAATATAAGAAATTCTCAGAACTGAGAAATATATATCCAAATTAAAAAGGCCCACTGAGGACTTCCTGGTGGTGCAGTGGTTAAGAATCCATCTGCCAATGCAGGGGACATGGGTTCGATCCCTGGTCCGGGAAGGTCCCACATGCTGCAGAGCAACTAAGCCCGTGCACCACAACTACTGAGCCTGTGCTCTAGAGCCCTGTGCCACAACTACTGAGCCCTCGTGCCACAACTACTGAGCCTTCGTGCCACAACTACTGAAGCCTGCACGCCTAGAGCCCGTGCTTTGCAACAAGAGAAGCCACCACAATAAGCACGCCCACCGCAACAAGGAGTAGCCTCCGCTCTCCACAACTAGAGAAAGCCCACATGAGGCAACCAAGACCCAACACAGACAAAAATAAATAAATTAAATAAATAAATTTATAAAAAATAAAAATAAAAAGGCCCACTGAGTATTTATAAAGCATAAAGAAGGAAAAAGAAAAAGAAATACCTGTACCAAGATATCTCAATAATGAATACAAATTATCAGAATACAGTGGATAGAGAAGACTCTAACAACTTCCAGAGAGAAAAAAATAGGTCATAAGCAAAGGAATAAAAATTAAATTGAAACCAGATTTTTTTTTTTTTTTTTTTTGTGGTACGCAGGCCTCTCACTTTTGTGGCCTCTCCCGTTGCAGAGCACAGGCTCCGGACGCGCAGGCTCCGCGGCATGTGGGATCCTCCCGGACCGGGTCACGAACGCGTGTCCCCTGCATCGGCAGGCGGACTCTCAACCACTGCGCCACTAAGGAAGCCCGAAACCAGATTCTTAATGACAACACTGAATATATTCCTTCAAAGTTCTGAGGAAAAATGATTTTTCAATTTAGAATTCTCTATCAAACCATCATTCAAGTATGAGGATAGAATAAAGACATTTTCAGATATGGAGGAGCTCCCAAAATTTATCTCCTATGCACCCTTACTTGGAAAGTCCCTGAGGATGTGCTCCACTAAAACAAAGATCAAGAAAGAGGATGAGGGACTGCCCTGGTGGCGCAGTGGTTAAGAGTCCGCCTGCCAATGCAGGGGACACGGGTTCGAGCCCTGGTCCGGGAAGATCCCACATGCCATAGAGCTACTAAGCCCGTGCACCACAAACAACTGAGCCTGTGCTCTAGAGCCTGTGGGCCACAACTACTGAAGCCTGCGCACCTGTAGCCCGAGGAGCCACCGCAACGAAGAGTAGCCCCTGCTAGCCAAAACTAGAGAAAGCCACGCGCAGCAACGAAGAACCAATGCAGCCAAAAATAAATAAATAAATAAATAAAATTTAAAAAAAAAAAAAAAGAAAGAGGATGAAATGGAATCTAGGAAACAGGATTTAACCCAGAAGGGCAGCAAAGGAAAATACTAGGATGACAGTTCTAGAGAACAAGCAGTACAGATTGGAACAAAAGAACAGAAGGGTCTAGGAAAAAAGTCTCCAGAAAAAAAGTAAAAAGGAATTGATAGATTACTGGGTATGTTTGAACATTTGCAGGGGAAGAAGGAGGGATACTGATAAGGATATAAGTTGCATTTGTAAAAAAAAATTAAAGATGAATTCATTTGTAGTTAAAAAAAAAAAGTGAGGTAATTAACAACTCCAGAAAAATAAATAATTCAAGAAAGAAAAGTGAAGCCATAGTACTACACTACTTGGCTTTGTAGTAAACAGTATTTACTTAGTTATAATACAAATAATGAATACTGATTTAACAATCATTAGGATAGCTACTACCGGAAAACAGAAAATAACAAGCATTGGTGGAGATGTAGAGAAACTGGAACCCTTGCGCACTGTTGATGAGATTCCAAAATGTACAATCACTGTGTTAAACAGTATGGAAGTATCAATAAAAAATTAAAAATAGAACTACCATATGACCCAGCAATCCCACTTCTGGGGACATAACCAAAAGAATTGAAAGCAGGGTCTCAAAGAGATATCTGCACACCCATGTTCATAAGCAGCACTATTCACAACAGCCAAGAGGGTGAAGCAATCCAAACGTCCACTAAAGGAGAAATGGATAAACAAAATGTGGTATATATACATATAGTGGAATATTATTCATCCATAAGAAGGAAGGAAATTCTGGCACATGCTACCCCATGGATGAAACTTGAGGAGACATTATGCTAAGTGAAATAAAGCAGTCACAAAAAGACCAGTACTATATGATTCCACATATATGGGGTATCTAAAGTATTCAAATTCATAGAAACAAAGAAAAGAATGGGGACTTCCCTGTTGGCGCAGTGGTTAAGAATCCTCCTGCCAATGCAGGGGACACGGGTTCGAGCCCTGGTCTGGGAAGATCCCACATGCTGCAGAGCAACTAAGCCCGTGCACCACAACTACTGAGCCTGCGCTCTAGAGCCCGTGTGCCACAACTACTGAAGCCCGCAGGCCTAGAGTCCATGCTCCACAACAAGAGAAGCCACCGCAGTGAGAAGCCCGCACACCACAACAAAGAGTAGCCCCCACTGGCCACAACTAGAGAAAGCCCGCACACAGCAATGAAGACCCAACGCAGCCAGAAATAAATAAATTTATTATTTTTTTTAAAAGTAGAATGGTGATTACCAGGGGCTTTGGGGGAGTGGCAGGGGAAGGCTAGTTATATTTTAATGGGTATAGAGTTTGAGATTTGCAAGATTAAAAAGTTCTAGAGATCTGTTTCACAACAATGTGAATAAACTTAACACTACTGAACTATACATTTAAAAATGGCTAAGATGGTAAATTTTATGTTACTTTTTTTTAATCACAATTAAAAAACAAAGACTAATGGGATCATGTCAGAAAACATAGGAGCCCGCTTGAAGGATTTCTCATTGGTCAAAACTGGGACAAAATGAGCATCAAAAAGAATACTGGGGCTTCCCTGGTGGCACAGTGGTTGAGAGTCCACCTGCCGATGCAGGGGATACAGGTTCGTGCCCCGGCCCAGGAAGGTCCCGCATGCCACGGAGCGGCTGGGCCCGTGAGCCATGGCCTCTGAGCCTGCATGTCCAGAGCCTGTGCCCCACAACGGGAGAGGCCACAACATGAGAGGCCCGCATACTGCAAAACAAAACAAAAAAAAAGAACACTGACTATAATTGATTAGAAGACATTGATTTTTTTTAATTCATGAGGTAACAGTGATACTAAAAAAAAATTGAAATCTTCATACAAGTATACTAGCTAGTAATTGTAGAAGAAATGATATATTTAGAAAACAAACACTTTCTATGCAACTCTCTGTGTAGTAGCTGATTCGGGCAGAGATCACCAATGAATGCTCAAACCAGGTGAACAATTGTTGTGGAACAGGATATTCAAATAGTACCAAGGAATCACCCCACAGATGACTTACTAATTATAAAGGGGAAAATGTACCTTAGAATGGAAAGATATGGCAGTTAACACTTTAACAAAGTGATCAAACTTAGTATCACTATTAGTAGAACAATCTGTCATTAGGTGGTGCCTCCTTATTTGATATGGGATGAACACACAATGGTACCTATGAATTATTCCAGCTTATCTTAAGTGCTTAGTCTGAATCTAATCCCTCCTCTAGACCCAACTTCCAGTTTACAGGAAATACAAGGGATGGAGGAACAAGTTAAACACCACCACAAGGAAACAATCAGACACAATTCAAAAGGTGGGACAAACTACAAACCAAGTGGCCTAGACTAAGAGAGACTAGAGACAATAACTAAACACATGAACCTTGATTAGATCCTGTTTGAACAATTTACAAGAAGACATTTTTGGGAAAACAGGGGAAACTGGAATATGGACTAGATATTAGATAATTTTAAGAAATTATGATTAAATATAAATTGCCAAGAAACGTGAAAAATGTTTAACTTCATTAATTATTAAAAACAAAATGTTAAAATTTACCTGTCAAATTGGTGACAAAAATTAATACAATTTTTTTGGGCAGGACAATCTGGTAACGTGTAACGAAAATTTTAAAAATGTTTATATACTTTACCCAGCAATTCCACTTCTAGGCATTCATCCTATAGAAATAAGAGTTGTACATAAACATTTATGAACCAGAATGTTCACTGCAGCATTACTAATGAAAATGGACATAACCTAATTATCAAGATGGAATAATAAATGATACTTCATAATCATTAAAATTCTTAATTTGAGATATTTAACATGGAAAGGTCCCCTAATACATTAAGTAAATAGAAGAGAGTAGTTATTTTTTGTGATCCTAGAGGGCAGAACTAGGAACTACCATTGGAAATTATATGGAAGCACAGTTTGGCTCAATGTAAGGACTAATTTTCTAACAATTAGAATTTTCTGAAAAGAATCTAAAAAAGAATGAATATATGTGTATGTATAACTGAATCACTTTGCTGTACACCTGAAACTAATACAACACTGTAAATCAACTATACTCTAATTTAAAAAAAAAAGAATTTTCTAAGCAATGAATGGCCTGCTTCATGAGGTGATGAGTTCTGCACTATTAGACTCTAAGCAAAGGCTGAAGGGTCACTTGGCAAAGATATACAGAACAGATTTATATGTTAGGAGATTAAGGAGATCTTAATGGTCCTTTCCTACTCTAAGAATTTATAATCCCATATAAAGTTATACATTAGCTGGGATGTCAGAAAAGAAGTGGTTGGTATTTCTTTGTAAATGCTATTAAAGACCGATGTGGCACTAAACTAAAAAGAGATTATACCTATACTATAATAATAGAGTTGAAAAATGATTTACATTATTATATTCTGTTATAATATATATACATTATTGATAAAGTAAAAGAAGATGATTAACCTAATGGAGAGGATTCAAACTGAATTGATAGGAACTAATTTTGAACCTGCCCCCTATTAATTTCCCTGTGTCTAATAAGTAACCTGAAGAGTTATACTTTTCCAAGGTGAGATAGCACTAAACATCTCAAAAAGAAGGGCAGGAGACGCTCTGCTCCTTCTTTTTGCTTCTAGCTGCCCAGTAATTCATATATAAAGAGAGGAGAGAAAGAATATGCCCACACACCCCCTGCAATATGGTTTATAAAATCTTTAAATGCTGGATGTATGACTATTAGGCAGTGGAAAGTGACACAGCATTTAGTATCACACTTGGTTCCTGGAAGGCAGAAGCAAGCACTGGAGGCCTATGAAGGTTTTAGAGTAACTGGTAATGTTGAAAATTCTTAGATGTAAAAAAGAAATCCCCTAAAAGATGCACTTAAAAAACCAACCAAACAAAAACCAACATTTTATTATGGAAAATTTCAAATATACACAAAAGTAGAGAATAGTATAATAAGCCTCCCCCTCCCCCCCAATCACTCAGTTTCATTTATCAACATTTTTGTAAGGCTGTTTTCTCTAATATTTCAGGTTGAGTTTTTTCGTTTTGTTTTGTTTTTAGACTTAAAAGCAAACACCTGACATCACACTATTTTTACTTATAAAAACTTCACTATGAGAAGATAACTTCCTTGCTAATAATACTAAATATTTAATAAATGTTAGTTGCTATGGCTAGGTACTGTTCTATGCATTATACTACTACTTACATGTAAAATTTTCACATAAACTAAGCCTCATTGTTATCTCCATTTTATAAATGAGAAAACTGAGTTTTTACTGGCTCAAGGTCACAAAGCCAGTAAGCAGTGGTGCTAGGATATGAACCCAGAAGTTAACTCTAACCCAGACTTTGTTTTCCCGACCACTAAAGCAGGCTGACTTTTCTCTATTCTAGTTATTCTAGCCGTTCCTTATGGCATATAGATTGTTGTGATAAAGTGGAAGAGGGACTGCTGAATGAGGAAGAGACTGGAAAAGATGCAGTAATATGAGCAGCTGCTCACTGCTCTTCTTGTGAAATTTTCTTTTCTAAATGCCCCAAATGAGAAAGAAAAATGTGACTGGATATCATCATTGTCAACTGCCTAGGATACAAAAGAAAGTAAGTCACCTCATAGAGGGAAAGCAATGATCAAGTCTCTTCCACAGAGGTTGAATATAGACGAACTTCTTTTAATTTGACCCTCTAATGACAGCGGGGGTGGGGGTGGGGATGTCTCTAGTTCCACAAGTCCTTTAGTTCAAGCAAATTGATCTCACACGTAAAGGCCGAGCAATCAGTATGAGTAGTATCTGACTGCTTAATGAAACCTCTGGGTAAAAAATAAAAGGACCCCGGAATATAAAATTCTTCTGGCTGATGTCTCAGAGTTCTAAACCTTTCGCTCACGGCGTTATAAAAAGAAATAAAAAACTACTAAGTAATTCAAGATTTGTCAAAGAAAGGGGAGTTCTCCTTTGATCTTCGGCCAAAAATTCTTCTAAAACCCTCCCTACTGATTTACAATAGATCTTAGAGTAACTGAACTACATCATCTTCTCTGTGGAGCCTACCAAGGGCATCCTCCTTCCCCATCTTCCGCTCTGCCCAAGCACAAATAGAAGGGCTCCTTCCCTGCTCCTACTGCTCCTCCTATTTTATACATAATTCTACTAGAGCACTAATCAATACTGCAGTGTAATTATCTTTTCCTCTCTGGATTATCAATTCCCAGAGGTCCAAGACCCTACCTTACTTACTTACAATCCCTAATCTTCAAACTGAGCACCACTGAAAGTACTCAAGAAAGGTGTGCTGAATGAATAGAGAAAAAAGCTAAAGATGATAGAATATGGAGTGATCTTTATGAGAAGGAATTCTTTTACCAGTATTTTCTAATCTCTACACCTTCAGTACAGTTCATAAGCTTCCCTTTAGGAATTTTCCCATCAGCCAATAGTTTAGGATGATTGAATGAAAACATGGACTATAGTCTCTTGAGAGATGGAGAAAGAATTCAGCCATTTTGGTTTGCAATAGCGTTTAATGAACTAGGGAGAACTCAGACTAAAGGATCTGGAAGATAGTCAAAGCCTTTCAAGAGCTTTTACTCAGATGCCAAGATGCAAGATGGTATTTGAAATGCCTGCTTTTTACATTTAAATGCTGAAGGCAACAGGGAAAATAATTCCAAATAAAAAACCAATGATTACCAAGCAGTGCCTGGTCATCCACTTCTATTAATTTTTAGACAAAAAAATCCGAAGCAAAAAAATCCCTAGCAAAAAAGGTCTGGTTACAGCCCTCAGCCATGGGGGAGACACTTTTCATGTACTGGTATGAGTCTCCTTGGACCCCTCTCTAATACTGGTTAGCCAAACCACTTTGAGGATTATCTGGTTAGGCAATCCCTTGAAGTAAAATTCTTTGGATAAGAAGTTATCTTTCTCACCAATTTACAAAAATTCAAGACAATCTCTTAGTTTAAGCTATATTACACTGAAAAAAAGAAGTCTCATCACATTTTTTATATGCCATTCTTTGATTACTGTGTTACCTTGGTTAGAATCCACTGGGTCTTCTATATGAGCATTGACATTCCTGAGATAACTTTGCTTCTGCTTTTCTAGATCTGATGGTGAAAATGTCGGAATATTAATCCTTGAACAAAGCAAACCAGGAGGAAAAACAATCAGTTAGAACCATGAATATAGTGCTTTGTACAGAGAAAACATATACAGCTGATGGATTAGAACAACTATCTCTCAAAACACTCTCTAAGATCCAATGACAAAAGACAGTGTTAGTCATGTAATATGAAGCTACAACCAAGTATGGAGTTGAGAGAAAAAAGAAATAGATATAACCTGCTGTTAACAAGGCATAGGGACTGCCCTGGTGGTGCAGTGGTTAAGAATCTGCCTGCCAGTGCAGGGGACAGGGTTTTGAGCCCTGGTCTGGGAAGATCCCACATGCCACAGTGCAACTAAGACTGTGCACCACAACTACTGAGCCCATGTGCCACAACTACTGAAGCCCGCAGGCCTAGAGCCTGTGCTCTGCAACAAGAGAAGCCACCCCAATGAGAAGCCCATGCACCGCAACAAAGAATAGCCCCCACTCGCTGCAACTAGAGAAATCCCACGCACAGCAACAAAGACCCAATGCAGCCAAAAATAAATAATTAATTTTAAAACCCAAAACAAAACAAAGCATAGCAAAGCGAAGACTGCCTATTCCATAGAGAAAGCATTTGTTGAGTAATTCAAGGTTAGTCAGGAAATAGCTAACTTCATAGAGCCACAGAAAAACCGAATAAGATAAAGACCAAAAAGAACCAGCTGGATCTGGCAACTGAAACATTGGTGACCTTGGCAACAACAATTTCTGGCCCTCACTCATGCTGATTACACTGTACTAAGGAGTCTGTGGATGAGATAGTGAGTTTATTACTGCTCCAAGTAACCTTAATTTCCACTGTATGCAATTTCCTTCACAAAATTTCTTCAAGTAACCAAAGCAAAACAAGAAAAAAAAACCCAGAAAACTGGGATTAGGGGTGGTAGGAATAAATTTAGTATCTGTGTAATCAAAAATTTTAAAAGAATCTCATTGTAAGGAAGCCAATCTGACTCAACCTAAAAAAACAGCTTTGCTAATTGAAAAGGCCCATGTAGAGATACTGCCATCTCCTGGCAACAAGAGAACAGATTGAAAAGGTGACCCAAATCTGCAAACTCTATAAAATTTTCTCCCCCAGGACAGTTATATGCAAGTTGGGAGAGATGACTAAATGATTTTCTACAGTTATATCTTAACATTTTTGTACAAATTATTCTAACTTCCTATATCTGTGACCAGGCTTCCCCACATGCAGGAAAAGAAATCTTACATTTATACAGTGCTTTCACTAATATGTCTTTTTTTCTCTTCAAAATAACCCTGTGAGGCAGCAGGGAAGGCATCATTAGCCTCATTTTATTGACAAAGAAACCAAGGTCAGAGAATATTTGACTTGTTCAAGGTCACACAGTTATTGGTAGTCCCAGAACTTCAAGTATGCTTACTTCTGGTGCAGGGCTTTTTCCCCACACTAAGGAGAAACTCAGGAGAGGAAGAGAGCAACTGAAGAGAACCAACAGAAACCAGAATACTTCACTATACCATTACCTTGTTTTGGTTTGCAGAACAGGAATGACTTTGCCTAGTCTTTTTTCATGGACCTTCAGCTTCCCAGAATCCTTGTCAAGAACATCCTGTGTTTTTTCAGAGCAGAAAGAATGAAGAAGCAAAGATGGCCTTTAGTTATAACAAAACATCATTTATGGAAATATTCTTGAACTAACGGCTACATAGGCGTACTCGTGAACCCTAGTGTGTACCAGGCACTAAGGGAGGTGCTTTAAATGATATAATGATGGTAATCTCAAGAAAAAAAAAAAAAGAAATCCTAAGCCGTATGGACTGTTACACCCATTTGACAGTTAGGGAATCAGGCTCAAAGAGGTTAGGTAAATTGTCCAAGATTTTTCAGCTCTTCAGTGGCTGACTCAGAGCTGTTTTATCTAATATATACAGGGTGGCAACCAAAGATTGAGACTTAGGCTGAAACCCAAAGAAAGGAGAAATAATAATAAAATCATCATCATCTTAAGTCTATTCAGTATATGGTTAATTTAGCATTATGTACCAGTTACTGTCAATACATTATTTAATTAATCTTTACTATACTGTAAAGTATCATTTACTCCAATTTATAGATAAGAAATTGTGAGGAAACAGAGAAGCTAAATAATTTGCCCAGGGTCACAGTGCTAGTCAGGATTCAAACCCCAATTTATTTGAATACAAAGCTCTGCTATACAGCTTCTGAATGAAAATAATTTCATTCCTCTCTTCACCTTGAAAAATATACTTACTTTGTTTGATGAACTGGAAACAACCGGAAACCTCATTTCAAAACTTGATTTCTGTGATCCATTTCTCCAGGCTGACCCCGTATTAGGAGTCTCTGAATGGTCCAAGATCTCAGAGAATACAGGTGTAGGTCTCTTATTGTCAGACATATTTTTATCAGAGACAGTTAGTTGAAAGTTACTGTTTGAAGAAGGGAGTGGGGGCCCATCATAGGCAGAGTTACTGAGACTGATCCCTTCAGATTCTGTGCAAACTGTGCTCTCATTTAGGCTAAGACCATCTTCTCTCATCTCTTCTCCAAGGGAGGAGGGTTTTTCAGTAACTTTGGATGTATCAGTCTTATCCTTATCAAGTACAACATCACAAACTGTTGGATCAAATGGTGCAACTGTAACTTTTATAAGATTCTTTTCTAGTGCAAAGCGTCTGTTCAATGGTTTAGTAGGAGTTGGTCCATGACCAACTGATGTATTTTGTTGAGGTAGTTTGAAGAGGTTAGGGGTCTCAGCTTCTGGTCCCAAGCTGTACAATGAATTTTTCTCTTGGGGAGTATCAAGTGGAATTTGACTCCCTTTCCCTCCCTTCTCAACATTCCTGCTGTCATCATTAGGCAAGCCTCCTCCCCAAGAAAAGTGCTCATTTGATAGGTCATCATCCTTCAAGAGTTCCTGAATCTCTTCCTCTGTGAAACTGAAATGGCCATCATCTTCCCCATCAGATAGCTCCAGCAAGGAGTCATCCAATCCGTCCTCATCCAAGGAATCCCAAAATGGGGCATTGTCTTTAGCCAAGAGAGAGGTACCAGAAGACTGTTCAGAGGGCACTACTGAGCACGGCATATCTGGAGAAATAAAAGGCAGTTTCGCTGAGGAACAGGAAATACCCTTATATCAATTCCAATCTGCTCTAGAGAGTGGTGGTGTCTTAGTATTTCAAATTCTTTACACTATGACTTGTAACATGAGAAAGTTTTAAGATATTTAAACTTATCAGAATCATGGAAATATATATCAGAACAATGAGAGATACTTTTTTTCCTATCAAAGTGGCAAAAATTGAGATGACACAGTAATCTAGTTTGGTGAGAATGTGAGAAACAAGGATCCTCACACACTATCAGTGAGAGTATAAGTCAGTACAATATTTTGTGGAGAGTAATTTGGCAACAGCATTTGACCCAGTAATTTCACTTCTGGAAATTTATCTTGCAGAAGTACCTGTACAAAGGCACATAGATACATTTACAAAGATGTTCAAAGCAGCATTATTCAAAACATCCAAATATTGGAAACAACCTAAATGTCCATCACCAGAACTGTTCAGTAAAATCATGGTACATTCATGTTATAGAATACTTTACAATTATTTTAAAACACAATGAAGTGGATCTGTATATATTTTACAATTATTTAAAAACACAATGAAGTGGATCTGTATATACTATTATGGAATAATATCTATCTATAACATACAAACACAATAAATATGTATGTAAAATGTTTGGATTTTCACAGTTTATACTTTTTAGAAAGCAAACATGTATTACTTCTGAAAATGAAAAACAAAAAACAAAAATAACTTTAAGCATATAATAAGATAAAGAATTGTCTTTCATACTGTGTGGAGCTGCTGGTGTGATCTCTGCCTTTGCCACGAGACCAAATGGAAAAAGGGTTCAGCTCCTGCTAGCTGTTCGTTTCAGGAGACTTGTCAAAATGATTGACTCCCACCTTCCTGCAGGCACAAAGAAAATTAGAGGATCTTCTCATCACTTTCAACTCTGCTAATTACAAAGTCAACTGCATTATGCTTTAAGGTGCTCCATCTATTAATTTTGATCTTGATCTTTTTTAAATACCACAAAGTTGGATTTCGAGTCAAGAACATCAAAGAAAAATCTTTAGAGGAAAAATTATGCAACTAAGGAACTAATTTTCCTCCTCCCAACAATTTATACTTTCTTAAGAATATCATTTGCTCTAGTAGGATGAGTATTGTCTTGAGAGTCCAAAGACCTGGGCTGTTGTCCTGGTTCTGTCAATAACCAGCTGTGATAACTTGGGCAAGCCACTTAACCAGGGACTTGTTTCCTCATTTACAAAATAGGGAAGGGATGGAGAACAGGGATTAGGTGATGTCTCAGATTCCCCCAAGATCTAAAAGTTATTATTATAACCATACATATAAAAGTTATAATTATGACCATACATAATACATACAATATATGTATTATGACCATACATATATACATATATAATTATGACCATACATTTTCAATACATATATAAACACAAAGAACAGGTCTGGAAAAATACAACACAAAACTGATGACTGTCATAACCTGTGGGGGAATCCTGAGAGGACAAGGGGAGACTTTAGTATTTTACTTTTTTACTTGAATATTTATATATTACTTGTATAATTAAAACCTAATTCTTAAATAGCTAATGACAGACCTAATCTCTAATTATTTTCTAGATGGCAAAGGTGATAGAAAGCTGATATTCACATATCACATGTCAACAGCTAAGAAGCTATAAGAAACACTTAATCACCGAACTCAATAATTTGGAAAATTCTTGTAGCCTTTTAACTGTGAATTCTCCCCCACCCCACTTCCCTCCCTGAATTTTAGTTTTGGTTCATGCATTCTTTCAGGAAACATTTTCTGAGCTACTATCCTCACACAGCACTGAGCTAGATAATTTGTCTCTATAAGATTTCTAAGAAATTAAGATATGGTTTCCACCCTCAAGGAATGTATAATCTTCCTACAGAGACAACACTGAAAGTTACGTACCAATATGAGAAAATACAAAATGCTATGGACAATAAAGTACTAGAGAAAGAGGGAATTCCCTGGTGGTCCAGTGTTTAAGACTCCATACTCTCACTGCCGAAGGCCCAGGTTCAATCCCTGGTCGGGAAACTAAGACACAACAAGCTGCGCAGCACAGCGGGGCAGTGCGGGGGAAGTACTAGAGAAAGAGTTAGAAGGAAATGGGAAGGATTACAGAATTTTAGAATTAGAAGGGACCTATGTAATGTATAGCATGGTGACTATAGTTAACAATACTGTATTTTTTATTTTAAAGTTGCTAAGAGAGATCTTAAAAGTTCTCAGCATTAGAAAAAAAATTCTTAACTGTGTGAGGTAATGTATGTTAACTAAACTTATTCTGGCAACCATCTTGTATTATGTACATATATCAAATCACGTTGTATAACTTAAACTAATACAATGTTATATGGCAATTATACCTCAACAAAACTGGGGGGAAACAAGTTAAAAAAAAAGGCCTGTCCATCTTAGAGATGAAATGGGACAAAAAGGGAAGAAATATTAAGCACCTGTTATAAACTACACACTGTGAGGCACATTTTACAACTCTAACCCTTCAATATAACTCTGTAACACAGATCTTATCAAAGAAACTAATCTGTTATTTAAATTTAAGAGTTGTCATGGCTTTTTATCTTATTTTACCAATATTTCAGCAATTGGAAGACAGTTCCAGGCACTGAAGCAGGTGTCTCTATGAAAAGTAATTTCTCTGCCCAGTGACTGTGTTATATTATAGGGTGAAGTTATTTCTTTAGGCAGCAGTAAGAAAAAAGTTTACTTCTGGAAAAATTTTTCTTTTACTTAACCAAGTTTGTGGGTGTCAAGCACAAGTATCACAGGCACAGGGGTTAAGCAGCCACATTTCTGAAAGAGAAGCTCTTTCTGAGCCACCACCCCCACTCTCCAACTCCTTCCAAAATGTCTAGTCCTGGGAGTTCCCAGGCAGTCCAGTGGTTAGGATTCCACACTTCCACTGCAGGGGGAACGGGATCCAAATAATGCATGGTACCGCCAAAAAGAAAAACGAAACAAACAAGAGGTCTAGTCCAAGAACTTGCTTAACCAAATGAAGAGTTCAATACATTTTCACTTTGGGGAAACTAAAGTTCAGAGGCATTTAGTATACCAAGTATACAGAGCTAATATGCTAGAACAAGGATCCAAACCCAAGTCTAATTCCAAAGACAATGTTTTTTCTTGTCTTTTTCTATCACCCTTGTGATAGACTTGCCCTGGATCAGTAAGCAAATGGCAGAGCCTTCTACATTCAGTATACTCTCTAATATACTACAAAGGATGCAGACATCAAAGAGGGCTTTTGGTCCCTTGGCAAAAATAATTTAAGCCACCTTATTTTGCACAGGCTTCCCTTGATTTCCCAAGTGGAATGGAATAACATGAGAAATAACCGTGAATGTGGCCAAATCTCACTGGAAGAAAAATATCATTACTTGCAAACTTTACTGTGCACACAAAGGACTACTATTCTTCATAACCACTGAAAGCATCAATTCCTATGCCAAATGACATCCACAGGCACAGAGCTGGCTCTTCTGAGCTTCTCTCATAGAATGTTCCAATAGGTCTAGGAGCAAAAGTATGCAGAACAATACCATATACATATAACATTTAACTTGCACAAATCATTCTCTTCACAATTTTATTTCCTCATTTTAAAAAATACTTTTTATTATAATTTAAAACATATACAAAAACAGCATAATAGTATAATGAATTCCCACATACCCATCACACAGCTCCAACAACTATTGACCCATAGCTAACCTTGCCCCATCCACTTCCCCCTTTACCAGATTATTTTGAAGCAAGTCCCAAGAATCACATCATTTCATCTGTAAATAACAAGAACTCCTTATTATAAAATATCCAGTTCATATTTCCAGCTATTTTATAAATGTCGTATTTTTTAAGATAAAAAAAATCAGTATCCAAATAAGGGCTATATATTGCAATCAGCTGATAGGTCTTGTGAGTTTTTTAATCTACAGATTCCCATCTTTTTTTTCCTTACAGTTTATTTGTTAAAGAAACAATAACATAAATTGTGTACGGATACATATATATATCATTAAATAGGAATAAGGAACACCAAGTTCAGGATAGCGACTACCTCTGGTGGTGGGGAGGGAAGAGGAATGGCAAGGGGGTGTGAGTAGCTTCAATTCTATCTGTAATGTTTTATTTCTTTAAAAAACATTAATAAGAAAAGACCTAAAACAATAAAGCTGGGTGGTGGGTATAACAGTTATTCGTTATTGTTACACGGTATAATTTTTATATGCTTGAAATATTTAATAAAAACATTTTAAAATTAAGAAGTCAGCGGGGAAAGATACAATGATTACATTCTGAAGTTTCGAATGTCCTCCCTTGTAAAATAGGGACCATCACAGTACCTACCTCATAAGGCTGTTGCAAGAATTAATGAGAGCATGAACATCAAAGTACTTAGCATACTACAAGCACAATGTAAAAGCTAAATAAGTAGTGGCTGGTTATTATTTTACCCCACCATCATCATCTCCCTGACCCCTGAAGAGTCAGTCAGTCTTAAGAGAAGCACAGTAATGGTAGGAAAGAGTGTTAAACTGATAGAAAACTTCCTCTGGTCCTTACTTCTTAAGAAATTATTCAGTATGCTCTAGTCCCTTCTAACTTAAACCAGCATCTTGTTAACCACACTGTCACAATAAATTGGTTAAAGATGAGGCTGTATGGACATTTGAAATATCAGGCAAATTCTGCAAATTAACGGTCACTGAAGTGAGACACTGGACTAAAATTCAGAGACCTCTGTATTTCACTTGAAGTTTCTGAACCTCAGTAAAGATGAGAACACCATTCTGAAAAATGGGGGATAATTAGTCACTGTTAACTTCAAACACAGATTATCATGAGGATCAAATGAGGGGATGTTTATGAAAGCATTCTAAACCTAAAAGTCTTATACTAATGAAAGTTGATATTTAATAAATCTGAAAGGGAGGAAAAATAATCTCGGATAAAACAAGTTCTAAAGTGAAGTTCCACAAGACAGCCTTAGTACTTCCCTGTCTGCCATTCCACCATCACCTGCCTTTCTTGGCACTTGCTTTGTAGTGATCTGAAATATGAGGATCTCCTTATTTTTAAAGGAAAAATATTTTCCCCATCTCCCAAGTCTATCTCTTAATTCTCTGCTCCCCATCCCTTCTGTGACCCTATTCTGTCCTTCCATGTCTCTCTCACCTGTCCACCCCCCTCTTCACACTTCAGTTTACCACCCCCTCCCTCTGTTCTCTAACCTCTCGGTTGCAACTTTAGAAATTGGCTCCCTTTCTATTTTTATCGTACCTAAGAAAACCTACTGCCTTAAAGCACAAAGCCTTATTTTATTCAGGCCACGAAAACTGCAACACCAGACACAACCCCACATTCCTCTTTCAAGGCTCTAAAGCCAAGACCATTACCAAGCTGGATCTGACAGGTATGGCCAAGGCAAAGGTTTATTTCCAAGAGACCGGACTTCCCCAATTACCTTTGATTTCCAATCTTTCCTACATGCAATACATGTGAGACATACAGCACTAAAGGCAGGCTTTATCACTCCATAAAACGGCCATAAAGTTTAATGAAAATCAAACTGAACTGAAATTATTTGTGAGAATTCTGCAACGCCCTTTGCCGTAAACACTGCAGGACAGAAAAACGACCCAGGGCTGGAAATCTCTGCTTGAGGTAACGTTTCGCTAAGGGTGCCAGGACTTTCCGCCCACATGGGCATAGAGACAAAATACTTCCCAGCTGCAGCAACAGGTTTCTTTTTAAAAAGAAAATGTCTTTGAAATGATTTAGACAGGTTTGCTAAAGCTTGAAGCCTCTAAACAAATCCACAGGAAACTGGAGATTAGGTTGGGGCAGCAGGTGGCAACTCAAGCACTTCCTCTCTGGGGCCCACCCTGCAGTGCCAACTGCCCGCCCTCCAGCCCAGAAAGGAACCGGTGCCGCCTCCAGTCCTCGAGCGCTAGGAGTAGGGGGATCGCAGTTCACCCTTCGTAGGATACGGCTTGGCCGCCCCCAGCTCTCCCTCAGAAGCGCTACAGCCGCTACACGGCATCGCCCTCGGGGCAGGGCCTTCGCACTTCCCTACTTCCCTCCTCCGGCTCCCCTCCTCCCCAAAGACCAAGAGTTCCCGCCTCCCGGGAAAGGCGGGAGAAGCGCGGGGCTTGCTGCCCGCCCCTCCCCCAGCAGGAGCGAAAGCGGCCCGCCAGCAGGCCAGCGCGGTTCACCCTCACCCTGTGGATGGCTGCCCACCCCACACCTCAGCTGGACCCGGGCCTCCGCTCCCCGCTGGGGCGGCTCAGCCTCTCCACCCCCCAGCCCCCCGCTCGCAAGGCGCGGCCGGAAAGACCGCGATCTTCTGCCTACCGACACCCTCCCGGCCCCGTGGGGTAGAGGGCAGAGGCACTCCCTTCACCTCCACCTCCAGCCCCCCCACTCCCACTGGGTAGGGAGAACGGACCTCACTCCCCCTCTCGGGTAACCAGACGGCCTCCCTTTGCCTCGGCAGGGTGAGGGGCATCTATCGCCCGCCGACGTGGAAGTGGGGGGCAGAGACACTCCCCCCGCCCCGCCGCCATCACCTCAGAAACGAGAACGAGCCCTTCTCCCGCCAGGGTGAGGGCCTCTCAACCCCTCAACGGGGCGGACGGCTTGCGCGGCCCTCTGGAGAAGCAACAGGCGCCCCCACCCCCTCCCAACCGAGGAACGCCGACCCCCTCGTCCCTCAACTGTTCACCTCCAGAAGCCGGGCCCAAGCCTAGGTGAACGACTGCACCTCACTCCGCCCCCTGCGCCATTTTATCGCCCCCTTCCCGACCTCCCCCACCCCGAGGCTGCCGGGCCAGCGCCAGGGGAAGGGCAAACAGGCAGTGATTGGCAGGAAATCGCCCCGCCTCTCAGAAGGTTGCGCCCCGCGCAGGCGCCGCAACCCCGCCCTCCGCACCTCTTACCCCACCTACTGGCTCCACCTCTTTTCGTCTCATCGACCCGCTCGACTTTTCGCTGCTCCTGACTCTTTCCTGGCTGCTGGTAGGAGGACAAGGGTCCAGGCCGAGCAAGCCGAGCGACGAGTTCAGCTGATGCAACCTAACCGGACCTGCGTGACAGTTCCCGGCACGCTGCGGCGGCGGCGGCGGCGGTCACTGAGAAAGGGGCGCGAGTGCTGGCCTGAGCGCGGGAGACGGAGGCGACAGAGCCATGGGGGACGCTCTGAGCCCTGAAGAGAAGCTGCACCTTATCACCCGGAACCTGCAGGTTGGGCCTCGGGGTTGGAAGTGCGCCGTTGGGGACTGGGGGCCGGAGGTCCAGTGATCCTGAGCCCCGCTACGGGGTCATAAGTGTGTGAGGCCGGGGACTCCGCGCCGAGGCTGCTGTGAGAGAGATTGCGGTCCTCACTGCTCGGCGGTCAGTCCCACAGAAATCACAGGCTCACTTCCTGTGTGCAGTTACTTGTGTTGAGCCAGGCTTCGAATCCAGGGCTCCCACCCCACCCACCCTATTATGTGCTAGGCGCTGGGGGATACGTCAGGACCCTGCCCTCCTAGAGCATGTCCGGAGGAAATCAGACGTTTAAAATGACCCATAATCCAAACATTTAATTACAGTCGAAACAAGTACTGTAAGGTACTTTATGCGGAGGTCTTTCTTGAAAGGAAGTTACGGGGGAGGGCCGAGGGGAGTGTCAGGGAAAGCTGAGGAAGTGACCTCTAAACTGCGCCCTGAAGGATGCGGATCACTTCTTCACTCCACATGTGTTCCTCCTGGTTCCAGGCACTGCAGGAGTAGAAGTTAACCAGAATAATAGGGGCTAAAAACGTGTCAGGTAGAAGGAACCCAGGTCAAGATCCAGAGGGGAGAAAGAACCCTGTGGTTCAGAGAGAAGGCTAACTTGGCTGGAGTAGAGGAAGCAAAATGCAGATCAAGCACTTAGGAAATATTTATATTGCTCATTCCCTTGACTCTTTCAGGCCTCAACTGTCATGCTGTCTGGAAGGCCTTTCTTGGCCACTTTATTTATTTATTTATTTATTTATTTATTAAATATCTTTATTTGAGTATAACTGTTTTACAAATAGTGTGTTAGTTTCTGCTTTACAACAAAGTGAATCAGTTATACATATACATATGTTCTCATTTCTCTTCCCTCTTGCGTCACCCTCCCTCCCACCCTGCCTATCCCACCCCTCTAGGTGGTCACAAAGCACAGAGGTGATCTCCCTGTGCTATGCGGCAGCTTCCCACTAGCTATCTAATTTACATTTGGTAGTGTGTATATGTCCCTGCCACTCTCTCACTTCGTCACAACTTACCCTTCCCCCTCCCCATATCCTCAAGTCCATGCTCTAGTAGGTCTGTGTTTTATTCCCATCCTACCACTAATCTCTTCATGACATTTTTTTTCTTAGATTCCATATATATGTGTTAGCACACGGTATTTGTTTTTCTCCTTCTGACTTACTTCACTCTGTATGACAGACTCCAGGTCTATCCACCTCATTACAAATAACTCAGTTTCATTTCTTTTTATGGCTGAGTAATATTCCATTGTATATATGTGCCACATCTTCTTTATCCATTCATCTGTTGATGGACACTTAGGTTGCTTCCATGTCCTGGCTATCGTAAATAGAGTTGCAATAAACATTTTGGAACTTGACTTTTTTTTTTTTTTTTTTTTTTTTTTTGTGGTACGCGGGCTTCACTGTTGTGGCCTCTCCCGTTGCGGAGCACAGGCTCCGGACGCGCAGGCTCAGCGGCCATGGCTCACGGGCCCAGCCGCTCCGCGGCATGTGGAATCTTCCCGGACCGGGGCACGAACCCGTGTCCCCTGCATCGGCAGGCGGACTCTCAACCACTGCGCCACCAGGGAAGCCCGGAACATGACTTTTTGAATTATGGTTTTCTCAGGGTATATGCCTAGTAGTGGGATTGCGGGGTCGTATGGTAGTTCTATTTGTAGTTTTTTAAGGAACCTCCATACTGTTCTCCATAGTGGCTCTATCAATTTACATTCCCACCAGCAGTGCAAGAGAGTTCCCTTTTCTCCACACCCTCTCCAGTATTTATTGTTTCTAGAGTTTCTGATGATGGCCAATCTGACCGGTGTGAGATGATATCTCATTGTAGTTTTGATTTGCGTTTGTCTAATGATTAATGATGTTGAGCATTCTTTCATGTGTTTGTTGGCAATCTGTATATCTTCTTTGGAGAAATGTCTATTTAGTTCTTCTGCCTATTTTTGGATTGGGTTGTTTGATTTTTTGTTATTGAGCTGCCTGAGTTGCTTATAAATTTTGGATATTAATCCTTTGTCAGTTGCTTCATTTGCAAATATTTTCTCCCATTCTGAGGGTTGTCTTTTGGTCTTGTTTATGGTATCCTTTGCTGTGCAAAAGCTTTTAAGTTTCATTAGATCCCATTTGTTTATTTTTGTTTTTATTTCCATTTCTCTAGGAGATGGGTCAAAAAGGATCTTGCTGTGATTTATGTCATAGAGTGTTCTGCCTATGTTTTCCTCTAAGAGTTTGATAGTGTCTGGCCTTACATTTAGGTCTTTAACCCATTTTGAGTTTATTTTTGTGTGTGGTGTTAGGGAGTGTTCTAATTTCTACTTTTACAGGTAGCTGTCCAGTTTTCCCACCACCACTTATTGAAGAGGCTGTCTTTTCTCCACTGTATATCCTTCCCTCCTTTATCAAAGATAAGGTGACCATATGTGTGTGGGTTTATCTCTGGGCTTTCTCTCCTGTTCCATTGATCTATATTTCTGTTTTTGTGCCAGTACCATACTATCTTGATTACTGTAGCCTTGTAGTATAGTCTGAAGTCAGGGAGCCTGATTCCTCCAGCTCCATTTTTCATTCTCAAGATTGCTTTGGCTATTCGGGGTCTTATGTGTTTCCATACAAATTGTGAAATTTTTTGTTCTAGTTCTGTAAAAAATGCCAGTGGTAATTTGATAGGGATTGCATTGAATCTGTAGATTGCTTTGGGTAATAGAGTCATTTTCACAATGTTGATTCTTCCAATCCAAGAACATGATATATTTCTCCACCTGTTTGTATCATCTTTAATTTCTTTCATCAGTGTCTTATAGTTTTCTGCATACAAGTCTTTTGTCTCCTTAGGTAGGTTTATTCCTAGATATTTTATTCTTTTTGTTGCAGTGGTAAATGGGAGTGTTTTCTTAATTTCATTCTCAGATTTTTCATCATTAGTGTATAAGAATGCCAGAGATTTCTGTGCATTAATTTTGTATCCTGCAACTTTACCAAATTCATTGATTAGCTCTAGTAGTTTTCTGATAGCATCCTTAGTATTCTCTATGTATAGTATCATGTCATCTGCAAACAGTGACAGCTTTACTTCTTCTTTTCCTATTTGGATTCCTTTTATTTCTTTTTTTTCTCTGATTGCTGTGGCTAGAACTTCCAAAACTATGTTGAATAAGAGTGGTGAGAGCGGGCAACCTTGTCTTGTTCCTGATCTTAGTGGAAATGGTTTCAGTTTTTCACTGTTGAGAACAATGCTGGCTATGGGTTTGTCATATATGGCCTTTATTATGTTGAGGAAAGTTCCTTCTATGCCTACTTTCTGCAAGGTTTTTATCATAAATGGGTGTTGAATTTTGTCAAAAGCTTTCTCTGCATCTATTGAGATGATCATATGGTTTTTCTCTTTCAGTTTGTTGGTGTGGTGTATCACGTTGATTGATTTGCGTATATTGAAGAATCCTTGCATTCCTGGAATAAACCCCACTTGATCATGGTGTATGATCCTTTTAATGTGCTGTTGGATTCTGTTTGCTAGTATTTTGTTGAGGATTTTTGCGTCTGTGTTCATCAGTGATATTGGCCTGTAGTTTTCTTTCTTTGTGACATCTTTGTCTGGTTTTGGTATCAGGGTGATGGTGTTGGCCACTTTATTTAAATAACAAACCCCTGCCACCAGAACTGCCACGTCCCTTGCTCTGCCTTTTGTTGTTGTTGTTTTTCCATAGAACTTAACCACCATCTGACATCCTATACATTTTATTTGTTTGTTTAGGAGGCATAGGCAGAGAGACCAGGTCATGAAGGCCTTGTAAGCTATGTTTAACATTGGGGTTTTAGAAAGGACAGTGGTTACATTGGTTGGGCCACAGCTTGTTTTTCTCTTTTTATGAGATACAATTAACATATCATAAAATCCACCCTTTTAAAGTGTGCAATTCAGTGGGTTTTGATGTAGTAACAAGGTTGTTCAATTATCACCATTATTTAATTCCAGAACGTTTTCATCATCAAAAATAACCTGTACCCATTAGCAATCACTGCCCATTCCTCCCATCTCCCCAGCCCTAGGGAAACATGAATCTGCTTTCTGTCTCTAATTTGCCTGTTCTAAACATTTCATATAAATGGAATCATAATATGTGGCCTTTTGTGTCTGGCTTATTTCACTTAGCATAATGTTTTCAAGTTTCATCCATGTTGTTGCACTTACCAGAACTCTGTTCCTCATGATGGCTGAATAATATTCCATTATATGAATATACTACATTTTGTTTCTGCATTTGTCAGTTGATGGACATTTGGGATATTTTCACTCATAATTTGATCTTTTTTTTTTTTAATTTTTTTTTTTTTTTTTTTTTGGTATGCGGGTCTCTCACTGTTGGGGCCTCTCCCGTTGCGGAGCACAGGCTCCGGACGCGCAGGCTCAGCGGCCATGGCTCACGGGCCCAGCCGCTCCGCGGCATGTGGGATCTTCCCGGACCGGGGCACGAACCCGCGTCCCCTGCATCGGCAGGCGGACTCTCAACCACTGCGCCACCAGGGAAGCCCCTCATAATTTTATCTTAACTAGAGATTCTTGCATGCTTCCCCTTAGCCACATCCTTTGTTTCCTAACCTCTTTCCATAAAATTAAGAGAGGTTAGGAAGAAATGACACACAAAGCTAGTGGCATTGACTTACTCGGGTTTTAAAGGGTAAGTGATATGACCTTTACTTGAGTAGTGAAAACTCTCCAAGTATCCAAATAGTCAGGGGCTCAGAGGATCAGCCTCCAGCTGGATTGGAACACAAGATTTTAACAAATCCTACTAATAGGTGATTCAAACCAGCAAAACGATTTATGTCTTTCATGGCTTCCAACAGCCCCCCACAAACCGTCACCTGAAGAAACACTAAAATATCTTAGCAGCATACTAGCCTATTAGGATTTTTCCAATATTGTCTTAGGGCAAAAGGAAATTATTATTAAAGTATTTAAATAGGTGAATGAGTTAATCAAATTTTGGTTTTTAAAGACCTCTCTGGCTTCCTTTTGGGACATGGATTGGAGAGAACAAGCGTAGACCTGGGAGACCTGTTAAGAGGCTATTACGGTTATCTTGTTGTGATCTCTAATGATGGCCAAGACTAGGTGGGTGGTGTAGAGGGGGAAAGAAGTAGGAGGACTTAAGAGCTGTTTCAGAGTAACTTATGCAACTCAGTGAATGATAGTACCATTTCTTGCACTGGGGTGAAACTAAGTGAAAAAGATGGGGAGTGAGGTAAGAAGGTGAAAGCATGAGTTTAATTTTTAACATGTTGTGTTTGAATTAACTGGGTTGATAACAAGTACATGTATATAGGTGTGAGCAGGAGATTTGGTAGTTACTAGCTCATAAGTAGTAATTGAAGCAACTGAAGAGGATCAGTTAGGGAGAATGTAGAGTAAGAAGAGAAGAGATAGGGCCCCAAGGATTGCTATTATTTAAATGATTAGGAAGAACAGCTGCAAAGAAATCTGAGTCCCAGCAGCCAGAAAAGTAGGAGGAAAACTAAGACAGTAAAATAGAGAAAACCAAAAGAGGAGATTGTTTCGGGGGGAGTGAGGACTAAAAAGTATTCACTGAATTTAGCAACACGGAGGCCATCTGTGATCTTAGCAAGAGCATTTTCAGTGGTGTGATGCTGTATGGAATTCAGACTAGGAGGGGAGATAAGGAATGGAGAGCAGAAGAAGAGACACCTTTCAAGAAATTGGCTGTGAAAGGAAGGAGCATGAGCTAAAAGTAGATGGAGGGGAAGATACGGTTAGAGACATGCTCCATTCCCCTAACGTCAGTGTCTCTGCACTGGAATGGTACTGGCAACAGCACTGGCTTCATTTGGCTCTCACTCAGCCCTGAGAGCCTGGCTAGACCTCCCTGCTGGCTGAGCCTGGACCCTCAGTGAAACATACCTTTGTTTTCCTTGTCACAGGGTAAAGGATGAGCAGGGTGGGGCACTGGCATTAAACCAGCTCTTCTGCTTCCACAACAGGAGGTTCTCGGGGAAGAGAAGGTGAAGGAGATACTGAAGGAGCGGGAACTTAAAGTTTACTGGGGGACAGCAACCACAGGCAAGCCACACGTGGCTTACTTTGTGCCTATGTCTAAGATCGCGGACTTCCTGAAAGCAGGATGTGAGGTAAGAACTAATGTTATAAAGCAAGCAGTTGCCCTTGGGCAACGGTCAAAAGAGAGACTTAACAAGACTTACCTCACTTGTTTGGAGGTGCTTGGACGAATTCACATTTTGATGGTCCCTTATCTCTTACGCCCAGGTAACGATTCTGTTTGCGGATCTTCACGCGTACCTGGATAACATGAAGGCCCCGTGGGAACTTCTAGAACTCCGAACCAGCTATTATGAGAATGTGATCAAGGCAATGCTGGAGAGCATTGGCGTACCCTTGGAGAAACTCAAGTTCATCAAAGGCACTGATTACCAGCTCAGCAAGTAAGTGCTCAGTCATCCACCCTCTTTGTGGCTCTGGTGCTCCTAGCTAGTTACAGGCCTGGGGAGTCAAGAATTAGAAGCTGTTGGGCTCTACCTGTTAAGAACCATTAAAAATTGTATACACTTTGTCCTTTTAATTCATCCATCAAAAATCTACTGACTAGTAAATGCCTAGGTACCATACTGTTTGCTGGAAATATAAGTGTAACCACAACAATGTCCTTGGCCTTGCAGACCTCATAGCATATGGGAGAGTGGTGAAAAACTCAGCCCCACTTTCTCCTTCCAGCCTCAGCAAATAATGATAAAAGAAATGTGAAAGAAAAATTCATATTTGTAACATTAACACACATATAATTTTATGCCCTAATTTTTTAATCTACAGTTTCCTAAGTAACTGCCGCCCACTCCCCCATCCCCTGCCCGCTGCCTCATAGTTTCCACATTCTTTCATTTTTTTAACCTTTCAAATAAGCCATGTATCACTCTAATGGTCACTTTTGCATTTAAACCCTTAGAACAACTTTTTAAGGTAAGCATTGTTCTATCCTATTTTACAGATAAGGAAATAGATTCAGATTTAACTTTCCCAAGTTCATGCAGCTAATAAGTAAAAGGACCATGATGTGAACCCAGATCTTGCTTACAAGTTGATTTCTCTTTTTACTTCATCTAACTTAATTTTCTTTACATTCCCCATTGTTGGACATTTAGAGTTTTAAATAAAGCATATACCTCAGAGATATTGCAGGTTTGGTTCTAAACTACCTCAATAAAGTACATATCACAATAAAGGGGGTCACATGAGTATTTTGATTTCCCAGTGCATATAAAAGTTATGTTTACACTATACTGTAGTCTGTTAAGTGTGCAGTAGCATTATGTCTAAAAAAAAAAAATGTGTGTGCCTTAATTTAAAAATACTTTGTCATGGGCTTCCCTTTTGGCATAGTGGTTGGGAATCCACCTGCCAATGCAGGGGACATGGGTTTGAGCCCTGGTCCGGGAAGATCCCACCTGCCATGGAGCAACTAATCCCATGTGCCACAACTGCTGAGCCTGTGCTCTAGAGCCCGTGAGCCACAACTACTGAGCCCACGCACGAAGAGCCTGTGCTCCGCAACAAGAGAAGCCACTGCAATGAGAAGCCCATGCACCGCAATGAAGAGTGGCCCCCACTTGCCGCAATTAGAGAAAAGCCTGCATGCAACAACAAAGACCTAACCCAGCCAAAAATAAAATAAATTTTAAAAATAAATTAATTAAAAAATAAAAACACTTTGTTGTTAAAAAATGCTGACCATCATCGGAGCATTCAGCAAGTCATAATCTTTTTGCTGGTGGAGGGTCTTGCCTTGGTGTTGATGACTGCTGACTAATCAGGGTGATCGTTATTGAAGGTTGGGGTGGCCGTGGCAATTTCTTAAAATAAGACAACAGTGGAGTTTGTCACATCGATTGACTCTTTCACAAACAATTTTTCTATAACTTGCAATACATTTTCATAGCATTTTACCCTCAGTAGAACTTCTTTGAAAATTGGAGTCAATCCTCTCAAACTCTGCCACTGCTTTATCAACGAAGTTTATGTAATCTTCTAGGTCTTTTGTTGTCATTTCAACAGTCTTCATAGTATCTTTTTTTAAAATTTAATTTTATTTATTTTTTTATACAGCAGGTTCTTATTAGTTATCCATTTCATACATATTAGTGTATACATGCCAGTCCCAATCTCCCAATGCATCCCACCACCACCACCACCCACCACTTTCCCCCCTTGGTGTCCATATGTTTGTTCTCTACACTTCATAGCAACTTCACCAGGAGTAGTCTCCATTATCAAGAAACCACTTTCTCCTCTCATCCGCAAGAAGCAACTCCTCATCTGTTTAAGTTTTATCGTGAAATTGCAGCAATTCAGGCTCCACCTGTAGTTCTAGTTCTCTTGCTGTTTCCACCACATCTGCAGTTACTTCCTGCACTGAAGTTTTGAACCCCTCAATTTCATCTCTGAAGGTTGGAATCAACTTCTTCCAAATCCTGTTCATGTTGATATTTTGACTCCTTCCCACGAATCACAAATGTTTTTAATGACATCTAGAATGGTGAATCCTTTCCAGAAGGTTTTCAATTTACTTTTCCCAGGTCCATCAGAGGAATAACTGTCTATGGCAGCTATAGCCTTACGAAATGTATTTCTAAAATAATGATACTTGAAAATCGAAATTACTCTGATCCACAGGCTGCAGGATGGATGTTGTGTTAACAGGCATGAAAACAACATTAATCTCATTGCGCATCTCTGTCAGAGCTCTTGGGTGACCAGATGCATTGTCAGTGAGCAGTAGTTTTTTGGGGTTTTTTTTTGCAGTACGTGGGCCTCTCACTGTTGTAGCCTCTCCCGTTGCAGAGCACAGGCTCCGGACGCGCAGGCTCAGCGGCCATGGCTCACGGGCCCAGCCGCCCCGCGGCATGTGGGATCTTCCCAGACCAGGGCATGAACCCGTGTCCCCTGCATCGGCAGGCGGACTCTCAACCACTGCGCCACCAGGGAAGACCCTGAGCAGTAGTTTTGAAAAGAAACTTTTTCTGAGTAGTAGGTCTCAACAGTGGGCTTAAAATATTCAGTAAACCATGTTATAAACAAATGTGCTGTCACCTAGGCTTTGTTGTTCCATGTATACATCACAGGCAGAGTAGATTTAGCATAATTCTTAAGGGCCCTAGGATTTTTGGAATGATGAATGAGCATTGGCTTCAAGTTAAAGTTACCAGCTATATTTGCCCCTAACAGCCTGTCCTTGAAGCTTTGAAGCCAGGCACTGGCTTCTCTATTTCTATGAAAGTACTAGATGGCATCTTCTTCCAATATAAGGTGGTTTTGTCTTCATTGAAAGTCTGTTGTTTAGTGGAGCCACCTTCATTAATTATTTTACCTAGATCTTCCAGGTGACTTGCTACATCTTCTACATCAGCACCTGCTTCTTCACCTTGCACTTTTATGTTATGGAGATGGGTTCTTTCCTTAAAGCTCATGAAGTCTGAAGCTCACAAAACCCTTATTGATGTCACTATGGCAAAAAATTTCAACTTGTTGAAGGCTCAGATGATGGTTAGCGTTGTTTAACATTTATTAATTAAGCTATGTGCATTTTATAGGCATAATGCTATTGCAAACTTAATAGACTGCAGTATAGTGTAAACATAATTTGTATATGCACTGGGAAACCAAAAATTTGTGTGACTCACTTTATTGCAGTATTCATTTCCTTGTAGTTGTCTGGAACTGAACCCACAATATCCCCAAGGTATGCCTGCAATATGAAAGATCACTGATCACAGATCACCATAACAAATATAATAATAATGAAAAAGTTTGAAATATTTAAGAGTTACCAAAATGCAACACAGAGACATGAAGTGAGCAAACACTGTTGGAAAAATGGAGCCAATAGACTTGCTTGATAAAAGGAGTTTGCCACAAACCTTCAATTTTTAAAAAACACAGTATTTGCAGGGCACAATAAAGTGAAGTGCAGTAAAACAAGGTCTGCCTCTACTAAGGAATTCACCCAGATACAGCCCAGAGAGATGGACAAAAATACTGTAAGCGTGGTTGAGATGTAGATAAGAACTTTTGTTTCCAGCAATCTGGCAGACTAGGTACTCTGATCAACCTTCCTGCTGAAAAGCATTTTTTAAAAAATTTATTTATTTAATTTATTTATTTTTGGTTGTGTTGGGTCTTCGTTGCTGTGTGCAGGCTTTCTCTAGTTGCAGCGAGTGGGGGCTCCTCTTTTGTTGCAGTTCACAAGCGTCTCATTGCGGTGGCTTCTCTTATTGCAGAGCATGGGCTCTAAGCACACGGGCTTCAGTAGTTGTGGCTCTCAGGCTCAGTAGTTGTGGCTCATGGGCTCTAGAGCTCAGGCTCAGTAGTTGTGGCGCACAGGTTTAGTTGCTCTGTGGCATGTGGGATCTTCCCGGACCAGGGCTTGAACCCGTATCCCCTGCATTGGCAGGTGGATTCTTAACCACCGTGCCACCAGGGAAACCCTGAAAAGCATTTTTTAAATGCTGGATAAGGGACTTCCCTGGTGGTCCAGTGGTTAAGAATCTACCTTCCAATGCAGGGGACGAGGGTTCAGTCCCTGGCTGGGGAACTAAGATCCCATATGCTGCAGAGCAACTAAGCCCGCTGGCACTTTAGAGCCTGCATGCAGCAACTACTGAGCCCGCTCCCTGTGGAGCCCACACGCACTCCACAACTAAAGAGAAGTTGGCGTGCTGCAACTAAGACCTGATGCAGCCAAATAAATTTTTTTTTTAAATTCTGTATAAAATATTTTTAAAGCTTCCTAGATGCTTCAAATAAATGAATTGGCAAATTAGTCAAGAATACTCAGTGGCGGGCTTCCCTGGTGGTGCAGTGGTTAAAAATCCTCCTGCCAGTGCAGGGGACACGGGTTCGAGCCCTGGTCCGGGAAGATCCCACATGCTGCGGAGTAACAAAGCCCGTGCACCACAACTACTGAGCCTGTGCTCTAGAGCCAGCGAGCCACAACTACTGAAGCCCATGCACCTAGAGCCCATGCTCCACATCAAGGAAGCCACCACAACGAGAAGCCTGCTCACCACAATAAAGAGTAGCCCCCACTCGCTGCAACTAGAGAAAAAGCCCGCGTGCAGCAACAAAGACCCAACTCAGCCATAAATAAATAAATTTGTTTGTTTATTTATTTTTTTTTTTTAAAGAATACTCAGTGGCCAGAAACCAAGTGAAAGTGGAAATACAAAGAGATTTGTATTTCAGTTAATCTAAGATGCTTTAAAAAATACTGCTAATTAGGGACTTCCCTGGCAGTCTAGCAGTTAAGACTCTGCACTTCCACTGCAGGGGGCACGGGTTCAATCCCTGTCAGGGAACTAAGATTCCACATGCTATGTGGCACAGCCAAAAAAATTAAAACAACAGCAACAAAAAATATTGCTAATTAATCTATGACATGCCTTTATTTTAAAAAGTCACCTAGATTTCAGAGATGCTAAATGTTTAAAAAAATGTGTCTTAGAATCTGTAAAATACAAGAAGAACACTGAAGACTACATGTACCTTGAGGGAACTCGTTGAATTGTATGTACTTGAATTTTGATTTTTATGGCCTCACAGACCACAATGGGGAAAAAAAAAGGAAAAGATAAAACTAGAGTACTAGGCCAAAAGGTACAATATTTGAGTAATAAGTGTTCAGAAAAAAGAACAAAGAGTCAGAGGGAAGGAAATGAAGTACTAATTTAAGGACAATTAAAAGACATGAGTTTCTGGGCTTCCCTGGTGGCGCAGTGGTTGAGAATCCGCCTGCCGATGCAGGGGACACGGGTTCGTGCCCCGGTCCGGGAAGATCCCACATGCCGCGGAGCGGCTGGGCCCGTGAGCCATGGCCGCTGAGCCTGTGCGTCCGGAGCCTGTGCTCCGCAACGGGAGAGGCCACAACAGTGAGAGGCCCGCGTACCACAAAAACCAAAAAAAAAAAAAAAAAAAAGACATGAGTTTCCAGATTGAAAGGGCCTGTTGAGTGCCTAATAAAATGAATGAAAATAAACCCACACTAAAATACACTGTCTTGGGACTTCCCTGGTGGTCCAGTAGTTAAGACTGTGTGCTTCCACTGCAGGGGTCACAGGTTCAATCCCTGGTCTGCGAACTAATATCCCACATGAAAAATAAATAAATAAATACAGTGCATTATCTTGACATTTTAAAGCACTGGGGACAAAAGTATTATACAAACTTCCAAAGGGACAAAAGAAGTCACATACAGAATGTCAGGAATCATAATGGTTTTGCGTTTCTCCAAAGGAACAGTGAAAGCTAAAAGGGGATGAAGCAAAACCTTTAAAATTCTGAAGGAGAGGCATTTCCAACCTAGAAATCTGTACCCACCCAAACTACCTTTCAAGTGTAGTGGTAAAATATCTGAAAATATTTATTGAAAAAAAATTATTTTCATGTTTTTGTTGGCTATTTGTATTTCCTTTTCTGTTAATCAACTATCTATGCAAGTGTTTTGGCCCGTGTTTTACCTTTTTTTTTTTTAAGAGTTCCTTGTGTGTTCTAGATACCAAGTCGTTTTTCATTTATATAGCATGAGGATAGAGAATTAACTACTGGAACAGAATAAAGAGTTCAGAAATAGATCCTCACAAATATGGAAGCCTGATATATGCCAGAGCTGTCATTGCAGGTCAGCAGAGCAAGAATAAACTTTTTAAGAAAAAATGGTACAGAGACAATTGGTTATCCACATAGGGAAAAAGATGATCCCTTTGTTCCAAGTAGATTAAAAATTTAATTGTAAAGGCCAAACTACAAAACATATAAAAGACAATGTATAAAGCTGTCCTATGATAGCAGGTCAGGGAAAATTAAACCAGACACACCAAAAGCACAAATCACAGGAAAAGATTGATGAATTTACCTTCATTACAGTGAAGACCTTCAGTACATCAAAAGTAAGATAAAGTAAAAAGACAAGCCACCAACTGGGAGAAGATATTTATAACATATATAATTGACAAATGAGTAATGTCCAGTATTATATGTCAAAAACTGCAAAATCAGTTGTCAAAAATGAATCAGTCCAGTAGGAAAAACTTAAATAGGCATTTCACAGAAGAAACCAAACAACCAGTACATTTTTGGAAAAATGCTCAACCTCCTTGGTTTATTTATTTAATTATTATTATTATTATTATTTTGCGGTACACGGGCCTCTCACTGTTGTGGCCTCTCCCGTTGCGGAGCACAGGCTCCGGACGCGCAGGCTCAGCGGCCATGGCTCACAGGCCCAGCCGCTCTGCGGCATGTGGGATCTTCCCAGACCGGGGCACGAACCCGTGTTCCCTGCATCGGCAGACGGACTCTCAACCACTGCGCCGCCAGGGAAGCCAACCTCCTTGGTTATTATTCAAAGAAATATAGGTTAAAATTACAGTGAGAAACCATTCCTGCTTACCAAATAGGCAAAATTTAAAATAGTGAGAGTATTAAGTAATAAAATTGATTAAAACCACTCTGTAAAATAGTTTGACATTATCTTGAACTGAAGTTCAAGATGCAAATTCCCTATGATGCAGAAATTCTACTCCTAAGCATATATAAAGGAACTTGCACATGTATACCAGGATATACATATGAGAATATTTATAGCACATTGTTTAGAGATACAAACATAGTATAAAACGGGAAAGAAATATAAAAGTTCAGGCTCGTGGTTGGTTACTCTGGAGAAGGAAGAAGTGGGATCATGGAGGGGTGCACAGGAGCTTTACGAGTGACAGGTCCCTTTTCTTAAATTGAGTGATGGGTATTCTATTCTTAATATTATTCGTTATTCCTTACATGTGTTTAAGTTAAAAGAAATTTTAAAAGACAAGGAAGATAGACTGAGAAATTCTGACGTTTATTTAATAGGCATTCCAGAAGAAGAGAGTAGAGGGGAATGGCAAAGAAGCCCTATTTCAAGAGATAAGCAAAGAAAAAGATTAATTAAAGCCATCTTCAAAAAGGAAAAACAGGGCTTCCCTGGTGGCGCAGTGGTTAAGAATCCGCCTGCCGATGCAGGGGACACGGGTTCGTGCCCTGGTCCGGGAAGATCCCACATGTCGCGGAGCAAGTAAGCCCGTGAGCCATGGCCGCTAGGCCTGCGCGTCCGGAGCCTGTGCTCCGCAACGGGAGAGGCCACAGCAGTGAGAGGCCCGCATACCGCAAAAAAAAAAAAAAAAAAAAAAAAAAAAAAAAAAAAAAAAAAAAAGGAAAAACAAAAAAAGAAAGTAGTATTTATTTTTTAAAAGAATATCCTTTTTTCTGTCTGTGCCACATGGCATGCCAGATCTTGGTTCCCCAACCAGGGATCAAACCCGGGCCCCCTGCAGTGGAAGCTCGGGGTCTTAACCACTGGACCGCCAGTGAAGTCCTGATAAAGTCATATTTTAAAGGAGAGAATGGACTGCTCACGTTTTAGAAATTACCAGGCAGTATGCTCTCTGAATGTCTTAAGATTGGGAGAGTAAATTAACACCGCACTTTAGGATTAAACTGAGGCCTGGGCCCCGTCTTACAGCTGTCCGCTCTCATCTCTTCTCAGAGAGTACACGCTAGATGTGTATCGCCTCTCCTCCGTGGTCACACAGCACGATGCCAAGAAAGCGGGAGCTGAGGTGGTGAAGCAGGTGGAGCACCCTCTGCTGAGTGGCCTGCTGTACCCAGGGCTGCAGGTACCTGGGAGGGATGGAGTTGCCTGATGACCTTTTCTGCTCTAACTACTGGTCACAAACCTCTCTCTCAGCCCCAGTCAGACCCATATACTGGCTGTTCCTTCACCTTGCCGTAGGCCTTCCTTCCTGTCTTCCTTCCTCCCACTGCCCCTGCCCCAGGCTTCCTGGACTACTCTTTGACTTCTTCCCCTACCTGTCTGTCCTTTAAAACACTGCTCATCTCACATGTCTTTTTTACATGTCATCATGATCCCTTAATTGAAGAACATTAATTTCAGAGTGATAAGTGAAAATAAATTTTAAGCATGATCTTATTTCCCATTAAGCAAAACAATAAGCAAAACAAACACATCATATTTCCTGTGTGTGCATATTTGTATGAGCATGGAGAAAGCATGGAAAAATTCAAACCAAGCTACTGATACTGGTTATTAGCTCAGGAAGGTAGGATGGGGCTTCTCTGGTGGCACAGTGGTTGAGAGTCCGCCTGCCGATGCAGGAGACACGGGTTCGTGCCCCGGTCTGAGAGGATCCCACATGCCGCGGAGCGGCTGGGCCCGTGAGCCATGGCTGCTGAGCCTGCGCATCCGGAGCCTGTACTCCGCGACGGGAGAGGCCACAACAGTAAGAGCCCCGCGTACTGCCAAAAAAAAAAAGGAAGGTAGGATGAAAATGTCGATAGACTTAGCTTTTCCTCTGTATATTTCTCTAATGTTTGATAGAAGAAAATCAAGTCATACAAACTACTGTATATAAAATAAACAAGGTCCTACTGTATAGCACAGAGAACCAGATTCAATATCTTATAATAAGTTATAATGGAAAAGGATCTGTAAAGGAATACATGTACATATATATATTATATACATATGTAGAATATATATTTTTATATACATATATAAAAAACTGAATCACTTTGTTATACACCAGAAACTAACACACAATTAAATCAACTAAACTTTAATAAAAAATTTCTTTAATTTAAAAATTTTTTTTAAAAAGTTGAAAGAAAGAAAAGAAAATCAAATCTTCCCTTGGTCAGGCACTCTAGATCTACAGTGTCCACTATGGTAGCCTCTTGTCATAGTCATATGTGGCTATTGAAGTAATTAAAATTAAAATTTTTAGTTCTCCAGTCATACTGGCTGTTACTTCAGTTTGCTCACAAGCCACGTGTGGCTAGAGGCTAACCTGTTGGACAGCACAGATATGGAACGTATTCATCCTCACAGAAAGTTCTGTTGGACAATGCTGTTCTCACATTCTAACTGCTTGCTTACCTTCTCTTCCTCTCCCCCTGAATCCAATCGGACACTAAATGTTATCAATACTATTTCTTAAAAATCTCTTAAATTCATTCTTGCTGTACATCCTCACTGACTTGGTTCATTGTTATTTCTCACCTGGCCTCTCACAGCAGCCTTCCGGCCGTTTTCTTTATCTCTAGTCCTCAGGCCACCACTCCACACTCTGCCGCCTTACTGGTGTGATTTTTCTGCAGTGCGTGAATCATGTTTCTTCCCTCCTTAAAATCATTCACTGTCCAGGATGTTGCTAGGCACCCTCACATGACATTCAGGGTCCTTACCAACTTTTCTTTTCTTTTTCTTTTTTTTTAATTAATTAATTAATTTTGGGGGGGCTGCATTGGGTCTTCATCGCGCGGGCTTTCTCTAGTTGCGGTGAGTGGGGGCTACTCTTTGCGGTGCGCGAGCTTCTTATTGCAGTGGCTTCTCTTGTTGCGGAGCACAGGCTCTAGGCGCACAGGCTTCAGTAGTTGTGGCACTCGAGCTCAGTAGTTTTGGCTTACGGGTTCTAGAGCGCAGGCTCAGTAGTTGTGGAGCACGGGCTTAGTTGCTCCGTAGCATGTGGGATCTTCCCGGACCAGGGCTCGAACCCATGATTCCCTGCATTGGTAGGCGGATTCTTAACCACTGCGCCACCAGGGAAGCCCTTTACCAACTTTTCTAACCTCATCACTCACCACTTCCCACATCCCTTGGAGTTTGTGCTTTTGCAGACTGAATCACTCATAATTTGCCTAAACACTTCACACCTCTATACCCTCTCACATTCTGTTTCCTCTGCATGGTGAAAAACATCTATATATTCTTCAAAACCAAGCTCAGCCCACAGTCTGATTCTAGGAAGCCTTCACCACCACCAGTCTGAACAGAGATAATAATGTCTTTCTTCGGGCTTCCCTGGTGGCGCAGTGGTTGAGAGTCCTCCTGTCGATGCAGGGGACGCGGGTTCGTGCCCCGGTCTGGGAAGATCCCACATGCCGCAGAGCGGCTGGGCCCGTGAGCCATGGCCGCTGAACCTGCGCGTCCAGAGCCTGTGCTCTGCAGCGGGAGAGGCCACAGCAGTGAGAGGCCCGCATACCGCAAAAATAATAATAATAATGTCTTTCTTCGTGTTAGCATGTTCTTTAAATGAACATGTAAGTTAGCCCTTGGCATGCTGTAGAGAAATTACATATTCATGTGTCTCTCTCCCCAGCTAGTTAATTGGCTTCTTGAAGGCAGAATCTGGGTCTGATTCATCTCTGCATCCACAGGACTGACACTAGGCGTGACATCTAATAAGTGATAGTAACTGTTTGTTTATACTAGTTCAGTCTTGCCCCTTTTTTCTGAGCTCTCACAGGGCTTCCTTCTTATGCCAGTTATTTGACACTTGTCACAGGCTGCCTTATTCATTGGGTACCTTTGACATGACTATGATATGTCTTCTCTCCCTTCCTCACTGGACTGTAAGCTTCCTGAGAGCAGAGACCCTTCTTATTTTTATACCCCATGACATCCACATCGGATATTGTTCACTGCAGGCACTCAGCAAATGTGTATCTAGCTCTTGAAGCCAACAGGAAGGCTGAGTGCTGCTTATTTGCTTCCTGGTTCTACCTTCGGAAAATTTTAGTGGTTTTCAAAAGTTTCTGATTTCTTAGACCCATACAGAGGAAATACAGTAGGAGTTTATGCTCATGTGTTTCTTTCCACAGGCCTTGGATGAAGAGTATTTGAAAGTAGATGCCCAATTTGGAGGAGTTGACCAGAGAAAGATTTTCACCTTTGCAGAGAAGGTTAGTGTCCTCTTTTTCCTATCTTTTTTCTCTTTTGACCCGCAGATGTGTGCATTACAGTTTCTTGAATGTGCCAGTGCCAGCAATCATATGGTATGGTAGGTATTATTCTCCTTGTTTTGCAGATAAGAAAGCTGAGGATAGAGAGAGTAAGAAAGCTGTCCAGTATCACACAGTTAGTGACTGAGCAGGAATTAGCATTCAGATCTGTCTGACTCAAAAGCCTGTGCTCTTGCTGCCGCCACCAGGAAGCTGCCCCCAAAGCTGTTGGATTTGCTTCTTTTTTTTCTTCTTTTTTGCTTCTTTCTTAATAGCTCAGTTTCCAGGGAAAGGCAACACCAGTCAGAACTACTGTTCTTTCCCAGGCCATTTGGTCCATATTGCTCTGGATCTTAAATAAATGACTCATCTCTGAGATGAGGCTTACCAGGGTTTAAAAGAGGAAATTAGCACAAATCCATAATACTTCATTTCTGGGAAAGAACTTGAGTAAGTTGAAAGGGGCTCTTGAGAAGTGGTTGGTATTTTTGAAAGCTTCTCAAAACCTCATATTGGTAAGGGAGTAGAGAAAACACTGCTAGTAAAAATGTAAATTCCTGATGGGTGATTTGATGACTCTAAAATGTTTCTACCCTTTGTCCTAGTAATTATACAAATATGTCCTCAAGATATAATTTTAAAAGTGCAACTTGGGAGTTTCCCTGGTGGTCTAGTGGTTAGTATTCGGCACTTTCACTGCCGTGGCCCAGGTTCAATCCCTGGTGGGGAAACTGAGATCCCGCAAGCCTTGTGGCGCAGCCAAAATTTTTTTAATGTTTTTAATTTTTTTAATTAAAAAAATATTAAAGTGCAGCTTGACTTACGTATAAAAGTATTTGTTATCAAATTAAATCAAAATCTAGGAAATAAACTTACATTCAATGGCAAGGGATTGGTTAAATACACTATGATAAGTCCTCACAGTGGGATTTTTTTTTAATTAATTAATTTATTTATTTTTGGCTGAGTTGGGTCTTTGTTGCTACGCGCTGGCTTTCTCTCGTGGCGAGCAGGGGCTACTCTTCGTAGCAGTGCGCAGACTTCTCATTGCGGTGCCTTCTCGTTGCGGAGCACGGGCTCTAGGTGCGCGGGCTTCAGTAGTTGTGTCTCATGGGCTCAGTAGTTGTTGCTCATGAGCTCTAGAATGCAGGCTCAGTAGTTGTGGCACATGGGCTTCGTTGCTCCATGGCACGTGGGATCTTCCTGGACCAGGGCTTGAACCCGTGTCCCCTTCATTGGCAGGAGGATTCTTAACCAGTGTGCCACCAGGGAAGTCCCCTAACAGTGGGATATCATATAATATTTCAAAATAGTTTTTGGATATATTTAATAAATGGGGAAATGTTTACAGTCCATGCATTTTTATTATTATTCAAGTATTTCTTATTCCATTTTATCTCTATTAACTTTTTTTTTTTTTTTTTTTTTTTTTTTTTTGCGGTACGCGGGCCTCTCTCTGTTGTGGCCTCTACCATTGTGGAGCACAGGCTCTGGACACGCAGGCTCAGCGGCCATGGCTCACGGGCCCAGCTGCTCCGCGGCATGTGGGATCTTCCCGGACCAGTGCACAAATCCGTGTCCCCTGCATCAGCAGGCAGACTCTCAACCACTGTGCCACCAGGGAAGCCCATCCTCTATTAACTTTTTAGTTGAACTTTTTATTATTCTAGAAAAGAATGGCCTATGGCCTGTTTTTGTATGACTCAGAAGCTCTAAGAATGGTTTTTATGTTTTTTAAGGGCTATTTTTAAAAAATGAAAACTAACATGCAGTGGCGACCACATGTGGCCCACAGAGCCTGTAATATTTATTATCTGACCTTTTACAGAAAAGTTTTGCCCAGCCCTGCCCTAGAGATTACAACATCTGTCTTTATAATTTAATAGTTTGTTAGATATTTTTACCACTTCCCAACAATGCAAGAACCTACAATAGTTTTATCCCATTTAATGCCCTCCTGCCCTTTGTGCTGTTGTCATATATTTCATTTTTACATATATTTTAAATCCCAAAGACTTGATTATAATTGTTTTTTAAACAATCAATTTTCATGTGTATTTACCCCCACTTACCCTTTCTGATACTCTTGATTTCATCCTGCGGTTCTGTGCCTCTGTGCTTCCCTCTGGGATCATTTTCCTTTGGCCTAAAGACCCCTTTGTGTTTTGTGTTTTCAATGCAGGTCTCTTGGTAATGAGTTCTTTCTTTTGTCTGAGGACATCTTTCCTTTGCTTTCTTTTTTGTTTTTGTTTTTTTTTCCCTTGGCTTTCAATGGGTATAAAATTATAGATTTGCAGTTATTTTCTTTTAGCATTTTAAGGAGTTGTCCTGTTGCCTCTGGCTTTTATAGTTTCCATTGAAAAGTCACCTGTAAGTATCATTGTTTCTCCTTTGCAGATAGTATATCTTTTCTCTGGTTGCTTTTAAGGTTTTCTCTGCCTCTGATTTTTAGCAATTTGACAACGGTGTTTTAAGCTTTAGTTTTCTTTGTATTTATCCTGCTTGGATTTTGCTGAGCTTCTTGAGTCTATGGGTTGATATTTTCATCACATTTGGAAAATCGTCCCCTACTATTTCCTTTAAATATTGTTTCTGTCCTCTTCTCTCTCTCCTCTTGAGACCCTAATTTTACACAGATTAGACCTCTTGATCATGTCCCACATGTCTCATAGCCTGTTCTGTTGTTTCCCTCTGTGCTTTAGTTTGGTTATTTTCTGTTGATTTTTCTTCATGTTCATTAATCCTGTCTTCTGTTAAATCCATCCAGTATTGTACTGTGCCATTTTAGAACTTCCATTTGATTCTTTTTTATAGATTCCAATTCTCTTTTATAGTTCTCCATCTTTTATCCATTTTGTCCATCTTTTCCTCTGTTTCCTTTAACACACCAATCGTAGTTATTTTGACATCCTGATCTCCTTATTCCATTATCTGGATTATTTCTGTGTCTGCTTTTATTGACTGTTTCCTCTTGACTCTCAGTCATTTTTTTTCTGCTTCCCATTTCTAGTACTTTTTAGTATATCAGAGACACCATAGATATGCTGTAGAGGCTCTAAATTATATTTATAGAGTACATGTTTTCTATTTAATTACTGATTTATCACCTTGATTCTGTCAAGGGTGGGTTTTAGGCTTTGTTAGAATAGGTCTATTTCAGTTTGCTCTTACTCCTATAATACAGACCTTATCTTAGTATGTGGCCTTTCTGGGGTCTCAAACTGAAATCTCAGGGTATTCACAAAACCCTCTCTGCTTTGATTGGACCTAAACTTCAACTTCTGTCTCTCCAGCACTGTGGAGTCCCTAAAATTTGTTCAGGTCTCTAGCCTCCCAGAGCCTGTTTTCTGCTGGGCTTCCTGCTGTCTCTCCGAATGAACGCACAGCTATGAGTCAATCAAGAAAGCAATGGAGAACTTTGACCTAGATTTTTGGAGGGGGCTCCTTTCTCTCTGGAGCCCCTCCCCTAATCCTAGCCTCCTGGTAGCCCTGAATTCCAATCTCTATCTCCTCTGCTTAGTCAAACTGCTGCTCTCTGCTTGGTCTCTTTTTCTCAGCACTCAGTTTGAAAAAAATGCCCTCAAGGAGGAAGCCAGGGTGGATGTAGGGTCACCTAGCTCCCTTCTCTCAAGATTTGTAGCCCTACACTTATTACTGTCTAATGTCTGCAAATGGTTATTTGCAGTTTATAGAAATGGAATATTTCTATATTTCCAGCTTTTAGAGTTGTTTATGGTGGTAGGGTAAGTCCAATAGCCTCACAATGTAATACTAATAGAAAAACAGTAGGGAAAAAAAAAAAAACCCTTGTTAATATGATCACCACTGAAAGGTTATATATTCAGTAGAAAAAAAAGATTGGCAGGAATATATCAAACTGTTATGTGACAGGCCAGGTTAGATGAGATCGGGGCACCGAGGAGGAATTTATACTAATATCTGCTTTCGTGTGTTTCTTTCTAACCCCCTAGTACCTCCCTGCACTTGGCTACTCAAAACGGGTCCACCTGATGAATCCTATGGTTCCAGGATTAACTGGCAGCAAAATGAGCTCTTCAGAAGAGGTAGGTTGCCAGCTCTGACTTGAGTTGAGAAATCTTCAGCAAGAGATGAAGAAATTGAGGACTAGAAAGAACAGTAACCTGGCTAACTAAAATTCTCAAATATCTGAGCTATAAGAAATCTTAAGTTACCCAATTAATTCCAGTGGTTCTTGAGTATTGAAGGACCCAGGGAGCAGTTCTGATGAGATCCAATCATAATTTTAAGTTTTACCGCTGCTGATAAAAAGTACAAGCAAAGGGGCTTCCCTGGTGGCGCAGTGGGAGTCCGCCTGCCAATGCAGAGGACACGGGTTCAAGCCCTGGTCCGGGAAGATCCTAAGTCTGTGTGCCACAACCACTGAGCCTGTGCTCTAGAGCCGGTGAGCCCCAACTACTGAAGCCCACACTCCTAGAGCCTGTGCTCCGCAACAAGAGAAGCCACTGCAATGAGAAGCCCACGCACCGCAACAAAGAGTAGCCCCCGGCTCGCCACAACTAAAGAAAGCCCCCACGCAGCAACAAAGACCCAACACAGCCAAAAATAAATTAAAGAAAAAAATGTACAAGCAAAAGTAGTTTCTTCACCCATGGAACTGTGATAAGAGTTAGCCTTATTAATGAGAAGGCTATGGTTGCATTTCACCAATTAGCATCTTTCTTTTTTAATATTTATTTTATTTATTTATTTATTTGGTTGTGCTGGGTCTTAGTTGCAACCGGCAGGCCCCTTAGTTGTGGCTCACCGACTCCTTAGTTGTGGCATGCAAACTCTTAGTTGCGGCATGCATGTGGGATATAGTTCCCTAACCCAGGGATCAAACCCAGGCCCCCTGCATTGGGAGCTCAGAGTCTTAACAACTGTGCCACCAGGAAAGTCCTGGGCATCTTTTTATTTTTAATTTAATATTTATTTTATATTAGAATATAGTTGATTTATAATGTTGTGTTAGTTTCAGGTGTACAGCAAAGTGATTCAATTATACATACACATATATCCATTCTTTTTCAAATTCTTTTCCCATATAGATTATTACAGAATATTGGGTAGAGTTCCCTGTGCTATACAGTATGTCCTTGTTGACACCAGTTAGCATCTTGATCCTTAGGGTGATGCTTAATGTAATGATTTTGATAAATATGATGTCTTTTAACATTTAAAAGTCCAGCTTGGGGAAAGTGCACTTTTGTTCTGATCACTAAGGCACAGAATAGAAGAATTAGTGGAACTCAAAGGTGTGAAAGGTTGGGTTCTAAGTTCCCAAACATGACTGATCTTCAGAATCAGCTAGGGGACTTTTAAAAAAAGAGAGAGAGAGTGTGTTGATTAAGGCCCTGTCCTTAGAGATTCTGATAAAGTGGTTCTGGGGAACAACTCAGGAATCTGTATTTTCTTTCAAAGCTTACTAGTTGATTCTGATTGGAGTCATTTTTGGATACTCAGCTAGTGCTTTAAGTCTGATTTCTAGATCTTTGTCTGATCATGGATTGGTAAATATAGGCATAGAAACTGTTATTATTTTTAAAGGAATAGACTCATTCCTTTTTCTCTCATTAAAATGCCCTATGTGTCAGTTGTTTCTCTGACAATGTCTATCACTCACCCTATTAAGTAACGTTCACCATATCTTCATCCTGGAAATCACTGCCAGCAGCAGTTCCTAAATGTGACTGCAGCAGAATCACATGCAGAGCCTTTTAAAATACAAACGCCTGGGCCAACCCCAAGAAATTTTGATTTATTAGCTTTGGGTGGAGCCGGTAATTTGTGTTATTTTAAGCACCCCAGGTGATTCACATACAGTCATATGTTGACCAGAGCTTGGTAACCACTGGACACAAATGGGCGTTGAGTTCACTCACTCCAAAATAAGAAACAAAGCCTGTTACCCTAAAATGGACAAATGGCTCTTGATAATACCTAATACCTGGTGTTGGTGATGGCTGTGAAACAAGTATTCTGACACACTGCTGATGGCAATGTCACTTGATATATGCCTGTCAGAAAACAGCTTGGGGCCTAGCAGTTTTGGGTAGCTATAATCCTAGAGAAGGCCAAAGGACCTCTGCAAAGATGTTCATCGTAGCATTGTATATAGTTTGTAAAAATGAGAACATAATCTAACAGTTTAGAAATTGCCAAATAAATTATGTTGTCACTAATAATTGGGAATATAATACAGTATAAAAATTACAAGTGAAGACTAGGCAGCCACTCAAAAGTACTTACGATACAGTCTCAAGTGAAAAAACACAGGAGGTTTATTCTCCAGCTACAAATTTGTAACGATTCCATATGCTGCAAATAAGGCCTGGGAAGAACAGAGAAACATTAAAATATTTTTATTTAGTATTGTGAGTGGTCCTTCATTACGATTAATTCTGCATTTGTTAAAGTCATTTAATGTTTAAATCTTTGTCCAAAAAAATTAAAATACAAATTAGTTGAGCATATTCTCATTTTCAACCACAAGAGGTCCTCCTCTCCTCCCTGGCTTCTAGGAGTCCAAGATAGATCTCCTGGATCGGAAAGAGGATGTGAAGAAAAAACTGAAGAAGGCCTTCTGTGAGCCAGGGAACGTGGAGAACAATGGCGTTCTGTCCTTCATCAAGCATGTCCTCTTTCCCCTCAAGTCTGGTAAGATACTGCCTGTTTTCTTCTCAGAGGCCAGGCTGAAATAGCAAAACCAGTGCTATGATCATACTTGTGGTTTGTCACAGAGTCTTCCTCCAGGGACTGGCTTCCCCGCTTCTCTGCTCTGATTTCTCATATATTAATGTGTGATTAAAGTGGGGATATCGTTGAGTTGTCTGTGTGTTTGTTAACAGGGTAGGTTCTAAGTGCGGTGTCAGGGTGAGCAGGGGTGGTAGAAATGAAGGGGTCAGGCAAGTGGACTGGAGGAATACAAAAGAAATGTAAGACACGATCATTCCCCCAAGCTTGGATGCTAGCTGGGTATACAACATTGCCACTCATCCAATTTAAAAACAATAAAATGCCATATGATGAAGTTCAAAATATATGGCAGAAACTACAGATACCCATACATTTGGGCCAGGAATGCTGACTTGCCATTATCAGTGAGTTTGTTGGCATGGATCCTTTTTCTTATAGAGTTCGTGATCCTTCGAGATGAAAAATGGGGTGGAAACAAAACCTACACAGCTTACTTGGACCTGGAAAAGGACTTTGCTGATGAGGTAATACCAGAGGAGGAGTAATCCCCGCTGAACTCATTCTGACAAACCTCCCCATATGGCCTCGCCAGGTTTCTTGTTATGTGCCACAGGGCTCTGTCATCATGCTCTTGGGTCCATATATTTTGTATTAGTGGCTTAGATTCACGTAGTTCATGGATTAGATTAGCAAATGGCACAAAGCTAATATATTGGTGTCCTAATCACACTCCAAAGGACTTAACCTGCAATGAAGGACCGACAAACTCAACAAGATGAAGCATTTCAGGGACAGGTACAATCAAGGTTCAGAAAAGAGACACAACTATAAAAGAACAGAATAGAGAATACTATTCATTTCAACAAACAATTTAACAAGACTCACTAGGTGCGCATGTGCTTGGCACCATGCTAGGGGCTGGCATTACAAAGAGGATCAAATCCTCATGAAGCTCATAGTCCATAGGAGAGGCAGACATGTAAATAAATAATCATTTACTGGTTACTGTACCAAGTATACATGGTCCAGAAATAGAACAGGAGGAAGTGATTACCAGGCTGTCTGGGAAAGCTTTGTGGAGGGGACAACATCCAAACACCGTTTCACGTGAGGATTAGGAGTTCATGAGGAAACCTGTGAGGGAACGCATTGTGCACAGATGTGGTAAGATGAAAACAGCGTGGTGTCTAAGGAATCGTAAGTGCTTTCGTCTGACTAGAGTCTACAAGGTGATGGGGGCACTGTGGGAGAGGGAGGCAGGGCCAGATCACGAAGGGAAGGAGTGATAGCTGTGTATGGGGAGTGAAAGGAGGGGTCTTGACTGACTGAATTTGGGCTGAATCAGCAATGTGACGGGGCTGTCAGAAATGTTCATGAGGTCTTGGCCTCAGTCATCAGAAATGTAGAGTCTGGAACCAGGGAGTTGATCGTCCGTTCAGTTCTACATTGTTCTGAGTACCTTTGGGGTTGTTCATTCAGCCCTGGACTTCAATTGTGTGAGGTTTATTTGACAGTCTGGGGTGTGTTGGTGGGGAGAGGAAGGATGCCATGATAGGGAACAGACTGCAAACTGTGTCACAAAGCACAGCTGAAAGAACTGGGCGTGTTGAGCTGGGAAGCAAGTATGTGTTCACCCATCCTTGAACACAGGAAGGGCTCTCCTGGACGAGGCGTGAGGTTCCTTCTTGTGGCACCAGACGGCTGAACTAGGGCTGCGGGTAGGGACCACAGGGAGGCTTGTTTAGGCTTGAAGAACTTTCTAGTGGCCTCAATGGTGTGGTGATGGGCAGGGCTGCCTGGCCTGACCTTGCATTCCCCATCACTGAGGTGTTCAGGCAGAGGCCAGAGGACCACTGGAGGCAAGGTTGTATGAGGGTTTGAGCATCAAGTGGAAGAAAAGACTCAATGACCTCTGAGGTCTGAGGGCCGTTAAGGCCCATTTTTTGGACATTTGGCAGCTATTGCTCTGAAACCCTTCTGTCTGCCATCTGAGGCAGGCCACAGAACCCACACCCCACTCCTCAACGCTGTGAACAGTCCTTTGTGGGACTGATGAGACGGAATAGAAGAAATGCTTCTGAAGAAAGAGCCTGACAGCGTAACCAGCAGCACTTTCTGTGACGGTGGACATGTTCTATCTGTACTAACACAGTCGCCACTGGCCACATGTGTCTGTTGAACCTCACAATGTGACCAGTAAACTGAGGAACTGAATTTTAACTTACATTTAAATATGCACATGAGGCTTGTGGCTACCATATTGGACAGTGCAGGTCGAAAGCTTTTCTATTACAAATGAAACATTTGGGACTTCTCTGGGTGGCACAGTGGTTAAGAATCCTCCTGCCAGTGCAAGGGACACGGGTTCAAGCCCTGGTCTGGGAAGATCCCACATGCCGCAGAGCAGCTAAGCACCACAACTACTGACCCCACGTGCCACAACTATTGAAGCCCTCACACCTAGAGCCCACTCTCCCCAACAAGAGAAGCCACCGCAATGAGAAGCATGCCCACTGCAAAGAAGAGTAGCCCCCACTCGCCGCAACTAGAGAAAGCCCACGTGCAGCAACGAAGACCCAAGGCAGCCTAAAATAAATAAATTTATTTTTTTAAAAATATGAAACATTCCCAAGGAAATGAAGGAATAACATCAGAAACAAAAACATAGGTAACATCAGAAACAAAAACATAGGCATTGTTTTATTACATGTATTCATACCTAGGGGACGTCCCCTCAGAATATCTTAGAAGATCCTTTGGGGCCAGATTTGGGATGTAAAAGTGGTAGTCACAGGACGCGAGAAGAAAAAATGGAATTACTGAGCTCCTACCATGTACTAGCACTACTCACCATTTTTACCCATGTTAAGTGATTTAATCCTTATTCTGACTCTAGGAGGTAAAGGTATTGTTATTTTCATTTTTTAAGTGAAGAATCCAAAGCTCAGAGGGGTTAAGTGCCTGGTTGGGGGTCACCCAGCTAACTGGGACTCTCACCCCAGGCTCTAACTCCAAAGCCCTGTTCTTCCTTCTTGCTCACTCAGCTCCCCCCTCAGGCTGTCTCTAGCTCCTAGGTTCCCTATGTGAATGTTTCCCTAAATGTTTCCCTAAAGCACGTGTAAATAACACGTGCTTTATGCCACTACTCTGAGCATAAATGCAGGGACTAGAAGAAGTCAATTAAAAACATTCAGCCTCTAAAAACCCTCAAGTTAGTGTGGAATTCAGTGTCAAAAGACCTGGCTCTTGGACATATTAGATAACCTTTGGAACCTATTTCCCCTTCTCTGCTCTACCAGTTTCACAAGCTTGTTCTGAGGTTCAAATAAGACTCTGCTCAGAAAACACCCTGCATCCTATATGCACATTATTCTTAGTAGATTCAGGTGTCCTATGCCCAATTCACCTGTTTCAGTGCCCCTTCTCACCTGGCCTTGTACACTTGCAGGTTGTGCACCCTGGAGACCTAAAGAATTCTGTTGAAGTCGCCCTCAACAAGTTGCTGGATCCCATCCGGGAAAAGTTTAATACCCCTGCACTAAAGAAACTGTCCAGCGCTGCCTACCCAGATCCCTCGAAGCAGAGTAAGGCCAGCTGGGGAGGGGTCGGGCTGGGGGAGGGGGTGACATCATCAGGTAGAGAGCCTGTCAGTGGGCCTCAGAAAAGGGTCTGTCTTCAATTCAGGCCCAAGAAGCCGGTGGTGGGTGCATGGTCTGAAGTGCAGGAATGTCATGCCCCGTTGACTGGTGGAATGGAACTCCAGTCATCTTGCATTTGGTCTGGTCGGTACTATGAAGTGATTACATCCTGCTGTACCAACACTGCTGTGAGTGCTGGTTTGAGACATGTACTTTGATCCTTTCACAAAATCCGCCTCTTCAGTTAAGGAGACCAATTGGGTTAGACCATGAGGGTTATGCAGCTGCTCGGGCAGGGTCCGCGCAGCATCTCAGGGAAGCTCATCTCTAGATTCGCCCAGTTCCCTTCCACGTGCTCCTGACTGGTTCTTAGTTGGCCAGCTAGGCATCCACGATGCTGAGATAACATTGAGGGTCTTGTGTGGCCCGGCCAGAAAAGGAAGAATGGCTGAATATATGTGGAATGCCCCAATGGTGGCAAAGCTACACTTGGCCCCTCCCCTCCTCTCCAGCCCAATACCTGAAGGAGAGAGAGATGAAGTCTGGCATGTCACTTCTCAAAGGCTGCCGGCTGTATTTTTAAAGAAGGTATAATTCAGTGGGTAGATTCTGGGGATTCTGTACTAAGTCCTGCTCGTGTCATTTGTGGGGATCAGCAGCTGACCTGTCATGGGAAGGAGGAGAGTTCTGAGCCTTGGGTTCTTCTTATCTCCAGAGCCAGTTGCCAAAGGCCCAGCCAAGAATTCAGAACCAGAGGAGGTCATCCCATCCCGCCTGGATATCCGTGTGGGGCGAGTCATTAGTGTGGACAAGGTACTCATTTTCTACCACGTCCCGGAGAGTCAGACAGGGGTCAGGTTTGTCTGCTTCCATCTGGAGGAAACCTGGCCTGGGATGGGAAGTAACATCCCTGAGGTCATATTGCGAGTCAGAACACAGGCATCTAATTCCAGGGGTCAGGCTTTTTTCCCTTTGCTATCTCTGGACCTTATTCAAACAAACACAGCTAGGAACTCAGAATACGGAGGGATGTTAGTCAGAAGGAGCTTGTTTATCCATCATATCCAGTCTGATTGACTCACTGGTCTCTCCCAGCTTGTCTGGACTAGCCACAGGCCTTGTCTGGACTAGCCACAGGCCTTATCTTGGATCAGCTACTTTGTCCTTCCCTCTCCCCACCCCAGAAAATGGTGAAGGGAGGACTCCCTTTTTCCCAGAGGCGGATGGTTATGCAACCATCGGACTGGGACCAGTGGTCTGGGTGTTTTTTTCTCCCCGTATTGATTTGCTTTTCACCATATTAGACTAACCACCAAAACTACCTTGAAATAGCTGCTGATGCTCTTGTTTTGGATGGTAAAGCCAGCAGCTGTCTCCCGTCTTCCAGTCCCCCCAGGACTGGGATTGATCTGGTGCACACATGGCCATAATGGTGGCCACCCAGGCAGTCCAGGCCATTTTAATGTCTGTTAGAGGTTCCTTCCACTTCTAACACAAGTAATTAGGCTCATGTTACTCAAATCTGCCTCTTCGGGGCCCCTTCTCATGTCTGCTGCCTGGGACCTGGAGAGTTAGCGCTAAGGGGGTTCCTCCAGGGCCTCAGTAAGGAGTGGATGCCCCTTTCTGGAGTCAGAGGGTTCACCAGGCCCCATGATCTATTCCATTATGATGTTCTCTGAGCCTGACATCTCTTGCTGGCAGCACCCAGATGCAGACAGCCTGTATGTGGAGAAGATTGATGTGGGGGAAGCTGAACCACGGACTGTGGTGAGTGGCCTGGTGCAGTTTGCGCCCAGGGAAGAACTGCAGGACAGGCTGGTGGTGGTGCTATGCAATCTGAAACCCCAGAAGATGAGAGGAATCGAGTCCCAAGGCATGCTCCTGTGTGCTTCTATGTGAGTGAGGACTTGGGGGGTGGGGAGCACAGGGCCTGGGGAGGCCCGGAAGGGGGGGGATTAGCCCACTTGCTGCCCTTCCACATGCCAGGTGGAGGCCCTGAGAACACTACCCAAAAGATGATGCATGGAGGGATTATTTATTGTACAAGAGCCGTGGATGAAGCACTTTACCTAAAGTTAACTTTATTAAAACAGAAATGGAAGATTCTAAGCTGTGTGCATGCTCAGGTCTCTACTAGTAAGAGGTGAAACCAGGATTCAGACCCAGTTCACTGGCTGTTATGTCATATACTTCCTCCCCTAAAAGCCCGGATTTTGGAGTCTCTCCTGACATAGAATTTCAGTTCAGCCCTGGTTAACCCAATGCTGGTGATATCCAGAGACATAGTACAGCAGTGAGGAACTCCTAGGGCCCTGGCATTGAGGGTTCCCTAATTCCCATTAGGCCCCTAGAAAAGGCCCCAGTGGTTTGGCCTCCATGGCAGCTGGAGACAGTCCATAGCCTCACTCTTATCTTGTCCTGTGTGTCTTCCCAGAGAAGGGGCAAGCCGCAAGGTTGAGCCTCTGGACCCTCCTGCCGGCTCTGCTCCTGGTGAGCGAGTGTTTGTGAAAGGCTATGAGAAAGGCCAACCAGATGAAGAGCTTAAGCCCAAGAAGAAAGTCTTTGAGAAATTGCAGGTAACAATCTGCACGTTTTCCCTCATACCAGGGCTGCCTGGACTGCCTCCAGATTGCTCTGTTACTGAATCCACACCTGCCCTTTTCCCAGCTGGGCCTTCCTGCGTCTAAGCCCCTCTCTTCCTTCGTCATTCCAGACCTGTCAAATGAGGTGCCTGAGGAGCCTGTGGGCCCTCGCAGGTACTGACAGACTGTTTGAGGCACTGTGTCAGGGACTTGAGACATTTCCTCATTTGACCTTCCGTATGTGATAGGGGATTATCCCCAGTTTATCTGGCAGGATACCTGCCACACAGGGTCACCGGAAATGATGGAGCCAGGATCAGAGCCCTCCTGAGGTCCCTCCTGCCCACCTTGATCTGAGAGCACTCATTCTCTTTGCTTCAGGGGCATTGACTCACATGGCCTGCCCCGAATTCATTCATTCATTCAGCACACTAATATATGTGTCTGGCACTGTTCTAGGTGCTTGGGCTACATCAGTGAATAAAGCAGCAGAGATTCACTCTCCTCGTGGAACTAACACTACACGTGTGACTTTTTCTAGTTAGTACCTTGTTTCCTCAACTAGACAGTATTTCTGGAGGGCGTTTACAGTGGTTTCTACTTCTCCATCCTCCTGCAAGTGGCAAGTGGCTTTGTCCCCTCCCTCATTTCCTAGTTTTCCAGGCCAGTTTTTTGAATCCACTATTTTTTTCTAGCTATAAAATAAATTTTCATTGTAGAAATGGCTAAAATGTAGGGGAAAATGAAGAAAATAAAACATCCATAGTCCTGCTACCTAGAGATGCTGAAAAATGTCATTAGTGATTATTTCCTTCTGGACTTTCTCTATGCATAGTGATAATATATTTATAGTTTGAGTCATACCACGTTTATTGTTCTTTTTTAAAAAGTATTTATTTATTTGGCTGTGTCGGGTCTTCCTTGCGGCATGTGGGATCTGCTCGTTGTAGCACGCAGGCTCTTCGCTGTGGCACGGGTTTCTCTCTAGTTGTGGCCTGCAGGTTTTCTCTTCTCTAGTTGTGGCATGGGCTCCAGAGTGCGTGGGCTCTATGGTTTGCGGTATGCGGGCTCTAGTTGAGGCGCGCGAGCTCAGTAGTTGTGGCGCGCAGGCTTAGTTGCCCCGCAGCATGTGGGATCTTAGTTCCCTGACCAGAGATCGAACCAGCATCCCCTGCATTGGAAGGCAGATTCTTTACTACTGGACCACCAGGGAAGTCCCTCTTCTTCTTTTCTTTTCTTTTCTTTTTTTTTTTAATTTAACTTTAGGCCTCAAAGATTTCCCCATCTTCTTAAATACTGAGGGGGGAGAACACACACACACACACACACACACACACACACACACACACACACACACACACACACACACACACACACACACACACACAGGGGGGAGAACCACACACACACACACACACACACACAGGGGGGAGAACCACACACACACACACACACACACACACACACACACACACACACACACACACACAGTATTATATTATAATTTACCCCAAACCTTATTAGACAGAGGTGGTTCTCAGTTTTTCACTCTTAGAATGCTAGGATGGATGTCCTGGTACCTAGTTCTTTGTATTTATTCATGATTATTTTCTTAAACTAAATCCCTAAAATGAACTTACCTTAGGCAAAAGATAGGAATACCTTGAAATGAAAGCTTTTCGCAAACTGCCCTCTTAGAGAAGTTAAGTCAATTCACACTACTAGTAGTATAAGAGTTTTTTTTGTGTGTGTGTGGTATGCGGGCCTCTCACTGTTGTGGCCTCTCCCGTTGCGGAGCACAGGCTCCGAACGCGCAGGCCTAGCGGCCATGGCTCACGGGCTTAGTTGCTCCGCGGCATGTGGGATCTTCCCGGACCAGGGCACGAACCCGTGTCTCCTGCATCGGCAGGCGGATTCTCAACCGCTGCGCCACCAGGGAAGCCCAAGTATAAGAGTTTTTGTTTGCTTGTAGTCCTGCCACCATCACTATAATCACTTCTGTTGTTTTTCTTGTCCAGGCTGACTTCAAAATTTCTGAGGAGTGCATCGCACAGTGGAAGCAAACCAACTTCATGACCAAGCTAGGGCACATCTCCTGTAAATCACTGAAAGGGGGGAACATCAGCTAGCCAACCTGGCGTCTTCCGCCCTTCTCTCATCGTCCCGAGTCATCTGCTGTCTCCTTAATTTGCTCCCTCCATCATCTGCTTACCCATCTCCCAGAACACTGAAGCAGGAAGTTTGGGACTCTGTGAGGTGCAAGATTTGGTGAGGGGCAGCTCAGCCTCCCCAGGATCCAGGATCACCCTGTCTAGCTGCAGGGAGAGGCTGACCTCCCGGGTAGTGATGAGCGCAGGGCAATGCAGGGAGTGCAGCCCTACCTTCTTCCCTTGGCAGCTGACATGACAAATCTGGTTTCAATATGACATAACTCAGAAAAAGTTTATGCCATAATTCTTGTAACTGGAAAAATATTGGCTTCCAGTTTTCCTAGCGTTATCCCAGCAACTGTGCCTCTGGCTGGGATCTGGTGCCTGAACTGGGCTAATTACAGCCTCTCCCCAACAGGAAACTGTGGGATTTGAAAAGGGAAGGGAAGGGAAAACAGAGAGCCTAGTGGTCTACCAAGTGGTTGGCAGCTTTCCCCAATGCCTGCCAACCCTGAGGCTTGTCGCTGGGGCAGAGCCTGCCCCAGGACTCCTGGATTGCCCTTTGATCCTGCTGGGGGGACACTCCCTAAACCAGCTGCGTGTTGTTGGATGGCACAGCCTGGTTCTCTCTTCAGGGAGGGTGCGGTACTTCTCCATAAGGCGTCTCAATCAGGACCGCTAAGCATCATTGTCATAAATTCAAATAAAATGTCTAAACAAGGGTGTCTGGACGGGACCTGTCTGTGAGCTGCACCGTCTCAGGAAAGGAGAACACATTGTGTAGCAGCTTCTGGGCCCCTCACCCAGCCTTGGGCTGTTTGTATCTTGGACTTTTGACCCTGTAATGGGAGCGGGGGGTAGACTAGGCTGGATGGCAGACACCTTGACTTTCCCTTTAGCAGTGTTAAAAAGAAGAGGCTCGCTTTAGGGTCCAGAACATCGTCCCTTCTAAATGTGGGCCCAGACCACCACCTTGACCCACCCCATTAAGAAGCAGCAGCCACAGCCAAGTTTTAATCATTTAATTAACATCTTTGAATGAAACCCACACAGCTTTTTCCATGTGTATCACTCCAGCTTCAGAGCAGAGGGAATAGATTGTTTGTATAGACATATCAAAGACTCAGAAACTTAAAAGAAATACATATATATATATGTGTGCGTGTGTGTGTATATACATACACACGCACGCACGCGCGCGCGCACACACACACACACACACACACCCCTCTAACATTTTTATGGAAATTAAAAATCAGAGGCTTTTGGTCTCTCCATGTGCACTAGGTCAAGCTCATTTACCCAAGAGGACAAAAGGATGGCCTCTTGGAGATCCTCCCTTCTCCTTTCTACTCTGTCCCACCCAGTGGGGAAACAAGCTCAGAAGAACCTAACTGAAGACAAGGGGCTCCAGTAACATAGGAAGGGGAGGGAAAGAAACACAGAAGGTGGGCTCCCTCCTACCTCCAGCAGCTCTGAGGCTGCTGCCAGGGCCTGGTGTCATGGAAGCTTTGGCCTGGTCCTGGTTCCCAGTTCTCGGGGGTTGAATCAGGAGCTCTGAGCAGAGGAGTGCTTACTGACTGTCCTCTTTCCCCAACTCACTGGGCAGGCACAACACATACCCAGCAGCAGCTCTCCATTACCCAAAGGGCAGGGAAGAACATTGGTTTATAGCTACAGAGAGAAGAGAATAGTGAGAGAGGGCCATAGGAACCTGGGATCTCAGACCACATCCCCTGTGTTCCCAGCTCTTTTTCTGGGAGGGGGTCAACCTCTCTCCTGGGTGGAGAAGCAGCAGCTAAAAGCAAGGTCCCTTGCCCGGCTCAAGCCTGAGTCACTGTTGAGGAAAGAGGATCAAGACAGAAGGGGTGACCTGGTGACAGCCATGCTGCAGTGGAAGGAGGCACTAGGGCCACCCCCGTGGAGCCACCGGGGCCAGTGAGGAAGCCAGCTTACCGAGATAGGTGGCGCAGGCTGAAAGTGGAAAGGTCAGCAAAATTCCTGGAGGAGAGATCAGTAGCAGAGGCTGATGTCTAGGGGGGAACCACCCAGCCCGCCCCTAGGAGCACTGAGTTCCCCCTCATTGACTAGGGAAGAGTCTGTAATAGAATGCACCTTTGGCTTCCCATCCTGTCACTCAGCATCAGCTCCCCACAGTGGAACCACCTGTGCTGAAAGGCAGCTGCAAAAAGGACGTGCTCGGTGCAGAGTAAAGGTCAGAGGATGAAATCCATAGGGCCGGGTCTGGGCCCACTGCCCAAATAGGCTCTTCCCTGCCAGACCCACCCCTCCATCCATGTCCTCAGTACTTCCTGTCGAGCTGACAGGAACCCAGCTTTGCCATGGCCTGTGGCTCCGGCCTCTGAAGAGTCGTACCGCCCACCTCAACCTGATCAAGTAAAACAGGGCCAAGTTCCCCATGACGTGACTCTCTGTTCTCCCACTCTCTGAGGACAGAGAGAGCCTGTGGACCTCCCCTCTGGTTCTCTCTCCCCCACCCATTTGGGGCCTGGCAGTCTCCCACTTCCTGTCCCCTGCATGGAGCACCTGGCAGAACTAGAAGGCAGGAGGCTGGTTGGTGGCAAGTTGAGGCACAGGAGGGCTAACCCCCCACTGCACCTTTTGTGCTTTGGAATTCCACAGCCCCACTCCTGCCTCCAGCCTGGAGAAGCCTGTGGGAATACAACTACTTGCCTACCTCCAAGAACTAAGAAAAGTTGCAAACTGGATCGGAGGAGAGGGACAGATTAGTCCCAGCCATGGGCTGGCTGCTGGGGACTGATGCTGCTGCCATGTAAACAGGCCCCTGGAATGTGGCTTCGCGGGCCCTGGAGGATGGACATGCAGCCACTTTTCAAAAGTGCTTTGACTCTGGACTACAGCATGTGCATGATTTGGACATTAAAAAAAAAAGGAAAAAAAAAAACCTCAAGTGAGGTGTTCTGTTCCCAGTTTTGTGGCTTTGAGGCCAGCAGGGGCACAGACACCCACTCCCACCAGCTACCTCCTTCAAGATGAGGCTAAGGCCAAGACTGAAGCGGCAGCTGCCAGAGGTGAATCCATTCAGGAAAAGGCATGAGAGCCGGATGACTTGGAGGACAGGAGCCACACCAGACTTGCGTAAATATTGAAGGCCGTGGAGGTTAAGGCTGCAGGCATCCTCCCTATTAGGTTAAGTGTCTGCCGTATCCTCTCATCCTTGGAGCCGCTCAGGTCCCTGAGATTGTATTCCTGGGATGGGTCAGCAGTGCCAGCAAGGTGCCTGGTGGTCAGACCAGCTCTTTCTGTGGGTCTGTGGAGAGAAAAGAAGGGACACTCAGCAAGGGACCCCCTAGCTTGGTTCTGACCACTGAGAGCCCAGGGCACATCCTCACCCCCTCACTTTACTGACCACGACAGCAGCACTGGGCTGGACATTTTACAAACGTTCCCTCTGCCACTACAATGTATCGCTGCCTCACACTTTACAGTGAGGAACCCGAGGCTAGGATGGGTAGATAAAATGGCAAAGTTGGAATTCAAACTTCAAATTTCAGTAAGTCTGACTCCAAAGCCCCACAATCCATGCTCCTTCAGTGCAGCTCATCAGAGGTGACAAGTCACCCTTCCCAGGCACCCCGAGACCAGAAACCAAGAGCAAATCCCTAATGGCAGGACTTCTGATACCTGTTTCCCATGACCAGTGATGGGACCCCCACCCCACCCCTCCCTCCCTGCCCACCGTACCTGTGCCAGGCAGGCCCAGCTTCTCCTCTGGACCCACCCGCTGCAGGACACCTCCATTCTCTGCCAGCTCCTCCTTAGTCCTGTCCTCGGCATGGGGGAGCCCATTGGTGGGAGGAGCAGGAAGGGGCTCAGCCCGAGGAAAGCTGGGCGAGGTGGCAGGGGCGACTCCCCCAGAAGGCTTGCGGGCCACAGGCGGGGGGGCCTTAGGTGGCTTCTTTGGGGCCTGGGGTGGCCATTGCTCTGAGACGCTCCGAAGTTCAGCTATCAGGTTCCGCTGGAGGTCAGCCTGGGTCTCAGGGGACACGGGCCGCTCCAGCTGCAGCTTCTTGGTGCCCTTGGAGAAGATGAAGCTGGCAGTAGAGGCAGGGGACCGCGGCTCTGCCTCAGGTGGTCCATTGGGCTGGGCACTCGCAGGGCCCACGCTGGCAGCCAGATTGGAGGCCTTGAGCCGAACAGCAGCGTGGAGCCCTGAGGGAGGCGCTGGGCTGGCCCGCCCTGACAGGGCCCTTCGCAGTGGCTTCTGGGGGGCCGACGGCCCTGACGCTGGAGTCGGAGCCACTGTGGGAGAGCCTACAGAGCGCAGCCGAACCATCTGCAGGAGTGAGGGTGTGACCAGGGGTGCACCAGCATCCTCCCTGGGAAGGCCGCCACCCTTGCTGCAGCCCCCAGGTTCCCTCCGAGGGACCTTGGCCTGAAGCCCAGGGACAGAACCAGCAGCAGATGGGGCTGGTAGAGCTGGAGGAAGATCTGGGGTACCACAGGGCTGGCTCTGGAAGGAGACAGTAGCTAAGGAGGGCTCCGGGGGGCGTGAAGGGTCTGCAGGCTCAGGGCTGGCCACAGAGAAAAAGGCCTCCTCGGGTGGAGGGAAGTCAGCCATGGACAGGTCCTGCTCCTCCGGTGCAGGAGGCGGGGGTGGGGGCCAGGTGGGATCTTGGAGGGCCTCCTCAGCAGTCTCCAGGGCAGACAAGGCCTCCTCAACCACCTCTGGCTTCTTAGTGGGTGGCGGGGGTGGGTGATAAGATGGGGGTGGGGATGGTGGGGGTGACTGGTCTTTGGAGGCACCGGGAGATGCCTGAGGTGGGGTTATGTCTGGGGATGTCTGGGGAGTAGGTGGGGACTCAGGGCTGGCAGCAGTGGTAGAGATGGGCCCAGGGACCACAGCAGGGGCAGCTGGAGCAGGGGCAGCTTGGTTTGGGCTCTTGGGCTTAGAGGGAGGTGGGGAGAACGGGGCAGGCACCTTGGGGTGAGGAGGTATGACAAACCTGTCACCCAGGGCGGTCGACACATGCAGACCAGAGCGGTCTGAGGGCGCCGGATCAGAGGAGGAGGAACATAGAGACGTGAGGGAGGAGGAGACCGAGGCCCCGGGAGATCGAAGGGAAGCGACACGCTCTGGTTTAGGAGGTTGGGCCTTGCCTGGGGAAGCAGGGGCCCCTGTCAGACCCTTGGGAGGGAGGGTAGGGGTACCACTTTGGCTCGAGTATCCACTGGAGGGTGAGAGTGTCCGTTCTGGGGAGCGTGGGGGACGCCGGGAGCCACCTGGAGACAAGCCAGGCACCCAGCTGCCTACTGAGCTGGATGGACAGGGTGCTGTCCCCATCCCTTCTGACCCGCCAGTGGTGGGCGGCCGGGGCAGCTGTTGCTGCTGCTTCCGCTCGGGCTTGGGAGGCAGCCCCAGGGGCCCATCACGTGCTGCTGAGCTGCGCTGATGGAGCGAGTGGGTCCGGCGGGGAGGTGGCGGGGGCCGCTTCAGCTTCCGTAGGGACACACTCCGGCCGGACAACTGGCCACCGCTCCGAATGCTGACAGTGTCCGAGGCCTCGGCAGTGCTGCCCCCGCTGGGAGAGCCCCTCCCGCTGCCCCCCAGGGGAGGGGGCGCCACGTTACTGTTGGCCACAGAGCCCTCTGGCCGGCCCTCTGAGCCACCCTTAGAGGAGAGGGTGGAGCCGTCAGACACAATGGTCTCAGAGGACTGAGAGTGGCTCCAGGTGTCACTGGAGGAGGAAGGGTGGCGGCTGCGGGGCCGCGGGCTGGAGACCGAGGAGAAGTGGCCCAGCGAGCGGATGGAGGCCGGGCTGGCTGAGAGCAGGCTGCAGCGGCTCAGCGTGCGCAGGCTGCAGCGGCCCAAGGCCACCACGTCCACTGTGGGCGGCAGCACGGCGTGCGGGATCAGCTTCGACAAGTAGGTGGCCTGGGGCGAGATGGACATGGCCGGGCTCAGGGGTTCTGGAGGCCCTGCCCCTCCAGTCAGTCCGGGCACTGCTAGGGACATGGGCCGGGTCAGCGGCAAGGGCCTGGCCCCCGTGGACCGGCCAACAAGCGTGTCGTCCCGGTAGATGCGGTCGATGTGGCGCTGCAGCATGGCCTCTGCCTGGGCACCAGCTTCGGCCTCCGCCTCCAGCGCCTGCAGGGACACCCTGGCCCCTGGCCCTGAGGCCAGGCCTGCCGGATGGCCGTCCACCGTGGGGATGCGTACAGCGTCCCGTGGACCGGGAGGCCGAGGAGTACCTGGTGCCTCACGTTCATTCCGCAGGCCTGGAATGGACAGGGAGGGCGTGAGAGTCAGCAGAGGGGGTGGCCAGGGCTGCCCGCCCACAGCCTACTCATCAGGCGCTCACCGAGTTCCTTCTGCACGTGCTGTGGCAGTCCCAGCACCGTGCTCCGCCGCTCCCGCCGCCGCCGCCCTGACTTTCCAGATGATTTGGGAAATGAGTCATGCGGTCGGAAGGTGGACCCTGCAGGTGAGTCCAGGGAGAGAAACTGTTACAGCAGGTCTCGGGGCACATTCTGCAGAGCACAACTTTTATAGAATATTAATAAGAACTCTGTGAGAAAAGATTTCCACAGTCAAGTGGGCATGGGCAAAGCTGGGTTAAACAAAGCTAGACACTTTTCTGCAAGCCTTCTGGAAGGCTTTACTAGGTCAGTAATGATGATTTCCATTTAGCGAACACTTATTATGTGTTAGCATGCTAAACACTTGGCATTCATTCCAATAAGATACGTATTCTTATCCTCATTTTTATAGAACATCAAACAGAAGCACAGAGAGGTAAAGGGTTGGCCCAAGATCACACAGCTGTAAATAGCAACACTAGGCTCAAAACCAGGTTTCTCAGCTCTTCACTGTCCTGCTTTTCGGTTAATGCTCATTATGAACCTCCAAGAGGACACAGGGTACTATGTTTCCTGAATCCACTGAATCACAGTCTTGGGAAACACTAGATTAGGAGGAAAAGGGAAAGCTGCAGGTGCTGGGTGCCCACCACCCCCTCTCCTGCCCAACAATCCTGGCTGGTGAGTGGATACCTTTGCGCTGGATCATCTCAGAGCGGACGGAGAGAGCATCCTCTGCCGTGGAGCTCTCAGCTGTGTAAGACGTGGTCTGGCTGCAGAAGGAGATGCTATCATCATCTGGCCCGGTCCGGGAGGACTATTGGGGGGAAAAGGATCGGCCCAGAGGCGTGAGTGGGCCTTACCTTTGCCTCCTCAGGCTCCCCTTTGTAACTTCTGACTCAGATTCACCCCCCACCGACCTGCTCCAGCATCACCTAGCACTGAGCAGGCATCAGCTAGAGCTACCCTGGACCAGCCTTCTGGGGCATCTCGTCTAGCCTTTCATGATACAGAAAGGAAACAGATCCAGAAGGGTCCAAAGACATACTTGTCAGAAGTCAAGCAGGGAGAGAGGAATACATCAAGACTGAGCTGGGGGCAGGGCTCACCTGGATGCTCTGTGTGTCTCCATGGTCCCAGGCACCCTTGTTCAGTTTCTGTTTTTCTGAAAGGCATCAGAAAGTATGTTGAGCTAGGCCCCTGACTTTAGGAGCCGAAAGTAGCGCTGGAGAGAGGAGGAGGAGGTTACCTTGGTGCTGGAGGGAACGGAGCCCCTCCTGGGCCTGCGTGTGCAGCTCTTCCAGGTGAGGCGGTCGCCCACTGGGGAAGAAGACATTGTCCTGGTGCTCATCCACTGCCGACCCTAGCCCCTGGCCTGGCCCCACACTTAGTCGTTTGTCGCTCTCAGCCTTGGCAGAGCCTGCTGGGAATGGAGGAGGAAGGAAAGTGAGGCCCAAAGGTATCTGGGCCCTGGGAAGGCACAGGCACTGCAACAAGGGCACCCACAGTCCCCAGAGTGCACAGGGCACCTGCACATACATGCAGTGCCTACGTCCCCCAGTCTGTACTCACAACCCACAGTCCTGGGGTATACACTCAATACACACAGCCCCCAAGTACACACACGAGCTATAATCCAAGTGTACATATATATCTGAGCACCCACACCACACAAAGGGCCCCATACAGGGCACCATACCCAGGGCACACATGCCCACCATATATGCACACAACACCCACAGGCTTCATTCAGTATGTATACAAACACAATAGCATCCAAGTAAAACCACATCTGTGTACCCACACCAAGAGCACACCCAGCCACCACATATACATGACACCCACAGTCCCCATTCTGTATACACACAAACAGTACCCAAATATACACACAACTGTCACTCAGGGCCCCATGCAAGACACTCCAGTGTACGCATAGCCCATAGCAAATACATTTTTCTTGTCTCCCAATCCTGAGCTCCACTTTACAGGAAAACAAACCACCTCTTTGTACACCCCAATGGCCCAGGTCCAAGAAAAAGACACATGGGACACTAGGAAGGGGTGGGCACTAGCAAAGGTCATAACCAGATTCCCAGGAAGTCCTGGGGTGTGGGCTAAGCCAAGGATATGGTCACTTGGGTCCCCTACTCACCCATGCAGCTGTCCCTTAGTGGAAGGATAGGCTGGGGAGGGGAGAAGAGGGACCCCAGCCACTCCACTCCCCCTGAGGCAGCTCCAGCCTCTCTTGGGGAACAGTCCCAGGTATTCCCCCTCTCCCAGAGGCCCAGGGCCCTGGTGCAGAGGAGCCAGGGGTCCATTACAAAGGATATTGTTACAGGTGCTGCCCATGGAGGAGCATGGCATCTAATCCTGGGAATAGGGGCTGTGTCAGCACTTTGCAGCCCCAGCCCCCCTTTAAACGGAACCCACAACATAAGCAAAAGCTCTGGCAGGGTCATGTGACCTTGGCAGCACCTTGTGGAGGGACAGGAACAAAACAAGCCCTTTAAAGGGCCACGCCCCAAGATCAGGGTCTTCAATTCAGACACCTGAACTGCCCCTTCCGCCTTCCTCAGCGCATTCTTCAACAGCCAAGCTCCTGTCCAGGGAATCCTCAGGAATCCCACAAGGTCAGAGCTAGGAGGTCTCTCAGTGACCCTCCTCTCCCCAACCTCCTGATTTTACAAGTCCACAAAGAGGCTCAAAGAGGAAAGGTCTTGCCTAAGGTCACCCAGCAAATCGGAGTCAGAGCCAAGACTAAACTCCAGGTTCCCCGAGGGGACTCCTGAATCACACTCAAACTGGGGGCCCTCTGGTCCCCACATCTTAATCCAGGCCTGAAAGCCCAGTTCCTAGGAGGAGGAGGGCATAGGCCCCTCCCCTCAAAACTTCACCCCCAGGCCTCTAAATACGATTTCCCTGATCTGCTCCCCAACTTCCAGGGGTACTACTTTCCTTTCTACTCTGCTCCCCAGATCCCATCCTCCCACACAAACACTGAGCTGACCTGGGAGGGGGTGCACTACCTCTTGGAACTGAGGTATTGGGATGTACCCAGTAAAGCGTGAGTACCCCTGGAGGAAGGCAATCTTGCCCGAGGACTGCAGGCTTCAAGGTCAGAGACACCTAGAGCCATCCTCTGAAACACAAGCAGAAATCAAACAAAGGCAGTAGGAAAGCTGCTGGACAAAGGCACCGCAGCGGACAGGGGAGTCTGGCCTCATTACCAGCCCTCATCCCCAACCCCATTGCCTTCCCCGGCCTTGATCCCCCATTCTACGTAAGGGTCTGGCAAATGGGGGTATCGGGGATCCCTTATCTCCCCCCCAGCCACACCCACTCACCCTTCTTCTTGAAGAGCCCGAGGAGCGCCGGGAGGTGGCGGCCCAGGAACACCACCATGACTGCCGGCGCCACGCGGACCGTCCCCTACGTTGACCTCTCCAGAACGCCGGGCGATGCCTTCACCATAACCCAGCGCTGAGGGGATGAGTCTGCCCGCCCAGCTGCAGAGCGCCGGCCCCAGGCAGAGGAGGGGGAGGGGCTACTCTCCAGGTCCTCCTCCCACCTTCACCACTGATCCCGCCCATCCACCGACCCCGCCCCTAGAGTGCAGAGCAGGAGCAGGCACCTTCCCAGACTCCGACAGGGAAACTGAGGCCCGGAGTCTCTGGGTGCTCGGCTCTTGTGGAAAGGATGACTAGGAGGGCCAAATATACTCAATTCCAGGGGCAGCCCACTACCCCTGTCCCCAAGTCCTTTTCTAAACAGTCATGAGCCAGAGCTAAGGAAAGGGTCCCGGCTGCCAGATGGTGGGTGGAAGAGCCACTAGACTAGACTTGGCATGGTGCCCACCCCCAAGTCTTCCTGGCTGGTGAGGGTGATTTCCTGGGGAAGGAGCTCACAGCATGGGGCAGCCAGGCAGAAGCCCAGGACTGCCTGGGCGGATGGCAAGGACACCGGCAGAGGTCCCTGGAGGAGCAGGAGCCAGCCCAGGACACAGTGCTGGGAAGCCAGGGAGACGCCCAGAGCAGAATCACAGTGGCTGGTGCTAACAACCCCTCCTCACATGTATGCTCAGCCCCAGACTTTCCAAAAGATTATCTTCCCACTTTAGTAATGTAACATCAACAGCCAGAAAAGCACTGTGAACTCTCCAAGGTCACAAAACAGAGGCAAGCCTTCAACACAGACCTCTTGCTCCTCCAGCCCAGGATTCTTCTCACTGGTCTCACTGTGACTCAGTGACTCTCTTGGATCACCAGGCAGGGAGAACAGAATTAGCCATAGGTGAGGGCAATAAGAGTGTGGGGCAGGAGGGAAGGTACTTGGATGGAAGTCAGGTCCAGGTTCAAATCCAGCTCCATCACATACAAGTAATGACCTCACATGGAAACAAGGCTAATAACTGCTCTTTATAAGATTGTTGTATCCATTCATTTAATCAGCAAATAGTTATTAAACTAGTACTAGGGGCTACATCTATTGGAAAACTTTTATCTTGCTCACCAGTATATCCCTAGTGTCTGGCACATACTATGAGTTCGATAAATATTCGATGAATACACGAATGAGGTGAACTAGCAAAATAATTTTAGATAGTGAGGGCTGAGGAGATGTGACTTTAGGGGGCATCAAGGAAAGGCTATTGGAACCAAGACCTAAAGAAGGAGCCAACCAGGGCAAGTGCTGGACATAGAACCTTCTAAAAAAAGGCAACAGCAGGGACTTCCCTGGTGCTCGGTCCAGTGGCTAAGACTCCACGCTCCCAATGCAGGGGGCCCGGGTTTGATCTCTGGTAAAGGAACTAGATCTCACATGCCGCAACTAAAAGTTTGCGTGCCGCAACTAAAGATTCTGCATGCGGCAATGAAGATCCCGTACGCAGCAACGAAGATCCTGTGTGCTCTGCAACTAAGACCTGGCGCAGCCAAATAAGTAAATAAATATTTAAAAAGAAAAAAAAAAAAGAAAGAAAAGAAAGAAGCAACAGCAAGCATAAAATTCTTGAGGCAGGAGTGGTGGGGTGGTTTTCCCAGAACAGAGAGGAGGCCAGTGTGGCTGGAACATGATGAGCAAGGGAGAGAATGGCTAGAGATGAGAAAAGGCAGGAGCCAGGTCAGGTAGGGCCCAGAGGCCTTGGCAGAGTCTGGATTTTATTCAAAGAACCCCAAGAGGTCAGTACTAAAGGTTCAGCTGAGTATTGACGGTGTTAAAAGGGATTCCCCCTGGCAACTCCAAAAAGAGTAGTTGAGGGACTTCCCTGGTGTGGTCCCGTGGTTAAGACTCCGTGCTTCCACTGCAGGGGGCATGGGTTCCATCCCTTGTCGGGGAACTAAGAGCCTGTATGCCATGCCACGCGCTGTAGCCAGAAAAAAAAAAAAAAAAAAAAGAGTAGCTGAGACTGCGGAAGAGAAGGTCTGTGAACTATAAAGTGCTGTCCCCCAGACTCACCTGAGGACACCCCTCTCTCACAGCACCTTTCTCTCTCTCTGAGTCCCTAGGGATCTAAGAATTCACAATGGCTCCCATGCTACAAGGTCCTCCTACTGGTCCTTCCCCATTTGCTGTGCCACTTCTCAGGGACCACTCATGCAGATAGCTGAGTCTTTGCTCTCTAGAGAACAAAATTCTGTGGGGCTAGATAGTATATATCCTCAGATCATTGAAATCTAAACAACACTCTTAAGAAGTAGGCACATTTTTTTTTCTTGGTTGTGCTGTGCGGCTTGCGGAATCTTAGTTCTCCAACCAGGGGTTGAACCTAGGCCCCCGCAGCGACAGTACCAAGTCCTAACCACTGGACTGCCTGGGAATTCCCAAGAAGTAGGCACATTTATCTCCGTTTTACAGATGAGGAAATGGACACCAGAGAGGGCAAGCATTATAAAGCTGGTAAATGGCAGGACAGCATTCACACTCAAGACCACTTGAATCCAAAAGCCACGTTCTGCCCACTGTGCCAGCTACAAACCTGATCTCCCCTCTGAAGAAGGTTTGGATGACCCTACCATCCCCCCAAATTTGAGGTTTCTTGACCACATCCTCCCCTCTTCCCTCCCTCTTAGGCCAGACTCATCCATCCCTCTTATTAGTCCCACTCAAACAGAAAAGAGCAGTAGACCGACACTTGTAGGGTGATTAATTCATGCCAGGCACCATGCCAGGCGCTGGTGGAAAGCAGTCTCTACCCTCACAGATCTGACAACAGTCCTTCGAAGCAGGTACTCAAAGATACTCTCCTGGTAACTGACCTGTGAGGCTCACAGAGCCAGGTGACTTCCCAAGCTCTGGCTGGTTCCAAAACGGGAGCCTTCAACCATGCAGGACAAAGGCATGCTCAGCTTCTCCCAACCAGGGAAACTAAGGGCTGAGCTCTGCTAAGTCAGGGGTGGGGAAACATCAGTTCATCAAGGTCTCAGGCCCATAGCTTGCAGTCAGGGTCACAGCTGCAAATTCCCCATCAGGATCCAAGGCTCTCACACTTGATAACATCTGGTTCCCCCAGCACACCCGTCCCCCCACCCCCCACCCCCACCCCGTGCCTCAGCCAGAGCCTGAGGTCCCTCTGAGCCACCCCAGGTGCAGGTCTACACACCTGTAGCTTGTTTGGCGAGAGGCTCAGCAACCTGAGTCTCTCGGATGGAGAGCGTGCACCTCACAAGGACACTGAGGCCCAGAGAGCGGAAGGACCTTGCCTAAGGCCACACTTGGAGTCCGTGTTCCAGGACCTTCAGCCCCAGCACAATCCAGAGGTGCAGCCTGGGACTGAGGCTCACCACGCAGCCTCTGCCTCCCCTACCTGCCCAGGGGAGGAGGCTTCCCGGATCTGAGAGGACACCTTGCTCCAGGCCACGCAGAGCACATCAGGAAGCACACATGCAAGTTCCGGAGGGAGCTGAGATACAGACCACCAGCAGAAGTGTGCAGACCGCACCTCCAAAAAGCCTCACTGGGGCCATCCCCCACAGGCGGGCGCTCTCACCACCACGTCCACAAAACACACCCACGCCTCCCTAGTCCAAGCCCTCCCCACACCCGAGCGCCACTGCGCAGATTCACGCAGGGCCCTGATGGGTGGCTGCGTGTACACGAGGGCAGATGCATGCACCCACTGCTCTGGGGCCCCCCTGAGCCTGGAAACAGAGAGGAATAGGAAAGGGAGCCCCTGCCCCCGCCCCCCAAGGCCACGTGCACCTGTGCGCATGCGTAAGCACTGTCTTGGCAACATCCTCCACGGGGTGAGGCCTCAACCTGCCCCATTCCAGAGCAAGGGGCGGGGGCTGCGGCGCGCCCCGCAGCCAGGCCAGCCTGACTCAGGGGAGAGGAATGAAGGGGGAGGGCACAGCTGCCCAGGTGGCCTTGCTCTGGAGCCAGGATTCAGGGTGTTTGGAGGCCCCTAACTCTCAGCCCCTCACTCTTGTACTGGTGGACAAACCAAGGCCCAGAGGGGACCCGGGCCTTCCCATAGGGGCAGAATCCAGAGCATGCGTAGATTTTATTCTCTTAGAGGCAAGACAAAAGGAAGTGAATATAACTCTCAGGCGCAGGCGCTTTACAGTTCTCAAAACACTTTCCTCTTCTACTGTCTTGAAGAAAGCGAATGAGAAACCTGAAAGGTAGATGTGAGTTCCCTTCTTACAAATGAGCACAAGGCTGGAGGGACAGTGACTTGCTCAAGGTCACCCAATCAGGGAGTGTCCGAGCCCAGAACCTGGGTCTCACTGCAAACGCCTTAGTGACCCTAAGTCTTGGGAAGTTAAGGGGTCGGCGTGGGAGGGAGGGGGCCATAGCCTCAGTAACTGCCCAAAGTGGGGGAGCTCTACACCCCACTTCTGCACCCTCCCTCCTTCCTCTTCTCAGTGCGAACCCCCAGCCTAGCCAGGGCAGAGCTGACAGGCCGGTTCTAAGGTAAATATCGGGGGGTAGGGAGCACCTGGGACAGGAAGGGGAGGATCCCATCCTACAGGCGCCTGGGGGAACTGGGCAGTAACACCGGGAGGAATTAGCTACCATAATATTAGTAAATGTCATAATGAGTTTCCGGGTCAGTATCTGCTGCCGACAGTAACATAATAATCTCTTTCGACCAGGGTACGATCCTGACTTTGCAAAGCCCTTTCCTTTGTTCCTTCAAGGCATGATTATCCTCATTTCATAGATGCCGGAGAGGCAGCCACCATGAAGCAGGAGAGAAAAAGGCTGGGAGTCGGAAGGTCTGGATTCCAGGCTTTGGACAAATGAATCAGCCTCTCAGGGCTGCAGTCTCATCTGTAAAGTGGGACTAATACCCACCTCACAGAGTGCCTGGGAAAGCTAAGGCCACGCAACCAAGTGTAAACACAGTGTTGTCATCAGAGGGAGCCTCTGCCTATCCAGGAGTGGGGGCCTTTTCACTTTCAATGATCATAAAGCCAGCATTTACTTAGTGCCAATTGACTGAGACACACATGGTCTCACTAAATCCCCCTCACCATACAGAGGCACTCCCCTAGGGTTAGTGACTTGCCCAAGGTCACACAGCTAATAACGGCAGAATCAGGATGTGAGCCCAGCTCATACTGGCTGCTGTTCTTCCCATGCCCCTAGAGGCCTCCTCTCCCATCCACTTCTGGAGCTCTCTTCAAATCTCAAGTGGAGTTGAGAACGATTATTATGATAAGGTCTGATAAGGGACACTTAACATCAGCTTCCTATCAGCTCCTCAGTGACCTAGCCCTATCTGGCAGCCCTAACCGTGCCCTGTTTGGGAGGAAAGGGAATTTGGAGCCCACACCAGATATCCCACTGCACTGGGAGTCAGAGGTCCTAGGCCTGAGCTCTCACTGGCCCTCAGTTGAAGCATGATCCTGAATCAGGCACTGCCTTCTTCTGGGCCTCAGTTTCTTCATCTATGAGGTGGGACAGTTGGGAAGATGATCTCTAAGGAGCCCTTGGCATGTATGACTCTGCTGCTAGAAGGAGGGGAGTGGTCCCTCACTTTGGGTCAGGACCTGGGGCAGCAAGGGGGTTCAGCTTATCTCAGATCCCTCAGACCAGAGAGGGCTGCGCCAGCCCCTTATCTGGAAGCCCAGGGCTCCCACAAGCAAGTCTAGACATACAGTTGGTCACAAGTCTCCCCACCCCAGTAAAGGAGAGGAAACAGGAAGAAAGGGGGCAAGGGAGGTAACAGGAGCAGGTCTTCTCCCAGCTGCAGCCACTGGTGCTCTAGGTCCAGAGGCAGGGCGGAGTCTGACTCCACCAATGACTTAGTCCCTTCCCTCAATCTCATCTGCAAAGTGGGAACAATAAACCCTACAAGAGGAGGGCCATGTGTGTAAGCCTGACAGTATAATGCATGGGAACAGGAAGAGGACAGAGTGCTGGGGGTGCTCCTTGAGCTCCCAATTCACATCCTCCACCAATCCTCCATACCTCCCAGGACCAAGTGCCCAGATGGCCTGGGGCTGGGCGGGTTGAGTTGGATTCCTGAGAACCAAGGCCAAACAATCCCAGCAGGTTTCAATGTCTTTGCAGCAGTGAGGAGGCCTCTCCCTATTCACCCTCACTCTTCTCTATGGTCCAAGGGCATTTGTAACATGGGACCAACCCTTCCTTGAAACTCAGTTTCCCCTCCCACTGCCCACCAGCTCCCTCTCTGAGCTCTTGGTGGCTTCAATGCTTAGTCCTCAACCCCTGCCCTTCCTCCACAGTGCTTCCTCCACCTGTGCACCATACGGAGTCCAAATCCCCCAGGGCCTCAGGCTTTCTTCACCCGGAGGACATGCAGGCCCCTCCATCATAAGAGGATATCCATCTACACCTAAAATAATTAAGAGCCCAGGCTTTGGAATCTGACAGGCTTGGGTTTGAATCCCTGTTCAGCAACCTCCTTGCTGAGTAGCCTTGGACAAGTGACTTAACTTCTCTGAGCTCCAGCTTTCTCATCTGTAAAATGGGAAGAATAGCTTACAGCTTATAAGACCGTTGGAGGACAAATGAATTAATCAAGGTAAAGGGTTTCGCATAGCATTTAGCTCTGCTGCCACCCCCAGCCAAGCAGCCTCACGCATACAGCCTTCACAGCACTCTCTGGCCCATACTCTCAACGTCTGATTAATCCCAGGTCCTTCCTATCACTTCTGCCACCTCCTCCACAGTGTCTCTGCAGCTGCCACTCCTCTCCACTCCCACAGCCCTCAACCTGTCCCCAGCCCTCACTTCATCAACCTCTCCCCTGGATTACTGCAACAGCCTCCAGACTGTTCTATGAGCTTCCACTCTCACCACCCCACCCCCCAAGCTGTCCTGCCTGCACCTGCCATCTTCCTAACATACCACTTTCATAGGCTCCTCACTTGCTCAAACACCTTCACTGGCTCCCTCTGGCCTATAGACTCCAGCCCTCTCTGCTTGCCTTGCGTTCTTTCCCCCATCCTTTCACAGACTAATCAAAGGAGTAAGTACTCAAGCCCCAGTCCCATACCTGGACCTCTGTCAGCAGAGACTGAAGCCAGGGAAGCCTTAGAATCCTCAGCACAAGTAAAAACAAAGAGATTGAAGTTTACATTCACTTTTTCTCCTCCCAGGCACAAGGAAGAAACCTCAACTACTTTGCTTTCCAGCCTCCACACTCAGTCTCAACCCTATGCCTTTGCTTACGACCATACCCCAGAGCTGAAATGCATCCCTGGCCAGGTTCTCTTGTCTAATCAACAATTCAGGACTAATTCCAACCCTACAGTTACTTCTTTAATACCAGCTCCCCAGTTTTCTAAAACTGACCGCAACCCAAAAGCCTTTTAACATACAGCCTAGAATATTCCCCAGCCCCCACGCTTTCTTCTGTGTTGCCTTGACATTGCTTTCTGGGTTTTTAGGAACACCTTTAAAGCCTGGTTGACCCTTGATTTGCAGCAGGAACTGGAAGAGCACAAGAGATGCTAGAAGCCCCAGGCCTCTTCTGTAAGGGCTGGCAGGCAGAAGATTGTAAACACAGCCCTCTTAATCTCTCTCTCCCCCACCACAAATGGTCACAAGTCTGAATCCACAGTTGGTTCTCAGGAAACCATCAGATTAGAGTGGCCATAGAGGGCAGATGAAGATTCCCCAACCCCAGCCCCACCCCCTTGGTGCCAAGAGGAGAGACAGGTGGGCACAGCCCAGATTTCAGGATTACTGGGACAGGGAGACTACTGGAAGGTCCAGGAATCTCTCATCAACACAGCTTCTGAGGAACCTCAGAGAGCCTACCAGAATTTAATTACTCCTTTTCCTAATAATCATGATTATTCTTCGGACCACTGCAGGCAATGACCTTGGACAAGCCCACCTTCTCTCTCAGTCTCTTTCACGACGAAATAGCCAGCCAGAACTGTAAGGGTCCCAAGAAGTCACCTAAGCTAAGCTGCCCTAATTTCACAGACAGGCCTCCCTCTAGGAGCCAGGGAGGTCCAGAGAAGTGAAAGCAATCTGCTCAAGGTCACAGAGCCCATACCAGAGCCACACTGAGAACCCAGACACCCTAAATCCCAGCCTAGGCCCTTTCTATTGCCCCCTGCATGGAGGGATGAGATCATCAGGCTCAATTCAGAACCTCTAGGAATGTAGGCCATCCTGGGAAGTCATGGGTGGATTCTCCCACCACAGGAGGGAGGCCCCCCCAAGCCACCTTCTCCGGGATTTATTTTCTCATTCTCCAAAACCAGCAGATACCCGACTCTGTTGGAGACCCCTTATCTTGCGGGGTGGGGGGTGGATCACCACCCTGCTCCTACCCCATGTCTGGATTCACCAGGAGGAGGAACTAGGCACTCTAGACAGCCCCTCCTCCAACACCTCTTGGGACCCGGGGATACCCTGAACCGCCACACCCACTGGGGGGAACCAGGAATCCTGGCTCCCAGCCTTGGGGTTGGAGGCCTTCCCAATTCTGCCCCCTCCCCCCGACTTGGAGGATGGAATGTGACCCGCGGACAGATCCCGCAGCACGCCGGGAAGGGCTGCGTTCCAGCTCGGTGGCTGCACTGAAAGGGGGAGATGCGGCAGCGACCATGGGGACCGCGGGTGGGGGGGGAAGAGGGACAGAGAGAGGCAGCGGCGGTGCGGATGGGGGTGGGGAGGGAGCCCAGAGAACCAGTCCGACTCCCGATCAAGCCAGATGGAGGCGGCTCGAGTCTCCAGCCCCTGGTTTCCTGCTTCTCCCCGCCACCTTTGTCTCCCCTCCCTCCTGCAAACTTTCAGCCTGTGCGGGCTAAAGCCTGGGGAACAAATGTGCGTGCGTGCGTGCGTGTCTGTGTGTGTGTGTGTGTGTGTGTGTGTATAAGTGCTTTAGGGTCTGGCTGGTTGTGCAGTTTTGAACCTGTGTGTACATACGTGTGCCTAAGACGCTGGGCAACTGTACCTACATGAATGTGTCTGAATCTGCGACTGTGGTGGTGTTCATGTGGCTAAACCGTATACCTAGGTATATGTACCTGTATCTCAGGATCCGTGCCTCCCACAGCGATCGTGTGGGTGTGAATGTGTATGTGATTTTGTGTCTGCATGTCCGTACATCTGAGTGGGTGTTGTGTATGTGACTGTAAATTGTGAACATGTACATGTGCCCGCCCCCGGGTATTCGTGCGTACATGTGTCTCTGTCTGCATGTGAGGGGTGGGGTCTGTGCGGGGGACTCCCGGCCCCCCAAACTCACACCCAACAAGCCCCAGGAGGGGGCAGCAGCGGCGGCGGCAGCTGCGGCAGGAAGACCCTCCTCCCCGCCTGCCCCGCCCCCACCCCCAGCCCCTACCTGCCGGCCGCTTCGCCGACCGCCCGAACCGCCAGAAGCTGCGAGCTCGGGGGCCGCTTGGGGCCTTCCTCTTGTGGTGTGAGTTGCCCATGGTGGGCGCGGGAGCCGGCGCGGGAACCCTAGCGCAGCCCTACCAGCCCGGCAGCCGGGCCCGCAGCCACAGGAGGGAGGCAGAGAGAAGCGCGGGCGGCCACCGCAGGCGCCCCCAGCCCCAGCTCGGCCACGCCCCCGGGCTCTGCGGCCAATGGCCGGGGTGAGGGAGGGGCCGGCAGGGGCGGGGCCTGGAGCACATCCCGTAGGCTCCACCCCTCTGAGGACCTGGGAGACCTGCTGAGCCGCCCCGCCCAGTGCTCTGGGAAAGGCCCGGCCTGTCCAGGTGGGGCCGACGGATCACTCGCTCTCCCAGGCCAGGGGCTGCCTCTGAGGACTGCAGTGGAACCAAGAGAACTAGGGGCCCAGGCTCCAGACAGGCGGGGTCTGGAGCCTTGCTGCTGCTAGGGCCCACCAACCACCACCCCGTGAGTGTCACGTGTCTGTGTATCTCCTGTCTCTGCTTGTTTGTACAAATACATCTACCTGACTGTACTTCTGTAGTAATGGCGTTCAAAATAACAGTAGAATCCTTTTATATAGCGCTCCCTCTGTGCCAGGCACTGTGATAACTGCTTTCATGCATTACTTCATTTCATCCACAAAACAATTCTGTAAGGTAAGTACTTTTATCATCTCCATTTTACAGGTGGGAAAATTGAGGTTCCATGAAGCTTACTGATTAGCCCTAAGTCAAACAGCATTAAGCTACAGAGCCAGTACTCAAACCTAGACTGAGTCCAATACCCACTGCTCCAGGCTACCTACCCCACCACTTTATGTGTGCCTCTCCATGACCTTGAAGGAGGGCAAGTAATTGGGCATTTGTATTTGCGTTCTTGAATGTGGCTGTGTAGTTGTGCATCTGTGACCCTAAACATGTGGGTTCCTCTCTGTGTCATCACCTGTGTGTGACTGCATGCCTGTATCCATATAATCGAGTCTGTTTACATAGGTTTGGATGTGTGCTTTTGTGTATTTGCCTATATAATTGTGACTCCCTCAAGCTGGCTGAATATCACTGCTTTTTGTGTATTTGAGTGTGTAATAGTCTGCTTGAGTGCATGTAAGTGCATGTAAGTGAGAATGTTTGTCTATAAGACTGTAATTGCATGTGCTTTTCTGTGTCAATATGACTGTGCAATTGTCTGCTGATATACCCATATCTATCTACCTTTGGGGGGTGGGGTATGTGTAAGTAATGGAGCATATAGGTAAACATACATGGAAGCACATGTCTGTGTGCATCTAACCCTAACTCTCTCTCATCTCCCGTTAAATAAGTCTTTGTTTTTCAAAGCCCAGTCCAAGTTTCACCCCTTCTGAAAGCCTTCCAGGTTGCCCAAGGCCCCCACATCCTTATGTTCTCACAAGTGCCCTGTGTCCAGGGACCTGCCCAGGACCCCACATACTGGGCAAGGACTCTCCTTTATGATCACTCTGACATCTCTCCAACCAGGGGCAGCATGGTATAGACAGAGAAAGAGCACTGGGCTGGAAGTCCACGGCCCTCAGTTCTAATCCCCTTACGGCTCATCCTTTCTGCCACCAGGGCCCCTCCACTACACCACTCTGCCTCTTATGCCCAGTGGCTCCAAGACACCCTGTGCCCTCCCTGCAAAATGGGAGAGTTAAAGCTGAACCACACGCTCCCTGAGGCCCATCTCTTGCTAAGAGACAGGTTGACAACAGTGCAGTCCCTGAGGGGCTGGTATTTTATTCATCCACCCAGAAAATACTTGTTGAGCATACACTGTATACCACGCTGTGTGCAGCAGGCTCCCTGCCTTGCACAGAGAAGAGGGTCCTAGTAGCAGAGCTGGATGAGACCTCAGAGATCTGCTAGCCCAATTCCCTTAATTTACAGGTGGGGAACCTAAGGGCCACAAAGGGGAAAGGTGGTATGGCGGGGGGCAGAGAGAACACTCAAGGGTAAAGTCCAACTCCCTCGGCATGCATTCAGTGAGGACAGGCATGCAAAGAGCTTAGAAGGATGTCTGGATTGTAGCAGGTACCTTGGCCTTCACAGGAGACCTTGAAGGAGCTGCCCCCGCTCACCAGTTCAGCCTCATCTCTGACCACACCCCTCTCATTCTCAGAGCTCCAGCCACATACAACTGCTTGCTGCTCCCCAGTGCACACCTACAGGCCTCACACATGCTCCTTCCTCTTCCACCTCTGCCTGTCCTCAAGGCCCTGCTAGACAGTGTCCTCCTCCATGTCCTCCTTGACCCCCCTCCTCCCCCAGCCCAGTTCTTGGGGCTCCCACAGGCATTAATGCTGTCCGCTGATACAGTATTGATCACACCTCAGGGCTCCCCGGCACGCTGTGTTAACACCAACCCAGCACTTGTCTCAAGGCAACAGTTTGCTTTGGTATCTCCCTTTCCAACCAGAAAACAAGTTCCTCGAGGACACTGATCCTCTCACTCCTCCTAGTAGCCCCAGGCTCAGCACAGTGTCTGGCACACAGTAGGTATCACTACATGTTGAACAGAAACTGGCAGAGGTGGTGATGATGGCACCTTGAGCAGTAATGGAGGTGAAGAGGCCCAGGCAGGAGAGTCCAAGGCACTCTCCCAGTCTTACCTTCTTTCACTACAAAGGCTATGCTTGCTCCCAGATCCAGGAGGAAGTACTACCAACGAGTCAAGTGCATGCAAGAGCCTGGGAGAGCCTGGAATAGGACTGGTGGGAAGAAGTAGGTGGTATGGTATGCATATGGACCAGAACTCCTGGAACCAAAAGGCAGGGCTTGAGTGCCTCGTGACCCTCCTGGAGGATAGTATTAAAGGCCTCAGCTGGCTAGGGGCTTGGAGGAGAGGGTATCCTAAAGCAGGCAGGAGGTCCCACTTGGACCAGACCCCACCAGCAGTCTCCTGGGAAGCATGCACTTTGCCAGAAGATTCAGGGTTTAAACCCTTGAGGCTGAGCTGTCTCCATCTCCCCTCCATGCCAGCACAGAGCACCCTGTGAGTGCAGCTGACAGCCTTTGGTGAACCGGCCCCTAGGACAGCGGAACACTAGAGCACAGAGTCCTGGGGAGTATAGTCATGGGGGAGGTGGACAACGAGGTCATCCCTCCTGCCCAAGGAAGCTGCTTCCACCCACTTCTTTCCCCAAGTCAGCCACAGGACTGGAGGTGGCCATCCATGGGTTCTCCAGATGGGAGGTAGAGAGAGGTGTGTATACCTGCTTTCCCCACCCTGCCACATTCACTGTGGCCTAAACAATATACAATGCCTCCTCTTATTAGTTTTCTTCAGCATGTGACAGGCCAGGAGCAGCTGAGACAGCTTTGAGGGTTTGGGGAGAGGGGAATTTCCGAGGGGCGGGCGGGCAGGGGAGGGGAGGCGCTCCCCCTGCCCCCTGCAGACAACAGATTAGAGATTTTTCTGGCCACAGGGTATAGCCGCCCCAGAGCAGCAGACCTTGCTGGCAGCCCTGCTTCAGGGGCAGGAAAGGGAGAGTGGTGGCGGGAGGGCCCCCCAGCCTGAAGGGGATTTCCAGGAGAACCTGGGCCCTGTGCCACCGGTGGGGATCCAGGGCCTCCGTGAGGACAGACGGGGAGAGGCAGCTGAACCGGACCCCTGAAGGTGTCAGAGGTAAGGGAGGGGATGGATGAGGCCGTCTTGGCCTCGGCTTCCTGCTCCTCTCATCCCACCCCTGGTCGAGGCCCCTTTCTGGGATGGGATTTTCCATTTGAAGTCAGAACAAAGGAGTGGGGAAGCTGAGGTCAGCCTGGCAGGTGTGGGCTCCTGTTCTGCCTCCAACACTGGTTGGCTGTATGACCTTGAGCAAGTCACTTCCTCCTCTGGGCCTCAGTTGCCCATCTGTATGTACCATGAGGGCTCCCTGTGACATCTCAGGCTATCAGCTCTGAGCGCCCAGGATCTGGAGATACCCATGCTCTGTCTGGGGGCCCATATGAGATTACCCACCTATCACCCAAAGCCACTTAGTGCCAGGCCCTGTGCTGGGCAGGGCAGAGGGAAAAGACAGTCAGCCCAGGGCCTGCCCTCAGGATGTTCAGAACAGTGAGGTATGGTGATGCCTGTGCCCAGGACAGCCAGCTGGTCCAACCCCCAGCAGGAGCCTTGCCTGGTTCCAGCTCTGCAAATCCCTCAACCCCAGCTTCCCGGCATTCTTCCATTTTAGCTCCAGTCACCTCTTGGGGAAGCCGTCTTTGATCTCCCCCTGGGATCACTCTGTTCCCTCCTTAGTCACACTTCTTGACCCTTAATTACTTGTTCAATGTCTACTAACCCCCTCAAACTGTGAGGTTCACAAGGACTGGGACCTTGTCTTTCATTCATCCTCGGGACAGAGTCTGGCACATAGTAGGTACTTATTACCTAATATTAAATACTTAATAAGTATTTGTGAAATAAATTAGTGAGACCCTCCCTCTTCCATCTGGACCCAAGGCAGACAGTGCTCATCACTTCAGAAGGGCTTGGAGAAGGTGGACCCAGACTCCTTTATGGAAACCACTCCCCCACTGATGTATCCCACAGCAGAGGGAGCCCTGCCCATATCACATCAGTCAAGGCCCCAGGCTAAGGACACTGTGATGCCCCTCCCCAAGAAGAAGGTGACCAGAAAAGCATATCCTGGGACTTCCCTGGTGGTCCAGTGGTTAAGAATCCACCTTCCGGGCTTCCCTGGTGGCGCGGTGGTTAAGAATCCGCCTGCCAATGCAGGAGACACGGGTTCCAGCTCTGGTCCGGGAAGATCCCACATGCCGCGGAGCAACGAAGCCTGTGTGCCACAACTACTGAGCCTGCACTCTAGAGCCCACAAGCCACAACTACTGAAGCCCGCACGCCTAGAGACCATGCTCTGTGACGAGATAAGCCACTGCAATGAGAAGCCTGCACGCCACAACAAAGAGTAGCCCCTGCTTGCCGCAACTAGAGAAAGCCTGAGCGCAGCAACGAAGACCCAGTGCAGCCAAAAAAAAAAAAGAATCCCCCTTCCAATGCAAGGGACAAGGGTTCAATCCCTGGTCGTGGAACTAAAATCCCACAGGCCGCAGGGCAACTAAGCCCACACACTGCAACTACTGAGCCCGTGTGCTCTAGAGCCTGTGCACCAACTAGAGAAGCCCGCGCCCACATGCCACAGCTAAGATCTGACACAGCCAAATAAATAAACGAATAAATAAATATTTAAAAAAGAAAGAAAAACATACGCTGTTCAACTCCAAATCTCTTGAGCACCCTGCTCTAGAGTCTGGGGGCAATAATTTCCCCAGGAGTATCACAGAGATGATGACACTGGACCAGGCCTTGAGGATGAATAGAAGTACTGGATAGAAAACGGAAGGGAAACACATACTAGGTGGGGAACAGCACATGCAATGGCACAGAATGTGGAAATACACGGAGTGTTTATTGAAAGGCAAACAGATACCACCCGGACCTCAGAGAGGCAAAGTGACCACTAACCAAAGTGCCTTTGGGTCCTCACTTTGCTTTAGAGCTACACAGGCCCCTTCCTCAGCAGGGAGAGTTGGCATTATTCACCCTGCATCCTCACCCACCTTCCTGTGACATCCAGACCACTGGGTCCCGATGTCGTGTCCATCTGACTGGCCAAAGGTAGGCTCTCCTTCCCTGAACATAGCTCCCACCCCCGAGTCCCCCTTCCAGCTTGCTCCTCCAGACCATTCTCAAATTCACAGAATTCTAGAATGAGAAAGGGCCACTTATGGTCAGGGGTCATTAAACCCCATCTTTATTAAGACAGACAGTGTCTTGCCAAGAATGGGGCAGGACTTGGCAAAGCAGAACTCCAATGCAGGATTCTCTCCATAACCCCATGCCCAGCACAGCTCTCCCTGAGTGAGTGGCCAACGTTCATGGGGTTAAATCTGCTGAGCCTGGCAGGGTAGCTCCTAAATTCTCACTATCAGTATCGGAGCCATCCCCAGCACCCACCCCCCAGCCACTGCCCACTGCCTGAGAGAAACCTTCGGGAGGGCTGTATACTCCTTTCCCCATAGTTGATCCTAAGCTCTACAGCAGTTACTCCCCTCGAGTCAGAAACACATCCAACCTCATGTTATCTTGTTTGGAGAGTATGGCCTCTGGAGACAGATTGAGTGGCTCTGTCATTGCTACACTATGTTCATCATGTCCATGCAAGTAAGAACCTTGCCCGTCTTGTCCCAAATATTTGCATTACCCTGACCAGTACCTGACACTATATAGTAAGGAATATGTCTTTTTCAAATGAATGAAGCTGAATGACCTTGACCAACTTACTTTCACCCTCTGGGCCTATTTTCTCACCTATAAATGGTTGTAACTGACCACCTCCCAGGTTGTTGAGGACAACAAGGGAAAACATTCATGAAAATGCCTGGCCAGGGTCTGGCACATAGCAGCCTTTATGTTCCCCTTCAAATTAGCCAACACCCTGCCCTCCTTCCACACTCTGCTCACCTCCTCCAGGAAGCCTCCCCCGATTATCTGCCAGGCTCCAGTCCTGGCGTCCATCCCAGAAACACTTCCTCCCCACACACTTGTCTACAGTCCACATGATTTCTGAAAAATATAGATTCCTGCTTGTTTGTTTGTTTGTCTGTTACTCTTTCTGTGCCTGAGTCCTCCGCTGGACAAAGGTAAGACTCCACCTTCTGTGGATCCCCCCTCAATAATCATCATCATCACGGGTATCTGAGTACAGTGTAACCAATGAGTTGTTTTCCAAACATGAATCAGGATAAACTTAGCTAATGCTCAAGTCCTCAGCATCACAACAGCAGCAACCTGCTGACATCTGGACCATGCTCTACAATTCACAATGCACTTGCATGTCTGTTTTCTAATTTGATCCTTGAAACACCCCTGTAAAGCCAAGATTTGTTATCTCTATTTTATAGATAGCAGAACTGAGGCTTGGAGGGGTTAATAACCTGCCGGTGTCACATGGCCCGAGAGGGGCAGACCAGGGCCCAGGACGGAGTTGTCCTGTCAGCTTCAAAGCCCATTCCTTCCAGACTGGGTCCTTACAACTCAGGTGAATAAACTCACAAACACAATAAGAGCGACCCCTGGGCTTCCCTGGTGGTTGAGAATCCACCTGCCGATGCAGGGGACAGGGGTTCATGCCCCAGTCCGGGAAGGTCCCACATGCCGCGGAGCGACTGGGCCCATGAGCCATGGCCGCTGAGCCTGCGCGTCCGGAGCCTGTGCTGCTTCACAACGGGAGAGGCCACAACAGTGAGAGGCCCGCGTACCGCAAAAAAAATAAATAAATAACAGCGACCCCTTACATTTCTATGGTGACTTCACTTTCAAATAATTTTCACATCCTCTTTTGTGAGAATCTTGGAAAGCTCACAGACCCATCAAGGATATGTCCAGCTGGAAGGTTACCCCAGTGAGAAGGTCCCCTCTCTTCAAGAGACAGTAATGGAAGCAGTGAGGCCACAGAGAAGTTACTTGCCCAGTGTCACAGGGCTTGCTAACCGCTGGGCCAGGATGTGAACTCTGTCGCTCACTGTCCCTGAGCCTCAGTTTTTCCATCTGCAAATGGTTGTAAATGATAATGGAGGTAATGGATGTGGGGCGGGGGTGGGGGGGGTGGGTTCTGGCACATTCAGAATAATAAATAAATGTCAGATTTCCTCTCTTTCCTTTCTAAGTCTGTGCAGGGCAGTGCTGGGAGCACGGGGGTTCTGGAAAAGAGAGGCTCAAAATCTATCCCAAGCTCAATTTTCCCTTTTATAGTAGGGGACACAGATTAAAGAAGCCAAGACCTGCATCTATGGGTCTTTGGCTCAGCAACTGGGAGCAGGGAGATAATGACCTCCCTAGCAAAGGCCGCTGACCTCCCAGGATTTTTCTGTGTGTGCTTCCTCCCCATCTCCCCCAATCTTCATTCTAAACATTTTCCCCAGAAAAGAGTTAAGCCTTCTTTGGGCTTCCCCTTCCTGACCAGCGGTGCCAGTGGAGATTAGAGAGACTGGATTTATTTCTCTTAATAAACAGAAAAGAAGTTTGGCCAGGCAGGTGACAAGGAAACAATTGGAATAATAGGAGGTTGGAGCAAAAGGAAGCAGGACTTCCTCCAGACATACCTGCGGCCACCCCCAGACCTGGGGAAACAACAGGCGGGGAGGTGTTTGTTGCCCATGCACGTGGTCCCAAATCAGATCGACCTGCTGCCCAGAAAGCCCAGTGCTACCCAATACCAAACACAAGGCAGGGGGAGGCCTGCCACTGACCCAATGACCCTTAACCCAGACTGTCAGAGCAGGGACCTACGGAGTCAGCTTTTCCAGCCCCTGCCCCCAGGCTGATCTCCCAGGGGAAAAGTGTCCACTGCCCTGGGGTACGCCGCTAGCCTTCTATCTCTAATCCTGACAGTCTGACCAAAATCCATCCTGCTGCAATTCTGAGCCATGCCCCCTTGAGTGTGATAGGGATGACTTCAGACTGAATCCCAGTGGGGCAGCCCTGGGACAGACTTAATGTATTGTGGGAACTGCAGAGCTCTTGGAAACACCCCTCATGCAAACCTTCCCATGGGGCCTGGCCCAGTCATCTCAGCCCCAGCACCCAACTTCTGTTTGTGGCTGGGCTGCAGGGGAGCAGGGCCCATATCCATAAGGAATATCAGGCCGGATGCAATCACACAAGAGGCCTTTCACCCTCTTCCTGACCCCTAAAGTGTTCCATCTAATTATCCTCTAGAGGAGGTGGTTAAAGGACACTGGGCGGGTAAACACAGGCGGAATGGGATGGGCCTGCACACACCGCCATTTCCTCACCTCTAGCACTGCAGCAGGAGCACAGGAAAGGTAGACTTCCTAGGACGGCTGGCCCCCAAGGGAGTCCCACCCTCTTGCAGAGACTCATGCCCTCCGCCTCAATCAGGAGACAGAAACAGAGAGGAAGATGAGGGAAGAACAAAGCAAGCGGCCAAAAAAAAGTGATTCCAGTAGGGATGGGCCAGATCAGCCACCCCTCCCCTCAGGCTGCCCATCCATCAGGCCAGAGGGAGCCTAGAGGCAGGGAATTAGCTGTAGTACTTCAGGTACCCACCGCTGCCCCAGGTACAGCCTCTCCATTAACTTGGGCCTGTTTCCCCCATCTGCAAGCACACTTCCAACACAGGACCGTTTCTACCACGGCGTGGGGAAGGAGTGGTGGGTGGGGTAGTTGGCTCAGATCCTGAGCTCACCACCCCAGGAGGTGGATGTTTGTGGTTTGGCCCAGGTGAGTGGTGAGGGGGGCCAGGAAGGAAAAGCTAACACTGCTAAGAACCTAAAGCATGTTATGCTCCGTGCTGGGTCCTCTGTGGGGCTGGAAACCCAGATCCACCTCGACGGCTGAAACACCTTTTGAGTGCAGTTGGCTTTCCAGACCCAGAGGGACCCCCGCCACCAGAGATGCAAGGCCACGTGCCTCTCCCATTGGCCCCAGGCCAGAGTCAAGACTCTGACCCCCTGACTCAGCAGCAGAGGGCAGAACCTGAGTGAGCCTGGGGGAAGGGGGCACCGCCTCACCGTCCCAAGAGCCGGGCGGCCAGCACTTCCTGCTTAAGCCAGGGGATTCCTGCCCCCTTCGGGGGGTCCTCTCCATCTCGAGCGGGGCAGGACTGAGTCTGGGAAATTCTGGGGGCGGGGCGGGCCAGACTGGGGGTACTCGGACTAAGCCCCGGGCTCTTCGCTCCCCAAGCAACGGCGCCTAGGGAGTCACCACCTCCGACACGCCGCGGACCCCCAGAGGAGCCACCCAGGCCGCACCCTCGGCGCCGCCCGGCGCCTGCCCAGGTGCCCGGCCGCCTTACCTCGGCCTTTCCCCTTGGCCTTCCTGGCCTTGTCGTCCGCCTTCTTGGCCCGGGGGGCGGCCGGTTCGGCGCCCTCGGTCCCTGCCGCCTTCTTGCGCCGCTTGCCCCGCAGCCAGCTGAAGGCGCGGCGGAGGCCGGACACGCCGGAGCGAGACTTCTTCCTGCGCGGGGGGCCGCCGGGGCCCCCCGGCTCTTCGGCCGCAGGTGCGGCGGGGGACGCGCGGGCCTCCATGGCTCGGCCGGGAGACCTGGCGCGAGGGTCAGGCCCCCTGCGGCGGGGAGCCCATGGGCCGGGGGCGGGCGGGCGGGCAGGCGGCCGCCGCGCGGAGAAGCGCCCGCAGAAAAGTTTGGGCGGCGGAGGCAGAGCGGTCGAGGAGCGGGGCGGGCGGCGGGAGCGGCGCGGGAGGGGCCGCGGGTCGGCGGGCGGGGCGCGGAGGCCGGCCCGGGGGGACGGATCCGGGAGGGAGCGGCCGCGGGGCGGGGGCGGCGCTGCCTGCGGCCCCTCCCCGCCTCCTGCGGCCCTCCGGCCCCTGCCCGGGAGGTCCGGGGCTGGGGGAAGGCGACGTCCGGGGCCGAGGGAGTGTGGTCCCGCGCCCCCAAGCCGCGCCTGCGGGCTGGGGCCGAGAGGGCGGGGTCGCTGGGCGGGGCGGGTCCGGGAGGGGGCGGTACCGAGGTTCCGTCCCTGCGGGGGCACTGAGGCGAGCTGGGTTCGAACGGAGAAGTACGGGGCAGGGGATGGGGGTGCGCAGGGAAAGGGGGGAGAGAGATGTTGGGGTTGGACCCTAAGAGAACCTGGTGCCCTGAGTTTGGTTCGAGACGAGATGGGGGATTCTGGAATTCTTCTGCAATAAGGGAATTCTGAGAATGCTTTCCAGGACCCGGGCAGTACTGGAGGTTTTGCTCTAGAGACAGACGTCAGACCACCCGAGACCTGTGACCGACAGTGGGTCTTCCTCTCCCATCTGGCGACTAGGAGTCGTCCCTTCGCTCCTTTCCCCTTCCTCACCCCGCCTTCCCCCAGCCTCTGTCAGTCCTCGGTGTGGAGCTGGGACCCATGCCTCCTGGGTTCCTGCTTCATCCCTGGGTGACTGGGATGAGGAGAGCCGTGCCTCAGTTTACCCTTGGGCCAGGCTGGGAGTCCCCAGAGCACTCCTGCCTGGGTCTGAATTTTCCACTGAGATGCTCAACACTGATTAGAGCTGATCTTGGATTAAACTCACAGCTTTATAAGGTGCTTTGAGATCCTCTGCAGGTGACAAGTGTGACTGAGGAAGCTGGTAGGGAAAGGAAGCCTTTAAGAATCATGAAAATGCTGTGCTTGTTTCCTCCAGGCCTCTGGCTCTTTATTATAGCTGATCAAGCACTTTCATATCATCTGATCCCACAACAAGCTACGAGGGAAGCAGGGCAGGGAGTGATACCCCCATAGTACAGAAGGGAAACTGAGGCCAGAAGAGGACAATGATTGCCCAAGAGCACAGAGGTGGTCAGCAGCAGAGGAGGAGCTAAGATCAACAATCTAGGTCTTGTCTCTGCTTGGTCCCCAGGAGCTAGAAATTGTCCTAGGGTCCAGCTGTGGGTTCAGGGCTCTTAGACTCCCTCTCTGGGTCCCCAGAAGGGCATCATGATTACCCCACTGGTTAGAATTTGTCTTCACCGCCCAACCTGACCCTGGTCAAATAGCTTTCTCCTGGTCCTCACCCAGCCCAGTCAGCCCTGCTGTAGTATAGACAACACTCACTATGTTATAGAAGGATTAGAGTGTGCAGTGTGACCTCTCTAACCTGCCTTAGCCCCCGAGTGCCCCCAGGGGCTCAGCTGTGGCAAACTTGGGCCATCACTGACACCTCCCCCCTACGACCTGGGGGACCTGGGGCAGATCACTGTCCCTGCTGGGCCTCAGTTTCCCATCGAACCACTGTCATCTGGTTTCTGCCCAGCCTAGCACTATCCCTAAGGACCCTACCTCTCCTTCCATTGGTGAGTATCAGAGGAAAAATGTTATAGGCAAGGCTGAGACTTGGAGAGAGAGCGATGCACAGGGTCTTGGCCTGTTGCATAGTCTGGATGCATTGGTAGGGAGGAAAGAGGAAATCAAACATACTCTGGCTTTTGGAAGGGGCAATCAGGAGAGGAATGTTGGGCAGTCTTGCCCCCCACCAACCCTTTCAGCACCTCCTTTCTTCCTGGTGGCCAGACTAGTTACACAGTTTGCAGAGCCCAGTGCAAAATGAAAATGCAGGGCCTGTATTCAAAATTTATTAAAAATTTCAAGAGGGCTCCCCTGGTGGCGCAGTGGTTGAGAGTCCGCCTGCCGATTCGGGGGACACAGGTTCGTGCCCCGTTCCGGGAAGATCCCACGTGCCGCGGAGTGGCTGGGCCCGTGAGCCATGGCCGCTGAGCCTGCGCGTCTGGAGCCTGTGCTCCACAACAGGAGGGGCCACAACAGTGAGAGGCCGGCGTACCGTAAAAAAAAAAAAAAAAAAAAAAAAAAAAAAAATTTCAGGTAGGCAACGGCAGAACATTCAACCAAACATGGGGCCTTTCCGAGAGCAGGGCCGTGTGGACTATGCCCATGAAGTTGGCCCTGCCAGTGGCTCATATAATTTCTCAGCGAAAGCTTCCCTAGAAACACAACCCCGAGGAGTCAACTCACAGACTGGGTCCCCTGATTGGGAGAAGAGGAGAGGAAAGGGGAGTGGGGAGAGGTCAGGTCTGTGTTCCCCTCACTGCTCCTAACTCTAACACCCAGACATTCTCACCTCCCATCTCCAGCCACCCCTCAGACCAGCAGCCCAGCTTTCCTGCTTGTCTCCTGGTCTAATGGACAGCACTGCTTCTGAGCCCCTCAGGGCTAGCTGGGAAGGGCTAGCCTGCAACACTGCTTTCTGGATTCATGATTGCTCAGCTCAGCTACATTTCTTTGCTGGCCCTCTGGGCAGCTAAGGAAACTGACTTCCCAGCAGCCCCTGTTGGCAGGGCCCAAAGTCCATCCTGGAGCCAGGCTGTCACCTGACCAGGAAGGAAGCTGCCAGCCTGTCCCCAGGGAGGAACCAGCAATAACCAAGCTTAGGGCTACAGTCCCTGAGGCCATCCAGCTTTGCTCCCTCTGTTTTTGTTTTTGTTTTTTCCTTTTTCTGGCTGTGCCACACGGCTTTCAGGATCTTAGAAGTGCAGAGTCCTAACCACTGGAACGCCAGGGAATTCCCTGCTCCCTCTGTTTCTGGAAAACCCAGGACCACCCCATGTTGCCCTCACACCCATCCTATACTTCCTGACCCCCCACCCTTGGGAGACCTGCCTCCCATAGGCTCCAGCTTTGTCCCCTGCTAGGCCTGGCCTCCACCTACAGACTCCAGACTAAGCAGCCAGGCCAAGGTATGGCTGAGCCTCCTCATTTTACAGGGAACACCAGGAAGGGAAAGAGTCTGTAAATCACGCAGCTGCGGGTGGGAGCATCTGTGGCTTCCCTCAGTTCTTAGACCAGTTGGAGGGCAGAGCAGTTCTGCAAAGTAGAGGATGTTGAGAGATTAATAGTCCTCGTATTCCATGGATGAGAAAGAGTAAATAGAGGTGGAGTGACTTGCCAACAGGCACACAGCTACCTCTGGGCAGAGGTGAAATTTAAAACTGATTTGTGTTCGTTGAGGGGGGGGCGGTGGGGGGGGTTCTAACTGATCTCTTGCTTTGGGCCCCTGCCCCACCCTTGCTGCTTTCAAGGGTTGGCAGTTAAGACCCTGGAAAAGCAAAGTATTTATCCTGGGGCCACAGCTGGGCCTCCAGGAACCTCCAGCAATGTTCTGCTTAACTTCAAATGCACCTGTATGCATCTTTTCTGGGGAAAGGGTCCACAGCTTTAACAGATTCTCAAAGGGGTTCCTGTTTCAGAATGAACTAAGAACCTACACTTTGATCCTTTTCAGTGGGAGAAGATAGAAAGGGGCTCCTTGTGTCTGATGCCCTCTACCTCTTTCCTCCCTAACCTGGAGGCGGGGGAGACCCTGCAGGTCTCATCCCCACAGTGGACACTCCTGTGCCCCCTACTCCGTGGCTCCTGGCATCTGTGGCAGCGTGTCAACATTTCAAACAACCTCCCTGCTGAGGTCTTCTTTGATCCCAGCATCTCTCAGAATCAGGCCCCAAGCCTAATTCCACCCATTTTCCCTGCTGGGTTGAGAGGTAAAATAATGCCCAAGGTGTTAGTGATGTGTGTGGAATGGAGATGGAGTCTTGTGGGCTCTCAGCTCTGAGTTGCTGCCAGCTCCTAGGAGGCTGAGGGAGGGAAGGAAAGAGAGAGAGGAGGGGGAGACAGAGAGAAAGGAGAGGTTGCTATGCCACTGCCCAGTCTCCATTGTGGAATGAATTCTGATTCCTTGCATTCTTTCAGCCACTATCTCCTGAGCACCAGCTCTGTGCTCCAGGCTTCCAGACTGACCAGCTATTCTGTGATCAGACTGTCACTCTCTGAGCTGTACACAGTGTAGAAAGTGGGTTTAAACCTTTTGTTTTGTTTTTGTTTTTAATTTATTTATTTATTTATTTATTTATGGCTGTGTTGGGTCTTCATTTCTGTGAGAGGGCTTTCTCTAGTTGTGGCAAGCAGGGGCCAGTCTTCGCGATGCGCGGGCCTCTCTTGTTGCGGAGCACGGGCTCCAGACAGGCAGGCTCAGTAGTTGTGGCTCACGGGCATAGTTGCTCCGCGGCATGTGGGATCTTCCCAGACCAGGGCTCGAACCCGTGTCCCCTGCATTAGCAGGCAGATTCTCAACCACTGCGCCACCAGGGAAGCCCGTTTTTGTTTTTTTTTGTGGTACGCGGGCCTCTCACTGTTGTGGCCTCTCCCGTTGCGGAGCACAGGCTCCGGACGCACAGGCTCAGCGGCCATGGCTCACAGGCCCAGCCGCTCCACGGTTTGTGGGATCTTCCCGGACCGGGGCACGAACCCGTGTCCCCCTGCATTGGCAGGCAGACTCTCAACCACTGCGCCACCAGGGAAGCCCAACCTTTTTCTTTTAGCAATGGAACTTTTATTTTTCCCCACAAACAAAAGCCCCCTGAATTTTATATGACAGATAAAACAGATAAAAGCAATGCTTTATACATATGAATTTATTTTTATAAATCAAAATGTATAACTTTTACTTAACACAAAATAAATCAGCAAGGGCTTCCCTGGTGGCGCAGTGGTTGAGAGTCCGCCTGCCAATGCAGGGGACACGGGTTCGTGCCCCGGTCCGGGAAGATCCCACATGCCGTGGAGCCGCTGGGCCCGTGAGCCATGGCCGCTGAGCCTGCGCGTCGGGAGCCTGTGCTCCGCAACGGGAGAGGCCACAACAGTGAGAGGCCGGCGTACCGCAAAAAAAAAAAAAAAAAATCATCAGGAACAATGCCAACATTTTGATGGACTAAAAATTTGAAATCCTGAGTTACAGTGTGATTATCGTTTTAACAGAGAGCCAGCGTTCAGTTTATTTCTGCAGCAGTTTCTTTTAGTCAGTAATTAGAAAATACTACACTTCATAGACAAGCAAGGGCAAATGGTAAGAGTTTTAACATCTTGGTAGAAATGTCAGGAGGAGCTTTATCTGAGGTCTGCACAGAAATGAGTTATCCAGCCAGCCCCGCCTAATGGCTTGTTAAAAGTTAGCCTAACAAGTTTCTCATCTCAGTCCTGCCACTAACTTGGTGTCCTTGGGTAAGACACTTGCCCTCTCTGGGCACCAGTTACCCCATCTGAATATCTGATTTCATCTAGAAAAGGACAGTGTGAGTGGAGGTACTGGAGTGGGTTGGGGTGTGGGGGGTGATGCATCGAGCATATATGGAAACTTCATTACTCATCCTCACTGCCCACCCCCATCCCAGTGCCAGACCTGAAGAAGGAGCCACAAAACCACTGAACTGCCCAAGTTCAAAGGCAGAGGCAAGTTGCCATGGAGACGTGCTTTGTTTCCCAACTGTCTGGCTGCATCTGACAAGCACAAAAGCTGGCCAGATGGACACTGACCTAGGCTGAGAGAGCCAGGATTTCCTGACCCCCAGATCCACAGGGCTCACTGCTCTCCAAGGAGGGCGGTCAGTTGTCAGTTCTCACCCCCGAAACAGGGGCATGACCAGCCTGGTCTGCCAGCTGATAAGGCTTCCTGTAGGGAGCTGCTGGGTGGGGCCTCCAGGTGTTTGCAGACACCCACTCCACCAGTCCTGGGCAGCAAGGCTGGCCCTGTGCCCAAGGGCAGGGCTAGGAGGGAAGTGCCCACACTCAGGGCCTTCTGGAAGCTGGGAGAGGGGTCAAGACGTATGGGGCCCATGATAGGAAGGAAACAGCTGGATGTGGATTCTCAGCAAGACCCTCCACGCCCACCATCCACACAGGGCCTACACAAACACGCCAAGACACAAACACAGGTTGACAGACCCACATGCACACCAGTTTACCCTAGCATACTCAGATACGTGGACACACACCAAGACACAAACCCAGATACACACTGACACCTCTGAGTACCCATAAACACCCAGGTACACTGAGACAGCCTGATATCTAAACACATGTAAACACACACAGGTACAGAAACATACCTAATTATACACAGACATGCTGAAACACACATACATACACAAATGCTCACATTCCCAGATGCACAGACACTCATACTGTCGCCCACTGATACAAAAACAACACATGCAGATACCCGCTGGCACATAAATCAGAGAGAGATATACAGAAGGCCTTGTCACATAAATATAAACAAACAGTTACAAATAGCAGCACCGATGCACAAAACCCAACACAGTTTCAGGCAACAGGAAGCGAAGGGAACTAATACTCGGTGAGGGTCAATTCTGCATAGGCAGCATGAGAGGAGTTATATCTGTAGGATCTTCTTAAAATCCTTCCAACAATCTGTGAAGTTGGCATTGTTATCCCCTCTTTTTACAAATGCAATAAGGTAGAATATATGTGTCTATAAAAGGCCCAAACAATGCAGAAATAAATAGGGTAAAATGTGAGAGTGCCTCTGCACACATGTTCCCCCCTCTACCTCACCACTGTTAGTGGGCAGTATGCATATATTTTTTTCTATGCATTTACATACAAGCATTTAAAAATACTACAAGTCTGAACATTTCCCACAAAACCAACTCAGAGTGGTTAAGAAATGTGACCAAGGTCATAGAGCCAGTTAGCAGAATCAGGATTTGGATTTAGCTCTGGCTCACTCCAAAATACTCTTTCTGCTGCCTCAGCCCACAGACAACCACAGAGATACAAATTCACAAAGGGGAGGCCCAGGGCAGGGGGAGGGGCTGCACCTCAGGGCTGGCCCAACAGGCTTTCTGTCTGATTGCTCTGGGTGCCCCGGGTGGTTCCTCTGGCAAAAGGTGTTGCCCCTATAAATTCCTGTTAAGGGGCAGATGTCTTCCTGGGATAGGAACCTCTGAATCCTTGACCCCAGGTGAGCACCAGGCAGGTGACTAAGTGATGCAGGCACAGCTCCAACCCCAGCTTCCCCCAGTCTCCTAACCTCTCAATCCCTTCTCCACACACCCCAGAGGGACCTCTGGCAGCTTAAATCCCTTCCTGTTGACTCCAGTGTAAATCCCAGCCTCTTGGACACCTAGACCCCTTCACTCTCCAGCCTGACCTCCCTCTCCCCATTTTTGCATTTGGCAAAGTACTTGTCCTTCAGGACCAGCCCAAATGCTCCTCTTGTTGATCCTTCCCTGACTCCCCCGTGCAGATTCCCCCCCACCCCACAGTGTGCTCAGCAGACACCCACCATGACTTATAATCATCACTGTCAAAGCATCTCCGCTGATGGACTGACCAGCTTCCAGGGCTTGCCCTAAGTGTATTATATAATTGCCTCCCTTAATCTTTACAACAATCCTAAAGAGATAAGAAGTATTGTCCCCATTTTACAGATGGTTAAATGGAGGCCCAGAGAGGTTGAGTCCCTTCTTTAAGGTCTGATTTTCTCAAAAGTCAGTCCTTGGCCACATCACATACAACCACATTATAGCAAACATGTTTCTATTGCCCTCCCGGCTAGAAGCCCTGGAGAGCAGGTTTCCTGCTCTCTTCCTGGCCTCCTTCATCTCTGAACCTCTGGTGCTGGCACAGGCTCGGACAGTGGGGAGGGGCTCAGTGAACGGTTGTTGAATGAGGTCCCCATCCATCTGCTGTGACAGAATAAGAGAGGATAGGAGAGGAGACACTGGGGTACCCTGGGAGGACCCCTCCTAGGTGGGATTCCCCAGGAAGTCACTGAAGGCAAGAGTTCCCTCAAGATTGGGATGTGTCTGCCCCTAGATCTCAGGGACATCTGTGCAGACCCTGCTAGGGGAGCAGGTGTCCTCTGGCTCCTCCACATGTCCCTCCCATCAGGAGTTCTCAGCCAATCTGTTATTAAATATTTACTGTTTCCCACTCTGCTCAGCTTGGTGCCAGGCCCTGGACGAGGGGACCAGAAAACAGGGAACAGGGAACTATACAGTTAATGATCACCTGCCAGGTGCCATGGAATCCTCCCAACAGCCCTGCAGTTAGGTCCTCAACCCTATTTTTGCAGCTGGAGAAATGAGGCTCAGAGTAGGGAAGACACTGGTTGGAGGTCACACAGCCAGTGAGCCAAGATCCAGAGTTAGCTGTGTGCGCATCTGTTCCCCTGCATCCTACACCCCACCTCAGAGCCAGGGAGGATGTGGGCTGACTCAGAAAAGACTCAAGGAGGCCATTTTTGAGGTGGGGCATGGCTGGAACACAGCCTGCCCTGGCGGATATTTTACAACAACAGCTTGCATTTGTCCAGCACTTTCCCTTCCATTAGCTCATCCAGCCCTCCCCAACATCCCCTCGGGTGCCTATTATTATCTCCATTTGACAGATGAGGGATGGAGGCTCCGTGAGGTCAAGTGACTTTCCCAAGTTTGCACAGAGCATGCAGAGCAAAGCAGGGGTAAACTTTCAGACCCTAACCCTCCTCCTGTGTCTGTCTCCCTGCTGCCTCCATTTCTGCCTCCTCCCTGCAGTCCTCCCTGCTGCCCCAAGTGAGCTCTCTAAACCCAACCGTGGGCAATTCCCTGGCGGTCCAGTGGTTAGGACTCTGTGCTTTCACTGCTGAGGGCCTGGGTTCAATCCCTGGTGAGGGAACTAAGATCCCACAAACCACATGGTGTGGCCGAAAATAACTTAATTAATTTAGGGACTTCCCTGGTGGCTCAGTGGTTAAGCATCCACCTGCCCATGCAGGGGACAGGGTTCGAGCCCTGATCCAGGAAGATCCCACATGCCATGGAGCAACTAAGCCCATGCACCACAACTACCGAGCCTGCGCTCTAGAGCCTGCGAGCCACAACTACTGAGCCCGCATGCCACAGCTCCTGAAGCCCGCATGCCTAGAGCCCATGCTCTGCAACAAGAGAAGCCACCACAATGAGAAGCCCGCACACCCCAACAAAGAGTAGCCCCTGCTCGCTGTAACTAGAGAAAGCCCACGTGCAGCAACGAAGACCCAACACAGCCAAAAATAAATTATAAATAAATAAATAAATTTTAAATTAATTTAATTTAAATAAATAAATAAATAAATAAACCCAACCATGAGCCACCAGCTCTAAGGGCCTGGCCATTCTCTGCTCTCTTGTACCTCACACAGCTGCACCTTTGCCCGTGGCTGGTTCCTCAGCTCTCCCTGACTCATTCACCTTTCAAGCTCCTCCTCAGCCTGCGAGTGCCAACTCAAATGCTCCCTTCTCTAGGAAGGCTTCCTGGACTGTAAGGATTTGTTTGTATGGATTTCTCCATGCAAACCTCTAATAGATCTTATTATATTAAACTGTTTGTCTCCCTCCTCAGACTATGAGCTCCTTAAGGGCAAAGACAACGATTTTTCAAGTCTGTCTTCCCTGCACATAGCTTTTCATTGAATGAATGAATGACATTCCAAGGGCTCGGCCCAGTGGAGGATGGTGGGGCTCTAACAGAAATAGGGACATTGGGACTTCCCTGGTGGTCTAGTGGTTAAGACTCCACACTTCCAATGCAGGGGGCCCGGTTCGACCCCTGGTGAGGGAACTAGATCCCACATGCCGCAACTAAGATCCCACATGCCGCAACTAAGAGCCCACATGCCGCAACGAAAGATCCCACACACAGTGAAGAAGATCCTGCGTGCCGCAAATAAGACCTGGTGCAACCAAATTAATTAATTAATTAAAAAGAAAAAAAAAATTGGGGCGTCAAGAAGAGAAGCTATTAATAAACATTTGTTATTATTTTTATCCAAAAAAAAAAAAAAAGAAGAGAAGCTAGTATTTAGGGAGGAAAAAGAAGGGATGGGATTTTGCTTTTGGCCATTTGGAGTCTGAAGTGCTACTAGCACATTCAGCTGGACATACCTACTAGGTAGGAGTTGGGGTGGGGTGGGGAGGAAAATTGATCAGGAAGAAAAGATATTACAGCAACTGCCAGTAACTGAATACTAACTAGTGCCAGACCCAGTGCTGAAAGCTTTCTTTTTTATTTTTCTGGCCACGCCCTGCAGCATTGGGATCTTAGCTCCCAGACCAGGGAGGAGCCCATGCCCCCTGCAGTGGAAGCTTGGAGTCCTAACCACTGGACCACCAGGGAAGTCCCTCAGTGCTGAAAGCTTTATGTGCCTTATCCCATTTGATCCCCCAGGAGATAGGTAATATCAACTCATTTGATGGAGGAGGAAGTTGAGGCTCAGAGAAGTAATTTTCCCAAGTTACATCGCTAATAAAAGGCAGAGGCAGGATTTGAACCCAGATCCACAAGATGCCAAAGTCCACGCACTTAATCCTGCCTCCATATGGAGACTATGGAGGATTGAGTTTATAGAACACATACCTTTAAGGGAGAGAGTAGGAAGCTGAGATCAGAGAGGGAACCATTCAAGAGATAGAAGGGAAACCAGCAGGGTGGTGTTTGAGGCCAAGAAAAGAGCTCCAAGAAGGGCCAAGTCAACAGTGCCTACTGTCCCTGAGAGATCAAGGTTGGGCAAGGGATTTAGCAACTAAGAGGCAACCTTCCAGAAAACCGCTTCCACGGGCTTCAGGGAGTCTGTAATAGGACCTGCCTGAGTAGGAGGTGAGAAAGTGGAGGCGGTTGGCTATTAAGAGAAGGAGAGAACAGGGAAGGAAGGGAGCATCCTATCGGTATGCAGGCCTAGGAGGGCGGGGCAAACAGGTTGGGGCTGGCCTGGAAATATTGGGGAAGGGATGCAAGCAGGTGGGGGGGGGGTGAGCATATGAGCCCCGTAGGTTGACTCAGCAACTAGCCTCAAGGACACCCTCAGTCTCTTCCTTGACAGCCCCGAGATCAAACCCTCTCCTCCTCCATCCCATCCCCATCTTGCAGGCCAAGCTACACTAGCCTCATTCATCCTTTCCCCTCCCTCCCCCACCCTGTCCTCACCGCTCCCCTGAGGTTGTTCAGGACCAGCCATCCCCACCTCCAATCTGCTGTCTCACCCTCCCTGGCCCAGCCTGGTGAGGCAGGCAGGGAGGAGCTTCCAGGCAGGAAAGGGCTGAGTCACTCGGCCACATATCTGGTCTCAGATCTTGATACCCAGCTGAAAGGGGCAGAAAGGAAGAGGGCTCTTCCCCGACAAGCTCTCCTGGCCAGTCCTCACTTTGCCAGCTGAGTGGCGCAGGCTGGGAGAGGAGAGCCCTTGTCACATTAACAGCCAGCATTTGCTGAGCTGCTTCACCCACTCCAGCTGGGGTCCTTTGCTTCTATGCTTGCCTTTAAAAAGTAGGGTCTTGCCTGAAAAGTAGGACCTGTCACCTCCATTACACAGGTGAGGAAACTCAGAGAGACAAAGTGACCTGGGCAAGGTCACACAGATTGGAGGGCTGGTCTATTGGTGTCCTCATCCCATGCTCTGGGCACACGGGAAGGAATGGTGTTTGGAGACAGTGGACAAGGGGGCTGAGGGGCTCAGGCATACCAGTGGGTGATGCCTGCAAAAGCTGGGTCGGGGAGGCACTAGGCCCATGGTCCTGCCAAAACGGCCCCTTCCCCAAGCCCCAGTGGAAGGCAGACCCTCCTTCCTCCCCACTCCCTGCTCTGCCCTTGCTGTTGTTGGCTCAGCTCTCTGAGGCACCCCTATCTCATTCCTCAGCATCTTCCATCCTCTCCTCACCATGCCATGCTGAGAGGAATAGCAGGGACCTTGGCAGGCCGTGTCCTACCATCCTGCACTCTGCCAGGGCACAGTGTTCCCATTGTCTTGAGCAGCGAGAGGTGTCCAGGTCCTGGGGAGGAGCGGGGGACCATGCCAGGCCTCTACTCTCTCCTCAGGCTGCTCAGCAGCTTTCTCTGTGGCCCAGGCTGTTTGTCCACACAACAGTGGACAAACACTGAATTTGAGAGTGATATTGGGCAAGTCACTTCCCTCCTCCTGAATGGGGCAGCCCATGTAGAATATACAGAAAAGCAAGCCAATCAGCATTCTCCCACAGACCTGGACCATCCCTGATATTAAATTTTGATTGATTCAATTGCATTTAATGTGGCTAGAGTCACAGATGTGCCACTTGCTGGGTGACCTTGGGCAAATTTCTAGACTTCCCTGAGTCTCAGTTTCTTCCTCTTGAAAACAGGAATAGCAATAATAACACCTCCCTACCAGAGTGGTTGTCAGGATTGATTTAGATAATGCCTAAAGCAGGTACCACATAGTGTTTAAAAGAAAAAAAAAAAGAGAGAGATACTTAGTATTAATGGGAAATATCTGATTACAAACTGAATTCTTGCTCAAAGAGAATCTGGGAAAAGCAGAAAAGTACAAAGTTGTAAATCCAAATCACCTGTAATTCCACCCAGAAGCACCTTTTTGTGATGATTTTCTTCCACAGAGTGGAGTTGCCCTCCCTCACCTTCCAAGAGAATGACCCATGTGCTTGCAGGGAGGATTGGTGGATAAATCTGCATTTTCTGCATCCTCTCTGGGCCTCGGCTTCCCTGTCTGGAAAGAAAAGGGTTGAAGTAATCAGGGAAGACAAATAGATTAAATTTCATATGCTAACTGCTGCCTCAAATGGCTCTAGGTTCACAGTGCCGTGATCAATTAATCATGTCTGCCATGGATGCAGGGGATGCAGAATGGAGCAGTGGTAGTACATGTACCCTCTGTAGCCACTGTGTAGAGTCTAAGAAATCCCTAAGAGCCCCTTCAGTTTTTAACATTCTAAGAACCTTTCCCCCTTTTCATTCTACTCTCTGTGCTAGAGCCTGGCTTCCTCTGGGGAATGGGGAGGGAATCTTTGCTTCTTCTCCAACCCAAGGCCTGTCCTCAGCATACTTCTGGGGTCTAGTACCCAAACTAGCTCCTACTTAACATTCTCCATAGTTGTACCTTCTCTGCAGAGCCCAACTAAGGATCTCCCCAAGTCAGGCTCCAAAAAGGGGAGCTGGGGAGGGAGGAGGGTTTGGGTGTTTTCCTCACTAAAAAGGAAATATGCAAATAGCATGCCTTCTAGCAGTCATTCCTCACCAGTCCAAGCTTGGTCATTTGAATATTAAATGATCCCATGCAAATGAGCACATCCTCTCTCCTTAGCAGCCCTGCAGTTCTTTGGGCAATAGGGCTTCAACCCAACCTGAGTGGATGGGTTTAGGGTCCAGATAGCCCTCTCTGCAGGTGAGAAAGGACAGTGCCTGAAGGACTCAGCTGAAAGATTTACCAGCTCCCATTCCGGCGGCGTGAGGGCTCTGTGAGGCAGACCTGAGCTCAGTAAGGGGACAGAGACTCAGAGAAAGCTAGGGACTCTCTAGGGATGGGGATGGGCTCCATCAAGGGGGTGGTCCTCTGTAAAAGAGAAAGGACTCAGTGATGAGGGGGGTGCTGAGGAGGGGGATGGAGAGTGGGAGCTCACTGGGGTGGATAAATCTCAAGAATCTGAGGTGTGGTCCCAAGGCCCATCCCTTTCTCCCCCTCCCAGTCCTGCAGGCTTGCCAAGGGCTATAACCTGAGGGGCCAGTGGGGTGGTCCCTGAGATCCCGGAATAGGGCCATCCTGGGGTTCCAAATGTCTTTCTGGAGCTGCCTCCAGCCTAAGGCCCCAGAGGTGGGAGGAAGCTCCCAGGAAATGAGAAAACCTGGGAAGGCTCTCTTGTCCCCCATGGCCCCAGGCCAGACCTCCCTCTCACTGGCTTCCAGGGACTTGCTCTCAGCCCTGGCTCCCTAGCCCCTAAGGCTTCAGTTTGTTGCTGAGGACTGTTTGGTGTTGCCTGCCTGAACCCCCATCCCACTCACTGAGCCCCGTCCTCCCCAATGAGCCCCCAGAACCCTCACTGAGCCCCCAGGACCCTCACTGAGCCCCATCCCCATCACTGAGCCCCCATCCTCTCACTGAGCCCCCATCCCCCTCACTGAGCCCCCATCCCCTCACTGAGCCCCATCCCCATCACTGAGCCCCCATCCTCTCACTGAGCCCCCATCCCCCTCACTGAGCCCCCATCCCCTCACTGAGCCCCCATCCTCTCACTGAGCCCCCATCCCCTCACTGAGCCCCCATCCCCCTCACTGAGCCCCCATTCCCCTCACTGAGGCCCCATCCTCTCACTGAGCCCCCATCCTCTCACTGAGCCCCATCCCCCTCACTGAGCCCCATCCCTTCACCGAGACCCCCATGCCCCCCACTGAGCCCCATCCCCCTCACTGAGCCCCCATCCCCTCACTGAGCCCCCATCCCCCTCACTGAGCCCCCATCCTCTCACTGAGCCCCCATCCCCTCACTGAGCCCCCATCCCCCTCACTGAGCCCCCATTCCCCTCACTGAGGCCCCATCCTCTCACTGAGCCCCCATCCTCTCACTGAGCCCCATCCCCCTCACTGAGCCCCATCCCTTCACCGAGACCCCCATGCCCCCCACTGAGCCCCATCCCCCTCACTGAGCCCCCATCCCCTCACTGAGCCCCCATCCCCCTCACTGAGCCCCCATCCCCTCACTGAGCCCCCATCCCCCTCACTGAGCCCCCATTCCCCTCACTGAGCCCCCATCTTCTCACTGAGCCCCCATCCCCTCACTGAGCCCCCATTCCCCTCACTGAGCCCCCATTCCCCTCACTGAGCCCCATTCCTTCACTGAGACACCCCCATCCCCCTCACTGAGCCCCATCCCTTCAGTGAACCCCAACTGCTCACTGATTCCTTATCTCCCTAATGGAGGCTTGTTGGTAAACCTTCGTTTCCTGGATGAGCCACTGCAAACTGCAGCCCTGAGGCCAGTGTTGCGTCTACCCAGTCTCTGGTGTACCCATTTCAGCCACATCCTTGGCTTTGTCATGGCCCAGGGCCCAGGTCGTGAGATGGAGGAGCCAGAGGCAAAGGGATCAATAATAGCCTGGAAGGAGAGCCCAGCTAAGGGCCTTCTTGGTCAGCTTCCATGGTGGCTCTGGGCCCGTTCTGCCAGTGGCATGGATGTTGAGATGCTGCTGCTGCAGAGAGGCAGCTCCGCCTCTGTCTTGCCAAGACTCAGGCCAGGCGCTGGAACAGAAGAACAGGCGTCGGTCCCAACCCGATCCCCTGAACAAAGCTGCACTGTGCACACCCTCCCATCCCCTCCACCCCTCCCCTCAGGCCAGGCCAGGGTCGGGCAGGGCCACACATGGAGGCCGGAAACAGAAGGACACCCAGGCAGCGAGGGGGCAAGGGAGAAAGGCTGTGAGCTCCAGGGTCAGGGACACAGAGTCAGACCTACAGGCAGAGAGGCTGTAGCTTACAGCCCTGAGTCTGGAGTGGCAGGGGTGGCCACCGGGTGTTCCAGGCGTCTCCAGGACACAGAGAAGCAGACCCAAGGGAGGGAGACCCAAGTCCAGGGAGGTTGGAGGTGATGGTGATCCTAAGTGCCCTGGACAAGGGCACAGGAATCGCAGGCCCCGCTGCACAGCCACAGCCTTGGCCGGAGCCCCAAGGCTCCTTAGTTGACTTCACTCACTAGTGCCTAAGCACAGTCGCCACAACTCAGCCCTGCCAGCCCTGTGTGGGGCACTAGGAACAAAGAGATGACAAGGCACTGTCCCCAACTTCATAGAAGCGGTTGAAATCAGGGTCTGGACTCAAGGGATTAGTTTATGCTCTAGATGCCTGGCTCACCCACAGTCCTTTCTGAGGGTTTCTTAGGTCACTATACTCTGAACCGAGTGGCCCAGCTGCCCTGCCCCTAACTGGACCACAGGTGGGCCTGGCCAGGGGCCCATAAAGTGGTGTGGCTGGAAACTGCCCTCCAGGAGTCAGATTCACTGAACGAAGCAGATCCTCTCTCAGGGAGTAAGCGAGTGACCCAGAGAGAGCCCCGCGCAGTATCATGAGGCCGCAGGAGCCAAGCCCAGCAAGGAGTCTCAGCAGGCTAGACGTGCAGGAAAGACAGCCGTGAAGGCCCAGAAGGACCGAGCCTCTGTGACTCTAAGGGCCAGGCTTGGGAGCCCGCAGCTGTGGCCAAGACGAGACTCCAGGTCAGGGGAGCTGTTTGCTTCCTGAACACCTGTGGAGACATGTGAGGCCCCAGGGGAGGGGCACCTCCCCGTCTTCCTTCAGCCCTGTCTCCTGAAGCACAGGGTGAACATTTCCCTGGTCCTTCTCATCCAGAGGAACCAAAGGGACACCGCCTCTCCGTCCCTGCCTCTCTGGCCTCCTCCCAGCTGATCCAGAGGGAGCCACAAATGGTAACAAGAGCCCTGGACTTGAATTCCAAAGATGAGATTTGAGTCCTGTTTTACCAAGTATCTGCCTCTCAGAGTCTCAGTTTTCTCCTTAGAAATATGGGAGTAAAGCCTACCCCAGGGGCTGTTGGGGAGAGTGAAATGAGGCTGTGGTGAAGGGCCCGTTTCAGCCTCCCCAGGGGTCCACCCTCCACACTGCTTCTGGGCCCTTGTCCCGTCTCGTTGCTCCCATCCCTGTTCCAGCTGGGCATCCAGGACTTCCATCAATCTGAGACCCTCACTCCAATCCGACTCCTTCAGTCTGCGAGGTGGCTCCAGATACCTCCCCTGGAGCCGGGGCTTCTGGTCTAAAAGGGGAGCCTCCAGGGGACAGAGGTCAGAGGAACAGTGGAGTTTCAAACACTTGTGACCAGCCAGCAGGGAGGTTGCTCAAGCGGGCCCACTTAGTCACGTTTTCCCTCAACCCAGTGGCTCCAGCCAGGTGAAGGGGCCTCGAGACAGGGAGCCAGACTCGGGTTAGAACGGGAAGTCCGGCTCAGCCCCCACGGCTCATGTGAGACTGTGTCATCTGGGCTCTGGGCGTGATGCCACATGGGAACCATCTCAAGCCACCTTCTTCATTTCTACTCATGTCTCATCACCTTTGCGCCTTTCTCTCGGGGACTAATGGCCAGTCAGCCCCGGACTGACCCCTCACCCCTCAACACTGTCCCTAAAAGTATGAACTCCGGAGCTTGAGAGACCTGGGTTCAAATCCTGACTCAGCTACTCCCTGACTGTGACCTGGGCAAGCTGCCTCACCTCTCTGAGCAAGACTGGAGTGAATGAAATGACAACACAGGAACAGCCAAGCAAGTGGCTAGGGGTCCCCGAATGTCAGTTCCCTTTCTCCTTCTCAGAGCCCTGGACTGGGACCATTGATGGGTCTGGAGGAGGCCAGGGGTCCTACCCTGAGTTGTAGGAGTCATGGGGTCAAATTCATGTGCCCTCCATGGGACCTGCAGCAGGTTACTGCAGTGCTTTGAGCCCACATTTTCATTTGTCAAGTGGAGGTACAACTGCTTAGCTAATGTTAGGGCTCCTTTTCTGGTCACAGAAGGCTACTTGGAGGAAGTAACTGAGACTCCCTTTGGGTGGGAAGAAGGGAAACTGGACAAGAGAGGGACTGCCCTTCAAGGCAGGAGGTTGATGGGTAGGGAGCAGGGGTGGCAGGGAGGTGAGTCACCATGAAGGAGTGAGGCACAGAGGCTGGGCTTTTCTGAAGGGTCAGGGGTCAGTGGGAGGAGGCTGCTCAATGTGGACTCACGAAGGTTCAGACTTAATCTGAGAGGACTCTGCCAGCGACACACAGAGTCACACACACCCTTATCCACGTGGTCACACGAAGGCACCCTGAAAACATTCACATACTCCTGTACACTCAGGACATTCACAGAGTCACCCCCAGACACAACGACACAATCAGAGACATTCACAAACTCATCCACACACGGTTTTACCTTCAAGTACATCCACACTTTCAGACATATTCACACGAGCTCCTGTCCACAACATCCACACAGACAAAAGGGCAAACCCAGAGCTATCCGCGCAGACACAGGGGCACTCAAAGACGCGCTCAGGGACACTCATACATTCTTGCACACTTGAGTACATGCTCACAGTCAAAGCCACACACGTTGTGTACACACTCCTGTATGATCTGAAACGTTCACAGACATTCCGTCAGGTACAGCACGGTCAGGTACATGCACACGCCCGTCTCCACTACTCACCCTCGCGGCCAACCCCACCCCCTTCCAGCCAGCTAGGCTCAGTGCTCTCTCTCCACCCACTTCCCACCGTCCTCTGGGGCTCCCTCTGGAGCTGGGGGAGGGAATGGGGCGGGGCTCCCCCTGCTGATGTGGCAACTCCGCTCACCTGCAGCCGGCCGCCCCCTCCGCGGAGAAAGGCTTAAAGGAGCAGGAGTGCCAGCCACGGTCCCCACCAGGTCTCTGCCCTGGTTCCTCCGATGGGAAAAGGGAGGCCCAGAGAGGGGTCAGATGATGAATGGGACTTGAAACCAGGACTCCAGTGCCAGGAGCCGACTGGGGAGGGGATGCTGGTGCTGGGAACTGGGAAGACTGTGTTCCAGGTCTGGCCCGCCTCCTGGCTCTCCTGGCCGGCTGCCTGTGGAACCTGCCTCTCCTCGCTGTTCCCGGTCTCCCTACCAGGCACTCCCACTCCTGGCAGTCCCATCTCCGTGGCCAGCTCCACAGGCCCAAGCCAGAAACACACACACAGTCACTGCACCCTGCTGACTCTACCTCCCCAGTGTTCCTCAAACCTGGGCTGGAAGGAAGCAGCCTGTGCAGTGGGAAGCCCACCTCTGCTACTTCCCAGCTATGTGACTTAGGGCAAGTCACTGCTTTTCTCTGAGCCTCAGTTTCCTCACCTAGAAAGGTGGTGATGATCACACCTACCTCCCAGGATTGGACCGGTGAGAGAATTAAACAAGGTAATAGACATGGTGGCTGCAGGGCCAGGCCCAGGGACTCGGGACTGGCTTGGTGAATGAATGGGAGACACGTGAAGGACTTGCCCAGATACCCTGCACTGGGCCAGGTCCCCCACTGCTGAAGCCTCCCTGATTCCATCACCTCCTGGGGGATCCTGTAGGACCAGCCTCTCCCAGGTTTGCTGTTAGTTTAGCTGCTGCTTCCAAATCCCAGCAATCCAATCCAGGCCCAATCACTGTACCATGGTGAGAGGAGGGCCTGGCGGGTGGGCAGGTGGCAGGGGTGGAGAGGGGTTAGGAGGACACAGCCATGCCCGTAGGAGTCACCAATCTGATGCGGAAGATCCAGCTCAGCTCTGCTCCTGGAGTACCCAGCTTAATCAGACCTAGTCTGTCCTGAGGGCCCAAGAATAGCTAGTGGGGGAGCTATGGCCCTGTCCCAAGGGCTCCAAGTCTGATGTTGGAGACAGCCTAATCCAAGAGCACCCAGGCTGGTAGGGAAGACACTCCCTGGCCCAGCTCCCCAAACTACCTGGGGAGACATACACTTCCCCTGGGATTCCCAGTCCGATGGAGGCAATTCACTCTCCCTAGGGGCTACCAGGCTAGGAAAGGAGACACAATTCTTGTTCTCAGGGACCCCAAGTCACAATAGAAGAGACTGAATACATACCTAGGACACAAAGGTACCCAGACACAGAGAAACAGAAATGAGCACAGATGAATGCGGCTTTGTGCACGTGCCTCTTGTGTATGACTGTGCCTCTATGCTCACACGTGACTCTGCATGACTGTTGCCTCTGTTTCTGTGACTAGGCAATGTGCCTCTGAGCTGAGGCTCTTGAGAAGGCTCAGTGAGTGGACCCAGTTGGGTCTAATCACTCATTCAACGGACACGCATTCACTGAAGATTCATTTTGTCCCATTTGCTGGGCCCCACTCTGGGATGCTATGGAGCCTTCAATAGGTGTGGTTTCTGCTTTCAGAGGCATCACTATGTAAAGGTAGTAGATGAAGCACAAAATAAGCAGTTCCCTATGCTGCAACCTGTTTAGAAGCACAGGGGGCTGCAGTAGCATAGGGGAAGTGGACTTCCTGGAAGAAGTGATATTTAAGCTGTGCCCTAACAGGCTTTAGGGCTGAGGGAAAATATGTTCCAGCTAGAGGCAACAGAATGTGCAAAGGCTGTGGACCTGGGGAAAGAGAGCCCAGGAAAGGTTTTCTGGAGGAGGTGACTGGATGGCGTTTTGGAAGAGGTAGGTAGGCATGGAGAGGGGGCTTGTAGTGGGACCAGCCAGAGGAAGTCTACTGGCCTGAGCCGTTACCTAGGCATGGAAAGGCAATGTCCAGAGGAGCTTGAGGGTCTGAAGTAGAACCCACACCTCCAGAGGGGAGAGGAGACACTCCTGAGTAGTGGGTTTAGGCGGTGAGCTCCTGGACTGGCTTGTGGGCTGTGCTAGGAGAGAGACCCAGCGCAGGGAGCCTGGGAAAGGCCCCCCAAAGGATCCTCAGCTGTAAAGGGAATTTAATAATAGCTCCCTCACAGGGTAGAGGTGAGAATGACAATAAATGCACGTTCCCAAGTCGCTCTTGGATGAGCTTTCCAGGAGCTCATTTATTCCTCTCAAGAACTATATTATTATGGTCCTATTTGAATGCTGATGAAGCAGGCTCAGAGAGGCCCAAGGCTGCAGAGCGGAACACGAGAGTGGGCTGTCTGGATTAGAAAGCAGCCTAAGAGTCTAAGCCTGGCTCCTTCCCTTGAGTCCTGCAACCTCCCTCCCAGCACTCGAATGCGCCTCTTAAAGCGGTAACAGCTGATGACTGCTGGATCCGGTGCCGTAATTATTATTATTGTCTATTATTATCACTGTGATATTCGAAGAACATCCTTGATTCAACTCAGGTTCGGACCTCTCCGCCTCCCGCGCGCCCTCGGCCCCTGAAAACTCCGGGCCCAGACGACCCCGCGCGGCCGCGGTGGAAACAGCAACCCCCGGGACCCGGGGGGCGGAGGGATGGGGTGGTCGGTGTGGTGGCGTCCCCTGGAGGCAGTGCTCGGCGTTGCCTCCAGGGACGACCGCCGAGTGCGGCGTCCTCTGCACCCTTGGTTGGCTGCAGACAGGGGGCTCCCACACAGCGGTCCGAGGGGGCAGGGAGGAAGGAGGAAATAATGAGAATAACACTTATCAAGCGACTCTTGTACACTGGGCAAAGTGCTGGGCATTTCCAACACATTTTCTCATTTAACGCCCACACAACCTCATTTCCCAGAAGTGGAAGCTGAGGTTCTGGGAGGTTAACTAACTCGCCAGAGATTAAAAACTGGATTTGAACCCAACTCTGCCCAAGTGTGTGGCCATGCCAAGGGCCCCTCTGGGGTAAGTCCGAGGAGGAAAAGGGCATTGGACCCTCACTGGACTATAAGCCTCTGGAGGTCAAGCATATGATAACGATGATAAAAAAATGATTTAGTCATTAGTGGAGGCAGTACGTTGATTTTGAGTGCCAGCATTTCCTACCTGTGACTTTGGTCATCTAACATGCTTAACACCCCTCTGAGCCTCAGTTTTACATAAACATCAGTAAATGAGCTTTATTACAGGCATTATGCTCTAAGACTGTTCTGAGGATACACAGTAATAATGCAGACAAAATGCTTAGCTTAGGAATTCCCTGGCAGTCCAGTGGTTAGGACTCCTCACTTTCACTGCCAAGGGTGCGGGTTCAATCCCTGGTTGGGGAACTAAGATACTGCAAGCTGCATGGCGTCCCCTCCCCGCAAAAAAGGGTTTAGCTTAGCACCTGGCATGTAGTAGGTGCTCAAGAAAATAGCTAATACTATTTGCTCATATGGCCATTATTTATTTGAAGCCTAGGGGCTAGGTATACAGCAATGAAAAAATACAGATATTTTTCTTGCTTTAATGATTTCCTAGTCTTGTGTTCCTAGGATCTAGCACATTGTCTGGCTTAATAAATGTTGAAATGAATAAATGAACTAATAAAGGAGTGAATGAATGAATGGACATATTGCAGTAACTAAGTCCCTGGTTGCAGTTTCAGGGAGAGTAAAAGAGAGAAAAGAGAGTTTTTTAAATAATAGCTACTATTATTTGGGCACTTACATTGCATCGGGTACTCAACTAAATGCTTTTTGTGTTCTCAGTTTCTCCTCACAGCAAACCCATGATGTCAAAAGTGTTACCTGATTTTATAGACAAGAAAACAATCTCTGTGAGATAAGAGTGATTTTTCCTAAGGTCACACAGTAAGTGCAGAGGCAGGTTTTAGGCTCGGGTCTGCTGCCTCCAAAGCTTGGATTTGTATCCGGCTCCCTTGAAGCAGTGGGCTGGAGGGCCCGGCTAGGGCATCTTTCACCAACCACCTCCCCACGTCTAGTTGGTTTGCTGGAGCTCTTGGCATGCAGAAGAAACTCAGCAGAATGGCCTCCACCTGCGCCAGTAATAATGGGGAATGTGCTACTCTGAGCTTCCAAGAAGCAAGTTCACTTCCAATTACTCCTGTGCTGAGCCACATGTTTAATTACTTTTCATGACAGTCCTGTGAAGACGGTATTAGTCACCTATTTCACAGGCAGGGAACCGAGGTTCAGGGTTGCCTTCCCAAGCTTATGTAGGGTGCGCTCCGGGGTCTGGTGGAGACAGTTGCCAAGGCTCCCCTCCCTGCTGCCCTCCGGAGCCTCTCTACTTCCCAGCTCATCCCTCTGCCAGTTATTCCCCCAATCCTCACCACACTCTTAGCCCTTCCCTGACCCGTTCTCTTGGTCAGGGTAACTAGAGGCCTAAGCCTGAGTAAGGTGAGCTAAGAGGTACCTCTTGGGTTGGGACCCTGCTCGGAGTGATGGCCAGGACGGCACTGTTCACCTAAAACGGGATTTTAATCTGTTTGCAACTTTTTATTTTTTTTTAGTAGAAAATGGTTTTTTAAAAATCTTTTTAAAATTGAGATATAGTTGGGCTTCCCTGGTGGTGCAGTGGTTGAGAATCTGCCTGCCAATGCAGGGGACACGGGTTCGAACCCTGGTCTGGGAAGATCCCACATGCCGCAGAGCAGCTAGGCCCGTGAGCCACAACTACTGAGCCTGCGTATCTGGAGCCTGTGCTCCGCAGCAAGAGAGGCCGCGATAGTGAGAGGCCCGCACACCGCGATGAAGAGTGGCCCTGGCTTGCTGCAACTAGAGAAAGCCCTCGCACAGAAACGAACACCCAACACAGCCAAAAAAATAAAAATAAATAAATAATTAATTAATTCTTTAAAAAAATTGAGATTTAGTTGATGTACAATAGTACGTAAGTTACAGGTGTCCAACATAGTGATTCACAGCTTTTAAAGCTTATACTCCTTTTATAGTTGTTTTAAAATATTGGCTATATGCCCTGTGTTGTACAATGTATCCTTGTAGCTTATTTATTTTATACACAGTAGTTTGTACCTCTTAATCCCTTACCCCTATTTTACCCCTTCCCCATTCTCTCTTCCCACTGGTAACTACTAGTTTGTTCTCTATATCTGTGAGTCTGTTTCCTTTTTGTTATATTCACTAGTTTGTTTTAATTTTTAGATTCCACATATAAGTGATATCATATAGTATTTGTCGTTATCTGTCTGACTTATTTAACTTAGCATAATACCCTCCAAGTCCATCCATGTTGTTGCAAAGGGCAGAATTTAATTCTTTTTTATGGCTGAGTAATAGTCCATCATATATATACACCACATCTTCTTTACCCATTCATCTGGTGATTCCATATCTTGGCAATAGTAAATAATGCTGCTATGAACATTAGGGTGCACGTATCTTTTTTTAGATATATATTACCAGGAGTGGAATTGCTGGGTAGTTGTATTTTTAGTTTTTTGAGACACCTCCATACCATTTTGCACAGTGGCTGCACCAATTTACATTCCCACCCACAGGGTACGAGGGTTCCCTTTTTTTAAAAAATACATGTTACATTTTATTTTATTTTATTTATTAATTTTTTTAGCTGCATTGGGTCTCAGTTGTGGCACGTTGGCTCTTTGTTGCAGCACGGGGGCTTTTCTGTAGTTGTGGTGCACGGGCTTAGTTGCTCCTCAGCACGTGGGATCTTAGTTCCCCGACCAGGGATTGAACTTGTATTCCCTGCTTTGGAAGGCAGATTCTTAACCACTGGACCACCAGGGAAGTCCCCTTCTTTTTTATTTTATTTATGTAATTAATTATTTTTTAATTTTTTGGCCACGTCAAGTGGCTTGTGGGATCCTAGTTCCCCAGGCCCTCAGCAGTGAAAGCGTGGAGTCCTAACCACTGGACTGCCAGGGAATTCCCTGAGAGTCCCCTTCTTTCTACATCCACCAACATTTGTTACTTGTGGTCTTTTTTTTTTTTTTAACGGACCAGTTATTTAATTAGGTTCTTTATAAGATGTTTAGAACGCTATGTTGTGAGGATAAATTCCATTTTTGAGAGCAAACATAGAGCAGAGGCACCCCTGGAGCTGAGGAACAGCTTTGATTCTTTGCAGAATTTGTAAGTCCACAGCTTTCTGATCAATCTTGCACTGCTCTGTAATCTTGTATTTCTCTCACTCTGTGTTGAAGACCTCTCCTTCTTGGTGCCTGGGCTTACGCAGCTTCTTCTCTTTTTTGGCAGCAGCACACGTTTGCAGGATCTTAGTTCCCTGACCAGGGATCAAACCCGTGCCCACTGCAGTGGAGCAGAGTCCTAACCACTGGATAGCCAGGGAAGTCCCCCTTCTTTTTTTTTTTAAAAAAATATTTATTTATTTATGGCTGCGCCAAGTTTTAGTTGCAGCACTTGGGATCTTCAGTTGCGCCATGCATGCGGGATCTAGTTCCCCGACCAGGGATCAAACCCGGGCCCCCTGCACTGGGAGCGTGGAGTTTTACCCAGTGGACAACAGGGAAGTCCCCTCCTTCTTCTTCTTGAAGTAAGCATCAGTGAGATGTTCTGGGATTTTCACACCACTGGTATCAATTTTGGTGGAGGTGGCAATGACAAACTTCTGGTGTGTTCTACACAGAGGAACTCGACTGAGGGGCAGAGGCCCAGTCACAAGTAGCAAGCTCACCTTGCTCCAGGAAAATGAACCTCTTGCCTCTGTGGCGCTCAGTGAGGATGATCAGAAGGGGCCCGGGAGTGATGCTAGTGCAGAGTTTTCTCATGTGCTTACTGAAGGGTATTTTTGCCATGACTCAACAGGTTTCCAGGCACATCTTCAATAGGATAATACCCAGGCATTTTGCAAAGTTTAACCACTCCAGTACCACCATTCTTGTCACCACCAACTGGTTTTGTGACAGTAGCAAGAACCGTCACCTTTTCTTTTCAACCTTGGATTTAGCTGCTGAATACTTCCTCTGGTACAAGGCCTTTTTGGAATCCATAGCCGATTGGCAATATCTGCCAATTCCTCTGATCAGGACAGTGTTTTCGCTGAAGTGGGGCTTCACCTTATTAACCTTCTTAAGCTTCTTAAGCTTTTTAATTTTGCCACCAGCATCAGCCTTCTTGGCTTCAGGTTTTTTCTCCTTAGTATCTGGCTTCTCAGCTCTTTTATCTACCATCTTGCAAGATGGGAAAGAGCTACTTGTGGTCTTTTTTTTTTTTTTTTTTTTCTTTTGCGGTACGCGGGCCTCTCACTGTTGTGGCCTCTCCCGTGGCGGAGCACAGGCTCCGGACGCGCAGGCTCAGCGGCCATGGCTCACGGGCCCAGCCGCTCCGCGGCATGTGGGATCTTCCCGGACCGGGGCACGAACCCGTGTCCCCTGCATCGGCAGGCGGACTCTCAACCACTGCGCCACCAGGGAAGCCCTCATTGTGGTTTTAATTTGCACTTCTCTGATGATTAATGATGTTTAGCATCTTTTCATGTGCCTGTTGGCCATCTGTATGTCTTCCCTAGAAAAATGTCTGTTTAGGTCTTCTGCCAATTTTAAAATCAGGTTGTCTGTTTTTTTGATGTTGAGTTGTATGAGCTGTTTATATATTTTGGATATTGACTCCTTATTGGTCATACCATTAGCAAATATTTTCTCCAATTCAGCTGGTTGTCTTTCTGTTTTGTTGATAGTTTCCTTTGCTGTGCAAAAGCTTTGAAGTCTAACTAGGTCCCATTTGTTTATTTTTCTTTTTACTTGCTTTGCTTTAGAAGACAGAGCCAAGAAAATATTGCTATGATTTATGTCAAATAGTGTTCTGCCTATGTTTTCCTCTAGGAGTTTCATGACCTCCAGTCTTACATTTAGGTTTTTAATACATTTTGACTTTTTTTTTTTTCTTTGGCTGCATCGGGTCTTAGTTGCAGCATGAGGGATCTTTGTTGAGGCACGCGGTATCTTTCACTGTGGTGTGCAGGCTTCTCTCTAGCTGTGCTGTGGGGGCTCCAGAGTGCGTGGGCTCTATAGTTTGCAGCACATGGGCTTAGTTGCCCCTCAGCATGTGGGTTCTTAGTTCCCTGACCAGAGATCGAACCCGTGTCACCTGCATTGGAAGGCAGATTCTCTACCACTGGACCACCAGGGAAGTTCCAATTTTGAGTTTATTTTTGTATATGGTATGAGAAAATGTTCTAATTTCATTCTTTTTTAAAAAAATAAATTTATTTATTTATTTTTGGCTGCATTGTGTGTTCATTGCTGCACGCGGGCTTTTCTCTAGTTGCGGCGCGCGGGCTTTTCTCTAGTTGCGGCGAGCCGGAGCTATTCTTTGTTGTGGTGCACGGGCTTCTCATTGCGGTGGCTTCTCTTGTTGCAGAGCATGGGCTCTAGGCGCACAGGCTCAGTAGTTGTGGAACACAGGCTTAGCTGCTCCGCGGCATGTGGGATCTTCCTGGACCAGGGCTCGAACCCGTGTCTCCCGCATTGGCGGGTGGATTCTCAACCACTGTGCCACCAGCGAAGTCCTAATTTCATTCTTTTACATGTAGCTATCCAGTTTTCCCAGCACTACTTATTGAAAAGATTGTCTTTTCTCCATTGTATATTCTTGCCTTCTTTGTCATAAATTAATTGACCATAAGCATGTGTGTTTATTTCTGGGCTCTCTATTCTGTCCATTGATCTATGTGTCTGTTTTTATGCCAATACCATGCTGTTTTGATTACTGTAGCTTTGTAGTAGTTCACAACATTTTCTGATTCTGGTTTTGGGTGGTGATTTAGAAAGAGGGTCTCTCCAAATTCTCTGCCAAAGACTCATCTTCCCTATGTTTAGTTATTACCTTACTGGTCTCAGCAGGAAGCAGGGGAGAAAACTCAAAGCATTTACCAGAAGAAGGTTTAATGAAGGAACTATTTACAGAGGTGTTGGCAGGAATGATGAAGCACCCTGCAGCTCACAACAGTGGGATAGAGTCACTAGCCCCAGGGCCTGAAGGGGCAAGGGAGGGAGCCTTGTTAATGAACCTGGCAGGAGTCATGCCCTGGGGTTGCAGGCCACCCAACGGGAGCTGTGCCTTTCAGTGGAGGAACATAGTAACTGCCAAAATCACAGTATTATAAATATCTTAATCTCTCTCTCCTCCTTCCTTCTGATCTCCTGGCGATGTCTCCTACTGGCCAAACTTTACCTGAAACTGTAAGGCAAGCGGGCCCAGGTGAGATTGTCAGTGGCAGTCAGCCTCAGGACACGGGGTAGGGCAGAGAAGCACAGAGAATGAAGGGTAGGCAAAGAGTAGCCAGCCCAGGGGCTTTGCCTCACTTCGTGGACTCGGCTTTGTGGAGGGGCTAAGAGACAGAGTGGCTGTGCTTGTCTCTCCAAGCAGTCTGTGCCTGACGCCGGAACGCCCTTTCTCCTCTTCCAGGCCCAAGTTACTTCATCCGTGAGGTTGTCCCCAGTCCTGGAGTTAATCTCTCCCATCCTTGGCTTCCTTGGTTCTCAGTGCCTAGCCCATCACTCAGCTCAGTGATTTAGCATTATTCTCTGCAGGGGTTTGTCACCCCAGGGGACAGTTCTAGCATCCTCTACACTGTGAGCTCTTTGCAGGCAGGGCCCGGGGCCAAAGAAGGCCATTTGCTCTGACACAGGACCCAGCACAGGCCAAGTGCCCATGTTTGCCAAGTGAACAGAGTCCTGTGGCCTCACCCACCTCCCTCTGCCTTGGTGTACACAGCCTAGGCACACGTGTATGTCTGTTTCCCTGAGTACAAAGGGGTTCCTTGGTGGCAAGTGGCCCAGGCCAGGCACACAGCAGGCATCAAATATTGCCTGAATTGGCCTAGGGAGGACCATCCTCCTTTCCTTCATTCAGTCAACAACTTTTTGATATCCTACTATATGCCAGGCCCTGTGCTGGGTCCTGGGGACACAGAAGTGAACAAGACACACACAGTCCCTGCCTTTGTGGGGTTTCCATTCTAGTGGGGGAAGCAGAAAAGGAAGGAATGTAAAATGAACAATATTATTAAAGATTGCAGTAAGTGCTGTACAGAAAATAAACAAGATGATGAGACAAACAGTAAAAGGATGGATATTTATGTGGGAGAGGAGCACATGAGGGAAGGTCTTTCTGAGGAGATCACATGTAAGCTGAGACCTGAAGAAGAGAGGACATGAAGAGCTGGAAGGGTGTTCTAGGGAGAGGGAACAGCAAAAACAAAAGACCGGAGGTGCTTCTGGGACCCCGGGGGATTCAGTGTTTCAGCCTAAAGAAGGGCTTAGGGGGAGTTTAAGAGCAGTTAAGGAAGCAGTCTTGGGGGCAGCCCGGGGCCAGGTCCTGGGCTGAGGGTTGGAGGGGAAGGGACAGCCCTTCTTAATGCCACCCTTGCTGCCTGTTGCCTAGCACCACAGCAAATAGCGCTACTGGCAGGCCCTGCCCTTGCTCCCTCGGCTCCCCTCTGACTGGCAATGGCTGTCAAGTGACCAGCCCCAGAGGCTTGGCCAACCTCCTCCCCTGGAATATTTTAGAGGTAAGTCAGAAAATGACCAGCAGCCTCCAAAACCCGAGTTTTTCTCGTGCATACCTTACAAGGGTGTATTTGGCTGCCCTGGGTGTTAATCTCCCACCCCCTTGCACTACACAGAGAGATATAAATATACGCCAAAGACAGCACACTCAGAAACTTGGATTAAGGACCACATACTCAGGCCCCAGTGTCACACAGAAGACGCTCCACACAGCTGCTTGTGAGCCCTCCCTCCCACACACTTCAGTCCCCAGTCTCCTTTAGGTACACAATCACGCACACAACTATACACACGCCCCACAACACAGTCACAACAGCCAGCCACACAGACACTCCACCACCATCACAATCACCACACACACACACAATCACTCCGCCATGATTATACAGTCACATATCCGCATGGGGAACATCCACACCGACAGGTACCCTCCAGTCATCACAGAGTCACACGTGGACACACCATCCCACAGCCTCCCCCTCCACAGAGCACACACACAACCACGTGGTGTCCACACAGCTGGCAGCGGGCACACAGATCACAACGCACAGCCCACATGCGTTCGGCACGGCCGGCCGCCCGCCCCTTACTCAAGGCCTCTCTGATTAAACACATCCAGCCCCTGGGCTGGTTACAGTGAACAGCATTCTTCTGCGATTGAGTCAAAGACCTCCCCAGACAGAGGGGCTAAGTGGAAAAAAGGCATCAGAAGGGAGAATGCCCTAGGCCCAGGTCTGGGAAGGGGCCTGGCAGCTTCTCGCTTAGGGAGACAGCCTTCAGGGTTGAGTTTAATCTTGACACTGGTGGCCTAAGGACTTGGGGGAGGGGGCACGCCTTGGAGTGGGCAGAAGCAGGGCGGGTGGGGGGTGACAGGTGGAGCAAGTGCAGAGACTCCTGGAAACCTCGCAGCGTGAGGGCGGAAAGCGGTGTTAAATATTCACTGAACCTTAGAGGCTTAAACCCTCCCACGCAGTCCTCCCACCGCCCTTCCCCAGGCTCCGGACTGTCCCCAAAAGTACGGGGTGTAGTGTTACCCCTCCTCCGCCAGCCCTTGGCGACAGCTGCAGGGCACAGCGCTCAGGCGAGGGGGGGATAGCAGGGCGCCGGACGGCGGCTGACACCCCCGAACTCCTGCGGGCGGCGGGCAGGGTGCGGGGTCCCTCGAGGTCCCCAACCCCACACCCTGCCCCCCTCCCGGGCTGGTCGGGCAGGGCAAGCGCTCTCCTGAGGCTGCGGAGCCACCTTCCTCCACTGCCCCCCCTCCCCGCCCTAACTGGGACCCTCGGAAGAGAAGGGTGGAGAGAAAGAAGGTTCGGGAAGACCTCAGGGGGGCTGGTTTTGGAGACGCCGACCCCTCCATACCTCCCCCCACACCCTCCGCTGGTCGCGGGAGGGGCGGCCTCTCCCCGCCCCTGGACCGCGCGGCCCGCTCCCTCCTCCCGCGGCGGGAGTCTGGGCCAAGTGGGCGCGCCCGGCCCGGGGCCGGCGGGATCCGGTGTCGGCTGCAGCTGGCAGTGCGGCGGACGGGCGCGGGCGGCCCGGGGGGCCAGCTATTAATACCGCGGCCGCCCAGCCCGGGTCGCGCAGCCATGGCCAGCCCAGAGCCCCGGCGCGGCAGGGACGGCGCCGCCCAGGCCGCGAGGTAGGAAAGGGGCGTCCCGGGCCCGCTTCGCCGCCCCTGGGGAAGGGGTGCTGGACGGATCCCCACCCCCCGCAAGCGCCTTTCGCCGGGCGGGGACGGGGGTCCGGCCTGGGTGGGGCACGGGGCGGAGCCACCCGCGAAGGGGCGTCTGGTCCCCGCCCGGCACCTCCGGTTGTCTGGGACTTTTTATAATTACCCCTCCCCCTCCCACGGGCGGTGCGAGGATTAACCGCTTCACACTAGCGGGCACCAATCGTCAGATGCCATTCGGCCCCCAGTGGCCAAAGACGCTACCCGTTTTCTTTCCTTGCTCACCCCCAATGCAGCTGGAGATGGAGGCCTCCAGTTGCTGAATTTGCCGTGTGGAAGAGACTTGGTGCAAGGTTGGGCGGCTGCCAGCTTGGAGTTGAGAGTCTGTTCAAGCAGCTGGTTCTCTCTGGTCTGGGGCCTGGGGTGGTGTTGGGCGGGGCGGGGTGGGGGGGAGAGTCTACTGTCCCAGACCAGCAAGAGGGCCTTGGTTGGCAGGGGCCCTGGAGGGGGGGGCCCTCTCCAACATCCAACGGTCAGCTCCGCCACTGGTTAGCGGGGAAGGGACCTGTGGCTGAAGGATTTGGGACGAGTAGGGAGCATTTCTGCCCCAGGTCAGACTGTAGCCGTGGACTTCCTCTTGTACCAAGAGGTAGAGGTGCAAACACACACACCTGACACCCCTCCCCTGTCACCAAGCGCACAAAGCTGAGCCTTGTTTTACATGTGCAGTCACCTGTACACACATAGGGGTACACACAGAGCCAGTCACACACTAACTCATGCCTGCACAGTGTCACAAACACTCCCAGTCACATCCCTGGTGGGTTGGGAGCTGCCGGAATCCTCTAGGGACAGGGACAAAGTGGCAGAGAGGGAGGCTGCTTGGAGCCCAAGGATACCTGACGTCAAGGGCCCCAGTTAAGCTGGCCCCCTTGCCCCTAGACCTCCCATAATCTACTTTTCCCCAGCTCCTTAGAGACAGCGGTGTGAGGGCAGCACCTAGCAGAGGCCTGGCACTGTGGATGGGGTGACTGAGTGGTGTGTGGTAACAGCACTGCCTGCAAGTCAGGAGACCTGGAATCTACTTCCAGCTTTGCCACTTGACCTTGGGCAAGTTTCCTCCCTGGAGCTCAATTGGTTACTGCCTGCCTACCTTCTACAGAGCCCCACCCTGGGATATAGAGAGAATAACTGTACTTGTTGTTAGGAAATGGACTATCAGGGAGACAGATACATGCTCTTCTGTAACACAAAGCACTTAGTTCAAAGATGAGCTGCCTACAAAGTGCCTTGAGAACACAAGAATGGGAGTTATCTGGGAAATGCTTCACAGAGGAGGTGGAGTTTGAGCAGGGTTTGAAGGATGAGTAGAACTTTGTTAGGTAAATAGATATAAATATATTTTGAATGCTAGGGCCCGAGCTCTATTATACCTGCCGTAGTTGTTTTACCTCTTTCAGCTCTTATGCCTGTTCTAAGACAAGAGTGATAAAAAGGAGCTCCAGCTCTGGAGCCAGACTGCTGGCCTTCGCCAGGCTCCACCACGTACGAGCTGTAGAACTTTGAGTTCTTTACTCTGTGGTTTGGTTTCCTAATCTATAAAATGGGGGTAATGGATGAGCATCAGATAAATGCGTATTTATGGGAAACGCTTAGAATACTTCCTTGAACACAATTACGTTATTCCAGGGTGGAGGACTCAGGTGGAGCATGATGTGAGGGCCGTCTGCTGGCAAAGCGGGGATTCTGTTGAGGATCCGGGTGGGTCTGGCTAGCTGACCAGGTGCATCCTTCCTGGCATTAGGAACTCTACTTTTCCAGGTAATGTAGGACTGTTCTCTAGTCAGGTGGTATACAATGAACTGTATTTTCTCAGCTGGACCCTTTAGGCATTGTGGGGTAGGAGTAGGAGGTATAAAAGTTAACACACGTTACAGGTTGTCAAGCATTGGGTGGGCTATGGGTAGTAATGTGAGATGAGGCTGAAGAGGTATGTTGAGGTCACATCTTTAAGGGCCTTAAATCTATGCTGAGCAGTTGGCTATATATGGTGAAGTGGAGCAAGATGGTTTGCTTTATATAATAGCAAGCTGTAGCACTGTCAAGAATAGACTGGGATGAGAAGGAAGAAGGCTTATGGGAAGGCTGGTACGAAAGTGTGGGTGAGAGATGATGACTTGGACAAGGGTCCTGGCAGTGGGGTGAAGAGGAAGATTGAGACTGGAGACTTTCTGAGATAGAAACGTCAGTTCTTAGTGAGTTGGCTGTTTAAAGACCACTTGTCTATCAACAGAGGGATGGATAAAGATGTGGTACATATATACAATGGAATATTACTCAGCCTTAAAAAAAGAATGAAATAATGCCATTTGCAGCAATATGGATGGACCTAGAGATTGTCATACTGAGTGAAGTAAGTCAGACAGAGAAAGACAAATATCATACAATATCACTTATAAGTGGAATCTAAAAAAAAAAAAAAAAAAGGTACAGGGACTTCCCTGGTGGTCCAGTGGGTAAGACTCCACGCTCCCAATGCAGGGGACCTGGGTTTGATCCCTGGTCAGGGAACTAGATCCCACATGCATGCTGCAACTAAGAAATCTGCATGTCGCAACTGAAGATCCCACATTGCCACAGCTAAGACCCAGCACAGCCAAAATAAATAATAAAAATAAATAAGAAATAAATAAATATTTTTTTAAAACGGTACAAATGAACTTATATACAAAACAGAAATAGAGTCACAGATGTAAAACACAAACTTATGGTTACCAGGGGAGAAAGGGGAGGAAGAGATAAATTGGGAGATTGGGATTGACGTATACACAGTTCTATATATACAATAGATAACTAATAAGGACCTACTGCACAGCACAGGGAACTCTACCCAATAATCTGTAATGACCTATATGGGAAAAAAATCTAAAAAATTAGAGTGGATATATGTATATGTATAACTGATTCACTTTGCTGTACAGCAGAAACTAACACAACATTGTAAATCAACTGTACTCCAATTAAAAAACAAACAAAAAAGACTGCTTGTCTCATAAGCCTGGTGTATGGTGATATATTTCTCTGAGCTGGAAAATACAGGCGTAACAAGTTCAGGGAGAAGGATAATTTGGTGGCAGTTGAGTTTGAGGTGCCAAGTAACATCAGATGAAGATATCTAAAAAAGCACTCCGGGGCTTCCGTGGTGGCGCAGTGGTTAAGAATCCGCCTGCCAATGCAGGGGACACGGGTTCGAACCCTGGTCCGGGAAGATCCCACGTGCCGTGGAACAACTAAGCCCGTGAGCCACAACTACTGAGCCTGTGCTCTAGAGCCTGCGAGCCACAACTACTGAAGCCCGCACACCTAGAGCCCGTGCTCCGCAACAAGAGAAGCCACCACAATGAGAAGCCCATGCACCACAGCGAAGAGTGGCCCACACTCGCCGCAACTAGAGAAAGCCCGCAACCCAGCAACAAAGACCCAACTCAGCCAAAAATAAATAAATAAATGCATTGATAAAAAACAAAAAAAGCACTCCATCTCTGGTAAAGTGAAGTGAATTGACTAGGTGATTTTTGTTGTTGTTGTTGTTGTTTGTGGCTGTGTTGGGTCTTCATTGCTGCACACGGGCTTTCTCTAGTTGCGGCAAGTGGGGGCTACTCTTCATTGCGGTGCGTGAGCTTCTCATTGCGGTGTTTTCTCTTGTTGTGGAGCACGGGCTCTAGGTACGCAGGCTTCAGTAGTTGTGGCACGTGGGCTCTTCCTGGACCAGGGCTCAAACCCGAGTCTCCTGCATTGGCAGGGGGATTCTTAACCACTGCGCCACCAGGGAAGTCCTAGGTGATTGTTGAGTGGTCATTAAGTTTTAGGTTTTGGTGCAGGTGCTGGGGTTGAATGAGGCCAGTGATGTCTGGGGCCTGGTGAAGTCACACTTTCGTGGTTTCCAGAGGGCCATCAGGAGATAAAAAAGGGAAGCCAGGGATTCCTGGGGTGTAGAGAAGAGGACTGAGAACATGATTTAGAATAAAAATAATCTTTATTGGGAACCTGGAGCTGAGGAAATAGAGCTGAAAACCTGGACACAAGTAAGCCTTTTCAAGACAAATCAAATTCTTTGTTTGATATGTGAGGCTTTTCATTTGTACTTTATATCTTAAAAAAGAAAAGTTTATTGAAAGCTACACTCAAATTTAATCTGTTTTATAAGTGGTGCACTCTGAGTATCCTTGAGCAAATTACTTAATCTCTTTAACCTCCATTTCCTGATCTGTAAAATGGGAATAATAAATGTAACCACCTCATAGAATTGTTATGAGGATTAAATGAATTGATATATAAAAAACATTTAGAACAGGGCCTGGTATATATAAGACCTTTAAAAGTGTAATTTATTATTATTTCCATGGTATTTTATATTTTCAAAGAATTGCTCAGAGATCCAAGGTAGGTAAAATGCATTTGAAACAGGAAAGACCAAAGCCACTTGAGGGCCAAAGCAGCAGGAGAGCATTCCTCAACATGAACTGAGTAAGCTATCAGGCAACAGGCAGCTGGGTTAAGGGGCTCATCTGTTAGAATCACAGAATCTGAATTCAAGAGCATTGACAGGCTAGAAGGACGGGCTAATTCCAACAAGATGAGGTTTTATAGGAACAAGAGATGTGGTTTAAAAGCACTTGGTGTGAAAAAGTCTTCAGGATTTTAGTCAAACTCAGCATTTATCAAGAATATGATGGGGCTTCCCTGGTGGCGCAGTGGTTGAGAGTCCGCCTGCCAATGCAGGGGACACGCATTCGTGTCCTGGTCAGGGAAGATCCCACATGCCGCGGAGCAGCTGGGCCCGTGAGCCATGGCCGCTGAGCCTGCGCGTCCGGAGCCTGTGCTCCGCAACGGGAGAGGCCACAACAGTGAGAGGCCCGCGTACCGCAAAAAAAAAAAAAAAAAAAAAAAAAAAGAATATGATGGAGCTGCCCTATATGCTAAGGGCATCTTGACTGCAACAATAGGAATATAGTGTCCAGAGAATCACTGCTCAGAATACACCTGGGTATTGCTTCCTGTACCCATCCCCAAGGGGTAGTGAGCCTGTCAACTTGGAGCCTGTCAGAAAGAAGTGACCCAAATGAGGAGGGTACTGGAAACCTTGGCGTGCATGGAATAATTGAAGGATAAATCAGTTCTCTTTAAGTGTTCAAAGAACTTACATGGAAAAGAAATTCGATTTGTCTGATTCTAGAAAGAAGAATCAAACCCAGGGAAAAATTTCAGGGAAGGTGTTACAACACTAGAATTTTCTTATGACAGTGGAACATATAGTAGCTCAGGTGTGAGTTTCCAGTCCTTGAAGGTATGTAAGCAGAGACTCGACACTGACATCATGGGGATGGTGTCAGATCTAAGCAATGGGCTGTGTCGGGGTGGATCGATGGAGGGAAGGGGCAGACAGGTGCTCTCTGAGATGTGAGAATTTGATATAAATTAGGCCTGTGTCCTACTGGCTCCAGTCACAAACAATCCCAAGATTGTGGCTGCCCTCTCACCTTGTCATTTCTCTTGCAGGAACACAGAGGCCACTTCTCTTCAAGAGGAGAACTCTGAATCCCCATATGAGGTGGGGACCTGGAACCCAGAAGTTACTCTGTCTTTGGAAGGGACCTTGAACTTAGAGGATATTCTCTACCTGGGGGACACAGGTAACTTTGATGTGGCTATGTATGTGGAAGAGACCGAGAAGCCTGAGGAGACACTGCATATTGAGGAGACCAGGACGCCTGATGAGGCCCTGTATGTGGAGGAGCCAGGAAAGCCAGAGGAAATGCTATATGTGGAAGAGCCCGTGAAGCCGGCGAAGACTGCAAGCCCAGAGCAGATGGTTTATGGGGGAGAGACAGTCCCGAGCGAGGAGAAACCTAACCCTGAGGAGAGCCTCAGAGCTGGGCCGAGTCCCAGCACAGAGGAGAGCCTGAGCACAGAGGACCTGGAATTGCTGGAGGAGCGTTTCCAGCAGTGTGTCCAAGCCGTGGCCCAGCTGGAAGAGGAGAGGGATCAGCTCATCCATGAGCTTGCGTTGCTCCGGGAACCAGCCCTGCAGGAGGTGCAACGGGTCCACCACGACATCCTGGCTGCCTACAAACTGCACGCCCAGGCAGAGCTGGAGAGGGATGGGCTGAGGGAGGAGATCCGGCTGGTCAAGCAGAAGCTGTTCAAGGTGACGAAGGAATGTGTGTCCTACCAATATCAGCTGGAGTGCCGCCGGCAGGACGTGGCCCAGTTTGCCGAGTTCCGGGAAGTGCTGACCGCCCGGGCAGCCCAGCTCTCGGAGGAATTAGCCCAGCTTCGGGACGTCTATCAGAAGCAAAAGGAGCAGTTACAGCAACAACTAGAAGCACCTCCAAGCCAGAGGGACGGGCGCTTTCTCCAGGAGAGCCGGCAGCTCTCTGCCCAGTTCGAGAACCTCATGGCAGAGAGCCGCCAGGGCCTGGAGCGGGAGTATGAGCCTCAGCTGCTGCGGCTCCTAGAGAGGAAAGAAGCTGCGGCCAAAGCTCTGCAGAAAACCCAGGCCGAGATCCGGGAGATGAAGGAGGCTCTGCGACCCCTGCAAGCAGAGGCCCTTCAGCTCCACCTGCAAAACAGGAGTCTGGAGGACCAGACCACCCTTGTGAGGCAAAAACGAGACGAGGAGATGCAGCAGTACAGGGTAGGCCCACTTGGCATGAAAGGAAGTACAGTCTTTTAGCCTGGGGAGGAAAAGGGAATCGGGGCCAAATGTCTTTGGGCTGAAGGATACTAGCATATGTAGGAAGAACAATTTGTTCCTTGGGCCATTCACTCATTTTTTTTTTTTTTTTTAAATTATTATTATTATTTTGTGTGTGTGTGTGTGGTACGCGGGCCTCACTGTTGTGGCCTCTCCCGTTGCGGAGCACAGGCTCCGGACGCGCAGGCTCAGCGGCCATGGCTCACGGGCCCAGCCGCTCCGCGGCATGTGGGATCTTCCCAGACCGGGGCACGAACCCGTGTCCCCTGCATCGGCAGGCGGATTCTCAACCACTGCGCCACCAGGGAAGCCCTCACTCACTTCTTTATGCCATTTTCCATTTCACTTATCAGGCCTGTGCTAGGGCTGAAAGTTATCTTGCACTCTCAATTTACACAGCACTTTTACACCAATTATTTCACTTGACCTTCATTAATCCTCCAAGTCAACTATTATCATTTTTCATAGATGAGGAAACTGAGGCCCAGTGAGTTGGAGTAATTTGAACTCTAGTCTGACCACCCCCAAATATTTCAGTGCTCTTTCCACAGCACAAGTTTCCAATTCTAAGTGAATCACACTTGTTTTTGTGTTTTTTTTTTTTTTTTTTTTTTTTTTTGTGGTACGCGGGCCTCTCACCGCTGTGGCCTCCCCCATCGCGGAGCACAGGCTCCGGACGCGCAGGCCCAGCGGCCACGGCCCATGGGCCCAGCCGCTCCGTGGCGCGCGGGATCCCCCCCGGACCGGGGCACGAACCCGCGCCCCCCGCATCGGCAGGCGGGATCCCAACCACTGCGCCATCAGGGAAGCCCCACACTTGGGTTTATATAGAGCAGGAGGGTATGAGGCTAGGTAGTATTCATTCTCTCCCCTCCCCCATATTCACCCTCAAGTCCCACCTATCTGATCTCTGCCTTGAAGTTTTTCCAGTCTTAAAAAACTGGGATGAAATCTATAAATCTCAATTCCTCGTTTTCCTTCTTTGTGCATTTGTCACCATTTCACTTGTATTCAAGCTATTTCTGATCGTGAGCCAGTTCTAATCCCTTTTAGAATAGAGTGGGAGACGAACACTAAGTGCATAAACAAGTCTCTCTCCCCCACAGACTGTGAGCTTTCGGAAGGAAGGGAGTATGTTTTACTTATCTCTGCCACCAGGCTCAGAGTATGCATCAGTTAAGCGCTGACTTAAGAGCTGCTGGGTACCGTGAGAAGACCACAGTGTGGTGCTTTCCAGAGCAGTACTTTTGTCTTTTGGAACACCCCTTTTTTGGATGAACTTAATCTTATGCCCTGCCAGAGATTTTGACATATCTTTAAGGGAACATGTCCTCTGTTGAAAATGGCTGCATTCACTTAACTGAAGATTTTGTCAAGCTTTCTGTAGCTTGTATTATGAAAATGGTGGGGTTTTTTGGTCATAATGTTGAATGTTTTCAAACTATACATATATGCACTCCCCTCACTCACCCAACACTGTCCGCTGCCTTCACCGCAATGCTTTTTTACTGGGTCACAATCTAGTGAAAGGGCACTAATTATCTTTGCATAAACAAATACTAACCTTAACAGCTTACACTCAATCAAATGTTACATTAATAATTGTAACCCAGGGTAGGAAGTAATATGTGATTTAAGAGAGGTACAAATAAGAATGCTATGGGATAATAGCCATGGATTAAATCAGAGAACCCATAACGGAAGACAATGTTATTTGAGCTAAGTGTTGAAGTATAGGTAAGATCTAGAGCAGTGCTGTCCAACAGAAATATAATGGAAGCCACATATATAATTTGAAATGTTCTAATAACCACATAAAAAGAGAAATAGGTGAAGGTAATTTTAATATATTTTATTTAATCTAAAAGCTCTAAAATATAATTTGTAACTTAGCTCCATGTGAAAGGTGAAAAACTGAGAGGTGAGTTGAACCTGTAAAGGTAAGTCGGGGCAGATCACGCTGGATTTTGAAATCCAAACTAGGAAGTTTGGACTTTATTCAGTGGTCAGTTGCATCCATAAAGGTTTTTTTTTTTTTTTTTTTTTTTTTTTTTTTTTTTTTTTTTTTAAGAGCTTCTTTTTATTTTTTATTATTTATTTATTTTATTTTATTTATTTTTGGCTGTGTTGGGTCTTCATTGCTGTGCGTGGGCTTTCTCTAGTTGTGTTGAGCGGGTGCTACTCTTTGTTGCGGTGCGCAGGCTTCTCATTGCGGTGGCTTCTCTTGTTGCGGAGTGTGGGCTCTAGGTGCGCAGGCTTCAGTAGTTGTGGCACACGGGCTCAGTAGTTGTGGCTCATGGGCTCTAGAGCGCAGGCTCAGTAGTTGTGGCGCAAGGGCTTAGTTGCTCCGTGGCATGTGGGATCTTCCCGGACTAGGGCTTGAACCAGTGTCCCCTGCATTGGCAGGCGGATTCTTAACCACTGCACCACCAGGGAAGTCCCCATAAAGGTATTTAATCAAGGGATTAACATGATCGTTGCTCTCCTTTTAGAAACAGTATTGGTGGCAGTGTGTAAAATGGGCTAGAGACCCAGAGGCAAGGAGACTAATTAGGAAGCTACTATTGGTAAAAGGAAACAATGGTAGCAGGAATAAAAGGAAGCGGAAGGATACAAGAACAAATGTAGAATAAACTTGGCTACAGAATGAGTGGGGCAGAGAGGTGAGAAGTCAAAGAGGATGCTTAGATTTCAGGCAAGACTAACTAGGATGGTGGTGCTCCAAGTAAGGAATTCTCTGGATTAGAATTTTCTGACATAGTACTAGAGTTGGAGAACTTTTTCCCCAGTGATTTTCGTCACTGTACTGGATTTGTTTCAGATTTGATGATCTGTGCACCTTTCCAAAGATCTTTCTATAGAAAACAATCTTGATGGGTGTCTCCTATCGCCGTACCATAATTAAAGTAGGAATAAAGGTCTGAAGGAGCTAATTCTTCTCTTTCTTTTCTTTTTAAAAAAATTTTATTTTATTTATTTATTTTTGGCCGCGTTGGGTCTTTGTTGCTGTGCGCGGGCTTCCTCTAGTTGCGGTGAGCACAGGCTACTCTTCGTTGCGGGGCGCGGGCTTCTCACTGAAGTGGCTTCTCTTCTTGCCGAGCACGGGCTCTACACGCGTGGGCTTCAGTAGTTGTGGCTCACGGGCTCTAGAGCGCAGGCTTAATATTTGTGGCGCACGGGCTTAGTTGCTCTGCGGCATGTGGAACCCCGGACCAGGGCTCGAACCTGTATCCCCTGCATTGGCAGGCAGATTCTTAACCACTGCGCCACCAGGGACGTCCCAATTCTTCTTTCTGAAATGGCTTCTTCCTAAACTGTTTGCCAAAGGCCACGTACGGCATCTGATTACTTTTCAAGGGTACACTTCACTCTTAAGACTATAAACTTTGCCTCTTTCATCACCATCATCCATTCATTTGACAAATATTTTCTAAGTGCCTGTTTTCTATGTGCCAGGCAATGAGCTATGTGCTGGCAAGGGATGAGACATTGTGGTGTAGGGTGGAGGTGGGGGGCAGTCCCTGTCCTCAAAAAGTTTATAGTCCAATTAAAATATAATAATAATAATAAATAAAATGAACAAAAAATAAAAATTAAGCAGAAAAAGAAAAGAAGAAATAAAAGTTTATAGTCCAGGGGCTTCCCTGGTGGCGCAGTGGTTGAGAGTCCGCCTGCCGATGTAGGGGACACGGGTTCGTGCCTCGGTCTGGGAAGATCCCACATGCCGCGGAGTGGCTGGGCCCGTGAGCCATGGCCGCTTAGCCTGCGCGTCCAGAGCCTGTGCTCCGCAATGGGAGAGGCCACAACAGTGAGAGGCCCGCGTACCGCAAAAAAAAAAAAAAAAAAAAGTTTATAGTCCAGGAAGGATGCCAGATAAAATTTCATAAAATCTAATACACTTGATTGTAAGATGCAACCTGATCCAAGTAAGATATTAAAGTGTGAGTTTCAGAATCAATGAAATAATTAATATGCTTCAGTGTGACAGACAATGTAATAGTTGTAGGAATAAAGCATTGTACTGACTGAAGCAGGTATAATTACACCTGGGGAAATACGGGGGAAATTTCATTAGAGGATTAACAATAGCTAGCATATACGTGAAGTTCTTTACATGTAATAATTCAGTTAATTCTCACCTCTGAGATAGGTATAACTACTGTCACCGTTTGAAAAACAAGAAAACAAGTGAGTCAGATAAGTCATCTGTCCAGGGCTACACAGCTAGGAAATGATGAAGGAAGGATGTAGCCCTGTGCAATCTAGTTCAAGTCCACACTCAACTACTACAAGGTGTTTGAGCTGAGCCTTAAAGAATGAATTCACTGTGTAGACAAAGGGCATTCTAGGCAGAGGGAACAGCTTATACAAAAGCATGAAAACACAGACGTTGTTATGGGAAGTGAGAAGCTCGGTGTGGCTGGATCATAAGGAATGTGAGAAGTAGAGATGAGGGTGGAGAGGTAGATTGGGACCAGATTGCAAAGGGCTTTATGTATTCTTTAGGTCAGTGCTTTTCCTAAAAAGGTTTTCTTCAAAGCCACAGACCCTTTCCCCTAAACAATTTTATATGGAATGCCAACATGTAAAACAAGTAAAAGTAGAGCTACTTTTTAACTAAAGAGTGACAAGGTCACTCCAGCATGGCCTCCTCTTGTGGTTTCCTGGAAAACAGTTTGAAGACCATTTAAGAGCCTATCTATTTATCTATTTATCTATCATCTATCTTCTTTCATCTATCATCTATCTACCTATCATCTATCTATCATGTCTACCTATTATCTACCTATCATCTCTCATTTATCATCTATCTTTCATCTGTTATCTATCATTTATTATCTATTATCTATCAATCATCTATCTATCATCTATCTCTACCTTTATATCTATCTATATGAAGGCAATAAAGCAATTAAGAGTATGAGCTCTAAGCCAGTGACAAATCCTGGCTCTACCACTTACTAACTGGGAAACTTTGGACAAATGTCTTAACCTCTGTGGTTCAGCTCCCTCACATGTAAAATGGGATTAATAGGGCTGTTTCAAGGAATACACTAGTTAATATCTGTAAAGTGCTGCTAATGGTGCCTGCCACATAGTTACGTACTCTAAGTGGCAGTGTGGAGGGTAGATTGAAAGAGCCTGGAAACACCACTTAGAGGAGATGAGAGATGTGAGGTTAAATGTGAGGTAGCATTTGGTGACTGGTTGCAGTGGGCAGGGTGAGGAATTTTCTGAGAATGATCTCAAAGTTTTTAGCTTGAAATTGGTAGACTTCTAATGCCGAAAGATGGAATATGCTTACTATCTGCATGCTTCACCTCAATAAGAATTATGTGTAGGGTGCTGGACATACTAAGAACCAGGAACCTACAATCTGGTTGGGAGTTAGACAACAGATGCTATCTAGGTGACAGAAATGGCAGGAGTAAAGGCACAGAAACCTGACTTGGTCAGACTAGAGCAGCACTCTCCAACAGAAGTATCATGCAAGCCACAGATGTCATTTACAAATTTCTAGGGGCACTTCCCTAGCGGTCCAGTGGTTAAGCCTCTGCGTTTCCAATGCAGGGGGCATGGGTTCAATCTCTGGTTGAGGAACTAAGATCCCACATGCCACACAGCGTGGCCAAAAAAGAAAAAGAAATTCTAGTAGCCACATTAAAAAAAAAATGTAAGAAACAGGTGAAATTAATACATTTAACCCAGCATAGAAAAAATATTACCACTATAACATGTAATCAACATTAAAATTTGATATATATATATATATATTTGGTGTCAAGTCTTAGAAATCTGCTATGTATCTTACACTCACAGCACATCGCAGTTCAGACTAGCCATATTTCAAGTACTCAATAGCCACATGAGGCTAGTGACTTCCATACTGGACAGTGCAGACTAGAGGAATAATGGAGGTTCTAGTTAGAGGTAAGGGTCCATCTAGCAGGAGTCGGAATGCCAGACTAAAGAAAATGGAAAGCCTATGAAAGATTGAGATGATAAAGCAGGTTTGTTTTGTATTTTTTTTTTTTTTTTTTGCTGTATGTGGGCCTCTCACTGTTGTGGCCTCTCCCGTTGCGGAGCACAGGCTCCGGACGCGCAGGCTCAGCGGCCATGGCTCACGGGCCCAGCCGCTCCGCGGCACGTGGGATCTTCCCAGACCGGGGCATCAACCCGTGTCCCCTGTATCGGCAGATGGACTCTCAACCACTGCGCCACCAGGGAAGCCCTGTTTTGTATTTTTAAAGTTTTTTTTTGGTCATGCCGTGAGGCATGTGGGATCTTAGTTCCCCGACCAGGGATCGAACCCATGCCCCCTGCAGTGGAAGCGTGGAGTCTTAACCCCTGGACTGCCAGGGAAGTCCCAATAAAGCAGTTTTTAAAAAGTTAACCCAGTGGTGCTACACAGGATTAAGAATGCAGATTGTCCTTAATTTCTGTCACTGTACAATACTTCCTTCATTCTGTGACAGTTTCTCCCTGTCAAGAGCTTATCAGTGATGGTGCGGACAGCCTTCACAAGCAGGTCTTTTGTATATCCAGCAAACAACAGGTTTGCTAGATGGTGAGGCTTGGTGAGGCTTGGGAAACTGGGGCACAGAGGTATGCAGATGCTTTCCTTTAGATAACATGCTCTTAAGATAGTAAGGCCACATCTCTGTGTGGTATCAAAGCATGGCTAGGCACTAAAAAAATGACCTTTGACAATGTTGATGAAAGTTGAGATTCAGCCAGAGTATCAAAACACTGCAGATTGGCATGCCACAAGTACATCAAGGATGACTCCGTGAGCAAATTATTTAGATCCTTCTGACAGTATGCACCTAAACTGGATTCCTATTTTATTCTTCAAAATCTGAGGTAAAGTCATTGCTCCTTAAAAATGTACCTTCCAATTTCAATGCTCCCTTCCCTTCCCAGCTCCCCCATGCTTCCTGAGGATCCATGTCAGCTAGCAACCAAGGCACAGACTGATTTGCTGACATCTTCATTCCTCAGGCATTAATCCTAGGCAGAGACAATTTACGGAATGCATCCTGCTTGGTTTTGGCAGAATGGGAAATAGTTATCTGAAGACCCCTGAGGGCCTCCTAGGCATAGCACCTTCATATTCCAACTTAGCACTTTAGAACCAATTGTCCTGATGTAATAAGCAAAGGATATAGGAAATTAACAACTCTGATACCCTCACTAATAAAGCATCTATTTGCATGCCATGTTGTGGTAAGTACTAAGTAAAGGTATCTCTGACTTCAAGGAGCTTCAAATATAATATTCAAGAATTGCTTACACAGACTTGGTTTCTTTCAACTTAAATTGCTGAAGTTGTAGGGTATTATAAAAACTACTGATTATTAACGGAAGCAAACTTGTACGTAGAGCAAGGGGTCTATAAAATTCTTAGTTCACCACTACATAATCAAAATCCTCCCCGACACTTTTTTTTTTAACTTATTTTTGGATGCGTTGGGTCTTCATTGCTGCGCGTGGGCTTTCTCTAGTTGCAGAGAGTGGGGGCTACTCTTCGTTGCGGTGCACAGGCTTATTGCGGTGGCTTCTCTTGTTGCAGAGCACGGGCTCTAGGCACACGGGCTTCAGTAGTTGTGGCACACGGGCTCAGTAGTTGTGGCTCGCAGGCTCTAGAGTGCAGGCTCAGTAGTTGTGGCGCACAGGCTTAGTTGCTCCGCGGCAAATGGGATCTTCCTGGACCAGGGCAGGCGGATTCTCAACCACTGCGCCACCAGGGAAGCCCCTGACACTTAAAATTGGGAAACAAAAAAGTCCCTCTGAGAATCTGTCCACCCTTTGCAGGATTTTATTAAGATGTAAGCTGTGGTTAACAGACAAGACTCCCTTTCAGAACAGTATCACTATCAAAAACAGTATCACTGTCAAAACACAAATTCTCTGAATCTGCTTCTCAACCTCAACACTGCTATGGAGATTAAACAATGTGTAAGGAAATATACTATTATGGACAATGTCAGGTTTTTATTGTTCAGCGCATTAGAAATGTTCTTGGCCCTCATGCAGGAACAGCTGGAGGAAATGGAGGAACGACAGAGGCAGCTAAGAAGCGGGGTGCAACTCCAGCAACAGAGGAACAAAGAGATGGAGCAGCTAAGGATCAGCCTTGCTGAAGAGCTCTCAACGTACAAGTCAGTTTTTGCTGCTACCCAAGTCTCAACTAACACTGGCTGAGGGAATGGTGGGGAGGGCAGATGTTGCTCAGGGGAAATTGCTCTTGACAGTGAAAAGCAAAAGAAAAAAAAAAGGGGGAAATTTTCAAATTGTGCTCATAGTGAACAGATGGAAAATGGCTTTTTAAAACGGCTATGCTACCCAAGAGCCTGGAACAGGCTAATGCTCCCACCTCTGAGGCAGGTGGAATCCAGACACAGCCTCAAGGTGATGATCCTTGTAGGTTACAAGAGCGGTGTCTGCATTGTTGCTTTCCTAACCTAACAAGACTAGTGCCTTAAAAAAAGATTGTGTGTAATGACAAGTAAGTCATTTAGGGATAACACATACTTCCAGGTTGCCTGGTTCAAGCATTCAGGCTTCATTTGGAATGTTTCAATTTCTAGTAGGACTTAAAATATGTCCTGATTATCATCAGGAAATCCAGAACAGGATAAAACATCTAGGCTCTGTGCATTCTTACTTTCCTCACCCTACCTGACCCCATCTGCTATTCATAAAGTTTCCTTAGAATAGCAGAGAAGGCAGTTAGGGTACCTAATTCAGACTATGACTAAGGAGGCCAAGAAGGCTAAATTAATCTGTTAACAGTCATTTACAAAGCTGAAGAGGGTGTTGTTTGTAGACTGAAGGACATGATTATTGCTTAATTTGTGAAACAAGCAACACACCCTATCCATTAAGTTCTTTACATACAAATATGTCCTCACATTCTTTATAAAGTGCTGGATTCTCTTCAAGAAACTAAGGATTAAAAAAGATCAAGTTGGATACTAGATAAATATCCATAAATTTTAATTAATTTCCTAGTTAATCCTACATTTTGGATACAAATTCACCAATAACTACTATTACTGACGCTTTTCCTAAATTACTAGGATTTTTTTTTCCTTTGGCCACCCTGCGTGGCTTGCAGGAGTTCCCCAATCAGGGATTGAACCCCGGGCCACAGCAGAGAAAACACTGAATCCTAACCACTAGACCACCAGGGAACTCCCATACTAGGATTTTCTTTTACCATGTTTCATCCAGGAATAACTGACTGCACTCATTGTTTGGGAGATTACTAGAACCTTGTAACTGAAGACAGTGATCTGCTAAATACCTTTGTGTGGATCAGGTGAAAAGTACAACATGGAAGAGACAACGATTAATCCAAAGAATCGAAATAACAGAATTTTAGGCCTTGTAATACCTGTGTGTAAAGTTAACGTGGGCAGAAAAAACTTTTAGCTAGCCCCTCCCAAAGTCATCCTTGATTAGATGCAAAACACACTCTAGCAATCTCTCCTCAATATGGCCTGCACTAAGCTTCATAAGTTTAAAACTTTATACTGGGAATTCCCTGGTGATCCAGTGGTTGGGACTCAGCACTTTCACTGCTGTGGGCATGGGTTCAATCCCTGGTCAGGGAACTAAGATCCCACAAGCCATGCAGCGCACCCCCCCAAAACAAACAATAAAACCCCACAAAAACTTTATACTGTATTATTTCAAGCTGCACAAAGTTTAAACTTATCCTTTTTTCTCTCAACCTTACAGGGGCTGTTTAGAAACATATGGCCGAATCTGTAACCAAGAAACAACAAAAAAAACTTCTTAGCAAAGGATCACTAAAGTACCCTTTGGACATACTTTTTTCTAAACAGAGAAGGGAGTGCCAGGGATTTGGCAAGCAGTTCACTCTGGGAAAGTTACAAATACTGGCTGACCTGTTTAAAAAGATTCTAGGGCTGGCTGGAAGCAGAACACTATCAGTCAACTCTTAGCTGGATTCTATTTCATAGGCTGCTGGTACTGATTTCAATGCACTGAGGAATGGAAAAATGTCTCCTGTCACCCATCAGCAACCCTCCACACGCACAAAGTAAAGGATGAATGTATGGACACACCTTGCTGTACTGTGAAGAATGTATCTTGCCTTCTGTTGACCCAAAGCAGAAAGTTTTTCAGGAACACAGGTGGAGTAAAAAAGGCAGCCGATATTCCTTATATTCAAGTTGACCCCTGAACAATGTGGGAGTTAATCTGCATATAACTTAGTTGGCCCTCGGTATCCGAGGTTCCTCCACATCCACGGACTCAACCAACCACTGCAGGTATAGTACTGTGGTATTTACTATTGAAAAGTATAAGCAGACCTGTGCAGTTCAAACCCACGTTGTTCAAGGTCAACTGTATATGGGTTTACAATTTGAATTCTTTTGTGCCATGAGTGTTAGACTTTAATTGAATCCCTTTACAAAGTTTACTTTTCTTTAAGCCTGTGCTGATTCACGTAGATTTACTCGTGTCGTGGTAATTTTCACTATACTCTACAAGAACTACTGACTTAGAAAAAAGAACCAATCCAGATTTCCCCAAAGATGATTTTGATTTTTCACCTCATGAAAAAGATTTTGGGTCAGAGTGATCTACTCAGTTAAATTGGGTGACTGAAGAACTGGACATTTTACCTGGTTATGGCACTTGGCTTTTAAGAGCCTATTTTTCTAACCTCTAAGTACAGGTCCCAGTGAAAAGAATACTGGGGAGATTCAACCTCCCTATAAGAAAAGGTCAAACACCTTTTCCAAATTTAAATTTTGCCTTAAATTCTCTCTGCCACACTGCCTCTGACATCCTTGAAAGTTCATGTAGTTCTCTAGAGATAGACTTCAAAAAGGTGTTATTTTATCAAAGACTAATCTGTGCACCTCTGATTCAGTATTTTATGTCTTTCACTTTCCCTGGGAAGGAGTAAAGCTCTTTGCTATACTTCTGGGTCTATTATATTTAATTCTGCTCTTGGTAGTCAAAGACCATAGAAAATAACTGTCATCTGAATAACTCTTCTAGAAGCCAGAGACTGATGTTTGATGGATATTATATATTAAATAAAACCCATCAGCGTGGGGTTATGTAGAAAAGCAATTTATTCCATTATAAGCACTTACACAGTTAGTCATGGAGAGTAACAGGCCTGCTGGTGAAACAGGTCACCCAAAATAGAGATGGTATCAAACTAGTGGTCAAGGACTAACTTCTTAAAAAAAAAAAAAAAAAAAAAAAAAGCAACTCTTATCCAGGATTAATTTAATTTTAAAAACAAATACAAGCTATTGATTCGCTCTTCTCAATTTAACTGGACAGTCTACCTGTGGTATAACTGTCAGGTAAAAACATACATCTTTACAACTTGGTGGTCCCAAGTTTTTTTTTTTTTTTTTAAACCATTTCACAGAAAGGAAAGAAATAATATGAAAACAGCTCAAGAAATACACTAACAAGCAAAAATATATGGGGAAAGAGGAACACATTGTTTTGACTTAACTGAAGAAACTGAGAGGAGACTGGTCTATGTAAGAAAATGTGTATCCTGGAAAGTTCGGTGTGAAGATTTTAGAGCAGGAATTTATATGACTTGAATCTCCCCTATTTCCTGAATAAAAACGACATCTTGTAGTATTTATACTTCATGGCTCAGACACCTACCTTACTTGGCTCTATTTCTTACTCACTCTAGCATTTACTTAAATGAGTCAGAAAAACATGGGGATACAGCATAAGAAGAAAAATAACCACACACAATATTCCCCTTTTTGTGGCTACTTTAGACCTCTGTTACTAGAAAATTCCTGAAGAAAGTTTAAATATAAGTCTGTGGCTTTGCTGAATCAAGAAGCCCCCAGTTAATATTTAGAAAACACCTTCTGTTTGGACTAATAACATTGTTGATAGAACTTATTATAGAGGGATAACCAAAGTCTGTGTCTCAAAACCAGTGTTAAATCAATCTCAGGGTTGAGAGGAAGAAAAGGGGAGTCTAAAATCTCAAGAAGTGCAGACATTCTCTAGGATCCTTGTCCTTCTGGATCCACACTTCCTTCAGGGTCTTCATCATTATAAATGTTCTCTGCCTGCCAAAAACAAGAAAAAGAGAAAAGGATATTGAGTGAACATGAAAGTTACTTCTTGAAGTTAAGGTTTCAAATAGATGAGTCCAGGGAGACAGACTGTGGGGCATATCATCTGTTTTAACTATTCAACTCTGCAGTTGTTGGATGAAAGCAGCCACAGACAACCTGCAAATGGATTAAGTGTAAGTTGCGTGCCAAGTAAAACAGGCAGTTGGCCACAGGCCAACCCCCCTGGATTAGAATAGTAGCTAAAAACTGAAGTATGGTTACCATTTGTCTTGATAATCAACCTTGAGTCTTTTAATCAGACATTATTCATAATAGTCAAAAAGTAAAAACAACACAAATGTCCATCAACTGATGAATGGACAAATAAAATGATATATCCATACAATGGAGTATTATTTGAAAATAAAAAAAGTCAGTCACATATCGTATGATTTATATTAAATGTGCAGAATAGGCAAATCCATAGAGAAAGTAGATTAATGGTTGCCTAGTACTGGGTGGACTGGAGGCAAATGGGAGGGATGGCTACTAGGTGTGGGGTTTCTTTCTGGGGTTACTGACTGTAGTGACGGTTGCACAGTTCTTTGACTGTACTGCAAAAACCATGTTCCAACTCTCAATTTATAAATATTTTAAAAAGAAACTGTTCTTGCATAAAATAAACTCTACTTGTACTACTTGATGAAATATCCATATCCAAGAGCATCTTAAACACAGAAACCACTTTCACTTGGGCAAAATTTACTGTTCTTACTATCTACTATGCACTTAGTATCACTAGGGTAGCTGCTACAGAGGATGGGATAGTCTTAGCTTACAATCTGACTACAGGGACAAACAATGTATACAATTATGTGAGTAGTCTGACAACAAAAGTGTGGGATCTTCTCCCCTGACACCAATGGGGTGTCCAACAACTCAGTTCAATCCTGATGCTGACCACCTGGAGGTAGACTGTAACCAAGGGCTCAATCCCACAAGACTACCCTCACTTCAGCAGAGGCCAGTGTCAAGCCCTGAGTGCCCTGGCTACCCGAGTACTCCTGCCCAACTTGGCTGTAAATTTTCTCACAGCACCCCCCCCCCCACCAGGTTTGATGATTTGCTGCAATGATTCACAGAACTCAGGAAAGCACTTTACTGGTTTATTATAAAGATTATAACTCAGGAATGGCCAAATGGAAGAGATGCACAGGGCAAGGTGGGGATGGAGCACAGAGCTTCCACACCCTCTCTGGTGGCACTGATATATTCACCAACCCAGAAGCTCATGAAATCAAAAGCTTTTTATGGAGCTTTCCTAAGTGTTTTTATAGGGGCCCCCTTAAGTTATCTCCTTAGCCTAAACTCAGGTGTGGCCAAAAGCAGCTACGCAGCTACTTATAAATAGCAATAGAGACTCCTACCACTCAGGAAATCCCAAGAGTTTTAGGAACTCTGTGCCAGGAACCTGGACGAAGACCAAATGCTTACTACTTATTATATCACAGTAATTCTTAAAAAAACCCAAAACAAACAAACCCCCCAAAATGGAGTAAAGTAACAACCTGGACTGGAGGTGATGGCCTTCAAGGTGATGTAGCTTCATCTCCTACAACACTTCTATGACAACCACTAAAATACCTTTCGTTGACAGGCTATCTAAGGCAGGCCATTTCACTTTCTTGTTAGAACTCTAATTTCTTATATTAATTTTGTGTGGGTGTGTTACAAGGAAAAGGATAAAGTAGATTTTCTGTTAATACATGAAACAAATCCTTACTGTAAAAAATTATAATACAGAAAGGTATAAAGAAGAAAACAAGCATTCTCTAAACATACCAATCACATTTTGGCAAATAGCCTTCTATTAAATAGTTATATATAATTAAACATAAGACTAGATACCCAAATTTTTTTTTTTTTTTTTTTTTTTTTTTTGTGGTATGTGGGCCTCTCACTGTCGTGGCCTCTCCCATTGCGGAGCGCAGGCTCCGGACGCGCAGGCTCAGCGGCCATGGCTCACGGGCCCAGCCGCTCTGCGGCATGTGGGATCTTTCCGGACCGGGGCACGAACCCGTGTCCCCTGCATCGGCAGGCGGATTCTCAACCACTGCGCCACCAGGGAAGCCCTAGATACCCAAATTTTAATAAGAGGGATTCTATCATGCGGTTCTATAATTTCCTTTTTTCCTACTTATTAGCATATAATAAATAGCTTATAAAACTAAGTATACTTCATTCTGATACAAAATATTCCAAAGTATCGATGCAATATATAATGTGTTAATCTCATAGGCCACAAATACTCCTATTTTCTTTATTTTTGATTAATAGGGCTATTCCGTAAGACAGTTCTGAATATCAAATTTTTTTTTCCTCATGTTGAGCCAAAACTCACCTCTGGAGCTTCTTCCTGGCTCTAGATCTACTCTGAGACACCAAAAGTTTCTTTTGAATTATTTTCATTTATTAGGCTACTGTCACTTAAAAGTCATGCAGTTGTTTTGTAAATTGTGGTAAAAGACACATAACAAAATTTACCATTGTAACCATTTTTAACTGTACAGTTCAGTGGCATTAAGTCCATTCACACTGTGTGCAGCTATCACCACCATCCATCTCCAGAAGGCAACTGTTTCTTGTATTGCTATATATCAGACATTACAGTTGCTTTTATTAAATTTCAAGTGCTCTGAAAATTCAAAGAAGGGTGATCACCTTCAATTGGGATATAAAGGCAGGGAATGTTTTTTGACATCTAGGCAAGTTTCATGAAGAAATGGTAGTCTTTGATGCTGTGACATTGCAGTAGGAACTGTGCTAGGCATGTTCATAAGTAATTTCAAGGGAATGATCACTCCTAAAGATTCAACTGCTAGCAAAGAGAGAAAAACAGGAGGCAAGCCAACAATTAGGGGGTTACTGCAATAGCCCAACAAGTAGTAATGAGAACCTGACCAAAAAACTAGGTGTGAATAGAAACAGGAAAGTTGGTTATATCTGTTTGTAAGATGAGTAAAGGCAGGAGAAACACTGCAGAGATCAACAATATAAAATCTGATAACTGAACCGTACCTAGAGGTGAACAGACAATAGAGGAAGACCTGAGTTTTCAAATCTAGTGAGCTGGGGAGACATTGAAGCCATATAGAAAATAAAAAATCAGGAGGTAAGGGGAGTAAGGAAAGGAAGGAGAAAAGAAAAGATCAGTTTTGTTGAGTTCGAGATACCAGTGAGACAACTTGATAAAGTTAAAGGGTAGGCAGCTGAAAATGATAATGTGCAGGCAAGTCACACTCCGGAGTAAACTGAACAGAGTTGCCAATTGTACTGATGAAGTATATAAATATGATGTGATACTAGGTCTCATTTATCTAAACTCGCCCAAATAAAGAAACACTTACCATTTGCCAAACTTGCATGATATTGTCTTCTGATACAGAACAAATCACCCAAGGTTCATTGGGATTCCAGGAGAAATCAGATATCTTGGCAGTGTGACCACCATGAATAAACTGAAAGAGGAAGGAAAACAGAGATGAAAAGCAGACAGAGGACAATAAATCACAAACTATTTCAGTTCTGCTCAATATCTGTAACATACCAACAACTCTGGTGGCCCATCTTCTGCATCTTCCGGGGACTGTTCCTCTCCAATTTTACTAGCACAAAAAGATTTTTATAAGTTAAAACAGGGACTTCCCTGGTGGTGCAGTGGTTAAGAATCCGCCTGCCAATGCAGGGGACACGGGTTCAATCCCTGGTCCAGGAAGATCCCACATGCCGTGGAGCAACTAAGCCCGCGAGCCAAAACTACTGAGCCCACGTGCTGCAACTACTGAAGCCCTCACGCCTGGAGCCCATGCTCTGCAACAAGACAAGCCACTGCAATGAAAAGCCTGTGCACCACAACGAAGAGCAGCCCCCACTCGCCGCAACTAGAGAAAGCCCGTGCGCAGCAACGAAGACCCAACGCAGCCAAAAATAAATTAATTTAAAAAAGAAAAAAGTTAAAACAGATTTACCTTGAGTAATTCTGGAAAGTGTAAGAAAATAACTCCACAAAGAGTAATAATTAACAAGACTTACCTTAAATCCCAGACATTCAGTCTGCGATCAGTACCACTGGAAGCCAAAATAGTCTCATTGTGAGGTGACCACTGAACCTATACATAAGAAAAAAGCCATCAATTAGAAAATTGAGGGGAAAAAAATCTAACATTATATTTAACAATTTAACCCATTACTAGACCCAGGATATTCAGCTTTTGTTGTATTTCATATTTTTGAAGATTTCATTTATTCTTATTGTCTAATTCCAGCTTCCAGCCAAATGTCATCCAGTTCTGGCCTAAGAACTAAAGTACAGATCACACACAAAATAATTATTTACCCCAGTGCTTATAATGAATTCAGTATTACACATAGGACTGATTGCAAAGACCATAATGTACTCCTCACAGTGCCCTTGCATTAAGCTTCCAACATAATGTAACAATTATTTCTTAAACCGAGTCAGAGGGCTTTGCATATGGAGCTTAATTAAACGGATGAGGCAGAAAACATGGAGTCAGTACTTTACGAATGAACTGTGAAATTAACAGATACAGCAAGTTATAAAGGATAAAGGAGTAGAAATAAGGGAAGAGACAAGCGTCAGGAACAAGGCTGATAAAATAATCAGGCACTAAGTTTAATACCTCAAGAGTGTAGGCGACAAATGATCAGCTTGAGAAAGTATAGAAATAATGGAGGGAAAACAATCCCAATTCATACAGAGATCAAGAGATCAATCATAAAGATGATTTTTATTACTTATAGCAATGGGATAAGGCACAAGTGTGCCCACTCCCACACTCGGGTTTCCCTTGGGGCGGGCGGGGGGTGGGGGGGAGGAGCATTAGTTTCTCTCACCTGGAATATTTCATCCTTATGTGATTCAAAGGAATGCAACTTAAGTTTCAGATTTCTCAGATCCCACAAGGCAACAGTCTACATACAAAAAAGAAAGCAAGTGCAATCAATAAAATTTTTTTTATTGAGAAAAAGAAAATCCATAACTAAAAGATCTCTGTACATTCAAAAGAAGCCAGAGAGGGACTTCCCTGGTGGTCCAGTGGTGAAGAATCCGCTTTCCAATGCAGGGGACGCGGGTTCGATTCCCTGGTTGGGGAACTAAGATCCCACAAGCCGCAAGGCAAGTAGGCCCGCGCAGCACAACTACTGAGCTCGCACGCCTCAACTAGAGAGCCATGCACCACAACTAAAGAAGAGAAAACCCGCGTGCCACAACTAGAGAGAAGCCCGTGCACCACAACGAAAGATTCTGCATGCCACAACTAAGACCTGACACAGCCAGATAAATAAATATTAACAACAAAAGCAGCCAGAGAAATCCACCCTATGTTTTCTTGTAGAATAAATCACACTGACCTTGTCAGCTGATCCTGTGGCAAGAATGAACTCACTATAAGGATTGAAAGAAAGGCAGTTCACTTCAGCAGTGTGAGCATCAACTGAGTGGCTTGGTTTGGAAGTATTGTTTGAACGAGTATCCCAGCTTTAGTAAAAGAGAAAAAAACAGGAAAAAAGCTTGAAATGGGTCACTAAATATAAAACTTAGATAATATATTGAGAAAAAAAAATGATTCTACTCACATCATAAGTTTCTGATCATCAGCAACTGACCCAAACAGAGACTCATGGAGCAGATGCCAGGAGACGTCTTCTACTACTGCTGTATGCCCTGTAAAGATGGTCTTCGCATCCACAACTTTTCCTTCCTTTGGAACAGCACTGATGTCCCATAGGCAGATAGTCTTAAATGAAAAGTTAACTATTATATAAAAGGGTCTCACTTCCCGACACATCCTAGAGGAAAAAAACTGATATAACTAGCCCAGATTTGCTTCAAAATGGAAAGGATACGCACATGGTCATCTGAAGCACTAAGTAAGTGCCCACTGAGATTTGGGTTCCAAGAAAGCCCGTAGCCTTCCTTCTGATGTCCACGGAGACGCAAGTCTGGGTTGCACTCTCCAGAAGGGTCTACAAAGTAACAGACACATCAGGACTATCCAGTCCACATCCTCTTTGGATCTACTAAGTATAATGGAATTTTATCAAGAGGTCTAAAGCTCTTACTTTTTATGAGACATACAGACCCATTATGACCAAACAGATAATGCTTAAGAGCTGCACATTCTATCCTATGTAAAAAAGCATTTTTTTCCCCCACGTAGGGAAGAAAGATGAAGGAAGAGTACCCACACATATCAATATAAATCACAAGATGTTAAGTTATACAAAGCATAACAAGCAATTAAAATTGAGAGAAGCAATGTATCCCCCCAGTGACTCATCATTTGTATTTGAATCGAAGAGGGCAAGTACCTGGTTTAGAAGGATGTTTCGTATAGTCAAAAACAAGAACATCACTGGATGGAGTCTTTGTGGCAATGATGCAAGGGTTCTGGGGCATATAGCGTGCCCTGTTTACTTCTCCTTCATGGTTGATCTTGATTTCTATTTCAATTTTTCCACTAACCGAGCCAAAACCTCCAAATTCTGTAAATACGATAAATTAATTGCAAATGAGGACAAAGCAAGAGCTACTCTATGTCAGTCAAAGTATGACACAGGCAAGGCTTTTAATCAACGAACTGGTGTAATACTAGAAGCGATCTAAACATTTGTTAGCAGTATAAAGTGCATTCACATTCTTTATTTCATTTGATTCTTACCATAACCCTACAGCGTAGGAAAGAGTTATTATCTCCAAAAATTTTACACGAGGGATTCCCTGGTGGCGCAGTGGTTAAGAATCTGCCTGCCAATGCAGGGGACACAGGTTCGAGCCTGGGCCAGGAAGATCCCACATGCCGCGGAGCAACTAAGCCTGTGCGCCACAACTACTGAGCCTGTGTGTGCTCCAGAGCCCGCGAGCCTAGAGCCCATGCTCTCCAACAAGAGAAGCCACAGCAGTGAAAAGCCTGCGCACAGCCACCAAGAGTAGCCCCCGCTCGCCGCAACTAGAGAAAGCCCGCGCGCAGCAACAAAGACCCAACACAGCCAAAAATAAAAAATAAAAAAAATAAAAATTTTACACAAGAAAAGAGAAGCTCAGAGGACCTATATTAATTTGTTTATGGTGACTTGACTATGGCAGAACCTAAACTGAATCCCTATTTTTCTGATCCCTAGCCTGGTACTCTTTCAGCTACACCTACAATGATTTAGGTAATAATATATCTAATAAGTATTACACTATTATCTAAAAGTAAGGAACACTACTGATTCCACTTCAAAAATTCTCACTAAGTGGCTTTCAAGGCTCACTTAAACTATCAAAAAAAAATGTGCTCAATAAATAAAATCTAAGTTACTGTTTTAATGAATATCAAGTACACAGTGTGCTAGGTACTGAAGAGTCCCTTTTACTATTTATTTGAAACTCTAGTTGGGGATGACCTTTCTGAAATACTGTCACATCTTTCCTCACACCAGTGAGGAAAAACAGAGCCACAACAGCTGGTTCCACTTTCCTGACCTCCCACTTACACTTGCCAACCAGAGTCCTTGGTTGAAATAAACCAGGTAGGCAAGGACTAGACAAAAACATTTTTTATTCATATTTGACTACTCTATGCACTTAAAGAATCCTCCCAAGTACCAATTATAAAATGTATAACAATATAATTTGTGATTATGTAGATCCTGGCAAAGCAATATTTAAACAAAGGTAGTTAATAAGTAGCCAAAGAATTACAGAAGGCAGCATGATAAGGTACCTAAGAGTCAGGCCATGGCATAACTAACTCTGCCACTTACTATCTTGGTGATTTTGGTGAAGGCCTTCAATTTCTCTGAACCTCAAATACCTTACCCATAAAACAAAGTTATGAGAGTAACTTGTAGATGAAAATGACACTCTGAAGGACAAAAATCTTTTCAAAAAGCAGAGACATAGTTGGGTAATATAATTAGCAGATAACTTTCAACCTCAAAATAACTTTATAAGTAGAAAAGCAGTGGTTTAAACAAGCTAAAAACCTAGAAACAGTTCAAAATAGACTCTAAAAGAGAGAAAAAAAAAAACCAAACACATTAAACAATTTTTCCCTCAGAATTCTAGACCACAAGCATCTACATTGTAAAAAAAGAAGGCATGATTAGGATATGTGATCTCAAAGAACTTTTAGTCCAAACACAGGGAGATAAGATAAGCACACAATTATAGATGACTATGACAGAAAAGAATAATTACCAGAAAAGAGATACCAACAAGGAAAGAGCAATAGCTGGCATGGAGCCCACAGAGCAAGGGGTAATTGTTATATAATGTGGACTATTTCAGTATCAGCTATATACTGCTAATCAGAGGGCCCCCCCCAACTGTAGTTGAAGTACAGTAATAAGAAATCAGCTTAGAGGATTCACAATTGAGATTTATGAAGATGAGGATTTATCTATTTAACAAATAGAGATTCCCCAAGTTGAAGGTGATACGCAAAAGGCCAAATCTGATGTAGGAAAGAAAGACTGAGGTAACAATGTACAATAAATTGAATGACTATCAAGGTCTAACTGTATTGCTATTTTGTTTGCTTCTCTCCATATAAAATACTATTTAAATTGACTGAGACATTTTTACATATGCATATATCAGGGGAACTACCACACAGATAAAAATACAGAACATTTCCAGCCCTCTCTCATCCTCCCCCAAGGCACCAGTGTCCCTCCCAACCAATGCTGCCTGACAAACTAGATAACCGGCATTCTAATTTCTACCACCGTGCCATTTTTTGAGTCCATAAATGTTTTGAAACTAAGAAGAATAAGTTGTAGCATCTTGAGTCAAATATTCCATTATTTCATCATGATTTAGTAATAGTTTTATATTGAGGCAAAAGACTAAAGATTACTTAAAAACAAAAACAAACGCCCCCCCAACCTATTCCCCAAAAAAGTTGCTAAAAATAAATCTGTTGATATTTGAAGACCCTGGTAACAGAGTCTGAAGTAAACTTTTAAACCTAATCTATTTTCAGGCTTAAAATGTGACCATAGCCAGGCTGAATCTAATATAAACACACATTCTTTTTAATGTCAAAACAAGCCTAAGTCAGTTTTTAGTTCTTTCTCTTTGAAAGTTTAATGATCTTTTGAAGCTGTCTGCCACCAAGTATCTCAAACCAAATGGGGTCAAGTAGATGGTAATCAATTACAATAGTTCAATCTGAGAGTCCAGGACATTTCATCTGAGAGCAAGGAGGGACTAGGAAGCTATCTATCTAACAACAACCCAAGAAGCTTTAAGAGACATTAGAATATATCTACTTCCACCACCGTTGAGACCCCATGGAGAACACCTGCCCTGCTTTAAGCATCAAGCTTGTTCAGTCACCAGAGGGTGATTTGAAGGACGGAGAGGTAAAAGGAAGAGAAAAGAAGGAATGGGAGCTGATATGCTATGTAACCTTAGGGCAAGTTACAAAACAACTGTAAGAATCGGTTTCCTTGTGAAGATTAAATAGGGCGAAATACAGTCATACAAATATATCATACATATTACTGGTATTTTTCATAGTTCCTTTATTATTAAGTATTAATAAGGGGGGATAAAGGTATCATTGGTTTGATGCCACTCAAAAAACTCGTTATCAGAAAAAGACTGGAGTGTATGTTAAAAGACGCCATTTCAAAAACCAGGGAAGACTTATATGAGGAATCTAAAAAAGAAACAGAAACACACTCACAGACATAGAAAACTGATGGTTACCAAAGGGGAGGGATTGGGGGGGATAAACTAGGAGTATGGGATTAATAGATACAAACTATGATACATAAAATAGATAAGCAACAAGGATTTATTGTACACTCAATATCTTGTAGTAACCTATAACGGAATAAAACAAAAAAACCCCCAAAACCCAATGAATCACTATGCCGAACACCTGAAACTAACACAATATTGTAAATCAATGATACTTAAAACAACAACAAAAACAGTAAAGAAAATGGATTAGTCAGCAAGTGGCATTAAAAAAAAATTGCTAACCACTTAGAAAAAAAGCTCAGATTCCGGGCTTCCCTGGTGGCGCAGTGGTTGAGAATCCGCCTGCCGATGCAGGAGACACGGGTTCGTGCCCTGGTCCGGGAAGATCCCACGTGCCGCGGAGCAACTAAGCCCGTGAGCCATGGCCGCTGGGCCTGTGTGTCCGGAGCCTGTGCTCCGCAACGGGAGAGGCCACAACAGTGAGAGGCCCGCATACCGCAAAAAAAAAAAAAAAAAAAAAAGCTCAGATTCCTATTTCATCCCTAAAACCAAAACAAATACAAGATTAAAGTTTTAATGGTCAAAACATAAAAGCACCAGAAAACAACAGCTAACTATTTTAAAATCTTGGAATGAAGGCCTTTCAATGAATGACAAAATCTGAAGGACACCAGAGGAAAACTGGATAATTTAAAATTCATAGCTTCTAAACTAAATAGGACTCAAAATTATAAAATAAAGAGGGAAAAAACTACCTATAACCTATTAGTTAGGGATAACTTACCTTATATAGAGAGATAACATAAAAGAAAAAATGAACAAAAAACATAAATAGGCAGCACAAGGGAGAGACAGATGAAAGACAAATATTTTAAAATAGATCCAACATCACAAATAACTTAAAAAGCAAAGTAGGGAATTCCCCGGCAGTCCAATGGTTAGAACTCTGTGCTTTCACTGCTGAGGGCACGGGTTTGAACCCTGGTCAGGGAACTAAGATTCTGCAAGCAGAGTGGTGCAGCCATTAAAGGAAAAAAAAAAAAAAGCAAAGTAAAATAAGAGTGTAGTATTACATTCAATGTTGGCAAAGGCATGCAGAAAGACATCAATACATCTGCTATTGGTGAAATTGTGAATCTTTCTTTGGAGGGCAACTTAGCAGTACCAATTATAATTGAAAATGTTCTTGCCATTTGATTAGCATTCCACTTAGTTAATCATTCTACAGCAAAACTATGCAAGATACATGTACAAGAACTGTTTTTGAAGCCAAAAGACTGGAAACCACTTAAATGTTAATTGAGGGATGGTTAATTATAGTATAGTATACAGCCATCAAAAAAGGAGGCACATCTCCATATGCTCACACAGAAAGATGTTCAAGATACACCAGGCCAGGAAAGTAAATTTTATACTGGAGTCCCAGTACCAAGAAAAATTGCCTGGCATACAGTCAGTACTTAATATATTTGTTGAATGAGTGATCCAATAAATGGGATAGATAAACCATTCAGAAAACTATCAATTTAACAATGATCCATAAGGGACAGATTTACAGGGGGAGGGGGGTTCACAGTATTTTATATTTGCTTCAATTTTTTTTTTGGCTGCACTGTGCAGGCTTGCCAAATCTTAGTTCCCTGACCAGGGATCCTATCAGGGCCCCTGCAGTGAGAGCATGGAGTCCTAACCACTGGACCACCAGGGAATTCCTGCTTTATTAAAGATGATTTATTATATTACCAATCAGAATAGTTGCTTATGTCTAAATAACCAAAAGTCCTATTTAAAGACAATTTATTTAATAAAAAGGAAACAGGCTCAGAGAGGCTAAATGATTTATCCTCAAACACAGCTAGTGAGCAGCCCAACAGGGTCTCAAGCCCATCTTCTGATTCTTTTTTTTTTTTTTTTGATGTGGACCACTTTTAAAGTCTATTGAATTTGTTACAATATTGCTTCTGTTTTATGTTTTGGTTTTTTGGCCGCAAGGCATGTGGGATCTTAGCTCCCCGACCTGGAAGGCAAAGCCTTAACCACTGGACTGCCAGGGAAGTCCCAGTCTTGATTGATTGATTGATTATTCATTTATTTATTTATTTATTTATTTTTTGCGGTACACTGGCCTCTCCAGTTGCGGAGCCCAGGCTCCGGACGCACAGGCTCAGCGGCCATGGCTCACGGGCCTAGCTGCTCCGCGGCATGTGCGATCTTCCCGGACAGGGGCACAAACCCGTGTCCGCTACATCGGCAGGTGGACTTAACCACTGCGCCACCAGGGAAGCCCCCCAGTCTTGATTCTTAAGTTCAGTGTTTTATCCCCTCAATCACTGATGCCTACCTAGAGAATAACCCTGTAGTAACCACATCCTATAGTTCACACACTTGGGTCAGTGACACAAAATCATGTTTGCTGACCTTTATCCTGAGAACTTATTTTGTATTCTATATTACCCTAAGCTAAATATGGAATGATCAAAAGAGTAACTGCACATTACAATCCTGGCAAGTAACTGGAACCCAAAATATCTTAGATAAAAGAATGGATTCTGCTAATCAGGAGAAACCTAAGATAAAAAACATTAAACATTCATTTTTGGCACAAATCTCAATACTGAGAGCCTATCTTCGACCTCCCAGTAATAATTTGAGTTCAAGGACAACAATAAAGGAAACCTCCCATTTCTGTCTCTTCTGAAAGGGAAAAAGTATTTCATGAACAGTTAAGCCCTTAGGATATCTCCTAAAAATAGGATATAATTAAACACTCATTTAATTTTTATATACTATATAGTAAATGCCATGGTTAAGTCATTTCTACCACTTACACCCAGAAAGTGTAATTTAAGCCAGTGTTTTTCAACCTTTTTTTTCATTATTGCCCCTGTAAGGAATCTTGTAGGACATTTTTTCTGATACCTTGATGAAATTCCTGTGTATTTGTTTATGCATGCTATGTATATCTGTGCTTTAAACAGTTCAAAGAATAAGATTGTTTCCACACACACACACCCCCCTCTGAGAACCAATTTTCACTCCCACAGGGGCAGTATTTCCCATGTTGAGAATGCAAGCATGCATTGCAATAATATATGGTGGATTTTTGCTTCTTTCAATTCTAGAAATTTCCCCACCACCAAATTTAGTTGAAGAAAGTTTACAGAAAAGGTACAGAACCAAGTATGTGTTAAATATGTCTTCTGACATCTAATATCTATACTGCAAAATCAGGCTTTCCAAAGCTTAGTTATCTTGTTCCTAATTCAAGAGACTACTTTATCAAACTGTACACACTCTTTATGATAATTTAGAAATATGAAAAATATAACCCATACATCATTCCTTCCTTCACCTTTAAGATTCCTACCTCCTTTTTCACTGTCGTAGTGTGACGCATCAAACTGAGCATCATCATTAGGGAGCTGCACACTGGCTATCACAAGGTGGTTTTGTTCATCTGACGTGTGTGTCCCCAGGACAAGTCGATGAATACTGAAATCTTTCCCTTCTGGTCTGTAATAGCAATATATGGTCAGTATTCAAATCAGTACACTAAGAGAGACTACAAAGTCAGTAACACACATGTATGCACAAGGCACTATTACAACCAGGTTTTGAGAGGAAGAAATCATTAAGAGCCACAGTTCCTACTTTTCACATATCTTCCATAGAGCTGAGTATAAGGACCACAGAGCACTTAATTTCATAATTATTTCTTAACTTAGCCAAATATTTACAATTACTTTGAGGAAAAAGTCTGATGGAATAAAATACAAATTAACTACTTACCTTTTACAAGGAGCTGGAGGGAAAGAAACCAATTGGTGGGTATACTACCACTTTAGGTTACTTCATTAGCTTAACATCATTAAAAGGGAAAGGAAATAACATCAGGTAAACTAACTGTTCAAATACTACTGAAGCACAAAGATGACTAAGATGTGATTCATATCCTCAAAAAACCAAGGACAATTAAAGTCATATACACAAACATTTTAAACACAAGTCAACATATAATTCATGAAAAGTACCCAAGAACATGTAAATTTAGATACGAAAGATTACTTCTGGAATAAAGGACACGTTCTTAGAAGAAGTGTTACCTGAGCAGGTCTCAAAATGAGAGATAATCTAGAAGAGGGGGACAAGGGCTTTGGAAGACAGTATTCTAAGGGAAGTAAGCAAAGGGAAAGATTACAAAGTGCCAGACACCACGTTAAGCATTTCACATACCTCATACCATTTAAACACCATATAACAACACTCTGAAGTACTATTCTAATTTAAAGATGGTTTGGGAAAATTAAGCAACTTGCCTAAGATCACAACTACCAACTAACAGAACTACAACTGAAGTCCAAATCTAACTTTGAATGTGGGAAAACAAAGTGAGAGAGAAGGCTAGAAAGCAGATTAAAATCAGACTCTAGGGTACTGAATGCCAGCTTAAGGCATTCTGGACTCTTTACTGTAAGAACAAAGAAACATGGAAAATTTATAAGGGACACAGCATCATTTGAGTTACCTCAGAAGGATTAATTTAAGTGTAAAGGAGAGGTTCTTCAAGCGTGGTATCAGGAACAATACCATCAATATCATCTGGGAACTTCAGCATGCAAATTCTGAGATCCACTATAGACCTACTCAATCTGAAACCTGGGGGCGCAGGGGATGGATTGTGGTGCTCAACAACCTGTTCTGCAGGGAATTCCTTGGTTGTCCAGTAGTTCGGACTCAGCGCTTTCACTGCCGTGGCCCGGGTTCAATCCCTGTTCAGGGAACTAAGATCCTGCAAGCTGCAAGGTGCAGTCAATTGAAAATAAAAATCTGTTTTACAATCCCTCCAGCTGATTATGATGCCTGTTAAAGTTCTAGAACCCATGGTCTAGATGGGAAAGATGCTACACAAGAATTGATCAGGGCTTATAAATGGACTGTCAAGTGGATAAAGGGGGAAAAACCTAAGAAATGTCAAACCAAAGTCAACTATGAAAAGGAGAAATGGCAACAATAGAAAAAGCTGGGTTGGGACCTCCATGGAAGAAATATACTCAGTTTGAAATAGGTCATGTTGGGGAAGCCAATAAAATACTCCAGATAAGACAGCTGAAAATTCACGTAGCGCTCAGAAGTTGGGTCTGGAGATAAATCAACAGAAATTCCTCTGCACAGAGTTAATAGGTGTCTACATCTTACATGGGAAAAAACAGAGGAAAGATAAGAGGGCTGTCAATGTAAAGTTGGGGATACCTGCATTTAGGAAGTTAAAGAATCAGAGCAAGTGAGGGAGGGAAGAAGAATATTACAAAACTACAATTGTATGGTTTTTGTGTGTGTTTAGAAACAAAATATGAATAAAAAGAACACACACACACAGTAAACAGTAGACGTTAGAGATAGTTGCTTAAAGGACCCTTCATTCGAAAAAAAAAAAAATATATAAGTAAATGACATTGTTATTCGAGTAGAATAACAAAAAAAAAAAAAAAAAGGAAGGATATTTGGACCAATGTCTAATACTGCAGAAAGATTTATTTACCTAGATTCATAAAGTAGAAAGCTACTAAGACTACAGCAGATTTCAGCCTTGGGTTATTTAATCTTATTCACTGCTTTCCAAACATAGCTAATCACATTATATGGAAAGCTTTTCCAGAATGACTTAGTAGGTATAGGGTGGCCAATATTTGGGATCCTCTAGTCCAATATCATTTAGCACATGTCTACAGTAAATCTGGAATCACCATTCAACTATTCTCAAGTATGCTGCCGCAAGTTCCTAAGTGGTTTGAACTGAGAACTCCTGACAGAAATGACTCCACTTATCCTGAACTCAAGTAATTCTGATGATAAGCTGAATATGGGAACTCTTGGTATGATAAACCAGCTTCCAGCTCTAAATTTCTAAGTACTTATTAACATACTTAGGACAGATGTCGCCATTTTTTAAAAAAAATGCCAATGTGAAGGTAGCAGGCTCATTCTTAAGTTATTAATAACATTTATATAAAACTTGTTGAGCTGAAACGTAGCCAAATAACCACAATTTGCAAATATCTTGACTTCTAAAGACCTGAGTTTTGAAAGAATTTACTTACTTAGTACACATATATAATTTTTAAATGTTGTTCTGAATGGCAGGAACCATGTCACATTCATCTTTGCATTAACCAGCTACTACCAATGACTGTGAGATTCAAATTTCTTTTATTCAAAGAACTGGACTCATCATAATACTTTTTGAAAGCTGACAAATTTTACATTACTGTTTGGTCAACTATAGTTATAATGTGGCTATTCAATTCAGAACCAGATAAAGAAGACAACATGTTTTCTCTTATCAGGTAAACTGCAAAGTAGTTTTACATTTTGCCTTTTTTGGCCTAGAAAAAAAATGTCACCACTAGGTTCTGATCACGTGTCCGCTACGGGTGACTGGAGAAAGAAAAACAGGGAAAATCAATGCGAGAAATCTACACCGAGAATACAACAAAATAACGTTCAAAAGATTCCTATCACCTGGTTACATCAGGAAGCCACTGTGCAGTTAGGCTGGGCCACTCCAGAGCATGGGTCATCACCAAATCGTAAAGAAAAGGAGTGTTCTTTTTCCATATTTTGTATTCTTCATTGATCACACGTTCTTCTACTGCGTCATCAAAGGCTGCTAAAACATTAAAAACAAATTTAAGTTAGGGACCACAAATGGAAACCGAGTAAACACTTCCAAAACTACCGGCACGGCTCCAGAATCCCGATTCTGAAACGGAGGTTTGTCTAAACCTCCCCGAGGCGCAGGCACCAACACCGCTCTCCAGCTTCACGGGGCCTAACTGCTGGGGTCATCCCGGCCAGACGCCGTTAGCCGTTCGGGCGACGGCGTCAGCAGGAGCACAGAACCCGCGAGGAGGCCCGAACACCGACCCCTGCGGGTAGCGAACGCTGCAGAGAGGACCCGGAGAAAGACAGACAGACCGACAGGGAACGCGGGGAGGGACCAAACACCCGCCGGGGCCCCCACCGCCACCCTCCCGCCGCTGCGCCGGGCCTCCGCTCCCGAGGAGCTGGCGCGCCGTTAGCCCTCCCCCGCGGGGCGATTTCTCCTCACGCCTGCGATGGCGGGGACGGCACCCAGCAGAGTCCGGCCTGTCTTCAATGTTAGGCCGTGTCGAGGCCGCTACGCAAGCCCGGCACCCCCGCTCTCCTGTGGCCGCCCCGGCACCCTCACCTTCCTTGTCGGCCATGGCGGGCAGACAAGCCAGTGGGATCGGGTTGAGCTTTGCGAGAGGGGCGGGGAGGCAGCGGGCGCTCGCTCTGCGCGCGCGGCCTCTATTGTTTCCTGCTGCCCCTGAGTGAGGGCCGACTCGCGCACCTTCGCGCCAACACCGACCAATCGGAGCGCGCCGAGAGGCGAGGTGGGCGGGGAAGCCGCCTTCGTAGCCTATCCAGACGCGCGGAGTCGCCTGCCGCGGGGTCGAAGCGCGCGCTCCTCCCCTGCCCCCACACGGCCAGGAGCCGACTTCCTTCGATTGCGCGCGCGCGGGGTTGGTGAGAGTGCGCCTCTCGGAGTCACGTGAGAGATTTAGTCCGCACGCTCCTGGGGGCAGCCATTTTCTTGAAGGGTGTTAAGCTGCGATCCCTTCAAAGTAGGACTTTATATGAGGAGTCTAAAAGGTTTTCGGGTCTAGTTGTGAACTCTGGGGGTGAGGCTACAAGAAAAGGCTTCTATCAGACCGTGAGTGTCCCTTGCTCCTAGGCCCTCCAATTGACTTGTTCCTTTAATTCTTAGAAAGAACTATTGATAAAGCAAGCCCAGAAAATGAGGCCTTGGACTTTTAAAGATCTCCTCCAAGCGGCGGGACCTAGGACGGAAGTCTTAGAGGATTAAGTAAGACCTCGAGAATGGAGTCCTGGCCCTTTAAGGGTGTGTATGAAGGGGCGGAGTCTAGGGCGGAAGTTGTATGTCCGGGCCGAAGTTCGGCTGATGAAGGGCGGAAGCTGAGATTGGGGCCGAAGTCACAATCATGATGCTGGAAGGGGAAGATGTTAGAGATTACAAGTTGACTGAGGAGCAGAAGGCGATCAAGGCCAAGTATCCTCCAGTCATTCGGAAGTACGAGTGTGAGTAGGTGGCTCACTTCTCTCCTTGCCGGGGGCTTCCGGCTTCCTCTAACACTTTGCCCCATAGGGTGGCCCAGGCATTCCTGTTTTAGAAACCCGGGTTCCCACATTTACAGCCTTTTGAACTTTTTCTGCATATGCCTAATTACATTTATATTGTGGGAATTTTACTTCTGTATTAATTCTGAAGGTAACGTATTTTCAAGCGTTAGAGGGGTTGTCGCCCCCAAGTATCTCCCTCCAACTGTGGGATAGAGTGTGCCTAGGGTAGAGGACTCGGAAAGCTCTGAGTAGGGGACTTCTAAATTGGTGTTTTACCTGTATCGTGTTGTTAGCAGAAAGACCTGGTTTTGTCATTTTTAGATTAGTGACCTTAGGCAAAAAATCACATAACCTCTTTGCACTCAGTTCCTTCATGTGAGGGATAAATGAGATAATAATAAATGTGAAAGTATAGTGCAGACTCTGAAGTTCTACGTAAACGTTAAGCTGCCGTCCCTAAAGGTGGATGTGGTTCGGGGAGCACAAATCTGGCTCTTATTTCCTTTCTTAAAATTCTTTCATTGATTTCCCATTGTCCTCTGTATAGAGTCCAACTCTTTACCATAGCATACTAGGCTCTGTACTTTCTGGACCCTGCATATCTCCCTAGCTCACTTTGTCTCACTTAATTTTAAAAAAATTACTTTTAATAGGTCATATATATGATTTAGAATTCAAAAAATACAACAGGTATGCAGCAAAAAGTCTTTCTTTCAGCCCTGATCCCCAGCCCCTTAGTCTTGCTATCCAGATCGACCATCCTTACATTTTCTTATGTGTACATGCAAAGGTGTATGTTTACTTAATTTACTTAACCAATTTCTAGTTGATGGACATTTATACTTATACTCGTTTGCCAATAAAAATAAGGCAGCATTGGATATACCTGTGCATCCATTGTTTGGCACATGTGCACGTGTACCTGTAGAATAAATTTCCAGAAGTTACATTGCTTTATTGCTTTTTCAAAGGGTATCTGCATTTAATCAATTTTTTAATCAATATTTTAAAAAATTGAAGTATATTTGGTGTACAATGTTGTGTTAACGTCTGCTGTACCGCCAAGTGATCCAGTTATACATATATAGACATTCGTTTTGATATCTGCATTTTAAACTTCAACAATTATTGCCAAATTGCTCTCCATTGAGGTTGTGCCAGTTTATACCCTTGCTAGCATTGTGTGTGCCTTATTTCTTTCCTTTTTTTTAAGAAGCCTGAATTCTTTTTTTAAGATTCATTTTAAATTTTATTTTTACTTTTAAAAATTTATTTATTTTTTGGCTGCACTGTGCTGCACGGCAGGTGGGGTCTTAGTTCCCCAACCAGGGAGTGAACCTGTGCCCCCTGCATTGGAAGGGCAGAGTCTTAACCACTGGACTGCCAGGGAAGTCCCGACTGTGCCTCTTTTCTCACACTTTTACCAATTTACTGTGTTACACACTTTTTGATCTTAACTTAATCTGTTAAGAATCTTATACTAATTGCATTTTACTTATAAGTGAGGCTGAACATATTTTAGTATGTTTGGAGTTATTTGTATTTGCCTTCTGGAATGTGTATATTCATATTTTTAACCCACTTTTTTCTATTGGATTGTTGGTCTTTTTTACTGTGCAGAAGTTTATTTTTATGTAGTGAAATTTGTTAACCCTTTTTATGGCTACTGGGATATCATACTTAAGAAGGCATTGCTCGCTCTGGGACTGTAATTAATTCTCCCATGTTTTCTTCTGGTACATTTGAAAATAAAACCTTTTTTTTTTCCTTAGGCCATGGCTTGTGGGATGTGGGATTTTAGTCCCCCCCCCCCGGGATTGAACCTGGGCCCTCGGCAGTGAGAGCACAGAGTCCTAACCACTGGACTGCCAGGGAGTTCCCCAAAATAAAACTTTTATTTTAGTATTAGATACATATAGAAGAGTGCACATGTTACAAATGAATTTTCGCAAACTGGATACACCTGTATAACTAGTAACCAGATCAAAAAACCAGAATGTTACAGCATCTCTGAAGACCCTCTCATGCTCCTTTCTCCTATTTTTCCAGTTAGTCTGACTTCTAACACCATACATGAGCTTTGCATGTTTTTGTATATAATCTAAATGGAATCATGCAGTATGTATTCCTTTTGTGTTTGGCTTTTTTTGGCTCATATTTGTGAGAACCGTATTTTTGCTAATAGTTATAGATTGTTCATGTTTCTAGTATTTATGGTTTTTAAAAAATACATATTTAAATTTTGAATACCTTAGGATTAGGGTAAGGTGGAAATTAAGTATCAATATCTGATAATTATTTTCCAGATGCTATAAAATCATTTATCAGCAGTCTGTCTTTTCCCCTGTGATTGAAATATGACATCTTTATCGTATACAGAATTCCTCTAACTATATTTAGGTCTATAGCTGGAGTTACTATTCTATTCTTTTGTTTTAGCTCTCTTTTTATGTGCCAGTGCCACATTTTAAATTATTGAGGCTTTATTGTATCTTTTAATATCTTCTAGGACAATCTTGCTCCTTTCCTGCCATTCTTATTGTTTTTATTTTTTCCTCTATATGTAGATAAAAATCAGCTTGTGAGGATCCATAAGAGTTACTGTTGGTATCCCTTCCACCCTTTTAATCATTTGTTTCATCTTCTCTCCATCCTGAGGCTACTTAGGGGCCCATCCCTGAGTCACCTCATTAGCATAGACTCAAGTGTGGTCAGAAGGGGCTCTTGATGAATAGCACTCAGTGACACTCCTGTCACTCAGAAAATTCCCAGGATTTTTTTTTTTTTTTTTTTGGTGGTACGCGGGCCTCTCACTGTTGTGGCCTCTCCCGTTGCAGAGCACAGGATCCGGACGCGCAGGCTCAGCGGCCATGGCTCACGGGCCCGGCCGCTCCGCAGCATGTGGGATCTTCCCGGACCGGGGCACGAACCCGCGTCCCCTGCATCGGCAGGCGGATTCTCAACCACTGCGCCACCAGGGAAGCCCAATTCCCAGGATTTTAAGAGCTCTGTTCCAGGAACCAGGGACAAAGACCAAATATATATTTTTATTATACCACAAAAACATTCAGTGAAAAGCAGCAATTAGGAATGCGAGAAAAGGGCTTCCCTGGGGGCACAGTGGTTAAGAATCCTCCTGCCAATGCAGGGGACATGGGTTCGAGCCCTGGTCCAGGAAGATCCCACATGCCGCGGAGCAACTAAGCCCATGCACCGCAACTACTGAGCCTGCGAGCCACAACTACTGAGCGCGTGTGCCACAACTACTGAAGCCCGCGTGCCTAGAGCCCGTGCTCTGCAACAAGAGAAGCCACTGCAATGAGAAGCCCACGCACTGCAACGAAGAGTAGCCCCTACTCGCCGAAACTAGGGAAAGCCCACATGTAGCAACAAACACCCAATGCAGCCAAAAAAATAAATAATTTTTTTTTTTTTAAATGAATGAGAGAAAAAATAAACAATAGTGTATTTTTGAGAAATAGTTGAGAAAAGACCGTTTGCTCAAAAATCCTGTTAACATTTTGTTTGGGAATTCCCTGGCTGTCCAGTGGTTAGGACTCGGTACTTTCACTGCCGGGCCGGGGTTCAGTCCCTTTCTGGGGAACTAAGATCCCACAAGCCATGCGGCGAGGCAAAAAAACGAAAAAAATCCATTTTTATGTTATGCCTCATGATTACATCTATGGAGATGATGTAATCTGTTTCCTAAGGATTGAATCTTTGCATTCCAGGGATAAACTCACTTGGTCATTCTGGAGTCTACTTGCCGACATTTTGTACAGAATCTTGGCATTGATGTAATGTGAGATTAGTCTGTGTTTTCTTCCAGCTTCATTTCTTGCCACTGACTACCCCCAGATCTACCCCAAGCTCTCCCTGTAGCCCTGTTTTTCCTTTAAGACTCAGCTCAATTGTCGTCTCATTTATTCATTCAGCAACATTATTGAGCACCTGTTGTGTATCAGCCACTGAGCGGAAACTGGGAATAAACGAGTGAGCAGATAGATAAAGGTCATCCATAGTCTCTTGGCACATAAAGTGTTAAGTCTTATTTCCTTTGGGAATTCTTACCTGAACCTCTTAGTCTAGCTTAGTTTATCTCTTATGCTCTCCTATAATAGAATTTTCAAAGTGGGTGGTCTCTAGCACCCTAGGTTTCCCCAGACTTTTTCAAAGGATCTGTGAAGTTAAAACTACTTTCTTAATAATACTAGATGTTACTTGCTCTTTTCACTGTGTTGATGTTTGCACTGGTGGTGCAGAAGCAGTAATAGGTAAAAGTCCTGGCCCCTTGGCACAAATTGAGGCAGTGGCACCAAACTGTATTGGTAGTCATTGTATTATTTACCACTATGTACTTACAATTAAAAAAAGAAAGTCATTTTTACTTAAAAATGTCCTTGACGACTTGGCAAGAACTATTAATTTTATTAAATATTAACCATTGAATACGTGCCTTTTTAGTATTCTGTGTAACAAAATTGGAAGTATGCATAGTGTTTCTGCTGCTTCAAAGTATTGATGCTTACCTTAAGGAAAAGAACTTCTGTGATTGAGTTGTGAGATGCCTTTTTTCTCGGAACGCTATTTTTTCTCAAAAGAATGACTGAAAGACATACTATTGTTATTTAGACTTGGATATTTCCAATATCTTCTTGAAAATAATCTGTCACATCAAGGAAAATAACAATATTTGTTGGTATATTGATAATTTATATAATGATAAAATTCAAGCTTTCAAGTGAAATCAGAATTTTGGAAAACTTGTATCTGCCATCATGAGCTTCATGGTTTCCCAGTGCTTAAAGACTTCTCTGATGAGATTGGAGGTGATATTAACAAATAAATTTTTAAAAATTCTATATAATGTGTCAACCTCCATGAACTGATATTTTCCCAAAAACCAATGCTTGATATTACACAGTCAGGCATAGATAAGATCTGTTTTAGGCACAAGATAGAGCAATGGATTTTAATGTTAGAGTTTGAAAAATTCATTGTTAAAGCCTCAAATTCTGCATTGCAACTAACCTTTAAAAACCCCACAGTTGGGCTTCCCTGGTGGCGCAGTGGTTGAGAATCTGCCTGCCGATGCAGGAGACACGGGTTCGTGCCCTGGTCCGGGAAGATCCCACATGCCGCGGAGCAACTAAGCCCGTGAGCCATGGCCCCTGGGCCTGTGCGTCCGGAGCCGGTGCTCCGCAACGGGAGAGGCCACAACAGTGAGAGGCCCGCATACCGCAAAAAAAAAAAAAAAAAAAAAAAAACCCACAGTTTCGGGCTTCCCTGGTGGCACAGTGGTTGAGAATCCGCCTGCCGATGCAGGGGACACGAGTTCGTGCCCCGATCTGGGAAGATCCTGCATGCCGCGGAGCGGCGGGGCCCGTGAGCCATGGCCGCTGAGCCTGTGCGTCCGGAGCCTGTGCTCTGCAACGGGAGAGGCCACAACAGTGAGAGGCCCGCGTACCACAAAAAAACAAACCACCAGTTTCTAGTTTTGGTGAAGGAAGACTATATACAATGTTTTTTCCTCACTCTGGCTATGCTGCCCGTATGCATTTTTAAAAATAAGTTTATTTATTTATGTATTTATTTTTGGTTGCATTGGGTCTTCGTTGCTGCGGGCAGGCTTTCTCTAGTTGCGGCGAGTGGAGGCTCTTCCTTGTTGTGGTGTGCTGATTTCTCATTGTGGTGGCTTCTCTTGCCGTGGAGCACGGGCTCTAGGCACACAGGCTTCAGTAGTTGTGGCTCGTGGACTCTAGAGCACAGGCTCAGTAGTTGTGGTGCACGGGCTTAGTTGCTCCGCGGTATGTGGGATCTTCCTGGACCAGGGCTCGAACCCATGTCCTCTGGATTGGCAGGCTGATTCGTAACCACTGTGCCACCAGGGAAGTCTACTTTTTTTTTTTAAGCTCTTAAAATACTCCTTTTTCCTCCTGCATATCTGTGAGATTGCAGCACACTGAAAAGCCAGACATTAAAAATACTTGCAGAAATGCTAAACAGCGCCACTCTTCTCACTACATTTTTTGAAAATGTAGTCATTTTTCATAAAAATATATAATTTATGTTAAATAAAATGGGCTTATTATTTGTATTTATTTATTTATTATTTTTGGCTGTGTTGGGTCTTCGTTGCTGTTCTGGGGCTTTCTCTAGTTGCGGCAAGAGGGGGCTATTTGTTGCAGCGTGCGGGCTTCTCATTGCAGTGGCTTCTCTTGCTTCAGACCTTGGGCTCTAGGCGTGCGGGCTTCAGTAGTTGCAGCACACTGGGCTCAGTAGTTGCGGCACATGGTCCCTATAGCACTCGGGCTTCAGTAGTTGAGGCATGTGGGCTCAGTAGTTGTGGCGTGCATTGGCAGGTGGAATGTTAACCACTGCACCACCGGCGAAGTCCCTGGGCTTATTATTTTTAAGTGAATTAATATATACTTAATATTTTTTTCAGTTAAAATTTCTAGGTTAATATTGCCAGATACAACCCATATAAACAAAAGCTCTTTGGGGCCTCAGTAATTTTTAAGAGAATAAAGGGTTCCTGAGACCAAAAAATTTGAGAACCACTGCCCTATAGCAATCTGTCATTGTCTCTTTAAAACGTCTTTTAAAAAGTTGAGGTACAGTTTACATGTTATAAAAGTGCTCACATCTTAAGTATAAAGTCCAGTGAGTTTTGATAAACAGATGACATCTGTGTAACCAATACTCGAGTCAAGCTCTAGAACATTTATATCACCCTAGAAAGTTCCCTTTGCTCCTTTCCAGTTAGTTCCCTAGCCCCTTACCTTGAGGCAAGCATTGCTCTGATTTCTATCACCACAGTTTACTTTTGTTTTAGAGTTCTGTATAAGTGGAATCACACAGTATAGATTCTTTTCTGTCTGGCTTCTTCACTCAGTATCAAACACTGCTAGACGTTAAAGTGGTGAATGGATTTTATTCAGTAACTACTGACAGCAGGGGAAAGAGCTGAGCTCCCTGACTCTTGTTAATGCGTTGTATCAGTAGTTCATGCTTCTTTATTGCTGAATAGTGTGGCATTGTATTCCTCAGTTTGTTTATCCGCTCTCTTGATGGATATGGGGTTTTTAATTTGGGGGAATAAATTGCTGTGAACATTCTATGTCCTTTTGTGGCCACATTCATTTCTCTAGGGTTAATACCTGTTATTTTCTTTTAACTTGTTTGTCATCTCTGCTGGTCATTGAGCCCCTTAATGCCTAAAATGTATTGAGTCCTCAGTAATATTTTGAGTAAATTAGAGATGAGCTTAAACCTTGAGTGTTACCAGAACAAGATGTGTTATGTAAACGACACTAAACTGGGAGTCAGAAAGTTTCAATTCTAGTCCCAACTCTATAATCAGCAGTGTAGTCCTAAACAAGTCACACAATCTCTCTGGATTTCAGGTTTCTTCTTGTAATTGAAGGAATTCTGTTAAATGAACTCTAATACTTTGTTGTAGCCTGAATATTCTATGATTCTAAGCAGGAAGAATTGATGGAAGTCAGGTAAGAGTGAAGGATAGACTCTAAAATCTTTTTTGTTTTTAATTAGTTATTTTAAAAAAATTTTGGCTGCACTGGGTTTTCATTGTGGCACTCGGACTTCTCTAGTTGTGGCGCGTGGGCTTAGTTGCCCTGTGGCATGTGGGATCTTAGTTCCCTGACCAGGGATCAAACTCACATCCCTTGCCTTGGAAGGCAGATCCTTAACCAGTGGACCACCAGGGAAGTCCTGACTCTGAAATCTTGAGATAACAGATCCAACGGGAACTTGCTGTAGTAGCAGTTTTTTTTGTTTTTTGTTTTTTGTTTTTTTTGCGGTACATGGGCCTCTCACTGCTGTGGCCTCTCCCATTGCGGAGCACAGGCTCCGGACGCGCAGGCTCAGTGGCCATGGCTCACGGGCCTAGCTGCTCCGCAGCATGTGGGATCCTCCTGGACCGGGGCACGAACCCGTGTCCCCTGCATCGGCATGAGGACTCTCAACCACTGCGCCACCAGGGAAGCCCTGTAGTAGCAGTTTTAATTTCCTGGTGTTGCTGTGAGAATATCAGGAAAAAGCTCATAATACATATTGTAGAGTTTACTTTCCAAAATTGTTTTATTGGTCAGGGATATCATTGAGGAGTCCTTCAAATGAAAGAAATCAACAAATATAAAACTTGGCTCTTGTTAAAAATAAAAAATTGTTTTGTCTGGGATTTGGCTAGCTGTTCATGAAAAGGTGAAACAAAATCTGGAATTTTATATCTTTGATGATGTAGTTTCTAGAATTTTGGTCATTCACACAAGTAGATGTTTAGAAAACATACTGATTTGTTTTGTTGAGGAAAAGTAACTAATGGCAGAGAATGTCATTTGTTTATTAAAAAACTATGATGTATTAGACACTTTTAATTTATTATTATTATTTATTATTATTATTATTTTTTAGATACTTTTTAGATCACCTAGAAGACCGTGGCCGTGATGCCTTCCAGAAATTGTCATTCATTTAAATATAAATCTTGGCTTTTAAAAAAATAACCCTTTAGCATCAATATGCTAATATTATGTAACTATTAATTCTTTTATTTAATATTAGTTCATTTAATATTAACAGAATAATAACTGTGAATGCTTAGAAAAAATTTTTAAAAATAAAAAATAACCCTTAAGAGAGCAATTAACTTTTGTGTAAATGGTTAGTGAAAGGTGTGTGGCCAGCCCACATTTTCTTGCTCTTCAAGGATGATGTTCTTAGTAATGATCTAGAGTTATTTTCTTGTGATTTGCAAGTCCAGTTTAGTTACTTATAAGTGTTTTTTCCTCTCTCCCTCAGATTTGGATCATACAGCTGATGTCCAGTGAGTATAGCTGGAGTTTATGCCTTTGCAATCATGTGCTTAACATAGGAAGGCTGATGTTTTAATCTTGATGTCCCGAGTTTTAATTTTTCTCCTCCTCTTTTGGTTCCTTTAGGGCATGCAAATGATGGTTTAAAAGCACCTGGTTTCAGTGTCATTAAACTGATTGAGACCTTTGGTTTTGTATTTATCATGTTAATTTTATTTTGACTTTCCTGACAAGTTTTCTGCTTTGCAGTGGATTATATTACACAGGGCATGAATGTATTTCTTTAGGTTACACGCATGGGGAGATACTCTGGAGGAAGCATTTGAGCAATGTGCAATGGCCATGTTTGGTTATATGACAGATACTGGGACAGTGGAGCCCCTCCAAGCAACAGAAGTAGAAACCCAAGGTAACCAGTTTATTCACAAGGAAGAAATTGTTATAGATGTTCAGTATTCTACATAAATTCAGTATATGCTCACAGTAAGAACAACAAAATTGATTATGAGCTTGTTCTTTCAACTAGCCTAAGAAATTCATTGCACTGTTAAATTCAAACAAGTTTTTTAGAGACAAGAGTTATTAAACATGATACTGTCATGGTTCTTTTTGATCCTGTGTAGGAGATGACTTACAATCTCTTCTGTTTCACTTTTTGAATGAATGGCTTTATAAATTCAGTGCTGATGAATTCTTCATAGCCCGGGTAAGCAAAAGTTTTTCTTTTTTACTGAACAAATGGGTTCTTACCCATATTTTATGACTAGTGATTTAAAATAGAACATGTGATGCAAAACCAAGCCATACAGATGATTTGCAGAAATTATAATAACCATAGGCTCTTCTTGGATAACCCGAGTTTGCTTATATATGTGCATTTTGTATTTAGATCTCTTATTATGTACGTGTTACTCATCAGGATTGTATGACAAGAGCACACCTATTGTTTCCATTGTCTCTGTCTGCACATTTTATGTCTCCCAAGTTTGATCTGTACTTATGTCCATATGTTCCTTTTGTCCCATTTGTAATTTGGCAGTTCTGCCATGTTGGCCTAAGTTTAAAAATTGATGTTTTTAGTTTTCCTTAATGTGAGAAAGGAAAGGCCAAATGGAGTTTACTTGTTGCCATCAACCTCCAGAGGGAACACCTCTCCAACCTCATTGTTATCTAACACACACGGCCTTCCTTGCTTCAGTAATTCCTCCATTCTCTCCCTTACCAGCTCCACTACATATATTCTTCCAACTGGATCATTCATCCTACAGAACTGGGTCATTCATCCTACAATATTATAAAAGTAGGCTGAGAGTTTTGTCAATTCTAAATAAATAAAGTTGAAAAAAACCCAGAGTGATTGAAATCCTAGGTCATCCTCTTCTATGTATCTTACAGAAAAATTCTTTTGACTCATATTTTTAGATTGTACATTTTCAAGAATATGTCCCTTGAATATGTAAGAGAAAACTGTATTTCCTTGAAATATATAGTTTGTTGTTCTGTTTTAGTTAACATTATAGTTTTCTTTGCTTCAGAGAAGTTTTATGCTATTATCTTGAAAAGATGATAACCTAGACATGTTTCAGTAGCTGGTCTGTTATGAGCATAAATTAAAATTAAAAGAAATTTTTTTTCTTCTTTAGGAAGTAAAAGTACTTAATATTGATCAAAGCAATTTCAAATTACGGTCAATTGGGTAAGTTTTGAAAACCTTTAAAGTAGCGGGTCATGAAAGATGTTAAGTTATTCTTCAGTGAACTCAGTGGGCAGGAAGACAAATAGAAATGTTAAGACAGAAGACCAGTTGCATCCCAGTAGGGCTTTGCAGGTTAAGCTTCTTGAGATACCTAGGAGCCAGGGTTCACCTCAGGTTTGGTGGACCAGAAACTTGTCAAAACAAAGTTGATGTGTGTTATTAAACAGGATTCCCAATTTGTTGATTTTTAGCACAAAAAATATATCATTGGTAGATGGCACAGATGTTTGCATAAAGCTTGGCTTGGTGATAAGAAATGCTGATGCATCCTTTTCTATAGATCCTCACACCTGGATTCCATTTCCTTCTCTTAACAAGTTATACATTTCCTTCCAGAGTATGCAAACACTTGATTACGGCACTTTGATTGGATTTGGTGTTTTCTGAGTTTCCTCAGTCATTTAATGATATCTTTTAGGTGTTTTTTTTTTTTTTTTTAACAAGTCTCTGTTTATTCATACTTAGATGTAGGTTATTTTTACTCTTTTATTTTTGTGTACAGATTTACTTACCAATCATGGTTTCTAGGCCAGGTTCAGGTAACTGAAAAGCCTTTATAAGTAGTTTGTATTCTCTAGACCCAAGGTATGCTGCAAACCCAGTCTGGAGCAAAATGGGAAATAACATCTTTCTAAAGATAGGCTTAGAAATCCTAATCTAGTAATTTAAGATATTTCCTTTCTCGGGTAGCAGGGCTGAGTTATATCTTGCTGCTAGGCCACCATTCACAGGGATAGCCAAGAAAACAGGGTACAGACCACCAAAAACAATACCAACCAATCCACCTCGTGTGAAGGTACAGGTTTCACAATGCAAATCACCTGTATTCAAAGGTAAACTTACAAAATCTTTGTAAGATATGTGTGCCGTCAAAAATGGGATCTCTGCCATTGGTAAGCCATCAGGTATATGAGCCTGTGTCACGTGTAAGATTCATCGAAAAAGACTATCTGCTTATTAGGCCATAGAGGGCAGCATTAAGTCCAACATATGCTGATCCATTTTCAAGCAGATTCCTTTCTGTTTGGGAATTTAGTTAATTTTTCTGGTTATGATATCAATTAAGTTCTCCTTGACAGTATCATCTGGTTCATGATTTTCCATCTTGAGCCTTACGCTTTCCTCCCAGCACTTGCTGCCTCCTCTGGTCTTATTCAGCCACGTGAGGGCTCACTCCAACCCTTACGCAACTCTTTTAGGTTATTTTTATATAAAGCTTATCTTTTCTATTTATTTATTTATTTATTTTGCGGTACGCGGGCCTCTCACTGTTGTGGCCTCTCCTGTTGCGGAGCACAGGCTCCAGACGTGCAGGCTCAGCAGCCATGGCTCACGGGCCCAGCAGCTCCGCGGCATGTGGGATCTTCCCAGACCGGGGCACGAACCCGTGTCCCCTGCATCGGCAGGCAGACTCTCAACCACTGCGCCATCAGGGAAGCCCATCTTTTCTATTTTATGTTGAATTTTTTTAGTTTCTTTTTGTAAAGTGAGAGCTTTTATTATCTCCTCCTCCTCCCTTTTTTTATGGGTAAGAAAACAAGGCTGTCCAACGGTACTTAGCTAATAAATAGTTGAATAGAATTTTAAAACTTTGCTCTTTCTGCTACTGCTACTGCTTCTGCTACTGTGATCTTCAGCCACATTAGTGTTGAAAGGAGAGAGGATGCTCATCCCAGGTTCCAGGGCAGTACCTTTCTAGGGCCTTCCATGTACACACCATGGACATTTTTTGAAAAGTTATAAAATACAAACCAAGTTCAGACTGTACTAAAGAATCTAGTATTTTGCCTTTATGGTGTTCAGACGTGCTTTCTCCAGTGGAAGATATTAATTAGTTCTGTAGTCCTGAGTACAGTGAAAATTTTGAACATGCTACTACTCTGTTATGAACCAATATTCATTAAACAATGTTTATTGAGTATCTACCTATGTACATTATACTAGGACACTTTTTTTTAAGAGCAACTATCAACCTTCTTGAAATGGCTATTGTACACATAAGTCCCTCAACAGCTGTATCTGCTAACAATCAAACTGAAATTTATAGCTCCCTTCCCCCTCCATCTCTTTTGGCTTTCTAATATCTAAACTACATTTATAAGGCTTACTTTAAAATGTGGAAAGAGAGAATAAATGTTAAATACTGGAAATCTTAATCATGTTTCACTTTTCCTTCTCAAGGTGGGGAGAAGAATTCTCATTGTCCAAGCACCCTCAGGTATGTTTTTAAATCCAGCCATTAAAAACATTTTATATTACCTTACCATAAAGTCAGTAAATGTGACAGTTAACTTAACTAGTTCTAATAAGTTGGTGTAAAGTCCTAAATTTTTCTCAGACTTATATGACCTGTCAGGACATATTACGTTAAAACACTGTGATTTCACACACCTGATTTGGAGGATTAGAAATCAGCACTTGGGTTATAGGGTCAGGTTTGTTACAGAGTTGTTGGGTGTAAAAATCCCTTTGCCTTATCGAGTTTTGATGTCCTCCCCCGTAATGAAGGTGTTGGACTAGATGTTCTCTAAAGTGTCTTCTACCTTTTGTGCTTCTCCAGATTCAGTATTTGCCAGCATGTATGGCTTTGCTCTATATGAGTCAAATCTGTTGGAATAGGGGTAGGCAATTTTTTTCCTAATGTTTTGTGCTTTGTGGGCAGAGAATGATAGAAGAGCAACTATTCAACTCTTCTCTTATATGTAGCACTAAACAGCCAAGGACAACACATAAATGAATTAATGTGGATGTGTTCCAGTAAAACTTTTTTTAAACATTTCCTCCACTACTATTTAGAAGTGTAAAAACCATTCTTAGTTCATGGGGCTGTACAGCAATAGGTGGCAGGCTGGATTTGGCCTTCAATTTGTAGTTCGCTGACCCCTGTGTTTAGGCTAAGGAGACCTAAGTTAGTTGGAGGTGACTGGAAAATCCTGTTTGCTTCCGGTAGCTGCAGTAGCATTTCTTCAACCACAGTGCAATAAAATGAAGCCTGGTGAGGGAGCCTTGGGGAAGAGAAGCTTAAAAAGAACAGAAGCCAGTAGAGGGGGAGCATGTGGATTGAAAACAAATTAATTTTATAATACAAATGACAGTGGCATTTTCTTTTGAGTATGTGATATTTGAGATACCTATTAGACATCTAAACGGATATGTTGGATAATAGGCATTTGACTGCCATTCAGAGAAGGGAATAGGCCGAGTTTCCAGGGCCCAGGTTCGACTGTATGGAAGAAGCCTTAAGAAGGAGCCCTGACCCAAACAGTAGGAAAGCTTTGTGTTCTTGGATTCAACCCATCTGATAAATGAAAAAGCTGATGCCCAGAGAGGTCTGACAGCTTCTGTATCCAGTTGCAAGCAAAGCCAGGACTACAGTGTGCTTCGTCTCCTAACTCAGTGATTTTTCTGCCTGTACATATTTGCCTCTCATTTTTACTGGATCAGTGGATAATACTATACTAATTTGATAACTGATTGTTTCGTCTGAGTTTTTCAGAGCAATATTAGAATTTTGACTTTCTGCCAATTGTTGCTAGAGTTAATGATTCTGATTTTGATGTCCTTTTTCTTCCTGTTTTTTCTTTAACCCCAACTTCAGGGAACTGAAGTCAAGGCAATAACATACTCAGCAATGCAGGTCTATAATGAAGAGAAGCCAGAAGTTTTTGTGATCATTGACATTTAAGACACACACAAAAAAGAGACTCCCTATGAAGAACTGTTTTTTCTCTTCCTTTTGAGAAGATACCATGATATAAATTCTACAGTATCTTAATATATGGAGATTTGTAGAACAGAAATTTTTAACTTAAAGTGTGACTTTCAGAAATGGAAAATCTAGGTACAGCTTTGGTCTGTGTTATCCAAATATTCAAAGTTTAAAGAAACCTTTAGGTGGCAAGTATGGTTCCTCATTTGTTTTTGGGTTTTTTTTGTTTTGTTTTGTTTTTAAAGAAAATGTTGGGGACAGGAGTTTATTAATTTATTTTTGGAGTGTTGGGTCTTTGTTTCTGTGCAAGGGCATTCTCTAGTTGTGGCAAGCGGGGGCCACTCTTCATCGTGGTGCACGGGCCTCTCACTATCACAGCACAGGCTCCAGACGCGCAGGCTCAGTAGTTGTGGCTCACGGGCCTAGTTGCTCCGCGGCATGTGGGATCTTCCCAGAACAGGGCTCGAACCCGTGTCCCCTGCATTGGCAGGCAGATTCTCAACCACTGCACCACCAGGGAAGCCCCCTCATTTGTTAATTCCCTGCTGTAGCAGTAGGTGCCTTATACCCTTCCCATGGAATGCCAGCCCTCCAGCCTGGTCCCAGAAAGGATCATTGATCTAAGAGCAGCCTGGGAGACTCTGCAGCCCCCATGCTGTTACTGAATGCAGCTTGAAAAAAAAAAAGAAATTTGAGGAATCCTACAACCAGGATTTTGCTTTTCTTCCAAATTGGTTAACACATATATTTTCTATACGTACATGAAAAGAGGTCGTTTTAGATTGCTGTGGGAAAGAGCCATCCTGTATTCCATTTGGTTTTCTCAGATGAAACAGTTATAGTTGAACAATTGGAAGGCTTCTCTAGAAAGAGCCCTGATTTACTGTTCTCACTTTTTTTTAAGCACTGAAGTATTAACACTTTCTTGTTTTCCCATAAGAAAAATTTGATGCATGTACAAATGGGCCCTTCTTTCTAAAATATAATTTTATATTAAAGCCATTATATTTAGAGAAAAAAAAGAATTTTTTAAAATGTCTTTGGTTTTTAAAAATTACCTAAGCTTTTCATTCCTAAGCAGACAGGAGGCCAGGAAAACAACTTTAAAATGATCTGAACTTTTCAAAGTAGATAACCTTTGAAAAAAATGAGGCTGCTTTCATTTGATTTGCAGTATTATTCCATTCTCTATTCATTGATTGAGGTATTCTTGTGATGCAAGAGTTTGCAAAGTTGCTATTTATTCACACATGTGAAAAAAGATTGCCACTGGGTGCTGCCAAATATCATTATAGTGTGCTGAACTTGACCTAAAAGAAAGAGATTGTCTCTGAGCTTTCTAACTGTTCTCTCGGAGCACCACATTATTTTTACTCTGGGGATTTTTTTTTTGGGGGGGGGGCGCTGCACTGCACGACATGCGTGGTCTTAGTTCCCTAAACAAGGATCGAACCCGTGCCCCCTGCCTTGGAAGCTCGGAGTCCTATCCAGTGGACCACCAGGGAAGTCCCTCTCTGGGAATTTAACAGAAAGTAGCGGGGCCTAATGAAGACAAGGGCCAGAGCCTGTGGTTTTAATAGTAGGTCATCAAATGGATACACAGCAGGATCTCTGAGGTAGCACTCCTTTACCTTCTTTATTCTCAGGCATATTTTATAAGTGTAAATTGTGGACCTCCAAGCAAAACAATGTCTAGAAGAATCTCTTTACCTTTTGTTACGATGAATTTCCAGCCTGAGATGGGGCTCTTTCTTTCGACTCCTTTACACATCATGGGCTACTTGGGGGGGTTGATTGTGAAAGTGAACAACGGGATATTGTGAGGGCAATGGGAGAGCTGAAGCCAAAGTAAGAAGAGCTCTTGGGATGTATTAAGCCAAGTAGGGTACACATTTGACTCGGGGCGGGGGCGGGAGGGGAAGCATAGCCATATCTCTTAATCACCAGAGCTGTATAATGGAGCTCAATAAAAACAAGGCAGATGTAATTATGCAATACAAATTATATTTTCTTATTTTAAATAAATTTATAACATTACAATTTCAGGTAAATTTTAAAATTTAGTTTGTGTTAGTTTTAAAATATGCCAAAACAAAGATACTGAATAGAAGGAAAATGAGTATGTTACCCTTTATACGTGAAGTGTTGGCATTCTTGATCCATCAGTAGCAGCACACGTTTTATTTATTTTTAGTTTATTTATTGAGATGGTTGCACCATACTCTCACCAGATTCTTCTGCTAGTTTCAAGTATGTGTCTCCCTAAGAAACAGATTTACCCCATTGCAGAGCTAATTCTCCTTCCCCATGATGTACCCACCCATCTTCACTTCTGTCTGTCTTCTGGGCTGCCGTTCTCATTTCTGAAAATGCCAGGTAGCAAATCCGCTGCCCAAGGAGTCAGGCAGGTAAATGGGAGGGCTGCGGGTGTTGAACTGAGGGTTTACGCAGGGGCCAAGCGGGCAGCTGCCTCTCAGCTCCAGCCCTCATTGCTAATGGGTGGCAAGCCTAGGGTGGCAGTTTTTCATAAAACCCCAGAGAGTGGGACTTTTATGTAAAACCTCCCAAGTTTTTGGAAAGAAACCCAAACCACTGTGGGTCATCACAATTAAGTACAGACAGGTTGTGTGTGGGCTGAATGTGGTCCACAGGTTGCTAGTCCGCAGCTTCGCTTTAAAACCGAGCTCAGGGAATTCCCTGGCAGTCCAGTGGTTAGGACTTGGTGCTTTCACTGCTGTGGGCCTGGGTTCAATCCCTGGTAGGGAAACTAAGATCCCACAAGCCTCGCAGAGTGGCCAAAAATAAATTTTTAAAACCCAGCTCAAATCACATTTCCACAATGCCTCCCTTACCATTCAGCCTTCAGGGGTCTCTGAACTATGCTTCTCTATTTAGCTTTAAAGATTTGCAGGCATATTCAATTTTATAATTGTTTAATGTTCACTAGTCTTATACCTCTGAATAGAAGGAAAGCTCCTGGATGGCACGTAGTAGACGGTCAGTTACTACTTAGTGGTCAGTGGATTAAGCATCTTAGAGCTATGTCAAACTCTTAGGCAGAGATTGCAGGTCAGTTCCTTGAGCATATTTATAAGAACATAAGAATCCCAAGCCACGAGCCTCAGTTCCTAGCCTTTGCTCTACTACTGTTTGACCTTGGACCTGCTTCCTCATCTATGTATTATAGGTATGTATTAGTAATTCCTCAATTCCTTTCCAGTTCTAAGTCTGTGATCTAGTAATATTTTAAACAACTGAGCTGAGAAAGAGAAGGTATCTTACTGGAACAGTTTAGCCTAAAAGGTCTAAATCACACCATCCAGGTCTGCTCACTAATCAGTCATTGTCATGGGTACAGGGCTGTGTTACATGATGGCAGTGACTTTCCAGGAAAGTAACAGTAGTGATGTGATGACTTTTTCTCACTGGTGCCTCTCCAAGAAGGCTAAGTGGTTATGTGCGTCCTTACAGCCACCCTTGCTAGTTCTCTTTCCACCTTGCTATTACCACTTGGGCTTTGGAAGAGAATGTTCAAGAAGAAATGGTGGAAAAAGTACAGTTTATACCCTCCTCAAAGTGGGGGAAGTGCCCCAAGTGGACTACAGTTCTGCCCCTTCCTGAAGTCTGAGCTTCAGAAGGTTTGGGGAATTCCAGATTGAGACTGAGAATGTAGTTTCTTCATCTACAAAAACCAGTGGGTAGGAGTGGGGGACAGGAAATTGGAAAAGATAGCTTCCAAAAGCTCCTTCCAGAGCAAACTTCCTCAGAATTTAGTGACTGTAGTAATTTATCAATGTTTTTTCCCATATAACATGCTCTGTACCTTTTTGTTCTGTTGCCTGTAAAATGAACGATAAATGTTGAATTCTGGACATGCAAGAAAGTAGTCTTAGGGCCAACATATTTATTTTGTCATAAACACATATCCAGGTCTCCTCTGTACAAAACACTTTCCCAGATGCTTTCTGTATATTACCCATTTGTCCTTCCAGCAATTCTATATGTAGTACAGTTGTCCTACATTTTACAAATAAGGGGATTAGTGACACCTAAAACCTACTGGGTAGAAGAGGCAGATTTGGGACTTAGGACTCTGTTCATTGTATTTATATAATATCTTTTAATATATAACAAATCACATTTATGTTCTGTTGTTCTTTTGATCCAGGTAATAGCCCTGTGAGGTTAGCACAACAGCTCTCATTACTCAAGTTTTATTTTATTTATTTATTTTTGGCTGCGTTGGGTCTTCCTTGCTGCACGCGGGCTTTCTCTAGTTGTGTCGATGGGCTTCTCTTTGTGGTGGCTTCTCTTGTGGAGCGTGAGCTCTAGGCACGCAGGCTTCAGTAGTTGTGGTGCATGGGCTCAGTAGCTGTGGCTTGCGGGCCCTAGAGCGCAGGCTCAGTAGTTGTAGTGCCCAGGCTTAGTTGCTCTGCAGCATGTGGGATCTTCCCAGACCAGGGCTCGAACCTGTGTCCCCTGCATTGGCAGGTGGATTCTTAACTGCTGCGCCACCAGGGAAGCCCTCAAGTGTTACATATAAGGAAAGACTTCACATTTGGGTGAAGGTGCATTTGTAAGGTGCAACTCAAAAATAGATGATTGACAATGGCTGTCTCATTTTCTCTGACACATACTCTAAATGTTCAAAAGCTAATGTTATTTAGCAAAAACATTTTGACTATAGAAATATCTCGTATCAGGACAAGACAGTAGAAAATAGTGGATTTATATTATTTTTTCCCAGTGCCAAAAAAATACACAACTGTGTGTTTTTTAAATTACTTCCAAATACAAACCTTAAGTACATTAGAGTCATGGATTCACATCCTGACCATGTCACTCACTAGCTATATGACTTTGGGAAATTTCTTGAACCTCTCTGAGGCTGGGTTTCTTCAACTCTGAAATGGAGATAGTGATTACTCACAGACCAGGTGTCCCCAGCTTTGCTACCATAGTTAAGAATCTTATTTTGTAGAAGAAGAGAAAGGGAGTAATTTTGGAATTATACTTGGAACTGTGGAGTTTAAACACTACTGTGCTAACAGTTTTATTTAGAGGATTTTGGGGGTGCAGTGGTTAACAGCACAAACGAGCCAGATCATGGGGGTTCAAGTCCTGGTTCCACCACTTACTAACTATCCACTTTGGGGCATGTTGCTGAATCTCTCTGTGCCTCAGTTTCCAAATTTTAACTTGTGACAATAGTTGTTGAGAGAATTAAATAAATGTATACACATAAAACTCAAGACAGTGCCTGGCACATAGTAATGCTCAGTGAGGGCTAGTACTATTATTGGGACAAGCTTAAATGCTAACAGCTCCCTTACTTTTTCACCTTTTAATTTTTTTAAAAGGCCACAGCGCTTGGTTAGGGGGTGACCAGCCTAAGGATAACCCTGGAGCCAGTGCCATTCTGCCAGTCTCTTGTTTATTAAGAAGGGCAAACAAAGCCACTCCCTTCTTCTCCTCCTGCTTTCTCTTCAGACTTTTTCCTTTCCTGCTCCTCTACTCCAAATCTTTCCTATGTTAGTCTAGTTTTCTTTCTTCCATATCAGAGTTGAGCTGTTTTCAAAAGCTGTGCCTGTCCCTTTATGCCAAGCCGGGTGCCCTTCTACAGGACTCCCATTTTACTGTCCCATCCTGATTCCCTTGCAGCTCAAAGTATTAACCGTTCAAGGGGTGTGTCACAATGAGAAGAAAGATGAATCAATTATAGGGTAACTTTGTTTCTGCCTTTATGTTCCCATGGCCTCTCCAAGTCTTCTCAGTACCAGTGCAGCCCGCCCACCATCACCCACCATCAAAGTTCACACCATACAACTCACCAGTTCCTACCTTTGAATTCTTGTGCAGATTCTTTTTCTCTGTTTTACAACAATTTCATAAAGTTCCTTAAGTCAGCTAACGTTATGTAGTAGTCAACTGCGCTTTTAAGTTGGAAGCACCTTAAGGAGCAAGGGAACGGACTTCTGGTTATTATTTGTACCTTCCTTTTTTTTTTTTTTTTTTTTTTTTTTTTTTTTTTTTTGCTAGGCGGGCCTCTCACTGTTGCGGCCTCTCCCGTCGTGGAGCACAGGCTCCGGACGCGCAGGCTCAGCGGCCATGGCTCACGGGCCCAGTGTGGGATCCTCCCGGACCGGGGCACGAACCCGTGTCCCCTGCATCGGCAGGCGGACTCTCAACCACTGCGCCACCAGGGAAGCCCCCCCCTTCCATCTTTTAATGGTCTGTTTCAGTGATGCTTCCAGTTCTTCCTGATTCCAAAGCCCCCTGGTGACATGCTCCTTAGGGAGAGATCTTTAATGTCCTGTTTTCATATCCAAATTCCGAGTTCCTTGTTTCTATCAACAGTGCCCTTATCCTTCCACAGCCCACATTGGAGTTTTCTTGAACTCCTCTTACACTTCCATCCCCTGTGCTCAACTATTTGCTAGTTTTCCTTAGTTATACTGATCATTTCTCTTTTCCTTTCGTTGTGTCTCCTAATTGGATGTTCTTTCCATTATTCAAGGCTTAGCTCAAAATCATCTTTTTTTTCCTTTTAAATATAGCATTGCTATTTTACATGTTGGCATTAAGGACCATTTTTATTATCTATTTATTTTTGAGTAAAAACGAAATTAATAAATGTGATACTCTCCCCTCCCCAATTTTTTGTCTGAATTCCATTTAGGAATCTGTGTGCTTGGTAGATATTGAGACATTGGTTGGGTGATTAAATGGATGTACTTCTGGCTGTTGGTACTTTCTACCACACGTCGTCATTGGCCATTTATGTATGTCTCTCCAGCTGGAATGTAAAAATTCCCCCAGGACTTTCATTTCTCTCCCTTGCATGTGACAAGGGTTCCCGAAGTCACTACAAATGCCTCATCTTCCAATATGTGGATGTTTATATGTATGTCTGTTACCTAAAGGTAGGAGTCAAGGCTTCTTCCAGTTTCCTTCTTGAAACTTCCTAAATTTTCTGAACTTGGCAAAGTCTTTTCACCACTCTAAGCCTGTTTCTTCATCTGCCATAATACAGTAGTACCTACCTCACCTGGCTGTCAGGCTAAAACATTTGTTGCTCAATTTTTCTCTAAAAGAGTTACGACTCCCTGAAAAAGAAAGGAAGGAGGGGAGGGAGGCAAGACAGGTAAACTAAAAAACATCAGAGAAGTGCCCGCAGAATCTGGAGAGCTAGGCTCTCATCCGGTACACCTCTTCCAGCAGCAGCGAGGCCAAGGGCACGGTCCCCACTCTGATGGGGAGGGGGAGGAATGGGGGGGACGCCGAAGGCAGTGACCCTCTGTGACGCACAGACTGCACTATGGGAACCGAGAGTAGAGGTACACTACTACTAGCTCCCCCTGGCGGTAGGGCGGTGGTTTCGGGCACCGCTAGCCAACCCACTGCGTGGGCTGAACTCAATGACTTTGGGGTCAGTTCTCAAGCCTCAGCTTCCTCCTGTTTTAAGTGGGGAGGCATGTGTGCCTACCTCAGCGGCGTTGGATCGAGTAGGGACCCGGCAAATAGGGGCTCTTTATCGGGTGCACACTGCACACAACACAGCGTTTTCTATTCATCTTGCCCCCCCCCCCCGAATTTAGCTTTAGGGGTGTCTGGTATGTCGGGGCCGTCTACGGGGAACTGTGGGGTTCTCTACGGGGGTCTCGCTGCTGGACTCTGATGACTTTTCAGGAAAAGTAGTTGTGCGGGAAACAGGACTGAAAAGGAAAAGAAAGGTTCCTACTCCTTAATCCCACTCACTGGTGCAGCCCTCCCTGAGAATAAGATGAAGCCACGTGGTCATCCGCCTGAGCGCGAATAGATGTTGCTGCTGCTTAGGGGAAAACACAGGGCTTTCATTTTTTAACACGGCCCCCAAATACTGGAGCGTCTGGTGCAGGTGCCGTTTTCCACTGTTGTATTCCTTGTGGATTTTTTTCCTCCAGGGGAAAAAAAGTTTAAAATCAACTCAAATATGCAACAAAAGACACATTATCTTCTTGTATTTCAGCGTTTAACCTTTTAGAATTATGCAAGAAAAGTGCCACTTCTTATTGGATGATTTTGTTTTGGTAGGAGAGAAAGCAATGGTGTCTGCATATACAATACTACTGAACGGATATACTTGTCATGTTTGAATTGCATACATAACCTCAATTATGCGAATGAGGATGGTGCTTTATGCCAAAGTCGTTTCAAGTTATTTTCCAAAAAAAAAAAATTAATGGCAATACTTGAAGTGAAGCAAGACATTTTTCTTTCCAAATTAATCTGAAGGCTTCTTTAAATAAGACATCCTTCTTGGTTTCTCTGGTATGGCATTTAACTTGAATAAAAACTGATTTAATTCAGTTCATTGATGGAATACTAATGTGTAGCAATTAAGTTTCAAAGTGCTTGGAGAGTGTCTGATTTCTTTTTCAAAAGCAAAGAAAACATTAAAGCTTGCAAAATTTCAGGATACAGTATTTCAGTCACATATTCCTAATATAGTTCTTTTATTACTCTGAATTACTGTGTGAATTCCCAGACTGCAACCCATGATCAAATAAAAATGCAAATACATCTCAAAGTAAAAATGGGCTATTGTAATTTAGTGTCTATACTATTTGACCCTAATAAAAAGTTCAGATGAGGGGGCATACACAATATCTTAAAATTTCACAAAAATTAATATTTTCTTGGACTGGGCAACCATATTTTAATTTTTTTTCCTTAATGATAGGGTTGCGAACCAGTGGACTGGAAGGTGAAATGGTTCCACTGCCCAACTTTAGCATCTATCTATCTGGGGAGAACAAAGGGAAACCTTGACTAGGGGACCTATTTTGCACATAAAAAACACTGGAAAGATTTTTAAAAATGTATCCAGGCCCTATCTGCCAGAGATTCTGCTTTACTTAGGCATCTGTATTTTTAAAATTTCCACAAGTGATTCTCAAGTGCAGCCAAGGTTGAGAACTACTATCTAGGTAAAAATGTTCCATTTTTTCCCTTATAGGCTGCATAAAATAAGTTACTCAATAAAAGAATTAAGTAGTTGTAAATAATATCAACAAGGAATTAAAAGATTTTCCCAATGGGAAAATCAAGAAACTATATAATGGATCTGTGTATCTAGAAATCTGAAAGAGTGAAGTAAAGTATAATCAGTTCTTAGATATACTTTACAAGTTGTCTTTAATAATGTTTGCAAATGATCTAATCAAGCCCAAAGGTAAAGAGATGACTGGCATTACCCTGGTCACTGGTTTCCTATCTAAAGATGATGAAGTATCCAATGGCTTTTGCTGGTGTGAAGAAAATAAAAGGAGGCATGCTTTGAAGTAAATACATTTCAAAATATTTTGCATTTAAAAGTTAAGAGTCCCAGGACTTCCCTGGTGGTCCAGTGGTTAAGAATCTGCCTTCCAATTCAGGGTACACGGGGTTGATGCCTGGTCGGGGAACTAAGACCCCACAGGCCGTGGGGCAACTAAGCAACTACTGAGCTGGCGTGCCACAACTAGAGAGCCCAGGCACTGCAACTAGAGAGAAGCCCACACGCCACAATGAAGAACCAGTGCAGCCAAAAAAAAAAAAAAAAAAATTAAGAGTCCCCTGGCTTCTCCTGTGTGTGGCTTATTAACATATTTCACTTTTCATTGGAATTAACACAGGTACTTTAGGGAGAAGGTTGATAAGTTAGAAAATGAAGTTTATAGATTCTCTGTGGATTTCATTTTTCTGGTCTATTCATGGCTCAATTGGCATGAATAGTTGAGAAACTCCTGTATCGAAATAAAATATTAATTATACTTCACAATATATAAAATTGGCTAAATAATGCCACTTGTGTGACAACCTGAATTTTTATCATGGAAACTCTTGTAACCAAAGTCACATCCTTTACATAATATTTATTCTGTATAGGATTTATCCACATACAATGACGTCAGCTTTAAAACAATTGACTGTTATTTGTATAAACTCTTCCTATAAAATAGAGTAATACACAACACACCTCAGTGATTTAAGCTGATATTCTAGGATTCAGAAAATCTGATCATTCTAATTCCGATTTTTGCCACTGTTTCACTGGGTTGTCTTAGGCAGGTTGCTTTACTGTTCTGTGCCTCAATTTCTTTACCTTTCATGTGATAAATGTCCTATTTCATAGATATGTAAAGAATAACATAAAAATTATTAAATACTTTGTAAATATAAAATGCTATATAAATGATAAATAGTAATACTGATCCACTCTAATATAAAATAAGTTAGAACTTTCCATTTATAATCTAAAGTTTGGTCCTCCAGTACCTACTGTTATCACCCTTCCCAGTTAAAACACATCTTATGCTGTACTGTTTTCAGTGATTTTTCCATAGTATAAATTTTAGGACTCCAAACGTATATAACATATGAATGGAAATTTCAATATATCTTAGCATGACTCAGCAAAACAACTTTAAAGAATTGAGTTCTGAGCTCATAAGTAACTGAAACACTAAACTTTTCATCCATTAAGCAGTAACTTGGCCAAATAAAAGCAGTAACTGTTTGATTTCATCATTCAGACATACAATATTGAAAAATTTGTTCTTAAAAGGGTCTTAAGATGTATGATAACTATAGAAGGAACCTTGTAAAGATGTGATTTGCTGCTCTATGGTTACCAGCTTATAAGTGCAAGGAGTAACAGGAGTAATGGAGTGAGACTGTAATGCTCAAAGGGAATTCAAAAAGTGATCCAGCCCAAGGTTTTCCGTGCTGGACTCCTGAGCTCTGCAGAGTGTCTGGGGAAAGGTTTGTAGGGAGCTTAAACCAGAGCAGCTCTGTCCTTTACAGTTTCCTTAAATGTTGAACTTCTCTATGAAACAATTCATTTGAAGAAGGGGTTTCTTGGGTAAAAAAAAATCTTTTAAACCACTGGCCTAGTCAATTTTCCTTCCTCCAGACAGTAGGCACGACTCAGTGGTGCTTTATTTTGCAAAACTTCATCCTATCAACCGGATCTTGAGGACCATAGACTTAGAAGGGTGTTCAGAAGCTGATAAAACAGCATTCTTGTGAGAGCAAACTTTGGTCTAACCAACTTCCATTATTTTCCTAACATTAAAAAAAAATCTTGGCATAAATAAAGCTTATATTAACAGATTATACCCCTATGTAATATTTTTACCACATTTAAGAGCCAAAGAATTCAGTTTTCTTAGAAACTATAAATAGACAGTTTCACTCTAGAAAAGAATTGGTCTCTAAAGTCTTAGATAAATATATGATACTGGAGTTATTATTTACAACTTACAAACATGTCACAAATGTTCTTTTATGATACTAAAATGATAGAACAGATGCACTGTCTAGTTTGGTGAATTTGATAGCTGTTTTGTGGGGATTGCTTGATACTTGTTATAAACAATTATGAGAAAGCGTTATTTCTGATAAGGCTCTACAAGTGCTGGTGGCACTGTGTTCAGTGGACCTTGCTGACAATCATGCTGATGTTTGCATGCAGAATATAGTAGCATCAAAGAACATTTAGATCATAGGCTAAAGTGCGTTAGAGTATAACCATGCAAGCAAAACTTCATTTCTGTAAATAAAGCTCAAGTCAGTCATTTTTCCTATCGGTTCCAATGATTAAAAATCAGATTACAATTTTGAAAGATGTTATCATCCTCTGATGAGACTAAAGAATGACAAGTGTTCCCTCCCTCATTTGGAACAATGTAATTGTTAAGACTCCTGACTCAGGAATGGTCATGTTGGGAGACAATAAACTCGATGCACACTATCCGGTCTTGAAGCAATTGGAAATTTACCATCAGGGGAATCTTGAAAAAAACCTCAGAATTAGGTACCATAAAACAAGTGATTATTCATCTATTTATAAAAAAACTTAAAGAAATTAACCATTTTGGCCCACAAATTGGTATTAAGGACAATCATTAATTAAAGAATAAGAGAAAATAACATAAGTATCTTGAGGTATGTCATGGCAGTTAAAAATACAGTATAATACATGCAGCCTCTATCAAAATTAAATCAAAACAAGCTTAATTGGGATAACTTGCCAAGACCTTTATGAACAGTTCTTTACTTCTAGTATTTAGATTTTATCTTTACAACTAAAATAATGCATCTCCAATTTGACTGTAATTTTGGAATGTTTCATAATTCATATAGGGGAGGAGTTAAAACTTAATTTCGTATCCTAGTAGAAAAGTTTGTTTTGAAGAATTATATATAAATTATATAAACTGCTTAAAGAACTTAAGGGAATAATGTGTTCAAATAGTTTTATATATAAAATTTATATATAAATAACATAAAAACATGTCACTAGGTACTATAGGGACATTACTTAGCACTCCTTGAATAACTCTAGTTCAAGATATTATATGTTGTTGAAGATGATTAAATTCCTCTTCTTTCATACTTTCTAATTCTCATAGGCTTCTTTTTATAATTATTGCAGATTGGTGAGGTTTGACTTCTCTTCTTCACCATTTCAGGGGACTATCCAGGGAGAGACAGTTGAAAGAGGACTGTTTAAAATCAAAACCCGTCCAGTCCCACCACTTAAACTTTCTGACCTTAATTTCCTCATTTGTAAATCAGAGACAATACTATTTACCTTGCTGATTAGGTGGGGAGATGTGTGAAAGAGCACTTTATAAGTAATATAGCAGTATATAAATGGAGGAAATTGATCTTAAGAACTGGTAAGAACCTCCAGTTTTCTTTTTTTCTCTAGAGAGGAAGAGAGCTATATAGACACATCTTCAAAAAACTACCTTGACGGTATTAGTTTCCTGCTTTAAGAAAATGATGTCTGTATATAATCTCTGGTCAGCTTCTATTTTAGAGTTTGTTCTTTTTAAACACTGACTACATAAGAGTAATTTTTAACTTAATGACAAAAGTTTCAAATATGAACGATTTCAAACAGTTTAGGTTTGTTCTCTGCCATAATTCTAAAGCATTTAGGATATTGGAATAATGATAGGTCATTTTCGGTCTGAAGGTAATAGACTAATTAGTCTAGTCAGGTAGGGTGCCAGACCCTTAAATGTGCTCTTACCGGGTTCCCTGTGAAAATTCAACAGTGGTAGTTTATATGTTTTTGAAACACCTTGAAATTATCTTATATACAGTTTGGTTGTGGTGAATTTATTTAAAATATTTTCTTTGAAAAAAGTTCACTAAGTAGATCTTCCAATATTAAAAAAAAAAGGTATCTCTGTAATAAAAGTAAGAGGATTAATTGTTCATCCATCATGCCAACTCAAGCTAGGTCTTTCTTTCCAGTGCAGCAACAGATTTTAGGGCAACAAAGTTCAGAATGGATACAATGGCCTGTTCAGAAAGCATGCAAGTGATATCAGGTCATTACTTTCAAGTCAGTCTGATAATTTGTTAACCAGACTCTGACCATGGAAAGAGAGAGTTATGGGAAGTCAATGTAAGTTGCAGACATGCCAGATCTGTTGGTTTACATCCCAGCTACCTGATGTTGGGCTTTATTTCCTTTTCTTCTTCTTCTTCACTATCATCAACCTGTTGTATGACCAGATCAGCAGACCCATCCTCTACAATCTCCACGTATGATCTATTCTCATCTTCACCCAAGTGCCATCTGGAATCCTTATCTCCATCTGATGGGGACATAAGATGCTGTTCAGCTTCCAAATCAATGGGGAGGCTGTCTATGCCAACTTCAGCAAGGCACTCATTACAGAGTCTGTAGCGCCTGGTTCCTTCCTGTACCACTTGACCTGTTAGATCAGTCACATGGCGTTTGCATTTTCTGCAGATGAGTTTGCATGCCTGGTGAATCTGTGTAGAGATTTAAATAGTGATAAAAAAAGATTTTTCAAAAGCAGAACACTTTGATATTCTAAGTACCAATTCATAAATTTAAAATGTTCAAAGCCAAGCATTAGTATTAAATTAACATCTAGTTATTAGAAAAAAATCACAGGTTTTGGTGATAAATTAATGTCACAGAAATATTAAATACCAGCCTTCTCTAAATAATGTCTATTATATTTTTATGATTAATATTACATACTTAATAATTTCACATATCCCTTAATCCAATAATATTTTTATATCTGAAGGAACAAGGGACACCTTCCCAGAATAATACAAAATAACTGCAAACACTTAATACCTGTCATATACTATTCTAAGAACTTTACATATCTTAATTCAGAGGAAAAAACTCTCATTTCATTTGAATACTAATATTTTGTTATTTCGCTAGAGAAAGAAAAAATATTGTCCCAAATTTAAATTTATCAAAAAATATTTTTCAATGTAAGGATTATTGCCACTTTTATTAATGAAAGATCTAATAGAAAGAAGACTGGACTAGGAATTGGAAAGCTTGGGTTCTAGTCCTGCTTTTGTCATTTACTAATCTTGTCATTTACTAACCATGTTATCTTGAAGCAAGTAACTTAAAACATTATAAACCTGCTTCCAGGGTGACTGTCAAAATATTTAACAACTGGTAAGGTATGGGTACCACCCAAACAGAAGAGAAGCCTGACTATCAGAATGGACACTGGTTATAAACAACCACTATGGTGGTTCTGCTACATATCGGTCTATTATTATTCTTAACTACTCCGTTATTACTAATAGGGATACAACTCAGGTTGTATGGACCAAATGAGTTAATGTGTGTGAAATGCTTTGGGAAGAAGTTGTAATTGATGAATAATTGTATATTATAGTAACTTTGTTCAATAGCTGTCAGAGCAATAGATTATAGATTCTAATCTAAAAATTATTACATATAATTAACTATATACCCTGAATTAATGTTTATGGCATATTCATTTAGAGAATGTCAGAATGGTATGAAAGTGGGCCACCAAACACAAATAGTCAAAAAACCCAAGAAAACTAAAGCAGTCTGGTAAAATATCTAAGAAAATATATGGGACAGTACAGTTATTATCTTCTGCTTAACCACTGACATATTAATCAGTAAATGTTGAAAGTACATAATTTGAGTGTACCTTTATTTCTCCTGAGATAGAATCAGTATTATGGTTATCATATGTGGCATTGTTTTTATTACAAAGTTCTGACACAGATTCATGTTCATCCCCCTCCAAATCCAATACAACTATGAAGACAAAGAAATTAAGTGAAACACTGTAATGTTAAAACTGAAAATATCATCATGAACTCATTATTTAAAAAATATATACCTTCTAGCTCAGAAACAATCTAAAAAGGATGCCCGAATAATAATGAGCACCCTGGGTGTCCAAATTTTGGTTTCTAATTTCATTCCCCACTAAGAGGTACCAAAGCTCCTTTGAGAAATGGCTGATTCCAGTTTTGTGGCAGGGGAAGTACAAGATGAGCCTAGGGGTCTTTTGGAGCCAGAAAACAAGGACACTGAAAATTTAATGGAGTTGTGACAAAAAGACACAAGAGCCAGCTTCAAGGGTCCCCACTGCACAAATCTGAAATTTTGAGTATCAAAAAAATAATAATTGTTATGGATCCAAACACAATGAACCAATGAAAATTCATGAGAACATATGCTATTAAAAAAAACAAAGCCAGAAAAAACTCATATACCATTTGAGGCTACTATTAAATCACTCTTTACTTTGAAAATTGGTAGTTAAAGGGAAATAATTAAACATTTATCTTGCTTCTCCTGTAGGAACCCTATTTCAAAGTAACCAAATAGCCCCAGGTGATGAAGGAAAGCTTTACTTTATAGAATTCCAGCTAATAATATAGAAGGAAGGATAGTATTAGTAAATCATTCCACAACTCCAAGTAAAATTAATATTTGGACAGAGATTACCAATTGGTATTAATATTATTAAATGAGTAGTTCATGGGGAAATGGATAGTCATATAATACCAAAATAGTTACACAGAGATTCCTTTCTAATTACAATGCAATGGTGGGATCATAGTATCATCACCCTAATCCAGTGATCAATTGTAACAACATGAATGATGGGTCCACCAGATATGATGTGTCTCCTAATGTGACACAATAAGAAACATACAATTTTGTCCTTGATGAAAGTATTTAACTTGAATCCATTAAGCCTTTAGATAAAACTTCTAGTTTTCGGAAAATGCAGGTGGGGATAGAAGAACAAGCTAAAAATGACACCATGTAGAAGCAAGCAGATAAATCCAGAGGTAGGATATTTTGTGAAACAATTGGCTCAATATCTTCAGTAAGTCAATGTTATTTTTAAAAAGGTGGGGGGGCGGCAGGGGCGGGTAGGAAACTATGCTAGCTCAAAAATATATTTAAGGGATCTAACAATGAGATGAGTTCTGGATTGGATTCTGGCTTGGACACACCAGCTATAAGTGGTATTTTAGGAAACTATAGGTAAATTTGAACTGTGTAACACATAAAATTTTATTGAGATGGAAATGTAGAGATTATTCACTAAAGAAAGCAGGTTACAGGGGCTTCCCTGGTGGCACAATGGTTAAGAATCCACCTGCTAATGCAGGGGACACGGGTTCGAGCCCTGGTCTGGGAAGATCCCACATACCGTGGAGCAACTGAGCCCGTGCACCACAGCTACTGATCCTGCACTCTAGAGCCCACGAGCCACAACTACTGAGCCCGTGTGCCACAACTACTGAAGCCCGCATGCCTAGAGCCCATGCTCTGCAACAAGAGAAGCCACCGCAACGAGAAGCCTGTGCACCGCAAGGAAGAGTAGCCCCCGCTCTCCGCAGCTAGGGAGAGCCCACGTGCACCAACGAAGACCCAGTGCAGCCAAAAACAAATGAATAAAATAAATAAATCTTTAAAAAAAAAAAAAGAAAGCAGGTTACAAAATAGCATATACAGTATGATATCATTTTGGTTAAAAAAACATAAATGCACATGATAAAGTGTTAAGAATGGTAACATCTGGGTGGTAAAAATATGGTATTTTTATTTTCTTATTCTTACATCTATTTTCTTAGTTTTTATAATTCATACTTATTGCTTTTGTAATAATAAAAGGTTATTTTAATTTTTAAAAATCTAGCTTCAGAGATTAATGAAGGCAGAGGGTTTGTTTTGCTCACTGCCGTATACCTAGCTCTTAGAAAAGGGTCTGGCACATAGTAGGTGCTCAATATATATTTGTTGGATGAATACCTAGAAAGTAATGCATCAAGTGACCAATACCCTTCCAAATTAAAAGGAGCTCGTATAAATGGAATAAAAGTATGGGTAATAGAACATCAATTTTGGAAAAAATTTTCGCTGCAAGATGAACAGCAGAATAATTCCAATGTCACTACCTTATTTATTTTTATTTTTTAAAATTTATTTATTTATTTTTGGCTGTGTTGGGTTTTCATTGCTGTGTGCAGGCTTTCTCTAGTTGTGGCGAGCAGGAGCTACTCTTCGTTGCGGTGCACAGGCTTTTCATTGTGGTGGCTTCTCTTGTTGCGGAGCACGGGCTCTAGGCCTGCGGGCTTCAGTAGTTGTGGCTTGCGGGCTCCAGAGGGCAGGCTCAGTAGTTGTGGCTTAGTTGCTCCACGGCATGGCATGTGGGATCTCCCCAGACCAGGGCTCAAACCCGTGTCCCCTGCATTGGCAGGCGGATTCTTAACCACTGCGCCACCAGGGAAGTCCCATCACTACCTTATTAAACCACCAGAGCACTGAACAGAGATTCAGTGAGATTTTTCTGACTGCTGACAGTTCAGACAGTTCAGCGACTGAGAGTTGCTCTATTGCCCACCTCACTCCGTTCCTTGGGGAGACCAGAGAAACTGGAGAGACACTAGAAAGAGGCTGTAATGGAGAGAGGTCAGACAGCAGAAACTAGACTGACAACCTATCAGATAAGGATTCAAGAATCACTAGCAGATGCTGAATATCTGAAGTGGTGATTCTGACATAGACATTTTAAAAGTTTTAAACATTTTAAAAGTTTACATTGTCTTTGGCTCTGAAAAAACTGGGATATAAAAATAATAGATTTTAAGTGAATTGAAATGGATATTCAAAAGAATATCTCTTACTTCAAGCTTTCAGAGGAGAAAAAAAAACCCTATTTTAAAAAATATAGTGCTTCCCTGGTGGTGCAGTGGTTAAGAATCTGCCTGCCAATGCAAGGGACAAGGGTTCGAGCCCTGGCCTGGGAAGATCCCACGTGCTGTGGAGCAACTAAGCCCGTGCACCACAACTACTGAGCCTGTGCTCTAAAGCCCGGCTGCCACAACTACTGAGCCCACGTGCCACAACTACTGAAGCCCGTGCACCTAGAGCCCGTGCTCCGCAACAAGAGAAGCCACGACGATGAGAAGCGCGCACAGCAAAGAAGAGTAGCACCCGCTCGCCGCAACTAGAGAAAGCCCATGTGCAGCAACAAAAGACCCAACACAGCCAAAAATTAAAAAACATATAAATAAATTTTAAAAATATATAAAATTGGGCTTCCCTGGTGGCACAGTGGTTGAGAGTCCGCCTGCCGATGCAGGGGACGCGGGTTCGTGCCCCGGTCTGGGAAGATCCCACATGCCGCGTAGCGGCTGGGCCCGTGAGCCATGGCCGCTGAGCCTGCGCGTCCGGAGCCTGTGCTCCGCAACGGGAGAGGCCACAACAGTGAGAGGCCCGCGTACCGCAAAAAAAAAAAAAAAAAAAAAAAAATATATATATATATATATATATATATATATATAATTGCATTATGTGCAAAGTAAAAACATTAAATTGGAAAAATTATTTAATATTGCAGAGTTGTGTTAAAAGATTTTCCTCAGTGAACTAGATTATCCTAAAGCAGATAAATGCATGTATTTCCTAAAAAGTAAAATGATGAAAAATCATATACATACTGTTCGAAAATGGCTACTTAGATGGTCTAGCCGGCTAAATCTTTTCCCACAAGCTTGACAGGGATAGGGCCTTTCTCCTGTGTGACAACGAAGGTGGCGCTTGAGGTCTGCCTTCCGCTTTACCACATGTGTGCAGTACGGGCACTTGAACCTCATCCTGGGCAGGTCATCTGTCAAGATACAGTTTGATTAAGTCACTGGAAAGTTCATAAGCGCCGTTCTGATAACATCAAGAATCCCAAAAGGGCTGGCAAGTCCAATCTCGGAAAGGTAGGCAATAAGGAGAAGGAAGAAATTTTATAAGGACTAGATGGTCAGTGTAATCCTAAGTATAGAACCGTAACTTCAGGATTTGATATATTTACAAAGTCTGGGTAGATTTAGACCGTCCCACTCATCTTTTTATTTAATGGCATAGAGTCTCACTAGATTTAAGTAAAGCAGCAGTACTAGATTTTAAAACTACAGACACAATCCAGGGTCTTTACACTTTTAAGTAACTTGTTTTATTTACATGGGTTTATCCCCCACCCCCTCCGCTCTTACTTTTCTTTCAAAAAAATGTTTTAATCATTCCACCTGGGCAGGATTCTGACTCGCAGGCATTCAGTCATAATCCCACAGATGGTAGCATCGCCCCATTGGCTCCGCAGCCAAGCACACACACCAGATGTCTGAACCCCCTTGCTCTTACTTTTCATATAGCTGTACTGCTTTTCTTTTAAAGGTAAAAAGTGTCAAGGATCTTTAATCGTTTGTTTTAAAACTCACACATTCAAAATGTTAGTTGTGGTTGGAGGCAAACCTTCTCAATTTAACAGCAGTTAAGTTCAGCTGTTTATTATTGAAGTTAGATTTAAATAACCTAGAGTTACAAAAGTGCAAAGCCCAAGAAAGGATACCTTTGTTGCTGTTTTAAAATGCAACAGAGATTTCCCATTTTTGCTCTGTTATTTCTTTCTGCCTTGGTCAATGGTAGAGCGCCTCAGCATTTTCAGAAAGCTTTATAATATGATACAGTTTCATGTATTTTTATGTTAGTATTCTACAGGAAAATGTGATCAGTAAAAATCAATCAGGTTGCCTATTATTTTTAAATATGCTATCTATAACCAAATTATTTTCTAAAATTTACATGACAACCAGGGAAATATGAATATTGATTGGCTTTTAGTGATATTAAGGACTTGTTAATTTGTTTAGGTATGATAATAATGGTATTGTAGTTTTATTCCTAAGACTATATTTTAGGGACACATTCTGAAATATTTACACATGAAACATATGATGTCTGAGATTTGCTTAAAAATGGGAGTGGTCGGGGGCAGAGGTACAGATGAAACGACTGGTCATGAGTGGGACTGGGTAACAGGTGCATGGGGGTTAATTAGACTACTTTTATATATACTTGGAATTTTTCTAAAATTAAAAAATTTAAATATATCATCTAAATCTTTTTAACATCTTTATTGGAGTATAATTGTCATCTAAATCTTATACTCTGCAAGAGTTTAATTTTATCATAATTTTCCTTTAAATTCACATGTAAACTATTAAGCAAATTTGCTCACTGATTAATTGGTGGGGGGAACTGGATGATATACATTTCTAATCCCTGTTCTCTACTTTGAAACTATCAGCCTCCAATAATTTATCTCTGCATTTTACTACTATCATAAAAATGAGATGCCTCATGGTGTTGCAGAGATACAGTATCAATATTATATGTTGTATTAGTTAAGTTTTTAAAAATTATGTATTTATATCTTAATAAAATCAGATTTAGTTTAATTTCTTTTCGATACTGGGTCTGTGAACCTTTACCAATATGTATGGTTGTTCTATTTAACTTTTCAGTATAAAAATACTGCTCCTGAGTGAATACTGAAAAAAAAGTAAACTATTTAAAGTGAAAATATGATGTATAACTGAAACTTTGCTGTACACCTGAAACTAACACAACATTGTTAATCAACTATACTCCAATATAAAATTTTAAAAAATAAAGTGAAAATATGTGTCTTAAGGATTGAACCATTTTACAAAAGAGCTTTAAACATTTAACAGTAATCTAATGGCCCACAGATAAGCAGGTTTGGAAATTCATGGGTTTCTGACCCTCAGAACTCTATTGTTTTGACTTCACTAAATTTATCCAGTATTATAATTTTTAAAATTTGTGTTTTATGCATAGATTTCACTAGAGAAGTATGACTTTAAAAAAATCACTTGTGTCAACTGCCCATAACACCTAAAAGTAAGGGCATGTTGAGATAGGATTGATTTACATCAGAGTCTTGGAACCTGATTGAGGGGACTGATTCTCTTTCTGGGTACCTGGAAAACTTCTTGATGTGACATCAGATCCTTGACCATACTGATAGCCAACAGGAGTAGAGTCCATTTCCGCATCCATTTGTGCCTGTTCTTCAGATTGCGAAATGTGGCTGGAAGAATCAGATGTTCGTGCTTCTCGTTTGCTTGACTTATAATGAGCCATTTCAGAAGGCTGTGACAACCTCAAATGTTTGGATTTTTTAATGGAATCTTTCCTTTGTTCATGCTTGGCCAGAGGCTGTTGAGTATTCCTTTGGGAGGCTGGGTGGTAATTATACTTACTCCAAGATTTCCCACTTATACCTGTTCCTTGATCTGCGCTTAGGTGAGAATGTGGAGAACTGCTTTCATCTTGCCAGCCGCCACTATAAAAAGAGGAGCGTTCTATACCATCAGAACTGGCATTTTTATCCGAAAGGCTGAAATAGCGATCCTTTTCTTTTTCACTAATGTCTAATGAAGATTTAATAAAGGTCTTACATACACTAATGACATCAGTCATCTGAAGGAAGCTAGCAGCGGACATCACTTCTATGACATTCTGACCTGTGAGAGAGAGCTTGCCGGAATAGACAAAGTCCAGGATAACTGTAAAAGTGTCAGGGGAGAAAGCCTGAAATGTCGCTGTGGTTGGCTGACTTGTCTCCTTGGAGTTCTGGGAAAGAAGCATTTTAAAGTAGCCGCTACTAGCAAATAATACATTTCGATGGGCTTTAAAGACCTTTCCTTCAACCAGAATACTGCAGTCACAAAATACATCCTGCCTGCGCTGCTCATTCAGTTGTTGTAGGAGGTGAGACTGATGAGAGGAGATCTCCATTCTAAAGAGGAAAAGAAACATTGGTTACCAAAATCGGAGTAACACTGCTTCTCTGAGTCAAGTAAAATGACAGTCAGAAACCTCTGTCCTCTTTCCATTAAAAACACTTTCTCCTTAGAGAATATCATCTCCAAGACACACAAGATAATGGGTTTCAGGATACCATGTAAGACTCTATTCTTAGTTATTAGATTTTTAGACAATTATTTGTTCAGTCACTGAACCTGATTGAGCATCTTCTATAAATCAGGCTTTCTGCTATATATGGTGAACTAAACAGGCTTGGCTCTTGCCTCCATGTAGTTTTTAATTTAGACGGGTACCAGCTTGAAACAAATACTCATATGAAGTTATAAACGACAAGTTAAGTGCTAAGACAGAAGGAGCATGCTCTTAGTATAAAAAGGTGAACTAGTTTAGATCAGGATGGAGAGGGTTAGGGAATACCTCTCCAAGAAGTCACATTTAAGCTGAGACCTCAGAGGTGACTAGGAATTAGCCAGGTGAAGAATGAAGGGAGAAGATTTCTGATTCCAGCAAAATGGTGGTCTAGAAAGTGCTGAAACTTTGCTGTCACAAAACCAAAGCTTTTTTTTTTTTTTTTTTCTGCAGTACGCGGGGCCTCTCCCTGTTGGGGCCTCTCCCTTTGCGGAGCACAGGCTCCGGACGCGCAGGCTCAGCGGCCATGGCTCACGGGCCCAGCCGCTCCGCGGCATGTGGGATCCTCCTGGACCGGGACACGAACCCATGTCCACTGCATCAGCAGGCAGACTCCCAACCACTGCGCCACCAGGGAAGCCCATAGTCAAAGCTTTAAACTGTATGGCTGAGCTGCTGGGTCAGCAACATGGGCTCCGGTTTTTACCAGTAACAGAAACTGGAACTCTCTAAGGATTCAACCGTAATGAAAAAGGACTAGTAAATTTTGCCCCGAAGTCCAGGGAAAAGGCAAAGAAAGTTTGTCTTTGCAGGGCCTTAGTTGGGAAGAAAAAAATCCCTAGGTGAGATATCAAACCCAAGGTTGTGCTTTTTGAGGTTCTGGAGTCCACATTTATTTTACCTGCTTGGTGTGGGAAACCTCAAACTGAAAAATTAACATGAGAATTAGTCCTGGGCTGGTGGTGTCTGTGGGGACACCTTGCAGAAGCAAATGGCAAACTGCTCAGGAGGGAAGCTCTCAGAACCCAGGCCAGGTGGGAAATAAGCTCTGCTTAAACTGAACTCAGTCATTCCTGTCTCTGTACAGAGTGGATCATTTCCAATATTGTACCACCATGATGCCTAATATGGCCTATCTTAAAAACTCCCCTTGATTTCACATCTATTTCTGGCTACTACTCCATTTCTCTGCTCCCTTTACACAGAGTTCATTGAAAGAGTTTTTTGTCTTGGTGTTTTCATTTGCTATCTTCACTTCTCCCATTCTAATCAGGTTTCCATCCCCATCCATCAAAACCCATTTTTTGAAAGATCATTAGTAACCGGCATGTTGTCAAATCCAGTGGTCGCTTCTTTGTCCTCATTTTACTGACACAGTGGATCGCTCTTTTCATCCTGAAACACCTGTTGCACTTACTTGGCTGCCAGGACACCACTCCTTCATCGTTCCTCTATTGTTCACTCCTCAGTCTCCTCTCCTGGCTCTCCCTTGTCTAATCTCTAAGTGCTCTGGGATCCAGGACATGCTACCCCACAAGACGGCACCTTGGCATATTGAATATTTTGAACCGAAGGAGTCTGAGTAAACAGCAGAGGCAGGAAGGTCATTCTGACACCCCCTCCCTTTTCCGCTGCAACAGATCACAAAACCCTCAGGTGAGAGGGGTCCACCCTACACCCAGAGGAAAGGAGCCTCCTTATCTCAGAAGACGAAGGGATGCTGAGAAGGCTCTGAACAAACAGGCTTTGCTGGGTGTGCCCCAGTTTTCTAACCTTACCTCTTACTCCTTATTCTACCACATTCTTCCGCGACTCTCCACTCATCACCAAGCCTAGCGTAAAAATACTCAGGTCTGTCTCTTTGGGCCTTCATTTCCTTATGAAGCCTTCTGTGTCATGTAAAATTTATATTGAGTAAATCTGTATGCATTTCTCCTGCTAATCTGTTAGTTTGATTTTCAGACACAGCCCGGAAGAAGGTCAAGGAAAATTTTTTCTCCCCTACAGCTGGAATGTCCCAGGCCTCAGGGCTCAGACCTCTCCTCTACTTATATCATTCCCTAGGTGAGCCCATCCAGTCTCATAGCTTTAAATACCATTTTACATATCTAGTCCCTGACCTCTTCCCTGAACCTCAGACTCAAATTATCTGTTTATCTGCATCTCCACTGAGATGTTTAATAGGCATCCTGAGCTCAACGGGTCCCAAACCACTCTTCATGCCTCCTCACCTTAAGCCTGCCTTTCCTACAGTCCTATCCGTCTCAGGAAATGGTAACTCCATTCCACTTATTTAGATCAAAAGCATGAAGAGTCATCTTTGACTGTGTGTTGTCAGCTTTACCTTCAAAACAAATCCAAAATCCTACCACTTCTGTGCTACTGCTGTTACCACTTCACTCCATCACCTATTATCAACAGCCTCCTAATTAGTCTCCTTGCAACTTCAGTCTAGTCTGAATACAGCAGCCATGGTGATGCTTCTGAAACACCAGTGAAATCATGTTACCCCTCTGCACAAAACCCTCCAAAGAAAGGTTCCCCACCCAACCCCAAAGTTCTTCTCATGACCTGCACCATCTGCATCCTGCCCCTCCTGGTACTTCTCTGCCCGCATCTCTTCTGCTCTACCCCTCACACACTGCATTCCAGCTCCAAAGACCTGCTTGTTCCCAAACATTCAAGGCATGTTCCTGTCATGCAGCCTTGTACTTGCTATGCCTTCTGCTTGGAAACGCTTCCTCCAGATATACACATAGCTCACATTCTCACATTTGCTAGGTCACTGCTCAAATGTCACCTTATCCTTTACCATTTCCTTTACCATTAGCCAGGTGAAGAATGAAGGGAGAAGATTTCTTCTCCCTTTACCATTCTTTTTTTAAAAATTAATTAATTAATTAAAAGAAATTAATTTAAATAAAGGCTTTCCTTTACCATGCTTTTTAAATTAATTAATTAGTTAATTTTTGGCTGCGTTGGGTCTTCGTTGCTGTGCGTGGGCTTTCTCTACTTGAGGCAAGCGGGGGCTACTCTTCGTTGCAGTGCGCAGGCTTATTGCAGTGGCTTCTCTTGTTGTGGAGCACGGGCTCTAGAGCGCAGGCTCAGTAGTTGTGGCGCACGGGCTTAGTTGCTCCGTGGCATGTGGGATCTTCCCAGACCAGGGCTCAAAACCGTGTCCCCTGCATGGGCAGGTGGATTCTCTTTTTTTTTCTTTTTGCGGTACGCGGGCCTCTCACTGCTGTGGCCTCTCCTGTTGCAGAGCACAGGCTCAGGACGTGCAGGCTCAGCGGCCATGGCTCACGGGCCCAGCCGCTCTGTGGCACATGGGATCCTGCCGGACCGGGGCACGAACCCGTGTCCCCTGCATCGGCAGGCGGACTCTCAACCACTGCGCCACCAGGGAAGCCTGGCAGGGGGATTCTTAACCGCTGTGCCACCAGGGAAGCTCCCTTTACCATTCCATGTAAGCACCTCCTCCCACTCTCTGTCCCCTTACTCGTTTACTCTTTGTTTTCTCCTACTAGAATTTAAGGTCCAAGAGAGCAGAGTTTGCCTATTTTGTTTACTTATATATTCCCAGCTCCTTGAACAGCACTTGAGCAAACAACAGCTGCTCAATCAATGCTGTTGAATGAGTGTGTCAAAAATATTAAAAGACACAAGGAAATTGTTCTTTATAAAGAAGAATCAGCAGGCATAACAAGCAGGGAATTTGAACCCCAAGAATTTGAGAAAAATAGTACAAAAATCTAATAGGCTATTAAATAAGTATGTTTAAAATGATCAAAGATAAAAGGTGATGTAGGGCTTCCCTGGTGGTGCAGTGGTTGAGAGTCCGCCTGCCGATGCAGGGGACACGGGTTCCTGCCCCGGTCCGGGAAGATCCCACATGCCGGGGGGCGGCTGGGCCCGTGAGCCATGGCCACTGAGCCTGCGCCTCCAGAGCCTGGGCTCCGCTACGGGAGAGGCCACAACAGTGAGAGGCCCGCATACCGCAAAAAAAAAAAAAAAAAAAGGTGATGTAGACTAGCACATAGTTATGAGCACAGACACTAGAACGAGGTAGCTTGATTGGAATTCTAGCTCTATCACTTAACCAGCTGTGTGAACCTGGGCAATGTATTTAACCTTTGTATTGCTGTTTCCTTATCTGTAAAGTGGAACCAAAAATAGCACTTATTTCATAGGATTATTGTGAGGATTGAATGAGTTGATGTACATATACCACTCAAAACACTGGCATGTAGTAAGTACTTCACAAATTTTAGCTATTCTCCTTTTATGTTATTATTATTATCCATAAGAAAAGGGAATAAAAAGAAGAGGTAGGTTTGAAGAGGAATCAAATGAATTTAATATATGAAAAATATAAGTAATGAAATTAAAACACCTCATGCTGCAAGATGAGTGCCCCATCTGCAGTCTCATGTCCATATTCCTGGCAGGAAGAAGACAAAAAGACAAAAGGCAATTACCAGTCCAGTCTATCTTCTTTTTTATCAGGAAAAAAAAAAGTTCTTCCAGATGCCACATCCAGGGGACTGACACTTGCAACTCAATGGCCAGAATCATGTCACCTACTTTTTAGGTGTGCACTCCCACTAATGGTATATATCAATTTCTACTTCTCAATTTTTGCCAACACTTAATATTATCAGACTTTTAAATTTTGCCAATCTTATGGATATGCAATGGTATGCTATTGCTTTTATTTGTATGGACTGAACAACTTTTAATGTTTGTTGACCATGATTAAGTGAATTTCCTTGCTCATTACAATGTTGTCAAGTAACACTGAATAACAGCTAACCACAAAACCAATTTTATACAATAGTATTTATTTAGCTTAGTGCCTTTGAGTTGGATGGGGCAGCTTGTCTAAAGTGGCTGTGTTATTACATGGTCTTACATCTTCCTCCTGGGACTAGTAGGCCAGCCCGGACAATTTCCTCTCATGACAATGGCTGAAGTATAAAAAGCCCAAGTGGAAATACATGAGGTCTCTTAAGGCTTAGGCTTGTAACTGCCACAATGTCACATATTCTAACAGACCGAAGCAAATCACATGCCCAAAAGGGGAGAAATATCCTCTGGTCTGTTAGTGAGAAGAACTGCAAAGTCATACAACAAAGTGTGTGAATGTTGGTAGGGGGTGATGAACTGGGGCCAATAATGCTATCTACACAATATCTTTTCTTATTTGTAAAACTGGATTATCTTTTTCTTATTGATTTATAGGTATCCTTTATATATCCAACATACTAATCCTTTATCAGTTATATGCCATGCAGATATCTTCTCTCATCTGTGCTTTGTCTTTTTAACTCCATTAGTTTTCATTAAAAAGCAGCTTTCAGTTTTGTTTTGTTTTTTTTTTTGCGGTATGCGGGCCTCTCACTGTTGTGGCCTCTCCCGTTGCGGAGCACAGGCTCCGGACGCGCAGGCCTAGCGGCCATGGCTCACGGGCTTAGTTGCTCTGCGGCATGTGGGATCTTCCCGGACCAGGGCACGAACCCGTGTCTCCTGCATCGGCTGGCGGATTCTCAACCACTGCGCCACCAGGGAAGCCCAAGCTTTCAGTTTTAATACAGTCAAATTTAACAATCTCTTAAAGTGTTTTCTCTATCTTGTTTAAGAAATCACTATCTCAAGGACATAAAGGTGTTTTTTAAAGTTCTGTTTTTCACTTTTAGGGCTTCAATCTACTATTGATTTTGCATATGGTATTCTAATTTTTTTTCATATAGATAATCAATCTTTCTGGCACTGCTTATTGAACAGCAAATCCTTTCGCCACTAATCTGTAATGCTACCTCTGTTATTCATCTAGTTTCCATAAATTCATAGATCTATTTCTGAGCTGTCTGTTCAGTTTAATTTGTCTATCTCTCCGCACCAATACGTCACAGCTTTAATGACTAAATCTCTAAAAAGAGTTCCCCCACCTAGGTCTTCTTCAAATAACATTAAAAAAAAAAAATTCTGGGGACTTCCCTGGTGGTCCAGTGGGTAAGACTCCATGCTCCCAATTCAGGGGGCCCAGCTTCGATCTCTGGTCAGGGAACTAGATGCTGCATGCATGCCACAACTAAGAGTTCACATGCTGCAACTAAAGATCCCGCACACCGCAACGAAGATCCTGTGTGTTGCAGCTAAGACCCGATGCAGCAAAAATAAATAAATAAATATTTTTTAAAAATTCTGATTGTCTCTCTTTGTTCTTCTATATAAAAATTAGGATAAGCTTATCAAGTTTCACTTTAAAAATATCCCATAGGGATTTTTTTTCTGGAATTGAATTTATAGATTAATTTATGGGAGAACTCACATCTTTATAATATTGAGTCTTATCATCCATGAATATGGCATAATTCACCACTCAGTTAGGTCTTCTTTCATATTCTTCAGTTATGTTTCCTTATTTTCTTTAAGATCTTGCATGTTTTTTGTTAGATTTATTTCTGTTGCTTATAGGTTTTATTGCTATAGTGAATGGGATAGCAGGCTTTGTCAGCTGAATGGAAATGTTGCTACAATTTTACCATTAAGAATGATATTTAGTGACTTCCTGGTGGCGCAGTCGTTAAGAATCCGCCTGCCAATGGAGGGGACACGGGTTCAATCCCTGGTCCAGGAAGATCCCACATGCTGCAGAGCAACTAAGCCCATGTGCCACAACTACTGAGCCTGTGTGCCACAACTACTGAAGCCCGCACGCCTAGAGCCCATGCTCCACAACAAGAGAAGCTACCACAGTGAGAAGCCTGTGCACCACAACGAAGAGTAGCCCCCACTCGCCGCAACTAGAGAAAGCCCGTGCACAGCAATGAAGACCCAATGCAGCCAAAAATAAATAAATAAAAACTAATTTTTAAAAAGATTTATTTATTTATTATTTATTTATTTTTGGCTGCGTCAGGTCTTCATTGCAGCACTTGGGATCTTCGTTGAGGCATGCGGGCTCTTCGTCGTGATGCATGGGCTTCTCTCTAGTTGCCGCACACGGACTTCTCCCTAGTTGTGGTGTGTGGGTTTTCTCTCTCTAGTTGTGTTGCGTGGGCTCCAGGGCGCGTGGGCTCTGTAGTTTGCGGCACGCGGGCTCTCTCGTTGAGGCACGTGAGCTCAGTAGTTGTGACATGCAGGCTTAGTTGCCTTGTGGCATGTGGGATCTTAGTTCTCTGACCAGGGATGGCACCCCTGTCCCCTGCATTGTAAGGCAGATTCTTTGCCACTGGACCACCAGGGAAGTCCCGAAGCTGTAGCTATTTAAAAGTTGTTACTCTAATTGTTTCAGTGGATGCTTTTGTTTACCAGTCTGTTATGTAATTTCCCTTCTGTTTATTCATTATTCTATTCCTACTACTCCCTCTACTCACTCAGTACCTTTTTCTGGTAATAACTCCTCAACTTTTCTTAAGAGGATCACCCCTTCACTTCTTTGGTTCTTATAGTTTGGGAGATATTGACTCAACTCATCACTCCAGAGGTCAACTTGTGACCTAGACCTGGCAAATCAGAGCACTGCATTCCCATGGCCAGTTACTGGTCTGGGGATGGACATGTCAAACAAGGCCAGAAAAAGAGGTTCAATCAAAGCAAATCTTAGCATTTTTTATTGGAGTGACCAGAAAAGAAGACTACTCTTATGACGATGTGAGCCTGGAGCTATAGTAGATTTTCTGCCACCATGAGGAGAAAGCCTACATGAGAAAGGACCAACACTGAGGAAAGCAGAGCAAAGAAACAGGAAGGCCAGATCCTATCAACATCATTTTTCCCTAGACCAGGTGTTTGGGCTGTGCAGCACGACATGTGGGATCTTAGTTCCCCGACCAGGAAGAACCTGCATCCCCTGCATTGGAAGTGTGGAGTCTTAACCACTGGACCGCCAGGGAAGTCCCGGTCATTCATTTCTATAAAGGGTCAGATAGGAAATATTTTAGGGCTTGTGGGTATGAGAATGTGATTTATAATAAATATATATTTTGGAGTTTGTCCATGGTTCCTGGCTCACAGCTCCCCAAACCCTTGGAATTTCCTAAGCAGTAAGAGCAATGGGAACATCTTTTGTTATAATATTTGGTCTTTTGTCCTCAGTTCCTGAAATCACATCAGAGCCATAAAGGTGAAATGGACATCTTGTTATTATGAAAAGCCCCTTTCAACCATAACTGAGTTTATGTTAATAAGGTGACTTTCAGAAGTCCCCTAAAGACTGGAGGAGGTTGCCAGGGAAACCAATCAGTGGATTAGATTAATTAGATTAGAGGGTTGGAACTTCTCACCTCATGACCTCTGGAGAGAGAGGCTGGAGGTTGAATCACCAGTGGCCAATGATTTAATCAATTGTGCCTATGTAATGAAACCTCCATAAAAACCCAAAAAGACAGAGCTTCCAGGATGGTGAAAGAGAACTCATCCACTTGCCAGCCCTAAACTCCACAGGGACAGAAAGAAGCTCCTGGATTCAGCATCTTGCCCTATGTATCTCTTCATCCAGCTGTTGATTCATATCCTTTAATACCCTCCCTTTGTAATGAACCAGTAGTTTAGTAAGTAAACTGGTTTCCTGAGTTCTGTAAGCCACTCCAGCAAATTAATCAAGGAGGGGGTCCTGGGAACCTTTATAACCAGTTGGTCAGATGCACAGGTAACAACCTGACTTGTGATTGGCATCTGAAATGGAGGCAGTCTTGTGGGATTGAGCTCTTAACCTATGGAATCTGATGCTATCTCCAGATAGATTGTACCAGAATTGAGTTGAGTCAGTGCTGGGAGAATTGCTTGGTTTGGGGGTAAAACCCACACATCATAGTGGGCCATAGATCTCTCTCACAACTACTCAACTTCACCACTATATTGCTCAAGTCAGAGCACAAAAGCATCTAGACAATATGAGAAGGAATGGGCATGGTTGTGTTCCAATAAACCTTTATTTACAAAAACAGACACAGGCTCCTTTTGCTAACCCCAGCCCTAGACCCAGTCATGGCTTAGGCTATATCTATGCTTGGACTTTTCAGTTACTTGAGCCAATAAATGTCCTTTTCCTTAAGCCAATTTGAGTTGGCTTTCCTTTTAACTTGTAACCAAAGAATCCCAATTTATGTTATATCTGAAGATTCTGAATTCTTTGGTAACTTTCATCTAACTATTAGTGCAACTTTTGTTTAAAATCCATTCTTAACCCGGAAAGGAATCAAAGTTGGCTTCATAGAGGAAAGATTAATTGATGTCCAAGTCATTGCCAGTTCTTTTTCAGACATAAAAGTGTTACATAAACACAAATTCTATTCTTAAAAGATTTAATAAAAAGTTAATTCCTTGGGGGGGAAACAGATTTTCTTTTCCAGTTTAAGTTTCAATAAGAATTTGCTTTCCAGGCAATTTGTAGACATTTGAAGTGAGCATCAGTATTGTTAAGAGTTGCAAACTGCAGTCACTTTGTACAAATTTAAACAGGCTCCTTACTGAGAGTTGATAGGGAGTGGGGGGATGTTAACAGTGAAAGTAAAGTGGAAAATTACCTTCTCCTGACTGCAGAGACTTGAGCACTGCCTTTGACAAGCAGAAGAAACAATAGAGGACCTCTGAAAAGGCTGAGAGCTGTGGGGAATGACTTCAGCAACCGACTGTGTCAAAGGGCAGTCACACGACTCTTCCCTAACGTGAAATACCCCAAGTTGGCAGCTGAATTCCTAGTGCTATGTACTCTTGAAAATATAATTTCAAGATAGGATTGAGAGTGAGTTACAGGGGCTTAATGAAAAGACTCCAATAAATAAAAGGGAAAAGGCAATTCTCACACACACACACACACACACACACACACACATCTAGGTAACACACATATGGCAGGGAGGAGAAATGGAACAATCAAGGATGACTCCAAGCTTTGTGGCCTGAGTACTGGCAGAAGGGACTTGCCATTTGTTGAATTGGGAAAGACTGGGAGAGAAACAGGTTGTAGGGGCTGGTATATGGAGCTCAATTTTGGACATATTAAGTTTAACATGTTATTTATCCAATAAGAAATAAAGAGTGGGCAGCTGGATATATGAGTAGAGTTAAGGAAATAGACTCAAGCTGGGGATATAAAATTGGGAATCCTCAGCATACAGACGGTATTTACAGTCATGAGATTAGATGTGATTACCAGAGGAGGCTACATAGAACAGAGACGAGTCCTTGGCACTCCAACATTTAGAGAACAGAGAGATGAAGAGGACCAAGAAAAGATACCTGAGAGGAAAGCCAGAAAGATAGGAAGAAACATCTTGGAGGTGAAGAAAGTGTTGCAGGGAAGAAGGGGTGATCAACTCTGTTAGTTTTGGTAAGATGAGGACTAAGAGTTGACCACTGGGATTTATCAGTGGTGTGTGTGTGTGTGTGTGTGTGTGTGTGTGTGTGTGTGTGTGTGTGTGTGTGTGTGTGTGTGTTAGGGTGGGTTTAAGGGAGAATGGAATGAGAGAAACAAGCACACACAACTCTTTTCAAAGAGTCTTGCTGTAAAGGGAAAGAGAATAAGGGAGGAAAGTGGGGTCAAGGCTGAAGAAGAATCTGAATATTTTAGAAAGAAAAAAAAATAACTGAAGAAATAAACTTCCAGATGAAGCAGGAAGGGATTGAGAACACATTAAAATGGTCACTATTAGAAAGGATTAGTGAGGAGTGGGAGAAGAGGGTACCCTCTTTGAAACAGGAAGGGAGAGTGAAAAAATAAGATATCTAAGAGAAGGAGGTGACATGGGAGCTCATTACAGATGCCATTGATCTCTAAAATATCACTATTTGTGAAAATGATGAGGACGGGGGAAATGTGGTAGAATTACAGTAGTTAAATGTAAAAATGTATAGCTGATTTTTAATCTACTCTGATTTATACTTTTCACTCAAATCACAAGATTAAAGTATCACAACGTAAGCTGAGCTTAAACCATAGTAGATACTCAATAAATATTCAGTGAATTTGTACTGGTGAAACTGTTTCATTGCTAGACTATAGCAATTAACAGGCAGGAGAAGTTGCCATTTTTCCTTAACCTACCCATCTATGGCTGAATAAGTTTGTTTTTTGCTCTTGTCAGGAAGCAGGGCTTTCATAACTAAGGCAACAGATTTTGTTTTCCGTACTGATCATTTTTACCTTTTGCTTACCTATTTAAGCCAAACAACTGTCCTTTTGTATTCTGCTCTGTTCTGATGGGTAGGGTCTGGGGTTGAGAGTCTACAACTTCATGACCCAGGATCTTTCATCAGTTAACTTTCTGTAGGATATGCTAAATGGGTCATAATGGATATCAGAAGACCAGGGGAAGAGAGAAATTTCCAGCTTCTAGCTCTCACAGCTGCTGGTGTTTGTTGTAATAGTAGCAGGATGGGAGGATTCTGGACAGCAGCTCAGGCAGATACAGAATCTTTTCGGTGGTTCCAATTCTGATCGAGGTGGCAACTCTTCAGCAGATCTAAAATTGTGTCTCCAAAGGTCCACCAAGCAGTATATGCTTGTGGGCTCAGCTTTAAGAGCTGGTGAACTCTAAGCCCTTGTGATTAGCAGCTTGTCACCTCTGAGTATCATTTCCGTCTTTCTTTTTTTCCTCTAGACCCCATCCTCATTTGTGCTCTTCTAGGCCTTCCCACACCCTTGTATTGGGTTGGCCAAAAAGTTCATTTGGGTTTTTCCATAACATATTATGGAAAATAATTTCGTGTATTATACTATCTCTGTCTGGAATATCTAGAATGACTCCCATTTTCTGTATAGGACTATATAATCTTGGTGACAGAAAAGATTCCAGGAAATAGACCCTCTAAGCTTGAACAGAGTGATGGCCTTACTGCCAATGGAAAATGGAGATGTAGTAGCACTATGATTACCTACCTACCTTATCATCTGTGTTTGCTTAGGATGAAGTCCTATTGAAGGCAATGCTTTGGGAGATGAAGTGTAATTGCTGCCTTTCCTCAGCTCATACATATGGTTCCAAAGTGAGTTCCCTACAACAAGTTGACTGAGGAAGAAAAAGTTAAGGCCGATTTAGAGATGTTTTTGCACAATATGCCGGCATCAGCTGGAAGTGGAGAGTTGAAACATCACAAATCCCATCAGCAGTGTCCCTGAAAGATTTTGAGAAGGAAAATCTCCCCAGTGAGCATCTGGTTGCCCACTCTGCATAGAGAAAGAGATAGACACAGGTATAGATTTTACCCTGATTCATGGACAATGGCTAACAAGTTGGCCAAAGAGTTAAGGATTTCGAAAGAACCAGACAGAAGAACTGGTGACCAAAAGGCATGGAGGGAAGAGGCAGCTTGAAATACCTCTTGGAATGGCCACAGGGTAAGAGACGTTAGTGCCTCATGTGAATGCTTAATAAAGGGGAGCCTCCTCCTTGCAGAGGAGGCTCTCATAAATCAGGTAGACAAGATGAGCTGTTCTGTGGATGTCAGGCAGCCTCTTTCCCTAGTCACCATGAAGCTTGCTGTATACTCCATCACCCAGAAGCAGCTTACCTGATAAAACGGTGGAATAACCAACTGAATATTCCATTATGGCCCCATAAGAGAGATGATGCCCAGAGAGATCGGGGTGCTATCCAAATGGATGTGGTATATAATTTTAGCCACTGACCAATACAGATGCTATTATTTCCATAACTAGAATACTCACTTCTAGAAATCAAGGGATGAAAGTGGCAGTGCCTCCATTCACTGTTACCTCTAATAGCCCACTTACAGAATTCTTGCTTTCTGTCCCTGCAGAGGTCTTATCTCTCAAAATAGGAATGTTGCCACCAGGGAAACATTGCATGCTTCCACTAAATTTGATCATGACTAACCTAAAAGAATGAACGTCACCCATTTTGGGGAAACGATGACGGTGTCATTGTTTGTATGAAGGATAGTTGCATACTGGAAAGCAGACTAGTGAACTTGTTTAGAATTTTAAATATGGGAAGAGTGGTATATGTGGATGCCATGTAGCCAGAGGGTGGACTATATTGGTCATTTACCTGTTGTCCCTCAGTTCAACACCTGCCATGCTCTACTCTACTCTCTACTGATGTAACTGGAATTCTGCAAATGACATTTCCCAGGCTTCTATCCTTGCAGCTGGCCTCCTGTTAGAGTTTATCAGTAGGAGGCACCAAGAGGAGATCAGTAAAAAGAAAAACATTTCCTGCTTTGGGCAGTGAAAATGCAGCAGTTTCTGCTGGCTGCTGGCTGTTGGCGTAGCGGCAGCAGGAGCAGGTGATTCTGGACTCCAGTAGACTTTCCAGCCTTTGGACTTTCCCTCTCTGATAGAAGTGGTACCTCTCTGGCAGATCCAGAACGACTGTGACAGCAACTCCAACTGCACAGCAGCCAGCACAGACTTGAGAGCTCCAGCTCAGGGATATAGCAGCTTCTGATCTATGATTGGAATTCTTTTTTGTTGTTGTTTTAAAATATTTATTGGGCTTCCCTGGTGGCGCAGTGGTTGAGAGTCCGCCTGCTAATGCAGGAGACACGGGTTCGTGCCCCGGTCCGGGAGGATCCCGCGTGCCGCGGAGCGGCTGGGCCCGTGAGCCATGGCCCCTGAGCCTGCGCGTCCGGAGCCTGTGCTCCGCAGCGGGAGAGGCCACAGCAGTGAGAGGCCCACGTACCGCAAAAAAAAAAAAAAAAAAAAAAAAAAAATATTTATTAATTTAATTTATTTTGGCTGCTCCAGGTCTTAGTTGCGGTACCCAGACTTCTTAGTTGAGGCATGTGGACTCTTAGTTGCAGCACGCATGCGGGATCTACTAGTTCCCTGACCAGCGATCGAACCTGGGCCCCCTGCATTGGGAGCGTAGAGTCTCACCCACTGGACCACCAGGGAAGTCCCTATGATTGAAGTTCTTCTAGCTCCCCTGGCCCCTTTTTTTCCTTTTGCTATTCCAGCCCTTCTTAAACTTCTGGAAGCAATTTCATATATTAAATTTCTTCTCTTTGAAATACCCAGAGTGGCTTCTGTTTCCCTGAGGAGACCCTGACAGATAACATTTCTAGTCCCTAAAACAGATAAATCTAAAAAAAGGATCTATCCTGAGACTTGCCCTTCTGGACAAATGATATAATCTTCCCTCTCAGCTTCTCTCTTAACTTTTACTTCTTACAAACAACCATAGTGAATAGAAACTGCATTTATTTTGTTGTTGTTATAGTTGGTGCATTGTTTTTGTCATCAACTTATTTAATCAAAATTTTAAACACTCACCAAAGTAAAGCAGATAATATATGGAATACTTGTATATTTATTACCCAGCTTTAACACTGATCGATTTTGCTAATTTTGTGTCTTGTATCTGCCTCCATTTTCCACCCATAATATTGTAAAATAAAATCATAGGCATCAAATCATTTCACCCATAATATTTCCTGTGTACTTTTTACATGAGCCTCCTTCCATTTCTGTAATTACAGTTGGACCTCTGTTATCCTTTGCCTGCACAGGACCCCTTTCTCTTCCTCAGCATAGGATCCTTCTTTTTCTTTTGGGAACTGCCTTCCACAATTTGGTGATGCTGTTCACCCCTTTGCCTCCCTGACTCCATGGATATATGAACTAGACTCGTCAGTCTGAGTGTGTTATGGAAGCTAGAGAATAAAGGTCTCACTACACAAGGGCATGGGCCTTAAGGACCGCATGAACCTAGAACTGCAAAAAGTTACCTTCAACAACTGGGAAAGCCCACCTAAGAATTATGCTAACACAGAAGAAAATTAGATAAAACTGTTTCAGAGAGAGTCCTGATGATATTATTTTAATACCTGAATCCAGCTGTGCCTAAAACCAATGCTCCTTCTGGATTTTTAGTTATGTGAGCCAATAAATTTCCTTTTCTGCTTAAATTTAAGTTGGATTTCTATCATGTGTGACCAAGAGTCATTTATTACTAATTTGTAACACTCTCCAAGCCTGCAGCGATAGCCCATTCAAGAATACTCTATTTAGCAGGGAGAACATATTTCTATAAATGGGAAAGTTAATAGAATCAGTGCAATTAAGGTCATCATATCACTAAAGCATAGCTTCTGGTGTTGCTATTTTGCAGTTATTTTTTCCCTTCAGACTCCCTGAAATCCTGGTATGCCTCCAGGCAAAGTTTCTTCCAACTTTGTTCATTCAGACAGTTTTGAGTCATTTCTTCGCAGGCTACAGTAATTCCTATGATAGTTTTCATGATGTCAGAAGTCTTCCACCAATCTCTAATTAACAGCTGATCAGTTTTTTTAAAGTGTTTCCCTGGTTTGGACCACTGTAAAGTATCGATTTTAACATCCAAAGTAGTATTTTTATTTAGTACTCTTATAGTAACTTTAGCTTTAACACTTGTGAAAAGTTATTACGGGTCAAAATCATTCAGCAGAACATGAAATAATGACAGAAAGTGAGACTGTGGCATAGAAACACAAATAGATTAGTGAGGCCTCTCAAACTCAGGAACATACCATCTGCTAAATCAGCTCTCTTTAGTGCTAACTGTATTGACTGGCTGAGCGGTTATTTTTTAAATGCATTAACCACAATTCAGTACTGTATCAAATTTATAAATATGAACATATACAGAGATGAAAAGCACTATAATAAATTAGTGCTCAAGGAGTTACATCTATAATGAAATTTCTTTCATGTTTAAAATAATCTAGGTTCTAGCTAATAGTAGGCTTTGAAATCCCAAACTTCCCAGAAATTATCTCATAAAAAAGACTAAAGCAGTTCGCTAGAGATTGGGGCCTTCACATTCTCATTATAGGCCCAAAGATCCAGCTTTTGCTGAATCCTTATATGCCCAAGTCTCTGGAATACAGACAAACCAGGGATACTATGCTAACAGAGGTAGAATATACTCAAGGTTATATCATACAATTGCCGAAACAGGACATCTGGGAATATTGCTAAAGAAGCATGAAATCAATACCCAATCTTTTACTATCATATCCTATCAGTTAAAAATCTAATAATTCCTCTATTCTAATCTGAAGCACAGTAGTAGGTCATGACTTTACAATTTTTTGCTATTATAAATAATGCTGCAATGAATACTTTTGCACACAGATCTTTGAACACTTGTGAAATAATTTGATTCCTAGAAGTAGAGTTGTTTAGTGAGTACAGACAGATTACCTTCCCAAAACAGTATATCAATTTAAATCTTACCAACATGAAATGACAGTGCCCTTTTCCCCCAACACTTTCATTAACTCTGGATATTATCTCTTTAAAATGCTTCCCTTCTACCCTTAGGGAAAAATACTAGGGAAATATCAATACTATTATTTAACATTGTCCTGGAATTACGATCCAATGAATTAGGCAATAAATTAAAATATGAATATTGGAAAAGATGAAATGGTTATTGTTATTGCAGATATTATATTATCTTTAAATGCAAAAAATTAGAAAACTATTTTCTAAAGCAAAATTCTAGGCTTCTCTGGTGGCACAGTGGTTAAGAATCCACCTGCCAATGCAGGGGACACGGGTTCAAGCCCTGGTCCGGGAAGATCCCACATGCTGCAGAGCAACTAAGCCCTTGTGCCACAACTACTGAGCCTGTGCTCTAGAGCCCGTGAGCCACAACTACTGAGCCCATGAGCCACAACTACTGAAGCCCTCACGCCAAGAGCTTGTGCTCTGCAACAAGAGAAGCCCCCACGATGAGAAGCCCGTGCACCGCAACGAAGAGTAGCCCCCACTCTCCGCAACTAGAGAAAGCCCATGCACAGCAACGAAGACCCAATGCAGCCAAATATAAATAAAATTTTTTTAAAAATAAAATAAAGTAAAATTCTTGGGCTTTTGTCATGTTGGAGTAACTGGTACTAGACTTGGCCTTCTGCTATAAACAGTTAGAAAACTGGACAAAATACATGAAAAAATTGTCTTCAGACAATGAAAACAGGGCAAGTGAGACTATGATCTCCGAGAAAAGGAATCAAATGAGGCAGCCTTATCACTTTGGCTTTCTGGATTTTGATACAGGGAGGGGAAATCAAACTGGATTGAACAGACAGAGGTGGTGTTCAAGAAGGCTGAGGTGCCTGGCAGTTGTGGGGCAAAGTTCCAGAGGAAGCAACTACACAGGCAAAGAGATCAATAAATCTGCACAGGAGTATTCTAGAGTCTATGCTGAACACTAATCTACAAATGTGTAGGGTTAAACTACAAGAGTTCAGCTGAAAAACAATTAGAGAACTGTGAGCAGAAAAATTCCCAGAGCTCACAGGGTTAAGAGACAATTAAGTTTTGAACAGTCAGGATAAAGGTTCTTCGCTGAACACCTAGGGCATTTACTAGAGACCCCAGAAGAGAAACACCTTAGTAGAAGGACTAACCTAACTCAACAGTAAAGATGACTCTAGAACTGCCCCAAAGTTCAAAAACAAGCTTCAAAATCATCAAGCTGATTCATCTGCAACTTAACTAACACATAAACCAAAATTCAAAAGTCTTTGAAGGAAAACAACAAAATTCAGATACTCAAAAACATATAATTACAATGTCCACCATTCCATCAAAAATCACTAGACATGTGAAAAAGCAAAAAAAGTCACCTTAAAATCAGAAGAAAAGTTGGTCAATGGAAACAGATCCAAGAATGAAAGAGATGCTAGACTTAGTAAATAAACAAGGATGTAAAAAAGAGTTAATATACTTAATAAAATTTTGTATTTAAAAATTTTATATTTAAGTTTAATTTGAAGAAACTATGAATATATTGAGAGAAAGACAAGATATAAAAATAATCAAAAAAATCTAGAAACAAATACAATATCTGAAATTAAAAATTCAGTAGATGGGCTTAGTGGCAGATATTATAAACTACACAAGAATAATCCATGAATGAGAAGACATAGCAATGGAAATTATCCCAACTAAAGTTTTTTAAAAGAACTGACAAAAAATAAAGTCTTAGTGACATGTTAAACAATATCAAATTGGTCTAATATATTTGTAATTGACATTCCAGAAAAGGTGGGGGCAGAAAAAATATTTGAAGCAAAGAGGAGAAACATAAATATACTGTTTTAAGGTCCTTACACTATACATCAGAGGTTGACAAACCTTTTCTGTAAAATGTCAGATAGTAAATATTTTAGGCTTTGCAGGCTAGTGGTCTTTGTTGCAACTACTCAACTCTGCCACTGCAGCATAAAAATATGCCATAAACAATACGTAAGTGAATGGCTGTGGTTGTGTTCCAATAAGACTTTACTTACAAAAGCAGGGAGTAATCCACATTTGGCCTGAAGTCTGTAGTCTGCTAACCTGTGCTATATATGAAGTGGTACAATATGTGATAATAATGAGGGAAAATGTATATTGCAACTCTTGGAGCAACCGTTAAATATAAAACAAAGAGATTAAGCTAATAAGCCAACAATGGGGATAAAATAGAATACTGAAAATTACTTAATATTCTTTTATTGAGGCAGGAAAAAAGGGGAAGAGGAACAACAAAGAGATGGCATAAATAGAAAACAAATAGCAAGATGGTACACTTAAATCCAACTATATTGATAATTATATCAATGAAAATATTCTGAACTGCATTTAAAAAGGAGCTTGTCAGACTGGATAAAATATGATGACTCAAATATATGCTGTCTACAAGAAACACACTTTAAATCTAAAGATACAAATGTTAAAGTAAATAAAGGTAAAAAAGCATATGATTAATTGTAAGAGAGCTGGAACGGTTATATTAATATCAGACAAATCTGGCTCAAGACAATACCAGAGCTAAAAAGATATTTTATAATGATAAAAGGATTAAGAAAATATAACAATGATAAATGTGTACATACTTAATAACACAGCTTTAAAATACATAAAGCAAAAACTGGCAGAAGTGAAAAAAGAAATACTGAAATTCATAATTATTATTGTATATTTCAACACTCCTCTCTCAGTAATTCGTAGAAGGAATAGATAGAAAGATCAATACGGATGTAAAACACCTGATCAACACTATCAACCAACTTGGCCAAACTGATATTTATAGAACACTCTATACAACAGATTAATGGAATAGAATAGAGTCAGAAAAAGACATGCAAATATATTATCAATCAATTTTTTTAAGTAAGGCTCATTTCATCAATTTTTTTTACAAAGGTGACACAGTAATTCAATGGGGGGAGTAATATTTTCAAACAAATGGTGCCAGAACAACTGTATATCCATTACAGGAAAAAAATGAACCTTGACCCTTACTTTACACCACATATTGATACAAATTTTCACTCAACATGGATCACAGAACTCAATGTAAAAGTTAAATTTCTAGAAGAAAACATAGGAGAAAAATCTTTACAACCTTGGGGTAGGCAAAGATTTCTTAGGCCACAAAAAGCACAGACTGTAAAGAAAAATTTGACAAACTCTGCTCTTTGAAAGATACCATTAAGGAAATGAAAAGCTCAGCCATGAACTAGGATAAAATATTTGCAATACATATATCTGACAAAAGACTTGTATCTAGAATATATAAAGACTTCAAAAAACTCAATAATAGGACAAACAACTCATTGGCAAATGATTTGAACAGATATTTCACTAAAGATATACAAATTAGCACATGAAAAAATTTCAACCTCATTAATCATTAGGGAAATACAAATTGTGGTTTTACACAATGAACAATGAAAGGTCATTACACACCCACTGTAATGGCTAAAACTGAAAAGACTGACAGTACCAAGTGTTGACAAGGATGTGGAGAAAGTGGATCTCATACACTGCTGATGGGAATGTAAAATGGTACAATCAATCACTTTGGAAAACTGTTTAGCAGTTCCAATAAAGTTAAACCTACTCTAGGACCCAAGAATTCCATTCCTAAGTATTTACCCAAGAGAAATGAAAACATGTCCACAAAGAGACTTGTATCAATACAAGAATCTTCATAGCAGCTTCATGCATACTAGCCCTAATCTAGAAAGAAATGTCCATCAATTGGTGAATAGATAAATCGTGGTACATCCATACCGTGGAATAGTAGTGAGCAACAGGAAGGAACAATCCTCTGATACACACAATGACATGAATGAATCTCAAAAGCATTAGCCTCAACAAAAGAAGCCAGACACAAAACAGTACAAACTGTGTGATTCCAGTCACATGAAATTCTAGAAACAGGCAAAATTAATCTAGAGTGACAGAAAGGAGATTGATAATTGCCAAGGGCTGAGAGTGAGACAGGGGCGTTTACTTCAAAAAGGCATGAGGAAAAAAAAAAAGATAGGATGGAAGTTCTGGGTGATAGAAATGTTCTGTATCTTATTTATGCTGATTGTTACACATGAATACATATCAAAACCCACTGAACTTGTAGTACACTTAAAACCGGTACATCTTATTGTATGTAAATTATACCATAATAAAGTCAAATTAAAAAAACTCCTTAAAAACAAGAGAATTTGGGAAGATATCTCAGTTATAAAATACACAAAGTGAATACACAAAAAATGAGTAGCTAGTTATCAGATGCAATGGGAGGTTCTTCTTGCAAAATAGTGAAAATTAAATATTTTAACAAGAAATATGCAGAAACTTTATGAAGAATATGATAAACCTCTGTAATGAGGATCATAAAAGAACACTTGAATAAACAGACTACTGCCTTAGCTTCCTTTCTGTTCTCTGCTTTTACCAGAGGGATCTGCTAAAATGTAAGTCAGGTCATATCATTCCTCTACTCAAAACTTCCAATGGTTTCCCTCTCAGAAAGAATGCCAAAATCTTTTTTTTTTTTTTTTTTTTGCGGTATACGGGCCTCTCACTGTAGTGGCCTCTCCCGTTGCGGAGCACAGGCTCCGCGGCCATGGCTCACGGGCCCAGCCGCTCCGCGGCATGTGGGATCTTCCCGGACCGGGGCACGAACCCGTGTCCCCTGCATCGGCAGGCGGACTCTCAACCACTGCGCCACCAGGGAAGCCCTGAAGCCCTGAATGCCAAAATCTTTACCCTTGTCTAAAAGGGCTGCAAGATTTCCCTTCCTCCCTATACCTGCCCCTAGCTCTAACCTCACTGGGTTTTTTTGTTTGTTTGTTTGTTTGTTTTTTTTTTGCGGTACGCAGGCCTCTCACTGTTGCGGCCTCTCCCGTTGCGGAGCACAGGCTCCGGGCACGCGCAGGCTCAGCGGCCATGGCTCACGGGCCCAGACGCTCTGCGGCATGCGGGATCCTCCCGGACCGGGACACGAACCCGCGTCCCCTGCATCGGCAGGCGGACTCTCAACCACTGCGCCACCAGGGAAGCCCAAACCTCATTGGTTTTGATGTTTCCCAATGTGCCAATGCACTCCTAATGGCCCTTGTGTCGGGAACACTCTTCACCCAGATCTTCACATAACTTGTTCCCCAACTTTATACAAATCTTTGCTTCAGTATCACTATCTGAGGTTATCTTGACAAATCCATCTTTAGTGTGAGAAGTTTCAGTTGATCACTAGGGCTCAATAGCTGTTGTCATAGAAACTATATCGTGGCACAGTTTAGAAACCAGGGGAAAGGATTAAAAGGAAACATGATAGCTGTCTTCCAATATTGAAGGACAATTATGTGGAAAAGGAAGGAGAATTATTCTTTTAGCAGCTCCAGTAGACTAGTCCTCTGGACTGATCACTAGAACGTAAGTTCCAAAAGAGCTGACTGTTTTGTTCACCTCAGCATCCCTCGCACAGAGCATGTCTGGCACACCGATGCTCAGTCATATTTGCTGAATAAATAAATGTTCAGTGTAGTTCTGAAAAGCAAAAAGGACGGATGGATAGGACTAAAGGGGGACAGATGTTAACTCAGTATAAAGAACAGTTTCTTAAAAATGAGAACTTGATGGGATTTTTTTGAACTCAGGTGTCTTGATCTAGTGCCTTCATATTTATATGCAAGCAAACTAAGGTTTGGAAAGTTTTAAGTCGATGGTTATTATACTGCTTCTCTCAGTCCATTAGTGGGTTTTGAAATCAATTTAGTTAGGATTTTAAAGAACACAAAATAGAATTTAAAATAGTAGAGCTTATTGCAAATAGTAAGAATTCTTATATGAATTTTTTGTTTCAGATAGAGAGAGAGATGAATAAGCAGAATCCCAGGTATGTGTATATTGGGTCAAGATGTAAAATGTAGTATTTCTCACTGCGGGTTTGGGTAAAAAAAAATTTTTTTTTGAGAAATACTGGGTTAAGCTGTTCAACAACAGAATTAGCCCCCTTGCAAAGTAACGAGTTCTATTTGCAGTTGAGGTAGAGGCAGAATGTCATTGACTTAGGGTGAATACACTTGGGGAGAGGTGGGGCTAGATGACTTCAGGAATTTATATTTTTTCTTTATATTTGTCCATATTTTCCAAAAGGATCATACATCCTTTTTTTTTTTTTTTTTTTTTTTTTTGCGGTATGCGGGCCTCTCACTGTTGTGGCCTCTCCCATTGCGGAGCACAGGCTGCGGACGCGCAGGCTCAGCAGCCATGGCTCACGGGCCCAGCTGCTCCGCGGCATGTGGGATCTTCCCGGACCGGGGCATGAACCCGTGTCTCCTGCATCGGCAGGCGGACTCCCAACCACTGCGCCACCAGGGAAGCCCCATACATCCTTTTTAAAGTGATTTAAAGTAGCTTTAAATACATATATATGAAACATATTTTACAATAGAAATTAGAAATTTTAAATGGAAATTAGATGGTTTCTGTAGGTTGACATTTAGCACCCTTTGTCCTGGAATCCGAGGCAAAAGCAAAAAACAGAGAAACACAAACAATTTATATAGTGCTCCCATCATTTGCCCAGTAGAAATGACCATTATTCTGGCACTAACTTTTAGGAGGAATTTGTATGTGAATTATTATGAGGACATAAAATTTCATTATAGAGAATAATTGGACTAATACAATAAACTTCCTAATTGGTCTCCTTGCCTTTTATCTTTCTCCCTTCAATCCACCCTGAAGTATGTTATCTTTCCAGATTCTCCTGTTTAGAATTCTTTAGTGGCTCCTTCCTGCCTACAAGATAAAGTCCATATTTCTATGAATGGATTTAGTACCCTTTACGACCCAACTTCTGCCAATCTCTGCACTCTCATCTCCTACCAGCTACCTCACCTCCCACTCTTAAGCTATATGCTATTCCCAGGCACGCTATACCTTTCATGCCGCCAAGCTTTTGTACATATTGTTCCTGTGCTACAATAAAACCACACTTCTCAGTCTGAGAAACTCTCACTCTTCATTCAGAGTCAGCTCAAACAGAGCATCCTTTGGGAAGCTTTCCTTGACTTTCTTGGGCTCATGTGTTTGTTTGTTTGTTTTTTGGCCATGCCACGTGGCATATGGGATCTTAGTTCCCTGACCAGGGATCAAACCCGCGACTCCTGCATTGGAACCATGGAGTCTTAACCATTGGACCACCAGGGAAGTCCCCCCTGGGCTCATGTTAATTGCTATTTCCTCCATGCCCCATTGCACTGTATACATTTATGCCATGGCAAGTGCTAGAATGCATTTTATTTGCCTATTCTGATGTATGTTTCCCTGCTACATTGTATTGGATAATATCCATATGAGGAGAGACCATGTCTATGTGTATGCCCAACCTTAGTTTAATGTTTGGGATGTGGTAGACATTCAATAAATATCTTCACCAGTGTCCTTACTGAACTAACAAAGGTTCTTTTTAAAAAATAAATAAATAAATAAATAAATAAATAAATGTATTTCTTTTTGGTTGCATTGGGTCTTTGTTGCTATGTGTGGGCTTTCTCTACCTGCCATGAGCGGGGGCAACTCTTTGTTGCAGTGCATGGGCTTCTCATTGCGGTGGCTTCTCTTGTTGCAGGGCACGGGCTCTAGGCGCATGGGCTTCAGTAGTTGTGGCAGGTGGGCTTTAGTAGCTGTGGCTCACAGGCTCTAGAGCGCAGGCTCAGTAGTTGTGGCACATGGGCTTAGCTGCTCCGCAGCATGTGGGATCTTCCCGTACCAGGGCTCAAAGCCACGTCCCCTGCAGTGGCATGCGGGTTCATAACCACTGTGCCACCAGGGAAGTCCTGAACTAACAAAGGTTCTTTACATGACTTTCCCTATATGTTGCCTCTAAAGTCAAGGACGTCCAGGGACTTCCCTGGTGGTCCAGTGAGTAAGACTCGTGCTCCCAATGCAGAGGGCCTGGGTTCAAGCCCTGGTCAGGAGCTAGATCCCGCATGCATGCCGCAACTAAGAAGTCTGCATGCCACAACTAAGAAGTCTGCATGCCGCAACCAAGAAGTCTGCATGCCGCAACTAAGAGCTCACGTGCTGCAACTAAAGATCCTGCATGCCCCAGTGAAGATCCCGTATGCTGCAACTAAGACCCAGTGCGGCCTAAATAAATAAATATTCAAAAACTAAAAATAAAATAAAGTCAAGGACATACTATAATTAATTCAACAAAAACATTTCAAAGGCAAGCTAAGTTAATATGTTTTGAGTACACTGTCCTTTGGAATTTTATCTTGACATGGGGTTCAAGCTGATTAGCTATCACCTTTTTTTGTGTCCCCACTGTGTACTATACATAACTTTACTGTGACACATATCACACTAATTTTTGTGTCTGTCTTTTCCCGTAAATTCTTTGAAGGCAGGTGGAGTTATACTCATCTTTTTTTAATCCCCATTTTATGGCACAGAGTCTGGTCTACAATCTATTAAAAGTTTGTTGGTAACACACATGCACAAAAATATTAGCTCTGCCACAATTGGTCTATACTAGCCCAAACCTTCATTTAGCTGTATTATAAACTTAAGAACTGTGAAAGTTTTACACTATTTATATTACTTCTGAAAATCTGTCTTGTATGTTTTGCTCTTAGGTTTCTAAAGAACTGCAATGTATTAATCCCCTGGTCAAACAGTTATTTTTCTCCCTAGACAGTGAAATTTATGTTTTGAGGATTTAACATCATATTCAAGATTCTGAACCACTAAAAAAAAAAAAAAAAAAGTTTGTTGGTGATAAAATATATCTATTTTAGCCCCAAACCCAGCATCTTAACAGAAGCATCCCAGTAAAGTCAGCAACAGAACAAGGATGCCCTCTATTACCACTACATATTATTTAACACTGTTCTGGAGACATTAGCCAATGCAATTAGACTTGAGAAAGAAACTACAGAAAGGAACACTGGAAAGTAGGAGGTAAAATTACCATTGTTTGCAGATAAGATGATTGTATACCTGGAAAATGCAACAGAATCAACTGTAAAACTACCACAAACAAAAAGAGTATTCATTCAGGGCTTCCCTGGTGGTGCAGTGGTTGAGAATCTGCCTGCCAATGCAGGGAACATGGGTTCGAGCCCTGGTCCGGGAAGATCCCACACGCCGCAGAGCAACTAGGTCCGTGTGCCACAGCTACTGAGCCTGCTCTCTAGAGCCCACGCTCTACAGCCCATGAACCACAACTACTGAGCCTACGTGCCACAACTGTTGAGCCCGTGAGCCACAACTGGTGAAGCCCACACACCTAGAGCCCGTGCTCCACAACGGGAGAGGCAGCCACAATGAGAAGCCCATGCACTGCAACCAAGAGTGGCCCCCACTCGCCGCAACTAGAGAAAGCCCGTGCGCAGCAATGAGACCCAAAGCAACCAAAAATAAATAAATTTAAAAAAGTATTCACAGGGGGAAGGAGGTTATGAAATTAAAGACTCCTGTTCACAATAGCATCAAAAATAAAAAATACCTAGGAATAAATTTAACAGGAAATGCACAAGACTACTCATGAAAAAAACCAAGGGACACCAGAGAAGACTATGGAAAATCAAACCCTTCAAACAGGAAGATTCAACATATTAAGATGTTAGTTCTTCCTAAGTTATTTTATAATATAACATGATCATAATAAAAATACCAGCAGGTTATTTTAAGATCAATACAAGTTGATGCTAAAGTTTTATGGAAAAATAAATATACCAAAGAGTAGGAATTAGCACCAACAGATATTCAATTATATTACATATTGATACTTCATCAATAATTAAAACTGTGATGCTGGTCATAAACAGAAGGATGAGGGGATTGCCCTGGTGGCGCAGTGGTTAAGAATCCACCTACCAATGCAGGGGACATAGGTTCAAGTCCTGGTCTGGGAAGATCCCACATGCCACAGAGCAACTAAGCCTGTGTACCACCATTACTGAGCCTGAGCTCTAGAGCCCACAAGCCACAACTACTGAGCCCACATGCCACAACTACTGAAGGCTGCGCACCTAGAGCCCGTGCTCCACAACAAGAGAAGCCACGACAATGAGAAGCCCGCGCACCACAATGAAGACCCAACACAGCCAAAAATAAATTAATAAATAAATTTATTAAACAAAAAGAGAGAGAAGGACAGACCAGTGGAGTATACTAGGAAATCCAGAAATGTACCCCAGTATATGTGGGAATTTAATATATGATGAACAATAAAAAGATGAGCAACTTACTAAGTAGCACTGGGACAATTTTTAGCCTTCTGGAAAAAGAAATTAAGCTGGATTTTCACCTCCCATCGCATATCAGGATAAATTACATATGGATCAAAGACTTAAGTGTGAAAATAAGGCCATAAAAGTGCTAAGAGAAAATCTGGAAGATTTATAAACTCAAAGTGGGAAAGGCCTTTATAACCATGACTCAAAATACAAAAGCCATAAAAGAAAAGATTGATACATTTAATTACATAAAGATAAAATTCTGTATGGCAAAAAAAAAAATCACAAAAAGGCAAAAGACAAATAACATGGCAAAAATGTCTATTAGAGAAAGGGCAATCTCCATAATATACACCAAGCTTCTAAGAAATTGGCACAATAACCTAAGATAAAATAAGACAAAGGACAGTTCACAGAAAAAGAAATACAAATGTCCCTTATCATATGAAAGGATGTTCAACCTCAGCCATAAAAATATAAATGCAAATTAAAACTATACTCTAACACAACATTGTAAAGCAATTATACTCCAATAAAGATGTGAAAAAATAAAAATAAAAATACACTGATGTTTCATTTTTCCTCTCTCAAATGAGCAAAAAAATCCAAACATTTGATATATTGATAAGACTGTGGGAAAGCAGGCACTTTCAATCTTTACTGGCAGGAATATAAATTGGTATGACCCCACGGCAGGCAATTTGGCAACAGTTCTCAAAATTATGAATGCATATATTCTCTGACCAAGCAATTTCACTTCTGGGAATTTATCCTACAGGTATACTGGTACATGATCAAAGTGACACATGTACATAGTTATTCACTGCAGCACTGTTTGGAACAGCAAAAGACTAGAAAAATGTCCATCAGTAGGGGAGGTCAGTCAGATGGAAAGACAGCTATGATACATACATGACACATATGATACATGATACACATAGTTAAGTTTTTTTTTAAAAGGGAAGGAACAGGGACTTCCTTGGTGGTCCAGTGGTAAAGAATCCGCCTTCCAATGCAGGGGATGTGGGTTCGATCCCTGGTTCGGGAACTAAAATCCCACATGCCAAGGGGCAACTAAGCCTGTGTGCCGCAACTACTGAGCTCCGCACACCTCAACGAGAGAGCCGGCCTGCTGCAAACTACAGAGCCCACGCATCCCGGAGCCCATGTGCCACAACTAGAGAGAGAAAACCCGCGTACCACAATGAAGAGCCCACACCGCAACGAAAGATCCCGCACACCTCAACGAAGACCCCACGTGCCACAACTAAGACCCAACACAGCCAAAAATATATATATAAATAAATTTTTTAAATAATTTTAAAATTTTAAAAAGCAAGGAACACAGTATACGTGTGTGTGTGTGTGTGTGTGTATACACACACAAAATACAAGGGAAAAAAGCAGAAACTCTGGAAGGATTAACAAGAAACCCAGGATGATGGTTGCCAGTTGGAGGCAAGGTGGGACCTGGGAGACAGAGGCAAAGATGGAAGGGAGACTTTATATGGTATTTTTTTAATATTTTGAGTTTTTTAAAAATTTTTTAAAAATTTATTTATTCATTTTTGGCTACGTTGGGTCTTTGTTGCCGCATGCAGGCTTTCTTTAGTTGCAGCAAATGGGGGCTACTCTTTGATGCGGTGCACAGGCTTCTCATTGTGGTGGCTTCTCTTGTTTCAGAGCACAGGCTCTAGGTGCGTGGGCTTCAGTAGTTGTGGCACGCGGCTCAGTAGTTGTGGCATGCGGGCTCAGCAGTTGTGGCTCACGGGCTCTAGAGCGCAGGCTCAGTAGTTGTGGCACACGGGCTTAGTTGCTCCGCAGCATGTGGGAATCTTCCCGGACCAGGGCTCGAACTCGTGTCCCCTGCATTGGCAGGCAGATTCTTAACCACTGTGCCACCGGGGAAGTCCCAATATTTTGAGGTTTTTTTTTTTGTTTTGTTCCGTTTTGTTTTGTTTGCGGTACGCATGCCTCTCACTGTTGTGGCCTCTCCCGTTGCGGAGCACAGACTCCGGACGCGCAGGCTCAGCGGCCATGGCTCACGGGCCCAGCCGCTCCGCGGCATGTGGGATCTTCCCGGACCGGGGCACGAACCCGTGTCCCCTGCATCGGCAGGCGGGCTCTCAACCACTGCGCCACCAGGGAAGCCCTATTTTGAGTTTTGAATCATATGAATATATACTCAAAAATAAAAATTTTAAAGTTTGTCAAACAAGTGGGTGAAATATTAACTATCAGTCTCATATTTAGCCAAATCTAGGTTGTAATTCAAGATTAAGATATCTTGGGAGCTCTCAGAGTAATGATATTCTGTGTCTACTTCAGTCAAGATTCATGTGCTACATGAACAAGTGACAAGATGACATTCCATTATGAAACGTTAAGAGGTTGTATTTCTTGGGAGAAAGAGAGAGAGAGAGAGAGAGAACAAACCAAGCTACTGCCAGATGAACAAAGAGCTACACTATTGCAATTGTCAATCTGCTTACTGTCTGAACACAGTGATGATGAGAGGAATGGGGAGGAAGGAGAAGATACAAATGTCTTGAATGGGAAATAAATCCATGGGTCTTGATGGCTGATTGAAAAATCCTACTACATATTTTCAGAAAGCCCCTCTGTAGTCCCCAGAGCTCTTATAATTCTTATTCGATTTGCCTAATTGTACCAAAGTGTACCACGATTTGGAATTGGCTGTGGAAGGCTAGAGAGACATAAAGAGAACACAGTGATTTTAAAAACATAGGTGTTTAGTAGTATCACTAACAGAAATTAGGAAGCCAGGAGGAAGAAAGCCAGGTCAGAGAAAAAGCAATGACTTCGGTTTTAAGTACATGGTGTTTGATGTGAGTGGGAAATCAGGTAGCCGTGGCCAGAGGGCCACTGGAAATGCTAGTCTGAAGTTTAATAGGGGAAGTCAGACTTGAAGGTGGAGACATGGGAGATATTTGCAAATAGAGATGAAGGGGCTCAGAGGAAATATGGGCTGAGGTGAGAACCAGGAGGACTGTGCCAACCATGGAACAGAATGGGGAAGAGAAGCCAGAGTTACAGACAGAGAATTACAGAGAGAATCAGGAGAGTATGTGACATGTACACTGAGGGTGGGGAGCTTTAAGAAACAGTGAAGGGGTCAACACGATGAGAAATGAAAGGGCCAAGCAATAATAATAGTAGCAATGTGCACTGTCTCCTGAATCCCGACACAAAACAACCTATCAGGTAGATGGTATTGCTAGCCCCATTTTACAGAAAAGGGTATTAACCCAGGGAATCCCCTGGCGGTCCAATGGTTAGGACTCCCTAGGACTCTGTGTTCTCACTGCTGAGGGCCAAGGTTCAATCCCCGGCTGGGGAACTAAAATCCCACAAGCCACAGCACGGCCAAAAAAAAAAAGGTGGGGGGTGCGGGTATTAACCCAGACAGTGACTCCAAAGCTGCAGGATGTAACTGATGAGCTATGAAACTCTCCCCACTGACTCGGGGAGAAATGGGAGATCAGAGTTCTGACACTAGTTCTACCACTAAATTAGCTATATGTCCATGGAAAGTAACATTCCCTTTCTAAGTTTCATTTCCTTCTCTGCAAATTGAGGGTATTGGTCTAGATAAACTCCAGCTCTTATGTAAATTTGAGTCTTTGATTAAAGCAGAATGGAAGAAATACATACACAAGATAGGCAATGAATTTAAAAGTTAGCCATAAGTGAACAGGGAGACCTGGCCAAGAAAATCAGAATGTTGAATGTTTTATACAGTGACTTTTCAAGCAATAATCCCATACTCTGATACATAAAATCTATAATTGCAAAACTCTACTTTTTATGTATATATTTAAGTCAGGTATAACATCAATAATTAGAATTTTTCATACCTGGAAATTTATAAATGCTGTTCTTGAAACCCTGCTAAGTTGATTGAATGGAGTAAAAAAAGGGAAGATTCCAAGTCTGTGTATGAAGGATTGTCCTGTAGAGACAGAAAAGAGCTATTTACAATGAACCTTTGTAATAAGAGACAGAAACATCTGCTAAGGTACATAATAAATATTTATTCAAAGAAATTATATGGGAGCATTTATCAGGTATCATTTTTTAGCATATAAAAATAGATCATCTGGCACAGAATATTAGCTGACGGGAATCTTATCCACCTATCTATCTACCTATTTATAACCCAAACCTTAAAATTAAAATCTGCAAGAAAAGATTTCCAAAATTCAAATATATTATGGCAAACTGAAAGCAAACATACTTTTTAACTTTGAGAATAAAATAAACTTCTTAAGACAACAGCTATTCAAAGGCAGGCCAATAGATGAAACACCAAGACAGCAACATATGTTCTATTACTCTTTTCCTGCAAGTGGCATCAATATGATTTTCAAGAAAACCAAACAGAATAGCTTTAAAGATTCAACTTGAAAAGTTAAACATTTCTTTAAAACTTTATGGTTAAGAGGGAAGTGGGGGAAAAAGTCCTACTACATATGTTCAGAAAGTCCCACTGCAGTCACCCAGATCTATCATTCGATTTGCCAGATTGTACTACAGTGAACCACAATTTGCGAGAGGAGCTGCAACGACGTGTATTAAAAATATTTCAGTTTCGGGCTTCCCTGGTGGTGCAGTGGTTGAGAGTCCGCCTGCCGATGCAGGGGACATGGGTTTGTGCCCCGGTCCGGGAAGATCCCACGTGCCGCGGAGCGGCTGGGCCCGTGAGCCATGGCCGCTGAGCCTGCGCGTCCGGAGACTGTGCTCCGCAACGGGAGAGGCCACAACAGTGAGAGGCCCGCGTACCGCAAAAAAAAAAAAAAATTCAGTTTCTACTATATTCCAAACCTTTTTCATTACCAAAAAAAAAAAAAATCTGTTCAACTATTTTGTTCATTGACCATGAAGTCTTGTTAATGTACTGACTCTTAAAGCTTTATGTCCATAGGCAGTGGAAAAATGAATTTAATGCTTTTTAAATCAATGAATTAAGCTAAGAATTCCCGCCAAAATAATTCTGACTAAATTAATGAAATCACTAATCACTTTTTAAAATAATATTTTTTTCTGATTATAAAAGTATTATATACTTACAGAAAATTTTAAAAATACAGGGAAGTATAAAGAAGAAAATAAAATGAAATAACTTTTAAATGAGCATCCTGAAAACACCACCAGAGAAAAGAGAACTGCTCAAATATACTTTTAGTTAGTAAAACAAATGCATCAGCTACCCACTCATGAGGAGGTCTAAATTCTGGCAACTTAAACCATTCAAAACACTGCTATTTAAAACACTGACCTAGAAGCTTACAAAAAAATTTTTCTGAACAGCAACCAAAAGAGAAAATAGCCAAGATGATCAGAGTATTCCATAAAGTGTAATGTGATTTCCTCTTATGATTGGCAAAGTTTATTTAAGAAGAAACAAGTCCCACAGTCTTTATAGGTGGGAAGAATGGGAGATTTTTAAATTTTGTTTTTTGAATAAAGGGACAAAAAACAAACTGAGAGCAAAAGGTGATGGAGTTGGGAAGCAGCAAACCTCTGACAGTGGTTTATCAACACTTTTTACGTGTTTACATTTAAAGTACAGCAAAGAATAGAATTGGCTATGAAAAGGATTTTAAGAAATACCCATAATTAAAACAGCAGGATCTAATTTAGGGGTAAACTAGGATTCTGTACTTGGAGGAACAAAACTTTCTTTTTTTAAACATCTTTATTGGAGTATAATTGCTTTACAATGGTGTGGTAGTTTCTGCTTTATAAAAAACAAATAACTTTTGAGAACAACTCCTCCCAACCCTAACAGCTCATCTACCCCTAGCCCCAGTGAGCGAGGAGGGCACTTAGTAAAGGGTATTCACTTTGATAGCTTTAATGTCACTATTTCAACAATGCTACTTAAGAGCGCTAACTAGCACTGTCCAGTGTACTGGGTCAGTACAGTGGCAAGCACAATTAACTCTGAGGCTTTTTAAGAGGACTGACTTCTGAACATAGTCTGTACCCAAAACAGTTTAAACATACTTGATGAAATGTCAGTTTTAGTGATAACCAAGTTCTACCCTGGCAGAAATTAGTTAAGAGTAGATTTATGTATTAACCCCCAGCATCCATTTCTAACTTCCTTGTGGAAAATTAAAAAGACCATTTCCCAGACTCCTTTACAGTTACGTTTCCCCATGTGAAATGGGGCCCATCCATCACATGTTCTTCTGTGAGATTTGGAAGGCAGAAGTGAGGTGGGAGCCATCTTTCTGCTGTTAATGCTGGCAAGCACATTTATGGAAACATTGGGTTTTTCTGCAGCATTCCAGTGTCCAGAGCCTCATGGCTGTCAAGAGACAAGTTTGGTGGAGACAGCCATGACTAGTTGGTGGGTGTTGAGAGGCAGTTTCAGAATAGCAATCTCTTGACCCTTGGATTGCAGTGAGCAATGTCATCTGGAACTCAGAAGTGCCAGTGGTGGCCTCCCGATTCCCTCCCCTGGAGGCCCTGTTTGGTAGTCTGGTCCTGGGAATAATTTCTGAAGGCCCAGCCCAGAGCCCACTCCTCTCAGCCCTTCCAATGATTCTGCAAACAAATTAAAATGCTAGAGCGGTTGCTCTTTCCTGCAACTAGGCCCAGATAACATATTAACACATCAGTTGCCTCAAAATGTAAGCAGAAGGGTGATTAGTCTGTGAGCAGCAGTACTGGGCAGTGTGCTTGCCGGTACAGGCTCTGGAATCAGACTGCCTAGGTGCAAATTCTGGCTCTGCCACACATTAACCTCCCTGGGAAGTTAACCTCCCCGTGCCTTAGTTTCTTCATCTGTAAAATGGAACTAGTAATAATACCTATACCTTCTAGAGTTATGCGACACAGTAAACGAAAAGATAATGTAAGTAAAGTGCTTACAACAGTGGCTGTCTTATAACAAGCCCCTGAGAGATGTTAGCTATTATTAGAGTAATAATAGTAATCACTATTACTAATTATGCAGGCCACTTTAAAACACTACTTTAACTGAGTAGGAAACGTAAACATTTTAGAATTTTATTACCACCCATTTTCTTGTAGCCTAAAGAATGCTAACTTATACAAAAGTGGACACAGAAAAAATTTGACTGGTTCCCATATTTGCATACTCAGAGTGATCATTTCAAAACAGTGTACCTGAGGATAGCAAACCTCTACTCTAACTAGTCAATTAATTAGTTACTCTAACTAGTTATTGTAGACCTCACCCTAAGGAAGAGTTATTCTTTTTTTCAACTGAAGTACAGTTGATTTACAATGTTGTGTTAGTTTCTGCTGTACAGCAAAGTGATTCAGTTATACATACACATATATTCATTCTTTTTTAGATTCTTTTCTCATATAGGTTATCACAGAATATCGAGTAGAGTTCCCTGTGCTATACACTAGGTCCTTGTTGGTTATCTTACATATAGTAGTGTGTGTGTGTTCATCCCAAGCTTTCTGATTTATCTCTCCCCCACTCCATACTGCCCCTTTGGTAACAATAAGTTTGTTTTAGATATCTTTAAGTCTGTTTCTGTTTTGTAAATAAGTTCATTTGTTTCTTTTTTTTTAAAATTAGATTCCACATATGAGTGATATATGATATTTCTCTTCCTCTGTCTGACTTTCTTCACTTACTATGATAATCTCTATGTCCATCCATGTAGCTGCAAATGGCATTATTTCATTCTTTTTTATGGCTAAGTAATATTCCATTGTATATATGTACCCCATCTTCTTTTTTTTTTTTTTTGCGGTACGCGGGCCTCTCACTGCCCTGGCCTCTCCCTTTGTGGAGCACAGGCTCTGGACGCGCAGGCTCAGTGGCCATGGCTCACGGGCCCAGCCTCTCCTCAGCATGTGGGATCTTCCCGGACCGGGGCACGAACCCGTGTCCCCTGCATCGGCAGGCGGACTCTCAACCACTACGCCACCAGGGAAGCCCATGTACCCCATCTTCTTTATCCATTCCTCTGTCGATGGACATTTAGGTTGCTTCCATGTCTTGGCTACTGTAATTAGTGCTGCAATGAACATTGGGGTGCATGTATCCTTTCGGATCATGTTTTTCTCTGTGAGTGGGACTGCTGGATCATATGGTAGTTCTATTTTTAGTTTTTTAAGGAACCTCCATACTGTTCTCCATAGTAGTTGTACCAATTTACATTCCCACCAACAGTGTGGAAGAGTTATTCTTTAGAAACAATTTTTGCCATTTTCCCATCTCAAATGTTACCTCATTAATTATGCTCTATGAACCAGGGTGTTTGTTACTTAGGTTTTTTTTCAGCTTCATTTAGATATAACTGACAAATAAAATTGTAAGATATTTAAAGTGTACATTGTGGTACACAATATATATTGTGAAAAGATTCCTCCCATCTAGTTAATTAATACATCCACCACCTTATATATTTATCTTTTGTTGTTGTTTGGTGAGAACATTTAAGTTCTACACTCTCAGCAAATTTCAATTATACAATACAGTGTTACCAACTATAGTCACCACGTTATACATTAGATTCTCAGACCTTGTTCATCTTATAGCTGAAAGTTTGTGCCTTTTTACCAACCTCACCCTACTTCTCCTACCCTCCAGTCCCTGATAACTACTTTCCTACTCTCTGCTTCTATGAATTAGACTTTTATTTTTCAGATTTCACATGTAAGTGATAACATGCAGTATCTGTGTTTCTCTGTCTGGCTTAATTCACTTAGCATAATAAACCCTCCAAGTCCATCCATGTTGTCACAAATGACAGGATTTCTTTTTTCTCATGGCTGAATATTATTCCAGTATATATACAATCATATTATATATATAATAACAATATATACATATCACATCTTATTCATCTATTAACAGACAGGTTGTTGTGTTATTCAAAACTTAGGTTGTTTTTAAAATGTTATCACAGAGGAGGTTTCATAAGAATGAGATGTGTATAAGATTTTCAATCTCAAAGTTTAAAATTTTAATGTTTAGGTTTAGAATACTATTCTAATTTACATATTAAGAAGGTCTTAGATAAAATGATGGCCTGGTTTGGTTTGCAGAAGTGTCTTCTGATGATAAAAAATATATTGTAGATTTTGGAATAAAGCTTCCCCCAAATATTCTGAAATTGTAAGAACCTTGTGTTGCGCCTTATCCAACAATGCCAGTGAGATAGAGGGACCTGAAGCCTAAACAAAGGTGTTTGTTATACCCTCGACGGTTCAGATGCTGCTGAGAGTCCAGGACTCAAAGCAGTGCAGATTTATTGAAGGGTTAGAAAAACAACTGAAAGAAAGCAACTTCATCCTTGCTTCAGTAGTTAGGTTTACACTGTTCTGAACTTCATACAGCTATACATATTTTCTCTTCCTTTTTTTTTAAGAAAAAATCTTTTAATTCTATTTTCATGAGGTCAGATATTCAAACTGAAATGTGAAATGTATTCATTCAATACCTATTTATTGAGCATCTGCTCTATGCCAGGCCATCCCTGGCCCTGGGAATACAAAGATGATGACATGTCAAAGATCAGTGCTCTAGAACAACTCAATGTCTATCAGCAGAGAGAGAGAATCAGAGAAAGAGAAAGAAAATACTCCTAGTAGAAGTAAACTATTAAACCAAGGAAGCAAATGACTTTGCCTGGGAGTGTCCACAAAAGTTTCCAAAAGGCAGAACCGTCGAGTTTTGAAGGATGAGTAAAAGTTCATACATGAAAAAGAGGACAAAGGCCATTCTCAACAGAAGCACCAAGGGCAAAGGCACAGACAGGTATAAAACAGCATGACCTCTTCAAAAACAGTGTGCTATGGCTAGAGACTCAGGGTCTGTGGAGGGACAGTGGAAGATGAACAGAGAACAGTATGAAGGTGCCAGATCCTGAAGCCCCTCCACTTTTGCAGGTTTGGGGCACTTTTGAAGAATTTTAAGAAGAGTGACATGGTTATAGGTCTACCAATGACTAGCTATGTGACTTAGTCAAGTTGCTTAATTCTAAGCATCACTTTCCTTTTTGTAAAGTGGGGATATTGACTGTTAAGAGGCTCTAAGGAAGTCTGTTAAGAGGATTACATAAGATAATAGCTAAGATAAATAAGATTAACAGCAATAAGAAATAAATTAAGACAAACAGCAACAAGCACATGAAAATATGTTTAGCATCAGTAGTCATTAGGGAAATGCAAGTAAAAATCATAATGAGATACGACTTCACACCTGCTAGGATGACTACAACACACACACACACACACACACACACATACACACACACGAAAATGACAAGTGTTGGCCAGGATGTCGAGAAATCAGAACCTTCATGTACTGCTGGTTGGAATGTAAAATGGTACACCCATTTTGGAAAACAGTCTGGCAGTTCCTAAATGATTAAACACAGAGTTACCAAAGGACTCTGCAATTCCACTCCTAGGTATATGTCCAAGAGAAATGAAAATATGTCTCCATAGAAACTTGTATACAAATGTTTATAGCAGCATTATTCATAATAGTGAAAGAGTGGAAACAACCCAAATGTTCAGCAACATTTGGGAAAATGGATAAACAAAATGTGGTAGATCTATACAATGGAATGTAATTCAGCCATAAAAAGGAAAGAAGAACTGATTACCTGCTACAACATGGATGAACCTTAAAAACCTCAAGCTAAGTGAAAGAAGCAAGTCACTAAAGACCACATATTTTATGATTTCATTTATATGAAATGTCCAGAATTGGCAGATGAAACAGACAGAGAGTAGGTTAGTGGTTGTTGGGGGTTAGGGAGATGCAGGAATGGGGAGTGACTATTAATGGATATGGGGTTTCTTTATGCAGTGGTGAAAATGTTCTGTAATTAGAGGGTAGTGATGGTTGCACAACTTTGTGAATACACTAAAAAACAATGAATCGTACACTTTCAAAGGATGAATTTTATGGTATATAAGTTATATCTTAATAACACTAAATGGCTAATATTTGAAAGTTTACTAGGCACAGTACTAAGCATTTTACACTCATTATCTTATTTCAGTCCTCACAATAGCCTCATGAGGTAACTGCTGCTGTGATTCACATTGTATAGATCAAGAATTGGAGGCACAGAGAAATGAAAAGAAAATCTTCTCCACGACTGCGCAAGGAGCAGCTGAACGGAGATTGGAATTCAGGCTGACTGACCCCAAACCAGCACTCCTAAGTCTCGCATTTTTCTTCTGACCATAATGTATGCAAAATGCCTAGCACAATACCTAGCATGCAGCTAGGGCTCAATAAATATAAGGTATTATTGTTATGATGATCCAATTTGTATACCCAGAAGAAGACCTGAGACAGCATGGAGGAAGAGAAACAGTGGGAGAGGCAGGGCCAGCGAGATCATTTTAAAGGCTTGATGCAGTTGTCAAAGCAAGAAATGGAGAGGAACTAAATTAAGGCAGAGGAGAGTGAATAACAGAAGTGATAACAGGAACCTTTGCAAGGAAATAGGAATTGTCCTATAAATTGGGATCAGTTACAACTTGATAATACTACAAAGCATTAACATAACCTGCATTCATAATTGTACTCTTGGGTTACCAGGAAAGGTTTAAGTTATTCTCAAAATATGTGATTAAGTCATGGAAATGGGTAATATGTTTCAAATTTTCTTTTCAGTAGATTGACCTTATAAGTTGAAACAGCTAGTTGTACTAGTTCAGGTAGACAGTCCAAATTCAATTTGAAACATTTAAAATATCTATGAGTTTAATATCTATAATAGTTCTAAGAATATTAATGAATTAATGATTCCCGTCAAGTTCAAAGACCTTTAAAGGTGGGTGAAAAAGACAATATATATTTTAAAAACCATTAAGTGCAAAGGTCTTTGGAACAGAAGGAAAAGACATGAATTTGCACAAGCAGACGAAAGATTTAGGTAACGAGTGTAACTCCAATTAAGGTTGCGGGATAGAAGACCATCTTTATAAAGGCACATAGTTTTTAACTAAGAATTTAGTGTGTCTCATCAGGGTCACCAACACAAATCTCATTAGCCTTCTTAGCATAAATCTCTGGGCCATAAAGAACTTCAGCAAACTGGCATGGTAACTGTATGGATAAATATCTTTTAACACTGGAGAGATTCAGAATTAAGTATAAAAGTGTTTAAGAAATCAAAACCATATTTGGGAAAGTCTCAATGAGAAGATGGTATTTAAAGTAAAGACCAAAGGAGGGGAGAGAGAGTCATCTGGGCACCTGGAGGAAGGGTGTTCCAGGCAGATGGGACGGCAAGTGCAAAGGCTCTGAGGTGAAGCAGGCAAGGAGGATTGGAGGAACATCAAGGAGGGCTGGGGAGAGCAATGAGAGATGGAGTCAGAAAGGAAGGACAGATTGTGAGGCAGGTAGGACATCGTGGGACCAGTTCCTGCAGGACTTTGTAGACTACTTAGGGGCCTTTGGCTTTTGGTCTGAGTAAGATGGGGAGTCACTGAAGATGGGGAGCCACTGACCAATTCTGAGCAAAGAAGTGACAAAAACTTCCCTCAAGGGAATCAAAAAGCTTGCACCAAATCCTTTAAATATTATAAACATATAGTTAGGTCACTGAAAAGGTTGAGCCTCTTAGATGTAAATTCCATTTTATCTAGAAAATAAGATTTAAATGGTATAGGATGAATCAAGTATTACCCTATCTTACAAACTTTGGGGCTCAAATCATCAACAGCAGAGCTGGTGATTTCAAGACCATGAGATAAAGTCTGGCAGAGGGCCATCTATCATGGGGTTGGAAATTTATACGACTTGGAAGAAGCCTAGGTCCTCATGATGCCTCCTTCTGACATTTTACAGCCAAACCCAAACATGCCCATTTGGCCAAGGGTGGCAGGTTAGATTCTCATTTCCCATTTACTGCTTGTGTGGCCAGAGGGGCTCCCAAGAATAAAGATATCTGATCCCTGGTTATCAGTGAAGGGCTCTTCTTGTTCCAGGGGTCTCACAAACCCAACCATACCTGAGGGTTGGGGAAGATTACAGAAGTTTGAGCCTTGGTTCTTCGGCTGAGGATTTTAGACTTGTTTCTGATAAAGATCAGTTAAGGTCTTTAGAGCACGGTAGCGATATGACTTGCTTACTGGAAGACTCTGGAGGTGACTTTAGGAGGAAATAAAGAGCAAGAACAGGAGGCAAGGGCGCTGGAAGGCTGCCACCGGTCACCTGGCTTAATGCTTAAATGCTTAATGCGTTTCCTCACCTAGAAAGTGGAAAAAGCATCAGCCTGACTGGGTGATTGTTTTATGTGAAATAATTCATATAAGCGAAAGCACTCCATTTACTAAAGTTCTGCAAATATAAACGTTTATTAAGAACAGAAGTAATACTGACGTGTGTAGTTTAAAAGCCCAATAGGTGAGAATCTACCGCTTCCAAACACGTCTTGGACTAAACCTAACACGATGTTATATGTCTACTATATCTCAATTTAAAAGAGAAAAAAGAAAAAGGGGAGGGGAAAAACACGCCTTTGAACGATACAGAGCCTGGCTACTGACACAATCAATAATAAATAAGCGCATTTAAAGGGGAAGGGGCCAAACCGCTATTAACTTACAAAAGATGCCGTCTGCATAGGTAGGAGGTGCGTCTGTGTGGGTCCGTTATAAAACAATAATTATAGCACAATACTTGTTAGGTATAGTAAGTCTGCCTTGGGTTCTAAGCTCGGATCTGTCGCATCACGATATAAAACCAAAGGATGAAGGATGTACGGAGAAACTCGTACCACTGCCCAGGCAGCCACCTTCCCGAGGAAGCGCCCGGAGCCGAAGGGGTGAAGCCCCAGACCTCGGCCGCCCCATCCCGCGGGCCATCCATCACTCGCCGCGCAGCCCGAGCCCGGCCGGCCGCCGACCCTCTGGGAGTGCGCGGCGCCCGACGGCTCCAGACACGCCCGGCACCGGCCCCGCACCGCCTTCCAGCCGCCGCCGCCAGGAGGCTCCGCGCGCCTTCCCGCCTTTCCCCGCGCCGCGGCCGAGCCGGGCTGGGCGGCCAAGCGGGCGCGGCGCTCGGCGGGGGCGGCCGGGCGGGCGCGGGCGGCGACGGCGCGGCCATTGTCCCGCTGCCCCTCCCGGGCGCGCAGGCGGGCAGGGCCGGGCGGCTGGGCAGGCGGGGCGGCCGCGCAGTCCGGGAACCGGTGCGCCCCGCCGCCGCCCGCCTCTCCTCGCCGGCCGCCGTCCCGAGGCCGGGTCCTTTGCGCCGGCCGGCCGCGCCTCCTTTGTGACCGTCTCCAGCCAGACCCTCGGAGCCGGCGCACCGCCGCCGCTGCGCCCGGGGCTGCAAATGGCGCCCGCTCGCCTCTGTGCCTCCCGCCGCTCTCCCGGCTCGGGGACGTCTGGGGGGCGCCGCACCCGGGCCGCATCCCGCCGCTGCCGCCGCCCGGGGCCAGAGCCCGCGGCGCCTTAGCCCGCGCCCCCGCCCGCAGCGAGGCTCGCGGGCCCGTCCCGGGCTGCCCCGACGCCCCGCCCGCCCTCCGCCCGCGCCGCGTGCAGCCACTTACCGCGGGCCGAGGCGCACCGGCGGGTCGCGTGCGCGGGCCGGGGTAAGATTCCCGGTTCTCGGCAGGGGAAATACCCCTTTCGAAGCTGTTCCTTTGCGCCCTAAAACAAGTAGCCCCAACGTGAGAGAAACAAAAGGTATTTGCTGACGTGGGCGTTGGACAGAAACGCCCGAGGGCTGGGGACACAATTAAAGGGGCAACGCACAGATTTCAGGCACCAACCAGCAGCTTCGCCCACTCCCCTGCCCTTGCCTACACCCCGCTGCACCCTCCAGAGGCACTGGGGTGCCCGGATCCCCTAGCAGTTGACTACAGAGTCATTATTTAGTCAGAAGCTTAAATTTTAAATTGTACTTTACGTTGGGAAAGGCGCCTCCGGAGGGCAGAAGGGCTGGATTTCTAGGATCTGGGGAATTTGGTTTAGGAAAGAGGGAGGGACTTAGGCGTGCCCACAATTACTGTGTAAGTACATGTGACATTATTGTACTTAAGTTTAGCAACGTCAAATGGAAGAGATCTGCACAGAATTTTTCCCTTTATTGAAGCACTCGTTTTAGTCGGGGATAACCTTTTCTAATCTCTACAGGTCACAAGCATTTTCTTTGAAGAGGATAACCCAAGAAGCTGAGATAAGAGAAAATAACTCTTGGTTAAGTTAAGAGAAAATAGAAAACTAGTAAGAATAGCAGGTTTTGTGTTTTCAAATACAAAAATTCATTGTATATCAAGCCTTTCTTCTGACATATTTATGTCCCTAATATTTAGAGTTCTGACGTCAGGTTATATATTTGCTAAAATCTTAAGTCACTGAATTTTCATTGTTACTACGGAAACAATTCTATAAACTAAATTAGTTTTCTAGTTCCTTATGTTGGGATCAGGTACTGAAAAGTACTGTGACATAGTAAAACTGAAAAAAAGACTCAAATTTTCAAAACATTTAGTTTTTGATGAATTTCTCTCATGTCATACTCAGTTATACTGGACAAAGTTTATTACTTTGGTTTGATCATAATTAGCTATGCGTTTTGAGGATCATATTCTCTACTAGAAGGATACAAAATATTCACAACTATCTCTTAATGTCACTTCTGTATTACTTTTGAGTTGTTTTTCTATTTAGTTGCATGTCCTCACATTCTGAACAGGTAATTGAAAACGTGTTTGAAAGCCACTTGGTATCAGGAGTGTTGGATGTACTCAAACTCTTTTGCTAGCATCCGCATTGAGAATTCTCCCAGAAGGACCTGGGCATTGTTATAGCAAAAGGGGTTTTTTTGTTTTGTTTTGATTTTTTTAGCCTTAATTCATTAAAACATGCAAAAGAATTCTACAAACTTGTTCCTCAAGAGAGCACATCAGATGGGTGATAAACTTTGTTTCAAGGAAGAAGTAAGGGAATTTTTTTCCCTCAACTTCCCCCTCTAGCTTCTGCAACTCATTTATATATTTGGAGAATTCCTTACATTATGAGTAATTGGTAGGAGGTGGAATCTGCCTTCTGCAACAGAACCTGGAAATGCCAGTGACTTGCTTTCCCAGAATCCCTTGTGGCTAAGACAATGGCCAGGATCTATACTTTGATAATGGGATGCACCCACCAGGGACTTTGAAGAGGGAGCTGTAAGAAGCAGGGAACTCAAAGAATCTTTTCTGGCAGTGGTGATAGTTGCAGCAAGACAGTATCTCCAGGTGCCACAGTGGCAGTGCCGCTAGTGGCAGTATCCACTCTCCAGTGCCAGTGCTATCAGTGGTACCAGCTGCCATGGCTCTGCTGAGAGCAGTGTTGGTATCCTCACCAGACCAGTTCTGTGGTATGACTTGGCTATTGTTTCTGCCTGGTTAGCATAGGCTCCAATCCCTGTGCTTTGGTCTTCCTGTGATTCTGTGAACTTTTAATATATTCATTTCTGTTTAAATCAGCCAAGGCCAGTCTCTGTGCAACTAAGAACTCTAACTAGTACAAAATGTTAAAAGGCATTTGGACATATCGCCTGAAGCTTAATAGATAAAATTGTTGGAGGTAAAATGTTGTCATCAATGTTGTATAGATGGGAATTAAAACCATGAATATAGATAGAAAAGAGAATATGAAGTAAGAGAAGAAACTAAGAACCAAGCATCGCCAACTGCATCATCTAGTGGCTGGCTAGAGGAAGGTGAAATTGCAAATGAGTCTAAGAAGTGACTAGAGTAGAAGGAAGAGAAGTGGGAAAGTGTGGTGTTACAGAAACTAGAAGAGAGTTCATTCAAGAAGGGAGAATTGGACAATAGTGTTAAATACTTCTCCTAGCAGTCTAAGAGAAAAAGTCTATTAGATCTAACAACTTGGAAATCATTGACTTCAGAGGACATTATTAAGCTTGAAAGAAGGGAGCAAAATCCAGATTATCGGACTACATGGGGATGAAGAAATAGAGATGGTGAGAATAGACAACTCTTGAGATATTTGGTTATAAAGGGCGATATTCCAATTACTATTGCTGTGTAAAAAGCAACCCAAACATAGTGGCATAAATCAAAGATTATTTTATTATGCTCATGGATTCCATGTGTTGCAGGAAGGTGGACCCCTTCTAGGGCCCAAGAGTGGGCTCTTGTCTAACACTCGGAAATGAATTGTCTGAGGAGACACAAATGCTGACAAAACAAGAGACTTTACTGGGAAGGGGCGTCCAGGTGGAAAGCATCAGGGTAAGGGAACCCAGGAGAACGGCCCTACCATGTGGCTCTCGGTCTCAGGTTTTATGGTAATGGGGTTAGTTTCCGGGTAGTGTCTGGCCAATCATTCTGACTCAGGGTCCTTCCTGGTGGCACGCATCACTCAGCCAAGATGGATTCCAATGAGAAGGATTCTGGGAGGTTGGTAGGAGATATGGACTGGCAATTCCTCTCTCCTTTTGACCTTTCCCGAATTCTTCTGGTTGGTGGTAGCTTGTTAACTCCACATTCCTCACCAGGACCTCCTGTTGTAAGATAACTCAAGCAAGTGGTTACTATCTTGTCTGGCCAGAGCAGGCGGTTTCAGTCAGTGGTTCCCCTAACACATGGGTCAAGAATTTGACAAGTCACAGCAGAGATGGCTTGTCTCTGTTTCACAATGTCTGGAGTCTCAGCTGGGAAGACTCAAATGGCTGAGGGTGACTTGAACTGCTGGGAACTGGAATCACCTGGAGGTTTCTTCACTGACAGATCTAGTACCAAGGCTGGTGTAGCCGAAATTCAGCCTCTGTACCCTGGTACCGAATTGAATCTCAGAGACAGAATTTTGGGTGAAGTAGAAAAGAATAGGTTTATTATTTTGCCAAGCAAAGGGGGCTCAGAGGGATAATGCCCTCAAAACTGTGTGTCCCGAACTGGAGGGGATAGTGAGGAGTTTCACAGTAATGGTTCAAAGAGGAGGGTATGATCAGCTTGTGGACATTCTTCTGATTGGTTGGTGGTGAGGCAACTGGGAGTCAGCACCTTCAGCCTTCTGGTTCCAACCAGAAGGGGTCTGTGTGCTTGTGGACAGCATACAGTTAACTTTTTATACCTCATGGGGTTTTAGTATCTTTAAAACAACTCAAAGACATTGTTATGTATAGCCCTTGAGGAGGAACCAGGACCCTGCCCCAAGGCTGTACTATTGTTTCTTGACACTCCTCCCTTGTCTCGGAATCCCCTCCCTTCCCTGATTAGCAACTGTTTGAACCTGCCCATTGGAACTCAGAGAAGATCATGGAGGCTGAATGAAGCCCATTTCCTGTAATCAAGAAATGGGGGGGAAAAAAAAGAAATGGGGGACACAAAAGACTTTTGTGCCCAAGAGCCCCACAGGGTCTGCTCTGTTTCACTGGGACTACTTGAAAACTAGGCTCAGCTGTGACTCTCATCTGGAGCCCTACACATGGCCGCTTCATGTGACTTGAGCTTGCAGCATGCTGGCTGGGTTCTGAAAGGGAGTGTCTCCAAGAGAGAGCATACCAAGAGTGGGTATTTCAAGAAGACTAGGAAGGAACTGCACAATCTTTTATACCCAGCTACAGAAGTTGCATTGCCTCACTTGCCATATTCCATTGGTTAAAGTAGTCACAAGCCTACCAAGATTCAAGAAGAAGGGGATATAGCTGCGATCTCTTAAGGGGAAGAATGTCAGAGAATTTGGAGCTATGTTATAAAGCTATTCCAGGCAAAGAGACAGGGTATTAGCTAGAAGGGGATATACATAAAAGACTTTAAAATGTTTAATGATGATGGAAAGCATGAAGATGAGAGGGAGATACTGAATATTCAGGAGGAACAATTAATAGTGGCTGAATCTCTACAAATTCAGGGAGAAGATCAAAATCTTAAATAGAGGAACAGCTTCTAGATCAGAAAAGTGATAACACTGCTATCCCCATTGAAATTGGGGGCGGGGCAAAGAGAAGAGTATGGATAGGTGTGTTGGTTTAAAATGCCCACATATTCTTTGACACTGCTCCCTTCAAGAGGTAGATCCTAATTCCCCTCTGCATGAGTGTGACCTGGACTTAGTAACTTGCTTCTAAATAATAGAATAAAGCAGAAATGATAGTGTTGGATTTCAGAGTCTTAGTGATACAAGGGAAAGCAGCGTCCTGCTTTTTCTTTCTGTCTCGGATCAGTTGCTCTGGGAGAAGCCAACTGCCTGAGGATGCTCAGGCAGCCATGTGGAGATGAACAGAGGCTTCCTGCCAAGAGCCATGTGAGTGATCCATCTTGGAGTATATCCTCCCACCCTAGACAAGCCTTTAGCTGACTGCAGCCCCAGCTAACAGCTTGACTCTCCCTCAGGAGAGACCCTGAGCCAGAACCAACCAGCTAAGCTGCTCCTGAATTCCTGACCCTGATAAACCTTGTGAAGTACTCAATGTTTGTTGTTTTAAGACATTAAGTTGTGGGGGTAATTTTTTATGAAGCAACAGACAACTTATACAGATTGTGGTGATTAAAAGTGCTACCATAACAGGGACTTCCCTGGTGGTCCAGTGGTAAAGAATCCACCTTCCAATGCAAGGGACACGGGTTTGATCCCTGGTCGGGATCTAAGATCCCACATGCCACGGGGCAACTAAGCCCACGTGCCACAACTACTGAGCCTGCACACCTCAACTAGAGAGAGAACCGCACACCACAACTAGAGAGAAGCCCACATGCTGCAATGACGAACCCGTGTGCCACAACAAAAACATCCCGTATGCCGCAATGAAGATCCCGCATGCCACAATGAAGACCTGACACAGCCAAAAATAAAAATAAATAAAATATATTTTTTTAAAGTACTACCATTGGGCTTCCCTGGTGGCACAGTGGTTAAGAATCCGACTGCCAATGCAGGGAACACGGGTTTGAGCCCTGGTCCGGGAAGATCCAGCATGCCACAGAGCAACTAAGCCCCTACGCCACAAATACTGAGCCCCTGCTCTAGAGCCTGTGAGCCACAACTACTGAAGCCCGCGCACCTAGAGCCCGTGCTCTGCAACAAGAGAAGCCACCGCAATGAGAAGCCTGCGCACTGCAACGAACAGTAGCCCCCCACTTACCACAACTAGAGAAAGCCCCTGTGCAGCAGCAAAGACCCAGTGCAGCCAAAAATAAATAAATATATTTTTTTAAGTGCTACCATAACAAAAACCTAAAAATGTGACTTTGGAACTGAACAGTGGGTCAGAAAGGCCTCATATAGAAACGAAGACCCAACACAGCCAAAAATAAATAAATAAATAAATAATTTTTTTTAAAAAAGTGGAGTCCTGATTGGCTTTGAGGAAGCTGTAAATGAGAACTTTAAGGAAAGTCATAAAAATCTTACTGGACATTGAAGGAGATGGTGTCCTTGTTATGTACTGGCAGAAATTTAGCAACACTGTGGCCTACAGTAAGGCAAAAAGTAGAAAATGTACCTAGTGAATTGGGTACTCTAGCTAAGGAGATTTCCAAGCAGAGTTGAAGGGGTCACTTGGTATCTTCTTGCCACTTGTAAAATATGAAAGAGTGAGATAAACCAAAGCAAGGACTGTTAAACAAAAGGAAACCGGAGCTTGCTGGTTTTGAAAAGTCCTAGCCTCTCCAAGTGGTAAATGATGCTAAAATTAAGAAATGGCTTCTGAGAACAGATTAAATGCCAGAAAACACAGGCTAAAGATGAAGTCGAGGGAGTAGCTGCAAAAGCCTTTGTTAAGATAGAAGAAAGATCTAAAGTGGTACCTCAGAGCACTGTTCAGTTGATTTTTAAAGTCCTCTAAAGATTTAAGAATGTGACTCATGGATACTCTCAATCAAACAATAGAATTCTAAGAAGTTTAAGGGCATCGTTCCTCAGCAGAGGGCCAGGATAGAGAAGAACTTATCTTGAAGAGCTTTGTGAGGGTGCCTTTTGTTTAACAGAGTGAACCCTAAGAAGATTCACAGGAGATCCATGTTTTTAAAAGACCGTTCAGAAGAACACTGCTTGGACTGAAAGAGTCAAAGGCAATACAAAATGAAAAAAATATCTTCTGACCCCCAAAATTCAACTAGTAGGATGCAGTCTGTACAAACTATGCAGTTGCAAACATGGGCTGTCTTTCATGCAAAAGGAAGAGTGACTCAGAGGGAAGAACCAAGAGCCCAGAAGGTAGAACTAAAAGCCATGGAGGATTATCACTAGGCCTTGAGTCCTAATCAAGGAATTTCCAACATTTGCTCAGCTGGATTTCAGAATTGCTATGGACCAATGATTCATTTGTTCCTGCATTTCTGCCCTTTTTGAATAGGAATGTCTATAGTGGTTTTCTTATATGTACCCGCATTGCCTGTTTGGTGTGTATGAGGTAGATAACTTGTCTTTTTAGTTCATGGGTCTTCAGATCAAAAGAAGCTGTACTTGAGGAGCTGTACTTAAGGAATTACACCCTTAGGCAGATGTGGATTAGAGTGGTCAGAGACTCAATGAAATGGAATTTTTAACCAGTCCCTGAAATACGAACTGGAAATTAATGGACAGAAAGGAAGGGAGTATATTTTCTGAATTGGGGCAATGGTTTATTGATCATTGCTTCATTTGAATTCTGTTTGGCTGAGAGTGACAGAAAACCCAAAGTAACAAAAGCTTAAACAAGATGGAAGTTTATTTTTCTCTCACAAAAGAATCTGGAGGTAAATTATCCAAGGCTAGTATAGAAGCTCCATTCTATGAAGCCCTAAGGGAACCAGGCTGTTACCAACTCTCTGTTCTACCATTTCTAAAGTGTGGCCCTCATGCTCCTATTCTAAAATGGACCTCCAACTCCACATTTCAAGCAGAAGGATAGAGGAAGGGGAGAAGAGGAATAAAGGGCATGTACTTGTTGTCTCTTAAGGAAGATTGTGGAACTGCCATATCACACTTTTATTTACATCCCATTGGCTAAAACTTAGTCTCATGGTCACATCTAGCTGCAAGAGAATCTGGGAAATATAACCTTTAAACAGTGTAGTAATGTGTATAGCTACATGTTCTATTACCAAAGAAGAAAGAAAGAAAAGATACTGAGGGACAGTTAATAGCCTTCTACAGTCAATATTGTTACTTGTAGAGAATAGAATCCACTCTAGGTAGTTTAAACAGAAGGGGATTTATTAGGCAATATTAGATGGCTTATGAATCTCTAGATGGTCCAGGGAATCATGTTTAACTGCTGAAAGTTCAGGACATTAGCAACCAAGAGAAACTGCCAACTGTACCACATGGCTATAGTTATAGAACTCCCAATGCTGCCTCTTCTTGATACTATGACATTAGGAATAGACAGGGCAGTCCCTGCCAGAGCTACCCCAGAAGAACCAAGTGCCTTCAGACTCTGCTTGCAAGGAGAGCTGATCTACCCATGAGTATGGCTTCTGCCTCACATTTCTCATTTCCTCCTTTCCAGTCTCAAGTCGATGCATCTATTTGAACTATATAGCTTCAGGGGAGTCTAAGAAATATAGTTTCTAGCTTTCCAGCCTATGCAGTATAAGAACGCATACTAGAAATTGGGTCATTTGTAGAGATGTGGATGGATCTAGAATCTGTCATACAGAGTGAAGTAAGTCAGAAAGAGAAAAATATCATATATTAATACATATATGTGGAATCTAGAAAAAATGGTACAGATGAACCGATTTGTAGGGCAGGAATAGAGACGCAGATGTAGAGAACATGGTCACAGGGTGGGAAGGGGAGGGTGGGACGAATTGGGAGATTAGGATTGACATATATACACTACCATGTGTAAAATAGATAACTACTGGGAACCTGCTGTATAGCACAGGGAGCTCAGCTCGGTGCTCTGTGATGACCTAGATGAGTGGGATTTGGGGTGGGGGGTGGGAGGGAGGTCCAAGAGGGAGGGGATATATGTGTACATATAGCTGATTCACTTTGTTGTACAGCAGAAACGAACACAACATGGTAAAGCAACTATACTTCAATTTAAAAAAAAAGAAGGCACACTATAAGGGGATTGGAAAGTATGCTTAGTGAGCCAATACACATTATATGCAACAGTCCATCATTTTGTATACTAGTTATTCATACAACCTTCCCATAATTAAATTTCAAAAAACAACAATAGCAATAAAATAGTCCCACTTAATATAATTCAACTGTCATTTTAGAAAAAAAAAATTCTCACCCTGTCTGTGAAAGGGATTTTTTTTTCATTTTTGAAAGGTTGAAAAGTAATCAAAACATGCATATATGTAAATTAATTTATGACAAAGGAGCCAAGAATATATACTGGGGAAAGGACTGTCTCTTTAATAAATGGTGTTGGGAAATTGGACAGCCACATGCAAAAGAATGAAACTGGACCACTATCTTATACTATACACAAAAATCAACTCAAAATGGATTAAAGCCTTGAATGTAAGGCCCGAAACCATAAAATTCCTAGAAGAAAACTCACAGGCAGTAAGCTCCTTGACATAGATCTTGGTGATGACTTTTTGAATTTGACACCGAAAGCAAAGGCAACAATAGCAAAAATAAACAAGTGGGACAGGCTTCCCTGGTGGCGCAGTGGTTAAGACTCTGCCTGCCAATGCAGGGGACACGGGTTTGAGCCCTGGTCTGGGAAAATCCCACATGCTGTGGAGCAACTAAGCCTGTGCACCACAACTACTGAGCCTGTGCTCTAGAACCCGTGAGCCTCAACCACTGAAGCCTGCACACCTAGAGCCCATGCTCTGCAACAAGAGAAGCCACCACAATGAGAAGCCCGTGCACCGCAACAAAGAGTAGCCCCCACTCACCACAACTAGAGAAAGCCTGTGCGCAGCAACAAAGACCCAACTCAGCCAAAAATAAATAAATAAAACAAAAAAAAGTGGGACTACATCAAACTAAAAAGTTTCTGCATAGCAAAGGAAACAATCAACAAAATGAAAAGGCAACATACTGAATGGGAGAAAATATTTGCATATTATTTATCTGATAAGAGGTTAATATCCAAAATACATAAAGAACTCATACAACTCAAAAGCAAAAAACCAAACAATCTGATTTTAAAATGAGCAGAGGCTCTGAATATACATTTTTAAAAAGAAGACATGCAAATGGCCAACAGGTACATGAAAAGGGGCTCAGCATCACTATCATCAGGGAAATGCAAATCAGAACTCACACCTGGGGATTTCCCTGGTGGCACAGTGGTTAAGAATCTGCCTGCCAATGCAGGGGACACAGGTTCGAGCCCTGGTCCGGAAAGATCCCACATGCCACATAGCAACTAAGCCCGTGTGCCACAACTACTGAGCCTGCGTTCTAGAGCCTGCAAGCCATAACTACTGAGCCCACATGCCGCAACTACTGAAGCCTGAGTGCCTAGAGCCATGCTCTTCAGCAAGATAAGCCACCGCGATGAGAAGCCCGTGCACCACAACAAAGTGAACCCCTGCTCACTGCAACTAGAGAAAGCCCACGCACAGCAAAGAAGACCCAATGCAGCCAAAAATAAATAAATACATTTATTTTTTAAAAAACACCTCACACCTGTTAGAATAGCCGTTATCAAAAAGACAAGCTATAAGTGTTGGTGAGGATGTAGAGAAAAGGGAGCCATAGTGCACTGTTAGTGGGAATGTAAATTGGTCCAATCACTATGGAAAACAGTATGGCAGTTCCTCAAAAAATTAAAAATAGAACTACCATATGATCCAGTAATTCCACCTCTGGGTATTTACCTGAAGGAAACAAAAACACTAACTCAAAAAGACACATGCACCCCCGTGTTCATTTGCTGCATTATTTACAATAGTCAAGACATGGAAGCAGCCTAAATGTCCATCAGTGGATAAACGTATAAAGAAAATGTAATGTATATACAATGGAATATTATTTGGCCACAAAAAAGAATGAAATCTTGCCATTTGTGACAATATGGATGACCCTGAGGGCATCATGCTAAGTGAAATAAGTCAGAGAAAGATAAATACCATGTGATCTCACTTATATGTGAAATCTAAACAAAACAAAACAAATGAGCTCATAGATACAGAGAAGAGATTGGTGGTTGCCAGAGGCATGGAGGTGGGGGATGGGCAAAATAGGTGACCCCCAAAGGTACAAACTTGCAGTTGTAAAATAATTAAGTCATAAGGACGTAATGTACAGCATGGTGACTATAGTTAACAATATTGTACATTTGAAAGTTGCTAAGAGAGTAGATCTCAAACATTCTCATCACAGGAAAAAAATTTGTAACTATGTATGGTGCCAGATATTAACTAGACTTTTTGTGGTGATCATTTCACAATATATACAAATACTGAATCATTATGATGTACACCTGCAACTAATATAATGTTATATGTCAATTATATCTCAAAAAAAGGTAATCAAAAGAATAATATTTTGTGACACATGAAAGCTACATGAAGTTCAAACTTCCGTGTTCATAAAATTTTGTCAGAACACAGTCGTACTCATTCCTTTATGTATGTCTCTGGCTGCTTTCATGTCACAAGGGCAGAGCTGAGGGGCAGCAGCAGGGACCTTATATCCCACAAAGCCCAAAACATTTACTATCCAGCCCTTCACAGAAAAAGTTTGCCAGCCTCTGCTATAAGCTACAGAGATTATGAGGTTGGTTGGTACCTCAGCAGAAATGACTAATATAGATGAGTTTAAGGAGAGATAGGGGAGTAGCCCCAGAGAAGGGAATGCCAGGCACCACAGAACTATTCTGGATCATTCCCATTTGCTCTCACTGTGGACACGCAACCCCTCTGAACTCTTACCTTGAAGCTCTTCCAGAGAAGTAGCATTGGGATGAGGTGGTCTCTTAACGTATAATTCCTTAGCTTTGTGTATTTGGAAGAGAGGCTGGCAGAGAGAATGCCCACATGCTGTAGTCAGCCCACTCCCATCTCTAATCCCCCAGCAGGACTTGGCACTGACTCGATATTAGTCTGTCCGTACTGGTAGCCTGGGGTTTTGCTCTTTGCACTGCAACCTGAACCTGTTGAAAACATCTTTATTTCTCTGGGCCCCACTCAAAATTGGTAGTCCTTTGGGTTACTTGGCTAATGGATCAGAGCAACACCCAAATGTTCTATATGTGGCCTCCAAAATTCATATTCATACAAGTGCGCCGCTTCACCTTCTCCTTCTTCTTCTTCATTGAAGTAGACATGACATACAATATTACAAGTGTGCTTCATAATGGTAGGTATTGGAAAGTGCGGCAACTTGCTTTTTACTTAAAGGAACTATCCTTACATGCCTTAGACCACTGGAACCTAGAAAGTTCACCGAGGTGGCAGCCCCTTGAATTATCATGGAGCTTCCCTTGCATCCTCTGGCCTGTATGTGTCCAACCAATGCATCTAGATACTTGTTCTCTTCACCAGGTCCTATTACTACAATGTCATCACTGACATGGCAGGCATCTGATATGACCACGTTACCCAGTATAACAAGTTGTATGGAAATCTCAGTGGAGGGCTAGCCAGACCACCAGCCGGGAATGGTGATGCCTGTGGTTGGGCTCCAGGATCCAGAGCTATGATAGGTCATTCAAGCCAAGGGAGCTGCAGAGAGTCAAAGGTGACTTCCGAACCAAATCCTTGGAGGAAACCCAAGGTTAAGCCAGGGAAACCAAGTTCAAATTGTGGAAATGGGATAAATACGGCTGTCGGAACGGAGTAGGAGCAAGGTAAGGCATGAGCCCTCACATATGAATAGTATCTTGGTTGACTGTAGGATTCTTGAATCAGTCCTCTTTTCTCCAAGGCCTGGAATGTTCCATTGTCTTCTAGATTCCAGTTTTGCTAATGAGTTGTCTGATGCCAGTTCAATTCCCTTTCCTTGATAAGAAAACTATTTTCTCTATCTGGAAGCTTGTAAAAATTTTCTTTGATCCTTGGACTTCGGAAATTTCACCAGGTCTAGTCTAGGTGTGTATATCCTTTTTCATTTGCCTCTTTCTACCCTCTCCCTCAATCATTTGACTCCAACCACCTCAGTCTGACAGGCCAGTTCCTGCCTCAGGGCCTTTTACTCTCTCTTTTTAAAATTGTGGTGAAATATACATACCATAAAATTTACCATTTTAACCAATTTTTTAGTATACAATTCAGTGGCGCTAAGAACATCCACAGTGTTATGCAACCATCACCAGTATTCATTTCCAGAACTTTTTCATCACCCCAAACAGACACTCTGTAGCAATTAAACAGTAACTCCCCATTTCCCCTGCCCCTAGCCCCTAGTTATCTCTAATCTATGAATTTGCCTATTCTAGGTACCTCATCAGGACCTTTTATTCCTATTCCCTCTGACTGTTTTCTTCATTTTCAAATCTCAGTTCCATTGCCACCACCTCAAGAGAAGCCTTCCTTGATCACCTCACCAAAGCAGCACTCCCCAATCCAGTAAGTCTCTATTCCAATATTCTATAACCTTATCACCATCTGAAAATTATGTTGCATATGTTTTTTTATTGTCTATCCTCCCCAACTAAAATATCTGATTCATGCCTTGTCTATCTTGATTACTGCTGTGTCCTTAGCATACAGGACAAGTCTTAGGAAGTGTTTGTTGAATGAATGAGTGACAGTGGAATATAAGAAGTGTTTTTTTCTCCCGTGGGCTTAGAGCAAACAGTTTGCAAGCTGGGATCTTTGTGTTGAGGTATGTGGAAGTGTCCTTTCTGTTTGCTGGAGGCCAGCAAGAAGCATTGAGTTCAGCCCAGCATGGCAGCTTCCTCCATGCTGCCTGCATCTGAGCAATACAAGCTTCTCCCAGAGCTGCATGTAGAAAGCAAGCATCAGTATCTTTGCGCTGGCTGCCTCCTGGGAGGAAACACTGTCTTCCAACCTTGCATCCTTTGACCTCTCCCCAAGCTGTGCTCCATTTTGCAAATGCTGATGGTCTATGCCTTCTTTGCAAGAACTCAGGGTCTTGGATGTACCTGAGATCTCCCCCAGACTCCAACAGGGTCAGTTATCGAGTGGTTCAGCTGTCCTAGCAGAGAGTTGGAGAAGGTGGAGGAGAATGTATGCATTCTGATTTGTTTTCTTAAATGGAAGAGAAGGAGATAGAGTTAGAGGCAGCAATTTTGTGTAGCACACAGCCTATCTTATCTATGCTACAGATGGTAATGAGCAACCATTACTGATGCTCCATTGATAGTTGAAGCAACTTGGAATTATAGACGTTGTGTTACACTCTCAAATTAATGGAGGGTGGTTTCAGCAAAAACCTGGCACAGGTATGGAACTGTTATGAATATGAACGTTAGCTGTCCTGGATGTCTTGGTGCAAAACAGGTTGAAAATCTCTGCCCTGGAGCCCCAAATCCAAACTACTTACAGTGGCTCACAGGATCTTTCACATTCCTTACCATCCCCTCCAGCCTCCTCTCACCCAGCCTGTGGAGCAACCTCACTTACAATCCCCAAAATGTAATGTGCTTCCTCTTGCCTCTGCACATACTTTCTCCCCTCCATCTGGATTTTATTACTCTCCACCCCCACTTGCCTTGAAAACTCATAATTTCCTTCAAGATTCAGTTCAGACATCATCCTGTGAAATTCCTAGAGGTAAGTGCTCCCTCCTCTCTGCTTCCCTGTGGCCCTAAACAAACATCTCCATTACTGTCCTTATGAAAAGTTTTCATAACTTTTCCTTGGTCCATTTCTTTCAACTACTGAGGGCAGGCATTTTATCTTATTTCACTGTGTAATCTCCATGTATGTGCCCTGTATCAGATATACTGCTGATATCAATCAGTGCCTGGTCAGGAGACAGAAATCACACCACGAATTTAGTATAAAGAATTATTAACTAGTAAACGAGATAGACAGATAGATAGATTATAAAGATTATACAATTATGGAACCAGGCAAGTCCAAAGCTGCAGTGTGGGCAAGAAGGCTCAAGACCTAGGAGATCCAATGCTCCAGTTCAGTCCAAAGGCAGTCTGCTGGTGAGTTCCCTGTTTCTCATAGAGGCCAGTCTTTTTGTTCTATTTAGGCCTTCAGCTGATTGGACAAGGCCCACCCACATTATGGAGGGCAATCTGCTTTTCACCAATTTAAATGTTAATCTCATCCAAAAACACCCTCTAAGTTGACACATAAAATTGATCATCACAGGTGATTATCACTAAAAGGATAAAAGAAAACAAGAATAGCAAATGTAGCAAATGGCAAAGAAAACAGGAGAAGCTAACACCTCTAGGGTTGAAGGAAAGTACTGAAGGAGGGAACAAATTTGCAAGGCTCCCCAACCTTCTTCATCTCTTGACAAGACTGAGATTCACACAACTGTGGAGAATGTATTTGCAGCCCACTGGATGGTAAAGTTCACTGAAGTGCCACAGGCCTGGACTGGAGGATCAGAGGATAGCCACAAGGATGCCAGTATATCTTGCTAGAGAGTGAACACTACTACATTGGCAGCTGCCATGAAGGATTAAGAAGACAGGCCCACTAGGTTCAGGACAAGAAACCCCTGCCTCTGCTTTTGTAATATCCGTCCAGTGTCCTCTATTAACTAGGCTTAGGATTGCCCCAGCTGACAAAGAAGACTTGTCTATAGGGTCCAGCTCATTTCATGAAGCAGGGCAAAGAAGGGTAGATTGGGCTTCCCTGGTGGTGCAGTGGTTAAGAATCTGCCTGCCAATGCAGGGGACATGGGTTCGAGCCCTGCTCCGGGAAGATCCCTCATGCCGCAGAGAAACTAAGCCCGTGTGCCACAACTACTGAGCCTGCGCTCTAGAGCCTGCGATCCACAACTACTGAGCCTGAGTGCCACAACTACTGAAGCCCGTGTGCCTAGAGCCCATGCTCTGCAACAAGAGAAGCCACCCAATGAGAAGCCCGCACACTGCAATGAAGAGTAACCCTTGCTTGCCGCAACTATAGAAAAGCCTGCGCGCAACAACAAAGAATCAACACAGCCAAAAATAAAAATAAATTGATTAGTTTAAAAGAAAAGAGGGGTAGATGTAGAGCTAAGTGACAATAAATTGATAACTTGCTACAGTTGAGGAATAAATAAATAATAAACAATAAATAAATAAATAAATGTCTTCATCACCCAAAACTGTAACTAATTAGGAAGGTCATGTGTTGTCTGAGATATTCAAATGAGAAAAATTTTAAATTTAATGAAGGGAGTTGGGCTCTTCATCAGAAGGAAAGGGGGAAATAGGCTATAAGACAGGATCATGGTGACCAGGGAGATAGAGAATAATAAAGCACTATGAGGACAACAAGATGGGCCAGATACCTGTGAAGTTGTACCAGCTCTTTAACAAATGTAATTATCTTACCCTTATCCCAGAATCAGAAACCTTTGTACTTTGTATGCTTGTTATTCCAGTGACCATAAATTCATTCCCATGCCACAGTTCAAAACACATTATCAGAATAAACTATTTTCCAGTTTTTGAATTTACTTTCATGAAAACATTTACAAAGGGAATACAAATTAAATCTCACTTCATTTCATTTAATGTTTTGCTTTAAGTCCAGTGGTTAGGACTCTGCACTCTCAGTGCCTAGGGCCCGGGTTCAATCCTTGGTCGGGGAACTAAGATCCCACAAGCTGAGCAGTGTGGCCGAAAACAAACAAAAAAATGTATTGCTTTATCCAAAATAATATCTTATTTAAAGTTATTCGTTAACGTAATATTAGGCTAGCATTTCCATAATTCATTCTGTTTATCTCCCCACTCTATTGGCTACAAAATGTTACCCCCAAAAGGGAAAGTCCTCGTTTATCAAGATCAATTGTGCTGGACCCAGATTTGTTCAGTCCCCTTTTCTCTCACTGCTGTTGAAGACTCCCTCAGAAGGATTGCCTGGTAGAAAGCACATTCCTCTAGGCTGCAGGAGGGAGGCTTACCAAGTTCCTAAGGCAGAAGCGATACTGTCTTGGTGCTCCCCCACCTTGTCCAGGAGCGCCTATTGTGGGGACTACGCTTGGCCTCCCAAGTTGCTCACAGGCACAACCTACTCTTAAGCCTCAGAACTACCTCTGGGGCTTATCTGTTGCTGCTGAGACAAAATGTTCTGCAAGACCCACTCAGCACGCATGCTTCCAGACTGGCTGGCTAGGCTGGTTCCAGAAATGTGGGGGAGTTGATGCCTTTTGGGGTACACTTTGGTGAGATACAGGAAGCAGCAGATACCTTCTTCTCCCTTTTTCCCCACCATGGACAGTTAGGGGATGCAGTAATTTCATACAGCCTTGCTGATGACATCCCCGGAGACCAATCACCTGTACTTGTTATGAAGCTATGGCCAGCTCAGTAATGCATGTATATTTTTATTGAATTCCCTCCCTGCTTTACTCCCCTTTCTCCCTCACTCCTGCTTCCCTGGGACTTCACTATTCCCCAAAGTGTTAGCACATAAGCTTTTGCCTCAGGCTTTGCTTTCTAGGGAACTAGGCTAAGACACCAGTGCTCTCATTCTACTTTCTTCCCCCAAAGGTTACCATTATTAACAGTTTAATATGGATCCTCTATTAATTGACTCACATAAATGAGGTTTACTTGTATTAAATATTGTGTAGTTATTTTATGTCCATGATATCAAACTATACTTTGCCCCTGAGATTTGTTTTTAACAATATGTTTTGGATATCTTCCCATGTCAGTACACACAAAATTGATCTCATTCTTTTTTCCCAATATTTTATTTTGAAAAATTTCAATCATACAGCAAAGTTGAAAGAATTTTACAGTGAATACCCATATACTCACCACCTAGACCCTTCCATTAACATTTTACTAGACTTATATCTATCCATCCCTCCATTCATCCATTCATTTTCCCTTTTGATGCATTCCTAAGTAAATTGCAGGCATCAGTACACCTCCCTCTTAAAAAATCAGTATGAATATCATTAATTAGAGTATAATGTTTATATATATATATATATTTTTTGTTGTTGTTGTTGTTCCAGGTAAAATGTATATACAATGGAATGTACAAATCTTAAGGCTGCTTTTGCTGAGTTATAAAAAATTCATACACCTGTGTAATCAAAACCCATATAAATACATAGAACATTATCACCATCCCAGTAAATTCCTTTAGGTCAATTTCTGCCTGTAATCCCCCATTGTCAACAATTGTTCCAATTTTATTTCATCAAATTTTAGTTTTACCTGTTCTAGAACTTCATATAAATAGAATTTTAAAATACGTGCTCTTTTGTGTAAGAGTTATGTCACTCAGCATAATGTTTTTGAGATTCACTGTTGTTCATTACATAATTGAGTAGTACTCCAGTGTATGAACTTATAAGTGTTTATGTATATATTCCCCTACTTATGGACCCCAGTCTGTTTCCAGGTTTTTGACCATTATGAATAGAGCTGCTATGCACATTCTCGTACAAGTCTTTTTTTTTTTTTTTTTTTTTTGGTGGTACGGGAGCCTCTCCCATTGCGGAGCATAGGCTCCAGACACACAGGCTCAGTGGCCATGGCTCACGGGCCCAGCCGCTCCACGGCATATGGGATCTTCCCGGACCGGGGCACGAACCCTTGTCCCCTGCATCGGCAGGCAGATTCTCAACCACTGCGCCACCAGGGAAGCCCCATCGTACAAGTCTTTTTATGCACAAAAGTTTTCATTTCTCTTGAGAAAAAACCGAGGAGTGGAATTGCTGATTTATAGGGTAGATATTTGTCTAGTTTTATAAAAAACTGCCATACTTTTTTCCAAAGTGGCTATACCATTTTACACCTCCAAAAACAAAGTATGTGAGAACCAGTTACTGCACACCCATGCCAACATTTGGTGGTGTCAGTTTTATTCATGTTAGACATTCTGGTGGGTGTGTAGTGAAATAGCATTGTGGTGATATTCTCTTTAAGGGCTGCATAGTATTGCATGGTATATATATATATATCATAACTTTCTTGACTATTCCCTATCAATGGACATTAGAGTTATTTTCAACTTTTCCTATTACAGGCATACCTTGGAGATATTTTGGGTTCAGTTCTAGACCACCACAATAAAGCAAATATTGCAATAAAGTGAGTCACATGCATTTTTGGAGTTTCCCAGTACATATAAAAGTTATATTTACACTATACTATAGTTTACTAAGTGTGTGATAGCATTATGTCTAAAAAATGTACATACCTTAATTGAAATCCTTTAATTTAAAAATACTTTATTGCTAAAAATTGCTAACCATAATCTGAGTCTTCAACAAGTCATAGTAGTAACATCGAAGGTCACTCATCAAAGATCCCCCGAACAAATATAGTAATAATGAAAAGTTTGAAATATTGGGAGAATCGCCAAAATGTGACACAGAGACATGAAGTAAGCAAATGCTGTTGGAAAAATGGTACCAATAGACTTGTTCGACTCAGGGTTGCCACGGACCTTCAATTTGTTAAAAAACTCAACATCTGTGAAGCACAATAAAACCAAGTGCAATAAAGTGAGATATGCCTTACAAACAATGATGCACAGACATGTATCCACTCACGTGTCTGATTTGTAATGTGTCAACTTGGTTGGGCTAAACTACATTTCCCAGAATTTCCTCTCTTGTATATTTCATTTATTGTGGGCCACAAGGGAGATTTGGAGGACAGAAGGAAAGCAGCAGGCATTTTGTAGTTCATACACCTTGTTGGTGATCTGCAGACTAACCTCCTTAGAGGTAAAGCAACAGATGGACCTGCAACTTCTCTACCTTCCCCTGGATCCTCCTTCAGCTTCTCCAACTCCTGGGCCAGTTGCACATATTTTGCTCTGTGACAAAGGGCTCTGGCTTCTGTAGGATGCCCACATCAGCAAGAATGGAAGCAGTGAAAACTAACATGGGTTCCATTCCATCCCTGTGGTGTGCTAGCTCTTGCTTGTGGGTCCAGTCTGCTTCTGATCTCCCCACTTAACTCCATCTTCCCTTACACATTGCCTGCCTGAGTTTCTGCAAGAGTTTCCCTAGAATTAGAATTGCTAGGTCAAAGGGTATGCCTATTTAAAATTTTGACATACTGACAAATTGCCCTTCAAAAGATGCTACCAATTTGCACTCTCACAAATGGTGTATCAGGGTGCTCATTCTCCTGCAACTTCATCAAACTGGATTATTATGAATCATTTTAATTATTGACAATTTGATTGGTTAAAAATAATAACTGTTGGAAATTCCCTAGTGGTCCAGTGGTTAGGACTACAGGTTTCACTGCTGAGGGCCTGGGTTCAATCCCTGACTGGGGAACTAAGATCCCACAAGCTGTGCAGTGAAGCCAATAAATAAATAAATAAATTTAAGAATAACTACTGCCTTAATTTAAGAATAACTACTGCTTTAATCATCCCTGCTGATCAGTGAGGCTGAACATCTTTTCATATGATATTGAGTATTATCTTTCTTCTTCTGTAAATTCTGGTTTTTTTCCTATTGAGATATTTGGGCTTTTTCTGAAGGAGTTCTTTATGTATTATTGATATTAATCCTTTTTCTGTTACATGTTTGGCAAATATATGACTCCAAGCTTTCTTATCTTTTAATCTTGCTTGTAATATCTTTCACTCTATAAAATATTTTTATGTAGTAAAACCTGTTCATCCTTTTCTTTTATTGTCTTTGGGTTTTCTATTCTTCCTTAGGGAAGATTTTCTCACATAAAGATTATAAAATATTATCCTTTACTTTCCTTTAATACTTTAAAAACTTTGTCTTTTTATGTTTAGAACTCTGATCTATCTAAATTTTATTTTGATGTATAGGATCTAGTTTTATTTCCAATATATCTATCCAATTGTTCCAATGGTATTTATATAATAAGTCATCCTTTCCTTATGGGTTTAAAAAGTCACTTTTATCAGCTATTAAATTTACATATATTCAAGAGCCTTTTTCTGGATGTGTTATTCTGTTCCATTCATCTATTATCCATTGATGTACTAATACCATACTGGTTTGATTACTGTAGCTTTGTATTATATTTTACAACACTAATTTAAGTGGAATAACTTTTTTACGAAGGCTTAATAAGGTAAATTTCCTTTTCTGACCATTTTAGTATTCATTTTTACACTAAAAATAAAATTAACATCTACACACAACTATATATAAAATAGATAATCAATAAGGACCTACTGTATAGCACAGGGAATTCTACTCAATACTCTGTAATAACCTATATGGGAAAAGAATCTGAAAAAGAATAGATATTTGTATATGTATAACTAAATCACTTTGCTGTACACCTAAAACTAATACAACATCGTAAATCAGCTATACTCCAATATAAAATTAAAACATTTTTAAGTGTATAACTTCAGCAAGTAACCTTGTACAAAAGCACTACGAAAATGTTTACTATTGTCATTACCTCCTATGCAGTCAATCAACTTTGGCTTATTGGCCACAATTGTGTGGGCTTTTCATACTAGTCTAGAGTGAGTGGGTTTAAGACCAAAGTCCCTTGTTGTAGGTTGGGTTTTCTGGGAAGTAGATGTTGAGTTAGAGTTGGGAGTATAAAAGGATTAATGGGGAGTAACACCTGTGAAGGAAAGGGAGCAGAAGCAGGATTGAGAAAAGACTTCAGTAGTGACAGTCTCTGCCAGCCCACTGGGAATCTCCAGAGTGAACTTTGCGAATGGAAGACTCCCAAATTTTGGCTGGGCTTCTGGAAAGCTGAAACAGTCAAAGGCACTAACAGCTGGAGGCTTTCAGCAAGTTCTTTTATGAAGGGGGTCTCAGAGGCACCTCTCTCTGGGTCTGCCACATCACTCTTCTCAGCTCTGTGCTGGTGAGCACAGAGAGGTCTTTTAGTCATTCAACAAACATTTATTAAGCAGTTCTTATATATCAGTTACTGAGCTAGATACTAGTGCTACGAAGATGACTGGAATATTTTCAGCGAGCTCCCTTTCTCAAATAAGTCTCAGTCCCTGCAGAGGTAGGATAGGAACTCACCACCCAGGGGGAGAAAAGCCAGCACTATTTGCAGGGTATTTTTTAAATGCATGAACTTTTCCTTATCCATAATACAAGATGAAGTATGCTAAATGCAAAAGATTCAAAAGCTCTAGAACCTAGCACAGGATTTGGCAAATAGTAGGCATTGAATAAGCACTGTTGACCTAGAGGCTATGAAAATTGGAGGAGAGAATATTATTTTGTTCTGTGGAGAAGATTTGTTTGTCACCTACCAATCAGTCAACAGTAAAATTTTTTTAAAAATCAGTTACAATATATTCAACTGATGCAGAATTCAAATAAAACTCACAAAGTAGACAAAGTTTGTCTTTATAGTTCTCCCATCCTCCTGCCTCCTTTGAGCCCTTCTCCCATCCATAATTTTCTTTTCTTCCTCCCACTCATAATTAAAACTTTCATCCCCTAACTCTGTTGTGTGTCAGTTTGGTTATTTTACTATCATGCCTCACGACAATTTAAGAATGATGTTTAAATTTCACAAATATACTTGCATTTAGAAAGAGGAGGTGTTTAAACACAATCATTCTGTAATTGGCAGAGAAGTGGGATCAATACTCTTTCCAACCACCAGTGCTGTCACCAACACCACTTCCTCCCTTCTTTAGAACCATCCTTTCTTCCCTAGATGTTAAAAATAAAGTATGGGCAGTTAGCCTTGCAGCCTCACCTCTTTGCTCTTCCCCACTTTGAAAGCAAAATTCAGAAGATATTATAAGTGACAAATCTGGGGCTCCCTGGGGTTGGTGACAGCTGAGTTTGGTGTATGTCATTGTCATTTGATGGCTCAGGCCTCAAGAGGAGGCTGTTCACCCTTGGACCTGGCCCCAGGATTGCTACTGTGGAACAATTGTTTCTTTAGATTGATGCAGGCAGGGTTTTCCAGGGGAGGAGCCTACTGGGGAGTTTTCCCTGCTGTGGAGGCACTCACATTATAATATTGGTATAGGGGAAAAGAGAGAAGGGTGTCTAACATCTGTGGTCACTCTCCCAGGGACCTCCACTAAAGTGTCCCCCCAAATACAGATTGGCCAATGGCTGGCTGAGGTTGAGTGGACACAGGGACTCCAGGTTTCCAATGCAGGGGATGCAGGTTCTGTCCCCAGTCAGGGAACTGAGATCCCACAGGCTGTGCAGTGCAGCCAAAAAAGAAAAAAAGTACTTTTTTTTTTTTCCCTTGATGAGTTCTGGCTAAAGGTTTATCAATTTTGTTTATCTTCTCAAAGAACCAGCTTTTAGTTTTATTGATCATTATTATTGTTTTCTTTGTTTCTATTTCATGTATTTCTGCTCTGATCCTTATGATTTCTTTCCTTCTACTAACTTTGGGTTTTGTTTTTTCTTCTTTCTCTGGTTCCTTTAGGTGTAAGTTTAGATTGTTTATTTGAGATTTTTCTTGTTTCTTGAGGTAGGCTTATATTGCTATAAACTTCCCTCTTAGAACTGCTTCTGCTGCATCCCATAGGTTTTGGATCATTGTGTTTTCATTGTCATTTGTCTCTAGGTATTTTTTGATTTACTCTTTGATTTCTTCAGTGATCTCAAGGTTATTTAGTAACATATTGTTAAGTCTCCATGTGTTTGTGTTTTTTATGTTTTTCTCCCTGTAATTTATTTCTGATTTCATAGCATTGTGGTCGGAAAAGATGCTTGATATGATTTCAGTTTTTTTAAATTTACCGAGGCTTGATTTGTGACCCAAGATGTGATCTATCCTGGAGAATGTTCTGTGTGCTCTTGAGAAGAAAGTGTAATCTGCTGTTTTTGGATGGACTGTCCTATAAATGTCAATTAAATCTATCTGGTCTATTGTGTCATTTAAAGCTTGTGTTTCCTTATTAATTTTCTGTTTGGATGACCTGTCCATTGGTGTTAAGTGAGGTGTTAAAGTCCCCCACTATTATTGTGTTACTATTGATTTCCTCTTTTATAGCTGTTAGCAGTTGCCTTATGTATTGAGGTGCTCCTGTGTTGGGTGCATATATAATTGTTATATCTTCTTCTTGGATTGATCCCTTGATCATTATGTAGTGTCCTTCTTTGTCTCTTGTAACATTCTTTATTTTAAAGTCTATTTTATCTGATACGAGTATTGCTACTCCAGCTTTCTTTTGATTTCCATTTGCTTGCATGCAATTCTTTTTCCATCCCCTCACTTTCAGTTTGTATGTGTCCCTAGGTCTGAAATGGGTCTCTTGTAGACAGCATATATATGGGTCTTGTTTTTGTATCCATTCAGCAAGCCTGTGTCTTTTGGTTGGCACATTTAATCCATTCACATTTAAGGTAATTATCGACATGTATGTTCCTATTACCATTTTCTTAATTGTTATAGGTTTGTTTTTGTAGGTCCTTTTCTTCTGTTGTGTTTCCCACTTAGGGAAGTTCCTTTAGCATTTTTTGTAGAGCTGGTCTGGTGGTGCTGAATTCTTGTAGCTTTTGCTTTTCTGTAAAGCTTTTGATTTCTCCATCGAATCTGAATGAGATCCTTGCTGGGTAGAGTAATCTTGATTGTAGGTTCTTCCCTTTCATCACTTTAAATATATTGTGCCACTCCCTTCTGGCTTGTAGAATTTCTGCTGAGAAATCAGCTGTTAACCTTATGGGAGTTCCCTTGTATGTTATTTGTCATTTTTCCCTTGTTGCTTTTAATAATTTTTATTTGTCTTTAATCTTTTTCAATTTGATTACTATGTGTCTCAGCATGTTTCTTCTTGGGTTTATCCTGCCTGGGACTCTCTGTGCTTCCTGGACTTGGGTGCTATTTCCTTTCCCATGTTAGGGAAGTTTTTGACTATAATCTCTTCAAATATTTTCTTGGGTCCTTTCTCTCTCTCCTCCTTCTGGGGCCCCTATAATGTGAATGTTGGTGCATTTAATGTTGTCCCAGAGGTCTCTTAGGCTGTCTTCATTTCTCTTCATTCTTTTTTCTTTATTCTGTTCTGTGGCAGTGAATTCCACCCTTCTGTCTTCCAGGTCACTTATCCATTTTTCTGCCTCAGTTGTTCTGCTACTGATTCCTTCTAGTGCATTTTTCATTTCAGTTATTGTATTGTTCATCTCTTTATTTGTTCTTTAATTCTTCTAGGTGTATCTTCTTTCTTTCTTCTAGGTCTTTGTTAAACATTTCTTGGATCTTCTCAGTCTTTGCCTCCATTCTTTTTCCGAGGTCCTGGATCATCTTCACTATCATTATTCTGAATTCTTTTTCTGGAAGGTTGCTTATCACCACTTCGTTTAATTGTTTTTCTGGGGTTTTATCTTGTTCCTTCATCTGGTACATAGTCCTCTGCCCTTTCATTTTGTCTGTCTTTCTGTGAATGTGGTTTTCGTTCCATAGGCTGCAGGATTACAGTTCTTCTTGCTTCTGCTGTCTGCCCTCTGGTGGATGAGGCTATCCAAAAGTGCTTCTTTAATTTGTTGGTCATCCCCACCAACCACAAGATATTTGGGAACAGGGCTGTGTCTCATTCACCCAGGTATTGAAACCAAGCGGGAAGCTGTGGGGCTCCAGGACACAAAAGCCTTTTTGTGTCCCCTTCCCTGAGTTCCAAAGGGCAGATTAGAACAGTTGCTAATTAGGGAAGGGAGGGGATGCAGAGACAAGGGAGGAGCAGTCAAGAAACAAAAGTGCAGACTTGGGGGCAGGGTCTTGGTCCCCCCTCAAAGGTTACACATAACAATATCTTTGAGCTCTTCTGCAGAACTAAAACCCCCACCAAATGGAAGATGTTAACCATTTGATGAAGCACTTTTCATTCCAGAGAAGGTCACAGTTCACCCATTATCACCTGAGCCAGATGATCTCTGGATTGAAGGAATGTGGGCCCTATGTGCACCCTGATCCTTATCAGCAGCCTTTGACTATAAAACTCCTCATAACACCCTCCTACCCCACAACCTCAGGTTAAGACACACAGTTTTGAAGGCATTAGCCGGCTGTGCCCCCCTTTGCCTGGCAAAGCAATAAAGCTATTCTTTTCTACTTCACCCAAAACTCTGTCTCTGAGATTTAATTCAGTTTCACGGTACAGAGGCCAGATTCAGCTTCAGTATCCCCAGCACCTAGAGGTACTCAATAAACATTAGAAGAAAGGACAATGGTGAGGGCCATTATATTGTGTGTGCTATATTGTGATTCTTTCTGGCACAGAGCCCCTAAAACCATTGGAATTTCCTAACTGATAAGAGCTAAAAAATGTCTTGATATTTATAACAAATCTTTTCAACTGCACCTGAGTTTATCTTAATGAGGTGACTGTTGGAAAGCACTTAAAGGTGGGGGCTGGTTACCAAGGGAAATAACCATGTGATTAGAGGGTTGGAACTTTTCGTCCCACCCCACCCTGACCTCAGTGGAGGGAAGAGAGGCTGGAAGTTGACTCATTTGACAAAGGCCAATGATCTAATTGATCATACCTATATAATGAAGCCTCCATAAAAACCCAAAAGAACAGGGTTTGTAGACCTTCCGGGTGTGAAATAAAATTCAAATTTATGTCAAGACAAGAAAAATTTAAACATAAAAATTCTTGTTTGCCCTTTGGCCTCCCCTCTCCCCTCACCGTGCATTGTGTATCTGCATTATGCATTGACCAAACCTCCCCCATCAGCAGGAATACCTGCTCAACTATAAACAGCAACATTCTTCCAGGATCAACAAGACAACTCCTTAAAAGATAACATTCCTTCTTGATCTTACAAAGGGTCACATGACCCACCATGACCCACATGGTGCTTAAATCTGTATTATGTAAACTGTCAATAATACGTCATTTAATATATAGTCCTCTGTCTCAAAAAACTTATATAAACTATGTCTTGACTTCTAATGGGTGGAACAGTTCTCAGAGCCTCCTGTGATGCTCTTCCTGTGTTATAATCCTCAAATTTGGCTTGAATAAAATTTCCCAATTCTTTCTTAGATCGACTGATTAATTTTTCATTGACATGTACTTGGCATAGTCAAGGCAGGATATCAGAGACACCCACCAGAGGACACCTGGAGTCCACCCAGAACCGGTGCTTGGTACCAGCATGGGTGCATTGTGTCCCACCGGCTTCTCAGTACTCCTCAGGTGTGCCAGTGAGTTCTGATATTCAGATTTCATTGTTTGGGTGATGATCCTAAAAACTTTATTTGAGCTGGTTTTCACTTAAGATTTGGAGTCTTAAGGGGCACCAGTGCATTTCCTAGGCAGGGCCTAGGGGTTCTGGGCGAGAGGCTCAGGGAAATGTAGGTGGCTGGGTTTTTGTTAAATTTGGCTTAAGTTGAAAAAAAAATGAGTTGCTAGATGGTCTGAACAAAACTTTTGCTAGTGAAATGAGAGACTGAGTTATTCAGGTCTGAAGAATAAAGGGACATTTTGCTCCTTCTGGCCACATGGCATCCTCAGGCGATTGAGGACCTTGCCGAAGTGTCTGAGGATCAGTCCTCATGATATGCAGTGGTCCAATAGGGGAACCCCACTATGACTATGAAGTAAGTACTGCTCATCTAGGGGGCACCACAGAGGCTGATCGCCTAGTGCTCTGAGCACCCATGATGGTTTTAGGCTGTCACTGGGAGAAACAAAGCCACATAAAAGAAGTTGAACCAACCCAAGGGTAACTCCTTGGGAAGCTAGACTCAGAAGCAGCACACGTGCGATCCACCACACTGTCCTCAGGAAGTTGTTGAGATCATGTCTCATGTCTGAATTGGATTATGAAATTAATACTGGGAAATTGTGCCTCAAAGGTCAAACAGCCACCTATGGGAATACCAGCTGGGTTTATGTATGTTTGCAAGTACTTAATTGGGAACTAAAGGAAATCAGGCCCTGAAATGGCCAAATTGGTGTTCTTTCGACACTCTGAAACAATTTTGAGTGCTCGGTTAAAGTTGGCAGTCATCTGTGCCTGCAGGGTCTACTGGAAACAGCAGTGGTAAGTGTTTTTCTTTTCTGAAATTATATTAGCAGGAAAAATATTTGTATGGCTAGCTCCATGGATCCTTTGAATTGGGGAAACATCTAAATTGTTAAAATTTTAGAGAGCGCTCATCTTAAACTATTGCACCTATTTTAATTGGTATGGGGAAGCCCCCAAAGGCTTCAAAATTCCAAACTAGCTTCATTGAAAGATCTGTTGTAGAAAGCTAATGAAAGTAATGATATAAAGGCACCTAAAGTTTTAACTGCTGCTCTCTTCTATCCTTTATTTTAGTACTCATTCTAGAAATCTTCTGAATTGCCTCTCCACCCAGAAGGCACTATTAAATGGTAACCATTTAGAAATGGGACCACATGAGGCTGTATGCAAGCCTCTTCAGATCAAAAGCCAAACTGACAACCATATTAGAGAATTTCTTAAACCCAGGGAGGATCGTCAAAAGTGTTTGTAAATAAATTACCAAAATGGGAGGTCTCCAGTCTGACTAAACTGATTATAGCTGATATTCAGAAGCTAATAGGAATTTGGGGGAGGCCTTCTCCCCCAAGCTAAATGAGGGAAAGTAAAACATACCAACTTAGGTAAATGGTTGTGTCAGTCATTTGATATCATTGAGGTGACCACCCAGTTCTTTGAGAAAAAAAAAGTGTCCATGTTTTACAAATCTAGTCTTTACAGGACCAGAGGTGTGGCTCCAGAAATAATCCAAAGCCCACCAATCCCTGACATGTATACTCTGCAATATTTAAAATAGATAACCAACAAGGACCTACTGTATAGCACAGGGAACTTTGCTCCATATTATGTAACAACCTAAATGGGAAAAGAATTTGAAAAAGAATAGGTACTTGTAAATGTTATAAGTGAATCACTACCACTCCCAAACCTCCCCTACTTATCTTAAGAGGCTTGTAAGCATTGAGGAAAAAAAAAATTTTTTCTGGCCTTAAGGGAACAAAGTCATCCTAGGAGGAATTTACTTTTCTCCTCAAGCCTTTGAGATGCAAATGTTATACTTGGTCTTCTCCAGGAACACTTATCTCTGCCATCTTTTTAAAATGCAAAATTTGGGAAAGGGGGTAGGTAATTTGGAACTTGACTTGTCAAAGACAAATAGAAATACAAGTGCCTGGACTTCCCTGGTGGTGCAGTGGTTGGGAATCCGCCTGCCAATGCAGGGGACGAGTTCGAGCCCTGGTCCGGGAAGATCCCACATGCTGCGGAGCAAATAAGCCTGTGTGCCACAACTACTGAGCCTGCGCTCTAGAGCCCAGGAGCCACAACTACTGAGCCCGCATGCCACAAATACTAAAGCCCACGCACCTAGAGCCCATGCTCCTCAACAAGAGAAGCCACCGCAATAAGCCCACACACCGCAACAAAGAACAGCCTCTGCTCGCCTCAGCTAGAGAAAGCCCGCGCGCAGCAATGAAGACCCAAGGCAGCCAAAAATGAATAAATAAAAAATTAAAATTAAAAGAAAAAGAAATAGAAGTGTCTTCCACAAATATCAGTAAAAAGGGTTTAGCCATCCACACAGGGTACCTTGATTTGTCCAATCTGCCAGAAACCCAATTTGAATCCAACCTCTTTTGTAACTGATGGGTTTTGCATTGTTGGACCTGATTCATAGCTGAAACTTTGGCATGGGAACTATAAGGTCTCTGTGTTTGTACATATCTATATGCATGTTGTAGTTGTGTGGCATTGCCAAAATTACCTTGTAAAAGAGCTCTAATTGGCTTAAAGGAAGTTAAGCGCTTATATAAATACTCAGAAATATGAAAGAACCTGGCCAGAATGAATTTTTGGTTCACCTGATCTGGGAAATATTCAGTACTGAATTAATATCTGCTATTGAAGCTAGTTTAAGCTTGTTGGTTTTATATAGACATGTCTTTAGAGTCATCAATGTTAAGTATAATACTTCTGCTGTACCTAGGTTTATTAGAGATCAAATAAGACCTTATTATATCTGTTGCAAGTGTGTTGGCAAGGAAAAAACTTTATGGTGAAACTTTAAGTAAATATGAATGAGATAAGAGCTTTTAGGTAAACTCTATAGGAATAATTATGTTTTGGAAATGTCTACCTAAAACAGTCTCCAGATTTTTGTAACTTGCAACTAAACTAAGTTAAATGAAGAGAATTCATTGATTATCTGGGTCATTTCAAATAGGATACAATATTGGGACATTGATTGCTGGGAAAGTCTAAGTTTACCTACCTTTGCCTTCTTAGAAGAGGAAGACTAAAGCATAAGTTTGTCAATCAGGAAACGCTGGTATGATAGTTTACAATTACTTGCTTCTTGGTTTTCACTAGAGATTAAGGTTTTAAGGTTAAGAATGATAAAAGAGGGCTTCCCTGGTGGCGCAGTGGTTGAGAGTCCGCCTGCCGATGCAGGGGACACGGGTTTGTGTCCCGGTCCGGGAGGATCCCACATGCCGCGGAGCGGCTGGGCCCGTGAGCCATGGCCGCTGAGCCTGCGCGTTCCGAGCCTGTGCTCCGCAGCGGGAGAGGCCACAGCAGTGAGAGGCCCGCGTACCGCAAAAAAAAAAAAAAAAAAAAAAAAAGAATGATAAAAGAAACATTTCAGTATGCAAGAAAAGTAGGATGTATGTTTAGCAAAAAAGGCACGAGGAATGAAAATTCATTTTGTTAAAAAAAAATAAAAGGTGGTTTTATCCTAAAGCTGGTTGTTTCTGAATGGAAAAGAAAGTGAGGGAATGATTAATATGGATCCAGAAAGGTGTGGATGAAGAACACAGAGTTTGGTTCATGGTCAGGACTGGCTTAGATAAGATTGAATTTAATTAAGAAAGTTAATTTTAAAGGTAAAGTTGTACAAACCCCAAATTTAGTTTTCTAAGAGGACAAAGTTTTCTTAAAATATTTAACTGCTTTTGGTAGTAGATTGTTAGTTTCTTTGTGTTTAAGTGACCTGTATTTGCCATTGGGATATTTTATTATCACTGGTTGAGTGAATAAGTATTGTTTCAGAGTGACCTGTGATTCTATTTGACCAAGTATTTTAAAACTCTTTGGGACTTCCCTGGTGGTCCAGTGATTAAGACTTCGCCTTCCAATGCAGGGAGTGTGGTTGTATCCCTGGTCAGGGAGATAACATCCCACATGCCTGGTGGCCAAAAAACAAAACATAAAACAGAAGCAGTATTGTAACAAACTCAATAAAGACTTTAAAAAATGGTCCATATTTTAAAATATATATTAAAGAAAAAAACTCTTTGATAAATTTGACAAATTTCCCAAAGATCAAATTTGAAATGAAGTTCATTTGACCTCTAGTTAACTTTGAGGTTTTCCAAAGGGTCCTTGGAACACCTCAAAATATTTGTTTTCTCTCTATTTCAGAGAGAGGAATATTAAACTAATTAGGCTTATTCGGTTATGTTAAATTACATGGGAAGCACTGTCAAATGAATGATAAGCCATCTCAGCTTATATTGTATGGATAAATTTTTTAATTCATGTATTCTAAAAATTATATGGAATCCCTAAAAATCTGTTATGTGCTGATAAAATGTTACCAGTCATAATTCTGGTTATTGTAGCCAAGTTCCTTTATTGGTTACACTGTAATCAAGTGTTTAACTGTGACTTTTTAAGTCTTTTGTCATTTTTAGACAATTATTGTTGTACTCTGATGCTTTGCAAAATGCTTCATCTTCAAGAAGATTCAGGGCTTCCCTGGTGGTGCAGTGGTTAAGAATCTGCCTGCCAATGCAGGGGGCATGGGTTTGAGCCCTGGTCTGGGAAGATCCCACAGGCCATGGAGCAACTAAGCCCGTGCACCACAACTACTGAGCCTGTGCTCTAGAACCCACATGCCACAACTACTGAAGCCTGTGCACCTAGAGGCTGTGCTCCGCAACAAGAGAAGCCACTGCAATGAGAAGCCTGCGCACAGCAACAAAGAGTAGCCCCCACGCAGCAGCAAAGACCCAACGCAGCCAAAAATAAAATAAATAAATTTATAAAAAAAAGAAAAGAAGATTCATAGGAAGGACTTTTGCTAAGTATATATCACACTGGATAAGAAATTTCAAAAAATCGAATGGGAATGGCTGATGGTTTCATAAAAAGCTAACAAAAGGATTGGTTACTGAGTGAACTGGTGAATATGTTTATCATGTTTATGGTTTTCATCTGAAATGTCACTGGTTTTAATCTATGTTTTCTAGATATAAGGAAACCTTTAAATTACACCTGTAAGTAGAAGTGAAACATTTATATTTTCTCTCTACCTGATCCCTCTAGAATTTGGAAACTCTTAGGTTCCCAGCAGCTTTCTCAGGTATATAAGGAAGGCCACCTAATAGGTGCAGGAATTTCAAGGTATTTTGGGGACCTCAAGAAGAGAGGGATTCTCCCAAATCCATCACCCAAGTCTATAGATATCACAGCCAAAATCTATGACACTCCCTTGGTATGGCTTTCCTGGCCTTTTAAAGTTCAATCTGAGATTCTTTGTGAAAAGTTTCAGCACAGCTTAAAAGAGTCTATGTGGGGCTTCCCTGGTGGCGCAGTGGTTGAGAATCCGCCTGCCGATGCAGGAGACACGGGTTCGTGCCCTGGTCCGGGAAGATCCCACATGCCGCGGAGCAACTAAGCCCGTGAGCCATGGCCGCTGAGCCTGTGCGTCCGGAGCCTGTGCTCCGCAACGGGAGAGGCCACAACAGTGAGAGGCCCGCATACCGCAAAAAAAAAAAAAAAAAAGAGTCTATGTGGTCAACTAACCAGATATTTGGTAGAAGTTAAGGTAATTTTAGAGACAAAAAGGATTATGTTTCAGTGAACATTAAATTCTAGTCTTGTTAATTGAGGTCCGTATTTACTGGCTAAGACACACTTCCCAGATAGCTTCTTGTAAAGTTTAGTAATTATAAAAGTACACTCTAAGTTTGTTTCTGAAGTTTATCACAGTAATCTAACTTTGGATGAAGATCAGATTCGCCATGACCTGCAACCAGATTATTCATACTGGAAAAGACATCAGATAAAGGACTTAGCAGTCATGTTCAGGCCTCTCCTGAATTAATTGCATCTCCTGTTTTTGTTTTTGTTTTTTTTTGTGGTATGCGGGCCTCTCACTGTTGTGGCCTCTCCCGTTGCGGGGCACAGGCTCCGGACGCGCAGGCTCAGCGGCCATGGCTCACGGGCCCAGCCGCTCCGCGGCATGTGGGATCCTCCCGGACCAGGGCACGAACCCGTGTCTCCTGCATCGGCAGGCGGACTCTCAACCACTGCGCCACCAGGGAAGCCCACATCTCCTGTTTTTGACACCCGACTTCGACTAAGACCAGCGCTACCAGACTGGGATGAGAAGACAACATTTGAAGTAGACAGCTACCCTAAGATCCTGGACCAGGCCTATGTATGACTACTTTGACAATTGCTCATACTTTTGCTTGTGAGCCAAATGTATTTCTTGGGCTTAATCATATGCAAGTTTCAAGTGAGCCAAATGTATTTCTTGGGCTTAATCATATGCAAACTTCAAAAGTCAATCCAAGGGACTTCCCCAGTTGTCCAGTGGTAAAGAATCCGCCTTCCAATGCAGAGGATGAGGGTTTGATTCCTGGTTGGGAAACTAAGATCCCACATGCCGTGGGGCAACTAAGCCCGTACACCACAACTACTGAGCTCTCGCACCTCAACTAGAGAGCCCGCATGCTGCAAACTACAGAGCCCACGTGCTCTGGAACCCATGTGCCACACCTACAGGGCCCATGCGCCCTGGAGCCCGTGCGCCACAACTAGAGAGAAGCCCATGTGCCACAAGGAAGAGCCCATGCGCCACAACGAGAAAGATCCTGCACACCTCAATGAAGATCCCTCGTGCCGCAACTAAGACCCGATGCAGCGAAAATAATAATAATAATAATAAATTAAATTAAATAATAAAGTCCTTAAAAAATCAATCCAGTTGCTGGATTTATGGCCAATACACCCAGGTTGCCTTGGTGGATTTCACCTCTCCAAGACTCTAACTGAATGGTCTTGAGAAATTTTTTTTTTTTTTTTTTTTTTTTTCCGGTACGCGGGCCTCTCACTGTTGTGGCCTCTCCCGTCGCGGAGCACAGGCTCCAGACGCGCAGGCTCAGCGGCCATGGCTCAGGGGCCCAGCCGCTCTGTGGCATGTGGGATTTTCCCGGACCGGGGCACGAACCCGTGTCCCCTGCATCGGCAGGCGGATTCTCAACCACTGCACCACCAGAGAAGCCCGAGAAATTTTATTTTAAGGGAAAGAAAGTCTAGCACCCTGCAAGATAATGTTACCGCCAATATTACTAAGTGAGACCCCTTTTACCCGGCCAGTTAATGATGTCGGTTCTGGCGATAAATAGTCCTTTTTATAAGATATTGAATATTGGGTAGCCTAACAGGACCCAGTGGATTTATGGAACAAGTTTATGACCTTGGCTCTCCCCAGGTTGGTTAGGGAGAGGCACAGTTGGTTTCCCTCGCGCTCAAAGTCACTCACTTACAAGCAGCTTTGGAAACAGCCCCTGCCAATCTGTCAATCTGTCTTTAGTGCAGGCATGCTGGTTTCTATCAGTTTTCGAGTGGTATGCCCATTTGGTCACAATATTTGTTAATTCATCTTATGACCCATAAGGTGTAAAATTTCTGCTCTGAACAATCCTCTTCCCAGCTTAGAGGAAATCTAGGAAAATGGTTTGATTCAGGAGGATTTTGGTTTAAATCCTTGTTAATGACATTGTTGCTCCTACTGCCAATTTAAATTATAGTTTGTGGAACTTATAAGGTGATAGTTTCTTGCTTTTCATGCTGTGTGTCATCAGCTGGTACTAGGATAATGATGTCTAAGCTTGAAACTACAGATCACCTCTAGTTCTCTGTAAAATAATGGGCATACACAATGCACATGCAAGGAAAATTGGCTTAATGGCTTAAATCCCTTATCAGACAACCTAAAATTGGCTGTCAGCCCTTGCCAGACATTCTGCTAGTATAACCACCAAAAGTGAGAAACCGGGCTATTAGGACCCAGCATCGAGGGACATGATGGACACTGGGGCAGGCAAGCAGCCACCCTAGCTTCAAGGGACCTAATATTTGATCACCTAATGCTTTCTATCAAAATATTAATGATCAACAGGGGGAAATTGTGAAATAAAATTCATATTTTATGACAAGACAAGAAAAACTTAATCTCAGAGGACTGATCTGATTCTATCTCCAGGTAGTGTCAGAATTGACACTGGTGGTGGAGAATTGCTTGATGGGGCTGGAAACCCCACACATCTGAATTGGTTTCAGAATTGCAAAGAACAAGGCATGGTTCCTGCACTCCCGGAGCAGGAATTTGGGAGAAAAGGAAGTCCACTGGGACTAGGTCTAAAAGGAGAAGTAAATGTTCACCAGAGTGAAGTGTATATGGGTGTGTGGAGTGAGGAAGAGATAAGAGAGCAAAAGAAAACAAGAGCAAAAGCAACATGAAAGGGAGTGATGTTTTCAGGGAGTACTGCAGATGATGCAAGTGGGAGAGTGATGTCATCTTTGAAGACGATGCCAGTTTGGCTGCATTAGCAAAAGTATGACTCCCTTGAGTTAATATTTTTATAATTTTTCACTATGATTGTTTTAAGTTCTTTTAAAAGTCTGATCAGTTTTTAAAAAATACTTATGTATTTATTTTTTTTTGGCTGCATCGGGTCTTAGTTTCTGTAGGCGGGATCTTTGCTGCGGCATGCGGGCTGTGGTGCACTGGCTCCTCACTAGGGCCCGTGTGCTCAGTAGTTGTGGGCTTAGTTGCTCTGTGGGCTGTGGGATCTTAATTCCCTGACCAGGGATCGAACCTGCATCCCTTGCCTTGGAAGGCGGATTCTTAACCACTGTCCAGGGAAGTCCCTAAGCCTGATCATATTAAGTAGTATATTCTACTCGGTGGAAATATCCTAGTTTCTTATGCTTACTTTTTTTCAGATTATGATCTAGGCCTGTACTGTCTGAGATGGTAGTCTCTAGCCACAGGTGGCTACTGAGCACCAGAACTGTGGCCCTTACAAATTAAGTTGTCCTGTAAGTGGAAGCTACAAATTCCTGAGACTTAGGATGAAGAATGTAAAATATCTCATTAATAATTTCTTACATTGATTAAATGCTGAAATGATAATATTTTGAGTATGAGTTAAACAAAATATATTGTTAAACAAATAATTTTAACATTAATGTTATTTAATCTTTTTTCTTTTTAAATGTGGCCACTAGAAATTTTAATTTTTTAATTAACATACAGTAAAATTCACCCTTTTTGGTGCACAATTCTGAGTTTTGACAAAGGCATAGAGTCACATAACTAGTACCACAGTCAAGATGCAGAACAATTCTCTCTCACCCCCCAAAAAGCCTCCCTTATGCTGAACCTTAGTAGTTAACACCCCTCCATCCCCCCCCCCCCCATCTCCTGGCAACCACTGATCTGTTCTCTGTCCCTATAGCTTTGCTTTTTCCAGAACGGCATAAAAATGAAATCCTACAGCATATAGTCTTTTTGTAAATTGTGAGATAGATATATAGATATCTATCTATGTAGAGAGAGATATAGATAGATATCTATCCATATAGAGAGATATATATGGTTAAAATTTGCCATTTTAAACATTAAGTGGTAGTTTTTTGAGTCTGATTTCTCCCACTTCACATAATTTATTTGAGATTCATCCATGTTGTTGCATGTAACACTAGTTCCTCCCTTCTTTATTGCTAAGTAATATTCCATTGTACAGATGTAACACCCATTTATCTATTCACTAGTTCAAGAACTTTTGGATTATTTCCAGCTTGGGGCATTTATGAAAAACAAAAAAGCTGCTATAAACATTCACATTGGATTTCTTTGTGTGAACCTAAGTTTTCATTTCTCTTGGGTAAATACTTAAAAGTATTTATTTATTAGGAGTAAATACTTAGGAGGGTTTCCAGGGCATACACTAGGTGTGCATTTAACTTGATAAAAAACTGCCACACTGCTTTCCAAAGTAGCTGTATTCTTTTTTCATTCCCACCAGCAACATATGAGAGTTCCTGTACTCTACATCCTCGCCACTGCTTGGTATTGCCGGGTTTTGTTTTTGTTCTTAGCCTCTAATAGGTGTGTGGTGGTTTTGCTTCGCATTGTGGTTTTAATTTGTATTTCCCTAATGACTAACGCCATTGGCCATCTTTCCATGTGCTTATTTGCCATCCATATATCTTCTCTGGTGAAGTTCAAATCTTTTGCTCATTTTTTAAAAACTGAGTTGTTTCGATGTGTTTCAAGATTACTTTTTAAAGAAAGCTTCAGCCCTGCCTCCAGTCTGTAGTCCTGCCTTCATGTTGAGGTGTTATAGACCTTGCCACTTTGTCTTCTTGTGTTTTAAAGCGTGTAAGGGACCTTCAGTCAACATCACAGAATTCCTGCAATCCAGACATACACCAGAAAAGTTATCTTTTAACGATTGGCTGCTGACAAGCCCTTGCCAAAAGCCTGGTGTGTATGGTTGCTCAGAGGGTCAAAGGAATGTGCTATTTGTTCCTCTAGATTTTATGAGCTCTGTCTCTGCATCAAGCTACACACTTAGACAATATGAGTTTATGATTTAGTGTTGTGTACTTGGGGTTTATTGATGGTCCATATTAGAAATAGCCCTGTGAATTCTGTAAAACTGCTGATAAAGAATTTGCCCATAACATTTTTTCAATATCCCTTTTATTTTATTTTATTATTTATTTATTTATTTATTTCTGGCTGCTTTGGGTCTTCATTGCTGCTCGCAGGGTTTTTCCAGTTGCAGTGAGCGGGGGCTACTCTTCGTTGCAGTGCGCGGGCTTTTCATTGCTGTGGCTTCTCTTGTTGTGGAGCACGGGCTCTAGGTGCACAGGCTCAGTAGTTGTGGCTTGCGGGCTCTAGAGCACAGGCTCCGTAGTTGTGGTGCACGGGCTTAGTTGCTCCGCGGCATGTGGGATCTTCCCAGACCAGGGCTCAAACCTGTGTCCCTTGCATTGGCAGGCGGATTCTTAACCATTGTGACACCAGGGAAGTCCCTCAATATCCCTTTTAGAGGGAGCCGTTTAATAAATTCCATTTAGAGTTTAGTGACAGAAAAACTTCCTTTCCCCTGACAAATAGCCATTTTCCTATTATTATACAATGAGAACTATTACATTTAGCCATCTTTCTGCTTATATTTTTGGCTGCTAGAAAACTCAGAACTATATTTAATATTCAGTTATACCAACGACCTTTAGCTTTAATTATCCTTTTGCTCTCCATGGCTTTTCACTGGTCCTGTATTGAGACAGTATTGTTCCAGTTACCTTTGCCATACAGCGTCCATCCCAAACTTGGTGGTATAAAACAACGACCACTTGGGACTTCCCTGGTGGTCCAGTGGTTAGGACTCAGCACTTTCACTGCCGTGGGCAGGGTTCAATCCCTCATCTGGGAACTAAGATCCCACAAGCCACGCGGTACAGCTAATAATAATAATTATAATTACAAAAGAACCATTTTATTGGGCATATTGATTCTGTGGGTTATGAATTCTGAAAGGGTACAGTGGGGGCTGCTCTTCTCTGCTCCACCCTGTCCCGGGCCTCAACTGGTGACTAACAGCTAGGAGTTAGAATGTTAGTTGCAGGAGTCACTCCAAAACGGCTTCTTCACTCACATGGCTGAGCCTGGGCTGGAGAGACGATGAACATGGCCTCTCCACGTGGCTTGGCTTTTCACTGCACGGTGGCTGGCTTCCATGGGGCAGCAAACCCAGAGGGAGTGTCCCAAGAGCCAGCATACCAAGAGAGCTAGGTGGATGGCACATGGCCTTTCCTAGCTTCCGAGCATCACTTCTGCCATGCACGACATGGTAGAGCCATCATAAGCCCACCCAGATTCAAGAGGAGCGTATAAAAACCCCGCCTCTCAATGATATAAGTATTGAAAAAATTCAATGTCACTTTCAAAACTACAGACATAAATAATACAAATAATAAACTCATGGCTGATATTCAGTTAAAGAGATCTAAATAGAAGGTGTCTCAGCATTTATCCCTGCTCAGACCACTTGGCTAGAGGTGGGGGAGACACAATCTTCCCATGTTTGTTATAGAGCCATTTTCTTTTTTTGACTTAAAAAAATTTTTTATTGGAGTAGAGTTGATTTACAGTGTTGTGTTAGTTTCTGCTGTACAGCAAAGTGAATCAGTTATACATATACATATATCCACTCTTTTTTAGATTCTTTCTCCATATAGGTCATTACAGGGTATTGAGAAGAGTTTCCTGTGCTATACAGTAGGTCCTTATTAGTTATTTATTTTATATATAGCAGTGTGTATATGTCAATCCCAATCTCCCAAATTAATTAATTTTTTTAATTGAATGAAAGATTCTTTAAATTCTACAGTGCTTTACAATTTTCAAAAGTTTCACACACATGATTTCATATAATCCCATAATAACCCTTTTTTTCCCCCTCCCCCTATCTTGCCCATCCTCCCTTCCCTCTCCCCACTGGTAACCAGTAGTTTGTTCTCTACATCTGTAAGTCTTTTTTTTTTTTTTTTTTTTGCGGTACGCAGGCCTCTCAGTATTGTGGCCTCTCCGGTTGCGGAGCACAGGCCCGGGACGCGCAGGCTCAACGGCCATGGCTCACGGGCCCAGCCACTCCGCAGCATGTGGGATCTTCCCAGACCGGGGCATGAACCCGTATGCTTTGCCTCGGCAGGCGGACTCTCAACCACTGCGCCACCAGGGAAGCCCTGTAAGTCTTATAGAGACATTTTTACAACTTACCAAAGCTGCAAAACTAAGGGGAAAAGCTAGCTAAAATTAGACATATTTGGTAACAACAAGATTATCTGGGGCCCAAATAATTTTTTCAAAGGACTTTAAGAAGCTATTATTTCATTCATGAAAGACTGATGACAGACATCTTTCCTTTTAATGACCAGTGAAAAGACATCTTTTCCTCTAGTTGGGAATAATAAGTTCAGCAAACACCTGAAAAGAGACAAGTCTAACAGCCATTATTCCTCGTCCTTTTCTTCCTCCTATTCCCTTCTCTTCCTGAATTATTTGGAAGAAATTCCTTTATTAAGCACCTAAAATGTGCTAAGTATTATTGTTGTCACTCAAATAATGTTTCAAAGCACAGATTTAGCAGCTAATTTAATAATGTGATTAAAATACAACATTTCAGGGGTTAGCAAACTTTTCTGTAAAGGGCCAAATAGTATTTTATACTTTGCGGGCAACACAGCTCTTCTACAATGATTCAGCTCTGCTGTCATAGGGAAAAGCAGCCATGGACAATTTATAAATAAATATGCATGACTGTGCTCCAATGAAACAATTTATGGACACTTACATTTGAATTTCATCCAATTTTCACATGTCACAAAATCGTATTCCTCTTTTGATTTTGTTTCAATCACTTAAAATTTAAAAACCAATTTTAGTTCATGGAAAAATACAGGCAGTGAGTCAGGTTTGGCCTGTGGGCTGTAATTTGCCTACCCATGCAAACTTAAACGGAAAAGCAGGGTACATAATTGTATTCACGGTATGATTTCCTATAACTTTAAAGAGGAGACTTACACATAAAGAAAAAGCTGAAAGTAAATTTACAAAATGTAGGTTTTGTTTTTTATTTTAATGCTAAGATGGTTGATTTTCCACCATGCAGGTTTTGGTAGTTTCAGATTTTATTGATAGGAATACTTTAATGATGGAAATAAAAGTTTTTGAAAGGATAAATGTAGTAGTATTCCCCTTAACAGCACATACACCAAAATCAGTAAGAGGGAGAAAATTAGAATGAATTCTGTGGTGTTGGGCTGGAATTGGATTTACCTGTCTGTATGTCAATCTATCTCTATGTTTATCTGTGTATCTATGGAAATATCCACTGAGAGGGCCTGAAAACAGCAACTCTTCATAAGCAAGGAACACACGATGCATCCAGATCTTGGTTTCTAAATAACAGTTCTCCACTAAAAAGAACCAGAGCTCCTTGGAGAAGTATCTGATTCTGGGGCTGGGGCAGGAAAAAAGGACACGATGAGCCTGGAACATCTTGTGTAAGAAAGGAATAAAGTGTTCAAATAACTATAGGGACACATCAAATGGACACAAAAGTTGGCTTCGGTGGGCTTCCACTGGCCAAATCTGGGATACTTTGAGTATTAAAATAAATGATTGCAACAGATTACAGCCCAATGAATAAACAGGAAGCCATGAGTCCATATGACTTAATAAAATAAATAGTTGAGGGAGATTAAGAAGTACAAACTTCCAGTTGCAAAATAAATGAGTCACGGGTATGAAAGGTACAGTGTGGGGAATACAGTAAATAATTATGTAATGCCTTTGTGTGGTGAGAGATCATAACCAGACTTATCCTGGTGATCATTTTTGAAATGTATGGAAATATCTAATCATTATGTTGTGTAAAAGGAACTAACATAGTGTTGTAGGTCAATTATATGTCAAAAACAAACAAACTCACAGAAAAAGTGATCAGATTTGTGGTTACCGGAAGGGGACGGGGAGATTGAGGGGGTGGGGGGGGTGGGAATTGGATGAAGGCAGTCAAAACAGACAAACTTGCAGTTATAAGTACTGGGGATGTAATGTACAACATGATAAATATAACTAACACTGCTGTATGTTATATATGAAAGTTGTTGAGAGTAAATCCTGAGTTCTCATCACAAAGAAAAAGATTTTTTCTATTTCTTTAATTTAATATCTATATGAGGTGATGGATGTTCATTAAACTTATTGTGATAACCATTTCATGATGTATATTACTCAAATCATTATGCTGTACACCTTAAACTTATGCTGTGCTGTATGTCAATTATATCTGAATAAAACTGGAAGGAAAAATTAATGAATAAAATTTTAGCGGTTTGATGAGAAATGGGTGATGTATGTAGTTTCAAAGTATCTCGCTACAAATGGGAAAAGTGTACCTTTACAGTGGAGAAGCTTGGCAGACATCATTTTAATCAGGGATCAAAATGAACGTCATCAGTAATGAAAAAAATTGACAAACAAAGTGGACCACTGATGTGATGCTTTGAGAAGAACGCATTGAGAGTCCTGTGAGAGTCCTGCGTAAACGCATAGCCTGAATCTAGTCGAGACGAGACACACAAAACCAAGAGAGGGAGATTCTACAGATTAGCCGGCCTGTCCTCCCACCCGCCACCACCTCTGCCGCACCATTCGACGGGCCGCTCGTCACTCGCCACGCAGCCTGAGCCCGGCCAGCCGCCGACCCTCCGGGAGTCCTCGACGCCCGACGGCTACAGTCCTCGGCACCGGCTCCGCGCCGCCTTCCCGCCGCCGCCGCCAGGAGGCTCCGCGCGCCTTCCCGCCTTTCCCCGCGCCGCGGCGGAGCTGGGCCGAGGCGCCAGGGGGGCGTGGCGCTCGGAGGGGGCGGCCACTGTCCCGCACACCCTCTCAAGCGCGCAGGCGGGCCGGGAGAGCGCGGCGGCCGCGCAGTCTGGGAACCGATGCGCCCAGCGACCACCCGCCCTGACGCCGCCCCGAGGCCAGTCCCGGGGCTGCCCCGACACTCTCCCGGGAATACCTAACGGGAGTCCCACTAAATAGACTTTTTTTTCTTTTTTTTGTAAAATGCATATAAAATTTATCATTTTAAAGTACAATCCCGGGAATACCTAACGGGAGTCCCACTAAATAGACTTTTTTTTTGTAAAATGCATATAAAATTTATCATTTTAAAGTACAATTCAGTGGCATCAAGTATATTCACAGTGTTGTACAATCATCACCACTATCTAGTTCCAGAACTTTTTCATCACCTCAAAGGGAAACCACCCATTACATCTGAGTGGTTATATCCCTCCCCAACCAGCTGCTGGCAACCACTACTCTGCTTTTTGTCTCTATGGATTTGCCTAGTCTGAGTATTTTCTATAAATGGAATAATACACTACTATGTCCTCTGTGACTGGCTTCTCTCACTTAGCATAATGTTTTTAAGGTTTGTCCATGTTGTAGCATGTATCAGAACTTCATTCCTTTTAATGGATGAATAATATTCTGCTGTATGCATATAACACATTTTGTTTTTATCCTTTCATCAGTTGATGGATATTTGGGTGTTCCCACCTTTTGGCTATTATGAATAGATCTGCTAAGAATGTTTGTGTACAAGTTTTTGTTCGAACACCTGTTTTCAAATTCAATTCTTTCGGGTATATAACTAAATAGACTTTTGCTCCCCTTCTAATGGAAAACACAACAGCCATCTGCAGTTTTTCTCCCATTGATTCTCAGAATTCCTGGAGCTGTATGAAGCATGCTCCCCCAAAATTTCCTGTCTGCCTTGACTTTCTTGGTATAGGAGACATATATGTCAATATAGCTGCCCTCTCTAGGGCCCCTTCTCAGGGGCTCTGCCTCTCATACTGTCATCACCCACCCAAGTAACATCCAAATAATATCCCCTGACCCCTTGACCCCCAACCCTCATCTCCAGCCAGAGCCCTCCTCTGCCCAAGTTACCATGTGACCCAAGGGAACCCATCCTTTGCTGGGCAGAAACTGAGGTGTTTTCCTTTGGAGGATTTTAACTGAAGGACAGGTAGGGGCTGGGGCAGTCATTTAGAATTGATAAATGGGCAGAAAAAAAGCTAGTTTGAGAATGGCTGGGGAGCCTCACACAGGCACGGCGAGGCGGACAAGGACCATAACAGCCTCAGTCCTGACTTTCTAATTCTGGGTGATCTGCTGACTTCCTCTCCTAGAACACTCATAATGTCACTCATTTAACTCTTGAAATAAATCCTCTTAAAACTGTTCTCAAACTTTAGTTTGAAGCAGAATGCTTCTAGGGATGATGCTGATGTTGCTGGTCCCAGAACCATACTTTGAGAACCATTGTCTTAAGCTTGCTTGAGTGCCTGTTCCTTGAAACCAAAAGTGCCCTAACAAAGAGGGGCACTTGGATGTCTGCTGCTGCTGAATTCAGGGGTGCCTGGGAAAGTTGACATCCCAGCTGCCTCCGGTGCTCACCATTAGAGGCTGTCCAGCTGGACTTATTTATTTATTTGGCCACGCCACGCAGCTTGCGGGACCTTAGTGCCCATGCTCCCTGCAGTGGAAGAGTGGAGTCCTGACCACTGGACTGCCAGGGAATTCCCTGTCCATCTGGATTTAACCTCTCTTGCTACTGCCTGTGAGCCATAGCTGTGCTAAGAATACATCAAGGAAGTGCAGAGTTACAGAAGTACAAGGCAGTCAGTGCTCCTGCCCTGCCACTCCGTCTCAAGCTTTGGCATCAGATGTTCAAAGCAGTGAAGTTTGAGCTCCCAGCATCTCACCAAGATCTTGGATCATACTCACTGAGTTTCTGCCTGTAGCTCTCACACTGAAGGCTCAGGCGTACTTCGTTGGAGCTGAGACAAATGACTCTCTTTTCTCCTGGTCAGATCTTTCCAGCGACTTCCCCCCAAAACTTCATACACATCAGCTGTGCCCTTTCACTGACTCTCCTACATACGAGACATGTTTAAATCCCAGTGATGTTCACAGATTGGTTCATACATACCCAGATTGGTTTAAATCCTTGTGATGCTTACCAGATTGGTGGAACCTACCTCATCTCCATCATCTCCACATAAGGAATAACAGATCTCACGTCCCATCCAACATTCTAGATCACAGGTGGGCAAACTATAAAGTTCTGATAGTAAATATTTTGAGCTTTGTAGATGAAAGGCGTCTGTTGCAACCACTCAACTTTGCCCCTGTAGCGCAAAAGCTGGCATATACAATACGGAAAGGAATGGGTGAGCTTGTGTTCTAAGAAAACTTTATTTGCCAAAAACAGGCAGCAAGCAGATCTGACCCAACCTCTGCTCTAGACAGTAACTTTTTTTGCTTATTACTAAATGAAAATGAGTCTTCAAACAGATGGAAAGGGTATATAGTGTTAGCAGTTCTATATTGTTATGAGGGAATCTTTTTAAAATCTATAGGCTGTAAATGCTTTTCTCAAGAGTTGGCAGTGAGCCCAGCCAATCTTAAATAAACCTGCCTCAACATTTTTTAAAATGTAAAATTATATCAGTACATTGCTAAAACTGAACCAACTTCCTGTCTTCAGAAGATAAATATTTGAAACTGTTGAAGCAGAAATAATATTTAAAACACGACTTAAAGATTTATGTTAAAAATGGAATGCCAAAACAACAGAAATGAGAAGTCACATCTAAATTATATAGATTATATCCACCAATTTATTACTTCATTCTGTCTTATTTTTAGTTCTTTAGATATAAAGAGTAAAAATAGCAAAACAACACCCTTGGGGACAACATTGAATCATATAAACAGATCTGGTACATAACCACTATAACATCAAGACCAATTCAGTTCTAAAAAGCAGAAAATTTCCCACTCCTTAAAAAAGGTATCAGTTGCTATTGTTTTAATGGTCAGGATCACTTGAACTTTGTCTTTTTTTTTTTTCCTGATAGTTTTGACAAGTGCCTTTGTTAGAGGAACTAATCCACTTGGTAACTTGGCAGCCAAAGGTAAAGTCAGTTTCTATTTTTCTTCTAAGAGTTGTTGGAAAGTGTATGCCTGTAGACCTAAGCACTTAGAAAGGCTGCACCTTTTCTGATTTTTGTGTTATCTGCCATTGCTTTTGCTTATATTGCATCCCGCATCACCCACTCATCAAGGGGTGGTCAGTCTTCTTTCACAGAATCTAAAACGTCCTGGCTTGGAATACTCTGCCCAGAAACTGTCTAATATAAGGAAGTAATTGGTCCTAATAACAGGGGACAGAGGTGGGAAAGGATGCTGATGAAAGCTTCTTCTGTTTAGAGCTCTATTTAATAGCTCTCATTGTTTTGTGGGAGGTTTTTCTTAACTAATATTATATTCATAAAATTTCATGTAAAATAATTGCCCTGAGAAAGCCAGTTAACTAAGTTTAAATGATGAAGGATTATTAACTCATTCATGTGAGAGGCTCAACCCTCAATGTATTTCATTCATTCTAAAGAAACTGTTTTGACCATTTTGACCTTAGCCGTTGTAAAACTTGCAGTTATCTAATTTGGGTCAATTTTAAATCTGGGAGGTACAGAAAATAGTTAAATTACATTTGTTTCTGAAGACAAAATGAGCAATAAAGGAACAAAAGACTTTTCCTTGAACCCAGAGGAGGCTGTTACTGTTAGACCTGAACGGTCTCTGAGGGATCCCAGCTCGCCCAAGAACCGCCAAGAGTCGAGAGTCGCTGCAACACGCAAGAGGTTTATTAGGAGCCGGTGCACCGGGGTTCCTTGGTCCTCACGCAGGAGGCCGAAGAGGAACCCCCCCCAAGCGGAATCACATACATTTTATAGCTTTCATTTTTCATTATGCAAAGTGTGGATATATCAAGGGTTTTTTTCTCATTGGTTTGTTTGTTCCTGGACCGGAGTGGGGACTTGGCTCTACTTCCTTGATTGGTTGGCTGTCGGATGCCTACTTTACATTTACCGGAGTGGGGTCTTGGCTCTAGTTCCTTGATTGGTTAGCTGTCGGATGCCTACTTTACATTTTCGTGTTTTTGTGGTGGGGGGTTGAGTCACATGAGTTATGGTTGGCTAGGGCGACCTTTAAACTCTGGCTTAATCATTCTTATCACCCGCCATACTGGTTTGCTCGAGGTTTCATCCCCCGCCATACCTGTTTGCTCGGAACGGTTTCTGCCCGGGGGGGGGGGGACATTCCAGTATCTTATTGCCAGCCGAAAAAGCTTAAAGCTCAAAAGTATCGATAGGGAAGTAGGGGTGTAAGTATAGTTAAGGCCCTACATTACTATTCTAAATTTGTCACTAGGTGTCTTAATCTGACTTTTTATAAATAAAAACAAAAATTTAGTTTGAGATTATTCCCTGTTTACCCCCATGTTTATTTAACCAAATTAAAGATGATTTACATTAATTTTAATCCCAATCTTGAGATCATTAACAACCAGGATCACTGCTTCTACATATTTTTAGATCAAGTCACTAATCTTTTTACTTTTAACTTTTATATATTATCACAGAACTTTAAGTAAAATTAGCTTTTGCAGTAGATTTGTTAAAATCCACTGAGTCAAGAAATACCTAAAATACATTTTCACTCAATACCATAATATTATATGGGTTGCTGTCTTAAAAATATGTGGGTTTTTGTTTCAAATGTGATTGTCCTTGTCACCTTCCCGGAATCATACCCAATTTATATTTCAAAAAATCATCTAGAGAGGTTGGCAAAAGTAATTTCAAGATAATGTTGTAAATTTTTTAATTTGAAAGTTTTTACAAAGTGAATACATTAATATCAAATACCTGATACATATTAGATAAGTGGACAATAAAATTTCGATTTGCCGTGTGTGTGTGTGTGTGTGTGTGTGTGTGTGTGTGTGTGTGTGTGTTGATGGTGGTTTATGTTGTTTCAAATACGTGTGCGGGGGCTTCCCTGGTGGCGCAGTGGTTGAGAGTCCGCCTGCTAATGCAGGGGGCACGGGTTTGAGCCCTAGTCTGGGAAGATCCCACATGCCGCGGAGCAACTAGGACCATGTGCCACAACTACTGAGCCTGCACGTCTGGAGCCTGTGCTCCGCAACAAGAGAGGCCGCAACAGTGAGAGGCCCGCGCACCCCGATTAAGAGTGGCCCCCGCTCGCCACATCTAGAGAAAGCCCTCGCACAGAAATGAAGACCCAACACAGCCAAAAATAAATAAATTAATTAATTTATCAAAAATATATATATATATGTGGGGGTATTATAGGAAAAGAAATTAAATTAACTCCCTCATGTTCAACATGTGATTTCCCCCCTCCCAGTCTAAGCATTACAAGAATTCAGGCCAGGATCACACAAAGCCACATGAGGCTAAAATAGCCATTTCCTCTTCTATGGTTTTAGTTTGATGGGTACCCAAGGAAACAAATGCTGTCTACAGATGGTCTTTGCTGCCTGCCCAGACATGTTTGTTTGTTATCAGCGTTGGCCTGACAGGATCTGGTTTCTGATCCTAACTAGCTGTGTGGGAACTAAAAACTAGTCATTTCACCTCTCTGTAAAATCTCTCTGGAGGAGACCATCCTCAAAGTCCTTTCTATTTCTCAAATCCTTTGATTTAATGGTTCTGTTTCATATCTATCTGGTCTGGGAATTAACTAGTTTACATGGTCAACCGAGACCCGATCCATATGCAATAGGGCTCCTCCACATTTGTCACAGTAACAATACCTTTCTTCTAACTTATTACAAGGGGTGGAGAAGTTATTTGTTGGTAGGTTATTTGTTGCTTTTTCTTTTTCTTAAAGATTTTTTTTTTGATGTGGACCATTTTTAAAGTCTTTATTGAATTTGTTACAATATTGCTTCTGTTTTTGGGGGGTTTATTTATGTTTTGGTTTTTTTGGATGTGAGGCATGTGCGATCTTAGCTCCCCGACCCCCGAACCCCCTGCATTGGAAGGCGAAGTTTCAGCCACTGGATCGCCAGGGAAGTCCCTGTTGTTGTTGTTTCTTGAATAAGAAAACCACAGCATCTGATGCATATTTTCTAACGACTAGGATATTCTGAATTTTTGTAATATTTTCATATACCTGAATAAAGCATGTAATTTAAACACTGTTAATGTCCAAAGCCACCACGTTTGGAAAAGGCAGGAAATGTCAGAAACTATTTAAGTTGCTTATAAATTGTATCCCAAAGCAAGAAGTTTACTGGATGGGAAGGACCACAATAGCGGTAGCTTAGACAAGAAAGGCTTCTCTGAGGCTCTAAGACTGGGCTGGTTGCTCTACCCAAGCACTTTCAGGGCACCCTGTCCTTGCCCCTATTGTCACACCCCAAACTGTGTTGTTTGTTGGCCCCCCTCATTACACAGTGCAAGTTCTGCGAGGACAGGAATTGTTCATTGATGTACCCTTGACAGTACATCAGGGGTACAGTGCCTGACACATAATAAGGACTCCATAAATAATTATTGAATAACTGTTGAATAAATAACTGGCTGTCCTCGCTTATTGCTCTTCCAGGAGCAACAGAAGCAGGCAAGGGTAGCAACACATGACACAGTAATAAGAGGCACCATTATCAAGAGCCTAGTGGTTGGTGGTTGCCAGGTGGACATAGGTTCTTATCAAAGTGTGATTGATGGGATCCCCAGAATTTCCATTCAATGATGTCCCTATAGTATGTTATTCTATACCTGCCTACTCTGAATAGCACCAAAGGATACAAGACACTCTGATGGGATAATTTTGACGGGACCATTTATCCAACTCTTACACATACCTCAGCAAAATTTGCAGCGTATTAATCATGAGTAGCTAAGCACAAAGAATGAATACTCTTCAAGGAAAAGTGAGTTGGTGTGGGCTACATTTTAACAAGTAATTCCTCTGGCTATATAGGAACTAGGTGCAGCAACTGTTGCGTAATTGCTCAGCATACCGTTTGGTAAAGGATTAACAAAACCTTTTCCCCTTCTGTGTGAGAATTTAACCTTGGGTCAACTTTCTAGCTCTGTTCCCCTGGCAACCTAATAAAGAGTAGTACATCAACCGTGTTGCTAGGCAACATTACATATGGTAGAAATGACCCCGAACTGGTGAACTGTATCCAGACTGGGAGAACTACAAATGCCTGATAGGAAGCCACACCTCTGGGCTTCCCGAACCACAGTGACTCTTGGAAGAGACATGTCTCTTGTGGGGACCCTGGAAGTTATTTCTATGGAGTTGTTATAAGAGATACTTGCCCCCATGGGACGAGAGGCTTTTAAGCCAGAATAGCTTCCATACTTGCCTGATGTGGGTCTGTCTCCTTGCACCTGAACCACAGGGACAGATGCAGGGACTCCGATGGAGGAGCAACATCTGGCTCTGCCCTGCCGGTGACCCGTGCTTCCCATCCTATGTCCTTCTAAGCGAATCTGCTTTGGTAGTTTATGAGTTTGAATGTTTCTAAACATTCGACTGTGCCTAAGTAGACCCCTGGAGGGCACTATATTACTATTTGCTTGCTTTTTCTGGTGGCAGGAGAAGCTCCTCAGAGGCTATGGATAATAGAAAGAAGTGAAACTGTCTGGCATATTCTTCTGCTTCCAAAAAAATCCTAATCATACCCTTCACAGTCTGCATGACAGATAATCCATATCCATTACACATGATCAAGACATGTATCTCAAACTGCTGCCTTCCCTTAAACTCCCCAAGCTTGTTACTGCTAAACCTTCTTCATCTAAACACATAATCCCAATCCTAACCCCCAATAATTTTTAATATGCTACTGACAGAGGGCCAAAAAAAAAATCAAATGATGGATATAAAAATTGTTTCCCCAAGCCACAGCTGTCAATGAAGCATTGGCAGTAGTAAAATTATCCATCTGGAGGGTCAGAACAGATGCTAAATGTCTTCCTCAAGTTATGAAACTCCCATATCATCTGATCACAATGGTGTGAGTTAGTGTCACCTTTGAAAACTAGGACGTATTAGAAACCAACCAACCTACCCTTGCCAAACAAACAACTTTTCATTTATCTCTACAGAAGCATTATTTGAAGAAAAGAATTCAAATGTTCAGAGCTTTAATGAAAGGTTTGAGGAACACAGCAATATTTGGTGGAAATACTGAGCAAAAATCAATGAAAACATTGCCTATCATAAGCAACTGAATAAAGCACACCCCTTTTGGGGTGAAAAGATAGCACGAACACATGAAAGCACAAAGCAGGTTACAAAGGACCAACGATGACAGGAAGTACAGTGGTAATGCTCAAAACAGAGTGTAACAGGAACTTCTCACCCACCCCATCCCCTGCCCCTCTCTATCCTGTTACACTACACTTCACAGAGATAATTCTATTGTCAATACACAAAGGACACACAAGAAAAACCTAGCCGTCCAAATGAAACATTAAGAATTCAAGTGACCAAAGGCCACTCCAGTCTCCCCACCGCCCTCAGAATCAGTGCATGCAGGCCTGCCTGTTGCCTTTCTCTACGTGGGGTTGATTACAACATCAATTAACAACAACAAAATAAAAAACCCTTCATAGTATTCTGAACCTCCAGAATACTCAATTTCGCAACATTCTGCAGACCACTGTGTCAATAGCTTTCTTAAAGAATATTCAAAGTATAGTGACCACCAAAATATTTACATCAGACTGGCATCTTTCTGCCAAATGACCAGAAGCCATGATGCTCTATGTCATTTCTAAAGGTATTACAGATCCAGGCCTTATTTATATTCCTTTCCAACCCCTGTGAAAGCCTGTTCCCTTCTCCCAAAAGAAACAACTTCCCAAGGGTGCCACTTTTCAATCCCATTACAAGTAAAAATCCTGTTCCCATCCATGCAGTATATGTAATATTAGAAAAAAAAAATCCCTTTGCAAACTTGGACTGAATATGCCAGAAAGATGCCAAATATAAACTAAATCACTAATGGTCTGCATTGGGCCCAACTGTGAATTTACTTATAAAAATATCACCAGCTCCACAAATTAAACCTCAAAGACACTGTGCAGATTATAAATACCGACCACCAAATGGGAACATAAATTTAAATTAAAACTGAGGACAGTTTATTATCTGATAGTCCACACAGAGGAAGTATCTCGTTTAAAAGTGATAGAATTCAGTAACCAGATTCAGTTATTCCCAGTGGCAACACGCAAACTCCAAACAGACAATGTCTCCAGACATTGCCAGATATATGTACTCTGGGGGGCAAAATCACCCCCAGGTGAAAATCACTGTCTTCGAGTGTAATCTCTAATGTAAAATTTTTTTTTTTGCACCCAGTGATGTGAATAGGTTATGGGGTCACCAGAGAGGATCACTGCTCTGCCAGAGAAAGCAGGCAGTGTTGAACTGTGAGGTAGAAGAGTCATATTAAAACATCAGAAATGCTTTGAACGGAGAGAGCGAAAATATCAAACATAACTTCCTGCAAAGTATATCTTCTATACCTCCTTTTAGTTTTCCCTTTTGCTAAGGTCCTGCTTTTAAAACAACGCTAATATTTTCATTTCTGGTAAGAAGTGTTTCTGGTCCTTGAAAAATTTCAATGTACATTTCTTGATCTAGAACAATAATTTTCCAACTATCTCTGTTTATAGACCGGTTTTTAAAACTTCCAGTCTACTTCAGGCCAATGTGTGGTCCTACTGTGTGGACTGGGATCCAAGAATTCAGCTGCTGTCTGGGGCTAGCATCATCCTAGGGTTCTAACTTCTATTGAGAAGTACAGTTTAAACACCTTCTGAACCCTTCAATGCTAACAGTTATTTACAAGCCAATTTACAATTTTTTGATTATCTCTTTTTGTTCAAGAGGCAGAAAGGAAAGTGGTGTTGTTTTTTTTTTAACCATCTTTTGAAATACAACTATAGTAAAATTAAAGGAATAAAATTCATTTTGGATACTTTAACATAAGACAAAATTATGAAAGTGCCTTAAATATCTTTAATCCCTAATATTTCCTGCTCTTTAGACTTTTAAAGAAGTACAGTCTCTTTTGTTAGAATAATTGCATGGCTGCAAAGTGGGTGAAAAGCAGACTCGTTTTAAAAACCTGTTCTTCTAGTAACCTTCCCTTTCTCTCCAAAGGATCTTTTAAAAGGTAAACAATTTAGACATATAACTTGCTTATATTGGCTTACCCTTTCCCACCAATTTAAGTTCTATTCATAAACAAAGTGAAGGAATGTCAGTGGTGGCTGCATTTCCAGGTTACACAGCAGTGGCTCTTGGAAATGGCTGGAAAACGCATAGGAGCATTTTGAGTTTTGCCCAAATGCCTTGTTTTATGATCATAAAACAGGTTATTTGTGTGCACAGAATTGTTAAATCCCAAGCCAGACAGGGAAACCATGCAGACCTGAGCTCTCAGGCTCCCTTCCCGGGGCTAACTTAAAATTTAATTCAACGGGGCAAGTCACAGTGCCATAAGGAAACTTTCAGTTCATTTCCATGCTTGTCTGCACATAAATACCCCCAGCCTTTAAAACTGCAATCTTAGATTTAGAAAGTAATTTTTACAGTCATATAGCCAGACGGCCCTGTCCTCCTTATATCAAGGAAACTTTCTCCTTAATACTTCACCAGAAAATTAAAGTACGGAATTCATCAGAAGAGTCTTGGCAGAAGTAAGATTGATTTCAAAACTTAATATACTCTTGCCCACCTTTTCAGAGCAAGAGGATGACGACACAGGAATGCAGAAAGATTGAGACACTATGAAAAAAGTATGGAGATTTTCTTATCTTCCTCCAAACCAGAGTTTGGATGCACAGCAGGAAAAACAGGACGCCTCAGAGCCAACCTTGATTCACTCAGAAAGCTTTCAGAAATCAGGGGCGGCACTAAAAAGTCCTTTGAGTCACAGAATCCAACCTCCACCATGTAGTCTAACAGAAATGCAAATAATTAACAGTGAAAAAATGTTCCTCTCAGGGTTCCACAAAATTGGACAAAGGGTGACTTTCAACCACAGAACTGGCAAGAACAAATGCTAAACCCTCCTCTCCACTAATTTATTGCTACGTAAGCATCTCTCCATCTGATAAGCTGGGCTGAATTTGGGGTCTATCATCCGAATCCTCTCTGCCGGGGTCGTTTTCCTCACCAGACTCCACGTAGATTGGCCAGTCATTGTCTGTGTCACTCTTTTCTTGGCTCTCGGACGAAGCCTCCACCAGGCTAAGGTTGATGGGCATCAGTTCGTCATCATCATGTGTGTCTGTAACGCAGGTGCAGCTGTCACACAGCCCGAAGCGCCGCAGCCCCTGCGACAGGTGACTTGTGAAGGTTCTTCTGCAGCCCTTGCAGATAATTGGACGGTTGGACCTATGGACCTAAAATCACCAGCACAGTAAATGTCACAGAAAAGGGGTTGAGTCATGGCCTTCAGGGCCCCATGAGACATGGCCCCCTGACCCTCCAGTTTCATTTCTCACCACTCTCCCTCTTGCTCTCTCTGCCACAGTCTCAGCCTCACCAAGGTCCTTTCCACCCCAGGGCCATCGGACATGGGTGGAGTGTGCCCTCCTCCCCACTGTCACCCCTCCCTCCTTACTAATGCCTTTTCCCCGCCCCCCCCCCAACTGTGCCATGCAGCTTACGGGGACCTTAGTTCCCCAACCAGGGATGGAACCCGTGTCCTCAGCAGTGAAGGCTCAGAGTACTAACCACTGGACCGCCAGGGAATTCCCACTAATGACTTTCAAGGAAGTCTTCTCTGATGCTCCAGGACAGAATAGGTCCCCCAGCTACATAGTCTCACCTATACTTCTCCCTTTGTTTTATTTCTAACAAATCATTGGTAAAATTCACTAGATTCTAAGCTCCAAGAGGTCACGGACTATCCTCATTCATGTTCTCTGTCCTCTGTCACATTTGTTACTACATCCCTAGTGCCTGGCACATGAAGGGCACTCAGTGAACCGATTAGGATTTTAGGCATGGCCTCTTACGTACCTTGGATTGTTTAGTTATTAGGAAGGCAGATTTGCCAGACAGTGTATTCTCTAAAAGTGCCAGCAGATGCTTCACCCTTGACTTTTTCATTGATAAATGCATTCCTTACTTATGAAAAGAGCTTTGCATACTAGAAAAGAGAACCTGATCTCCTACTCCATGCAGCTCCTTGTGAGGGCAGCAGTCCCAGGGGTCCCCTCTGTATAAGGAACTATCTTTCTAATGCATGCACTTTTCAGGAACTCCAGCCAAGAGGGGATCTGTGAATCAATCAGAGCCTCTCTTTTAGAGAGCTCTGGATGCAGGATACACACAAGAGGCAGTGACAGAGAGAGGCTGATGCAGAAGGGCCAACAACGATACCCAGGTTGCTGGAGTTGCCGTTACATCCTGACCTATGTCCCTGCTTCCCCTGAGGTTTCCTGGGCTTCCTATGCTAAACCCCCAATGCCTGAGCCAACCCGAGTGTGTATGTGACCCTTGCAACCTGATGGAGCCTTTGAAGACCACCTCTTTGGACTGCAATAGACTGGACCTCGTACAAAGTGGAAAAATAGAGGGAATGAGGATTCCAACCAATGAAACATCTTAAAGGTACCCTGGGACCAATTGTTGTCAAGATGGACTGGAGATATAATTTGAAGAAAAAAAAAAAAAAGACAAACTAAAACTTAAGGCCTTGGGGTAAGGCCACTCTCGCAAGTATGCTAGGGCCAGCACTGAGAGCAGAGGCAGTCAGTAACCTTGTACTTATCTTAAATCTGGATTCTTTCAAAACCATAATTCACGGGCTTCCCTGGTGGCGCAGTGGTTGAGAGTCCGCCTGCCGATGCAGGGGTCATGGTGTCCCGGTCTGGGAAGATTCCCACATGCCGCGGGAGCGGCTGGGCCCGTGAGCCATGGCCGCTGAGCCTGTGCGTCCGGAGCCTGTGCTCCGCAACGGGAGAGGCCACGACAGTGAGAGGCCCGCGTACCGCAAAAAAACAAAAAAAAAAACCAAAAAAACCCCATAATTCACATACCATAAAATTCACCCTTTTAAAGTGTTCTATTCAGTGGTTTTAAGTATACTCATAAGGTTGTACAACCATCACCACCATCTAATTCCAGGAATTTTCATCACTCCATGAAGAAAGCCTGTGCGCATTAACAGTCATGCCTCTTCCATCCCCCGTGCCCCAATCAATAAACTACTCTCTATCTCCATAGGTCTGCCCACTTTTTGTATTTCATATAAATGGGCTCACATAATAGGTGGCCTTTTGTGACTGGCTTCTTTCACATAGCATAATGCTTTCAAGGTTGTTCCATGTTGTAGCATGTATCAGGACCTCATTTCATTTTATGGCTGAATAAAATGTATCCATCGTATAGATATGCCACATTTTATTTATTCATTCATCAGTTGATGGACATTTGGGTTGTTTCTACTTTTTGGCTATTATGAATAATGCTGCTACGAACATCTGTATGCAAGTTTTTGTGTGAATGTCTGTTTTAGTTCTCTTGTGTATAGACCTAGATGTAGAATTGCTGGGTCCTAATGGTAACTTTATGCTTAACCTTTTGAGGAACCGCCAAACTCTCTTCCACAGTGGCTGTACCATTTTATGTGCCCACTAGCAGCAGTATATGAGGGTTCTAGTGTCTCCACATCCTTGCCAACACTTTGTTATTATCTGTTTTTTTATTATTATTATTATAGCAATCCTAGTTTGTGTGAAGTGGCATCTCATTGTGGCTGTGATTTATATTTTCCTAGTGACTAATCATGTTGAACATCTTTTCATGTGCTTATTGGCCATTTGTTTATCTTCTTTGGAGAGACGTCTATTCACATCCATTGTTTAATTGGGTTGTCTTTTTATTGTTGAATTATAAGAATTCTTTATATATTCTGGTTATTAGATCCTTAGCAGATAAATGATTCACAAAGATTCTTCTCCCTTTCTGTGGGTTGTCTTTTCACATTCTTGGTAGTGTCTTTTGAAATCCAAACCATTTTTATGTTGGATTTTCCAAAGACTGATTGCCTTGCTCAAAGACGATCTCAAATGCAATGCCTTTCTAAATGGCCTGAAGGCTTTTTAGCAGGTAGGAATCACCCACTCACATGGGAGACAGAATCCTAGGCGGCAGCCAGTGGGAGGGGAGGTCCGCTTGGGCAGGGGTCCTCTTTGCTGCTCACAGGTAGCCCTATAAATGGCAGTATATCTCTTCCCCACCCCGGGGTGCTGAGGTTGGGTGGGAAACTGAGAATGCAGCTTACCTCTGGCATCACACCACAGGGAACATACCCACAATCCCCTGTCTAAGCCTTAGTGTTCTCTGCCTTTTGACAACCATCCCTGACTAGGGTCTTAACTTTCCTCCTAAGCAAACTAGTCTGTTACCATATAAGTTTTAACTTTCTCTAAGTGCCACCAACCCAGGTGTAATTTAGTAGCAGAAATACATGTTTAAAATTCTCTGGAAATACCCCAGTGGACAGAGAAGAGAAAGACAGACTGGCCTTGCCCTCACATTAGACGAACGTCATGAACCACCGCCACTCCCACCCCACCCTCCTGAGAAAACCGCCAGCTCCTCCACTTACGCTGAGCGCGTGGCCCCGCAGATGCTCCTGGCGGGTGAACCTCTTGCCGCAGGTCTCACAGGGGTAGGGCCGCTCCCCCGTGTGTGAGCGGATGTGCCGCTTAAGGATGCCTTTCTGTTTGGCAGTGTAGGGGCAGAAAGGACACTTGTGCAGCTTGATGGGCACCACCAGCACACCACCTGGGGAACCAAATGGTACTGTAAGCAGCAACAGCACTGGCCGCCCTCCGATGGATGGGATCCAGAGCAGGGGAGCTCGACCAGCCCAGGTCGAGAAGAAGGGCCCGAACTCCACCAGCAGCTAACAGCAAAACATTGTCTGCAAATTGCCACTCTGGCTCCCAGTCAGCCAGAGGAGAAGGTGGGCTTCTGCTATAAGATTGCAAGGAATGCTGTAAGGCCTCAGCTTTGAAACTTCTCTGTGGCTCACAGTTAGAAAACACAGCTTATATTACAACCTTAGAACACATATACCTTCATGTGGACAACATGAAAAGCTTCCCAAAATAATACTCACTCTGATAATGTCTATTCTCTTTGATTTCATTTTAGGACAATAATGATTGAGACCCTGTTCTAGACTGAATTTCATCCCCCTCAAATTCATACATTGAAGCCATAACCTCCAATGTGATTGTATGTGAAGACAGGGCTTTTAAGGAGGTAATTAAGGTTAAATGAGGTCGTAAGGGTAGAGCTCGAATCTGGTAGGACTGGTGTCCTTATAAGAAGAGGAAACTATGCCAGAGATGGCTTTCTCTCCTTACTCTTGCACAGAGGAAAGGTCATGTGAGGACCAGCAAGAAGGCAGTCGTCTGCAAGCCAGAAAGAGAGCTCTCACCAGACACCAACCCTGCTGGCACTTGCTCATACACCCGTTGACAACATGATTATCACCCACATGTATAAAAACTGTTCCTTTCAAGTTTCCTGAGTTACCCTTATTGTAGTATTCCAAGATTTGTCTCCTCTATCCTTGCCCTTCAGAATTTTACAGACTTTGATCACATCATATTATATGTGGAGGCACTAGTAACTCAAGCTTTCCAGGCACAGAAACCTGAGTTCAAGTTCTGGCTCTGCCACTTACCAGCTGTGTGACCTTGCACATCTCACTTAACTTCTCTGTGCTTTACTCATCTGTAAAATAGGGATGATAATAGTTCCCACCTCATAGGATTATGGTAAGAATGAAATGAGGTAATGCCTAAACACAGCAGCTGGCATATAGTAAGCTCTTATAAATGTTAACCATTTTTGTCACATCATCATCACCTGGGTGTTTCTTTTCTGATTAAGCTGGCCAGGCTCCTGTGGTCTCTCTCAACATGGGAGTAACTCCTTTTCTCTGGGACCTTCTCAGGACACCTAATAGGGCTTTACCTTTCCTGAGGTGCTGCCAAAAGTATGGCAAACTGAATGTCAAGTGAGAACCCAGCATCATTCTATGTACGGGTGAAGATTATTCTCTTTAGTCTCTAGTTCCCATCCTGATAATGCTTAATATTTTGCATAATCTATAGTGACTCCAAAATCTGTTTCCCAGAATAAAAGCAGCAGCTCATAGCTCAACACTGCATATATATGTTGGATTATTTATTTTTCACTGATCACACTGGTGCTGAGATGCCAGTTTCCTGCTCACTCCTCTGGCACTGTGGACTCTGCCCATCATTTATCCTCATCAGCCTGACATTGTACTATCACCTTCTTCCCAACTATAAAAACATTCAGTAAAATGGGTTCAGTGTTAATCGTTGGAAAAAAACAACTGTTAACTATTTTTCCATCAGAAAAGTATGAATTATCGCAACACTTTCCTTCCTCTCTCTCTCTTTTTTTTTTTTTTTTTTTTTTTGCGGTACGCGGGCCTCTCACTGCCGTGGCCTCTCCCGTTGCGGAGCACAGGCTCCAGACGCGCAGGCTCAGCGGCCATGGCTCACGGGCCCAGCTGCTCCGCGGCACGTGGGATCTTCCCGGACCAGGGCACGAACCCGTATCCCCTGCATCGGCAGGCGGACTCTCAACCACTGTGCCACCAGGGAAGCCCTTTCCTTCCTCTCTTATGATCTGATTGCTCCAAAAAAAACCAGTTCACCTGAATGCCTGTTACATGCGAGGCACTGTGTCAAGGTGCATCTTTACCAAGATACCTGTTTCTTCCCTCAAGAAGTTAAGTCTAGCAGGAGAGAAAGGCATGGAAACAAATTCATACAATATAATATAACACATGCAAAGTTCAAAGTGATGAAACAATGTAGAAAAGAAAGTAATGAATTCTCTCCTGGAGTTCAGAGAAGATTTCACAGGAGAGATGACCTTTGAGCAAGGTTTTAAAGGATGAATAGTTCACTGAGAGTTTGAGAAAGAGAAAGGTATCTCAGGCAGGGAAACAACACATGCTTAGGCACAGAGGTAAATGAGAATATGAAATATTAAGTGGGGTGGAGAGGGATGAGGAATGAAGCCAAGGAAAGGGCAAGGAAAGGTCAAGAAGGTCACGTTCATGCATTTATTCAACAAATTTATACTGAGCACCTATGATGTGCCAGGCTGCGTTCTAAGCCCTGGGGATACAGCAGTGAACAGAAAAGACAAAAATCCCTGCCTCTGCAAAGCTGATATGTTACGGAACTTGGACTTTATTCTCTAAGCAGGTGGGGTTTTAAGCTGGGAAGGTACAAGGTGAGACTTGACTTTTAAAAGATCCCTCTGGGGATAATGCAGGGGAAGGATTTAAGAGAGGCAAGATTAAAGGCAGGAAGTCCAGGTGGGAAGGGATGAGCGATGACATGAATTAAAGCCACGGCTGTGGAGGTGGAGAGAAGGGGAAAAGTTTGAATCATGGCCCCACGCCTAGATATTGCCAATAACTGTACTCACTCCATAACCCACATTTCAAGCGCTCCACTTTCCAATCACCGTTTTATATCTTTCCAGCTCACCCCGTAGGTGTTCCTTCTCTACTGGGACGGCCAAGCCATGGACTATACTGCCATTTTACTGCCCTTCCCCTCCTCGAGTCCTCATTCCCCTCCTTCGCCAGCTGAGTGCTTATAGCCCATCAATGAAATCACTCCTCTGCATATCCCTCAGCTGCCTTGGTCCACTATCTCCCTCTATCTGCATTCATCTAGTTCAGTATAACTCTCTGCCTATTCTGTAGGTGAAACAAGGCAAGTTAACATCACTGGAAAAAAATGCACAACTCTGTTCCGGTCTCACTTTAAATCAATCCAACCATCACCGTCTGAATACTATAACATCAAAAGAGCCCTTGGTTCTGCCCAAGAACCCTAAGTATTTCCCTGGTTCATTCACTCTCCCACTCTTCTCAGTGACTATTTCATACCTTCCCTCTGCTCAAATCTCCCACCCCTCCTACTCCTTCCTCACTGTCAGCTGCTGTCCTTGCTTCTTATTTCATTGAGAAGGAGGAGCAAGCAGAAGAGAATGTCTATATGGTCCCAGCCACCCCCCAACCTCCAGTATGAACACATCTAATCCGCTTTCACTCCTGTTACTATGAATGAATTGTTCTCCGTCCCATCCAAGGCGAGACCATCCTTCCACTTATACATAGGACTCCCATCTCTCCTCGATCTATCCATTGTCCCTCACTCTTCCATTATCATTTATCTTCCTCTCTCCTGGATCATTCTCATCAGTAAATAAATGCTTTTAGATCCCCCACCTTAATAAAAACCTTAACCTCATATGCCCCTTCAGCCATGGAAGCATTTCTTTGTTCCCTTCACAGCAAAATTTCCTGAAAGAAGCATCTATACTCACTATCTTCACATCTACGTCTGAGTTCTCTTTTAAGCCTACTCTGTTTGGTCTTTTGTCCACCACTTCATTGATACTGCTCATCAATGACCTCTCCATTACTAAACCCAATGATCAGTTCTCAATCTGCCTACACACAGTACTGGACATAGTTGATTTCTCCTTTTTCTTGAAACATTTTCTCCTCTTGGCATCTATCACTCTTTTTGATTCCCTCCTACCTCACTGGCTGCCCCTTCTCAGTTTCCTTAGCTGGTTCCCCTATTTTCCTGACCTCTAAATGTTGGGTCAGGGCTCAGTCCTTAGATCTCTTGTCTCCTGCTGCTAGATCCATAGGTTCATGGAACATACAGGCTTTAAATTCCACGGACCCAGTAATGACTCCCAAATTTATATCTCAGCTCTGATTTCTCCCCAGAACTCCAAACATATAGATGTAATTACTTACTGCACGTCTTCAATGGGATATCCAAGAGGCACCACAAACATAACATTTAAATCAAGCTAAAAACCTTAAGGTCACCTTTAATGCCTCTTTTTCTCATACCACTTGTATAAGCCATTAGCACATCTGGTCAGCTCTACCTTTCAGAGACAGTATAGCCCTAATCCAACCACATCTCACCTCTCTACTGCTACCACACTGATTCAGGGAGCACAGCTCTCACCTGGGCTATTGAAGTCACCTCCTAAACGGCCCTGCTGCTCCCACCTGTGCTCCCCTCTAGTCAACAGGAGAGCAAGAGTGGAAGCAAGAGGCCCACTTAAGAGGTGACAGCACACAATACCCAGAGGGATCCTTTTAATACATGCCATCTCGGGCTTCCCTGGTGGCGCAGTGGTTGAGAGTACGCCTGCCATTACAGGGGACACGGGTTCGTGCCCCGGTCCGAGAAGATCCCACATGCTGCGGAGCAGCTAGGCCTGTGAGCCATGGCCGCTGAGCCTGCGTGTCCGGAGCCTGTGCTCCGCAACGGGAGAGGCCACAGCAGTGAGAGGCCCGTGTACCGCAAAAAAAAAAAAAAAAAAAAAAAAAAAAAAAAAAAAAAAAATATATATATATATATATATATATATATATATGCCATCTCAAGTCACTCTCTGCCAAGACCCTCTAGTGGATTTCCTTCTAAGATATATATGCCATCTCAAGTCACTCTCTGCCAAGACCCTCTAGTGGATTTCCTTCTAAGAGCAATATTCAAAGGCCTTCTCATGGCCTTCAACACCCTACCCAGTCCACCCTCACTCAAACTCTCTAACCTTATCCCCCACGACTCTCTGCCTTGATCACTCCACTCCAGCCACACCAGCATCCTTGCTGTTCCTTTCATTCACTTGCCAAGTGTGATCCTACCCCTGGGCCTTTGCACCTTTCTCTTCCCTCTGCCTGGAATGTTCTCCCTGATATCTCTACAGTTTGCTCACTTAAAGGCAACCTGTTAGGGCTTCCCTGGTGGCGCAGTGGTTGAGAATCTGCCTGCCAATGCAGGGGACACAGGTTCGAGCCCTGGTCTGGGAAGATCCCACATGCCGCGGAGCAACTGGGACCGTGAGCCACAACTACTGAGCCTGCGCATCTGGAGCCTGTGCTCCGCAACAAGAGAGGCCGCGACAGTGAGAGGCCCGCGCACCGCGATGAAGGGTGGCCCCCCGCTTGCCGCAACTAGAGAAAGCCCTCACACAGAAACGAAGACCCAACACAGCCAAAAATAAATAAATAAATAAATTTTTTTTAAAAAACATTGAAATAAATCACATTTCACTTTAAAAAAAAAAAAAAGGCAACCTGTTAGAAAGGCCTTCCTGGTCAACACTAAATAAAACAGCATTCCCTTCACTTTCTATCAACTTTGTCCCTGCTTTAGTTCTTCTTCATACTATATATATACTTATTGGTTTATTGTCCGGCTCCCTACACTAGAATATCAGCTCCATGAGGACGAAGACTGTCTTCTGTTCACTGCGATGAATAGTGCCTGGCATATAGGCAGGGCTCAGTAAATATCTGTTAAATGAATGAATGAACAGGAATGATAAGATGTTGAAGAAGCAAGGCAATGGTGGAATGCTGACACACTGACATTAAATGACCCCATGATGAGGCTGAAAAGGAATGGGTACTTGTAGTGTCAGAAGCCAGGGGAGGAAAGAATTTCAAGAAGGAAAGATCAGAGTTAACTACCAAGAGTGGTCAAGAAAGATATAACACCTGAAAATCACTCCCTGGATCGGCCCTGGAAATGTATAGCTGACCTCATGACAGTGGTTTCAGGGAAGAGGGAGTTGGTGGTAGTGTCAGAGCACAGTGGGCTGAGAAAAGATTGGAAGTAAAACAGTAGAGGTGGCCGATATAGATGAACTTTTCAAGAAGCAATGGCAGGTGCTGGAGCTGGGGATGAGAGGTCCAGGGAAGAAAATTATAGGAGGATCATGTGCTTTGACAGTTTTCTGCTAGTGTCAGAGATGAGCAATGTGAACACAGAACTACTGTAACAGCCTCCTGACCGTCCCCCTGCCCTCGTCTCCCATCTCTGCACCATCTTGTGCTGAGGCCAAATTAATCTCTCCTGTCCACTCCCAAGCTCAGAAACTACTAAAAATTCTCCTGTGCCTACAGATAGAAACCCACATTTTAGTATTTAAGCTTTTCCATGATCTGACTACAATTTCTCCCCATGTCTTCTTTTCTTACCTTCAGATGCCACTTTTTTTAATTGAAATATAGTTTGATTTGCCATATTATGTTAGTTTCAGGTGTCAGGCAAAGTGATTGTTATACGTATACGTGTATTTTTTTCAGATTCTTTTCCATTATAGGTTATAACAAGATACTGAATATAGTTCCCTGTGCTATACGGTAAGTCCTTGTTGTTTATCTCTTTTACATATAGTAGTGAGTACTCAGATGCCACTCTCATAAAGCCTCTCTGACCTACCAGTAAAAACCCAGTTCTGCTTCTGGGCTACTGTGAAACTCACACCTCCATCTGTCTTCCAGCCCTAGTACCTTTGTACCACACGGTGCCATTTACACACCTCTTAACTCCTCTAAGACACCATCAGTTCTTTGAGAGCTGGAGCCACATCTGACTTATCTTTGTTTCTTCACAAGGAAGGTGCTCAAATATTTGAGCCAATAAAGGAATAACCAAACAAATCCGTCCTACTCTGTGCCTTGGCACTTGGAATAAATGTAGCCCAGAGCCAGGTGAACCGAAGCAACACCTGGCGGACAACAGGCATGGCAAGTGGCTGGGGTGGCTGCCTTGCCACAGACCCATGTAGCTGGAAAGCTGCCTCTACAGATGGACAGATGGACTTGAATGAGGGTGACGTACAGCTGAATTACTATTTCTTGATACTTGTGCTTACAGGCAGAGGGGCTGACAGACAAAACCAGTGCACTGAAATCCTCTATCCGCTTGTACTGCCTTCACGGTTTGTTTTATGAGTGAAACGAAGCCAGCCAGGGTTGCTAGTATTAGCTGTGACATTTACCAGCTCTGCATTCTTAAGAAACTCACTAAACCCTCTTGGGTCTCAGTTTCTCTACACTTCTTCTACCTAACTCATGTGGCATTACGAGGGGCTGATGGATGGCAAAGGGGGATACAGTCTGTGAAGTGCTACTATATACACGGAAATTAGATTTCAACAAGTTCCCACAGTGTAGTCACTGAAAACAACCGCTACCCTTTTACATGCTGGTTAAGACACTGTCTCTGAGGACCAGAAACCGTACTTTCAAGTTTTTCAAGTCAAGTTTTAATCAGACATACAGAGCATTCTTGATTTTTTAAAAAATGAAATTTAGATGCAGGAATGAAGTAATCTTTCATTAAAAACTGTAAAAGTGACAAAAAAGAAAGAAATTAAAAGTCTCCAGACAGGGCTTCCCTGGTGGCGCAGTGGTTGAGAATCCGCCTGCCGATGCAGGGGACACGGGTTCGTGCCCTGGTCCGGGAAGATCCCACATGCTGCGGAGCAACTAAGCCCGTGAGCCATGGCCGCTAGGCCTGCGCGTCCGGAGCCTGTGCTCCGCAACGGGAGAGGCCACAACAGTGAGAGGCCCGCATACCGAAAAAAAAAAAAAAAAAAAGTCTCCAGACAGACTCAGTTTTCCTGGGTCTCTCCTATGTGTTCATGTTATTAAATTTTTGTTTGATTTTCTCCTGTTTAAAAAGTCTACCAGGGCTTCCCTAGTGGCGCAGTGGTTGAGAGTCCACCTGCCGATGCAGGGGACACGGGTTTGTGCCCCGGTCCGGGAAGATCCCATGTGCCGCGGAGCTGCTGGGCCCGTGAGCCATGGCCGCTGAGCCTGTGCGTCCGGAGCCTGTGCTCCGCAACGGGAGAGGCCACAACAGTGAGAGGCCCGCGTACCGCAAAAAAAAAAAAAAAAAAAAAAAAAAAGTCTACCAAAGGATACAAGAAATTTACTCACATGAAACCAAATTCAACTCTAAAATATTCTCCAGTAAATCACACCATCAGCCACAACATGTTAACTGAGTGTCTACATGGGCCAGGCACCATGATTGACACAAAGAAGGATAAATTTCCTACCTGTATAGAACATGTTCTCATATGTGAGAAAAAATTCTGAAAACCTTTTCATTTGGTCCTCAGCCCTGTGAGAAAGGCAAGGTGGGGGTGATTATCTCCTGAACAAAAAGGGTTCAAAGAAATTTCATGATTTAACCAAAGTCTCTCTGCTGGTTAGTGGAAGAGAATGGGTTCTTTCCATGTCTCCATACTGCACTCAACATGCTTACACTCTAGTTGCAGAGGTAAAAGACAAACATACGTGAAGGGGCAATGCCCTGCACACAGCAGGTGCTCAATTAATACCTACTGGCAGTGGTGGCAGTGATAACGTGGTGATAACAGTGGCGGTGGTGATGGTGGTGATGTTGATGACAATAGTGACAATGCCAGTGATGAGGATGACAGTGGCAGACCAGAAGGCACACGAGTGTGCGCTAAATGGGTGGCAGAGACGATGGAGGCTCACGGAGCTCACCTGAGTCGTCTCCATACCAGTCAGTCTGCACATCCATCATGGAACTCATGGCTGCTACTTCTGCACCACCTGGTCTTCCCTCCAAACTCCGAGAAAAGTGCTGGTCAGCGTCCTCTTTGCTCTGGATGGCACTGTGGCACAGAAGCGCCTCCAGGAATTGCTTCACATGGTAGTTACTGTAAGCCAAGTCGACCGCCTGGCCTCTGGGCAAACCCTCCTCCCTGCGGGCCAGGCTCAGCGGGGCAGTACGCTGCTGCAGCTGTCCAGCCACCTCCACCTCCACTTCCTCGGCATCGAACTCCACCTTGGGCTCCATCTGTTTGGGTCGAATGGAGCGGTCACAGTCCACCGAGCCACTGCCCTGGCTGTCTTTCCCCACCAGTGCCAGAGGGTGGCAGCCTCTGCAGTCACCACGGGGGGACTCTCTTGGCCAATCCACACTCTCTTCCCCCTCGGCTGGAGAGACCAAGCTCTTGGTCTCACAGGAGGTCCCTTCCCTGCCTGAACCGGGGCTTCCACTCTCCACCCGGTGAGCCACTGCTGCCACCGCTGCAGCCACAGCGGCCTCCTTCTCCATCTTTCCGCAGATGTCTAGGGATGACCTGATGTATGTCTTGCAGAAGTTCACCACGTCGTTCATCTGCAGGTAGCTGGCAGCCGACATAACTTCAATCACGTTCTCCCCACACAAATCCAACTTCCCGGAATAGAGGAAGTCTAAGATGGTGGAGAAGGCGTCGGAGGTGACGATGTCCAAGGAGGCGGTGCTGTGCCGCCCGCTGTCCTGGATGTAGTGAATGAGCAGGGCTCGGAAATAGCCGCTGTTGGCAAACAAGATGTTCCTGTGGGCCTTGAAGATCCGCCCTTCCACAATGATGCTGCAATCACAGAAAAAGTCCCTCTGCCGCTGCTCGTTCAACTCCCCCAAGAGCTTGGTGCAGTAGGACTGCATCTCCATCTCTCCACCAGCTGCTGCCGCTTGCAGTAACCTGGATCTCTGCCAAGATTTTTTTTTTTTAGTTAATTCACAAATCCCAACCTTCCAAATAAGATGTTCGTTTTTTGTTTGTTTGTTTTGTTTTGTTTTTCTTTTAATTCTTCCAAAAACCCTGGTTGAGTAATGTCTTTATAATATGGGCTGTTTGGGATCTAACAAAAATCAAAGGTTGTCTAACTGGGTTAACTGATGAAAACAAGAAAAGTAACTATTCCTAACTGTACATGGGTGCAGTACTTAGTATTTTACATGGATTCTTTCAACGAATTTTTATAAAAACCCTAAGAGTAAGTACTAATATTATACATTACAATATTGTACTTATTAATACTGTACTTTTGAGACTCAGAGAGGATAGAAGATGATTCAGCTGCAACAGAGCCAGGACTCAAAACCTCCAGAGTTCATGCTCTTATAAATTACATTCTACTTTCTTCAAGGCTCAAAATATAGATAATACCTGAATCTAAGAATTACAGTCTCCAGGTAAGTCTCCAGTGTCCCAATACAGAACTTAGAGACTGACAAGTACAGTCTCAGCTCACACCCATTATCATAAGTTTGTGCAAACATTTAGTGGAGGCTTGGGCTAGCCAGCATGCATTCTCCATTCTTATGGTTTTAGTGCCCTTTTTGGTTTTGGTGGAATCATCCTTGGCCCCAACCACAGCCAACGTGCTTTGCGTAAAGCTGGCACCATCCCCAGGCTCCGGACGTGTAAGAGGTAACATAGGCTAAAACCATCAACACATCTTACCCTCTGACCACAGTGACTGGCTCAGAGATGGCCGTGTGACTTGGTCAGAGCCAATGAAAAGCAATGAAACGTTTGCTGGGGTCTCCAAAAAAGAGTGCTCTCTACTCTGTGGGAATGTGGGATGTGAGGGATGCTGCTGCCACACCACAAGGGGAACCAGCCTAACACAGATGACAGCCCAGCTCAAGCAGGAGCAACAGATGGAGCCCAGGGACACCATCTGAGCCCCAGCTCATGCTGTGCCAGAAGCCAATTGAGTCCCTTTTTGCTTTAGCTGGTCTGAGTTGGATTTTCTATCTCTTGCAACGGAGACACTCCTAATTGATTGACTCCACGACCCTGGGTTCTCTCCTCTGTATTTTTATATCCTGGACCTTCTCTGTCAGTGGACTATAAGCCCTTTGAAGGCATGAGCCGTGTCTTACTTCATAGATTTCCCCCACAGCCCCTGGCAGAGTGCTTTGGACAAAGTAGGTTTGCTAAATACAAAGGAATACTCCTTTCTTACCTGCTAAGTAGAACAAGTATAAATCAAGTTTAAAATCCATCTGCTAATGAGGAAGACAGAAGCTGACCTTCCCTGAGCTCTCCTCTCCATCTTTTCCCATCACACAAACCATGCAGCCATCCATCAACTTACCTCTATTATTTACCAACCCACTGAGCTCTGAGAAGTTCTTACATCTTCTCCCTCTATCGGAATCCCAAAAGGCCTAGTTAGAGCTGCCAACCACAGCTAACAACTCTTCAGCACTCTTTCTTTCTACAAATGGAACACAATAATCACCTCACCCAACAGAAATGAGGCACCTCCACCCCACAGAAAGACTCTTTCCACTGGCCAAATAGATCCCTCAAGGCCTATGTGCTAACTGAACAGACTTTACTCATAAAAGACCAACAACAACCTCATTAAATGGAAATTTACACCTACATTACACATATTTATAACAAGTGATGCATTAAGTTTAGAAGCTAGAGAGCCAATTAGGGAAATAAGTAGAGGAGCCTCTCTAAGCAAGTAAACTGACAAACTTAAAAGTGAGAACTCACAGCTAGGAAAAGGTTAAAAAGTTATAAAAAACAGACCTAGAAATTTTTTCAAAATATCAGCCTGAGGCCACTTGGCTAAGGGTATTAAATGCTCCTACATATTCAAAATGGCCTAAGGACATCACTAAATTATAGCCCAGGGCTATAATGGATGGGACTAAGTCATCAAGATGATTCTTTTTATATTCATTTTAGACCCAAGGAAGTTATAACTTGGGGAATTTTTTTTTCATCCAAAGTAGTTAAAATTAACATTTTCATTCAGAAAGGAAGAGAACTGTCAGATATCTGAAAAATTCTACTCTTCCCAAATAAATCAGCTCTGAAAGTTTTCACAGGACTCAGATTTCACTGTCATTCTCACCTCTTCCAGCCACTCCAAACCCTCCTGGCTTTGGCAATCAAAATATTAAGGGGAAAACAAGACACAAGAGAATGCTACATTTAAATACCACATTCTGTTCTTCCTCAGAACTGAAAGAAAACCTATCAGACTGGGAAAATCACATTTTTCAATGTAATAATATCCACTGTTGATGGAACTGTCATTTGGAACACCATTTTCGAGGGGAATTTGACAATATTTATCAAAACTTTGGAGACAAATCTTTTGTCCCCAAAATTTCATGGCTAAAAACTTATCCTTTTGAATGTATTCCCAAAAGTACATCAAGTCAAAAGTACAGAGATGTCCATTGCACGAGGTTTTTGTTCAAGTGCAAAAGTAGAAACAATCTGAATGTCCACCAATAGGGGACAAGTTAAATCAACGAGGTACATTCACTCAGTGGAATACTATGCAACCATGCATTTAATGAGCTAGAGCTGTCTGTGTTCATATAAAAAAGTCACCAAGATATATTAAGGAAAAAGGCAAGACGCAAAACAAAATGTACAGTATGATCCAATCTATGTACATGTTTTTGCTGGTATATGTAAGAATTTTTTTCTGGAAGGTTTTATGAGCAAGAGTTAACAGCAGATATCCTTGAGGAGAGGGACTAGGGGTAAGAGGTGTGTGGAAGGACCTTCATTTTTCATTTATAAACTTTCTGTACTGTTAGGATCTTTCACTGTTTGCATATATTGCTTTTTTTTTCCTTTCCTTTTTAGCAAAGAAGAAAAAGGAGGAGGTGCAGAGGGATAAGGAGTTGGTAAATCAGGGAGATAAATACCTAAGTAGGCCCAATACTTCTTAACTTGTAGAATGGTCTTATCTACAGGGCCTCCTCCCAGGTACTTGCATTTTTTCACTGGAAGATGCTCCTTTCCAGCAACAGTACCCAAAACCCATTTCCTCTGGCTTCCTCTCTGCAAACATTCTAGATTCTACCTGGCCGTATAAATACCCCCTGACTTTGCAAAAGTCTATGCACATACTTTCTTCAAACCCTTCTCCAATCCTGCATTTGGCATACAATGTGGAAGTATTATTCACATCAATCCCACTTGCCTTCAGTGCTCTGCATCCCTGGCACATGCTGAGGATCACCACTTCTCCTGGAAAGGAAGCTTTTAGGGTACACTGCTCCCAGAAGCACATTTATCCACATTCTGGCAGTGACACTCCCAACCTTCCCACGGTTTCAATTCAACAGTTACTGGCTACAAGCAATGCCTGACACAAGGAAGATGCCAGGAATAGAAAAATGAACCAAGTACAGCTCATGTCCTCCAGGAGAGGGCAGATGCCAACACTAGTACCTGCAACCAACTCCAACATTCCCCTGAGGGGATCGCAAGACTGTCTTCACTCCAGTGGCAAAAGCAGCTTTGAATTCCACCCACTCTTTCTGACAACGCTCCTCCAGTATCACCAACAGGAGAATAATGGAAACCTGCTCACCAATTGTTAGTGTGTACTGGGCACTACTCCTCATGAAGCACTGTAAGAAATACTTTACAAGCATTAATTAATTTTAATCTCACAATAACTCAGTGCAGTAGATAAAATCATTATATCCTCTTTTTCAGAGAAGGAAATTGAGGTTCAGATTTACAGATAACACGCTGAAGCTAGGATTAGGACAGAGATTCATTTTAATCCCAGAGTTGACATCCTTAACCACTATGCCAAATTGACTTCCCAAACCCTCCAGGAAACCGCGAGAAGAGCTGGGGAACTCACTCACTCCTTTCCCCAACGCACGGAGTGCTGGGGAACTACTCGGAAGAAGAGTTTCCACTTTCACAGAAAGTATTTCTGGGTCAACTGTATCTTTGATTCACCAGCTAAACTGATGGCAAGACAAGGGGATCCTTCCCCATCCGGAGCCAGAGGACCCTGCAGAAATCACCAGAACCCGTTACTGTACATGGTCTTTGGCCCCCGAGGGTGAGAACTGAGGCCTTGCCCCTCCCATGGCCTCTCCCGGACAAAGTGACCATCGCTGCGACGGTCACTGGCCCAGCAACCTGGCGCCATCAGAATGAGCGCGCGCCCATACCACCCGCTGGACGACGCCCGGGGTAGGGGGCAACCCAAAGTCAGGGAAGGAGGGGAGGGAGGGGGTCGGTCATCGAGTGAGGGTTCGCCCGGCTGGGTCCGGGGATTCGCCAGGGTAGGACGGTCCGAGAGAGGCCGACCAAGGCGGAACATCCCTGCCCGCTGCCCACCCCGGGCCCCTCCCCGGCGCCCCGAATCCTCCCCAAGCCAATGAAAGCGACAGCGTAAACCCGCTTCTCAGCTCTCACCTTCCAGCGGGTTGCAGCCCCGCCGCCGCCGAGCTACGCGCACCGACACGCCCCCCTTTCATTCACCTGCCGCCCCTCCGGTGAGAGGCCGGGCAGCCGACTAACCATGGGTGCTCCTGGGCTGAGGAAGGCGGGCCCTTGGGCCAGAAGGTTGGTCAATGGCTCTGGTGCCCCCTCCAGAGGATGCGCTCTGAAGGCTCCAGTTCTCGCGGGGTGATGGGAGTTGTGGTCTCAGCGTTCATTTTTCGGGCAAAGATACAGTGGACAAAACTACAAGTACCAAGATGCCAAAAGGGGCAAGGACCAGCGCTTGTAAAAGGCTGGAGCTCGGTTTGGTCTTCTGAGTCCCACTTGAGGGACCTGCGAAGTAACGGTCTCTTTGTCCGAAGAGCTAAAAGCACGTCGTGCATATTAATACAGTCTGGAGAGTAAGAGCTATGACCTGTCAGTCCGCACACATTTTACAACTGCCAGCGCTATCCGCAAAACTTCTGGAAATGAGTGAATGGTTTAATGTACTCAACAGGTTTTCTTGAACACCTGCAATACTCTCTTCCCTTGAAAGGATTTCAGGTTTATATATACAAGTGAAACTGTTAAACAGCAGTACTGACATGTTCCAAGTAACAGTACAGGCACGTTCTGGGACGGTTGTGAAATAGACAAACCAGGTTACTGCTCTCAGAGAGTTTAGTTCTAATGAAGGGTGTATTCGTTTCCTAGGGCTGCTGTAACAGAGTACCACAAACTGGCTTAAACAACAGAAATTTATTGTCTCACTAATCTGGAAGCTAGAAATCCAGAATCCAGATGTAGGCAGAATTTTGAAGGAAGAATCTGTTTCAGGCCTCTTTCCTTGGCTTGTAGATGCCCATCTTTATGTTCATACACTTCTGTGTTCAGACTTCCCTTTTTTATAAGGACACCAGCCACATTGGATTAGAAGTTCACTGTACCCAGAACCACCTCATCTTAACTAGTGACATCTGTAACAGCCGTATTTCCAAATAAGGTCACATGCTGCAGTACTGGATCGTTAGGATTTCAACATAGGAATTAGGGCAGTGAAAGGGGACATAATTCAACCCATATCAGGGACAGATGGCCAATAAATAAATAGACAACTTAAAAAAGGAAATAGGTAAAGTACATAGCAAAGAGTTAAAACAGGTGGTAAAGCAACAAAGAATGATTCGGTGGCTAGGTTAGTTGAAGGTCATGGATGGCCTCTCTCCATTGGTAACATTCCAGCTGAGACCCTAACTAGAAGAAGTGAGCCATGCTAAGATGAAACAGACGTGCATTTCAGGCAGAGGAAGAGTTAGTACAAAGGCTCTAAAACAGAAACAAGAGGATGACCCCTGGAGTGAGGGGGTGAATGACAGGCAGACCAGCTTAATGGGCATGCAAACTGTGAGATCCTATGGAGCCCCACTCTCAGAAAGGCCCCATGCTTGGTTTAATGTTCTGCAGCCTTAATTGCCCTTTTGCAATTCTTAATAAGTTTTGAACAAGAACCATTATATTTTCACTTTGTACTGGGCCCCACAAATTATGTAGCCAGTACAGGTGACAGGAAATGTGAATGGATAGAGAAGCAGAGGCCAGATCACCTAGGGATTTGGAGGCCAAGTTAAGGGGTTTGGATTTTTTTTTAAACAAGTTTATTTTTTTTAAAAAATTGATTGATTGATTTTTGGCTGTGTTGGGTCTTCGTTTCTGTGCGAGGGCTTTCTCTAGATGTGGCGAGCGGGGCCACTCTTAATCGCGGTGCGCGGGCCTCTCACTGTCGCGGCCTCTCTTGTTGCGGAGCACAAGCTCCAGACGCGCAGGCTCAGTAGCTGTGGTGCACGGGCTTAGTTGCTCCGCGGCATGTGGGACCTTCCCAGACCAGAGCTCGAACCCGTGTCCTCTGCATTGGCAGGCAGATTCTCAACCACTGCGCCACCAGGGAAGCCCAGGTTTGGATTTTTTTGTCTGTTTTACACGGGATGAGATACCTTTGAAGGAACTTAAGCAAGGGAGAGATATGATCTGATAGTAGTGGTCACAGTAAAAGATGCTAATTGGTGGGGTTAGGGTAGAGGTAGTAGAGATGGAGAGGGCCGGTTTAGAATATATTTTAGAGCTTGTCAATGACTGAACTGCAGCTCACTCTAAAAATAACTTAGATCATTTAGATAAAGATAATTTAGGAGGTAAAATGTCAGCCAAACATCATTGTACAATCCATCAGAGAAAAGCAGTTTATTTATCCCTTGCAAAAGCAGACACCCAGAGAAGGACAGCAGCAGTTATATCTTTACTCTCAGGGTGCCTCTCCTTGCCACCCAGTTCCCAATGACCAGCTCAGGACCCAAAGATGTTTGATCTTCATGGCAGTGGAGAAGTCATCAGAAGGGAGGCATCTCCAAGCTCAGCCTCTCATATCTTCTAACCTGGGAAGTCATGTAATTGGTGCCTTAACCTTAATTACAACCATATATGAAACTCACCCTGTGTTAGTAATTCTACATTTCCTGCATCCAGTATCCAAGTTTAAGGTATCAAATTTTATGGCTGTGACACATATGTCCTGTGGTAGATAACTTAATAATAGCCCAGGCTACTAAAATAAAGGGGCTTTTAAGACATGGAAGCAACCTAAATGTTCATCGACAGATGAATGTATAAAGAAGATGTGGTATATATACAATGAAATATTACTCAGCCATAATAAGGATCGAAATAATGACATTTGCAGCAACATGGATGGACCTAGAGATTAACATAGTAAGTGAAGTAAGTCAGACAGAGAAAGACAAATACCATATGACATCACTTATATGTGGAATCTAAAAAAATGACACAAATGAACTTATTTACAAAACAGAAAGAGACTTACAGACATAGAAAACAAACTTACAGTTACTAAAGTGGAAAGCAGGGGGGAGGGATAAATTAGGAATTTGGAATTAACAGATACATACGACTAATGGAAATAAAAGCAAAAATTTTTAAATGGGACCTAATCAAAGTTACAAGCTTTTGTACAGCAAAGGAAACCATAAACAAAATGAAAAGACAACCTACAAACTAGGAGAAAATATTTGAAAATTATGTGACCGACAAGGGCTTAATCCAAAATATACAAACAGCTCATACAACTCAACAACAAAAAAACAAACAACCCAATCAAAAAATGGGCAGATGATCTAAATAGATATTTCTCCAAAGAAGACATACAGATGGCCAACAGGCACATGCAAAGATACTCAACACCTCTAATTATCAGGGAAATACAAATCAGAACTGCAATGAGGTTCCACCTCACACCAGTCAGAATGGCCATCATTGGGGCTTCCCTGGTGGCGCAGTGGTTGAAAGTCTGCCTGCCGATGCAGGGGACACGGGTTCGTGCCCTGGTCCGGGAAGATCCCACATGCCGCGGAGCGGCTGGGCCCGTGAGCCATGGCCGCTGAGCCTGCGCGTCCGGAGCCTGTGCTCCGCAAAGGGAGAGGCCACAGCAGTGAGAGGCCCGCGTACCGCAAAAAAAAAAAAAAAAAAAAAAAAAAAGAATGGCCATCATTAAAAAAATCTACAAATAACAAATGCTGGAGAGGGTGGGGAGAAAAGGGAACCCTCCTACATTCTTGGTGGGAATGAAAATTGGTGCAGCCACTATGGAAAACAGTATGGAGCTTCCTCAAAAAAACTAAAAATAGAATTGCCATGTGATCCAGCAATCCCACTCTTGGGCATATATCCAGACAAAACTGTAATTCAAAAAGATACATGCACCCCTATGTTCACAGCAGCACTATTCACAATAGCCAAGACATGGAAACAAACTAAATGTCCATTTACAGATGAATGGATAAAGAAGTTGTGGTACATATATAAAAAAGAATGAAGTAATGCCATTTTCAGCAACATGGATGATCCTAGAGATTATCATACTAAGTGAAGGAAGTCAGAAGGAAAAAGACAAATACCATATGATATCACATATGTGAAATCTAAAATATGACACAAATGAACTTATCTACGAAAATAAAAGACCAGATTCACAGACATAAAGAACAGACTGTGGGGCTTCCCTGGTGGCGCAGTGGTTGAGAATCCGCCTGACGATGCAGGGGACACGGGTTTGTGCCCCGGTCCGGGAAGATCCCACATACCACGGAGCGGCTGGGCCCGTGAGCCATGGCCGCTGAGCCTGTGCGTCCGGAGCCTGTGCTCCGCAACGGGAGAGGCCGTACCACAAAAAAAAAAAAAAAGAAAAAAAAAAAAAAAAAGAACAGACTTGTGGTTGCCAAGAGGAGGGGAGGTGGGGGAGGGAAGGGTGGGGAGGTGGGGGAGGGAAGGGTTGGGAGTTCGGGATTAGCAGATGCAAACTATTATATATACAATGGATAAACAACAAGGACCTACTGTATAGCACAGGGAACTATATTCAATATCTTATAATAACCTATAAAAGAAAAGAAACTGAAAAAGAATATATATATATATATATATATATATATATATGAATCACTTTGCTGTATACCTGAAACATTGTAAATCAACTATGCTTCAAAAAAAGCTTTTTTTAAAGGGGCTTTTTAGGGTGGCCTGAAAAGGGGACATTTCTGGCAATGAGGTGTAGGAGATATTCTTATGATCCCTGGATTTGATACAGTCTGTTGTGGAGCTCATTATCTCCAGACCAATAAAACCTTCAGAATTAAATACCCTGAACCTCAGTATATCATTCAGGGTTTAGTTGTAGGAAGCAGAAACCACCCTGGCTAGTTTAAACACGAAAGGGTTCATACAAGAAATTAGGTGACACCAATTCTCGAGAAGGCTAGAAGAGTGGACCCTGCAGGAATGACTCCAAACTATCCCACTAGGGTAGCTGCTACCTTTGCTGAAATCAGCAAGGAGAGAAGTCAGGAGGCCACCACTGTACCTGTTGAGTTTAACAACACACCTCTGTGGCTGCAATCCAGGGATCACTGGATTCAGGGATCACTGCAATCCAGGAACCACCACCTCCAAAACAGCCTCTCAACTCACAAGGCTAGTGACTGGTACCCTGGAACTGGGTTGAAGAAACTCCTCACACCTCCACTGCCATGTTTGCCATCAGCAGCAAGCAGCAGGAAGATGGCCCCCACCTCACTTCTGCCTTCCAAATCTTGGCATGGCATTTTAGCTTTGCAGTTTCTGCAGCAAAAGGACACTGGAGGGAGGCAAGAAAGGATGCTGAGTGCCTATCAACAATATCCAGCACACCAAACACCATGGATGGCACAGCACTGTGACACTGTTTATAAAACCTGGGAGCTACAAAGCCAAAGAGAGAAAAACTCCCAAGTAACTATTTCCTACAGAAAATCAACTCTATCTTCCCAAAGAAACATGAAAAACCAATGCCACAGGCACCATTTGTTTCCCTTGCCATTTTAATCATTTTGAGTAAAAATAGGATATTTTGCACTGCTGATTATTAGTTTCTGCCACACCAGAGCAATTGATTTAAGTATCAGGGTATACCCCCCACTTTCTGGTAGCTAACAAGTTATTGAGTACTGTCTGATGTTACAAGTCTGCTTCTGTCAAGAAGTTGACCTCTTTCTGGAGTGCTGCAAAGGATACCTTCATGAAAACCTCTAGTGGTTATGGACAAACTGTGAAGAACCACAAGGTAGCTTTTGCTGTATAAAAGAGGAAAAAAACAAATCCCCTACCCCTGACATCAGGACATATTCTGGCCTGATGGTGCCCTGTGGAGGCACTTGCTCCATCTGGATGGAGGGCCAGTGTCATGATGCCAGCCAGTTGCAAGTACCCAGTGGGGCAAGTACTTGACCCAATGTCCCAGGATCAGACATTGTAGACATTGACCCAGGTTCAGTCCTCACCGAACCACAACAGTCCTCCCACTAATACATGCACAGCGCCAGGGACCTTGTGCTTTACCCAGATGGGTGCCAAGTAGGGTGAGGAGCAGACTCCCTTTTAACGCATGTCAATGCTTTGCATAAAAACAAAGTAGGAGAGAAATGTGTGATGCCTCCTTTTCTGACCTGTGAGTATTTCTCAGGTGATGCCTGGTTAGGAATTATCAGCTGGCTAAAAACAACACTTTTCCTACCCTAGGTGGCCCAATCCATAGGCTGTGAAAAAGAGGTTTCTAAAAAGGTGGAATTCTATTATGATACCCAGCAGGCTTCTTCCCCAGGTCCCTTTCAGTTGCTTGCCTTCTCTATGGATGTTCAATTTCAAGGTGTTCAGTTTCCGAACTTGGTGCCATATATATTGTGTATAGAGATGTACAGGGACCAATAGACGGATGCCCAGAGCTTGGGTACAATTAAATCACTGAACAGAGTCATAATAGGACAATATATATTCTCCACAGACTGAATAAAGAATGACAATCATGGCTGCATGTTTAAGACCATGGAGTCCATATGGACATACCCAACTACCAGATTGTATACATTAACTATATTTGATTTCTGTTTGGGGAAGATGGAAAAAGGCTATTTACTTTTTATTACAGAGATTTTTTGTTTTGGGGGGTTTTTTGGCCGCACCGTGGGCTTGTGGGATCTTAGTTCTCTGACCAGAGATTGAACCTGGGCCCTGAGCAGTTAAAGCGTGGAGTCCTAACCACTGGACCAGCAGGGAATTTCCTGGAGAATTTTAATATACAAAGTACATTTATTGTAAATATCGTGTATGGGATTAAGGAAGTTCCCTAATGGGAAGGAAATAGGGCCTGCAACCCATTCCCTCTTTCTCCTGGGATCTAGGGGGAAAGAAATGTCTCTGGTCAAATCTTGTAAACATGCTAATAACTCATGCTCTTGGTAAACACATTAATAGTACTTACTAGAAGAAAAATAACAGAGAATCCTTATCTATGAAATGTTTTTAATAGGATATACCTGCCCTGTCTAAACTGCTTACCGTATATAACCCTGGAATTTATGAATTTAAGGGGAGAATGGGGAATATAAGCAGTGTAATTAATCAGATGTAAGATGGAGATGTTCCAGAACCAAAATAATCCCCTCTCTGTAAGCAATGGCTTCCTACACATTGCTCAGAACAGACCTCACCTGTTAAATCTGAAACTCGGGCACATCTTATTGTTAGAGAGGAAGGACACTCTCTCTAAAAGGGAGCTGCAAAAAAAAAAAAAAAAAAAAAAGGGAGCTGCATCTGACAGTATTGGACTTCTCCAAGGGAAGAATAATTTGCCTATGCTTTGTAATTGCTTTAATCCTTTAGATCATTAGTCTAGCACAGGGTAAGAGCTATGACTTATGTGAGTCTGATTCAACAATTCAATTCCTCTTATTACCACTCTTCAGTTTGTTTTCTTAAATCATGAGTAGATGTTGAACTTTATACTTCTTCTACCTTTATTGAGGTGAATGTATGATTTTTCTCATTTAATTTGCAAATTAAATGAATTATATTAATTGATTTTTTAAATTGTCAAATGCATCTTGCATTCCTGGGATAAAATTAACTTGGTCATTATTTATTTCCTTTTTCATAAATTGCTGGACTTGACTTGCTAATATCTTTTTTAAAAATCTTTTCTTTTAAAATATTTATTTATTTATTTACTTATTTACTTACTTGGCTGTGCCGGGTCTTAGTTGCGGCATGCAGGATCTTCGTTGCTGCATGTGGGATATTCATTGTGGCATGCGGAATATTTAGTTGCAGCATGCGAACTCTTAGTTATAGCATGTGGGATCTAGTTCCCTGACCAGGGATGAAACGTGGGACCCCTGCATTGGGAGCGTGGAGTCTTAGCCACTGGACCACCAGGGAAGTTCCTTGACTTGCTAATATGTTGTTTAGGATTTTTGCATTCATATTTATGATTAAGATGGATCTTTAATTTTTATTTTTGTCCTATCCTCAGTTTTCGTTTCATGGTTATGTCAACTTCATAAAATGCCTTGGAGAATGTTCCCACTTTTTCTTTTCTCTGGAAGAACTTATGTAGGATGGTAATTACTCCATCTTTGCACAGTCCACCTCTTTAGATACCAACATCTACACTCATTCTTCTTCCCAAACATCAAATATGCTCATCTCCTCCCTGACAGACCACCTAAAGTCCCATCCAGTTACTGCATATCACTGAAAGTCTCTGTGTGATGTGCAGTCTTCTCTATCAAGTCCAGACGCAGAAAATATGATCTGCCTGTCATTCAACACTCCCAATATACAATGATAGAGAAGAAACAGGAAACCTGCAATTTAAAAAAACACACAACTATCATTCAAAAAGAAGAGATTGTGAAACCCCAGAAGTCATGGCAATTGTCGAAGGCATTTATTGAAAGCTCTGGGGCAGGAATAGTGAGCATTCCCTGCACAGTCAATATTGTAAATTCTTGATGAGCTCATCAGCCAGCCAGCACCTGGATCTCTTCTCTGGAAGGATCTTCGGTTTTTTTTGTTGTTGTTGTTTTGTTTTGTTTTTTGGTGGTACGCGGGTCTCTCATTGTCTTGGCCTCTCCCGTTGCGGAGCATAGGCTCCGGATGCACAGGCTCAGCGGCCATGGCTCACAGGCCCAGCCACTCCGCGGCATGTGGGATCTTCCCGGACCGGGGCACGAACCCGTGTCCCCTGCATCGGCAGGCGGATTCTCAACCACTGCGCCACCAGGGAAGCCCTGGAAGGATCTTCTTAGTCCATTGTTTTCTGTATCCACATCTGAGGTGGGCACTGGAGAAAATGTCCTTCTTGGCAGTTGCCCAGATTTTATTTTTGAAGTCTCTCGGCTTCAAACCCACCCTCAAAGCTCTGCTTCGTGATGCCAGAGCTGAAACTCTTGGAAAACACAGGTTTTGTGTTTTTTTTGCCAGCTGCCAATAGCGGATCCCAGAGGGAGACTGCAGTTCTGGAACAGGGTGAAGGTGTATCCTTCTTCCTGTCTACTTCTTATTCCCTCCAGCATCACCTCAGCAATGATTTTTCACTCTGGCAGCTGCAGTTTGTTCCAGTAGTGGCGGTTGATTTGGGTTTGTACTTTCCTAACATTCAAGAATCTATTTCATTGTGCCCCTCTCAGAGATACCAGTTATTGCAAGCAGCTCCTCTTCTCAGAGGTCTGGGTTCCAGCTAGGGTTGCCAGACTTCACAAAGAAAAACACCGAACACCAGAGAAATTTGTATTTCCGATAAACTACGAATAATTTTTAGTATATGTATGTCCCCTGTGATATTTGGGACATATTTACATATAAAATAATTCATTGTTTATTTGAAATTCAGATTTAACTGGTGTTCGGTGTTTTTCTTTGCAAAATCTGGCCACCCTAGTTCCAGCTTCTAAATTGAAATGATTCCACACTCTTCCCTGTGATGCCACAGCGGTATGGGTGGTAACTTCTTTTTTTAAAAAAATGTATTTATCTATTTTATTTCTCTTTGGGTACGTTGGGTCTTCGTTGCTGTGCGCGGGCTGGGCTCTCTCTAGTTGCGGCGAGCGGGGGCTACTCTTCGTTGCGGTGCGTAGGTTTCTCATTGCGGTGGCTTCTCTTGTTGCGGAGCACGGGCTCTAGGTAGGCGGGCTTCAGTAGTTGTGGCGCACAGGCTCAGTAGTTGTGGCTCGCAGCCTCTAGAGTGCATGCTCAGTAGTTGTGGCACACGGGCTTAGTTGCTCTGCTGCATGTAGGATCTTCCTGGACCAGGGCTCAAACCCTTGTCCCCTGCATTGGCAGGCGGATTCTTAACCACTGCACCAGCAGGGAAGTCCCGGTAACTGCTTCTTGAAGTTACTCTTTATATGATACTTTAGTTTCTTTTTGCCTTTTTGGTTCTCTAACATCTGCTTAACAATTATTTACATTAAATGCTCTCTTTTAAAATAACTGATATGTTTTCTGTCTCCAGATTGGATCTTAACTGATAGACCAGCGCAGCCCACTTCATGGTGATGTAGATTCCAGGACTCAGGAATGGCTTCAAATACAATCCCTCAAAAACTTAGTAGCTTCTAGTCTCTTTGCTTCCAGTAAATTTGCTTCCATATGTAAACAAACAACTACAGCCAAAACTCTCCTCTAGAGTTGTTGGCTCTATTGCTGACCTCTGAGCTCTGCCCATCAACCCCTCTCTTAACGTAATGGCCACTGTCATAGAAACAATAGATGAGCTCATTCGTGAGGGCTGGCAGGTGAAAGATGCTTTAAAAAGGCCTTAAAGCCACATTCTTATCTCTTTCCAAGGTAACCACTTTGCTGGCACCACCAATGGCCTGTCCAATTTGGGATACAGAAGCAGATGGCTTTTTCAGCTGTGCAAGGGACCAAATTATGGGGTTCTAGTCAATTTAGATTTCAGGCTTTAGGCAGAGTTCCTTCCTTAGTAAAGCTATGCTCCAATCATCTCTTCTTGCAAACTGGCTGGCTCTACTGTGAGTTCCTCTTTCCATCAAAGAAACACACCAACAATCTGAATTTTCCTACCACTGCCCCTAAAGCTACTGCCTCGGTTGGTTTATGAGCTGCTTTCCAAGATAAGACAGGCAACATTGAGAATAAATATTTCACTTCTGTCACTTTATTTTTTTAAATTTTATTGAAGTATAGCTGATTTACAGTGTTGTGTTAATTTCTTCTGTACAGCAAAATGACTCAGTTATACATATATATATTTCACTTCTGTATTAAAAAGTTCACCTTGGGAATTCTCTGACGGTCCAGTGGTTAGGACTCCACGCTTTCACTGCTGATGGCCCCGGGTTCAATTCCTGATACGGAAACTAAGATCCCACAAACACACGACGTGGCAAAAAAAAAAAAAAAAAAAAAAAATCACGTTTTCCAGCCTGCAAAAATCTGTTTCTTCACTGCCCCAGACCCTACCTCCTCCCTGATTCCACCTTCTCTAGGTTCTGTTTCCTGAAACAACAGATATGAAATTCTGATTAAAGTAGGAATTGTTATGTAATAGAGATCTGAAAAATCTATAACTTAAATTCTGGATTTAATTTTTCTAATGAAAAGAGAAGTCCAGAGGTAGGCAGCCAGGGCTGTGTAGTTCCATAAAATCATCAGGGACTCAGGTTCCTTCTGTTCTTCTGTCTGTCATCTAGCACACAGCTTTTATATTTAAGATTCCCTCGGAGGCCATAGGATAACTGCTGGAGCTCCAGTCATTAAAGCCAACCTCCAGGAAGGAAGAAGGGGAATGTAAAAGGGCAAAAGATATATACTAACTGAGCTAGCCCATCTTGTAAAGGAGTTTTCCTGGAAGACTTCCCCAATAATTCCTACTTAGATTTTGTTAGCCAGAATATAGTCACATGCCCACTCCTGTCTCCAGGAGAGGCTGGAGAATATAATTTCTTAGCTGGGAATATTGCTATCTCAGGATGGTGTTAGTAAGAAAGAAAGTGGGAAATGAATATTGGTAAGTACATCTCAGCTGGTGGGATAAGCATTGACAGGGGATACTAGAGTGTAGCCCACAAGCTACAAGCATCCCACATGCTGTGGGCATCAGTAAGTATGTTTAAAGAAAGCATGGACAACCCACAAAAATCAGTTTTGATTCCATATACCAGCAATGAACAATCTGAAAGGAAATCAAGAAAACAATTCCATTTACAATAGCGTCCAAAAGAATAAAATACCTAGGAATAAATGTAATCAAGAAGATGAAAATCTTGTACCCTGAAAACTATAAGATATTGCTGAAATTAAAGAAGACCTAGTATAGCAGAAAGTAACACAACATTGTAAATCAACTCTACTCCAATAAAAAATTTTTAAAAATCATACTGTGGCTGTATGTTTTAAAAAAAGAAGACCTAAATAAATCAAAAGACATTCCATGTTTACAGATTAGAAGATTTAATATTATTATGATAAAAATACTCCCCACAGCAGTCTACAGATTCAACACAATCCCTACTAAAATTCCAATGGCCTTTTTTACAGAAATAGAAAAGCTGATTCTCAAATTCATGCAGAACTGCAAGGGGTTCTGAATAGTCAAAACAATATCGACAAAGAAAAACAAAGTTGGACAACACAGACTTTGTGATTTCAAAACTTACTACAAAGCTACAATAATCAAAACAGTGTGGTACTGGCATAAGGATAGATATATAGACCAATGGAATAGAATTGAGAGTCCAGAGATAAACCCAAACATCTATGACCAATTGACTTTCAGCAAGGGGGCCAAGAAGTGCCTTAATAGGAGAAAGGGAGGGAAGAAGTAAGGCACTTAGAGGAGAGAGTAAATTTTTTTTCTGGGGAAAGATGAATGGGCCCTTAGAAGAATATATGGTAGATATGACAGTTTGTCTGGGTGTGGGGTAAACTTCTAGTCTCCCTATGATAAAAGTTTATCTTCCCTGGTTAACAAAACTCCAGGGGAGGGGATTTATGATAACTGAGTTCCTTTTGGAGGATTTGTCCCCAAGCAGATGAGGGAGGTTCAGAGAAAGCCTCTCCCTGAATTTGCTGTTTTTCAAGTGCCTTCAGTGCAAAATAATCAATATACCAAGGCAACATATTTTGGGCTGACATTTCCTGTACTCCTCACTCTCTGTTGTCAGAGTAGGAAGGAAATGCTAATTCTCCCCTCCCACTGCTAGGTCCTACAGAAGCAGGGAGGGCTAGCTCTTTCCTCTACCCACTCTCAGATACAGCCATGGAGCAAGCTTATGAGGTACAGGTTCCAAGCACAATGCTTGGAAGCAGCTGGAAATATATTACTATTATTGTTGTTGTGTTCTCATTTTCCAACGCAAAAAAAAGAGGCACAGAAAGGTAATGTGGCTTGCTTCCCTGACGTCAGTCCACAGCGCCACCTTCTGGGAGCCTTGGTGACAGCCACCCTGGGAGCCTAAGTCATCAGCTCTTCTGCAGAAATATCCTTTGCTCTTTGGACCACAGTAATCTACCTCCTGAATTGCTGTAAGAGTTACATGAGACAACAGTACCCCTCACAGAAAGGATGCCCCCCTTTTGTAAATTATAAAGTGATGCATAGACTTATCGGAGGCTGGAAGGAACAGGTCTCTGCCCTAGATAATACAACACAGTGTGTTAGGAGTACAACGAGGACCAGGGATGTACTGAGAAAAGTTTAACTAGCTTGGGGGCGGGGGACATGATTTGTTGTGTTTGTAGATTTGATGATGTAAACACTCCCACCTTCACTGATTTTGAACTACCAGTGTGACATCATCTAATGCAGAGTTGGGAAGAGATTACAGTAACACACCATTATATAGTATTTCTTACATATAGATACAAAAAATGTAAGTTATTTCAAAAGCATAGATGATAGTGAAATGTATAAAAATATGAGTTTGGGGGCTTCCCTGGTGGCGCAGTGGTTGAGAATCCGCCTGCCGATGCAGGAGACACGGGTTCGTGCCCTGGTCCGGGAAGATCCCACATGCCGCGGAGCGGGTGGGCCCGTGAGCCATGGCCGCTGAGCCTGCGCGTCCGGAGCCTGTGCTTCGCAACGGGAGAGGCCACAACAGTGAGAGGCCCGCATATCACAAAAAAAAAAAAAAAAAAAAAAAAAAATATGAGTTTGGGGTATTTATTACCTTTTGTTTTTATGTCATTTAATGGTAAGTTTTTATAATTTACGTTTTTGTAATGGCTGTGTTCAACAACCAGCTCATAAAATTCCCAAAGTTCTAATAGTCAGCTCTAGAAGGCTGAACTAGAACGATTCTGCTGGCTTTTAGATATTTCCTGTGCTGCTTCCACCAGCAACTTAGGCATTTTCATTTTGCACTGGGTCCTACAATTTATGTAGTTTGTCCTGCTGCCAACTCTATGCTGGAATTTCCACTGCAGAACCAGGGCGGGCTTTGGAAACTTCACCTCCTAGGATCATCCCAGGCCTGGCTGCCTTCCACTGAGGAAGCCCAGCCTCCCTAGAGGAACCAGAAGGGCATCCTAGGACCGCTCCCGTCAGCCCGGCTGGAGACTAGACGCCAGCTTCACTTGAATGAGTCCATAGCACCATCTGGTGGCAGCTGGGTGTTAGTGTTCCCTGGGAGCCAAAGCTAGAAGGATCCTGGGAAAAGAATTGTTGGCCAGGAGGGATCCAACAATGCAGGAGAGGAGATGTGGGTCAAAGGAGGGTCTGGGGGTCAGGGACGGGATAAAATGATGCATTCATACTTCACCTTAGAGATAGAAGAGAACTTGGAGGTCCTAAGGATGGTGAAAAAACAGTGCAAGAGAGAAAAAATGACCAATGCCCCTAACCCAGGATTAAAATCTACCTCTGCTGACTCCCAATGTAGTGATTTTTTAACATAACAGTTAATTCAACAGATGCTTATAAATCCTCTACCAGTGCCTAGGACAGGGGTAAGGGGCTAAGACAATAATAATTACCACACTAAGGACTTTATGCCATAAGATATGTTGGGTGTTTTATTTTTTCTTCTTTTTGGCAGAACTGCATGGCTTGTGGGAACTTAGTTCCCGGACCAGGGATTGAACCCGGGACCTACAGCAATGAGAGCATGGAGTCCTAACCACTGGACTGCCAGGAAATTCCCCGTGTTTTACTTATTTTACTTAATTCTCACAACAACCAGGAGTGGTATCCCCATTTTAATGATGAAGAAACTAAATCCAGGGGAAGTTAACTTGCCCAAGGCCACGTTGCTGGGAAGTGGCTGAGCTGGGATTTGAATTCAGATCTGCTTGATGCCACTGAAGGGAGCCAAGGGTCAAGGTGCAGAGATGAACATATGGGGAAGACCAAAGAGATCCAATGAGAGTCCTACTCAGTCCACACACACTGAGGACCTCATGGGCAAGCACTGTGCTAGGCCTGGAGGTGAGGGAATGAGGCAAGGTGAGTAGAGAGAAGGAGAGGATGCAGTCCTTGTCTGTCAGCAGCTTGTAGCTGCGTGGGGAGGCAGGACATGAGACTGGACGAAGTTAAGGAACACACTATGTGCAGAAACGTGATTTTATCAGAAAGCCTTGGATTCAAATCAGAGTTCTGCCATTTCCCAGCTGTGTGACCTTGGAAAAAGTCATTCACTCCATCTCTCTGAATCTCTCAATCTCTCTGAATCTCAGCTTCTTCCACTACAAACAGAGATCAGAAATAGTTCCTACCACATAGGACTATTGGGAAGATTACACAAGGTACACTGTGTAAAATGATCACCTGATTAATAAATGCCACCATTAGTGCGTGGTCACTAGGTCACATCACCTTCACAGCACAGGTCACTTCCTTATTCAAAAACCTCTGGTGACTCTCCTCTGTCCATGGATTAAGTTTGAATTTTTAGTTCTTCATCCAAAGTTCTGAGGAATCTAGATGTTAATGACCTTTACAGCCTCACCTCCATCTTCTCTGTTCCTTTTTCATTTTAGCCACTCCAGCTTGCTCCCAATTAGACTTGGCTTTGTCCTTACTCTCCTTACATTTATTATGTCACTTGCTCAACAAATATTCTATTCCAGGTACTGTTCTAGGTGCTAGGGGTAGACAGGTAAACAAGATAAATTAAAATCCCTGCCTTCACAGAGGTCATATTTCTAGTTATAGCAGGGCAGACAATTTTTTAAAAAGTAAAAAGTGTAGTACATCAGATGGTGATAAATGGTGTGGAGAAAAAAATTAAGCAGGGGAGAAGAATGGGAATGCTTGGGGGTACAAGCTGCAATTTTAAATAATGTGGTCAGGGTGGATAAGATGATATTTGAATCAAGACCTGAAGGAGGTGAAGGTTTGAAGCACATGAATGTCTGGGGGAAGAGCATTCTAAGCAGAGGGAACAGCAAACTCAAAGGCCCTGAGTCAGGAGAGTGCTGGGAGTTTTCAAGGAACATCAAAGTGGCCAGTATGGCTGGAGTAGAGGGAATGAGAGGCCTAGTAGGTCAAGGTCAGATCAACTATGTAGGGTCTTAAAGGAAACTGTGAGGCTTTAGTGGCTTATTCCTCTGAGTGAAATAAGACACTGGAGAATTCTGAGCAGAGGAAGAATGTGATCTGATTTACATATATATTTTTTTATCGTGGTGAAATATATACAACATAAAATTTACCACTTTAACTATTTTTAAGTGTACAGTTCAATGGCATTAAGTACATTCAAACTGCTGTGCAGCCATAACCACCATCTGTCTCCAGAAATTCTTCACCTGCCCAAACTCAAACTCTGAATCCATTAAACAATAACTCCCCATATTCCCATCTCCCCCCAACCCCTGGTAACCACCATTCTATTATCTGTCTCTATGAATTTGACTATTTTAGGCATCTCATAAAAGTAGAATATTATAATATTTGTCCTTTTGTGACTGGCTTATTTTACTTGGTATAATGTCTTCATGGTTCTTACATGTTGTAGCACGTGTCAGAATTTCCTTCCTTTTTAAGGCTAAATAATATTCCAACATATGTATATACCACATTTGTTTATCCATTCATCTGTCAACAAACACTTGGGTTGCTTCCACTTCTTGGCTATTGTGAACAATGCAGCTATGAACATGGGTGTACAAATACCTGTTTGAGTTTCTGCTTTCAATTCTTTTGGGTATATACCTGGAAGTGGAATTTCTGGTCATATGGTAGTTCTGTGTTTAATTTTTTGAGGACTCACCATACTGTTTTCCACAGCAGCAGCACCATTTCACATTCCCACTGTCTTATGCTTTTTAAAAGATTACTTTCAGGATGAATTAGGACTAGACTAATGGGAGACTTCCATGGTGGCTCAGTGGTTAAGAATCCGCCTGCCAATGCAGGGGACACAGGTTCGATCCCTGGTCTGGGAAGATCCCACATGCCATGGAGCAACTAAACCCGTGCACCACAACTACTGAGCCCGCGTGCTGCAACTACTGAAGCCCGCGTGCCTAGGGGCCATGCTCCGCAACAAGAGAAGCCACCGCAATGAGAAGCCCGCACACCACAATGAACAGTAGCCCCCGCTCGCCACAACTAGAGAAAGCCCACACGCAGCAACAGAGATCTAACACAGCCAAAAAATAGGTACATAAATACATTTTTTTAAAAAAAGACTACACTAACAAAGGCAAGAGTGGGGACGCAGAGATTCCAGTTACCCACGTGAGAGATGATGGTGGCTTGGACCTGCATAGTAGCAGTGGAGGTGGTGAGAAGCGATAGGATTCTGGTTTTGTTTTAAAGGTAGCACCAATTAGATTTGCCAAGGAATTAGCTTTGGAGTAGGAAAAAAGTGAGGAATCGAATTGTCTCCCAGGTTTTTGGTTTGAGCAACTGGAGGGATATAGGGTTGCCATTTACAGCTTTGGGGAAGTTTTCAGGAAGTTGAGGTGGATACATCAGGAATTTGGGGACATGTTAAGTTTAATATGTCTATTATACAACCAAATAGAGATAATGATCCTGGTGTTCAGAGAAGATGTGTGGGTTGAGAGAAAATCTGAGAGTTGCCAGTGTATAGATGGCATTTAAAATCATGAGACCTGATGACATCATCTGGGGAATGATTGATTACAGTCATCGAAAAGGAGAGGGTCAAGGGCTGAGCCCTAGGACATTCTAGCAACAAGAAGTGGGTGTGAAAAGAAAACAGCAGGGGCTTCCCTGGTGGCACAGGGATTAAGAACCCTCCTGCCAATGCAGGGGACACGGGTTTGAGCCCTGGTCCAGGAAGATCCCACATGCCGCAGAGCAACTAAGCCCGGGCGCCACAACTACTGAGCCTGTGCTCTAGAACCCGTGAGCCACAGCTACTGAAGCCCGTGTGCCCAGAGTCCATGCTCCGCAACAAGAGAAGCCACCGCAATGAGAAGCCCGTGCACCGCAACGAAGAGGAGCCCCCACTCGCCGCAACTAGAGAAAGCCCGTACGGAGCAACGAAGACCCAACGCAGCCAAAAATAAATAAAATAAAAAATAAATTTATTTTTAAAAAAAAGAAAACTGAGGAGGTGCCAGTGAGGTAGGAGGAAAGTCAGAAGAGCAAGATGTCCTGGAAGCCATGTGAAGAAAATGTGTGAAGGAGAAGGAAAGTGATCAATTGTGTTAAATAAGATACTGATTGTTCACGTAAGATAAGAACTGCAGGGAATTCCCTAGCGGTCCAGTGGTTAAGACTCCAAGTTCTCACTGCCGAGGGCCTGAGTTCAATCCCTGCTTGGGGAACTAAGATCCCCACAAGCTGGGCACTGAAGCCAGAAAGGAAAAAAAAAAAGAATTGCAATTTCGCCATTGCTCTTGGAACCCTACCAAAAGTGATTCAAAGGACCGTGGGGAGGCAAAAGCCTCAGTGAAGTGAGGTCAAGAGAGAATGGAGACAGTGAGTATAGGGAATTCTTTCAGGAGTTTTGCTGTAAAGAGGCGTAGGGAAATAGTGACAGACTAAGAGAGGGTTCGTTTTTGTTTGCTTGCTATTAAGATGCGAGAAATAACAGCATGCATGATGACAGAAATAATCCTGTGGGCTTCCCTGGTGACGAAGTGGTTAAGGATCCGCCTGCCAATACAGGGGACATGGGTTCGAGCCCTGGTCCAGGAGGATCCCACATGCCATGGAGCAATTAAGCCTGTGCGCCACAACTACTGAGTCCGCGCTCTAGGGTCCGCGAGCCATAACTACTGAAGCCCACGCACCTAGAGCCCACGCTCCGCAACAAGAGAAGCCACCGCAGTGAGAAAGCTGAGCACCGCAATGAAGAGTAGCCCCCGCTCACTGCAACTCGAGAAAGCCCGCATGCAGCAACTAAGACCCAACGCAGCCAAAAATAAATAAATAAATTTATTAAAAAAAAAAAAAAGAAAGAATCCTCGAAAGAGGGAAAACAAAATGGCGGGGGGGGGGGAGAATTATTAAAGCTACATCCATAGACAAGGGATGAAAGATAACTAATAGGGACCTACTGTAGAGCACAAGAAACGCCTCTCAATACCCTGTAATGACCTATATGGGAAAAGAATCTAAAAAAGACTGGAGGCTTTCCCTGGTGGCACAGTGGTTGAGAGTCCGCCTGCCGATGCAGGAGACAGGGGTTCGTGCCCCGGTCCGGGAAGACCCCACATACCTCGGAGCGGCTGGGCCCGTGAGCCATGGCCGCTGAGCCTGCGCGTCCGGAACCTGTGCTCCGCAACGGGAGAGACCGCAACAGTGAGAGGCCCGCGTACAGCAAAATATAAATAAATAAATAAATAAAAATTTAAAAGACTGGATATGTATGTATGTATAACTGAGTCACTTTGATGTACAGCAGAAACTAACAAAACATTGTAAAACAACTGGGCTCCAATAAAAATTTTTAAAAGAGAGAGAGACAGTGGGATCTAGGCCAAAGTATGAGGGCGCAGATGCAGGCAGGTAGCAGATAAGTCAGTAAGAGCAGGGGAGGCCTCCTCCGGAAAATCTCTGCCTGCCTCTCTTTCTCTCTCTCTCTTTCTCTCTCTCTCTCTCTCTCTCTCTCTCTCTCTCTCACACACACACACACACACACACACACACACACACACACACACACTCAATCCCCCTCCGCCACACACACACACTCAATCCCCCTTCTCTACACATACATACACACACACACACACACACACTCAATCCCCCTCCTACACACACACACACACACACACACACACACACACACACACACACACACACACACACACACACACTCAATCCCCCTCCTCCAGACTCTCAGGATTCCTCCAGACCACATCCAGCTCACGGTGTTTTGAGTTGGGTCGCCAAGAGCTGAGGTAACTAAATGTGTCTCCCCCATTTCCTGAGAGCCCCCCCAGAGGCTGCATCGAAGTCACCTCTGAATTTTCCTCCACACACCTCCAAAACCCCGGCCCAGAGCTCCGCAGACTGCGCTTGCTGAATTAGCCCGAAGAGACCCCAGGCAGCTGCTACGTGGCGGGTTTCATAAAGGGAGGCGGTCCTAGCCCTGCGCTCAGGGACGCAGACATTCGAGCTCCAGGCCGGCTCGCTCCCTTCCTCCCCTCTACTCCCAGATATCCGAGCCCCCAGTGGCAGGTCTGATCTTGACCCAAAGCGGCCACCATATCGGATGTCAGGGGATACCGAGAGAGGTTCGAAGTTGTTGGGGGTGGGGCTAACACTTGGGGTGGGGCCTGAAGACAGTACTGGGTGAGGATTGGACCGAGCGTTCAGGAGCCGAGTTTTAAGTCCTAACTCTGGACCGAGACTGGACCTAGCTTAAGGAGGCGGAGCCTAATGAGGGAGTGGGGTGGAGATTGGGCCGAGGCGGTGTCGGCGAGAGGATTGGGCCGCGCTCTCGGGGGCGGTGCTTGAGGGGGCGGTGCCGTGTCGGAAGTCAAAGGTCAGTAAATAGTGGTGATGTCATGCGGGCAAGATGGCGGAAGGGTGAGCCAGTCATCCAGTTCTCTGGCGTTGGGCCCTGTATTCTCCCAGGGTTGGGGTGCTGGGCCAGGGTCCCCGCGGGGAACAGGAGGCTAGCGCGGGCCTGGACGGAGCTGAAAGGGTGGGGTGGAGTCTCAGCATGAGGGGGTGGGGAAGTGGCCTGCGAAGTCTCGGCCCGCGGGCCACATCTGAGGAGGGAACTGAGACCCGATCCTTGCGCGGGCGAGAGTCGCGCTGGGGGGCCGCCAGATGTGTCTGTCTTCCACAGGGAGGACGTGGGTTGGTGGCGGAGCTGGCTGCAGCAGAGCTACCAGGCAGTCAAGGAGAAGGTAAGCCAGGCCGGCGCCCTTCCTCCGGCAGGGCCCCGCGTCGCCTCACTGCAGCCTGATCCAAGCCGTCCCGCCGAACCCGTGTGGGCGCCGGGCCTCAGGGATGAGGCCGACTTGGGCCCTACGGGAAGACAGACCCCAACTCAAACCAGTGTGACTCTAGCTACAGTGAAATAAATACGGTCTTAAAGGCTGCAGCGACCCTGTGGTAGGAATCCGTGGGAAGGAGCGGTTTATTTCCGCTTGGGAAATTCACAGCTTCGTAGAAGAGAGAACATTTGATCTTGGCCGTGAAGAAAAAGGATTCTAGCGATAGAAACTTTCTCCTCTAGTCATTCAAATATTAGATAGAGTATATGCCACAGCCAGCACTGTCTGACTCTGTGGTCCAGAGGATACCGACGTTAGCCAAGCAGGTGCAATCCTGGACTTCCCAAAACTCACAGTCTAGTGGGGAAACAGCAATCCCTGTGGGACGAGTGAGGCTTGGCTCTGCCGGTGGGCAATGCCATTGTGTGTTGCTGTTTCAGACCATGCTAGTTTGTCAAAACCACCCAACTGAATTCTGGAAAAAGTTAATTACTGTTTAGCTCAAGCTACTGGGGTGAGTCCTGCTTCAGGGCAGACTCCAAGAGGCTTCTGGCTTCAGTTAAATCAATCTTCTACTCTGGGAGCATTTGTAGTGTAGCATCACTACAGCCTAGCAAAATCTGAGAATGACCTGAGCTGTTTATGTTGTTGATGAAGACTCAGAGAATTTCAAACTGAGGTTTAATAGAAGAGACCCCAAAGGAGATTGCTTTTTGTTGAGCAGTCTACTGGAAGGAGAGTCTGATGTTCATTTAGCAAATGTTGTGTGAGGGCCTCCTGTGTGTTACCCTTAACGTTGGTCTTACCATAACTCACGAAAAATAGGTAGTTGATTAGCCTTCCTTCTTTGTTCTCTCATTTGAAGCAAGGGGAATGGGTGTTGTTTCCGCCTTTGACAGTTCCCCGTTTGGAAAGAGAAAACTTAAATTTCCTACTCTTATATGAACCTAGGCAAGATATTTAACCTCTCAAAGCCTCAGTTCCTCATCTGTAAAGTGGGAATACTAATAATACCTACCTGCTAGGATTGTTGTGAGGATTAAATGATAATATATGTAAAGCACTAAGAACAATATCTAGCATGCAGTAAATACTAAATAAGTACTTATTTTTATTGTTAAGTACTGAGAGGCACGGGGAAACCTCTTAAATACCTGCAGTCCATTTTTCCTTCCATTTTGTTCTCGGTCTTTCAGTGCTTTCCTGGCCTTGCTTCCTTCCCTCCCTATGCTGGCTCTGTCTGGACCACTCAATTCCCAGCACCCCCAATTCTCTTGCACCCCATAGCATATATTGCCCCAGAAAATACAGCGCTTGGTGCTGTGATCTGCCTCCCTCTGCCCCTTCATTCCTCTGGGTATGTGTGTGTGTTTGCTTTTGCCCACGGACACCAGTAGGGAAAGTCACGATGCTCTTTGGCCCACCGCAGATTCCCCAAACTCTCTGGGCTGGGGCCCCTCACCCTCCACCCCTGCCCCAGCAACTTTTTTCCGTCTCATATTTGCTTCTCCCCTTGCCTTCAGAAACTTTCCCCAAACCTAACTGTTCCTCAAGTCCCCTGTCCAACCACTTCCTCTTTTACTTCCAGGAGACAAGCTTACCTCCTACTTTTTAAAATTTGAAGTCAACAACATGATCTCTCTTAACTCCCTCCCCACCCCTGAAGCCACTACACATAGACTTATCTATATAAACACTTAGCTTCACCTACCACTTGCCAAGTCCAGTGGTGTTTTTCAGGTCTTATCTTTCTGGACCTTTCTGCTGCATTAGACACTAGTGATCACTCTCTCTTTCCTGAAACTCTACTCCCTTGGCTTTTGTGGCATGATTCTCTCTCAGTTCTCCACATACTTCTCCAGGCTTTCCTTTCCTGTTTCACGAATTCCTCTTCCTGCCCCTTAAAGGTGGTGTTTGAGGAACCTTATCCTCACACATTGCTCTGTTCACTCAACAAACTCTTTCATTTTAGGGAGACTCCTAATCCTTTTCTGTGAGATTTAGTATTTGAGAAGAGCTCCGGCTGGCCGGGTGTCCCAGATATCCCACAGTCACTGCAGATACTACATACCAAAATCATTGTCACCATCCTCTATAAACCCGCTCCTCCTTCAGCATTTTCTTCCTCAGCTGGCAGCACTGCAACCACCCAGTCACCTAGTTTAGTTGCCAGTAGCTCTTCCTGACTCTTTCTTGTCCTGAGTCAAAACATCTATTTAATCACCAAATCCACCTTTTTTGCCTAGTATTTCTTGAACCAGTACCATCTTCTCATCCTGACGAGCACTGTCCTTGTTCATTTCCTTCTATTTCCTTTCCTGGGCTATTGCAACAGCCTCCTGACTGGTCTTCCTCCATTTCTGATCTTGTAACTCTTGGACCTATAGTCCATGCCAGTCTCTGGAGTGACCTGTCAAAAACGCAAGTCTCATCATGTCCCACCTGCTTCAGACTTTGGTGGTTCCCTGTCACCAACAGGGCTGACCAGACCCTCCAAGGTTGCCCTCTGAAGCTTTATCCCTCACCACTTCTGCGTTGGCCTTTATTTTCATTAGGACTGAAGTGCTTGTAGGCCTCAGTAAACCCCAGGCCCCACCATGCCCAGGCTTCCTTAGTGACTCCTGCTCATTCTTTAAGGCTCAGTCCAGGCCTGTCAACAAGTCTTTCCAACCTCCCCACAATACACCGGTCACTGCTCTGCCCTTGCACATCAGCACTGTTACGTGAGATTTTCCCCAGTAGCCTGTGACCTGGAGGTCTGGCACCACGTCTGTTCATATTGGTCCCCTCAGAGCTCACAGTCTAGTGAGGGAGACAACCATTCATCACATAATCATGTAAATGGTTATATAATTAAAATTGCTCTAGTACATACCAGTCTAACAAGCACACATTTTTTGAGTGCCTACTTTATGCCAGGCTCTATGTCAGACACTGGGAGAGCATCAGTGAACAAAAAACAAATGCTCTGTGTTCACAGAGCTCACAGTTTATCCAGGAGGATAGACACGAACAGGTAATCATAAATCTAAAGGACAGTAAATGTTAAAGAAGAGAACATGCAGGTGCCCATGAGCAGGGGAGCCAACCTACATCTGAAGGAAGTGACATGTAAACATAGCCAGGTGAGAGGGTTCATTCATTGTGTTTGTTCGCTTGTTTTGAAGAGTTAGAACTATGTGTCAAGGAGAGGGAATGATGTGTTCAGATACCCTGAGTTAGGGAAGATGGTAGAACATTTGGGAAACTTGAGGAAGGCCAACTGGAGCTCAGTGAGGGGCATCGTGGGAGGGGATGAGAGTCTGCCAGAGGTTAGATTGTATGGGCCTTGTAAGTGAAGGTAAAGATTTTTTACTTGCCGTAGGATACCGTGTAATCACTGAAGAATGTAAAGCAGGGGCATCGTGGTCTGCTCTGACTTACAAAGCTCCCACTGGTGTCACGAGGAGAAGATAATAGAGGTATCTGATGCAACCTGGGAAAGGAGTCTGGATGAAAGAGCAGGTTGGCCTGGACTAAGGTGGTGGCGGTGTGGATGGAGAGAGAATTAATAAATGACTCTTCCACTCCAATTAAGGAGTCCCGAATCTGAAAGGGAGGCATTCCCACTCGCAGAGAAGCCTCTGGCTGATAGATGAGACTGTCCCATTCAGAGACTTCGCAGGATGATGAAAACTAGGCAGGCTCTTCTGCAAAGAAAAAATCACCAGAACATTCAAAAACATGCTTTTAAAATGCAGGTGATTATCCCTGTGTAAAATGAAAGGGCTTGAAGGGGTGAGCACAGTGATAGTCCAGGAACGTGTCTTAGAGTCTGTGAGGGTGAAGCAAGACAAGGTAAGACTTAGACAAGAGCTGAGGGCCTGCTGTCTCACACTGGGTTTGAGTGCAGAGTGAGAGTCAGACTGGTCTGACAAGCAAGTATCAATTCTGCCCAAAGGAGTTCTATGGATGAACAGAACCTTGGAGAATGGTGGAGCTAAGGCGGCCTAGGAGAGAATCCAATCCAGTATTTCTTTTCACACCCCCTTTGTTTCACTGGTGTTGTCAAAAATTGCTCATAAAAGCTTTCTAAACTATTGCTGTTACCAGTATAACATATTTATAAAACCTTTCACACAAATAATTTCACCTACTATCTCATGTTTCAACTGAATTTCCCTGTGACAAAAAAAGTAAAAATAGAAAACACTTTCCTTTGATTAAAAAAAAAAACACCTTCTCTTCGTGTTTGAAATTGGAAACAAAGGTCATGACTTACAGCATAGCTAAGTGATGCATCGAAGTCTGTTTTGTTTTCAGACTGCATGTGCCCCCTTCCCCATTCTGCTCATGAGAACTACTGATCTCTTCCACCTCCCTCATTTCCCAGGAGAAAACCGAGGGCTAGATGAGAGTTCCTCCTGGCCACATAGCTTATAAGTGTCTGGGCTGAGCTCAGCCCCCGTTCTCAGAGCAGCAGGAAGTTCCTCTGTGCTCTCTGCTGTTGGGTAACCCCAGGTCATGGAATTGGGACAAGTAAGCATTGTTTCTGAGCCCAGGCTTCCCATGTCACTGAGTTTTCCATGTTTCTGTCTGATACTAAAGCACAGGGAATAGGAACAAAGAGTGGTGGCACCAGCTGGCTCTGTCATCCCTCTCTGTCTTCCCTTAGTCCTCCGAAGCCTTGGAGTTCATGAAGCGGGACCTGACAGAGTTCACCCAGGTGGTGCAGCACGACACAGCCTGCACCATTGCAGCCACTGCCAGCGTGGTCAAGGAGAAGCTGGCTGTGAGTACCACCTACACCCTCCAAGTGACTTTCCCCCATAGCCTGACCTGCCTGAGACCCTGGTGGGAGCTCCCAACCTTTCTACCATTAAGTGATTATTTTTTCCCATAGGCTCCCATTTTGAAAATTATGTCTGTCAAGCAAACAAGCTACATATATTAAGTAATAATAAGCTTTCCCACTTCTGTATTGTTTTAGCAGATCAGCAAAGTCATTCATTGTAGACAAGTTAGAAACTACAGATAAATAAAAGAAAAAGAAAGACCTAGAGATACCCATAAGTCCCTCTCCTGGAGATTAACTACTGTTAATATTTGAGGAGTATATCCCTTATGTATACTTTCTTTTTCAAAACTGGGATCAAATGAACACCATGTTTCATAACCTAGTTTTTTACTTAATCATTGCAAACTTCGTTCTACAGCATCATAAATGGCATGGTATTCTGTTATGTGGATTTGACCAGTTCCTAGTTTCCTGTTTGTTTTTTCCAGTATTGTAAACAGTTACAGTGAACATGCTGGTTGCTTAATCTTTCCCCTTAATATTTTTTTCCTAGTAAGGTATTGGAAAGGATATAGGGTGAATATAGTTGTTTTAGACCTTTTAATATCTACTGTAAAACTGCCCTCGAGAAAGGTTTTGCAAACTTATATTCTTACTGGCCCTGGTTTTATCAATCAGAGATGTATAGTGGAATTCTCTTGTGAGATAGGAGTTAGATTCTAAAGTCAGCATAGAACTTGAAAATTGTATATGGTCAAAGATATCTCTGCAAACCTCAAATTTCCAATGAAGTATAGTATACTGGTTTTGTATTACAGTTTCTCCTTTATATTGGAACAGATTTCAGTTTCTTTGATCATCAGCTAAATCAGTTGCCTTGTAATTAGAGGCCATGTTATGAAAAACATGTTACGGAGTTTTTATAGCCGAGCTTCTTTTGTTGAATCTTGTAAAATACCGTCTGCCTGCTAACCACAGCTACTGATGAGCATGAATGACAAGTAGTAATCGAGCTGAACTGCTGTAAGTCCAGCCAGTAGCAGAGATGCCACTTGTTTCTTTCATGTATTTACTCCTTTTCTCATTCAACAAATATGATTATATACCTGTGCCAACATGTGCCAGGCACTATTGATAGTCTCTAGGTTTAAAATATCTGGGCAGCCTAATCAGGAGTAAATGTGACACTTTTCTACAAGGTTTGCAGAGCCTGGTCCTGTCTCTCAGCCTCCCATCCCTTCTTAATTATGTATGTATGTATGTATGTATGTATGTATGTATGTATTTATGGCTGCATTGGGTTTTCATTGCTGCATGTGGGCTTCTCTAGTTGCAGTGAGTGGGGGCTACTCTTCATTGCAGTGCACGGGCTTCTCATTGCAGTGGCTTCTCTTGTTGCAGAGCACGGGCTCTAGGCATGCGGGCTTCAGTAGTTGTGGCACGCGGGCTCAGTAGTTGTGGCTCATGGGCTTAGTTGCTCTGCAGCATGTGGGATCTTCCCGGACCAGGGCTCGAACCACTGTCCCCTGCATTGGCAGGCAGATTCTTAACCACTTTGCCACCAGGGAAGTCCCATCCCATCCCTTCTTGCTCAAGGGCATTCTGACCAGTGTGGCTCAAGATTGGTGCCCCACTTGCCTCTTCTAGGAGGTCCATACATTGGCCCTCAGTTGGTCCCAGGTTTGCGTCTAGACAAGGCTGTCTGTTCTCATCCTACCCATATGTCCTCAAACTTTCATACAAAATACTTCCTGAGCAATGATTATGATGAGATTGTAATATTACAGTATTGCTAGTTATTAAATGTTTGCCATGTGCTGGGCATTGTACACACCTTATCTCTTTTAATCTCCACAGTAACCCCCTGAAGGAAGTATATTTATTTGCATTTTACAGATAAGGAAACAGACTCTGAGAGGGTTTAGGTCTCATAACCAACAAGTAGTAGAGCTGGGATTCAGATCCAAGACTGACCCCAAAGCTAGTACCGTTTCCATCACTCTACCCATAAGTCCTCTTCCCCACTGAATGTCTATGGCATGGATCCTCCCCTGTCAATTTGTGATCAGCCTAGTCAACCCTGAAATTTTGTTGAAACAGCCAGTCAAGGAGCTCTGCTCTGACCTACACAGGCCTACTGTGACCCTTTTCCACACCCCCATCTGGGGGATGGGGACTCTGGCTGCCCTTCTCTCCTTCTCCAGCCCCAGAGATGAGGGTGAAAGGTCGTGAGCATTTCCCTGGTCCCCACACACAGTACACTTTGACCCCTGATGCTTCATACCTCCAATACCCTGTACCCCAGTTTGCAGCCTGCTCCTGGGCTACTTGCTTCCTCTGTTGGCTTCTCTCTGCAGACTGAAGGCTCCTCGGGAGCAACGGAAAAAATGAAGAAAGGGCTCTCTGACTTCCTAGGGGTGATCTCCGACACCTTTGCACCCTCACCAGACAAAACCATCGACTGCGATGTCATCACCTTGATGGGCACACCCTCTGGCACGGCTGAGCCCTATGATGGCACCAAGGTATTCACTAGCGGCACTGGGCTCTAGCTTCCAACCTGAGCTCACAAAGCAGTACATGTTCATAAAAAATAAATACATGTATATAATAAATTGGAGAATAAGCAAGAAGATAATTGTTTCTAAACCCATAATCCCATCACTCAAAGAGAACCACTGATTCTTTGTTGGTGTATAACCTTCCATTTCTTTTTGCTTGCAAACAGTGGTAAAGATAGTTTGGGGTTTTTCTTTTTAACAGAAAAGGCACTTTATACATGCAATTTTGTAACCCACTTAAAAAAAATTTGCAATGAACTATTAGCATCTTTCCTAATTACCATCATTTTCAATGTCTTTAAATTCTTGCAAGTGTATATAGCATAATTTATTCAGTCATTTCCTTAGTGCTGCACATTTGGATTCCTTTCAGCTTTCATCCATAATAAGGAATGCTCTGGACAGCATCTTTACGGGCATGATCTCCACATATGTGTTATTTAAGACTAATTTCCAATAGGAATAAATGTACAGGGGTCGGATATCTTCAAAGCAATTAAATCAACAAGAATGGTAGTATATTTCTATTGCATTTTATCTTCTCACCATTACTTCTCATATTTTGTGGAGCATTTTCTCCCAGATTCACAGTATGGTGTCACAGCAGTTTGGCCTTCTTCATAGCATTTTACCACATTGAATTTCAATTCCAAACATGGTTTTTCAGCACTAGTATTAGCACCACCACTTAGTACACATTTAAGTGGATTGTGAAAATTTTTTAATTATAGGATTTTAAATTATAACAGTGAATCACTTGCTGAAGTTATGATACAGCCAGCCCATGCTTCTTGCAATAATGAGGAAGGAAGGAGGGGCTTTCCGTTTACCAGCTAAAGTTTGCCATTCCTGTGGCCCTAATGGGAACACAGATTGCAGTTCATTTGGCAGACTGGCCATGAAATTAAGAAATTCTTGATGAATTGTTTTAATTTGGGGGAGTTAAATATTTTAAAATTTGCCAGTAAATTTTGGACTTTATTAATATATTTGCACTAACATTTTTCATATCTCACATAATTCAAAACCATTTTATACATACAATTTTATAGCCTCCTTACCCTTTATTTTCTTAGTTTCCAGGGGTGGAATACTGGGTGAAAGACCATTTTTCTAGGAGCCCCAGTTTTGGACTCCTAGCCCAGTGCTCCACTCCATAGCCCACAGTGTTAATTGCCAGGTGCCCTGTGGGTATGGTAGCCAACAGGGGAGAAGTTGGGTTGTGGTTGATTGGCAGAGAGGGGTTGCTTTCTATCCCCGTCACCCCAGAATTTCTGTTCTTTTCTCTGTTTTTTTAGGCTCGCCTTTATAGCCTCCAGTCAGACCCAGCAACCTACTGCAATGAACCAGATGGTGAGAGGGTAGTGGTGAGGGGGCAGGCTTACTGGGCAGGGAGACCAAGCGGGTCTGGATTGCGCACCCTGTTTGTCTCTGGTAGCAGTGGCCAGGCACTCCCTGTGTAGAGGGACCAGAGTGGGGCTAGTTTGACCCTTACATCTGGTGGGATGGGTTGATGGTCCCCCTTCCTCCCTGAACCCAGACTGTCTTCATCCTCTTCTACAGAGGCTTTGCTCCTCTCATCCCTCATCCTCAGCTTAGGCTCCCTCCCAGCCCTGCTGCCCTGCCTGCCTTCCCTTTGGCCTGTTTGCTAAGCTCCTGCTGTGCAGCAAGCCCAGGCTGTGAACCAGACACCAGAAATGAGTCGAACCCTCAATCAACCCTGTCCAGACCTCTAGGAACCTGCTGTTAGGAGACAGAAACAGGGAATAAAGCAAAAGATACTAGAGAGAGAGGGACTTGACTGCTTCCACAGAAAGAGGGGAGCAGTGGGATGCCAGAAAATGGCATGTAACCCAGCCTGGGAAACCTAGGATGTGACACCTGAGTTGAGGTTTTAACGATGAATTAGAAGTAAACTAATTTTACTTTTAGAAGTGTGGGGGGGCTTCCCTGGTGGCGCAGTGGTTGAGAATCCGCCTGCCGATGCAGGGGACTCGGGTTCGTGCCCCGGTCCGGGAAGATCCCACATGTCGCGGAGCAGCTGGACCCGTGAGCCATGGCTACTGAGCCTGTGCCTCCGGAGCCTGTGCTCCGCAACGGGAGAGGCCACAACAGTGAGGGGCCCGCGTACCACACACACACAAACCAAAAAAAAAAAAGTGGGGGAAGGGTGTTCAAGCAGGACAACAGGAATTTGAAGTTCTCAAAAAACCTAGGCATTTGGGAAGGCCAGACAAAGGGCACATGTGAGGAAATGAGGGCAGTGAGAGCTGCCAGGGGCACCAGACTGGAAAGGCTTTGGGTACCAGACTAAGCAGTTGGAATTTTGTCCTAAAAGGCTCAAGATAGTGGTTCTTAACCTTTTTTTAAGTCACAAAGGTCTTTAAAAATCTGTTCAAAATAACAAGGCCCCTCAACAGAATTTTATATGCATATGGGAATTCTTTAACCCTTTGAAGCCCATCTTTGGACCATAGCCTAAAATACCCTCCTGTAGAGAACTGTTGAAGCGTTTTGAGACCTGATGTGATCAGATTTTGCATTTTATAAAAGAGCCTTCAGGCAGTGTTTTGTAGGATGAAATAGAGAGGGAGAGACGGAAGATGGGAAGACCATTTAGGATGCTTGGTAGGAATCCTCATTCAGAGGTCAGAGGTAAAGCCGGAACCAGGGAAGGGGCGAGTGGAATGAAGAGGAAGGTATGCATGTATAAGAGACGCTGAGGAAGTGGAATCCAGAGTGACTCCATAAGGGAGGAGTCTGGGTGGGCCTCCAGCTCTCCAGTGGATAACTGGGTGGGACAGGTGGGGGAGGGAATAAGATGAGCACATGTTGTATTTGCAGCATATGTGCAGGTGGGTGTGTCCAGGCACCTGGACCTCTGGATCTGGAGCCCAGAAAGGCAGCCTGAGCTGCAAAGACACACTGAGGAATTGTCGGTGGGAGGAAGAGATTGAAACTTGTGGTTTAGTGGAGGTCATCTTGGGAGAAAATGGAAAACAAGAAGAGATAAGGAAAAAGAGGAGCCCACTGAAGACTCAGATGGAACAATGAGAGAAGTGGGAGGAAATAAAGAGTGAGAAGCCAGGAGAGAAGAGGGCCTCAAGAGGAAGGTAGTGGCTCCCAGGGCAGAAACTGTAGGATGGTCACATGAGGGAGGACAGAGAATCTGCCATTGGATTTGGCAACATAGGGTCACTGGTGGTAACCTGAGAATAGCTGTTACAGAGAGGAGAGGATTCAGTAGCCAAGTGCAGTGGGATAAAAAGCAAGCAGGCATGGGAGAGAGTGGAGACTGCAGCCCCTCCCAGTGATCACTCGGGGCCATGCCCTGATATCAGGCATACCCACCCCTTCACCCTGCCTGACCCCCACCTTGGGCCATATGGCTTTGGAAAAACCTTAAGCTTTCCTCATTGTCCATGTCCAGGCTTAGGTGTGATTTCTCTAGGCCCAGTGTTCTTTCTCCAGATCCACGGAACTGACCATCAGTGTCTGTCCCTCTGCAGGGCCCCCGGAGTTGTTTGACACCTGGCTTTCCCAGTTCTGCTTGGAGGAGAAGAAGGGGGAGATCTCAGAGCTCCTTGTAGGCAGCCCCTCCATCCGGGCCCTCTACACCAAGATGGTGAGGGCCTAGCCGGCAGGACCTCAACCAACTCCTGGCCTGAGGTGTGGGGAGGTGGGAGGGACATGTCCAGAGTCATTATGGAGTCCTCTGGCCTAGAGAGCAGCAGGAGGCCCTGTGGAGCCAAACCAGCCAGCTCCTGAGCCAAGAATCCACATGGGGGAAACTAATTTGCCAGGCTTCTGGCAATCACGGTAAGAAATGGAAGGGCCAGCAAAGCCTGGTGGGAGTTCTTTTCTCCCTTCTTGGCCAAGCTGGGCCAGGAAGGTGGGTCTGGGGGTGGAAGTGCTCTAAGAATCACTACTCAGCCACTTATCCCATCTGATATCCAGAGTGGCTGGGAGCTGGTTGATGAGGCTGGGGACGTAGACCCCACGCAACCACTCCCAAAGTCTCATCTCCACTGTCCCCTCCCTCCAGGTGCCCGCAGCTGTTTCCCATTCAGAATTCTGGCATCGGTATTTCTATAAAGTCCATCAACTAGAGCAGGTATGCTGGCCTAACCGGGGAAGGTCCTCCACTCAGCCATGGGGGAAGGGGGCTGGATTTTGTTGAGGGAAGAAGGGGACAGAGGGTGCCAAGAGTTCTGGGGTCAGGACCAGAGTCTGGGAAAGAGGGTTCCCTGACTGCTCCTGGCCATCTACTCCCCCACATTCAGGAGCAGGCCCGGAGGGATGCCCTGAAGCAGCGTGCAGAACAGAGCATCTCTGAAGAGCCTGGCTGGGAGGAGGAAGAAGGTAAGAGGTATTGAGAGGTGATGAGAAAGTACCAAGTCCTGCCTCTGGGGGACTGTCTGGTCCATTCTCTCTGAAGCCTGGAGGGACATGGCACCCCAGGGAAGAGGAGGGAATGAATATGGTGTTTGCACATGCCAAGGATACACTGAGCTAACAAGGGGTTGTTTACCCCTTGGATCCCAGGTTTAGGTACAGAAATCGCATGTGTCAGTTGAAGCAGATTTCCCTGCCAGCCCATAGGCCAGTACTTCAGAGTAGGGGATGCTTATTGAATTTCCAGATTCCCTTCTTCCACTTCTAAATAACACTCCATGGACATGTGGCCAAACTTGTATTTTTAACAGGCTCCACTGGTAATGTTAATGGCCAGCCAGACTTGGGAACTGCTGGCTTAGGGACAGAGCTGAGCTCCCTCTACCTGGTAGCTCAACTTAGGACAGTGTGTGGGAGCCACCTGCATGGTATGTTAACACAGTTACTAAGTGCTTATATTATATGCCCAACCTGTACTAAAAGCTTTACATGTATGGTCCTTACCACAACTTCATTATCCCTCTTTTGCAAATGAGGCAGGTAGGTTAAAGAAGAGTTAAGTGGCTCACCCAAGATCATGCACGTGGGATATAGCAAAGCCCAACCTGAACCTCAAACTGACTGACTCTAAAGTCTTGGCTTTCTAAGTTATCATATCTTGGGCTGCACTGCTAGAAGCTGAGTGCCCACCAGGCATGTGTATGCCTCAAGGGTGGGAGAGACTTGGACCAACAGGGATTATCTGCAGAAGAATTGTGATGGAGAGGGAGGTGAGGAAAATGGCACCCATTAGTTTTGGTTAGAGCAAACTTTGGTGGGAACCTGAGGTCTGTTTTCAGAGAGCTCCAAGGTTGTCTTGGGGCTAACCAGGGTACATCACTCTCTTTCTCTACCTTTCTCTCTTGACAGAGGAGCTTGTGGGCATTTCACCCACATCTCCAAAAGAGGCCAAGGTTCCTGTGGCGAAAACTTCCACATCCCTTGCAGGAGGACCTGGCCTCTGGAGCCCCTGTGAAGAGAATCTGGTGACCCCGGTTGAGGCTCCAACAGAGGTGACTCCATCGGAGAGCAGTGAGAGCATCTCCCTCGTGACACAGATTGCCAAACCTACCCCTGCATCTGAGGCACCAGTGCTGCCCAAGGACCTGTCCCAAAAGCTTCTAGAGGCATCTTTGGAGGAACAGGAACTGGCTGTGGATGTGGGCGAGACTGGACCCCCACCCCTAGCTCAGTCCAAGCCCCACACCCCTGCTGGCCGCCCCAGCGGTCCAGAGCCCCGGCCTCCAGCCAGAGTAGAGACTCTCAGGGAGGAGATACTCACAGACTTACGGGTGTTTGAGTTGAATTCAGACAGCGGGAAGTCTACACCCTCCAACAATGGAAAAAAAGGTAAGCCAAGGCCAAAGCCCACGGAGCGTGTGCGAGCAGGGCAGGTGAGAGTTGCCACCTCACAAGGCAGACTTGTTTCCTTGTCCCATGTGAGGATCCTAGGAGCAGATGACCTTCATTTGTGCTACTGATGATGATGATGATGATGACAGCTACTATATGATGATGACAGCTACTATAGTATTTATTATACTCTATTCCATCAATTCCAAGATGCATTTATTCTCTGAAATTAGGATGCATCTTACAGTTGTTGGGGTTTTAGATTCAACAAAATAAGGTTTATGTCAAATCATGTGTTAAGGATGTAATATTGCATCTAATTTCTCAGTTACCAGGGGAGCTTGTTAATTTCCAGTTTACAACTCACAACTCCATATAACTGTCCTCATTTTACAGATGAAGAAAGTGAGCCTCAGAGATGTTAAGTAACTTGCTCAAATTCACATGGCCAGGAAGTAGCAAGCCCAGATTCAGATCCAGCTCTGTCTGACCTGAAACCCATGCCCTTAACTACCACACTGTGTCAGTTTTCTATCCTTTTGAACAGTTCAACTTTGGGGTGGGAACTCCTGTGACATTGATTGCTGTCAAGGGTCTTCTTCCATGGATGACCTCAGGAAAGTCAGTTAGCTTCCCTAGGCCTGTGTTAATTGTTACTATTATAAAATATATAAACAAAACTTAACATGTACAGTTTAAAGAAGAATAAAATGAATACTCATGAACTTGCAGTGACCCAGCTTAAGTAATAGAGCTTTAGTCTCTTATCTGCATAATGAAATTTTAGACTGTAGACACTTTGACTTTATGTCAAGGGGGGACCTCTCTCTAACTCTTGCAATTAAAGGACAGTGATGGCTCTGGTGTCAGCTTGTTTTGCCACATCCAAAATACCTCTCCAGAAATAGCCAATTGTCAGCAAGACCTCCCCTTAGCTCCTCACACGCAGGCATCCTGTCTGCCAACACTCAGCACCAGTTGGCCACAAAGCTTGCCCAGCAGGTAAGCACTGGCCTACTGGCAGTGAGGGACTGGCTTACTGCAGTGGATGGGAAACAGGCTGATTTCCAGTTTCCAACACAGTATTTTCCTTCTGACTCTGATTCAGTGAGGTCATCCATTGAGCTCCTACCTACTCTTTATAAGACACTGAGGAGGGAGGGGTAAAGGCTGCAGTCTATGATGAGGCATGAAACAGTATGAGACAGGCTTGGTACAGGAGGAGTTCAGAGAAAGAAGGAACCTTTGTGCATCAGCAGGTGTTTCACCACGGAGACTGGCATTGTATAGGAGAGTTGCAGAGTTTGCGGCAGGTGCGCAGGGAGCGGTAGTGCAGGCTGAGAGGGCCTACAAAGTCCCCCACGTCAGATCATGTGTTAAGGTCATGGGGACATGGGGCACATTGAAGGGGGTGACCAAAGCCCATGATTCTGTATTGTTCCCAGGAGAGGGAGGAACAAGAACTCAAAATCTTAAGCCGAATTCAGAAAGTTGGACTTGGTGCCACAAAGCAGCAGGGCATGCCACTTATATGCGCAACCTGTACTAAAAGCTTTACATGTAGAGGCTAAGGGCTCAGGCTCTGGAGTTCAGACAGTTCTGGGTTCAAATCCCAACTTTGCTCATAAGCCATGTGACTTCAGAAAAGCTACTGATCGGGCTTCCCTGGTGGCGCAGTGGTTGAGAGTCCTCCTGCCGACTCAGGGGACACGGGTTCGTGCCCTGGTCCGGGAAGATCCCACATGCCGTGGAGCGGCTGGGCCCGTGAGCCATGGCCACTGAGCCTGTGTGTCTGGAACCTGTGCCCCACAACGGGAGAGGCCACAGCAGTGAGAGGCCCACGTACCGCAAAAAAAAAAAAAAAGAAAAGCTACTGGTCTTCTCTAAGCCTCTGTAAGTTGGGGGTAATTATTTCCTGATAGGTCCTCAGTTAGGGAAGAAATTTGGGTAGAGCCCTGCTTTGGGGAGATGATGCAGATAATAAGACGTACCATTCTCTGAGCACTTGTCGTATGTCTGTATAGCTCTGTGCTAAGCACTTGATATGCATATCACTCAATCCTCACAAAAATCCTGAGATCTGTGAGATTTTCCCTTTTTTTTTTTTTTTTTACTGGTAGGAAACTGAGATCAATCACCCATCCAGTAGGTATTTAGAAAAGTGTGACATTGCCTTTAGGAGAGTGAAGAGTAGGTGATGGACCCAATAGTTGGTGTGGGGTTGCTGGGTGGATGGTATGAAGGGTCCATTTGAGATAACGGTCGTGAATTTTAAGAGACACCAGTCAGCACAGTTGTACTTTTGTCCAGCCACATTCAGTTGCTCAGGTGCAGGCACAGAGCAGTTGGACTTAATCAGGGTTCAGGTTTACCCAGGTGAACTCAAAAAGACAAGAGTCCAGGTGTATGCAAGAAGTGATCAGAATGATGGTTCATGGAATCTGAGCTGGGTAAGGGAGGGAATAACAGTGTAACAGTTGGAAGGTTAAAGAATTATTGTTTCCATTGGGAATTGGGCTATTGGAGAGTGTGATGAGAAAAAATGAATGGTGGGTAGAGACTGGAAGAAATGAGATTATGGGGAAGATGCAGCATAAGCTCTTAACAGTGCGCTATACTGCCTCTAATGCACTGGGGGATTCGCAAAAGGAGGGCCTGGGGATTCAGTGCAGGAGACCCACCGGAAGTAGTTGTAGTCACTTAGTTGGGGGAAGCTGGGGTCTTAGACTAGGGTGGGACAGTGGGGACAGAGTAAAGGGAGGAAGAATCTTAAAAGAGGCTTGGAGGGGGCTTCCCTGGTGGCACAGTGGTAAAGAATCCGCCTGCCAAGGCAGGGGACACGGGTTCGAGCCCTGGTCCGGGAAGATCCCACATGCTGAGGACCAACTAAGCCCGTGCACCACAACTACTGAAGCCCGTGAGCCTGGAGCCCGTGCTCTGCAACTAGAGAAGCCACCGCGATGAGAAACCCATGCACTGCAACGAAGAGTAGCCCCCACTCGCCGCAACTAGAGAAAGCCCGCGTGCAACATGGAAGACCCGACGCAGCTAAAATAAATAAATAAATTTATTTAAAAAAAAAAAAAGAGAGACTTGGAGGCAGAGTGACTCCTTCTCCCTCTTTGTCCAGATGACATGAGGGAGGCTTGGTCTCTGGATACAGCAGTCTCTGGAGGTGGCCCAGCCACAGGGACCTGTAAGGTCCCAGCGTGATGCCTGTCATTGCAGAGCCGCTTCCCACCTGTATGTATATTATGCCAAGATCCATTTGAGCAAGGAGACTAGACTTACCCTGCTCAGGCTCCCTCAGCAGGGAGCAGAGGGGAACTGTGGCCTGCGGACTGGAAGGAGCTCTGGACTTAAAGCCCCACTTCACTACTGACTGACCTGGGAGTGGCTTTTGCTTCCATTTCTTCTCTGGAGAAGCAAAGAGCCAATTAAGCAGAATAAAATGAGCTGTGAGTGACAGCACCATGAGGTTAATAATCACCTGAAAACTCCCCTTTCTTACAAACAAAAGAAAACAGTAAAACTTCATCATGAAATCTTAAATTGTTGTTGCATAGATCAGTTCTCTGCCACATGCACGGTGTAAAGGAGAGCTTAGTACTCTCATTGTGTGACAGGACAGGATGGTGGGAGGAGGCAGGTGGCAGAGAAAGCCCAGATTCACATCTCTGCCACTCAAAGCCTTTGTTTCCTCACCTGTAAATTGGGACTGTTAATACCTATCCCAGAGGGTGGGTGTAAAGTGCTCCAAAAATGTTAGCTGATGCTTTCTTTTTTACCCCGAAGGGTCTGCCCTAGCATTTAAGCCTGAAGAGGAGAGTTTCAAATCCCTAGAGGGCAACCTGGGATTAGGAAAAGCTGTCATGACCACAGCCACAGCTCTGGAGGGAGAAATCAGCCAGGAGTCCAGCTTCTAACCTACAGGAAACCTGCACTGACAGGGAGCCAGACGCAAGCCACCAAGAGTGTCCTGAAAGCACAGGGAGCCTTAGATGTGGAGTCAGAAGAACTGGGTCTTGGTTGCAGATCTGCCCCTGACTGGGTGTGGGACCATGTGCAAAATTACTTAACTCTGGGACCAGGCATTTAACAGCTCCATTTGTTAAATATCCACTGTGTATATATGTTACAGGCACTTTATATGATACTGCTAATTTTAACACTTGTATCTCAACTGCAGGCCAAGGTCTATACAGGATCACCTAGGTACCTGTTTATAATGCAGAATTCTGGATCAGCACCTACACCTGCTGAATCTGAATGAGGGGGGTGGGAAGGCAGGAATCTGCGTTTTAATAAGCTCCTCCAGTGGTTCTTTGCAAAGAGGGTGGTTTTATCCTTATTTTATAAATAAACTGAAGCCCAGAATAACTTGCGCAAGACTACACAATAGATAAAAGAGTTAGGGTTCCACCCAGGTTTGCTTGGCTCCAGAGACCCTGCTGTTACCACACCACTTATGGCTAGCTGGGTGACTAGAGAACAGTGCAAGAACCCTAATAAGGAACGCGGAGGCCAGGCTTGGGGAAGTCTCAGAGCCTGGGTGCATGGTGAGGAACAAGCTGGACAGGAAGAAACAAGGTATTTACAGGTGGTGCCATTGGGGGATCAGAGCTTACTCTTTTTAAAGGTGCTTTTTTAAAAAGATTACAAAGTAATATGTGTTCATTTTAAAAAATATATTACCCCATGACCTCATCACCTAGTGATAACTATTGTTAGTGTTCTTGTGGTATTTTGCTCATTCTCTGTATGTGTGCGTGCATCTGTGAGCGTATTTTTTTTTAATGGAATCATACTGCATATACTCTTTTTTACAGGAACTATTTTTGTAGTTTTCTTACTAATAACTTTTACATGTACATTTTTTTTATATTGCCTGAAAGAAAGCATACCCAAATATGAATGTTTGGAGCAGTAGTTATCAAACCTTAGCAGGCATCAGAATTACCTAGAACAGGGAGGAGTAAATGTTTTCTGCACAAAGCCACAAATATTTTAAGCTTTTGGGGACATACAGTTTCTGTCCCACCTCTGTCGTTTCAGCATGAAAGCAGTTATAGACAATATGTCAACAAGTGGCCATGGCTGTGTTCCAAAATTTTATTTCCAAAAGCAGACAGTAGGCTGGATTTAGTCCACAGGCCATAGTTTGCCAACCCCTGATTTAGAGAAAGAGTCCACGAATATTTACTGAGTACAAACTATTTGTTCTAGTCACTTGGAATACATAAGAAAACAGAAGATCCCCGTCCTCGGGAGCTCACATTCCAGCTCCTCTACTATTAGACAATAAGCATAGTGAATCTGATTGTGTAATACACTAGAAAGTGGTAAATACAATAGAAAAAAGAACAACCAGAGCAGAGTTGAGGGGTCAGGGTGCAACTGAAAATAGGACAGTCTGGGTAGGCCACATTTAGATGGTGAGATTTGAGTAAAGGTGTGAAGGAAGCGAGCGAGTTGGCCTGTGGGTATCTGAGGAAGAGTTCCAGGTACAGGGAACAGTCCTTGCAAAGGCCCTAGGTGGCAATGTGCCTGGTGTGTTTCAGGAGTAGCAGGATCAGTGTAGGTAGAATGGAGTGATTGAGGAGGAAGAGGTTCATTGTTTATTTCTTCTGGAAGATTTCCATGGCCCCTAGGGAGCTTCTGGACCACAGTACTTCTCCACTATTCAGTAACTTGCTTTTTCTCACTTAATAGTTTAAGACTATTTTGCCATGTATATAAGTGTTCTATAGCCTAACCTTTATTTTTTTTTTATTTTTTTTTTTTTTCCGGTACGCGGGCCTCTCACTGTTGTGGCCTCTCCCGTTGCGGAGCACACGCTCCGGACGCGCAGGCTCAGCGGCCATGGCTCACGGGCCCAGCCACTCCGCGGCACGTGGGATCCTCCCGGACCGGGGCATGAACCCGTGTCCCCTGCCTCGGCAGGCGGACTCGCAACGACTGCGCCACCAGGGAAGCCCTATAGCCTAACCTTTAAAAGCCACATAACGTTCCATCATATGACTATACCGTTTATTTTTGTAATTCCCTATCAGTGAACTTTCAGGTAGATTTTTAAGTTTTCATCACTGTAACAGCACTACAGTGAACATCCTTTTGGTTAAATTTTTTTACTGAATCCAGGATTTTTCCTTAAAATAGATTCCTAAAAGTGGGATCACTGAGCCAGAGAAAGCAGAATGTAAAGACCTTTGGTGTGTATTTGTCAGGCCTTTCTAAAAGAGTTCCATCACCCCCAGCTACAACCTCTTCATGTACCCCTTCCTGTCTCTCACACTGTGGATCATGGTTCCAGGCTCAAGCACAGACATCAGTGAGGACTGGGAGAAGGACTTTGACTTGGACATGACTGAAGAAGAAGTGCAGATGGCACTTTCCAAAGTGGATGCTTCCGGTGAGGTGAGTGGGCCTGGTTGGCCAGGGGAGGCAAGCGCAATGATTCCAGGTCTGAGGACTCTCCCTGCCAAGCCCGACTGTCCCCTCAAGGTGGATCCCACTCCTATCTGAGGTGGCAGGCTGCAGGAGGGAAGCTAGGGCCTCCCACTCAGGCCCTGAACAGTAGTCATTAGCAGGGTCCGCTTCCCCTCAATTCCAGGGGGATGGATGGGGGAGTTCTTGACCTTAGCTCCTATCAGAATCACCTGAGGAACTACTAAAAAATACAGATGCCAAACCCTGCCCCAGACCTTTGGACTCATGGTCACCAGATGTGGGACCTGAGCAGATTTCTGGCCTTGGAGACAAAAGATAATGTGATCACTTAACCTGAGCCTCTGTTTCCCCATCTAAAACATGGCACTGGATCATTATAATTTCATATGCTGTGGTAGATGATGCATGTGCACACCTTAGGCATAGTGCCTGGGGACATGGGCGCATTAATAGACATTCCTGAAACCACTACAAAACAGTTAAAAGCTCAGAGGCCTATTATTCTTATTCTTCACTTCCTCTCAGAATCAAGGATGGTCGTTTTGAATGAGGGGCTGGGCAAAAATCTCTCATAGCTAATAAGGGACAGGACTGAGGCTCCAGCCCATACTTCTGAATCAAGTCAGTGTTATATCCACTGTCACACAAGAACCCCATGATTCCTTCCAACATGTAGCTCAGGAACCTGCTATAAAGAGGTGAACAAGAGTAGAGAGAATGGGAAGGGCCTTGTTTTTCATGCTGAAAGACTGAAGCCTGGAGGGAGGTAGTGACCTACACGAGAGTATTTTACACCTGTGACCTCACTATACCCGTGGTAGAGAAGGCCCATGGCACCTCTTATGCCACGTGGCCTTCATGGCTTTGGTGTCTTTGCAGCCCTCTTTAAAACCCAACATACAATATACCTGAACAGAATCATTTTATAACCCATCATATCAGGGGATCTGCTGACAGCAGGCCAAGAGAGAGTTGCCTGGGGAGACTTCAGCTGGGGATTAGGGTGCTGGAGCGCCTAGTGAAGGCCCTGCGAGCGCCTGTAGTCCAGTGCCACGCTTGCTTCTGATCACAGCACCACTGTAAAGTTCCCTGCCTCTCAGGGCCATGTTCTTACCTGCTCCGCAGGAGACAAGTTCTCCTTCAGGGATTGACTGACGGGCTTCTTGTGGTCAGGGCGTCCCCTTGTGGTGTCCAGTGTTGGTTGGTAGAAGCATTTCCTTTGAGTCTGGAACCATCAGAGCAGCAGACCCACTTCTTGGGCAGAGGGCAGCTCTGCTCCCCAGACATTCCTTGAAGTGAGTGGTTTGCTCTGAGAGGAGGCCGGGTATGGCCTGGGAGAGTTGGGGCTGGGGCTGCGGGGAGGGCTATCCCGAATTGGAGGCAGCTGGGGAGCTTGCGTCTCAACTTGACTCAGAGGAGTAATACGTGTTTGTGCTCTCCATTATCCCCTCCCTTTGCAGCTGGAAGATGTAGAGTGGGAGGACTGGGAATGAGGGGAGCCAGAGCAAGCCGCTCCCCTACCCACAGCACTTCCCACCTCCCTCGCTCGTCTCCGCCCGGCACTGGAAGACACTGACTAAGAATGTCCCCCAAATGGCCTCTGTCAGCCAGAGCTCTAGGCAGATTCTGGGTTGTTCCTTGTTGGCCCTTTGGGCCTCTGCTCACATCTGGGAAGGGGCTTGCTAAATCCAAACCAGAAACTCTGACTTGTGCCAACCATAGGATGACCCAAGGGGGAGGAAACCTACCCCCCTCACCAGAAGAGCCTACACTTCTCTGCTGAACACCCGCTGTTCCTGGGGACTCTTGCTGGGAAGTCCCAACAGATAGCCCTAGCCCACCTGCCTGTGTAGGCAGAGGCCAAGCTACCAGTCTCTTGGAGGACGCAGAGACAACACATTTTGTCACCCATAAGCAGGCAAAGAAGGCCATGCCACCTGCCCTTGGCTAGACAGGGATGGTGAACTCATTTTGGTTCCTATCCCAGTGGGTAAGAGGCATTCATTTCTGAGAAATTTGCCTCTCTTAGGAATCTCCCCCTCCCAGGCATCTTCCATTCCTGGAAAGGCTCCTTGTGGTTCAGAATCTAGAGACCAAACTCCCTCCTTTTACCCAGTCCAGGCTGGTATGTCCCCAGCGCCATTCCCAAGGCTTCTTCATGTCAGATGCACCCGAATCCTTAGCCCAGCTGTGCCACCTGCGAGAGTCTGCTCTTGCTCTTCTTCCCCTCCCCAAGAAGGGAGGGGGCCACTTCAGGCCCTTCTGTGTGTTGCCTGGCGGGGTACCTTGTCCAACCAGCTACCCACCTCGACTCCCCTGTAGCTTAGGACACAAGCCAGCTACCAGCGGTACAGAGCAGTGATCAAAGCTGAGTACTTACAACTCTGGTAAGCCCAACTTCTCCGCCTCAACCCTTCTGCGTCTTGAAGGGACATGCTGGGGGTGAGCTTCTTGAGACTGTCATCAGGTTTCTGCAAAAGCTCTTCTTCCTGAAGGCAGATCCAATCCTGTGGCTCTCACCCTCCACTCTGGTAAAAGCTGCACCTGTCTTGGGGGGATGAGGGGCTGCAGGAATCCCTGGAGACCCTGGTGCTTCATGATGCTGCTCTGGTGATTCTTGTACATAATCTGGTGTGTTCACCAATGATTTAAAGTGATTGTGGTCAGGGACGCCAAGAGAGTGGTGGTCACTTCCACTTCAAACCTTCAGTGAGGGGGTGGGATGGAGAGAATGCTGAATCTTTTTTTGATGGGATGGGGTTTTTCTCTTTGTAATTATTTCTTTAGTTTAATTAACCTTTTGGTTGTTTGTGCAATATTATATATTTTAAATTATAATGTATCTCCCCAGAGTATTTTGTAGCTGGGAAAAGAAAAAAGGAAAAAAAAAAAAAAAGACTCTAACAGCTGTTAGTTTTGTAATTAAAAAAGAAAGAAAAAAGAACTTTGTCCTGAACCTTTTCCAGACTTGCCGTTAACAGCTATTAAAGAGATTCAGCAGAAGCTGGAAGGTGTCTGGGGCTCTGTTCTTGTACCCTACGGCAGCTGCCCCAGATCCAGGGCAGGAAACACACTATGTGCAGGGTGGCTTCCTGCTTGGAGCCTGGGGGGTAGGATGGGAGGTAGCCTGGGTTCTGAGGAAGTCCCTTGTCCTCATCCCAGGCTCACCTTGGCCTTTGGGATGAGAAAGGGACAGGGCCCCCAACAGGCCTCTCACCAAGACAAGGAGTCAAGACGCCATTACTGCATTCCCAGTGCTTCTGCTTTTATTAGAAAGGAAGTTGCAACAACAGTGGTTCCTGTTGCTCTTGGTCATTTTTCTCCTCTCCTCCCCCTGTATGTGTATGATTCTGGGGTCTATTTTTAATTAACTTCAGTTAAACACCTGTATGAAAATCACTTGTCAGCTGTAATAAAAGGGAAGTCTGAATGAGGGCCCTCTGGTTCCATGAAGATCTTTCAAGAGAAAGAGAAGAAAGACTGGAGAGGGTGTAGGTAAGTTTTAGGATAAACAAACTTAAAGTGTAAAATATATATCACCATTTTAGAAGCGGGTTTTGGGGTTTGCTTTCTCCCCCTACTTTATTGGGGAGGACTTGCCATTGCTTTTATCAAGTGCTTGCTAGCCATGGATGCCAACTAACTTCTTCGATTGAAGGCCGGAGGATCATGTCTGGTTCCAGGAGCCGCTTGAGCAAGTCCTGGCATTCAGCCGAGATGCCCAGATGAGTGGGGAAGGACACCCTCTTCTGCTGCTGCCACAGCATCTTGGGGATGTCTGTGTCATCAAAAGGTAGGCTGGCACAGAGCATGACGTACAGGACCACGCCCATGCTCCAGATGTCACCCTTCTTGCTATCGTGGGGAATACCCTGAAGCACCTCTGGGGCGGCATAGGCTGTGCTGCCGCAGAAGGTCTGGCTGAGCTCCCGGCATGATTTGGGCAACACCTTGGCGAAGCCAAAATCTGTAAGCTTCAGGTTGAAGCCCTGCAACAAAGCGTTCTCGCACTTGAGGTCCCGGTGAGCCACACCACAGCCATGGCAGTAGCAGATGGCCTCGACCATCTGACGGAAGAGGGCCTTGGCCTGGTTCTCGGGCAGTGGCCCCCCATTCAGCACACAGTCAAAGACATCCCCTCCTTCAGCCAGCTCCATCACCAGGTAGACTTTCCCGTCAGCAGACTCCAGCGTCTCATACACTTGGATGATGTTCTTGTGGTCCAGGGTACGGGCAATCTGGAGCTCCCGAGGCAGGAATCTCTGGATAAACTCTACAGAAACATAGGAAAAGAGATGGAGCATCAAGTCCAGAAGGGCCTAACTCCTCCCTCCTGTCTGCTGCCTTCCATCTTCTGCCTGCCTATCGATCCCCACCATGTCTGGGTCTTGTGCCTTGGTTCCCTTTCATAGTCTTTAATGTCTGTCTGTTTGGACACTGCAAAGAATGTTCACCTCTGTTGTTTTTGTAGTTAATATATTACTGAAAGGAACTACTCCCTGTCAGCCTCAGGGACTGTTGTGAGCAGCCTGTGAGACCACAGATATCCAAGTGCTTTTAGACTATTCGGGACTTTTAGACATGGCTCTTGAATCTCAGTCACGAGGCCTGATTTGCCCACAGCGTGGTGAGCCCGCTCCTCTCATGTCTGCCTCCTGACCCACAGTTCTTTCCATGAGCCCTGTCTTTTCCCCATCTCTGCCTTCGTTGGCTCCAGCTCCTGCTCTCTGCTAGCCCTGGCCATGGCCTTGCCAGTCTCTGTTCCCCTCCTGTAATAGGAAAGGCCTTGTGGGCTCCAGCTCTACTTGTGAGGATCCTTCACCTCCTGCCACTTTAATCTTGGATTTTAGAGGGTGTGATTTTCCTGGACTCCCAGCATCCCTCTGTTCCCCACTGACCTACCCCAGAGCCACAGTCTCTCTTGCTTTCCTTGGTTCTAGACTAAAGGGGAGGAGGGAATGATCCTTCTGAGTGGAGGAAGCACCCACCCACCTCAGCCAGCCATCGCTTCCTTCAAAGGGGCCCCAGCTCACCTTCTGGCCCTCGCATCTTGTCTATAATTTTAATCGCCACTTTTCTTTGGTGTTTTTTGGAAACTGCTTCTTTGACTTTTGAGTAGGTCCCTTCCCCAATGGTCTTGCCCAGCTGGTACCCGTTGGAAAGCAGAAAGTCCTCCATGCTGTCTAGCACCTCCTTCCTTTCTATCACCCTCTCAGCTCATGCTGCCTCTGCGGGGCAGCTCTACTCCACCATCGCCCTTGGCCTGCTCCTTTTCATCCGCAACCGCCCCCAGCGCTAGGACATTCCCCGTCTGGACACAGAAGCCGCGCGTGGTGGGGAGGGAGAGGGTCAGACATTTTAAAACTCTGGCCCAATTGTGATGTAGATCTTGTGTGACCCTTGGCCAAAATGGGCAATGTCCCCTGCCTGCCCTCACCACCACCACCAAACCCAGAACGGGTTAAGTCACCGCTGCGCTCAGCCCCCGTGCCAGGTAGTGAGTCGCAGCCCCGCCTGTGGGGGGCGCTCCGGACGTCTGCGTGCGGCCCGGGATACCAGGCTCCTTTCCGTGGACACAGCCTCCTGCTCCTCCATCGGGCAGCTGGGGGTCTGCGCGACCCATGGCAAGAGCCCTCCAAGTACCGGCTCGCGCTGCGCTAAGTGTCGGGGCGGCGCGGGGTTCTCCGGAGGAAGGAATGGGTTCTATGAGGTCAGCGCGCCGCGGCCCGGGTCACAATGCAGCCCTCCCTCTCGACGCCCGGGCCCGGACGCTCCGCAGACACCTGCCCGGCTCCGCCTAGATTGGACAGTCCTCCCGCGGCCAGGGCTCGGGCAGCTGCTTCCAGCCTGGGACCGGCCTCGGCCTCCGGCAGGTAAGCAACGGCCCACGGGACGGGCGCGGGGAGGGGGCGCCCGGAGGCCCGCGAGCTGCCTGACCACCACTCCCCGCGTAGAGCGCCCCGGGACCCGGACATGAGTGCCCAGGAACCCCCGCAGGGTCGGAGATTCCCCATTGAGGCCGGAGACTCCCCTGGCCTTGCCGCCTCCCGCGAGTCCCAGGACAGCCTGGAGCAGGTAGCTACGGAACACAACCCGGTCAGGTGAGGCCGGCGCCCCTCCCCGCCGCCCCACCCCGGCCCACTTTCCGTCCCCCGGCCGCCCCACCCACGTAAGGTCCCACATCCGCGCCCGAACCTCGGGGACCCCAAGTGCACTCCCCATGCGTCCCGTACAGGATGAGCCGGCCCCCGCCTCAGCGCCCCCTGTCGCACCCCGCTTTCCCCAGGCCGCTTCGACGCTGCCCAGGCTGCCACTGCCTGACACTGCTGCACGTGCCCATCGACGTCTACCTGGCCTTGGGCGGGAGCCCCCGGGTCCGCGCCACCTGAGTGCGCCTGCACACGGCAGCTCCGTGGGAGCCGGGCGTGTACGAGGCCCGCCGCGGGCCACCACGCTGAGGTCGCGCGCACCGAGCACGAGACAATGATGCACATTTTAAAATAAAAGAACGATGCACATTTTAATAAAGCACAGCATAAACTGTTCTTTCCACTCCGGGCTGGCCGTGTATGTTTATCCCCTCGGATCGGGCCTGCCCGCTGCTCCGCCTCATCCAAAGGCATCTTCCCTTCTGCTGCCTCCTCACTTGGACCCAACCCCAGGGGCCTGCCCTTCCGACTCCGCTTTCTTCTCCCTGGACACCAAGTCCTTCCCCCATTTCTTGCTGGTCATGATCCCTTTCAGGGCCGCCTTTCTGCTCAGGCTCTGCCCTCATCCGTCTCCCCAACACTCTCCTTGGTTCTCCAGTAAAATTAGCATTACTGTGCCGGACTCTGGGGGCCCAGAGAAGCTTGGGACTGGAGGGGGTAGACAGACAACTTAACGAGAATGGCCACCCACACCAGGCCCATTTAATTCTCCCAAGATGGAGTTTGGTTTTGCTACCTGCTGTTTTGTGAGCTCTGGCTCTGTTGAAGGGGTTATGGGATGACCTGTCCATCTTGAGCCTTGGTTTCTCCTAGGACTGGTGGGGCCAGAAGACTGGGGAAGAAGTGATTTGAAAAACTTCGATTTCTTTTTCCTTTTTACAGGTGAGGGAACTGAGCCTTAAGCAACGTGCCTGTGGCCCCCCAGATGACAGGTGATGCTAGTGTACTCCTCAGCGTCCTCAGACTTGAGGCCCCAAAATCCATGCATAGGAGGGGCCCATGACAGGAAGGCTGCCTGGAAGCTGAATGAGTATTTCCCACTTTCCAATTTTGCTTTAATGAACCTACATTATTTTAGTATTGGAAAAAATGTATGTAACACAAAGGTCAGGTTCAGTCTCCTGTCCCCTGAGATTTAAGTACGATTGACTCAACACCCCTCCTCTAATCCACATGGAGTAGAAGTCTAAGCCTCCCAGAGCACGTCAGATCCCACGGTCACCAGAAAGGGCCACCCTTTTCGACTTCCACGACTTCCCTCCCAGGCAGTCCCAGATGTAGGAGGCTTATTGAAAGAAGAGAGGATGTTTGTCAACAAGGATCTACTTGGACTTTAGACTTGACCATTCAGTGCCCCAGTCCTTTAACATCCTGGCTCTTAAAAGCCCCTCCATGCCTTTCTTTCCCCTTCACCAGAATAATCCCTGGCTTCAGGCCATAGTGCTCGCTTCTCTCTCCTTTCCTCTCCCCCTTCACCCTTACCTCCTGGAGACACCCCCCCAACCTCCACCCTGCCACTGGGACTCTCTGTTCTTCTATTAAGTGAAGTAATCCAGCTGTTTCAATCCCCACCAAACTCCATGCAGGTCCTACTCCACTTAACAACTCATTCTGCTGCTCTGCAGAAAAAGGGCCTCCCTGCCAGTAAATAGTACTCACCCTCCTTAGGAGGCCCTTGTAATTTTAGAGAGAAAAAGAACGGCCTCTGTATTGATAAGGTCTCTCCATTGAAAGCAACTGATGTTAGCTTAAGCAAAAAAGGAATTGATTGTTTCAAGTTGCTGGGAAGGATATGTTAGTGTTTAAAGGAAGAACTATAGGAACCAGGGCATCCATTGGGCTGGAATCAAGGATTCAACCCCACCAGGACTGTTGCTTTGTTCCTCTCATCCCTGATTATCTCCTCTGGGCAGGGAACATGGCAACATGGCTGCATCAGCTTAGAAATCCCAGGAAGGGGGAATTTGGTTAGGGCTCTGTGCTCCCAATGCAGGGGGCCCAGGTTTGATCCCTGGTCAGGGAACTAGATCCCGCATGCATACCGCAACTAAAAGTCCACATGCCACAATTAAGAAGACCACATGCCGCAACTAAAGAGTTCACATGCTGCAACTAAAAGATCCCGCATGCTGCAACTAAGACTCAGCACAGCCTAAATTTAAAAAATTTAAAAATTTAAAAAAATCCCAGGAAGGGAGACCTGCTTTCTCCCAGTCTTGGTATACCTATCCCTGGGAAGGCCAGTGATTGGCCCTTCTTAAATCACATGTACGTTCCTTGGGCCAATTACCACTGTCAGGGAGATGGGAGACTACAATTGACCAGGCTGAGCCACAGGTAAGCCTACACTTGAGATGCAAGCACAGCCAGGTGATTGACAGCATCGCCAGAAAATAATGGGTAACGATGGAGAAAAAACATTCCAGGAGCAGAGACAGCTTATGTAAAGATCAAGTACCCCTGGGAGGAAAAGAAGCCTGAAAAAAAGGGATAGAGAGTGGCAGGGGCCAGTGTAACAACTCAATTTGAAGGCAATGAGGAGACTTAGAAAGTGTGACCAGGAGTTCTGTGTGACTGGGTTCTGCTTCAGGGTTTGTCCCTGTTTCATTCAATACAAGTCTACCAGCCAGGGCTGTGCAGGACACTGGGGATTCAGCAATGAACCTGACAGACATGGGCCTTGACTCTCATGGAACTCACATGGCCTAGCAATGAACTGCTGGGAGGCAAATCCCTTCCTTCTGGGCCCATTTCCTCACTAGTTTAAAAAAAAAAAAAAAAAAAAAAAGCACCAGTGATCTCTATGGACCTTGCCAGCCCACAAATGCTGAATCCTTACCATTCTTCCTTTCTCTCTTATCTCCCTCACTTCCTTTCTCCAATCTTCTCGACACTCCTTTCCTTTAAAGAAAGACTTACTGGGACGTCCTTGGTGGCACTGTGGTTAAGAATCTGCCTGCCAATGCAGGGGACACGGGTTCGAGCCGTGGTCTGGGAAGGTCCCACATGCCGCGGAGCAACTAAGCCTGTGCACCACAACTACTGAGCCTACATGCCATAACTACTGAAGCCCGCTCACTCTAGGGCCTGCGTGCCGCAACTACTGAAGCCCGCGTACCTAGAGCCCATGCTCCACAACAAGAGAAGCCACTGCAATGAGAAGCCTGTGCACCCTGCTCACCACAACTAGAGAAAGCCAGCACGCAGCAGCGAAGATCCAATGCAGCCAAAAATTTTTTTTTTATTTTAAAAATAAAATAAAATTTAAAAGATTTACTAGTGGCCTAGTGGTTAGGATTCTGGGCTTTCACATCTGTGGCACGGGTCCAATCCCTGGTCAAGAACTGAGATCCCACATGCCGTGTGGCATGGCCAAAAAAGGAAAAAGAAAAACAAACAAACAAAAAAGATTTACTGCTACCTCCCGTATGTTTGGTTAGTGAGGGATGCAAAGAATACAGACAAACACCTTGCCAGTGGGCCAGACCCTGGGGCTACACAGCTCTAGAATGGCCATGAGCAAGGGGAAAGGGCATTCCCGGTGGAAGGAACACTGTGGACAAAGGCCTTGAGGCAGGAAAGTGGAGGACAATTTCAAGGAACTCAGTTCAATCAACTTTCACCAACACCTACCTGGGCCACACGAGGTGCCGAGAACCCAGGCATTTATCTGACAGATTCCTTGCCCTTGCAGAGCTCAGAATCCACGGGATCCAGGGATGAGTTAACAGAAGAGAAGCTGAATCAGGGAGGCCTTGTGTTTGAATTTTGTTCTGTAGGTGACAGGGAGAATGACAGGCTCCAACCTGGGTCACTTCACTCTATTTTTTTCCTCCTTTTCCATCATGTTCTCTGTTGATTCTTCCTTTTTTCCCCCTGGAAAAGTCACTGGCCTAAACTCTAGTCCTAGATTTGAGTCCTGATTGCCATTTACTAGCTGTGCAAACTTGGGCTACATACTTAGCCTCTCTGAGTCTCTATTTCCAAATCTGTAAAATGGGGCTAATGAAACCTGGTGGAAGCTTTCAGTAAAGTCATGCACACAGAGCACCAGGCAGGAATGTGGGGCACCACCAGCACTGAGCAAGAGAGGCTGCTGCTGCTCCTACTTTTGGCTTCAAGGGGCAGCAGAGAGCCAGCCAGCCATGTCCCCAGGGGCTGGGTGATGCGCAGCCTTGGAGAAGGTTGGGGAATCTCTCTCGCCTCCCTCTGCCAAGTTCCTGGCAGTCCTGCTCAGGTGCTGAGGAACTTGGTGGTGGGGTGGGGTGGGGGGGGTCATTTCCAGGGGAATCCCCAGGTGGAAAAGGCAGAAATGCCTCCCTCACCCTAGAAGGTAAAGCTTTCCCCAGACCCCCAGGCAGGACCCCCACATCCCAGCCTCATTCTCAGCTTGAGGAATGAGGAGGGGCCCAGGGAAAGGAGAATACTTGAATCACTGCCTTCCCTGACTTCTCTTTCAGACACCTTATTAGACAGCCCCTCCCTAAGGGACCCTCTTTTAGAAGGAGGGGGCGAAGTACAGATGGACCCCCCCCAGGTTACCATGGAGATGGCAGGGAAAGGGTTGCTATATCTCCATGGCAACAATTGATGTCAGCACTACCCTTTCCCATCGCTTGATATGAGAAGGGGGCAGCCACCCCAACCACAAGCAAATCCCCCACAAAGCCTCCTTCCTTTACTGAGCCAATCAACCAAGGGGTCGACAGCCTTAATATAGCACAGGAGTTAAAAGCACAGACTCTGATGTCAGTCAAACCTTCGTTCAAATCCTCTTTCTGCATCGTTTTAGCTGTTTGAATTTGAGCAACTCCCTTAACCCTGGAAGTCTAGTATATACAACGGGGATAGTAAGCTACATGCCTCTGAGGGTTAATGTGAGGATTGCAGGGGATCATGCAGGTAATAGGCAGTGGGCCAGCTCGTAGGAAGTGCACACTGATGCTAGCAACTCTCCAGAGTCCTGCGGACTTGTCAGGGCATTGTGGCTTCTCAGATATAGACTCGAAGCCCCTAAAAGGCCCCCAGAACTCCTAAGGACTGGGCCCTGAGTTTGAGCATTCAGAACTGGGGGGTCTCAGGGTGAAGCCAGAGACAGTGGAGCTTCCAGACTCTGAGGAAACCCCAATACCACTTTCCCTGCAACCCCATCACACCCTGACCCAACTTCCCCTTCCTCCCCCCGCCCACCTCCTCCTAGGCCTCCTTAGCAGGCATCTAACACTCGGGACTCCATCTGGTCCTCTTGGAAAAAGCAGGGGTGAGGGCCGTGGGAAGACATCAGGCAAGCTAACACCAGGTAGATCAGTGGGTTGGACCCCACAGGAATATGGGTGTCCCAGCTCCCACTGGCCTCTCCCCACCTGCCCTTGGGGTAAGGACACTCTCTCTCTCTTCGCCAATCCCCAGTCCTGGTGCCCACAGTCTATTCTGCTCCAATTCCACTGCACTGCCCTGAATAAGACCCCCAGCGCCACTCATCTTGATTACTCCAGCAGCCCCCTAACTGGTCTTGTGCTTCCTTCCCTGCTTGATTCCTCTAGCCCAGAATTATTGCATAAAGACCACAACCCAGCCATGTAATTCTCCTATTTAAATCTCATCAATGGCTTCTTTACATCACTTGTCCAGCCATGTGGAGACCCCTGAGTTCTTCACAAAACCTTCTTCCCACCTTTCAGTATATTGTTCCTTCTGCCTGGAATAGCCTCCTCCCATGCCCGTTACCTCTCAGATCTCCACCAATTGTCACTCCTCAAAGAAGCCTCCTCTGACCACCTGTCCTTCCCCTCCCATAGCACCTGCTTGTCCCACTGTGTACTCATCTCTTCCTTGATCCCTGTTGAGTGCCTGTTTACCCCATTACACTATGGACTCACGGAGGGCAGGGGCTGTGTCATATTCATCCTAACATCCCGGGGCCTAGAATGGAAGGGTTCAGGAGTTGGTAGAATGTCTGCAGATTAGACTGGCTAGTGAATGACTGCTTGATCGGTCTACAGAGAGGCTGGGCACTGTGAGGAGAAGGAATAGCAGAGCCAGCTGCAGGATCTGGGATGGCTTCCCTAAGGAACCGACACTGGAACTGAGATGAGAAGCAGTTACCCAGGCAAGGACATGGAGGTGGGAAATATCCCTGGCCCTGGGACTGGTCTGTGCCATGAGTGAACGTGGTGCTGAAGACACGGTGAAGAGGGACACATTCATGTTTTGGAAAGACAATCCTGGCTGCTCTGTGAGAACAGACCACATTAGAGATTGAGAGTAGCAGCAGGGAGATCATTCAGGAGGCTGCTGCAGCCTCCCAGGTGAAAGGCGATGGGGCCTTGGACCAGCTGTTAGCAGTGGAGATGGAGAGAAGCAATTGGATTTTAGACATATCCTGGAGAGGACAGGATTTCATAACTGCTTGACTATGAAAAGGGAGGGACAGGGAAGAGTCTAGAACCAAGCCCAGATTTCCAGTTCAGGCAGCCGAGAAAACGGCCAAGCTGGGGAACATGGGAGGAAGAGCAGGTGTGGGGCATGTTTGCTGTGAGGTGAAACATCCAGGGGGACGGGGCCAGGAGATAGGTGTTGGGCAGGGAAGAGAGGCTTGGGCTGAAAGAGAGAAGTGAGTCTCTGACACAGGTGGACACCAAAGGCATGGGAACCCATGAGATCCCCTGGGACAGACTGTAGAAGGCCCAAGAACACCCATGATTAGGCAGTGAGTGAAGGATGAGAAATTTGCCATGTGGCGGCAACCACATGGTTGCAAATAAATAGCAAAAAAATCAAGTAAATAAAATAGCAAAAAAATCAAGAGTCCACAGTGTCCACAAACACAAGGGCACAAAAGTGTTTCAAACAGGAGGGAGTGTTTGTGTCAAAGTCAGCCACTGCTAAGGGGTCAAATCAGATAAAGACTCAAGAGCATCCCTTGGATTTAGCAACAGGGAGATCAGTGGTGACCTTGATGAGCTATCCCTGTGGAATGGTGGGGGAGGAAGCCAGACTGCAGGGGTTGGGTGAGGAAGTGGAAACAACGTGTGTACACAACTCTTTCAAGAATGTTGGCTGTGAAGGGGAGCTGGAGAAGGACCTGGGGTCGAAGGAGGGCTTTCTTCTTTTTCAAACATAGGAAAGACTCGATCCTGTTTGTTTGCTGCTGGGAAGGAGCCATCAGGGAGGGAGAGCTTGGAGACAGGTAAAGGAGAAAGGAATGAGAGGAGGGAAATTCCCCAAGGAGGAAAAAGAGGAGGTGGAATCCCCAAATATGGCCACACAATTGGCAGGGGGGCAAGTCAGGGCCGTACAGGGCTCTGGGGGCTCAGAACAGCTGCCCACTCTCCCCAGCAGCCAGTGTGAGTCACTGGGGGGAAATAGCCCAAACAGGCAGTGTGGGAAAGGGAGCGGGGCCAGCATGCTCCTCAGGATCCCCAGAGGGTGGGGCAACAGGGCCCAGCCTGGGCTCTGAGCCCAGAACCCCACGCTCTGAGCAAGACAAGGGCACAGAGAAGTTGTCTCACCCTTTGTAAGGATGAGCAGAGTAGTAGGAAGCCTGGGTCCTACTACTGGCTTTTCTCTGCCCCTCTCTGAACCTGTTTTCGTTTCTGCAAAAAATGTGGGCTTTTAATTTTTTTTTTGCTGGGAGGGTTGGCGGGGGGTGAGGCTGGGGGAGGTGTCAGGGACCCTTTCTAGATTCCTTCCAGAAATATATGTGTGTTTGAACTTCGCAAATAGTTTCGGGCCTCCTGAAGCTCCCACAAACTCAGTCCTGGCTTCCAGATAAGAACTCCTGAACTAGAGGTGGCTGAGAAGCCTTCTGCCTCTGATATATAAGAGTGCCCCAGAGCAAGGGAAAGGCTCTAGTAAGGGCCATGGGGGCAGAGGTGGGAGGCTCTTAAGCCCAGGAGAGTGAGGCCTTCTGAGGTGTGGTTTCTTCCTGAACACACCATCAGGGGTGTGTAAGCAAAAGCTGGAGGCCCCCTGGGTGAAATAAGGAAGGGTTTATCCAAACGGCAGCTGACCTTCCTATCCTGGGCCCCCTCTCACTGCCTCTGCCTGTCCTTGCCTTTCTGTCCCTGATGCTGGGGGAGGAGGGTCTCAGGGGATCCTCCAGCACTGGTGAACAACCCCTACCACTGAAGCAGCTGAAGACAGACCACGGACTAGACTCCACCAGAGGGGCTGGCGCTGCCCCACCCCGCTCTGCCAGCTGATGCCTCCTGCTAAAAACAGCGGGGCCCGGGGGGACTATGGGCTTTCAGGCCTCCCCCTCCACGTCCCAGCAGGCATTAAAGAGGCCAAAGCCGGGCCAGGCGGACTGGACACTATGCTATTCACCGAGACTGCCCACTTCGTGGTGAATTTTCTTCTATCCCGGTGAGGGGGCCCGGGGGAGGGTGCCGGTGCGATGAAGGGCCCCCGTCTGGCAGCTGGGGGTGGGGAGGAGGAGGAGTCCACATCCTTGGGAAGGCCCCGAGGGGGGCCTCCAATCCCCCTCCCCGCCCCTCTACATGGGCCAGGAGTGACCCCGACCCTCGCGCCGCCGTGTCTGACACGAGGCGGCCGCCTACTCCCCGCCTGTCGTGCCTCCTGGGGTGACCGCTGCCCGTCTACCCCGCAGGCGCCCCCGGGCCACGCCCCCGCACCGCCTTGACCAGGAGTTGTGTTTCTGGGGCTGCCGGGGCCCGGCCATGCCGGCGCCCGCCGCCCACCGCAGCCTGGGCGACTACTGGCTGAGCCCTCAGCGCCGCCGCCCACAGGGCGCCGCCTGGCGCTGGACGGCGCGCAACCTGCTGCTGCTGCCGGGTGCCACCGGGCTGGCGGACGTACCCTCGGCGCGTTGGCCCAGCAGCTACGGGGCGCGCCCGCGCCTCACGTGAGCGCGCGGGGCGGGGCGGAAGCCCTGGGAGGGAGGGGCGGTGCCTACGGCAGGGGAGGGGTCTGTGGGAAGGGGCGGATCCCCAGACGCGAGGATCGGACAGGGGTTGGATAGGCTGGGCTTGACTGTACCTAGGAGCGGGAGGAGTGGGCGGAACTGGGTGGGAAGGGCGGGGCCTGAAGCGGCTGATCACGGAAGGGACTAGGAGAAGCGGGCGTAGACTCAGAGGGGGCGGGGAGCCTTGCCGCCGTCCTGTCGGCCCAGTTTTCCCTCCCTCCAGGTGGAAGCACCGGTGGCAGAATATTAACTACCAATATCTGCGCAAGAGGAAGAGACATCTAGTTCCCCTACCCACTTCGTGGTGAATTTTCTTTCTGCGCCCGTGAGAGCCGGTAAGGAGCGGGGCCAGAAGAGGGCGCGACCTCGGAGGGGCGGGTCTGGAGGCGGGGCCTGACGGAGGTTGTGGTGAGGAAAGTGTGATACCCGGGCGCGAGGTTAGTCCGCCCTGCCTTACAGGCTCGAGGACCCAGAGGGTTTGAGCCGCACTGAGAGAGGCCCCGCGGGCCGGGCGTAGGTTTCTTCGGGGTTATTCATACCTGCCCTTCTCAAACCACCACAAACATTTTTTGGAAAATTGACAGATTCGACTATATTAAAATTGCTGTTCATCAAAAGACAACTAAAGGAGTAAAACAGAGTTTCAAAGAGGGCTCTTCAAACATAATGCCAACTTGGTGCCCCGCGCAGAGAGTGTGGGAACCAGAATAGGTCATGCCCTTGGGCACCAACTGGGTCGGTCCCAGGACAGGAGTCACCCCAGCCCCAGGCCTGATGACCAAACTGAATGACCTAAGGGAAGCGGCCTCCTTGAAGGACACTGTCCTGTGTGTGTCTGTGTGTGCGCTTCATATTTTGGGGCATCGCTGAATGTTTGCGTCACCTCTGAGCATGGCTCTTTTTCTCTGTGTCTGTCTATCCCTGGTCTCTGTGTCCATTTATTTCTTCAACAAATATTTATCAAGGGCCTATTTTAGAGGGTTGTGCCAGGTTTATACTCTGAGTCATTGAGTTCACATTGGTGAAAGGAACAGTTGAAGTCCCTGTCCTCATGGTACTTACATTCTGGTTGGGAAGACAACAATAAAAAGAAGTCAGAGATATGGGGACTTCCCTGGTGGTCCAGTAGGTAAGATTCCATGCTCCCAATGCAGGGGGCCCAGATTCGATCCCTGGTCAGGGAACTAGATCCCACATGCATGCCGCAACTAAGAAGCATGCAAGCCACAACTAGAACATCCCGCATGCCACAACGAAGATCCTGCATGCCACAACTAAGACCTGGTGCAACCAAAATAAATAAATAAATATTTTTTTAAAAAGACAAAAAAGAGATAAACTGTGCTCTGTTTGAGAAGATCGAGGTGGGCCAGGTGCTACATTATATGGAGTGGGCAAGGACTGTGTCTTGTTCACAGATCTAGAACAGTGCCTGACTCATAACTGGGGCTCAATAAAGATTGCATGAATTGGGCTTCCCTGGTGGCGCAGTGGTTGAGAGTCCGCCTGCCGATGCAGGGCACACGGGTTCGTGCCCCGGTCCGGGAAGATTCCACATGCCGCGGAGCGGCTGGGCCCATGAGCCATGGCCGGTGAGCCTGCAGGTCCGAAGCCTGTGCTCTGCAACAGGAGAGACCACAACAGTGAGAGGCCCGCGTACCGCAAAAAAAAAAAAAAAAAAAGATTGCATGAATGAATCAGTTGGCCGAGAGGTCCTGTCTGAGGAGGTAACTCTTAATCAAGGCTTGAAGGGTGAGAGATCAGCCACTCCAGACCTGGGAAGAGTGTTCTGGGTGCAGGGAACAGCATGCATATGTCTCGTGGGTGACCCTTTGCCCCGGCTGTCTGTCCTGGAATACCCCTTTGGCTATGTCTCTGTTCCTGTCTGTTGTCTCTGTGATCTTGGGAGCCATGGGGCAGGTTTAAACAGGGCCCCTCCAGGCTCTCTAGAAGTGAGGTCACTGCTGAGCTCATTCACTTCACTGGCCCACTCTGGCCAAACCAGCCTAGTCTGGACATTCCCCTGGAAGCAATCCCTCCCCTCAGCAGCCTCTGTCCCACGATCTCTGGCTCCTTCCCAGGATAGCATCCTGCAGTCTGGAAGGAAGTCCTTCGTCCTGCGTAACCACAGTCCCTGCTGGGGCAACCACAGCCCTTTCCTCTCATTCTGCCTCATGGGCCAAGAGGAGGAGATGGGCTGGCCCTGCGGCAGCAGATCCTGCCGGGACAGAGAGCCCAGTAAAGACCTGACAGAGTCGAGGTGACAACCCCTCTGCAGCTCCAGGGAGGTGAACCTAGGAGGGAAAGAGACCATCACTCATCTTAGGAGCCTCTGCCACATCCATTATTTCATTTAATCTTTCAATATCCCATTTTTTAGATGGAAACTCAGGCAGGTCCAGAGAGGAAAACATGGCAGAACTGGGACCAGAACCCAGGTCTCTTGATAGAATAGTTATAATCCTAACAACTCATATCTATTCCACATTTACTTTCAGCCAGTTATTATGCGAACACTTTGCAGGCCTCATCACAACCCTATGAGGTGGGTACCATTGTTATTCCCCTTCTTCTCAGATAAGGAGACTGATCAGGGCTCAGAGCCATTAAATGACTTGCCCGAGGACACCCAGCGAGTTCACAGCAGAGCTGCATGAGAGCCCAGACAGTCTAGGGTGCTCAGCTACACAACCTGTGCCCCAGGTCCCAGAGGAGTGTCACGGATGTCTGTTTTCCAGGGATTTGGGAAGACAGGCTTCAGGTTCATCTCATCATGGTCCCGAGGCTAACTTGTGCCAAGCCAGGATGAGCAGGAAGATGGCCTGGGAACACTGCACAGTCCTTTGTCCCCTCTCAGTGGATGAAGATTGTCCGCCTTTGCCCTCTCCCCTGGCGTCTCCGTGTTTCCGCCCTTCACTGCCCGAATAAAGCAACTTTCACTGCTCTCTGGCTCTCCCTACTTTAGGGGATGATGATCTCTGTTCTCCCCATTCACACACACTGAGTTAGACTGAACCCACAGGGCTGGGAGGGCCTATGTAGCCGCCCCTAAATGTCCCACTGCGCCCGTGACCACCCCCCATGGGGCAGAACTGGGCGAACCCGACTTGTTCCTGCTCCCCAGACTCTCACAGGCCATAGAAAGAGAAAGGCAGACATACGCCAGCTCAGTAAAGTGCCACAGAGAGTGACATTAGTTTGTTTGGGGCACAGTGACTCCTCTGGAAGATCAGGAAAGCCTTTTGGAGGGGTACCTTGAGCTGAATCTTGACAGATGGGCAGGCCCTGGGTAGACCTACAAAGGCAGTAGCAATCCAAGCAGAACTGGCAGCATGGAGAAAGGCTTGGTGATTTGCAGCCTGTAATGGTATCACCAAAGTGGTCATCCCTCAGAGAGAACCGTGAGACTGGCAGCCAGGTGGGCTCTGCTTAAGATGAAGTTAGCTGGGCCTGGAGCTTCAAAGACCTTGAAGGCCAGGCCAAGGGGGTGGACATTCTCCAAGAGGAAGTAGGGAGCCATGGACAAGTTTAAAGCAAGGGAGGGACATGGTCCCATCGTGGCATCTCTAAGCCTAGAGCCCTCCCGGGGTCTCAGAGCCCACTCTGGTGGGCAACAAGTGGTGTCTGGCCCTCAACTAGGTCCAAGGCCCTGAGCACCTGTCCCTGTGCTCCCCTTTACTCACTCTCACAGGTCCTCCCTGGGACTGAGGCTAGGAGTGGATCCTGCTCATGCCTCCCTGCAGGGGTTCGGCACAGGGTGCCGATGGCTAATGGAAGGAGTCTTCGGGTGTCCACCCTGACTCATGCACTCTGTGGTCAACAGCAGCCCCCTCCCCACTCCGTAAGACCCACTTATGACCCCTCCCCTGCCCTTTTGGGAGGGGTCTCAGTCACATAAACAGGTGACTACAGGGCAGCTGCCCCCACTCTCCACACCCAGCGGACCCCTAGAGCCATCTCCCTTCCTCCTCTAGCCCCTCTCCCTCCACATGGAACCTCGCCCCCATCTCCGGTGCTCTCCGCTCCCTGAATGTCTCTGCACTTCATCTCCTCTGCCCTCTGCCCTTGCCTAGTTCAGGCCACCTTGGCCATTGTCTGGACTAGTCTGATCAACTCTTCCCTGGTTTATCTCGCCTCCAACTCTGTCCTTTCTAATCTGTGTCCTGAGCCTGTTTTTCTGTGTCTTGTAGGTCCCTGTGGGACATCTGGGGTGGTCTCCAAGGGCAGCCAGAGTTCTGGAGAGATCTGAGCTGGAGATAAGAGATTTCATAACGGTTAGCATATAGATTCTCTCATAAATACAAATAGAAAAGGATAGAGGAGAGGGACTTCCCTGGTGGTCCAGTGGTTAAGACTCCGCACTCCCAATGCAGGGGGCACGGGTTTGACCCCTGGTCAGGGAACTAAGACCCCGCATGGCACGACCCCCAAAAAAAAGGATAGAGGAGAGAGTGACAGAGACAGACAGACACACACACACACAGGGGGATCTTCTCTTTTTCTCTCCAACACACATTTCATTCCAGACACATAGATCCTAATGACATTCCAAAGGCACCTCAACTCAACCTGTCCAAAGCTGACCTCTCCTTTTCCATGGTGCCCCACTGCTCCTTCCTAGGCCTTCTGTGTATGGCTTGGCACCTCCTTCCACCCATTTCCCAAGCCAGACCCTCAGGCACCGTCCTCGGTCCTTCCTCCTCACTCCTGACATCCGTAGTCCTTTGCTAAGACCTGTCACTTCTGCCCCCGGGACCCCTCCTATACCTCTCCCCCTCTGTCTTCCTCCACCTTCAGCAGCATTTGACGTGGCAGATCACGCATTCCTTCTGGAAGCCATTTCCTCCCTCAGCCTTCAGGACACCCCTGCTCCTGGTTCTCTTCCTTTCTCTGCCCACGAGCTGAATCCCCCTGCTGGTTCCCAACCCAGAGTCTCAACGTTGGAGAGCCCCCGGCACTGTCTTCTTGAGCTGCTCCTCTCGGTGGATCCCATCCAGTCCTGTGGCTTCAAATTTGGGAGGCCAGACTTCCCTGGTGTCACAGTGGTTAAGAATCCGACTGCCAGTGCAGGGGACACGGGTTCGAGCCCTGGTCCGGGAAGATCCCACATGCCGCAGAGCAACTAAGCCCGTGTGCCACAACTACTGAGTCTGTGCTCTAGAGACCGAGAGCCACGACTACTGAGCCCGTGTGCCACAACTGCTGAAGCCTGTGCGCCTAGAGCCCGTGCTCTGCAACAAGAGAAAGCATCACGATGAGAAGCCCGCTCACTGCAACAAAGAGTAGCCCCCGCTCTCCGCAACTAGAGAAAGCCCGTGTGCAGCAACGAAGACCCAATGCAGCCAAAAATAAATAAATAAATTTATTTATTTAAAAAAAATTGGGGGCTTCCCTGGCGGCGCAGTGGTTGAGAGTCCGCCTGCCGATGCAGGGGACACAGGTTCGTGCCCCGGTCCGAGAAGATCCCACGTGCCACGGAGTGGCTGGGCCCGTGAGCCATGGCCGCTGAGCCTGCGCGTCCGGAGCCTGTGCTCCTCAACGGGAGAGGCCACAGCAATGAGAGGCCCGCGTACCGCAAAAAAAAAAAAAAAAAAAAAAAAAAAAAAAAAAAAAACCCACAAAAAACTAGTTAAAAAAAAAAATTGGGGGAGGCCTCCAAGCTCTCCTCTGAAGTCCAGGCTCATAGATCGATTAACTGCCAGCCTGATGTCTCCACGGGGACCCAAATAGTCATCTCAAACTTAAGCTCCAAGGCTACACTCGCAGTCCCAAGCACTGAGGACAGAGTCTAGCTCAGGAAATGTTGGTGTTGGCTGACTCTCCCTTCTCTCTTTAGTGCAGGTTCCCCATCATCACTTGCCTGGATTATTTCAGCAGCCCATCCTGTTTCCCTGCTGCATAGCAGGGAAGAAGGACAATGCTACATGAATGCAAGAAGGAGAACAGGGTATGGCTTGGGGAAGAGCCCAGAGTGCGCTATGGGGAATCAGACAAGGAGGACCTTAAATCTAAGGCACAGACTTTATCCTGATGGCAGCAGGCAGCCATGGAAAGGTTTAAAGCCAAGAGGGATAGGCTTGATTCTACATTTCTATCACTCTTTCATTCGTTCCTTCACTCATTTACTCCATCAGTCAACAGATATTTATTGAGCACCCTCTACTGGAAAGTGATCCCGAGGTAGAAAATAGCTAGAGGGGCTAGACTTGTGCAGAAAGACAAGTGAGAAAGCTGATGAAATGGCCCAGGTCCAGGTGAGAAAGGCCAGTTATGGAGGTGGAGACAAGGGATGATGAGCTGACAGGGGTGGCCTGGTGATGCAGCCCAGGTTCCTGCTTTGGGAAACCGAGTGGTGGGAACCCTGAGCCCAAAGGTGTGGAGCAGGTGGTGGGAGAGCCATCCCTTCCTCCTGGGGGATCTGGCAAATCCTCGGGAGTGGTTTAAGAGAAGAGTAGAAATTCAGCAAGTAGAGAAGTGGAGAGAGACACTGTAGGCAGAGGGAACAGCCTGTTCAAAGGCCCTGAGGTGGGAGAGGATCAGCTCTGATGAACTAAAAAGTCAGGAGAGTTGAAGATCAGTGGGCCAAGGAGCAAGAAGAAGGAAGTGAGGCTGGAGCTGGACCTCTCTGAGGCACAATGTGGAGCATTGAGGGCCAGTCCCTGGGATGTAAGACCTCCCTGTGCAGACAGACGGGAGGAAAGGAGAATGTGAGAGGCTGGGAGGGGACAGACAGATGACGTGTGTGTTGGAGGGGGGTCCAGAGTATGTCTTTTCTGGGAAAAGTCACCAAAAGGAGGTCCCCGGGGGACACTTCTGGGTGTGAAAGAAAATCCTCAGGGTTCTGGGTAGAGGCAGATGCCTTTGCCATTGAAGGAATTGATTGAGCCAAATAAACTTCCCTTCTGAACACTTCAGCGTTCTTAGAACAGTCCTCCGCCACCTGCCCCAGAAGAAAGCTGATGGAGGGGGCACAATGTTATCCCCAGGATGGTCCTAGACGCCTACCTCCTCTCCCTAGGGCAGGAAGGGAAGAGAAGGGAAGGGAATGGCCCTTGCCCAGCATTTCACTTAATCGCACTTAGGAACGTCGTCGAATGTTCCCACGTGCTCTGCGTTTCAAGTGCTTGGTTCTCAGGGCTTTACGTCATGGTACCAGGTCATTTGTCTCACAATAATCCTGAGCAGTAGGTATGATCATCATTCCTATTTTACAGATGCGGAGACTGAGGCTCAGATAGTGTCTAAAGCCACACCGCTGGGATATGACGGAGCCAGCTCTTCACCACTACAGTTGCCTCCGCACAGCAGTACCTCACTGAACCCTTTGCCACAACTCAAAGTGGTGCCTGCTGTCCTCGTTTTACAGAGTGGGCGTTGCGAGGCTCAGCAAGGGGAAGGGACTTGTCCAGAGTCACAAAGCTGGAAGGTAGCTGTAGACTGGATCCAGATCATCTGGGGGAAGAAGCTGAATGGGAGAGGTGATGGGTCAAGGTCTGAGCAGTGTGGAGAGGAAAGGGTGAGACTGGGAACTGGACTAGGAGAGAATTTCAGTTTTCCTTTTAAAGAGACTTCCCCTAAATGGGGGGTTTTGGTTGGAAAGTTGTTAGCAGTCCACATTCCACTGGTTTGGCCACCTCTTCCCCCAAAGGCACCCAGGATCTGAAAAGAAACTGGAAGTTAGGGAAAGGGGAGGGAGGGAGGAAGGGAGAGGCTGAGGGCAGCCCAGAATAACTGGGTTGAATTTCTGGTGACCTCACTGAGCCTGGGGGAGATAGGCAGGCAAGCTGGGATTACACACCTCTTAGCTATTGGAGAAATTGAGCCCCAGAGATACAACTCTATTAGATAGTGGCTGGGTCCTGTCCAGTTTGCACAGCTACCCGCCACACACACGCACACACACGCACACGCGCGCGCACGCACACGCACGCGCACACACACACACACACACACACACACACCAGGGGAAGAGGGAGGGAAAGTGAGAAATGAAAGGTCTGGGTGGCCTAAAATCCTGAAAGGGAATTTCCAGAATCCCTTGTCTCTGTGATGTGGTGACTGGTTGGATGGTGGGTCCCAGTGAAGGGCCCCTGAACTGCCCCAGTATCCAGACCCAGGTTCAAGGCCCAGGATTGGCAGGAAGGCTGCACACCTGGGTCCTGCTAACAAACAAGCCAGAGCCCAGCATGCCCAGGGTGCTGGGGAGCCAAGTCCCAGGGATCCCAGCCCTGCAGGTGCCTTGCCTCTCCCTGCCAACATCCCTAACTGCTCCTTCCCAAATCAGAAGCATCAGGACCCTTGTGGAGGAGGCCTCCGGCTGAACCCAGCACCGCCACGCTTCTCTTAGTCCTGACCTCCTCCTCGTCTGCTCACATAAACACTCCGCCTCCCTGGGCTTCAGTGTCCTCCTCTGTAAGGGGGAACAATGATGCCACACATCCCACCGGGTCATGAGGTAACGTATGGAAAGCAGTTGGCACAGGGCTTGGTGTACAGTAGGCATGTAATCAATGCTGGCAGCTACGATTGTTATCACCGTTGGTCATTCCTATCTTTTTTTAAAAAAATACATTTATTTATTTTTTAAAAATTTTATTTATTTTGGCTGCATTGGATCCTCGTTGCTGCACGCCTGCTTTCTCTAGTTGCAGTGAGCCGGGGCTTCTAACTGCAGTGGCTTCTCTTGCTGCGGAGCACAGGCTCTAGGCACTTGGACTCAGTAGTTGTGGCACACGGGCTCAGTAGTTGAGGTGCATGGGCTCAGCTGCTCCGTGGCATGTGGGATCTCCCCAGACCAGGGCTCAAACCACTGTCCCCTGCATTGGCAGGCGGATTCTTAACCACTGCGCCACCAGGGAAGTCCCCATTCCTACCTTTTTAAAACTCTCCCGTGTGGTCAAGGATCTCATGATTCTGTCCTCCAGGGTTTTTCCTCCTCTTCCCTGCTCGCTCCCTTCCCGAGGCCTTCTCTTGCTGCTGGCCCCACCAGTGGCAGAGCTCCCACCGCCCAGGGACTTCCTGGGTGACCTCATGCACTGCTTGGCTCCAGTCACACTCTTACTAGCAGCAACCAGAGATCCAGATTTCCTGGGGTCAGTTCTGACTGAAAACCTTCTATCTGTTATCCCTTTAAGGTCACCAGCCAGACCCTAGCCTTTGGGCCCCGGCCTTTGGCTCAGGAAATATGATCACATGTCTATGTGCTGAAGCATATAGACTACAGACTTCCTCCTGGATGTCCCCCGCAAATATTCCCTGGGCACCTCCAACTCAGCAAGGCTAGATTCAGCAACTCCCTCTCAAGTTTGTTTTTCCTCTGATGCCCTATCTCAGTCATGGATCCATTTTGGCAGGTGTCACCCAAAACAGAAATGTGGGCTACAACATCATCACTCCCATATCCCCACCCCCATCCCTGAACCATCCAGTCCCCAAATCCTAGGATCCTGTCCCTTAAATCTTGCTCCAGACAAGGCCTCTACCTTCATCCCCACCCCACACAAACCATTTGCTGTTCCCCTTTGTGCCCTCCAAGCCCTTCCTCCATCCCCAGCCCCACCCCCCACAGGCCCCTCATCTGACCCTGCTCTGGCTCTTTCTTTTCCTCGTAAGGCACTGCCAGGAAAGCCCTGAGGGCAGGGGCCCTGCGTGACTCACAGCTGACACTCTGCCATGCAGAAGCAGGAGGAAGTCCAGTCTCCGTGAGTATGAATCACAGAGGCCAAGCTGTCACTGTGCAGATGAGTAAACTGAGGCCCAAGAGGAGAGAGGACTGGCTTACGGTTAACGCAGGAGGCGGACCTGGGGCCCGAACTACGGTCTCCAAGTCCATCTGATGCTCCCTGGAAGGAGACGGGGACCCTGGGGCTGGGAACTGTGCTGTGCCAAGTCACCGTTCCTGAGGCCTCCACTGGGACCTGGCCATCCCCTGGTGTCTCCTCCCCTCTCCAGGCCTTGGCATATGCTGGTCCCTCCCCTAGGAAGGCCCATCCTCCATTTCTGACAAGATACTGCCCTCACCCCTCACCTCGCATCTAACCTGATCACCACCACAGGGCCCTCCTCAGAGGCCTCAAAGTGTCCCCACAGCCTTCTCTATGAGGCGGTGCTCTCTTCTGCCCTCCTTCAGCCCCACCCAGTGCTCTCCCGGGGTCCCATTCCCTTCTGTCCATGGGGACTAGGAGCATCTCGGGCCAGGACCAGCATCTGAGCCTTTACTGGAGAACTGGGACAGATGGGGGATGTGCGAAACAGTCTAGACTCTGCCGCTTCCCCCATCCATCCTAGAGTCCCCCTGTCTTCCCCCCTCCTCCTGCCCCTGCCACTCTACCCTGGCAAAAGCTCACATCTCAAAGGTCCTGAGCATCACGCCCTGACTGGCTGAGGCACCCACAGCCACTCACACAAAGTAGCCACTCTCTTATGCACATAACTCATAGTTATACACCCGATCACAGCCAGACACAGTCACCAGCACAACCTCAAGGACAGACAGGCACATACCCAGAAAGACTCAGAAAGTCATCGAGAGTCACCAAGGCTCTCTCTCTCACCCTAAATACACATCGCCAAACAAAGATGCAGACTCACACAACTACAAAAGTACACACCTGGTCACACACTCACATACACAGAGTCACAAAGTCTCTCTCACACACAGACAGATACCGAGCAATACACAGTCACACACAGAGAAAAACAGATACACACAGTTGCACACAGGCCCCTGGAGATACAGAACAATGGGCGCATTGTCTAGGCGGGCAGCAGCTGGGGAGGAAGGAGCCAAGTGTGGATGGAGGAGGCTGTGGGGTCTGCTATACCACTCACACCCGCAGCATCCTAAGCCTCTTCCCTCTTCCAGAAGCGGCTGGGACCAGGATTTGCTGAGGGATTCAGCTCCCAGGTGCCTCCTCCCCAGCCTCCTTCGATGTCTGGTGGGGGACGCTTGGGCTCCCCTGTGGACCAGCTCCCTCTGGGGCTCTGGGGACACGGGGTCCTTTAGCCCTGATGCTCCTCTGTCCTCCTGGAATCATCCCGGCGATTTGCCTCTCATCCCCACGGGGCAGCGCCTGGAAATCGGGAGCCTTAGCATCTGCTCCTAACCTCGGACTCCAACTCCTCCAGGACTCACACATCCTCCATCTGAGCCCTGCCAGCCGGTGCGGGCCGCGCCTGGCAGCATTGTGGGCTCCCTATTGTGGCCAAGACAGAGACACGGGTCACAACGTCCATCCCTTAGTGGCAGGGGGTAGAGAAGTCACCGTCCTGTCAGTGAGTTGCAGTGGGGCATGGTGCCCCTTCCTCTCCCCAAAGCTAGCTCTTCTCGCCTCCCACGCTGACCAGGCAGCCCCCAGATCTCAACAGAGACTCCTTCCAGGACCTTCCGTACAGCCCCCAGCCCCTTTTTGCAGGTCTCTCCAAACTCTTTCTTAGCCTCAGCTACTGGTATCTGCTATGTTCCCTTGGACATGTCACTTTCCCTTTCCGAACCTCAGTGTCCTAGTTTGTAAAATGGGGGTTGCTAATGAAGCTGAGCGTATTCTGTAGTCTCAGAGTGGGGGTGGAGATGGAGGCTACAGGAGTGAGTTGGTATGTAGAAGCCACCTCAGCCCTCCCCACCCCTCTGTTGTCAGATCTGTGGGAGTTCCTGATTTCTCAGGCCCTGAAGTGTCTCCACACCGCACAGCCTCAGGCCTCCCAGGAGATCATACTTGTAGGAGGGAGGGAGCAAGGGAGGGACATGCTGAGCTGTCCAGGACACAGTTTTGCTTTTGCAACACTTTGCTTCCTCCAGCCCCCATCCCCTTCCTCCTCGGGGGCCGAGGGCAGGCAGCCAGACACACAACTGGGGCCAGCCAGGACTCTGGGATTCCCCCTGGCCTGGACTAGGGGGAGTGGCGGGAGACTCCAGCTGGAGAGTCTCCAGCCTCCTCCCCCCTGCGCCTGTCCCCGGTCTCCCCTACTCAGGCGGGGCTGACGGTTGGACTGGGCAGCTTGGGGGCTGTTCTGAAGGGGCCATCCAAGGCTCCTCCTCCTCAGGAAATGGAGTGTTTTAAGGGTTGTTGAGCGTCCCCCGCAACCCGAAGGCCTCCTCTGCTGGCTTCGGGGAACCCTGATGTAGGGGAGCAGATGTGAAGGGAGAGCACCGAAGTCAGACAGGTTATGTCCAGGTCTCTGAGCCTCAGGCTCCTCGGCTTTCAAATGGGGATGGAGATGCCCCCCAAGATCATGGCACCACCCCAGATGGGACTTTGTCATGGTCCAGGCTGAGAGCAGGAGGGACCAAAGGTGAGCTTATCTGTGGGGGCTTAGTGTGATGGGTCACCAAGAGACTGAGAGGAGGGATGAGGGACGACCTCACCAGTCTAACCAGAGTGACCCTGCGGTGGGTCAGACCTCCCAAGCTGCCCAGGACAGGCAGGCACGTGGGCGGGACCTCGGACTGGTCTCCTGGCCTGAGGGGGCACAAAACCCAGGTAGGGCCCTGCAACTTCCATGACCATACTCTCTGGAGCATAACTCGGGACCAGCCGCTGACGAGTCTGGGCATGTGAGCCCTTCGAAGAGTTCTAGGGGGAGACTGACAGGGGCTGCCAGTGCGGGACCAAGGCAATGGGGGCCACTCCAGCAGCTGGGGCGTCCACCTGAGAGGTGGGCAGTGAGAGGAAGGGATGACTGCTCTGTCCTCTTTCCTCTAGGAGCCCCCCTCCACCCAGCTCGCCTCTGGGCTCGCCTCAGGGTCCCGCCTCTCTCCTTCCCACCCTGGACCCCACCTGCCCCCGGGAGCCGTGCGGGTTGGGGGGACCAGACCTCCAGCGTCGCCCACCGCTCAAGCGGGGCCCGCGACTTGAGCACGCCTCCGCCCCTCGATTGGGCGCTTATTTAAATGTCCGGCCCCGCCCCGAGCTCCGGGCGCATATATATGGGCGGCTCGGCGGGCGGCGGGCGGCATTCTGGCGCGGAGCGGAGCGGCGGCGGGTGCAGCTAGTGGCCGGGCGCGGAGCGGGGGTGCAGCTAGGTTTCCCCCCGACACCCCTCCCCCTCAGGCGCGAGCCCCACCCCTCCGCCGGCCAGGCCCACCCGACCGAACTATCCCCTGCGGCGCGAGCCCGGGGCGGCTCCGGGCGCCCCCCAGCAGAACCCCCACCATGGGCAGCCAGAGCTCCAAGGCTCCCCGGGGCGACGTGACCGCCGAGGAGGCAGCAGGCGCTTCCCCCGCTAAGGTCAACGGACAGGTGGGTGCGCTCGGCACGGCCCGACTCATCCCCCTCCTCTCGTACCTCGCTCCCTCTAGGGCCTCGGGCCGGGGCCGCGCGCTTTGTCCGGCCCGGGACACGCGGCGCCCCCTCCCCCGCCCGGTCCCTTTGTTCTCGGCGCCGCAGCCCCCGCGGGCGAAGCGAGGGGAGGGGCGGGGAGGGGGCGCCGGCCGGGCCCCGCCGCCTTCTTTGTTCGCGGCCTCGGCCCCCGGCGCTGCCCCCTGGCCGCCCGGAGTGCCGCGCGGGGAACAAAGGCGCTGCTGGGCCGCGCCAAGGGGGCGCCCGGGGGCCGCGGGGCGGGGGCCGGAGGGGAGGGCACTCCCCCCGCAGACTCGACCTCGATAGCCCACGGCTTTTTTTAGGGAGGAGCCGCGAGGTGGGGAGAGCCTGAGGTGGGTGGGGGCCGTTTACACAAAGCAGGAGGCTGGGAAAATAGGCCGTCCAGGTGCAGGGAACAGCGCCCCGGGGCGGCTTCCCGCCCAATATCGGCTGCACTGCTCGCCCGCCAGCCCGGGATCCGCGGCCGCGGGCGGCCCTGCGCGGAATAGAGAGCGCGCTCTGGGGGAGGTGGGTGGGGGCCCCGGGACCCCAGCGCCTCCTGCCGGCCGCGGCCCCTGCGCGCCTGTGCAGGGCAGGAGGGAGAGGTTTGTCGGATGCCGGCTGTGGGGTGAGGCTACAACCAGGCTCTGGGGGTGCGGCGGAATGAATCGGGACCCCGTTGCATGGAAGAGGTCAGAGGTGGGCTGGGGGAGGGGAGTAAGAGCCCCGGCCCTCATTGCTGTCTCCTCTGCCCTGCAGGAGAACGGCCACGTGAAAAGCAATGGAGACTTATCCTCCAAAGGTGAAGGGGAGTCGACCCCCGTGAACGGAACAGAGGAGGCAGCCGGGGCCACTGGCGATGCCATCGAGCCGGCACCCCCTAGCCAGGGCGCTGAGGCCAAGGGGGAAGTCCCCCCCAAGGAGACCCCCAAGAAGAAGAAGAAATTCTCTTTCAAGAAGCCTTTCAAATTGAGTGGCCTGTCCTTCAAGAGAAATCGGAAGGAGGGAGGGGGTGATTCGTCTGCTTCCTCACCCACAGAGGAAGAGCAGGAGCAGGGGGAGATCGGTGCCTGCAGCGAGGAAGGCACTGCCCTGGAAGGGAAGGATGCCGCCACCCCTGAGAGCCAGGAGCCCCAGGCCAAAGGGGCAGAGGCTAGCGCTGCCTCCAAGGGAGGAGACACAGAAGAGGCAGGGCCCCAGGCCGCAGAGCCATCCACTCCCTCGGGGCCGGGGCCGGAGAGTGGCCCTACACCAGCGAGCGAGCAGAATGAGTAGCTGGGTGGGGGCAGGTGGGTGATCTCTAAGCTGCAAAAACTGTGCTGTCCTTGTGAGGTCACTGCCTGGACCTGGTGCCCTGGCTGCCTTCCTGTGCCCAGAAAGGAAGGGGCTGTTGCCCCCTAGCCACGTTCCCAATCCTCCTCTCCCTCTTGTGGATTCTCCCATCATCCATCTGGTCTTCCTCTTAAGGCCAGTCGAAGATGGTCCCTTGCAGTTTCCCAAGTTAGGTTAGTGATGTGAAATGCTCCAATGCTCCTGTCCCTGCCTCCTTCCCTGTCCCCACCTGTGCAGAAGGCAATTGCTGGTTTTCTCCCCCAATTCTTTTCCAAGTAGGCTTTGTTTACTCCCCAAATCCCTGAGCCAGAGGTGGGGGGTGCCTACTCCCACGCCCTGAGTGTCCACCTTCCCCTGTTGTTTGTAGTCTCCTGTGCTGGGCCTAGTGGCCCCTGGGCTGGGGGAGGACACTGCCCCTGTCTAGGTTTTTCTAAATGTCTTACTCAAGTTCGAACTTCCAGCTTGTGAATCAACTGTGTCTCTTTTTTGACTTGGTAAGCAAGTATTAAGCTTTGGGGTGGGGGGGAGGTATGTAATGTGAAACAACTTCTTGTTGTCTTTTTTTTTTTTCCCCTCCCACTGTTGTAAATAACTTTTAATGGCCAAACCCCAGATTTGTAATTTTTTTTTTTTTTCTAACTGCTAAAAAAACATTCTCTTCCACCTGGTTTTACTGTAACATTTGGAAAAGGAATAAATGTCGTCCCTTTAGTGGTGCTTTTTAGTGAGTGGTCTTCTGGGGTAGGGTGAGAAGATTGGTCTACCTCAAACCTTGAGGGGGGATTGAGACAGGTAAGTTTGTGGGGTTCTTTTGTTTTTGAGGGGTTGCCCAGATCCTCATGGACACCAGAAGGGCTGGGACATGGAGTCGAAATGAACCCAGGGATACTACTAGGAGACAAGCTCAGGAGGGTAGAAATGTACCATTTTATTACAAAGATTCTCACAAAAACGAAAATAGTATCTCAAAAAGGAAACTAGACTACCAATCTTCATCTGCAGAATTGGGGGGAGGACAGAGAGGGCAGGCAGTGTGAGTTTCTTGGCTCACTGGGGGCCAGTGGGAAGGTATGTGAACAGAATCAATCTAAAAATGGCTGATGACAAGAGCCTGAGAAAAACAGGGAGTCCCTGAAGACCCAGAGGGCACCTTTTCAAAGCTACTAGGCAGGCACTTCAACATTTTGTCCTATGGCTGCTTTAAGTGTATCCCTTCCACCCAGACCTGGCATCCGTTATGGTTCAAAATTAAGAGTTCAGGAGGGACGGGTGGCGAGGCAGCTACTAGAAAAGCTCACCTAACACGTGTGCCCTGAGCTCAGGGCCCTGGTTCCTGTCTAGTCCCTGGGGATATTTATATTTAATATATTTTTATATAAATACACAGAGAAATAGAAAATATAAAATCTGAGGGGTTGTGGGATAAAGGTGGGGAACTTGGCAAGAAGCCAGAACTGGAGAGGTCTGTTCAGGCCAACTTGACCTCCTCCTTGACCCTGTGGAGAGAGCAGAGATCGGCATGAGATAACCCACCCTAGAAGCTTTGAGGCAAAAGTGTGGGTACAATGACTTCCACAGGACCCCAGCTGCCCAGGTGACTGCTAAAGGCTGGGGCTTCCTAGCTCTGCCTAGAACTGCAGAGACAGACAGACTGGTCCCTGAAAGAGGCCTTTGTAAGCTGGACCAGCTGTCCCTGCGCCTTCCCTCTCAGCATGGTGGGACAAAGGGGCTGGTGCTCCAATGCCAGGGAGATGACAGACAGCTCCTTCCTCACCCTTTGGCTTCTTGCTTCTCCTCCTTGGTTTTCTCCTCTTCTGTGACTTCTAGAACATAAGAGTGCAGGGATGGCCAAGGGCAGCCCCTCTGGAAAGACCCATGGGATCTCCACTTACTCTGAAACCCCTTCCCCAACACTACAGCTTACTGGACATACAAAAGAGAGAAAAGCCCATCCCAGGCCCTCCCAGTGAGCCCTGCAGAGGACAAACAGGTTGGACCGGTTTCCCAACCTGCTAGAGCCTGAACCCTGTGGGTGGAGGCAGCCCCCTGGGAAACTGGGGTGAAGCACTGAGAAAAGGGCTTGGGTGGTATGTGAGAGCCATGCTCCTGACCACGGGGAGCCCAGGCATGTCCCTGGCTCTGGAGCCTGGCAGGGCTCAATCAGCCAGTGAAGATGACGAATTGAGTTTCATTCTTTTGTGGGCCCTGCCACTTCTGGGAACCAGTGAAAGGCCCAAGTAGCTAAGGAAGAGCCCTAAGGAGCTGGCAGGGCCTGAGTCAGCTCCCTCCTCCCAGTGCCCTACATAAATTCCTCCTCCAGGGCCTGGGGCTCAAGATCCAGGTCCTGGCCCAACCCAAACCCACCTTTCTTCTCTTCTGGGTCTTTCTCTTTCTCATCTTCTGTTTTGACTCTCTTGGCTTTTTTGAAGTTGGAAGAGTTCTTGCGACCGCCTTCTCCCTCCTCGTCAGAGTCGGAGAACTCTTCCTCACAGGCAATTCGTTTGTCCGAGGAACAGACTGGGAGGTAATGGAAAATATGGGAGGGAGGGCAGATTCTTTATCTCAGGGTCTGCCCAGCGCTTTCTTGCATGTTCCCCCAAAAGACACCAAGGGAAGGGGACCTGGACTCTCTAAATTATCCCTACAAGCACAGGTACTGGGTTTCTCAACAGGTGGGCAGCTTGGGGAGAATGTGGAGCCAGGAACAGCGGAGGGAAGTCAGAACTGCCTGCAGAGTGGGAAGGTAGAGGCCCCTGGGTCTGGGTCTTACTTGAAATGCGCTTGTCAGGGTCTTCTTCATCCTCATCGCCACTCTCCTCTGGAATGGCATCCTCAGGAATGGCCTGCATTTGGACCCCAGGTGCATGGGGCAGCATTCTCAGGTTCTCAAACAGTCGCTGTCTATGGCCAATGGTAGAGAGGTAGCTGGGTTCTGGTCGGGGACCAACCAGAGCCTGGAATGTTCACTTAGGGGTGTGGGGGAGGGTATACTCACTTGATCTTTTCCAGGTACTCATTAGTGTTCTGGTTAGTCATATTGGAAGGACTGATGTGAAGTTTGAAATCTGGTCCAAAGTATTCGAAGTAGTCGTTGTATGGAAGCTCTAATTGGGGCGGAGGGTGAGAGAGTTAAGAGACCTGGCCACCATGGGACCCTGAGAAAAGCATTTGTAGGTTTATCTGGACCTGTGAACTATCAAATAGAGAAGCATGCCTCCAAGATAGGGTGAGGCTTGGGTACCTATAGGATTTCAATTTTTTTAAAAGCCATTCTCCAGTGTCCACACCAGTGGTGTGTTTGTGTGCATACACGTGTGTGTGTGTGTGTGTGTGTGTGTGTGTGTGTGTGTGTGTGTGTGTGGAGCAGGCTGAAGCCCCTGGTTTAGAAAAATTTAGGCAATATTCATTGCGAGCACTGCCTCACTCACTACCCTAGTTACCCTACAGAGTATGAATTCCAAAGCTATAGATAAGCACTGATAATTTTGTCCAGACCAGCAGCTGAGGGACAGGGGACAGGTCAACTAAAGGACTCAGAAAAAAGCCTGACAGCTACGGTCTGAAAACCACAAGAGGATAGCAGGAGAATCAGAGTCTGAAGAGGAGAGGCTGTACAGCCAGTGGGAAAGGGGCACGTGAGCTCCTGCGCTGCCCAGCCCAATCTGGCCCTGCAGCTATTACCATTAGGGATCTCCGTGTCCAGGGCCACAGCTGTTTCGTACGTCCAGCACCGGGCGACATTACGAATGGTGTAGCCACCTCCTCCCAGCATCAGCATAGGCAGGTTGAAGCTCTTCACAAATTCCACACACTTGGCGTGCCCTTTGGTGGGAGAAGGTGTGCCAAGTTACAGGAGCACCCAGCAGGACCCTGCCCTCCCGTCTCTATGCTACCTGGTCTCACCTTTGATGGTCAAATTGAAGCAACCTAACCGATCACCAGACAAGGAGTCAGAGCCACACTGTAAGACGACTGCACTGGGCTGGAACATCTCCATTACTTTGGACATGACCTGAAAGGACACAACCTGGTCACTACCAGCCTCAAGAAAAGCTACTTGAGGTTCAGGCTGAAAAGTGTGGGTGCAGCACTTTCTTCAATTCCTTATCACTCCCTCCTACCTTTCCACTCTCCCTCAGGCTTAGCGGTAGAGAAAAGGGAGTACCAGCCTGGGCTTCTCATTTCCCCAATTTGTTCAGTTTTCCAGTTTGAGAGGATCTCCAAGAGACTTCTAGCTCTAATAAGGAGCCTAAAACAACCTCCTTATCAATTCCCTAGATCTTTCCCTTCTTTCGCTGCTCCAAGAAGCCCTGCTGACCCTTGGCTGCATCTGCTCTACGCATATGGTCCTACAGACTCTGAGCTTTATACTGTGAGGAGGCGCTTCACTTTTGTTTATCTCATTCTCACAACTAGATTATAATGTAACTGAGGACAGAGACCATAACTTAGGCTTTTCTGTTGCCCTTACTACAAGGTACATAGTAGGCACCTGGTGTTTGCTAAACGACCACCTAACCTAACCTAACTAGGTTACTACTCTAGTAATGGTTCCTTATTGCTTACAGGTGAAGATTTAACTCCTCAGCACGGCATTCAAGGTTCCCTTTGAAATACTGACCCCGACAAACATTTCCTACCACATCCTTCAACATTCCTCCCCCACATCATACTGGCCTACACACTACGTACTGGCACCTCTATGCTTCTGCTGGTGCTGTTCCCTGTGCTGAATGCCACCCCTCCCCTCCAGCCCCAGCCTCCTTCACATGGGTAACTCCTCATTTCTCAAAGTCCAGCTCAAATGTCACCACCTCTGTGAAATCACCTCTGACTACCCTTTCCCCAGCCCAGGCAGCAGTTTCTCTCTCACTCCTCTGTTCATCCCTCAAAAACAGCACTGACCACATGCTGTCGGGTATGTGCTTGCCTCCCACACCACAGACTGTGAGGTCTTCAAGGGCATGGATCATGTCTTAGCTATTCTTATATCCAGCAGAGGGCCTGACCCACAGAAGGCATCAGTAAATATCTGGATGAATTTTGTTCCCCTAACTGGCCATACAGCATGCAATCCAGGGTTCAAACACATCGCATTTCCAGCCAGGCTCTCAGTGGGGAGAGATCCCAAGTACACTGGAGGTGCTTTGCTACCCCTCCCTTAGATCAATCCTGTTTATAGCCCAGTGGTGGATAAGCCTAAGCCACTTACCGGCTTGAAAATGGCCTCATAGGACTCGTCATCAATCCCATCTCGGAGCGGGTAGTTAACAGCATAATACTTGCCTTTGCCAGCCCCAATATCCTAATCAAGAAGCACATTAAAGTAAAACTGAAACATGATGAAGCTAGGAAGAAGTTCAAGGATGAGGGCTGGAAGGCTAAGGAAAGAAGCAGTGGTTCTAAGAGATAAGCTGGGCCCATGAGGTGGGCCAGGGACAGAGAAGGTTAGCACCATTCCCCTCACTGGTGGAACAAGTCTAGCTCACGTCTCTGGACACCACCGAGTCTGCACCCAGGCTGAGAATCATTTATGGGACCAGAGACTGAATATCCTACCACACAGCATGAGACCTCCCTCTGGACTGGGTTAAAGGTGGCTGGGGGCTGGACCATAGAAATAACACCCACCCCACAACCACCCTTTCCTTTCCAGAGTGCTTTACTGTTCACTCCTCTACCCACCACTCTCCTCTCTAGGGAGGTGTGGAAGGAAAGCAGAAACGGAAGAAGAATTCTTCAAAATTGTAAAGGCGCAGTTATTATAATGCTTGCCATAGCAAACAACTGAATTAGTGCCACTTTTTCACCCAAGGGCCACTGGCATGGCAAAATGGCTGGTTTCATTGTATTCATGCTCTCACAAAGCAGAACAGTTTAATGAATCAGCTTCCAGGGATTCTTATTCTGAGGTCCATGGATGGGCTTCAGTAGGAGGAGGTGTCTATTAACTATTTGATATCAAATGTAAAATTTCATGTACTTATGGGGAGAGAGTATGTAGCTTTCAGTCAGATGGTCAAAGGGGAGGGTAACCTAAAAATATTAAGAACCCTTGAGATGGTCCATAAAGGTCCCAATTCCTAGCCCATGGGAGAGAACCTGATATTTCTAGCCTAAAATTCAAGCTGTCTGGGACATGTGAATAGTGTAATGCAACTCAGCTGTGGCCAGGAGGAAGTGCAATAGTCAGGAGACCCCCATCCCTTCCAACCCTTTATGTACCATCATTCCCTTCCTCCAGAATAAGAGAGGGAAAGAGACCATGGTAGGTGTCCCAGGCTGGGGTGTGGTATTCTGAATGGCAGAAGACCCAGGAAGTGGTTTTTGGTGACATGAGATAGGAGAGTTAAGAGCTGGCAGCTGAGGGTGAGCTGGTTGGCCCCTGAAGGGAGTTCTCACCCGTAGGTCCCCAGTTCCTGGGAAGTACTCTCCATATTTATGAAAGGACACAGTCATGACTCGGTCTGTGGTATAGAAGGCCTCTTCCACGCCATCGCCGTGGTGAATATCAATGTCAATATACAGCACCCTCTGGTGATACCTAGGATCAGAAGGGGGTCAGGGGGTTCTGGGGGCTCTTTGGGAGTGGGACGCACCAAGGGCGCCAGGTCCCAGCTTACCGGGCTGGCTGCCTCCCTCAGGTATCTCTAAGCACCAGAGACGTGGAAACTGGCTGAAGGAAGGTGGAGGAGCGGCAGGGTGTCTCCAGAGGCCTGACCAAGCCGATCAAGTCCGATCTTCCTACTCTACAGCCAGGGTCAACTCCAGCCACACAGGGACACTCTGGAGGCAGGATCTGAGCAGCGCCTGCCCCTGATCTTGCCGTGGGCTCAGATCAAATCAAGACCCCGTCAAGGAGAGGATGGCCAGAGACACTCACCGAATACATCCTAGCCAGCACACTGCTAGGAAAAGCAAACTAGGGAGGCAAGCCCGGGGGAGAGGGAAATGGGAACCTGGCCTAAGGTGCTCCTCCAAGAGAGAAGGCCAGGAAGGCATACTTTAGCAGTTCCAGGATGGCCAAGACGATATCATTGACGTAACAGAAGCCAGATGCCTCGGACTTCTTTGCATGGTGTAGGCCCCCAGCCCAATTCACAGCGATGTCCGTCTGCTGCTTATTAAGTTTCACAGCACTTGCTGGACGTGGGAAGAAAGAACACAAGCCTGTTATCAAGCCACTCTCTCCTTTTCCCCCAGGAAGCCAAGGGAACCCAGTGAGAGGTAGGACCTGCCTATTCAACAGCTGTATTGTACAATTCACAAGCCAGTCCTCTCCCCCTACCCTATTCTAACAGGAATAAACATGATATTGGCTACTCTAAAAAAACTGTTTTCCAAACTGAAGGCGGTAACTCACTAGTAGGCCTTAAAATTGGTTTAGTGGGTTATGATTAGTATATATATTTTTAAATGAGACAGACTAGAATAAAAATATCAGAATAACCGTAAAGGTAACCACTGTTTTGTGAAACTGGCTTCAGAGTGAGAGAGGGTGTTGTGCATGTGCATGCATAACCTGGATTGCAAGTGTAAATACTTCTAAATGTGGTTCATGGTCAAAACATTTTGAAGATATCAAATGTAGTAGAGGCTTAAAGTACAAACAGGTCCAAGAAGAAGTGAGAGAGAAATACACACCATGTGTGCAAGTGCCTTCGTGGCAATATAACTTTAATAGCAATAAAAACATAAAGGGAATTCCCTGGCAGTCCAGTGGATAGGACTCCACGCTTCCACTGCCGGGGACCAGGGTTCAATCCCTGGTCAGGGAACTAAGATCCCCCAGGCCGCATGGAGTGGCCAAAAATAAATAAATTTTAAAATTAAATAAATAAAACGATTTACTGAGTAAAAAATGTAGGAACTGGGCTTCCCTGGTGGCGCAGTGGTTGAGAGTCTGCCTGCCAATGCAGGGGACATGGGTTCGTGCCCCGGTCTGGGAAGATCCCACGTGCCGCGGAGTGGCTGGGCCCGTGAGCCATGGCCGCTGAGCCTGCACGTCTGGAGCCTGTGCTCCGCAATGGGAGAGGCCACAACAGTGAGAGGCCCACGTACCGCAAAAAAAAAAAAAAAAAAAAAGTAGGAACAAAAAACTATACATATATATGACACATTTTTTGTAAAATACAGATGTATATATGTTATGTCCAGATATATGCACACAGAAAAAAGCATGGATGTACAAACACCAAAATGGTAACAATGGTTATCTGTGGACAGTGTGATTACAGTCAATTTTTTTCACTGTGCACTTCTGTTTTCTGAGATTGTATTAGGAGGTGGTAACGAGGGGGGAGGAGAAAAAACAATGATCATAGAAAAATAAACATTTGTTAAGAAAGGGTAGAGTGGGACTTCCCTGGTGGTCCAGTGGGTAAGACTCCGCACTCCCAATGCACGGGGCCCAGGTTCGATCCCCTGTTGGGGAACTAGATCTCGCATGCATGACGTAACTAAAGATCCCGCATGCTGCAACTAAGACCCTGTGCAACCAAAATTAATTAATTAATTTTTTAAAAAAGAAAAAAAACTTCCTAAATTTTAAAAGGAAAATAAAAGAAAGCGTAGCGTGATCCTGGAGGTAAGCTAGACATTATTAATGGAAGTGGGAGATGTGTGGAGAGTATTTCTGATCTTTTGTAAGATACAGATGATGACACTTCCCATTTTTATAGCACTGTGCAGTTCACAAGTTACTTTTATGTACAGCATCTCAACAAGCCCATGAGGTCTGCAGAGAGCTCCTGCATATAGGATGTCTTGGTAGGAGAGGACAGCCAAGGACACCTGTCTGTACCATGTCAGATTGAACCTGGGCTGGGACTAAACCAGAAGGACATTTTCAAGACCTAAGGTGAAAACTCACAGGACCATTTTACAGGGTCACAGGTCAGCCTCACTGGGATAGTGGCCTAAAAGACAGACCTCACTAGTACAACCCAGCACAGCCTTTAAGGAGGGATGTATATTCCTTACCCACAGAGCCACCAGTAGATAGCTGACAGAACTCAAAGAGGCCATCAAATACCGGACAGTCCTCACCAACGTTAACTTGAAAAAACATAGGAAAAGGTTAGTTTCCATAATTTCCTTTAGTTTTTGTTTACATATTTATGAGCTGATGGAAAAAAAGGCAGAATTTGGATTCAGAAGGCTTGGGTTCTTGTCCAGGCTCTTCTACTTACTGGCTGTGTGACTGGGTCCAGTCATTTAACTTTCTGGAGCTTTGGTTCATTATCTATAACTAGCAATAATGACATCCACCTTACCCAATTGTTGAGAAGATTGATAGAAATCTTATATGGGGAAGCATTTAGCAAGTAAATACTTGGAAAATGTTGGTTCATTCCTGAGGGAGAAAAATATAGCCTCTTATTCCAGCCTGGGTTTGTTCCTGGACCTCACTCCAGCTGGCCAACAAGGAAGTGAAGAACAGAGACCTATACTGTCATCCACTGGATGCTTAACAACGTGCCGGACACTATGCTCAATGCTTTAAGTACCTGGTGTCGTTTATCCTCACATACCTGATGTAGGATTTGGTCCTATTTTATAAATGGAGAAACAGGCTCAAAGAGGTGAACTGTCAGTAAATGGCAGAGGCGCGGTATTCAAGGATTGGTCTGCCTGTCTTAAAAGCCTACAAAAATATACTCTGGCCTCTTCCCCAGTAATTTCACATACACAGTCTCATTTGATCCTAACAACCCCATAAAAGCTGGACGAGACAAATATCAACCCCACTGTGCAGAGGAACAAACAGATGTGGAGAAGTTAAGTGACTCGCCCAAGGTTATATAACTAGGCAGTGGTAGAACCAGAGTCCAGGTGTCTTGACTCCCACAGTCTAGTGCTCTTTCTACTACACCAAGTGACAACTGGAGGAAAGTTAATTCAGGCCTAAGGGGTAAAAGTACAAACTAACACATAATGTGGAAACACATGCAAACAATAATGCAAATAAAATGAAAAAGACAGGAAGGGAAGCACAACTGAAGGCTGTAGACTCAGAGCTACAGAGGAACCTTATGGCTCCAAGTCTGCTCTCACAGAAAAGGAAACTGCTGAGACATCAATGATACACAGAAGTTAGAGGCAGGGGTGGGGCTAAATCCTTGTTCTTTTGTCCCAGGCTTCCCATTGCATGCACTATTATCAACAGGGGTTCCCAAAGTATAGCAAGGAGGAGGAGCCCTAGGATGAGGAGGGTAGGAGAGCCCAGCTTAGACTGTGGTGACCTCCTGAGACACAGCTGAAGCTCAAGGTTTGCAATAACCACAAGAGTTACCACCTCTGGCACTGCCCTAAACTTGGAGGGTGCTCTGATCTGGTGCCCTGCCAAGCACAGTGCTCCGAGGTAGGGTGGCGTGTGTATGGGGGTAAGCAGTAGGTGGCTCTCTCCCCCACTTCCCAGGTAAACACTGGGAGACTGTGTCAATAAGAACTTTGGTCCCTGAGGCCAGGCTATTTATTTATCCATCGGCAATTGATTTCCCTCTCTGGCTGCTTCCTCCTTCAGTGGGTTTGGCCTGTTTGGGTTTCCAAAGCTTTGCTTATACTCCTAATTTGAGATGTGGAGCTCCCATGACAAGAAATTGGTATTTTAGAAACGAGAAAAAATATATTCCTTCAGGCCCCAAACCAACACGTGGCTCAAATGGCCAGTCCATTATTCCCAGCTCAAGGGAGCTGTGTGATTACAGATGGAAAAGGGGTAAAATGGGAGAGCAGACCCTTACTTGGGATGAATCTGTGAGACTAGGGAGGACTTTTCTATGGGTTTTCCCTCTTCCCACTATAAATACTTCTCTCATTCTTAGGCTGGCTTTAGACTGACGGGGAGCAATACTGGGTGAGAGATGGGGGAGAAGATGTAGGTCAAGAAGGCACTAAAAAGCATACTGCAGAAAGAGACACATGGGATTAAACACTGACTTCAGGATAGTGCTTACACCTTGGTGGTGGTGGGAATGGGGTGGAGAGGGGAGTAGAAGAGAAAGAGCATGTGATCAAAGAGAGGTGCCCAGGAGGGCTTCAACTGTACTGGCAATGTTTTCTTTCTTAGGCTGGTTGTAGGGACATGGATGATCATTGTATTATTTTTTATATTTGTGTGTGTGTGTCTGAAATATTTTATGTGCAACATATTTTAAAATAGTCCAGAATCAGGAAACCAGAGTTCCATTCTCCATTCTACCACTATCTTGCTGTGTGACCGTGGGAAAGTCATTTCACCTCCCTGGGTTTCAGTTTATACATCTACAAAATGGACAGGAATGCCTCCAAATTTTACCAGCACAAGTCCCTTTTATCACGTTTCTACCATAAGCCTCATGTTTTGATAGACTATCTGCCAAAAATAAAAACTGCATTTATTTATGTTCCCACTTTTAACTATTTTCTGATTAAGATTCTCAAATTCTCAAAGTGACCACAAAGCATTTAAATTACATTCTAGCAAGAGCAAGGAAATCTGCCTTATTTGGTCTTATTACAGGTATTAACTTCCTAGGATAGGTGTTGGTAAATACTGAAAAAAGAGCTCAGCTCTTCATCCCTGTTACTGTCCCTGTAGACACCCCTGGTTATAAAGCACTGCACTAGTGACATCTCACTGAATCACATCATTAAGGTGCCTTGAAGTCCTTAGAGAACCTCATCCTTTTTTTTTTTTTAATTTTTGAATTTTATTCTACTTTTTTTATAGAGCAGGTTCTTCTCAGTTATCTATTTTATACATATTAGTGTATATATGTCAATCCCAATCTCCCAATTCATCCCACCACCACCACTCCCCCCCCCTTGGTGTCCATACATTTGTTCTCTATATCTGTGTCTCTATTTCTGCCCTGCAAACAGGTTCAACTGTACCATTTTTCTAGGTTCCACATATATGCGTTAATATACAATATTTGTTTTTCTCTTTCTGACTTACTTCACTCTGTATGACAGTCTCTAGATCCATCCATGTCTCTACAAATGACCCAATTTCGTTCCTTTTTATGGCTGAGTAATATTCCACTGTATATATGTACCACATCTTCTTTATCCACTCGTCTGTCGATGGGCATTTAGGTTGCTTCCATGACCTGGCTATTGCAAATAGTCCTACAATGAACATTGGGGTGCATGTGTCTTTTTGAATTATGGTTTTCTCTGGGTATATGCCCAGTAGTGGGATTGCTGGGCCATCTGGTAATTCTATTTTTAGTTTTTTAAGGAACCTCCATACTGTTCTCTATAGTGGCTGTATCAATTTACATTCCCATCAACAGTGCAAGAGGGTTCCCTTTTCTCCACACCCTCTCCAGCATTTATTGTTTGTAGATTTTCTGATGATGCTCATTCTAACTGGTGTGAGGTGATATACCTCATTGTAGTTTTTATTTGCATTTCCCTAATAATTAGTGATGTTGAGCAGCTTTTCATGTGCTTCCTCTCTCTTCTTTGGGGAAATGTCTATTTAGGTCTTCTGCCCATTTTTGGATTGGGCTGTTTGTTTTTTTGATATTGAGCTGCATGAGCTGCTTGTAAATTTTGGAGATTAATCCTTTGTCAGTTGCTTCATTTGTAAATATTTTCTCCCATTCTGAGGGTTGTCTTTTCGTCTTGTTTATAGTTTCCTTTGCTGTGCAAAAGCTTTTAAGTTTCATTAGTTCCCATTTGTTTATTTTTGGTTTTATTTCCATTTCTCTAGGAGGTGGGTCAAAAAGGATCTTGCTGTGATTTATGTCATAGAGTGTTCTGCCTATGTTTTCTTCTAAGAGTTTTATAGTGTCTGGCCTTACATTTAGGTCTCTAATCCATTTTGAGTATAGTTTTGTGTATGGTTCTAATTTCATTCTTTTACATGTAGCTGTCCAATTTCCCCAGCACCACTTAATGAAGAGGATGTCTTTTCTCCATTGTATATTCTTGCCTCCTTTATCAAAAATAAGGTGACCATATGTGTGTAGGTTTATCTCTGGGCTCTCTATCCTGTTCCATTGATCAATATTTCTATTTTTGTGCCAGTACCATACTGTCTTGATTACTGTAGCTTTGTAGTATAGTATGAAGTCCAGGAGCCTGATTCCTCCAGCTCCGTTTTTCTTTCTCAAAATTGCTTTTGCTATTCAGGGTCTTTTGTGTTTCCATACAAATTGTGCAATCTTTTGTTCTAGTTCTGTGAAAAATGCCATTGGTAGTTTGATAGGGATTGCATTGAATCTGTAAAGAGCCTCACCCTTTTTACCCGCACCTTCAATGACAAAAAATTTCAGACCTCATTTTTCAATGCACAACTTTAGAATGCTGGTTTCAGGAAAACTGGAGCAAACTGGGAGCCAGAACCAAATCTGCGCACTCCCAAGGGCCTAATATGTTGTCTGCCTTGACAGATTTGAAAATAAAAGCAATAAGTTATAACAGCAAAAGCTACTATTCACTGAAAGTCAGTGCTTTAAATACATTATCTTGGGCTTCCCTGGTGGTGCACTGGTTAAGAATCTGCCTGCCAATGCAGAGGACACAGGTTTGAGCCCTGGTCCAGGAAGATCCCACATGCCGCGAGCAACTAAGCCCATGCACCACAACTACTGAGCCTGCGCTCTAGAGCCCGTGAGCCACAACTACTAAGCCCGTGTGCCACAACTACTGAGCCCGTGCTCGGCAATAAGAGAAGCCACTGCCATGAGAAGCCTGCACACCACAACGAAGAGTAGCCCCCACTTGCCACAACTAGAGAAAGCCCTCATGCAGCAACGAAGACCAAACACAGCCAAAAATAAATAAATAAATACATTATCTTACTCATCCCCCCAAACTCCATTATGAAACAGGCACTACTATCTTCCTTTTAAAGAAGGTAAAACAAAGCTCAGAAAGGCTAGGGGACATACTCAAGAACACAGAGCTAAGTGGCAGAGCTATGGGATTCAAACCAAGACATCAAAGCTCATTCTCTTGCTTTAATACCAAGCTGCTTCTCTAATGGGAGCCCTCTTTACTGAGAGTGGAGCCTGATCACTAGCCTAAATAAGTTATGGAACGGCCCTAAAGCCATCTAAAGTGAAGGAATGAATCTGTCTCACCTTGGAAGGAAATAAGACCCTGTCAATTCAGACAGTAAACACCTCACTTAGATGGGGTAGCAGCTCCTGGAGTTGTGGGTGGCAAAGCAGCTTAATGCTTCAAAGAAGGTGTCTGTGGTTCTCTAATCATTACCAGTGCACAATTATTTTAACAAATAAATTTCTGCGTTGGGAATCAGACTACCTTGTGGCCAGTAGCAACAAAAAAGTGCCACAGATTTCCTGGTATTTCAAAATAATCTGTCATAAACTATTCAAAACTTTTTCTAGATAATACTGTTACATTGTTTTATTATGAGATCTTAGGTGCTAAGGGATAATTTCTAAAATAACACAAGTGAGAAATCAGGGATGATAGTTTCTTCCCAAATTTGAACATAATTTTTCCCCACAGCTAAAACAATCCCCATAATTCCTATAAGCTGAGTGTGGCTTCTGAGATGTGACCTGTTCTGAGTTTCAAGTACCAAGGGGCAGGGGCAGAATCACCTTAACTCAAATATTACATCACCTAGAGTCTAAGTGGCTGCTAAGTTCTTAATTAATACTCACATAGTGAGAGCAGTTACAGTTGCATGGGATGACATCCAGTCCATTTTACAAAAGAAAAATCTGAGGGGAAGTGACCTGCCCCAGTCAGTTAAGAGTCAGAGCTGGGACCTATATCACCTGTCTCCCCCACTCAGGCCAGTGCTTTTTCCATTACAACAATTACAGTTTGGGGGGGATAATGTTGTGAACCTAACTGGACAAAGTTCAATCTATTCCTTACAATCAGGAAACAAAGAAAACCAGTCTTGAGACAAAAGAAACACTTTAGTACCCTCAGGAAGCAGGGGAAATCAGGTGTCAGCTGAATGGGGGATACAAGGGAAGGTAGGGTGAGTCTCTCCAACTTGAAGGGAGATCCAGCTGGGGGCTTGACAGTAGGGAGGGAACAGAATGGACTTACATCTCTGCATCTGCTTGCTGTACTCAGACATGTTATCTGGGCGGATGGAGCGCAAGAATTTAATGTAGTCATCACTGTGGTACTTGGTCATCTCCTCAGCATTGGCTTTGTGAGGGCGCTAGAGGGCAGAGGGGAGAAAAGAGCATGTTATTCTTGACTACTGCCAGTCCTCACTCAGCATTGAGCTAGGTGCTGTACAGAATAAAAAGAAATGACTGATTAGATTCAGGCCTCAAGAAACTCACAATCTAGTTAAGCAAATAAGATTATCAAAAGAGATTCCGTATCTCAAGACCTAGATGGCAACTCAAGCTCTATTGCCTAGGCAAGTCTATCTTTTTTCTTTTTTTCCATTTTTTAATTTAAAAAATTGTTTTAAGTATTTAACTGTGGTGGCAAGTCTATCTCTTGAGCCTCAATTTCCTCATTTACCAAATAGGGATAACAACATCTACTTCATAGGGAAGTTGTGAGAATTGGATGAGACTGTTAAATCTCTTTGTAAATTGTTTTACAAATCACTTTCTTTTTAATATTAAATATAACAATATATAATTATGGGCCAAATGGCTCTAAGAGTTCAAGAAGGGGTGACTAGTAATAACTGAAATAGATGGGAAATCCTTTATGAATCAACATCACACCAAAAATTCTGATCACATCCTCCCCATAAAAACTTCCTTGACATAGTAATTTCCAGGTTATTCCAACATTCTGATTCAGTCTGTCCTCTTTTTAAAAATTTTCTTCCTCTCCTGCCTTAAAGGTGGGTCTCCTTCAAAGACAACCCTCTTCTTTTCTAATAACCAATACTTTTATAGTTTATAAAGCATTTTCAATACAGCTAACATTAATTATTTACTCTGTGCCAGTCACTGTTTTAGGCACAACCTTTTTTCTTTTTATTTTTTTTAAAGAATATGTTGGGGGTAGGAGTTTATTAATTTATTTTATTTATTTTTGCTGTGTTGGGTCTTCGTTTCTGTGCGAAGGCTTTCTCTAGTTGTGGCAAGCGGGGGCCACTCTTCACTGCCGTGCGCGGGCCTCTCACTATCGCGGCCTCTCTTGTTGCAGAGCACAGGCTCCAGACCCGCAGGCTCAGTAGTTGTGGCTCATGGGACTAGTTGCTCCACGGCATGTGGGATCCTCCCAGACCAGGGCTCAAACCCGTGTCCCCTGAATTAGCAGGCAGATTCTCAACCACTGCGCCACCAGGGAAGCCCCTAGGCACAACCTTTTAAAGTTCATACTATTATTATCTTCACTTTGCAGTAAGGAAACTACAGCAGAGAGGGGTTAAACAATATGCCCAAGGTTACATGGCTAGTAAGCCGGAATAAGAACTCAAAAGGTCTGGCTCCAGGTACTACTTGACTCTCATTTAATCCTCATGTAATATAATGAGAAATATTGAGATTGAAAGACAGATACTGTTTTATTAAAAAACACCCACAGAGGGCTTCCCTGGTGGTGCAGTGGTTAAGAATCCACCTGCCAATGCAGGGGACATGGGTTTGAACCCTGGTCCAGAAAGATCCCACATGCCATGGAGCAACTAAGCCCGTGTGCCACAACTACTGATCCTGCGAGCCACAACTACTGAAGCCCACGCGCTTGGAGCCCATGCTCTGCAACAAAGGAAGCCACCGCAATGAGAAGCCTGCGCACCGCAACAAAGAGTAGGCCCTGGGCTTCCCTGGTGGCGCAGTGGTTGAGAGTCCGCCTGCCGATGCAGGGGACGCGGGTTTGTGCCCCAGTCCGGGAAGATCCCACGTGCCCCGGAGCGGCTGGGCCCCTGAGCCATGGCCGCTGAGCCTGCGCGTCCAGAGCCTCTGCTCTGCAACGGGAGAGGCCACAACAGTGAGAGGCCCGCGTACCGGGAAAAAGAAAAAAAAAAAAGAGTGGGCTCTGCTCACCGCAACTAGAGAAAGCCCGTGTGCAGCAATGAAGACCCAACGCAGCCAAAAATAAATAATTAAAACAAATAAATTTATTTTAAAAAAAGAAAAAGAAAGCTGGAGTAGAAATACTCATATCAGATAAAATAGACTTTAAAATAAAGAATGTTACAAGAGACAAGGAAGGACACTACATAATGATCAGGGATCAATCCAAAAAGAAGATATAACAATTATAAATATATATGCACCCAACATAGGAGCACCTCAATACATAAGGCAACTGCTAACAGCTATAAGAGAGGAAATCACAATAACACAATAACACAATAATAGTGGGGGACTTTAACACCTCACTTACACCAATGGACAGATCATACAAACAGAAAATTAATAAGGAAACAAGAGCTTTAAATGACACAATAGACCAGATAGATTTAATTGATATTTATAGAACATTGCATCCAAAAACAGCAGATCACACTTTCTTCTCAAGTACACACGGAACATTCTCCAGGATCGATCACATCTTGGGTCACAAATCAAGCCTCAGTAAATGTAAGAAAATTGAAATCATATCAAGCATCTTTTCTGACCACAATGCTATGAGATAAGAAATCAATTAAGGGAAAGAAATATAAAATACACGAACAGAGGAGGCTAAACAATACGTAACTAAATAGCCAAGAGATCACTGGAGACATCAAAGAGGAAATCAAAAAATACCTAGAAACAAATGACAATGAAAATACAATGGTCCAAAACCTATGGGATGCAGCAAAAGCAGTTCTAAGAGGGAAGTTTATAGCAATATAAACCTACTTCAAGAGACAGCAAACATCTCAAATAAACAATCTAACCTTACACCTAAAAGAACTAGAGAAAGAAGAACAAACAAAACCCAGTTAGTAGAAGGAAAGAAATCATAAAGATCAGGGCAGAAATAAATGAAATAGAAACAAAGAAAACAACAGCAAAGATCAATAAAACTAAAAGTTGGTTCTTTCAGAAGATAAGCAAAATTGATAGACCATTAACCAGACTCATCAAGAAAAAGAGGGAGGGCTTCCGTAGTGGCGCAGTGGTTGGGGGTCTGCCTGCCAATGCAGGGGACATGGGTTCAAGCCCTGGTCCGGGAGGATCCCACATGCCGTGAAGTAACTAAGACCATGTGCCACAACTACTGAGCTCATGTAAACCACAACTGCTGAGGTCGGTGTGCCTGGAACCCATGCTCTGCAATGTGAGAGGCCTGCGCGCTGCATCGAGGGGTAGCCCCCACTCACCGCAGCTGGAGAGGGCCCGCGCAGAGCAGAGATCCAGTGCAGCCCAAAATAAATAAATAAATAAACAAAATTTGAAAGGGAAAAAAAAAAGAAAAAGAAACAGAGGGAGAGGACTCATATCAATAAAATTAGAAATAAAAAAGGAAAAGTTACAACAGACACTGCAGAAATACAAAGCATCCTAAGAGAGTACTACAAGCAACTCTATGACAATAAAATGGACAACTTGGAAGAAATGGACAAATTTTTAGAAAGGTATAACCTTCCAAGACTAAACCAGGAAGAAACAGAAAATATGAACAGACCCATCACAAGTAATGAAATTGAAACTGTGATTAAAAGACTTCCAACAAACAAAAGTCTACGACCAGATGGCTTCACAGGTGAATTCTGTCAAACATTTAGAGAAGAGCTAACGCCCATCCTTCTCAAACTCTTCCAAAAATTGTAGAGAAAGGAACACTCCCAAACTCATTCTGAGGCCACCATTACCCTGATACCAAAACCAGACAAAGATACTACAAAAAAAGAAAATTACAGACCAATATCACTGTTGAATATGGATGCAAAAATTCTAAACAAAATACTAGCAAACAGAATCCAACAACACATGAAAAGGATCATATACCATGATCAAGTGGGATTTATCCCAGGGATGCAAGGATTCTTCAATATATGCAAATCAATCAATGTGATACACCACATTAACAAATTGAGGAAGAAAAACCGTATGATCATCTCAATAGATGCAAAAAACGTTTTTGACAAAATTCAACACCCGTTTATAATAAAAACTCTCCAGAAAGTGGGCATAGAGGGAATCTACCTCAACATAATAAAGGCCATATACGACAAACCCACAGCAAACATCATTCTCAATGGTGAAAAACTGAAAGGATTTCCTCTAAGATCAGGAAAAGGACAAGGATGTCCACTCTCGCCACTATTATTCAACATAGTTTTGGAAGTCCTAGCCACGGCAATCAGAGAAGAAATAGAAATAAAAGGAATACAAATTGGAAAAGAAGAAGTAAAACTGTCACTGTTTGCAGATGACATGATACTATACATAGAGAATCCTAAACATGCCACCAGAAAACTACTAGAGCTAATCAATGAATTTGGCAAAGTTGCAGGATACAAAATTAATGCACAGAAATCTCTTGCATTCCTATACACTAATGATGAAAAATCTGAAAGAGAAATTAAGGAACCACTCCCATTTACCACTGCAACAGAAAGAATAAAATACCTAGGAATAAACCTACCTAGGGAGACAAAAGTCCTGTACGCAGAAAACTGTAAGACACTGATGAAAGAAATCAAAGATGACACAAACAGATGGAGAGATATACCATGTTCTAGGTTTGGAAGAATCAATATTGTGAAGATGACTATACTACTGAAAGCAACCTACAGATTCAATGCAATCCCTATCAAATTACCAGTGGCATTTTTTTTTTACAGAACTAGAACATAAAATCTTAAAATTTGTATGGAGCCACAAAAGACCCCGAATAGCCAAAGCAGTCTTGAGGGAAAAAAACGGAGCTGGAGGAATCAGACTCCCTGACTTCAGACTATACTGCGAAGCTACAGTAATCATGACAATATGGTACTGGCACAAGAACAGAAATATAAATCAATGGAACAGGATAGAAAGCCCAGAAATAAAGCCACGCACACATGCTCACCTTATCTTTGATAAAGGAGGCAAGAATATACACTGGAGAAAAGACAGCCTCTTCAATAAGTGGTGCTGGGAAAACTGGACAGCTACATGTAAAAGAATGAAACTAGAACACTCCCTAAAGCCATACGCAAAAATAAACTCAAACTGGATTAGAGACCTAAATGTAAGACTGGACACTATAAAACTCTTAGAGGAAAACATAGGAAGAACACTCTTTGACATAAATCACAGTGAGATCTTTTTTGACCCACCTCCTAGAGAAATGGAAATAAAAACAAAAATAAACAAATGGGACCTAATGAAACTTCAAAGCCTTTGCACAGCAAAATAAACTATAAACAAGATGAAAAGACAACCCTCAGAATGGGAGAAAATATTTGCAAACAAATCAAAGGACAAAGGATTAATCTCCAAAATATATAAACAGCTCATGCAGCTCAATATTAAAAAAACAAACAACTCAGTCAAAAAATGGGCAGAAGACCTAAATAGACATTTCCCCAAAGAAGAGAGAAGAAGCACATGAAAAGCTGCTCAACATCACTAATTATTAGGGAAATGCAAATAAAAACTACAATGAGGTATATCACCTCACACCAGTTAGAATGAGCATCATCAGAAAATCTACAAACAACAAATGCTGGAGAGGGTGTGGAGAAAAGGGAACCCTCTTGCACTGTTGATGGGAATGTAAATTGATACAGCCACTATAGAGAACAGTATGGAGGTTCCTTAAAAAACTAAAAATAGAATTACCAGATGGCCCAGCAATCCCACTACTGGGCATATACCCAGAGAAAACCATAATTCAAAAAGATACATGCACCCCAGTGTTCATTGTAGAACTATTTGCAATAGCCGGGTCATGGAAGCAACCTAAATGCCCATCAACAGACGAGTGGATAAAGAAGATGTGGTACATATATACAGTGGAATATTACTCAGCCATAAAAAGGAACGAAATTGGGTCATTTGTAGAGACATGGATGGATCTAGAGACTGTCATACAGAGTGAAGTAAGTCAGAAAGAGAAAAACAAATGTTGTATATTAACGCATATATGTGGAACCTAGAAAAATGGTACAGTTGAACCTGTTTGCAGGACAGAAATAGAGACACAGATGTAGAGAACAAATGTATGGACACCAAGGGGGGAAAGTGGCACGGGGGAGTGGTAGTGGTGGGATGAATTGGGAGATTGGGATTGACATATATACACTAATATGTATAATATGAATAACTAATAAGAACCTGCTATATAAAGAAATAAATAAAATAAAATTCAAAAAAAAATACTTTGTTGGTTAAACAAAAATGTTTGAGGGGTTGAATTTATCTCATGAATTAATTGTACCAATCTACCGAGCACAATTTTACTAGCAATTCTCTAAAGGTACTCTCTCCCATCTTTAGGCCTTTGCACATGCTATGGCCTAGAGTACTGTTCTCTTCACACCCTCTATTCAACCTTTAAGTTGCAACTGAAAAGTTAATTTCCCCAGAAAGCTGTCCTTGACCCCGAGTCTCAGTTAAGTAACTCTCTGAAAGTGCTCCCCTGAAAACCCTGCACTTCTCTTGTCATTACATTCAAACTGCACAGAAATTGTGCTTTCTTGCTCTACTCAGGGAGGCCAGGAGCAGGTCTATCTTTATTGTAAGAAAATAGCACAGGGGAGTTCACAGATGGCGTAGTGGTTAGGATTCTGGGCTTTCACTGCCATGGCCCGGGTTCAATCCCTGTACGGGAAGCTGAGATTCCCCACACGGCTTGTGCACAGATTCCCAGCACTTAGTAGGTGCTCAATAAAAATCTGTTGTCATAATAAATTAACTCTCATTTGGATTATTTTTTGGTTTCCTAATTGGTTCCATTTATATCCAGCCTTACCCTGTTCCAATCCATCTTCCATAATGGTGTCACAGAAATCTTTAAAAAAGTCAATGCCCTCCTCTAGAACATTCAAGGACAAAAGATTCTAAAGACTAACATAGTAATCAAGGAACTTTGCAAGGTTCCTTTTCCAATCTAATTCTCCCCCTACCTTCTTTCATAATATTATACTCCAGACATACAACTCTTCCGCAACAAGACCTACAGAGCTTCGCACCACAGTGACTGTGGTGACAAGCCTTCCTACTATTTGAAATTCATCCCTATCCCAAATCTCTGAAGGGCAAAGCCCATCTCAAAAACTGCCTCTTTTACAAAGTAAAAGCAAATCTCACCCTAAGAACCCATCTTCATCCCAGGCCACAAAGTTCCAAGAAATATGACCTCACAATCAAAAACCACAAAACACACAAGGAAACAAAGCACCAGAAGTAAGAGCCCATAGAAACAACTAATAGCAGAATCAGATCCTCAGGGACCTTGGATATAAGTTTAAATAAGGAAGAACAGCACTGAATTTCTATACAACAGTAAGCAATTAAAAAATAAAAAATTCAAAAGATACAATTTATGATAGCATTAAAGAAATGAAGTACTTGGAAAAAATCTAATAAAAGATGTACATCACCTTTATAGAGAAAATTACAAAACTTTATATTGATAGCCAAAATCTCAACTGCCCATCAACAGTGGAATGGATAAATATAGTATATTCTACAATTAGATAGTACACAGCAATTAATATGAATAAGCTACAGCTATACACAAAAATGTATATTGTATAATTCCATTTATATCAAGTTCAGCAAAATTAAACTATATTATTTAGGGATGGATAATTAGGTAGTTAAATTATGTTGAAGAGCAAGGAAGCATTAACAGAAAAGTCAGGATTCTAGTTACCTCTGGGGAAAGAGAAGAGGCTGTGATCAGGAAGGGACATATGTAGGTTTCTGAGGTACTGGCAATGTTCTATTTCTTGAACTAGTTTGTGTTTACATTTATGTTTACTCTATTTCAATTTGTTAAACTGCATATTTGTTTTATGCACTTTTCTGTGCATGTGTTATATTTCATAATAAAGAAGCTAAAGGAAATCTTTATGTGAGACATTCAAAAAGACCTAAATAGGGACTTCCCTCATGACACAGTGGATAAGGCTCCACGCTCCCAGTGCAGGGGGCCTGGGTTCGATCCCTGGTCGGGGAACTAGATCTCACATGCATGCTGCAACTGAGAGTTCACATGCCACAACTAAGGAGGCTACATGCTCCAACTAAGACCCGGTGCAAATAAATAAATAAAAGGCCTAAATAAATGGAGATATACTATGTTCATGGATTCAAAGACTTAATATTCTCAAGATATCAATTTTCCCTAAGCTGAGGCACAGAGTCATTGAAATTTCAACAAAAATCCTAGTAGATTTATTTGTAGCACTTGATGAGTTAATTCTAAAATTTATACAAAAGTACAAAGAGCAAGGAGCAAGTCACTTTTTTTTTTTTTTTGCAGTACGCGGGCCTCTCACTGTGTGGCCTCTCCCGTTGCGGAGCACAGGCTCCAGATGCGCAGGCTCAGCAGCCATGGCTCACAGGCCCAGCCGCTCCAGGGCATGTGGGATCTTCCCGGACCGGGACACAAACCCTTGTCCCCTGCATCGGCAGGCGGACTCTCAACCACTGAGCCACCAGGGAAGCCCAAGTCACTTTTTTTTCTTTTAAAGAACAACAAAGTGGGAGGACTTAATACTAGATATCAAGACTTCATAAAAAGTTATTATAATTAAGCCACTGTGGCAATGGCATATAGGGCAATAAACAGACTAAGTCAAGAGAACAGAGAGCACAGAAACAGACTCAAACATAGTACCTGGCACTAAGTAGGTGCTTAATAAGTATTTGTGGAATAAATGAATAAATATGGACATTTCAGATACAAAAGTGGTGGCACTTAGTGGGGAGAAAACAGACTTTTCAACCAATCAGCTGGGCCAATATGGGGGAAAAAATTTCAGTGGATTCCCTCCTTCAATTCACATTAGGGAACTCCCTGGCAGTCCAGTGGTTAGGACTCCACGCTTTCACTGCAGGTGGCATACCTGGTCGAGGAACTAAGATCCCACATGCCGCGCAGTGCAGCCAAAGAAAAAAAGATACATAACAAACCATATTACAAAATCAATTCCAAATACAGTACATATCTATATGTGAAAGGCAAACCTATAAAGATTTCAGAAGATTAACATAGGAGAATACTTTAAGGGTTGGGAAGGATTTATTAAGACATAAAAAGCACTTATAAAAGAAACAACAAATATGACTATGTTAAAATTAAGAATCTCAGGACTTCCCTGGTGGCGCAGTGAATAAGAATCTGCCTGCCAAGTTCCAGCCCTGGTCTGGGAAGATCCCACATGCCGCGGAGCAACTAAGCCCATGCGCCACAACTACTGAGCCCATGTGCCACAACCACTGAAGCTGCGCACCTAAAGCCCGTGCTCCACAAGAGAAGCCACCACAGTGAGAAGCCTGTGCACCACAAGGAAGAGTAGCCCCCGCTTGCCGCAACCAGAGAAAAAGCCTGCATGCAGCAACGAAGACCCAACACAGCCAAAAATTTTTAAAAATAAATTAAATAAATAAATTTTTTAAAAAAATCTGCCTGCGAATGCAGGGGACACAGGCTCGAGTCCTGGTCCAGGAAGATCCCACATGCCACGGAGCAACTAGGCCCGTGCGCCACAACGACTGAGCCCACGCTCTAGAGCCCGTGCGCCACAACTACTGAGCCCACGTGCCACAACCACTGAAGCCCAGGGGCCTAGAGCCTGAGCTTCGCAACAAGAGTAGCAATCTCAATGAGAAGCTTGCGTGCCATAACAAAGAGTAGCCCCCCTCTCCACAACCAGAGAAAGTCCACACAGCAACGAAGACCCAACACAACCAAAAATAAATAAATGAATAAAAATTTTTAAAAAATTAACAAGCTCTGTTCATTAAAGATACATTAGATTGAAAAAACAAAACCAAAGTAGAAAATACTTACAGCAATATACTGATAATGAACTATATATACCAGAATATATAAAGAACTACTACAAATTGTTAAGAAAAAGAAAGTCAAACAACTCAAGAGGAAAATGGGCAAAAGACATGAAAAGACATTTCACAGCAGAGGACATACAAATGGCTAATAAACATATAAACAGATGCTCATTTTCACTGGTCACTAGCAAAATGCAAATCAAGACCATAATTACATATTGGCTTTTTTACACCCATTTGATTAGCAAAATCTAAAGTCTAATTCTAAGTGTAGGAGAGGATGTGAATCACAGTATCTCTTATATATTGCCAGTTCATTCAACCACACTGAAAACCAACTTGGCATTTAATATGCACATATTCTACAGTCCAGCAATTCCACTCCCAGAGAAAGAGCCATAAGAAAATTTTGCCTATATGCACTAACAGACATGTATAAGAATATTCATAGCAACACTGGTCCTAACATTAAAAACCTAGATACAAATTAAGACCACAGGAGAATGGATAAATTGCAGTATACTGACATCATGAAATATTATTCAGCAGAGAAAAATTAAAGAATTATAGCTATATGCAACAAGGTGGATGGATTTTAGTAGTTATAATATTGTGAGAGATAAGCAAGTCCCCAAAGACTACATGTAGCATGATACCTTTTTTAAAGAATTCAAAAACAAGTAAAGAAATACTATAACTTGTTTAGGCATGTACATACATGATAAACATAATATGATAAGCAAGAGAACGACAAACACGAAATTTAGAAGAGTAATTGGGTTGTAGGAATATGGAAGTTCACTGCATGATTAAAATATTTAAGTAAAATGAATGAATAAACAATAAAATAAAATTTTTAAAAAGAAGGCCAAGCATGAACCTTCTTTAGATGCTTATAAACCAAGGATAATGATTAACCCAATTCTGTGTATCCAAGGTCCAATTAAAACAGAAACAAAACAATAACCAGACAATCAAAAAGAAAAATGGGCAGAAGGCTTGAATAGGAACTTCAATAGGGAAACCTGTAAAAAGATCCTCAACCTCACCAGTAACAAGAGAAACATAAACTGGCAAAAAAATTTAAATATAACAAAATCAAGTGTTGGCAAGGACTTGGAGCAACTGTAATTCTTCTACACTGGTGGCAACTGGAAACCATTTTGGCATTATTTAATAAGAGTGACTGTGTACCAACGTCCTGACCCAGCAATTCTACTCTTAGTACATCCCCTTGTGAAACTGTAGAATATATACATCCAAGAAACATGCTCAAGAATGTTCACAGCAGCAGTGTTTGTAGTAGCTCAAAACTAGAAACAGGGCTTCCCTGGTGGCGCAGTGGTTGAGAGTCCGCCTGCCGATGCAGGGTACGCGGGTTCATGCCCCGGTCCGGGAAGATCCCGCATGCCGCGGAGCGGCTAGGCCTGTGAGCCATGGCCGCTGAGCCTGCGCGTCCGCGGACCCTGTGCTCCGCAACCAGAGAGGCCACAACAGTGAGAGGCCCGCGTACCGCAAAAAAAAAAAAAAAAACTAGAAACAAACCAAATGCCCACCAATAATGATAAAACAGACAACTTGTAGTATACTCTTTCAATGAAATACAGTGAAAATAAATACAGCTACATGCATCAACATGAATGACTCTTAAGAACATGTTGGGCCAAAAAAGGCAACTCACATAATAAATACTGTATAGCTCCACTTAGTAACATTCAAACAGGTAAAACATGTACTATTTAAGAATATATATGGGTAGGGACTTCCCTGGTGGTCCAGCGGTTAGGACTCCACACTCCCAATGCAGGGGGCCCAGGTTTGATGCCTGGTCAGGGAACTAGATCCCGTATTACCAAATCCCACACGCCGCAGCTAAAGACCCCGAGTAACACAACTAAGACACAGCGCAGCCAAATAAAATATATAAATAAATAAATATTTTAAAAAGAAAAAAAGAATACATAATGGTAAATTTATAAAGACAAGCGAGGAAATAATAAATTCCAAGTTCACGGCAGAGGTTAACTCTGGGGAAGAAGACAGGATCAGGGAAGGGCATACAGGAGCTTTAGCAGTCATGGAAATACTTCTTTTCTTAAACTAGGTGGTATTAATAATAATGTGATTCTTTATATCCTACATATATTTTATAAAAATTCTTTCATATCTATTCAATATTTTATAAAAACATTAAAAAAAGAACAGAAGGCAATGAATAAGAAGACTGGGACTATACAAAATCAGCATCCAAGGCAAGGAAGAGAGCAGGATTTTTATTATGTAAATAGGAAGATGCCTGGATGAAAAGTGAAGATTTAGATTCTGGGACAGATTAATTAGACATGTAGAGACAGAATTGGAGAAGTGAAACTGTGTGAAAAAAACTTCAATGTGTCTCCTTCAGGTACAGAAACTTCTATGAGCAGTCTAGGGAACTTCTTTCAAGACTGACTCTCAAAAGCCATTAATTTCAGGACAGACACTAAAATAAATGGCTCTTTGTGCTTTGGGAAAGGGATGCTAGAATCATAGCCCAGAGAAAGGAGAAGAAAGAAGGAATGAATGTAAAGAAACACTGCTGAGGGGAAGAGGACTAACGATTCATACTCAATAAAGAGGTAGAGCCAGAGAAGGAAAAAGATCACATGAAAGAGAACAAGGTCTAGAGATTTCAGAAAGAGATTATACTAGGGTTTTGCTTTATAAGTTTACAATAAGCATACCACACAGATGAAGTAATCTCCAATAAGGTATTATTATCTCCTATGATAGCTACTGTTGGTTGCTTCCCAAAGAGCCATTCTTTCCCTTCTTTCTTGTTAAGAGATCTCAATTTGGTTGCGTGTACCCAGCCCCAAGAATCAAATTGCTGGTGAATGGTCTAAGGACAGCAAATGACCCAAGGAAATTTAAGGGGAAATCTGTTAGGAAGCTTCTAGGACGAGTTTTCCTCTTTAATAAAAAATAGAGTGTGTGGTGAGGACAGTGGAGAGTGATCCAAATTAGGGTTGCTGTAAACATTAAGGAAATAACAAGTAGCTCTGGCTTGGTACCTAGCAATCACCAATAAATGTTAGTTAATTTTTCCTCTCACTTAAAGATAGGATCAATTTTTTTTTTTTAATGTTTTCTTGGGGGACTTCGCTGGTGGTGCAGTGGTTAAGAATCTGCCTGCCAATGCAGGGGTCATGGGTTCAAGCCCTGGTCCAGGAAGATACCACATGTTGTGGAGCAACTAAGCCCATGTGCCACAACTCGAGTCTGCACTCTAGAGCCTATGAGCCACAACTACTGAGCCCGTGCACCACAACTACTGAAGGCCACATACCCTAGAGCCCACGTGCCACAACTACTGAAGCCCACATGCTCTAGGGCCTGTGTGCTGCAACTACTGAAGCCCGCATGCCTAGAGGCCATGCTCCACAATAAGAGAAGCCACTGCAGTGAGAAGCCTGCACATCACAACGAAGAGTTGCCCCTGCTCGCCGCAACTAGAGAAAGCCCACGCACAGCAACGAAGACCGAACACAGCCAAAAATAAATTTAAAAAATATATATAAATATACTTTTTTTTTTTTTCTTGGTCGCGCTGTGCGACACGTGGGATCTTAGTTCCCCGACCACGGATAGAACCCTTGCCTCTTGCATTGGAAGGGTGGAGTCTTAACCACTGGACTGCCAGGGACGTCCCAGGATCCATTTCTTTTGTTTTTTAAAAAATTTATTAATTTATTATTTATTTTTGGCTGCCTTGGGTCTTTGTTTCTTTGCCCCTTGGAGGGAGGTGGGGCTGGGGAGGCTGCTTTACAATGTGGTTGCACGGGCTTCTCATTGCGGTGGCTTCTCTTGTTGTGGAGCATGGGCTCTAGGCGCGCGAGCTTCTGTAGTTGTGGCTCCGGGCTCTAGAGCGCAGGCTCAGTAGTTGTGGCGCACGGGCCTAGCTGCTCCGCTGCACGTGGGATCTTCCTGGACCAGGGCTTGAATCCGTGTCCCCTGCACTAGCAGGTGGATTCTTAACCACTGCGCCACCAGGGAAGCCCAGGACCCATTTCTTAATACCTCAGTATCACTCATGGAGGTTGATATAGTCCCTGGGGTATGACAAGTACTCAACAAAAATCTGTTAAATGAAAAAAACAAAGCGTGCTTAAGGTAACACTTGAAAATGAGTAAGATATAACTGGACAGAGTAAATAATCCTCCCAATCAGGATGGGGTGGAAAGAGGCAGAATCTGATCTGGCTGACTTGGAGAGGTTCTGATGAGGGGAGTGGCAGGAAAGGAGGCAAGCTGAGGCCAGGTCAGCATGGTGTAGGTGTGCAACAGGCAGCACCATAAGGCCTCGATGTTCACTATTCCACATTCAGGTAACGTCTCTTTATCTAAATGCTAGTGTGCTCCCTAGAGTTCCTGGTACCTTTTATGTTTTTCATTCCCAGATGCCCTTCACACCTGAAAATGCTCTCTAGTCCCAAGATCCGTCTGCTCCTCTGTCTACCTTCCCTCCTTGCTTCCCCAGCTGCCTCCTCCAGTGGCTCTAGAGACATGACATGGCCATCTGGGACAGAGACTTATCTCCTTTCAGTCTCTGGAATGGTGAGGAAGGATACTGCTGTTGCTAGTTTACTTAAGCTGTCAGCACAGACTTTTAACAAGACTCTTATGCTCTAACCATAAGACAACATAGGGGGCTTCCCTGGTGGCGCAGTAATTAAGAATCTGCCTGCCAACACAGGGGACACGGGTTCGAGCCCTGGTCCGGGAAGATCCCACATGCCGCAGAGCAACTATGCCTGTGCACCACAACTACTGAGCCCGTGTGCCACAACTACTGAAGCCCACGCGCCTAGAGCCTGTGCTCTGCAACAAGAGAAGCCACTGCAATGAGATGCTCACGCACTGCAACGAAGAGTAGCCCCGGCTCACTGCAACTAGAGAAAGCCCTCGCGCAGCAATGAAGACGCAACGCAGCCAAAAATTAATTAATTAATTAATTAATTATTTAAAAAAAGACAACATAGGCCTCCAGCCCCTCTTTATTTTCTCATTTGGACTCTTGTGACAGCCTCCTAACTGGTCTTCCTGCTACTAAAATGCATGCCTGTTCCTATCTCTCATTTAAAATACTTCACTTGTGGAACTTCCTTGGTGGTGCAGTGGTTAAGAATCCACCTGCCAATGCAGGAGACACGGGTTCAAGCCCTGTCCGGGAAAATCCCACATGCCGTGGAGCAACTAAGCCCGTGTGCCACAACTACTGAGCCTGCACTCTATAGAGTCCACGAGCCACAACTACTGAGCCCGTGTGCCACAACTACTGAAGCCTGCGCGCCTAGAGCCTGTGTTCCCCAACAACAGAAGCCACTGCAATGAGAAGCCCGCACCCCACGACGAAGAGTAGCCCCCGCTCACCGCAACTAGAGAAAGCCCATGCGCAGCAATGAAGACCCAACACAGCCAAAAATAAATAAATTAAATACATATTAAATAAATAAATAAATAAATAAAATACTTCACTTGCTCTTCACAGCTTCCAGAAGAGGTTCAGATTGGGAACCTCTGGACCAAATTTGGTCCACAGATATGCTCATGTGCTTTTGTCTGTACACATTTAAAACAAACAAACAAATAAACCTGGGCCAACATTTTAAACCTGGGAGATTTTACATAATAATCTGAGTTCTGGCTTCTCTTTAAAAACTGATAGATGAAAAAAAAAACAAAACAAAACTGATAGATGGGGCAGAAGTCATCAGCTGGAGCTGAGTCAAGATGTTAGACAGTCCGTACTCTCTAGTAACTAGAGACTTGGCATCTAGTTCAACACAGTTCCAATCACTCTTTTTTTTTTTTTTCTCCAGCCATTGGATTTTTTGACCCTGGTGCCACAGAGTTGCTTAGTACATCCAATCCTTGCTGACCTCTCCAGCTCTAGCTCCCCTCTCTCACACCTGTGAACTTTATACTACAGCAATACCTACACACTGAACTACTTATATTTTCCCCAAACACACCATATTGTTCTTACCTCTCTGCCTTTTTGTATATGTTCTTTCCTCGGCCTAGAATGCTAGTCCCCTCCTGAACTCCAGGCTAAATTCTATTCAATCTTTAAAACACTGCTCAGATATCACCTCTAGAAAACATTCCAAGGCTCCCTTCCACCTTCACACCTTATTATCTCTGCACCTTATACATTTTTTCACTGTTGCACTTACACACTGTAGTACAACTTATTTGTGTACATGTTAGTCACCAGCACTAGAATGAGCTCCTTAAAAACAGAGAATCTCTATCATTTACAGTGTCTGCCACGTAACAGTCACTCAACACATTTGATAAATGAGTAGTTGAAAAAATGAGATAATGAATGACATATGGGGAACCAGAGCTGACGAGGTTAGGGAGGGGTGACACTCCCACTAACTCACATAGATTTCCATCTTTCGGTAGAGACCATAGTTAAGGAGCAAATTGTGAGTCATGCGGATTCGGTGAGGCTTCATTGGGTGGCCTTGTCCATAATAGTAATTTCCAACATCCCCTGAAGAAGAAAGAGTGACAGTTTCAGTGACACAGTTAGACATACACTCCCAGGAGAACCCATGAATTTTTACAACAAATTTCTAGGCAAACTCTCTTTCTGGTTCATCCTAGACTCCAAGATTCTCTCCCACCTCAGGGAAGGGTAACTCCAAAAGAAAAAACAAACAAAAAGCAGGGGACCTTGGTGAGATGAGCATTTAAGGATGCTAGCCCAGTTTTTTCCCCTGGAGCCTACAGGCACTAGGATAGTGTGAGGAGGTCATTCCAAAGCTACTGGGGAACAGCAGCGAGTGAGGTGGCTCACCTCACTATATCTCCTAGGAATTCATTCCCACAACAGAAAAATAACCATCACTACTTAGAATTACTGTAAGTCACAGTTCACCTCTTATACATCATGACACTTTATGGTGTCAACGTACATTCGCATTCATTTTCCTACTGGATTCTCACAAAAACCCTGTAAAATAGTTAGGACAGGGAGTATTATTCCCAGTTTATAGATAAGAAGCCTAAACTCACCATCTCTTGATTCATCTATAGCAATAACTTTCTAATTGGTCCCTCTGCCTTCAATTCAAACTATCTGCCACACTGTTACCAGTTATTTTCCTAATATACAGCTTTGATAACATCACTAGCCTACTCAAAAATCCTTAATGGTTCCCCATCCCCTACAGGATAAAGAATAAAGATCAACTTCAGTAGCCTGGCATTAAAGGAGTTTCTTAATCTACTTTTCCAACTGAACATGGCATTCACCTTCACACCAAAGTATCCTTGTTCAGACTGTTCCTTTGACCTGGAATGTCATTCCTTCTCTGATGATCCTCATACTACAAAGCCCAGCTCACACGCCAACCATAGTCCTGATCAGAATAAATGGTCTTTTCCTCTGCATGCAATTTATATATGGCATGTAATTTTGTTTTGTATCTAAATTATTTACATATCTATTTTATATCTACAAGACTAGCTCCTTGAAGGCAAGGACAAATATGCCCTGTACATCATAGAGGCTCAATAAAGATTCAAGGAACTGAGGTGAGACTCAGAGAAGTTATGTGCCTGCTCAAGATCACACAGCTAATGATCTGGGAGTCAACCCTTCTAACTCCGAATCTGGAATGCTAAAAACTACATTGGGTTTCCCAGGTACCTACTTCAGTTCGTACTTAATTGAAAGGGCTCTGTGAGTCTACTTGGTAGAAAGTTCCTGGAACAATATTTCAAAATCACATGAATTGCACACCCAAAGTTCTCTCTCTGGAAGTCCATCAGGATGAGGCAGATCTTTCAGCACCAGTGAGAAAAAGGCCTCAACCTCTTAATCATTGATTTGGTAGTGCCAGAAACAGGCTTCATTCCAGGGAGCAATGCACTGTGGGGAATGCCACCAACAGCATCCAAGCCAGTCCAATTCTCTTTGGCACAGACATGGCCTGGGATAATGGGAAACTTCTAAACAGTTGGATATTTAGGATCTCATCCTCTTCTCTCACTTTTTAAATAAACCTTATTTTTTAGAACAATTTTAGATTTACAGAAAAATTGCAAAAAGTACAGAATTCTTAGATACTACACTACTATTTCCCCACTACTAACATTTTACATTAGTAAAATAAAAAGTATTTGTTACAATTAATGAAGTAATATTGCTACATTATCATTAACTAAAAGTCCATACTTTATTTAGATTTCCTTAGTTTTTACCTAATGTCCTTTCATCCTCTTCTCTTAATCTTAGTGAGGCCTGTGCTCTCAGCCAGAGCCACAAGCCAGAGTACAGCAAGTAGTGGCATTCAAGAGGGACCCTTGTCCCATACACAGACTTTGAGATGCAATAGCAGAGAAGGCAGGCAGAAAAGTTTGTTCCCAGGCTCCTCAGACAACCTTATCAGCCATGGGGGGGCGGGGGGGTGGGTAGAACAGGTTCTCAAGGCATTGGCAGAGACATCCAGATGCAGACCCAACTTGTGGGCAGTCAGGAGTCACAATGTCATTACTATGTGATACAACTGGCTTCCTGCTTACCCATATCTCTGGCCTATCAACCCAGAATCCAGCCAAGGTTTAGACCTGGGGAACTAAGATAACTTATCTAGAAAACTAAGGGAGTACCTGAGGGTGGGGCCCAAATATACCATTTTCCTTACCAGTTTTAATCAGGTTGCTGAGAGACTTTAAAAAGAAATAATGCTTTTATATAGAATTGGCCCTTCCCATCCACTAACCCTGGCTAAGGAGGGCCTACTATACTATTCAATTTTATGTAAGGAATTTGAGCATCCTTTTGATATTTGCACTGGGGTTGTGGAACCAATCCAGCTTTTTAAAACTTTTTTAAAAAGAGCTTTTTGCACTGTTCTTATAGTTTCTCAGTTTTATAGGGGAGTGACCTGAGGCCCGGAAAGGTAAAATGACTTGCCCAATACTTCAAAGCTTCTGAGTGGCAGAGCCAAATCTGAGCCCCAAACTAGTGATCTCACTGCAAAACTCACAAGTAGTTGCTCAAAAAGTAAGAAATCTCCCTTCTCTAAAGACTGATGTCTTTCCACTTTTTCTCTTTTTAAACTGAAAGTGGAGAGATCACAAAACTGTGCAAACTGATAAGGCTACAAAGTCACAGACGCCAGCCTCAAATGGGCCCTCGCCACTGTCCAGCAATCCATTTTTTTTTTCCTGGCTCCCGCTTTCATAACAGCTACCTCTCTTCAAGATTCCTACTCTGCCAACTGCCCTCCCCCACTCTCAGGAAAAGAAATATTCTCTTACCTCATCTTGAAAACTCCCTCCACTTTCTCGCCATCAACTCCCCTTCAAACTTATCTCTGAACTTTTCCTTGCCACTTAACCTCTCGTCCCAGAGGAACTTCCCCTTGCAAAACTAGTGTCCCTACCTGTGCTCTGGTTTCCACCTCACCTGATCTCTTCTCAGGGATCTCCATCATTACTAGCCCCTCTCTCCAATATCTGGCTATTTTCCATAAGAATTTGCATATACTCAACTCTCAGCCACCACATCTCCCCTTTATCAACAACTCTCTCTCTCTGTCCCAACAAGCTTCCTTTAAAAGATCGGCCTAGGGACTTCCCTGGCAGTCCAATGGTTAGGACTTCGTGCTTCCACTGCACGGGGCACGGGTTCGATCCCTGGTCAGGGAACTAAGATCCCACATGCTGCGCAGCGCTGCCAAAAATAATATTAAAAAGTAAAAATTTAAAAACTTCAGGGCTTCCCTGGTGGCGTAGTGGTTGAGAATCTGCCTGCTAATGCAGGGGACACGGTTCGAGCCCTGGTCTGGGAGGATCCCACATGCCGCGGAGCAACTAGGCCCATGAGCCACAACTACCGAGCCTGTGCGTCTGGAGCCTGTGCTCCACAACAAAAGAGGCCGAGACAGTGAGAGGCCCGCGCACCGCGATGAAGAGTGGCTCCTGCTTGCCACAACTAGAGAAAGCCCTCACACAGAAACGAAGACCCAACACAGCAAAAATAAATAAATTAATTAATAAACTCCTACCCCCAACATCTTCTTCAAAAAACACAAAAGTTCAACCTAATGTCTCCTCTTAACCCATCCATTCATTCTTCAATCTACTGCAATTCAGCTTCAGTTCCAAACCCTGCACAGGAAACAGCTGTTGCCAACACTTGGCCACTCCCTCCCTCTTTTGGCTACTGTAACCCAACACTTTTTGGTTCACTTAATCTCTGGTCATTCCCTTTGTATCTTTATTCATTTAATCAACAAGTATTTCTTGAGAAAATATGTGCCTACTATGAGCTAGGCACTGTTTTGGGGACTGAGCATACAAAGGTAGACAAAACATGATCCCTTTCCCTAAGGAGCTTACTATCTTTAAGAAGTATGAACAAGTAAATGGGCAATGCCAATACACAGTGACAAATGCTATGGCAAGAGAGTGCAGAGCATGAAGAACACTAGACTTTTTCTCAGTCCACTTCCTTAGAATTCCGCCCTGGACCCTCTTTTCTTTTCACCCTATACAACTTCTTGTTGTATAGGATGTATGGGATGCGAGGGTGACTGCATCCTCTTCTATAAATAAAATTATCACCTGTATGTACGTATTCTGACAATCACCAAAAATCTCTATCTTCTTGTTTGTCTTCTAAACTGCAGACCTGAATGGCCAACTGCCTACTGGACACCTCTACTTGGATATCCCCCAGACATCTCAACAAATATTTCTTTAAAAAACAAAATCCGGAACTTCCCTGGTGTCTCAGCAGTTAAGAATCCGCCTGCCAATGCAGGGGACACAGGCTTGAGCCCTGGTCCCGGAAGATCCCACGTGCAGCGGAGCAATCAAGCCCATGCGCCACAACTCCTGAGCCTGCGCTCTAGAGCCCGCGAGCCACAACTACTGAGCCTGCGCTTAGAGCCGGTGCCCCGCAGCAGGAGAAGCCACCCCGCAGCAGGAGAAGCCACCGCAGTGAGAAGCCCGTGCACCGAACGAAGAGTAGCCCCTGCTCACCGCAACTCAAGAAAGCTGGCGCACAGCAACGAAGACCCAAAGCAGCCAAATAAGTAAATAAATAAATAAAACAAAAACCAAAGTTATTAACTGACGCTGCCTTCTACAAACACTCAGCATCAAACTGCCCAAACCAGAAACTTGGGATCCTTGTCTTCTTCCTTACTTCTCCATTCATGAGTTTAATTTCTGTCCCAGAGTGATAGTTCCAAGGTATAAATCTGCTGATGTCACTAACCTGCATACAACTTCAATGATTCACAAGTGCCCTCAGAATAAAGTACAACTTCCTTAGGGTGGTATGCCCAGCCCTTTATGATCTGGTCCCCATTTACTTCTCCAGCCTCATCACTTGCAACCTTTCTCTCACCCCTGCTCTCTACCTTCTAACACTGTGCCCTCAAATCTATGCCTCCACCATTCTGTACATAGACCTGCCGTTTTTCAAACGTGCTGTCCTCTCTCTTACCTCTCAACTTGCTGTTATCTTTGCCCTTCCTGGGCCTGGCTAATAACTCCTGTTCTTCAGGTCCTAACTGAGACGGCACCTCCTTGCCTGACTCCTCAGGCTGGGTGGGTGCTTCTTCCCTGTGCTCCCAGAACACTCTGAGCTGTCCTTCCTCCCAGCCTGATAGTGGAGAGCAATTCTTTGTCATTGTCTACCTGCTCCTCCAGACTGAGAGAAAGGTGACAAGTGGCTTTGGTCTTCCCATGGCCCCAGCCCCTACATGCTACCTAGAACAGAGGAAGCTGCTGCGCCACAGATCTCTGTTCACGAAAAAGCTTGTTGTAACAAGTTGCATCCTTCTCCTTCCAACCTCAGGGGTCCCATTTCCCAGCAGCAACTGCTGGGCCTGCTGGGAGATGGCGAGGGATGCTGGTGACCTCTAGGTGGTGAGCTCTGATGGCCTCTCACCAGAAGAGATGAGGAAGGAAAGGGGCAGTGAGAGACCTTCAGATTCTCTGCAGTAACATGTAACCCTGCAACCTTCTCCACCAGATTCTGCCTCCCCCCTCGCACTCAGCCTCCCCTCTAGGAGGCCGCCGCAAACTCCACATCAGACTTCAGTAGTCCCCTCCAAAGTGACCTCAGGCTTCCCCAGGCGACCCTCTCAGCCTCGGACTCCTCCCTCAGCATCCCCTCTCAGCCTCGACCTCCTTCCCCTCAGCCTCCTCCCTCAGGCTCCACCTCCTTTCCTCTTAGCCTCCTCCCTCAGCCCCGACCACCTTTTTTCAGCCTCCGCCCTCAGCCTCGACCTCCTTCTCTCAGCCTCCTCCCTCAGTCTTTCCCCAACGTCTCAGCCTCCCCCCTCAGATCTCCTCGGCTCCCTCTCCCAGATCCCGCCTAGCCAGGCCCCGCCCCCGCCCCCGACGCGAGGACTGTACTGTGCTCACCGTCGTAGTAGTAACAGACTTTCCTCCTGGTGCCCTGAGTCTGCGCCATCTTGCTCGCCTCCCGTCCCTCCCGTCAGTCTGTCCGTCCACCCTCCCGCCCGCCGGCGGCTCCGCTCAGCGTCCGACCCAGCAGAGAAGAGGCGGGCCTCTAGCGCGTTCCGCCCGTCCCCGCCCGGGCTCACCTATAGCCGCGCAGCCCGGGCACCGCTCCAGCCAATCAGAGGCGCCGGGACGGCCCGGAACTCGGCGGGGGGCAAGGGCAGCCCGGCGAGGCCTCTGAGGGCCCCCTGGGCCTGTACCAAGGTCCGCGACAGGGGGTGGGGCTGCCCCAGGACCGTACCATTCGTCCCGGGGGAAGCAAACTTCGCTGTCCCATTCGACTTTGGGAGAGTGCTTGGAGATCAGAGACCAACTTTGTCATTTGACAGAGGCCTACGGTGGAAAGTGACTTGCGCAAGGTCACTCAGCTAAGTTTGGAGCAGGAGGAATAAATTGACAAAGGACAGGAAACTGCTGTAGGCCGAACGCTGTGCAATAGCTTTACCGACATTATCTCAGTCATCTCCGATGGCTTTGGAGGGGGGCTTTTTATCACCATTTAACAAAGATAACGAAGTTCGGAACTTTGTCGCTTCCTCAGAGTCACACAGTAATTACATTCAATTTTCAATCGTAATTTTTTGAATGCCTACTATGCACCAGAGGCACATTAAAAAAGTGGCAGAACCCAGCCTTTCTTACTCCAAAGCATAATTCTTTGTTGTAGGGGGCCGTCCTGTGCACCGTAGGATTTTTAACAGCATCCTTGGCTTCTACTTATTAGATGCCAGTAGTACCCTGCCTCCACCCCCAGCTGTGACAACAGAAATTGTCCTCAGACGTGGCAAAATATCTCCAGAGCAAGGGAGAGGGGATTGGAGGGAGTGTAAAAGTGCCCCCCACCCTACCCTTGAGAACCACTGCATGAGATCCGTCATCAACTAATCATTATTGAAAGCTACAGACTGAAAAGCACTGTGATGGGCTATTAAAATAACAACTACAACAATATTAATATTTAGTGAGTGCTTACTATGTGTGAAGTAAGTTACTCATGATCCTATAGTCAATAGATATATTTTTTATGCCTCTTTACAGCTTAAAGACTGCTTGGGCACTTGTGTTCCTCACCTGGGAACTGCATTTGGGCCACTAATTACAAACGTAACAGATCTAAGACTGGGCACTTCCATTATAGAAGCAGCAAAAGATCAGGGAATAAACCCTGTTCCCAGTTCTGTATTGCTGTTTCCTAGCCAGGAACCTTTCTGGGCCCCCATTTCCCTCTTAGTAAAATGGAGAGTGTAAGAAAACAAAGTTCACCAACTCTGTGGCTGCAGCAGTGTCCAAAGGAGAAGGAGGATGGGGATCAGATGAGGTAATGGGTGTGGCAGCATTTTAAAAAATGCAGAACAGGAATCACAAACTCAGACGCCTGCAGAGGTCACGCAGGTGATGTAAATGAGTGTATTATATTTAAATTGGTTTGATTCCAGGTACTTTGCTTGTTTTTAATATTGGATTCTTTTTCACTTTCTAAAGAAATATGTCCTCCCCATCTTTCCTCAAACACACTGCCATCTTCAGGGATCTTTAATTTTCCTACTTTTTAATGGAAATACGGGTGCAAAAATTTTTCATTTTCCTCTTTTTATAAAACCAACAGCACGAACATGATGATCAATAACTACTAACACTCAGGTTCATTGTCTGGGAGCAATAGGGTGTGAAGGGGACTCTGGCAATGGGAGAGCTCATACCCCACCTGAAGGCATTGGCCACTTACTCAGCTCCATGAGGACAGGTAAGCCCAAAAGAGCCAAATCTTCCTATTTTTTTCAAGAGAAGGCAGAAATCTGGAGGTTTATGCAAAACCACCCCAGTTTTATAAACTGACTGCTAACTCAGTCTACTTTCTTTTTTCTTTTCTTTCTTTTTTTTTTTTTTTTTTTGCAGTGCGCAGGCCTCTCACTGTTGTGGCCTCTCCCGTTGCGGAGCACAGGCTCCGGATGAGCAGGCTCAGCGGCCATGGCTCACGGGCCCAGCCGCTCCGCGGCATGTGGGATCTTCCCGGACCGGGGCACGAACCCGCGTCCCCTGAATCGGTAGGCGGACTCTCAACCATTGCGCCACCAGGGAAGCCCCAGTCTACTTTCAAGACAGCAGTAAGAGCCATCCTTTTAAAATGTAAGTCAGATCATGTCATAGCTCGGCACCCTGCAAAGGCTCCTCAAAATGGCTCCTGCAAAGGCCACAAGGCCCCAGGCCCCATAGGATCTCTCCCCCTCCCTCAGGCTACCTTTACCTCTCAGATCTTGCCAGGCAAGCTTCTGCCTCAGGCTGTTCCCTCTGCCTGACTGCTCATCCAGCATACCATGTGGCTCACTCCCTCACCTTCAAATCTTTGCTCACAATTCACCTTCTCAATGAGACCTTCCCAGACCACCCTCTTTAAAACTACAAACCTCCCCCAAACATGACATTCCTAATTCCCCTTACCTTGCTCTTTTTTTCCCCTTAGCACTGTCACCTTGTAGCATACCATACCATTTACTTCTTTGTGATGCTTATTGTCTATCTTCCTTTACAGGGTGGAAGCTCCAGAGATTTTATCTACTGCATATCCTATGAGCCCAGAATCATGCCTAGCACACAGTAGATGTTCAATAAATATTTGTTAAGTGAGTGAATAAACTCAATGTTTGAAAACACCTTGAAAAAAATAAATAAATAAAAAATAAAAACACCTTGAACGTGAATCAGAACATATCTAAGGTCAAATATAGTCCTTGAATCAGTAGCTCTCAAAAATGCTGTTGCATTTATATAATGGGAGGGGGGAGTGTCTTGGGACGCATCTACTGTCTAGGAGGTTCTGGGTAGGAGTTGCCCATAATCCTTTGGGATGGATGTTTGAAGGGGTTCAGAGAACCCATACAGCAAAGTATAGGGACCTACTCTTGGCCCCCAACATCAGCAGGGCTGGAAAAAGTTCAGATATCCCTTCATCCCATCTTTCACCCCAATTCAGGGTGCCCCAGTTTCCATCTTCTGAACGCTCACTCCCCACTCCCAAGGAAAAGGAGATTGGAGTGGGGAGCAGAAAGATGTGCAATCTTCACCAACAGACATTTATTCAGCTCCTTATGGGTGCCAGGCACCAAAGAGGAGCACACAGAGGTATTAGATAAGGTCCCCGGCCCTCAAGGAGCTTCTGGATGACCAGGGGAAAGGAAAAGGGGGTGGGGAGAAGCTGGTGTCAATCACAGGCCTCTCTCCTCTCTTTGGTGGTCTCAGAAGTGGGCGGGCCCAGAAAGGGACAACTTGGAGGAGTGTCCAAGACATATATGCACAGGCCACACATGTACAAGACACATGTGCAGAGCCCAGCCAACTACAGAACCCGTGTACAGGACACGAGAAGTGTATGTGTCGCACGTGGGCGGGATTCACATGCAGAGTCCCATATGTGCATAGGCCACATGGGTGTAACACAGGAACTGCATCTCCCCGAGCCAGGTTGGCCTGGTAGGGGGAGGGCTCCAAGCCCCAGCCAGCTAGGTTCCTCAAGGCTGCGGCTGGTACTGGCCCTCTGTGGCTGTGAAGAAGTCCTCCAGCACGCTGCGCAGGTAGTCAAAGGTGGGCCGGTCCTCCGGGAGCTCCTTCCAGCACAGCATCATAAGGTGGTACAACTCATCTGGACAGTTGTCAGGTCGTACCATGCGGTAGCCTTGCTCCAGGTTCTGAATCACCTCAGGATTGGTCATCCCTAGAGGTTGATGGGAGAACTGACACCAAGGCTCCAGGCTTTGGAAGCCCACAGGCAGGGGGGATGGTCAAGATATTTGACAACTGGTATGGTGTGAGCACGAATCCAAAGGGACCTTGGTCTTCATCAATGGTAAAGCTATACTCGCGGTACCTTCTAAATGTCAGTCGTGCCACTTGTAGTGTCTGCTATGGCTTAAACGCTCAATAACGCACACATGTGGCTGTGAGACTTTGGGTGAGCCACGGCACCTTTCTGAGCCTCAGTTTCCTCATCTGGAAAATGGGACAACAGTAGCTCCTCCCTCATAGAGATGTTATCAGGATTGAAAGAGAAAGTGTATATATAGCATTGAGGATGCTGCCTGGAAGAGGAGATGCAGCATAAAGGGTACCTGTAATGATGATTATTTGGTAGGGAAGGATGGAGTAGTCAGGGCCCAGGGCAGGATGGGGGCCCACAGCCAGGACAATGGGGAGGCTCCTCCAGCTTTTAGAACAGGCACATGAGATGCTGCATCAGGAATCCAGATGGACCCTGGACCCCAGCAAGGCACACCCTGCATGGGGCAGAGAAGATTCACTAGGCCTCTCCATGATCCAGATGAAATTATCTTTGGGCCACTTCCCGCCCTTGGTGCTGATCCTTGCCCTCACAGTAGGCTCTTTGCATGTAGACCCCAAGAGGAGCTGCTCTGGAGAACTGCATGGTCACAGCAGAAATATAGCTCCCTGTTTCTAAATTACCTGTATGGCCTCTGGTTTCTCCTTCATTCTCCTGAGAAGAGACTGTGACAGGCAGTCCCCAGAGCCTAACCCCAAGAGGGTCCTAGCAAAACAGAAGTTTTACTCCTACAAAGCTTCAGACTGGACCCTAGTTAATAGAGATTTCTCTTCCCCAGGCCTTTCCCCTGGGGGGCCTCTGGCTATGTGTCACTCAGATTTCAAAATCAGGACACTGAAGGACATAGGCCAGGGAACAAGGGTACAAACCTATTGGCTACACCCAGCCTCAATACAGCCCACAGACCTACTTTGGCTTGGCCCCTTATAGTGTTTTTTTTGTTATTGTGTGTGTGTGTGTGTGTATTATTATTATTATTATTATTTGGCATGCGAGATCTTAGTTCCCTGACCGGGGATCGAACCCGTGCCCCCTGCATTGGGAGCGTGGAATCTTAACTGCTGGACCACCAGGGATGTCCCCCCTTTTGGCATTTTTAAACAATCTGAATCATCACCAATATTTGGAAATGGGAAAATTTTCCTAAAACTCCAAGTTTTGGCTTCTCTTGAAAAAACAAAGATCTGTTTTTTGGGCCCCCATGTCTTTTAGTTTTTTTTTTTTTTGCGGTACGCGGGCCTCTCGCTGTTGTGGCCTCTCCCGTTGCGGGGCACAGGCTCAGCATCCATGGCTCACGGGCCCAGCCGCTCCGCGGCATGTGGGATCTTCCCAGACCGGGGCACGAACCCGCGTCCCCTGCATCGGCAGGCGGACTCTCAACCACTGCGCCACCAGGGAAGGGCCCCCATGTCTTAATAACAACCATCTGCTAGAGCAGATGCAAGTTCACCCAGGTCCCCGTTACTCCCCATAGTTTCCCTGACCCTGAAGCCATGTGTCAGTTGCCATTTATCATCATGCTTTCACTGCCTTTACTCTTCTAATAGAAAAATTCTCTAAGGGAGCAGTGTGAGCTCTTAGCAGCACAATGAGTGTGTTTCTAGCCCCAGCGCTGCCGCTGGACTCTGTGATGGGGCAAGTCCAGGGCAGGGAAGGCCTGCATACCCTCACCTGATTCTAAGGTGTCTTTACCTTCCCAGGAGCAAAGTCCTGTGTACACTGATGGGGATGTGGGAAGCTTCTGCAAGTCTGGCCACTGTGCTCTATGACCTCCTTACCCTGTCTTTGTATTCTATTTCCTTTCCCCAGGGTTTCCTAGCAAGTTCCTTTCAAAAAAAACTTCATTCCCGTCTTGGCTGAATTCAGGGGTAAAGGACTGTCCACGAGATAGAGGGAGGACTGGGAGAGGGTGGGAATTAGCTGTTTACACGTCTCTCTCACTCTACATGGAAGGCTTCAGAGGGATGGGAAGTCAGTGTTTAGTGAACACCTACTATGAATCAAGCTCTTTCACAAATAATCTTGTTTCTCATATCATGAAACTGAGGCTCAGAGAGGTAAAGTCACCTGCCCAAGTCACTTGCCCATAGTGATTAATAATAAAACCTAACACTCTTGAGTGCTTCGTATGGGTCAGGTACTGTTCTAACCTCACGTTTTACAACTGGAGAAAAAAGGAATGATCTGATCAAAGCCAAACAGAAAGCATCAGTGGCAGACCTGGTAATAAGAAGCAGGCCTCTTGCCTCCCAGGCCAGATCCTCTTCTACATATTAGGCTGCCAGTGTTAGAATTAAAGAAAAGAGCTGGGATTGTTGAGGGAAGAGAGATCCAGAGACAGAGATGGAAGCCAGGCCTGGGAGATGGAGGAGATGATGGAGGAGAAGCAGCTAGAGAGTTTCAGATTCTTAGCCTGGGAAGAAGTAAGTGGAAAGACATGAATTTGCTGCCCGTCCCCATCTCCCTTTCAGCTCCTGCCCTTGACCCTGACCTGGGTAAGGGATGCGGCCGTGAGTGACAATCTCCGTCAGCAGGATCCCGAAAGACCACACGTCCGACTTGATGGTGAATGTCCCATAGTTAATGGCTTCTGGTGCTGTCCACTTAATGGGGAACTTGGCGCCTGGAGGGAGGAAGTGAGGTCACCTGGGTCTGCTTGGCCAGACCCTGCAGGCCCCAGACTTCCCTCATATCCCATACCTACCCTCCCTGGCTGTGTACTCATTGTCCTCAATGAGGCGTGCTAGGCCAAAGTCTGCGATCTTGCAGCTCAGGGTATCAGACACCAGGATGTTGGCGGCCCTCAAGTCACGGTGGATATAATTCTGCTCTTCAATGAATGCCATGCCCTCTGCAATCTGCAGGCCAGGTACAGGTCAGCAGTCCTGGGCCCGAAATCCTTGTCCCACTGCCCTGTGCCCGTGCCCAGCCCCTCCCCAGTCCCCTTACTTGGGCTGCCATGTCCAAGAGTTTGTTGATGGTCAGCTTGATGCCTGTGGAGGTCTTGAGAAAATCCACCAGGCTCCCTGTGGGCAGAAGCAGGAGTTGCTGACACAAGTTGCCCCAGGGGAAAGCCCCCAGACCCTTCTCCCCTAACTGGGAGTCTAGAAGCAGTGTCTGATGTGTGGAAAGGAAGAGTAAAAGCTGAAAAAGAAGGAGTGTGTGTTCAGAGTGAGGATGCCCAGGATGTGTGATGCCCTTTTCCCAGGGACTAGGGGGCTACTTGGAGGGGTCTTCAAGCTTCTTGTCACCAGTGGGGTGGAGCCCAAACTCTTCAGCCAGTCATCCAAAGCGCTGCATGCTCCACATCTGTAGTTTCTTCTCTTCCCTCCACTCCTGCCTCTTTTACTCCACCCACCCTAGACAATTGTGAGATTTTCCACATAGACCCCTGGGTTCTCACCCCAAGGTCTCTTTGTCCCATGTCTCATGCTAAAAGTTCTTTTTGTTCATGGCCCAGCTAGACTATTCCTCTAGAAAGCCTCTCTAGATCCTACCAAGCATAATAAATTACATCATCATCTACCTTCCCCATGGTATACTGGAACTTTCCTATGGCACAAACTCTGGTTTTCTTAGTGTGCATAACTGATAGCAGCAGTCAATCAATGTTCCCAGCCCACAGTAAGCAGCAATAAATGTATGCTGAATGTAGTAAATGGAATATGGAAAGAGGTGGCCTGGAGGACTGAGAGACCACCTTTCTGGTGACAGAGGGTAACTAGGAGAAGACCAGGGATGGGAGTGGCTGGAACAGAGCTAGTGATCGCTGGTCCTTCTCGAGAGACTAAAACCCTATGTGAAGATGACAACAACTTGAGTGTCTCCAGTATGAGTGCTGAATTAGTCACTGAAGGCAAAGACCTCACCCAGAGGCAGCAAATATGTGGACATAAACTGCCATTCCTTCATTGTATCCATGGCAGATGTTGCTAATCAATCCCAGTACTCACTTCCAATGAACCTCAGAATCCTTCTCAACACAGAACTACAAGCAAATACCAATTGAAGGTGGTCCGCTATTTGCCATTTCCAGAATCCATTAGCCAATTAACAGATTTTTTCCCTTCCTGAAAGAGGGACAGATTTTATACTCCGAAAGAATCAGAGCCAGATAACGACAAACTTACTAATCTGTTACTATATGGCAGGCCCTGTTCCAACTGCTCTATATGCATTAACTTTCATCCTCACAAAAACCCTATAAGGGGACTTCCCTGTGGTTAAGAATCTGCCTGCCAATGCAGGGGACACGGGTTCGAGCCCTGGTCTGGGAAGATCCCACATGCCGCGGAGCAACTAAGCCCATGCGCCACAGCTACTGAAGCCCGCGCGCCTAGAGCCTGTGCTCTGCAACAAGAGAAGCCACTGCAATGAGAAGCTCACGCACCACAACGAAGAGTAGTCCCTGCTCGCCGCAACTAGAGAAAGCCTACAAGCAGCAACAACGACCCAACACAGCCAAAAAAAAAAAAAAAAAAGACCCTGTAAGAAAGTTGCTATTGCATTATTATCACCATTTTACAGATGAGGAAACCATGGCACAGGGAAGTGAAGCGACCAAGCCCAAGGCCACACAAACCTGAAGCCAGGATTCTAACCCAGGCAGTCAGACTCTAGAGCCTTTAATGACTACTCTTATTTCTGGATAAGCCTGTTTAGATTTCTGCTGTTATTCTTGGAGGAACTGAGCATCAGAGGTGGCACAGGGACTTGGCCCAAAGCTGGGCCTAGAAATTCCTATTTACCTTCCTGGGGCTCTGTGCGACAGTGGACCGAGGGAGGGGGAGGGGGAGGGGCTCACCCAGAACTGAAAAAGAGGACTTTGGAGCACTCCCAAGGCTCAGGGGCAGAAGGGAGAGAGAAGGGGTTAGGGACCTACTCATCTCCTGAGATCAAGCATCCTTAGATCAAGGTGGGGTGTGAAGAAGGCATCAGGACTGACTGCAGGTCAGAGAAGAAGGCGGGGTGGGGGTGGTGGTGAATGCTCTTCCAGAACCTGCCACCTAAAGCTGGGCTCCCAGACGGGGCTCGAACAACACACCCTCTTCTCCACACGGCATATAGTCGCCCCTGGAAGTGAGTCTTTGGGGGCTCAGGAAAATTCCTCTAAAAAACCTCAGTGCTGAGCTAGGCCTATCTCCTCCGCCCTCCAGCAGGGGCAGAGGAGACGGCAGTGCCCCCCAGCGGCCGCGCACGGCGGCGGCGCCCACCATTCTCCATGTATTCCGTGATGATATAGATGGGCTCCTGGGTGACCACCGCGTAGAGCCGGACCAGCCGCTGGTGTTGCAGCTGCTTCATGAGGTTGGCCTCAGCCAGGAAGGCATCGGGGGACATGCTGCCCTGCTTCAGGCTCTTCACTGCCACCTTCGTGTGCCCGTTGTAGTACCCTGGGGCAGGGAGGGGTTGGGGGAATCACTCGGAGCCCATGCCCCCAGAGCCAGGCAGCTGCCCAGAAACAGGGCACTGTCGTGGGACTCTCACGACCGTAGACACCTCCCCTCCCCGCAGTCCGGGAGGGCCTCACTTACCCATCCACACCTCTCCGAACTGGCCAGCCCCCAGCCGCTCCACCAGCTTCAGCGTTTCCCTGGGAACCTCCCACTCATCCTCCCACCACGGCTTCTGGGGCTTCTGGGTCTGGCAGGGGCGGCTTAACCTCGTGCACAGCCCGTCCGAAGAATCTGTGAGGACAAGGGAGGAGGGTAAGGCTGTCAATAAGGCGGGACTGAGGGTGGGGGCCCACCCAGTCCCCACCTGGGGAAATGGACTGGCAGGGGAGGTGTGTGGAGCTGTCACCTGATCCCTGGGGCTCCAAGGTACCGCACCTCACCCACTGAGGGGGAATAAAGGAGCATACTGAGAGATGGGTGGAGGGTACCCCGAGAGAAACTGGGGGAGGCAGGCTGATAGGGCACAGGTGCTAACCCTAACCCTGCAGTGCTCACTCATATAATGGCGGACCAGCTCATGCAAGCCAGGAAAAGTGATGCGGGGGGAGATGTAGAAGCCTCCTTTGTCAAGGTTACGGATCTTGTAATGTTTCACCACTTCTCCCTGGGTCTGGTCGAAGTCCCGGACGGACAATGAAAACGATCCTGAAAAAAAGAAAGGATGAAGGAACGCAAAAGAGGCGGGTGGTGGCCTCCAGCGAATCGCACCTCTGCCGACGCGCCACATCCCCCCCCCCGCCCCCATCCCACACCAAACCCGCGGGCTCCTCGCGCCCAGACCTCTGCTCGCTGCCCCAGCCCGCGGCCCCGCCCCCGCCCCCCGCCAGCCCAGCGGCTCACCCGTGGTGCTTTCACTCTCTCGGATCAGGAAGGAGCCGTGCGTGTTCCCGGGCGCCAGGAGCTGCCTCTCCGCGTCCTTGCGGCTCAGGGTCTTGAAGAACCAGCTTAGCAAGGCAGAAGCGAGGGCTTCTTTCGTCTGTTAGTCCGTTCTTACTCCATAACCCTCCAGCATTCACACCACCCCTAGCATCTCTCCTTTGCTCCGAGGTCCCTGGATCTACGCCCAGCCATCCCCCACGACGAGTCCCCACTCACGGTTCGGGCTCCAGGCTGTTCGCTCTGGCCACAAAGTTGAAGGGGATATAACCTTCCTGGCCCGTGGTCACGGACTGCGCCTTCCACCACTCACCGTTCCTGCGCAACAGCGGCGGTTAGCACGGGTCTGCTCAGCCTTGGACTTGGCTGGAAACCCCCCTCAGAGCCCCCAGTTAGGCCATGCCACCCCACCCTTCAGCTCAACACTCCGGAGCCTCCCATTTTGTCTTAAGGGCACCCACTGCAAGCCAGATCAGGGGCCGCAGGGGGGCCGCAGTACCTGAGATCCCCGCTCCCTCATGCTCTACCGCAGGGCAAGGATGGATGGGGTGAAGGGGACACTCACTGCTCCAGGATACGTAGCTGTTCACCCTTCTCGAAGCCCAGGTCTCCATCGTGGGAAGGCTCATAGCTGTGCAGGGCGATAACCAGGTTGTCTGTAAAGACAGGGGGAGTCAGGGAGAACCTGCCTGGAATAGGCTGGGAGCGCAAGTTCAGGAGTTACACGGTAGCCAACAAGACTGAGGGGGAAGGAGGAAGGACAGGTGGTGAGTAGGTGAGGAGATGGAGGCTGACAGCCAAGGGTCCACAGGACTTCTCTTCCAAGCCCTGCTGGTTGAAGTCACCTTGCAGTGGAGAAGCTGGGGGGTTGGAGCCCTCGTAGGTGACCAGTGGATCCCGCACTTCAGAGCCATTCCAGATGGACAGCTGTGGGGTAGGGGATGAGTGGAGTCAGAGAGCTGGAGGCTGGGTCAGACCCTGGCTTGCCTCCCCATTGCCCTGCTCTCCTTCACTTCAGCTTGGCTGGGTCTTATCACTGAATTTGCCAACCACTTGCTGCGTGACCTTATGAGAACCCCTTTCCCTCTCCGGGGTTCTTTTCATTTCTGTTGCAGGGGAGAGAGCTCGCTGTTATCTCAAGGACCTATAGTGGTGGTCCGTTTCTCTCTTCCAGGTCGTACACCCACCCGACTCCCGCACCAAGCCCCTGTCTTGCCTCTTACCATGGCCTTGCCATCCAGTGGGACTATGGGGTAATGGCAGTTCTCACATACATCGATGTTTTCCATCCAGTCATCTTCAGGGTTTGAGCTGCAGCTACAGCCCATGGTCCCTGGGGGAATGGAGAGGGGGCTGAAAGGGCTCCCCCAAGATCTACCCCTGCAACATCAGACATGCTAAGGCCTAGCCCTGGAAACTTCCAGAAGGACCTGAGATTGTCAGCCCCCCAGCCCCCATTCACCAGCCACAGAAAAGCTGAAATGGGGTCCTAGCTCCCAGTAGAGTCACACATGCCCTCCTGCTGAGGCCTAGGCCCTGCCCTCCCACCTGGGCTGGGCAAACCGCCACAGGCACCTTTGTTAGTCTAGTTGCCCACTTCCTGTCTCTCCCCCCTCCAGCTCTCTCTGCCCATCCCCCAAGTTGGGGGACAACCTACTAGAGATCACATACACTTCCCCAAGCCTTAGGGAAGACCTAAGTTTTGATCCTCCCCTACCAGAGGGGTGTGTGCGCCCCACCTCCTAATTACAATTCCCCTTTCCAGACGAGGAAGCTGAATATGAGACCCTTTCTCCCAAAAGTCAGCCATCAGGCCGCTGCTCCCCCCCACGACAAAGTCTCCTTCAGAGGCTTCTTTCTGCTTCTCCCCAGCAGAAAACACTTCAGCGGCCCTCTTGGCCATAACTTTTACTTGTTTGCTTGCTTTAGCAGTGGAAACTTTTTTTTTTTTTTTTTTTTTGTGGTACACGGGCCTCTCACTGCTGTGGCCTCTCCCATTGCGTACCACAGGACCCGGACGCACAGGCTCAGCAGCCATGGCTCACGGGCCCAGCCGCTCTGCGGCATGTGGGATCTTCCCGGACCGGGGCACGAACCCGCGTCCCTTGCATCGGCAGGCTGACCCTCAACCACTGCACCACCAGGGAAGCCCATGTGGAAACTTTTTGTCAGATGAAATCAAGCAGAACCTCATAGATAAAGCAGGTAATAGTGGAGCTGTTCTGCCTGAAGCAGGGTGTGGCGGGACCTCACTCCTGGGAGTCCCTGCAGCACCTCCTCCCCCAGGGCTGCTCCTCAGGACTGCTTGGAATCAGCAGTCCTCAGGTAAAGTTTAATTGAATTTACTGTGCATTCAAGAACCTTTAATATCAGAATCAAATCCACCTCCTCAGTCTATTCTGCTACACACACACACACACACACACACACACACACACACACACACACACACATATATTCACACAGCCTGTGTTCTGAGCTAGTCTTCCCCAAAACCTCGCGCTCTTTTCTTACAACGTGCCTTTGTTTATGTGATTCGCCTGCCTTGGAATGCTTTTGCCCATCTGTTGAACTCTAACTCAATCTTCAAGCCTCAACTCAGATATCACCTTCTCTGTGAAGCCTTCCCTATGCCCAGTGCTCTTTGCTCCTACAGCATTCCACTTAGACCACAATCATCAACTTAGGCACTGAGTGCCATGATTACGCTAATTTATGTCAGTCCCCCTGCCTCTCCTACCCCCTTGATGAGATGGGGGATTTATCAAGAGCAGAAGCTGTGTTTTATTTGCCTGAATGTCCCAGCACCCGGAGCTATTCTTGTTAATAAATGTTGACTGGTATGTGGAGCGTTGATGCACAGATTCTCCCATCTATAGAGGTCTTAGAAACCACCAAGTCTAACCTCTGATTTTAGATGAGCAGAGGACCAGAAAGGCCTGCTTAAACTCACACAACTGTTTGGGGCGGAATAAAGCTAGAGTTGCTAATACATGCTGGGACCAAGTAGAAGTGGGGAGCAGTGGTGGTTTTTTGGTTAGCAAGACTTAAGGTCTGGGGCTTCCCTGGTGGCTCAGTGGTTAAGAATCCACCTGCCAATGCAGGGGACACGGGTTCAAGCCCTGGTCTGTGAAGATTCCACATGCCGCAGAGCAACTAAGCCCACACGCCACAACTACTGAGCCTGTGCTTTAGAGCCCGTGAGCCACGACTACTGAAGCCCATGTGCCTAGAGCCTGTGCTCCGCAACAAGAGAAGCCACTGCCATGAGAAGCTCGCGCACCACAACGAAGAGTAGCCCCCGCTCGCCGCAACTAAAGAAAGCCTGGGGCTTCCCTGGTGGTGCAGTGGTTGAGAGTCTGCCTGCCGATGCAGGGGACATGGGTTCGTGCCCCGGTCCGGGAGGATCCCACATGCTGCGGAGCGGCTGGGCCCGTGAGCCATGGCCGCTGAGCCTGTGTGTAGGCTCCGCAATGGGAGAGGCCAAAGCAGTGAGGGGCCTGTGTACCGCAAAAAAAAAAAAAAAAAAAAAATTAAAAAAATTTAAAGAAAGCCTGCATGCAGCAACGAGAACCTAACGCAGTCAAAATTAAATTAATTAATTTAAAAAACAAAGACTTAAGGACCTATGTCAATTATATCTTAATTAAAGAAAGAAAAAAAAGATTGAAGGATAGGCCCCGGAGTTATGTTCAAATTCTGGTTCTGATAACTTACTGTGTCTCTTTGCTGAAATCATTCTTCCCCAGCCTCACTTTGCCTTTTCTGTCAGCTGGGGATCGCCATCCCTTCCTCACAAGCTTAGATGAATGTTGGCTTGATTTAGAGCTAAGAAAGACTTATATCAGTGCCCATTCTGCCCTACCAACCCCTGCTTTGGAGGGTGGGAGAATGGGCCTGGTAAATAATCCTCTTGGCTTTAAGCTCATGTTTCTTTTTTTTTTAAATTTAATTTTTATTTTATTTTGGAGTATAGTTGATAAGCTTATGTTTTTTAAACTGAGATACTTATAACCTTTCATGAGTACCGGAAGTCATGGGTGTGTACCTCCCAAAGCATGGGTGTTAAACACATAGTTAAACCTTATTAACGTAGTTAAACAGACATAGATCTATTACAAATAGAGGAAAATACAAAATGTACATGGAAATTTAAGCCAAATCAAGAGACTTTCAAGGAAAGGTGTACACGCATATACTCTTCCCCCTACTTTAGGAGTTCTGGGGAGACATTTGAGAAATCTTGCTCGGCTCTGTGGCTGCAAATGGCTTTTTTTTTTTTTTTTTTTGATTGCAATTTTATTATGGCTAAGAACTAATCAACAGCAAAAGCCTCCAGAAAAGAACTGATAACAACCTGGAACCAGCCTAAGATGAGCTGAGCTGTCTAGTAAGGTCCTGAGCAACCCATTGTTTGTGAAATTCAAATAGGCCTTGGAAAACCACAGGTTGGTTACATCACACAGAGAACACCAACATCAGATGAGGTGTCAACTTAAATCAGTAAGGTCCCTTCCAGGCTTGACATTCTCAGAGGCTTTGAAAAAGGGTAAGAGAAAGATGAGAAAAGTCTGGGGTTGAGAAAATGGGATGAACTGGGGTGCAGCAATGAGGGGAGGCTGGTAGACAGGGCAGAAGGAACCTTCTGAAGGCTGAAGCTCATAGGGCTGGAAACTGTACCTGTCCAGGCTGGGGTCACGTGGGTAAGGAAAAGGAGCCACAAGGCCTTGGGCCAGGGTCCAGAAGAGCATGCAGGCAGGACCTATCTATATCCTGGATAAATCTTGGCCTGCCAGAAAGGACTGGGGCCATATATAAAAGAATGAAATATTGCCATTTGCAGCAACATGGATGGACCTAAGATTATCATACTGAGTGAAGTAAGCCAGACACAGAAGGACAAATATTATAGGATATCACTTATATGTGGAATCTAAAAAATAATACAAATGAATCTATTTACAAAACAGAAACAGACTCACAGACATAGGAAACAAACTTATGGCTACCAAAGGGGAAAGCTGGGGGGATAAATTAAGAGTATGGGATTAACAGATACACACCACTATATATAAAATAGATAAACAATAGAGATTTACTGTATAGCACAGAAACAACAAGGATTTACTGTATAGCACAGGGAACTATGTTCAGTATCTTATAATAGACTATAATGGAAAAGAATTCGAAAAAAATGTATATATGCATAACTGAGTCACTTTGCTATACACCTGAAACTAACAAAATATTGTAAATCAACTATATGTCAATTTAAACAATAAATAAATAAAAGGACTGGGGCCAGGAGCGAGAAAAAGTTAAGCTGTGTTAAATTAAGCCAAAAGGTACTCAGTAACTCTGCTGGGTATCTGACCCCTAGTGTTTCCTCTGTGGCTTATTTAGTGCTCCTGGAGCCCTCCAGCTGCAGGTAGCAGGCCCTGCCCTATACAAAAGTGTGAGTTTTGGAATATAGGGCCTGGCAGCAATCAGAAGACCCCAAGACCTGGCAATGCCAGAGGTTATTTTGGTGAGTGGCTCTCAGCCACTGGGAGCTACATGCTCCTATGAGGCCCGAGGATAATGTTGAAGGTTATTTCAATATTTTTAAAATCTGAAGGGAAATGGTACTATGATTTGTTTCTCAGTATGACAAACTGCATTATCATTTCTTCAATGCATACTTAAGTCTCTGATGAAAATTTGAACTAGGAAACAAGAAAATTAGTACCTAAATGAGGTTGTTCAGTCAGCAAAACCCTCAAAATCATGAGATCCATGGGGGAAGAGGGGGAAAAGTACAACAGGGGAAGGGCAAAGGAGTCCTTGGAGGGAAGAGTTGAGAAGCACTCATGTAAGTCACCAGCCTCATTTTAAAGATGGAGAAGGTGGCGGATCAGAGAAGGTAAGTGATTTTCCCAATAGCACGTGAGGGCTCTTGGCAGAGGCGGGACTCCAATCAGGCCCCACCTCCTTTTTCAAGGTACTCTGCTCTATTCTTCCCTCCCTGGAGACTAAAGTGGGCAGGGAATCCTGAGAGGTCATGCAGACGATGGAGCAGGGAGAGAGGTCTGACAGAGTGGGGTCCACTCTCCATCAAGATGTGATCATTGTGCTGTTAACAAAGGCCTTTCTCTCTAAGGCAATTCTCCCTCTATCTGGAATGCATGTTTCTGAGTGTACATTTACCTGCTTGGTGAATACAAGTCTGCACATACTGAGGCATGTGAATCATTGAGCATCATGCTTACGTGTACATACCCGTGGGTATGTAGGAGCCCCTGTGTGCAGATGGATGTGCAACAAAATGGGGGCATGTATAGTTTGTGTGTGTCCCTATGTAATTGTGAGGTCATATATGCATGTATTTATTTGTACAAAATGTGGGTCCCATCCTAGTCTGATTCAGCCAGGTTAATAAATGAGGTCGGCAAAAAGAAAATAAAAATTAAAGCTTATGGGCTTCCCTGGTGGTCCAATGGTAAAGAATCCGCCTTCCAATGCAGGGGATGCGAGTTGGATCCCTGGTCTTGGAACTAAGATCCCACATTCCGCAGGGCAACTAAAACCGTGGGCCCAACTGCTATACTCGTGCACCTTAACTAGAGAGCCCGCGTGCTGCAAACTACAACTGGAGAGAGAAAACCCGCACACCACAACTAGAGAGAAGCTCACACACCACAACTGGAGAAGCCCATGCGCCGCAACAAAAGATCCCACATGCTGCAACTAAGACCCGACGCAGCCAAAAAGATGAAGAAAATAAATAAATTTTTAAAAATTAAAGCTTAATATAAATTTCTCATAGAAAGAAAGAAAGGAAGAGAGAGAGAGAAAGAGAAAGAAAGAAAGAAAGAAAGAAAGAAAGAAAGAAAGAAAGAAAGAAAGAAAGAAAGAAAGAAGGAAGGAAGGAAGGAAGGAAGGAAAGAAAGAAAAAGAAAGAAAGAAAGAAAGAAAGAAAGAAAGAAAGAAAGAAAGAAAGAAAGAAAGAAAGAAAGAAAGAGAAAGAAAGAAAGAAAGAAAAAGAAAGAAAGAAAGAAAGAAAGAAAGAAAAAGAAAGAAAGAAAGGTGGGAGGGAAGGAAGGAAGGAAGAAAGAAAAAGGAAACAGATCCAGAGAATCCTCAGGACTCTCAGAACCAGTAACAAAGGCAGATTCTGTGGTGAATGAAACAGGACATTCTCTTCTCCCAACTCAGGAATTCAAGGTCAAGAGGAGGAATTTTGTAGATTCTAGACCTCCGCTGACTAGAGTCTGAAATGTTCTCAGTCAAACTCAAGATCTGTCCATGGTTAACAGAGCACTTTGTGCTAGTGATAAAGGGCCACCCCTCCCTGGGGTTTCAAACTTGGAGAGTGGAGTGAGGGCTGGATTTCAGGTACCATCCCTCTTGTCTCTTTGCACAGAGCCCAACACACAGAGTGGCCCTGTGTAGAATTGATCAAAAATCCCAGGCTGCGTGAAGCTCGTGGACTAGAGTTTCTGATCCCAGGGTTGTTTAGGAATCATATCACAATGAGCTCTGATTCTTGCCAACTTGTTCATGTTTATCAACTCCATAGACATTGTCTCTCCTGGCTGGGCCTAGAATGTGTTTTGTCCCCTTAAAAAAAAATGTAACACTTTTCCTCCCCTAAACTGTAAACCGATTCATTTATTGAACATTCTGTCCAAAATGTGTGCCAGCGTCTTGCCTGGGTTTCTTGGGCTAACACTTTATGTCAAGGGCAGGCAGGCTCTTCTAACTGCAGACCACTGTTGCCCTCTGGGCCACCCTGTGGCAAAGTCTGTCAGGAATAATTTAAAACATTTTCTTTGCCTTTTTCTTTGGCCAAGATTTGGCTATTGGCAAAGTTGCGTATGTTCAATGAATAGCCTTAGCTGTGGATGCCTGCACACAACCCTCACCATGGTACTCGAGAATCAGGGTTGACAGGCCTGGTAAATAATTTCTAGTGGGCAAAACAAGGATGTCTCCTGAATTCCCTCCTTTTTCGTGTGTTCCTCTTTGATATAATACCACTTTGGAATAAACTGTGAATTCACAGAGTTCACAAAAACAGAGAACAAAAGGATAAGCCTTCTCTTATGCAAACAAAATGTATTTATTCCATCAAACTGGGAGTGGTTTAAACATAGAACTGATTCTGCTAGTTATTGCCATAAACAAGGGCTATAGAGCAATTATTCTAAAGCTGATATTTTTGGTAGAGGCCCTCCAACTAGTAACTTGTATGTACCTAGTAATTTTTTTATTGAGTCCCCTTCCTCATGTACCTCTGTCTGTATTTTGCATCATGGGGGTTTTATCAGGATGAAGCCTTACTTACAGTTTGGTGATCCACACCACTTTATTAAAGTTTCTGGAAGTCTGCAGGTCAGGGAGGCTCAGCTCATCATATCCATATCACAGTGAACCAAGTTCATTCCCAAGGCCTCCCAGTCACTCACTGACAGAGGGCCTTTGGGCAGGTTACTACACCTCTCTGAACCTTCAAAATAGAAATAAAAAAGGGACCTGCGTCTAGGGCTGTTGTGAACATAATATGTGATATGCAGATGATCTCATATAATAAAGTACTTAACATGGTTCTTGGTACATAGTAAGGACTAGGTAAATGAAAATAGTTATTTGAGGCCTGCATGGGTATTTCATTACCCCAGCCTTAAATACATTCATTTTCCTTTCTGATTTTTGGCACTTCCACTTTTTCGCCTTTAATATATTTACCTCAGATGGAAACTTCACTACCATAAACGTAAAACCAGAACACAACATTGTAAATCAAGTATACTTCAATTAAAAAAAAAAAAGGAAAACCAGTATCACCAGCCATAAACAGAAATCTGTATATATTAAAATAAACACATACTATAATACTTAAATTCACATTTGTAAAATGTTCATTCATTACCCCCCTAAAATCACTCACCCGCATCAATGATGCACAGGCCATATCTGGGAAATGCCACACTGTGAGACAGAACTCTGGGCTTAGGCCTCTGTTGGTAAGTTAGAGGAGACATGACTTTCTTCCTACTTGGCCAGCCTATCGACAAAAATTTAATGGGTATGTCTTACGTGCCAGGCTCTGATCTAGAGCTGGGGACACAGAGGTGAGCAGTCAGAGAGGCTCCCGTCCACTTGGCCCTGCCTGCTGTGTTAGAGGTGGGTGCCCCTCTGGCGGGTCACTCCATTTTCACAGGAGGCAGTAAGGCCTGTCTTCAGCTCACTGATCGGTTACATCTGTGACCCTGACAAACTGACAACACAAAACAGCTGTATTTGCCAGGAAGTAGCATCTCAAAATCACCACCATTACCCGTTAACCAAGTTAACGACATTTAGTTAAAACCTCTGAAAAGATGAGGCAAGATCTCCATGTGTTGAAATGGAAAGATGTCTCAGATATAACACGGCAAGCAAGTTACAGAACAGAATGTGGAGTTTAAGTCTATTTGCACTTAAATATGGAGATATAGGGGATTCTTTTAAGCCAGGCTCTGTGCTAAGCCTTCATTTGCATGACTTCATGTAATTTTCATAATAATCCTATGAAGTAAGTGCTATTATTACCCCAATTTTACAGATGCAAAAATTGAGGCCCAAATGGGGTAAAGGTATTTGTCTGAGGCCTCATAACAAACAAATAAGTGGTGGAGAGGTGAGCTGAACCTCGGTCTACCTGCCTCCAGAGATTAGGCTCTTAACCAGTATGCTTTCCAGCAGCCACACATAGGAAAATCTGGAAGGACGTGCACCAAATTGTCCACAATGAGCATAGCCCAGGAGTAAGATTGGAGGGAGCTGTATTTCTTAATATGTCTTTGTATGTCCCTGTACTGTTTAAATTTTTAAAAACAGCCATGTGCTAATTTTGTAGTTGAAAAACAACAAAGCCCCCACGAACGCAAAAACTCTGCTAAGAGACACAAGCATCTGAGGAGAATCAACTGTACAGCTTGCCCTTCCACTCCTCTCCTTGTCTCAAGAGGTGTAGGCATGGAATAGGGGATACAGGAAAAAAGGTTCTGCAACCACAGAAGTCTGGAAAACACTGGGTTAGACTAAATCAAACAGCCACCTTCTCTGGGGAGACTTTCAGAGACTTCATTAGCTTTTCAAGCGAATGCTGATCGTGAAGTTAACGTGGGACATTTTGTAGCTTAGGCCTTGTTGATTTGGCCCCAGACCGTTTTCTTTCCAGGTGCCTCATGGGACTAGCATTCATGGAACAAGCATTGGAAATGCAGCTCCAGGTGCTTTCAAACCAACACCTGGATGGTATCTTTGTCCCACCTGCCCCCATCCCACCCACATACTCAGCTCCCCTCAGCATCGCTTTCACTACGTTGAGCTTGGCCTTGAAGCCATCAGCTTGTGGGTGTGTGGATGGATTTGTAAGATCCAGTGTATGATGTATCTGCGGTCCCTGCCTCTGCCTCTGAATATACATGCACACATACATTTTCCAATGATGATGTGAATGGTGTTTTGGCTAGGGAGGGAGGGTTCATGTGTGTGTCTGTGTGAAGCTGTGTGTGGGACCCTCCTCTAAAACAGACCCTGTGGCCCAATCTAGAGTTCTCACAACCACTGGTACACACAGGAAACAAGCTCATTTGCAAAGCCACACCACAAGTGTGAGGGAATGGGTGGTTCACTGGCCTGCCCAAGGTGCTGAGTAGTAGTAATTCTGGTGCAGACACCCCCCCACCCTTTGGTGCACGGTTCGCAGGAGAAGGGGGTGCCTAACCTCTGTTAAGCACCTACTGCATGCCAGGTACTACCCAGGGCACATCACAGCCATTATTTTCTCTTTGATTCCCCACAGGCACTCTGTAAGGAGGGATTTATTATTGCCTCTTTACCAATAAGTAAACTGGAGTTTGGAGAAATGAAGCCATTTGTTCAAGGAAATGGCGGAACTGGAACTGTGCCTGGGTCCGTCTGGCTCTGAAATGCATGTCCCTCACGCTACACCAAACCCGCTGGTTCTCTTGTGTTTGGTCTTGCCCTGAGGCCTCTGCCCTCCTGGGACCCAAGAAACAACCCAGGGACAGTGACCTTGGCTTCATGTCCTAGGTGCTCTGCGGAATAGGCCTTTATCCTTCTCAGAACTGCCTTGACTCTTCCAGGAAGCCTTCCGGATCACCTAAGGGAAGCCTTCTCCCGTCCTCTGAACCCTCCGCCTATTCTCTTGCTCCATCACTTGGCCCTTTTTCCCTTAGAATCTTAGAGAAGAATCTCTGTCCCTGAGCCCGGAGGGCGAGGGACCCTGAGTCATCTATCAGCCCAGACTGGGTGGGAGAGGGGACGGCTTATGCGGGTCCAGAGTCTGGATGAGGGTAGGGAGACCCAGCATGTCTTTCAGGCCCGACAAGAGGCTGCAGGCCTTGGAGCTGGGGACAAAAGAAAGGCTGGGACTTGCCGACTCAGTGGAAACTGTGTTTCAAGAAAAACTCCAAAGGCGGAGAGGGAGGCAGGGGAAACCTGCGAAGTGTGGCTCAGGTGGGGATTTGCCCCATAAACAGCAGGCTGAGAGCTAGAAAGTGAGGGGGTGGGCAGGGAGCTGACTCTGCTTCCCTGGGCCACAACCAGCTTCCTGGGGTTCGAAGCAGGAATCAGCAGGACCCACTGGCCCTACACAGACAGCAGCAGTGGGAGGGGGGCTAGAGCGGGAGGGAGCAAAGGGAAGAGGGGAGGATTTCCTGCGGACACAATGGCAACTTTCCAGATGGAAGTCCACGATGCGGTCCTTGCCCGGGCCCAACTGCACCCCTGTCCGGGATAAAAATAGCCCTTCCTCTTCCCATCTCCCATCATTCTCTCACCCCCCAACTTCCCAGAGTCCGGTCAGATACTTCCACCCGGGAGGCCCCATGCCAGATGATAAATATCCCTTCACATGCCCATCCGTTCCCAAAGGAAGACTCCTCCTTCTCTCAAAAAATGTTGGTCACTGAGGCTAAAATCACTTCTCACGTGTCCCTCTGGATGCTCTGGGCGACTCCTCTCTCTCTCTCAGGAGAGTCTTGTCATTGGGGTCTGTCCCAGCAACCGGAAGGATTCCTGGGACTCCTGACTCAAGCCTGCCCATCCCCTTGCTCCATAGGGGGGTGTGTGCCACGCCCTAGGCCATCACCCTCTCTCAGGGACCATCACAGCTTCTCTGCCTCTGCCTTGCTGACGGACTGCAGGGAGGGCGTGCTTTGCCCCAGTCTGGGCCTCAGGAGGCTCATCCATCATGGGGTGAGGGACTGGATTAGGGATTTCTGAAGGCCTTTTTATTATTTTTTTTATTATTATTATTTTTTTGTGTGGTACGCGGGCCTCTCACTGTTGCGGCCTCGCCCGTTGCGGAGCACAGGCTCCGGACGCGCAGGCCCAGCGGCCATGGCTCACGGGCCCAGCCGCTCCGCGGCATGTGGGATCCTCCCGGACCGGGGCACGAACCAGCGTCCTCTGCATCGGCAGGCGGACTCCCAACCACTGCGCCGCCAGGGAAGCCCATGAAGGCCTTTTTAGTACCTGACAGTCCATGTGGCAGATCCCCAAGAAAAATGCTCCCAGTGAGGTGGGGCCTGATGGCAGGCGGTGTGACAGAGGCAAGAGGGAACAAGCTGTGCAGGAAAGAGGTGATCCAGCTGCTCTGCCTGTCTCCCACCTGACCTCCAGCCAGGTTTTTCTGTCCCCCAGCCTGAAGGGCTGCTGCATACCTGGGGAGCCCGGCCCCAGGCCCAGCGGCAGCCCTCTGCTATCAGGCCCCCCACCGCAGCCCCTAGACCCCTGTTCCCAGTACTCCTTACCTGCCCAGCCCAGGAGCCCTCTGGCCCCATTCACATGGTCTTCCTGGCCTAGCCTGGCTGCCCAGACACAGCTTCGACTCCCCTCTCCTTCGTAGCCACTGCGTGTCTCCCCGCGCCCACGTCCCACCCTGACTTCCTGCCGCCTCCTGAGGGCCCCAGCAGCCCAACCACAAGCCTCCAGCACCCCAAGCTTCCTGCTGCCATAGCCCCCTGCCTCTCAGCCCTCAGGGGTCCTATATGTCTCCAGTCCAGGCCTTACTCACCCTGAGGGTGGCACTTGGAGGTGAGGGAGGATATTTGATAGAACTTCCCCCCGCCCTCCCAGGGTGCACCTGGACAAGAGATTCAAGGGCAGCCTTGAAACCCCACTGAGCGGGAGACAAACAGACGCCCACTCAGCTTTCAGTGAAGGGCAAGTAGCACTGCTGTCACAGTCTGAGAGCTGGGTGACCCTTTCAGTACAGTCGGAGGGCAGAACTAACATCACTTCAGAGTCAGAGGAGAGGACAGCATCCCTGTAACATCACTGGAGAGCAGACACCCATGTTCCAGTCAGAGAGATACCAGGCTCACACAGCTGCTAGACACAGCAGCAGAACAACAGCCATGCCATCTCAGGGCACAGGACGATAGTTTATTATACACAGAGGGTAGGCTAACACCCCTCTTACGGACAGAACACTGGACAACAGGCTGTTTAAGAAAGTGGGCAGGACAACCTCTTTTCTTTCTTTTTTTTTTTTTTCCCCCGTTACGCGGGCCTCTCACTGTTGTGACGTCTCCCGTTGGGGAGCATAGGCTCCGGACGCGCAGGCTCAGCGGCCATGGCTCACGCGCCCAGCTGCTCCGCGGCATGTGGGATCTTCCCGGACCGGGGCACGAACCCGTGTCCCCTGCATCGGCAGGCGGACTCTCAACCACTGTGCCACCAGGGAAGCCCAACCTCTTGTCTTTAAGGGGGCAGAGTAACAGCCTCTGTCGTGGGCAGAGGGCAGGACAACCCCCCCTAATTATGGTTGGAAAGTAGGGCAACCCTTCTAACCAGGTAGAGGCGAGACCACAGCTCCAGTCAGAGGCACAGGGGCTGACACCACCTCCTGCAACAGGTGGGAGACAGAACAGACACTCCTGCCCAGGCACCCAGGTGCAGGCTGCAGACTGGCCGCGCCTTCTGCTATAGGCAGGAGGTGGGGACCTTGTCACAGCAGCAAGCAGGCCAACAATCTCCCTTTCCTCAGGGGCCAGGCTGAGGGTGACGACCGTCAGAGGCTGAGGGCCAGGTCACCAGCCGTTATGATCTAGGTGGCCTCTCTCCGGCCCAAGAGCTGGGCCTCGATCCCACCCAGCGGAAAGCATAAATATGTTGCCTCCGCCTGAGCCTGCCCTGGGGGAGCGGGCTGGGGGAGGGGAGCCCACAGAGCATTGTTGGGGTTTGTCAGGCTGTGTGCACCTCAGCTGTGGAGGGAAGGGGGAGACAGGAAATGGGTGGGGGGAAGAGGAAGCCTGAGCTGGAAAGTCAGACAAAGAGGGTAACACAGAAACAAAAGCCGAGAAATACAAAAAAACAAAAACCTACCGAATGACACAGAGCCCAGAGTCCCAGCTGCGGGGGCCCCAGCTCCCCTTACTGTGAACCTGAGCACTTCACAGTCCATCTCTGGGCCTCAGCACAACAGCAAGAACGAACACCACTGGGGCTTGTAATAATACATAATAATGCACATTTATTGAGGGCTTACAGTGCATTATCTCACTTCAGATGTATCCAACTACTTGTGGAGTGAGAAGTAGCATTTCCATTTTAAAGATAAAGAAACAGATGCAGGGGGTAAGGGACCTCCTCAGAGTCTAAGATCAATAGAAATCAGTGGTGGGGCTGCCACTGAACCCAGGTCTACCAGATCCTGCATTCTTCAGCTGCCCATTTACCTAAGTCACCTTCCATGGGGGTGATTTAGAATTTTAAGTTCTTTTCCAGTTCTGATCTTGAGAAGATAGAGCAACAGAAGCGGAGCTGTGGGGAAGATGGGGATCCATCTGTCCATCTCCACCCCCAAGGCCAGCTTCTCTCCGGCAGTAGAATCCCTGGTCCCAGCAACAAGTGACATACAGCCACCTTGGGCCTGAATAAATGACTGCAGAGACCTTGGTGGGAAGCAGAGGTTTATTGAGGAGCCTGGGAGTCTGTGAACTCCTCCCCTTCCTCCACACCGTCCCCCCTCCCCCATCTGGGGCAGCAGGGGCAACAAGATGCAGGGGCTTTAAGCTCCCAGAGCTCTGAGCATCTCCTGGACTCTCCCCGCACCGCTCTCCAGGTGCTGGCTCCTCTGGGGCACCCCTCCTTTCCTTCTTCCCAAGGTGGGCTGGGGAATGGGTAGCGGTGGCGAGGCAGGCACGCGGGTGCCCCTTAGCAGAGGGTGAAGCGCCGGGCGCTGATGTTCATGCGCGTGAGGCCCAGGTGCCGCAGTGGCGGGGCCAAGGCCAGGCCGGCTCCCGGCTCCAGCTCCAGCTCCATCTCGGCCTCGTTCAGCAGCTCTTGGTGCAGGTGACAGACTTGGTCCACCTTCAGCCGGTGCAGCTGGGCCCGCAGCCGAAGCAGCTGCCCTGCCAGCTGCCGGTCCTGTGCCTGCATCTCCCGCTGCGGCCGAGAGGGGGCGTGAGCCTGCTGAACCTCCCATTTTTCCCTCCTGGTCAACACCCTGGGTCTCTGCACTGGCTATGTCCTCCCCACACACTCACACCCCAGCTCTATCCATCCCATCTCATAGATCTTGCTCTAAAACCAAGCTAAACAAATACAGGTACCTGGGGCCCAATCCTAGATCAACTAAATGGAATATCCAATTTGGAGGCTGGACAGTTTTATATTTGCACATATTGGATTGAACCACCTATTCAACACTGGCCTCTTGTACAGTGTGATCAGTACCTCCTTTGTATCTTTGGGGTATAGCAATTCCCAGAGTATGGGAGGCCATGCCTTCCCCAGCTATAACTGGTTGTCCCACAAGGGCAGACTCGGTCCCCTGAGCCACAGGACCACAAGATCAGTAGATTGGATGGACTCCTTCTTCGGCAAGTCTCCCTGAATAAAACACTGGACAAGTCCATTCCTGGCTCCTCAGCCCCGGGACAAAGCCACAGGAGTGGGCATTTGCTAGAGGCAGGGTCATTCTCATCCCTTCCCCATACCCAGTGTCTTGGGCCCTCAGGACTGCCCTCAAAGCCCTCTGCAAGGCTGCCCTCCCCACCAGACTCACCAGCTCCCGTCGGAGCCACTCAAGGGCAGAGTCCATTGAGTCGAAGCCGCAAATGGTCCCAGGTCCCCCGGGCTCGGGTCTGGCTTGGGCCCTGCGCCAGGCCTGGCTCTGGACCTGGGCCGTCCACTCCAGATATGAGGGCCGCCGTGTCTGCAGCTGCAGCTTGGCCGTCAGCGCCTTTACAGAGTCCAGGCTCTCTTGTTCTTCATCCTCCTCATCTTCTTCACCCACTGCCTGGAATTTCAGTGACTCCAGGGACATGGTTGGGGATGAGGGACAGGGTAAGTCTGCAGCTCTGGGATTAGGGAAAGCCTGGCAATATTACCCCGGAGGAGGTGGCAGAAGCTGAGGGTGAAAGAAATGTGCAGGGAGTGTGTGCTGGTGAATGTTCAAGATGGGTCAGGGAGGCTTGAGTGTGTCAGGGTGGGTAGGTAGATGGTTGTGGGAGGCTGAGTGTGCAAGGGCTGGGATTTTCCTGCACTGCTAACCCGGGAGCCACGTGATGCCTGTCTGGGTGGGGGCAGGAGAAGTCCTGCTCCTCTGGCCCCTTGGATAAAATTTATTGTCTTTGCCCAGAAGGAGACACCCAGTTCCCAGAAAGGAAGTTGCTCCAGGATAAGAAAAGCATCATCCACACCAGAATATTGGCCCTCTTCCCAAGACCCAAGTTAAAGGATTCGGGAGGGGATAGGAGGCTGACAAGCTGCCCCCTGTCCTCACTCATGACACTGGCCCTTCAGCAAAGGAATAGGGTCCAGATCCCTGGCTCAGGAGTCAGGAGAACTGGGTTCTGGTGCTAGATCTGTGGGACCTTGGACAAGTCACTGACTCTCTGTTGGGACAGATCAATGATGTCAAGCTATATTCTAAGGAACTTTTGGTTCCCTTGGAAATCCCTCAAGGACTGTGTGCAGGGTAAGGGCACAGCTGTGGATGGGCTCCTAGACCTTCCTCTCCCTGCCCCTCCCAGGGCTTCAACCAGAATGGTTCCCTTTTTAAAACTTTGTATTGAAATATAACACACACAGGGCTTCCCTGGTGGCGCAGTGGTTGAGAGTCTGCCTGCCGATGCAGGGCACACGGGTTCGTGCCCCGGTCCGGGAAGATCCCACATGCCCTGGAGCGGCTGGGCCCGTGAGCCATGGCCGCTGAGCCTGCGCGTCCGGAGCCTGTGCTCCGCAACGGGAGAGGCCACAACAGTGAGAAGCCCGCGTACCGCAAAAACAAAACAAAACAAAACAAAAAAACAGGAAATATAACACACACAGAAAAATTTACATGTCATAAATACATGGCTTGCTGAATTCTCCCAAACTGAACACACTTATGTAAGTGGTATCTAGATCAAGCAAAGGAGTATTACTATCATCCAGGAAGCCTCTTTTGTGCTCCTGGCCTATCACAACTCTCCTAAGGGTAATGTAACCAAGCATAGGGCTCGCTCATGTGCCTGCAGTGCAAAAAGCCAAGCTCTGACAGGGTGTTAGCAGCAAAGTAAGGGTTTATTGCAGGGAACCAAGCAGGGGAGTAAGAGCCAAGCCTCAGCTCCACTCCAACTTGGTCTTTGAATGTTGGGGTTTTTTTAAAAAAAGGGGGAAGAAAAAAAATTTTTAATAAATAAAAAATAAAGTAAAAAAATAAAAAAGGGGAAGAACCGGACTTCCCTGGTGGTCCAGTGGTTAAGACTCCACACTTCCACTGCAGCAGGCACAGGTTCAGTCCCTGGTGGGGGAAGTTCTGCATGCCGCGTGGTGTGACCAAAAAAAAAAAAAAAAAAAAAAACCAAAAACAATAAAAAAGACAGGGGAAGAACAAAGAGGCTGAGATTAACCATCATCTTATGACGTTTCTGTGACATTTCATAATCGTTTCCGTGACATTTCTTAATCGTAGTTTCAGGAGTCAGAATGTCTCTGGTTTATGATTATCTGGCCAGGTAGTCCACAGCTAGGGGCTGATGAGCTGTTACCTCATCTTGTCTTAGAGAAACAACTTGAATTTGTATGTTAAAGATGATATCTAGAATAGCAGTTTCAGTACATTAATGATGCTATTGACAGCAGCAATTTTAGACTTCTGACTCTGTGTTTGTTTGTTTTTGTTTTTTTGGCCATGCCACAAGGCATGTGGGATTTTAGTTCCCTACCAGTGATGGAACCCATGCTTCCTATAGTGGAAGTGTGGAGTCTTTTTTAAAAATTCCATTTATTTTATTTTTGCCTGTGTTGGGTCTTCGTTGCTGCGTGCACGGGCTTTCTCTAGTTGTTGTGGTGCACAGGCTTCTCATTGCAGTGGCTTCTCTTTGTTGCGGAGCACGGCTCTAGGCACGTGGGCTCAGTAGTTGTGGCTCGCGGACTCTAGAGTGCAGGCTCAGCAGTTGTGGTGCATGGGCTTAGTTGCTCTGCAGCATGTGGGATCTTCTCAGACCAGGGCTTGAACCTGTGTCCCCTGAATTGGCAGGCAGATTCTTAACCACTGCACCACCAGGGAAGCCTGGAAGCACAGAGTCTTAACCACTGGACTGCCAGGGAAGTCCCTGACTCTGGTTGATTAGTGTTCATTTAGCACAGGATTGAGGTCAGAGGGGACATAAAAAAGAGTAAAGTTTTGGATAGAGAGATTAATCATAAACTCAGTAAGGAATCTTGGTTTTAGGGGGACTTGGTTTCAGTAATACTACCCTAATTTGACAGCATAGATTAGTTTTGCCTTTTTGTATACTTTCTAGTGGTTCTCAATCTTTAGCATGGATCAGAATCATCTGGAAAACTTGTTAAAATAGATTGCCCCATTCCCAGAGCTTCAGATTCAGTATGTTTGGGGTAGGGCCCGATAATTTGCATTTCTAACGAATTCCCATCCCAGCTGATGCTGCTGGACTAGAACTTTATAATTTATACTCTTTTATGTCTGGTTCCTTTCATAGAGCAGTTCCAACTTTATGTTATATTATGGCGGGGGGGAAACCTATGATTTCATTATTTGATGGAAGGCTTTTGCACACACACAGAAGCCTGGAACCTAGTAGACCAGAAGGCTCTTTAAAGGCAGGAGTACATCATATTTTTCTTAGTAATCACCACTTAACACAGTGTAGGCATTAGTGTTTAAGAAATAAAAGAATACTTGGATGGATGGGTCCTCCAGCAAATAGACTTAAACTCTAGTAATTTACCAGCTTAAGTGTGTCTCTTGTCAGACTGAAAACCCTGTGAACAGAACCTTCCTCAACCATTCTTGGGTCCCAACACCCAGTGTAGGGCCCAGCTCAGTGTACAGGCACTTCATGTTTGGGCAAAGGATGGAGTGATGAGGGATGGAGCTCCTGAGGGCAGAACTATACCAGAAGTGGCCCCCATAGAGGGCGCCCTCAGGCAGGGACTTCCAGCTGTGGTGGGGGAGGGGTGACTGCTACACAATTGCTTGCTTTTAAGGTGGACCAAGGGATTTCCCCCACCCAGCCTCCGATGTAGGGGAGGATGCAGACAGTTCCCAGTTTCACACCCACCCTTTCCACCTCTTCCACCAGGGTACAGGAGAAGAGACGGTATTTTTCTTTATTTTTAAAAAATCGGTGAGAGTGCCAGCACCCCACAGTTAAAAAAACCAAAAATGTTAGTGCCTCCTGCGACCCAGGCAGGAGGTAAAGGGTTTTAACAAGAATATTCTCCCCATTTCACAGATGATGAAATTGAGGTTTCCTTAACAGGTTCTAGCCCCGGGGTCTTCACTAAGAAGTGCTGGCAATACGAGGGGGAAATTCCTGTGAAACTGCGATCCCTTCCTCCAAGGGGCCTCCTTAACAGCTGTCCTGCCGGCGTCGCCAGCTGCCCAGCCAGTTCCTGTCCCTTTCGGAGCCCGCGCTCACCCCGCCTGACGCTCCTAGAGTCTGTCCTTCTGCCGGGCCCCAGGCCCACCTCTGGAGGAATGGAGTTCTCGGAGCTGATCCGTACGGGCCAGGCCCAAGCCGAGCTCCTGCGGGGCCCGGAGATGCCCCCGCTGCGCGGCACGCTTTGCGTCACCGGCCACCACCTGCTGCTGTCGCCAGGGCCCCAGGCGACTCCAGACCTGTGGCTGCTGCTGTTGCGTAGTGTCGACTCTATCGAGAAGCGGTGAGACGTGGCGGGGACATCCCCGTAGTCTGGGAACGCGTGGCTCCTCAGGGAGAGGGGGAAGGGCAGGCGCAGTTGGAGCTGGTGCGCCCCCCCCCCCCCCCCCCCCGCATAACGTACAATCCTAAGAAACTCCTTTCTCCTCCCCTCTGGTAGAGGTCAGGGGACATTAAGCCTAAGTTTATCCATCCCCAGTGTCGCGGGTGACGCCGGCACCATCACGCTGCGCTGTAAGGACCTGCGAGTGCTGCAGCTGGACATAGAGGGCGTGGAAGCGACGCTGGACATCGCCCGCTCCATTGAGGTACGCCAGGGGTGCACCAGGGGCACTTAAGCTACCCTATCCCGTAACAAGGGGACTCAGCATCCAGTGTTATCCGGAGCATAGCTAATGGCAAGGGGATGCAGGGTGGTCTGGAGTGCGTGGAGAGGCGGGAGCTGCGGAGCGGAGGGCTGGATTCCGACCTTTCCCAGATCCCTTGCCTTCGTTCCCCAGGCGCTGTCCTCCCTGGAATCGGTCATCACCTCCTTTCCGTTCTTCTACCGTCCCAAGGGCTTGAGATTGGGCGAAGCCTGGCACTTCCACCCACCGGAACGCTACTACAAGCGAGTAGCTCGCGAGGTCGGCGCGGTCGTGGGGGCCTGGGGATGTGGGAGAGCCGGGTCTGGAAGGGGCGCGGGGACAGGGCACTCACTGGGTGCCCTAGACCTGGTCTTCGCCCCTCCCTGTGCCGCAGACCAGAGCGTGGCGGCTGAGCGAGGCGAACGAGGACTTCAGCTTGTGCCCTAGTTACCCCCGCGCTGTGATCGTGCCTCGCGCCGTGGACGACGATGCCCTGGCGCTCAGCGCCCGCTTCCGCCAGGGAGGCCGCTTCCCTGTGCTCAGCTACTACCACGCTCCCAGCGGAACCGTGAGCCCCACCCCTCCCCAGACCCAGAGCCCGCCGCTAGGACCCCTCTGCGTCCCTTCTTGGCTCTTCTCTGTACTGGCCCGCCTGTTGGTTGCCCGGCTGCGGCCCGGGCTCCGGCCCTATTCTGGCCCCGCCCACTCGGCTCAACCCTGCCTTCATCGATTCTGACCCCGCCCCTCTCCCTGGTTTCCGAGTCTCGCCAATCTCTGGCCCCACCTCCGGCTGGTCTGGGCCCCCTGAAGCCTTGTCCCTCTTTTGTCAACCCATGACCCGCCCACGTTCTACCCAGCGGGTCCCTCCCGCCTCTGGCCACAACCCACCCAGATCCGGTCCGACGCCCCCAGGGCTCCTGAGCTAACCTCCCCCCCGCCCCCGCTCCCGCCCCGGACAGCTCTAGACCCGCTCCAGTGTGTAAACCCGGCCTAGGGATCCCCCGAGCAAGTCCCTGAACCTGGGCCGGGTGGGTATAGTTTCCGAGCTGAGTCCCTGTCCGCAGGTGCTGCTACGTTCCAGCCAGCCCCTGACCGGGCCCCAGAAGCGGCGTTGCGCTGAGGACGAGGACCTGCTGCGAGCTGTGCTGGCGGGGGCTCGCCCGGGGGCCCGGGGCTTCATCGTGGACACGCGCTCGGCGCAGGCCGCCAAACAGGCCCGCATGACTGGCGGCGGCACCGAGGCCAAAGCCGCCTACCCGGGCTGGAAACGGCTGCACCGGCCCCTGGAGAGGTAAGGGGTCTTCCCATCCTCTCCTAGGTTCTTTCGTGCAGGACTCTTCATGGATGGGGGCAGGGGGAGGGCTGTCTTCTAGGAACTTCCAGGACTGTTAGGTCTTTCCTGGTAAGCCATCCTGCCAGGTTGGCATGTCCCCACTGACAGAGCTCATTCCTCTCTAGGCACCCCAACTCTGCCTGGGTAGAAAAAGCACTTCTTTACATTGAAATGAAATTTCTCTTCCAGAAACAACCTCACCCCGCCCCCCCATGTGGGGGGGCTGCACCCCACTGCACTGGTCCCAGCCCTGCCCTTGAGGGCTGTACCCGCACAGTCGTTATCTGCTCCCTCTGTCTCCAGGTGCTGGTAGAACCAAGAGAAGGTCCTGAGGGATTTTTGTGCTTTGAGAGTGGACTGCTCCCCTATCCAGAATACAAAACTCTGTTTATTCATTGATTTGGCCAACATTGACCCAGCAGGGAAGCTGAGACGGTGGCCAGCCCAGACACAGTTGGAAGATCAGCAGTAAATGGGCAATCAGAATTCAGTGTGATAAGTAGCAGCACAGAAGAGGCGCCCCTCTCTTAGAATAGGTCATCCTAAGAAAGCTTCTCTGAGAAAAGGATGCTTTCGCTGAGACCTGAAAGAGAGGAGTAAGTCAGAGGATGAGAGGACACGCCAGGTGAAGGCACTGCAGGTGTGCAGGAGCAGGGAGCCTAGTCATTTGTTCTGTTTTGGAACTGCAAGCACTTCAGTGAGGTGGGAGTGAGGAGTGTGAGGTGGAGGCAGGGAAAGAGAGAGGGAGGTAGAGAGGCTAAAGGGATGACAGTGGCCAGAGCAAAGGTCTTGAATGCCATGATTATGAGGTCAGAGCTTATCCTAAAGGCAGTGGGGAGCCACTGAAGGCTTTTAAACAAGCCTGAAAGTCTCAGTTAGATTTTCTGGCAGGAGGTTACTGGTGATCTAGAGCAGAACAGTTCCTGGGAAGTAGGAGCAGATACCAGAATCTCAGGAGTATCGTGTTTCTGTTGTCAGACTGGTTCTCCCCAGGGGGTACTGTGTTGCTCCCATCAGACTAGGGTACATCAAGGGTACTGTGACACTTTCATCAAATTGGGGTTTCCCAGGGCATTCTGTTTCTCCAGGGGGCTATGTGACCCCTCAACAGGCATTGCTATGCTTCCCAACAGACTAGGTCTCCCCAAAGGGTCTTAGGTCTCCTCCACCAGATTGGGGAATCCTCAAGATTGGGGAAACATTTCCATCAGATTAGGTGGGCTCTCCACAGGGCCCTGTGTCCCTCTTGTCAGATGGGCTCCTCTGAGGGCTCTATGTCTCCCTCACTGGTCTGGAGCATTTATTCCTAGGCTATGCTCACCAGAGCTTGGGCTGGAGAAGGGATGACCAGACTCCCACTTGTGCAGGGGGCGGCCCCTACAGGAGAGCTTCGTGCGCCTGGTGGAAGCCTGTGGGGACCCGGAGCAGAGCATGGACCGCTGGCTTAGTCGACTAGATGGCTGCCGCTGGCTGTCACATGTGAAGGAGGCACTAAGCACAGCCTGCCTAGCAGCCCAGGGCATGGAGTGGTAAGTCCCCCCCCCCCCCACTACAAGACAGAAGAGGGCAGAGTGGGCAGGGCTCTCAATGTCTGGGCACAAAACCACATCTCAGTAAGCAAGTACAGGTTTCAAATGGGCCCTTTCTATTCCTGGCCTGGCCACCCCAGGCAGGGAAGGACAGGCCACTGTTGATAGCCCTGGGCCCACAGGGAAGGGGCCTGCATCCTGGTGCATGGGGCCGAAGGCACGGACAGCACCCTGCTAGTGACTTCACTGGCCCAACTCATCCTAGACCCCTTGAGCCGAACCATGGCTGGATTCCAGGAACTGATAGAGCGAGAGTGGATCCAGGTAAGTGGCTGCCCAGCCCAGCCCAGCCCTCCATCCAGAATCCCCACTTCTTTGTGCCCATCGCTCTGCCCCCTCCCCAGGCCGGCCACCCCTTCCAGCTGCGCTGTGCTCACTCGGCCTTCTCCCACACCCGCCCCAAGCACGAGGCACCCATCTTTCTCCTCTTCCTGGACTGCGTGTGGCAGCTGGGCCGCCAGTTCCCGCTGTCGCTGGAGTTTGGGGAGGGGATGCTGTTGGCGCTGTTTGATCACTCCTATGCCTCCCCTTTCGGCACCTTCCTCTGCAACAGTGAAAAGGAGAGGTGAGCTAAGGGGGTGTCAAGGTGGGTCAGAGGGCAGGCACAGGACAGGGGTGGGTACCTGCTGCATTGGCAGCCTACTTTCTTAGAAGACATCTTCGGGAATTTGCTGGTGGACCGTGGTTAGGACTCGGCACTTTCACTGCTGGGGCCCGGTTCGATTGGTCTGGGAACTAAGATCCCACAAGCCAAGGCACAGCCAAAAAAAAAAAAAAAAAGACATCCTTCCCTTTCAAACAAGTTTCTCTCTTAGAAAAACTCGGAGTGTCCTCTCCTCTCCTACCTCCAGAGCTCACACTTCCCCCTAACTTCTGCAAAGCCAGAAATAAATGGGTCCACGGCCAATCCTTCAGACCTACCCCCCACTCTGTCCATAGCCAAGAACAAGTGCACTTCTAGCTTAAAAACAAGGACTGAGGGGGAAAGTTGCTGCCAAAATCATTTCTGGGGCTCTCTATCACTTTGCAGGGTTGATTCTAGTGAAGCAATAGAGGTTGAATGCTGAGTCAAATTGTTTGGACTCAAATTCTGGCTTCACCACTCAGCTGCTGGGTGATCAAAAGCAACCCTGAATCTGTTTCATCAGGAGCAAGCAAAGGATAATAATAATCACAATAGCCTAGAGGTGGGGTGGAGGCATGTGTGAGGATTAGCTGAGTTAAAGCATGGAAAGTGCTTAGCACAGTGCCTGGCACACAGTGGGCACACGAGTGGTAGTTTTTATTATTTGGTTGGCTTGTTGCATATGCCGCCAATGAGCTCCCATTAGCCATCTTTCTCTCATCAGACTGAAATGAGGGGAGGGAGGGTTCACTCCTAAGAAGGTAGAGCTCATATTTAGTTATCTTTTGTTGCCCAGTGGCCTCCTCTCCACCATGTTGTTTTCACTAACTCTGCTTATCATCCAGGTTAGAAACTTATTTTTAACTCCCTTTCCCCCATCCTTCATATTTAGCTTTTCTTCTAAGAATTTATTTTTAAAAAATATTTATTTGGTTGCACCAGGTCTTAGTTGCGGCTCACTGGCTCCTTAGTTGCGGCATGCGAACTCTTAGTTATGGCATGTATGTGGGATCTAGTTCCCTGACCAAGGATCGAACCTGGGCCCCCTGCATTGAGCACGGAGTCCTAACCACTGCGCCACCAGGGAAGTCCCTCTACTAAGAATTTCTTAGCTTAGTTCTTTCCTGTCCAAGGCCCCTCCTACTACCCTAATCCAGACTTTCCTTTCCACGTGGACCACTGGAACAGCTTCCTCACTGCTCTTATTATCTCCACTTTCATCCTTTTTTTAATTCATCAGTCTAGACCTATCAATATTCACCTTGGGCCCTTTCCCACTTTTTGTTCCTGCAGTTCCCCCTCCTAAGTATTTCCATGTTTTTGCACACCTGGTGAACTTCTGCTGCTAGACCCAGCTCAAAAGGCACACTCTTAATTAGCCTTCCCTGATCCTTTCAAAGCAAAGCTAAGCAGAACTCCTTAAGAACTAGGACTTTGTCTTGTTCCTGCTTTACTGTAGTGCCCAGTTCAGGATGTGACTCACAGTAACATCTGCGGGAGAGGGTATCACTGCCCTGGGGCAGCTGTCACCCTACTAACCAGGGCCCTCACCCAGAGTCCCAGAGGGCATAGCTGAGTCTGGAAGCTTACTCTCTCACCCCCTCCAGATGCCTGTGTGAAGTGAGAACTCGAACACACTCCTTGTGGTCTGGGCTCAATCAGCCAAAAGAGCAACGAAAACTCCGGAACCCGCTCTACGTCCCCAATCCCTTGGCCATCTGGCCCTCTGTGGAGCCCCAGAGTCTGCGACTGTGGCAAGGTGACCCCCTGTCCCTCCTCCTCCCTGGGGGAGTTCTCCCCTCTGCTCAGCTTCCTTACCTGTACTCCTCCTCTTCCTCAGGCCTGTTTCTGCGCTGGACCCATCCACCTGAGCCTTCAGAGGTAGCATGGGAGAAGGTGTGGCAAATAGCAACAGATCAGGAGAAGACAGAAGGCTCTCAGCCAACAGATTCAGCCTCTGAGCCCCAACCCTAAGTACTGGTCCTTGGATGGTGGTTGAGATGTTCCTGAAACCTCCAGGCCCCTCAGCACCTTTGGACCTTGAATGACGGTGCCTGCAACCCAGCCTAGCCCATAATACTGAAGTTCCATGTTTGAAGTATCCAAAGTGTAGGGAGAAGGTCCAAATAATAAAGGTATCCATGATTGGTATGAGCTTGCTGGGGCGTCACTGAGAAGGGAAAGTGATGAAACTGACGAAATTTCCGACGAGAAACCATTTATTTCCAAACTAATTTATTTCTCAGAGTCCAAAGCCTTCTGTGAACCTGGCCCATATGGAGATCCGGCTTCTTTTTGTGGTGTGTGCGTGTGTGTGTGTGTCCACGCCGTGCGGCATGTGAGATCTTAGTTCCCCGACCAGGGATGGAACCCATGCCCCCCTGCAGTGGAAGCTCGGAGTCCTAATCACTGGATAGCCAGGGAATTCCCAGAGATCCGGCTTCTTAAGCCTCAAACTCAAATTCAAAGTACTGTGGGTCGAAGTAGTGGATGCGGACATAACCATCTTCTCCGCCACTGCTGTAGCTGGAAAGACACAGGCAGGGCCCCGTCAGAGGCCTGCCCTGGGGGAGGCAGACCTAGGGGGCAGGGTATGGGAAAGGGGCAGAGGCGGGCAGACCAGGGCTGAGCTCATCTCCCTTCACTGGGTCCTACCTCTTGCCATCAGGATGGAAGGCAACACTGTTGATAGGTCCAAAGTGACCCTTGACTCTTCCAAACTCTTCTTCAAAGGCCAAGTGGAAGAACCTGGAGGAGAGAGTGGGGTGGGAAGTGAAAGTTCATTCATTTTCCATCTCCTTCCAAAACATGTCAAGAGGTACCACTCCCCAAACACAAACTGTAAAGTGGGGAAGCTGGGAAAGGGGGAAATGAATGTGAACAGAACAAGACAAAGTTGGGGAAAGATTGGACCCAAACGTCTTCCTTACTATGTGCTGGGCAGTGCTCTAAGAGCTTAACAACTATTAAGTCATTTATTTAATCTGTACAGTTTTATGAGGTAAGTATATTATCATTGTCCTCATTATACAGTCAAGGGTAATTGGGCACAGAGAACTACAGTGATGTGTAGAGCTTCAGAGCGAGCCCAAGAGTTCATGCTCTTAACTGCTATATTATACACTTGTCGCAGGAGGGCCACAAATCTGGCTGCACTTCCTAGCAGCCAATGAATTAAAGAAATTCTCTTCAGTTATATGGTGTGTGTCCATCATGAAAGACATTTCATGAAGTTTCAGTTTGGAAGAGCTGCTTCCCCCTTTACCTGGCCTCGAACTTGCCAATCCTGGTAGAAGTGGTGGTTACATCCATTGCTTCCTGACCACCGCCCAGCACCACCTGAAGGGAAGAAGAAACTCTAGACAGGCCCAAAGGGCAGACAAATCCATTTTCTGTTTTTTCCCCCCACCCCATAAGCCTTTAATTATCTCCCACATCAGACTAGGAATATATTAAGGGTAAGGAACAAACATCCTTCAGCCACCTCCTACCCTGTCCCCTGGGGCTTCCCAATCATTCAGCCTTGTTGCTGCTCTGAGAATCTCCTCTCTGCCTGACACCATTTTTCCCCAGAGATCTTTTCTTAATTGCTAGACAGACAACTAGATCCTGGAAACATTCTGAGGCTTTAGCATGAAGCTCGGGTGGGGTCCCTTACATGGTCATAGTTGGGAGAGAGGGCAGCTGAGTTGACGGGACGTTCTGTCCGGAAAGTCTTCTGGTGTTCAAGGGTTGTGGAGTCAAAGAGCTAGAGAGAGAAGGCAGGGAAGAAATCTGTAAAAGGAGCCTTCTTGGGGGGAAGTCGAGGGCCAGGCTGGAGGGTGGGATCAGCCCCACCAGACCCCTTGCCCGGGCTCACCTTGGCTGTGTTGTCCTTGGATGCAGTGACAAACATGGTCATGTCCCTGGATAACTGGATGTCATTGATCTGCCGGGAGTGCTCCTTAACAGTCACCAATACCTCCCCAGACTGCAAAAGGAAGAAGAGTGAGGCTCTGACCAACCTGATCCTCACTACCCCACTGCTCAGCCAGGGTTCTGGACTGTTTCTTGTCCCATGAAGGGGAGGGGTCTGGGTTGGGCCTGCCTCAGTGTCCCCTGAGTCAACATTTACTCCCACTCCCAAGCCCAAACTGGCCCAGGTGTGCTGGTTTCGCAAACACTGCTAGTCTACCTAGGAAAACACACACTTATGGTGACAAATCTACAGACCTATTAATTAATCATCATGTAACAGCAGAGAAGTTTCCGTTTAATCCTTCCAACAAATATTTATTGAATAGCTACTATATGCCAAGCATTGTGCTAAGCACTTAACAACACCTATTTCCTTTAATCCTCACACAATCCTATGAAGTAGGTATTTTAACAGAAATTTTAAAAGGAAGAAACTAAGGTTCAGAGAGGTGGTGTGACTGGAGATCCTAAAACCAGTAAGAGGCAGAATCCACTCGCATCTCCTTCCCTCGTAGGGTCTTGGTCACAGTTCACAAGGACCACTGCTCATCCATCCTTTTCTTAGGTCTTTTCAAAAGGCCGTCTCATCTCCTGATTTCCTCTCCCACTAAAAGAACCTGCTAGACTATGTAGTACAGAGTTTTGGAGTCTGCCCTTAAAAGTACTTCTCTGTGGGAGTTCCCTGGCAGTCCAGTGGTTAGGATTCTGCGCTTTCACTGCCAAGGGCCCGGGTTCAATCCCTGGTCAAGGAACTAAGATCCTGCAAGCCAAGCAGCGTGGCCAAAAACAAACAAACAAAACTTCTCTTTGCCTCAATTTCTCTATCTAGAAAACAAGATTATTAAAAGCCCTGAGGGGGGACTTCCCTGGTGGCCCAGTGGTTAAGGATCTGCCTGCCAATGCAGGGGACAAGGGTTCGAGCCCTAGTCCAGGAAGATCCCACATGCCTTGGAGTAATTAAGCTTGTGCGCCACAACTACTGAGCCTGCGCTCTAGAGCCCACAAGTCACAACTAATGAGCCCACGTGCCACAACTACTGAAGCCCAAGTGCCTAGAGCCCATGCACCACAACAAAGAGAAGCCACCACAATGAGAAGCCCACGCACCACAACAAAGAGTAGCCCCCGCTCTCCACAGCTAGAGAAAGCCCATGCGCAGCGACGAAGACCCGACGTAGCCAAAAATAAATAAATAAAATTAATTAATTTTAAAAAAAAGAAAGCCCCCAGGGGCAATTCCCTGGCAGTCCAGTGGTTAGGACTCGGCCTCTCACTGGCATTCTCACTTAGTTCCCTAGTCCGGGAACTAAGATCCCACAAGCTGCATGGCGTGGCCAAAAAAAAAAAAAAAAAAAAAAAGCCCTCAGGGTCACTGTAAGGATACTGGGACTGGGTCTTACTTGACTTTGAATGACAGGCACCTAGCCTGTGCTCTGTAAACATTTGTTAGATGACTAAAAGGCCTCAAGCATTGGGCCTCAAACAGAGACCCTCAGAAGACTGTCATTTCCTTTCCTGAGTTACTTTCACCTATTCTGAGGGAAGAATGTATTTCTGTTTCCTCCATTAATTTGGACACATGGTAGGGACGTAACCGGCTCTTACATTTCATGGAACAAGTACCAGCTTTGCAGTCAGGCCTAGCTGGGGGCACAGATCAGCTCACTGTTTGCTATCATCAAGCATTATTTATGTCTTTGCCCTTGGTTCCCATTCCCTTCCTGCAGGTAGGCCTGGTACTTTAGTGGACCACAGTCAGTGCTTGTTGAGTGACTGACTAACCTTTATGGTATTATAGTCCAGTATTCTTCAGAAACCCAGGCACCCACATCTGAAATCTGAGACAGCCTGGACTTTACCCTTTTCCTAACCCTCCATCTCATCAGTCACCTCTGAATGTCTCCTGACTGTCAGGTAGTCCACATCCCCATGACTACTGCCTAGTTTATGTCCATTCTCCAAACGAGCCTGTGAGAGAGTTTTCTAAAGAGAAAACCTGATCATCCATAACCATTTGAAGATTCCCTCCTACCTAAGGGAAAATTACAACTCCTTTGTCTCCTGACCCGTAAACTATCTAGTCCTGGTCCCTCTCTTCTAGCTTGAAGCTCCATTTATTCTTCATAGATTAATGTACATGCCACCTCCTCTGTGACAGAGGGCACTTTCTGTACTTGGCTGAGACCTCTGTGGTGGCAAAACTCACAATCTGACCCATGTGCTAGCTGTTTGCCAGTCTGTCTCCCCCGGGGCAGGGCCCACGTCTGATTCACTTCTTTGTCCTCAGAGGCTAGCATGGGGCCTGGCACTCAGTAGTGGCAGGAGAATGCTTAACTGTGATCATTAGTAACATATCCTGAGCACTCTATGACAAGTTTTTCAAACACCTGATCCTTGAAACATCTTACAGATAAATAGGCTCTGTGAAGTTATGTAATACGCCCAAGATCACATAATGAGAAAGGGGTGAAATCTGTATGTGAATCCAGCCCTCAACCAATGGGCTTATCCTGCCTCTCAGAGAGAATCATTCTGATGGGCTTAGGCCTCACCCACCCCCTTACCTTGGCGCTATACTGGTTGAGCTCTCCGCCCTCATGGCCTGCAATGATGCACTCGCCAAGGGGTCCCCAAACAGCACTGGTGATCTTGGAGTCGTTGCAAGGGATCTTCATGTAGGGTTCGTTGTTGTCTGTGTGGGGCAGCAGATGTCAGATCCTGGGCTCTGGAGTCGAGCCCTTCATGTCAACCCTAGTCCTGAGCCCCAGCACCAGCTCACCAATCTGGCTCGGATCCCGCAGGTCGAAGAAGCTCACAAAGCACTGGTAGCCCATCTGCTTGTCTGTAGAGAACATGATGATGTTGCCCCCGAAGTCAAAGCCACAGGTCCGGACTGCTGAATTGGTCTTGAGTAGGGCCAGCTGCTTCCCTGGAGACAGGCAGAGTGTGGGCTAGCCCTTGCCCACTGCAGGGAGGACTCGCTCTACTTGCCTATTGGGACTTCCCTCATGGCACAGTGGGTAAGACTCCGCACTCCCAATGCAGGGGGCCCGGGTTCGATCCCTGGTCAGTGAACTAGATCCCACATGCATGCTGCAACTAAGAGTTCGTATGCCACAACTAAGGAGTCCACGTGCTGCAACTAAGGAGCTGGTGCAACCAAATAAATAAATTTTTTTTTTTTTTTTGCGGGCCTCTCACTGTTGTGGCCTCTCCCATTGCGGAGCACAGGCTCCGGACGCGCAGGCTCAGCGGCCATGGCTCACGGGCCCAGCCGCTCAGCGGCATGTGGGATCTTCCCGGACCGGGGCACGAACCCGTGTCCCCTGCATCGGCAGGCGGATTCTCAACCACTGCGCCACCAGGGAAGCCCTAAATAAATATTTTTTAAAAGCAAAACAAACAAAAAAATACACTTGCCTATTGTCACGTTGCACTGTTTCTCCTGCACTACTGACTCTAGTGCCCTCACCCGCTTTTTTCCTCACTGCTATGCTTTGGCTCAAGTCTTTTAACTTCTCCCCACAGTCCCTCCTCAGACATCTGCCACTGTGGCACTCACAGTGGACTGCATTCTATCTGTCTCTGCCTCAGAATGCACTCTTCCACAGCAAAGTCCTGCTCTAATTTCTCCGTGTGTCCCCAGTGCCCAGCAAAGACCTGGGAGAGATATGGATTACCAGTAAATATTTACTAAATGGAGTGGCTTAATAGGCTCCCCTGTCTTCTGTCTGTTCCTCCAATGCTCCCCACTGCTATCTGGGCTTGCTAAAGCTAAACACCCTCTTCCCTTCTCAGGGACCTCCACGGCATGCCAAATCCTACAGAACAAAGCCACGCTCCTGAGTGTGCATTCAAGGCCTGTTCTGGCCCTAGCCTGCCTCAGCTTCCCCACTGCTGTCTATTTCATCCCCCAAGAAGCAGGAACTTCCGCCAGATCAGATGGCTTGGATATGACACTTGCTCTGCTTTCATTCCTGCATGTTCCAGAGTGATGACCTCTTTCTCATCCTTCAAGCCCCAGGTCATATGACATTTACTTTGGGAAACCTTCCCAGGCTGTTTCCACCCCCATTCCAGGCATTCAGTTGCCCCCCTCTGGCCTTCCACAGTGCTCTTTGCTTCTTCTAACATGGCTTATGTCTCACTGTATGTCTCTTTTCTCCTCTGTCTTCTTTATTTTCTTGTCTGTCTCTTTTCCCCTAGACTAAGAACCATCTCTGGATTTATCTCTATTTCCCCAGAACCTGTTCACCTCAACAAGGTGAACAGGTTCTGGGGAAACCTGTAGGTCCTCACTGTTTGCTGTAAAAGTGAAGGATCCAGGCTTACCTGTTTCACAGTCCCAGAGACGACAGCTGTTGTCAGCTGAGCCGGTGAGGACATGCTTGGTGTCCCCTGAAAAGGGTGTTAAGAAGCATGACAGAGTTCACCTGAGCCCTTGTCCTCTTGGAAGGCCAACTGAATCACCTCCCTGTTCAGCACCAGAGAGCCCTCCTTTTTCTCTCATCCTAACCTCCTCATCCAGAACTGGAACTGGCCCTAAATGCTCCGCCAACCAATGAACAGACCAAAGAGGTAGGTAGCATCATTCTCTAGACCCACAAGAGCAACCCAAACTCCCAACTCCAAGTCAGCAGCCTCTCCATTGCTGGCAGACCCTGGGAGCACAGACTCAGCGCAAAGACAAGGATACAGTCAGCGTCCACACACCACACAGCTCCGGTATGGCCCATATAGGTGCCCAGCCTCTCACCATTCACAGAGTACCATACATTGACAATCTGGAGGAGTCAATGACAATATGACAGGATGACAGACATCTCAGGCAGAGCAACGGCCTTCTATTTTGTCCCAGGAGCCCCCAGCAGCCTCTACCCAGGCCAGATTCTGCCCTCTCCTGCTCATCTCTTGGGAAACAGCAGGTCGCTGGTAAAAAGACCAACTCCTGGATTCTCCTCCTTCCCACAAGTAAGCAGCAAGGGAGTCAGAAGGCTTGCAAAAAGTCTCCATTTGCCACTATACCAGCCCTTTACCAGACTCCTAAACCCTCAGAAAAATAAAAGGTCAAGTCAGGTGCCAGCCTAGCAAAACAGTAGCTTTGGTGTTCTGTCCAAATGGGAGCAGTTGGTAGTAGGGAAGCCTGGGTTCCCATCCCTGCTCTGCTACTATCTCACTGTATTTTCTCAAAATTAGTGCTTCTGGGCTTCCCTGGTGGCGCAGTGGTTAGGAATCCGCCTGCCAGTGAAGGGGACACGGGTTCTTGCCCCGGTCCGGGAAGATCCCACATGCCGCGGAGCGGCTGGGCCCGTGAGCCACAACTACTGAGCCTGCGCATCTGGAGCCTGTGCTCCGCAACGGGAGAGGCTGCGACAGTGAGAGGCCATCGAATCACGATGAAGAGTGGCCCCCCCTCGCCGCAAATGGAGAAAGCCCTCGCACAGAAACAAAGACCCAACACAGCCAAAAATAAATATAAAATAAATAAATAAATTTTTTAAAAAATTAGTGCTTCACCCCTCTGAACTTCAGTTTTCCCATCTGTAAAATGGTCAGGACAGTAACGCCTTCTTCAAAGGGTAGCTCCAATAAAATACTGTCTAAGGAATTTAAAATATAAGTGACTGACATTAATTAGGCACTCACACACACTAAGCGCCTTACTTGAATAATCTGATTAATCTTAAGGACAACCCCAGAAAGAAGCACTATTACTACCCATATTTTGTAAAAAAAGGACACTTTAAGTTTATAAAGGTTAAACGACATGCTCAAAGTCACATTGCTAGTGAACGCAGCACTCAGGATTCAAATCAGGTCTGTTTGGTTTCAGAACCCTCACTTTTAGCCACTCGAGTTAACTCCCTCCATATGGAGGTGCCTCAAAAGGCAGTACTGTGAGGGGTTGTTTGCAGTCAGTGAGCGGCAGGAAAGGGCTGACTGAAATGATACCAGGGAAATCTTAATTAAGGCCTCTGTGTCCCTCGCCACCCAAGGATCAACTTTCCCTTTCTTCAGGTGGTCTGTTCCCCTATCCCTGTAGAATAGTTGTTGGTTTGGTTTTTTTTTTTTGCGGCACGCGGGCCTCTCATTGCTGGGGCCTCTCCCGTTGCGGAGCACAGGCTCCGGACGCGCAGGCTCAGCGGCCATGGCTCACGGGCCCAGCCGCTCCGCGGCATGTGGGATCCTCCCGGACCGGGACACGACATCGGCAGGCGGACTCTCAACCACTGCGCCACCAGGGAAGCCCTAGAATAGTTTTGTTCTTCCCCAGAATGGTCTCCTCTCCGCTCCCTGAGCAAGCTGACCCTCGTCCCCCTTCCCTTCCACAAGGTCCCTTGCTTTTCTTCTCCCCGGCTAGTCCTTCCTTCTACCAACAACTGAGTCCTTTCCCACCTCTCCAGATTTAATGTTCTCGCCCGCCAAATCCCGGGATGGTCTCTTCCTACTTCTCAGAATGGGGCGCTCTTTGGGTTCTCTCTCGCGACAAAACTGGCCTGTCCACCCTTCGCCCCGGCAGAATGAACTCGCCCCCCCGGGCCCCCTCCGCACTGTCCCGGAGGCCCGCCCTCCGGCCGACGCTCACAGGGTCCTTGGCCACCGTGAAGAGGAGGTCTCCCTCGCGGTTGTACTTAATCTGCGTAATGGACCGCTCATGGCCCTGCAGCAGGATCGGCTTCTGTGGGGACAGGACGGGAGTGTCAGCGCCCATAATCGGCCCCGGCCCGGACCCCCAGGGCAACAACTCTAACTCAGGGGAACTCACCATGCCGGCGGTGACGCGAGGAAAAACGGAATGCGAGCAGAACCGGAAGAGGCTTTGGCACCACTTCCGGATGACGGGTATCCGCCCCTTCGTTCCCGGAAGTGGAGAGGAGCGGCGTTGCCATGGCGGCGACCCTGGGTAGGCGGGCCCCGCCCCTCCCCAGACTTCCAGACTCCCACCCGGAATTCATTTATTTCTACTCCACCTCCACCACCTAACCCTGACCACTGCTGCAACCCCGAACCTGGGCTCCTGGATCCACCTCCCCGGCCTCCCGGGGTCTTGTCCTACCCGCCAGTCACACCCGGGGCGTTGGAGAGCAAAGAAGGGCTGTGGTGGCGGCGGGCTGGGGATGGGAGGCGGGAGGAGGGCTGGGGCCGTGCGGTGGGGTGGCGGCGAGGGGGCGGGTGTCACTCGCATCTCCATCCAGGGCAGGTTCTGGCTCTGGTGCTGGTGGCCGCTCTGTGGGGTGGCACACAGCCGCTGCTGAAGCGGGCCTCCTCGCACCTGCAGCACGTTCATGAGCGGACCTGGGCCCAGCAGTTGCTGCAGGAGACGAAGACCCTCTTCTTGAATACTGAGGTGGGTCGGTGAATGACCCCTTTCTCGTGGGTAGCCGCCAAGAATTTGGTCTCTGGAGTCAGACAGGTCAGGGTCAGAATCTGCGCTCCACCACTAACTCGCTAGAAGCTCTTGGATGAGTCCCTTGTCTGCTTTGAGCCTCAGTTTCCTTATCTGTAAAATGGGAATAATGTAACCATCTCATGGGGGCAGTTGTGACGATTAAATGAGGTGAGGCACATAAAACACTTAGCATTGGGCCTAGTACATAATTAGAGCTCAAATCTACGATGTTTTGAGCTGCTATTATTAATATTTTATTATGGTGATCCCTCCAACAGACCTTTCCGGAGGGAGGGCTTAAGGCTCAAATTGGCCCTGGGGAGGCAGGTTATGGAGAACTACCTCTGACCCCAACGCTGCCAGTCTAGGCTAGTGGGAAAGACAAGACATAGACACACCGCCTCTTAGGGCTAAGGGCATTGAGAGAGGTACAGATAAGTGCTGCATGAGTTCACAGGAGGGAGGCTGGAGCTAGGGGACGGGGGAAGGCTTCTTGGATAGAGTAACGCTGGCATTCAGGGACTTGCAGGATGGGGAGGATAGGAACCAGCAGGGCTGAGGGGGAGGGCATTCAGGGCAAAGGCATGGAATTCAGTCAGTGATGTTCCCTCTGCCCTGGAAGGGTTCTTTTCAGAGGGCTTAGGTCCTAGGCCCTTATACCTACCCCTCCCTCCGAGGAAAGGCATATATCAAAGCTCAAAGAAAGCAGCACTGCTCAGTTAAGCAATCACACTGACTGCAGTTTTTTTCTGTTTCCAGTACCTGTTGCCCTTTTCCCTCAACCAGTGTGGCTCCCTTCTCTACTACCTCACCTTAGCATCAACAGGTGGGTCTCTGGGTTAGAACTGCTATGCTTAGTGGTGGAGGCCACCCAGAGAGTCACTGCAGGGAGGGTGTCTAAAACACCTTGTTGCCATGAGTGAGGGAGAGCCGACTGTCTCTGCTTCCCGAGTTACACCCTCTTCTCTGGGCAGTAGGGCATGGTGGGCTGGTTATGAGTATGCTGCCAGGCACTAGAGTTGGTTTGAAGCCTGGCAGTCTCATGCGGTGGCAGAGGAAGAAAGAAGATTCATTTTGCTGTGCCAAGGGCTGGCTTTGACACTCTTGCTTCCACTGCTTGCTACCTGCCTAACCTTGAGCAAGTCCCTTATTTGAACCTTGATTTTTTACAGCTGGCTTCATAACACCGAGAGCATTAAATTCAGTGTATGAAAAGCATATGGCAGAGTACCTGGTGCACACTGTACCAGGAGGAGCTCAATAAATATAAATTGCCTTCCCCCCACTGTTGTTGACTGCCCTCTACTGTGTCAGATACTGTTCTAGTTTTACACATTCTTAAAAATTCTCATCTTGACCCTATGAAGTAGGCATGATTGTCTCCACCTAGGAGATGAAGTTACAGAACTTTGGGCAACTTAATGCATCTCTCTTTATGTCCCACTGCATGTCTGTGCAGAAGGATTTGAAGCCATATACTACTAAAGTTTATGCTCTTGAACTTTGCTATGAGAATTTCACCTCTCCTGGAGTCTCACCTAGGCCCCCCAGGGACTTGACAGGAGTTTGGGTCCCACATAGCCCTGGGAAACCCCTCAGAGGCCATAGGAGGGTGAGCGGATAGGCCGACCTCCAGACCTGCCACGTCAGCTTCAAGTAGAGTCACTCTGCTTTCATCTGTCTTACATTTTGGGCTTCTCATGAGACTTCATTTGAAAGAAAGTTTGAAAGCCTCTGGCACTCCCTGCTGCCCAGAATGCTGAGCCCTCTGGTCAGCTGACTGCCGTTAGCCATTTACCAAGTTTTGAGCAAATTGGAATTTTAGGATCCTATTATCTCACCACCTACTCTGTATCCTTTAACGCCCACCCATTCTAATAATCAGAACAGTGGTCTCTATTTATTAAGGATATATTCAGCCAAGGATATACACGTTATCATATTTCATCCTATAACCCTGTTGTAAGGTGATGTTGTTATCTTGCTATCACAGTTTTTCAGGTACGGCACAGGCTCAGAGTGTTTGAACGACCTAACCAAGGTGACAGGGAAACCTGGGTCAGCCTCACTCCAGTGCCCTTGCTCTTCCCTTGTACCATGCTGCTTCCCTCCTCAATCTACTGTTGCAGACCAGACTTTAGCAGCCACTGCACTCGATGTAAAGTGTGAAAGCTTAAGGAAGGAGCTCTGAGTAGGTAGCAGTTGTGTCAGTTTCTTGGATGGCTAATGCCAGCCTTGGTGGGGCCTCGCAGTGGATGAGGAGCTGCACAGTTCTCTCCTCCGCTACCTGAAGCAGGTGAGGCCTGGGAGGGCTGGGAAAGAGTGTGCTGGGAAGCCAACATGCACAGTCTGCCTGGCAGTTATGAGTCTTGTAAACTAGTAACTCAGCTTCTGATTTCATTTTTTGTTTTGTTGTTTTGTATGTGTTTAAGAACACTTAACGTAAAATCTATCTTCTTAAAAAGCTTTTGGTGTACAAAATTTAAGTGTAATAAATTTTAAGTTAACAGTGTTCTTAACTCCATTAGTCTTTTTTTTTTTTTTTTTTTTTTTTTGCGGTACTCGGGCCTCTCACTGCTGTGGCCTCTCCCGTTGCGGAGCACAGGCTCCGGACGCGCAGGCTCAGCGGCCATGGCTCATGGGCCCAGCCGCTACGCGGCATGTGGGATCTTCCCAGACCGGGGCACGAACCCGTGTCCCCTGCATCGGCAGCTGGACTTTCAACCACTGCGCACCAAGGAAGCCCTCCATTAGTCTTTTTGAAATTTGTTTCTTGCAAGTTAGTCCCTCGGGGCTTCAAAACTAAGGAACAGACCCTGGACTGTAGTGACCTCTACTTAAGGCCCAGCCTTGTGGGGCCTGTCCTGTACCTGGCTTCCTACCGCTGACATTTTTTCTCTCCTGTAATTCCGTAAGGCCCAAGTCTGAGCTGAAACAAACAAAATGCGCTTCACCTGCAGTTTTGGTTTGTCCTTATCCATCTAAATAGATTCAATAAGGGCACAGGCTTTGGAGTCAGGCAGACCTTGGTTTAAATCCTCAATTTGCCTCAATTTATGTGATGTCTTTGAGCTTTTGATTCTTTTATTTATGCAGAATGATGCTAATGCTCTTCCTGCAGTGTTTTTGTGAAGATTAATGAGATGTGTGCACAAAGCACCCTGCACATAATGTATACTTGATAAATGTGTTTGGTGTTAATAGCTACTGCATCCTTTGGGTTTTGGGTACTTGTCTGTCCAGATGTCCTTGAGATCTCAGAAGTTCTCCTTGAGTGCAAAGATCTCATCCTTACCAGCAAACCAAGGTGGTCCCAGACCTTGTAGTTCAGGTCTTCATGCTGGAATCCTGAGGAAGCACTGAATTTAGAGTCAGGAGACCTGGGTTTGAATCCTGAGCTTTGCTGTGACTTCATCTGGAAAATGGGGTCATGAGATACCCTTTTTAAAAGACTGTCTTGATGATGTAATGAAAGTGTTTTGTGCCTAGAAAGACTTTTTTTTTTTTTTCTTCATCTCAGAGATTCTTTTCATTCTGATCACTCAGATCTGACCCTAGCTGTGCCCATCAGTAACTCTCTGGCCATCATCTTTACACTGATTGTTGGGAAGGTCCTTGGAGAAGATATTGGTGGAAAACGTAAGTCTGCCCACTGCAAGTTTGGGGAGCCACCTCTTGGGCTTTGACACCCCTGGGTTAGTTTCTTCCAGAGCCATCTCCCTTGGCCCAGTGAGGAGAGGATCTTCCCGGATCCTGCCCCTTTCCTCTGCAGCTCCACTGCTTCCTTGTGGCCATCAGAGTGTCCTTCCCCTGGGTAGTCTGGGGACAGACCCTGTCTGAGCCCTTCCCTCAGCCCTGCACCAGCTCCTACTGGCATGGCTGGTCTCAGAGCCTCTCAATTTCTGCCCATTATCCCAGGAGCATTCGCAGGCATGGTGCTCACCGTGGCAGGAATTACACTCTGCATCACAAGCTCAGTGACCAAGACCCAGGGGCAACCATCTACGCCTTGAGTGGACCAAGGCCACCCTCCGGCTCTGCTGTCTCCAGGAAGCCCCTAGGCCATGAGGTAGAGGCGGTGAGCATGTGGACTTAGCCCTCCCACCCCCCTCCACCCCCCAGCCTCAGCTTCCTCATCTCTTGGGATAATAGATACCTCATGGATCGTAATAAGAGAACAAAAGTGAAAGGGTTTTGTAACTTCCACGTGCTGTTCACCTGCTCGGATTTAGCACAAGAGACTTCACACTCACCCTGAGCAACCTTTCTGCACCAGCAGCACACTTTCTGCTGTCATGTCAGCCCCCAGGCCCCCAGGCCTGCCACTGTTCCTGTGCCTGACCCAGACTATCCCAGCAGCTGGTTGGTGGACCACAGAACTCCAGCTGCAAGAAGAGAGCCAGCTACAGTCTTTGAGCCAGAAATGCAAACAGGAGGGCTCCAGGGCTCAGCCTTGGCTGGCTGAGGAGGGAACTGAGGGGAAGGTGCATAAGAACAGCAGACTTTGGGGAGAGGAGTTTGCTGTTAGCCTTGCCTGTCCCTCCCGTGAGGTGGGTGCCGACCCCTCTCAAACAGATCGACATCTATGGGCCCCTGCACTGCCAGACCCCAACGTATGGAGCAATGCCAGGTGAGCAGTAGTCTGTAATAAATGTGTAGTAAACAGATGGAGGTTAGTAAGTATTCTTTTATTGGGACGACCCGCTCCCCAGTTTGTGTTTTTCCCTGAAGCTCCGTTGGCTACTCATCTCTCTGGCCAGAGAACCTCATAAGGAAATGGCCTCTGTAGCTGGGCTGGGCTGCTCAGAGCGGAAAGGAGGCTGGGCTGTGGGTTTAGGGGCAGAAGAGGGACTGAGGGGCTGCAGCGCACCCTGTGAGCCCAGGGGAGGCCCTAGGCCGAGAGAGCTGCCCCAGATCCTGCCGGCTTTCCAGGATCAGGGCCTCTTCCACTACCTGTGCTGCCCTCTGGAGGAGGCAGAAGGCCACACAGAACAGAGCCATTAGCACCCCACGTCCAGCCTCCAGTCCTTAGCCTGGGGTTTGCCCACCCCAGGAAAGGAAGAGACCAGAAATTAGCATCTGCCCTCTCATTCAACAAGGTAGGAAGTCAGGCTCTGAGAGGTTAGGAGATTTGCTCACAGTCACAAGGGAGAAGAACTGTTTCTGGGACCCAGAGCTGCCCGTTTCCAGCTCAGAACTCCTGTCCCAACATACGGCTTCCGGCCCCAGCCCACCTGATCCAGGGGCTCCTCTGTCCAGGTGGCTTCATCATGTGCTACTCCCTGGGCCCCTGCTGTCTCTGTCCTTGCATGGGGAGCCCCATACACTCCCTTGACTCCTAATGTGGGAAGTTACAGGCCGATGCCCAGGCTGAGGAGCCCTCACATTCTTTGCCTTGACCCTCTCTACCAGCCCCCTCCGCTCCCCCCCGCCCAGGACCTCAGAGGATGGCAGGTTAGCTCAGAGGCAGGCCTTTGGTCCCACCCCCAGCCCTTCCAAATCCCACCCCGGAAATGTCATGGCTTTGAGTTTCCATGTGCTTTTCATAAACCAGGTCCCTGTGAAGAGGCAAGGGACTGGCCGTGCACACGGGGGAGTAGGAGACAGTTGTCCTGAAGTCAGGACCAGCTCTGCACCTGGGCATTCTGCCCCCATGGAACTCCCTCAGCATAGCAGGGACCATCCTATGTCACTGTTAGAGGCTGGCAGAGGAGGCCTTGGATTCTTGGATCCCCTCAAGAGAGTGGGGGGCATGCTGAAAAGCTTGCTGGGGGCTGGCATAAAAAGCAGATGGCTCAATTGGCCTGGCTTCCTTTGTAGAGGACTGGGTTGCCTGTGCTCTGTGGCCATGGGCCTGTGGAGGGAACACTGGGCTTGAGCCGTGGGTGCAGGCTGTCCTTACCTTCTCCACTCCCAGTCCAGGTTTGAATGCTCCTGGTGGGAGCTTGGAAGAGGAGATGCGATCCATCTTCATAGCCTGCATCCTCCCTCCCTGCTCCCTCTTCATCAGGCGTCCTTATCCAGGGACACGGCAGATGGTGCCTGGTATTCTAGATGCCCAGTGAAACCAGGCCGCATCCCCCTACCCCCACTCGATGCTCACTGGCTCATCTCTTGGGAGGGCTCCGGCTTGGGATAAGATGGGGAGCTGATAAGCATCTTTGGACCCTGTTATGCCAGATATGCTGATTCCCTCTCCCAGCATCCAACCTGGCATTAGGTCCAGCGACTCAGAGTCCTGAAGATCTTCACAGAGCCCAGATAAGCTGGCTTTCAGACCAGTTTCTGGTCTGGCCCCTGTCAATAACTGTGTCAACCTGAACGAATCACTTCACTCCTCTGAACTTCAGCTTCTCCTCTGGAAAACGGGAATAATAATCTCTGTTTCGGGCTTCCCTGGTGGCGCAGTGGTTGAGAGTCCGCCTGCCGATGCAGGGGACACGGGTTCGTGCCCCGGTCCGGGAAGATCCCACATGCCGCGGAGCAGCTGGGCCTGTGAACCATGGCTGCTGAGCCCGCGTGTCCGGAGTCTGTGCTCCGTAATGAGAGAGGCCACAACAGTGAGAGGCCCACATACCGGAAAAAAAAAAAAAAAAAAAAAAATCTCTGTTTCACAAGATTATTGAGACGATGCAGTGAGATAAGGTCAGAGGCTGAGCTGGAAGAGGACTCAGCTAGTCACTCCTTTTCTTTCCCACTCCCCATGACCCCCTGCCTCACCTACCTCCTGCTTGTGGAGCCTGGACTTTGGGTCTGGGGGTTGCCTGCAGTGAAATAAGAGAAGGCTTGTAGGAGGCAGAGCAGGACATGGAGTCAGGGTGGCTTCCTCTTCTCTAACCTGCTACCCCTCCACCTCACACATACATACCATTAGCCCCTGGGCAGTGAGGGACAGGCAGCAGATGGAGGAGGGCCTTGAACCATCCTCTCCAACAGCCACATAGTAATAGCCGCTCACCAGAGCCTCCCTTGCTGACAGTGGGAGCCCTTCCAGGGTGCAGAGTCTGGGAGAGAGAGGTGAGTACATAAGGGCCGGTGAACAAGATGGATCTTCATATTTAGCACACTACAAGGCGGTGGGTACCGCTATTTCAAGGTGCCCTTTGGCTGCTGGCCCTCTGGGCACCAGAGGGCACCAGGCTCTGCCCTGGCTCCGAGGGCTGGGCTAGAGGGGCCTCTCCCTGAGGCACAGAAAGAAGTCCCATTTGGGGAAAAATGCCTTCCTTTTGCCTTTTCATCCTCAAGGACAGTGAAAAGCAGTAGGGAGGCTCCCTTTGGGGACATTCAGGTCTCCACAGTCCCCAAACTCACTTGCGCACAGCCCCGCTCTGTAATTTCACCTTCTCAGTCAGGAGTTTCAACACTGCTTCCCAGTGCTTGAAGGCAGCCTGGGACAGCTTCAGGCTAAATGGGGGGCTTAACAGGTCCCCGTTCCTGAACACACTGGGACAGAGAGCAGCCTGGTAAGGGGAAGGGTCCCCAGAACTACCTACGTGTGAGAGGAAGAAAGATGGCATAGCAGCCAGAAGATGGTCCAAGAACCAGTGCGTTGTTGTTCACCCATTAAGCATGTTGGACTTTTTATATCCCAGTCACCAGGGGCTCCTGGAACAAATCCACCCACTTGTCCTTGGTCTCACTGAAACAAAAATCTCTGCCCCTGCTCCCCAACACGGGAACTCACTGGATATAGCAGGGGGAACCTGCAGGTAGCCGCTGTCCAAGGGGCCCATCACATGGCTGCTGAATCACAGGAGGGCCCTGAAACCCATCAGGCCCCCAGATCAGGAGCTAGTTGAGGCCTTTTGTCAGGGATAGGTCAGTCCAAGGTGGGTAGGGTGAGGGAAAGAAACCAGACTGGGGCAGAAGAGGGGGCAAGGGGGGGATGGGACTGGTCACGCCTTTTACTAAAGGGTACTTCTCCCTCCCCTAGGTCACACTCTTAACCCCCTCCCATCCCTCTGTTTTATAGCTTCCTTTTTCCTCTGAGGAACATAGCCTGGAGCTAAAGTAAAGTAAAAGTTTGGGAACACAAGGAACAGTGTCTTGAAATCCTGCACCCGGGAAGGCTCCAGAGTAGGTGTGGAAAGTGGCAGATCCTGCTGCTTCCAGGGCTCCTGACTTCCCAGACCAAAGTGGGGCAGCGCTCAGGGGGATGGGAGAACAGAGGGCTGGGGGCTTGTTGCCCCGGGACTTACTGGTAGTCTGCTGCTCTTCCCACCTGGATCCTCCCCTCTAAGGTGTAAACAGCTGAATGGACAGATAGGTCACTGGTCATCTTGGGGAGCCTGGGTCCTCGACAGCCCGGCAGCTGCCAGAGTGTGGGGCTGGGGCCCAGTTCACCAAGTCTTCCTTCCCACTGGAATAGTCTCAGTCATCTTGGTCTGGAAACAGATGCTGACACTTGAACCTGCCTTAGGTTATGTCTCAGGCTGAACATCCAGTCTGGGGTCTCAGACACAAACCACAAGATTAAAGGTCGAGATCCTCCTGTATCTCAGAAATTTTCTCATTCATGAGGTGTGCGGTTTCATCTCATTTTGTATGAGTCTGAGAGCAAGTTAAGTGACTCACCTAAGCCACATGGAAGTGACAGAGCCCAGACTCTAAGTCTGTCTAGCTCCCAACTCCTGGCTCCTTAACATTACAGCGAGCAACCTCAGCTGAGAGCGGAGGAGGACCTGGAAGCCAGATCTGAGCTGGAAGCTCAGACACTCAGATTATTTATTCTCCCATCTTGGAAAGCATAGCCCCACTCTGTAAAGGATAATCCCAGCCTAATGGAGAGCACGGGATGCCTAAACACAGCAGGGAGGAAGTGATGGATGGATTTAGAGTATTTAGTGGTGGTGGTGATGGTCATGGTGGTGGTAAGGACCCAGTCAGGAACAGCCTTTGGAAAAAGGGGCTCAACCAGCAGAATGTTCTTCTTCCCACTGGCTGGTCCTGGCTGGATGGGCATGAACATCAGTGCGAGACTTTGACTTGAACTGTAGCTCCACGTGTTATTTATGTACTCTTAGGTAGGCTATTTCACTATCTTGATTTCCCCTTCCAAAGAATGGGGATAAGACCACCCCCTTCATAGGATTGCTGTATTCCGTGAGATACATAGGAAGTACTGAACACCTGCTGTTGCTATCACCTCTCTCCCCAGGCTCTTTGACCAGCCCCAGCCCACTCACGGGAGCTTGCGTAATCGTTCAAAGCCAGCAGCCAAAATACTGCCCTCCGTTCTGCAGGTCTGCCAGGTCGGTGACAGGGTGGCCACGACAAGGCGTGTAGAGAGCACTCACGGCCAGTGGGGCCTGCACAGCCGGTGTCACCTCACAGAGGAAGGTCTCCAGGGTGGGGAAGCAGTGTTGAGTCACCACCAGCTGGTGGCCTGGGGAGAAGGGGTCCCCATTCCGGTACACCACTACCCTCTTGGCTGCTGGACTGCCACCTGCCATAGCGTGTCCCTGGCTAGAGATGCAGAGCTGTTGCCAGGCAACTAAGGCGGGGCTGGGAGCAGTGCCAATCAGAGGTGGAGTCCTGCCCTCTCACCCAGAAAGGCAGGGAGAGCCTCCATAGGAGCATCTGTCTGCATTCAGAGTCTCATCCAATCTGCTCTTGGTGGGGCCTCACAAGAGTACGGTGGGTCTCATCACTATATATGAAGAAAGAGCCTGGGGCTCAGTGAGAGAGGCAGTGGCAGAGATCACACTGAAACACAGATGTTCCAGTACTGGGTGGAGGGAGGGATTCTCGGCCTCCCTGCCACTCTGCAGCCCAAGGGCTGAGCTTAAAGGAAGATCAGCTTTGGGGGCTGTTCCCCAAGGACGGCTAATCTGCTCCTGGGCTGTGGCTCCCAGCCAGCTCCGGGGAAGATGCCCCACGTCAGCAGGAAGTGAACAGGAGGGCCCAGAGTCTGTCCTGACCAGAGGCAGAAGATAAATACAACCAGGCTCAGAATCTAAGGAAAACCTTTATTCTCCATCAGCCCCCCAACTTTACTCAGCCCAGGTGGCTCCCTATCCCAAAATCTGGGTTGAGCCACAGGCAGAGGATGAAAGTATCCTCCTACCTCTACTGATGCCAGCTCTGTGCTCCAGCTTCTCTTGGCCTCATTAGCCACCAGTACCCACAGGCAGGGAGCTACAATGAGGTCCTGTCTCCCTCATTGCCCTTTCATAGAATCCCCCTTTGGAGCCGGGTCTTCCCCGGTTCCCCAGGGTCTAGCCTCGTGGTCCTGTTTTCCACAGTCACCCCCTCCAGTGATCCTCTCCTGTGTGGTCTGACCCTGTGGAAGACAGTTTCTCAGGTGGCCTTGATCTCCATGGTACAGTCCTCTGGTTTTTCCATCCTTCATGGCTAGATTCATTGGAGGTTCTATCTGTGCAGCTTTTATCACTGGGAGTCTGGCCCTTGGGTGGTTTAGTCTTCCAGAGATCCAGGCCACCATGCTCTGCCAAAGTCCCATCACAGATGACATGGTCCTCTGAGAGGCCCAACTCTCGTGGCCCAGCTCTTTGGCAATCAGGCTCTTTTTGGCCTGGCCCTCTGCGAGAGTTGTCTTCAATGTCTGGGTCCTCACGGAGTGTGGGCAGCTGTGTCCTGGCCTTTCCAGAACAGTAGCCCCTAGACTTGAGGCCTTTGTGGGTCTCATCCTCTAGAAGTTTGTCAGCTGCAGGCAGGTCCCTCCAAAGGTCTGTTCTCCACACTCTGGCTCTTTGGTAAGCCTTTTCCCTATGGCCTGATTATCCCATGGTGTGGGCAGCTGTGGTCCTGCCTGTCTGTAGCATAGGTCCCTGTACTTAGCCCCAGCAGTGGTTTTGTCTGTAGTGGCCAGTATTTCTGGGGTTTTATGGGGTTATGATCTGAGTCTCCAGCAGGAGTCATCCATGTGGTCTGGCTCTCTAGTAGTTCTGTAGGACTGATCTTCCAGTGGTGGGCCTGGTTGTGACCCAGCTTTCTCACAGCCCTGTCCCCCATGGTCTGGGCACAAGCTGGGCTCGTCTCTGGCCTGGTTCGCCTCTGGGGATCTCAGTGTTTGCTTGAGAATTAGGTACTGTTGGAGAAGAGAACACTGTACCAGGCAGGCCTGCTTGGGCATGGCAGGAGGCTTTTCCCTAACCCCCCACCTTTGGCCCTAAATGTGCAGAGAGGGCTCCAAATTAGTGCCTACCTCCTTACGGCTATTGATGGCCTGTTGTAGCCACAGCATCTCCATAGCCAAGTGGCTGCGGTAGTACTGGAGCTCCTGGAGCTCAGTATGGCTGTGGGGCCGTCCTGGACCTGTAGCTTCTGTGAAGGAGGGAAGAATGAAGGGAGAAAGCCTTGAGGGGGCAGACAGTGGGCACTGGCCTAGAATTAGACCCTGGCACGCTCCCCCTGCCCACCCATGAGTTGCCTCCAACCACGCAGAGGGAAGAAGGAAAGGGATGCAGCTTATCTAGCACAAGCCTTTCACTTTTCAGATGGGAAAGCTGATGCCCAGAGAGGGTCAGGGGCTTGCCCTGATCTAGGCAGAGAAGTACCTGGGTTGTCCATCTTTGACATGTCTCTGGTCTCCTGTTGGCTCGGTTTCCTGGTCCTCCTGCTCTGCTCATCCTGAAGCCATGGGCTATCATCTCTGCAGGGAAGACTGCCTGAGTTTGCTGAGCTCTCTCCTGACTTCTTCAGTATCATCTCCTCCCAGATGGCCTCTTTCTCAGGCTCTTTACATGGGAAGCGGCTCCATAGTTCCTGCTCTGGATTTGGTACCCTCTCTCCGGCTTTCCAGGTCTGATGGTATTTTGCCTTGTGAGAAATCAGTCAGAAAGGTACGAGAGCCCCAAGGCTAAACCCTCCAAGTGTCTGGGTGCCATGATTTAGCATACAAGTTGATAAGGATTAAGGACTGGGGTGTGAGGAGGTTGAGTCTGCTGCCTTTTCCAATGAGAATAGCTTGTCAGCATGAAGGGTGGAATCCCCTGCCCAGGTCCCTCTTCCCCCTGTCTTCTACCTCTAGGGTGTGTAGTACCTTTGAGAGAAATCGGGGCCTGGGAATCCAGCCCTCAGTCCACCGAAGCGTGCCCAGATCACCCTCGATCTCTCGTACAATAGCCTCATATTCAGCTCGAAGACGCTGGAAATGGCGTCGGACCAAGAAGCCCCGGACGCAGGCCTGGTGTGGAGAACGAGGGGAAAGAAAACCCTTATCACTGCAACATGGGGGCATCTTGGGGGATTCTCCTGGAGAGGTCTGCAAGAGAGGACCCGGCCCCGGGGAGAGGACAGGTGACGCTGTGTGTTGGCGCTCTGGGGGTTCGAGGGAGCGTGCTGGGCTGGATCCACCTCTTCGATTGAAGGCCCTTCCCTTCATTTCCCTGATCCCGTAGGAGTATGTGCTGGGAGTGGGGGGGGTGCGTGAGGGTCTGTGGGGTCCCCGCATTCTTCAGGCCGGTGGGGCTGGGTCGGTAAGTTCAGAGGTGGGCACGCGGGCAGGTTACTAGACGTGACAGCCTCATCTTGTCCAAAGGTCCCAGTCCGAGATCTCGTTGGGGGAGGAATCATGCGCACCCCCGCCCGCCCCGCCCCGCCCCGCCCCGCCCCGCACCTGCAGCGCTGTCACCTTCCGATCCAACCGTTCCCGCTCCATCCGGGCGCAAACTGACCCGCCCGGCGCCTGCGCAGTGCGTCATCAGTCTGCGCCTCGCTGGCCTGCTCAGGCCCCGCCCCGCCGTCTCCACGACAACCTTCCGGCTCCTGCCAGGGGCTGCGTGCCAACTGGCACCTGTCCCCAACTCCCACTCCCAGAGCAGCACAGGGGAGTCCAGCCCCCCGAGCAGGACCTCCCAAACCAGAAGTTAGTTGCAAAGGGGCATCCCCGCGAGAGCTGGGGCCCGGGCGCCCCTGCCGAGTAAAGGCGCGAGGGGAGGGAGGACACAGAGCCGCTTTCTTTCTTTATGGTTTAATTCCATCCAATGCCCCCCTCCCCCATAGCACCTGGGGGGGCCGCGGAACACCCAATCGAGTCCGTAAAAAGTCACAGTTTGAAGGGAATGAGAAGGAGCAGTCTGAGCCTGCGTCCGACACCTACACAGCTGACGGCTCCTCAGGCTCGGCGTTCTCAGCCAGGTGCAGCTTCTGTCTGTGCCGGTCAAGGATTGTGATGCTCTGGACCCGGGTCCTTGCAGCCCTATTTTCCCAACCTCCACAGGCTCAGTTTCCCAGACTGCGCAAAGGGGCGGAGGCCAGGGACTCTGGAGTGCTCCGTGGTCTGGGGTTGCAGTCCTCACCTGCTCTTCTTGCTAGGTGCCTTACCCCCTTCACTTTTGGTTTAGATCATGCAGGAGCGTGCACCCGCACTACTTCTGATAGAACTAGATGCGGGGATCATTTAAGTCAGTAAAAAGAATTGTTCAGTGCTGAAAGCATAGGAAGACATCAGACAAGATTTGCCATGGATTGGTGTCAGCTAAAATACTTGCAAAGATTTTGATAAGCAAGTAAAACATATTCCCTGCAACCATCTTTCTTTCTCCGAATATTTGGGGAATTCTTTCTGCACCCTCTACCTGGGTAGGGGGAATTTGTGGCTAATTCTGTAGGACTGAAAGGGGTGAGGATGTTGGTTATCTGTAAAGATTTCTGCAGGGTGGTGGGGAGGCCGAAGCTGATTTTATCTCTGGGAGGCGTGCACACACTTACACACTTTCAAGTCCCCTAGAAAGGATACATAGAATTACTAAGATCTTCCAGCTGCCAACAGAGAGAGAAAGGGAAATTTTTGTAAGGAGGGACACCAGGTCAAACTCCAGATGCTCTGGGATTCATCTTCTGGTGGGGGGTTGAGAGGCCCAGAGCTTTTGGCTCCATGCACCCCCAGCTTTTCACCCAGGGCCCAGGAATGGTCTTAGAAGCATGTACCCCTCCACACACCCTCTGATGCCCCCAGGAATTGAAGCACCCAGCCCTGACCCACATTGCTAAGCAGCTGGTCCAGGTTGCGGTCAGCCATCGTCTTCTTCTGCTCCTCAGGTAGCCCCTCAGTGACCCCGTCCTCCTCCTCCTCCTCCTCCTCCTCCTCTCCACACACGTCCAGGCTGAAGTGCAGCCGGGCCAGCTTCTCCTGCATCTCCCGCACGTGTTCCAACTGCTCAAAGGAGCATTCCTTCCCTGGACAGCACCTGTCAGCTCTGGGAGCAAGCTTGGGACCCTGGTCCCAGCCACTCCCCAGAGACCCAGCCCTCCAGCCCCACCTATGTGCCCTCTAAGCCCCGCCCCCAGGACTCACCGAAGGCCTGCAGCCGGCCTGAGTGGAAATCATTGAGCAGGTTCAGCAGCCCGCCTTCCATCTCATAGACGTCGGTCACCTCGGTCAGGAACGAGTGCTGCAGGGGGGTTCCTGCAGAGCCACCCCCACCTCCTGCCAGCACTGGGCGACATTTCTCCTTGCCGACCCTGGGTGGGTGGGCATGGCCATGGTCACAGGGTGAGTGGCAGCCAGGTAACCCCAGGTCTTCTGTGCCATCTGTCTATGCACTAATTCACCCTTCTATCCACCCACCAACGTAAATGGGATGTTTCGCCCTGTTCTGGGCACCGGGATGGGTAAAGGGAAGGGAATGGGTGAAGAAGGGTGAGGGTGAGAGGTCCAAAGAAGTCTTTTTCTGCCAGTGATACATCCAGAACCATGCCTGGAATGGGGCTCCTGGGTTCCAGTCTGAGCACCTCACTCATCTTCCTGTGACTCTGGGTGAATCACTTGTCCTCACCGGTCCTCAGTGAACTTGGGGACAGTTACTCCCTTATTACCATGAAAGCCATCTTACCTCTTCCAAAAATATCTTTCTGCCCCTCCTGTTTGTAAAAACCTTTTTTTAAAAAAATTTTCCATTGCCCTCGGGATAACACTGAATGATCTTTCCAGCTTGGCCACCCTGCTTCTCCAGTTGCGTCTCCTACTATCCCTGCCCTAGTCCTGAGCTTCAGCTACCCCCACTTGGCCATCTCCAAACATGCCTCTCAGGCAGGTGGTGCCAAAGGCACAGGGAAACACAGTAATCAGAGAAAGAACACATGGGTAGTGGAAACAAACACAGACACTATAGGGTAGGAGGCAAATTTTCAATCATTAAAAAAATTAAGTGGAGAATTCAAATTGTTCACCTGAGTATCCCCTCACCATTTCCTACCCCATGACAATCCAGGACCACCAAATCACCTGTGGTTCCTGGAACCTTCCAGGCAATATTTTTCTACCATCCTTCTGCCAGGCAAGCCCCTCAGCTTAGAACATTCTCCCTCTCCAGTGTGCCCAACAGCCTCCTCTGACTCACTTCCTGGAAGTTTGCTCACTCCCTGCTCACACAGCATCATCACGCTGTGTGATGCCAGTGACCCACCTGGCCTTTTCCCAACACACTTGAGAGCAGGAACTGGGTCTGAGTTCTCAGGGGCCCACGGCGGGGTGGGAGGAGCCCCAGGGGAGGCATGGATTACTGCTTAGTAACGTAGGCTAAGGCCCCCTTTACCTCCCTGCCCACAGGGCTCAGCCCAGAGTAGGGTCCCTCCCTCCTTGCCCTCTTCCCTTCTGTACCCACCTCTTGAACTTGGCCCGCTGCTTGGGGGATGGCAGATGAGGGAGTCCCAGGGCCAAGGAGCCGCTGTGGCTGGTGGGCACTGGGACCCTGCGTAGCGTGCCTGGGGGCTGGGCCGGCTGGGTCAGGCAGGGCTTGGGACTCCTTTTCTTCTTCTTGTCCTCCATTGGATGCTGGCTAGGCCTCAGGCCCTGGGAGGGAGGCAGTCCCCCTGAGATAGTGAGCAGCAAAGCCTTCCCTCCACCCAGCAATCCCTGAGAGCTGCAAAGGATGGCCCCCAGACCTTCCTAACTCTCCCCTCAGCTGCCCAGTATGGGCAAGGCCAGGTGCCAGCACTTACTGCTGGGGTCACAGATGTGTATTTGAAGGACCTTGTGTGGACCACCCCAGGTCCTCCTTGCCTTCCAGTTTTAACCATGAAAACCTAGGCCCTGCCTCAAAGGGCTGGACCAGACACTATTTTCCTGCTGCTGCTCCTGGGGTTTCCTTGTCCCTGTAGCTGAGGGGGCGGAGCTGGCAGAGGAAATGTAGGGGGAGACAGGGTGGATGTGAGCTGGCAGGAGCCCGGCTGAGGATTAGGAGTGTCTTAACTAGGCTCCGTTCTATTTATCAACTGCCTGGACAGACGCTGACAAACCTCAGCATGGAAGGTGACAGAGATGTGGATGGGATCACCTGGGAGGACCCCAGTGTCAGGCAGTAACCCCCCGAGGATGGGCAGCAATGGCAGGAGCCGTGGCACGCTGGCAGGGCTGTGTGGTTTCCCCGCACTGGCATCCCTCCTCTTCCACCCCACCCCCAATGGCAAACACCAGGAGACTCCCAGAAGTTCCCTGGGACAGACTTCCAGCCGCTTCACCCTCCCTAGTCAGAAGTCCCCGTATGGCTTCAGCTGCATCCAGAGGGCCGGGTGGTCGGGCACGTAGCAGGCAGCCTGGGCCTCCAACAAAGGCTGTGCCCGAGGCTGGCACCGCTGGATCACCCGCCCGGCCCCGCCCCTTCAGCCTCAGGTCCGCGGAGGCCCCCCCTAGATGGAGGTCTGAAGGCCCTTTACGGGGTTTCCTCAAGCTGCTTACTCCCAGCTGCCACCACCAAGCCCGACTCCGCACTCTGGGATGGCGGTGGCGCTGGGGGCATAAGCATTTAAATTGGTACGAGGCTGGCTGGCACTGGTGTGGGAGGGCGGTGGTGGAGGGGAGACAGAAGCGCGTCAATTGCCTGGTCCAGCAGCAGCTTGGTTCAATTAGGGGCTCGACAGGAAAACTGCAAGTGGGAGCCCCGGCTCCCCAGGAATGGCTCGGGGCGACCTGGGATCTATTTCCCACAATCTCCAAAGCCGTGTGCCAAATGGATCGCTCAGCTTGGAAGCCAGGATCCGAAATGGAGCATCAGACCCGCGTCATTGAGCCTCTGCACCCACCCCCGAAGTGGGTAACTGACCTGGAGGTTTGGGGTCTGGAGTGATGCTTCCGTGGGGATTCCCTCCGCCTTCCGCAGCACTCTTCAACTCGGGAACGGAAAGGGTGGAAGCTGAGCTCGCAGGAGGTAATTTGCATTTAAAGAGAAAGTGACCCTTTTTAGAGTGGGATGGAGTAAGATGGGAGGAACATCCCCACATTTATTAAGCTGTCCCTTTCACTCGACTTTACCTCCCCAGCTGAGCTAAGGTGATGACATTTGTTGTGTGATGGCAATCTAAAAAAAACCCTTTCACTTTCCTATCAGTTTTGGAGAGAAGGTACAGTCCCTTACCAAATGGTGGCAGCTTTGTCAGAAATTGAGGGGAGGAGGAGGTGGGGGGTAGAGAATGAATGAATATATATATATATATATATGGCATATAAGAAGCACAAGAAGCAGCAGCAGCAGGAAGAAACTGCAAGAGAAGACAACCATCTTTCAAGTGAGTTCCGGTCCCCTATTAAGCATTTTACGTACATTTAATCCTTATAACAGCCCTGAAGGAAGGTAGTCATTCTACTGAAAGTCAACAGTAGTCTTTTTTTTTTTTTTTTTTGCGGTACGCGGGCCTCTCACTGTTGTGGCCTCTCCCGTTGCGGAGCACAGGCTCCGGACGCGCAGGCTCACGGGCCCAGCCGCTCCGCTCCGCAGCATGTAGGATCTTCCCGGACCGGGGCACGAACCCGTGTCCCCTGCATCGGCAGGCGGACTCTCAACCACTGCGCCACCGGGAAAGCCCCAACAATAGTCTTTTTAAAAATATATATTTATTTATTTGGCTGCACCTGGTCTTCATTGCGACATGAGGGATCTTCAGTAGCGGTATACAAACTCTAGTTGTGTCACGTGGGATCTAGTTCCCTTATTACAGATCAAACCCGGGCCCCCCACGCTGGGAGCCGCTGAACCACCACGGAAGTCCCAGTAGTCTTCTGAGGTAACACCATTCCCCCACAGCACCCAGACACTCTTTGCTGGTAGGTGGTGAGGGCTGTATTCAGTCACTCATGAAATGACAAGGCCAAGCCGACCCTCTCCCCACACCCAGGCCTAGGGGACACGTGTGGGGAGCATCAGGTCAGAGCAAAACCAGTGTGATTACCCAGCTCTTGACACCAGCCCCCAGGGGGGAAACTTGCGTGCCTGTTGGGAGGCTGACCCAGCGCTGCTGGTGCCGCCCCAGGAGGCCAGACCAATGGGGCAGCTAACAAAAGACCTGGCAGAGGCTCCCAGCTCAGGTCCCCAGAGAAGCATCTGATGCAACAGGAGGCTGCCCTGCAGTCTCAGATAACCGCCCGGGGGCCAGCGCACAGAGACCCTACCTACCTTCCCCTCCCATTGCGCAGGAGCAGAGCTTCCCTGGGCCTGGGCCTCCCTGAGTTCCAGAGGGCTGGGCACTCTTTCCAAAGGCACCTGAACAGGGCTCTTTCCCAGATGCTTCCAACACCTAGACTGCTCCAGAAGGGGAGACATTACTTTGGGACTTCCACAACCAGGGGTCTGAAGGTGTGGTCTGCATAGGTAGGCAGAGGGGACAGCTGGGAAGTCCCTCTCCTCCCCTACCAGGGCTGATAGAAAGTAGCACAAAGGCTCCTCCAGGAAAGTGGCAGAGAGTCCAGGAGCACCTCTAGGGTGAAGTTATTCTCGGAGCTGCTTTAATCTGGAGCTCCAAGAATCGTGGCAGTCTCCCCGGACCCCCTCCAAAGGATATTTAACTGGAACCAACCCATGTGGCCGGCACAGAAACATATCATTAGGCCTGAAGGGGCAGAGGTTTTGTGGGGATTGTCACAGCCAGCGTGGACATATCTGCCTGTGGAGGCCTGGAGGGAAAGGCAGTTTGTCTCTGCCATTTGGGGGGCATTCATATATAATCCTTTGGGCCAGATCAGCACAGGGAGGGCAGAGAACAGGGTGCTGGGTGAGGCCACCAGTAGAATGTCTCCCTTATAGGAGTCTCAACTTTTACACCTAGCCTTGGGGTGGGTGAACAGGAGTTAGAAACAGCCCATTCTTAAGGACTACGTGCAGTTTGGGTCTTGTCATGGAATGACAAGGAAAGGAATCAAAGGAACCTGGAGGTTCCTGTGTATTCCCTTGGGTGGGCCAGTGCCAAAAGGATGCTGTGCATGGCAGACAGCCCCCAGTGGCAGTGATGACAGTGTCCCCTCATCTTAATTTGGGCCCCCATTGGCCTATGCCCAACTCTCTGGTCTCCTTGCTTTTTGCCTTCCTCACGGACTCGACCGATTTCCTATTTAAACAACTTAAGTGGTTGCCCGTGTCCTCTGGATCTAGCCTGAATTCCTTAGCCTGGCACACAGGCTCGTGGTGATTTGGCCCCTGCCTCATCGCCCACCACCCTCCTGTGCACCTGCATTGTCAACCACTTCCTCACTAAATGTCAAACTAAATGTCAATTGCCCTTTGGGTCCTAAGGCCCTTCCAGGATCCAATTCTATCCCCTTGCTGAAGGGAACAGGACCTCTCCCATGCTCCCATAGCACAACCAACCTTTCTGTATCTAAAAGCACCTTTCCCCCTCACTAGCCTGTAAACCCTCAGGGAACAAGGACAATTTTTTTTTTTTTTTTTTTGACAGGGACAACTTTTGATTGAGAAAAACCATATATATATGATGAGCATCATACCAACTTTGCCAAGGGCTCCACTCAGGCAGCTGAAGTGGATTTGCTAGCGTCCTGAGCCTGCAGTGACTGCTGGAAGGCAAAGCCAGAGACTCCGTAGCAGATGTGGACACATCAGGGTGGCTGGATGGATCCAGAAGTAGCAAATGACCACGAAAGTCACGAGAGAAAAGAGTTAAGGCAACAGACTCTTTATTTAATGTGGTTTTAAAATACATCAAAATCAAGTCCCTGGCTGTTGTGAATCCCAAACGGAGACAACAAAAAAGCTGTCAGCACAGCTTCAAACAAATCTGGACAGCCAGGTTGGGCCATAAGGGAAGCAGTTACAGGGACAGAAGGCAGCACCCTTCCCCCAGGCGGGTGCCTGGATGTCCCTAGGATGACCTCCTCTGTGCTGTGCAAGGTGGGAGGGCTGGAGCTGTGGCTGGAGAACCAACTCAGCAGGCCTCGGCCCTCCCCCACAGACACCAGGGCAGCTCCACTGGCCTTTTGGTCAGCCCTCCGAAGGGCCACCAGGGTAGGGGTGGAGGAGGGGAAATAACCATTTTTACAGACATAACATTCTCTTATAGAAAGTGCCTGAGCGCAGCCCATGGTCCAAAAACCTCATGGAAAACAAAATTTTTTAAAAGTGCTGCTGACACCTCTCAGAATCTGGCGTACATGAAGCTCTCAGCTGGACAAGACCCTGAGCACAAATTACTGTCAGCAGAGCCTCACCTGCTGTGGTCCCCTGGAGGAAAAGCTAGCAATCTAAGAAACCAACACAGCTCTTGGTCCTAAAACTGAGGTCATGGGCATGAGACCTGCCCCAGGGAGGAAGGAACTGGTCTTCACTCATGGATAGGCCACCTCTTCATCTGGTCCAGGACCCTGGCCGGTGTGCGCAGCACCCAGGAAGCTGGGCTGACTTTGGAAAGCAGAGCAAGCAGAGCAGCTGTAGTGATCGGTTTAGATTTGGTCAACGGACAGGAAGAAGAATGGGATCCCCAATTATAGCCCAGCCTGGATGCCTAGAGACAGGCGGCTGGAGGTGAGAGCAGAGGTTCTACCCCTGCACAGCTGGGGCCACCTTGCTCACTGTAGATCCTCAGCAGCTAGCCTTGGTTTCTGAGGGCTATAATTTCCCACACCACACTGGGCTCCAACAGTCCCCTCCCCACCAACACTATGGGCTTTAAGAGGTAGCTGAAGTGGGGCAGGCATCATGTGGGTCACTGCAGGCCTTCCTGCTCGTTTTGAAGGGGGCAGGCAGAAACTTCTGTTTCTTCTCTGTACTTCCTTAGCCCAGCAAACCCTGTATGGGGTTGGCAGCTCTTATGTTCCTCAGCAGAGTAGTATCTCAGCCAGGGATGGCAAATAGGCCTCAACACTCATACTGGTTGCTGGGGGAATCTTGAGAAATGAGGATATACCAGGGATTTAGCAGGAAATACTCCGAAGCAGATTAGTGGTACCTACCATGGGGGGAAGAGGGGAAATGCTGTGCCATTCATTTGCCATCTCTGGTCTAAGTCCTAACATAATTCAGGAGTACTTAACACTCTTCATGAACCTAATTATCTGAGGGATTTAAGTTAAGGTCTGAAAAGAGCAGGCTATTTGTGGAAGATGAAGGAACTTATAAGATAACAAATTAACTTCAAGGAAATACAGCAAGAAGCAAAAACTCAACCCTCCGATCCATCTTGGTCTCTGGCTCCCTCAGCTACACTGAAGCTGAGGCCCAGCTGGAGACGGGGTTATAGGACCCCAAACGCAGCGTAGCCCTGCTTCCTGATCCAAGACTCATTCTGCTGTTTCAGAACATTGTTCTGTACAAAGATTGACTAATAAACTGGCAAGTTTGCCACCAGCAGGACTTCCAGAGTACAGAGTAGCATGTATGAGGGGTGGGAGTGGGGGTAGAGAAGAAAACAGACACAACTATCTACAGCCATTCTGTGGACTTCCGGGGCTCAGTCAATGGCTGAGTCTCATTCTTATCCATTAGCTGTCAGACAAGAGCTGGGGGCTCCCACACAGGAAGAAGTGGGATGTCAAGGGGGACACATCACAGCTCTTACTACTCGGGCAATAAAATCACAGCAAACCTCAAAAGAATGCACATTGGTGGTGTGGGTGCAGGAAGCAGAAACAGACTCATGAAGCCAAAGGGACAGTTGGACCCGGGGCCCAGCAACTGCTGCATGGAGACAGTGGTGGTGGCATCAGCAGTGGCCTTCCAGGATTGTAAGCTTGTGACAAAGCCATCAGAAGCCCTTTCCTTTCTCTCACTATAAACAAACAATCTGACTTCATCAAGCAGGAAACCTGAGCCACCAACATGGCAAAGGTGCCAGGTGGGGTGGTGAGGGGGTGAGGCACTGGAGGCCAGGAACCCAGGCACCACCACCATAGCACCCCTTCTTCCTCAGAAGACCCTCAAAACAGACACTGTCATGTGCAAAACAAAAACAAAAACAAAGGAAACAGAACAAAACCCAAAAACCTTCAGAAAGAATCCTTTTGGTGATCTCTTGTCAATCATTTGTGCAGGCTAGAGAGGCACCTGTGAATGATAAGGCTACTGCGAAGCATCACTGGCCTGGTCCTGGCACTACCGGAGCGCAGGGGAAGCTGAGGGGCTCCCTACCAGCACATCATCCCGCACAGAACATGCTCCAGGTCCCTTGTCCTAGGTAGGGAAGCAGTCTGATCGCTGGCTCTGAACGCCTTGTCAACGCTCTGCCTGGTGACCCCTTTTCCAGGTTAAGAGAAGCAAAGGACCTTCCAGGAGAGCTAGGAGAGCCAGAGCTGCCCAAGTCCCACTAACAGGAGAACACAGTCATGGCCTGGGCATGTCACCTGTCATGAGCCCTGAAGGTAGCAGGGAGGGAGGGGCTGAGCCTCAATTTGGGCAGGGAAACGCTCAAATCACTTCTCCTGCCAGCTTACTGTGACGGCAGCCAGACGACAACGCCACTTTCAGACTCTTCAGCTCACAGAAGAGCCACTGACTTCATCTGTACACACCCCCACCTCCGATGCAAGCCCGTTTTACACTTACAGATATAAATGTATGAGGCCTTGCACATATGCCATATGTACGCAAAACCGACCCACAAAATCCCAAACTGCAAAGAGTCAGATGCCAGCCAGGTCACAGCACCCTGGGCCTCAGCAGCGGAAGCCTCACATGGGCCAGGCCTGGCTGGGCTGCTCGCTCCCTTCCCAGCTCCCTAGGCAGTGATGGAGGCGGGTTCCTGGGGCCCAGTTTGGCCTGATGCTTCCATGCTTGGTGCTCCGGGGCAGCAAGGAGCTTCTGTGACCCTTGGGGAGCTAGGTGCTTGGACCCTGGGCCCCTCGCCACCCTGTTCCTTGGAGGTAATGGCAGCCTCTGGCCTTCGCTCAGGGCCGCTGTCAGTGAGGGGAGCCTGGCCTCCAGCACTTAGGTCCTGCACCCTCTTGTTCAGGTCATTGCGCTCTGACTGCAGTGCCCGACACAGCTTCTCCAGCCGCTGTATTTTCACCTGCAGGCCCTCCAGCTCTTTGTCCCGGAGTGTTTTCTAGGGAGAGACATAGGGCCTTCAGTTCCATGTCATCTACGCCCCACCCAACACTGCCACCTGGTAGAAAACATTCACACTTTAACAACGCTGGGCACCGACCAGAGTAAAAAAGCTGGCCGCGTTCAAGTCAACAGTCCTGGGTTATGCCGAGACCTGGCTGTCGGTTGGGGGCAGTGTGGTGCAGAGAAGGGGCATGGCTTGGAGACAATGGATCCCTCTGTTTATCTACCAGATGGCCTTAGCAAAGTACTTGGCTTTTGAGCCTACTGCCTTACGTGTTAAACTGGACTACTAATGTCACCCTCACGGATCTCAAGAGAGCTCAATGAACTGGCACATCTAAACACTCAGCAGGGTCTGGCACACAGCAGTCCCTCCGTCAATTAGTTATTTTCTCCTCCTACATCTCAAGCCACAAAATCAAATTATCTGGGCGGTTCTGCATCTGCATGCAAGCTATGTGCATCACTGGCACCCCTTGTTTTTTTTTTTTTTTGGTGGTACGCGGGCCTCTCACTGTTGTGGCCTCTCCTGTGGCGGAGCACAGGCTCCGGACGCGCAGGCTCAGCGGCCATGGCTCACGGGCCCAGCCGCTCCACGGCACGTGGGATCTTCCCAGACCGGGGCACGAACCCGTGTCCCTTGCATCCGCAGGCGGATTCTCAACCACTGCGCCACCAGGGAAGCCCCACCCCTTGTTTTTTCTGCTCCTTTCCTCCTTTCTTCCATCTGCTCTCTTTGCTTCCCCTACAGACCTGTCCCTAAGCTCACCACCTCCCTTGGGGAGACAGCCAACAGTGCCTTTGGACTTGGATGGACGTATACGTGAATCCCAGCTCCAGCTCATGGTAGCTGCATCACTTCTCGGTAGAATGTACAGGAAAGGGCCCAGTACTCAACAGCCACACACCCACAGCCCAGATACAGGTCACACTCAGCCCACCTCCTCGGCCATCTCAAGCAAGGCCTTGTTGCTGCTCTCCCACCGGGACCGGTACATGGTGGTTTCTTTTTCCAGCTTCTTTATCTTCTTAGTCATCTGGGTTATGTGACACATAAAAGGAAATGGTCAGGGGGCCAGGCTGTCTGTGCATCTGTATCTCCAAAGTGGGGAGCAATCCCAAGGGGGCAATGTATTACTGGGCACGGTCAGTGCCTTCTGTGCCACCCCAGGGTGTCTCCAGTTAAATACAGCCCACCCAGACCCTACTTACGGTCTCAATCACACTATTACCGTAAACAGCTCCCCATGAAGCACTCCAGGGAGGGGGCTTCCTGAAGGCAGGCCCAGTGTTCAACTCTGAATGAAGCTGCTTATGCCCCTGCAGCCACACTTAGTCTGGACCACTGTTACCTTTTCCATCTCCTGTTTGAATGTGGTGAACACCTCACTGCTTTTGGAAAGAGTGTTCTGGAACTCTTCAAACTTCTCCGTGTATAGGGCAAGCTGGGTGAGAAAGAAGCCCACAAGTAAGACTGGGTTTCTCTGGAGGGCACTTCTGGTCAACACACTCAGACTCACCCTTGGCCCCAACAACTCTGTTGAGATACCAGTTTTCTTTAAAACAAAACAAAAACCATATATTTGAAAGAATATAATCTAAAATGTTAAGCCTAAAAAGTAGGATTTGGGGGTGACTTGTATTTTCTTTTATGTTTGTTTTCAAACTTTTCTTCCAGAATGAAGTCTAACTTATGTAATTGAATCACCCACCCGTCCCCACCTCCTCAAAAGCAGCACAATTCTGACAAGGAGCCGAGTACTTCGAGCTCACCTAGCCACCTGGTCACCACCACACAGGTGCTGGGCGGGTCCAGGGAGAACAAAGGCTTAGGAAGGTCACACAGGAGTAAAGGTGGTCCTAGAATGAGGGCTCCATTTCCTTCCCCACAGGATGGGGCTCAGCGTGGGGACCACGAAGGCACAGGGGGAGGCTACACGGTCTCACCTGCTGTTTCAGGTGGGTCTCCTGCTGCTTCATCAGCTCGCACATCCTCTGGGACTCCACAGCCTCTTTGAGGAGCTATTTCCGAGACAGGACCCCAGATCCCATCAGAAGCCCCCAGAGGCTACATCTGGATATTCTTTGCCACAAGCACCATAACCCATCAAGGCTTCCTGCTCTCAGACTGGTGTCTGACGAAGCAGTACCCTGGTCTGACCAGACAGCAACCTCTCCCATACAAACTTGACTATAAGCTGAGCCAGAACCCAACCTGCCTCCTCCCAGACCCCCACCCCTGGGGCCTGAGCCTCACAAAATCCTTCTCCCGCTGGTGCCTCTCCTCTGCCTCCTTCAGCATCTCCTGGGCCTGCTGGAGCTTGGCGTCCACCAGCTGCTGCTGTAGGTCCTTGTGTTTGAAGACTTTGTCAATGTGCTGCAGGGAAAGCATCATGGGAGGGGTCCATCTGTCAGAAGTTCCCTTTCTCAGGGAGGCCCAGTGGCTACAGGGATGCCCCATATGTAGAGACCAGGGCACTGCCAGCCTGCCACCTCAGTCTGACATGATGGACTCCCACGTGTCCCATAGGATGTGGGCCCCAAGTCCCTGGAAGGTCTACTGCCCAACCTCACCTTGTGTCTTTCCCATTGAGTCAGTCTAGAGTGAGCACAGGGGTTTAAGGATGAGATCAGCTCCTAGGAAGCCAATAAATACACTCAAATCTCTAGCCTTAAGAAAGATTATGTACTCCACTGGACTGAGAACGCTTAAGAAAGATTACGTATTCCATTGGACTGAGAACCCTTACTTCTGGACCCCAACTCCCTTGTAAATGAGAAGAAAGGGCAAACACGACTTCTCTACCAACATAACAGCTTAGCTCAGTTGGCAGAGATCTGCTTTATCTGTAGGTGAAAATCAGATGTGTGGATCCCAAGGAATGGCTGTCCTGACTGCTGGAGGAGCCTCGGGTACTGGGACCAGGTGAGAAAACAGTGACGGAGAGAAGGTGATGAACGTGAGTGCTACTTCAAAGGTCAAAGCAACTGAAAACAGGGAGGTGGAGAATGGGATGTATTTTTTGGATGGGGGAAGAGAAGGTGGCTTCAAGACACGTCTAGTTTGAGACATGATGAATTTAGGTCACCTGTGATCTACGGTCGGGAGGCTTCTGGGGCAGGATGGGAGTGCCTGAATCTGACTGGGGACAGGGTGCACCTCCACTCCCACAGGGAGAACCAGGGGGAAAGGAGAGGGAAGAGGAAGGGGGGCCTCAGCTTCTTGAAGTAGGTGCCTCACTCTGGTGGCTCACAAAGCCTCCATGTCTCTCAGCGCCGGGGGACAAGAACCAAACCAACTCCTCTCAAACTAGCCTTCATCACAGAGGATGAAGCACAGGAAAAGAGGTGGGTCAGGGAAGGCCCCTCCAGGCCCTGCACACATGATCACTACACTGGACTGTGAGCCCAAGAGGACAGGGTCTTGCCCATCCCACCCACCACCACACCCCAGGGTCTAGGAAGGGGCCTGGACCAACCCTGTAAGGTAGCTGCCAATCCCTCTGTCCACAGCAAAGAAACAGAAGCCCAGAATGCCAAGTGACTGGCGTGTGGGGACCCAAAGAGAGGGATCTAAGTGCCTGAGGCAGCAACCAACACCAGTCAAGGGAGTGATATCCTGCCCTTTCAAGTGGAAGGGGCAGCAGAGCAGCAAGTAATCAGAGGACACAGCCCCTAGAGTCGATCACTGAACACAGTTCCAGCTCCTCAAATTCTAAAATACTCTGAAAACTGAAACTGCCCTAAGCAAGCAGATAAACTTGTAAGGCTAATAAGCACTGTAAGGTTAATTATAAACCTAGGTGAGAATATTCAGAAGTTTAATTGCATAAGCATTAACGTGTCTGATTTGGGGGTGCTGCCACAAGGCCCTGCTGGGGGTACTATGTAATACCCAGTCCATGAACATAACTCTAGTCTAAAACGTGGACAGTTCTAATTCCAAAAGACACCTGGCCCTACCGTTTAGGACGAGGCGCTGTGGACCCACGATTGTGTGGCCACAGGTGAGTCTCTTCTCAACACCTCAGCCCTCATCTACATGAGGATGTACATCACTCTCCTCCCGAGGAAAGGAGGGAGAATGGGTGAAGGGATAAAGCCTAGAAAGCGCTGCCCAGCACCGGCATCCACCCAGAACCCAGTCCCCTGGAGACCCCTCACCTCCTCCCGTAGCTCGTACTGCTCAATCAGCTTCTTGAGCCTCTCCGCCAGCTCCACATTCTCCTGGCGCAGCTTGGAATTGCGCTCATTGTGCTGTTCCATCTGCAGCTGGATGTCATTCAGTGTCACCTGGAAGTGCGAGGTCACCTCCTTGCGTTTCTCCTCCTCCTCTCGGGCCCGCTGCACGCCTTCTTCCTGGGCAGAGAAGTCAGCCCCAGCTCCATCATCCACTGTCCCCTGGCCAGACTCACAGGGCTCCCCCACCAGTTCAGGGATGTTCTCTCCCAACAGCCCTTCCTGCTCTCCAAGTGAGGAGTAGCCAGGATCCAAGATGTCATGCAATGGGGGCTCCTAATGGACCCCTCTGTATATCAGGTGACATCAAGCCAGAGACTCCCTAGAAAAATGCAGGCATACATGTAAGTGCCTTTCTAAAGAAATCTGGATTTCCTGAGGCCTACTCTTCCAGGCCTCAGAATAGGATTTGGAAGACCTATTTGTCACAGTTTAATGTGCTTCTATCTCCGACCCACACCCCCTCCCCTGACCAAGTAGTCAAAATTCAGTAATTCCCAGGGTTGGCAGGGTTGTGCAGAATTAGGCACTCAGACACTGTTGGTGGGAAGGCGATCTGCCAAATCTATTAAAATTTGCATATTCTTCGACCTAGACATTTCACTTCTGAGATTTATCCTATGGATAAATTCCATGTAATTAGCCAGGGATATATATAACAAGAATTTTCACTGTAGCTCTATACATGTAACAGTGAAAAATTGGAAACAACACAGAACACATTAACTAGGGTACTGATCAGATGTAGTATATCCATACAATGATGCTGTTAAAAAGAATGAGACAGGCTTATATAAACTGATAGGGAAAGATAAGGCATTGTGTAAAATGAGAAAATGCAATAGGCTATGAAACAATACATGTATAATAATTTCATTAAAAAAACTTTATGTAAGCTTTTATATGTAGACAGGAAAGTCAGAATGCTGCACTTAGACTTACATATAAGTAGGTTTACTTCCCATTAGTTTCTGCTGGGTCCGGGGTCAAGGAGGGTGGGCAACAATTACCTTTGATTTGTTAGACTTTTGTCACCTTTGTATCTCTTACATTACATTTATATTAAATTTGTAATGTTTTAAAAATTAAAATACAATTAAGCAAAACAAGTTGCAAAATATCTTATGTTTACTGATGCAAAGTTTTTTTTTTTTTTTTGTGGTACACGGGCCTCTCACTGTTGTGGCCTCTCCCTTTGCGGAGCGCAGGCTCGGGACGCGCAGGCTCAGCGGCCATGGCTCACGGGCCCAGCCGCTCCGCGGCACGTGGGATCTTCCCAGACCGGGCACGAACCCGTGTCCCCTGCATCGGCAGGCGGACTCTCAACCACTGCGCCACCAGGGAAGCCCGATGCAAAGTTTTAAAGAAATATAAAGGATATGTATACAAAAGCTATCTGGAGATCACAGTAATGACCAGGCCTTAACCAAACTAACCCCACCCTAGGAGAAGCAGAGGTCGGAGAAAGGCCCCGGCACTCCTGACTGATGGCCCTCCGCCCTCCAGCTGCTCACCTGGGACTGCTATGGGATGGAGAAACCTGAAGCCCTGCATCCAGGTTCCTTCAGCACCTTAGCCTTTATCTCATCTAATACAAGTGCATGTCAATTGGTTACAAATAGCTCTCTAAACTACGGCATCATTGGGGAAATCTCTTTCTATGCCGAAAGCCTGTGCTTTTAGGGGGAAAGCCACCAGACAAGTGAGGTCAGGGAAAGCAGTTGGCCCACCTTGAGGGAGCGGTTGTGGCGCTGCAGCTCTCGGCACAGGCTCTCGAGCTTGCTGCGGGCCAGGACAGCCTTGCTATGCTCGCCACGCAGGTGGTCCTTCTCCTGTACCAGCTGGCTCTGCTTCTTCTGCAGGAGCTTCATCTGCTTCTGGGAGTTCCGGTGCTCCTCCAGCTGGGGATTGGGATGGGGACAGCAGGTAAGAGCCCCGTGGGGACCCAGGGTCTCCTGAGCTGACCCGACTCTAGCCACCACAGCTCAGACCGGACACTATGAGGGTGCTTCACACACTGCCCCCAATAACCCCAAGGGCCCCAGCTCAAGGATACAGAAATGGACGCTAAGGACAAGCAGAGGTGCACAGCCAGCAGATGCCAGTTTCTCTCTGAGCTTTGACTCCAGATTCAAAGCTCGCAAGACTCTCAGACCATGACATTCCCCCAACTCTCGGGACACCCATGCCCTCAGATGAGCCCACCTGCTACCCCCCTCCTTATACTCAGCAACAGACCCTGGTTCACCATTTCTCTTCTCAACATGATTCCTAGAGTCAAGCTGGCCTTTTCATTATCAACAGATAATCCTTCTAGCTCCCTGGCTTCAGAGACCCTCACCTCTTCCTCGGACCCTGTCCTCTCCCAGCTCAGGTCCCCTCCCATGAGCCTATTCAGCACTGTAAGGAGAAATAGAATGCGACTCAGAGTAATTAAAAATGTGCTGACCTCCCAGGGCAGGGAGGGTACGAGGAGAAGGGGGGAGAACTCACCAGCTCAGCATACTTCTTGCACAGAGCCGCGAGCTTCTCCTCTGGGGTACTCAGCGTGTTCAACGTCTGCATCAGTAACGTGATCTCCTTTCCTGCAAAGCACAGGGAGCAAAGGCATGTACCCACTTCTCTGGGGGCCCCCCTTCAGGTCTGGGCCCACTCTACTGCCTTGAGGTAGCCCTCTCCTATTCTCCAGCACCCATCACAGAGGACATGCTCAATAAATACGAATTAAATGAATGACTGAGTCTCTGTCAAATCCCCGTGGTGAGCACAAGTGGGAGAAAGAAAACTGCCTACTCTACCTACAGGTGAAAGAAAGGTGTCCCACCTGTGAAGTGCTGTTTCAACGCAAGGAAGGCCCTTCTGAAAGAGGAAGGATGCAAAAGGAACAGGTCTCCTTAAGAACACTGCACTCCAATCAACAGAGGCAGCCAAGAGTGCACTTTAAAATGACTATCCTCCCCAATTAATAAATATACCTTTCAATATTTGATCCTAAGACTAAAATAACTTAAAAAAAACCCCTTTAAATTAGGACAACAGCTAGGGGGTGGGGGAGTAGCGACTAAGACGTGGGTGTAATACCACCTTTGATTCTCTGACACACACTAACCCTCCATCCCCACCCAGTGACTCCCCCATGCCTGTGCCTGAGTCAAAGAGAGGGCCACTGTACATAGCACTGCGCCAGGTTCCTGGAGTGTCAACCCTGGGAGGCTCTGAGAGATCAATGCAGAGAATGCAAATCGTGGGCACACAGGCCAAATCCAACCCACAGATGGGTTCTGTTTGGCTCCTATCGTATTAGTTGCCAACTATTAAAATCTAGAGATTTCACATAGTAACTCTAGATTTCTGGCTTAAAAAAAAAAAAAAAAAAAAAAAGCCAGCTACAGTTTTTACATGCTATCAACTCACTGGGACTAGGTGGCAGTCAAGCTTTTGGATAAAGGAGGCATTCTCTTGGTCTCATGGGGCCCTCTGGCTAGCCTGGCTTATTTGAATTTTCAACCCTGGTCTAGTCCAATTCTCTTACTGTGCAGAGGAGTGAAAACTAAGGACCAGAGAGGAGAAAGGTCTTGCCCAAGGTCACACAGCAAATTAGAAATGGTGCTGCTCAGCACAGGACTGCCTACTCAGGACTCCTGCTTTCCATCTCTCAAAGAGAGCAGGTTGGACTTCGGTTCCTGCTTGCTCCCAAGGCCAGAAGCCCCTGTGCAGTGAACAACCTGTACACCTCTATCTATGGCACCACTGTCCAGGCTTTGATTAAACGACATAGTTTGACAATTCTGGAAGTAGGGTTTCCTCTGAATCCTGGCAGAGCAGTCTAGCCCAGGATGTCAGGTCCAAACTCCCTCCCCTCACCAGTCTCACAAGTAGCTGCCCTCTGCTCACCCAGACCCTTGGCTTTCTTCTTCTCCTGCGGCCTTCGGTGGTCTCGGTCTACGACCTCGTCACTTGCCCGGCTCTCGTCTGTGCCCGGCTCCCCCTTGGAAGTCTCTTTCTCACCATTGACTACTGGGGTCTCTGGCTCGGGCTCCCCATTCCTCGAGGCGTAGGTCCGGGACTTCTCTGCATCCTCGGGTTCAGCAGGCTCACCCTGTGCCCCATCCTCGCCTGGGCCCCCCTGATTGTTGTCAATACAGTATGTACTGAGGATGTCTTCCAACTGGCGGCTCAGCTCCTCAGAGACATCCTGGAGGGCCCCAGACTGAACAGTTTTGGCTTGTGCTCCTTCAGCAGGAGAGGATGAGGGGCAAAGAGAGAAATAAGATGGTTATGCCACTGGTTGGGAGTTTTCAGGCCCAAACGTACTGGTTTGGGTTGCCTAACTTCTCTAAGCCTCAGTTTATTTCCCTGTAAAATGATGTAACTTATTTCTCACTACTGCCCAACCACGCGTGTTGTGAGTATAAAAGAAATCAAGTAAGTAGACCATCCAACACACAGGGGTGGCATCACGTAGCAGGAACTCTATGTCGTCCATCCCCTTCTCCTCCCCACCAATGTCACCTCTTGCCATTAAAAAAGTTTCAGGGAATTCCCTGGCGGTCCAGTGGTTAGGACTCCATGCTTCCATTGCAGGAGGTATGAGTTCCTGGTTGGGGAACTAGGATCCTGCAAGCCGCTGGCGCCGCCAAAAAAAAAAAAGTTCCAGAGGAGATACTGCTTCGGGAAAGCAAGTGTTCTCCTTACTTACTGCAAGTAATAAATCCTTCCTTCTCTGGCGGGGAAAAAAAAAGTCCCAGAATTGCCTCAAATATAAACAGCAGTTACCCACTGGTGAACGACGTGTTTGTAACCTGGATTTGCTGGTTGGGTGTCTCATTTGACCACCAACCTGACTTGATTCTGTCAGAGCCTTCTCTCAAGAGAGTTCTGTCCCTGTGCTTAGTGTGGGAGCCTCTATCAACTCCCCAGCAGCCAGTGGGGACTGCACAGACTCAGCGCTGTCCTCGCATTCTACATTTCCTCCTTGCTGGGTAAACAGTGGCCTTGGCCTCTAACTCCAGAAGCTGGACCGGCGCACCACAAACTCCTCCCCCTGCCCGCTGGAAAAGCAGAGCTGGCACACACCCTCAGCCTTCCCTGAAGCCTGGATGGTGGAACCTTCAGCTTCTGTCGCAGGAGCCGACTGGCTGGGCCGCCCCTGGGCTCCCTCGGGTCCAGCTTCCGGTTGACCCGGGGTGTTTTTTGGGTTGGAAGTGTTGCCTGATTGCTTGGCAGCCCCATTCTTTTTGTCTTGGTTCTTCATTGTGGTTTGCAATGTTAGGTTAGGAGCAGATCCTATAGAAACAAACACACTTGCTATTTTCCAGACTTTAAAATTCTTCGCAGCCTGGATCAGAAATCCCAACACCGGGCGCGCAAAGCTTCTTGAAACAAACCGGCCGGCCTTCCCCGGAGGGAGCCAGCGGTTCTCCCAGTTTCTGGTCGGTCACGGGCGCCTGGTGTGCCCAGGAGCGAGGGAGGAGAGGCCTCCTTTTTCCTGAAGCCACTTCCCGGCACAACACGGCCCCCTCACCACAAGCCGCGCGCGGGATAGGTTCAGGGCCCGGGACTGACGTGGCGGGACGCTGGACTCCCGGTCCCTCCCCGCCCCCCATGCCCCACGTGCCGCTACCCCCCCCCCCCGCGCGCAGCCACCCACGCCTCGCGCGCCCTCCAGCCGCGCGCGCTCCGCGCGCGCATGCGCACAGGCCTCAGCCCTGCCCCCCGGCCCGAGCCCTAGCACGGAATCCCCGCGATTCCTCGCACCGGCTAGAAGCGTCTGGGACCACAGACCCTCTGCTCGCTTCGTACCCCTAGCCGACGCAGTACGCACCTCACTGCCGACGCCCCGACGGCTTCGCCCGCTCTGCCCTCGTACCGGAAACCCTGGATAACTGCTGCCGGCAGAGCCTCCTGCTAGCGCTGCAGCCAATCAATAGCCGGCGCTCGCGCGGGGCTTGCTGGGAACGATGAAGCGAAGGCGGCCTGCGAGGCGGGTGAGTTGGGAAGGCAGGGGAGGGAAAGGACTACGCTTCCCTCCATGCACTGGGGCTGCCGCCAACTCCCAAGATGCAATAGGGTTTTAGTCCTCGGAGCCGCCCACCCAGGAGGTCCGAAAGGAGCCAGTCATTCTGCACAAATACTCACGTCAGCCTCGTTTTTGTCTCGACGGAGCTATGATTCAGCTCCCAGAGTCTTGCGCCTGGCTGCTTTTTCCGGTACGCCTCCACCACCCCTTCCCTCCCGCTGTGAACATGTATGACTATCTAGGAACCCTGAGGATGAGGGAGAGAATACGCTGGGCTGGGCATCAGACCCGTATTCCAGTCCCAACTTCATCACTAATTTGCTCTGTGACGGTATTCTTTTCCCTCCCAGGGCTTCAATTTCCGTATGCAAATAGAAGGTTTTAATAGTAGTTTTTTCAACAATAGCTTTCCCGGTATCCTCGTAAATACTGTACTATTTGTTATTCCCAATTTACAGCTGTGGACTGTAAGACAAAGGTTAGGTAACTTGTCCAAGGTCACATCGCTATTGACTGATTAGAGCAGATTCAAAGCTAGGAAGTCTGGCACCCATCTTAACTAATGGACTACCCTGTCTCTTAATCAGAAGAAACCACCACCACCGTACGCTTTCCTTGAGGATGAATCAAAATAACTTGGGAAAGTAATTTATTTTTCCATCTTCATTACCAGCTGGAGCTCCTCTTTGGAAGGTGCTGAGGAGGCCCTGCAAGGGGGACTTTGGCCTCAGCAGATTCCTGAGCCTTTTCTGACTGGCCCACCCTCTACGAAGTCCCAATTGCACTGGGGCTAAAGGTGAAAAAAAGCCAAGCTTTTCTCCAAATGTAAGATCACAATTCTTTATCTATTTGTCTATAGATAATGGAATAAAACCCAGCAACCCATGTGCCTGGAATTTAACGCCTAAATGGTTTGTTTGGCTTCTGTTTCCAGCCAATCCTGCCCAATCCCTCTGCCTTTTTTGTTATATCTCTACTTTTACTATCTCCAGGATTTCCCAGGTTTTTGTAGGTGCTTTTCTACCTTCGAAAATTCCCTTCTTGGTAAAACAAAATCTTTTGAGGCCCACTGAGCTCAAAGTTCACTTCAGAACCTTTTCAGTACTCTGCAGTCTGTCCCTAGCTCCCTGGGTCTAGACAGAATTCTGTTACAGCATTAGCGATGAGGTGTTGAAATTATTTACTTACAGCTCACTGAACGTTCAAGAACTGTTGGTTAAATACTCTAGTCATAAAGCCTAGCAACAGTCTGGGGGCTGAGAAGGCAGAGAATGTTTTAAATTGTGCAAATTGGGCATCGTTTTAGGGCTCAGACTTAAGTGCAGTGCTCTTTCCCACCCCTTAGGCAGTGTCTGCCTGGTAACACTGAGAGGCAATATTGGTATAACAGTATAAAGGTGGATCTCATGCTCAGAAAGCGTTGGAAATCAAGTCTTTCAAAACCAAGGCCCTCATTATTTCCAGAAAAGCATTTGGGAAATCTCTTGAGGTAACATATGAATCAGGCCTTGATGGATTTCCGTAGGAAGAGGGTGTTCTAGGCAGAGATAAAGAATATAACAAGGTACACATGGGGTGAGAGGTGGAGTGGTACACCAGGAAGGTCAACAGTGGTCTCCAGGGGCCAGCTGGGTAATGAGAATCGACAGGCAAGGAATAAGAAAATTTGATAGAAACATGGGTTAAAAAGTTACTTTCTTCTTTGCTGTAAGTGAAAATGGCAACAATATTAGCACCTGCCAGAGTCAGTTAGGGAGCCCCCTGGGAGTGGTGGTGATGGTGACCTGTAATAGAGCTCTTCCAGATTGTTTTCATGCAGAGACTCAGGCCCAGGAGTGCCAGACATTTTAAAAATATAGACATATCTTTTAACCTTGGCAACGAATTAAAACTTAAAACGTACTCTGTCAGCCAACCAAAACGCTCCTTTTGGGTTGTATCAACTTTTTGGCTGCTAGCCTGTAATCACCACTTTAGGAATTGATCTAAACCAAAGTGAGGAGTTTGTGACATACTTTGGGCTCAAAGGGCTGTGGAGTGGTGATGAAATGTGAAAATCTCACAGAAACTCTAGAAAATGCAAATTAAACCACAGTGAGAGACAGAGCTTCCATCAGTGGTTGCTGGGGGTTAGGCAGAAAGGAGGGATTCCCAAGGGGCATGTGGAAACTTCTAGAGGTGATGGACATGTTCACTCTCTTGACTGTGGTAATGGTTTCATGGATGCAAATATGTCAACACTTAACAAGTTGTTCATTTTAAATATGTGCCATTTACTGTACGTCAATTATATTTCAATAAAGCTGATTTCAAAAATTCTTTATAGCAGAAGCAGGCTGTAACAATTCTTTTTTTTTTTTTTTTTTTTTTTTTTTTTTTTTTTTTTTTTTTTTTTTGCGGTACGCGGGCCTCTCACTCTCTCACTGCTGTGGCCTCTCCCGTTGCGGAGCACAGGCTCCGGAGGCGCAGGCTCAGCGGCCACGGCTCACGGGCCCAGCCGCTCTGCGGCATGTGGGATCTTCCCGGACCGGGGCACGAACCCGCATCCCCTGCATCAGCAGGCGGACTCTCGAACCACTGCGCCACCAGGGAAGCCCCTGTAACAATTCTTAATTCCACTGTTAGGTCAAAAGTTTAAGCACCCTCACTTCATTGACCTCCAAAAAATCCAGTCTAGGATCACTCCAAAGAACACGATTTAGAACTTTGCAACAGGTTTTTATTTTTGCTTTATATCTATTACAGTGTTTGAAACCTAAAGAAATACATTTTCTCTTCAAATTTGGATGTGTATATAAATATCATTTGTCTGGACTCAGCACACTCAATGCCATGGTTTCTTGGCCTGTATCTGCTCTGAAATCATCAAGCTTTGTCTGTCTACCCAGGGGCCCTGAGAACATGGAAAACAATAGCCAGAGTTTATAGTTCTTAAAAGCAAATAAATTTGGAAAGAAAAACTAGTGAGGGAAAAGGTTTGATTCACCTTCCTAGGGTCTATAGCTGGGAACCCAAGCTGTTTTTGAGGGACATCTGGTCTGTCTTGGGTAACTGGGACCTCATACCCCCTTTGCTTCTTTAGTGGTTCAATCAAAGGCAATTCCCACAAATCTGGCTAAAAGAGCCAATACCCAACTCCAGGGCCTGAGGATTGTCGCCATGGCAGAGTTTTCTCTTCCCAAACCCAGAGGCCGAACATCTGACCTACATAAGGGAGTAGGGCTAGAGTTTAGCGGAGGGTTTCAGGAATGTGCTACTGTGGACATCAGCAGTCAGGCTGGCCCAGAAGTAGTGAGGTGCGCCCAAATGCACTGAAGACCTTTATGACACACCACACAAACCTCTCTCCGAGGGTGTTCTGGGCCCCAAATTTAATGGTGCCTCTTCTAACTCACAGCCAGGTTTGATTCTGCATGTAGCCCAGGCCTGATGCAAAATGCCCTCTCAGAGGAAAACTAACAGCTTTAATGAACAGACTTACTTGGTTTGTACTGACCTCAAAATTCTTCCCTTACCACGGTCTTCGTCTGGGGGTGGGGCTAGGGAACAGCCAATGGGATGACTGAATCCTTTATGAAGGCCTTGGCCAAAGAGCAGCTATTGCCTACCACATGGATCCCTGCAGGGCCAAATTCTCAGCTTGTTGGCTTAACAAAAAAAATACAAAAGTTAAGAGAGAAAAAACACTGTACAAGATTGGTCTAAAATGTGCAATCCTAAAATAGCTATGGAAAAAACCTACTCTGAGCAATTTCTCAGTCTCACATGCACTTATTTCTGGGATAGTCCTACCTGGAAGATGTTGCTACTGGTTGTGAGGCTTTCCTATGGTTCAGTGCACTGAGCCTTGCACCCTTCCCCAGCCTGCCAGGGAGGCAGACAGGCACACACAATCCTGAGGTCCCCAGCCAGCCTCTTCTCCCTATGGGTCCCTGTAGTGCCTGCAAGGACCTGGAGAATCTGGCTCCTTGCCTTCAATTGAGAATCCAGAAGACAAGCCCACAAGATGAATCTACTGAGGAATATTCAAGATGATGGATACCAAGCTGAGTCTTGGCGAGAAGAGACATGGCCTGAACAAATAAGCAGAGGCCTTCAAAGAAGGGCATGTAGGAGGAAGAGGGAAGTATTGCTAGGCGTTCATCTCCTTCCCTTCTATTTTGCTGGAAACGGGTAATTGTACAGTGTAGGGGGAGGGCAGGTAGACATGAGAAAATGGAAATCTAGTTCATTCTGCTACAGTTTTCATATTAAACAGGTTTGGCTTAAGAGAAAATGAAGGTCAGTGCCTGAGAGCCTTCTTTCACTCTTCCTTAAGTGTGGTAGCAGCTATAATCTGTGCAGTTCAGCTCTAAATAGGGCTCTTGGAAACAGGCTTCCAGGGAAAAGAAAACAGGAGTAGATCTAAAGGTTCTAGGTAAGGAGGAACACAAAGGGTCCCTGAAAGCTGAAGTCATCAACACCTGTTACTTGGAAGGGTCTTTTGTACCCTCTGCCTCAAGTAACCAGGCTGGCCAGGTGAGGGTGGAACCTATGTGGTTCTAACAGAAGGTTGCAGCCAATACCGTGGCCAGTCAGCAGGGATAACTCAGAACTGAAGGCAGGCTTCTAAGACCAGAGAGCCGGTTAATACTAGAGAAGATGACATGGGGGTGGGATGCCCAGAAGGGCTGGCAATAAAGAATAGCTGGCACTGTTCAAAACAGTATTTTGAACACTTTAGCTAAGAAAAAGGCTCCTTGTCCCCTTAATCCACACCTAAGTATTTCTAACCCACCAGAGATCTTAAAATGGACATAGCTATGTGCCAAAGTATTAAGATTCCAAACACAAGTCTTCTCAGGCTACTCCCTGCAGCAGGTTGGGGAGCCCCTCCATCCCTGTAACATCCATTCAGAAATCTGTCAGAAAGCTCTGACTTCACCTAGGCCAGGGTCTGGAGTCCAGATGGGGACTGCCCACGAAGAGTGGCTGTCAAGCCTGGGCTAAAAAGAAATATTTTGCTTCCCAAGATGGCTAAAGGAGAGGAGGAGACACAAAAGATGATGTTACTGCCTCTGTGGGCTGGAAGAACTTCACCTGTTGACTGAAAAGGGGGTCAGAGGAATACAATGGGAAAGCATGGGTCTGAGGAAGACACTAACAAAGGAAAGCTCCTAGAGGCCATGTTTATCTGAAGAGAAATTTGTCTTCATGTGCCCTGGGAGACTTCAGCCCTTGGAGTCCTTGTAGAAAACAGGCTTTGAGCAGTAGCCCACGATCAAGAGTCTTCTCTTTGGTGCATGGCCCAGATCTGAAGCAAAAGTAGATTTGGGAGGAACAGCTGGGGAAGGCGGGATGTGTATGTCTCAGTAAGAATTTGGCCCCAATGTCAGGGACTTAATTATTGCTAGAGATGTACAAAGTAGATCTTATTATAATAAAATGCTCTGCCCTTTGGACAAGGACAAGGGGTGGGGGGTGGCTTTCTTTTGAACTGTAGGAAAATGGTTTTGTAATGGAGTCAGCAGGCCAAGTGAAGAGGGTCCTGCGCCTTGCCGAGCTGGGAGAGTGGGGTTGGTAGTTATCGTGCCAAACCCGCAGAGCAGCGTATGACTCACTTAGGTGGTACAGCACTGGTGTCACTTTTCAGTGATAGCCACCAGCCCCAACCACCTTCAGAAGATGCCTCTGGAGTTGGATCTCAACACTGGAAAGAGAGGGCAAGTTCAAGACCAGTGGCCAAAAACAACTGAACGTTTTATCTGTAAGCAGAGTGGCATGGATTTCACCTGAGCCAGAGGGGGATGTGTAGGAATGGGAGCAAGAATGGCATTGTTTCTGGGGAAGGGAAAACACAGTTTGGAGCAGGGCGCCTCTGCCAGACCTCTGTGGGGAAGCAGGGACAGGGCAGATGGTGCCTTCAGCTCCACCACCAGCCTACACTTAGCCAACAACTTCCTCCACGCCACCCCCAACACCTGGGCTTTACTATCACATGTAATCCATTGAAGCACACAGGCAAGCCATTGAGGCACTGCAGTAGCTCTACTCAAAGGGGAAAGAAAAGGCATTAGGATTATATTTGTCACAGGAAGGGTAAAATCCAAACCATGTACAAGGATCCCAATCAGGGAAGACATCAATCACTCTCAAAAAAAGTCCTGAGGCTGCTAAATTTCTTGGATAGGAGACACGGCAGCCATCTGTGATAACTTATGTGGACACGGGCATTTGAGACTGAATCTGAGGAGGCAGACTGCTTTCTGTGTTTCCTGATGTAAGCAGGATGCTCAGTGGTAAGGAGTAGATTGGTAGACTTCACTGGGCCCTGGGGCCATCCTTGCTCCATTCAGGTACCAGGACAATCAGACCAGGCTGCCCTGCTATATAAAGGTTCCAGAGCTAAGGGTTGGTCCCTGGTGGTGGCCTGGAACCCAAGCAGAGAGAAGGATCAAGGTCAGGCTTCCTGAGCAAAAGAGCTTCCACATCTCTTTTCGGTCTTCCTCACAGTATCCTACTCACAGAAATTACAGAGACAGTTCTTCCTCTTGAGACCAATTAAGGTTGACCTATGTAATATATAGAATATAAAAAAATACAGAACTTTTTGACATTCTCTCCTTTGGAAGTAAAATATACATGATCCAACTACGGAAGAGGAAGAAGAAGAAGAAAGGCCAAAGGCAGGGATCCACTGGCTATCCCAATACATGACACTCTCACTCCAACCTCCTCTGCAACTTATGGGTCACCAGAGCAAGGACTTTCTCCTCAGGAGAAAGGAAGGACCACAGCCCTCTATCACGTGCTTAGGAGAAAATACAGCTACCTCAGAGGTTCATCTCAACTCTGAGGGGAATTTTCAAGTAAACAAATGAAGTTGGGTCGCACCATTGGAAGGTGGGTAGGAAACATGGGATCAGTAGCGACACATGGGAAGCCCCGTCTGAAGGCCTGTGTTCCTCTCCCCTCACTCCCACTGGTGTACATGCCCCAGGAGAGTGAAGGGGATCTCCCAAACTAAAGAGGTCTGGGCAAGGGGTTAAAGGGAGGGAGGGGCCTTTGTCTCATGGTGACCTCCCCCTCAGCCTCTAGTCCCAGACAATGCTGGCAGCTGGGATTCCTAAAACCAGGAACTCATGGCTCTGGGAAAGAGCAATCGTAATACAAGAAAAATGTGCAAAAGAAAAAAAAATTAAATAACGCAATCCAAGCATACAAGATTAATATTCTGTCAGAGCAAGAACACTTTGTTTTGGATTTCTCCCCTCCCCTCCCACCCCCGACCTGTGGAATATTCCATCTGCTCAAGTACCCAAGATAAGAGTTACAGAGATCAGGGGAGAGGACTGGGAAGGATGAAGGAAGATAAAACGGAAGGAAGTCACCACTAAAGAAAAAAAAATAAAAATAAAAATAAAAAAGGTGCAAAATTGATTACCTCAGTCCTCCTTTGTCTACCCCTGGGCTCCTGGGTTAAAGACATATGTGCAGCCAAAATCTAGTGTAAGGAAGAAAAACCCAACACGTCCCCTTCTTGTCACAAAACCCAAATGTGAGCCTCAGATGGTTCTGTCTGTCCAGAGGGTGCTCCCTCCAGGGAAGGGGGCGGAGCAGGTCAAGAGCACAGTTTCCAGGGCAGCAGAGGTGTGTGGTGGCTGATGGTCGGGGGGCTGGTTTCCCGCCCACCAGAGGGCTGCTTTTCCGCTGGTTGGTGGTGCTTCCCATCCCCTCCCCTCCCCGGAGGCAGACATTATAGCTGGAAGCCCTCCATGGGGGCCTCAGGCTGCTGGAAGATAAACTGCTGTTGCGTTTCATCCACTTGGGGAGCCAGGCTGCTATCATCATCTTCTACGCCAAAGTAGTGCTCAATGAGGTCAAAGGCCTTCTGGTAGATCTCTTGGTTCTCATGGCTCTGGAGAAACTCAATTTTATCCAAGCCTATGGTGGCAAGAAGAAAGGAGGGAGAAGAGTAAACTTTGAGTGCTTTTCTATGGGTCCATGAAACAATCTATTTTTTTTCCTTCCCTGAGTTATGTTAGCATTTATAAACACAAGTAATATGATCAGATCTCTCTTTGATCTGAAAGAGGAGAGCCGAGATCTTTACCTAAAATGACATAACGCCAAAGGAAAAAGACCAAAACGTTCAGTTATAAACCAGAGAATCTAGTCCCGATTCTACTTTTAACCTGGGCAAACCATTACTGTTCTGAATCTCTTGGAGATGAGTGATGAGTCAATCCAGCACTAACAGAAAACCATAAACAAAACGAAAAGAAAACCTGCAAAATGGGAGAAAATATTTGCAACCGATGCGACCGATGAGGGCTTAATTTCCAAAATATACAAACAGCTTGTATAGGTCAATAACAAAAAAACAAATAAAAAAATGGGCAGAAGGGACTTCTCTGGTGGTCCAGTGGGTAGGACTCTGTGCTCCCAATGCAGGGGGCACAGGTTTGACCCCTGGTCGGGGAACTAGTTCCTGCATGCATGCCACAACTAAGAGTCTGCCTGCCACAACTAAGAGTCTGCCTGCCGCAACTAAAGATCCTGCATGCCGCAACTAAGACACAGCGCAGCCAAAAATAAATAATAAATATTTTTTAAAAAATGTGTGTTGTAGGTGTACAGAATCTTAAAAAAAAAAAAAGGGCAGAAAACTAAATTGACATTTCTGTAAGGAAGACATACAGATGGCCAATAGGCACATGAAAAGATGCTCAACATCACTAATTATTAGAGAAATGCAAATCAAAACTACAATGAGGTTATCACCTTATACCAGTCAGAATGAACATCATCAAAAAGTCTATAGAGAAATGCAAATCAAAACTACAATGAGGTTATCACCTTATACCAGTCAGAATGAACATCATCAAAAAGTCTACAGGGGAATTCCCTGGTGGTCCAGTGGTTAGGACTCAGCGTTCTCACTACCGGAGGCCCTGGGTTCGATCCCTGGTCAGGGAACTAAGATCCTGCAATCCATGCAGTGCAGCCAAAAAAATAAAAAAGTCTACAAATAATAAATGCTGGAGAGGGTGTGGAGAAAAGGGAACCCTCCTATACTGTTGGTGGGAATGTAAACTGGTGCAGCCACTATGGAGGTTTCTTAAACTAAAAACAGAGCTACCATATGATCCAGCGATCCTACTCCTGGGCATATATCTGGAGAAAACTGTAATTTGAAAAGATACATACACCCGAGTGTTAACAGCAGCACTATTTACAATCGCCAAGACATGGAAACAACTGGAGTATCCATCAACAGATGAATGGATAAAGATGTGGTGCATATATATAATGGAATATTACTCAGCCATAAGTAAGAATAAAATAATGCCATTTGCAGCAACATGGATGGACCTAGACATTATCATACTAAGCGAAGTAAGTCAGACAGAGAAAGACAAGTATCATATGATATCACTTATATGGAATCTAAAAAATGATACAAATGAACTTATTTATAAAACAAAAAAAGACTCACAGACATAGAAAACTTATGGTTACCAAAGGTGAAAGGGTGGGGAGGGATAAATTAGGAGTTTAGGATTAGCAGATACAAATTACTATTAACAAAACACATAAACAACAAGGACCTCCTGTATGGCACAGGGAACTATATTTAATATCTTGTAATAAACTGTAATGGAAAAACAAAACAAAAGAAAGAAAAGAGCTTGCTGCTAGAAACTCAGCTGAAAACATGCCTTCCAGCTCCTGAATCTATTATCTATTCTGGAGCTTTATTTTTGCACCTGTACCATAACCTACTTACTAGGTAGAGCATATCAGAAATAGAACTCATCTACTGCTCCTCAGAGGAAATGGAACTGGTGGGATAAAACCTTGCATTCAATGATGACCCCCTCAAAACACCGCCCCCCCATATGTACACTATTTCAGAGTTTCTCTCTACTTACGGCAGACGTGAGGTTGGGGAGAGGGCACCTACCATAGGCTTCCTCGATGAGGCCACAGTAGGGATTGACCCCTGAGCCACTGCGCTTGCCCTCTTGCTCTCCAAGCCGAAGGATGTTCTCCAGTCCATTGAGGGCGACTTGCACAATCTTTGAATCCATCACAGTCAGCAAGTCGCACAGGGGTTTGATGCAGCCCAAGGAGACCAGGTACCTGAGCGGCAGAGACCAGGTAAGTTCTAAATTAAGACAAGGCAAGGGAGGTGCCAGGCAGGTGCTATAGGGCCTCTGGGTCTCCCTCACACACATCAATGCTCTCAGCAATTCACTCTGACTGAGCTTTCATAACCACCCATCCTTTATCTCAATCTCATCACCCTCCCAATGCTACTGGTTTAGTTCATTTCCATGTAGAAGGCTGCCATGGATTCCTCCTCTTTGTCTCCAATGTCTCCTTGCTGCAGTATTACCTACTCTGAACACATCATTTCCCTGCCTAAAATTTCTGTAGTCCCAGCTCTACAGTCATAACATACAATCTGGCTCTCCTAACCTTTTCTAGCTTCCCCTCTCATTATTCCCTTCCGAGAATATTACATTCCAGTCAAACAGTAAAGGTCTCCAGGTTTCTGATTTTTGTACCTTTACTTATGCTTTTTCCTGTCCAATATGCCGTTTACAACCCTGTAACCTCAAAAGCTTCACTCAGTGGCTATCCTTTTCTCCTAAGGTTTTATTTATACAGAATATATTCCCCTTCCTAAGCTACAAGCTGAAGGCAAGGCACTTCTCCAATTCCCACCACTCCTACTCAAGTTGATAATGGAAACCAAAATCAAAGAGCATCCTCACACAAAATAGCTTTCCTATTTGCTTCTCCCAAGTATCACTGCCAAAAATGATTTCCCAAAGAAGCTGCTCTGAATGAGCCATAGCATGGTTCTCTTTCATTTGTATGGATAATTGAGAATTACATAGATTTACATTCTCTTGAGGGTAGAAAGAGGCAGAGGAGAGAGATGTCTGTGTCATAAGTTTCCATTCTCCAGGAGGGAAAAGAGGTACATGGCTTACAGGAATCTACTTAAGATTCCCATGCTACACTCCAGCAGGTTACCAGTTAAACCCTACGGGACAGGGGCAGACCTATCCCAGAAAAGGCAGTTTAGAGGTCACATGTAAACTGTGAGCCAAGAGGTAGAGTACACATATCACTCAAGACAATGGGAAAGGACTGTGATACCTGATTTGTTCAGGGGTTCCTCCTGATGTGGCATTGGTGATGGCCCAGGCTGCCTCTTTCCTTGTACGGAACTCTGCTTTCTGAAGGATTTCAATCAACACAGGGAAGATATTTGCATCTATGACAGCCTGAGAAGAATTGGGGGGTAGAGGGTGGGGTACGGGGGAGGAAAGAAAGTCACTTCAAGAAGAATAAGCAAATCCAGACCCCAAATCAGCTAAAAGATTAAGACATCTTCTCCTTCCTGAAAGTTCTTTTCACATAGGTAAAATGCTACATAGGAACCTGGCTTCTGTTACACAGAATCTTTGACTGATAGCATCCATTGACCCCAATTTCAAAAGGGAAATAAATTTTTTCTTCTAGAGGGCAATATCCCACAATGTCTCATGTTCCCAGGCCTTTCTACCTGCTGCCCCCCACCCCAACTTCCCTCCTGCTTGTTCTACCTGTATCTGAGCCCTGTTGCCAGCAGTGATATTTGAAATGGTCCAACAAGCTTCCTTTCGGATTGACTCCTTAGAGCTGCTCAGCAAGTGGAGGAGGCAAGGGAGGGCTGAACAGTTAAGAATGACCTAGAACACCAAAAGCATAGGCAACAAAAGAAAAATTAGATAAACTGGGCTTAATCAAAATTTAAAACTTTTGGGTATCAAAAGACACCATCAACATAGTGAATTACACAAATCACAGAATGGGAGAAAGTATATACATATCATATATCTGATAAGGATTAATATCCAGAATATACAAAAAAAATTTTTTTAAATGCAGGTGGCCAATAGGCACATGAAAAGATGCCAAACATCACTAATCATTAAGGAAATGCACATCAAAACCTCAGTGAGATACAACTTCACGCTTATTAGAATAGTTATCCTTAAAAAATCCAGGCAATGCAAGTGTTGGTAAAGATGTGGAGAAATTGGAACCTGGTACACTGCTGGTGGGAATGTAAAATGGCACAGCCATTGCACTGTGTTGTGTGCAAAACAGTATGGTGGTTCCTCAAAATCTTAAACATAAAATTACCATATGATCCAATAATTCCACCTCTGGATATATACCCAGAAGAACTGAAAACAGGGACTCAAACAGATACTTGTATGCCAATACTCAATGCAGCATTATTTATACTAGCCAAAAGGTGGAAGCAACCCAAGTGTCTACCAATAGATGAATAAATAAACCAAATGTGGCATATGCACACTTGGAATATTATCCAGCCACAGAAAGGAATGAAGGTGTGACATGCTAAAATATGGATGAACCTTGAAAACATTATGCTAAGTGAAATAAGCTGAAACAAAAGGACAAATATATATGGTTCGGCTTATATGAGGTACCTAGAGTAGTCAAACTCCTAAGAGACAGAAAGTAGTATGGTGGTTACCAAAGGATGAGGGGAGGGGGAAATGGGAAGTTATTATTTATTTATTTATTTAGCGGTATGTGGTCCTCGCACTGTTGTGGCCTCTCCCGTTGCGGAGCACAGGCTCCTGACGCGCAGGCCCAGCGGCCATGGCTCATGGGCCCAGCCGCTCCGCGGCATATGGGATCTTCCCGAACTGGGGCACGAACCCATGTCCCCTGCATCGGCAGGCGGACTCTCAACCACTGCACCACCAGGGAAGCCCGGAAGTTATTAAAAGGTACAGAGTTTCAGTTTGGAATGATGCAAAGTGGTGGAGATGGATGGCGGTGACGGTTGAATAACAATGTGAATGGACTTAATGCCAGTGAACTATACTTAAAAATCGTAAAAACAGAAAAAGTTATGAATATCTGTACACACAGGCACTTGTGCGCGCGCGCACACACACACACACACACACACACACACACACACACACACACACACAAAAGAATGACCTAGAAAATGAGTGTGGGCTTGAGTGAGACTGCTCACCTGTAAGAAATTTGTTAAGAATCCCACAGAATTATGCAAGCTACTCAAGACGCAAAGAATACTCAGATCTCTAGCCTTTGAACAGAGAAACACTGTATACTGTGCTCTCATTGGAAGTGTTACTAACAGGAGACTAACATGAGACATGGGATCCTAAAGGTCTAGGAAGTAGGGGTGAGGTTCCATAGCTTTTAGTATTTCAAAGGTACCGTAACTCAAAATCTGTTAACAATTACTTTACAATGTCCCAGGTAGTGAGTCAGGTTATTCCATTTAGTTTTTCTTCAGTAGCACCCAATGGCTGATGACTTGATTCCAATTTACAGAAAAAAATGAAGGCAACCAAGTTGCCCCCAAATAATATAGAAAGTGGCAGAGCTGGAATTTTTCACTCAAGCCTATGCTTTCTCTCCTAGATCATGTTGCCTCCTACCAGGACCAAAGTCTGTGGCAGGGAAGGATTTTGTCCATAGACAGCTCTCCTCCTCCTCCTTACCTGGGTCTGGATGTCATCCCCGGTGACGATGTTACCCACAGCTCTCAGAGCAGGAGAAGCCACTTTGTTATCGTTGTGCCTACAGAGGAGGGCGATCTGATCAGTAGAGGGCCAGCACATGGCATTCAACTCGGCTGACCACCAAGGCCAGCAGCACTCATGGCTCCAGACCTTTGGATAGGGCAGCAGACTGCTGACTGCAGTTCTGAGCTTGGAGAAGCTTAGGGAATCTGTACCCTTTCTAACTGAGATCACTCACATTAGAAGCTCGACCAATCTCCGGCAGACTCCAGAGTCTATGACTGCCTGGATCTTCTCATTGGGGCCATCAGACAGATAAGAAAGGGCCCAGCAAGCATCTGCCAGCAAGTCTGAGTCACTGCTGAAGAGTAGGCGAGACAGCACAGGCAAACAGGGGGAGACCTGTTGGAAGCAGAGAGAGAGGGACTCAGGCGGACACGGTTACATCATCTCTACCACTAACCCTAACATCGCTGAGCCCTCTTCTACTAAGTAAGTCTAAGACCTGGAGATTTCTACTACATTAAACCATCAGGCCCACATTTTCACTTTACCATCCAGGCATATGAGATCACCTACCTCACTGACGACTGTCTTTTTCAGTTTCCCAAGGATGAGACTCTGAGGGTTCCCCAAAGACTTGAAAACTCCCATATCAAAATTCCTCCATATGAAGGAACCTGCTTTCACTCAGGAATTGGTAAGAAGCTCTCTTGGGACTTCCCTGGTAGTGCAGTGGCTAAGACTCCGTGCTCCCAATACAGGGGGCCCAGGTTCAATCTCTGGTCAGGGCACTAGATCCCACATGCATGCCACAACTAAGGAGCCCGCCTGCTGCAACTAAGACCCAGTGCAACAAGATAAATAAATAAATGAGCATTTTTTAAAAAAGAGAGAAGCTCTCTTACCTTTGCAAACTCTGGGGGTGGGTTCTTGCCTCGGCACAGGTTTGACAGGGCCCAGACTGCATTCCGTGTCATTGTCAGTCGTGTGGACTTGGTAAGCAGCCTGAAGGGGACAGCAAAGCCAGATCCTGAGCAATGATGCTCTTTGCATAGAGCTGTTGCCTACGAACCCCAGGAGCAAATCCAATCAGACCCCTAAGACTCTAGCAGCCTGTTTCTTCCTACCCATAGATTCAAGTTAAGTGAGCCTATTTGGCCTAGGAGGCCGACCTACATCTTCACAGAGGATTAGGACCAGCTGTGGCTTATTAAGACCATGGCTAATAAGGACAAACAGAGGGCTGGACTGTGAGTAAGCATGTTACACGTTTTAAGATAGGACATACTGTGCCCCTAACTGTGGCCCCAAGTTCTAAACAAGAGTATTGTTGTCTTTGGAAATAAAAGTTGAAGGTTTAGTGTGAGGGCTTTAGCCATGCACTATGGAATGATTTTCTGTGACAGGCCCAAGAAGGAGTTATAATAGTAGCCTATGAGATTGTGGCCTCTCAAGAAAAGCTCCTCCCTCTGTTTTGGTTTAGATGTAGCTCTACTATAAGGGTACAGAGGAAGGGGTGGGAGCATCCAGATGACTCTGCATGGGGTCTTAGATCTGTGGCTTATAACAGAGCTCTCCAATGTACTAGGCATAAACCCATAGCAAATCAATGCATTCCGTACAGAAGGTTAGATTCTTCCAGATGGGCTAGTCCTTCCTCTCTCCTCTGGCTCAACAATGAGACAGGTATGACCAACATGAGATTCTACAGTGCTACAAAGTGAGGAAGCACAAGACACAGACCAGTGACACAATCCTCTTACTCTCAAAAGATACTATCTTTTACTCTGGCAATGAGAATACACTTTTATCATTTTTGTATTCACTCATCATCTTAAGGTAAGCTGCTCCCCAAAGATCTGCCACATGGCTGCCGGAAAGATACCCCAGGTGCAGATGATAATAATTACTCACGTTAGCAAAGGATTAAGGATGGAACAGTTCAAGACGTAATCTCGGCAAACGGAGCTGTCTCCAGCTATGTTTCCCAGTGCCCAGACTGCCTAAAAAAGGGATGATGGAACTGTCACCCACAGAGCCTAGTGGCTTCTGTGAGTACTTTATACTCACAACTACAGAGTGACACCCACCAGTAACCAGGACAAACACCCCATCAAGACCTGAAACACACTAAATAAGCTCAGGTACCCTCCTTGTTAACATCCTTATTGAGCACTTGCTCTATGAGGACTTTTCCTCTGAGAGTTCCTGGTTCACTGGGGAAGGCAGGCTGACATTGTACTGTAGCCAGAGAAGCTAAACCAAGACCTCCTTATCCCCATCCCCCAGAAAAGGAGAAAGTGATGGGAAAATTGCATTCTTATAGCCTCATAGGACCAACCCTATATGTAGTAATATAGGAAAAAACCCTAGTACCACTCTCCACTTCTATCCAACCAGTGGAAGAAATGGAAGTTGGGTTTTTATTATCTGTAGGTGCTGAGAAATGGGTATTGTGGTGTCTTTTTTCCAGCACCACCTCCGATGCCCAATGTGTGGAGTTTTTTCTACACCAACAACCAATTCTCTGATACCAACTGTGTCAACTCAGTTAAATTCTGACACTAACTCAGAGTTAGGGCAGATCCCACAGGCTAGGGGCTCAGGCCCACAAGACTGCTCTCAATTTAGATACTAGCTGCAATTCCCAGGCGTTACCCGTACTTCTTACCAACTCGCTATAAATTCAGTTCCACAATCTCCTCCTCAGGTTCAATAATTCACTAGAATGATTCACAGAACTCAGGAAAACACTTTACTTACGTTTACCAGTTTACTGTAATACCTACAACTCAGGAAGAGCTAAATGGAAGAGATGCACAGGGCAAGGTATGGGTTGAGGAGTGGGGTTGCACAGAACTTCCAAGCCCTCTCCAGGCACGTCACCTTCCCAGCACACTGAATGTTCACCAACCCAGAAGCTCTCTGAATCTCACTGTTCAAGCCTTTTTATAACCCAATCTCTAGCCCCTCTAACCTCCCTGGGGAGGGTGGGGTAGAGGAGTGGGAAGAGTGGGGGTGGGGTGGGGCTGAGAGTTCCTATCCTCTAATCCTAAATTTGGTCTTTCTGATGACTAGACCTCCCTTCCTGAAGCTATCTAGGGCCCCACCCGGAGTCACCACATTAGCACAGACTCATCAGGTGTGTCCCAAAGGGGCTCTTTAGGAATAACAAAAGACACTTCTATCACTAAGAAAATCCCAATGTTTTTAGGAGCTCTTTGTTCTTAACCTCTTAACTGGGGATAAAGACAAAATATACTTTTTATTATACCACTGATACCATCAATAATTAAGTCAAATTTGGGCATTACCTGTTCCTGTACATCCTCAAAGTCCGAGTTAAGCAGCTCTATAAAAATGGGGACAGCCCCTGCTTCAATGACAATTTTGGTCTGCTGAGAGGTTCCAGAGGCAATGTTCGTTAGAGCCCAGGCAGCTTCAAACTGAAAGTGAGATTAAAGCCATGAGTGAGAGGTCATTCCAGATGAGCAGCCATGCCTACTAGCTGGCTCAGAGCAATAAGCCTCCTGCCCCCCCCGACTTAAAAACAAAAACAAAAAACCACACAGGCCTTTCCCTCTCTACCTTTAAATGATAGGAAGAGGTACTGGCAGTGATATAACAATGGGAAGACAGAATTGGGCTTCCATGGTCCCAGGTCTAGTCCTGCACTACCACAGCACCCATGAGTCCTTTGGCAAGTCACGTGTTTATTTCCCGAGCTTCACTTTATTCATCTCTGAAACCAGGATAAGAGGGAGATGGGTCTCTAAAAGTCCCTTTCAGCCAAGTTTCTAATAAGTTCCAATGGATTGACTCATTACCCACTTGTGAGAAGAGAGACCCAGAGAAGCTAAATGGTTCACCTCAGGGTTAGAAGTGGACTAGAATCTCTAGGGTTGGCCAGAAAGTTCGTTCAGGTTTTTCTGTAACATCTTATGGAAAAACCCGAATGAACTTTTTGGCTAACCCAATATATTTATAATTTATAATATAACCTCTGAATAATCAGTCTGTCATAGTCTGGTATCTTTCCTTTGAGATTGTTTTAGGGAAGGGTTTGTGGGTCTCTTATTTGATTGAGGTCAAGACCTCTGAGGTAACAGCATCTCTTAAATGTTCCCTCAATATCTTATCTATATCCTAAGAGATGTGTCTGTAGAAACATGCCACTACAATTTCTTGGCAAAAGGGCTTTCATCTGGTAACTCTCCACCCCAGGCCTCACCTGTAATGTACAATTCTCATTCCTCTTCAGAAACTCCACAAACCGATCCACCACTCCTGGAGTATTGATAACTTCATCTATTGGAGGACTAGGTTCTGGAAGAGGGAGAGGAAAAGTCAGGAGAGGCTTTGGCTAATGCTTTCACGGGGGTAAGTCCACCATCCTTCCTAGATACTCCTGACCATCCTTCTAAACATTCCCAAATTCCCTTTTGGTGAGGTAGTTTTAACAATAGCTGGTCATGGAGCTTCCCTGGTGGCACAGTGGTTGAGAATCCACCTGCCAATGCAGGGGACACGGGTTCGATCCCTGGTCTGGGAAGATCCCACATGCTGTGGAGCAACTAAGCCCGTGCACCACATCTCAGCCCGTGTGCTGCAACTACTGAAGCCTGTGCACCGCGAAGCCTGCGCACCTAGGGCCTGTGCTCCACACAAGAGAAGCCACCGCAAGGAGAAGCCTGCGCACTGCAACGAAGAGTAGCCCTCGCTGACCGCAACTAGAGAAAGCCCGCGTGCAACAACGAAGACCCAACACAGCCAAAAATAAGTAAATAAATAAATAAATAAATAAATAAATATACACACATACACATATATATATAAAAACAATAGCTGGTCATTTCTGAACTGTATAAAATAGCTGAGATGCCCAAGAGTAAAGCCAATCCTAATTTAACTATGCTCACCTTTGGCTTCCTAAACCTAAGCAAGTAACTAACCTTACTTACCTAAGCAAGTAAAGAATTAAGGGAGAGAAGACCAAGGGAGGAGCAACCCTAGTCTAAACCCTTCCCTTCCAAGACCAGCATTCTTTTCTTGGGAGGAAGAAAAGTCAGGGAATATTTTTCCCATCATACATCAAATTTTTACTGAGCACAAACTATGTGCCAGACATTGTTCTGGGTACCGAGGATACAGTAGTGAACAAAACCAAATGTCTCTGCCCTCGTAGAGCTTATATCCTCGTGATGAGAAATATACTGTTATGTTAGAAGGCAGTAAGTGTAATAGGAAAAAAAAAGAATAGGTAGGGTAGGGTAAGGAGACTAAAAATGCTGCAGGGGTGGGGGTAGCTGCAATTTCTGATAGCGTGTCAGGGTAGGCTTTACTGAGAAGGTAGGATCTGATCATAGAAATGTAGCAGCTGTCACACAGTTATCTGCAAGTAAAGGATATCAGGCAGAGGAAATCGACAGTGCAAAGGTAAGAATGTGCCTGGCTTGTCCAAGGACACCAAAGCCAGTAGGACTACAGCAGAATGAGTGAAAGGGAGTAGTTGATGAGGTCAGTGAGAAGAAACAAGATGCTAAAGTCATGCAGGGCCCCCTGGGGAAGACTAGGCTTTGTACCTTTGGAGAGCAGTTTCCGGAATTTCTGTGTGGTTGCTAACTGCAGGTCAGAATCGTCAGAAAAGAGCATCTCCACCATCTCTCTTGTGATCACGCTCTCCTAGAACATAAAACAGGTTCACAACTTTGCAAACCAATACTAGAGCCAGATATGAGCCCATAATCCTGTTTGGAATCCTGCTTTCTAAAGACTTGAGGGCAAGAGGAAGGCGTAACAGCAGGCTCAGAAGGTGTTTAATCCACAGCTGCTTCAAGTTGGAACATTTGGAAGTGATTCTTAACCTCTGAGGCAACTGATAGCTTCTCTTAAATGTTTCCTCTGGTGTTTCCATCAGAGAATCATTACTGACTCCTTAAGTTGACCAGCTACAAAAGGGCCCATGGAATAAAGAGCTTAGCATGGTTGTTGGTAAAGCTAACTAGATGATGTGAACTGACCAATTTCCGTTCTGTAGAAGCAGGTACTTCCCAAGCGTGCCTGGGAAGCTTGCAAGGGTCTTACCCCAGTGGTAGAGCTCACATAGGAGTCCATGAGGAGACTATCGAACATGGAGGCTTCTTCATTAATCAGCTCCACATTTCTCCGTTTAAAAAGCTGAAAGTAAAGAGAAGAGATGGTGGTAAGACTTCTTACCGAAACAAAGAAAACAAAGTATGACCCAATGTTAAATTATGGCATAACTGTCAAGGAAATGCTACTGTATGAGAAAATGCCAAGCTTAATATACTGATATGGAAAGATATTCAAAGGCTTTACTTTTTATGTTATAGATTGTTTACATTTTTGGAGAACATTTTTATAAGCAAAAAAAATCTTTTAAATTCCTGTGCCCTTTGTATAAAAGGTGATGCATATAAAAGGCTGTGAAGGAAAGAAATAATGGTAAAGCAAAAGGGTGGGCAAAAGCAGGTTAGCATCTAGACCTGGGCAGCAACCAATTTGGTGGCGGCGTGTGGTGCATGGTGCATGGCAGAGTGCGGACGATGAGGCAATAATACAGTCTCAGTTCTAGGGAGACTTAGAAAGAATGGACTCAAGAAATAGAAGTGAGGCAGCCCAGATGGCTGACAAAATTCTTAAAGGGCCAGGCTTGGGGCTGGGCCTTGGCCTTGACGGCCAGATCTAACAGTGACTACTGGGTAAAAACAAGGGGTTAGCACTAGAATGTTATATTGAAGACATAAATGATGTCCAAGTTGTTCTAAATTATGGAAAAGGAATAAGGGACAGTTCTTTCTCAAAGCTTCCAAAATTTCTTTACAACGAAGGAAGCTAGATGAGCGGCCCACAGAGATAAGCTACTTTCCCAAGAGAAAAGTGAGAGTGCAAGGTGGAGGTCAACCATGATGGCTGGCCTGCCTCCCTGAAGAGCATGTTTGAGAATACTTGGGCTAACCCACTTGTTGCTCCCGTTTCTGCTTCCGGAGCTGAATGCCCTCCTCCTCTCTTCTTCGCCTCATTTCCTCAGGGTTTAGGGCATTGTTCTTATAGCTCTTCATTCGATAATTGTCTTTCCCTGGGCTCGCCATGGTCTCTGGAAGAAGGGAAGATACAAACATATTGGCAAAGGCTCTTAGGAGGACAGCATTTCCTTCTCACTGGCTTCTTGCCCTACCCACCCTCCCCTTCTCGGGGGACTCACAGGTTCCCAGGGAGGCCTAATAATCTCAGTAACTGCACCTGACATCTCTAGTACCACCCCCACACAAACAACACAGTCTCCTTTAATCATAACAAACTTATTAAGTAAGTGCTATTATAGCAATTGATATAAGCAGAGGAGTTAAAAGGTGTAGGCCCTGGAGGCAGATTGTGTGGGTTCAAATACCAGCTCTTCTACTTGTTAGCTGTGCAACTTTCAACAAGTTGCTTTAACCTCTATGCCTCAGGACCTCATCTTTAGAACAGGGATATAATAATTCCTATTTCACAGAGCTGTTAGAAGGATTATATAGCTTAATACATGAGCACGGAGTTGTTAGAAGGATTATGTAGCTTAATACATGCAAAGTACTATTTAGAACAAAAGGCATATGGTAAATGCTCACAAGCTATGACCACTTCTATGACAAGTCAGGAAAGTTATATGACTTGCCCAATAAACTCAAATATATTTAACCAACCCAGGTGATATACATTATAGTGTACCCAATTCAGTGGAATACCATGTATTTTTTAAATAACTCATGTGGCCACCCATCTATATTTTAAATTAAAGAAATTTAAAATTTTATTCTGTAATATTTGCTACATGTAAAAAGATGAAACATAAAGTTACCAGGCAAAATAATACAATGAGCATCTGTCAACTCTCTGTCAACTCACCACTAAACCTAAGAACTAGATTATTAATATGCCTGAATCTAGTAGTAGGGTCTTCCCCTATCCCAAGCCCCTCCATACCCACTCCAACTCCAGCCAAAAGAAAACTGGTATGTTGAATTGTCATTATCTTTGCTTTTGTTTTTATTAATCACATATGTTTACCCCTAAATACTGTATCATACTATGTTTAGTCTACTGAGAATTGTCGCCCCTCCACTGTTTTTTTTTTTTTTTTGCGGTACGCAGGCCCTCACTGCTGCGGCCTCTCCCGTTGCGGAGCACAGGCTCTGGCCGCTCAGGCTCAGCGGCCATGGCTCATGGGCCCAGCTGCTCCGCGGCATGTGGGATCTTCCCGGACCGGGGCACGAACCCGTGTCCCCTGCATCGGCAGGTGGACTCTCAACCACTGTGCCACCAGGGAAGCCCATCCATTGGGTTTTTAAGATTCACCCATGTTTTTGCATGGAGCTGTATTTCTTTAATTTTTCCTATGTCATATTATTTTACTGTATAAACACATCATAATTTATTTGCATTTCCTTGATTAGTGATGTTGAGCATCTTTTTCATGAACCTGTTAGCCATTTATACGTTTGCTTTGTAAAAGTGTCTATTCAGGTTCTTTGCCCATTTTTAATTGCATTATTTGATTTTTTTTTTGCTATTGAATTGTGTGAGTTCCTTATATATTTTGGATATTAATCCCTTATCAGATATATGGTTAGCAAATATTTTCTCCCATAGGCTGCCTTTTCACTTTGTCGACCATTTCTTTTGCTGTGCAGAAGCTTTTAAGTTTTCTAGTTCGAGCTTTCTCGTTTATGTGATCCTACTTATTTATTTTTGTTTTGTGGCTTGTGCTTTTGGTGTCATATCCAAAAAAATCATTGCCAAGACCAAGGTCTTTTTTCCTGTGTTTTCTTCTAGGAGTTTTAACAGTTTCAGGTCCTACAATTAAGTTTTTAATCTATTTTAAGTTGGCAAGTAACATCTTAGTCTTCACTTCCCAGACCCTCTGAAATAGTCTGCAGGACATACTTTGAGAACCCCTGCTCTAAGGAATGAATTGCTGGGTTTAGGCAAGTAAATGTTAAACTTCACCAGATAGTACCACGTTGCCTTCCAATGTGATGCCAATTCACATTAGCTCAGCAATACGTACCAGGTTCCCACTGATGTATATCCTATTACTCAGAATTACCACTTTTGCCAATCTACTGAGTATAAGGTACTTCACTGGGATAATGATTTGCATTACTAATAGGGTTAGATTTTATGTTTATTAGCCATGTTTCCCTTTCTGTGAAAAATGTCTGTTTATGGTACTTCAAATATTTTTCTATTGATTTACTTGTCCTTTTATTTTTTTTAAATTTATTTTTTTTTTTATGGTACGCGGGCCTCTCACTGTTGTGGCCTCTCCCGTTGCGGAGCACAGGCTCCGGACGCGCAGGCTCAGCGGCCATGGCTCACGGGCCCAGCCTCTCCGCAGCATGTGGGATCTTCCCGGACCGGGGCATGAACCCGTGTCCCCTGCATTGGCAGGTGGGCTCTCAACCACTGCACCACCAGGGAAGCCCTATCCTTTTCTTATTGATTTATAGTTCTTTAGATATTCTAGTTATTAACCATTTGTTAGTTATTTGTATTACAAATATCTTTTAGGAGTTTGTCTTTTCATTGTTTGCAATTTTCACTTTATGGAGTTCTTTAACAAGTTCTTAATTATGTAGTTAAATTTTTCTTTAATACTTAGCTTTTTCTGTGTCTTGTTTAATAAATCCTTTCATGCTCCCAAGGTCAGAAAGATACCCTCTCATGTCTTTTGAAAGTTTTAAAGCTTGCCCTTTACATGCCAGTGTTTCATATAACTGAAATTTGATTATTTGTGTATAAGCTTTAGGAAGTTAACACAAAGTCTGAACATTAATGATTTAGGTACACAGGTTAGGAAAAAAAAGAAAGAGAGAAATCATACAGCAGAAAGAATCAACAAGGCAAAACTTGGAACTTTCAAAAGATGAAAAATAGTCAAGTCGCTGGTAAGATTTCTCAAGAACAAAAGAGGACACAAATAATGTTAGGTAACTAAAGAGATTGAAAAGCGAATATGAACAACTTTATGCTAGCTAACATGTTTGAAAAGACAAATTCCTAGAATAATGTAACTTACCCAAAGTGACTCAAACAGAATGTGACTAGCCTTATAACCATTAAATATACTGAATCAGCACTAAAGAATAGTCCCACAAAGAAAATGCCAGGTTTAAATTGTTTTACAAATGAGGTTTTTTTAAAAAAAAAAATTAAAAAATAAAAATAAATAAATGTATTTATTTTTGGCTGCATTGCGTCTTTGTTGCTGTGTGTGGGCTTTCTCTAATTGCGGCGAGCGGGGGCTACTCTTCATTGCAGTACACGGGCTTCTCATTGCAGTGGCTTCTCTTGTTGCTCAGCACGGGCTCTAGGCACGTGGGCTTTAGTAGTTGTGGCTTGCAGGCTCTAGAGCTCAGGCTCAGTAGCTGTGGCGCATGGGTTTAGGTGCTCCGTGCCATGTGGGATCTTCCCGGACCAGGGCTCAAACCTGTGTCCCCTGCATTGGCAGGTGGATTTTTTAAAAAATTAATTGATTAATTAATTAATTAATCAATTAATTTTTGGCAGTGTTGGGTCTTCGTTGCTGCACACAGGCTCTTTCCCTAGTTGCGGTGAATGGGCACTATTCTTTGTTGCGGTGCACAGGCTTCTCATTGCAGTGGCTTCTCTTGTTGCGGAGCACGGGCTTCAGTAGTTGTAGCACGTGGGCTCAGTAGTTGTGGCTTGCAGGCTCTAGAGCGCAGGCTCAGTAGTTGTGGTGCATGGGCTTAGCTGCTCCGCAGTATGTGGGATCTTCCCAGACCAGGGCTTGAACCCATGTCCCCTGCATTGGCAGGCGGATTCTTAACTACTGAGCCACCAGGGAAGTCCTGGGCTTTCTTTTTTTCCCATAAATTTATTTATTTTATTTATTTTTGGCTGTGTTGGGTCTCCTTTGCTGTGCGTGGGCTTTCTCTAGTTGCGGCGAGTGGGGGCTACTCTTTGTTGCAATGCATGGGCTTCTCACTGCGGTGGCTTCTCTCATTGTGGAGCATGGGCTCTAGGCGCATGGGCTTCAGTAGTTGTGGCAGGTGGGCTCAGTAGTTGTGGCTCACGGGCTCTAGAGCACAGGCTCAGTAGTTGTGGCACAGGGGCTTAGTTACTCCGTGGCATGTGGGATCTTCCTGGACCAGGGATCGAACCCGTGTTCCCTGCATTGGCAGGCGGATTCTCAAACACTGTGTCGCCAGGGAAGCCCCCCGGGCTTTCTTTTTAATTGCAGTGAGCAGGGCTACTCTTCACTGCAGTGTGCAGGCCTCTCATTAAGGTGGCTTCTCTTGTTGCAGAGCACGGGCTCCAGGTGCACAGGTTTCAGTAGTTGTGGCACATGGGCTCAGTAGTTGTGGCACATGGGCTCAGTAGCTATGGCTCATGGGCTCTAGAGCGCAGGCTCAGTAGTTGTGGCACACAGGCTTAGCTGCTCCATGGCATGTTGGATCTTCCTGGATCAGGGATCGAACCTGTATTGCCTGCACTGGCAGGCATATTCTTAACCACTGTACCACCAGAGAAGTACCGGAAAGGACATTCTTTTGATAACAATACCAAAGAAGGATAATATGAGAAGGTCCTATAATTTTCCTATATCACTTATGAACAAGGATACAAAAATTCTAAATAATATTAGAGGGAGGTGGGAGAGAGATAAATTAGGAGTTTTGGATTAACATATACATACTACTATATATAAAGTAGGTACACAACAAAGACCAGTGAACTACACTCAGTATTTTGTAGTAACCTATAATGGAAAATAATCTGAGAAAAAACATATATATGTATATAACTGAATCACTTTCTGTAACTTGAAACTAACACAACATTGTAAATTAACTATACTTCAATAAAAAATAAAATAAAATAAAAAAGATAATGAAATAACATCATTAACTGTACTGAAAAAAACTGCCAAACTAGAATTCTATGCCCAATGAAAACACTTTCAAAAATGAAAGTGAAATAGACTTTTTCAGACAAAAGCTCAGATTCTGTCTCTAGCAGACCTGCACTAAAGAAATGCTAAAGTTGTTCAAGAAGAAAGGAATGATACCAGAAGGTAACTCCGATCTTCACAAAAGGAAGAATACTAGAAATGGTAAGAAGTAGGTACATATACAATAACTTTACCATTTAAAAAACTTCCTTAAACCTAAGAAGATAAAATGAGAATTATAAAAAATAATCCAAAAGAAAGCATGTAAAGAGGGAAAAAAGAACCAAGAACATACGACAAACAAAACAAACTGATTTCCAGAGTGACAACATTATCATATTCAAATGTCCAGTTTTTAATTTTAAAAAAATTACAAGGCATATAAGGATAGAGGGAAGTATGGTCCATTCAAAGGCACAAAATAAATGGACAGAAACTTTCCCTGAGAAAGCCCAGACACCGGACAAACTAAGACAAAGACTTTCAAACAACTGTCTTAAATACACTCCAAGAGCTAAGGGGAAAATATAGACAAACAACTAAAGGAAATCAGGAAAACAATGCTGAACAAAATGAGAATATCAACAAATAGAAAAGGAACCAAAGAGAAGTTCTAGAGTTGAAAAGTATAATAACTGAAATAAAGAATTCACTAGAGGAGTTCAACAGCAGATCTGAGCAGGCAACAGACAGAAGTAGTAGGCTTGAAGACAGGAAAACTGAAATTATGCAGTCTGAGCAGAAAGGGAAAAAGAATGAAGAAAGGTGAACAGGACCTAGGGATCCATGGAACTCCAACAAGCAAATCACAATATATGCATTTTGGGAGTCAAATAAATGGGAGGGAAAGGGAAAAAGAATTCTGAAGAAATAATGGCAGAAAATGTCCCAAAATTAATGTAAGACATGAATGTACACATAAAGATACACAATTAATAAGGAGAAAAATTCAGACCCACATCTAGATACATAAACTGTTGAGAGCCAAAGACAAAAAGAAAATCTTGAAATCAGTAAGGAAGAAGTGACTCATCACATACAAGCCAACTTCTCATCAGAAACCGTGAAGTCCAGAAGGCACTGAGATTTTTAAGTGCTAAAAGAAAAAACTGTCAAAGAACTCTGTATCTGACAAAACTGTCCTTCAAAAACAAGGGAGACATTAAGACGTTCTCAGATAAAAGTTGGGAAGTTTGTTAACCACTAGACTTGCTCTATAAGAAATGCTAAAAGGGAGTCCTTCAAGTTGAAAATGAAAGGAAATGAAAGGACACTACACAGTAACTTGAAGCCAGTAAAGGTTAACTACATGGGGAAATACAAAAGCCAGTATTATAGGATTTTTGGTTTGTAATGCCACTTTTTATTTCCTGCATGATTTAAAAGAAAAACATATAAAATAATTATAAACCGATGCTATTGGGCACACAATATATAAAGATGTAATCTGTAACAGCAACAACATAAAGAGGGGATTGGAGCCGTACAGGAACAAAGTTTTTGTATGCTACTGAAGTTAAGTTGGTATCAATCCAAACTACATTGTTATAAATTTGGGATGTTAAATATAATCCCCATGGTAACCACAATCTCTCTATACATATACATACACACACACAAAATAAAAACTAAAAATATACACAAAGGAGGGCTTCCCTGGTGGCGCAGTGGTTGAGAGTCCACCTGCTGATGCAGGGGACACAGGTTCGTGCCCCGGTCCAGGAAGATCCCATATACCATGGAGTGGCTGGGCCTGTGAGCCATGGCCGCTGAGCCTGCGCATCCGAAGCCTGTGCTCCACAACGGGAGAGGCCACAACAGTGAGAGGCCCGCGTACCGGAAAAAAAAAAAAATAAAAAAAAAAAAAATAAAATATATATATATATATACACACACACACACAAAGGAAATAAGAAGGGAATGAAAACAATTCACTACAAGAAACCAACTAAATACAAAAGGCAGTAATAGAGGAAGAAAGGGACAAAAAAAGCATAAGACATATAGAAAAAAAGAACAAAATGGCAGAAGTCCTTCCTTACTAGTAATTACATTATACCTTTTTTTTGGCTGCACCACGTGGTTCAGGAATCTTAGTTCCTTGACCAGGAATCAAACCTGGGCCCCCAGCAGTGGAAGCACAGAGTCCTAACCACTGGACCACCAGGGAATTCCCGAGTAATTACATTATACTTAAATGGATTAAACTCTCCAGTCAAAAGGCAGAGATTGGCAGAGGATTAAAAAAACATGATCCAACTATATACTGCCTGCAAAGACTTACTGTATATCCCCAAATGCAAACAAGTTGAAAGTAAATGGATGAAAAAAGATATTTATGCAAATGGTAATAGAGCTGGGATGGCTATACTAATATCAGATAAAAAATTTTAAGTCAAAAACTGTTTATAAGAGTCAAAGGAGGGGGCTTCCCTGGTGGCACAGTGGTTGAGAGTCCGCCTGCCGATGCAGGGGACACAGGTTCGTGCCCCGGTCCAGGAAGATCCCACATGCCACAGAGCGGCTGGGCCTGTGAGCCACGGCCGCTTAGCCTGTGCGTCCGGAGCCTGTGTTCTGCAATGGGAGAGGCCACAACAGAGAGAGGCCCGTGTACCGCAAAAAAAAAAAAAAAAAAAGAGTCAAAGGAGGGATTCCCTGGTGGCGCAATGGTTGAGAGTCTGCCTGCCGATGCAGGGGACGTGGGTTTGTGCCCTGGTCTGGGAAGATCCCACATGCCGCGGAACAGCTGGGCCCATGAGCCATGGCCGCTGAGCCTGCGCGTCCAGAGCCTGTGCTCCACAATGGGAGAGGCCACAACAGTGAGAGGCCCGTGTACCGGGGTGGGGGTGGGGGTGGGGGGAGTCAAAGGAGGACATTACATACTAATAAAAGTGTCAATTCATCAAGAAGATACAACGATTATAAATGCACCAACTAGAGCCCCAAAATATATAAAGCAAACACTGACAGAAGTGAAGGGAAAAATAGTTCTACAGTAACATTTGGAGACTTCAATACACCACTTTCAATAATGAATAGAACCTAAACAGAAGATTAATAAGGAAATAGAGGATTTTAACATTATAAATCAGGTAGACCCAAAAGACATATAGAACACTCCCACCCAAAAACAGCAGAAAACGTCTTCTCAACCAAGACAGACCGCGTTAAGCGATAAAGAGTCTCAACAGATTCTAAAAGATGGAAATCAGACAATTTGTCTTCCTTCACCACATGGAATGAAGCTAGAAATAGATAACAGAAGGAAACTAGAAAATTCACAAATATGTGGAAACTACAGACTCTTAAATAATAAAGTTGGAGAACTCACACTTCCTGATTTCATAACTCACTACAAAGCTACAGTAATCAAAACTGTGTGGTACTGGAATAAGGATAAACATACAGATCAATGGAATAGAATTGATAGAAAAGAAAAAAAAAGAATTGACAGAATAGAACAGAGTCCAGAAATAAACTCACACATCCACAGCCAGCCAACTGATCTTTGACAAGATGTCAAGTCCATTCAATGGAGTAAGAATAGTCTCGTCAACAAAAGGTGCTGGGACAACTAAATGTTCAGATCCAAAAGAATGAAGTTGGATCCCTAGCTTACACCATACATAAAACTCAAAACAGATCAACAACCTAAATATAGACTATAAAACTCTTAGAATAAAACACAGGGGTGGGACTTCCCTAGTGGCACAATGGTTAAGAATCCGCCTGCCAATGCAGGGAACATGGGTTCGAGCCCTGGTCCAGGAAGATCCCACATGGCGCGGAGCAACTGAGCCCATGCACCACAACTACTGAGCCTGCGCTCTAGAGCTCGTAAGCCACAACTACTGAGCCTGTGTGCCACAACTACTGAAGCCTGCATGCCTAGAATCCGTGCTCCACAACAAGAGAAGCCACTGCAATGAGAAGCCTGCACACCGCAAGGAAGAGTAGCCCCTGCTCACTGCAACTAGAGAAAGCCCGTGCACAGCAACGAAGACCCAACGCAGCCAAAAATAAACAAATTTATATATATAAATATATAATAATAATAATGGTCAAAATGGTGAATTATATTTTACCACAAAAAATTTTTAATTGCAGCATATCTCCTCCATTTAAATCTAACATACAATCCCAGTTTTAACTTTTTTATTTTTAACATTCTGTATTTGTTTATTTGCATTCATTCATCACAGGGCCAATTATATTAACTATATTTTCTTATTTTCTGTGTTCCTGATGTTCTGGCACTTGGGGGCCTTACAAACCCAGGAGAGACTGCCACTCCCATGGCTAGCTAATTCCCACAGATAACAATCATGCCTAAGAGCATGCCTTTGCAAAGGAACCAATCCAGAGCCATATCTACTTTATCTTGCCTGTACACCCAGGAGGCAATATTCCTGTTCTTCAATCATCCCAGGGCCCTAAAAGTAGTAGGCAACTAGAGACTACTCTCATAGCCCAAAGCCCTCCAGAATTATTCAAAATAGCCAATCCTAAACTGTTTACTCTGGCCTGCCTACACTTTCCCTCTGAAACTCCAGGCTCTGGCCTAAACCTTCTGCTTGCTCCTGCCCCTTCTGCCTCCTGACCACCCTGGTGTCTTCCTCTGTGACTCTGTGTGGCCAGTGGTGACCCACTTCCCACCCCCTGACCACCCTGCCCCAGCCAGACCTGTGAGTATAATAAACTTCTTCCTTACAAACCTCATTCTTGTTTCTTCCTGTGGCCTCAGTGACTTTATCATACCATACTCAATATTTACATTTTAAAAACAATCTCATTATTTAAAAAAACTGATAAAAGTGAAGGTGATAATGTTGAAGTATGAGTAGAGGAAGCATTACCAACTTGGTTCTTTCTCCCTTTATAGGCATTTCTCATCCTCTAAATTTCTCATCTGAAACAGTTAATAAAAGTATTGCAAAAGGAATGAAAAATAAGTTTTATAGGCCCACAGAAAGGGATAATTAACTCTAATATTTCCTCTTTTCTGGAGTGGCTGGGGTGATCATGATGAGAGTTTAAAAAGAAAGTTCCCAAAGGCAAGATTAGGGCTGGTCCTTCAACCAGGAGATCACCTTAAGGACACAAATGGAATAAGAAAGTACATAAATGTGAGGGGGAAAAGTAGTCTATAAGAGAATCTGAGTGAAAAAGAAATGTAGAATGGAAGTTGAGGAGAGAGCTGAAATAAGGAAATGAAACTTGTGAGAAGGTGCCTCTGTTCATTCTGGAAAGTAGCTAGGCAAACAAATAGCAGCAGCAGGGTCTTACAAGGTGCAAGTTTACACATCCACTTGGCAAAGCAGAAGTCCATTTACTGTTAAAAGTTCTAGGGGGCTGCAGTGGCCTCCCTCTGGGGTCCCTGATTACCCCTATGCCTGGAAACTAATAGGCAAAAGACAAATTTCTAAAGGCAGCACTGTGGACTGCTCTCCCCCATTACCTGACACATGGTTTTTCATGACTCTGAGCCTGGGCTCTCCCAGAGGGCTCTCTTCCTTCAAGCAGAGCTGACAGTGAAGCTGGAAGGAGAACCAGGCTGTACTTCTTTAGTCACCATGGTGACAAGAAACTATCACAAATATTTGCTTATGACTTCACTGGAGAAGCCAAGCAGGAGGTTAGATTGGAAGGAGGAACATTTGCAGAAGCACATCTGGAATCAGCAACCAAAGGAATGCTGGACTCTCATTCAGGGGCTATCAGGCCGAGGGGCTTTTTTCATCACGCTCTCCCTTACTTGCTGAGCCCAGATCAAGAAATCCACAATACAAATATATCAATACCTTTTCAAGCGTCTGACTGTCTCATGTAGCCTTTGAGTTTTCTTAGTCAAGGAACTCTCTCAAAGTGAATAGGTCCCTGAAGTTGTACCTCCCATTTCTAGGAAATGACTGGCTAATGTTGCCATGCATTTTCTAAGCTTTGAGAACCAAGGGACTAGCAATAAAAATACAAAATAAGTACGGACCCTGTTATGAACTGTACTCCATCCCCCACCAATTCATATGCTGAAGTCTTAAACCCTAATACCCCAAAATGTGACTATATTTGGATAGCGTCTTTAAAAAGATGATTACAGTTAAATGAGGATACTGGAGTAAGGCGTAATCCAATATGACGACTGCCCATATAAGAGAAGATTAAGATACAGATGCACTTAGAGGGACAACACCATGTGAACATGAAAACAGCCATTTGTAAACCAAAGAGAGAGGTCTTAGAAGAAGCCAACCCTGCTAACATCTTGATCTTGGATTTCTAGCCTCCAGAACTATGAGAGAATAAATTTTTGTTGTTTAAGCCACCCAGTCTGTGGTACCTTGTTATGCAGTCTTAGCAAATTAATACAGGCCCTAATTGATAGATGAATAACCTGATTCTCAAGTCATACACTAAGGGAATAGCCAGATTACTACAGTATTCCATTTAATCAATGGTATGTTTAAAATTTTAAGATTCATAAAATTTAAAAAATTATGCACATTTTCTTAGAAAAAAGCATACTACATATAGCCAGCTTTCCTATGTATGGGATGGGAATGATATTACGACAGCTGCTGGCTCTAGGACTTTGCAAACCAAAGTCTTACATTCATGGTCTGTAGTTAACACTATGAAGCAGTCAGTCAGCCTTTTAAAATTATTTCTCAGGGGAATCCCCTGGCAGTCCAGTGGTTAGGACTCCACACTTTCACTGCCAAGGGCCCAGGTTCAATCCCTGGTCCGAGAACTAAGATCCCACAAGCCACACGGTGTGGCAAATAAATAAACAAATAAATAAATTCTCTTGTCCTGGTGCTAAACTGAGCGGGGGCTCCTCTTTGCAGAGGGCAAGTTTCTAATAAAATGTACCTTCCCAGGCACAGAAAATGAGCTAAACTTACTGCCTCTTCCTTCAGGAATGTAAGAAACCTGATTCCTCCCAGAGTGAAATGGCTTTTTTCAGCTGGCCTCTCTTACTTCTCCCTAGGAATTCTCTACCAAATGTGCATCACTGTAAGATTCCTGAGTTAAAACACTGGCCACATGCCAGTTAATTAAAAAGGAAGAGCTAAGAGTGTACTGGGATATAGAGCTTACAGCCTTAGTAAGCTAGTAAGGTTTGATAATGTGCCAAACTCTCTGTAGATATAATCTCCAATCTTCACAACAATCCTGAGAATCCATTTTACAGACGAGAAAAATGAGACTCAGAGGTTAAGTGACAAGCCAGGAAGCTAATAAGTCAACCCTGATCTAGTTGGTCCCAAACTCCAGGTTCTTTTCATTTCCTGAAAAGGGAAGCAATTGGTAACAGCAAATCCATCAATATATGTGCTGCCAAAGGGAGCACAACAGCAAATCCATCAGAAATCTGGGTTGGGGACTGCTCTGTTACCAATAAACAAATCTGCTCCCATTCCAGAATTTCAGTTAACCACAAACTCAAATGCCTTAAAAGGTAAAGAGGTTAATGTTTTTTTTTTTTTTGGCTGTGCTTCACTGCTTGCGGGATCCTAGTTCCCCAACCAGGGACTGAACCCAGCCCACAGGAGTGAAAGCGCTGGGTCCTAACCACTGGACTGCCAGGGAATTCCCAAGAAGTTAATGATTTTTTTAAAAAGATTTATTATTTATTTATTTAATTTATTTTGGGCTGCATCGGGTCTTAATTGCAGCACGTGGGATCTTCGTTGTGGTGTGCTGGCTTCTCTCTAGTTGTGGTGTGCAGGTTTTCTCTTCTCTAGTTGTGGCGCGCAGGCTCTAGGGCACGTGGGTTCTCTAGTTGAGGTGTGTGTGCAGGCTTTAGTTGCCCTGAGGCATGTGGGATCTTAGTTCCCTGACCAGGGGTCGAACCCGTGTCCTCTGCATTGTAAGGCGGATTCTTTACTACTGGACCACCAGGGAAGTCCTGAAGTTAATGATTTTTAACGGGACAATAATAATATGACAACAGGGGTTGCACTCACACTCAATTTTCATAACATTGTGCCAGCCAAACAAAATTTAATTTTAACAAGGGCTAGGGTGAAATCAGCTGTTAAACAGCCCTTGGTATGAGGACAATTAAATAATTACATAAACCCCAGCACCATGCTTCTCTTTTTAAAAAATGTTTTCATACACAAGATCTAGCTGACCTCTAAAACAACCAATGAGAAATATTAGTCAATTAGTAGTATATCCACTTAACAGCTAGGGAACCAGGTTCAGAGGTACTGTGACTTGCACAAGATCATTTAGCTATCAAGTTGTGAAGCTGGGACTGAGATCTAGACCCTGTAATTCCATAGGCCTTCTCTTTTCATCCAACCTCGGAGAACTACTTCTTTTCCTCCTCTGATAAGAAACACAATTCTATTCAGTTTGGCTCCTGGGCTCCTGCCCTTAGACTAGGTTCTATCCATCTTGATCTATTTACTCACGGTCATTTTAACTTCAGAATTACTGACCACTGACTAATTTTCATTAAATTTTTATCTTGTTAAAAAAATGAAATAACATAAAAAAACCAAACAGTTACTGGCAATCAATTTTCTAATTAGTGCATAAGAACCGGGAGCAACTGAAAACTATTACTGGGACTTCCCTGGTGGTCCAGCGGTAAAGAATCCACCTTGCAATGTAAGGGACTTGTGTTCGATCCCTGGTCAGGGAACTACGATCCCACACCACACCACTGAGCTCGTGCTCCTCAACTAGAGCCCACGTGCTGCAAACTACAGAGCCCAGGCCCTCTGGAGCCTGTGTACCACAACTAGAGAGAGAAAACCCGCACGCCGCAACTAGAGAGAAGCCCGTGCACCACAACGAAGAGCCCATGAGCTGCAACAAAAGATCCTGCATGCCTCAACGAAGATCCTGCATGCCACAACTAAGACCTGACGCAGCCAAAAATAAATAAATCAATAAATAAATCTTAAAAAAAAAAAAAACCTAGTACCAAAGACGTTTGCCTAAGAGATTCCCCCCTCCACCCACCATATCTGACTTTTTAGGAATTCAACCTCATAATACAGGTTTTTCTTTTGCAGTGAGTTCTCTCCCTAGACCACAAATCCAACCAACCACAAAACTGAAGTATATCTGACCCTTTGTGAACACCTATACCATCAGAATTAATTAAATCAAAATTCCTCCAAAGTGGATGAAACCAGCTATGATGCTCGGATTGAAAGGGTAGGAAGATAACACACAATACACAAGTGACAGATACAGAGACTAATAAATGCAATCATTTTCGAAGATGTTCTCTAAAACTTACATGGCCGAGTTTCTTATCAAAGATGACGATAAAGACTGGCTTAAATTTTGCCTGTCTTCTTGCTGGTCTACCTGGTAGATAACTACTGTGAATGCGTACAAAGTTGATGGCAAAATTTTGGTACATTTAAAAATCTTTTAAATTGAGGTATAGTTGATATACAATATTATAAAAGTTTCAGGTATACAACAGATTTGACACTATGGATTTATAACATTGTTAGCTAAAATCAGCAATGTAGGACTAGTTCCAGGAATCTCACCACCTACCAATTCTTTGTACTGAGAACCAGCCAGACACTGAATCTTTTCATTGACTATCTGCCCTCCCAAGTTACTGCCCTATTTTTCTGTTCTAATGAATAGGAAAACTTTTTTCAGCAGAAAAATAGTTTTTTTAATTAAAGAGGACTACCTGCCATCTTTATTATGAATTATTTAAACACTTAAAGTTGCAAATGTCATGACTTGGCACTGCACCCTAATTATTTTAGTAATGTCATGACTTGGCACTGCACCCTAATTATTTTAGTAATTGTCTCATAATAAGGACCTTCTTACATAACTACAATACCATTTCAAACAAGAAAATTAACGAAACACCTATTATCTAGTCCATATGCAAATTTCCTTACTTCAAAATGGCTTTTATAGCTAGTTTTTTTCCGCCCAAATCAGAATCTAGTCAAGTTTCAGCCACTGTATTTAGCCTTCTATTTAACATTTTATTATGAAGAATGTCAAATATATACAAAAGTAGAATAGTAAATAAAATGAAACTCAATGCAACAATCATTCAGATTCAATAATCAACTAGCTGCCATTCATCTATGCTTCCATCTACTCACAGACCCTGTATTATTTAAGCAAATTCCTGGCATATCATTCCAACAATATATATTTCAGTATGTAACTCCAAACAATAGAAACGTTTTTAAAAATTACATCATTATTCCAACATTTGGTCACTTTTAATCTACAATGTCCCTGTCCTCCTTTCCCCCAACCCTTTTATTTACTTGTGATATTGACTCTCTGAAGAATGCCTTAATGTCTTAAAGAATGCCCCACATTCTAGTTTTGTGCCATTAATTTATACCCCTATCCTGTGTGTTTCCTGCAAAATGGAAGTTGGGTCTAGAGGCTAGAACAGATTCAGGTTAAAAATACACTTTTGGCAAGAATACATATAGGTGATGTTCTGTGCTTTATACTATATCACATCAGGAGGCATCTAATGGCAGGTTGCCCAGATATTATTAAATTTGATGGTAATCAGATCTCTCTTCTTGAAAGTCATCTATGTACCCTAAGTCTCCATTCACATAAAATTAATGTGACATGTTTCTTGACTATTACACATTTTACGTGTAAGATATAACATAATGAAATAACCAACTTTAAAAAATAGGCATTGCCAACATTGTTGAATCTGTGTGTGCTCTGTTTCACTCTAACTCTTCAAATCTGACTTCCATTCCTTCTACTCCAAAGAAACTGCTTTTATCAAGGTCACCAATAACCTCCACATTGCCTTATCTAATGGGTAGAAATTTCTGTCCTCTTCTTAACCCCTCAACAGTAGTTACTAATTCCTTCTCTCGAAACACTCAGTTCTCTTGGCACCACTGCCAACCTCATCCAATCTTCTCAGTCTCTCTTGATGGCTCCTCCTCCCTATATCTACATACTGGTTTCTATCTTTACTCTCTCGAGGTGATTTCATCCATTCCCGTAACTCCCAAATTTATGTCCCCAGCCCAGTCCTTTCTCTTGAGTTCCAAACGCATATATTCAACTACCTATGGAAATCTTCACTTTCATATCCAAAACTAACTTAATTTCTTACACCCTCCCCCCACCCCAACAATACCAAGAGCAACAGCATTTACAAGTTACTTAATCCAAATCCTAGGTTAAAAAAAAAATCATCCTTGACTCCTTCCCTTCTCACACTTTTTTGATCTAACCTACTGACAAATCCTGAATGTATCTTGAATGTATTTACCTCTCTCTCACCCCATCCAAGTTACTATCATCTCTTGCCTGGTTACTATGACAACCCACCCCCAATCCATCACCACACAACAAAATCAGAGCATAGCACTGCTCTCATGAAGAAGTAAAATCTTCTTCACAATTTAAGGCGCTGCCTATATCTTCATCTCATCTCATTCAACTTTTTACCCTGTCATCATACGCTCCTGTCACAATGGCTCTCTCAGTATTTGGAAATTATCAAGCTGTTTCCAGATACAGTCTTCACATTTCCTGTTTTCTTTCTGTCCACAATGCTCTTCCCTAGCTCTTAGAATTCCTAGGTCCTTCCCCTGTCACACTAACCCAAAGTAAGCTACTCCATTTTTGTCAGAACACCTGTTTTATTTCCTTCGTTACACTATTTACAATCTGTATCTGTTCTCCTCCTGTGTAAGTTCTACAAAAACTTTTGTTGTATCACCAGAATCTATGATATATACAAATATTTGCTGACTGAATCACTGTTCAAATATCTAGTCAATACTTACTGAGCACCTACACTGTCCCAGACACAAGATGTAGCTGTAACAGTTGCTAACAAGTGTTTGCCAGTAAGTGTAGGGTAAGGGAAGAAATGTACAGCAAAGCAATATTCCTTGTGACTGGAGTGGAGCAGAACTTCTGAAAGCAGATTTTAGAAAGATTTCTTCCGAGAAACCCAGAAAGCACAGGTTTCCTCCAGAATTGGTATGAAAAATGAATAGAGACGCTCTGTTGTAAGGACACACACAAATAAACAACTTAAAAAAAAAAAGACTGCAGGACACAAATGGCTCAGAAAAAGACATTTTAGACAGCTAAATCCAGTGACCTTGTCAGTATTCATTCTATTTGACTTTCTAATTTGTCGCTGATGATCACTTTTGCCTTCTTGAAACTCTACCCATGATTCTGAAGGCACCACCCTCTTCCAGTTCTCTCACCTTTCTAACCACTCCTTCTCAGGTTTCATACCCCAACGCCAATCTCTCAATGTCAGTGTGTATCAAAATTCTACCTTTTTGGTCCTCAGCAGAAGCAGCCCCCTTTCCCTAGTGACCTCCCTTAGCTTCAACCTCCACTTTTACACTAAGTACCAAATCTCTGTTGTCACAACCTCTGCCTGTGTGTATTTCCAAATGCATACTGGCTATCTCCACCTCACTTTTGCTCTCCTTAAACCAGTTTCCTCTCCTAGGTTCCCTAGTTAGCAGTTAATGCCATTACCATCCACCTGGTCTTAAAGTCAGCCATGAACTTTCTATTCCCCAAAAACAACAGGTTGGCAAACTGATCTTCACCTGTACCAAAGATTCTCTCCTTAACCAAACTCTATCCAGGCTCCCCTGAGCCCTTTCTCAACTAGGTTCAACCTTGGCCTATCAAGATTTGAACAAAAAACACTAACATAGTTTCTAACAGTTCAAGGTCACATCACTAGATGACCCTAGCCCCCCTTAAAGTGCCTGCCTGAGTAAATCTCAAGGCTGCCAAATGAATTTACTGTTTCAGCCAACACCTGAATATAGGGTTCCTGTTTCCCAGGCTCTGTGGGAGGGTAGGAGACTACCTTCAATAAGCCCCAGTAGCAAACCCAGTTGGGTTTCATGTGGACCACCTCCCCCTTCCTTGCATTTTGTAATTTTTCATTTCCCTGACTTTACTGAGCTCTCTCTCACCCCCACCACCATTCCCTCATCCTTCCTTTAAAACACCCAGTTACCTCTGCACGAAGTTGAAATCAGTTCACACTTTTCCCTATTGCAATAGTATATTACTGATTAAAATCTGTCCTTATCACTTTGGTGTCCAACTTTATCTGTGTTTATCTTTGTTTACCTGTTACTACAAACTGGTTCCCACTGACAACATCCAATGGCTCTGTTTTAGTTCACAACTCATCACTTCACTTCTAGATCATTAACTCTTTGAGAGCAAGAATGTGTAGCACAGTGCACAGCACATACATACTCTCAAATGTTCTATTCAACATTTTTAAACTTTAGTTTTCCAAAAGATCTGAAGTGGTTTACAATAAATTCAACAAAATAAAAATATCAAACCCAAAAATCTGGAAAAGGTATATATACATTTGCACAGAAAATGGGGAAAGATGAATGCAGATCAACAGAACCCAAGAGTCATTTAATTATTGAAATTGACATGTCAGCTACCTGTCAGCCAAAATAAAGCAATGAGTGAGCTCTTACATAGTTCTCAATATCCATGATGGTGTCCTTTGAAGCACAAAAGTTTTAAATTTTCACCAAGTCCAATTTATCTTTTTTGGGGGGGTGGGAGGCTGCTTGTGCTTTTAGTGTCATATCTAAGAAACTGTTGTCTAATCCAAGGTCATGAAGATTTACTCCTATGTTTTCTTAAAAGAGTTTTATAGTTTTAGCTCTTTACATTTAAGTTTTTGATCTAAGTTAATTTTTTAAATTTTATTTTCAGTTTTATTTTATTTATTTTTTGGCTGTACCGCATGGCATGCAGAACTTCCCCGACCAGGGATTGAACCCGTACCCACTGCAGTGGAAGCAAGGAGTCTTAACCACTGGACCACCAGGGAAGGCCCTAAGTTAATTTTTTTTTTTTTTCCTAAGTTAATTTTTATATATGATGTAAGGCAGGAGTCCAACTTCATTCTTCTTCATATGCATACTTCTTCTTTTTAGGCAATATATGTATCAATAGCACATTAGGATAATCAAAATAAACCAGTGATTCACACAAGCCCTTTCTTAATGAATTTAGCATTGAGATGCCTTCAAAGTTTTTATGATAGAACCAATCTACTAAACTAACAAACTCTTGTGATATATAAGTTCCTTTCCTGTGTCTTACTTATTTCCATGTCCTGCTAGGAGACCTCCATCAGGCACCAAGGCAGGCAAGGATCATGATGCTCCTGCCAAAAAAATCACACATCTGTGTCCTTGCCGCTAGATGTGAAAAGAAGCAGTCTTCTCAAGTCCAGTCCAAAATGCTTTCCAAAGTCTCTGGCCGTGGTGGAAAGTTTTTATCTACTAAATCCAGACTAAAAGCCTTCTGAAAGCTCTTTCAAAAATGCCAAAGTCAGGGACTTCCCTGGTGGTCCAGTGGTTAAGACTCCACACTCCCAAAGCAGGGGGCACGGGTTTGATCCCTGGTTGGGGAACTAAGATCCCGCATGCCACAGGGGGTGGCCTAAAAAAACAAACCAAACAAAAAATGCCAAAGTCAATCTCTAATCTCTGCAGAGGGTATGTTCCCAGGGAAAATTCAAATTTGATTGGTAATGATTTAGAAACAATTTGCTTAGCTTTTAAGTCTAAGCTCATACAGAACCTCCATTTATTTTTTATAAATTCTTTTTAAAAATATTTATTTGTTTGTTTGTTTGTTTATGGCTGCATTGGGTCTTCGCTGCTGCGTGCCGGCTTTCTCTAGTTGCGGCGAGTGGGGGCTACTCTTCATTGCGGTGCACGGACTTCTCACTGCAGTGGCTTCTCTTTGTTGCAGAGCACAGGCTCTAGGCACGTGGGCTCAGTAGTTGTGGTGCATGGGCTTAATCACTCTGCAGCATGGGGGATCTTCCCAGACCAGGGCTCGAACCCGTGTCCCTTGCACTGGCAGGTGGATTCTCAAGTACCTCACCACCAGGGAAGTCCCTAGAACCCCCATTTTAGAGGTGAGAAAACTGAGGCATAACATGCAGAAGGACCCAGCTAATAAGTGGAAGACTCTAAGCCAGATCTTTGAAGACTCTAATCCAGATCCTTCTGACTAAAGCCAAAGCTCTCTCTATTACATATACTCTACTCAACAGCATACTAGCCACAGGGGACTCCTTTGTTATTTCTTGGAAGAAGTGTGTCAATGTTTCTTCTTGGATTCTACCACCCTAACCATTGCCTGACTCAATCTGTCAATGACATGTGGTCCAGTTCTTGCCAAGAATAGGGAATACAAATATCAGAAGATACTAACACAGGGACTTCCCCGGTGGTACAGTGGGTAAGACTTTGCACTCCTAATGCAGGGGGCCTGGGTTCGATCCCTGGTCGGGGAACTAAATCCCGCATGCTGCAACTAAGAGTCCGCATGCTGCAACTAAGATCCCGTGCGCCGCAACTATGACCCGGCACAGCCTAAATGAATGAATGAATAAAAGAAGGTATCAACACAGATATGAATGGAAGTAGAATTCTGTAGGGACTGGCAGTAGTTAGGTAGTCATTTGAAGGCTATTTGCCACTTCAAAGGAAAAACAAAAACAACCATTTGAGTTAATCCTCCCTGTTCTGGTGTAGGGTTTGAAAATCTTTTTAAAAAGTTTAACATTCGGACTTCCCTGGTGGTGCAGTGGTTAAGAATCCGCCTGCCGATGCAGGGGACACGGGTTCAATCCCACAGTCGCGGAGCAACTAAGCCCGTGCGTCAGGACTCCTGAGCCTGCGATCTAGAGCCCGCAAGCCACAACTACCGAGCCCGTGTGCCACAACTACCGAGCCCGCGTGCCACAACTACCGAAGCCCATGTGCCTAGAGTCCGTGCTCCGCAACAGGAGAAGCCATTGCAACGAGAAGCCTGTGCACCTCAATGAAGAGTAGCCCCTGCTCGCTGCAACTAGAGAAAGCTCACGTGCAACAACGAAGACCCAACACAGCCAGAAATTAATTAATTAATTTTTTAAAAAAAGAAAAGAAAAGAAATACTTAGGCTGAGCGAAGGCACTGTGCTAGACAGAATATCAACAGGCACACTGGAATAGTGTGGTATTAGTGAAAGGAGCTACAAAGCCAGACAATCTGATTTCTGGTCTGCTACTTAACAAGTGTACAGCCTTGGGTGTCACTTATCTGTATCTCAATTTTCCTAGCCTTGCCCTGTCTACCTCAGAGTTACAGTGAAAATCAAACGAGAATACACATGAAAGCACTTTGTAAATAGTAAAATGCTGTGCTAGTAAGGTAGGATTAGGTTTGGTAATAGTTTTTCAAACTTCTGGAATTTCTCTCAGAGCTTTTTATGACCAAGAAATACTGCAAACAAGGAAACAGTATGAAACAGTTCTGACGGCATGAGTTTCTCAGGGTGTTATTTGTACGCCTGTCAGAACTGTCAATAACCAAGACAATGCGAGAGACTTCTCTATGGACAACTGGGTTAGTCCATAATGGGGCCATAATAAGGCTGCTCATATTCTGGCAGATCCTCACAGGACTGGGCTGAAGAATGATCACTCCAGGAAACAAAGGTTAATCTATAAATCAGGAGGTCTGGCTAAAAGATCATGTGTGAAAAACAATCTTCTGTACACACAACTATATATTCAAAGCTCAAGGCCTAAGTGAATCATTGCACACTGAGGTACTACATCAACCAGACAGCTGACAGTCCAAGTTCTCTAATCCTAATTCTCTCCTAGGATTTACTAGTCCTTTTGGCCCTTGAATCTATATATAAATGCAATGCTCAGACCTAGGAATGGGGAAGTAAGGGGTGGTGAGAGACATAAGAGAGGCCCAGGATAGCTACAGTCCAACTTCTCCTAAAGAAAAATTCCAAATATCCCTTGTAGACTGTGCAGAATCTGGAGGCTCTTACCTTCTTACGAACACCCCATTGCCACTACCACTAGGTGCTACAAGGAACTAAAATGAATTACTTAAAGTAGGAAAACGAAAGCCCTTACCTTCCATTTCAGTCAATGCAAAAACATTCACTGAGTATCTCCCAAGCACTCACACTGCTCAAGGAATCAAGGGGAAAAGAAAAATCCAAATGGTTATCTCCAAACTGACTCAAATAGACAAGTGATTTATTACTCATTTAATAAAATGTGCCAGGCACTGTGCAGAAGCTTCTGCCTTCACGAAGCTTTACAACCTAGTTTAGTCTCACAGCATCAAGAACAAAAACCATAATGAATCTAAGTGTACAATGATGTCAGAGAGTGGAAGTGAGAACTATTTTTACTGTGTGGTGAGCTGTGAAGTAGTCATTGAAGGCTAGATGGTTAATATTTCTAAAGGTAATGGTGTAGGGAGGCACAGCAGTTTAACAGGAGCAAAGATTAGAGATGAGAAAGCCCAAGGTTGGTTTCAGGAACAAGATCAGTTTGGTTAGAGAGGTATAAATACAAAGGCCCACAAGCAAAATGTCTCTGGGAGGTAACAGTGAACTGCTGGCCCCTATTCTGCAGCACTACACCCCTCCATCCCCAGTCTTCAGACAAGAAGGGTTCTGCATGGCCTGTAGGCGAATTACACAAATCTCTCTGACTGGCTCTTCATTTCAACCTTTGGTAATAGGAGAAAGCGTTTTTCTAACAGCCCTTGTGACAATTAAAAGCAGGATTTCTCTAACCTGTAATTCAAAAAGAAGGAGCTAGATTTGGGATGCAATCTTCTGAGGAGCCCAGGACAATATGGGGAAGAAGAGCCAGACTGAGAGGCCACACAAAGGGAACCCTCTCTGTCCTCATTAGACATGCTATGGACAGACACTCGATGTTGCCCCTCAAACCTTGTCAGCTCCTTCCAATATGATGTAGTGAGAAAGAGCAGATTTGGGAGTCACGTGAGCTGGTTCCAATCCCAACTGAATAACCATGGGCAAATTACCCACTATTTTGAGTCTCTGCTTCCATTACCTATAAAATGAGAATAATAAACTTTATAGCCCAGTATGATTGATGAGGTAACATGAAAGTGTCTAGGGTCTAAATGTTGAATCAACGTTAATACCTTTAGCTTCTTAGCACCTACTTCCTTTTTCTTCTCAGCACCTACTTTGAAAGGCTTCAATTCCCCATGAGGGCAATTTCCCAGAAGTCAGAGTCAAAGAGGACGACTATATTTTCTTGCTCTCCATTAGCAGGTGGTTTTTCCTCTTCCTTTCTCCTAACACTGTAGCTCCTTTCTCTTAACCTTTATCCTTCTATTCCATCTTCATTCCCTCCAAAGCTAGGCTGTAAGAACCAATAAGCCAGAGTTTTTTGTTTTGTAATTTTTTTAGGCCACGCCGTGTGGCATGCAGGATCTTAGTTCCCCAAACAGGGATCAAACCTGTGCCCCCTGCAGTGGAAACAGGGAGTCTTAACCACTGGACCACCAGGGAAGTCCCGAGCCAGAGTTTTTAGAAAGGGCCTGTTCTTTACCATTTACCTCACCCCAAGATAAGCAATTCTAACCACGTCTCATTACAATTATTGCTTCTTTGGAAAATTTAAAAGCTGATGACTTTCAAATCTACATCTGCAGTGCATATCTAATACTCAAGGGGTTCCTTCTATCCATGTTCCATAAGCACCTCAAATGCTTAAAAAAATTTTTTTAAGTCATCTCCATAAACCTGCTCCTCATACATTCCTTATACATTTCATTAACCACAATCCCATATCTGGAATTCTGAAATCAAAAGAGCTCTGAAAATAAGAAGGTTTTTATTTTTTTATTTTTTAATTTATTTTATTTTTTTTTGCGGTACGTGGGCCTCTCACTGCTGTGGCCATTCTCGTTGTGGAGCACAGGCTCTGGACGCGCAGGCTCAGCGGCCATGGCTCATGGGCCCAGCCGCTCCGCTGCATGTGGGATCCTCCCGGACCGGGGCCCGAACCCATATCCCCTGCATCAGCAGGCGGACTCTCAACCACTGCGCCACCAGGGAAGCTCAGAAGGTTTTTAGTATATATAACACAAAACACATTTAGCAACAAAACCTGAACAAAATTAACATGAGACTATTTATAGCCCTTATCAATCCCACTCAATTAATATTCAAATGATTTGCCTGAAAATATTAATATTATTAGACTATACAGGGCTCTATCTCAGACCCTGCTGAAGGTGTTATGCACTCAAAAGGGTGAAACTAGGGCTTCCCTGGTGGCGCAGTGGTTGAGAGTCCGCCTGCCAATGCAGGGGACGCGGGTTCGTGCCCTGGTCCAGGAAGATCCCACATGCCGCAGAGCGGCTGGGCCCGTGAGCCATGGTGACTGGGCCCGCACGTCTGGAGCCTCTGCTCCGCAACAGGAGAGGGCACAACAGTGAGAGCCCCGCGTACCGCAAAAAAAAAAAAAAAAAAAAGGTGAAACAGGTTCATGGGCAAGGGGGAGAACTTAGATATTACACTGGTATGTGGCCCTCCAAAGTGCAACCATATCAATAAAGACATTCCCTAGTATCTAATTTTTCTTGCTGGATTTTCTTGAGTATTACATGAGCAGCAATGACACTGACTTCATAAAAGGCAGACAAAAAGTATGCAAGAGCTGTACTACAAAGCTATGGCAAATAGACAGCCATGACTGGGGGACTTCCTCTTAACTGATGGCTGAATCTTGAAGTCATATGACAAGAGGTGGCCTGAGCATGCCTGTTTTGCCCTGTGGATGTTACTTATGTTTGATCCTCAGTGCTTTTGTGTGTGACATGGGTTTTGATAATTAAATTTCAATTTTACATTTTATTATTTAATTCTACAAATTAAAAGGTGTCCCAATTAATTATGCCAAGTGCTAAAAAGAAAAATGTTAACAATATCTGAATGACTATCTAGCAGCTAGTTAAAAGTTATTTTCTCATATCAGGCAAAAGTTAAAAAGTTTACTAAAAATAATTTTAAGAAACTGATTTTTTTCTATTGTTTTGTTTTTGCTGGAAAATGAACTTTAAATGATTTTTAAAAATCTGATTACACTGTTTCTGTATTTATAAATACTAATTTGCATATGCAATTTGATACATTATAACTTATATAAGTAAATAAAAGTTACTCAGCAAATACAGCTATTAAAACTTAGTTAAATGTAAATAGCTTTTTAACTTTTAACCTAAAAATCTTGTTTAGTCACTCTTAACCTTGCACTGAATAAAAAGCAAGCTTTATGCTTACTCGTTTTATGTATAAAGCACAGACATACTTACTGTACATAAAAAGATACAGAGTATATCTGCATGTTAAAATTTCATGGGAGGGATGCATTAGGGAAAAAAGATATCTAAAAAGGCTTCTTAGGAAGGTGATAATGAATGGAAAGGTTAAAGAAACAATGATATAAGGGATTAGGGATCTGTACCAGTATCTTCTCAGCTTTTCAAGTCAGAAACTTGGGAGTCACCTTTGACAACTCCTTTCCCCTTATCCCCATATCCAATCACTAGTAATGCTCAGCTTTATTTCCTAACTATTTCTGGACTGTCTCTGTCTCTTCTTCTCTATTCCTACTGCCATTACCCTAACTCAGATCTTCATGATCTTTTGCCTAGACTTTATAAGAGCCTCATTAACCTGTTCCTTTTCTCTTTATTCCAAACTTCTTGAAACAGTTTGTCTCTCCTCTCTTATTTCTTAGCCCACTCCAATTTGCTTCCATGCCATCAAAACTGTTTTGGTAAAAGACACTGATCAAGTGCAAGATGCTAAATTCAATAGACCTTTTCAGTCCTTATTTTGCTGGTCCTCTTGGCGGCACTCAATCCTGATAGCCATTTCCTTCTTCTTGAAATACTCTTTTCCGTTGGTTTATGAGACATCAATCACTACTTGTTTTCTTCAAATTGTGGCTGCTGATCCCCTTCTTCCTGCACATTGAAGCTAATGAAACTTGAGGTTCTCTTTTCAGTCCATCTCCCATGATATACATTTTTCATAGGCACTATCAGTGATTCCCATAGTCTTAGTTACCATATATAAACAGATGATCAATCCTCTATCTCCATCCCCAGACCCCATGCTTGACCCCCAGACTTCTCTATCCAGTTGTTTTTTGGACACCTTCCCTTGGAGGTCACAGAGATACCTCAAAATGTCCAAATTTAAACTCAACTCAGTTAAAAGCATCACTATCCACTCTGCTGCTCAAGGCAAGAGGCCTAGGAGTCATGCTTAATTCCACCCTGCCCTAACCACTTTCAGCCTCCAGATGAAACCAATAACCAAGCCCTGCTAATTCAAATTCCTAACTCGTATTCTCCACTGTTAGTACCTCAATCTCCATCAACATCTCTTGCTAGGACTACCACACTACTTAAGAACCAACTACTTCAAAACCTCCTGGTTGGAATGTTATCGCAGTCTAATTCATTCTCCCCAGAGCAGTCAAGTAATATAAATAAATAAATTTGATCATGTCACTTCTGAGATTAAAACCTTTCAATGGCATTTCACTGTTATCAGGACAAGGTCCAAATACCATTCCCACCCCCCATGCTACCAACCCACCTAGCCTACCAATCTTTTGCTTGTGAAATAATCATTTCACCCTGCCACTGACATCAGCTCTCATTAGCTTAAAGGCCTTCCCTGATCCCCCTACGCTGGGGTGGACCCCCTCATTATATAAATCCATAGTACTGCGGACTGCCCCACTCAAAATATTTATCATTTTATAATGGTCTCCGAAGTATGCGATACAAAATCAACTGGGACATAGGAAAAAAAAATACACATATGTTGTAACTAACACACATATATATGTATATAAATAATATATACAAATGTTACATATATATAAATAATACATACGAATGTTACATATATATATAAGTAAGGCTTACCTTTATTATGCATTAGCTTATTAATACTGGCAACTTTTATCTGTTGGTCAGGTGGCCAAGTTTTCCTGAAGGAAGACTGGGAGTTATACCAAGCAGGTGAAGACACTAGTTCATTCACATTTATCATACTGCGTGACACTGTGTGCCTAGTTAAGTGGATTTACAAGATAGCTAGTTTTAACTAAATTAACATTCACAAAATAAACAAACAGCTTAGAGTCCTATCAAGAAACTGAATGGAAGATAATGTTAATAATGTAGGAAAAGGAACAAAGAAACAGCAGAGCTGATGTCTCTGGAAGTAAAAGCTCCTAAGTACCAGAATTTCACCTGCCACATCACAATAAAACAAAATAACATAACGGCCAGCTAATCAGATCTAAGTCAGCCAAATATTTAAAATTATCTAGAAGATTATTTAAAATATGGACTTACACTCTCTCATGCACCTTACTCTGAACGTGTAATATGCTTAAAAATAATACTTACTGAATACACAATGCTATCATGATCAGCAAGACATTTAAAAACACTTGACTTGGGCTTCCCTGGTGGCGCAGTGGTTAAGAGTCCACCTGCCAACGCAGGGGACACGGGTTCGAGCCCTGGTCTGGGAGGATCCCACATGCTGCAGAGCAATTGAGCCCGTGTACCACAACTACTGAGCCTGCACTCTAGAGCTCATGAGCCACAAATACTGAGCCCACGTGTCACAACTACTGAAGCCTGCGTGCCTAGAGCCCGTGCTCTGCAACGAGAGGCCATTGCAACGAGAAGCCTGTGCACCTCAATGAAGAGTGGCCCCTGCTCGCTGCAACTAGAGAAAGCCCACGAACAGCAACGAGGACCCAACACAGCCAAAAATAAATAAATAAATAAATAAAATAAATAGGGCTTCCCTGGTGGCGCAGTGGTTGAGAGTCTGCCTGCCAATGCAGGGGACACAGGTTCGTACCCCGGTCCAGGAGGATCCCGCATGCCGTGGAGCTGCTGGGCCCATGAGCCGTGGCTGCTGAGCCTGCGCGTCCGGAGCCTGTGCTCCGCAACGGGGGAGGCCACAACAGTGGGAGGCCCACATACCACAAAAAAAGAAAAAATAATAAATAAATAAATAAATTAATTAATTTAAAAACACTTGTGTTCATCCTTTTATAATATATATGGTGTATATATTTTTTGGCCTTGCCTCACGGCTTGTGGCATCTTAGTTCCCCGACCAGGGATCGAACCCGGGGCCCCCTGCAATAGAAGCAAAGTCCTAACCACTGGACCGCCAAGGAATTCCCAAAATGTGTTTAGATTTTAAAGTTAACTTGTAACATCTAAAAATTTTTAATCTGTTATGAAATCATATGAAAATTCAGATTTCCAACCTCAAGGGGGAGAGGGATTGTGGAAAGGGATGAGAAATTATACAGTAAGGCAACACTAGACCTACATTCTGTCATGGCAACAACTGGCTGGACCTCATCAGATTGCATGGGACTCTAGTTGCAATCTCCATTTGGTTGATTTTACTCGATTACCCATTAGAATTTAAGCTCTAGGATTTCACTTAAAAAAATAATAATAATAATTTTGTCTGTTTTGTTCACTGCTGTATTTCCAGGGCCTGGAACAGTAGCTGGCACACAGCAGGCATTCAATAAACATTTGCTGAAATTAACAAGTAACAGTTGCCTGCCTAATCCCTAAAAATGTTTCTGACAAGTAATCATAATATGTTTCTGCCTTCCCCTAAAAGACAAACTGATTTATCTTTTATAGTTAGCACAGGGCCTGACACATACTAAGTACTTTATCTGCTCACTGTATGACTAATAGCAATTAGTTATCACTTACTGAGTACTCACTGTGTGCTAAACACCATGCTAAAACGCTTTACAAGCATTAGCTCATTTAATCACCCTAACACTCCTATGAGGCAGATGCTATCACCCCTGTTTTAAGAGATGAGGAAAATGAATCTCTGGAGATTAAGCAATTGGTCAAAGCTCTAACTGTATTACAGAATGAAATAACTGTAACACAAGGTAAAATATGAAAAGAGCTATATGAAAGGCAAGAACAAAGTGCTGCAGAATTCAGAAGGACAGTTCACTTCCAGTTTGGAAGGCATAACATACATATTTGGGAACGGTCCCTGAGGGAGGTAGCATTTAAACTAAATCTTGTAAAAGAGGTAAGATTTTCATAGGAAAAGGTGGGTGGGGAAGGGATTGTTTTTGTCACTTTCTCCATCAGGAAAGGTGAAGTACACACCAAGGAGGTAGTCTGAGTGGAATGCAGGATATGTGGATAAATATTAAATCGAATAAGACTAGTAAAGTCAATAGGAAGGCCTTGAATACCATACCCTATGGGTTATGATTTTTATCCTGTAGACAATAAGGAGTCCATGAAGGTTCCTAAACTAAGGAGAAGAGTGACAAGACCAGAAGGCTGTTTTAGCAACACTGCTGCAGCAGAATTGGTCGTGGTAAGGAGGTTATAGAACAGATTTAGAAGGCTCCTGAAATAACAACACCTTTACAATTTACAATATTTTCTAACATCTAGTACTTCACTGACACCTCACTAACAACATTAATAGTATTATCATATTTTCACATCAAGGAGCCTGAGACTTAGCAAGTTTAAAGACCACAGAATTAAATCTTTGTGGGACTATGCTGTGAGAAAATCATACACAAAACAATTTAGGGAAGACATCAGTAACAGGATCACAGTATCCAACAACTGCCAATATAGGAAGGGAAGAAAAGAGTAAGGAACCAAAGATAGGTAAGATTTCTATCTTATGCCCTAGTGTCTGGGCCAATGGTCCCACCATTAACAAAAATGTAGGAAAGGTACACCAGGAAGGAGAAGTCAGTTTGATGCTTGTAGGACACAGTTTAGTAGCTCTCTAAGTTGCTGTTATGAACTGTGGGGTGGGTGGGCAAGGCTGGAGGGAAACTAAGAAATGGGCTAAATTACTTCCTGACCTGGAGGCATTATCAGAAAGGTTTTGTTACTTGCAGCAAACCAGAAGCAGCTTTTAGTATCCTAGAGCCCAGTGACAGGACAGTTCCAAAAACATAATGAAGAAATCAGATTCTTTCCGTCTTCTCGACCCTCACCCTGAGAACTGCCTGCTCTTATTTATAAATTCTGCCTCATGATCCCAGCATTGCTAATGGCAATTTCAGAGTCAGAAAAGGGATCTTTCCTTTCCAGAGGCAGAACACAGCCCTTAAGAGCCCATATTTTGGTTAGAACCATACTACCTGAGTATTTCCTCTATTTACTAGCTTTGACCTTGCTTAAGTTACTGAACCTCTCTGTGCTTCAGTTTTCTCAACTAGAATGTGAGAATCTGAAAAATAAACGAATTAGTATTACAGTACTTACTGCCTAGCACATAGCAAGTTCTATGTAAGTGTTCGCTATTATTATAGCTTTCCTATCTCTCTTTTTTTTAAGCTCTCACACTTTGGTGATACCTGGGTTAAAATATAAACTGGCAAAAAACAACAGAATAAAACTTGGCAAATAAGGAACGCTTTTTCAGAAGTCCTCCAGGCTTCCCTTCACATTCATTAGCCAAAATCTGCATCACATGCCCATACCTAAATCAATCACTGCCTAGGGAGATAGAATTACAATGATTGGTTTAGTTTATATCAATCAAGACCTACCCCCTGGGGTTGGGAAGGTGCTGCCAGATTCCTGGTTAGCAGGATGGCAGGAACAGTGATAAAAACAACCGGTGTCTGCCAAGACTTAGTCTTGAGAGGCTGTGGTCTCTGCTAGGGAGGGTTAGAAAAAGTAACTTCCAGAGCTGCAAGCCTCACCCCCACAGGGTTCCTAAGAGCAATGAAATCACTGCAAAGGTCTGTTAAGGCTAGTGAAGTTTGGCACAGGAGAAATAGCATAGGATATAGGCCAGAGCTCGAGGAGTGTACTCTTGAGAGGCAGTGAAACACAGCAGGTTCTAGATTCACAGAGGTGTGACGCAGGCCATGTTAGTGTCCCCAGCCCCAGGGCCTAGATCACTAGCCTTGGACTTAATCACCTAATCTTCTCAAAACCTGTTTACTCATTTATAAATGGGGATAACCCAAATTATCTCGGATTTGATATTAGGATTAAATGTAAGGATACATTTCACCCCATAGTATAAGGATCAGAGAAAAAAATAAAAATAACCAACCCACACACAAAAACCCCACAAAACAAAAACCCCAATGGCCTGGTGTTCAGAGAGACAAGGTGCAAGGTGGGATGGGGGTGTCGGGGAGGTACCTGAAATGGAGTTGCAGAGAAGAGGGGAGGCTGCCTGACTCTAGACTAAAACTCCCCTTCAGGACCCTGGTCAGGTTCTGTTGCTCTATTGAAGAACTTTCATTTCGAAGTTTACCAGAAAAGGACTAAATTTAATCACACCTGAAGTCTTCTTAGAGGTTTATGTGCAGCAAAATGGGTAAGAATCTCACTTCTGGCTTTGCTGTAACTAACTGTGTTATATTCTCTGAGGTAGTTTCCCCATCTGTAAAAACTGAGTAAATCGCTGTCAAATTTATTTCACTGGGCTTAATAAACTAAATATTAGCCCCTTCCCTTTGAGGCAGCAGTGTTCCTGAAACTGAAGGCCAATACAAAATCTATAACATAAAAGCCCCTAACATTTTTCATTGATACATAAAGTTGCAACTACAAAGACAGGCCTATCAGTCTTAATGGAGGATTCTGGAAACCAGAGTGCTTAAAGGAAAGGAACAAACATTACTGAAAACATTATTGAAGGTGGAAAAGAATCTTTTCTAATATTTATAGAGCCCTTACTAGTCTCCAAACACTGTGGTATCTTATTTAATTCTCAAACACCTCGATAACCCTGCCCCCTCCCCTCTTTCTAGACATGAGGAAAGGAAGGCTCAGAAAGGAAGGAAAATAACATTTATCGTGGACTGTGCTGGATGTTTTCCATATGCATCACTGCATCTGACATTTAAGTGACTTCTTTGGATGAGAGCTAGGAAGTAGCAGACAGGATTATAATTATAATACCAGATCTGATTCTAAAGTCATTGCCGTGCAGCTCAAGGGAGTAATTTATGTTTCCTCAGGATCAGGTTTCTTACAAAACGCAATCCCAGAATCTCAATCCCCACCCCCAGCACACCCACAATAGTTGGGGTTAGCAATTCACTTTGGAGTTTTCCAGTTTCTTTCAGATTAAAGATTTCAAAGTGGGCCCACTAGCAAATATACAAAACACCTTTACAACTCTGCCTAGGATTAAAAGCTTTCTTTCCCCATTTTCCAGCCCAATCACTTGAGGGCCAGGCCATAAAGAACAACAGCTATAAACTAGGGCTCTGGAGCGATCAACCTGGTTTAAGCCACTGACTGTGTGACCTTGGGTAAGTTACTTTACCTCCCTAGGCCTCAGTTTCCTTGTCTGTAAAATAGGGATAACAGCAGTATCTATCTCAATAAATAGGTTGTGCATATTAAATAAAACGTGACATATAAAGCAATCAGAGCAACGCCTGCACACAGAAAGAGCTTAGCAAATTTAATAGTTCTCATTCCTGGAGAAGTACCACTGATGGTTCTGTCCCTAAACCCAAAGACTTCGCCATCGTATTCTCTCTGAGCACAGGCCTTGCTACCTGGAGTCCCTTTAGAAAGAGCAACAGGTCGCTCCTTTTCTCCTAACCAGGGCCAGGCCCAGAAACCTAAAGCCCCCGACCTATACATGACTACGAGATCTTGGCACTGGTTTTCTACCACTAAGAAGGCTGTTAACTCTGAACCCAACCGAACCACCCCATTTCCGCCTCGCCTCGGGAAGTTCTCCCGGCCTTCAGCGGCCCAGGCTGCCTTGGGCATGGCTGCCCCTGGTTACAGGCCTGGAGCTGGCTCGCCTGGCGTCCCTTCGCCAGAGAGCTCTCTGCGACGTAGGGAGGATTTCCCTGAGTTCAGGGGAACCAGTGAATCCAGTTAACAGGCGCGTCGGTCAGACACACGCCTGGAGAGGGCTGCCTTAAACGCCTCCCGGGCCTGCCACCGGGAGCCCGGCCCCCGGGCCTGCCACCAGGAGCCCGGCCCAGACCGGAGGGTCAGCCCCTTTCTAACCTCCGGGAACGCGTGGGGTCCGGCCTAGGGCCACCACGTGGGGGCTCCAGGAGTGGCAAGGTGTTCCCGGAACCAGCCCCCAAAGACTGTTCCCCGCTTGGGCCCTAACCTGGCCCCAAACTGGCCTGAGCGGCGCTCCCGGCCTGGCTTCCCCCCTCAAACCTATTTGGAGGAGATTCAGACATCCTCTGCAGACTGCAAACAGGCTCTCACCAGACTCCAAGCCCCGAGACTGCCTCAGCCCGAGCCCTCAATTGCCTGGTTTCGTTACTCACCCATCGCGGCTCCGCTCGCTCCTACTTGGCGGCGGCAGCGGCGGCAGCGGCGGCAGCTTCGGCGGCAGCTTCAGTAGACAATATGGCGGATCTGCAGGACGGCAGCCCGAAACGGACAAACAACTTAACATTCAATCCCGGGAAGAAACGCGCTTTCGGCCCCACCGCCTAGTTTACAGCGACGACCGTATTTAAAGAGACCGCAGCTACTAAAGGCGGGGAATAAGGATCGAATATGAAAGGAGTGGGTGGAGAAAAACTGGGAGGGATACCTACTAAAGAAAGTTAAGTGTGCTTAGGATTTCTCAGCTTTTTCTGCTATTTCCTTTTTGTAGTGAGGTCTCCTCCCCTAGAAACTTTTTCTTCCGGAAAGGTATTCCTTCCTTTTGTAGTTAAAACCAACCATAAACCCTGAGCTGGATATGCATAAGGAGTCATCTGGAAAAGTGAAGTGACTTGCTCAAGGATATAGCGATAAGGAAATGAAGAAGTCTAGAGTAAACCCGATTACAATCTTATTGGGAGATAAAAAATAGAAAAATAATGAGACCGGTGCAGTGCTTTATAGTTGACAGAGCTATTTCATTTATCCTTAATGCAAGCTCTCTGAGGGCACAAGTCAGTTCTACAGTGTTCATCACTGATCTCCAGCACCTAGCACAGCATCTGGCACATGGTAATTGTGAATAATTACCATGAATTATTGTAATAATTACCATGAATTATTACCATGAATAATTGTTGAATGAATAAACAAACGAATGAACAGATCTGTGAGTTACACAAAAAAAGGGATATGATCTCCCTTTTTAGAGATGAGGAAATTGAGGCTCTGAGGTTCATGCGTCTTTTTTTAAAAATATTTATTTATTTTGGCTGTGCCAAGTCCTTAATTGCGGCATGCGGGATTTTTAGTTGGGGCATGTGGACTTCTTAGCATGTGAGATCTAGTTCCCCGACCAGGGATCGAACCCACATCCTTTGCATTGGAAGATGGATTCTTAACTACTGGACCACCAGGGAAGTCCCGTCGTGTGTGTTTTGAATCATGGAACTTATGGCTGGTACACATTAGACTTCCCTTTTTGCATAATAGGATGCCGGTCCTTCTGTCCCTCACCTCAACACACAGAGGAAGGCTATGTCTTCAAGTCACTGGTCCCAAAAGGGAGCTATCTTTTGGAAGCCCTGGTCATAGCAATTTGTCATAACAAATTGCTACCTCTAGTTGTGTACCTGGCCCACTGAGGGAAACAACTCAAAAAGCCAATTCTAGGACTCAGGGTCAGGAAAGGGAGTGTTATCTTTCTCTTCCTACTGCCACTGCTGAAGGTCAGACCTCTTCATTCTCTGTTGGTCTATTTTACCTGCCTCCTCACTGGTGTGCCTCCAGGTTCTCCCACTTGCACCCATTATCTCTTTAAAAGCAGAGACCTTATCATGTCCTCCGCTTAGTGATTTCCTACCTTAGGTAATGCCCAAACATTTCAATCTGACAGTTAGGCTGGTCCTTACTGGCTTCTTGGGCTACTCCCTACCAGGCAACCCAGGCTCCATCCATATTTGGGGAACCACATTCCCCCAGATATGCTCCTATCTTCTTTCGTGCCTTTGCATATGCTCTTTCCTCTGCTTGGAATGCAATGCCCTCCCTTCCCCCTTGACTATGAGGTGAACTACTCACTTTCAAGATCGAATACAATTTTCACCTTCTTGAAAAAGCCTGTCTTTCCAGAGTCAGACTATCTGTCCTCTCTGCTCCCCGGTGCCCTGGACACACATTTTCCTCAGCACTTGGCAATCTAAGTTGTTCACAAGGTGTCTCTCTCTCCTGGTTGTCTATGAAGGGACAGTATCTTCCTCATCTTTGTTTCTGTCCCAGTGCCTGGCACAATGCCTGCCTCAGCAGAGGTACCACAAACATTAGCTGCAGTGTCTGCCTCCTGTACACCACCATTGGAGCATCTGCATAACTTGTAGCCAAACAAGGGCTCAGGGGACACGGGCAGACTAGATGAATGGCTATGACCGTGTGTCCTCTCCTGCCAGCCCCTGAGCCCTCCATCCTATGCTCCACAGGAGCCAGGTGGCCTTCCAGGAGGCTTTGTTTCCATTCAAGCCCTTGGCCTTGCTCACATACCCTCTCTAGCCTAGAGCCATGGGTCCTCCCTGATCCAGTCCCTGCAGACCTTTCCAGATCCAGCCCACCTCCCCCCAACTTTCCTTATCTTTCTTGCTCTAGGAACCACTTTCTGCTTACCTTCCCCAAATACCCCAGAATGCTACTGCTTGGCTTGAAGCGCCTTTAACCCCTCTTGTCCACCTAGAAAGTGGCCAATACAACTCAGACTATCCCCTCCTCCAAGAAGTCCACAGAGCATTAAATGTTCTCTCCCCTGTGCTATTCTGTACCTTGTAACTGTTATACCCCTCCCAGTGTAGTGACTTGTTTCTGTGTCTTGGCACCTTCACCATCTACCACGGCATCTGACACAGAGCAGGGTCTCAGTGACTGAGTGCTGGGAATTACTACATCACGTTCTGCTGGGATAGTAGTGTTATCTTTCAGAGGGTTTTGGGACCCAGCGCTACCACTTCCTAGCTGTGTTACCTTGGGCAAGTCATTATAGATAGCTCCCTGAGCTCCTGTTTTCATCTATAAGAGTGACAGCACCTACCTCCTAGGGTTGTCATAAAAACTGGATTAAGACAAGGCCTGTAATACACGTAGAGCAGCCTCTGGCACACAGCGATCATTCAGCCAGCAGCAGCTACCATGCTACGGTGACCTCGGGTGTCTCATCTTTTCTCCACTGGAGAAGGCAGAGCTCACAGGGGCCCCAGAAGCCACACATGGGGTGTCCTGGCCAAGAATCCCACACCTCTGCTCTCTGCCTGACAGGCAAGAAAAGGAGAAAGAAATACAGGACACAGGCTTATTGGGAGTATAAAAATAGGACTTTTTTTTTCTCCTCATAATCACATCAATTATCAAAGAAAGAAACAGTATGTAACAAAAATACAAAGCTCTGGTGGATTTTTTTTTTTGTCTGTTTTTGTTTTTTTTGCCCCTCACCCATCCCTCCCCAACAGCCGCTTCCCAGGGAGCCCCTGGCTGAAATCTGGATGCTGTCCCTGGGTTGCCCTGGGGCTCAGGAGAACCGGTGGTCTAGGTCCCTCTGGGGGTTGACCGAGTACGAGTAGGCCTTGCCCAATACCAGGCGGTCTCGCAGCAGCTTGAAGAAGGCGTAGTAGTTGCTGAAGAGGATGAGTGCCAGTGAGATGGTCTGGTGCCACTTATCAGAGGACATTAAGGAGTACAACTGGTAGACGATGACAGCGCCCTCCAGCAGCAAAAGGATGTTGAGGATCCGCAGGGGTTTGCTGAAAAAGAACTGCCCAGGAAAGAGTAGGCATGGACTGGAAAGTGGGCTCCAGAAACCTGCCTCTTGGAAGGGGGTTCTGGGTAGGCCAGTGAAGGGGTCAAGCTCTTGGGCCCCATGCAGACTTGGGTGGGGAGGAAGACTTCGTAGGGTTGGGCGTGGACCTTGCCATCTCTCTGCCTTTGTTTGTGGTGTTCCTTCTGTCAAGACTACTGCTTCCCATAGAAGCTGTTTAAGATCCGGATCAAAAAAAAAAAAAAAAAAAAAAGATCCGGATCAACTTCCACCTCCTCCCAGAAGCTTTTCTTCAGAGATCCTGCTTGTTGTTTCAAACTTTTGCTGGTCGAAAACCAACACCTTATTATATGTGACTTCCTGGGTACTATCAAGCCTGAACAAAGTAGAATCTTATGACAGAGGCATGGAAAGTTATTATAGACTCTACAGCCTGAGTCATTTACTATTTCATGTGTAGCATCCCCCGCTAGGCTGGAAGCTTCCAGGGGACAAGGAGACACATCACTCTTACCTGGTGTCTACAGGGCAAGGTAGAGTGTGTAGAGACTAAGAAAATTTTTCTCGTCAGTTTAAAAGAATGATCGATGTCCAGGGATCTTGATTCTGCAGGGGCCAAGGTACCTAAACCTCCAGAGCTGATTATAGGATGGCAGGAGAAGTGCCAGGAAACAGGAGTCCGAGAGACCAGCACGCCAGGCTCAGCTCTGCACCTGACAGGCTGTAGGACCTTGGGCAAGTCCCTTCCCTGTCTGAACCTTAGGTTTCTCTACTGGGAAAAGAAGAGGTTAGCCCAGATCAATGATTTCTCAAACTGTGTTCCTCAGAGCCCCAGGTTCCAGGAGGTCTTTTAGGGGCTACCACAGTGGTAAGCAGGAAGTGAGGGGAGTTCCAACCCATTCAAACAGAGCAGCACCATGAGGTCCTATATACTGAACTTTAGTGTGACTGAGTTGGAAAAAAGGATTTTGACAGTAAAATAAGTAAATAAAATGGAGACCACCAGCCCAGATGATTTTGAGCAGCCCTTTCCGTAGTACTGAGTCCATGAGCCATTACCATTAGTTCCCAAGTTTCCCAGTAAGGCACCCTTGGAACAAGTTAAACTCTCTAAGCTGATTTCAGTACCTGAAAACCAGGACAGCCCTGGTATTTCTTTCATACACAAGGTTCTGGTGAAGACTGAATGGGAGGGTGCATGGGAAGTGTTTACCACAGTGCCTAGCACACAATAAGGAATGATGAGTGTAATTATTTTCACCACCAAGAACCCCTCCTTTTGTTGTATCATCTCTTCTACCTCTACCCAATGTTTTCAAAGATCTGGTACCAAGTGAGCTACAGTTATGAAGGGATCATTTGTATGGCTGTCCTTGGGCTGCACATGTGCATTGTCTTCTTTTGGATTTGGGAAATATTGAAAATAGCCGCCTCTTGCTATGACATCACCTTCCTGCCCAGCTGATCCTCCTGCCCTCTAGATCAGGCCCCACCCCTCCTTCCCAGGGGAGGAGACTCACGTGGAACCGGAAGTGGGAGACGTCGGAGGGGATGGCCACGTTGTAGTGGCCCACGGCTTTGTAGACGTTCTTGCTGTGCTTCACCAGCACGCCCTGTGGCCACATGCATTCTTCAGTCCACCTGGAGGCACAGCCCGACAGAACCCCCTTATCCCCAGCTCACCCACACAAGGGGATGTGAGAAGACTGGCCATGGGGTAACCACCAGGGCTCTACTCCCATTTCTATCACTTAGACACAGTGACTTTCGTTTTCTGGGTCTTAGTTGCCTTTTCTGTAAAATGGGTAAGAATTGTAAGAAATTCACTGCACTGGGAGTCGGAAGGTTTAGGGCTGACATTCATGTCTCTGAGGGATTTCAAGAAAACCCTTTTCCCTCCCTGGGGTCATTTTCTTCATCTAGCCTCCCATCAGTCTCACCTCTAGCCTCTCAGCAGTCCACCACACAGCTGCCAGAGTGGTCTTTGTAAAACACCAAGCTGACCCTGACTAGTCTCTCCTCAAAACCCTTTGAAGGCTTTTCGGTGCCCCTGGAGTCAAGTCCCCAACGATATGTTATGGCCTCCGAGACCCAGTGTGGCCTTCCATGACCCCCACCACACAGCACCTGCTCAAGCCACCCAGAACTGCCTCTAGTTCCTCCAGCACATCTGACTGCTCCTGTCTCTTCATACGGTGCTCGCTCCAGCTGGACTGCTCCTCCAGATGCCTTATCCCACAGAGTTCAGCTTTTTTTTTTTTTTTTTTTTTTTTTTGTGGTACGCAGGCCTCTCACTGTTGTGGCCTCTCCCGTTGCGGAGCACAGGCTCCGGACGCGCAGGCTCAGTGGCCACGGCTCATGGGCCCAGGTGCTCTGCGGCATGTGGGATCTTCCCGGACCGGGGCACGAACCCGTGTCCCCTGCATCAGCAGGTGTATTCTCAACCACTGCTCTACCAGGGAAGCCCGAGTTCAGCATCTTTTAAATGCTCCCTGAATCTCCTGCTACTGGTCCACTTTCCCCAATGTGTTGTCGCTTATTTACTTCCCTGTATCCCTCACTAGTCTGGGAGTGCTGAAGGGGAAGGGATGATGTCCAGTTCATTTCTGTGACCTCGGAGCATGCCACAGGCCTGGCACAGAGACGCCCCAGAGAGCATGTGAATAAGGTTGTGGGACCAGTGAATTTTCTTCCATTGTTCTTTGAGATCTCCCAGGAAATCTAAGGGTCCTGGGCCAGAGGACTGAGAATAACTGTCCACAAGAAGCTCAACCTGATGCTCCTGTCCTGTTGATTCCTTCATTTAAAAAACAGTTACCATGTCATATGTAACAACATGGATGAACCTCACAAACAATATGCTGAATGAAAGGAGCTGGACCCAAGAAGAATGTCTACTGTATGATTTAATTTACATGAAGCTGTAGAATAGGCAAAACTAACCTATGGTGAAATGAAATGAAAAGATGGTTGCCAGGGGGAGGGGGTCATTGGGAAGGGCCATAAAGAAATTTTCTGAGGGGCTGGAAATGTTCGGTATCTTGATGGGGGAAGGGTTACATGGGTGTGTATGTCTTTATCAAAATGCAAAGAATTGTACACTTCAAGATCTGTGAATTTCACTGTATGGAAATTCTACCTTAAAAAAAGCTCACATACAAAAAACACAAAAAATTTGCTGTTGGACCTATCACAAGCCAGGCATTTTGCCAGGAGTGAGGAGATGGCCAAATGCTAGACAGACAAGGACCCTGACTTCCAGGAGCTTTAGTCTTGGAATGACAGGCAAGTAACTAAGCAAACACAGCAGAGGGGGAGCACAGGCAGGGCAGGGACGCTGAACCTATCCTGGGTGGTCAGGAAAGTGTTCCTGGAGGACGCAAAATGCTAAAGGATGAAGAGTAATTAAACAGGAAAAGAAAGTTGGAAAGGTCCCTCCATGCAAAACATGCATCATAGGCAAAAGCCTGGATACAAAAGTACATACAGGGACGTCCCTGGTGGCGCAGTGGTTAAGAATCCGCCTGTCAATGCAGGGGACAGGGGTTCGATCCCTGGGCCGGGAAGATCCCACATGCCATGGAGCAGCTAAGCCCGTGCGCCACAACTACTGAGTCCATGCAACACAACTACTGAGCCTGCGCGCTTAGAGCCCATGCTCTGCAACAAGAGAAACCACTGCCAATGGGAAGCCTGCACACCGCAACAAAGAGTAGCCCCTGCTAGCCACAACTAGAGAAAGCCCGTGTGAGCAACGAAAAAAAAAGAAGAACATACAGAATTGGATGATCCGAAGAGGTTGGGTGTAGCTAGAGCAGAGTATGAGTTGGGGCATGGGAAGAGATGGAGCAGAAAGGCTGGCAGGAGTCAGTTCATCATGGGAAGCCAAGTGAAGGAGCCTGGATCTTACCTGCGGACCATGGTGAGCCGTGGCCAGGTTTATCCTCATATGCAGCCATGTACTATCTTTCTGCTCCCCACTCCCCTCAGAGCCTTAGGCTAAGCCAAGCCCCACTTCAGCCCATTTGGCAACATCCATCCCCTCTCTGGACCACCCTGACAGAGTCTGAGAGGGACCCTGACTGGCATGGAGGGCCAACATCAGGAGGCTTGGCCTCTGCGGCCTCCCTTTGCATCTCTGTGGGCCTACCTCTACAAACCTGTCCTAGGGGCCTCTTCTCGGCTGGGCCTTGTGCTGGGCCCAAGACTCAGATGTGATTCAGAGATGGTCCCAGCCTTGAGGAGCTTCCAGTCTAATGGAGGAATACAGGCAGGAAAATTAGCATAACCGGGGTAAAAAGACAGTGATGAAGGCCTGTAGAAATGCTAGGCACCAGGAAGGATGGGTCAGGCTGAGCGGAGGACAGCCCAGCCCCTCAGGGCTCCTGAGCAGGGTGACTTCTGCCTCTGCTCTGAGTGCAATGCCACCTTGCAGCTGGGCCTTTTTCACCCCACTCATCCTAACTCTTTGTGTACATGGCTATCACCTGCACCGGACTGTAACTCCTCAAGGGGTCTCATCTTGGCCATTTCCTCCCTGTGGCTTTCCTTCCCTGGCCAGGGTATGTCATCAACTAACACAGCACCATACCCTGTTACCAGACTGATGTTTCTAAGGCACACCTTGGAATGGGTCCCTCCACTGTTCAAAACCCTCCATAGCTCCCCTCTGCCTATAGGTCAAAGTCCAAGCTCCTTTGTCAAATACACAGCACCAGGCCTGGGACAGCTTAGGTAGAAGTAAAGGCTTTCTGAAAGAGCAGATTAGCCAATGATTGGATGGATGCGTGAGTGGAAGGAGGGAAGCAATGAGTGAATGCATGAGCAAATCAGCCAATGAGCAAGTACCTAAGTCAGTGAATGAGAAAGCCAATGAGTCTATGAATTTACCACCTGCCTTCCTCCCATCTTCAAGACACTGCAAGTTACCCAAGGACAGGAGACATGTCCTTCCTGGGCCCTGCCATATCCCACTCTGGCCACAAGGCCTAGGATACAAAACATGCTCAATAACTATCTGCTGATTGAATGAATGAGTTGATGAGCAGGGAGGTGAGTGACTCCAGACACTGACCAGGGTGGGCTGGGGTCGAGCAGAGAAGGGCAGACTCACGGGTGCTGCAGTACATTGGAGCACAGTGCTGGGTCCACCTTCTGCCAGCAGCCCAGGTGGGCAGCGGCCTTATGCAGCAGGTCGCAGTAGCTGGCAGGCAGCAGGTGCTGCATGAGGATCACGGAGGTGCTGATGGACACCAGCAGGAAGAGCTCGCAGGACCAGCGCTTGTCATAGTAATGTGTGTTCTGGGGGCAGCGGGAGGTGGGTGAGACCTTGGACACCCATAATGGCCTCACTCCCTCCCCCATCACTGATTCCATCTGTCTCGGAGATCAAGACAGTCCTACAGAGACCTCGGGGTGGCCCGAGACGAAGGACTGAACACTTAACAAAGGTGGCTTAATCACGGGCTTAAACCCTATGCCCACTACTCAGTTTTCTACAAAGAAAAATTGTTCCCACTCTGAACCAGAGAACAGGCTCTGGGGTTCAACAGAAATGAGTTCAAATCTTGGCTCTGCTGCTTAGTCACTATGTGACCTTGGGCAAGTCATTTCACTTCCTTTGGGCTAGCTTCCTCATCTGTTAAATGAGGATAATAGTAACCACCTCTGAGAGGCCTGAGGAGGATTATAATACTCATCAAAACTCTAGCAGGTTGTAGGTGCCCAAAAGACATGAAGTCCTGTCAACCCCCAATCATTCAGTGGAGCCCATCCTCAGAGAAATGTGTCAAGCCAGCTGGGGAGGTACCTTCCCACATGGCCATACAAGCCAGAGAGAGAGCACAGGCCTTTGGAGTCACTCAGATCTGGATGAGTCCTGCCTTTAGAACTTAATGACAAAGCAGGACATTGTGACGTGCCAGTGCCAAAACCGCCACACTGAAACACCAAGTCACCGCCTTCCGTTACCAAGTATTACAAACAACAATGCCACGCCCCCCTCGCTGGCCGGGTGACCTCGTGTGGGCCACGTCCATTCAGCGAGCCTTGTTTTTTCCACTCTAAAATGAAGGCAATAGTCACTCTGGCCCTCAAGAGCACATATGGGAATCTCATCAAGAGCAGCAGAGTTATTTATGCGAGCAAGAGGGCTCCTGGGGGGCAGGCAGCAGGGTGAGGCCCCTTCCCTCCCTGGGTCAAGCTACGCACCTTCACGAACCAAACAGGCACAAAGGCCACGTAATAGGCGCTCAGCATGGAGCTGACCAGCACCTCCTTCATGCGCCAGTTGAAGTCCATCTTGAGGAACTCCACCTCACTGCGGATGAGGCTGGGCGACAGGCAGCAGGCGTGGGTGGGCATGGCGTCCGGACCATACAGCTGCCGCGTGTGCTGCTTCCACGTCTCCCGCAGTGTCAGCAGGTAGTCCCGGCTCCGTGCCAGGCCACTGACCGCCTCCCGGGGACCCATGGAGGCCATGTGGCTGAAGAGGTTTGTCTTACGGAGGTCACAGTTCAGCTGCAGGAACGGAATGTACATCCCAAACCTGCTGGGGAAGACAGTGGTGAGGGCAGGCCTGCCTAAGGGCCAGGATCCCAAATCTTAACCACCAAGGGAATCTTCTTTCCTCCTGGGCTTTAGCTCTCCTGGCTGTTCAGAGGGGAGACTCTACCGGTCCCTCTAGCCATACAGCCTCCCAGCCAATGATCAGTCATTCAACCCATGTATCAGCACTGTGCGTGCCAAGCATTGTGCTGGGCGGCAGGTATACAGTAGGAAGCAAGACATGAGTCCCCGCCCTCACAGACTATTGCTGCCCAGCAGTAATCATAACAGTCTACATTCACTGGGCACAAACTGTGCTCCAGATACTGTACTAAGTGCTTTACATGCATTCTCTTCTTTTGTTTCTCCTAACTCTGTGTTAGGTACTGTTAGTTTGTGCCCTTTTCAGCTGAGGAAGCTTTGACTCAGACAGGTGGGGTGGATTCCGAAAGGTCACACAACTAGTAAGGAAGTAATAGAGCTGGGATTCAAATCCAGAACTGTCTGGTACCGGTGATCAAGACAGATACTCAGCAAATACTACAAGTAATTCAGTAACTGAAAATATACATGGTACCACAAAGGAGAGGTAGACATTGTCATGGGTGCACATGGGGGAGCTCTTTAGCTTGCAGAGGAGGACAGTTCAGGAACAATATTTATTGTGTGTCTATTATGTGCCAGGCACTGAAATGGGCCCTTGAACAGTACAAACCACTTCCCCTGAGGAGTACCCCTAGGTCAGGGCTGGAGCTAATTAGTTAAGAGATGGAGTGTGTGGCTGATATCATTTAAGGAGAAAACTAGACAGACCCAGAGCCCAGAAGAGTAGATCATTAAAGTGGGTAAGTGCCAAGCACAGTACATGGAATGTCATGATAGGTGCTCCTGACAGGCATTCCTTGTTTTAGCTTAGGGCCTCTCAATTTCCCCAGACATAGCTCCAGAAGGGTCCCTGGGCTGCTGCCAGAAGCCAGAGCAGTGAGAATGCCACATTTTCTTATCTATAGTAATGTTCTCTTTCTTTATTCTGAACTTCCAGGAAGGGATATATGAGTGTTCTTGGGCACTCATATAATTAGTCTTTTTGGGTTTTTGCTTTCTGGCCTATAAAATGGGAATGCTTCCACTTCTCCTAGGGTAAGGTTCAAGTAAGATCACTTAGAGAATTCTGGTCAAGAGCATAACCTTTGGGGTCAAATAGGCTAGGATTAAAATCCCAGCTCTGCCACTTACCAATGCTGTGATTTAGGGCAAGTTATATAGTCTCTAAGAGCCTCAGTTTCCTTAACTTGCCTTAAGTTACCTAGCTTGTACTGATTCCCTATGCTCAGTCAGGCATTATGCTAGTGTTTTTATAAATACTCTCTTTTAAACTTTGCAACAATGACCAGCATGGTGTCTGGCTTAAAGCAGAAGATCAATACAATTTTGTTTAGAAAAGAAAGACGTCAATGACTCTGTGGGACAGAAAAGAACACTGAAATGGGATTCCCAAAACACTCTTCAGGGCACTCGGTGGGAATGAGGGCGTGGGGCACCTATATGAACATACAAGGGCTTCAGACTCAACCTTAAGGACAAGTACTTAAGAATCTTCTTGGCTTTGCCACTAAGAAGGACTGCCGATACAATTAAATTATTTGGTAACAGCAAGTAGCTGCTCTGACAGGTCACAAGTTAGAAACAACTTCACATGCAAGATGGCAGATCCTCTTTCATCCTCTCCATCCTAGATGTGACAGTATCAACGTAGAAAGTAAATAAATAAAAGTAGAAAATAAATCCTTATCAGCAAAGAGAATGGGAGTGGGGGTTATCAGTACATAAGTGATTCTGACAAATTTAGATAGCAGATAGAAACATGTTGACAGATGAGGTCATCATCTAGAGCAGCACTCTCCAATAGAAATATGAGAGTCACACATGTAATTTAAAATTTTCTAGTATTATTTTCTAATAATAATAATAATATTATTATTATCTAATAATAATATATATAATATATATAATATTAGATATTAATATTAGATAATATATCTAATAATAATAGTAGTATTATTATTATCTAATAATAATGATATTTTCTAATAATCTAGTAAAAAAAGAAGAAATTAATTTTAATACACTATTTTACTTAACCCAGTATAAGCACAATATTATCGTTTCAATATATAATCATTATTTATGAATATTTTACTTTCTTTTTTTGTACTAAGTCTTCAGAATCCAGTGTACGTTTTACACTAACAGCACATTTCAGTTAAAACTAGACTATTTCAAATGTTTAATAACAATAGGCAGCTAGAAGTTACTAAACTGGATAGCGTAGGTCTAGAATGTGCCATGAGAGGGTTACAATGGGGGTAGGAGCTTATCTGCCCAGAGTGACCCAAGAGAGACTGGCTTGAGGTGGGCACATTCGATAGAGGGTAGAAGTGAGAAGCAGGGCTGAACAAATGGGATTAAACACAGATCTGTATTCATTCACGAGTCACTCCCTTTATTCTCCTACAAACTTGACACAGTCTGCCCTGAAAGATTCTTCTCTAAAGAAACTGAATAAACTGAGGAGAACTGAGATCTCTAATGGGGGCACCCTAGAGTAATACCCTCCTCCCCTTTCTGGTCTATGGGTGCCCACAGCCTGACAATTAGCACCTCACTCACTCTTCCTAAAGCAAAGTCTACCAGTCAGTGTGCCCTGCCCACATACTTAGAATTCCCAGTCAAACCTCCCATTCACGTATACAATGGCAGAGGGAGAGAAAATGCATTCCAAGCCACTCAGTCCTCCACTCTTAAATGTAAACAGATAACCAAAGAAACTAACTACACTTAGAAAACTAGCAGCATGAAACAGAAAAATTGACCTGGTGGAAAGACAAAATTGAGGGAACATAAGAGGTTTTTAAAACAGGAACAGAATGCTATGAGAAAAGAACAATCAGAAATCAAGAAAGAGGACTTAGAGATGAAAAATATGATTGCTAAAAAAAATCTCAATAAAAAAGCTGGAAGATGAAGTTGAGAAAATCCCCCTAAAGACAAAGTAAAAAGAGAGAAAAAGATAGAGAAAGAGAGAGGCAGAGTCAGAGAGAGAGAGAAAGAGAGGAGGAAGGGAGGGAGGGATGGAGGGAGAGGAAGAAAGGGAGAAAGATGAAAAGTATGAGGGAAATATAAGAGAAGCAGATGACCAATCTATGAGGTCTACCATCTGATGCAGAGAAGTCCCAGAGAGAACAGAAAAAATGGAAGGGAAGATATTATCAAAGAAATAATAGAAGAAAATTTCCCTGACCTGAAGAAATACACAAATCTCCAGGTTAAAAAAGTCCTAGAGTACTGATAAGATGCATGACAAAAGTTCCATATCAGACACATTCTTGTGAAATTTCAAATAATCAAAAGATAAACAGAATACTCCCAAAAGCTTTCAGAAAGGAAAAAACAAGTCATCTACAAAGTAACTGGAATCAAACTAGCATCAGACTTCTCATTAGAAACATTGGATGCTAGAGACAACAGAGCAACATCTTCAAAATTCTGGGAGAATATGAATTTGAACTTAGAAATCGACATTTGGCCAAACCATCAATCAAGTATGAGGGCAGAATAAAGACATTTTCAGACATGCAAGGACTAACACTGTATATACCTCCCACATACCCCTTGTTAAGAAAATTACCTCATAAAGCACTCCAGCAAAATAAGGGAGAAAACCAAGAAAGAGGAAGACATGGGATCCAAGAAACAGTGGATCCAACCCAGGAGGGCAGTGAAAGGAAGTCCTAGGCTGAGAGCTGTATAGCAGGATTAAAGAGCAACCACTCCAGACTGGAGCAGGAGGATGGAGGGCTCCAGAAGGGATGTCTCTGGGGGGCGGGGGGGAAATGGACTCCAGGCAACAGGTAGTATGATTGACAGGCTGGATAAACTTGAGGATATGTTGAAGGCCCATCATTCTTTTGTCAACAAGAAAAAAGAAAGGCAATTAGAAACTCCAAGAAAAATAAAAAGCTATATAAGAAAGTTACTATCTAAATATGAAGCAAACTAAAATGTGGCATGGTTTTAAGCAACTGATAGAATATAAGAAAAGAGAAACATTTGACCTTGACACTAGGAACATTCTTTTTATAAGAGGCCCAAGATTATAATTCAGTAAATATAGAGAAGGAATATCATCTATGCACACTACTCGGTCCTGCAGTGAATAATATTTTCATACTCATAATATCAAGGTCACTTATTGGCTTTTAATTTTTAGAATCAGCCTTAGACAAAGAATGGAAGAGTTAAATGTGGCTATATAGGAGAATGTGAATGTCAAGCATGACAATATAAGAGTACAACTGCCAGGAAGTGATAGGAGGAAGAGGGGAGGAAAAGCTGATGGACAGGACTCCTAATATTATGTTCTTACATAAAAGGGATTAAGACACTGACTATTGTTGATGGAATAAAAAACATAGGCCCAACAGAAAAAGAGGCCCAACAGAAAACTAAAAATAATAACAATTATCAAAGACTAGGAACAGTATGGATGGAAGGTAAAGTAAATCTTCATCTGTCAATGCAGGGAATCAATGTACGTGTGCGTGTGTGCGTGTGTGTGTGTGTGTGTGTGGTATGCTTGTATATGCACAGAACATTCATTTCCAGGATATACAAGAAACCAGAAACATGGTGGTTACCTCTTGTGGTGGTTAGGTTCCCTTCCTTCTAAGAGTGGAAGGGAAACTGGGTAGCTGGGAGACAGGAGTCAAGGGAAGAATTTTTCATTCTACATTCTTTTATCTGTTTTTCAGTTTTAATGATGTGAACCTATTACCCAATTATAAAATCAATAAATAAATGTGTAAAGAAATAAACAAAAGCATAAGGACATTAGAATTACAGAGGTAACTCAGAGAACACTTAAAACCAGAAACAGTAAAAGAGGTTGCTTTTGAAAAGTGGGACTAAAAATCTGGAGGGTGGGGTTAAAGGCTTTTCCTCATCATAAGCTTTTTTTTTTTTTTCTTTTGGCCATACCACACCTTGTGGGATCTTAGATCCCTGACTAGGGATCGAACCCACACCCTCAGCAGTAAAAGCACGGAGTCCTAACCATTGGACCACCAGAGAATTCCCATCATCAAGTTTTTTAGCACTATTGAATTTGATTTTTTTATGATATACTTGTCTTATATTAATAAAAATTTAGAGATTAAATAATATAAAATAAAGCAAAATATGAACACTGGGTGATGTCTGAGTAGTAACCAGAAAGTGTCAAATTAAGGCAACTGTTGACATTTCTAATCAGTACAATCTCGGAGGGCCATTTGTTAATATCTATCAAAAATGTAAAACATACCTTTTGGTGTAAGAATTCTACTTCTGGGAATCTGTTGTACAGAAATATTGGACAAGTGTGCAAAGATGTATGCAAAAGAATGTTCCCTGCCTCATTGTTTCCAATAGGGAAAAGCTAGAAACAACTCAAAAGTCCACCAATGGAAGATAAACAAAACAAATTGTGAAAAGTATATTCAATGGAATACTATGAGGCCATTTAAACAACTGAGGCAGACCCATATATACTGCCATAGGAAAATATCCAAGTTATATGACTATGTGAACATGTAATAAATTATACATTATCATACATGGAGATTAACCCTATTTCTGTTTTTAAAAAATGTATATGTGTGGGTACTTGCACAGAAAAAATTTAGAAGGACATGCTGCAAGATAATGGTTTTCTGGAGGACTGAGATTATGTGGGACTTCCATTTTCTATGTTAAAAGCTTCTGTAAAGTTTAATATTGTTACATGACACATGTATCACTCTTATAGTTAAAAACTAGTTATAACTAAAGCAAGTGTGATTGGGCTCCTACCATGACAGTGACCTTTTGATCACACAGGGGAGAGACGAGTGTCCAGCTCTGAAGCTTCCCAGGGAACAGAGGTGACCCAGCCTGAGGAAGTTCATGACTCAGAAAGCCCAGGGGTTGGGAAATGACTGTTAGTGCCCAGGCAGCCAGCAGCCTGCCCCAGAAAGAGCCAGAGTGGACATCTTGCCAAAGCTCTCCCCAATTCTAGTCCAGAAAGGGGCAGGCCTGTGCTCCTCCCAGACACTATCTTTCCATCCTCAACAATCTGGGTTCTGGCAAGATGGAGGAAGTGAGTGAGCAAAGCAAGACACACAGACAGACATACAGATATGCATGTGAAGATACACACACACACACACACACACACACACACACACACATACGCTTCATGCACAGACATCCACACAGAAACATGCACGCACCCAGGTGCTTGCAAGCATACAGACCTGGGGGAGGCACCGAGAGACTACATAAACACTAAGATATACAGAGAGACAGAGAAAGAGAAAGACCCAGAGAGAGAGGAAAGGAAGAGAGAGGAAGACGAAGCCCGTGCATACCCCCTCAGGAGCTGTGGGATATACACTCAGATCTGAGTCCCCTTCTGACCTCCCCCTTGACGGCACCTTGGGGAAATTATGCCTGCTGTCTCAGTTTCTGCTCCTGCAAAAGAAAGCTAATCGTCCTGATCTCAGGATGATACTGTCAGACAATGTGAGAGGGTACTGTTGCTGCCTGCCTGTGAGTCTACTGGGTACGGGGGCCCGGTGCCCAGCCACACTCACGGCAGAGGTCAGGAACAGGTGCTGGGCAGTGAGGGGGAGTGAGGGGTACTCACGGATAGCAGAGGAACAGGAGGTTCAGGAAGGAGTAGGTCCTGAAGAGGTGGATGAGGGAGCGGCACAGACTCCAGCCTGTTGCCGTGAGAACGGTGAAGCGGGTGAGGAACAGCATGATGGAGCGAAAGAGGGAGACCTTCCCCCTCTGAGAAGCCTGGGTCAGGGCGAGATAGGACGGGATGGGGCCTTGGATGGAGGTCATGGGGGCTGTGCCCAAATCCCACCCAGCATGGCCCGTGATCCCGCCCGGGGAAATGTGGGGCAGCAGGCTGGGCAGAACCTGGCAAGGTGAATCCTTTCCCTCGACACCCAGGAAACTCCAAGAGCCGATGGGATGTAACACTCTTCAACCAAGTTCAAAGGGAGCCCCAAGGAAATGCCTCAGGGTTGAAGGGCTGGGCACACCTCCTTGGTACCCCCATGGGTAAAGGGGAGTCCCAGACTTCCCCGGCCAGCCTCTGGGACCCAATCACCTCCTTCACGATGGACCCAATGAAGCGGCGGCCCAGAACAATGGTGGTCACCATCAGCAAGTTGAAGTCGATCAGGTGGAAATTCTGTCAGGGGGCAGAGGCTGGGGGTCACGTGGGCCCCCTGCCCATGTACGGGCTTTTCGCATACCCACCTCCCCCTGCCCAGTCCTTTTCCATCAGGACTGTCCCCACTCTCTGACCTTCATAGGCCTCCAGCTGAGTCAGACCAGGAAAATACCTAGAGGAGTAGAACAGGACCCAGAGGAGGAAAGTGGGACAGTCCCTGGAGACAAGAGAGTGGTGTATGAGCCCTCTTGCTCTGATCACCCATGCCCCTGCCCCTGCACCTCTCCTTCTGCACAGAGCTCTTTCCTCTCCTTGAAATAGCCATGTATGCCTGTGACTCACCTCCCCCACAGGACTTAAGACTCTGTGCTCCTTTAGACAAAATCTGAGTCAGATTCATCTCTGCTACCATTACACTGAGTAGTGTGGTGCTGAGCACACTAGGGGTGAGCGTTCAGGAATCATCAGTTTCCTGTTCTTTTTATACCTCTCATGCCCAGCATGAGGCCAAACACACAGGGTTCTGCGTAAGCTATGCTAAACTAAAACCAAACATCATGTCACTCTCACACACACACACACACACACACACACACGCACGCACACACACACACACACACACACAGTGGGTCCTAGCTGGGCACGTACCAGGGAGGTGTGGGAGGGCGGGTGGGAGGGCGGATACCACCACACTGTCTTGTAGATGTTGATGTAGTGGACGAAGAGGGCTATGAGCTGGCAGAAGAAGAGCTGCAACTCAAACAGAATGCTGGTCTGGACTGGCAGCTCAGGGATCTTGCAGTGCTGCAGGGGCACGACCGTCTGGGTGGCCAGTGGGGGGCTGGAGAGGCCTGTCCCAGAACTGCTCCTGGGGGTGGGAGGGAACAACATCAGGAGCTGGCCTGAGAACCCTACCAAGAAGCGCTTCTGGGGCACAGGATTGCGGAGCAGGAACAGAAAAGCAGCTCAAGGCAAGGATGGAGTCCTCCTAATCCTGCCTGTCAGACAAAGGAGCTGACAGAGCCTTTTCCTATTCAGAAGCTGATTCAGTCTTTCCAACATTCCCCAGGAAGGAAAGAATTATTAGGTCCATTTTACAGATGAAGAAAAGGAGGCCCAGAGAGGGGAGACAACTTGTCCAAGCCACCAGCAAATCAGAAGCAGAACTGTAACTGAAATCCAGGCCTTCGGGTTTATTACACTATGTCCCACTGCATCTGTCCCACTGACCACCCTCTGAGACTTTTCTGCTGCTCCCCACCCTTTAAGCCCCCATCTGGCATCTAGGGTATCACACCGTAGAGCCCAGTCAGGGAGAGCTTTTTCCAGATTGCTTCTGAGAGCCCACAGTGAGGCACAAGAGACAGAAAATAGTTTACCTGGTGCGGGAACGGACACTGGTGACTGATGCGCTGGAAGTGTGGCCCCCACCTGAGCCCCCAGAGGATCCTGGCTCACAGAGTGGATTTCGACAGTAGGATGTCCTGTTGGGACCTCTTCGTCCTCCTGCAGGGCTCGACATAAGGTAGATCCTCAAGCCAGAGGGCATATATCAAAGATAACAGCAATGATACTGGCTGCCAGTTACTTGCTGTCTCATTTTGTCACTCAGTTACAGAGACCCATGATCTGGCCCCTGCCCACCTCTTCCAACTTATCTCCTACCATTCCCTGCCTGGCCCCCATGCTTCAGCCAGGCTGGCCTTTCTCTCTTTGAGCAAACCAAGCTTATTGCTACCTTCTGCACTTGCTGTGCTCTCTGGAGAGCCATTCCCTGCCATTTTGTAAGTATCTGCCCCCATAACTCTCTATCTCATTTCTATTTTTTTTCACAATTCACTCTTCATCTTATTCATTTGTTAACATATTTACTGTCTATCTTTCCCACTGGAATGGAAGGTCAGTGAGGTCACTATCCTGATCTGTCCTTTTCACTGTTGTATCCCTTCCTCCTACCACCACAGTGCCCAGCATGAAGTAAGTGCTCAATAACTGTTGATGAGGGAATGAATCCAGAAAGGTTCCACAGATTGGTAAACTCAGTTTACATTGTGTCACAGGTAGTCTGGGGGTCTGGGTCCTGCACTCTTAGCGCTGGTGTACACTGCTCCTTTCAGATACTACAACTCCCTGTAGGCTTACAATTATGGGCACCCTTGAAGTTTTTTCTCCAGGACCCAAGATCCAGCTCAGTGGGCATCCTGGACTCTCACAGTCAGGACCCAGGGCCTGAGCACAGTGTCAAGGGAGAATGGTGCGGTTGTGAACCCAAAACTTGGACCTGCAACCTCTTTTTCTAGGCTTAGCAGTCTAGCCCAAGCTCCCAAGCACCACCCTGCACAAAAGTCCTGCACAAAGCTCCAAGACACCACCCCAGTCCCAGTCAAAGTTACAGCCCCCAGCCTCAAAGCTCTGTTCATGCACTACTGTACCTGGCTTAGAAAACCCCACACAGGCACCCTCGGTCCAGATGCTCTGCCCACACCCACTCTCCTCTGTTTAGAAGCTCTGCACCCACATAAAGCCCCTCAGCCCAGAAGCCCCGCCTACACACAATTGTCAGCTCATAAAACCCGCCTACAAGCCAATAAAAGCTCTTTCTGCCCAGAAGCCCGGCTCCAGAGTGGGCTCACTTCTTCTGGAAGGTCTCTTTCCCGGCCCACCTCGCCAGTACAAAGCCCCTACTGCCCAGAAAGTTTGCCCCTGCACCGGGTCCTACAGCTCAGGAGCTCCGCCCATAGCACTAAGGCCACGCCCGCCGCTAAGCCTCGGCCCACTCTAGCCCAGAAGAGTGGGTCCTCACCAAAGACCCCAGGGAGCCTCTGTATTTGGAAGCCCCTCCCACCGCTCCGGTGTCCCGCCCCCACAACAGAAGCCCCACCCGCAAAACGACAGGAGGGGGCGGGGTCCCTCTACGCCCACATCCCCTCCCCCTCCCCTCGCTGGGATCCTGTCCGCGTGGGGGAGCAATTAGCAGCTTGGCCGTCCTAAACCCCGAGCCCGCCCGTTCCCGGGCCGAGCTGGACCCGCGCCGCTCACCCATCTCCTCCCCCCGGCGCTCTCCGCTTCGCCGCCGCAGCTCCAGCGGGCAATATGTCGGAGGCGACGGCGGCCGGGAGAGGACTAACCGCCGCAGCCCAGTCCCCCGCTATCAGCTGCGCGCTCCCGCCTCGCCGCCAAATTTGCATACAAGGCGGGCTAGAAGCTGGGGGCGCGCTTCTTAAAGGGGCCGCTCGGACCAAGGCAGTCCCGCGCGCTCTTTGTCTCGTGGTCCCCCACGCCTTTCCTGCAGCTGCTGCTGAAAAACCCGAGAGGGAGGGGAACCCACCTCCTGCTCTTACCTTGCGTGCCTTCTCCCAGCACCTCTTCAGGGCCGAGGGAGGGGGCCGAAATAGCCTCTCGGTTCCTGCATCCATGAGTGGTACTCCGGCGTCTCAAACTCATCGCGTCCCAAGTTGGGCTTTCATCTTTTCTCTTTGGCCTTATTGCTCTTAGGTCCACCCCAATCAAAACCTGGGAGTTATTTCTCCATTTCCTTCTACCCCCACATCCAATCTTCCACCTAGTATTGCTGACCCTAAGTCCTAATTATTTATCACATCTGACCCTATCCTTCTTCCACCACCTTAGTTCAATTCCTGATTCTGCCAGTTCCAAGACTTGAAATCCTGTTTCTTGCTCTTTACTGGTAATATTCACCTTATAGGCCTTGGTGACCTATAAGGTGAAATAATGTATGTAGAACAGAGTCTGTTTTTGTTTTTTTCAGAGTCTGTTTTAATTAATGTTCTCTGTCATTACTATTATGATATATGGCAAGCACTTAACACAGAGGAAGCACTCGATAAATGAGTTGCTACTAGTAACCGTTATGACTTCTTCCCTCATAAGACCTATAAGATGTCTCAATCATCTGGTACCTCCGTTACTTAGCACAGTCTTTGGCACATAATAGACAACAATAGTCAGTTAATTAAATGATTTAGTAATTAATAGATACTCACAGAGCTTACAGTTAAATGGGAGGAGGTGGATGAAAAAAATTGGTAAATTCTTTAGTACATTAGAAGGGAATGATTACTGTGGAGGAAAACAGGAAAGGGGAATGGGAAGTTGCAATTTTAAACGGGGTAGTCAGTAGGCTTCATTGAGAAGGTGACTTTTGAACAAACATTTGAAGGAAAAATGAGTGAGTCAGTCATGCAGATATCTGGAGAAAGGGGGCAGTCCAGGCAGAGGGGAAAAGTCATTGGAAGGGCCCTCAGGTACAAGCATGCCTGGTGTGTTTAAGAAACAGCAAGGAGGCCAGTGTGGCTTGGAATGGAATAGACATGAGAATCAGACATGAGAAGGAATGGACCTGTGGCTTTTACTCTGAATGAGGTGGGAGCTAGTGGAGAGTTTGTACGTCCATTTTAAAAAATAATTAATTAATTATTGGCTGCATTGGGTCTTCATTGCCGTGTGCGGGCTTCTCATTGTGGTGGCTTCTCTTGTGGAGCATAGGCTCTAGGCACACGGGCTTAGTAGTTGTGGAGCACAGGCTTTGTTGCTCCGTGGCATGTGGGAACTTCCCAGTCCAGGACTCGAACCAGTGTCTCCCGCATTGGTAGGCAGATTCTTAACCACTGCACCACCAGGGAAGCCACCTGAACTTCCATTTTTAAAGAATCACTCCAGCTGCCCTGTGAGAATAGACTGTAGTGGCACAAGGGTGGAATCAGGGAGACCAGGATGCTATGGCAGTGATCTTAGCAAGAGATACTGATGGTTTGTACCAGACTGGGTGAGGTGATGAGACATGGTTGGAGTCTGGATTTGAAGGTAAAGTCAACAAGATTTGTTGACAAATTTGGATAGGTGTGTGGAAGAAAGAGAAGATCAGGATTACTCCAAGGTTTTTAGCCTAGGCAAATGGAAATATGGAGTTTAATTTAACACATATACATCTATTATAGATTTTATACCAAGTCAGGCCTTCTTTTCTGGGGAAAAAAAAGAGGCCCAGGGAGGGAGAATGACTGGGTCACAAAGCAGGTCACAAAGCCTTTTTCTTTTTCCAGCCAAGGAAAGTCTGGTTAGAAGAGCTGGTTCTGACCTCTTTGGAGTACTGAATTTGAAGTGTATCTTGTTAATTACTGAATCCCCAAAGCCTAACACCACCTGGCATGAGATAGGCATTCAGCTAGGATTAGTTCAGTTGAATTGAGGTAGTGGCAAACTGACTCTTGATTTTTTTTTTTTTTGTGGTACCCGGGCCTCTCACTGTTGTGACCTCTCCCGTTGCGGAGCACAGGCTTCGGACGCGCAGGCTCAGCGGCCATGGCTCACGGGCCCAGCTGCTCCGCGGCATGTGGGATCTTCCCGGATCAGGGCACGAACCCGCGTCCCCTGCATCGGCAGGCGGACTCTCAACCACTGCTCCACCAAGGAAGCCCAAACTGACTCTTGAAAAGGCCAGTTGGGAAGGGAAGCTAAAGGCTTTCAGGAATATTCCATAGAAGACTGAGGCTGGGCCATTCCTGGGAACTCATTTTAACTCAGGTCAGTAAACACTTCTGAGCATCTATTATATCTTGGGCACTGGGGATACAGAGATGCCACTCATCAGTGGGAGACAGAGAGGAGAATCAATAAATTATGACAGTGTGATAACAATAGCAGTATGTACCAAGTTCAAAGGTGGACGGAAGATGACTAACCCTGACAGGGGAGGTAGTCAAGAGAAGGCTTCATGGGAGAGGACATCAGAGCTAGTTTCGGAGAGACGAATAGGAGTTTGCCTGTTATACTACTCAGGGAGAAAGCAGTAGTTTGAGTCTGGTAATTGCCTTACTGGGGCTGGTGGCAGGGGACTGTCTAGCTGTGCATCTATTATATGGAAGGTACTGGACCTCGTACATGGCAAATACTCAGGAGACGTTTGCTGAATTGATTTGAGGGCATTCGTACAACCCAGGGTAAGAGGGTGAGGCCAAATGGACCACTATGCATGTAACCCATGACCTGTGGCTCCTGCCCACCTTCTACAGGTTGACTACTGATTTTACCTGCCCAGCATCCATTCCTCTTTCTTCTGGTAATAATACCAATTTTCCCTTGGGAATCTACCCTTCCTCCCACTCTCTCAGGCCATGTGGTTTAGTGCGGCTGCCTTACTCTGCAGTTTCAGAGTATGCAGATAACCCTGGCCTGACAAATCAAAGCATGCCATCCCTGCCACGTCAGGCTACATTGACTGGTTGGGGTGAGGGCAGAGGTGTGTTAGTGACCCAAATTAGGCCAAATGAGATGCAATCCTAGGACCTTTGCTAGAACTATTGGGAAATAAATATTCCCCTCTCTGGGATGGCTAAGGAAATAAAATATAAACTTGAAGTTCTTTGTGGTTATTTTGCCACCTTTTGGAGGGAACTAGCTGACAATGAAGGAAACACAGAAAAGTCAAGAAGTCAGGAGACACTGTCTTGATGGCATCATTTGATCCAGTTATACCTGAAGCCTTTATGGACTTTTCTGTTAACAAAAAGCCAGTTTGTGTTTAGTGTCTGACAACTGCTACTGCAGGAATCTAGAAAAATATACACGTCTCAGTATCTACCAGAAACGTCTAGGGCCTTAATCCTTTTACATCTGCCGCCTACAGGCTCCCTGGGAAAATAATCGTTAAGATGGCAGGATGTTGGTTAGGTTCTTGTCCTCCAGATCTGTGGCCCCACATCTCAGCTGTTTTGTGACCTCGAAGCCCTCACTTCCCTCCTGTATGTCTTCATTTCCTGATTAACTTGCTCTCTATTGGCTCTTCCAGGAGTCTTGAGTTTTTGAGGAAATGCCACTGGCTCTAGGCCAGTCATGTGTCATTGGATATCAGGAATTGGGATCTCTCCCTTGGTCCTGTTATTCTGGGGCCAAGGCTGGCAAGTCTGATCAGTTTTTACCCTGGATTATGCAGACCTCTGGTGGTACATAGCAGGGGTCCTGAAACCACAGGATAAAACACAATACTGCTTCCTGGAGTGTCAGTTTTATTCATGGCAATGTTGAAAATATTGCCATATTTTCAATATTAAAGTGTAGTTATCCAGAGCACCTTCTCTGAGCCAGACTTATATGGAATCAAATCCCGGCTTTACCACTTACTAGGTGCGCGACCTTAGGAAATTACTTAACCTCTCTATGCCTCAGTTTCCTCAGTGTAAAGTGAGATAGTATAACTCACAGGTGTAGAGAACAAGCTAGTGGTTACCAGTGGGGAGAGGGAAGAGGAGAGTAGCAAGATAAGGGTAGAGGATGAAGAGGTACAAACTACTATGTATAAAATAAACAAGCTACAAGGATATATTGTATAGAATGGGGAATACAGCCAATATAAAGTTACAATAACTTTAAATGGAGTATAGTCTATAAAAATTTCGAACCACTATGCTGTACACCTGAAACTAATATTGTAAACCAACTATACCTCAACTGAAAAAAAAAGTGAGGGTAGTATTAGTACCTATCTTATGAGATTATGGTGAAGATTAAGTTAGCCTGTGTAAAGTACTTAGAACATACCTGGTGCCTGGGAAGTGCTATTTAAGTATCACCTGTTATTGTTATTAAAACATGGATATATTATGAAGTAACAAGAAAACAAATGTGAATTTAAGATTGGTGACTTTTGAAGAAATGTCACCTGAATCTCTGCCTCAGCTTCCCAGAGATTTGCTCTTTTGCCAGCAAGAATACTTACATCGAATTTTCACTACAAGAACCTACCAGAGAATCCAGATGTCTTCATGTTCTTTTAATTTCCTGGGCAATTCTCACTTCCATGTACATGTTAGTCTCCCCATCCAACCTTCCACATCTCAGGGACACTCACCCACATGTTCTCATCCAGACATTTGTTCTCATCCATGTCTTATAATGTTTGGTTATTACAAAGATAATATATGCAAGCTTGAGAAAATGCTGCATTTCTTTAGTTTTTCAAAAATGTATGGATTTTGGTATGTAATGTACTGGGTGGGGGTGGGGGCAATGAAGATAGAGCAAAGGTCCAGAGGCAAGCTATGTTCCAGAAGAGTAAGTCATTTTGGCTTGGGAGAATGGAATATGGGGCTGGAAAAACAGGTTAAGTTCCTATCACTTGAGGATCTTGAACACTACAGGCTACATACAGTGAAGAGTTTGGATTTGATTTCACCTCTCTAATCCTGTTTCATCTGTAAAATTAGGGTAATTCTCATGTCATTGAATTGTGAGGATTAATGACCTAGAGAAGCAAACATATGGCAGAGTTATCCTATATAGGAAATGGAATGGCTGTCATCAGGAGTTGGGGTCGAGGATTCTTCGTGGTATAAACAATCCCATCTCTCAGGGAGGCCTACGATTTAGTCTCGCTTGAGGTATTATTTTACACAATGCACAACTACGCCACCAGAGGGAGCTGGACACAAAGGAAGCACAGCTCCCAGCCACAGGAAAACTGGTGGGTAGGGCTAGGCAGGGGATGTGGAATTCTGGATCCAATCCGGAGCTTCGCGATGGTAGGGGTAGGAAATGGATCCAGGCGCCCCCTCTCTGGCCCTCTTGTTTCTTAGACCCATCCCAAGGAGAGGAGTGGGCATACTGCTGCAAGCTAGAGTTTAGCAGCTATTCAGATTGAAGAGCTCTAGGATTGGGGGGTAGAAGAGGAGAGTGAGGGCCAGATCCAGTTTGGGGGCCTCAGTTTCTGTTATCTTAATCAAAAAAGGCTTTCATCAACTCTACTCATAAGGGCCAAACTCCTTAGAACACCCTGGGCCAGGCCAGGTCGTCTAGCTAGGCCTGGGAACTTCAGAAAAGGAGCTGGGGCTACAGCATGAGGAACGGGGGGTGGGGAGAATGGGAGGCAGTGCCATATCTGACTATCAGCCTTTAGAGTGGCGTCCACATTGCCCTGGGACCCCAGCATGCAGTCTATCAGAAAGGGCTGTGGGGCCTAGCTTCTCCAATCATGACTAACCAACCAAACTGTTTCATCGGATTTTTACAAAACCTCCTTTACCTTACCTTCCCCACTTAACAGTGATTTAAACAGGGACTTTTCTGTTACAGATATTAAAATCAAGGCCCAGAGATATTTAGCAATTAACCCAAGATCAAGTGGCACTCAAGGGCAGAGCTGGGCCTGGAAAGCAGTAAGAACGGCTCTGAGGGGCCCAGGAAAGGGAAGGCAGGCAGACAGAGCAACAGCCTTCAGAATTGCTGCAGCAAGCGCTGGCTCTTGGCCAGACTTCAAACCCGCCCCTCAAGGGCCAGCTCTGCTTCTAGGCCCCAGGCTGCCGAGCCCCACCTCCACACTCCCACCCCAGTCCCCTGAGAGTCCATCACCCTGGCAACAGCCAGAGAAAGGCCCAGCTAAAATATTTATGGCTCAAAACAGTCCGGAGGCTTTGGATGGGGGAGGGGGAAAAGCTGATGTCATCCCTTCTCCGCTTGCAGGCGAGGTGACTGACATGCAGATCAGGGCTCTCAAAGGAAAATCCCTAGGGCTGCAAGTGGTAATGGGAGGAGGGAGTATGTGACAGACTTGACAGGTGACAGGGCTGGGTAAGAAACACAAGCCAGAAAAGAGGAAGGAAACCTAAGTGTTGAGCAGTATTATGCATAGACTCTGTGTGAAGTACTTCGCACACATTTCAGTTGCTTCTCAGATCCCATTCAGTGGATTGGGATGATTATCCTACTTTTACAGAGTAAACAGGCCCAGAAAAATACACGTAAGTGAGGAGCTAGGATTTGAATCTAGATGTTTGGCTTTGGCCCTTGTGGACTTTCCTGTAATTCCATGGCTCCCAAGTAGGTATACGGCATCTGGGGGTTGAAGGTAAGGCTGCCTAGAATCTAGCGCTGGTTTCTCAAATAGTGACCCAGGTTCTGCACCTACATTTTTCCATGACCAGGACGCCATCTGATTCCCTAACTGCCCCCTGCCCTAAATTCCTCTCCTGTCTGCTGGACGGAAGCAGGTCCTCAAATGCTAAAGAAACTGGCCACAAGATGAGGTGTAGGTGACTAAGAAGTCAGGGAAAATGAAGCCTCAGTGGCCAACTCTGGACTGAGTCTCAGTGCAAACAGACTGACAAACTCATCTCAGTTTGCCTGGGACTTTCCTGGTTTTAGGACTGAAGTTCAATATCCCAGGAATCTTCAGTCATGTAAAACCTGGATCGTTTGTCACCCTAAATAAATCTCTCAAACACAATGCTTTACTGTTTCAAAGTACTTGTGGCTGTAAGAGGTACAAACAGGTCAAAAGCAGGGGCTATGGAGTCTGATAGCACCTTTCTTTAACCTTAGACAAGTTATTTATCCTCTTTGAGCCTGTTTCCTCATCTGTAAAATAAGTATAGTGGATTGGAGGATTAAGTCAAATAGTACGTATAAATGCTTGACATAGTGCCTGGTACAACTAAGCATTCAATAAATTATTAGTTATTATATATTTTAATCAATAATGAAGATAAAAATGGGCTTAGAAGTTAAACAACTTGCCCAAAGTAAATCACCTGATTTCAAGGTCCCTTTACTGCTAAGAACAGAATCCAAAGCTCATTAGAATGCCTCAGGCACAGTCTGGATAGGTCTCTCCAAACTCAGCCCTTCCCCTGGTTCCCTTGTTAGGATAAATAACCAGGAGGCATTGAAGGAAGAGTGTAGTATTAGGTCCCTAACCTCTCCAGGTGCTCAGTGTAAAACCAGCCTATGGCATTGGCCACAGGAAACCAGAATTCTAGGAAAGGCTGACTTTCCAATCCTTTAAGAGAAAATGTTAGGATAAATGGCTAGCCCAATATAGCTGGATAGAGAGTGGGAGTTAAGACAGGGGACCTCCTTTGGCTCTCTCCCAAAGCTGATAAAAGCTACCGAAGTAGGACTATTCATCACTTGACTGAACCTTTATTGAACTCCTCAGTGCCAGATGTTGGCTGGGGAAAGGATATAGTCCAGAGGTGAAGTGGGAAAAGCCCTACCCCATCCTTCAGGAGATTTTTGGACGTTAGTAATCAACAATGAAGAGGAAAACAGGCTCCGAGATTAAATAACTTGCCTAAAGTACCCGAACCTTCTCACTTGGCTTTCCTCAGCCTGTTACAGAGTTGGTGTCCAGCCACTCTCTGGGAGCCCTCTGCAAGTGTGTTCAAGGCTGGCATCCACAGCGCATGTGTGGCAGGGTGGGAAACAGGAGGTGGTGGTAGGGTGTTCCAGCCAGTGCTGCTGGAGACTAAGGGGAAGCAGGCAAACTGGGAATGACACAGTAGGAGATGCCAGTTTATTCACATCTAGGAGGCCATGCTGAGGATACTATTAGTCCCCTTTGATTCTTTAAAGTCCTGAGCAGGTTTAACTGTTAGCATCACAGCCCCCTGTAGCCCTAAGGACTCCATTCTGGGCCTAGGGACTCTTAGGGGATTCTGGGTGGCTTTCTGTGGGTAAATCAGACAGATCAAGAAGTGGGTGGGAAAAGACTGTTGATCTCCTCTCCTGGGTCTCTCTGTGCTCAGCAAATGCCCTCAGGCCAGCCTTGACACAGCAGGCGGCTCTCCTGGTTTCCGGGAGTCCTCTGATGCTGCAAAGACATAGGCAGAAAAATAAGAAGCGTGAAGTTGCTGTATCGGGGGCTTCCCAGCCTCCCATTTGGCTGGTCTGCCTCCCTCACAACCTCCCCACCCCACAGCACAACCCCCGTTGCTGCATTCAGAACAAGGTTTTTAGGTACACAGGTGGGTAGAAAACAGAAGTCCACAGCCTATGAGTTCTCCTTTTGCTATCAGGCAATGAAAATGGAGACTCACACCTCACACCTCCCATCCTTGGCCATGCCTGAGCTGAGTGATCCTGGGCAGAATCAACTAGACCTTTGGGGCCTTTAACTATACAAGCTTTGGGGCCTCCAGCTATATAAAGGGGAAAATAATCTCTGCTCTCTCAGAGATGTGAAAAAGATAACGATTAACAGAGAGCTTTAAATCTTTTGGAAGAAAGGGAATGGGGAACAGGAATCTTCTCGTAGCTATTATTAGTACCTCAATCCTAGGCTCAGGGGTCCACCTCTTCTGGCCTTATGAGGGGTTCTTCCTAGCCCCCAATTCTCAGCGTTATCCACAGGAGACACACATCCTAAGCCTGGGGCACAGGTCAGAGCCCTAATCTTATGCCAAAGCCTGTAGCTGTGCTCTTCATCTTAAAAAAAGAAATGCCCCAGTTTTTCAAGCCAGTAACTTGGCGGCCCTCATTGGTACGTCCCTATTCTCCCACATCTAATCAATCATTCTATCTCTGAAGTTCTTGAATCCATTCATTTCTCCAGTATAGGTCTTTCTCATGTCTTTCCTCATAGGTCCCCATACCATTCTCCACTCAGAAGCAAGTGACGTTTAAAAAGCAGAAATCTAATTGTGTCACCCCTCACTACTGGAATTCAGTGGTCTTCAGTGATGACCATAGCATAAAGCCCAGATTTCCACCTCACCTTGAACCTGCCTCAGTCCTACACTCTGCCTAGAATGTGTTTTCATGCCCTTTTCCCAAACCATCGCCCAAACTCTCTGCTTAGTTAACTCTGCCTTTAGATGTCAGCTTAAACATCATTTCTTCAAGGAAAACCCCAGAACTAGGTTAGCTCCTGTTGTATACCCTCATAGCACCCGTTCCTTTCTTTCACAGCATATATCACAACTGAGATGATTTATGCTATTTATGAGATTAATACACTTAGTTGTCTGTGTCCCCAAATACACTATAAGCTCCATGAGGTCAGGGACCAATTTTACCTTGTTCACTTGCCACTGACTCTCCATTGCCTAGCACATAGTAGGTGTTCCAATTTATAATAGTGAATGTATTTTTTAAAAAAGCAATGAAAGGGGTCATTCATACTGATCTCAACCCTGGAGAGCCTGAGAGATGGGGAGCACCCCATTTTATACCTAAAGCTGGGCCGTAAGTAAGAAGCACGAAGGCTGCAGGAGCCAGAGGAAAGCAGAGAAAAATTAGCTCTGTATCTAAACCCAAACTCTTCCATCTCAAATTCCTTATGTGCCTGGGGAAGAGACTGGCTATCCTGAGGTGGGCCAAGGTAGGCTCCCAAGGTTGACAAGGGAATAGCTAATTCAGGCATCTTAATGCCGTATTAAGAACATAAACAGTCCCCAATTTTCCAGCAATGTGTGCTACTTTGGTGATTAATCTGGGCTGACAGCCTGGCTGTACCTCACACTCTGCATGGAAACATGTCAAACATGCTGTCTTTCTTCAGGAGTCCCCACAACCTCTCCCAATCTGACCTGGAAATGACAAGGCCTCCTTGAAGCAAAAAGTTCCCTGGTCTAGTTGGGGGGAAGCACTGTGACAGCTTGTGTACCTGTCTGAGAACTCCTACCTGCCCGCTGCTGCCTGAGATGCAGCCAAAGACAACCAGCACGCTTGGGCTAGGAGGGAGAAGTACACCTAACTGCTGAGAAGCTGCTGGATTTGTAGTCAAGGAATGTCAAGAAGCTAACCTCCAGCAGCACGGTTATGAAATTCAAATCCCTTTCAGATACAAGGCTCCCTCCTTTTAGAAGACAGAGCTAGTGTTCTCTGGAAGAGAACAAATCCTCAGCCCCAGAGCCATAACAGGCTATTGAGCAGAAGACCTCCAGCCTGGGTGGAGGTTAGAAACTTGATTTTTAGAGGTCAGTGAACATATCTGCTCATTACCTCAAACAAAAGGGTTTGGTCTACTGCTTGAATGCAGCCTCACTGGGAGCCCAGGGGAGCTATCAGGCCACAATAGGACTAGGGTGCAGGGCCCACCATACGTTTTTGCTCCCAAGGGCTCAGGCCAGGGAACAAAAGAATGCGCAGTTAGGCAGTGCACTGTGCTTCCTCCCCTTCCCCCCAGCAGCTGCTGTCTCAGAAAACTGTATGCAGCCTGTCTGCTCAAGGCTATTAAATATTCATCAGATGCTTGCTAGCTTTAAACATGCAATGACAATTAATCCAGAGAGCAAGAGGTACATGAGGGTCCAGAGAGAGAGAAAAAGGAAGGCAAAGAAGGATCCACTTCTTTTAACTTCAGGAATATGGAAACCAAGCTAGGGGTCCCATGCATCCTATATATCAAAGCCGGGAACTACTTTCAGTGTAAGCTGATCTTCTGGTGGCCACTGTAGGTACAGAGGAAAGACCAGGAGGCAGCTAAGTAGTATCAGAAAGACTAGGGTCTGAACTCTAGTTCTTGGACCTTGTGGTCATCCTAACCTGTGCATGTCAGTTTCCCAGGAGAATCCTCACTTCACAGAGTTGTGAGAATTACATGGGATGCTGCAATATGATACTCCCCGGAGAGTTAGCACAGAATTAAGGGCTTAAAATGGAGGCAGACTTCATTCATTCAAGACTTAAAAGTGGTGAAGCAAAGCCTTGCTTAATAATTCCTTAAGAGTGAAGTTTCCATCAGTGGAGACTCACAGAGTTTTGGTCTCTAATTCACAGGGTGGGTGAAGGGGATAGAATACAGGATGATGCCCTCAACATATGGTGAAGGCCTAACATCCCACCCTCAAAGAGCCCAAATATCTGAGAGGAGAGAAGGTTATTCTTTCTGAAAAAGGTAAGAGCCCAAATATCTAGGAGAGAAGGTTATTCTTTCTGAAAAAGGTAAGAACCAAAAGGCTTTTAGGTAAGAGGGAGCAGAAGTCAGGCACGGGGAGGGGAGAATACCTCCTTTGCTCTCCCACAAAGGAGTGGTGCACTTTATGGAAGACTTCTGCTTCCCTTACTTCCCCAACTCGCCAGCACAAGGGCAAACACGAGTGTGTTCAAGTCACTCCCCTACTTAAAATAGCTCCCTAAACTTTAGAATAGTATCCAAATCCCTTGACTAAACTTTAGCTTTTCAAAATCGGCAGTAACTTACTCTCCTAGCCTCTGTTTATAGCTAACATGTACTGGGTGCTTATTACATGTCACGTTGAATGTTTTACATGCATTAATCCACCCAATCTTCACAATGTTATAAAATAAATGATATTATCCTCCCATTTTATAGATCATGAAACTGAGACTTGGAGGGGATAACCCATCTAATGTTCCAAAGCTAGTTACACTATGTAAAAATGTGTGTTAAACTGTGTAAAAGTGGGATAATAATAGCTAATTTACAGGTGGAGAAGACAGTGCATGGTACACAGTAAAGAATAAATGCTAGAATTGACAAAAATGCAATAGTAGCTGAGTAACCTTTTTTCAGATTTTAACATTTCTGAAATCAGGACGCATCTTACACTTATATGAAAACAAACACTGTGTCAGTTTAACTGGCAGTATTTTTTATTTCTTTGCAGTATTTAATGATGCATCTTCTAATACATGGCCTCAGTGTCAATGAAATATGGTGTTCATCTTATAGAACCAGCATGCTTTCAGAATAAAGAATGGGCTTTGGTATACAAAAATGCTGATGTGGACCTCCTCCACAACTTGCAATGCAACTGTGGTAAATTACTTCATCTCTCCTAGTAACAGCTGCCTGATTTACAAAAACAGAGACACAGCAGACACTCAAATTAAATTTTCTTCTCCCTTAGCCAGGCAAAGCTGCCTACTTTCTCTACATCCCTTTCTCCTTTTAAAAAAATGGGGTCAAGACCAATTAATGCGAATAGACAGAAAAGTAATAAAATGAGGGGAAATTAAAATGACTACTTAATAGTAACTCTGCCAGCTAACAGCAGCCTGTATAGGCTCACACAAAGCACGAGAACATATCAAGAAAAAGGGAGCCCACGTGCTGCCTTACGCATTCTAACTCAAATGATCTTTGGGCGACATACAGCCTCAGAGGTTTGAGGCCAGGGAGGGATTATTTAAGCTTCAAATATCTGAGCAAAATATCCACCATCACTACCTTTAGTTCACTTGGTTCGGGAGCACTCTGCACATGTGTAGGCAAGAAGCCTTATGGGTCCTAACTCTCAGGCTGCTGTTCCTGAAACAAACCACAGTCTGAGTCTGCTTCATCCTTGGTGGCCAGAAAGCCCTAGCAGTTGCTGATGCATCTTCACCTACATTCTTAGCCTGGGACAGGAGGTGGGAAGTGGTGGGAGAGAAAGCAAGAGTGGACAAACCCTAAGGCTATCTGAATACTGTCATATCCCTAGGTAAGGAAGGGTGAGCGAGTTCCCTTAGCAGCAAGTGTCATCTATAAGAGTACCCTGGAAACCCTGGAGGGAGATGGGGGGAGGAGCAAGAGAGGCTGATGGTGGGGGAAGGGCATGTGGGGCCTCAGCCTTTGAGCCTCTGGAGAACTACATATGGCCAGGCATAGCAGCTAGAACAGCCTCATTTCCACTTTAGCAGCCTGCAGTATTACAGACATGATTTGAGGTCACCCATAACTGGCATCAAATCCTAGCCCCACCACTTGCTAGCTCTTAATGATGCCAAAATAGTCCAATCAGCTATTATTTATTATTGAGTAGCTACTATATGCCAAAAATTACATTAATCACCTTAAGTAATACCTACTTCAAAGGGGAATAGATCTATCTATACCTCTATGGTCAATTGATTTCCAACCAGGATGCCAAGATCATTCAATGGGGAAAGAACAGTCTTTTCAATAAACGGTGCTGAGACAACTGGATATCCACATGCAAATGAGTATGAACCCCCCACCTCATTCCATATACAAAAATTAATGCAAAATGGATCACAAACCTAAATGTAAGAATTAAAACTATAAAACTCTTGGAAGGAAAAAGGTATAAAATTTCAGGACCATGAATGAGACAATGGCTTCTTACCTATGACATCAAAAGCACAAGCAAAGAAAGAAAATAACAGATAAATTGGACTTCATCAAAATGAAAAACTTCTGTGTTTCAAAGAAAATAAAAAGAGAACTCACAGAATAGGAGAAAATACTTGCAAATCTCATATATGATAAGGGTCCATCATCCAACTATATAATGAACTTACAATTCAATAATAAAAAGACAAATCGTCCGATTTAAAAATTGACAGGGCTTCCCTGGTGGCGCAGTGGTTGAGAGTCCGCCTGCCAATGCAGGGGACACAGGTTCGTGCCCCGGTCCAGGAAGATCCCACATGCCGCAGAGCAACTAGGCCCGTGAGCCATGGCCGCTGAGCCTGCGCATCCAGAGCCTGTGCTCTGCAACGGGAGAGGCCACAACAGTGAGAGGCCCAAGTAACGCAAAAAAAAAAAAAAAAAAAAAATTGACAGAAGATTTAAATAAACATTTCTCTAAAGAAGATAAACAAAATGGTAGATAAGGACATGAAAAGATGCTGAACGACATTATTCATTAGGGAAATGCAAATCAAACCCACAATGAGATACCAATTCACACCCAGCAGGACAGCTGTAATAAACAAAAAGAAAATAGCAAGTGTTGGTAAGGATGTGGAGAAATTAGAAACCTCATACATTGCTGGTAGGAATGGTGTAGCCTCTGTGTAAAACAGATGGGCAGTTCCTCAAAAAGTTAAACAAAGAGTTACCATATGACCTAGCAATTCCTCTCCTAGGTATACATCCAAGAAATTGAAAACTATGTCCACACAAAAACCTGTACATGAATGTTCATAGGAGCATTATTCATATTAGCCAAAAAGTGGTAAATGGATAAATAAAATGTGGTATATGCATATAATGAAATAGTATTTGACAATAAAAGGAAGTACCGACAACATGCTACAACATGGATGAGGCTTGAAAACATTATGCTAAGTGAAAGAAGCCAGTCATAAAAGATTATATGTTGTATAATTCCACTTTATGAAGTGTCCAGAAGAGACAAGTTGATAGACAGAACGTAGATTAATGGTTGCTTAGAGCTAGAAAGGATAAGCTGATTGTGGGGAAATGGCTTAATGGGCACGGGACTTCTTTTTTGGGGGTGAGAAAGACGTTCTAAAATTGATTGTGTTGATGACTGTACAACTCTTGTATACGCTGAAAACCACCGAATTGTATACTTTATTTTTTTTATTTTTTTTATTTTTTTTTTGAGGTATGCGGGCCTCTCACTGTTGTGGCCTCTCCCGTTGCGGAGCACAGGCTCCGGACGCACAGGCTCAGCGGCCATAGCTCACGGGCTTAGTTGCTCCGCGGCATGTGGGATCTTCCCGGACCAGGGCACGAACCCATGTCTCCTGCATCGGCAGGCGGATTCTCAAACCACTGCGCCACCAGGGAAGCCCTATATACTTTAAATGAGTGAATAGTTTGGTATATGAATTATATTTCAATAATCCTAATATGCCTTTTAATCTGTATTAATAGAAGCTAACCAGAAGCTGCAACTGGTAGGTGATGGGCAGAGTTTGGCTTGCAGCATATGTATTACAGACACTGACACAAATTTAAGCAAACATTAAACTGGCAGTATATAAAATCCAAATTTCTAGTTTTTCTTGAAAATCAGATCTAGCAAGTCTAACAAATAACTTTTAGAGCTGGGAAAGAAACACGAGTGAAAATGATCTTCAGGGACTTCCCTGGTGGTGCAGTGGTTAAGAATCCACCTGCCAATGCAGGGGACATGGGGAGTTTGAGCCCTGGTCTGGGAAGATCCCACATTCTGCGGAGCAACTAAGCCTGTGCGCCACAACTACTGAGCCTGCACAGCTCGCAAGCCACAACTACTGAGTCCTTGTGCCACAACTATTGAAGCTCAAGCACCTAGAGCCTGTGCTCCACAACAAGAGAAGCCACCGCAGTGAGAAGCCCGCGCACCGCAACGAAGAGTAGCCCCCTCTGGCCGCAACTAGAGAAAGCCCGCATGCAGCAACAAAGACCCAATGCAGCCAAAAATAATAAATTAAAAAAAAAAAAAGATCTTCAAATACATGATAGAAATCCCTTCAGAAGTCCAAAATAGAATCAGTATAAGCTACTAGAGTGACTCATTCAAAATGAGGGAAAACTTCTAATACTTGGAGCTGTCTTAAATGAAATGGGCTGCTTTGGGAAGTAATATTGTTTCCTATCACTATATGAAGTACTGATATGTACTATAACATGCATGAACCTTGAAAACATTACACTAAGTCAAAGAGGCCAATCACAAAAGGCACATATAATATGATTCCATTTATATGAAATGTCCAGAATAGGGAAATCCATAGAAACAGAAAGTAGCTTAGTGGGAGAGAGGGGAATTGGGAGTGACTACTAACACGTATGAGATTCTTTTGGGGTAATGGAAATTTTCTGGAATTAAATAGTGATAATGCTCATACAGCACTGTGAATATTCTAATAACCATTGAACTGTGCATTTTAAAATGATTAAAATGGTAAATTTTATGTTATGTGAATTTTATTGCAATTAAAAAAGAAAAAGGTAGAGAAGACCAAATGAGATAGTTTTTATTAACTGCTTAGGATATTATGATGCACACAGTGATACATGTTAGCTATTACTATCAACTCCATTTAATGATAAAGAAATGAGACACAGACCTGCTATATAAAAAAATAATAACTAAAATAAAATTCAAATCAAAAAAAGAAATAAGACACAGGGAATTCCCTGGTGGTCCAGTGGTTGGGACTTGGTGCTTTCACAGCCGTGGCCCAGGTTCAATCCCCGGTCGGGGAACTAGGATCCTGAAAGTCTTGTGACACAGCAAAAAAAAAAGATGTTCACTATGCTTAAAAAAAAAAAAAAAAAAAAAAAAGAAGTGAGACAGGGGTAAGGGTTTTTTTTTTGGTTGTTAAAACAAAGACAAGGGCTATGATGAGGCAGAGCCAGGACAGGTCCCCAGTCTTCCCTGGCTCTAAAACTTACAGATGTAATAAAGTTCACAGGTAGTGATAGAAAACACTGGGACCGAAACTGTACACCCAGAATAGGCAGACCACTGGCAGGCCTGGGTCTGCCAACAATGCAACCTGCCTTTCCAAGCACAAATTAAAGGCCAAATGAAGAAAGACGTTTCCCCCAAATTCTGCTCTTAAGACTACCTTAGGAAGAGTTGAGACTAAATTCTCTGCATTCAGGGACTTTCCCCTCAAATTTCCTAACCATTCACGTGACCAGTAACAAACTTAGGACTTCTGGATGCACAGAACCATGCTCAGTACACATGCCCCTCCTTACAGCCTCCGTATCGCAGAGGCTCCTGGCCGAAGGTGGGTTTGGAAGAAATTACCTCCAAGAAGGCAAATTTCACTGTCAAAGGACACAATATCTTTGGCCTACCTAGTTGGATCCTTTCTCCTCAGTGCCCTCATAACCCTAACAACTTACTCAGGAGCAGAGGAAAAATCAATAGGAAGGCTCACTCAGTTGTCAGAGCCCCTAACTACCCAACCAGGGAGTTAAACTTTTTTAGGGAAAGAACACTAATATTTACTATGTATAGGGCACGGAATTGGTTGGCCTTATATACATTTGAACTCCTTCAGTTTGTCAACCACTGTAGAGTGTACATTATCACTGTCTTCCTTCTCAGATGTGGAAATAAGTGATGTGTTTTAGGTCACCAAACAAAAGCTAGCTCATAGATTCAACTCCAGGTTTCTCAGGTTCCATGTCCTTTCTACTACACCACAATGTCTCTAACCAGGGGTCTCTTCTGTGTGAGAAATACCCCTTCCTTAGATTAAAAGTGGTATAGTATGAGAGATAAGATGTTAGGTTATGGCAACACATAAACTTGGGCTTGATTACTACCCACACTAATTATGTGACCCTGGGAAGTCATTTACCCTCATTAAGTCTCAGTTACTTCTGTAAAATACGGTTATTACTGAATAACTGTCATTTGGTTGCTCAGTATCTATTTCTCTTTCCTAATAACACCCTGACTTCCTTTTGAGGAATTAGTTTTTTTCTTACTGCATACTGGTAAAGTATGGGCATGTGACTCAAGCTAATCCAGTCTGACACTTTGCCTCCCTAGAACTTGAACCTTGAAACCTAACATGGCTAAGAATGTACTTATTCCAGCAATAGTGTCCAAGGAGCTAATCCCAGCTTTAGAACCACTCCTGTGGTCTACCACTGCTGTCCCAGTTCGCTGTAGCCACTCTGGTTCCCAAGCCAGATTTTCTAGAATTCACATTAAATCTGTGGACCCCTAATATCCTTGCAATAAATTTCCTTTCATTTACATGAGCCAGTCAACTTTGTTGCTTATAACCAATGAACTCCAAATGAAACACCACCTTATCAGGTTATTGACAAAATACAGTGGGAGTCCAAAGATGTAAGCTGACAGTCTGGTCATTACATTCCATTCAGTATGGACTGTAAACCAACGTAAAAGCATGGTCATGTTGTAAATATGGTACAAAGTACATACAAGCAAGATTTGCCCATTTTTTACCTCCCAGGCTACCACCTGGCAAAACTGTTTTAGTTAGGATAAAAGTCCAATATCCTTAATAGAAAGCCACCTTAACATACCTGACATGGGTCTTCACTACCCATTCTACTCCAAGAAATGCCTCAGGAGTTTTCAATCACCTGAAAATGGAGAAGTAAGAGATAAGTCTTTTAAAGAGGAAGTTCTAAAGACATACAAAATAAAAGATAGAGATCCTGCATGCAGTTTACACATTACAGGAGAGAAACATGCAACTTTAAAGAAATTTTAACTAACATTTCATTGTGAATATCAATACGGGGACCTATAGGGGCTCACATCCTCGTACATTTTAAAATAGCTGAGCAGAAAGCTTTACTTTGGGGAGCAGCAGGTCTAAACTACAGTCATTGAAATTTTACAATGTGTCATTTAAGATGTCAGACTTTGTGCCCAGGTTACATTACAGTTCACTTGTGATGGGCAGGATTATTAAGAGTTATGGCTAATTTATGCGGCAGCATATGGTTTTTCTTTTTACAGCTATTTTTATTAAACAAGTTTTGCAAAGTTTTAACATTAAAATTAACAGCTAAAGAATTGTTTATGCAAGTTGCTGTCACAGTTTATGTAAAAGAGAAATATGTGCTATTAAAATCAGACATTTAGGTTACCTTTGGTTTTTTGCGATGCATGTTAGCTTTACACATCCTGATTCTCTTGCGATAATTTTCCTTTAAAAAGGGGGGTATAGAGTGATCTCTTTTCATCAAAACAAGACATAATGCCCTGAAAGCTGACTTCAAACCATGGTTGAAAATTCAGTTATTTACACTTTATCACAATCTACAAATACATTTTTTTGTTGGTGTGTTTTAAAAAGAAAAAAAAATGTCCATCATGCACTGCTGCAGGCAGCTTGGCACTTCATACAAGAGGATTTTTCACCCCCGAGCAGTTTAGGTGGCTCCCTTAGGGAAGGCATATGAGAACCCTGAGAATTAATGTAGAGGAGTGGAAACAGGGTCAACCAATTCCATCATTTCCTCTCTTGGTCTCTCAGGAGGGAGGTTCAGAGCCAGGCTATCATGCCAAATCCTGCCCCAGCCCAGTTGATTTATTAACAGCATTTCTGGGATTGGAAGGGAAACCCTTAAGGGCACCCAGGGTTTGAATTGTCATTATCTAAAGGCAAGTGCTATCCCTTTCCAAGCTCACAGAGATTATTTGGTGTCACTCTTAGGGCCACCTACGGGCTCTACAGAAGGTGCAAACTAGGATGGCTGGAACTTTAAGTACTGAGGCCTATGTATGGAAACCAATCCAAGTTTCAACTTAGTTGGATTTTTCTCTCCAAAAATTAGAGCTTGTGATAAGGATTGGATAAAACTGCTTTCAACAACTTCCAGGGGGTGAAAAAGCTTTGGTTATTTTTAAACTAAAACTTAACAACTCATAAACTTTTTTTTGGTAAACTTAAAATAAAATCCCCCACCACCACTTTTAAGAATGTCTCCAACTTTTAACAAGCCCATTAACTTTAGAGTTAATTTAAGTTTATTTGAAAGAGAAAACTATTTTATTGTCCACCCAAAAAAAATGACAATTCATCACATTTACTTTGATTAAAAAAGGACTAAACTTTATTGACAAACTGCTGCAGACATTTTGACATAAGTTTAAGCTACCTATTTAGGCAGACTTACACATGTAGCATTTAATCTTCCAAGAACAAAATGGGAGGACGGTACAAATCCAATTAGGACTTTAACTTATGTACAAAGTGGATTTTGATTCCTTTTTCATTCAGCTGCAGTGTCCCTTTTTATATCATGCTAGTGTTGAGACATACTTGACTAACTACCTTGGTAACAGTTCAATATTGACAACCGTCAACTTAAGAAAATCATCAGCTTTTGGCCCCAGTGTCCAAGTGAGCTTTTCATGGAGTGCAGAATCTCAGATGGACAAAATACTTTGCCTTTTTAAATACTGAAATGTTAATTATTAGTACTATTACTGAAAGGTTGTTCGTGACTAAAAAGCTCTGCATCAAATTCAAGTGGCCAGCCCCTCTCCCCAAATCAACCTCTTCAAAACCTACTTCCCACTAAGTATCTCTCAACACTGTATGTCTGGGGCTAGATTTCAAAACCCACATAATGAAAAAGTCAGTTTTACGAACCTAATTTTGTTGTTGTTTTTAAATCAATTAACGTTAAAAATTGCATCAACTATTTAATTCATGAGGATCTTTCATATTAAACTTTAACCTTAAGATTCAACCGCCATGTGCTTTTAAAGGAAACGTTTTTAGAGACGTCTGAGCTCACTTTTACATGGTGGCACCTACTGCCGTTAACGTTTGTGATTTTAAATCTTAAACAGCCCTGAATTTTGAAATGTAGCCTAGTTTGGGATTCTGCAACTACAACTTTACGGGATGCCTCAAGTCAAAACTAAGAGAAAGTTAACAAGCCTTAACTTCAGAACCTTTAAGCAAGCAATGTCACTTTTGAAACTAACAGGTTTGTGGTTTTTTTTTTACTCAACTTCTGTTTTATTAGAAAAGGTACATTTCTGTTTATATTTAAACAACAAAGAAAAAAAGCATCTACACACTTAAAAAATTAATTCGATATTCCTAAATCTATTTTAACTCATTTTAAAATACTACATACAGAAGCCAGAATGCAGAGTTAAGAATGGAGTAAGGTGGGGGAGAAGAAGGGGACCACGAAGAAAAACACTTAGACAATTACTTGTCTGTTGTGGGTAAAGCAACAGGAATCCTGGGAGATACAAGAAATCAGTAACAACTTTGCTCATAACTGATATTTTCCCCTCATGTTTGTTTTTAATAACGTCCATATGGGTGCTCTCTGTATGCTCCCTTCACCGGCCTAGCTGGAGGGGCCTTCAGCGACGGCCTGGTCCCATTCCAGTCATCTTGGCCTGTGGGGAAAAAGCAAGAACAGTTTATAACCCATGTGCCAATGGCATTTCCGGATGGGCAGGCGTAGATCACCTGGTAAAGATCACCAAATACACTGCTTTGCTTCCAACGTCTTGCCACCTCTTGGGTGGTCCTTACTTCTTTACTCTGCCTGGCCCTCCTGAGCAGCTTAGGCAATTTTCCAACTGTAGGACAGTTTTGAGTGGACAGACAGAGGAAACAGTTCAGGAAGGACATGGAGTGATGTCCAGGAAGGAAGCTGTCCATAGGCAACATAATCTATACTCCAGCCCCCAAACCTGAATAAACCCAACACCTTGCTTGGGACAATGAGGAAATCGACCTCAGTGGATCTGCAATGCTCTTTCCTGTTTCCAAAGCAATTTGGCACAGAGCCTCAGGTAAGGTGACAATTTCTGGAAGTCTTTCAGATTGGAAGCAGCAGGTAGCTCCCTTTCCATGCAACAGCAAGTCTGATTTCCCCGTGGAGAAATGTCCTCTGGCTCCCTGGGAAGAGCAAGCAATGGCCACGTTTCAAGAGCCCTCCACCAGCAGGGCTGGTCCACCGCTCTGGCAGTGGGAAGTACAATCAAATGTGTTAACAGCACTCATTAGGAGAATTCATTATCTCCTTTTATGTGCCAATAGTCCAGAGAAGCCAGACAACATGACTGACATCCTCAAATGGTTTTCCTTTGTGACAGGGAAAAGCCTATAGGGAGATGATCACTTACTAGAGCTGATCTGTTATGAACACGAGTTGTGTTTATAAGCTTATTCTTCCCACTCACCCCCAGATGTTACCCAGGCCTGTTATTTCTCTAGCTGCTTACATTCACAAACATCTGCTTCCATCAATACAGGTCTAAAACTCTTTTATGGATGTTGCACAAAGCCCTATGCTATCTAAGCCTGTTTATACCTCTAGTAAAATAGCTATGTCCATCACTTTCCAAAGTGGCTTCTGGATACCAACAAGACAGTTTATTTTTCTAACTCTGCTTATAAAGGCAGAAATGAGAACAGATTAACAGTGGCAACATCATACCAGGAGAACAAGGAGCAGCCTGCCTATTTCAGTGCAGTCTTTTCTCCAGCAAGAGAAATGTAATTTAGTCAAACACATACAGAGGCCCCATTGTGCTGCCTCACCGATGAAGGGAAATACCCTGGAGCAATCGTACCAGCCTTCTAAATAGTGGCATATGAGCAGAGAGCAGTGCAGTGTTAACGGATGGCAACTGTACAGTACCATTTAGCTAGAAGTGGTAAAAACTGTTTCCCTGGGCAAGCAGCTGACTGGTTACTACATACTGTGCTGAGGAGTTGAGGAGTCTGTCTGTGGGAACCCTAAGAAGCTCTCTCTTTTCAGTTAGGGGTAAGGGAGACTGTCACCTAGTAACTTAAACGGTCAACTGCTGACTCCCTTGCCAAAGTCTCTGGACTTCCCTTGGGTATGCTTGAAACACCTCACATTTAAAAGGCTGCTCTCTCTTCATCTACTGCCACATGGTACTCCCTCTGGGACCCATTAATATGGGGCCATATTGGCTCTTGAGGATACTCTTGAGCAATGTGTTTTCAACCAAACCTCAGGAAAGGCAGTTTGGTCCTGCTGCCATTCCAACATCTATAGCTCTCTTAGGATTATAGGACTGAACTGAGATGTCTCCAAGACAGTAAGGAGCCTGGTGCCAGTACTGCCCTGAATTGGCTTCAGCCCCCAGTTTCTAATCTAACGGGCACTGTTTTTGTCCCCAACCTGCTCTTGCCATTTAGGTTTCTTTCAGCTAGCATTTCCTCTACACTGAGATTCTTTATGACGAGATCCAAAATTGTTTTTAAAAATGAGGTGGGGCAGAAGAACTGGATATGATTAAATTCTTATTATCCACCACTGTGGCCTAGGTATCAGCAGCAAAGGCCTAGCAACATAACCCAGGCCTAGCCATCTCCCAGCCTAAAGTAGAAAAAGAATCAACATCAGCTGAAAAGCCTGCTGCTCCAACCAGGCCAACCTAGACCAAAGCCCTAGTTTAGGACATATGCTTAGCCGTCCAAGAGTAATAGCACACCTATCTCATTTCAATAAGTCCTTCTTTCTACCGCACACCACACAATTTAAGAGCAGGACTCCTACTGCCACATCTATCAACATGTTGGCCTTCTATTAGAGGTTTCTCCTTAGATGCATGACTGACCCCCAATAATCCGGTCACCAGCATTCTCCAGGGCACTTACTTGCACATTTTGTCCCATCACAGAAATAAAGACATACCATATGCTTCATAAGAATCTTGAACCTCCCCATGTCCATAGTCATAATATTCTGAGTCCCTGAAAGCCAAAGACAGAGTATTAGAGCTATATAGTAACCATGTTTCAGTATTACCTTTCTCCCCAATACTTCCATATTTCAGTCATTTTACTGTGGGTATAAAACAAAAAGATGCTCATTTTACCCCATCTCCAAACCACAAAATATTTCCAAAACATGTACATACTAGGTACTCATTTAAAAACTGTGACAACTATAGCAAAGAAAAATGAATAGCAACAATTTAAAGTGAAAAAGCTTAATCCAAAAGCTCAATCTTAACCACAGTGTACATACACATGTATTCACAGGGCTAACTGGAAGAGATTAAGGAAATATGAAAAGAACTATTCTGTCCCCATTGTAGAATTATGAGAGACCTTTTCAATCACAGTTAAGATACATAGATATAGGGCTTCCCTGGTGGCGCAGTGGTTGAGAGTCCGCCTGCCGAGGCAGCGGACACGGGTTCGTGCCCTGGTCTGGGAGGATCCCACGTGCCGCGGAGTGGCTGGGCCCGTGAGCCATGGCCGCTGGGCCTGCGCGTCTGGAGCCTGTGCTCCACAACGGGAGAGGCCCGCGCACCGCAAAAAAAAAAAAAAAAAAAAGATACATATATACACATACACAAAAAGTGTTTTTTAAAAAAAGAGCAGAAAAGAACCTGAGTTACAATAGTGGGATTCTAGTATCCTTTTAAACTTTTATGCAACTTTAATGTGGCTGTTGACATTTTTTAATAATAAATCAAAATAACTTTAAGGCCTCTTCCCTTTGTTTCCATGTAGTCACAGCTCAGGAATTTTTCATCTGCTAACCCGATTCTACACTATAATTTAAGATTCACACTTATCCAAATTTGCAGATCCAAGTATGTGCCTTACAGATGTCAAAAGCAGAGGAGACACCCTCAAGAGAGGTGAGCCACCCTGCTCCTTAGATTTGTGCTGCTTAAATCTCTCAGTTCCTCCAACTCCCTCTTATCCATCCCGAGGACATGAAACAGCACTTCTACTGCCTGACTTACCCTTGGCTTTGGCTGTAATAGCCTTCGTAGCCTTCATAACTCTGTTCTGCATATGTATCATCATATCCCTAGAACAAATAAAATGAAATAGAAAGTCAGAATCACAGAAAGTAGGTAAGGTAATTATATCCCATGGGAGTATGGCGGGCTTCTGGATTAACAGAACATGGAATTTCCTTCCAAAATGTTAACACCTGTTGTAGAATAGTCAAGAAAGAAAGGATTAAAGAAAAAAAAAGAAACAACAATCAACCAAATTTATAAAACCCTTCCAGTGTGGGCAGGAAATAAGGTACAAAGTTGAACTTCAGCATTATCAGCAGTAGTAGTGTGAGTTCCTTTAGTAACACACTAAACATCAAGGGGCAGCTTATTTCCTATTTAATCTACATACATACAGTAAACCATGCTTAAAAATAGAAAACTCTTCTCATAGTTTAACATTCACTGCAAGAGAAGAGGGAAGATTCCAAATCTTACAGGGAGTCCCTGCCACCTACATCAAGGGCCAAGGCCCTGTCATTCAACTTCCTTTGGCAACCTGTTAGGTATTAGGAAATGGCATAGTCCAAATGTCTTACATATTCTTCATAAGTTTCTGGTGCAGGTGGTGGAGGCAAAGGTATTCTCTGGATGCCTGCTGTCCGTGCTCTTGGTGCTGGAGCACCCCTCACAGTAGGTGGGGGTGGCACTCCTCGAGTCACAGTGGCACCTCTGGTGATGGCTCCTCTCACCGGTGTACCACGCACTAAAGCCCCCCGAGGTGGTCCAACACCACGGCCCCTGCAAAAAAGAAAGTTTATTTTAAATGGAGATTTTTATAAATAGGCTACTTTCATGTTCAGATTTGTTTGCAAATTCTGGAGCTAGATAGGAGATTTTACAATGCCTTAAATAGACTATTATCAAAACACAGAGGAATGGGGAGTTCCCTGGTGGTCAAGTGGTTAGGACTTGGCGATTTCATTGCCATGGCAAGGGTTCAATCCTTGGTCAGAGAACTAAGATCCCACAAGCCACTCAGCGCAGCCAAAACAAAACAACACAGAGGAATGTGTAGGTGGGTAAAGGACCCATATTGGAAGGCTCCCCAGGTCCCATGGTGGACCTGTTAATGTCTCCTTAGTGGAGCATCTGCCTTGGAGAGTCTGATCAATCAGCAAAGGTAAAATTCTAACGTCAAAGACCATTTAAAAATGCTAAAACTGTCCAAAAGTTAAAAAAGCTTTTTAAAAAAGCTTTAGTCCTGAAGTCCTAAAGCTTCAGGACTGCTGTACCTGACTATGGTCAAAGTGACCAAGATCTAGAACTCCACTCTTTTTTTTTTTTGGCCGTGCCACGCGGCTTGCAAGATCTCAGTTTCCCAACCAAGTATTGAATCCGGACTACAGCAGTGAAAGCGCCAAATCCTAACCACTAGACCACCAGGGAACTCCCTAGAACTCCACTCCTGATGCAACATACAAATCCTGAGACCCCTTTTAAGCTGGAGATAAGAGCACCAGTAAAACAGAGGTGGTACCAGCAGTCAAATTCACATCCCATTTCTAGTTGTCTCCATTATTCATACCTGGGAACAGGTGGAGGAGGAGGTGCAGCTCCCCGGCCTCTCACCGGCACCCCACGTCCACGAGAGGGCTCTGGTACTCCATTCAAGTAGGAGAGCTCTAGGAACTGCTCCTGGCAGATATCATCCATCATATCCTGTGGATAAAAGATAATGAGAAGGAGTGTTATTCTCTACCTTCTGCTGAGAAGTCATCTAGCCCATACGAGCCTTGGATGCTAAGAACAACTTTGAAGGCCCACATGAAGTCTCAGGTCATTCATTCTCTGAAGTCAAATGGCACTCTACCTGTCACCTCTTTGAGGAAAGTCTTGATGGTAGACCCCTCATTATTCAGATGAAGTTCTTCATGATGTGGTTCCTGCCTAGCTCTCCAGATCACTTCCATCCTCTCTCCATGTATAACCTCCTTTCAAGCCATGCTGAACAACTTGCAGTTCAGAACATGGCATACTCTTACACATCCATTCTTGCAAATAGTTTCCTCTTTCTAGAATAATAAAAGCCACTACCATTAATTAAGTTCTATGGCTGGGTACCATATAATAAGCTTTACATAGGGTTTTCAGTTTAATCTTCAAATTAACCCTGAAGTAGGCAGATCTTCCCATTTTACATTTGGGAAAACAGATTCGGGAAGTATAAAGCAATCAGTCTAAGGACATAGAGCTATTAAGTGGCAGATTCTACATGTAAATTCAGAATTACCTGTCTCCAAAATCTAGGCTTTGAATCATCAGACTATATTATTGCATTTTTTTGTCCACCTGAGGGACTCTTTTACAACATTTAATCTAGAATATTACCTCACCTCTTTTGAAAAACTTTCTCTTGATGCCAACCCTTCACTCCCTCCTCTTTTCCCACAGCACCATGTAATTTTCTCTAAGCACTTACCACATCATTTTAGAATTGTTTGTATGTCTTTCTCACTAGGTTGTGAGCTCTTCAAGAGCCATTTCTGTAACTTCAGACCCAAGCATAGTATTAGGCACCTACCAGACACTTAACAAATGTTTGGGATGAACAAGGAACCTGAGGCTCAGAAAAGTGATACAATAACTTGTCCAAGATGATGCAGATAAAGCTCCCAGTCCAGTGCTCTTCCTACTGTACCAGGTTCTGAGGGGAAAATGGAGGGCCTCTGGTCATGGATGCAAAAACAGGCTCACTTTTTTTCTTCACAAGGGGGAAGAAGTGAGCCAAATGCCATTTGCAAATCTCTTCACATATTTCCTGATGAGAATCATTCAGTCTTAATACTTCATGCATTTTTATATATCCCAGGTGTATACAGCTTCTAGAAGATTCTAGTCACCAAGAGACGCCCCCTACCCCAACTCTTCACCTCCTCCTACCGTACACATTTCTGCTGCTTGAGACTCACATTGGAGAATCAAGTAATCAACGATGGGCCATTTGCTCATATTCCTCTAACTGCCACAGCAACACTGAGGAAACCCAGATCTCCTTTGGCAGGCTTCTTTTTTTTTTTGCGGTATGTGGGGCTCTCACTGTTGTGGCCTCTCCCATTGCGGAGCACAGGCTCCGGACGCGCAGGCTCAATGGCCATGACTCACGTGCCTAGCCGCTCCGCGGCATGTGGGATCTTCCCGGACCGGAGCACGAACCCGTGTCCCCTGCATCGGCAGGCAGACTCTCAACCACTGTGCTACCAGGGAAGCCTAGGCTTCTCTTCTGAAGATCCAGTTACATGGAAGCCTTGTAAGCCTAGCCCTTTTGAGAAATATGCTGAGACTAATGATAAAGAGGAGATGGGCATTCCCCTGCAGTCCTTCAGAAAACGGATGGCTCAGGATGCTTCAACATATACCTCAAAGAGTAAAAAAGCATATCCCCAAGGGAAAATTTACAAGTTCTGAGTTTTTCCTAGGATATTTTAAGTTGGCTGTTTCATGTTGAACACTCTAATGATGATGAGATACTTAGAAGCAAAGCAGCTGCTGAGACATTTAAGACAGTGTTAGAATCCTTGGAGCTCAGCATTACAGGTACACACACCCTATAAATTTTTGCTCTACCGATTCTCACATGCTCTGATACAGTTCCAACTCCCTCATTTTACATATACAAGAAAACCAAGAACTATATATCACTTCCTCTTAGTGATGAAACTATGATGCTTACTCAATTCTAGCTGAATAGTACTCCAAATGCTTCTTAAGGTTCCAGATTCATACTTGGTTATTAAACATTCAACAGTAAGTAGTTTTCAGAGTAACTCTGAAAACTAACAGGACTTGCCAAATGGCAAAAATTCATCAGTTTTTACTTACTCAAAGTATGAAATCTCTGACCAGGTAATAATAAGCAAGACAGGTAACCTGGTCTGTCCCAGTTCTTCCAGGGCCTTAGTTACATTCTGAAAGGAGCTGTACACCAATCTGTTTAATATCATCAACAGTTAAGCCTATAACCATCATGCCTCTTTCACATCAACTCTACTTGAGTAAACTCCTCCAGGAGAGAAAGCCCTGAATGCACTCAGGTCGGAATTCAATCCATTAACACTGGAGGCTAGAGGATTCTTGCTGTTATCATCTAGACTCTCTAGTCTAGAATAAAACCCCACTAAGTGCAGGGGATTATGACCACCTTAGTCATTTTCCTATCATAACCTTCCAGTTCCACTCTAGCACCAAAATACACAATTTAGTGAAGACCTTGTTAAATCTGTTAACCAGAGGTTAAAATGCCAGACACACTGTGGATCCAAAATACTGACAAAAGATACTGGTATACAACTAAAACCACATTAGACATGGAGTAGAAGAGTGGTCTTGGGGCACAGTGGTTTGAAAACCAGATACAAATAATGGACCACCTTAGAAAAATGAAGATAAATGCAGAATTTGGTATATAATTTCAGGTTATGCAAAGACCCTGGATAAGAAACCCTGCCTTAGCAATAAGCACAAGATCCCAGTTTTCTCTTGCTCAAAGATACAAGATATAGATTTCCTTACTGGTACTAGAAACTTCTTGACTTCCTCCATAGCATGGGCCATAAGAGCATAAGCCTCACACGGGGGTCCAAAGACTTCAATGAAGACATGCAGGTCCATATTCAAGTGGGCATATTTGGGGTCTCCACCTTTGCGCAGCTCTTCCTCCTATGGAAAGATGCACAAAAACATCGCATCACTTGGACTAGGGAGAAAATGACACCTTTACCTCTAGGCCAAAGAGACACCGAGAAATGACCCCAACACCTAAAAAAATAGAAAATTGTAAGAAAAAAGCAAAACAAACTCTGGAGAATAGTAATTTACACAGTCTGCTAAACCTGCAATTAGTCTGCTGCTCTTCTGTTTTGAATCACTGGTGTATTCACTGGAGCTCTTATTAGAAGGTATACAAGAGACAAACTTATTTCCAGTTTCCATTCAGATAACAGCTGTTTGCCAAGCATTCATTCATTCATTCATTTATTGCCAAGCATTTGCTTTTAAATCCCAGGTAGAGCTCTTAATCACCAGCTCTTCTTATCTGCTTATATGGTCTGGGAAGTTCTAGGGACGGAATAAAGTCAGGACAGAGAGAAGAAAATCTCATGTAAATCTCATTAGCTAGAATAACATACTTCAGCCCTAACTGTATTCATCTAGTGAGAAATGTGAGTGGCCAAAAGAAGGTCTGAGAAAACATGTTTGTCAATTCGGCTGCATAAAAGGAGGCCTGAAAGAGTAAGCTTTTAGGCTGTAGCAGGTATGTCTCATCTAAAAAGCTGACCCTAGAAGGCTAAGACTATTCTGTTTCGGTGGTAAGTTTCTCCACACTTACAAAGAGCATAAAGAGTATGGGACTATGGCATGGAAAAAAAAAAAGCATTAGGTTCTGTTGTCAGGATTACTCATGGTTCCTTTTGTAGTATCTTCTTTTAGAGGGCCTCACATTCCAGCTGGCTATAAAACAAACCAGCCAACTAATCCTCAGACTCACCTGCACTCACAACACTAGTGCTCTCACTTTTCCATATTACTGAAAAGGGAACGTGCTGTTCACATTTTAGTGTCTCTAGTCTCAGTAAGTTTCAGTACATCCAGCTCCCCTTCCAAGTTTTCATAGATAATCTTACTAATGCCAAAGTTGCTACCGCTATTTCCATTACTATGCAGTCAAAGTCAGAAAGAAAGCAATTACCAGGGCACACCTAGGTTCTTCCAGCGTTGCCAAAGAAGTGAATTAACTGGTCTATAATCTCTTACATCCAATGCAAATTTAAGGGAATCACATTCTGTACATATGCAAGTGCTAGCTTCCATAAGGAATCTATACTGGACTCTTGGCTACTGGAAGGCATTAGGGTGTCTTCTTGCCTCATTAATGTGAGCTTACCTTGGCCTTGTCTCTCATTGAGCCCTTTCCCAACACAGAAATCTTTGCACCAGTCTCTTCTTGCAGTCTTTTGATTGTATTCCCTTGTGGTCCAAGGATCTTCCCCACAAAATTGAACTGACAGAAAATAAAGACAGATTTCTAAACACATATGTTCCTATAAAATATTTCCACACGTATTATTTATCTTCAATAATCCTGTAAAATAGGTAGAGTATTACCACTCCCATTTTACTGAAGGATATACTGAGGCTGTACGGATAAAGTGATTAGCCTACGGTTATACAACTGGAAAGTGACAGTTCTCAGACTTGAATTTCCTGATGTAATTTGGCACTCTTTACATAATATCACACTGCAACCCTTCGTACTTTTACATAAACATTTTAAAACCAGTTACTTCAGAACAGAACAGACATATGGTACCCTTTGGTAGTACTGGTTTGATAAACTAAATATAATTAGTTGCTTTCCAAAAAAAAAACTTTAAGAATTTTTTTTTTTTTGGATAATAAAAGGATGATTATATTTCCGTCCTGGATATAGCTATGCTATTAGTGACGGACTTGTATGTTTCAACTGCCAGATACATATATGACACAGAACCTTCACCAGCTTAAGTATCTGACACATCACAATCTCTGTAAGTCTTCTGCTACAGCCCACGCTACAAGACATACTACATACTCTCATACTACAAAGCCAACTCAAAGTGAGGCACTCTCTTTCCCTTACCTTGGGATACTGCTTGACAGGTATCAGAACCCTCTCCTTCAACTTCATGTTCTTGTGAGAAAATAAATCCAAGTAATTCTCCTCATCGTCCTTTTTTGAATCCCCTTTCTGAATCTTCTCAATTTCTGAATAGGACAAACAGAATTTAATTTAGTTTTTTCTTTTAAATAAAGGCAAAATTCTGAGTCTGCTTAGCTTAAAGCAATAACACAGAGAACTGTGTAATGAGAAAGTGCTAATTTCAAATGGAGACTGGGTGAAAGCACCAAAGCTAGATGAAGCTGACTAGGAAACTCAAAGCCTGCTTCTAATAAGAGCAGTTTGCTCTTCCACTTCTAGCGGAAACCTCTACAGAGACATTCAAATGTTCTTAACACAAAATGGATTTAGCAGTGAATTGGGGAAAAGGGGATAAACGAACTAAAAAATTAAAATCTGCATCAAGAAAAAGGTACAAAGTCATATCTTAATGAAGAGACAAAGTCAATAATTTAAATACACAACCGAGAGTCCCATTAAAATTCTGTAACAGTAGTGCTTTGGATAGTAGTAGTCCTTAAGAGTCTGAAAGACCTGGTTTTTACTCTGCCACTCACCAGTTGTGTGAACTCTGAAAAGTTTTTTAATTGCTCTGAATTTTGGTCTCCTCATTGTAAAATGGAGGCAATATCTACCTCATGAGGTTGCTATAAAGACAGAATAAAATAACATACGTAAACATGCTAATTAAAGCCCATTTCTTTCTTTCTCTTTTTTTTCCTTTTGGCAGGTGGGATCTTAGTTCCCCGACCAGCAATCAAATCCGAGCCCCCTGCAGTGGAAGTGTGGAGTCTTAACCATGGGACCACCAGGGAAGTCCCAAAAGCCCATTTCCCGGGAAGTGTTTTAATATATACTCAACACTATCTAGCCCAAATTCACTCAGTGTGCTAAAGGTGAAAATGCACCAAGATAATTTCAATTCACAGGTTAAGACAGTTTCATCAGCTAGAACCTTAGCAACCAAAAAGATTTCCTATCATTAGGGAACTTCATTCACCCATCCATCCATTCATTCAGTGACTGCAAGTGTTTGAGTGCTTCCTATGGAGAGGCACATGAAGGGACAGATACAGGTATGATCACTAACCACTATGGAAGACTTACTAAGAGCCAGGCACCTTGTCCTGTGAAGTATATGAGAAACAACAGAACAAGTCAAACATGGTCCCAATCTCCACTATGTTTACATACTAGAGTTCCCAGTCTATGAAGTCAGCAATGAAGTATAGTTAAATGCTACAACAGGAGTACTAACAGAGATGGGGGCCGAGTATGGAGGCAATGAACAGCAGCAACTAAAAGGTTATATACTATGGTCCACTGAGAACAACAACCAAAAAAATTATACTCTCTAAAATTAGTGGAACATTCTAACTAACACAGAATGTTCTCCTTATATAACATTTCCACAGTGTTTCTTCTATAATTTTAAGGCAAGGGTTCTCAAACTTCATCGAATCACCTGGAGGGTTTGTTAAACTAGATTGCTGGGCTCCAATCCCAGTCTAGGATTGTGTTAGGAATTTGCATTTGTAACAAGTTAGCAGGTGATGCTGATATTGCTGCTCTAGGGATCACACTTTGAAAACCACCAGTTCTGTGCAAAGACATATGACTTCAAACACATACTGCAAATCTAAACCTTTAACAATTAAAAAAAAATAACTGTTTAGACTAAGTCCAGCTGTAAAGTACACGGATGAAGGAAAGTTACTGAGACTGACAGACTACACAGAGTTCAGAATTTCAAACTGAAGGCTTCTGTTTATTAAAAAGCCTAATTTCAGATGTTACACTCTTGTAAGAACAGTAAATGACAGTGTTCTTTGCACTCTTTATTTTTCATTGCTTGGAATAGAAAACAAATTTGACCTTACAATCAACAGACTAAATGCTTCCTTCATTCAACACCCTATTTGTTTGCTGTTTCACTGGTAGTGTATCCTGACCCCACCCCTTCCCACTTACTGCTAATATTAACTTTTTGTAGTCTCTAGTTTTGAGCCTACCACCTCTGAACACACTTCTTGAGTTTCTGGGCTGGGAAACTGGGTACTCAATCTTCTAAAGTCCACAGGAGCAAAGATGCCACATTTCTAATCTGAAAACATCACTGAGGAGCTTCTAAATATGTGAAACAAATTACATACTTCATCTTATCTATGTCTCTCCGTGTGTCCTAATTGCTGCCATCTAGTTAGGCCCTTCAGCTGTACTTTATACCACTTTCCAGAAACTTTAATTGGTTAGAACAAGAAAATAAGACTCAAAGTCTGTGAATCTGTACTCCCATAGGAAGCAAGGATACAAAAATTGAACCCAGTAGAAAGGTTTGTTTAATATCAATGTAATGTGCCCCGTGAATTTAAGACCTTTCTATAACATGGATCCTTCTGCTATATTTTGAACTAGGCAGATCTTAATTAGGATCCCCTTGTCCACTTACCTCACAATTAAAAAAATAATGCTAAAGCATTTTTAGAGAATTCAGAGAACAATGATTTAAGTAAAAGAGAACTGAAAAGATAAAACAATCAGGGGGTTAGCTTAGAAAGCAAAAGAATAAGCAACTTGAGCCTTCAAGAAGGGTAGTCTTCCATGTTTGGAAGGGGAAGGACCAAATATTTACTAAATGCCTACAATGTATCAAACTCTATACAAATATTACCTCATTTATCCTAAAAAATAACTCAGTGAAGTAGCTGGTACTATCCCCATTTTATAACCGAGGAAACAAAAATCAGAGAAGTTAAATCTCTAAGTCACAAAACTGTTAAAGTAGTAAGAGACTAAGGATTAAAACCCAGGCTTTCTCTAACTTCAAACCTCATGCTTTTATTATTGCCTTTCAGTGAGGAGTTGTGGGGGGCACTTTATTTAAGCAAAAAAGAGCTTATTTTGTAAAGTTTTGGGACGTACTGCTTATACCCCCAGACACTGTTATGCAGCTAAAGACAACACGAGGGCTCTGCATGTGCCTCAGACGTTCAGCTGCCTGATCTTTCTTTTCTTTTTCAATTCTTTTTTTTTTCTCCTTTTTTCTTTTTCAATTTCTCTTCTTGGCCTCACTTCTTATGGAGGGCTAAGGAGCAGGCTGTAATGGCAAGAAAAAAAAAATCAAAGAGAAGCTTCCTAAAATGCCTCACCCTCAGGCAAAAGTACTTTCTAGACAATCTTTCTGAAATTGACTCCTTTAAAAGATCTTTGCTTGGGCCTCTGGAGACCATAAATATCCCAAGAGTCAAAGAAAGAAAAGCTAAGGTGTAAACAACACAGAGAGGTGACCCATTTGCTTCAAAGTCAGATGCTGACAATAATCATATCTTATGATGCCTTTTATATGTCAGGAATTTTGTATGTATTGTTTCCCTTCATCTTTATAACCAGGATTATCCCCACTTAACTAGTGAAGAAATCTTGTCCAAGATCACAAAATTAGTGACAGAGCAGGTATTTAAACCCAGGTTATTCCTTACCTCAGTCAGAGCAAACTGAACAAATCTCATGGCTTTTCTTCTACTCTTTTACTATAACTTGATCTTTCCTTTTTTTGGTAGGTGTTATCACAACCAGGCTGTTAGCTCCAAAGGATGAGAACTGTTTCTTAAATGTATGACTGAGAGGAAAGAACCTGAGTTTTGAAGCCAAAAAAACTCGGTTTGACTCCCAGCTCTGCTACATGCTTGCTGTGTGACCTTGGGCAAGTCATTAAACCTCATGTAGTCTTCCTTCTTACTTTTAAAAAGGAGAATTTTTTTTAATGGAAGAAAGATTTAAGGAACACAAAACTGTTAATACAAGAGAAGTTTGAAAAAAATTATATGCAGATTTTATCAACTGGACTGGCTTAACTAAAAAAGGCTATCATGTACATTCCATTAACTGAACATGTGATACGGAGCAAGACAAGCAAGATTTTCTGACTATGGCATCCAGAGATAGTGCTTCTAGGAGGGCAAGATTCATAGGATATCTGCTCCAAAAGGTCAGGTGTCATGCCCTCCTCCAGACTATCAATGTATTTGGTTAATACATCTAACGACAGCACACCTTCCCCAGCTATGAACAATTTCTGGACCCTTGCCTTTACTAAACTATCTGCCATTTATAGTACAGTGTCTAATAGACAACAGGCATCTATAAACATTTACCAAATTAAAGAAATGTACCATTAACACCCCCTAACTTCCCTTAACGACTCATATAACTTCATCATTCCCAAATTTATAGTTCTTTGCCCTGTATCTTTTCTGTTGGTAAATCCTTTTGGAATCACAAATCCAGTAAGTTCATTAATTTTGTATAAAAACCATTCCATTCTTTTCATTTTTCAAATTATTTATTATTTAAAGCAAGAGCACCGAGCTATAGGTTCTTAATCTGGTTTGGGGTCGTGAGCCCCTACAGACTAGCTCCCCAGAAAAAGATACCAACACAGTATTTCACATACAATGTTGACTAAGGGTGGGTACTGGCTCAAAAAACTCCCTCAAAGCCTGAGTTAAGAGCCCTCTAAGGGGCTGATTTCCCACATTCCAGGATAGCATCAAACTCTATTATGGCATATTGACCACAGTCTCCCAAATCTCTTTCTTAGGGTACAACTTAAGAGTTTAAGGCTTTTTTCTCTTAAAAACAAAACAACAAACCATTTTATTTTGAGACAATTGTAGATTTATATGCAGTTGTCAGAAATATGAGATCTTGTATATCCTTCACCCACTATTCTCCATAACATTTTGCATGTCTATAATATCATAACCAGAAAATTCACATTAATACAATCTTACTGACTTTACTCAGATCTCACCAGTTTTGCATGTACTTATGTGTGTGTGTATGTTTGCTTAGTTCTATGCAATTTAATCATGTGACCACACCACAGTCTCAGTACAGAACAGTTCCACCACAAAGATCCCTCATGCTACCGTTTTATAGCTACAGTCACCTCCTTTCCTCTCTCCCCAACATTGGCAACCACTAATGTTCTCCATCTCTATTATTTTATCTTTTCAAGAATGTTAAACTAATGGAATTGTACAGTGTGTAACCTTTTGAGATTGGGTTTTTCATTCAGCATAATTCTCTTGAGGGAATTCCCTGGCGGTCCAGTGGTTAGGACCTGGCACTTTCACTGCCAGGGCCAGGGTTCAATCCCTGATCAGGGAACTAAGATCCTGCAAGCTGTGCGGCCTGACCAAAAAAAAAAAAAAAAAAAACCCTCTTGAGATCCATTCAAGTTGTTGCATTTATCAACAGTTCATTTCTTTTTCTTGTTGAGTAGTATTCCATGGTATAGATGTACCACAGCTAAACTATTCATCAATTGGAGACATATGGGTTATTTCCAGTTTTTTGGCTATTATGAATAAAGCTGCTATGAACATTCATGTACAGGTTTCATATGAACGTAAGTTTTAATTTTTCTGGGATAAATGCCCAAGAGTACAACTGCTGAGTCGTATGGTAAACATGTTTAGTTTTGTTAAAAACTGCTTTATCACAGACCCATGCATGCTAACAATATTTTACTTAATTTTGGTAGTATTATATTCCATAAAAACAGTATTGTAGGGCTTCCCTGGTGGCACAGTGGTTAAGAATTCGCCTGTCAATGCAGGGGACATGGGTTCAAGCCCTGGTCCAGGAAGATCCCACATGCCACGGAGCAACTAACCGGTGTGCCACAACTACTGAGCCTGCACTGTAGAGCCCACGTGCCACAACTACTGAAGACCGCAAGCCACAACTACTAAGCCTGCGTGCTGCAACTACTGAAGTCTGTGTGCCTAGAGCCCATGCTCTGCAACAAGAGAAGCCACCACAATGAGAAGCCTGCGCACTGCAATTAAGAGGGGCCCCTGCTCGCCGCAACTAGAGAAAGCCCACGTGCAGCCACAAAGACCCAACACAGCCCAAAATAAATAAAATAAATAAATTTAAAAAACAAAACAGTATTATACCATATGTATGCAGCCTTATGGGATTGACTTTTTCACCTAACATTAGATTTCCAAGATTTCTCCATGTTGTGGCATTATTCAGCTATAGTTTTCATTTTCACTGCTGTATTAAGTATTTCATTTTGAAAATCTCACAGTATTTAATCAATAGTGAAACAAGGTGCACTATTTTATGAGTGAGACATTCACGGGCAAAAGTTTCTTTGGGTATATTCCTAGGAATAACCTTGATCAATTTAAAGAATTTGAATATTCAGCTTTCAAAGGAAATGCCAAACTGTTATCCAAAGTGGTTGTACCAATTCACACTTCTACCAGCACTGTTCCTTCTAATCCACATCCCCTCAAGCACTAAGTCTTGTTTGACTTCATTTCTGTCAATGTAGCAGGTTTTCATTATTTTCCTGTCTCCAAAAGTTTTTTTACTCATTTATCTTCATTTACTCTTTTAGCTACTTAAAAAAAATTATTGAAGTATAGTACATTTACAAAGTTGTGTTTAATTTCTGCTGTATAGCAAAGTGACTCAGTTATACACTTATATATTCTTTTTCATATTCTTTTCCATTATGGCTTATCACAGGATACTGAATATAGTTCCCAGTGCTATACAGTACAACCCCTTGTTGTTTCTCTCTTTTAGCTACTTTCTATTCAACACGTCAAGTTGAAAAAAATAAATTCAGTTTGGAATTAGTTTGAAAAATGCAAAAAACCAACATGTTAATTTAAAAGTTGTCATCTTTTGGGCTTCCCTGGTGGCGCAGTGGTTGAGAGTCTGCCTGCCAATGCAGGGGACGCGGGTTCGTGCCCCGGTCTGGGAAGATCCCACATGCCGCGGAGCGGCTAGGCCCGTAAACCATGGCCGCTGAGCCTGCGCGTCCGGAGCCTGTGCTCCACAATGGGAGAGGCCACAACAGTGAAAGGCCCGCGTACCGCAAAAAAAAAAAAAAGTTGTCATATTTATAAGACTAGTTCCTCCTCCCACCAGGACGTGGCATATTTCTTTTTATTCACATGTTCGTTTACCACTTTCAATAAAATTTTAAGTCGACAATATGTGATCACAATATTCCTCATCTGTAATATTGAGAAAAAATTCTTCCTGCCTCATAGAATGGCCATGAAGATGGAATTAATGAGTACCACAGGTCATGGCACATGTTATATGCTCTACAAAGGTTAAATACTGTTATTGTTTGTTATGAATATTCACATACATTTTGAATTTATTTTTATTGCCTATCCCAAAGTTTTTGCTATTCTAAAAAATGAGATCATTTTGTCAATTCTTTTCTAATTGGCTATTGCTACTATATCAGAAAGCTACTGATTTACACATCTTTACCTTGTAATCAGCCACATCACTCACCATTTTCCTAGGTAAACAACCATGAAGTTGTTGCAAAAATGATAAATTCTGCCTCTTTCTTTCCTAATATTTATACGTATACCTATACAGTCACCCCTCGGTGTCCCAGGACCAAACTCCCATACCAAAATCCGAGGATGTTCAAGTCCCTTATATAAAATGACATAGAACTTGCATATAACCCACGCACATCCTCTTGTATACTTTAAATCATCTCTAGATTACTTATAATGTCTAATACAAAGTAAATGCTATGTAAATAGTGGTAAATACAACGTAAATCAGCGCAAAGCCAATTCAAGTTTTGCTTTTAGGAAATTTTGGAATCCCTCCCACCCCTGAGTATTTCTGATTCATTGTTGGTTGAATCCACATATATGGAGAACCCGTGGATATGAAGAGCCATACTTGGTCTATAGTTCCTTTGCAATTCCACTGTCTGGTTTTAATAGGTCTTGCTAGCTCTGTAGAATGAAATGGGGACATCTAGGTGTATTTCCATAGTATACTGTAAATCAAATAAAGAAATGTACTATTTTGAAATTTCAGTACATTTTTGTCTGGAAATATTCTGCACTGAGGGTTTTTTTTTTGGCTGCTCCACCGTGTACGGGATCTTAGCCTTCACCAGGGATCGAACCCATGCCCCCTGCAGTGGAAACGTGGAGTCTTAACCACTGGACTGCCAGGGGAAGTCCCTGCGCTGAATGCTTTTGGAAGACGAATTTCTGTGTATCTTTTCAAGATCACCTGGGGCTGGTTAATCTACTGAAAATGTTAACTTATTCCTGAGTCATTTACAATAACTTGTATTTTCCTAGTTATAAAAAGTAGAAAAAGAACACCAATATACATAAAAACATCTTATGTTTATTATGTAAATATTTAACACAAATAATATGATAAATTATTTTTGTTTCAGAAAACAAGCATGGGTACCCTGAGAGTCTTTGTATGTCTGCAAACGCATTTAATTGTCATCGTGGTTGAAGATCAATTTGGCTAATATAGAAATCTATATTCAAAATTGAAATACCTCAGAATTGCGTTATTTTCTATCATGCAATGAGGATGAATATTCATTTATCAAATATTTAGTAAGAGGCCACTCTGTGCAGCACTCTTAAAGGAACAGAAGATACAGCCATGAACAAAGCAGACAAAAGATCCCTGCCCTGGTAGAGCTGACATTCTAGTCATAAAGAAGGGGCAGCCAACAAGCAAACACATTAACTACAACATATGGTGCATCAGATGCTGCAAAATAAGCTAAAGCTGGGAAAACGTACAGGGAGGGCTATGTGGCTGGTAAAGAAGAGTGGTCTGGGTCTTGTAGCACCTCTTGGGAAACAGGCAGAGTTGCCTAGAGGAGTCACAGTCCTAAGTGCTAGGCTCTGCTCTCTGGGTTTCCTCCTCCTTCTTTGTCTTGCCTTGTGATCTTCACTGCCCTGTTGGCTAGGACTTTGATGTGTTCAGAAAATCTGATGAAACAGATTTTAATACTTTAGCACAAAATTTATTTTTATTTTTCTGAGTACAGTTTGTTGCAGGTACTATAGTGGGGGATGGGGGGGGTGGCAAAGATGGTTAGGTGTGAGGATCCAGACTCAGACTGACTTCAAACACTCCATATGCTGCTTACTAATTTTGTTACCTTAGGCAAATGATTTAATCTGTTTGCCTTGGTTTCCTCATGTGTAGAAGTAAAAATAATAACAGTAACTTCCTCATAGTATTGCTATGAAGACTAAACATTTGATGTAAAGTGCTCAGGCCAGTGTCCAGCATCCAGTATAGTGTTAGCTGTATTTTTCTTACCTGTATCCTTATCAGAGCTTAAATACTACTATTCCGTCTTCTCAATCTCACTTTCTCACAATTGGTTGACTTAACTACAACCACTTTTCCAGATCATTCAAAAACATCTTAAAATAAATCAACTGTATTTCAATTAAAAAAAATATCTTCAAAGCCAGGTCCAACATATATCAAGACTTATCCATGCTAAGAAATATTCACATATCCCAAGTTAGTTTTCTCAATGAGCCAGCATTACCTCAATCCCGTTTCTCCAATTAAAATTCAATTTGGTTAAAGGAAAAAGACATCAAAAAAGTCCAAGTTTATAAGATGTGGCACATATATACAATGGAATATTACTCAGCCATAAAAAGAAATGAAACTGAGTTGTATGTAGTGAGGTGGATGGACCTAGAATCTGTCATACAGAGTGAAGTAAGTCAGAAAAACAAATACTGTATGCTAACACATATACATGGAATCTAAAAAAAAAAAAAATTGGTCCTGAAGAACCTAGGGGCAGGGCAGGACAGGAATAAAGACGCAGACGTAGACAGTGGACTTAAGGACACAGGGAGGGGGAAGGGTAAGCTGGGACAACGTTAGAGGGTGGCATTGACATATACACACTACCAAATGTAAAACAGATAGCTAGTGGGAAGCAGCTGCACAGCACAGGGAGATCAGCTTTGTGCTTTGTGACCACCTAGAGGGGTGGGATAGGGAGGGTGGGAGGGAGATGCAAGAGGGAGGGGACATGGGGATATAGGTATATGTACAGCTGATTCACTCTGTTATACAGCAGCAACTAACACAACAATGTAAAGCAATTATACTCCAATAAAGATGTTAAAAATAATAATAAAATAAAAGGTGTGAAGAGTGGGGGGGGAAGAGCTCAAGTTTAAAAAATGAAAGAAGGGTGAAAATCGGAAGTAACTTTTAAGGATCAACAGTTTTTGATGGCTATCCTAAGAAACCATCTTTTACTAAAAAGATGAGCACCATACTGGACACCTGATGTGCTCAGAAAGGCAAAAAAAGCTTGCATTTTCATACCTTACTCAGTACCACGAATTTACAACTAGGAGAAAACTGGTGACATGTTATATTATCTAATGATTACAGGTCAAAGGAACTGTGCTGGTGCTTTTTACACAACATTTAATCCTCACAACTCACCATCCCACTTTACAGATGAGGTTACTGAGGTTCAGAAAGTTTCCCGAGAGTAGGGGACTAGTCAAGAGTGAGTTAGAATTTCAAACCCAAGCCAACACCTTAAAGTTCTAAAGTTTGTTATTTTATTATCATTTAATATGGACTGATTAAAGACAAGAGGAAATAAAAATAAAACCCAGTCAACCTTTACCATTTAGTCTGACGTTCCTGATTCTGCATGTACTTGCTTTCAAACACCTGGTGTTTGCTATATGCAAGACAATATGAAAAATATTAAAAAGCATTCCTTGCCCTCAAAGAGCTTGCCAGAAGAACACAATGAACAGTAATGTTTCAAACAATCTGACTGTGTTATAGAACAGCAAAGCACAGAGTTGAAAATGTAAGCAGTTTATCTAAATGTTCTTATTCTTGACCGCCTCAGGCTTTGTTTACTGTGTTTAAAAGTAAAGACCAAACGTAGGGTGGATAGCTAGTGGGAAGCAGCCGCATGGCACAGGGAGATCAGCTAGGTGGTTTGTGACCACCTAGAGGGGTGGGATGGGGGGGGTGGGAGGGAGGGAGACGCAAGAGGAAAGAGATATGGAAACATATGTATATGTATAACTAATTCACTTTGTTGTAAAGCAGAAACTAACACACCATTGTAATGCAATTATACCCCAATAAAGACGTTAAACCAAAAAAAAGTAAAGACCTCTAACCAACGGTGGGAGACAGAGAACAAAGGGAGGGAAATGACATTTTCATAACGGACGTGTCCATTATATCAACCTTGCCAAAGAGTCCAACTACTCATTCAGTGTTGGAATGTTGTGAATTTTTATTTGCTTAATAAAATTGAGGTATCATAAGATACACTTATTAAAACGTTTTAACTAGAAGACAGAGCAAAACAGACGGCTTTAGGGAGAAATCAAAGCGACTAGATGATGGCCAGTTTTGAGCAAAAAAGGAGCGCTAGTCTACACACAGAGAACAAAGACTACTATTCCTAATCTATTTCAGGACTGAAGAAAAAAAGGGGGGGTGGAGACCATGCAACTTCTTTGAATTTTTTCCCATCTTATTGGGAATGTGATGCAAACCATCCTTAATCTCCCTGTATTACCCCCTTTCACTGTCTCTAGGTTTGTTTTTCCCTTCTCCAATGACGAACACGCGTTGTAAAATAAAGGGATCCAACTGCCTGGCTCTGCAGCAATGACCATTTTATCGGCGAAGTCGGCAATCTGATTCGGAAAACCTCAAGCTCCGATTCCCACAGGTTGCTCCTGCCTCCGAGCAACTCAAGCTCCAGTTACCGCGAAGTCCGACCCGGCCCCGGCGGCCGCGGCGCGCTGGACAGGGCACCCCAGCCTCACCCCATCTCACCTCGGCCCTCCCTCCCTCCCTCCCGGCTCAGGCTGCCTTCACCTCCTACACCCTCAGTGGAGGCGCCGACCGCCACCCGCGATCAAAAAAGCTTCCCCTTTCGGGGAAGCGGGAGATGAAGGTTCATTTCTGGAAGAATCTGAGCACTCGGAGCGCGGGGCAGCTGCAAGAGGTGGGAGGGGGAAGGGTCGACAAGGGGGCGGGGAGCGCGGCACTATCCATCAAAATCTTTTTGCTAAGAGATCGCCAAGTCCCCTTCGGGCCTCCACTGCAGCCTAGAAATTCTCCCTCGCACCCTGGGCCGGGATGGGAATTGTAGAATCTAGGGTCCCGAAGACGAGGACGAGAAAAGGGGAGTCCATGACTGCCTAGGTCCCCAGGGGGCGGTAAGGGAGAGGAACAAAGCCGCTACCACCCATGCCCCCGGGTGGCCGGGCGAACCACAGGGACCCCGGAGGCTCCCTTACCTGCCGTCAGCAACTGCATGGCGTGAGTGAAGGACGGGTCGAGCGAGTCCTTCTCGGCCATGAGTTCGGGCAGATACTTATTCTCCGGCTCCATCTTGACCGAGGCAGTGGCTGAGGGGGGCAGCAGCGGGGTCGGCGCTGGACCGCCCACAGTCGCGTCGGGGCCTGTGGCCGAGGGCGGCAGCAGCGGCGGCGGCTGCGTGGCGGGCGAGGCCCGGGCGCCCCCCCGGGATCCCCCTCCGCCTCCCCGGGACCGGTGAGGCAGCGGCGGCTGCCGAGACGGCGCCTGACGCACCGAGGGGTGGGCACCTGAGGGGTCCATGGAGCCGCTGCGGCCCGAGGACCGGCTCATGCGCGCGGCGGGGTCGTCCCGGCGCTGCATTGGGGACGATGTGCGATCGAGGGATCGAGGAAGCGACGCGGCGGCGGCAGAGGCCCGAGCGACGGTTGGCGAAGGTGGGAGACCTGGAGCGACGGCGACCGAAGCCGACCCGAGCGACCCAGCGAAAGAGAGCACCGGAAATGAAGCGGCGCGCGTGCGCAGCCAGTGCCGGCACCGCCCTTGGGTTTCTCCGCGGAGAACAAAGTCCCCGGTCGGGCCACGGCGCCTGCGCACCTTCGCGGAGCCCGAAGAAGTCGCCTCCCCGCTAGCCTTTTTCCTCCGAGCTCGCCGGGCCGGAGCCTTGTGCGCCTGCGCGGGTGCCCGCGGGCTCCGTTAGTTTCTTTTCCTCGTGACTCGGCGCTAGAGGGACACGTGTCTCCTCCCACTTCTGGCCGAGAGCGCGGAGGGGGCGGGGGCTGTGGAATGTCTTTGTCTGCGCGCGGGCCCGCGGCTTGTGGGGCGGGAGACCTGATGCTCGCGGGGCCACGCCTCCTCCAACGGCTGAGCTGGGGACTCAATGGGGTGGGGGAGGGGGAGAGGGGTCACTGAAGTATGGAAATGAAAGGACAGCCGCCTGGGGGACGCGGGAGGGGAAGGAGAGAGAATTGGGGCTGTCTGGGCAGAAAGAGAGGAAGGAGAGGTTAGCGTGAAGAAGGGACGACTAAGGGAGAGTCTGACTCAGAGTTGAGGGGTGGAGAAGGGAAGCTTAGAGAGGGACATTGAGGAAGGACGGGTCAATTGAAAGACTGAAGGCTATTGGAGGAGTTAAACTAAGAGGGAGGGTTCAGATCGGAGACCTGATATCTAGCCAGGAAAAGGGCCCCAGACCAAAGCAGGGAATCCAAGAAGTACATATCCCATGGTTTCCAATATAGTAGGTTCTTAAACGTTAGCCGTTGTTGATCAGAGAAGTCGTCTTAAAAGGCGAAGCATTTAAGCTCTCTACATATAGTACTACTTTCTGCAGACGTGTTTCTTCCACAAAAACATGGGGTAGAGGCCAGCTGCGTAATCATTAGGGTGGCGCCTTCTACGATGTGAGTGTTAATCCTCCTGCCCTTCACGATGAATAAATCATTCCATACTTGCTCAAAGAGACAGACCCTTACCACTGCTCTCAAGGCCAAGGTATTATAGTGGACAGTCTCCCACAGCGTTCTCCTCATCCTGGGGTGCTATATGCAAATGAAAGCTAGGTCGTTACTTTCCCATAAACTCTCAAACACCTGGTAGCTTCTCTAACCCTTTCCTCCCCTCCACAGATTTTTGCTTCCCTCATTGAAAGCACTCGCTCCCATCCCTTCTCCTGGATCAGTTCGCCTAATAAGCCCACACTTTTCAAAAGCATTTCTGGAAATTGTCTTCTGGGTGCCTGGAAACTGCTGATATTTAGATCTGAAACTTAGAAGCCTTCAGCTAGGGAACATTAGGGCCTGGCTACCGTCTTGGGGGTAGGGAGACAAATCACCAGCAGAAATGAGAACAAAACACAGATCTCTCCGTAAATTATCACATATATGTTATACATATTTGTCTCCAGTGTCTAGGGCAGTACTTTACTTTGAGGTCACATAGGTAGTTTATAGTCAAGTAGGAGGGGGAAAAAAGAATGGTTTTTCATAATTGTAATGAATGTAAAGTGACAGGTGCCCAAAGATAAATTAGGTGGGATTGGAGTTCAAAGTGGAAGATAGATTTCGGCCAGGAGAGAATGAGTTCCAGGCAAAGGGAAGTGTGAATAACTGAGCAGAGATGAGAATGTCACAGATAGTTTAAGAAATGGGAGTACTCCAGTTGCGGACTGTGAAGAAATAGGTGAGTTGAGAGAGCAAATACCTGGAGGAGGGGAAGGGGGATGAGGAGTATTTATAGCTCCCTTGCAACACATTTCTGCTGCTGTCCTTGAAACTCCTGCTTGGGTGGTGGTGTTACAAATGCCTGAAGTGTCCTTGCTCTGTAATGAGATGCCTAGATGGAGGTACCTTGAGCTGAGGCTAATAAAACTTTGATAAAGAAGTGTCTGAAAAGGCACTGGGTAGTGGTATCTGTGGGTTTCTAGACTAGACTCAACATTCTTCCCAGGATGCTGCCAAACCTTTACGTACTTTGTCTAAAGGTGGGGTTGAGGCAAAGTTTGAACTCTTCTTCCTAGTGAGACACACAAAAGGTAATCTCTGAGGTGATGGGTTGTGAGGCTGCAGTGTAGTTACCAAGTAGGTGAAGCAACAGCCTTCTGTTTGGGGGAGGGGGGCCTTCCCTGGGGTCAGGGAAGAGTAATTCCTGTCCTGAAAGCCTAGAGGTCTGGATTTCATTTTGTGTTGACCACAATATGCTGCCTCAGGTTTACCTGAAGGTATTAACAGCATGGCCTTGTGAAAAAACTGATTTTGGAATGAGGCAGACAAATTCATAAGACAGCGACGCCTTGTCCTCACTGTGTGCCATTAGGAGAACTACAACCTGACTGAGCCTTCGTTCCCTCCTATATAAAGTGGAGATGATGACATCTACCTTGCCGAATTGTTGTGAACATTAACAAATACCAGTGTAAACCTCCTGGACTTATAAGCAGAATAATAATTATTATTATTCCATTTAGTGCCTAATGAAGATTTTGGGGTGTTTCATGTTAGCTGTGAATCTGAAAGGCCTGTTCTCTAATCTGTCTCGTTTTCACTGACTATAGCTAGACTTTGTTTTGGGGTGGGGGAGGGAGAAGTTCCTTCTACCCTATTTTCTCCCTTAATCAAGTTACTGTGGTGTAGGATGCAGGAGCAGTTAAGAGCATTGTGATTCAGATGGCGTTAGGTCCCAATTGGGCTCTTCCTCTTACCTGCTGGATGATTGAGCACATTACTTAAACTTGCTCAGCCTCTGCTTTCTCCAGCTTGATAAAAAAGGGGTCATAACAATCCTACCTTTGGGCTGTTAGGATTAAAAGTGATAGTATTTGTAAAGCACTCAGCAGAGGAGCTGACAGTTAGTAGGTGCTTGATAAGTGATAACGGCCATTGTTATTACTACACACTTTATTGAGTACCTTATTGCATACTTTCACTTTCATGTGAGTCCCTAACTGAGGGGCTGGAGGATTTTTTTTTTTTTTTTTTTGCCTTTAGCCGCTTGATACGTGCTTGACCCACCAATGGAGGATCTGTAGCCCCATCTGCCTCCCCTGCTTCACAGACGGTTTCCAAGAGAAGAAGGGCTCCAGCCCTGGACAGTTTCTCTTCTTGGAAGACAGTGCCAAATATGTGGAGGGTGTGGAAGGAGAAAACAAGACAAAATATTTAATTTTTTTCTAAGATTTTTTAAATTATAAAAATATACGCTGTGATTATTTGACATCTCTGTGCTTCATTTCTTCTTGTATAAAATACGGATAAACTACTACCTGGGAATTCCCTGGTGGTCCAGTGGTTAGAACTCTGCACTTCCACTGCAGGGTACACGGATTCGATCCCTGGTCGGGGAACTAAGATCCCGCATGCTGCATGTTGCGGCCAGAACCAGAAAATAAAAAACTACTACCTACTTCATAGGGCTCTTATGAGGGCTTAAACAGTGCATTTATATAAAGTAATTAGAGGAATGCCCAGCAGATTATAAATATCAAATATTCATTTTATTATAAAAGATACATGCTTCTAGTTTTAAGAAAAATCTAACTATAAAAAAAGGCATAAAGTGAAAAGTAAAATTCCCCTTAAATCCTGACCCATTCACTTGACTGCCCTTCTCTAAAGACACTATTCAGTGGTTGCTTGTGGAGCCTTCCAGACATTTTTATTGCATCTATTGTATATGCAAGTCTATCTTTTTTTGTTTTAAACACAAACTGCAGCATACTCTACGAACAGGTTTTGACTTTTTAAAAAAATTATTTATTTTGGCTGCGTCAGGTCTTAGTTGTGGCATGTGGGATCTTCGTTGAGGCATGCGGGGCTTTTCTGTAGTTGTGGCACCTGGGCTCAGTAGTTGCCAGGTGCAGGTTTAGTTGCCCCGAGGCATGTGGGATCTTAGTTCCCTGACCAGGGATCAAACCCGTGTCCTCTTCATTGGAAGGCGGATTCTTATCCACTGGATCACTAGTTTTTAAATGAAATATTCTGGTGACCTTCCCTTGTCATTATTTATAAACCTACTACATTAAAAAATATTTTTTTCGGGCTTCCCTGGTGGCGCAGTGGTTAAGAATTCGCCTGCCAATGTAGGGAACACGGTTTCGAGCCATGGTCCGGGAAGATCCCACATGCCGTGGAACAACTAAGCCCATGCTCCACAACCACTGAGTCTGCGCTCTAGAGCGCGTGCTCTGCAACAGGAGAAGCCACTGCAATGAGAAGCCCGTGCACGTCAACAAAGAGTAGCCCCCGCTCACTGCAACTAGAGAAAGCCCCTGCGCAACAGCGAAGACCCAACGCAGCCAAAAATACATAAAATTTAAAAAAAATAAGTCAAATAGAGACATGGAAAATATATTTTAAAATTTATTTATTTAATTAATTTAATTTTGGTTGCGTTGGGTCTTCGTTGCTGGGCGTAGGCTTTCTCTAGTTGTGGAGAGCAGGGGCTACTCTTCGTTGCGGTGCGTGGGCTTCTCATTGCGGTGCCTTCTCTTGTTGCGGAGCACGGGTTCTTGGCGCGCGGGCTTCAGTAGTTGTGGCACGTGGGCTCAGTAGTTATGGCTCGCAGGCTCTAGAGCGCAGGCTCAGTAGTTGAGGCGCATGGGCTTAATTGCTCCGCGACACGTGGGCTCTTCCCCGACCAGGGATCGAACACGTGTCCCCTGCATTGGCAGGGGGATCCTTAACCACTGCGCCACCAGAGAAGTCCCCTCTACTTCATTTTTCATGGTAGCATATTATTCCACCAAGTACTTCTCAATTCGTTCCCTTCTGATAGAAATATAGGTTGATTCCAGCTTTCCAGTATTGCAAATGATGCTGCAATGAGCCTCACCCTACAGGACATCTTTGTGCATTAATATCAATATATCTATGGGATAAATTCCTAGAAATGACACAGAAAGACTGTGCCAAGCAGCAGGATAAGCAGCATCCTCTTCTCGTACCTCCTCAATCAATTCTAGGTACTCTCTTCACATAGTTTTATTTTTTTAACCTGATTTTATTTTATTTTTTCATGGAGAAACATTTTATTTTAAATACAGCTGTGTGTGCATGTCAATCCCAAACTCCCAGTCTATCCCTCCCCCCCACCTCCCTTCCCCCTACCTCGTAACTGGTAACCATAAGTTCATTCTCTAAATCTGTGAGTCTGTTTCTGTTTTGTAAATAAGTTCATTTGTATCATTCCATTGTGTACATGTACCACATCTTCTTTATTCCCTGCCCATAGCTTTAGTCTTTGCCAATGTAGTAGATGAAAATGGCATGAGGGTCAACATTGAATAAGAGAGTTCATGCTCTCAAGGAGCTCACTGTAGAGTGAAGGGAACAAATATATAAATCAAGAGTTAGTAGTGTGAAAAGTGTTATCACAGAGAACTGTACAAAGAGCTGAAGGAATGCACGGGAAGGAGTGACTGGTCAACTGCCAACGTAAATGAGGGAAGTTGGATTTTGGGGGAAGATGCCAGGTGCGGTGGGGGCAGGGCATTTAAGTGTTGGGAGTTCAGCAGGTTCAGCATGCTTGTTCTCCCTCCTCCGTGATCTGGAATGTAGATCTCTAACCCAAACTTCTGAGTTCCAAATCCAGATAGCCAATTGCAGCCCTGTTACATCCCCATTTCAATGTCTCAGAGGCCCATCAAACTCAACATGGCCCCAGTAGAACTCAAACTTCTGCCATAAGCAGTGCTGCTTCAGGGCTCAGAGGACTTGAGAAATTAAATCCTTCAGTTAGACCCAGTCAGTCCTGCTCCAGCACCTCGAGAGCATCAGGGCCAGCAACACTTAAGGAGGCATCCACTTTCAGGGCCATCTCCTTGCTTGCCTCACTCTAGTCCAGGGGTGTTCTTAGCGTTCCCACAGAAGGCACCCTTGGTAGGGGCAGTGGGCAGGGACAAAGGGGGTCAGAGCAGGGCTGATGTGCCCAATGACTTGACCCCACTGCTTAGTCACACAGTCACGTGTGAAAAGTCCCAAGAAATGTCCCCAAAATACTTGAAGAGGGGGCTTCCCTGGTGGCGCAGTGGTTAAGAGTCCACCTGCCGATGCAGGGGACACGGGTTCGTGCCCCGGTCCGGGAGGATCCCACATGCCGCGGAGCAGCTGGGCCCGTGAGCCATGGCCGCTGAGCCTGCGCGTCCAGAGCCTGTGCTCCGCAACGGGAGAGGCCACAACAGTGAGAGGCCCGCGTACCGCAAAAAAAAATTAAAAAAAAAAATACTTGAAGAGAACTTTGCAGGAGCAACAACAGGAACTTGGGATGATTAGTGCTCATGTGGCTTTGTTTGAGTCCACAAGGTTATGAGGCCTGCGTGATATTTGGATTATAATAACTTTTTTTTCTGCCTGACCTGCCATCCAGAGCAGCTTGTGTGCCGGAACCACTTCTGTCTTTATATAGACAGAGGCTGGCACAAAGCAGGTATTTGATAAACGTATGTTGACCAAGTAAATACCTGCTAAATAATTAAACTCTCATTCTCCCCGTTGCTTTCACCACCGACCTGCTTCTCCTCCACTGTTCCCTGTTTTAGGGAACAACACCCCCAACTTACCACACAGCCAGAAATCTGGGAATCGTCCTTAACCTCTTTCTGCTGCCTCACCGCTCTATTCCTACCCTATACAATCCATGCCTGAATCTTATTGTTGTTTACTTCATAAATGGTGCCCATCGGTGTTTCTCTGTCTCCACTACCTGGGCCTCCATCTGAGGTGCCACAATGCCTCACGTGAACTTCTGCAACCTCTGAACTGGTCCCCGACTTCTTCTCCTGCTCCTGCCCCTCTTCTCTATTCTCCACCCAGAAGCCAGCATAATGTTTTCAAAATGCAAATCTGATCATGTCTGTGTGTCTGTCTCTCTCTCTCTCTCACACACACACCCTTAAACCTCTTCAGTGGCTTCATATTGCCCTTAGGATAAAAACCAAAACCCTTGCCATGTCTGCCCCAGCCCTGCCCGCATGGAGAGCCCTGCCTGGCTTTCCTGCCTCATCTCATGCCATTCTCCTCAGTTCCTTTGCTTGGCAACCCTGGCCTTTTTCAGTTCCTCAAACAAGCGAGACTCCTGCCTCCCCCGGACTGCACGCTGTCTGGTTTCTTCTCCTAAAACTCCAATCACGGCTCCCCTCCCCCGACTCCAGTCCCTCCCTGCTCCACCTCTTTTCCTTAGAGACTGTAATTCCTACACATCCTTCAGACTTCTAAAAATGTCATTTCTTCAGGGAAGCCTTCCCAGATACCCAGGGCAAGTCAGCTTAGCTCTCATTATATGTTCTCAGGGCTCATTCCTAACACTTACCACATTTGAAGTTTACTTCTTCACGTGATTATTTGAGTAACATCTACCTCTGCCACTTGAATGTAAGCCCCATGAGGGCAGGAAGTTTGCCTGCGGTGCTGATGGTTATGTCCCCAGCAACCAGCACATATTGGATTGGCTGATCAACAAAGAGTTGTTGGCTCAGTGAATAGAAATAGGAACAGCACATGCAGAGACATGAAAGCATTACAAAGCTTGGCATGGCGCCCTGGAATGGCAAGTCACATGGTATGATCTAGACTGGGGGTGGAGGGAGATGTTTGGAAAATGGCAGGAGATTTTTCAGGCCCCAGAGGTAGTCCATGTATTGATGTTCAAGTAAGGAGATAGAATGCCCAGGGGGAGCATCAAGATCACATGGTCAGAGATGTACAGCAGAGAAGGAAACCAGTGGCTCACAGCCCATATCTGGCCTGTGCATATGTTTTAATTGGCTTACCTAATTTAAAAAGAAATTGAAAGAGTTGCCAGTACTTATACATTGGGAGATTTCACATATTTTTTTAAATTCTGCATTTCTAGTTTTTCTCAAAACATCAGCTGTTCTAGAACACTGGGTTTGTACTCCTGCAAACAATAATTAGCTTCCACCTTTAGAAGGCACTGCCTCTAACTTCCCAGGCATATTTTTACTACCAGCCTGACTCTCTAAGCATTTGAGTTAGTGACCCAGATCTAGAGGGATCATTCTGGTCGGGGGAATGGAAGAAGAGATTGGAGAGGGTTGAACGAGTGGGGGAAGGGCAATGGCAGCGGGAGGAACTCAGGGAACAAAGGGAGTTCATATTCAACTTGGAGACACCTAGGCTCAAGGGACCCTACATCTGGACTCAGTCAGCTGAGCTCAGGCTTGGGGTGGGGGAGGGGAATAAGCTTCAGATCCTAGGGCCCTTCTTCCACCATCAGAAGCTTTGTTTGGACCAAAGAGAAAATAAAAACAAAACAGGAAATCCCCTGTGATCCTGGCTGGTCTGAGAGTAAATGAATGGAAACTTTAGAGGTTTAGCAAGATAAAAGCTACCTTCTTCTGGGCCCGATCTTGTCTTCTCCATGTCTCAGAGAGATATAAGATAGATAAGACCATGGTCCTTAGTACAGAGGAAATTGACAGTCTTGTTGTGGAGGAAGACATTTAAATAACTAAATAGTGCTATATAATAGAATAGAAAGCATTCATTCATTCAACAAATATATTTTGAGCCGCTACCATGTGCCACATACTGTGGTAGGTGCTGGGACTATAGTCATGAAGAAAACAGACATGGCCTCTGCACTCTGATACAGTTTACACCTAGGTGGTTTGGGAGATCAGTGGATGATGGAATTAATTCTGAAGGATGGGAGCTCTTGAAGGGAAACATTTGGGCTGGGCCTGGAAGGAATAATGAAATTTTGCTAGGACTTGGGTTGGAGCATAGAAAGTCCATTCTAGTCAGAAGGAAGAACAGGAAGAACTGGTGAGAATGCATGAGATGTGTGAGAAATAGAGAAGTGTTGGGTCGGAATGATTTTTGTAGAAGAGAAGAAAGCAAACTGTTTAGACCCCCAAGTTGTTGTTTTGTTTCGTTTTGTTTTCTTTGCGGTACGCGGGCCTCGCACTGCTGTGGCCTCTCCCGTTGCAGAGCACAGGCTCCGGACGCGCAGGCTCAGCGGCCATGGCTCACCGGCCCAGCCGCTCCGCGGCATGTGGGATCTTCCAGGACCGGGGCATGAACCAGTGTCCCCTGAATCGGCAGGCGGACTCTCAACCACTGCGCCACCAGGGAAGCCCCCCAAGTTGTTTTTTAATCTAAATACCATTGGGTTGTTGTCTAGAAATTTAATTCTTTAAAATGGAACTATTTCAAAATAACTAAAACAAGAAACAAATCCAGAGGTGAAAACACCATTGTCCCACTGTATGAGGTTTCACCGTAAAATAAGGTAATCATTTTAAATCAGCATAACACTCCAGAAATTACATGTTGAAATCAGAGGTTTTGAGTTCCTCTTTTCAAATTGCCTTCAGAGCCTAAAGCTCATTCTTCTATTATCAAAGCTGACAATTTGTTGTTGTTGTGTTCATGGATTTATAGTTGACTCTTTGAATTAACACATATGCAATTTATGCAGTAGCATGAATAGCATTTGACATTAAAGCTGACAAATTTTTATTCTTTAAACTTAAAAATTATTTATTTATTTGGCTGTGTCGGGTCTTAGCTGCAGCATGAGGGATCTTCATTGCAGCATGTGGGATCTTTCATTGCGGTGTGTGGGCTCTTTGTTGCGGCACGCGGGCTTCTCTCTAGTTGTGGTGCGCAGGCTCCAGAGTGCACGAGCTCAGTAGTTGCGGTGCACAGGCTTAGTTGCCCCGCAGCACGCGGGATCTTAGTTCCTCAACCAGGGATCAAACCCGCGTCCCCTGCATTGGAAGGCGGATTCTTAAGCACTGCACCACCAGGGATGTTCCCAAATTTTTATTCTTGAGGGTGAATTTAATTTGGGGAAACAGATAACTCAGAGCCAAAGTTAGTAAATAAGGTAGTAATCAAATTGGGAGGAAAATTTCAAGTAAAGAATTGAGTGTGACTATAGAGTAGTGAATCTGATTTATTTGTGTAACTTTTAAAGTGATCCTCAAATACTTTTGACAGGTGATGGCACTGTCAGAACACACCCACCCAAAGCGTCTACTTCAAGAACAGCACTTGTTTTATTCACGCATGCATGCATTCATTCAATAATTATTCATTAAATACCTACCTAACAGATGCCAAGTGTTGTTCTGAGTGTCGAGGTAAGTGGCGAGCAAGACAGACAGGGTCCCCACTTTTGTGCCGCTTTCTAAATAAGGGAGGTGAATAATCACCAAGCAAACTAACAGGGTTGAAAGAAGTTTCAGAAAGACAGTAAAGCAAGATACTGTGATAGAGTGACTGGGGGTTGTATACTTTAGGTGGGATAGTCCCGGAAGGTCTCTCTGAGGGGGTCCTGATGAGGGAGAAGGAGCCAGTCATGGCCCGTGCTGAAGGAACCTTGCTCTGGAAAAAAGGAACAGCAAGTGCAGGGGCCCTGAGGCAGGAACTGGTTGAGTGAATTCTAGGAATAGAACAAGGGCCAAATGGCTGGGGAATAAGAGAGCACAGCGGGTAGCTATAGGAGTGAAGTGGGTGAGGTAGGGAGGATCAGAATCCAGTATGGCCATGTAGGTTGCAGTAAGGAGTTTTCTCTGGCTTCTGTTCTCTGGAAGAACAGAAGCACAAAGACCAATGAAAAGGCTATTACAGTAAATACTCAACAAATATTTGTTTATTTAGTACAGAAATTAACCTGTGTTTTATTGTTGTTATTTTTTCTTCCAGTTTTATTGAGACAAAATTGACATATGGCACTGTATAAGTTTAAGGTATATAGCATAATGGTTTGACTTATATACATCAGGAAGTGATTATCACAGAAGTTTAGTGAACATCATCTCATATAGATATAAAATTAAAGAAATAGAAAAAAATTTTTCCCTGTGATGAGAACTTCTAGGATTTACTCTCTTAAGAACTTTCATATATAACATACATCAGTGTTAATTATATTTATCATGTTGTACATTACATCCTTAGTACTTCTTTATCTTATAATTGGAAGTTTGTACCTTTTGACTGCCATCATTCAATTCCCTCTGTCCCCACTCCCCGCCTCTGGTAACCACAAATCTGATCTCTTTTTCTATGAGTTTGTTTGTTTGTTTGTTTGCTTTTGAAGTATAATTGACCTACAACACTATGTCAGTTCCTGTTACATAACATAGTGATTTGAGTTTTTCTTTTCGGCTGCACCACATGGCTTGCAGGATCCTAGTTCCCCACCAGGCATTGAACCCAGGCCAAGGCAGTGAACTCACCGAGTCCTAACCACTGGACCACCAGGGAACTCCCCTGATATTTCTATACACTTCAAAATGATCACCATAAGTCTAGTTATGATATGTCACCATATAAAGATATTACTTAGTTTTTGACTATATTCCCCACACTATACATTTCATAACCATGACTCATTTATTTTGCAACTGGAAGTTTGTACCTCTTAATCTCCCTCACCTATTTCTTTCCTCCCTCTATCCCCCTTCCCCTCTGGCAACCACCCATTTGTACTCTGTGTCTCTTACTCTGTTTCTGTTTTGTTATGTTTGTTCATTTGTTTTGTTTTTAGATTCCACATATATGTGAAATCATACAGTATTTGTCTTTCTCTGTCTGACTTATTTCACTTAGCATAATATCCTCTAGGTCCATCCATGTTGTTGAAGTGGCAAGATTTCATTCTTTTTTATGGCTGAGTAATATTCCATTATATATATATATATATATATATATATATATATATATGACACATCTTCTTTATCCATTCATTTATCCATTCACCTATTGATGGGCACCTAGGCTGCTTCCATATCTTGGCTATTGTAAAGAATGCTGCAATGAACATAGGGATACATATTTCTCTTCTAATTAGTGTTTTTGTATTCATCAGATAAATACCCAGGAGTGCAATTGCTGGATTATATGGTAGTTCTATTTTTAATATTTTGAGGAATCTCCAAACCGTTCCCATAGTGGTTGCACCAATTTACATTCCTACCAACAGTGCATGAGGTTTCTCTTTTTTTCACATCCTCGCCAACACTTATTATGTGTTGTCTTTTTTATTTTTGGCTCCGCCGTGAGGCTTGCTGGATCTTAGTTCCCTGAGCAGCGATTGAAACTGGGCCCTGGCGTGAAAGTGCCGAGTCCTAACCACTGGACAGCCAGGGAATTCCCTATATGTTCTTTTGGATAATAGCCATGTGACAGGTGTGAGGTCATACCTCATTATGTTTTTGATTTGCATTTCCCTGATGATTAGTGATGTTGAGCATCTTTTCATATGCTTGTTGACCATCTGTATGTTTTCTGTGAAAACAGGTCTATTCAGATCCTCTGCTCATTTTTAAATTGGGTTATTTGTTTCTTTGATGTTGAGTTGTATGAATTATTTGTATATTTTGGATATTAACCCCTTATCAGATGCATCATTTGCAAATATCTTTTACCATTCAGTAGGTGGACTTTTCATTTTGTTGATAGTTTCTTTTGCTGTGCAAAAGACTTTCAGTTTGATGTAGTCCCATTTGTTTATTTTTGCTGTTGTTTTCCTTGCCTGAGGAGACATATCCAAAAAAAATTACTAAGACTGATGTCAAACAACTTACTGCCTATGTTCTCTTCCAGAAGTTTTATGATTTCATGTCTTACATTTAAGTCTTTAATCCATTTTGAATTTATTTTTGTGCATAGTATGAGAGAGTAGACCACTTTGATTCTTTTGCATATAGCTGTCCAGTTTTCCCAACACCATTTATTGAAGAGTCTGTCTTTTCCCCATTGTATATTCTTGCTTCCTTTCTCATAAATTAATTGCCCATATAAGTGTGGGTTCATTTCTTGACTCTCTATTCTGTTCCACTGATCTATGTGTCTGTTTGTGTGCCAGTACCATACTGTTTTGATTACTGTAGCTTTGTAGTATAGTTTGAAGTCAGGGTCAATGAATAATTCTTGACCATCTCCTATGTGCCAGGAACTGTGCATGTTACTAGGGATATAATAGTGAATAAGATGTGGGTTCCTGTTCTTGGGTTGCTGACAACAGTGGGAGATACAGACAAGTAAACTGGCAGTTGCTTATCGGTATAGTAAATGCTAGAATAGGAGTAAGGTACAAGGTGCTGTGAAAGTACAGAGGAGGGTCACCAATCTGAGGGCTTAAGGAATGCTTCCTGGAGGAGGTGCCATTTAAGCTGAACTTGAAGGGCCTCAGGAATCGGCCATGGGTAGGGCTGGAGAAGAGCATCCCAGGCCTTAAGGGGGCTTAGAGGGGAGCAAGAACTTGGTGAAATTGAGGACCCACAAGTTCAGCATGGCTGGGTCTTAGAGGTATACATTCTGTAAAAAAAGAAATCAGCCTTAAGTTTTGTGTTTTTTAAAATGTAAACCTGGGCTTCCCTGGTGGCGCAGTGGTTGAGAGTCCGCCTGCCGATGCAGGGGACGCGGGTTCGTGCCCTGGTCCGGGAAGATCCCACATGCCGTGCAGCGTCTGGGCCCGTGAGCCATGGCCGCTGAGCCTGCACGTCCGGAGCCTGTGCTCCGCAACGGCAGAGGCCACAACAGTAAGAGGCCTGCGTACCGCAAAAAAATAATAATAATAATAATAAAAAAATAAAATGTAAACCTTTTGAGTTTGCATAGGAAAGACTTCCAGAGGTTTTTCAGCAGCAGAAAGACATGGTTCAGGGGACTGCCCAACCCTCAATTGCTTCTCTTCCTGATATCGTCAGTCTTAATAATAATCTGTTGAGCTGTAACTTTGAACCTGATATACTCAGTGTTGAAAAACACAAAGCTTTCTTGTTGAACACCTCTGGTTATCCCTAACTAGATGAAAAGGAACAGAGGAGGGAAAAATCATTACTCTCTGAGTAATGGAAAAGACCTAGCCGGGAAACGGCCTGAGACCACTTAAATCCTATCATCTGTGAGGCCATAGCCTGGGCGTGTGCAGTGTGACAAAGAGACTTAGAGCCTGCTTAAAGCTTTGTTAAGGACACTTGACAAATCCAGCTTATCAAAGGATGGGACCAGTCAGTTGATTCTGTGCTCCAATAAACTGACTCTTTAGGTTTGTCCCTAACCTCTAGGGTAGTTGTGAATAAACTGATTCCTTATTGGCACAGTTGGTCTGCATTTCTTGGGATAATGGTTCACTGCCTGTATAATCAGACTTTTTTTTCTGAGACAAGCTCACTAGGGCACTTTCAGATACCTTTTTTGATAGAACGGGCTGTTCTTTACTAGGACCTAGGAACTTGGAATCACAGAAATAATAATAGCCAACATCTACATGTGTTCAGTTTATTTCTCACAATAGTCCTATGACGCTGGTACTGTCATTCCTATTTTGTTGTTGAAAGAATAAAAGTGCAGGGAAGTTAAGTCACTTGCTCAAGGTCACCAGGGATTTGAACCCAGGCAGTCTGACTCGAGAGCCCAAATTGTTTTAAAATGAATTAATCTGGGCTTCCTGGGTGGCGCAGTGGTTGGGAATCTGCCTGCCAATGCAGGAGACACGGGTTCGCAATCTGGGAGGATCTCACATGTCGCGGAGCAACTAAGCCCATGTGCCACAACTACTGAGCCTGCACTCTAGAGACCATGAGTCACAACTACTGAGCCCACGCACCACAACTACTGAAGCCCACAGGCCTAGAGCCCATGCTCTGCAACAAGAGAAGCAACTGCTCTGGGAAGCCTGTGCACCGCAACGAAGAGTAGCCCCTGCTCACCACAACTAGAGAAAGCCCATGTGCAGCAACAAAGACCCAACACAACCAAAGATAAATAAATAAATTTATTTATTTATTTTAAAAATTTATTTTAAAAAAGAATTAAGAAATAAAATTAATTACTCTTTTTTTTTTTTGCGGTATGCGGGCTTCTCACTGTTATGGCCTCTCCCATTGTGGAGCACAGGCTCAGCGGCCATGGCTCACGGGCCCAGCCACTCCGCAGCATATGGGATCCTCCCGGACCGGGGCACAAACCCGTGTCCCCTGCCTCGGCAGGCAGACTCTCAACCACTGCACCACCAGGGAAGCCCTAATTACTCTATTTTTTATTGAAGTATAGTTGTTGTACAATATATGTTACAAGTGTACAATATAGTGATTCACAATTTTTATTTTTTAATTATTTATTTATTTATTTATTTTGGCCATACCGTACGGCTTATGGGATCTTAGTTCTCTGACCAGGAATTGAAGCCATGCCCTCAGCATTGAACGTGTGGAGTCCTAACCACTGGACCACCAGGGAATTCCCTACAATTTTTCTTTTTCTTTTGTTTTCTTTTTTCTTTTTGGCCACGCAGAGCAGCTTGGACAATTTTTAAATGTTATACTCCATTTATAGTTATTATAAAATGTTGGCTAAATTCCTTGTGTTGTACAATATATTCTTGTAGCTTATATTTTTTCTTTTTTAACATCTTTATTGGAGTATAATTGCTTTACCATGTTGTGTTAGGTTCTGCTGTATAACAAAGTGAATCAGCTATATGTATACATATATCCCCATATCACTTACCTCTTGCGTCTCCCTCCCACCCTCCCTATCTCACCCCTCTAGTCTTATATTTAGGTCTTTAATCCATTTTGAGTCTATTTTGGTATATGGTGTTAGAGAATGTTCTAATTTCATTCTTTTCATGTAGCTCTCCAGTTTTCCCAGCACCACTTATTGAAGAGACTGTCTTTTCTCCATTGTATATTCTTGCCTCCTTTGTCATAGATTAATTGACCATAAGTGTGTGGGTTTATTTCTGGGCTCTTTATTCTGTTCCACTGATCTATGTGTCTGTTTTTGTGCCAGTATCATACTGTTTTAATTACTGTAGATTTGCAGTATACTCTCAAGCTAGGGAGTGTGATTCCTCCAATTCTGTTCTTTTGAGAGCCCACATTTTTAAGCACTACACCATAGATGTGACCAATTTAGGAATTTAAAGAAAATGATACAACCATAGACTCCTAAAATAATGTAAATTGGTAAATTTTGGCCTCTAGTTCTATAAAACTCGGTGTAATTATACTGAATTTGGTGATTCTACAATGGTGTCAATAAAATGCCTACCAAAAAACATTTACAACACATAAAAACAGAATTTCTTTGTACCATTAAGTTGACCTAAACGAATTAATTTGTTCTCAAACTATTATAATATTTAGTTGCTATGATAAAGCTCATGTTAAGCAATTGTGTTTTCTTTCTTAAAGTTTTTTTTGCTCTTTATTTTTAACATCTTTATTGGAGTATAACTATTTTACAATGGTGTGTTAGTTTCTGCTTTACAACAAAGTGAATCAGTTATACATATACATATGTTCCCATATCTCTTCCCTCTTGCGTCACCCTCCCTCCCACCCTCCCTATTCTTAAAGTTTTAAAAATATTTATTTATCTATGTATCTGTTTTGGCTGCACTGGGTCTTAGTTGTGGCACGCAGATCTTCCTTGCAGCATACGAACCCTTAGTTGTAGCATGCATGTGGGATTTAGCTCCCCAACCAGGGATCGAACCTGGGTCCCCTGCATTGGGAGCACAGAGTCTTACCCACTGTACCACCAGGGAAGTCCCTAAGTCATTATTTACCAAACATTTATTAAGTACTTTCTAGGTGCAAATTAGGTGTTGGGAATATTAAAAATATTTTAAATTTTATTTATTTATTTATTTATGGCTGTGTTGGGTCTTCATTGCTGCGTGCTAGCTTTCTCAGTTGCGGCGAGCAGGGGCTACTCTTTGTTGCAGTGCATGGGCTTCTCATCGTGGTGGCTCTTCTTGTGGAGCAACAGCTCTAGGCGTGCAGGCTCAGAAGTTGTGGCACTCGGGCTCAGTAGTTTTGGCACACGGGCTTAGTTGCACCGCAGCATGTGGGATCTTCCCGGACCAGGTCTTGAACCTGTGTCCCCTGCACTGGCAGGCGGATTCTTAACCACTGTACCACCAGGACGTCCAGGGAATATCAAAATTAATGTCAGTTGCTGCTCTAGTATACAAGCTAGCTGGGAGGCAGAGGTGTTCACAAACTGCAGTGTGATAGGTACTCTCTAAGAGAGGTGTCAAAGTGCTATGGAACACATTTGAAGTTTACTCATTTATTTCACAACTTGGATTTATTTTAATCCCCTTCCCCCTGACCTAGAAAATGGCCATTTGGGGGCATGTAAAATCTCAGAGAAATACAATTATTTTTAAAATTTTATTTTGTATTCTGTCATAGTATAGGGTATCAATTCCCAATAAAACAGAAAAAGATCTGGAGGGATACCCACCAATTTTCAATTGTTACTTTTGAGAAGTGGAACAAAGAGGACAAAATTTCATCATCACTTTACACCTTTCTATATCATTTTCAGGTTGTTTTTTTTTTCTGGCCATGCCACGTGGCTTGCGGGATCTTTGTTCCCTGACCATGGATTGAGCCTGGGCCATGGCAGTGAAAGCGCCGAGTCCTAACCACTGGACTGCCAGGGAACTCCAGTTGTTTCAATTTTTTTTTGGTTTGTTTTTTTTGGTTTTTGTGGTACGCGGGCCTCTCACTGCCGTGGCCTCTCCCCCCGCGGAACACAGGCTCCGGACGCACAGGCCCAACGGCCATGGCTCACGGGCCCAGCCACTCCGCGGCACATGGGATCCTCCCGGACCGGGGCACGAACCCGCGTCCCCTGCATCGGCAGGCGGACTCTCAACCACTGCGCCACCAGGGAAGCCCTCAATTTTTAATTAAAAAAGTGGTTAAAACTCTATGCAGTTAAATAAGTAGTATAAGTGAAGGAAAGAAAGGAAATAATGTTTATGGCCGATCTCAGCAAGGAGGATATTGATTTGGGCTTAAAGAATGAGTAGGAGGAATTCATGGAGTAGAGAACAGGGAGAGGATAAAATATAATCACAGAATATCTGATCCTTGTTTCAGATTGGCATATACCTCCTTCACACCTGCCCCTGTAAATTAATTTGTTGATAGCATCTTGTCAGAAAACAAATATATATTGAGTTCCTGCTCTATGCCAGTGTAATAGGTACCAAGGCAGTATAAGTCAGAGTTCCTGCTCTCAAAGCATTTACAGTCCCACTGGGGAATTAAGACAGTCTCAGAACAGTTAGCGACAGCCCATGGTTAAGTGCCAACGGGTTTGGCCCATGAAAGAGTAGGAAAAGCCGAGTACACTGCCAAGGTTTGAACCTGGGAGCATGGGAACAGTGGTGCCATTTATAAAAATGGAAAGTTGGAAAAGAGAGCTGTTTTGAAAGCAGATATACCTATAGTAAAATATCACAGTCTATGTAAATTACTATTTGCCTATGCAAACGAGCAGGGATGCATAACTAATACTCAGGCTGAAGGGTACCAGGAACTATAATAATCTCTACCTTTTATTGAATTAGACTGGGTGCCAGGCACTGTGCAGGGTTATTTACATACATTATCGTTTAATCTTCACAACAAATCTATGAGGTCTTTATGACTACTGTTTTTCAGATGAGGAAGTGAGACTGGGAGAGGTTGGTCTTGCAACCAGTGGGAAAGTGACAAGTTAGGATTTGAACACGCCTGTCCAACTCCAAATCGCTACGACACTATGCTGTGCCATCCAGGAGGATGTTCGAGATACCAACTCTGCCCTCCAGTGTAAGTGGAAGGCATAGACAGCTGTCTCAGTAGGCATCGACCAACTCCTCAGACAGGTAGCTCTCCATCACCACCACCACACCAACATCAGAGGAAACTCTGAGAAAATGATAACTGCGGAGAATGTGGAGACGAAAGGTTAGAAGAATAAGGAGTAAGCCAAGGAGGTTGAAGAGCCTGGGAAGAAGGAGAGAGACAGAGAGAGAGAGACAGAGAGAGACAGAGAGGGATCAGGGGATCAGAGTCAAGAAAACCATGGGGGGCAGGGAGGCGGTCTCAAAAAATTCAGAAGTGATCACCAGGGTCAAATAGTATAGAGATGCCTAGAAGAATCAACAGGGGATTTCCCTGGTGGCGCAGTGCTTGGGAATCCACCTGACAATGCAGGGAACATGGGTTCAATCCCTGGTTCAGGAAGATCCCACATGCCATGGAGCAACTAAGCCTGTGCGCCACAACCACTAAGCCTGCGCTCTAGAGCCCGCGTGCCACAACTACTGAAACCTGAGTGCCTAGAGCCTGTGCTCTACAATAAGAGAAGCCACCACAATGAGAACCCCGTGCACCACAATGAAGAGTAGCCTCTGCTTGCAGCAACTAGAGAAAGCCCACGCACAGCAACGAAGACCCAACGCAGCCAAAAAAAAAAAAAAAAAAAAAAAAGAATCAATAGGAAAGAACCACTGGCTTTGATAAAATCAATATGCTGCCACAAAGTAAGTCACTTTGAGCAGGCTTTTGTCTCTCAGTAAAAACTACCAAACAGACTATGTGGAGGATGCTGGAAAGAGGGTGATGATTCTGTACCCATGCAGCTAACATTCCCTAAGCACCTTCTAGGTGCTCAGGCTCAGGTGATGGCTGGGCTCTATTCATCCCATTGACAAGGTCAGTATTATTAATGTTTTCTTAGAGAGGGAGACTGAAGTTCAAAGAAGTGAATTAACTCTCCCAAGGCCACACAATAGAAGTAATGGAACTAGGATCTCAAACCAGGTCTGCGTGGTCCTAAAGGCCTCCCCACTTTCCACCTCACCAATGTCTGTGCTGGAGTGTGCACTGATGGCTCCACGACAATAATATGAACATCTACCATTTAGTGAGCACTTTTTGGACACTAAATACTGTGCTAGATAGTTTATGTGTATTATTTTGTGACACCCTTTGAAGTAGGTGTTATTAATTCTATTAATAACCTTAATAGAACATTAATAAATTGAAACTCAGAGAGGTTAAGTGGCATGACCAAAGTCACACAGCTAGAAAGCGGTTGAAGTGGCCTATATATGAAGCTGTGGGCTTCTATTGCCTCTCAAGAATTTCTTAAAGGAAATTTCTACTCAGGACCCAATAGGTGACCAGCTAGTTCGCTTAAGTTTTATGTCATTAATTGCATCACATACAGTATCACATACTTCCTGGTTGATTTTCAGTGGCTCGAATGCTGAACTTCTGGTGGCAGTTTCCCTGTATAGCATCACTATAACTTCAAGACTGCTCTGCTGAGTTGCAGTGCTTTCTCTTTATCACATTCCTTGCTTCACCCCAGGGGTTGAGGACAGTGTGTGGCTTTTGAATTTGCTTTTCATCAGGGATGGAGAAAGCCTTGAGAGTTCATCCTTTGCTTTGTTAGAAGTGTTCCAGCAGAATCAGGCATTTGTGGCTGGTCAGTGCCACTCCCTGGCTGTTGCAGCAGCCAGCATCACTTTTCCTGTCTGAACTTGGTGGAAAGAGGCTGGCTGGGTCGATAGAGGCGTCCACTCGGCAGTCAGGGCCTGTGAGACAGCTAATTCTCTCCCAGGACCTTCGCTCTGGCCTGGGCAAAACCTAGTGAAGGCACCATCTTAGTGACAGCAGTCTGTGGGGCGAGGAGGCGGACACGGAGATTTCCCTGTGGGGTTCTGGGCAGAAAGAAAGCTGGAGATGGGCTGACATGTGATCGGTGGGCCCGAGCAAGGAGGAAGCAGTAGGCCCAGTACATCTCTTCCCCTTAGTCGTTAGTGAGGGCCTCAGGGAAAATGTCAGCCTTCCTGATCTGATATCGTCTCTAGCCCCTGCTGTATAGCTTGAGCGATTCTCTCTCTGCACATGGTCAGCAGCAGATTTTTCTCAAGGTGAAAGCAATTAGGCCTTCGTCTCCTCCTCCCCCTGCTGCTGGAAAGAAAAGGAAGATGCAAGGGAAGCCGTCTCTGCTCCTGCCCAGGTCAGCCAGGCTGCCCTGGCTCGTTCTGGTAATTGGCTCCCCCACCTGCTCACACCTCTCACAGGTTGTCCTGGCCTCAGGCATTTCGGTGTCCCTCAGGGCTGACGCACTGAAGAGGGCAGAGCTGCTGCCTTTACGCTTCTTTCCAGAACAAGAAAGAGGCATCTCACCCCGCCCAGGGCAGAGAATTAGCTGGAACACTGTGAGCGGGGCCTGAGCAGCACACACAGGTGGGGCTGCCTCTCTCTGGAAGATTCAAAGCCAGGCAGGAGAAAACTCTTTGGAAGGTGGAAGAACTTATTCATTTGGTTAACAGCTATGCCAAGCACTCTGCTAGGAGTTCCTCATCCCTGTCATCTTGGAGCTGAGGAGAGCACAGTGGGTACAGGAGGTAGAGGGGTGGGAGAGGTAGGGAGCAGGAATTACAAAGGTCTGAATGTCGCAACAGAGGAGGGCAGGATACCACAGGGACCTGATCTACCGTAGACATCAGGGAGCGCTGCTTGGAGGAAGAGACTTTTGAAAAAGGGATAAAATCTCATGATAAAATATTTAAAGGTAAAAAGGGGAAAAATTGAAAATAGAAGCTTCTGATTATCCTCCCTTCCCCTCCCCAGTAGTAACAGCTGTTAATACGGTACTTTTTCGGGAATTTTGCTTATGTAGCCAGGTGTAAATACATATATATGGCACTCCTTTTAACAAATGGGATTCTATTAAGCACCTACTCTGCTGGTTACTTTTCCTCACTTCACAATGTATCCTGTGCCTTTTCCCACGTCAGGACAAGCTTTGCCTCATTCCTTTTGAAGGCTGTGTGTGGTATGAGGAAGTGATTTTTGAAAAGGCAGAACCTGAAGAACGAGTGACGTTAGGAAGGCAAAGGCGTGGTGCTCTAAGGAACAGAATGTCGGAAAACAAAAACAACATAGATCTCCCAAACCATACCTCCTAACATCTCCCCTCCTCAGGTTTTCAGACCTCCCTCCCTCTCCCTAGGGCCACATTTCCCCACTCTAATTTGCAAAGCGGTTCAGCTCCTTTTGTCTTGCTCCCTGGGGAGCTTCATTCTTCATGCCAAAGCAACTTATTAAGTATTTTCCTAAACAAAGATGCCTATACCCAGAGAAAAATTATGCCACTCCCCTAACAGACAAAAGTAGCTGCAGGCAGTTGTGGTTTTAAATAGCAATTAAGGGGAAAAAATCTGTTACATAAAGCACCTGGCAGTTTTTAAATGGTGGATGTTTGTTACTATTATTATTTTACATGTGCTGATGGATGAGTTTGCTGCTGCAAGAACCCTTCCTTCATCCTGGAGCACCCACCTCTTGGTTGCAGCTTTTAAGTGCAGGGATGGTGTTTTATTTGTCTTCATACTCCTAGCTCTCAGCACAGGGCCTGGCACAGAGTAGACATGCCAGAAATAAGTGCTGAGTTGAACATTCAGGGGCTGGAGTGTGCTGCTCTGAGCAGACGCTGAGTCCTGGATGCTGTGGGCCTGCTAAGATCTGAACCCCAATATAGATGCTTTGGAACAATAGAGATCAGAATCAAAAAAAGACTTCTGGCCTTGGGGGACTTCACCATCAAGCTGGGTCTGTGGAACTGTCATCTCATATCACAAACTGTAAAATATTGATAGTCCCTGGGTCAGTGCTGTCATAATTCCTTTTGTCTTTTGGAGGAGGGGCTAAGCTTCCCTCCTGGCTTTTTAGGTATAAAATAGATACAGTAATGTGCACAAATCTTTTTTAAAAAACTCTTCTAAGTACTATTTTTTAAAAAATTTATTTATTTAATTTATTTATTTTTGGCTGCATTGGGTCTGTGTTGCTGCACGCGGACTTTCTCTAGTTGCGGCGAGTGGGGGCTACTCTTCGTTGCGGTGCGCGGGCTTCTCATTGCGGTGGCTTCTCCTGTTGCAGAGCTTAGGCTCTAGGCGTGCGGGCTTCAGTAGTTGTGGCTCGTGAGGTCTAGACTGCAGGCTCAGTAGTTGTGGCGCACGGGCTTAGTTGCTCCGCGGCATGTGGGATCTTCCCGGCCCAGGGCTTGAACCCGTGTCCCTGCATTGGCAAGTGGATTCTTAACCACTGCGCCACCAGGGAAGCCCTAAGTACTTTATTTTTATTGAACTATAGTTGCTGTACAATATTATATAAGTTACAAGTGTACAATATAGTTTCAAATTTTTAAAGTTTATACTCCTTTTATAGTTATTATAAAATATTGGCTATATTCCCCGTGTTGTACAAATGAACAAATCATAAATGAACAGCTGGATAAATTTTTATACTGTAAGCACCTTTATAATCACCATCCAGATCAAGTTACAAAACATTTTCAGCACCCCGGCAAGCCTCCTGTGGCTCCCTTTCCGGTGCATCCCCTCCCACAACAGAAACTACTGTTTCTGACCTCTATCACCATCAACTAGTTATATCTGTTTGTTTGTTTTTGCGGTACGCAGGCCTCTCACTGCTGTGGCCTCTCCCGTTGCGGAGCACAGGCTCTGGATGTGCAGGCCCAGCGGCCATGACTCACCGGCCCAGCCGCTCTGCGGCATGTGGGATCTTTCCGGACCGGGGCACGAACGCACGTCCCCTGCATCGTCAGGCGTCCGGACTCTCAACCACTGCGCCAACAGGGAAGCCCAGTTATACCTGTTTTTGAGCTTTTTATAAATGAAATCACAGTCTGGCTTCCTTCATTCAACATTGTAACTGTTAAGATTCATCCATGTCAGTACTTAGTTCTTTTTTATGTATGTGGTGTAGTATTGTATTGAATGAACATATAACAAAGGACATTTGGTTTGTTTGCAGCTTTTGGCTCTTCTTCTTTTAAATTATAAATTTATTTATTTTATTTATTTTTGGCTGCGTTGGGTCTTCGTTGCTGCGCACGGGCTTTCTCTAGTTGCAGCAAGCAGGGGCTACTCTTCGTTGCAGTGCGTGGGCTTCTCATTGTGGTGGCTTCTCTTGTTGTGGAGCACGGGCTCTAGGAGCACGGGCTTCAGTAGCTGTGGCACATGGGCTCAGTAGTTGTGGCTCGCAGGCTCTAGAGCGCAGGCTCAGTAGTTTTGGTGCATAGGCTTAGCTTCTCCGTGGCATGTGGGATCTTCCTGGACCAGGGCTCGAACCTGTGTCCCCCACATTGGCAGGCGGATTCTCAACCACTGTGCCACCAGGCAAGCCCCTTGGCTCTTCTGAGTAATGCTGTTATGAACATTCTTTTACGCATCTTTTGGCGGACTTAAGCACTTATTTCTCTTGGCTACATATACATGTGAGTAGAATTGCTAGGTCATAGTGGATACGTATGTTTTGCTTTAATAAATACCGCCAGTTTTCCAAAGTGGTTATGCCAATTTTTTTTTTTTTTTGTGGTACGCGGGCCTCTCACTGTTGTGGCCTCTCCCGTTGCGGAGCATGGGCTCCGGACGCGCAGGCTCAGCGGCCATGGCTCACGGGCCCAGCCGCTCCGCGGCATGTGGGATCTTCCCAGACCGGGGCACGAACCCGCGTCCCCTGCATCGGCAGGCGGATTCTCAACCACTGCGCCACCAGGGAAGCCCGGTTATGCCAATTTACACTCCTATTAGTAGTGTATGGGAGTTCTGTTTGTTCGGCATCCTTGCTAATACCCGATATTTTCATTCCTTTTAATTTCAGCCATTCTGGTAGATGTGTAGAGTGGTATCTCATTGTTTTCCTGTGTTTTCCCTAATGAGTAATGATGTTGTTTTCATATGCTTATTGGCCATTTGGTTGTTCTTTTCAAAGAGTCTGATCAACCTTGATCCTCTCACCCAGAAGTGTCTCACCCACACTTCAATGACCATCCCTGTGCTGCCTCCAGAGGTTCTGCTCCTAAACTCTCCACCCACATATCCAGATGGCTCTTTGATATCCCTAACAGAATGACCCTCGTGCTCCTCAAAAACAACATCCCAAATTGAAATCTTTTTTTTTTTTTACATATATCCACTCTTTTTTTTTTTAGATTCTTTTCCCATATAGGCCATTACAGAGTATTAAGTAGAATTCCCTGTGCTTATCAGTTATCCATTTTATATATAGTACTGTGTATATGTCAATCCCAATCTCCCAATTTATCCCTCCCCCCCATCCCCTGGTAACCATAAGTTTGTTTTCTACAACCGCAACTCTACTTCCAAAGTGAAATCTTCATCTCCTCTTGACCCCAAATCCGTTTTCCTTCCTTTCTGCTCAGGCCCAGTTCATAATCTGGCCCATCATCTTCATTCTCACTGTTCCTCTTAACGTTCAGGCCGCAATCTCACATATCTCAAGAAACTTGCATAACCTGTTTTCTCCTTTCCCCTTTCAGGCCCCTCCTTGTCCTGAGACCTCCTCAAGTCTCAGTTTACAGTCACTTCCTTTGGGTTAGGTGCTGCCTATGCAATCTCCCCCAGCCACTTCCTTCCCACCATGTCATTTATCACACTGTGTCGTAATTACCAGGATCATTACCTGAATCCCTGGATCAACCGTCTTTTGTTTTTGCCTACTCAGCATTCATTCCCCTCTTCTTAGTTAGTACTGCAATTTTCCCTGGGAACAATCCCTCCACCCTCAATCTGTGTGGTCTAGGTAGAGCTACACAGAAGGGTGTGCCTGGCTAGTCAGCATATTCCATCCTTAAGCCCCATAACTGGGTCAATGTTAAGCGTGGAATCAAGGTAATTGATCAGAGCCAATCTTAGGATTTTTACTGGAACAACTGGGAAAGAAACAATCTTTTTCAGGGGTGGGGGTGGCGGGATGGTACTGACAGGCTAAGAAGAAAACCTGGAGCGAGGGGCAGCCATTATGCCACCACAAGGAGAAAAGCTGCCTGAGAATGGAGGAAACCCAGAGGAGAGCAGAGTCAAGGTAGGAAGAGACTGACTCCCACTGACATTTTTGAGCCCCTGGATCAACGAGCCTGAAGCCCATCCTACCAACTGACTTTTCAATTAAGTGAGCCAATAAATTCCCCTTTGTTGAATACAATTTGAATTGGTTTCTCTCACTTGCAACAAAAAATGTGCTAATATACTCCCCCACTAGACTGTAAACTCCGTGAAGGTTGCAGTGCCTGGCATAGAATAGGAGTTCAGCAAACAGAGGTTTAAGGAAGGAAGAGAAGGGGTCCTCTTCTTCACTTTGCTAGGTCCTTCCTCCCGACTTCCCCTGCCAGCTGATGCTCCAGCACCATCCTCAAGTTTACCTTTGCTGGTCTGAGGGTTGCTCATTCATTCTCGGCCATGGATCTCTGTTCCCTGATTCCTCCTTAAGCTTACCTGCCTGTCCCACTAGACACTCTGATGGCTGTTTCTCAGCTCTCTGTTCTCCAGATTTTCTTTGCTGGTCAGTCCAACCAGCCACATATCCTAGGTGGGAGATCTCTCCTCTGCATTACTGGAGTACATGGATTCTACAGAAAAAGCCTCCTCCAGAGCATGTTTTTCATTTTTAGTGCTTTGATGGGTTTTCTAATAATCTCACTTAGCTTTATTATCAAACTACAGAGTAGCAGTTGTTAAATGCATAAGTTCAGAAGGCTGACTTAAAGGGTCAAATCCCAGCACTGTCACTTACCAGCTGTGTGACTTTGAGGAAGTTACTTAACCTCTCTGTGCCTCAGATGCCTCATCTATATAAAATGGAGATGATAACAGTGCTTACTTTATAGTGTTTTTGTGAGAATTAAATGAACTGATTACTGTAAAAAGACTTGTTTACACTATGGGAAAAGTACCACATGAAACATTTCACAGAGAAAGTGAAAACAAGGCCAATTTTCCAAGTGGCTAAAGACAGCTTGTTGGCAGTGGGAAATGGGGCAGGCTGAGTGTCTTACCAGTAACTCCTAGTCGGTTCCTTTGCTTTCTCTATTCTGTCCTTAACGTGTTCTGACATCACTAATGAAATTTTCTTCAAGTGTTTGGCATCTCATTAGGGTTTGAGAGCCAGAGTGGTGACCAAGTGGGTTTAACCACAAAGGGATGATGGTGGTGTCTGCTGCAAAAACTTGGGAGATAGTGTTACTTACAGATACAGAGTATGTGCATAATAAGTTAGGTTCCTCAACTGTGATGCCAGCACATGTACGTACATGTTAGAGAGAAGATTCAGGAACTCCTCCAGCCACTACCTAACTCTGGGACTGCACATAGCTGGGCTGTAGTAAAACATTTCTGTTTTAGGAGCTTGGGCTTCATAGCTGGTCATTCCTGGCTTTAGGTCTCACCTCCTCCTGTTGCTTGCTTGTGTGAACTTACACTAGTAATTTAATCCTCTCTGAACCTCAGTTTTCTCCTCTGTAGAAACGGATAAAGTAATTGTTTCTAAGGTGTGAATCTGAAGGGTGCCATTGACAACATATTCTATATATTGATAGCACCTACTTTACAAGGTGGTCATGAGGATTAAATGAGATGGTTTCTACAAGGCAATTAGCTCAGTGGTGTGTGCATAGAAAGCACTCAGTAAATATGAGTTGCTATTATTAGTTATTTTACATGCAGAACTACTTCTGGTAATAATCACCATAATAGCAAGAGAGTGTAGATCAGGCAAGTTAATGAGGAAGGTTTCTGAGGAGATCCTAAGGCTTAAACTGGATTTGAAAGGTAGGGAGGAAACTATGTTGGCAAAAAAAGATTAGGGTGAGTTGTTTTGTAAAGGAAGAAGAGGGAACAGGTGTCTGTGTGGCCAAAATGAGATACTTGGAAGCCACTCAGCCCTGTCCTCAGGGCCCTGTTGGGTGTCTGCCAGTAGTGGGGAATCCCAGAAGCTTCTCTGGCTTGGCTGCAGAAGGAAAGAGACATCTCCTATGGAGAGAAAGGGAAGTCACAGAGCTGCTGCCTCATGGTGCCCGAGAATGGGGCCAAACCAGCTGGCGGACAGATTTCCGTGGAGGAAAGGGAGCTGGCAGGGTGAGGGCCTCAGGGTCAGTCCAGGAGTCTCTGGCCATGTGGGCAGCTGGCCTGGAGGCTTCTTTCTCCCTGCAAGGTTAGCATCTTCTTCCCACATGCTCAGAATCCCTATTTCCTGTGGGCCAGCCTGGGACTCTTCTCTAGGGAAGGAGGGGGAGCATTGTATAAGGAAGACCAAAGGGAACTGTGAGAGTTTTAAAACTCTGCTCTGAGCTTCCAAAAAGTCTTCATGGGACTGTGGGAGAGACAGCCAGAGCAGGCTGTGGGGCTAGTTCCTGCCTGCCCCTCCAGACCCGCCCCTCCAGACCCACCCCTCATCCTGTTCTGGGTCTGACTTGTTTCACAATAACCGATACCCACAGACTCCTCTGCCTTCTGGCTTCTTGCTGGGCATGTTCAATGCGGGGGTCTGTAGATGAGAGGCAAGAGGAGAGAGAGGTATTAGTGCCCCTGGCTCCCTCCACGGCTGGCGGTGTGCTGTGATTGACAGTCACTGGTCTTCTTAAGGAGGCCTCTTCTCCCAAACTCCCTCCCTCTGGGTTCAGGTGACTATCTCTCCTCTGTCCCTTCAGGCCTACTGTTGCTAGCCCTAGGTTACCACACTACCCCTGTGGTTCTCCTACACCGTCTGTACCGTAGTAAATAAACCCTCTTCAAATAATTCTAATTTGAATGTGCCATCTGCTTTCAGTTGGGACCCTGACTGATGCCTTTGCCAAATAAGGATTCTTTTGGTTGTCTTAAGGGAGAAAGAGAGAATGTGAATTCTTGTCTTGTTATTGCCTCACGTACCTGAAGCTTGAGGTACAGACTTTAGACGTATCTGCTCAACTGTTTAGGCAAGAGCTCAAAGTCTGCAGGCTTGAGTCTTTGTCCATACTTCAGCTCTATTTCCTTTGGATTTGCTTTGCACTCAGGCAACCCCCAGCGAATCCAAGCTTATCTCCTCCCAATGTCAAGTCCACAACCAGGTTCATCTCTTTCCCAATGGATTCAACAAAGATCCAGCATTCTCGTTGACTCCGCATGGGTCACAAGTCCACTCTCAAATCAATGGCTGTGACCAGGGAGATGGAATAAGCAATTGGCCAGACGTGGGTCACATGATCTCCCCTGGAGCTTGAAATAGAGGTGTCAACTCCACCCAGATCACAAGGCCTAACACTGGGGGAGGGTGGCTCCCCAAAGAGAGTGACGGTACTTTACCCAAAAGAGGAGTGTGCATGCTGAGCAGGGCAAAACCACAAGAGTCTATTCTACCTGGCTGTGTGAATTTAGATAAGTAACCTAACCTCTGGAACTTTTATGTCCTCTTCTCCAAGAGTACTAAGAATCGCTAGTGATTATTGAGCAGTTAATGTGTGCCAGGCCCTACACGAAGGGTTTTAGATGGATCTTTGTTTAGTAGGGACCGTTCTCCCTCCTCTCTACAGAAAGGTAAAACAGCTTTCCCAGGGTCACAAAAGCCTAGATGTGGCAGAGATGGAATTTGAGCCCAGGTTTGTCTGAAACAAGAGCATACACCACGATACCAAACTGCTGGTTAGTTTAGAGCCCAGCTTGTAGGCTTGTTGTGAGGATTAAAAGAGATAAAAATACAGCCAAGGTTTACTGTGCTCTTACTATGTGCCAGGCCCTGGGCCCAATGCTCTAACATGGATTCATATTGAATTCTTGGAACAACTCTCTCAGTTCCGAAAACACCTAGCACAGCCCCTGGCCTAGTAGGAATTCAACGATACCTTCCCTCCCCTTATGCTCCTGATTTTCCCCTTCGTGTTGGTTCTAGCATCTATCTCCCCTGTGTTCTAGGTTCTTCAAAGTTGCACGGGGTCTCTGAGCTATTTATCCTCCTGCCTAGAAGCTGAGAAAAACCAGGCTCAGGACCCACAGAAGTTTGGAGAAGTCCTCATGGGGAGACAGGGCTCAATCAGAAGAGAGCAGGTGGGAAAATAGGCATGAGGGAAGTGATGTGACTAGCGTCACAGCATCTGTGTTTTTCCCCTGAGCAACTCTGTTCACTTTTAACCATCTCGGGGGGATTGGGGTTTACCCATTAGGGAAGTGAGAGAAGTAGATGTGAGGACCAGATATAAGTTCTGGTTTTCCCTCCAATCCCCTGGACTGCTTTCATCCTGAGGCTACTTGTCCATTATCTTTGACTCTTCCTTTCTTCTCTTTGTCCTATTAGGTGCCAGGACCCGATGATTCTCCCAAATGATTGTTGTTACCTGAAAGATTGTTTGTTGAAAGCTTTGACCAAGTTTTCTCCATTGGGATTGAGGGCAGGGACTGTATCTTTCATTGTTTGTGCTTCCAGCAATAGACGCATGTTTAATTGAACTTAATATTAGTGATAATTTATTCAGAGCCTCCTGTGAACCAGTTATTTTACTGATAATCACATTTTATCCTCACAACAACCTTGTGTTACAGCTACTGTTTTTAGCCCTATTTTACAGAAGAGGAAAGTGTAGCTCTGAGAAGATAGGTGACTTGTCTAAGGTAATGAGGCTAGCAAATGGCTAAACGGTAAGCCAATGAGTAGCTTGGACCTCTCTTTTGAACTCCAGACTCGCATGTCCAACTGCTTATTTAACGTATCCTCTTGAATGTCCAATGGGATCTGAAAATTAACATGTCCATGATTGAGTTCCTGGTGTCCACTCTCCCCAGCCCCCAATCAGTTAATTGCAACTGCATCTTTTAGTTGCTCAGGACAGAAACCTTGAGTTATCCTTAACTTCTCTCTCTCATACACACTAGCTCCAGGCTATCAGCACACTTGGTCAGCTCTACCTTCAAAATACCTCCAGATTTGACCCTTTCTCACTCTCTCTACTGCTCCCTTTCTTTTCTTTTCTTTTCTTTTTTTTTTTTTTGGTGCCACAGGGATCAGTATCAAACCTGGGACCCTGCAGTGGAAGCGTGGAGTCCTAACCACTGGACCACCAGGGAATTCCCCTCTACTGCTCCCTTTCTGGTCTAAGCCATCATCATCAGTCACCTGGATTATTGTAATAGCCTCCTCTCCGGTTTTCTTGCTTCTGGCTTTGCCCTCTTTAATCTATTCTCAACAGATTCAGATGTCACCCCTCTGCTCGAAAGCTTCAACGGGTAAATTGATGAGTAAAAGCTAAAGTCCTTACTCTAAGCTACAAGGCGTTATCTGAGCTGGCTTCCTGAGACTTCTCTGACCTCATGTTCTAGTTTCCTCCTCCCTATCACTTCAGAGCCTTTGCATATGCTGTTTACTCTGCCTGGAAATCTCTTCCCCCAGATACACACATGACTTGCTTCTGGATCTCTTTCAGGTCTTTGTTCCAATGCCATCTTCTCGTGAGGCCTTTCCTGGACATTCTACCACAAATTTGACACCTTCCACTGATATTTCCTATTCTCCTTCCCTGTGCTACTTTTTTCTCCTTAGGACTTAGCACCATCTAAGAGAATATATACTCTGGTTTATTACCAGTCTTCTTACTAAAATGTATGCTCCTTTATAGCAGGGCTTTGGTCAGTTTTCTTCAAAGCTGACTCTCCAACTCCTTTAGCAATGCCTGGCACATACTAGGTGCTTGCTAAATATTTGTTGAATAAACTTATGAATGAATGAATTTAGAAGGAGAAATGAGGTCTGTTGACTCATCCCATTGCTTCATACTACCTCTCCAAACTCAATGTCTCTGTGATACACAAGTAGCTATTTCATGGTGCTCATACCAGGCCCGCAGTACTGCTGGGGTTCTTGGGGATTAGTCAGTAAATAGTACCCTCCCTGCCTGAAAAAGTTCTGAATGATTTGATAAATAAGAAGAAGAAATAAGATATATGGAGACTAAAATAGCAGCCTTATTATTGATAAAACTGATGTTGGAGGTAGTGGCTTATGTCTGTGGCTAGGTGTGCTTCCTAATATTGACCCTAGAATTAGACCAGCTAACCACCCTTCACTGGCAGTGCCTGATGCTGTAGAGAAACAGACATAGAGAAATAGGCAGATCGCCACCTCCAGGAGGAAACGAGTGTGCAGAACTGCACATACCAGTTCTTTATCCCAAACTCAGATTAAGTCACTTCTCTCCTTTAGGAGAGGAATGAGTTGGAGGCAGAGAGGAGCCAGGATTATTACATCAATGGATGCCTTTCCCATGGAAGGGAAAGATCAGGAAGAAATTATGAGTGTTTCCCATTTAACGATCACCAACTCTTTTGTTTTAAGCAACAGCTTTTTTGACATATAATTCACATACAATAAAACTCATTTTTCAGTATAAAACTTAGTGATTTTTAGTATATTTACAGAGTTGTGCAATCATCACCACACTCTAATTCCAGAAGATTTTCATTGCTCCAATGTCCTTTGAAGCACAAAAGATTTTTAATGTTTACAAAGCCCAATTTATCTATTTTTTCCTTTTGTTGCTTGTCCTTTTGGTGTCATATCTAAGAAGCTATTGCATAATCCAATGTCATAAAGATTTGCTCCTATGTCTTCTTCTAAGAGTTTTGTGGTTTTAGCTTTTACATTTAGGTCTATGATATTTTTAATTAAATTGTTTATATGGTGTGAGTAGGGATCCAACTTTGTTCTCTTGCCTGTGGATACCCAGTTGTTTCCTTTGCACTCTTGTCCAAAATTAATTGAACAGGGACTCGCCTGGTGGTCCAGTGGTAAAGAATCTGCCTTCCAATGCAGGGGACACCGGTTTGATCCCTGGTCAGGGCACTAAGATCTCACATGCCCGCGGGGCAGCTAAACCCACGCACCACAACTACTGAGCTCGCACGCCTCAACTAGAGCCCACGTGCCACGAACTACAGAGCCTACGTGCTCTGGAACCCATGCTCCACACTACAGAGAGAAAACCCGCATGCCACAACTAGAGAGAAGCCCGCACCACAACAAAAGAGCCCGCGTGCCACAACTAAAACCCGACGCAGCCAAAAATAAATAAATGATAAATCTTTAAAAAATAAAATTAAATTAATTGAACATAAATGTAAAGGTTTACTTCTAGACTCTCATTTCTATTTCATTAACCTTATTTTTATTCATATGCCAGTACCACACACTGATTATTTTAGCTATGTAAGAAGCTTGAAATCCCTCCCTGCCATGCTTGTTTTGGCTATTCTGTGTCATTTGCACTTCCATATAAATTTTAGTATCAGCTTGTCAATTTCTGCACAAAAGCCAGCTGAGATTTTGATAGGCACTGCATTGAAACTGTAGATCAGCTTGGGGACCATTGCCATCTTACTCCCCAGAATGCCATCTGTTCATTCCAATCCATGAACAGATTTCTTTCCATTTAGGTCTTAGATATGTTTTGGGTCTTCTTTCAATTTCTTCTTTTATTTTTTTCAAGTGTTTTGTAGTTTTCAGTGCATGTCTTATACTCCTTTTGTTAAACTTGTTCCTAAGTGTACTATTCTTCTTGATGCCATTGTAAAGAAAATTATTTTCTCAATTTCGTTTTCAGATTGTTCATTGCTAGTTATTATGGACTGAATGTTTGTGTCCCCACAAAGTTCATTCGTTGAAATCCTAATCTCCAGTGTGATGGTATTAGGAGGTGGGGCCTTTGGGGAATGATACGGTCATGAGGGTAAGCCCAGTGAATGGGATTAGAGCCCTTATAAAAGTGACCCCAGAGAAAACAGCTGTCTGCAACCCAGAAGAGGGTCCTCACTGGAACCTGACCATGCTGACACCCTGGTCTCAGACTGCCAGCTTCCAGAACTGTGAAAAATAGATTTCTGTTGTTTTAAAGTCACCCAATCTGTGGTATTCTATGGTAGCAGCCTGAATGGACTAAGACACTAGTGTATAGAAATTCAACTGATTTTTGTGTAGTGATCTTATATCCTGCAGCCTCACCGAACTCATTTACCAGTTCTAATAGTCTTTTCTCTGTGTGTGGATTCCTTAGGATGTCCTATATCGTGTCATCTGCAAATAGAAATAGACTTCTTACTTTCCAGTCTAGATGCCACAATCCCCAACTCTTATCCTGTCTTTCATTCTTCTCACACATAGCCTTTAGGCCAATCTGCCTAGTGTTTTGCTTTCAACTTAGAGTAGGAGTTGGAGACCCATGTTCTAAGCCAAGTTTTGCTGCTGATCTATTTCTGTTTCTTCAGGTATAAAATTCTTTTGAAGAAATGACAAATTATAATGAGAAAATATATATGAAATTTGTAAATGTTTTTCCCTGCATCTATTATGTACCAAGCCCTGTATTCAACAGGACCATCACAATGTTCATCCCCAGAGGGTGCCAATAATATAGAAAACAATGTAAATAATGCCATCTGGAAGTGTGCAATAAGATTTTCCCGATTCCAAATGCTTATCTTCAATCCTAACAATAATGCGATGAGATTGATGTTACTAATTCCCTTTTAGAAATGAGAAAATTAGGGTTCAGAGTAGTTGAGTGACTTACTTAAGGTCATACAATTGGTTAAGTCTCAGAGTCTGGATTTGAACCCAAGTCTTTCTGATTCTATTATATCAAACTGTCTTTTGAAAAATATTATTTTAAAAATTTAAACAAATTTTATCTTAAAAAGTAATACATACACATGGTAAATAACTTAACAGTACAAAAGGATATACAGTGAGAGTAGGTCTCCTTCTTACTGCTATCTCCAGAGACAGTCATTATTATTAATTTCTGGTGCTTCCTTCCAATGTATTCTATACATATCTAAATAGATATGTATACAGTTATACAGATCCTTATTTAAGACACACACTCACATTTATTGATGGTTACATATCTTGCTTGTTTTTTTTAAACTTACCAATGAATCTGGGAGATCATTCCACAGCAGCACATGATGATCTACCTCATTCTTTTAAACAGCTGCATACTATTCCATTTTGTCCAAATGCTCCCATACTGAGGGATATTTAGATTATTTCCAGTTTTCTGCTGTTAACAACAATTCTTCAGCAATCATCCTTGTGTGAATTTATTTGTACATATCAAGCTGCCTTGGCAAATACTTGAAAAGTAATTAGAACCATACAACAACGAGAGCTTTTATAATTAGGATGATTGCATTTATCTTCTTGCAACCCTGCCTTCTACTTTCTCAAACCTCAAGTCCAGACCATCAGTGCTCTCTAGTGGGCAGGAAAGGTCTCCATCACTGGCTCAGCACCCCACCCTCAAACAGGCCATGACCTGGGCTTAGCCAGGCTGAGTCTAATGACAGCAAACCCATCTGGACAGTGCTGTCCACACCAAGCCAGAGACTCCCAGGAAACATTCTATTCCAACTGCTAGAGCAAGTGGTGGTGTGCAGCATACTGATGACTGCAGGGGTAGCCAGAAGTCACGACGCTGGGATGACCTTGGCCAGTCAGGATGCACTTGGTGCATCCTGTTTAGCTAAATAAGGCTCTGACCTGTTCTGACCAGGAGAGGGAAGTAGTGAGCTGCCTAGAGCTTCTGCCAGGCTCATGGAAGGCTCTTCTCCTTGAACAAGGAGCTTCTGTCTGGAGCTGCTCCACAGAACAGGGCAGCCAGGTAAATCTCCCTGTGCTTGAAGAAGGAAGGTATGTTAGAGGTAACCTGGTAGAACATGTGTTGAGGACAATATAGGAGAAAATAAAATCAAGGTAGCTCCCTCCCCTTATGAAAATAGTTTTATTTTTTCTCATAAATATAATGTCCCCACATTATACAAATTTCAAACAATACATGAAAGTACAAAGAAGGAAAAAAAATGCCTGAAATCCCATGGCCTGAGATAACCATTGTTCACATTTTTGGCAATATTGTTGTAACCTGCTTTTTTTTTTAACTCGAAAAATGTTGTGAACATCCATCCTTGTCAATACCTTTAATGTTAGAGGCCTCAGGACTTGTACTTACGTAAATGCTTCTTCAATTTTTCCATCCAAGTTACCCCAAAGGCAGAGAAGATGAATGCATTGCTGGGTGAGTGGTGTGTGAGACAGTGTGTGTGGTGCTGGAATGTAAGGGAGTGAGAGAAACTTCTTTGAAATATCTAGCTTTTACCTTAAAATTTCAGACAAATTTTGCATTATACTCTATAATATTTTGCATGCTACTCCATGTTTATTTTTATTTGAAAATATTGTGTCTTTTGTTCTCCTAATCTTTATAATACTCTGTTGTATGTTTATACTATCATCTATTAACCAAAACAGTGCTGAACATTTCAGTCATTTCCAAGTTTTTTCCAATATAAACACTACTGCAATGAGCATTCTTATGCATATGTATTTTCTCTTGTCTGATTATATCATCAGAATAGAGTTCCAGAATGGGGATTTTTAAAAATAAAGATATTCTTTCCCTCCTCAATGCTTTTGAAAATTCAGTACAAATGATGAAAAGGGTGCTGATGGGAGAGGGATTGTCCCTTTAAGCTTCCTTTCGTAGTCCTGGCTGGTACCTACTAGTGGCCTGGTTCTAGGCTTGGACCCAACCCCTCTTCTGCATTCACCACAAAATGATTACATGGCTTCTTGGTGTCCAGCACTGTGCTAAGCTCTTCTTTCCACCTTATCTCTTTCAGTCTTAACAACAGCCTGGTAGGGTAGGCATTATTATTCTTATTTTACAGAGGAGGAAGCCAGTTCAGTGAATCCATGTGTTTTGGCCAAGGTTACACAGCTAATAATTGAATGTGTGGGTGTCTTGATTAGGAAGCCAGGGTCTTTGTCAGCCTAATAAACAGCCTTGGCTGTAGGCTTGTTCCTAGGATGGTTGTCTAAAAATATTTTAGTTACAAGAAAAAACAAAACCAACCCCTCCAAAACACTAAAACTATCGTAAATTTTAGAAAAGGCAGGGAGGGTAATGGTGGAGGAGAGAATTATATGAACACAGAGAAATCTCTTGGAACCCAAAAGAAGAAGTAATTAGTCTCATGAGAGATCAGGAAGCCACTCTCTGTTTTCCTGTCTCTCTCTTCTGTTCTCTCTCTCTCTCTCTCTCTCTCTCCCTGAGAGGTCACGGCCTCTGCTTCCATGTGTGAGTCAACCTAATTCTTCTTCAGCAGATCAGTTTCTCTGCTCCCCCAGGAATGTGACCTTCTCCCAGCTGCCAATTTACATCCCCTCAGTTTAAGCATGCAGCTCAGACTGAACTAGGATCTCTCAGTCCTAAACACAAATCCCCAGGAGAGAGAATCTGATCTGATTATGCTGCAATACACGTCTACTTCTGGTCCAACCAGTTGTGTAGTAGGGGGGCAGGGTTCAGTACTAACATGGCTGTTAGTCTAGTCTGTGGGTAGGGGCCAGTTCTTAGACAGAGGAGATCGCTGTGGGATGGGCAGATTCCTTTAAAGGTGTATGTTTATGTCTGCTATGACTCCCTATCTATAGAGTCCAAATATTAATCTGCTCTCTTTTGGATATGTGACAGGAACTCAACTCAAGATGACTTAAACAAAAAAAGAGAATTTACTGTCTCTAACAGAACAGTCAAGGGCTTGGATTTAGGCACAGCTAGATCTACTTGCTCAAAAAATACCATTAAGAACCTACCTCTTTCGGAGATTGGTTCAAGATGGCGGAGTAGAAGGACGTGCGCTCACTCCCTCTTGCGAGAGCACCGGAATCACAACTAACTGCTGAACAATCATTGACAGGAAGACACTGGAACCCACCAAAAAAGATACCCCACATCTAAAGACAAAGGAGAAGCCGCAATGAGATGGTAGGAGCGGTGCAATCACAATAAAATCAAATCCCAAAACTGTTGGGTGGGTGACTCACAAACTGGAGAACACATACCACAGAAGTCCACCCACTGGAGTGAAGGTTCTGAGCCCCACGTCAGGCTTTCCAACCTGGGGGGTCCGTCAACGAGAAGAGGAATTCCTAGAGAATCAGGCTTTGAAGGCTAACGGGATTGACTGCAGGACTTCAACAGGACTGGGGGAAACAGAGACTCCACTCTTGGAGGGCACACACAAAGTAGTGTGCATATCAGGACCCAGGGGGAGGGAGCAGTGACCCCATAGGAGACTGAACCAGACCTAACTGCTAGTGTTGGAGGGTCTCCTGCAGAGGTGGGGGGTGGCTGTGGCTCACCATGGGGACAAGAACATTGACAACAAAAGTTCTGGGAAGTACTCCTTGGCTTGAGCCCTCCCAGAGTCGGCCATTAGCCCAACCAAAGAGCTGGGTAGGCTCCAGTGCTGGGTTGCCTCAGGCCAAAAAACCAACAGGGAGGGAACCCAGCCCGACCCATCAGCACACAAGTGGATTAAAGTTTTATTGAGCTCTGCCCACCAGAGTAACACCCAGCTCTACCCACCACCAGTCCCTCCCATCAGGAAGCTTGCAAAAGCCTCATAGATAACCTCAGCTACCAGAGGGCAGACAGCAGAAGCAAGAAGAACTACAGTTCTGCAGCCTGTGGAAGGAAAACCACATTCACAGAAACCTAGACAAAATGAAGTCAGAGGACTTTGTACCAGATGAAGGAACGAGATAAAACCCCAGGAAAACAACTAAATGAGGGGGAGACATGCAACCTTCCAGAAAAAGAATTCAGAATAATGATAGTGAAGATGATCCAGAACCTCAGAAAAAGAATGGAGGCAAAGATCGAGAAGATGCAAGAAATGTTTAACAAAGACCTAGAAGAATTAAAGAACAAACACCTAGAATAATGAAAGAACAAACAAACAGAGATGAACAATACAATAACTGAAATGAAAAATACACTAGAAGGAATCAATAGCAGAATAACTGAGGCAGAAGAATGGATAAGTGACCTGGAAGACAGAATGGTGGAATTCACTGCCGCAGAGCAGAATAAAGAAAAAAAGAATGAAAAGAAATGAAGACAGCCTAAGAGACCTCTGGGACAACATTAAACGCAACAACATTCGCATTATAGGGGCCCCAGAAGGAGAAGAGAGAAAGGACCCCGAAAAATATTTGAAGAGACTGTAGTTGAAAACTTCCCTAACATGGGAAAGGAAATAGCCACCCAAGTCCAGGAGTGCAGAGAGTCCCAGTCAGGATAAACCCAAGGAGAAACAGGCCAAGACATATAGTAATCAAACTGACAAAAATTAAAGACAAAGAAAAATTATTGAAAGCAACAAGGGAAAAATGACAAATAATATACAAGGGAACTCCCATAAGATTTTCTCAGCAGAAACTCTACAGCCAGAAGGGAGTGGCATGATATATTTAAAGTGATGAAAGGGAAGAACCTACAACCAAGATTACTCTACCTGGCAAGGATCTCATTGGGATTCAATGGAGAAATCAAAAGTTTTACAGACAAGCAAAAGTTAAGAGAATTCAGCACCACCAAACCAGCTCTACAACAAATGCTAAAAGAACTTCTCTAAGTGGGAACACAAGAGAAGAAAAGGACCTACACAAACAAACCCATAACAATTAAGAAAATGGTAATAGGAACATACATATCGATAATTACCTTAAATGTGAATGGATTAAATGCTCCAACAAAAAGACACAGGCTCGCTGAATGGATACAAAAACAATACCCATATACATGCTGTCTACCAGAGACCCACTTCAGACCTAGGGACACATACAGACTGAAAGTGAGGGGATGAAAAAAGATATTCCATAGAAATGGAAATCAAAAGAAAGCTGGAGTAGAAATACTCATATCAGATAAAATAGACTTTAAAATAAAGAATGTTACAAGAGACAAGGAAGGGTACCACATAATGATCAAGGGATCAATCCAAGAAGAAGATAGAACAATTATAAATATATATGCACCCAACATAGGAACACCTCAATATATAAGGCAACTGCTAACAGCTATAAAAGAGGAAATGGACAGTAACACAATAATAGTGGGGGACTTTAATATCTCACTTACACCAATGCACAGATCATCCAGACAGAAAATTAATAAGGAAACACAAGCTTTCAATGACACAACAGACCAGATACATTTAATTGATATTTATAGGACATTCCATCCAAAAACAGCAGATTACACTTTCTTCTCAAGTATGCACGGGACATTCTCCAGGATAGATCACATCTTGGGTCACAAATCAAGCCTCAGTAAATTTAAGAAAATTGAAATCATATCAAGCATCTTTTCTGACCACAACACTATGAGATTAGAAATCAATTACAGGGGGCTTCCCTGGTGGCGCAGTGGTTGAGCGTCCGCCTGCCGATGCAGGGGACGCGGGTTCGTGCCCCGGTCCGGGAGGATCCCACGTGCCGCGGAGTAGCTGGGCCCGTGAGCCATGGCCGCTGGGCCTGTGCGTCCAGAGCCTGTGCTCCACAACGGGAAAGGCCACAACAGTGAGAGGCCCGCGTACCGCAAAAAAGAAAAAAAAAAAAAATCAATTACAGGGAAAAAAACGTAAAAAACACAAACACGTGAGGCTAAACAATACATTACTAAATAACCAAGAGATCATTGAAGAAATCAAAGAGGAAATCAAAAAATACCTAGAGACAAATTACAATGAAAACACAACGATCCAAAACCTATGGAGTGCTGCAAAAGCAGTTCTAAGAGGGAAGTTTATAGCAATACAAGCCTACCGCAAGAAACAAGAAAAATCTCATATAAGCGATCTAACCTTACACCTAAAGGAACTAGAGAAAGAAGAACAAACAAAACCAAAAGTTAGTAGAATGAAAGAAATCATAAGGATCAGAGCAGAAATAAATGAAATAGAAACAAAGAAAACAATAGCAAAGATCAATAAAACTAGAAGATGGTTCTTTGAGAAGATAAACAAAATTGATAAACTTTTAGCCAGACTCATCAAGAAAAAGAGGGAGAGGACTCAAATCAATAAATCAATAAAAATGAAAAAGGAGAAGTTACAACAGACACCTCAGAAATACAAAGCATCATAAGAGACTACTAAAAGCAACTCTAAGCCAGTAAAACTGACAAATTCTTGGAAAGGTATAACCTTCCAAGACTGAACCAGGAAGAAACAGAAAATATGAACAGACCAATCACAAGTAATGAAATTGAAACTGTGATTAAAAATCTGCCAACAGGGGCTTCCCTGGTGGCGCAATGGTTGAGAATCCGCCTGCCAATGCAGGGAACACGGGTTCGTGCCCCAGTCCAGGAAGATGCCACATGCCGCGGAGCAACTAAGCCCGTGAACCATGGCCGCTGAGCCTGCGCGTCCAGAGCCTGTGCTCCGCAACGGGAGAGGCCACAACAGTCATGAGGCCCACGTACCAAAAAAAAAAAAAATATCTGCCAAAAAAAGAAAGTTCAGGACCAGATGGCTTCACAGGTGAATTCTATCAAACATTTGGAGAAGAACTAACACCCATCCTTCTCAAACTCTTCCAAAAAATTGCAGAGGAAGGAACACTCCCAAACTCATTCTATGAGGCCACCATCACCCTGATACCAAAACCAGACAAAGATACTACAAAAAAAGAAAATTACAGACCAATATCATTGATGAATATAGATGCAAAAATCCTCAACAAAATACTAGCAAACAGAATCCAACAACACATGAAGAGGATCATACACCAGGATCAAGTGGGACTTATCCCAGGGATGCAAGGATTCTTCAATATATGCAAATCAATCAATGTGATACACCATATTAACAAATTGAAGAAGAAAAACCATATGATCATCTCAATAGATGTAGAAAAAACTTTTGACAAAATTCAACACCCATTTATGATAAAAACTCTCCAGGGCTTCCCTGGTGGCACAGTGGTTGAGAATCTGCCTGCCAATGCAGGGGACATGGGTTCGATCCCTGGGCCTGGAGGATCCCACATGCTGCGGAGCAACTGAGCTCGTGTGCCACAGCTACTGAGCCTGTGCTCTAGAGCCCATGAGCCACAACTACTGAGCCTGCGTGCTGCAACTACTGAAGCCTGCACACCTAGAGCCCGTGCTCCACAATGAGAGAAGCCACTGCAATGAGAGGCCCGCACACCGCAACGAAGAGTGGCCCCTGCTCGCCGCAACTAGAGAAAGCCCGCGTGCAGCAATGAAGACCCAACACAGCCAAAAATAAATAAACAAATAAATAAATAATTAAAAAAAAAACTCTCCAGAAAGTGGGCATAGAGGGAAACTACCTCAACATAAGAAAGGCCATATATGACAAATCCACAGCAAACATCATTCTCAATGGTGAAAAACTGAAAGCATTTCCTCTAAGAAAAGGAACAAAACAAGGATGTCCACTCTCACCACTATTATTCAACATAGTTTTGGAAGTCCTAGCCACAGCAATCAAAGAAGAAATAGAAATAAAAAGAATACAAAATGGAAAAGAAGAAGTAAAACTGTCACTGTTTGCAGATGACATGATACTATACATAGAGAATCCTAAACATGCCACCAGAAAACTACTAGAGCTAATCAATGAATTTGGTAAAGTTGCAGGATACAAAATTAATGCACAGAAATCTCTTGCATTCCTATACACTAACAACAAAAGAACAGAAGAGAAATTAAGGAAACAATCCCATTCACCATAGCAACAAAAAGAATAAAATGCCTAGGAATAAACCTACCTAAGGAGGTAAAAGACCAGTTCTCAGAAAACTATAAGACACCGATGAAAGAAATTAAAGATGATACAAACAGATGGAGAGATATACCATGTTCTTGGATTGGAAGAAGCAACATTGTGAAAATGACTATACTACCCAAAGCAATCTACAGATTCAATGCAATCCCTATCAAATTACCAGTGGCATTTTTTACAGAACTAGAACAAAAAAATCTTAAAATTTGTATGGAGACACAAAAGACCTCAAATAGCCAAAGCAGTCTTGAGGGAAAAAAACGGAGCTGGAGGAATCAGACTGCCTGACTTCAGACTATACTGCAAAACTACAGTAATCAAGACAATATGCTACTGGCACAAGAACAGAAATATGGATTAATGGAACAGGATAGAAAGCCCAGAGATAAAGCCACGCACCTATGGTCAACTAATCTATGACAAAGGAGGCAAAGATATACAATGGAGAAAAGACAGTCTCTTCAATAAGTGGTGCTGGGAAAACTGGACAGCTACATGTAAAAGAATGAAATTAGAACATTCTGTAACACCATATATAAAAATAAACTCAAAATGGATTAGAGACCTAAATGTAAGACTGGACACTATAAAACTCCTAGAGGAAAACATAGGAAGAATACTCTTTGTCATAAATCACAGAAAGATCTTTTTTGACCACCTCCTAGAATAATGGAAATAAAAACAAAAATAAACAAATGGGACCTAATGAAACTTAAAAGCTTTTGCACAGCAAAGGAAACTACAAACAAGATGAAAAGACAACCCTCAGAAGGGGAGAAAATATTTGCAAATGAATCAATGGACAAAAGATTAATCTCCAAAATATATAAACAGCTCATGCAGCTCCATATTTAAAAAACAAACAACCCAATCAAAAAACAGGCAGAAGACCTAAATAGACATTTCTCCAAAGAAGACATACAGATAGTTAAGAAGCACGTGAAAAGCTGCTCAATATCACTAATTATTAGGGAAATGCAAATCAAAACCACAATGAGAAATCACCTCACACCAGTTAGAATGGGCATCATCAGAAAAATATATAAACAACAAATGTTGGAGAGGGTGTGGAGAAAAGGGAACCCTCTTGCACTGTTGGTGGGAATGTAAATTGATACAGCCACTCTGGAGAACAGTATGGAGGTTCCTTGAAAAACTAAAAATAGAATTACCATATGACCCAGCAATCCCACTACTGTGCATATACCCAGAGAAAACCATAATTCAAAAAGACACGTGCACCCCAGTGTTCATTGCAGCACTATTTACAATAGCCAGGTCATGGAAGCAACCTAAATGCCCATCAACAGATGAATGGATAAAGAAGATGTGGTACATATATACAATGGAATATTACTCAACCATAAAAGGAACAAAATTGGGTCATTTGTAGAGACGTGGATGGATCTAGAGCCTGTCATACAGAGTGAAGTAAGTCAGAAGGAGAAAAACAAATATCGTATATTAATGCATATATGTGGAACCTAGAAAAATGGTACAGATGAACTGGTTTGCAGGGCAGAAATAGAGACACATGTAGAGAACAAATGTATGGACCACAAGGGGGGAAAGTGGCGGGGGGTGGCAGTGGGATGAATTGGGAGATTGGGATTGACATGTATACACTAATATGTATAAAATAGATAACTAATAAGAACTTGCTGTATAAAAAAAATAAATAAAATAAAATTTAAATGATAAAAAAAAGAAAAAAAAAGAACCTGTCTCTTTCAATTTCTCAGACCTTTTTCTGTGTTTGCTTCCTTCCTAGGTAAGCTTTCTCCTCTTGGTGGCAATATGGCCACTAGCAGCTCTAGGCCTGTATTCTCATGACCTGGCTTCCTCTGAGGAAAGCAAATTTCTCCTTTCCAATCCTTTCAACTCTTACTGGCTTTGATTGAGTTATAAGCCCATCTTGAACCAATCACTGTGGCCAGGGGTTAGTTTCCTCTAATTGGCTAGCCCTGGGTCACATGACCATTCCTAGCACTCAGGTGGGGCAGCCACGTTGAGTGGGGGAAGTACAGTTTCCCAAAGGAAAAATGGGGAGCTCTTAACAGAGATTCCAGAACCTATTCTTTTAAAACAGTGAATTGGATTTGCACCAATAACCTCCTACATATGTTAAATAATCCTGGTGGAGGGACATCCTGGTGGTTAAGAATCTGCCCGACAGTGCAGGGGACATGGGTTTGAGCCCTGGTCTGGGAAGATCCTACATGCCACGGAAGTAACTAAGCCCGTGAACCACAGCTACTGAGCCTGTGCTCTAGAGCCTGCGAGCCACAACTACTGAGCCCGTGTGCCACTACGGAAGCCCGTGCGCCTAGAGCCTGTGCTCCGTAACAAGAGAAGCCACCACAGTGAGATGCCTGCGCACCACAACGAAAAGTAGTCCCCACTCGCCGCAACTAGGGAAAGCCTGCGTACAGGAACGAAGACCCAATGCAGCCAAAATAAATAAATAAAATACATTTATACATTAAAAAAAGAATCCTGGTGGAGGATGAGGAGATGCCGTTCATTTTTTTATTCAGTATATGTTTATTGAGGGTTCTATATGTGTGCAACAGTGTACTAGGCTCAGGGGATAAAATAGTGAGTAAGATGGACAAGTCCTTGCTGTCATGGAGCTTAAATTCCAGTAGTGTACCAACAAATAAATGTTTCTTGAGCACTGACTATGTACAGAACACTGTGTTCCAGCTCTACTTCCTTTCCCTTCCCTTCCATATAAAGAGAGAGAAAATGTGGCCTTTCCCTGTAGCAGTCTACAATATACCAAAGCAGATAAAATAGTGATAAGTAATAAGAACAAATGGTAAGTGCCCAGAGCTATACAAACAAGAAAATGCTCTGAGACAGGGCTGTGCTGAGGAGGAATACTCTTGCTACTAATGGCAATAATAATAATAATGGCTAACACTCGTTCAGTGCTTACTGGGTACCAGGCACTGTGCTAAGAGCTTTCTGACCAATTTCTCCTTTAACCCCAATAACAACCCTATGAAGAAAGTACCCCATTTTACAGAGGAACGAACCAGGGCTCAGAAAGGTGAAGTCAATTGCCTGAGAGCACACAGCCAGGGGTCAGAGTCAGTGCTTGAACCCAGGTCTCTTTGACTTCAGAGTCCATAACTTTAACTCTCACATAGTTCTGGGCCTGGAAAGAGGGGCAGGAGGTTTGGGGCCAGAACAGGTGGGCCTATAGTGTACCTGGGGTGGGGATGGGGGTGCAGAGGGCAAGGAGCTGGGAGGAACAGGCTTTGTTCTTCTGTCTACACAGAGGGCTTTCTCTGCTTCTCCATTCACATGGCAGAAAGTGGCCGTCCCCAGCTTTGGGTCCAGTTCCTAACCCTCACTCCCTGGTGCCAATTACAAACTGGCAGCCCTATAGGTCAAATATGATGCACAAGATATTCTTAGCCTGTGGCATTAAAAAAATGAATTAGTGCCCAATATTTGAAAATTGGGAAATTTCACATAAAAATATGGAAAATCAGAATATCTGACAAGTCTGGGCCTATATTCCCATGGCAACCATCTGCCAGAGCAGAGTAGCGGCTGCTGTCGTGAGACAAGGGCCGAACTCTCCATTTGCAACCATCGCCTGTTCCCCATTGTCTCTCCTTGGGCTTTTCCACTCATTGTCATTAGTGATGTGACCCTGGGGGGCATTTGGACTACAGTCACTACGTCCCAATTTCAGAGTCCCAGAATACAGAGTTCAGCTCAGCTTGGGTCAAATGTACACCTCTGGTTCAAACATTGTGATGATCACAAGGCAGGCTTTGGTGAGGTCAACATGAGCCTAAGGGCACCTCTTCAGTGAGGTCTGTAGGCAACAGTGGGTCTCAGGAAAGGGACTGCAGTTGGATAGACACTCCCAGACAAGTCTAATACAAAGGGGGAAGAAATTAAGGCTGAGAGCCTACTTATAAGACATGTAATAATCTAAGCTTCAGGTCATGATGAAGGTCTGAACTGAACCGGAAACAGTGGGAATGGAGGAGAAAGGAGGAGATTTATAAGATGCCAAGAGCATGGTGATTTGTGGGCAGGGCAGGGAGATGGCAAAGAAGACGTTTGAGCCTCTGGGTAACAGGGTAAAAGGTGGTGTCATTCATCAAGATGGGGAACCCAGGAGGAGAAGCAGGTTTGGGAGGAAGTAAAGAGGTGGGTTTGGGGCTTGTTGAGCTGGCTGTGCCTAGGGTTATGCAAATAGAGCTGCTTAGTGGCATTTGGGGGAAGATCTGTGCTGGAGATATGGTCTGGAAAGTGACCAGCAAAGAGGTGGAAGTTAAAGACCTGGGCACAGATTAAACCTGGGAAGGAGCAAGGAAGGGAAGAGAGCTAAGAGCGGAATCACAAGGAGGACAGCTGAGCAGGGAGAGCAGCCAGCAACCAGAGTGCTGGTCACAGAGGGAGGAGGAGACCCAGGGGGCTGTGGCCTCATAGAAGGCCAGGGGGGAGAGTTTCAAGAAGGGAGTGGTCAGAGTGTTTAGAGAGGGCAAGCAGGAAAGGTCCGGAGACAGTATTTTGGATTTGGCACCTAAGAGGCCATCGATGAGTCTGATGGGGGTGGAGTGGCTGGGCCGAAGGCAAGGCACAGGGACTGAGAAACGATTGCGCAGGGAGGATGGGAGGCAGGATGTCGACTCTGCCTAGGACGGGGGTGCAGCGGGAAGGAGAGAGTTTGTCCCTGGGCAAAGAATTTGTGTCAAACAGATTCCATGGGAAGGCCTGGCTGCAGGCTAGAGACCCAGGTGTAGCTGATGTCTTATTCTGGGAACAGGAGGGCCTGGGAAGGACTCAGGTGCCGGGTGCTGTTGTGTTTGTGGAGCCTGAATGAAAGCTCATCCTAGGAGCCAGGAGAGGGAAATTGCCCTGAGAGTAGGCCCAGGCTTTGTGGCTGGGTTTTGCTGGGGTTTTCCCCACTCTGCATCTAGTTTCCTTGATCCACTGATTATCTCAGGCTGGCTTTGCTGAATGACTCAGGAGCTGAAGCAAGCTCTGCTTACTCGGTTTCACAGCTCTGGGGGAGGGGCAGTCGGATGCTTTCCTGATAACTGGGAAACAGTCATTAGATACTGAAAGAAGGACTATTAGGCCTCAGCTTCAGGAAAAATAAGAGAGAGACGGGGGAGGGAGGGAGAGAGGGAGAGGGAGAGGAAAAAGAAGAAGGGAAAAAAAAAAAAGAAGGCTCTCTAAGCAGGAAAGAATTTTAGTGCCTGGATCTGGAAGCAAACAGCTGATGCTGGGATCCTTTGCCTCTCTGCCTCCTGCTGTGTCTTAATAAAAATAACAATATGTAACAGTTACTGAGTGCTTTCACCCTCGCCAGGCACTGTTCTAAGGGCCTACAGGCTTTATCTCTGAAGTCTACTACTTTGACTATCCGGTTTGACGTGAGGAAGTTGAGAGTTAGAGAGGTGAAGTCACTTGCCTGGGGCATCCAGCCAGTAACGGGAAGTTCTGAGAAGTGACTGCCAGAAGCCTGTGTTCTTTGCCCTGTGCAGCTCTGCAATTCTGAGGATGTCTCTAGGTGACACAGCAAGGCTGTGGGATTGGCGAGGGGCCTCCCAAATGAAGATCCTCAGCAAATACCTGGAAAACAAGCTTCTCTCCAGCTCGGATTTCTACTGAGAAGGAAGGGACAGGATCCTCTCAGCTTGTTCTGGGCTCCTTGTCACCTGAGACCCTCTTCCAGGGTTCCCTCCCCCGAGCTTCTAAACTTAGGGATAAAGGGCCTATTCATCGGGCCTCCCAGAGCTGGTCTGGAAGTGGTCTGGCAGCAGCCAGTGGTTAGTCCCCCCTCCTCGAGCCTGTCTTCCCTGTCCCTCCCTCTGGACTTGACACCTGGTATCTCTTTCTCGTGTCCATGAGCCCAGGGCACGTGAGGCCCAGGTGGGCATGGTATCTCTTTCTCCCTAAACTGTCCCCAAAGTAGGCACAACTTTGTGTGCTGCCCGCCCCCACTGTCAGTGCACTCTTCCAAGGGTTCCTGTGGAATCCAGGCTCCAGTAAACACCCAAAGAGGAGGAAGTGGGCCAAGCAATGAGCCTGCGATTGCATCAGGGCTGACGCACTCCCTGCCTTTTCCCCCACCTCAGTCTCCAGAGGAGCTCCTTGGGGCCAGGCCCAGCCCAGGAGACAGGCTCAGGCCAAGGTGAAGAAGGGGATGCTGGAGAGGGATGCAGATTAAATTGCACTCTCCTTGGCTTGGGAAAGAAACAGCCAACAGATCTGAAAGCTGGAGGTGATGCAAAGGTGAGTCATTGGAGGAGAGGGTCCCAAGAGGCTGGGAAAGTAACATTTACAGAGCGCCTACCAGGTGCCATGTGACAATAATAACAATACCATCTGACTTAGGGACACATCAGGCACTAGATCAGGAGATTCTGTAATAAGAAGTAACTAGCACTTTATTGTGTGCTGGTGCTATGTGGTTCACCTGTGTTATCCCATCTAATTCTAGCAACACTTATGAGTTGTATGATTATGATGATTCTTTTACAGGTGAGGAAAGTGAGACTCAGAGGGGTTAAAGTCCAGAATTATCTCTCAGTTGATCATTGAAGAGTCAGGGTTTGGATCCAAGTCTATCTGTTCTTTGATTCATCATTCTATATTAATTAATGTAATTTTTCTCAACAGGAGTAGGGTAGTTATTATTAGCTTTGGTTACAGATGGGGAAACTGAGGCTCAGGAAAGTGAGTTGACATGCCTGAGGTCACAGTGCAAATCTCAACTCTTGACACCCTTAATTTGAGGCTCTCATGCTGAATTCTTTGGGCCCAAGAGGAAGGAACTCTTGCTAGAGTGCTCCTAAAGAGTCCTTTTCAATGCAGTGTGAGTCACATACTGTTTCTCCCCTCCCTGCAAGGTCACCTCTCTGGGCAGCGATAGAATCGACACCTGCCTCTGTGAAGTCACTTGTCACACTGGCTTGTGGCTGCTGACCCAGCTTTCCCTCTGGACTGCCAGCTCTCTGACGGCCAACTCTGGTTATTCAGTCATCTCTCTGTATGGCTAGTGCCTGGCCCAGAGGACGACTGGTTGGAATGAATAAGTGGATTCAGTTGAGGAGCTGGGATTTGAACCTAGGCCTTTTGGGCTCCCTCACCCTGCTGCAGGCCCCTCTCTCACCAGCGAGGCCTAGTTACACAAGCTGCAAAGCAAATAGCCAAGGCAGGAGGTCAGCTGATTTGAATCCTTTCCCTCTCCTCCCCTTTCCTTTTCTAGAAGCCAAGGAGAAACATGAAAACTCAAATGTGCCCTGAACCAGTCTCAACTCCCAAGTCAAGGAATGTAAAGGTGAGGAGTTGCCATGGTAACAGCAGAGCCAGGTGTGCTGGCGAATACTCAGTTCCTGCAGGGAAGTACTGCCTGGTGCCTGTCTGAGGGTTTACTGCTTCTGGTTACAGGGGAGCTGCATTTCATTTGTTCCTCTTGATGTGACCTTACAGGAGACTTGTGCTTTTCATTGCTTCCATTTTCTTCTAAGTGAAAGGGGTGGAAAAAAAAATCCCCTCCCCACCTGCTCAGAGAAATGCTAGAAAAACACCAGTATCAGGGCTTCCCTGGTGGCGCAGTGGTTGAGAGTCTGCCCGCCGATGCAAGGGACATGGGTTTGTGCCCCGGTCCGGGAGGATCCCACATGCCGCAGAGTGGCTGGGCCCGTGAGCCATGGCTGCTGAGCCTGCGCGTCTGGAGCCTGTGCTCTGCAATGGGAGAGACCAGCAGTGAGAGGCCCGCGTACAGCTAAAAAAAAAAAAAAAAAAAAAAAAAACACCATACCATCATCACTTAAATTGCTCTATTTTAAAGGTTTGTGAAAACTGCACCAAATTGATTTTTCCCATATCACTTCTATCTGTTACTTCTGTGGTTTCTCTTCTTCAGTGCTGCATTTTCTGGGAGCAAGAGAGCAAGTCTATATGGAAACTTGAGGTACTCTGATGTGGTTTGGGAACCAAAAACTAAAAGTGTTTAAGAGAGTACCAAATTTTTTTCTTTCTTTTACTTACTCACATACTTATGTTTTTTGTTTTTTTTTTAACTTGGGTCTGTTGAAAAAGATTTGGCTCACAGAGTGAAAACTTAATTCAGCTTCAGGTCATGATCACTGTTGAGCAGAGAATCTTATAATCACAAGGATGGAAAAAGCCTTAGAAGTCACCTGGCTCAGAGGTCCCAGAAGTTTAAAAAGTAAGGAGGAAAATCCAGACATGGTTGCTAGCTTTTAGTTTGGCCAAACAAAAACATTAAAGAAAGACAACTGTCATTTACTACAACCACTGCTTCACGAAAGGAAGGACATTTTAATACCAAAAAAGATAGGAAGGGTATACTTTCAGAATGAAAACCTGTCCCTTAAACTGAATAGATTTAGCATATGAAATTTACCTTTTTATCCTTAATTTTCTGCTATCCCCATCTAGCACCAGTCTGAGTGTGGACATTTGAGAAACCACTGATTTGGTTTCCTGTTCCTACCAGTAGTTCTTGGAGATGGTGTCTTGGCCTCTGCTCAGATACCTCTGGTGGCTGCTCAATACCTTCCCTCTTTGGATAATTCAAGCTGTCACTTCTTTTTCATCTCCCCTCTCTTGCCTGCCCTTCTTCAGGTTGGTTATTGACCCTCCTGTATGCTCCCTTATCTCCCCTACAGTTACCACTTTGGCAGCACTTATCTCACAGTGTTGTAATCACTGGTTGATACATCCATCAACAACTAGACTGTCACCTTCCTGAGGGCAGGGTCTACATCTGTTTACTGCTGGACCCTCCGGCCCATCACCCGGCAGAAGCTCATCAATAATTGTTAACTGAAGGAATGAACTTCTACCCACCAGACTAATGATATCATGAAATAATAGTAATAATAATCATGAAAATAACTAATATGAAAATAACACATTATTTAATGTGTACTATAGCCTGAGCACTTTGTGTGATTTTGATCAGGGTCAGGCTTTTATGTCAGGGCATTTGGAATAAGATGAAAATGATAATCTATGAGGCATGTTGCTTTAAAAGGAACAGTGGGCTTCCCTGGTAGCGCAGTGGTTGCGAGTCCGCCTGCCGATGCAGGGGACACGGGTTCGTGCCCCGGTCCGGGAGGATCCCACGTGCCGCAGAGCGGCTGGGCCCGTGAGCCGTGGCCGCTGAGCCTGCGCGTCCGGAGCCTGTGCTCCGCAACAGGCGAGGCCCGCGTACCGCAAAAAAAAAAAATAAAAATAAAAAAAATAAAAGGAACAGTTTCGCTGGGAATTTATCCTACAGGATTCCTCTAAAAGGGCTCAAAAATGTATGTGCAGAAATGTCCATTGTAGTACTGCTTGTATTAGCAGAAAAAGGAAACAATTCAAGTATCTATCATTAGGGAATCTGTTAAATAAATTATAGTTCAGCTATACTATGTACGCAGGCTTTAAAAGAATGAGGTAGATCTAAATGTATTGACATGGAAAACCGTCCAAGACATATTGTTAAGAGAAACAATCCCAACTCGATTATAAACATGCACACATGTGTATGCATATATAAATACACAGAAAAAATATGAATGTACAGAGAAAAATTGGGAGGAACAATATAATACATTGTTAATAGTGGTTCTTTCTTTGGGTATGATTATGGGGGACTTTTACTTTATTAAGCATTCATCTTTGTAATTAAAAAAAATTTTTATAGGAAGCATGTCTTAGTTTTTAACAGCGTTATTATTATTATTATTTTTGGCCACACCATGTGGCCTGTGGGATCTTAGTTCCCTGACTAGGGATTGAACCCGGGCCCCGGCAGTGAAAGCACTGACTCCTAAACGCTGGACTGCGAGGGAGTTCCCTTAACAGTCTTATTAAAGTATAATTTATATACTATAAAATGCACATATAATTTTTAAGGCTGAGACTGAGGGTTAGAACACAACTAGAAGGAAAAGCTTCTGACATTGAGGCTAATCTAATCTTTTGTCCTTTTAATTTATTTTATTTATTTTTGCTGTGTTGGGTCTTTGTTTCTGTGCGAGGGCTTTCTCTAGTTGTGGCAAGCGGGGGCCACTCTTCATCGCGGTGCGATGGGCGGCCTCTCACTATCGTGGCCTCTCTTGTTGCAGAGCACAGGCTCCAGACACGCAGGCTCAGTAGTTGTGGCTCACGGGCCTAGTTGCTCCGCAGCATGTGGCATCCTCCCAGACCAGGGCTCGAACCTGTGTCCCCTGCATTAGCAGGCAGATTCTCAACCACTGTGCCACCGAGGAAGCCCTAATCTTTTGTTCTTTTGCCTGCCCTTCTGTTCCCCACAAGGGGTCCTCCCACCCTCCTCGGGCCCTCAATATCTCTGAGTGGCCTGGGAAACTCCTTTTCTTTATCTGGGCCTATGAAAGGAGAGGCTACACTAGATGACTTCTGAAGTTCTTTCAAACATTAATTCTGGTGAATTTGTAGTCCTTCTGCTCTCTCCTACTGAAATTCATTTTTAGGGAGGAGTTGATAAATCTCATTCTCATTACATGAAAATGGCTGGAAAGGCCCAGTTTTTCACTCTTGTGATGTTTGCATTTTAACAAAAGAAGAACTATCATTTTGGCTTTAAGCCAAGAAAGAAACCTTCAATTGTGCGGTTTATATGTACACAAGTTGTGGATAGGGTAGGGGATATGTTGAGGGTAGCAGGGCAGGGAGCCAGTGTTGGGGGGGAAAGTCAGGATTCTGGCCATAGCACCTGACAGAATTAAGACAACTGTGCACCATCAGTGAAGGAATCCTCTCGATTTCACAATGTGACCTTGATTGCCCCATTTAACCTGGTGCTTTGAAGTCTCAGTGTGTAGAAACATTATCATGGTCAGAGAGCATATATTAAACATTTATACACAAGCAGATAATCTATGTCACTCCAAAAGAAGTTGCCATAATGAAAAGAGCTTACACGGTTAAACCAATAACTGTAATGTAGGTAGATTGTAACCACATTCTCATTCGGGAAGCAGACAGCATAGAGGTTGAGGGTGTGAGGCTCAGGAAAAATACTCTCTGGGTTCAAATCCTGCCTCTATCACATACTAGCTGGGTGACCTTGGTCAAGTGGCTTCTCTGTTATTCACCTCAGTTTCCCTGTATATAAAATGGGAATAATAATTTCCACCTCCTAGGATTGTTGTGAAATTAAACTCGTTAAAGCTATAAGGGCTTACAACAACAGTTCCTGGCACATAGTAAGTGCTCAATAAATGTTAGCTCTGTGCATCATTACCTCCTAATCACTTCGTTCGTTGAGCAGGAAAATTCGCTGCTTCACTTCCAACAGTGCTTGTTTCACTTACTAATAAATTCTTTGGTATTTTCCAACTGCCAAACGGGGAAACTAAGTCTCTAGGTGTCAGGGAATGCTGTGAATTGAAAGGAGCAGTCAGGGCAGCGCCAGAGGTTAAAGTACTGGCCTGGAGTCCGCTGCTGTTTCTCAGCACCGCCTTGAGCTGATCCCTGCACTCTGGGGGCCTCAGTTGCCCCATCTTTAGTAAGATAAAATAAGGAGGTTGCGCCATGATTCTAAACTTTTCCCTCTCCCTCGCTGTCAGTTCCTTAAGTCGTTTTCCTTTTGGATCTCTGGCTGAAATCCAGTAACACCTGACATTGGTGGAGAGGGGTATCCTGATAGCTGATTGGCCGAGGGAAGGATCCAGAAGGAGGCCGCGGCCTTCCAGTGCACCCAGGCCCAGCCTTGATTCAGCAGCAGCTTTCCAGCTCCTACTGGCACCAGGGGAGGGAACTCCTGACCCGCGGACCCACCCTCGAAGCAAGCCTTGACGTCTCCCGGAATTTACAGCTCCTCTCCCTCCCCGCTGGGCTTCCCCAGGCAGCTTGCACCCAGGCTCTTCTTCTGAAGGCTGCCGCCGAGGGCAAACTGCAGGGGTCTGCACAACTCCCCAGGGCTTCCCGTAGAAGCTGATTGACAAGCACGGGGGCGGGGAAGGTTCCTGCAGTCCTTAGTGACCGGCGCCCTGCCCCCTCGGCCTCCGCCCCTGTAGAGGGCTGTAAAATTCCGGAAGAGAGATTAGAGGCAGGGGATGGGTGGGGCGGTGAATCAGTACATTCCTTCCTCCCCCTGCCTCCCCCTCCCCGGTTATCACTTTGGGGTGGTTGAATCCTCTCTTGGCCTTCTCCTGACCGGTCCACTGCCAGGGTCCAGACAAGCTAAGCAGTGCTGGGCGGGAACCTCCCAGGGTCAGCTGAACTTTCTGGAGCCCAGATCGCTCATTTTGCAGCTCATGACCCCGTTTGGTTTCGGGTTGGGGAATTTTGGTCGTTGCTTCCAACTGGGTCCTTTGCATGGAGTAGTTCACAGGCCTGCCTGTGCATTTGTCAGTAGCTCCCATTTATTGGGTAAGCCCTGGCTCGGTCTTTTCTTCCTAAAACTTTGCAGTGCAGGCATCCCTTATCTCCCATTAGCTAGGAAATTGGAAAGCTCAGAGAGATTAGGTAACTTGCCCAAAGTCAAAAAGTGGCAGAGCCAGGAATAATCCCAGCTCTATCAGTCCCATAGATTTCCCATCACAACCTGAAGCTTCCTTTACTTTAGGACTTTGAAAGGCAACACTTATTAGGGGGTAGGGAAGTAACATGTATGGACTACGTCCTACCGTGCTGCGTAGTTTAAATATATTGTCTTTTATAATTTATTTTTTTCACAACAACCCCCAAGATAGATGTGATCATCACCGCCATATTACACACCAGGCAACTTTAATAAATTTATTTATTTATTTGGCTGTGTTGGGTCTTTGTTGCTGTGCACAGGCTTTTCTCTAGCTGCGGCAAGCGTCGTTGCGGTGCAGGGGCTTCTTATTTGCAGTGGCTTCTCTTGTTGTGGAGCATGGGCTGTAGGCATGTCGGCTTCAGTAGTTGTGGCATGTGGTCTCAGTAGCTGTGGCTCGTGGGCTCTAGAGCGCAGGCTCAGTAGTTGTGGTGCATGGGCTTAGTTGCTCAGCGGCATGTGGGATCTTCCCGGCCCAGGGCTTGAACCCGTGTCCCCTGCATTGGCAGGCAGATTCTTAACTACTGTGCCACCAGGGAAGTCCCACCAGGCAACTTTAGAAGTTGGGAATTTGAGGGGCAGAGCTGGGATTCCTGTAGAGTCACAGTACAAAACCACCGTTAATGTCCGTGTAGTGCTTGATAGTTTACAAAACACGTTCAAGATCTTCATTTCAGGAACTTCCCTGGTGGCGCAGTGGTTAAGAATCCGCCTGCCAATGCAGGGGACACAGGTTCGAGTCCTGGTCCAGGAAGATCCCACATGCCACGGAGCAACTAAGCCGGTGCACCACAACTACTGAGCCTGTGCTCTAGAGCCTGCAAGCCACAACTACTGAGCCTGCGTGCTGCAGCTACTGAAGCCTGTGTGCCTAGAGCCCGTGCTCCACAACAAGAGAAGCCACCACAATGAGAATCCACAGCAAGAGAAGCCACCACAATGAGAAGCTCGCGCAGTGCAATGAAGAGTAGCCCCCACTCTCCGCAACTAGAGAAAGCCCGCGCACAGCAATGAAGGCCCAATGCAGCCAAAAATAAATAAGATTTAAATAATAAATAAATAAATCCTGTTTTTTTTAAAAAAAGATCTTCATTTCAGAGCTACCCCATTTCACAGATGAGGATAGAGGTTCAGTCCTGAAGTTAAGCTCTCTGTCCAAGGTCACAAAGCTAACAGTGAGAACAAGAGCCTGCAGTTTTGAAATAAACTCTGTAGTCAGTAGTAGCAAAGCTCATTCCATTTACTCATTCCACAGTGCCAAGTACCGTTCTAATAATTGTAATAATAGCTAACATTTATTGAACACTTACTATGTGTCCTGTATGGTGCTACCTGAGTTATATACACTAACTCCTGTAATGCTCAAAACTATGTCATGAGGTAAGTACTGTTTCCTTTTCCATCTTACAGTTGGAAAAATTAAGACTAGATGAAATAACTTCCCGAAGTTACACAGCAATATAATGGCAATGCAAGGATGCCTGATGAAACAGTCTAGGGTCCCAGGGTAGCAACAAGGCACCTGGGTTGTGTCCCCACTTCTGTCTAAAACCACTTCCCTGAGGGTCTCGGTTTCTTTGCCACATCACCGTTACTTCTTTCTCTAACCCCTGTGTGTGGCAGGCCCACACAGCTCCCGCTCTCAAGGAGCTAATGCTCCATAAAATCAGTCAAGGAGGCCGCCAGCTTTGCCTCACAGGGGCGCTGGAAGGATTAATAAGCTAATGGCACTTGGAATGCTTCAGCAAAGGCGCTGGATAAACTCCGGGCACTTATTATGTGTAAAACTCACTGCCAAGCGTGGTTCACGCTGTAATAAGGTGCCTGCAGCCCAGTTCCTGATCTGTTTGAGGTGTGCAGTTTTCCTTGGGAAACCATTTGGATGAGGTCATTCATGTCAGGGGTTAGAGCATTTCCCTGTTGTCCTGGGAGTGCGAGGGGTTGGTGGTGCCATGGTCTCAGGGCTTTTGCTCCCAGAGGGGGGTGTTTCTAATATCTCAGAAGGGATTCCAGCTTACTATGATGTACACCAGTTATTGACTGGAGTCAGAGACTAACCTCATGCTTATGTGGGCTTCAGAGGCAGACACCTGGGCTGAATCCTGCTTCTGTCACTTTGTCTCTCTGAGCCTCCAGTCCCTTTTATTTTAAAGTGTTTGGCCGCACCATGCAGCTTGCAGTATCTTACTTCCTGACCAGGGATTGAACCCAGGCCCTTGGCAGTGAAGGCACGGAGTCCTAACCACTGGACTGCCAGGGAATTCCCTCCAACCCTCTTAAAATGAGGATGGTGGGCTTCCCCGGTGGCGCAGTGGTTGAGAGTCCGCCTGCCGATGCAGGGGACGCGGGTTCGCGCCCCGGTCCGGGAAGATCCCACGTGCCGCGGAGCGGCTGGGCCCGTGAGCCGTGGCCGCTGAGCCTGCGCCTCCGGAACCTGCGCTCCACAACGGGAGAGGTCACAACAGTGAGAGGTCCGTGTACCGCAAAAAAAAAAAAAAAAAAAATGAGGATGGTAACAACTTCCTCACAGGCTTATTTTGAAGCATAAACTTGATAATATATTTAAAAACATCTGCCCAGGGCTTAGAATAGATGCTTAATAAATGGTACCTGTTATAATAGCTATTTTTGTTATCCTTATGCTGTTGTGTGTGTGTGTGTGTTTTCAGCCATGCCGCAGGGCATGTGGGATCTTAATTCCCCAACCAGGGATCGAACCCGTGGCCCCTGCAGTGAAAGCACAGACTCCTAACCACTGGACTGCCAGTGAAGTCCCATGTTATTATTATACTATTTACTGACATTTTAGGGCTGGGCTAAATCCATTTCTCAACAACCTACTACACTGCCCCAAGTAAGACAGTCTAAATAGGGGAGAACGTAAAATAGGCATTTATAATACACATGATACATGCTATGATAGGGGATTACATAAGGTGTTTTGAAACTTCAGCAGACAAATCAATAACCAGGAGACTCAACCAAAGTTTTGCAGAGCAGGTAGTTCTCTGTCTCAAGCCTGTGCTTCGAGGAAGTGGAAAACGCTAGAATGTCAGAGCAGCAGCTGAGTCTGTGCTCCTCACCCAAAGGGCCTTGATTCTGATCTGCAGCCCCTCTTGCTTCAAGGCCTCTCAGCTCCTACAAAGCTCTGCCACCCAGCCTTGCCCTGGAATACCTACCTCCTCCCGGGCCACCTGCTGGAGGTGAACATCCTGGGTTCTGTGCTGTGGCTGAGTCATAAGACCTTTCTTTTTACTGCTAAGCTCTAATGGAGGCCTTCTGGTCAGGAGCAAAGCCCCAGGTCTACCTTGTGGGGAAGGCTTAATGATGACTACTGACCATTGCTTCTCCCCACAGGGCCAAGCAAACGTGTGTGGTGGTGCTGGGGGGCGGGCGAAAGGCAGCCCAAGGGGCAGAAGTCCCTTCTAGATAGGTGCCAAGTCTGAGCAGGTAAGGCTTCCCAGGGTGGCGAGAGAGGACAGAGCCCCTGCCCGCCTCCTCCAACTCTCATGGGTAAGTCTCCCTCCTTCCTCTCAAGCCAGCCTCTAGTGTCTTTCCTGCTGCCACCTGGCAGTGGCCCAGATCAATCTCCCAACTCACCTGTGACCACATTTTCCAAACCAAAACTCACAACGAACGGTCTGACAAAGAAAGAATTTCTGACCACCTTCTAAATACAAGAGAGAATACTGAGATCTCTAGGATAATCCCTGTCGTTAAATTCAGGGTCTCCTTTTTATCAGAAATTTTTCATACGTAATGAACACAGCCCCATGAGGTAGCTGATAACTATTTCCATTTAATAGTTGAAAATACGCAGAGAGAGGAAATAACTTGCCCAAGATACTACATCCCGGAAGTTTGAATTTTGATCCGCTGCGCGCGGTTCCTAGGTCTGGGGGTGTGTGTGTGTGGCGCGCGGTCGAGGAGTAAGGGTAGGGGGACGCAAAAATATCCTTCGCTATTGCAGACGCACACGCCATTTATCTGGGGCCTCGGGAAAGGGCAGCCAAGAACTGAGCTGCCCGGGTTCTCACTTCTGGGTTGGAAATCCCCGAGCAAAGGGCTCGGTCGCCGCCTTGTCCCATAGGGATCTAGCCTCACGGCCCGGCCGCAGGAAAAGGCCCTTCGACCTTGAGGGTCACCCCGCGGCCTCGGGCTCTGGCCCAGTCCAGGTGCGGATGGGCGGGCCGCGGCGTGGGCGAAGGACACCCAGGCCAGGTTCTGCTCCCCCCTCCCCGGTCACATGGACGCGCCTTCCGCAGCCAGGAGTGCTGAGCGGAACGAACCACGAGGAGGAGCGGGGGAGGCGCCGAGGGCAGTGGGTCAGCGCCCCGGGGGGCAGGTGGGCGGGCCCCACCGCCCCGAGCCGGCCCGCCAGCCAGTCAGCGGGCGCGGGGGGCGGGCCGGAGGGCGCGCGCGCCGCGCCCCGCAGCGCCCCCTGAGGGGCGGCGGCGGGAGCTGGTTCCGGCTGCGCGCGCAGCGGTGGTGGCGGCGGCGCGATCGGCCGGGCTGTAACCGTCGTCCGTCCGGTAGCGGCTGGAGCGGCAGCGGCGGCCGGGTACGGCTCGAGGCGACGCCACAGGGCAGCGGCGGCAGCGGGGACAGCGGCGGCAGCCGGAGACGCAGCGGCGGCCGCAGCAGCAGCAGCAGCAAGACGGACTCGTGGACACGCGCCGCCGCCGCCGCCGGGCCGGGCCGGGTGTCGCGCGCCGAGGCTGGGGGGGAGCCGTCGCCGCCACCGCTACCGCCGCCGCCGCCGCCGCCGAGGTGACTGAGGAGAGAGGCGCCTCCTCGCTCCCGCCGCCGCCGGACTTCAATGCCCAGTCCCCAGCTCGCCAGCGTGAGTGCGCTGCTCCCGGGCGGCCCCCGCTCTGGCTCCCGGGGCCTCGGGGCAGGGGAGGGCGGGAGGCGCCGCAGCCATTAGTGCAGGCCCGAGACACGTCCCCGGAAGGAGGGCCGGGCCGGGGCCGGGGGCGGGGGGAGCGCGGCCGGGAAGCGTGGAGAGCGAGGGTGGGTGAGCAGGGGGTGGGATCGCGTGTGTGGGAGGGGGAGGGACTAGTGCTGTGTGCAAGAATGTTGAGTGGGGGGGCGATGTGCGTGCGTGAGGGCGAGAGTGTGAGTTGGGGACAGGGCTAGTGTGCATGTGGGGGGAGAGAGAGCGTGGGGGGGGAGAAAGTGTGGATGGGGGGAGTTGGGGGCAGTCTGTGTGTGTGTGTGTGTGTGTGTGTAGAGGAGAGTGAGGGGGAGTGCGAGTGGGGGGCGGTAGCGGGGACAGTGTCAGGAGGGTGGGAGGAGTGCGAGTGTGGCTGAGTGTAGGGAAGAGTGAGGGGGAGCGTGTGGGAACGAGTGAGTGTCGGGAGTAGGAGTGTGCATGGGAGAGTGGGGTAAATGGGGAGAGTAAGTGGGGGAGGGAGAGTTTCGCGTGCCTGAGGTAGAGTGGTGGTGGGGAGAACCTGAGTGCGGTGTGGGAGAGGTTGGGGAGAAGGTGTACGGCATATGAGGGAGTGTGGAGGTGTGTGCCTGCGACTGTCCAGTCTGTGAGCCGGCTTCCTGGAGGCTCTCCTTGATCGTTTTCTAGGGCCATAGTGAACCCGGGTGTCCTGGGTTAGGGAGTGCTTTCCAGGAGCATCTTGTCCCTGGGTCCTTGGGTTCAAGTATGAGGAGAGGGTACAGAAGTCTTTTCCAGTGGCACTACATTCTTCTGGTCCTGTGACCCGCCCTCCCCATATTTCATGACATGGACATGAATTTCCAAATTTGTCAAGCATATGATTGGCATCCCATCCTAGTCTGGGGTTCTGAGAACTAACTAAAACAAATTTGTGTATTGCACAAACTCTTTTGTAAAGTACTGCTAGTTTTTCAGGTGAGAGGTATTCTATTGTTAGGTAAATTTAAGAAATGTTTTTTTAGGTTTTAGCTCTTTCCTATCCTCTGGAAAGAAGATTTTAAGAAGTAATAATAACGATAATAATAATGGTGTAACATGTTGATGATGAAGAAGAACCATAGGCTAGTTTATTATTTTCTGGAATTTTTCAAGAAATGTATAAAGTATCTGACAGTTTTAGTAGCATTGTAGGCATTCAGCAAATGCTTGTCTGTATGGAGTCACCAAACTGTAACCATTGCCGGATTAAATATGGTGGTTACTGGCTCCCTTCCTCTATTACTGAGTAGTTTCAGACAGGAAGTGAGTGAAATTATGCCTCATTCAAGGTGCAAAAGGAAATTAAGGCTTCAGAATGACATTTTTTTAAATACATTTACTTATTTGTTTTTGGCTGCAGTCTTCGTTGCTGCGCGCGGGCTTTTCTCTAGTTGCGGAGAGTGTGGGCTACTCTTTGTTGGAGTGCGCGGGCTTCTCATTGCGGTGGTTTCTCTTGTTGCGGAGCACGGGCTCTAGGTGCGTGGGCTTTAGTAGTTGCAGCACGCGGGCTCAGTAGTTGTGGCTCGTGGGCTCTAGAGCACAGGCTCAGTAGTTGTGGCACATGGGCTTAGTTGCTCTGCGGCATGTGGAGTCTTTCTAGACCAGGGTTCGAACCCGTGTCCCCTGCATTGGCAGGGGGATTCTTAACCACTGCGCCACCAGGGAAGTTCCCAGAATGACACATTATTAAGGCTTCATCATCACTTGCCAGCATACCATTATGTTGGTAAAGATAGAAGTTTATTGCTGGTATTCATTTTAAAAGTTGTTTCATAGTGGATAGTGAATGGACTAATCACTGTCATGGAGTTTTCCAGATTCTCATGTAGTAGAAGTAGGGGTTCTTGATGAAGAATACCTTGATATGGATTTTATACTGTAATCATGGGAAGTCTCTTAGAAGTTGGGAGTCTTTTCAATATAAGCAGAGAGTAGCGTGGTCCTTTTGGTACTAGACGTGTTAGAATTACAAGCAAAAACATTGGTGTGTAATAAGAAGTCAGAAATTATATTTTTCTTACGGTGTCCTTTTCTCCATCACTAGCATGCTCTCTGCTTTCAGAAACAGTAAATAGTATTGATACTGTTTGGTGGGGGACCAGATTAATTAGTGTTAAGTTCCTCCTATGTACCAGGTGCTTTTCATACTCTCATTCAGTTCTCACAGCTACTATTAAAAGGTGGTAGGTGTCCTCATTTGCATTCATTTGGCACATGTTGAGTGGTTTCTATTTGCCAGACGTTAGGGATACAGTGATGAGCCCTCATTGACTTACAGTGATGAGATGAGAAGATATAGAGACTCAAAGAGGTGAAGTAACTTGTCCCAGCTGGATTAAAAACCCAGGTCAGTCTGACTCCAAAGTCTTTGATTTTTCTACTATACCGTCAACTACCCTCGCTAGGTTGTCTCTCTTTGAGGTTTCTCATCCACACAGTGACTGAGCAGCTTGTACAGATGAGAGATGTTGAAGGTAATGCAGAAGAGTGAATGGCTGGAGGCAAGGAGATCATTTAGGAGATGCTAACTTGAGGCTCTTTGGGGCCTAAGTTAGGCTAGGCTTTTATGTGGGTGGAGATTCTGCCTTGGAACTCTCTTGGGGCCTTAGGGTGCTTTGAGCCGAGAGTCTTATGAGGCACCTGGGATATGTCTGGGAGAGGAAAGTCTGATTAGAGAAACCCAGCAGCCTTTTAAATGTTATTTTATTTTTGGGGAAAGAAGAAGTGTGTATTAATGGGGCTAAGAGTCAACCAGAAGTTGTCACTTCTTTGTGAAAGTCTTTCTCTTCAGCTTTGTGGGATTTTTACCTCAGGAGATTTTGAAGATCAAGTGAGAAAATATATATGAAAGCACTTTGTTAATTATAAATTAAACTACAGACTCAAAGTATTATTATCACTAAGACTTTGCTACTAATGCAACAGTTTCTTATATTTAGTAGCTAGAAAAGGCTACTAGCATTTTAGACCACCTATATAAATGAAAAATTTTTTAGAATTGCTGAACCCGATATATTCTGACTCAGAACAGCAAAAGTCAAACCACTCCCTCCATGAGTCAGGCAAGTAATATTTAATTTGAACGAACCAAATTTATAGGCAGAAACCATTTACAACATCATTGAACTTTGGTGGCACTAGGGAAGAGTAAATGTTTGAATGTTTTTGCATTTCTTAAAATGTCTGAAAGCCCCATATTTATGTTTTACTTGAAAAGACATTTGTGTGAACAAGGAAAAACATTTATTTTTCTTAAGATGCAACTTTTTATTCACTTTGTCTTTAAAGATGGCACATTTCTATATGAGGTAGTTACAGAACACTATGGTTTTGAGACACAAAGTTGAAATTGAATGGAGATTTATTTTATAGGGTTTGACTGTACTGTTCCTTTTTTGTTGGAATGTGGGATTGGTAATCAGTGAAGCCTCTAGAAAAAGCATTTACGAATAAGATGCAGATGAGCAGTACATAAATTTTTAGTTGTTGCTCTTGGAGGAGTGAAACTTTAGAGGGAAGCCTAAGTTAGGTTGATTTCTTTGAGTGCTATCTCATCAGCTATAGTACTTGTAGAAGTTGGTGATCTTTAAAAATTTTGAGCAACTGGAAATCAGGACCCATAGTTTTAACATAGAAGACTTAGTTATGTTTATTGAATTAGGGTAGTAGTTAGAGATTTTGAGGTCTTAGAGTACTTATGAAGTCCAACATTATGCTTTAGGTTTCAACATTACCGTCTTAAGAATCTTCTGTGTGCTAAATGACGAATCATATTATTTTAAATTCATAATAACCCTGGGAGTGAGTAAGTGGCATTCTTCCAATTTTACAGATAAGAAAATTGGTTTAGAGATCAGTTGTTGAATCCTAGTTAAAGAGTATCAGTAAATAGATGGCAGTGGATTTAAAAAAATTTTTCCCCTTGGGGCTTAAAGTACTTAAGTCTCTAACCATTTTTTTTTTTTCCTCCCCAGTTAACTGTAGTCATTTTACAGGGGATTATGTAGGAATTAGTAGATGTTAAAGAAATCACCTTTTCTTTGCTTGAAATTCAGTTTTTAGTTAGTTTTCTTTTTAAAGGATACCTCAGTTACTTTTTTTGCTCTTTGGGGGATGTGGCTGCTTTGAGATTTTTCTCAAGATACTAGTTGGGTTATATGGAAACTGATGATTATTCTCGACGTCTGTAAAGCAAGAGTCATTGATGTCACAGTTTGGTTAATTTTGTATCTTGGGTTTGTTAAATGAACAGTGGATGCCACCTATTAAAATTACTTGGGAAATGGTGATTTAAGTCTGTTAATCTGGAGTATTAGAAGAGTCTTTTATCCATTTTCAACTTCAGAACTAGTATATATATACAGAGGTGTCTGATAGCTTTCTCTGGTTATCCTTCATTGTATGACTGAACCACATTCTCTAGCTCCTTTTACTTCCTGGCCACTCTGTTGGGACTTGAAACCTTACAGGATTGCTTGGCATAGAGCTCAAGTGGATATTGTATCTGAATCTTTTGCTCCATGGAGTTGTAGGGGTCTAGGCTAAACCAGAAACTGTCACTACTCTGACACCTCCATGAGAGAAGCTGCACAGCACTGCAAGCTCTGTCCACTTTCCACAGTTACCCTGTGGAGTTACTAGGACCCAGATGAGAAAATAACCTTTCTCCTGCGCATGTTGAGGTGGTTTTCCCTGATCAATCAGTATAGATTTACAGGGCATAAACTCTGCCAGAAAAATGGCATGAGGGGTTGACAGATTATACCAACAGTTTTTATGTGATTTTAATACAAATGTTTTTTGTTTGCCTGCACTGATTTCTTATCTATGGGTCCTGTAATACAGCATCCACTCCATTTTAAGTGATCTAGAAACTAAATTTCATCATTTAAATATAAATTTACATTGCACAACATTGCTTTTTAAACTGTATAGAATTTTTAGATTAAGCTTTTCTGTGACCCTTTCTTTGCTAGTTGAGCCTGTTTTGAAAAAATATTTTGACCATTAGAACTCTCTTTACCTTTTAGATAATTTAATTCCTTTTATGTGTTTTTGGGTTGAAATTTCATTCTTCTCAGAAAATGTTAATTCTTTTGGCATAAAATGCGCACATGATATATTTGCTTTAGCAGATCAGATAAATTACTTTATATTTTTATTTCTGCAGTGGTCAAAAATGTTGGCTCTTAACTAATGTATTGTTTGACAAGAATTCAAATTCACAAGTCTGCTTTCTTCTAGTCTTTTTGTTTTGAGATTTGAGCATAGGTTTTTTTTTTTTTTTTTTGCACTCTTGCCATGGTTCACAGGCCCAGCCGCTCCGCAGCATGTGGGATCTTCCCAGACTGGGGCACGAACCTGTGTCCCCTGCATCGGCAGGCGGACTCTCAACCACTACGCCACCAGGGAAGCCCTTTTTTGCACTCTTTTACTGGAAACATTTACTAGGTTGTACCACCACAGTCTTTGTAGATTGGATTTATATACATATGTTGATATTTACTGTTTTTAATAGCAAAACAAATTGGTGTGTTTCCTTCTTTCCATTATTGGTGAAAAGCCTGTCATGAGGGAACAGAGTGACTGGTTAGTACAGAAGGATATGAGTCATCAGCAGGATTTGTCAGCAAATTGAGAAGGATATGATGGAGAAACAATAGATTCTAGTGACTTTCTTCATTCTGCATGTGTGGTTACAAGCAAGTTACCTTTTGGTGATTGGTTTAAATTATTCAAATAATTTAGATCTTTCTGGATGAAGAGCACATCAAATTTAAGTCGTAGCCTAAACTCTGAATTGTTTTTCTGGTGAGATGAGATATTCATTTGGAGGTCATCACCAAAGCAGAATTTAGTTAAACTTGTATCCATTTACTAGGAAAAAGAATTCAACAATCAGGTAGGTTTTAGTAAGCTGAGAGGCTGTTTTTGTGAGCTTGCTGGTAATTATGAATTATGGAGCGCTCAGTAGATCAGAAGATGCCCACCAATATAGCAATACTTGTTTTCTCTCAGTGAGCAAAGAGTTACTACTACTCTATCTACTTTTAAAATTCCTAAGAGCTTTTATTGCATTTGAATTGGTCTAAAATTCTCAGCATGGTCAAGGCCTCCTCAGAGCTATCTAACCGAAGACTTAGTTCCTTTCTCAAGTCATGCTACCATGGCCTGTCTCTCTTTCTACCAGTCTTGTCATAAAAATTTTACCTTTCCTCAGAAGTCTTAATTAATCCTACTCCATTCTACTCATGCTTATTTTGTGTCTTCAAAGTATGTAGCATTAATAATGAAATTTTAATGCTCATCATCAAATATTTTTCACACATTGATTCTTCTAGGTTCTTGATCCTGGATGGTGATTGTATGGTATGCAAAAGAGAGCTCCACAAATGCTTGTTTTAAGATTAGATGGGCTGAGTTTTAGTATGATTCAGAGCTGGTATATTGTCCCTCATCTCAGTAAGCATTTGGAGGAAGAGGACACGGAAGATTAAATTTTGCATTCTTTTTGTTTCCGTTTTTAAAAAATTTATTTATTTATTTATTTTTGGCTGTGTTGGATCTTCGTTTCTGTGCGAGGGCTTTCTCTAGTTGTGGCCAGCGGGGGCCACTCTTCATCGCAGTGCGCGGGCCTCTCACTATCGCAGCCTCTATTGTTGCGGAGCACAGGCTCCAGACACACAGGCTCAGTATTGTGGTTCATGGGCCTAGTTGCTGCGCGGCATGTGGGGTCTTCCCAGACCAGGGCTCGAACCTGTGTCCCCTACATTGGCAGGCAGATTCTCAACCACTGCGCCACCAGGGAAGCCCCTAAATTTTGCATTCTTTGAGAAGAGAAGGAAAGTAAATCCATGTTGAACTAAGCTGGTGAGCAAAGAATAATAACCCCTTGACATGGAATTATAGAGGTATTTCACCATTTTTACTTCACATTCATATGTAATGTGAAACAACTGCTTTCACTGTATGGTTTCTAAAGACTTTTGAATGTTGTATTTTATGAAAATAAACATCAAGTCATTATTGGGCAGTTCAGTTAGTGGGTAGACAGTATATTTTAAAAGGCCACCAGCAGCTCCAAATTGAATTATTTGGGTTCTTGTCTGTTTCTCTTGTACTAATATTCAGTTCACAGAGAGATGGCTGTGAAGTATAATGTGATTTATAAGAAACAAGTTTAGGAGAGGAAGTGAAGTGTAACTTACTTAAGGGAAACTTGGACCAAAATGCCCTAACAGCAGAAAAATTTCTGGGGCTCAAACAAAAGAATTTATGCTGACAAGATGTAATTTGGAATGTTTTTATTCCGTATCCTGTACATAGAGAGCTTCCTTCCCCACTTTTGGTGGTGGATACTTGAACAGGACCTTTAAATATATTCAATATGTTAGACAAAATGGGGAAATGAAAGAGTTAAGCTGACCCATAAACTGCTAAGTTCTGAAACATACATTTTAAATAATGCTAACAATAGCCTGGAAGTTTTTGCTTTGCATTCTGCTCCTGTGCTGTAGGTTATTTTGAAAGGTGATTCAAATAACCTTTTCCCAAGTATCTATTTTGCAACCTCAGGGAACTTGCAGCTGTTACAGTCATTCTAACTGTCCTGATATAGCTCAGAAAACATTTCAAAGTGGTGTTGACAGGGTGAGTTAGGGTGTCCTTTCGGATTTTTACTACTGAGTTTGCTTTATTACAATTGAAATTCAGAATCTCAAATACATGTCTTTATTAATGAAATAATTCAGTGGTTCTTGAGTTAGTGTATATATAGTGATGTTGGAAACTAAAGTAAAATGATTAAGACTTAAATTGTTCTCCAGGAAAATTATTTATTCTTTTGAGATTAAAGAAAGAAGGATGGAGGGAAAGAAGAAAACAAATATTAGGATTTAATTTTATGGGAATGCAGCTGAATTTGAGATAGTTCTCTATTGTATGAAGGAGGTTACCACGGTTTTTTAGGAAGAGAAGGTGCTTAAACTTTATAATAAAGAGGCTTGGGAATCTTGCAAGGTACATAAACTGAAGTCTTTAAACAAAAATCCCGTGGAGAGGATAGTCCTGATGATAACCTTTCCTTGGAAATGGAAATATGAATGAATAGAATCAATTTAATAGAGCTATTTAACTTAATTTTTAAAAGATTCACTGAAAACAATGAGATAATGTTCCATACTAGAATGGTGTTAGGACTTTAATGTTTTTACTGGTGTTGAAATAATTTTTTAGAAAAAGTGAAAATTGGCCATAGTGCTGTTACCTTCATTTAAATTTTATTTCTGAAAGGAAAAATAACATATTTGGACAAAGAATTTCAGCTAGAGAATTGCTAATCTTTAGAGGAACAGTGGAGTACAAAATTGAAAAGTAAATATTTTCAAGTGTGGCATGAAAATATTTAATGCAATTTTGGTCTTACAGTTATTTGTAGAGGTAGGAATTACCAGAAAATGAAAACTACTTCTAATCGCCAGGGTACATACAAATTTGAAAACCACTCCCTTTTCATTTGAGTGGGAACAGAGCCCACGGGACTTCAGAAAATAACTGTCACTGTTCTCAGAAGCAGGTGTGATCTGTTGGTTAATTTCTTTCCTTTCCTTTCTGAGTGGCAGGCCATGTATGTCCTGCTGGTTCTGAAGTGTTCAGATATTTTCCCACTCTCAAGGTCATGCTTTCTTTTTATAGAACTGATTATTGATTTGTGTACTGGAACTTGATTCTCAAGTTCCCTCCTTAAATGAGGAAGTGGAAAAGTGGGAATAACCAAGGGAGTAACTCTGAAACTTTTTTTTAGCAGTAAGAAGTGTGTTGCTATTTTTAGCTTGTTTACAGATATTTTGGATAATTTCTGTAGAATTTAATGATACCTCTTTCCTTATCAATTCCCCAGGACTGTAGTCAGTAGGGGAAGAGAACTAACATTCATTTGAATGGTCTAAGTTCAAGGAGCCAGATGTATTCACTTTTAGTTTGATAAATGCAACAATAGAGTGGATGAACAAAGATAAGTAGTACAGAGAGTAGAGCTCTTATTTCTACAGGGCTCTGATGAGTTGGGAGTAGGTATGAGAGTAAAAATTTCCAATTTGAGATCAGTTAACCAGGAGGTGAGTTTTTTTTTTTTTTTTTTAATTGAAATTTAGTCGGTACAATATGTTAGTTTCCGGTGTACAACATAGTGATTAGGCATTTAAATACATTGTGAAATGATCAGGTCTATAAGTCTAGTAACCATCTGTCACTGTAAAAAGTTATTACGATATTATCAGCTATATTCCTTATGCTGTATATTACATCCCTATGACTTATTTTATAACTGGAAGTTTGTACCTTTTAATCCCCTTCACCTACTTCGCCCAGTCTCCCACCCAGAAGATGAATGGCTTTTTGTTTTTTCTTAAAAAATAAATGTATTTATTTATTTATTTTTGGCTGCCTTGGGTCTTTGTTGCCGCCTGTCGATTTTCTCTAGTTGTGGCCAGCAGAGGCTACTCTTCGTTGTGGTGCGGGGGCTTCTCATTGTGGTGGCTTCTCTCGTTGTGGAGCACAGGCTCTAGGCGCACGTGCTTTAGTAGTTGTGGCACGTGGGCTCAGTAGTTGTGGCTCGTGGGCTCTAGAGCACAGGCTCAGTAGTTGTGGTGCATGGGCTTAGTTGCTCCGTGGCATGTGGGATCTTCCCGGCCCAGGGCTTGAACCCGTGTCCCCTGCATTGGCAGGCAGATTCTTAACCACTGTGCCACCAGATAAGCCCCAGAAGATGGGTGTTTAATTAGCAATGTTGAGTTTTCTTTAGTTTACAAGTCTTAATCTCAAATGGTCAAAATGCAGTAGATACAGTAGTACTTTACAGAGGAATTTCCTTGCTTTTCTTTCTTGATGGTTGTGAAGATTTTATGGTCTGTTGTCTGAATAGTCTGTGAATATTTGGTTAGCCTTCTTCGAGTTCTTAACAGTTACTCAGGGCCTTGACTTTTTTTTCCCCACAGACCCCATATCCAGTCTGTGGACAAATCTTTTTGGGTTCCACCTCAAGGTATATCTTGAAACTGATTTCATATCCTCTCTACTGCTACTACTTTGGCCCAAGCTACCATTATCTGTCTCCTGGATTATAGCATCAAGTTCCTACCAGATCTCCCTGCTTCCACCCTTACTACTCATAATCTGTTTCCATATAGCATCTAGAGTGATCCTTTTAAGCATAGGTTGTCACTCTTGCTTGAAAACTCTTATTTTTCTCTGAGTAAAAGCCAAATACTTCTGTTGGCCTGTAAGCCTCTCTTTTTATTTCTCTGACCCTATTCATTCCCTTGCCTTATCTGTTCCAGTAGCACTGGCCCCCTTGCTGTTCCTAGAACACTCCAAGCATGGCCCCACCTCATAACCTTTGCAAGAGCTAATCCCTCTGCCTAGAATGCTTCCTCAAATATCTATTTGGCTCAAAACCCCAGGCCTAGGATAAAAGGTCACTTTTTTCATTGAGGCATTTCCTGCTAGCCTTATTTAAAAGTGGAATCCCCTCTCCCTTCTGACACTGCAGATTCCCCTGCTTTGCATTTTTCTCCATAGCAGTGGCATGTTTTATTTATCTTTTTCTGCCCGCTAAAATATAAGGTCCATCCTGACAGGAATTTTTGTTTGTTTACTGCTCTTGCTGCCTCTATAAGAATATATGGTACATATTATGTATCTAATAAATATTTGAATTTATACATTCTTAACTGGCCAAATTGCAGTGTCTAGTCCTTCATGAGAATGAATTCTTTACTGTTGACAGATTATTCATACTTATTTTAAGGGAAATGCAGGTGTCTTCAATGAGGTGAAATGAACTTGTTTTAGGAAAAAATTGTTGCAAGATGTTAGTCTTGTATACCATATTATGCTTTCATGTTGTCTACTTGTAGAAACCATGCTGACTCAAATTTGCATGACTTCCTGTAGAATTTCTGGCAAGAAAAGTAAACAATAAATGTATACTTAACTTGTTCCTCAGACCTTTGCTTTTAGATTTTATTTTCTAAGATCTAGAGTTCTTTTGTACATTTACTTATAATGTACTGTTTTTATTTTGGTGAATACTGGCACACCCTATCAAATTAGAGGTTTATTGCATCATCACTTTAATTTGTAAATAGAGGTGATTTCTCAGTGGAAAGCTTGTTGTGAGTGGCTTGACAGGATTTTTAAAAGGATGCCCAGTAAGTGTGGGTTACATTAAATGGGGCTGATTTTGTAAAGTTCGTTCATGCCCTTGAATTCTCTATATTTATATTTGAACTTAGAATTACAGTTGCCAAAGCAGGATCTGAATTTTACTCCGTAATTTAGTATCTTTAACAAAGAAGAAACTGTCTTTCTGGAAATGTGTAGGTACAGGCTTGCCAGGGACAGAGGGACTAGCCCTTTTGAGGCTCTTTGTAATCCAGTGGTTATAGCACTGTTAAGGATATAATTAAATTGTAATCATTGTAGGTTCTTTATCACCCTAGAATTAAAAATTAAAGGGACTTCTCTGGCTGTCCAGTGGTTAAGACTCTGCAATTCCAATGCCGGGGGTGTGGGTTCAATCCCTGGTCGGGGAACTAAGATCCCGCATGCCACATGGCGCAGCCAAAAAAAAAAAAAAAAAAAGATAAAAAAAATTAAAGAAATTAAGGTAATAAATATACATGGGAAAAAACCAGTAACTGTTTAGAAGGTATATATTGTAAATCATGCTCCTGGCCTGAGTGAAAACATACTAAGTTCTCACAAATATTTCTATATATACTGTTTATATTATCATATACCTTGCTTTTTTCACTTATTAGTATCTCTTAGCCATCTTCCCATATCAGTTTATATAAGTGTTTTATTCTTTTTTTTTTTTTTTTTTTTTTTACGGTAAGCGGGCCTTTCACTGCTGTGGCCTCTCCCTCTGCGGAGCACAGGCTCCGGACGCGCAGGCTCAGCGGCCATCATGGCTCACGGGCCCAGCCGCTCTGCGGCATGTGGGATCCTCCCAGACCATGGCACGAACCCGTGTCCCCTGCATCGGCAGGTGGACTCTCAACTACTGCGCCACCAGGGAAGCCCTATTTTATTCTTTTAACCTCTCCATGGTTTTCCGTTTTAACATGTGCCATGATTAAGTGATGGATATTGTATTATTTCATACATTTTGGCTTTTGGTTCTCATCTAGGTAGATGTTAGCAGTAGAGCAGCATTGACACTGGATATTTAAACTTGTAACATACCCCCCTCTTCAGAGTTTTAAGTAGTCTTTGTCGTGTTATTTACTTAGTCTTACTGGCAGTGCACTGTCTTAGCTTGGTAGACCTCTGCTTGCTTGTTCTTCTTCTAGACCCCTTTCTTCATTCTTCTCTATCTTTTCCCCTTCCCTCTTTAATTTAAAAGGATTTCTCTGTCACAGACCATCGTTTCTAATCCTTCAGTGAAGTCATATTCTTTTGTTAAAAATGGAAATGTTGCCTAGGAAATGGAAATTCCCAAATTCAACATTTTAAGAGTTAGATTCTATAAAAGATAAATGGTGGAGAGAATATTTGGATGCGTATTTGAATTTGATCACAGTTATGTGTCAAATAAACCAGCCTCTTCCATCATCTGGTAAATTAATGTAAAAATCAATTTTTACTAAAGTAGGTAGAGCAAAATCAATGCCAGAGGGAATACTTGAGAAAAAAGTTTTCCAGTAAGGTATACAGGTGCTGAGTTTATGCTAAAATGTATGGCTCTGTAACTGTTGAGTACTTTCCAGCTGTGGTAGGTTGTTTATGATTTTTTTTTACAGACTGTTTGCTTTGCATTCTTATGGGTGTCACAGAAACTAACATTAGTTTATCTGAATTGACAGGTGCAAGAACATTTAACTGTTAATGTGTATTGAACTCCTGGGGGAGGGGGAAGGAACAGAAGCTTGCTTTTATCATGCATCTGTTAACATTGATAGAACATAGTGCTTCATTTGGCAGAAATTCCTTTGCTGGAGATCTCAGTATGGTATTAAGAACTGAAAATCTGGGAATTCCCTGGCGGTCCAGTGGTTAGGACTCTGCTTTCACTGCCGGGGTCTGGGTTCCATCCGTGGTCAGGGAGCTAAGATACTGTAAGCCATGCAGCCAAAAAAAAAAAAAAGGAATTGAAAATTTAATAATAAGTTATCCTTATCCCTGGGAGTGGTCCTTCCAAATTGAGCTTGGAGGAATAAGATGGGATAAAGGTTGTTCTGTTTTCTGAGAAGACAAACACTGATGACTGGGTAGAAAACTTAATGCTAGAGCTGTAACCTTTTAAGCCTGGCTGTCACTACAATGCTGGTCTTTCAGTGCCTTTCTCAGCTGACACACATATTAGCTGCCATAACAGCATTAAACCAAAGGGATTCAAACAGGTTAGAATTTCCTTGTGTTTTGCTCTGCATTGCATGCAAACCATTATTCTTTGAGTAGTTATTTTAATAGTCTTTTCTCCCCTTATTATAAGGTCACAGAGTTGCAAATGAACATCCAACCAAATATTAGAAGAAAAGTTACACTGTCATGAATAAGATTATGACTTGAAAAATATGTGGATACCTCCATTAGTCAAAATTGGAGGGAAAATAAGACGTGGGTTCTTGTCCTTGATCTGCTGCTAATTAGCAGTGTGGTCTTACTTAAGTCTTTGTAATCTCTCTGGATCCCAAATAGCATCTTTTTTTTTAAAGGTCAGTGTATTTGATCTCTTAAGTTTCTGCTAGCTTTAAAATTCCTTGACTGTACAAGGAGTACTCTGTGAAATGTGTGATCTAAAGTGGCTGTGTTTTAGGGTTACAGTTAGAATTATGAGTTAGATTATGAATTAGGAAGGGTGATGGTGTGTATTATGTTTTTGTTAGTTTGAATGTAGAAGTTTTGTGTTTTTATTGTAGTGGATAACTCATTATGCTGAGGTATTGAAGTTCTTACAATGCCATTTTGAATTTCTTGTGTCTCTCACATTTTAGGAATTTTTAGTTTCGTGCTTGTGTCTATGGTAATATCAGAAATATATAATTTACAAAATAAAATGCCATTAAGAATATCATAAAAAGAAGACTTGAAGATAGAAGATTAGGCTTGAAAGTTTGAGGCTTAGGTTTGTTCTTACCTCTTTCAGTTTCTTTCTGCAGGTGCCTCTGTAGTCATTATCTTTCATTTGTCTGGTTACAGTCATCTTTTTAAGAGTTCTAAATAAGCATTTATTGGTGGCTTAGGGAAGAGCCAAGTAGAAGAACTTAGACCTTGTCCCTATTTCCAGAGGAATTTATGATTATGTTGGCACTCTGACTAAGCCAGCTATACAGATTACTGTGTTTCAAAAATTCTGCCACCTCTTCTTGCCTTGTTTTGGTATGAATTAATATTTGGGCAGGAGACTGCTGTGTGAATAATTAACCTTTGGATGCTTTTGTACTCTTGAGGTAGTGATGTGAGAAATAATAAAAAGATAAACTGGACTAGAAATGAGAGAATGGGATTTATATATTAGCTGAGTCAGCTGGAATTGTGGTACCTTGGGAAAAAATACAGGACTTTTCAGAAGAGTCTGAATTTGGGCTCAGCTAATTCATTCACCTTAGACAAGTCACTTTTCTGATCCTCTTTCCTCATTCATCGTAGGTAGTTAAAAACTACTTAGAGTTGTGAGGAAAAGAAGATAACTGATATCATATGAACTTTATGAACTGATATCATTAATGGGGCCAATGCATATATTTTGGATTGAAAGAATTAAATCCTCAAATTGGAATTTTGATAAATATCCTTCATCCATTTACAGATATAATTTTAACCAAATATAGTTAACATCAAAGCAGAAAAATAAGATCGTTGGATGTGAACTTTATAAGAGTCCATGGAGTGAAGTTATAAGTATCTTTTAATCATTTAAAAATGATTTTTAAAATTCATTTTAAAATGACTTGAGTTAGAAATAATCTTATTTAGTATAGAACTTTATTGAGCCTCGTTTTGAAAAAAGGAAGACATACTTAACTTTTTTTTGGCTGCACCATGCGGCGTGTGGGATCTTAATTTCCTTACCAGGGATCAAACCTGCACCTCCTGCAGTGGGAGCATGGTGTCTTTTTTTTTTTTTTTTTTAGTATTTATTTATTTTATTTATTTATTTGGTTGCACTGGGTCTTAGTTGTGGCAGGCAGTCTCCTTAGTTGCAGCAGGCAGGCTCCTTAGTTGTGGCTCGAGGGCTCCTTAGTCGTGGCATGCAAACTCTTTGTTGCAGCATGCTTGTGGGATCTAGTTCCCTGACCAGGGATGGAACCCACACCCCCTGCATTGAGAGCTCGGAGTCTTAACCACTGGATTGCCAGGGAAGTCCCCAAGACGTACTTAACTTAAATCTCTGACTTTTAAAACTCTTGGTATATACTTCTGTCCTATTCTTGGTAGACGGCAGTAGTTTAGAAGTGGTGCCATTTCAGATGTCTTTGGGCTCATAAAGAATGTATTATTGACTTTGGACATTGTGTTTGCTGTCAACCTCCAGTTCATTTTCTTTATGCTTTTCTCCTCCAGGTTTTTCGTTGGAATATACGTTGCACATTTATGGCGATTCTGAGCGTGAGGGCAGACTTCTGCCAGGCTCAGCACAGCGTTTCCGCTGACAAGTGAGCTTGGAGGTCCTATGTGCCATAATTAACATTGCCTTGAAAACTCTGGACACCGAGACTGGCCTCAGAAATAGTTGGCTTTTTTTTTTTTTATTGCAAGCATATATCTTTTAATGACTCCAGTAAAATTAAGCATCAAGTAAACAAAAGTGGAAAGCGACCTACTCTTTTAACTTGTTTCACTAGTGCCTAAATGTAGTAAAGGCTGCTTAAGTTTCGTATGTAGTTGGATTTTTTTGGAGTCCGAAGGTATCCATCAAGCAGACATTGAGGCCCAAATTGAATTTGGATTCAAGTGGATTCTAAATACTTCTGCTTATCTTGAAGGGAGAAGCTTCTTAAAGAATAAACAAGTTGAATAGAGAAAACACTGATCGATAATAGGCATTTTAGTGGTCTTTTTAATGTTTTCTGCTGTGAAACATTTTAAGATTTATTGATTTTTTTTTTTTTCATTTTCCCCATCACACTCACACACGCACGCTCACACTTTTTATTTGCCATAATGAACCGTCCAGCCCCTGTGGAGATCTCCTATGAGAACATGCGTTTTCTGATAACCCACAACCCTACCAATGCTACCCTCAACAAGTTCACAGAGGTAAGATTGTAGCATGGTCTACTTTTTGGATTGATTTATAGGTAAAATCCTGTTAAAAATTAACGCCACTGTAAAGAAATCTTATACCACAAAGCCATTTATTTCTGTGATTGGAGTATGGATGATATGGATCCTGTGGATCTTACCAGTCTTTGTTTGAATTGAGTTGAATTAGTTAAAACAGATTTTCAAAAGAACATTTATGGAATTTGAGGCATCTTAGAGATTGTCTAGTACTGTGTTTTTTCCTTTGAACATTATTAGCAGTTCTTTTGTTATGGTTTCAATAATAAAGCATTTATTGAATACTTAGTAGGTACCCAGCATTACAATAAGCAATTTTATGCATTATCTCATTTACTCCTCACAATAACCCTATGAGGTATAGGTACCATTATTTCCCTTACAGATGAGGAAACTGAGGTTCAGAGTGATTTAGTAATTTGCCTGAAGGCACACAATATGTGGTAGAACTATCTCTGACACTAAAACCCATTTCTTCCTCAAATGCCCTAACCACTTTTGATGAAAAGCTACCCTAGAATTACTTAGCAATAGGAACCACATTATTCACAGGTCCAGAAATTTAGGGGAAGGAAAGGTATTATAGGTAGCATTTTTATGTCAGATCCTGCATTTTTTCTATTGGTAGTAGTAGAGAAACATTTTGTACTTTATTCAACAGGCATTTGAATGTAAGCTTTTTAATCATTCTCAGATTGTTCAGTCTCAGTGATTTCTGTTGATATATTTATGGAGTAGACTTAGAGAGCTAGATTAACTCCTAGGGATTCTAAATCTACCTCTCTCACTTTACAGATGGCAAAACTGAGTTCAGAAGAGGTTTTGACTTGCTGAAGGTCACAAATATTTACCATAAAAAATTTCTACTGGAAACTTTCAATGAACAGCTACTGTGGAGTTCATTTTAATGGGATTTTATTTGTATTTTGAAAATTTTAAAAATTTCTTACTCATTATACAACATTAACAACTTTCCTGAGTCTGTTTTATGAGAAGGCGTTTCTGTGAATAATAAAGTCCTTTAGCAATTAAAATAACTTTTCTCTTTAGATAACCAGATGATGGACACTTCTTATAGGATATCACTGTCCTGCTTATTTATATTTTTAATTCTCTGAGCTTCTTAACTTTGTGTACACAGCGTACAAGTTAATTCCAGGCCGGTATGCCCTCAGGTTGTTCAGTCACCTTTAAGCCTGGCTGAATTACATGATACTATTTTCAGCCTGTGGATTCCTTGGTCATAGACTCCTGCAGCTATAAAAAGATGTCAGTGGCCTCTTGAAGTTAGTTAGTGACTGGATTAGGCATTACTGTAGGAAAACTTTTAAAGGAGCAAGACTTCTGGCTGTAATTGTGTGTTACTTGACTTTGTAATATAATACCACTTTTTAATAATTTCAAAATTGCTTTTGTTTCTTTAAATTATAAAAAGCAGTATGTACTTAGTACATAAAAATGAGAAGATACAGATAAGCAAAAGACAATTTAAGAATACTGTTAATACCCGGCGTCTAGATGTTTTTTTCTGTATTTATGTATATATTTATAAATATACATATAGATAGGATCACACTGTGTATTTTAGAAAAATTTCCCCCAACCTTCTTAGTATTATTTTTATAGCTGTCATAGTATTCTGTATGGATGTGCTATACTTTCTTTAACCATTCACCTGTTTTTGGACCATTAATGTTTCTGTCTTTATACCATCCCAAACAACCTGTGCTGAACATGCTGGTACCTAAATCTTTGTGTATATCTTTAATTATTTCTTTAGTATAAATTCCCAGAAGTAGAATTTCTAGGTCAAAGTGTATGTGTGTTTTTAAAGTTTTTGCGTTAATGCTACCAAATTGCCCCTTACAAAGGTAGGCCTTATTGATGTTTTCACTTTGAATGCAAGAATGTCTATTGTATATGTTGTTACAACGAGAATGATTTTGATCTTTGTCTGAGAATGAGGTCTTGTTTCAGTTAATAAGAGTATATTTTTAAAGCTTTCATTGCAGATTCTAAAAACAAGTTTCCTTATATTTGTTTTTCTTTAAAGGAACTTAAGAAGTATGGAGTGACAACTTTGGTTCGAGTTTGTGATGCTACATATGATAAAGCACCAGTTGAAAAAGAAGGAATCCACGTTCTAGTGAGTGTGTAGTGTTTTAATTTTTCACTACTAACAAGTTGTACCTTTCAAACATAGATATTTTAAAAAACTTGGCACTCATAGTTTGCTTTTTAAACTTACAGGAGATACAGTAATCATAGCAATGTTAAAATTCCTTTGGATTGGCAGTTTTGTTCATTTATGCCCTTGAAGTCTACAGATGCAGAGTATTTTCAACAAAAAAGGCAAAATTTAGTGCACACTTATTTCAAGAAAATGGAAATTTCATTTTTTTTTTCTCTAGGAAATTAATGTGATATTTAGCTTTTGTTCCTAGGCTACTGGTTTGAATCTAACTGAAAGTAGTTTCCATCAGACATTCTTAAATCCCATGGAAATATTCTCTCTTGCTTTGCAAGTACAAATTGGTTACTTAATATTTTGTGGATAACTTGTAGGGGACAAAAGGTGGGAGAGGAGCATAAGTAGGGAGAGGGAGAAGGCATCTTGCTCCAGAGTAATTAGCATAGCTTCTGATACTTTTTGGTAGGTTTCTAAGAAACATTTGCATGGTTAGATTTCTTTCATAATTTGAATATAGTTTGAATATAGTGATTGGAATTATTTTGAATTAAATTTCTCCTTGGCCCCTAAATATGCTGTTTCATTATTGGAAACAGGAACTTCAGATTAGGTAAACTTTTATATTTTATTCCCTAAAAAGTTATCTAAATTACAGTAGCATGTATTGAAATGACCTTGTAGTCTTAGCGTCTTAGAGCTATTTGACATGGTTGTGGGAGGGCGTTGTAGTGCGAAGAGAACTGAAGAGTTTTGAAGTAGTTGGGTAGGAAGAAAGTAATAAGAAAGATGATGGTACAAGGTTATGTTCCTCTTTTTTATTGAGAGTTAGTTCTGTAGTCTTTACTGCATTGGTTAGCAGTTGAGAAGGCAGTTGATGCAAAGAAAATAAATGTCCTGTTGGTAAGGCAGTTGTCTCACATCTGTTACATAAAGTTTCTTCACTTCCACATTGGTGAAAACACAAAAATCAAATAGCCAAACATTATGTTTTTTAAAATGTATTTTAATAGTATGGCATGGTAATAATACTTTGCTCGCATTCCTATTTCTAAATGACTTTAAGGTCCCCTGGCTGGAAATCACTGGGGATAAGTATAAACATGTATAAAATGTAGCCCTTTGTTTAAAAAAATAAAAACAGAATTTTAAGTCCTGAAGTTAAACCAAATACAAGTTCCTTTTCCTGTATTGTATGTTCTTTAGTGGGTAGATGAGAAATTGGTTTGTCTTGACAGTTGGCAGGATGAGAAAATGAACTGCAGATTGACCATAGTCTGTTTGAATCAGTAATGTTGGTAAACACCTTTATGAAATAGAAATGAACTAAAGAACTTGAAGTAGTTTGTAGAAGATAATGGTAGATCTGGGATTTATTCCAGGCCTTTAAATCTAGGCTTTTGTTTTGTTTTAAAGAGCTGTGATCAGATAAAATTAAAGGTCTAACTAAATCTTGAAAAAAAACAAGGATATTAGAATTAAGCTTGGAATTTCTTTTTTTTCCTAGGCAGAATCTTTTAAAAAAATTTTTAAAATAAACTTTATTTTTTAGAGCAATTTTAGGTTCACAGCACAACTGAACAGAAGGTACAGACATTTCCCATATATGCCCTGACCCTACCCATGTATAGCTTGCCCCAGAATCAACATCCCCCGCCAGAGTGGTACACTTGTTACAACTGATGAACCTACACTGATACATCATCATGACCCAAAGTCTATAATTTACATTAGGGTTTGCTCTTGGTGTTGTATATTCTAGGTTGTTTTTTTTTTTTTTTTTTTTGCGTTACGCGGGCCTCTCACTGTTGTGGCCTCTCCCGTTGCGGAGCACAGGCTCCGGACGCGCAGGCTCAGCGGCCATGGTTCACGGGCCCAGCCGCTCCGCAGCATGTGGGATCTTCCCGGACCGGGGCACGAACCCGTGTCTCCTGCATCGGCAGGCGGACTCTCAACCACTGCGCCACCAGGGAAGCCCTCTAGGGGTTTTGACTAATACATAATGACATGTATCCACCACTATAGTATCATACAGAGTCGTTTCATGACCCTAGAAATACTCTGTGCTCCACCTGTTCATCCCTCCCTTCTCCCTAATGCCTAGGCAGAAATTTTAGTTTAAGTTGGATTGCTAATTTACTTTTGCTAGATGAAGAGGGTTTGGAACACTTTATAAGAGGATATTCCCAAAGTGAGACCTTTCAACCCTTTGACCAATGTTCTTATAAATCAGAGGCACATTGGAAAAGACTAATGGTGGCTTCATCCATGTCAGTTTGAAGTTCAGATGCTTCTAAATTACTGCTTTAGTGATTTTTTTGGATAGAAACTGCTTGTATCAGTAAGTAAAGCATGTTTCATATTGTTTCTTAACTAGATGCATTTTAGGGAGTTTTAGAGGAAGTAAGCTCTTGACTAGGGTACTTACTAGTTTTACTGCTGTTTACAGTTAAACTCTGTAGTGACATTTATAATGATAACATTGACAGCCCTTTAATTATGGGGTGTAGCTGACAAACATAATGTGCTGTCATGGCTAATGGGCTCCATGAAGTGTTCTAGTGGTGGTGCCAGTAATGAGAGCAGAATCAATTTAGTGCTCTGTCACTTTTCCCTTTTTCCTCTCTAGTATTTTAAAGTGTCCTTCCAGTCTCATTAGAATAGTATTATGTTAAAAAAAAAATTCCCAGTGTCTTTGCATTTCTGTCCTTGAAGTTAGATGGGACAGAGGGTATGATGCAACATATGAATGTCCCTTCCCCCCTTTCTTCAAAATGACTTGTGTTGGTTTCTCAGGACCTTGTGCGAGGTAACAAGGAAGTTAAATCCCTGCCTGTATTGTGAATGCACATGGGGTTGGTCTTAATTGAAAAACAGCCCAAATCATTGAATATAAAAAGAGAAGGGAATACTTGAGAAAATGGTTTTCATTTCCTCAGGATCATATCATGTAGCACTGTACTTGTAGAATGGGATGTGTATAATTCAGGCAGAGCTTTAAAAATATTTGCTGCTTGACTTTAAAAACAATACATATGTAAGCACAAAGATGGTAGTATGTTTCTATTATGATCTGCTGTTGGAAATTACTTATCAGAGAGTCTTTAAAGAAAAGACATCATAACTTAGAGGTATTTGGGGATAATCCTCAAAAATATTTATATTCGTAGAGACCAATGAGATACCAGTTGGTACACTTTGCCAAAATAGACTTCTAAATCTTATTGACAGGTGGTGTGTCCTCTCTTACTTTGTCTTGGTTTTAATTTTAGTTTTCTCTATTATGTCTAATTACTGCTCTATTCAGATAAAATATTTGAAGAATGCTAGCCTCTTATCACTCTGATAAGAGATATTTCCAAAGAAAAAGTTTGATGCTTATGATGCTGGTTATGTATGTTTCATTGAGAAGGCTAAGTTGGCACACTTGAATTTTGATCTTGGATCATTTTTCAGAAGTGATCAGAATTGTGTGGTTAAGTATAGGTACACGGGGCTTCCCTGGTGGTACAGTGGTTGAGAATCTGCCTGCCAATGCAGGGGACACAGGTTCGAGCCCTGGTCCGGGAAGATCCCACATGCCGTGGAGCAACTAATCCTGTGCGCCACAACTACTGAAGCCCGCGAGCCTAGAGCCCATGCACTGCAACGGGAGAGGCCACGGCAACGAGAAGCCCATGTACCGCAACGAAGAGTAGCCCCCGCTTGCTGCAACTAGAGAGAGCCCGTGTGCAGCAACAAAGACCCAATGCAGCAATAAATACATACATACATTTATTTTAAAAAGAAAAGGTACATGTAGTACAGTTAGTGCAATTAGGCCTGCGCTGTGTATGCAGCTGTTGTGCATTGGGATGTTAATTCTGGAGAAAATATCAATTGAATGTAAAAGACCTTTTCCTCCTAGGATTGGCCTTTTGACGATGGAGCGCCACCCCCTAATCAGATAGTTGAAGATTGGCTAAACCTACTAAAAACCAAATTTCGTGAAGAGCCAGGTTGCTGTGTTGCAGTGCATTGTGTTGCAGGACTGGGAAGGTAAGCTCTTCCCCTTTTGTCTGTGAATTCATTATCAAAAATTTCACTTTGATAGAAACTGCATTTATTACACTAAATATTAAGTTGCCTGAAAGGAAAGGAAATGAGAGCAAAAGCTGGTGTAATGATTTCTCAAAATACCTTTTCATGTTTCATCATTTGTCTGAGTCTGGGTTTAATGGGTGGTGGTTCATAAGTTGTTTTGAAACTGGTTTAATGTAATTATCTTATCTTTGAGCCAAAAATACAGTCTTAATTCAGTTTCTCCATTTCCAGTAATCAGAGGTTTAGGTGTTTGAAATGGGCAACAAAGTTAAAATAACCTTAGATTTGAAGAATCTATACATGGTTAATTTCAGATTGAGATGAATGGAAGTTAATAGATGAAGAGCAGATGGTTGAACCTTAAATTCTTGAAATGTATGGAGAATGAAAGTTGACTTCGATTTTAACATCTTTTTCCTTGAGCACTGCATGGAATGGTGTTTGCAACACTCATCAACAGTAGATTAAATGTCAATTTATAATGTGCACTTTGACTCCAAACATTAATGCAAACTGCTGTTGCCTCAAGGTGGTGGTGACTCTGCTCAACCCTTTCATTTGTTATTTTCCTTTTTTTGCAGTTTAGTGTTGTACAGTTCTTCTTCAGGGTCAGACGTCTCTAGTCCTTATCCTGATTTGGGGCAGTTTTTTAAACTAATAGCTGTCCTAGTTAGGTAGTAAGTCCAAAGTTAGTGCCTTATAATGGGCTTATTAAAAACATCATTTCCTTTGTTATATTAATATATATATATAGAAAGCAATTCCTAATTACGAATTCTCTGCCACTCTCCTAGCTCATGGAAAGGATTTTGTTGAGGAAGTGTAGCACCTCTTTAGTATTTGATGAAGAGATGATATTAAAACTGATTTGTAATGAAAATTTTGAGACACTCAAGATAATCCATTTGGTCATTTACTATGATAATGGTTAAAGATCAGTGGATTTTTGGTGACATAAAATGATGTGAAAATTTGAGATATAATGTGATGATGTTTTAAAGAGTAAAGATCTCTTAATAAAGGTTTAGAATTTTGTACTTTACTAAAAATAGAAAATACCATAGAAGCTATAATGATTTAGATATTTTTACTATGTAAAAAAATACCAAATATTTTAGTATACAGGAACAAAGAAAGCTCAAGCTTTACATAATTTTGGTAATAAGTAATCCTGGGTTTTAAAAAATCCTTTAATTCCAAAGACCTGTGGTTATTTACAAATGAGCTTATCTCTGCAGGGCACCTGTGCTGGTCGCACTTGCTTTGATTGAATGTGGAATGAAGTACGAAGATGCAGTTCAGTTTATAAGACAGTGAGTATGAAGTTTTATGTTCAGAAGCACATAAAGCAGGACTTCCCTGGTGGTCCAGTAGCTAAGACTCAGCTCCCAATGCAGGGGGCCTGGGTTTGATCCCTGGTCAGGGAACTAGATCCCACATGCCATAACTAAGAGTTCTCATGCCTCAACTAAAGATCCTGCATGCCTCAGCAAAGATCCTGTGTGCCACAACTAAGACCTGGCACAGCCAAATAATTAATTAATTAATTTTTAAAAAACACAAAGCAAAATCATTTAAGAGAAAGAAATTATAAAAAGTACCCATTCATAGTACAGGGTAATTTGCTGTCTTTGGCTTAAAATATTATTTGAAGATATCAAAAATAGCAAGTGATAAAGAGACTCACAATAACACTACTGGCTCCCAGATTTAAAGATTTTCTAATTTAGGTGGCAAATTTGGGCATTGTAGAATATGTCCAGTATATGACTTGAACATCTAGGAATCTTTAAAATGAATAGCTAGGTAGCTGAGTCTCAGTGATCTGGTGCCTCTTTTAATGGCTGTCCAAAATGCCTTCCAAATGTAACTCTCTGTGACAAAGAGGAAAGGAAGAAACTATAGAGGAGCAGTTAATCACCTAGGATTCTTAAGTGACCTGTTCAGTCACAGAATCAGGATGGTAGTGCCCAGACAGAATCTTGACAGCAGTCTGGAATAACAGGCCATGCTATTTTTTTGTCCAGAATTCTTTGGCAATTGTCTTGCCCTTTCCCTTTCTAACCTTTTCTTAAAAAAAAAAAAAGAGAAAAAGAAATTTAAAAAATGACTGTTTGTGACAAAGGGCATGAAATGTATGGTAGCAGCTCTAGGAAGATAACATATTTCAAGGAATGCCATCCATCTGTGTCTGCTGCTTCATATAAATACTTCCTCATTTATCCTAAATACTTGCTGTCATTTCTAATATGAAGAATATATTAATTAGGAAGAGTATAGTCAGATGTCTCTGGATTAACCATTCTGATCTTTATTAAACGATTAATAGACTCTAATGAGAGATAAAGAAAATTTGTCTATTTCTTCTTTTAGGAAGGCACACAGAAAGTTCATGTTACAGTTCAGCCCTTTCACTTGAGAAGTGATGTTGTATGGGAAATATGCTGGTTTTCAGCTGTGTAGAGTTAGAAAGGCCATAGGCCATAAATACACATTTCAGTGAATCAGGAAGCTCTATTTTTACATGATAAAGTGTGCCATTCTTGTATTTTCAGAAAAAGAAGGGGAGCATTCAATTCCAAACAGCTGCTTTACCTGGAGAAATACCGACCTAAGATGCGATTACGCTTCAGAGATACCAATGGGCATTGCTGCGTTCAGTAGAAAGAAATGTATACGAAGGCTGACTTGATCGTGGCATTTAGAGGGAACTCTTGGTACCTGGAAATGTGAATCTGGAATCTTAACTGTGTCATCAAAGTAGTGATGGATTCAGTACTCCTCAACCACTCTCCTAATGATTGGAAAAAAACAAACAAAAAAGAAATCCCTCTATAACGTGAATAAAATGTTTAAGAAAAGAAAAAGAGAAAGAAAAAAAAGGATTAATTTAGTGAAGGATGATTTTGCTCCTAGTGTTGGAGTTTGAATTTCTGCCAGGATTGAATTATTTCAAAATCTCCTGTCTTTTTTAACTTTCTCAAAAAAGGTCTCTAAGGAAAACCAGCAGAACATTAGCCTCTGCAGAACCATCTGTTTGGGGAGCACACTCTTCCATTATGCTTGGCACATAGATCTCCCTTTTGTGGATTTCTTTCTTTCTTGGGGGTGGGGGGGGAAGGCACGGTATATTTTTCCCTTCTTCTCACTTTCTTCTATCCCTCTTCTTTCCTCTGATACAAGTTATAGGTGAAATAGGAGAAGCCCATGTTGCTGTAGATGTGCGTGCAGTCTGGCAGCCTTAAGCCCACCTGGGCACTTTTAGGAAAAAAACAAAATAAAAAAACACCAAAAAAAAGAAAAAAAGAAAAGGCAGTGGCGTATATAGTATATGATCCAGGTGTTTTTTAGTCTTTACTGAGGATGGGGTATTCATGTTAGTTTCTTTTCTTGAAAACCCTATTCAACATTAGGCAAAGTAGCCAGGAGCCTTTTTTGTTTTGATAAATTTGTGGGGAAATGGCATTTTAAGAGGAGTCTCTCGAACTTAGCTGAGAGTCGAATTCATCTCTTTTCCAACCAATGAAGCTAAGTGGATGTCCCAGAGATGATTGTTTTTGGAAGGGGAGTACTCCAGGCCGTCACTAAAGATATGTACAGGCAGAGCATTAGCACACTTTCTATACCTTGTAGAATTGTGGGCTGTAGCATTACTCTGATTTTCTGTCTAATGATGTCAGAGAATGCTGTTAGTGTAAAGTTTTTATTTTAGGACTTATTTGTACTCTGAATTTTCAGGAACAGTCAAAGGAGTAGCAGCAAAGACACAATATTTTAGACTTGAGAAATGCCTGTAATAGGTATTTCCCAAACTGCCCCCTATATGTACAGTTCAGTTTAACCACTGATTGCCTTGTTATTTTCTTACTAGGTTCTTTGTGAGATTAAAAAAAATTTTTTTGCTGGTTCAAAACCAACAATGCCTAGTGAGTATGTGTCCACAGGCCATAATAGGGTAGAAGAGAGACATAGAGCAGCTCATTGTGTAGCAAAGGGACTGTGTGGCTAGTGCAGTGGTGTAGTATCATTTCTGCAGATTCTTTGCTGGGTTCAATGTACTGATCTAGAAAAGCTGTTTTGCTGCTCCTTTGCAGTTGTGACCAGGCTGCATTGACAAAGCAAGTTGGAGGATACCATCAGGGGCTCTTGCACTCTCCAGCTGAATATTACATAATTAATAGTGCTCTGCTTCTAAGGATTTGAATAAAGTCTTACAGTCATCTTGTCATGTTGGAATTTGCTGTGCAGAGCCATAAACTTCCCATTTTGTTAGGATCAGCTAGGCCAGTAGGAATGGACCGGGACCTTGTTTCACACTGATGATACCTCAGATGTTGGCTGGCTATGTGAACTGCCTGTTTCCTATGCCGAGTTGTTTTGATTTTTAAATAAATGAAAATCTGTAGATTCCCTTCTCCCCCATCCCAGAAAACAAAACAAAATAATGCTTTTTGAAATTGTTTCTAGGATTTTAAAGTGAAAAATGATGGTACTATCCAAAATTCTTTATTTCAGAACCTGACAGTAGATTCCTTTAACATAGGCTCAAGATCAAAACAGCATACCCTCTAGCTCAGATAGACTGACTCCAAGGGTTTTGATCAATACCAGAACAAACCTTTTTCCTTTGACATGCTCTGAGTTTTGTTGTTTGGAGGGAGGGAAGGAGGGAGGGGGAGAGAGAGAGAGAAAGGGATAGTGAGCGTGTGTGAGAGAGAGCGTTGTGTGTGTGTGTGAGAGAGAGAGAGAGAGAGCGGTATCCACCAGTAACAGTGCCTGCCTGAGTTAGGAAAATTACATTCCTGGTTCTGTATGAGGAGAAGGGTATATAAAGCAACATGAAACATTAGCCCTCATTTTGTTTTAAATTACAGACTAATGTTAATTGTTTTCAGAACTGGATTTTCTTCAAAATTAAACGTTTTTTTTTCTTTTGGATTTAATGAAGTATTGCTAGCTGAAGCCAGTTTGACATGGTGAGAGAGATGTCAGACTGATGAAAGGTGTGCAGCCTGATTTAAAACCAAACCCTGAGCCCTTTTAAAGAACAATAAAACATATTTTACATGCTCTTTGTCTGTGCATTTGTTCTGCACCCTCAGGTTGAGTTTCATTTATGTCTCCTTAGAAAGCTTGGTATTCTCAAGGCCTGTTTTGGATCCTGCTAATAATTACTTCGGAGGTGAAATAATTAGAGGTTGGGAAGTTTGTAGATTTCATGCCTCCCAGGTGTTCAGTAAGGGCAGACTTAACAGTAGTTAGGATACATCTGGTTCATTTTCTGGTTCAGTTCTTGGACACAACACTGCAGGAATTCAGCGTCTTGTCTCTTTTCAAAGGATGTGTTTATACCATAGGATTTTTTATTTTATTTTATTTTTGGCTGCGTTGGGTCTTCGTTGCTGTGCGCCGGCTTTCTCTAGTTGTGTCGAGCAGGGGCTACTCTTCATTATGGTGCAGGGGCTTCTCATTGCAGTGGCTTCTCTTATTGTGGAGCAGGGGTTCTAGGCACGTGGGCTTCAGTAGTTGTGGCGGGTGGGCTCAGTAGTTGTGGCACACAGACTTAGTTGCTCCGCGGCATGTGGGATCTTCTTGGACCAGGGCTCGAACCCGTGTCCCCTGCATTGGCAGTTGGATTCTTAACCACTGTGCCACCAGGGAAGTCCTACCATAGGGTATTGATGAAGTACTGAAACTTTACTTGAACACTTTGAAGAACAGTGAGAAAGGAGGAAGTTTATATATCGAATTTTGGGGTGGGAAATTTCCCTTTAAACCATGGGTAAAACATCCATCCAGATAACACATTCATGTGATGAGGTACGAAGAATGAAAAGGTAAGACACTGATCCCACTTTGGAGGACCTCAGTCCAGAAGAGGAGCCAGATATGTAGACTATTAGAGTGAGTGGTTACAGAACTATGTGACTTATAATTCACTGATCCTCTCACCTCATGTCCTTCATTATGCAGCTTAGATTCTGTGGTCCAGTGTTAGTTACTATTGGCTACATAGTAAATTGCTTTGCCCCAACTCTTGCTTCATTATACTTGCCTGGCTGGACTCCATTTTTGGTTAAGTTCAGTATGCCGCCTTCTCTGCACTTACACAACTGAACTTGCTGGAACAGTTTCTGTGTTTAAAGTCATGATCTCAAGTAAACCTTAGTACCGTCTGACAATCCTGTGTTTCTCTATCCCATTTACTCTTTTGGTCCCCTTGAAAACTTACATTTAACATCTTTCTCATCCTCACTGCTTAAGACTTTAAAAAAAAAAAAAAAAAAAAAAAACCTCAGAAAATAGAAACAAGGAAATTCCACAGGCTTCTACCATCACATCTTTGTTGGAAGTACTTTGACTTTTTAAAAATTTATTTTTGGCTGAGTTGGGTCTTCATTGCGGCTCGCTGGCTTTCTCTAGTTGAGGCGAACGGGGCCTACTCTTCGTTGTGGTGCACGGGCTTCTCATTGCGATGGCTTCTCTTGTTGCGGAGCACGGGCTCTAGGCATGTGGGCTTCAGTAGTGGCACACGGCCTCAGTAGTTGTGGAACATGGGCTTGGTTGCTCTGTGGCATGTGGGATCTTCCCGGACCAGAGCTCAAACCTGAGTCTCCTGCATTGGCAGGTGGATTCTTAACCACTGTGCCACCAGGGAAGCCCCTGAATCAGTTTCTTAATAACCAGTAGGGCCTTGACTAGAAGGGATTATATAAATATCATGTTAAGTGCTGTGATTTTAGCACCTATAGGAAGAGTGATGATTTACTTGGTATTTGAGCACCTGCCACATACTACCCACTATTCTAAGCACTTAGGATATGGTGGCAAATAAGATAGATGTTGCCCTTACAGGGTTTAAATTCTAGTGGAGAAGATAGAGAATAAATAGGTACACATAAGTAATACACTTTCAGAGAGTGGTTCGTACTGTGAAGCTAGGAAGAAAGTAAAATAGGTAAGGGGCTAGTGACTGGGTTTATGTGTGGAGTTAGGTGCGATGATCAGGGAAGATCTCTGAGGAAGGTGAAGGAGGCTACTATGTGCAAATGCTATACGAAGGCAGTGAAAGCACTTTCCAAGCAGTGTAGGTGAAATCTATATTTTGGCTGCATGCGAGACCTTAGTTCTCCCACCAGGGAGCGAACCCTCTCCCCCTGCAGTGGAAGCACGGAGTCTTAACCACTGGACCGCCAGGGAAGTCCCATGAAGGTGAAATTCAGGCAGAGGCCAAATTGTGTGGATTTTGGGAGGCTGGGAAGATTGGAGTCATATTGTAGAGGGTATTGCATATCATAACAAGAAATTTGAAAGTTTATTTACTGTTTTCAATCTGGAGGAAACATCAGACTCAACTATGTGGTTTATTCAAAGTGTTCATGTCCGGGCATCACTAAGGTCATTCAGAATCAGTCTTGAGTTGGGAATCTATTCTGGGCAATGGGGAGCCTCTGGAGGTTGGTAAACAAAGAACTGCACAGTCAGATCTATGCTCAAAAAGCTTATTCAAGAAATCCTGAAATTAGAGGGCATACCTTTTATGTAAACTCAGTGGCCGGTTTATACTATGCATGCAATAAATAAGAATTGAATGAATGAGAATGTATTGAGAGTAGAAGCTGAGAGACCATTTATGTGTAGTAGGTTGATGATGGCTTGCAGTAGGCCAGGAGAGGTGTTTTTAATGTTGGGGCCCTTGTTTCCTTTGCTAATTTGGGGTTGGGGCAGTCAGGAAGATGGAGGAACAAGGAGATATTACTAGCCAATTTCTGCTGAGTATGACTGGACTCAGAATTTCACTTGCATTATCTCATTTAATCTTCATAGGCTTCTGCTCTTTGCTGACTGCTTGACTGTACTGCTATAGTAGAATGGCGAGATGTTTATGTTCAGCATGTTGCGGTGGGTTTTTGTACTCAGTGAGTCCCTATTAATTGAGCTGCATCTTTATGTTAAATGTTGGGGATGGGGGAGAGGAGCACATGTGTCTGTGTACAGCAGTTCTGTCTAGCCAGTGGATTCAACTTGTGCAAACTGTGTAATGGGCCCCACCACTAACCAGGACATTTGAGCAGAGTGGTTTATAGTTTATAATTGGCTTCCTATTACTGTTGGCTGATTCTCTTGCACAGAGAGTATTACTCCAGGATTGGTATTTGATTTAAGAAATTTTCAAATTGATTTTATCTTCAGTGCATTAATGCGTGGCCTAAATTCTTGCAGAGCCATTAGATAACCAGCCTGGACATGCTTTAGCAATTGTAACTGGATCTGAGCTGGCAGTGCTACAGCTTTTATTCAGCATAGATAAATCACTTTTCTGAAAACTCTTTCCTGCCTAAGCCCTGTGACTTATTTTTTAGGACACCTCAAGTTTAGGCCCCTTGAAATTGGAATATATTCCCCAAATCATGCTAAGACACACAAACAGGAATTTGTTAACACAAGTAGAGTTAATCTCTATCTTCCTGTCAGAACAGAACACAAATATTCAAGGAATGGTGTGGAAATCATCCTAATTTTCAAGCGTGCACAATTGTAATGCCTTTAAAACACGGAAATATGAAATGTGACTCCAGTAATGAAAATGCTATAAACGTAACTGAGTACATGGAAAACTGGAGGATGTTCTGCAATTTCATGAGGATTAGCATAGATAAATGTTTTTCGTGAAACATTTTTTTTTAGCTCTAGAAGTGCAGAGTAGATCACAGCTGCATGAACATACCAATTAATCATCTTCTAATGCTTTTATGCAAATGATTATATTTGACTTTCACTTAGAGTTGCCATTAACACCTGGAACCCTAAGATTGATAACAGATAAAATTTTAATGAATACATAAATTAGAGATTTGAATCATGTTTAGATTAATTTATAGCACCTTTATTCATTACTGCAAATCCTCTTGAAATCTAAAAATCACAGGATGAGACAGACAATAGAGAAGAGGAGACAGCCTTTGAACTTATCAAATTTTTTTAGTGGTGATAAAGGATGACTTGGAAATACTAAACCCTGCAAGTGTTTCTTTCTGCCGTTTGCAATAATTTGACCAGATGCTAGGCCTGCGTATCCTGCAGAAGACTTTTATTTTCTCATGCCCTGAGATAACACTGGTCTTTTTTTTTTTTTTTTTTAATGATTTTTCTTCCTATGCACACTCCTTGCTTTAAAAACTGTTTTTTTAAAAAACTGAAAGTCAAAATTTTCTTGTAGACGTTTTGGGAAATACAGAGGACGTGAAGAAAGAAAAAACCTCATTGTCCTGACATCCAGGGACAACCATTATTATTATTATTATTTTTTTTTTAGGGGAATAGTTTTTTTTTAAATTTATTTTAATTTGTTTATTTTTGGCTGTGTTGGGTCTTCGTTTCTGTGCGAGGGCTTTCTCTAGTTGTGGCAAGCGGGGTCCACTCGTCATCGCAGTGCGCGGGCCTCTCACTGTCACGGTCTCTCTTGTTGCGGAGCACAGGCTCCAGACGCACAGGCTCCAGACGCACAGGCTCAGTAGTTGTGGCTCACGGACCCAGTTGCTCCATGGCATGTGGGATCTTCCCAGACCAGGTCTCGAACCCGTGTCCCCTTCATTGGCAGGGAGATTCTCAACCACTGCGCCACCAGGGAAGCCCATCCATTATTATATTGTATTTCTTTTCCCCTCCTTACCCCCATGTATAATTGTATTTATATAATTATGTATCTTCCTTTTCCACTTACAAAGCCAAAATAGTATTTACAATTTACTGAGAGTTTACCATGTGCCAGGCACTGTGCTTAGTGTTTGAAGTGTATTATCTATTGAGTGGTAGAAAATATTACCTTCATTTTACAGATTAGGACATGGAAGCTCAGAAAGGGTGAGTATACTTGCCCAGTATCACACATTTAGTAAGTGGCAGAGCTAGAATTCTAACCTGAAATGTCTAACTCAGAAACCCTGATTATATCACTGCGCTATACTCCCCTTGCATTCAATAAGTGGAAGCTGTTACTATTAACTGAAACCAAGTTGTCCCCTGAGGGCACTGTTTTCTCTGCAACCTCAAAAAACAGAAGCTACTCATTCTCCCGTGACCCATGTACTACAAAGGCCAGTGGGAGATGAGGGGTCGGCTCTCTGTGGCCAGGCCAGACCATTGTTCTTCTGCCCTTGGGTAATACCAGCTCGAGACAGTTCTCTTCAAGCTGTTAAAACCACTACCCCTCATTGTTGCTCTCCTCTGCTGCCCTCCCCATCACTCAATGCATGGAGTTCCTTGGGCCTTGAAGGCCCACCCTTGTCATTGTCTCGTCCTTGGCAGATTCAGTGCCTCCTCCAGCCACTCAGCATCGAAGGCCTTTACTACCTTAAATCCAATGGCCCATTCCAATAGGAGTGAGACTGTTGCCTCTGATGTAGTCAGGAGGTTGAACAATGTCTGGGGGGAAATCAATTGTGTGTACATGTGTATGTGTGTATATCTACACATGTACATATATACATATACACATATATGTTTACTATACATTTTACTATATAAAGGATGTGTAACATACAATTTTAAAGTAATAAAATATGCATTACTTGTTACTGTAAATTCCATATAGCCAATTAATTCTCAGAGAATGCTTTTGTTGATTTTTGCCAAACTGTTACATCCTAGCCAACCTATGGTTGCAATTGACAAACCCACCATAAATGATGGTCGATATTTTCCCTTTTGTTAAAGACACAAAAGTAGAACAATGAAGACTTATGTTAGAACTTCACTCATTCATCAATGATGTGACTTCTTTGTGGAATTGGAAAATAGTTTCTGAATGCTGGAGGACTTTTCTTCAATTTTTTTGGTGCTGCTTACAATGTAATAGCTACAGACAGGATGCACTTTTAAGTTTAATATGCATTCCTAACATTTTCTCCATTAATTTCTTTTTAAAAAAATTTATTTTTATTTTTGGCTGCATTGGGTCTTCGTTGCTGTACACGGGCTTTCTCTAGTTGCCGCAAGAGCGGGCCGCCACTCTTCCTTGCGGTGCGCGGGTTTCTCATTGTGGTGGCCTCTCCTGTTGCAGAGCACGGGCTCTAGGTGCGCGGGCTTCAGCAATTGTGGCACGTGGGCTCAATAGTTGCAGCTCTCAGGCTCTAGAGCGCAGGCTCAGTAGTTGAGGTGCATGGGCTTAGTTGCTCTGCGGCATGTGGGATCTTCCCGGACCAGGGCTCAAACCTGTGTCCCTTGTGTTGGCAGGTGGATTCTTAACCACTGTGCCACCAGGGAATCCCTCCATTAATTTCTTAAATGTACACAATCCTCAAAACAATGAAACAATCTCTGATCTGTAGCATTTTCCAATTTCCATGGTATAAATACTCCTGCCATGAACAACTTCAAGCTACCAGTAGACGTCACTGAACATAGATTTGAGAAGAGATGTGCAGTAGCACACCATTATAATATTTCCATCAAACAGATACCATAGATAATAGTAAAATGTAGTAAAATAATTAGAAAATGATGAGTTTTAAGAATTAATGACCTTTGTCTTTAAATATAGTTTAATTATAAGTTTGTACAACTTAATTTTTAAAAATTTATTTTATTGAGGATAGTTGATTTACAATGTGTTAATTTCTACTGTACAACAGAGTGATTCAGTTGTACATATATACTTTTTCATATTCTCTTCCATTACCGTTTATCACAGGATATGGAATATAGTTCCTTGTACTATACAGGCCCTTGTTGTTTACAACTTAATTTTTTTTTTTAAGTTAGTTGGTTGTTTTTTTTTTAAGTCTTGAATTTGTTAGAGTATTGCTTCTGTTTTCTGTTTTGGTTGTTTGGCCACGAGGAATGTAGGATTAGCTACCTGACCAGGGTTCGAACCTGCACTCCTGCATTGGAAGGTGAAGTCTTAACCACTGGACCACCAGGGAAGTCCCCACAACTTAATGTTTAATAATGGCTGTATTTAACAACCAGCTTGCAAAATTCCTGAAATTTCACAATCACTTGGTATGAGCAACCCCGGCACAGCACTGTGTATAGTTGCCTCTGCACCTACTCTCTGCCCCAGCCCATCATCCATCTTTCTCACTTTCTCACTTGCAGCATGTATGCTTACCCTTTGATTCATTTTCTATTCCCTCCTCAACCCACTATAACCTGACTTTTGTCCTTTCCATGACAGACCCTGTGCTAGTAAGTAAAGGCTCCTTTACCCCCACTGGCCCCCTGAATTCCAGTTTTCCCCAAAGCTCTGTCTTAGGTGGTCTGCTTTTCTCTTCCTACATATTTTGCTTTGGTGATCTCATCCAAACCCCTGACATTAGGTACACTGATGGCTCCCAAATCTATAATTACAACCCACATCTCTCTCTGGAGCTCCAGATCCATTTGTCCAACAGTCTACAGGACATCTCACTTGCTTGTCTCACGGTGGTTCAAACTAAGCATTTCAAAAAATGTATTCATTGTTTCTCCAGCTTTCAACCTCCATCCCCCAAATCTGACTTTGCCCCTCTTTTTCCTGCCTCAATAAATGGAGATCCCTTATTTATGTCTTCCAAGCAAAACACCTTGGCATCAGGCTTGATTCCTCTCTCTTCTTCATCACCTCTACTATTCACCCTGGTAATAAATCCAGATTTACTCAATCAATCATTCATTCATCCACCCATCGAAACTTTCAGCAAATATTTATTAGAATGGCTGCATAGTATATTGTATAAGAACACTAGAGCTTGGAGTCAGCCTGCCAAGCATGAAATCCTGGCTCTGCCATTTACCTAGCTTTGTAACCTTGGGAAATTGACTTGACTATGCTGTGTTTCAGTTTTCTTAAATATAAAGTGGAAATAATAATAGAATCTTCCTCACAGGGAATTGAGAGGTTGAAATGGGTTGCTCTGAGTAAAGCACTTAAAACACAGCCTGACACAGAGTAACTGCTCAAGAAATGTTAGCTATTGTATTTACTGAACTACATAGTTATGCCAGAACATCATCCTAAATAAGTGGGAGTGTATTAGTTTACCAGGACTGTTGTAACAAAGTACCACAGACCAGGTGGCTTAAACAAGAGATACTTATTTTCTCAGAGTTCTAGAGGTTAGAAGACCGAAGTCAAGGTGTCAGCAGGGCCATGGTCCATCTGAAACCTGTAGGAGAATCTTTCTTTGCCTTTTCCTAGCTTTGGGTGGTTTTCTGGCAACCTGTGACACTCCCCAGCTTGCAACTGCATCACTCCAGTCTGCCTTTGTCATCACATGGAGTTCTCCCTGTGTGTCTCTATCTTTACATGACTGTCTTCTTATAAGGATACCAGTCATATTGATTAGGGGTTCATCCTACTACAGTATGACCTCATCTTAACTAATTACATCTGCATCGACCCTATTTCCAAAGAAGGTCACATTCTGAAGTATTGGGGGTTTAGGTTTTCAGCCTATCTATTTTGCGGGGGGGGGGGCACAATCTAATACATAACAGGCAGGAACTATGACATAGGGATCATATCTAATCCCTGATCTTCTTAACTTCTCTCCCTACAGCCACTGTTTTAGTTCATTCTGTCTTGTAACTTTTCCGAACTAGACCCTAGCCTGGACCCACCATCAACAATTCTTCATGTGACTGTCAGAGTTAGCTTTCCAAAACATGAAGTTCATGATGTTGCCTCCTTCTGAAGCTCTCTGAGCTTTCAGGTAAAGTTTTAGCACAAAAGAACTTTCTTGCTCCAGCTCCTTCCTGATTCCCTACACTGAACCTCACAGCACAGACCAAAAAACTTTTTGTAGTTCCCCAATTGTATCATTCTCTTTTGCAACTCTGGATGCATGCCATTCTTCTGCTTCGCATACACTTACCCTCACATTTCTTCACTTGCTTGGGGAAGAGGCCCCTGACCTGCTCCCAACCCCTCTTCTGAGCATCTTTGGTACCCTGTGCACACCCTGTACATGGGTCTTACTGAATTTATTGTTTTTCTTGTGCTTCGTTGACAGGACAGAATGCCCTTGAGGGCTGGGACTGTTTTTGTATCCCCTATTGTTAGACATTTGTGTCATTTTCAATTTTTTCACTATTGTAAATAATACTGTGACAAATATCTTTATGTTTAAATAGTTTTTCCAATTTAAAATTATTTCCTCAGGCACAACTCAACAGCAAAAAGGCAAACAAACCAATTTTTAAAAAGGACAAAAGATCTGAATAGACATTTTTCCAAAGAAGATATACAAATGGCCAATAAACACAAGAAAAGATGCTCAATGTAATTAATCATTAGGAAAATGTAAATCAAAACACACACAATGAGATATGACTTCAAACCCACTAGGATGGCCATAACAACAACAAAAATAAGCGTTAAGAGAATGTGAAGATGGAGAAATTGGAAGATTGCTGGTAGGAATGTAAAATGGTGCAGCCACTGTAGAAAATGGTTTGGAAATGGTTTGATTTGGTGACACCTCAAAAGTTAAACTTAGAATTAACATATGACCCTTTGGGACTTACCTGGTGGCCCAGTGGTTAAGACTCTGCACTTCCACTGCAGGGGGCACAGGTTCGATTCCTGGTTGGGAACTAGATCCTGCCTGCCATGCAGCGCAACCAAAAAAAAAAGAAAAAACATTCTTAAGAATTACCATATGACCCAGCAATTCCAATCTTATATATATATATTATATATATATGTATATAATATATATACACACATATATCTGAAAGAATTGAAAATAGGTGTTCAAACAAAAGTTTGTACACAAATGTCCATAGCAGCACTATTCACAATACCCAAAAGGTGGAAATGATCCAAATGTCCATTAATGGGTGAATGGATAAACAAAATGTGGTATATCCATACAGTGAAATATTACTCAACCATAAAAAGGTATGAAGTACTGATACATACTACAATGTGGGTGAACCTCAAAAAACATCATGTTCAGTAAAAGAAGCCAGGTACAAAAAGTTATATAGTATATTATTCCATTTATATGAAATATCCAGAATAGATAAATCCATAGAGACAGAAAGTAGATTGATGGTTGTCAGGGGCAGAGGGGAGAATGGGAATTAACAGTCTAATGAGTATGGGTTTAATTTTGGGATGATGAAAATGTTTTGGAACCAGGTAGGGTGGTAGCTGCACAACATTGTGACTGTACTAAATGTCACTGAATTGTACACTTTAAAATGTTTGATTTTGGGGCTTCCCTGGTGGCACAGTGGTTAAGAATCCACCTGCCAATGCAGGGGACGTGGGTTCGAGCCCTGGTCCAGGAAGATCCCACATGCCGCGGAGCAATGAAGCCCATGCACCACAACTACTGAGCCCGCAACAAGAGAAGCTACTGCAATGAGAAGCCCGCGCACCACAACAAAGAGTAGCCCCCACTTGACACAACTAGAGAAAGCCCGCGTACAGCAATGAAGACCCAACAAGGCAAAAATAAATAAAATAAGAAAAGTTTAATTTCATGTTATGTGAATTTTACCTAAAAAAATTAAAACAAAGAAGGAATACTGTACTGATACATGCTACAATATGGATGAACCTTAAAAACAATATTTTGAGTGAACGAAGCCAGATACAGAAGGTCACATATCGTATGATTCCATTTATATTAAATATTCAGAATAGATAAATTCATAGATACAGAAAGCAGGTTAGTTGGTTGTCAGAGGTTGGAGCAGAGGGGAATGAGGGGTGACTAATGAATGGATATGAGGTTTCCTTTTGGAGTGATGAAATATCTTGGAACTAGTTAGTGGTGATGGTTGCACAACAACATTGTGAATGTACTAAATGCTACCGAACTGCATACTTAAAAATGGTTGAAATGGTAAATTTTATATTAGGTGTATTTTACCACCATAAAAATATATTTCCTTAGGAAAGATTTTCTGAATGACGTCAGAGTCAAAGGATATGGTATTTTGCTGAATTTCTGTTGAGACGCGGTCACTCATTGTCCTCTCACCAGCAATGTTTGCGAGAGTCTGTACTGTGTCCTCACTAGATTTTGGTATTGTGTTAAAAAGCAAAAAACTTCATTAATTTGACATAACACTGTTCCTCTTCAGGGAAGTTCCTCATGCTTCCAAGTATAAGGCTAAATTGAGTAGGAAGAGTTGTTTAGGAATCTAGCCAAATAAATGAATTTTAGAGCTGGGAGAGACCTAGAGCATCTAGATCATTGAATCTCATCCTCGTCAGACCAATATTAATAACAACCTTACTATCCTGAAATAAAATTTGTAGATAACCTACCTATGATGTAGTGCTTCAGACAATATGATTTTTGGAGTAATCATTCTGGGTTCAAATTCCTGCTCTGCTGCTTATTAGCTGTGTGAACTGGGGTACTATTTTGTGCCTCAGTTTTTTCATCTATAAAATGGGGCCAATGACAGTGTCTACCTCATAAGATTGTTCGAGGACTAAATTAGTGTAGATATATATTAAAATTTATTTATTTGTTTATTTTTGGCTGTGTTGGATCTTTGTTGCTGCACGCGGGCTTTCTCTAGTTGTGGCGAGCAGGGGCTACTCTTCGTTGTGGTGCACGGGCTTCTCATTGCAGTGGCTTCTCTTGTTGGGGAGCATGGGCTCTAGGTGCACGGGCTTCAGTAGCTGGGGAATGCAGGCTCAGTAGTTGTGGCACATGGGATTAGTTGCTCTTTGGCATTTGGGATCTTCCCGGGCCAGAGCTCGAACCTGTGTCCCCTGCATTGGCAGGCAGATTCTTAACTACTGCACCACCAGGGAAGCCCTATATATATTCTTAGGATTACAATTTCCTACCCATAAAAATAAAAGAAAGTAATGTACAATAAAATGTATTTTTTAAAAATTTTATTTTAATTTTTTTTTGCGGTATGCGGGCCTCTCACTGTTGTGGCCTCTCCCGTTGCGGAACACAGGCTCTGGACGCGCAGGCCTAGCGGCCATGGCTCACGGGCTTAGTTGCTCCGCGGCATGTGGGATCTTCCCGGACCAGGGCACGAACCCGTGTCTCCTGCATCGGCAGGCGGACTCTCAACAACTGCGCCACCAGGGAAGCCCTAAAATGTATTTTAAATTTGTAAATACTTAGGCGTGATTACCCTAGAAGTGACTGCAATAGATGTTTGCATCTACACATGGAATCACCCTGGAGGCCACAGCTATAAATGTAGACTGATGGCTATGTGCTGCACTTCAAAAGCTATGAGCATTGCTATTGGTGACAAGCTCTTCCAAAAGCAATTCTCTATACGGATCAAATCCCTTGATTTTCATTTGAGTTGTACTCCTGGGAAGTATTTTTAAAAACCATGCTTGTATGGGAAATGGATGTAGATTCTAGGCTCAGATATTTTTATAGGTTTTTCATCTTTATAAATGTGCAATGGGGCATTTGAAAGTGGATCACGGGACCATTCTGTATTATGTGGAATATCCTACATTTTCCAGATGTCTAGAACCCCTGGCCCCTTCCTCTAAATGTCATCATTCTGTAATGGGTATTTCCTCACTGAGAACCACTGAAGCTATTCCAACCACCTCCTTTTCCAGACCAGGTTACTGGGGCTTAGAGAGGGAATTTAAAATAGACGTGTATTACTTTGATTGCTTGTTCACTCCATCCACACCTTCAGCCATGTGATCACGGTGGGAGATGTCTTGCTAGTAAGCAGGACTCCACCTCAGCCACGTTTATCCACTTTATTCTTTTCTTTGCCTATGCACCATCTTTTTTCCCTAACCTTCTCCCTCCTTCTTCCCTAACACCCAACCCGTTAGCAAGTCCTGTTGGTGTGCCTTCAATATGTGCCTTCTACTGGTGCCCTGCTACAACCTATTCTCATAGCAGCCAAAGGAGCTTTTGAAAAAAAAAATCACATCAAGCCAGTCCTCTGCTTCAACTGCCCCAGAGGCTTCCCAAGACACTGGGAATAAAATGCAACTTCCTCTCCCTGTGCTGCAAGGCCCTACATGGTCTGGCCTCATCTCCTTCTGTTTTCCTGACTATGCTCCAGCCACCTGGCCTCACAGACGTGCCCCAGGGTCTTTACACATGCTGTTCCCTCTAACTTCTCTTCTGCCAGATCTTTGGAGAGCTGACCCCTTATCCTTCATGTCTATTCAAATGTCACCACCTTAGAAACCATCCTTGGCCACCTTATCTAAGATAACCCCATGCCCCGTCACTCTCTCTCCCCTTTCTCTCAGTTTTGCTCTCTGAAGCACTTACCATGATTTGAAGTGGGAGTGTTTATTTGTTGGCTCGTTTATTGCCTGCCTCCTCACTAGATTGTAAGCTCCACTGGGGCAGAGACTTCATTAGTCTCATTGTCCGAGGGATCCTGGGGCCTAGCACAGTGTCTGCAAGTGCTGATCAGTAATTTTTGAACAAGCGAACAAAGGCCTAATACACAACTCAGAACAGACCAATAAGAATCCATCTCCACAAATTTTGCAACTTGACTCAGAGAGAAGTTCCTTTTTGTGTTTTTTTTTTTTTTTTTTTTTTGATATCTGGGCCTTAGAATATAAAGCTCAGAGAGTACTGGCTGCTGAATGCTCTGCCTTTCAGGCCAAAGAACTGGAGAGAGAGAAAAATGATGTAGGCATATGGAGAGCCAGAGAAAAGAGAGAGAGAAAGATGAAGAGAGTATATTTGCAGCAGTGGCTGGTGGGCATCAGATGTCCCTGGGTCCAGTTGCTAACCTGGTCTCTGTGCGTGTGTGGATGTGTCCATGTGTATGTCCTGTTTGTAAAAATCAGTTTCATTGAGGCGTAATTTACATGCAGCAAAAATCACTGATTTTAAGTATGCAATTTGATGAACTTTAATGCTGTATACAGTTGTGTAATTACCACCACAATCTAGATATAGAACATTTCCTTCAACCCCAAAAGCATAACCTATGGAACTTGAGTTCCACATGATACTCCATGATCCTTTTTGTAAAAAACAGCTTTGTTGAGGTTTTATATACAACAAGCTGCACATATTTAAAGTGTGTAATTTGATAAGTTTTGACATATGTATATACCCGTGAAACCATCACTATAATCAAGATAGTGAACATCTCCATCACCCCTGAAAGTTTCCTCCTGCTTCTTTGTAATCATTCCCTCTCATCCCCCTTTACCGCAGCCCAAGCAACCACTAATCTGCTTTGTGTCACTATAGATCAGCCTGCATTTTCTAGAGATTTTTATAAATGAAATCATGCACTCCTTTTTGGTCTGGCTTTTTTCATTCAGCAATTTTTTTTCTAGATGCATCCATGTTGTTGCAAGTATCAGTAGTTAATTCTTTTTTATTGCTGAGTAGTATTCCGTTGTATTGATATGCCACAATTTGTTGGACATTTGGGTTGTTGCCAGTTTGGGATTATTAAAAATAAAGTTGCTATGAACATTCGTGTACAGGTCTTTATATGGACATAATATTTCTTTTTCTCTTGAGCAAATACCTAGGAGTGGAATGGCTGGATCCTGTTACCCTTACGTTATTCTTTTTTTTTTTTTTTTTTAAACTTGGATGCGTTTGCAAAGTGTCCATTAACACATTTTAATTTTTTTAATTTTTTAATTTTTAATTTTATTTTTTGGCCACGCGTCTTGCGGATCTTAGCTCCCCGACCAGGGATCAAACCCGGGCCCCCAGCAGTGGAAGCGCAGAGTGCTAACCAATGGACTGCCAGGGAATTCCCTCCCTTACGTTATTCTTAATAATATGTCACTGTTTGGCTGAAACTAATCAATTTAGGATTGGTCAAGGCCCCTCATCAGGATGGGGACTCAGTTCCCTCCCTCTCAAGGGTCTCAGAGCTGCCTCTGGTCCTATGTGTGCCGTGGTGCAGTGGGAGGCTGAGGGGCACCTTATCTTCCTGAGCACGTCTCGATGGAGAAGCGATGCTGGCTTACATAAGCACACTGACCTCTTGCCTCTTGCCAGAATCTAAAATCATGAAATCTTTTGCAAGCGTGCTGCCTCCGGACTGGAATGTTAAGTGCCAGTGGAGTTGTCTGGCTTAACAGTCTGGTCAAAGTATGTCTGCGGATGGACAAGTTCAGTGATTGACTCGGTAGAAGGAGAGCCTTAGATGAAAAGACAGTGTGAAGAACAGGGAGTCATAGGGATGAGCTGAGAACGAGGCTTATGCATTCAGAGCAGCTTAGAGACAGCGTCACGCGGGCAGCATGCTTTCACATTTGAGTTTATTTCTGAAAAAGGAATGCATTCAGATGGTTCAAAATTCAAGAGCTAGGGTAGGTACACAGCACTGTGAAAAGTCTTTCTCTTACCCACATTCGCACTTCCTCTTCCTGGAGGCAACCACAACTCCTCCCACCCCAGTTTCTTGTTTATCCTTCCAGAGATTTGCATACACTAAAATTTGCATATACCAGTACGTATGTGTATATCTTGTGTGTGTAGCACTTTTATACAAGTGCTAGCAGGCTAAGCACATCGTTGTACACTTTGATTTTTTTCACTTTACACATCTTAGAGCTTGTCTGCAATACAGTGAAAAAAGCCTGCTCAATTTTTTAAATATATATTTACATAGAATACCATTATGCTGATTTAACCCGTTGAGGCAGCATTTGACCACTGGTGTTAGTATGACAATGGATGACAGGGTGAATAATTTTAGTTTGCACAGTAAATCATGTCAAAGTTACAGTTGGATTCTCTTGGCCTGCAGGACTGTGATATCATCTCAGTGAAAGCAGACTGAGGGGAAAGTAACATTTCTAAGCACTTGATATGCCAAAGGGTTCATAAAGCAGTGGTTCTGTAACTTTGGTGTCTTGGAGAATTACCAGGGGAGCTAATTAAAAGTGAGGCTAAGGAGGCTTCTCCCTCCTCCACTGCCCCAGAAATTCTGATTCATTGGAGCCAGTGGAGGGGTGGTGGGGCGGAGCACAGATTCCCATAAAGGTGGTCCTCAGACTCAGCTTTGAGGAGAACCGAGCTCTGCGGAGGGAAAAGAGCTTTCCACTGAAGGAGTCACTAAAGAGTCCATTAATTCAAATTATTAAGATAATTTCATTCCCATATTTTTAAGCCTGAGAAGAATTCATGGACAAGAAAATGATTTTTTCAAATGGTTCAGAAGGCTATGCAGTCTCCCCACCCCTGCCTCCCAGTTCTGTCTTCTTAGAGACAACAGTTTCTTGCCAGTCATTATTTTGCAGGGACATAAAGTCCCTACCACACTGCAGGGAGCACCATTGTGACTGAGGAAGTACGCCTTGCCCCTAGTTAGAGGCAGTGCAGTGGGCTGAGAAGAACAACAAACTTGGATTTGGAAGTCCTGGGTCAAATGTCTTAAATATCAGACACTTGGGCTTCCCTGGTGGCGCAGTGGTTAAGAATCCGCCTGCCAGGGCTTCCCTGGTGGCGCAGTGGTTGAGAGTCCGCCTGCCGATGCAGGGGACACGGATTCGTGCCCCGGTCCAGGAAGATCCCAGATGCCGCGTAGCGGCTGGGCCCATGAGCCGTGGCCGCTGAGCCGCACGCCCGGAGCCTGTGCTCCGCAACGGGAGAGGCCACAGCAGTGAGAGGCCCGCGTACCGCGCAAAAAACAAAACAAAACAAAACAAAACAAAACAAAAAAGAATCCGCCTGCCAATGCAGGGGACACGGGTTCAAGACCTGGTCCAGGAAGATCCCACATGCCGTGAAGCAACTAAGCCCGTGCACCACAACTACTGAACCTGCGCTCTAGAGCCTGCGAGCCACAACTACTGAGCCCAAGTGCCACAACTACTGAAGCCTGCGTGCCTAGAGCCCGTACTCTGCAACAACAGAAGCCACCACAATGAGAAGAAGCCTGTGCACCACAACGAAGAGTAGTCTCCACTCGCTGCAACTAGAGAAAGCCTGCGCGCAGCAACGAAAACCCAACACACACCCACACACACACAAATCAGCAGCTCACGGTGGGCCAGCCACCGAGCTCAGGATTTTACATGCATTATCTCAGTTAATCTTACAATGACCCATTTTACAGAGAGCAAAACTGAAGCCGAGAGGTTTCATTATTGCCTTGGGTGGGAGTGGGGGTCTCACACAGCTAAGGTAATGAAACTAGAATTTTGAATTCAGGTCTAAAACCCTTGCTCTGAAACACTCTGTCTGGAGGACCAACCTCTTGGTCACTGGGCATTTGGGGAAAAGCTCTTCGCCACCCTCACTTCTCTGGCCTCCATAATGCTTGATGGAAACCACACATTCATTATCTTTCCCACCTTGGGAGCTCTGTGAGGACGTGTCTGCATCTTGTTTTTCACTGTAGACGCAACACCTGCCATCTGAGCAGACAGCAGGCACCCAAAAAAGGACTGCTGTGATGGTATTTGGATAGAAAATCCAGGAAGGGTGAATTCCCATAACTGTTGCAATTCTTCAGCCCACTAATTTGTTTTAGAATTGTTTTAATTTTTAATAAGTGTTTCCCAATTATAGACTGATGTGTGCTCAATACAGATCAGAAAATAATTTTTAAAAATCTAAATATACATAATTACATCACCAGGAAAACCCCCTTTTTTTTATACAGCAGGTTCTTATTAGTCATCAGTTTTATACACATCAGTGTATACATGTCAATCCCAATCTCCCAATTCATCACACACCACCCCACCCCGCAGCTTTCCCCCTTTGGTGTCCATACATTTGTTCTCTACATCTGTGTCTCAATTTCTGCCCTGCAAACCGGTTCATCTGTACCATTTTTCTAGGTTCCTCATATATGCGTTAATATACAATACTTGTTTTTCTCTTTCTGACTTACTTCACTCTGTATGACAGTCTCTAGATCCATCCACGTCTCAACAAATGACCCAATTTCGTTCCTTTTTATGGCTGAGTAATATTCCATTGTATATGTGTACCACATCTTCTTTATCCATTCATCTGTTGATGGGCATTTAGGTTGCTTCCATGACCTGGCTATTGTAAATAGTGCTGCAATGAACATTGGGGTGCATGTGTCTTTTTGAATTATGGTTTTCTCTGAGTATATGCCCAGTAGTGGGATTGCTGGGTCATATGGTAATTCTATTTCTAGGTTGTTTTTTTTTTTTTGTGGTACGCGGGCCTCTCACTGCTGTGGCCTCTCCTGTCATGGAGCACAGGCTCCGGACGCGCAGGCTCAGCCGCCATGGCTCACAGACTTAGCCACTCCGTGGCATGTGGGATCTTCCCGGACTAGGGCATGAACCCGCATCCCCTGCATTGGCAGGCGGACTCTCAACCACTGCACCACCAGGGAAGCCCTATTTGTAGTTTTTTAAGGAACCTCCATACTGTTCTCCATAGTGGCTGTATCAATTAACATTCCCCCCAACAGTGCAAGAGGGTTCCCTTTTCTCCACACCCTCTCCGGAATTTGTTGTTTGTAGATTTTCTGATGATGCCCATTCTAACTGGTGTGAGGTGATACCTCATTGTAGTGTTGAATTGCATTTCTTTAATAATTAGTGATGTTGAGGAGCTTTTCATGTGCTTCTTGGCCATCTGTAAGTCTTCTTTGGAAAAATATCTATTTAGGTCTTCTGCCCATTTTTGACCTTTCTCTACTATACACACACACACACACACACACGTATATAATATATTATGTATAACATATATATATTATGTATATATATAAAATGTATGCAGGCAAGATCATTACATATAATATATAAGATATAATGTACTCATATAAAGTGTGTGTATTGATGTATATATATCCCTGTCCATCTCGCTCCCCTTTCCCCCTGTTAAACAGGCTGAATAATCTCCACTTATAGGGCTCCAAGGAGGTCCTTGGGGGATTTTTGCTAGCACAGTGCCAGGAACACACTAGCTTGCTTTTTCTACATGAAAGTAAAAAGATGGCAGTATTTCAGGGAATTAGGGGGGCTGGACCTGTCTTGTGTTTTACCACAGGAGCCTCCAGCCCTACCTATTACTCTGCAGCGCTGACTGCAGGGTCACCAGCAGCCTCCTGGTTACAGCAGGATCCTTAGGAGCCCTCACTCCGGGAAAGACACTGTGTTTCCAAAGGACCCACATGTCCGATCCCTGTGGCCTTTCCAATTCTCACTGTAAACAAACGTCTTGACCTCCTCTTTGTCTATAATCTCCCTTGCATTTGGTTAATGTGGGTCAGTCCTCTGGAGATAGAACGCTTCTGGGGCGCTCACAGACTTTGGCTTCTACTTTTGCAAAGTAGACTCAGCCTGAACACCTGCCAGCTTCCCCAGCAGATTTACTGTCATTTCTCTCAGCTCCAGGAGCATCCCCAGCTGTGGAGCTGCAGTAGATTACATTTCTGTTTAAACCATTCACTGTCCATCCTGGGGGAGGGTTATACTACATCTCTGCCCTATTGAATTCAGGAGTGGCCGTAAGATTTGATTTGGTAAATAAAACGTGAGTGTCAATGGCCGTGTCACTTCTAAGCAGATGTTTTCAGCTAGCCTGTGGTCTGCTATCTTTTTCTTTTCTCTCTACCATGAATCCAGCAATGTCCCTGAGAGGGGCTGTTGCTTCAGCCTGGAGTGACAATAATACAGAGGAGGGACAAGCTGACCTATGATGACATGTAACATGAGTGAGAAGTAATTATTTGTCAGAGAAAAAACCACCTACCTGTCTCTGAGATCTTGAGATCATTTGTTACTATAGCATAATCTAGTCCATCCTGCATCTCTGTTACAGTGGCCTTGGGCATGTTACTTGACTTCTTTGAGCTTGAGTAGCCTCATCTGTAAAATGGGGATAATTGTGCTTACTTCACGTACAGGGTTTTTTTGGGGGGGTTTCATAAACAATGGACTGAAAGCACTTAGCCTAGCTCCTGGAACTCAGTAGCTGCCTGTGAAATGCTAGGTGAATCTCAACCTGATTGGCAGTTGGAGAGAGGCCAGACACAGACTGACAAAGGGAGGCCTTCCATTAAAAAGCCGGATAAACACCGATGTCCACAGTAACACTATTCACAATCTCCAAAAGGTGAAAACAAGCCAAATGTCCATCAATAGATGAATGGATAAACAAAATGTGGTGTAGACATACAATGGAATATTATTTGACCTGAAAAAAAGAAAGACATTCTGACACATGCCACAACATGGATGAACCTTGAGGACATTATGCTAAGTGAAATAAGCCAGACATAAAAGGACAAATAATATAGGATTCTCCTTATATGAGGTGCCTTGAGTAGTCAAATTCATAGAGACAGAAAGTAAAGTGGAGGTTGCCAAGGGTTGGTTGGAGGGGGGATGGGGAGATTTAATGGGTATAGAGTTTGAGTTTGGGAAGATGAAAGTTCTGGAGATGGAAGGTGGTGGTGATAGCTGCACACAGTGTGAATGTACGTAATACCACTTACCTGTACACTTAAAAATGGTTAAAATGGGCTTCCCTGGTGGCGCAGTGGTTGAGAATCCGCCTGCCGATGCAGGGGACACGGGTTCGTGCCCCGGTCCGGGAAGATCCCACATGCCGCGGAGCGACTGGGCCCGTGAGTCATGGCCGCTAGGCCTGCGCGTCCGGAGCCTGCGCTCCGCAACGGGAGAGGCCACAGCAGTGAGAGGCCCGCATACCAAAAAAAAAAAAAAAAAAAAAAAAAAAAAAAAAAAAAAAAAATGGTTAAAATGGTAAACTCTTTGTTGTGTATATTTTATCACAATTTTATTTATTTTTAAAGATTGGATCATTTGTCTTTTTATTATTGAGTTGTAGAGTTCCTTATATATTCTACTACAAGTCCCTTATCAGATATATGATTTGCAAATACCTTCTCCCATTCTGTGTACTGTCTTTTCTACCTGAACTCTTTTCTTCAATCAATATTTTTTAAATTGAAGTATAGTTGATTTACAATGCTGCATTAATTTCTGCTGTACAGCAGAGTGATTCAGTTATACATATATATATATATATATATATACATTCTTTTTAAAATATTCTTTTCCATTGTGGTTTATCATAGGATATTGAATATAGTTCCCTGTGCTATACAGTAGGACATTGTTGTTTATTCATTCTATAAATAAAAGCTTACATCTGCTAACCCCAACCTCCCACTCCATCCCTCCCCCACCCCCCTCCCCCTTGGCAACCACCAGTCTGTTCTCTATGTTTCTGATTCTGTTTCTGTTTCATAGATAGTTTCATTTGTGTCATATTTTAGATTCCACATATAAGTATTTTATCACAATTTCTAAAAGCTGGATGAAGCTTCCTTTTCCTTTAAAAAAAAAAAAAAACCCTTCATTCCTTTTTTCACTCTGCTTTATGTTGGGCTGACCTCATTTGGAGTCCTTTCTTCTTCTGGACCACACATTTTTATCTTTTCCTTTATTATTCTTTTTATTACACACATCACACATGGTCATTATTAAAAAAATTAAAATGCAGATAAGCAGAAAGAAAAGAAATGTACCCATGTACTCACCCTGCAGTAATAACCACTGTTAACAGTTTGGTATATCTCATTCCAAACATTTTTCTAAGCACTTATACATATAATTATACATACATCTATATACCTTTATACAAACTTCATTTAAACATAAAATCAGGTCATATTATATATACTGATATAAAACCCTGTTTTTTTCCCTACAAAATAATAAATAACATGAACAGTTTTCCAAATTAACAAGTATAGATCTGCATTGTAATTTTAAAGGGCTTCACAGACACCACCTGTATATATGTAAGTAACATCTTTATTTAACCAACTCCCCATTGATCGACATTTAGGTTGTTTCCTTTTTTTGTTGTTGTTATTATAAGCAAGCTTGTGGCAAATATAATAATAATGGTACAACTTTTTTCCTGTGTACCAGGTTCTATGCTAAACTCTTCACAAGCATTATTTAATTTAATCCTCACAAGAATCCTATAAAGTAATACAGTTATAATCTCTGTTTTATAGGTGAGGAAACTGCAATTCACAAAGGTTAAGTTATTTGTCAACATCATCCAGCAAGTGACTGAAAACACTGGGATTTGAATGGAGCTCTGCCTGGTGCTACAGCCCATCCTTTTTCCTTTAAATTGTGCTGTGTCCCAACTCCTGAAATAGGGCTCCTTAAATTCCCTTTCCTGCAGCCACAGAGTGGGAGGGATTTGTGGGCAAGGGGCCTGGAAGGTCCCTCATATAACTCTTTTGAAACCTAAATGGAGTCCAAAAAGTCATGGACCCATTTCCTCTTAAGAAAGTTTACATATTTGCCAACAAGGATACCAAGTCTTCCCTGGGGAATGTCCAGGAGGTCTGAGATCTGGGTCATTTTTGTAAGGGAGTAGGCCCAGCACTATCTGATGTCACGTGCTCTTGACCTGCAGGTTTGCCTGTTGTCTGCTCAGCCCCAAGAGAAGCACACTGGGCCCACAAAGCTTTCTTTCCAGCTGAGGCTTAGAGCTTGGCCAGTCCAACCTGGAGTCTTGTGCTTCTTTGCCAAACAACGCAGGTGCTCCGGTGGGTCCAGGCCCATGGCTTCGTTGAGTACATATCCCTGGGAGCAGCAGCCACTAAGAGGTGATTTTTTGTCCACTACCCAATTTGGCAACTGCTCGTCTCAGTACAGAACCTGCTTCCCCCTGCTTATACCTTTTAAAAAGCATGTTGTTAGGTTCATACAAATTTAGAATTGTTATATCTTCCTGGTAAATTGGATTTTTATCATTATGAAATGACCACCCCTCTCCATTATGAGATGTTTTGGGCTTTAAAGTCTATTTTATTCTGTAACGAATCTAGCCATGTCAGCTTTTTTTTGGTTTAGTATTTGTCTAACATACTTTTTCTACCTTTCCACTGTCAGCCTTTTTTTTGGTATATTTATTCTTTAGGTATATTTCTTATAGACAATATATAGTTGGATTTTTATTATCTACTCTGGCAATCTTTGCCTTTCAAATGAAATATTTATTTTTTAAACCTCAAGATAATCTTACCATTATTCACAGTCAATATTCATTTAGACGTTTTACTTGGGATCATCTTTTGTCTGCCTGTAATAAAACATTTAGAATGTCTTTAGTGTATTTGATCTTCAAGTGGCAGTTTTGTTTGCCTGAAAATGTCACCTTTATGCTTGGTTTCCTCCTCAATGCCTAACATGTTGGAAGAAAACAAATGTCAATTCAGAATTCTACACCCAGCAAAAATATCCTTTAAGAATGAAGACAAAATAAAGACATATCATCATTCCACTGAACTCTTAGTTCTTTCCACCTGCTCTTCCCTACCAATCTCAAGAATTTGGGAGGAGAGCACAAAGATATTGAGCTTATCTCAGACTCATCTTCTTTTTACTTCATCTCATATCCTGATTTCCTGTTAAGTCCTGTAAACTCTATTACAATCTAACCACTTCTTCACTTCCTCCACTTCTACCACTTAGCTTAAACTACTGTCATCTTTCACCCAAACTGTAGCAATAGCTTCCTAATTGGTCTCTCTGCTTCCTCTCTTACCACCCACATGATGTTGACACAACATCCTTTTATAATGCAAAGGAGATATTGTTGTTTTCCTGCTCAGAACCCTCCGTGTCTTCCCATCACATTTAGCATCAAATGCAAACTCTGCATAGTGTCCATGATGTGGCTTCTCTCTACCTCTCTCACTTCATTTCCTACCACACTCCTCCTTGTTCACTGAGCTCCAGCCACACTGGACTCCTGCTGTTCCTCACTCATGCCCAGTTTGCTTCTATCTCAGGATCCTCCCAGGTGCTCCTGCTTCTGCCTGGAGTGTTCCTCCCAGAGGGAGCCCGCCTCCCTCCCTCACTTCATTCCCACCTTTGCTCAAATGTTAACTCATCAGCGAGGGTTTCCCTGAACTCCCTAAAATAAAATTCTCTCATTCGCTATCCTCTACTCTGCTTTGATTTTCTTCCTAACAATGGTAACTACCTGACCTTATTTCATATGTCCTAGAGTATAAACTCAAGGAGGACAATAACTTTATTTTATTTATTGTATTCGTCCCTCGTGTCTCAAATAGTCCCTGGCGGAGAGGAGGTTTTCAATAAATACCTGCTGAATAAATGGATCTGCACAGTTGTCTATGTTATAATGAGAATGCATATTAAAAGATTTTAATGCAAATATAGCCCAAGTATCTAACCTCATCAGCTTGTTACTACAAAGTTGGGTTTAATTGCTTGATTGCCTTTTCATATTCAACTTGTAATGACTTCAGTCCCATTCATGTGATGGCAAATCCTCAGTCTTTCCTCAAAGGTCCCCACAGTTATTTCTGGGAGTCCCCGCAGAAGGGCTCGCAGGAGTGATGTGCTAGAGTTGCCACGTACAGCCTCCCAAGAGCTGATTGTTAAATATTCAGGAATTCTGTAAGTTGATTGTCATACCGTGGTAGCTTGAAATTGGTCAGAGTGGAAGTACTTACACACTGGCAACCAGAGAATGCTGTAGATCATGGTGGTGTTTTAAATTTAAAAAAAAATTGTAGAGCCAGTTTACCAGTACGAGGTTCCCCAAACTAATTAGTAAACTATTGTCTCCAAGTGGTATCAGCTGTCCTCCACCTGAGGCCCCATGGAAGACTCTTGGAGATCCCTGCCTAGTGCCACGGCCCATCCAGACAAGGCCAACGCACCTGCTAAGGCTATATCATATACACTCTCAAGGAGCCAAGAGTCAAATTTAGGACTGCTTATCCAGTAGATACAGACATGGAGGGGAGCTTTGAAGATACAGGGTTTCTCCAAAACCTCCCTCAGTGTCTCCTCTCACCACTTGACTTTGAAAGCTCTTAGAGTTTTTTCTTTTTTTAAAATCAAAGCTCCATAGTGGTGGTGACAAGGCATGGCTTGATGACTTTATCTCCACCCCCCCACGCACCCACCCCCTGCCCCCTTGGAAGACTCTGCTAGTTGTATTTTCCAAACCCATTCTTCCTTATTGTAGCTGTGATGACAGAGCAGCAGAATGACAGAGCAGGAGACAGAAGAAGCCACCATAAGGACACTGGAGACAAAATAAAATCCCTTGACTCGCTTAAGCCACTGTTAGCTGGCTTACCTACTACCTGACCAATTCCTAACTGAAACCCTTCTCTATAATATCCATCACCTTCCCCAAGCCACTTAAGTAAAAACATATTTTCCATGCAAGTACAAGAGCCCTAGGCATCCTCCCCACAACTTGATGACTGCCTCCAGGCCCCTATGTAGACTCTGGACCTGCCCTCGTGGTTCCATATATGTCCCTTCTGGCACGTGCTGCACTACCCCTCCCCACTGACCCACTCAAGCAGGAAGTACGCAGAAGATATTTCTCCTGAACCTGCTCCCTCAATAGGTCAAGGCCTTCACGTTGAGGAAATAGCAGAGTGTGGGCTTTTAGGCTTGTGTTTGAGCCCTGATACTTAACAACCATGCTGAGGAAAGTTATTCATTTTATTCTCAGTTTTCTCATCTGTGTAATGAGGTCAATACTCCCAGCTTCCTAGAGTTGATTGCTGTAAGGACTAAATGAGAAAATGCCCAGAGTAAGTACTCAGTGGGTATTAGCTCTTACAGACAGGGCTGTAATGAACTTTATGGTCCACACATATCACACCTAATAATTTCCTTAGGATAAATTCCTAGAAGAGGAATTTCTGGGTTACAGTTTCTGCTCATTTCGAATTTTGACCATACTGAAAATTGTTCTCCAAAAGGGTTTATACCAATCTGAGAATCTCCCATTTCTCCAGAACTTCATTAGTACAATGTATTATCATTTTCCTTATCTTTGCTGATTTTTTAAGGCAAAAATAGTATCTCACTTTTTTCTTATTAATTTTTAAGTTGGCTGTATTTTTAATGGCTCACAATGTTGATGGCTTTCTCATGTTTGTTGGTCATTTGAATTTCTTTTGCAAATGTCCAGTTCTCACACTTTGCCTGCTTTTCTGCTGGGTCATAGGAGGTGAGGGAGATGGAGGAGCTGAAGTTGGTTTGGGTGATGCGGTGGCACAGGAAATGACAATTAGTAGATGGATATGAGAGAAGACTAAGTGGTTTAAGTTTACATGGTGATTTGGGTGATGGTCTAGATGTGGGTAGAGCAGGAGAGGAGAGAAGGCAGTTAACAATGACATCCAGGTTTCTGGTTTCAACAACTGGTTAGGTGGTGGTGGCTTTTTCTGCAATGGGGAAGATTGGGGGTGAAGATGATGTTTTTCCTTTTGGCCATTTGAGTTTGAGGTGCCCTGTGGAACATCGAAGGCTAGTAAACATTTGGGTTTGTAGGTCTGGAGCTCTGAAGACAGATGTGAGTGAGAGAGTCCTTGCTCTGCTCTGGAGACCGTGAGGGAAGAGGACCTGCTAGAGAAACAGGAGATGTGCCAACACTGAAGAGATGGACAGAGAAAGATGAATGGGAAGGAGGGATGGGAAAATAAGTGGAAAACCAGGGGTATGAGGGGCCATGGAAGCCAAGGGAAGAGGGTGCTTCAAGAAGAAGAAAGTGGTGAACAGTGTCAAAGGAGTTGAATAAGACAAAGACTGAGACATGCCTGTTCAGCTTTCCAGATCAGCAAGAGCAGTTAAATGGCGTGACAGTGGCAGAAGTTGGGCTACAGTGGGTTGAGGAATGGAGGGTGAGGAAGCAGATGCCGAGGGCCAAGTGTCTGTGGGTTTGGAACCACTGAGGAAGCAAGAGTAACAGTGCTGGCTAGAGTGGCCCTATTTCCCCACTCCTTCACCAACACTGGATTTGACAATTTTCTACTCTTCACCTACCTGATAAGGTAAAACTTCCTTCTCATTATTTTTATTTTCATTTATTTGATTGTCAGTTCAGTTGATTGGTTGTTTTCCTGAGAAAAGTCTCCTCTCCCCAGGTAGCTAGGCTCAGCAAATAAAAATACAGGATGCCCAGTTAAACATGAATTCCAGATAAACAAAGAAATACTTTATAAGTATGTCCCAAACATTGCATGGGGGCATACTTACCCTGTATTTTTTACTGGCAAAGTTCCCCCCACCCCAAGGTATAAAAAATAATCACCTGCCCATGTTTCTAGCACATTGTCATTTCATTTAGATTTTTAAAGCCATCTCACGTTTATTTTATGAGATAGTATTCTAACAACTTTTTCTGAAGTGGTTAGGAAATTGTTGCAGCACTACTTATTGAACAAACTAGCAAACTCTCATTGATTTAGAAAACCATCTTTGTCATATCAATTTTTTCTTTCCTTTTTTTTGGCTGCGAGGCATGCAGGATCTTAGCTCCCTGACCAGGATCAAACCCATGTGCCCTGCAGTGGAAGTGCAGAGTCCTAACCACTGGACCTCCAGGGAAGTCCCTCATATCAAATTCTTTTACGCACTTCAGTCTCATCTTTCTATTCTGTTTCATTGTCATTTGTCTGCTGTGTTGTACTAATCATTTAAAAAACTTTTCTTCTGTATTTCAGGATGCTTTGACATCTTGGGGTTTTACTAATCCTGAAGAGACTGCCCCTCCCAGGGCTAGCTAATTCCTAGAGATGGTAAACAAGTTGTCTCCACGTATGCGTATGCAAGGCAGCCAATCCCAAACCCATAGCTATTGATCCAACCACCTTCTCTATCTCCTTCTCAAACACCAGGCCAACATTCCCCTGCCCTAAATCACCCCAGGGCAACACACAACTAGGGACCAGTCTCAGAGCTGCTGAAATTATTCAAACTATTCAATCCTAAACCTGTTCAGCGGTTTACCCTGCCTCACCCATTTCTTCCTGTGAAAACCGCAGTAAACGCTCTGGCAGGTGGTTTCCCCTTACTCCTTCCTCCTGACCTACACTGATTGTTTCCTTACCTGGCCCAGAATGGCAGGGCATGCCAGTTTCTCTTGGGAACTGTAAATAGTAAACTCTTTTTTCAAAGACAGCTGTGTTTGCATCTGTCACCTTACCATACCCAATTAATACAAAATCCCAGGCACTTTTTAAAACCTCTGTGCCAGTGCCATATTTTTTTTAATTTCTAAAACGTTGTAATATTTTAATGGATGGGCAAAAGTGTCTCTTATTTTTCAGACTTTTCCTGAATACTATTATTATTTAAATTTTATTTATTTATTTATTTCTGGCTGCGTTGGGACTTCGTTGCTGCGCGTGGGCTTTCTTTTGTTGCGGTGCATGGGCTTCTCATTGCGGTGGCTTCTCTTGTTGTGGAGCACGGGCTCTAGGTGCGCGGGCTTCAGTAGTTGTGGCTTGTGGGCTCTAGAGCGCAGGCTCAGTAGTTGTGGCACACGGGCTTAGTTGCTCCGCAGCATGTGGGATCTTCCCGGACCAGGGCTCAGACCTGTGTCCCCTGCGTTGGCAGGTGGATTCTTAACCTCTGCGCCACCAGGGAAACCCCTGAATATTATTATAGCTTTATTCTTCAAATTACCTTTAGAACTGTTTTGTTAAATTCTAAGATAAGGCATTTGGGGATCTTGAGTTGGAATATGTGAATTTTTACATTAATTTGAGAAAAATAGGTGGATTTTAAACATTGTGTTTCTATTTAAGACACGGTAGAGGTTTCCAAGTTCTTTTCCATGCCCCTCAATAGGATTTTTCCCCGGTAAAGTTTATTTCTAGTTGTTTTCTGAAGGTTGGTTTATTTCTAGTTATTTTCTATCTTTACTGATATTATGAATGGAACTCTTCCCTATTATAATTTCTAACTGCTTTTTATTGTTTGATGGGAATGCTGTTGATTCTTGTATATTTGTTTTGTAATTGGCCATGTTTCTGGACTCAATAGTTTTTTTAAATTAATTTTATTGAAGTATAGTTTTTTAAAAATTTTATTGAAGTATTTTTGGTTTACTATGTTGTGTTGTGTTAATTTCTGCTGTATAGAGAAGTGATTCAGTTATACATATGTATATTCTTATTCATATTCTTTTCCATTATGGTTTATCACAGGATATTGAATATTGTTCCCCTTGCTATACAGTAGGACCTTGTTGCTTATCCATCCTATATATAATAGTTTGCATCTGCTAATCCCAAACTCCCAGTCCTACCCCCCTTCCACCTTGGCAACCACAAGTCTGTTCTCTATATCTGTGAGTCTGCTTTTGTTTCGTAGATATGTTCATTTGAATCCTATTTTAGATTCCACGTGTAAGCGATATCATACGGCATTTGTCTTTCTCTTTCTGACTTCTCTTAGTATGATACTCTCTAGGCTGGACTCAATTTTTTAAAAAATAAATTTATTTATTTTTGGCTACATTGGGTCTTCATTGCTGCGTGCGGGCTTTCTCTAGTTGTGGCGAGTAGGGGCTACTCTTCATTGCAGCGCATGGGCTTCTCATTGTGGTGGCTTCTCTTGTTGCGGAGTGTGGGCTCAGTAGTTGTGGCTCTCTAGGCTGGACTCAATATTTTTAATGGATTTTGGGCCGATTTCCAGATATATAATCATATTAACTTTAAATAATGATTATTTTTCCTCCTCCTTTTTAATATTTATACCTCTTTTCATGCATTTCCCTAATCAAACTGACTAGGACTTTCAGAACTCTGTTAATTAAGAGTTGTGGTAGGGATCTTTGATTTTTCTTTACCTAATGGAATTATTTCTAGAGTTTCGTTGTGAAGCACGATGCTTCAAGTTGGTTTGAGACACTTAAAAAGATAATCATTTCAAGGTATCATTTCCATTTTACTAAGACTTAAAATAGTTATGGATATAAAATTTATCAAATGCATTTTCATTATCTTTTAATAATATATCATTTTCTTTTTCTACTTATTAATAAGCTAAATTATATTAATAGATTTTCTAATATTGATCTATCTTTTTATTTCTGTAAAGAATACCTAAAAGAAGTCATGATATATTTTTCTTTTAAACCAATATTTTAGTCTATTTTCTAGAATAAATTATATTAATAGACTTATTAATATTGAACTATCTTAACATTCCTATAGTAAATACCTCTTGATCATGGCATATTTCTATCCTAATATACTATTAGGTCCTCTTTGCTAGTATTTTTATTTTATTTTATTTTATTTTATTTTTTATTTTTATTTTTTTGTGGTACGTGGGCCTCTTACTGTAGTGGCCTCTCCCGTTGTGGAGCACAGGCTCCGGATGCGCAGACTCAGCGGCCATGGCTCACGGGCCCAGCCTCTCCGCGGCATGTGGGATCCTCCCAGACCAGGGCATGAACCAGTGTCCCCTGCATCAGCAGGCGGACTCTCAACCACTGCTCCACCAGGGAAGCCCTGCTAATATTTTTAAAAGAGTATAAACTCAGTCTATAAACTCAGTTACACAAGAAACATCACATTTCTCATTCTGCCACAATTTTATTCAGAAGTTTTGCATCAATATGTGTAAGTGAAGTTGGTCTCTTCTGCTCCTTTTCTGCCCTGTCCTTAAGTTTAGAGCACAGGGTTTTTGTAAAGAAAACCAGGAATATTTCCTTCTTTCTCTCTGGCCTGGTACAGTTGTCCCTATTAATTGACAAAACTACCTGATTTGTAGGCTGTATTATTCCCATGTGATACCTGAGGAGACTGAGGTTCAGACTTGCCATCATTAAGCCTGGTGTCAAGGTCTCTGAGAGGCAAATGAAAGACAATGTAGCATGGTGGATAAGAGTTTGGGCTGGAAGGCTAGGCTAACTAGTCAGCTGACTTTGGGCATTCTTCCCCCGACTCCCCACCCCTGAGTTCTTAAGAGAATTTAACAAGATGATTGCGTATAGAACTGAGGACAATGCCTGGTACATAGTAAACACTAAACAGACAAGAGTTGGAAAACAGAATGGAACAAAACAAAACCCAGAAGGCTATTTGATGAACCAGGAATCAGGTCCTGGTTCAAGGGAGAACTGTCCCAAGGATGACTCCTGCTGAGCTGAGGAAAAACCTCAGAAACTATCTCTGCTCATAGCAGCACCCCCTCTCTGGCACCCACATCCCACGTGCCTTCCAAATTCAGCACCCCTGGCCAGGAAGGAGCTGCAGGGACCATTGCAACAGTCAGCCTTCTGCCTGGAGACCCCAGATTCTCCTAAACCAGAGCCCTACGTGTAGGTCCATCGTCACCCGGGATTGCATTCAAACAAAGACTGTTGAGTCACCAAAATAAAAGCAATTGCCATTTTCACTGATGTTTCCCGAATAATGTAACAGGGGTTCAATGAAGAAATCTCATACCTGAAGTGGCCTTCTCTCGCTCACACCTCCCAGTTGCCTTGAAGATTCAGCCCTTCACTCTCAACTCCCACCCTAGCTGGGTGAGCATCTTCTTTCTCCTTCCAGTCCTCCCACCCCCATCCCCTTCCTTCTCCACCCTGTGCCCACTCATGGCGCCCAGCCCCCTATAGGGCCTTCCCCAGCAAGGTATTTTGTCTTGGGCTCTGATCACTCCTCCCACAAGAAGCAGCTGTCCCCGGAATTTGTTGATGCTATTCTTTGGTGCCCTTGAGCATGATTTTTGTCTGCAGAAAAGACTATTAAGAAGGTTTATTTTTGGTTTTAAAAATGGAGTCAGTTTATTAAAACTACAAGTTCACAAACTTTGGTTCTTTCTCAGACTTATAAATCTTATTATTCTATTTATAAGCCTAATACATTTTAAGAATAAGTTTTAAGGAGACTGAATGATGTTTGGTCCCATTTACAAGCTCAGTTAATGAAACACCTTCATAGGGAGGGAGGGAGACGCAAGAGGGAAGAGATATGGGAACATGTGTATATGTATAACTGATTCACTTTGTTATAAAGCAGAAACTAACACACCATTGTAAAGCAATTATACTCCAATAAAGATGTTTAAAAAAAAAAAACACCCACTGATAAATTTAAATAGATTTGATTTTTTTTTACGTATTTAAATTTTCTCACTTAACAAACAAAACCTTCCTAAGTGGAAAATAATTCTTATCAATCTAGAAAATTAAACTAATAAATATGGTGAGCCTAAAACTCACTTAGGTGTTCCAATATTGTGCATTACATTAGTAAGATTTCTACTGACAATCATACGTCTTAATCAATTACTCCATTAACACATTTATGATAGTTACACACTTAATTGTTGTTCTAATAGACCAAATACTCTTAAACATTACAAATAGGTAAAATACCACATATGAATAGGTTTCTTCTTATCACAACATTATTAATGCTATGGTTTTAGTTCTCTTAGATCTTTCTACACTTAATTTTAAATAATAATAGCTAACATTTACATAGCATTTTCTGTGTGCCAGATTCTGTTCTAAGTGCTTTTCATATATTATGTATTAGCTCGTTTAATTCTCACAATTCTTGACCACAAACTTCAAGTGGGCCCTGAAGGCTGCCTGGCAGTCACACTATATGGCAATGAATCCTTCACTTCACATGCTTTTTTTTTTTTTTTTTTTTTTTGCGGTACGCGGGCCTCTCACTGCTGTGGCTTCTCGCGTTGCAGAGCACAGGCTCCGGACGCGCAGGCTCAGCGGCCATGGCTCACGGGCCCAGCTGCTCCGTGACATGTGGGATCTTCCCGGACCGGGCATGAACCCACGTCTCCTGCATCGGCAGACGGACTCTCAACCATTGCACCACCAGGGAAGCCCTCACATGCTTTTAAGTGACTATTTCATACGTTCTTTCCAATCTCCCAACACCTCCTCCCCATCTCAGTCTCAGCCAGTGACCTGTCTCACAATGATTCGCTGGATTATTCCCATCAGCAACAGACATACTGTGATTTCTCCCATCTTAAAAAGTAAGATGAAATAAACCTTGTTTGTTTTTTTTTTTTTTGAACCATATTTTCCCTGCCAGCTATCAACCCATTTTAAAAGACTCACTTTTGTGGCCAAAATCCTCGAAAGCGTTCTTGTCCTTGCTCTCCATTCCTCTCCCCTCGTCTCCTCTAAACCTGCTCCAATGAGTCCTCCTCTCCCAGTGCTTCACCAAAACTGCCTTTGTTCATCTTGCCTGACGCATCAGCAGCAACTGACACAGCTGATCACTCTCTCTTCCTGGAGACACCACTTCCAGGACCTCCCTTCCTCTGGGTTTTCCTCCTTCCTCACTGCTCTCTGTCTCCTTTGTGATTCTTCCTCTTTTCTCTTCTCTCACGTTGGACGCCCCAGTCTTGGGCTTTGCTGCTCCACTCTTTCCTGTGTACTTTCATTCCCTTGGTGTGCCTATCCAGGTCCATGGTCTTCAATATATTTATTTACACGCCTATGTTTCCCAAATTATATCGTCCACCCAGAACTCTTTTCAACTCCACGCTCACGTATCCAACCACCTACTTACTCAACATCTGTACTTTGATGTCTAACAGACATCTCAAACTGAACATGTTCAAAACTGAATTCCTGATCTTCCTCCCGTTCCCAAAGCCTTTTCCACCCAAAGTTCCCCCCACCTCAGTTGATGAGGCTCCTTCCAGTTGCTCAGATCAAAAACCGTGGATTCCTCTCTTTCTCTCACATCCCATATTCCAAACGGGAAATTTCATTGGTTCTGCCTTCAAACTATACCCAGAATTTGGCCATTGCTTACCACCTCCCCTGCCATCACCCTTGTCTGAACCATGGTCTTTTGCTGGGATTGCTGCAATAGCTTCCTAGTGGGTCTCCTGCTGCTACTTTGTCCACTCACATTCTGTTCTCCACATAGTACTAGAGGGATCCTTTAAAATGTGAATCGGATAATGTCAGTCCTCTGCTCAAAACCTTCAGTGGCTCCCCATGTCATTCAGAGTAAAAGGCAAAGTACGTGCAGTGGCCTCTACGGCCCTCCGTGGTCCGGTTCCTTGTCCTACTCCTTTTCGCCTACTCAGCTCCAGCCACACTGGCCTCTGGTTGTTTCTCCAGCATCCCAAGCAAGCTCATGCCACCACCATACGGGCTTCACGCCAGCTGTTTCCTGGGCCTGGAAAGCGATTTCCCCCAACACCTGCTTCCACTCATTCCTTCATCTCCTTCAGGTCCTCACTCAAATCTCACCATTTCCACGAGGCCAACTCCAACCACCTTATTAATACAGCAACCTGCCCGCCCAGCCCTCGCTGCCTCTTACCCTGCTCTGCTTTTGTTCCCACAGCATTTATCATCTCCAAAAAGACATATAGCCTACTTGCTGATTGTGCTTGCTGTTTGCCCTGCTAGAGGCCAAGATCTTTGTTTTGTTCCCCAACGTCTCCTAAATGCCCAGAATGATGCCTGACATTTGGTAGGCACTCAGTAAATATTTTTATATGAACAATTCCATTAGAGAAGTAAAATTTTAATTTGCATTTTATAGACGAGGAAGCTGAGGCACAGAGAATATAAGGAATTTGTCCCAGGTCATCCAGCCAATGAGTGGTAGAGTAGGATTTGAACTGACAATCCATGTGCCTAAAAACTACCCTAAACCACCTCTTTGAAACTTAAAAAATGGGAAATTCCATGTAGGCTACTCCGTGGATTCAAGTTACTTATATTATCTAATTCTTTTTACTCAAAGAAGAGTGCACTCCTGGGAATTCCCTGGTGGTCCAATGGTTAGGACTCCATGCTTTCATTGATGTGCCCCCTCCATGAAGACAGATATTCTTGGATACTCTGTATCTTTTGTTCCTTACTGATTCTCCAGTACCTAAAACAGTGCCTGGAGCAAGGTAGGCACTCCATAATTGTTTGTCAAATGTTGAATGGATGATATTTGAGATGATAGCTAGTTAAATTTTAGCTATATTATATGGCTTTGTCTGACTCAAGGTCACCATTCATCATGCCATACTCCAATTTATTGCACACACTACTTGTTCCTTCCTCTTTTCATTGTCTGAAAGTGCTAGAGTGCCTACTGTGGACTGTGATCCTCCACTGGTTTTACTTCCTTGGGTAACTCCTCCCAACTCCATGTGATCTGGGTGGAGTTATCAGTCATGGTGCCCAAACCATTAAGCCATGGAGGGGTGAAGCATGGCCCAGTCCAGCCCAATGCTGTGATTGATTGACCCTGTTACTGAAGCAATCAGCTGGGAGTTTTTGTTATTGTTGTTATTATTATTACTATTATAATTAACAAGACGTTAAGGTACTCTTTCTTTTTTAAAAAAAATTATTTATTTATTTATTTTTGGCTGCATTGGGTCTTCGTTGCTGTGTGCGGGCTTTCTCTAGTTGTGGTGAGCAGGGGCTACTCTTGGTTGCGCAGGCTTCTCATTGTGGTGGCTTCTCTTGTTGCGGAGCATGGGCTCTTGGCACACAGGCTTTAGTAGTTGTGTCTCGTGGGCTCGGTAGTTGTGGCATGTAGGCTGTAGAATGCAGGCTCAGTAGTTGTGGCACACAGGCATAGTTGCTCTGTGGCATGTGGGATCTTCCCAGACCAAGGCTCGAACCCGTGTCCCCTGCATTGGCAGGCGGGTTCTTAACCACTGGGCCACGAGGGAAGCCCAAGGTACTCTTTCTTATGTTTCACAAGGGAATGAGATGTAGGCTGTCAGTGAGGTTGCCCCTGAGGACACCAGTGGATCTCTTTCTGCTCACATAGAGACTGTGTGGCATGAGGGCATGGAGCCAACATACAAATACAGGTAGAGAGACAGAGAGAGAAAGAGAAAGTGAGGGAGGGAGGGAGACAGAGAGACCTCTGCCATGTTTTTTGTTTTTTAATATTTATTTAGGCTGTGCCGGGTCTTAGTTGTGGCACACGAGATCTTTAGTGACAGTATGCGTGTGGGCTTCTTAGTTGCGGCATCCGTGTGGGATATAATTCCCCAACCAGGGATCGAGCCCGAACCCCCTGCATTGGGAGCATGGAGTCTTACCCACTGGAACACCAGGGAAGTCCCCTACGTCATGTTTTAATGGTAGTTCTTCAATAATCTTTAAAATCTTTTCTTTGATTATTGGTCTGTTCAGCTTTTCTACTTCTCCTTGAGACAATTTTGGTAATTTGTTTTGATAGATTATCATCTTTTTGTGGGTTTACACGTTTGTTGCCATGGTGTTATCTTTTAATTCCTTTAGCTACTTCTGTATCCATATATATATATGTTTTTATACTTAATTAGGCTTGCTAGTGGTTTTGTACTTAAAAAAATGTTTTCAAAGAACCAACTTTAATTTATCCTTTTAACTGCTTTTTTTAAATATACAAATTTATTTATTTATTTTTTAAATTTTTGGCTGCGTTGGGTCTTGATTGCTGCATGCGGGCTTTCTCTAGTTTCGGCGAGTGGGGGCCACTCTTCATTGCGGTGTGCGGGGTTCTCATTGTGCAGGCTTCTCTTGTTGCAGAGCATGGGCTCTAGGTGTGCGGGCTCAGTAGTTATGGCATGTGGGCTCAGTAGTTGTGGTGCACCGGCTTAGTTGCTTCATGGCATGTGGGATCTCCCCAGACCAGGGCTCGAACCCGTGTCCCCTGCATTGGCAGGCGGATTCTTACCCACTGAGTCACCAGGGAAGTCCCTTAACCACTTTTTATTTCTTTCTTTTCTACTTCCTTAATTTCTTATTTTATTTTTATTAATCTTCTTCTACCTTTCTTCATTTTGTTATTTCTCTAGGTCTTAGTTTGTGTATTCAGTTCATTTGCTTTCAGCATTTTTTTAATAGTAAAATAATTTGAAGTTATAAATTCTCTTCTGAATAAAGATCACTATACCCCATACGTTTTGCTATAAAGTTTTCTCTTTTCCTTAATTTTATTATTATTATTTTTGTGTGTGGTATGCGGGCTTCACTGTTGTGGCCTCTCCCGTTGCGGAGCACAGGCTCCGGACGCGCAGGCTCAGCGGCCATGGCTCACGGGCCCAGCCGCTCCGCGGCATGTGGGATCTTCCCGGATCAGGGCACGAACCCGCGTCCCCTGCATCGGCAGGCGAATTCTCAACCACTGCGCCACCAGGGAAGCCCCTTAATTTTATTATTATAATTTCTGTTTTTATTTCCTCTTTACTCAGGTATTCTCTTCCATCCACTTTTCCTGGCTAATTCTTACTTGTTCATCAGATTTCAGCTTAGACGTTATTCCCCAGGGAAGTCTTCCTGACCCTGCAAATCAGGTTAGAGCATCTTGTTATAAACTCTTACAGAATTGATACTTCTTCTTAATACACATCAGGAATGATTATTGGTGTGATCATCTGTTTACTCTCTCTTCCCTACTAGACAGAAAGCTCCTGGGTGCAAGGACCAGTTTATCTTGTTCTGTGTTTCAATATGTATTTATTGAATGAATGACCGAAAAATGGTTATTAGGGAGAATGTGAAACAGTACAACTCTTTGGGTGGGGAACTTGAAAATACTTTTTAAAAATACACGATTGCTTATACAATTACCCTTTGGCCCAGAAATCCCACTTCCAGTATTCTGACCTAAAGATATGCTGGGGGAAAAAATGCTGCAATGATTTATGTGCAAGTTTATTCATTGTGGCATTATCTGAGATAACAAAAGGTTGGAACCAATCCAAATGCCCATCACTAAGACTGGCTGAATCAGCAGTGGTCCGCTCACACAGTGGAATACTCTCCAGCTGTAAAAAGAAACGTGGAAGGTCACTGCAATGGAGTGATCTCCAGATATATTGTTAAGCTAAGAACACAAGGTGTAGAACGGTATATCTAGGATTCTATCTTCTGTGTAACAATGGGGAAGAGAAGGATATAAATATGTATACAAATTGTTTATATTTGCAAAAAGAAACAGAAGAATAAACCAAAATAATAAAAATGAATGCCTTATGTAGGAAAGGACAGGGTAGAGGGACAGCAATAGAAAGGAAATTTTCCACACATAGACTGTTATGTGGTTTTGACTTTGGAATCAGATAAATATTTTACACATTCAAAAATAACGTTAAATCAGAAAGAGAGAAGAAAAAAGCAATCTCTAGAATTTGAAAACAATCTGAAATGAAGAACCTTGAATGTGTATCAAGTTAGTGATATAACCAGTCAGTAAAAATGATTGTTTCAAGTGGCTTTACAGCACAGCATATCCACTACATCTTTTTTTTTTTTAATAGATCTTGATTGGAGTATAATTGCTTCACAATACTGTGTTAGTTTCTGTTGTACAACAGAATGAATCAGCCATATGCATACATATATCCCCATATCCCCTCCCTCTTGAGCCTCCCTCCACCCTCCCTATCCCACGTCTCTAGGTCACCGCAAAGCACCTAGCTGATCTCCCTGTGCTTTGCTGCTGCTTCCCACTAACTACTTTACATTCGGTAGTATATATATGTTGATGCTACTCTCACTTTGCCCCAGCTTCCCCCTCTCCGACCGTGTGCTCAAGTCGATTCTCTATGGCTATGTCTTTATTCCTGACAGACTCTAGGTCCATCCACCTCACTACAAATAACTCAATTTAGTTTCTTTTTATGGCTAATATTCCATTGTATATATGTGCCACATCTTCTTTATCTATTCATCTGTTGATGGACATTTAGGTTGGTTCCATGTCCTGGTTATTGTAAATAGTGCTGCAGTGAACATTGTGGTACATGTCTCTTTTTGAATTATGGTTTCCTCAGGGTATATGCTCAATAGTGGGATTGCTGGGTCATATGGTAGTTCTATTTTTCGTTTTTTAAGGAACCTCCATACTGTTCTTCATAGTGGTTGTATCGATTTACATTACCACCAACATTGCAGGAGGGTTCCTTTTTCACCACATCCTTTCCAGCATTTACTGTTTCTAGATTTTTTGATAATGGCCTTTCTGACTGTTGTGAGGTGGTGATACCTCATTGTAGTTTTTTGTTTGTTTTATAAATTTATTTTTGGCTGCGTTGGGTCTTTGTTGCTGCACATGGGCTTTCTCTAGTTGTGGTGAGCGGAGGTACTCTTTGTTGCAGTGCACGGGCTTCTCATTGTGGTGGCTTCTCTTGTTGTGGAGCACAGGCTCTAGGCACGCAGGCTTCAGTAGTTGTGGCACACGGTCTCAGTAGTTGTGGCTCATGGGCTTAGTTGCTCCACGGCGTGTGGGATCTTCCCGGACCAGGGCTCGAACTTGTGTCCCCTGCATTGGCAGGCAGATTCTTTTTTTTTTTTTTTTGGTATGCAGGCCTCTCACTGCTGTGGCCTCTCCCATTGTGGGGCACAGGCTCTGGACACGCAGGCTCAGCGGCCATGGCTCACGGGCCCAGCCGCTCTGCGGCATGTGTAATCTTCCCAGACTGGGGCATGAACCCATGTCCCCTGCATCAGCAGGCAGATTCTTAACCACTGTGCCACTAGGGAAGCCTCTCATTGTAGTTTTAATTTGCATTTCTCTAATAATTAGTGATGTTGAACATCTTCTCATGTCCCTCTTGGCCATCTGTATGTCTTCTTTGGTGAAATGTCTATTTAGGTCTTCCAGCCCTTTTTTAATTGAATTGTTTGTTTTTTTGATATTGAGCTCCATGTGCTGTTTATATATTTTGGAGATTAATCCTTTGTCTATTGTTTCATTTGCAAATATTTTCTCCCATTCTGAGAGTTGTCTTTTCATCTTGTTTATGGTTTCCTTTGCTGTGCAAAGCTTTGAAGTTTAATTAGGTCCCATTTGTTTATTTTTGTTTTTATTTCCATTACTCTAGGAGGTGGGTCAAAAAAGACCTTGCTGTGGTTTATGTCAAAGAGTGTTTTTCCTATGTTTTCCTCTAAGAGTTTTTATAGTGTCTGGTCTTACATTTAGGTCTTTAATCTATTTGGAGTTTATTTTTGTGTATGGTGTTATGTAGTGTTCTAATTTCATTCTTTTACATGTAGCTTTCCAGTTACATGTAGTGGTGCCCATTTATTGAAGAGGGCTTCTTTTCTCCATTGTATGTTCTTGCCTCCTTTGTCATAAATTAGGTGACCATATGTGTGTGGGTTTATCTCTGGGCTTTCTATCCTGTACCGTTGATCTATATTTCTGTTTTTGTGCCAGTACCATACTGTCTTGATTACTGTAGCTTTGTAGTATACTTTGAAGTTGGGGAGCCTCATTCCTCCAGCTCCGTTTTTCTTTCTCAAGATTGCTTGGTTATTCGGGGTCTTTTGTGTTTCCATCTGAATTGTAAAATTTTTTGTTTTAATTCTGTGAAGAATGTCATTGGTAGTTTGATAGGGATTGCATTGAATTTGTAGATTGCTTTGGGTAGTATAGTCATTTTCACAACATTGATTCTTCCAATTCAAGAACATGATATATTTCTCCATCTATTTTATGTCATCTTTGATATATTCCACCAGTGTTTTATAGTTTTCTGAGTACAAGTCTTTTGCCTCCTTAAGTAGGTTTATTCCTAGGTATTTTATTCTTTTTGTTGTGATGGTAAATGGGATTGTTTCTTTAATTTCTCTTTGTGATTTTTCATCGTTAGTGTATAGGAATGCCAGAAATTTCTGTGCATTAATTTTGTATCTTGCAACCTTACCAAATTCATTGATTAGTTCTAGTAGTTTTCTGGTGGCACCTTTAGGATTTTCTATGTATAGTATCATGTCATTGGCAAACAATAGCAGTTTTACTTCTTCTTTTCCAATTTGTATTCCTTTTATTTCTTTTTCTTCTTTGATCGCCATAGCTAGGACTTCCAAAACTATGTTGAATAAGAGTGGTGAGAGTGGACATCCTTGTCTTGTTCCTGATCTTAGTGGAAATGCTTTCAGTTTTTCACCTTGATGCTTGCTGTGGATTTGTCATATATGGCCTTTATTATGTTGAGGTAGGTTCTCTCTATGCCCACTTTCTGGAGAGTTTTTATCATAAGTCGGTGTTGAATTTTGTCAAAAGCTTTTTCTGCATCTATTGAGATGATTGTATGGTTTTTATTCCTTAATTTGTTAATATGGTGTATCACATTGATTGATTTGTGTATATTGAAGAATCCTTGCATCCCTAGGATAAATCCCACTTGGTCATGGTGTATGATCCTTTTAATATGTTGTTGGATTCTGTTTGGTAGTATTTTGTTCAGGACTTTTACATCTATATTCATCAGTGATATTGGTCTATAATTTTCTTTTTTTGTGATATCTTTGTCTGGTTTTGGTATCAGGGTGATGGTGGCTTTGTAGAATGAATTTGGGAGTGTTCCTCCATCTGAAATTTTTTGGAAGAGTTTGAGAAGGCTCCATGTTAGCTCTTCTCTAAATGTTTGATAGAATTCGCCTGTGAAGACATCTGATCCTGGACTTTTGTTTGTTGGAAGATTTTTAATTACAGTTTCAAATTCATTACTTTTGGTAGGTCTGTTTATATATTCTAATTCTTCCTGGTTAAGTCTTGGAAAATTGTACCTTTCCAAGAATTTGTTCATTTATTCGTGCTTGTCCATTTTATTGTCATACAGTTGTTTGTAGTAGTCTCATAATCATTTATATTTCTGCAGGGTCAGTTGTGAATTCTCCTTTTTCATTTCTAACTTTATTGATTTGTGTTCTCTCCCTTTTCTTCTTGATGAGTCAGGCTAAGGGTTTATCAGTTTTGTTTATCTTCTCAAAGTATCAGCTTTTAGTTTTATTGATCTTTGCTATTCTTTTCTTTGTTTCTATTTCATTTATTTCTTCTTGATCTTTATGGTTTCTTTCCTTCTACTGACTTTGGATTTTCTTTGTTCTTCTTTCTCTAGTTGCTTTAAGTATAGGGTTAGATTGTTTATTTGAGATTTTACTTGTTTCTTTAGGTGAGATTGAATTACTATAAACTTCCCTCTTAGAACTGCTTTTGCTATGTCCCATAGGTTTTGGGTTGTTGTGTTTTCATTGTCATTTGTTTCTATGTATTTTTTTATTTCTTCTTTGATTTCTTCAGTGATCTCTTGGTTATTTAGTAGTGCACTGTTTAGCCTGCATGTATTTGTGATTTTAACAGTTTTTTTTTCCTGTGATTGATTTCCAGTCTCATAGTGTTGTGGTCAGAAAATATGCTTGATACGATTTCAATTTTCTTAAATTTACTGAGGCTTGATGTGTGACCCAAGATGTTATCTATCCTGGAGAATATTCCATGTGCACTTGAGAAGAATGTGTATAATGCCACTTTCGGATGGAATGTTATAAATATCAATTAAATCTATCTGGTCTATTGTGTCATTTAAAAGTTGTGTTTCCTTATTTATTTTCTGTTTGGATGATTTGTCCATAGGTGTAAGTGGAGTGTTAAAGTCTCCTACTATTATTGTGTTACTGTCAATTTCCCCTTTCATGGCTGTTAGCATTTGCCTTATGTATTGAGGTGCTGCTATGTGGGGTGCATAAACATTTATAATTGTTATATCTTCTTTGATTGATCCCTTGATCATTATGTAGTGCCCTTCCTTATCTCTTATAACAGTCTTTATTTTAAAGTCTATTTTATCTGATACGAGTGTTGCTACTCCAGCTTTCTTTTGAATTCCATTTACATGGAATATTTTTCCATCCCTTCACGTTCAGTCTGTATGTGCCCCTAGGTCTGAAATGGGTCTCTAGTACACAGCATATGTATGGGTCTTGTTTCTGTATCCATTAGCCAGTCTGTGTCTTTTGTTTGGGGCATTTAATCCACTTACATTCAAGGTTATTATCAATATGTATGTTCCTATTACCATTTTCTTAATTGTTTTGGGTTTGTTTTTGTGGGTCTTTTTCTTTCCTTGTGTTTCCCACCTAGAGAAGTTTCTTTAGCATTTGTTGTAAAGCTGGACATCTTTTGTTTTTTTTTTAATTTAAAAAAAAATAAATTTATTTTATTCATTTATTTATTTGTTTTTGGCTGCATTGGGTCTTCGTTGCTGTGCACAGGCTCTTCTCTGGTTGCAGCGAGCGGGGGCTGCTCTTTGTTGCGGTGCATGGGCTTCTCGTTGTGGTGGCTTCCCTTGTTGTGGGGCATGGGCTCTAGGCGTGCAGGCTTCCGTAGTTGTGCAGCACGCAGGCTTAGTTGTTCCGCAGCATGTGGGATCTTCTTGGACCAGGGGTCGAACCCATGTCCCCTGCATTGGCAGGCGGATTCTTAACCACTGCACTACCAGGGAAGCCCTAGCTGGACATCTTTTTTGTTTGTTTGCTGTACTCGGGCCTCTCACTGTTGTGGCCTCTCCCGTTGCGGAGCACAGGCTCCGGACGTGCAGGCTCAGTGGCCATGGCTCACGGGCCTAGCCGCCCTGCGGCATGTGGGATTTTCCCGGACCGGGGAACGAACCCGTGTCCCCTGCATCGGCAGGCGGACTCTCAACCACTGCGCCACCAGGGAAGCCCTGGACATCTTTAAAGAAACATTTTTCAGGGACAAAAGAACCGCAAAGAAATCTTAACACTTCATTTGGAAGTCTTATTGTTAGTAAAAATATTGGCATTATTTTTGAAACTATTTTATATAGATCACATGATAATGCAAATCAGTAATGATGTTAATACTGGAATCCAAGATCTTCAGTGTCTGAGAAAAGAGATATGAGGATAAGACCAAAGAAGTTAAGTAAAAGCCTTGAATGTAACATGTGAATTGGAAATATTAGCAGAAACTCATAATCCTTTTATTTTTCTGTTGAAAAGTATGTACTTCCCAGTTCTGTTCACTGAAAAATTTGGATGCAGTGATAACCCACTATCAGTGAGCATACCTAGTGCCCAGATGTCTTTTCCAACTACCAAAACCCACGGCTCCTTGGAGGATTGGCTAATTCCAGGTCTGGGGCAAGAAATAGACAACTTGAGCCTGGAACATCTTGTTGGGTCAGAAAGCAAGGACATTGTCAAAGAGTAATGGGATCATGTCCAAAGGAAATATAGAAGTCAAAAAGAAGAGAAACCCACTGGTTAAAGATGGGAGAATTTGAATAGCAGAAAGAACAGTGACTGATAATGCTTGAAACACACTGAATATATAAACACTCATTTGTCCATATTGATGCTCAGAGAGAGAAAGCCACAAATCAACCAAATATCATTAAATACCATTGAAGGTAACTAGGGCATAATTCATCATCCTGAGGATTAGCAATGAAAAGGAAAGAATTAAGACTTTATCCTGTCATTCTTCTACTATTTCATCTCAACCGAAAAGCCCTAGTTTATGAGAGAAAGTTCCTTATAAAAAATTCCAGCTAATAAATGTGGAAGGATTGATAGGATTAGAAAATCATCTTTTTTACAGCCCCTAATAAAATAATGGGTTCAGGCAATAATCACCAACGGATGAAATTATTATATGGAAAGTTGTTGGGGAGTTTTATCATGGAAGGGTCAGGCTGTCACCGCCTGAGCCCACTGGTTAATCTTAGCACTGCTATGTGTGTCTCCTGATGTGGTGTCATGTGACAGCCCCGCCTATCAAGTGTCTGCCTTTGCTTGGATTCCCTCAAAAAAGCAGACCCTAGGAAAAGGATTTGGGTTCAGGTAGTTTATTTGGGAGATGATCAGAGGAAGTATCTTTTTTTTTTTTTTTTTTTTTTTTTTTTTTTTTTTGCGGTACGCGGGCCTCTCACTGTTGTGGCCTCTCCCATTGTGGAGCACAGGTTCCGGACGCGCAGGCTCAGCGGCCATGGCTTCACGGGCCCAGCCGCTCCGCGGCACGTGGGATCTTCCCAGACCGGGGCACGAACCCGTGTCCCCTGCATCGGCAGGCGGACTCTCAACCACTGCGCCACCAGGGAAGCCCCAGAGGAAGTACCTTTAAGGGAGTGGGGAGGTGAGGCAGGGAAGGTAGAAACCCAATAAAAATGAATCAATGAGTGGGATACCACTCAGACAGCTGGGACCCAGTTCTTCTGGGCACCCTTTGAAATGCTGTGCAGGACATATGTTAGAAACCTCCTCTGAGAGGCAAGGAAGCTGGAAGTGTTGAGCCACCCACCCCCCACCCTGCTCTGGTCAAAGATCGCTCCTGGGGTATTAATACCCCAGCTCCTCTCAGGACCAGAGAATGCCCTCAGGATGCAAGACGCAGAAGGGCACTGGGGGGACTCTGCACTTCCACTGCAGGGGGCACTGGTTCGATCCCTGGTTGGAGAGCTAAGATCCTGCATGGTGCAGCCAGAAAAAAAAAAAGAAAGGCATTGGTATAGCCCGTCTGCAAGTGGCCTCCAGGATTGGCCAAGAGGAGCTGGCCAGGCAGCAATGCCAGCTGCTCTGGTGCCTTGCTGGAAGAGTTGACTTCTAGTGACAGGAAATCCTGGGGATGGAGGGACGAGGTGAATGATACACACAGAAGCAGGTAGACAAACCCAGAATGGAGGACATCCTACAGGACAAATGATTTCTTCAACATGCTGTTCTCCGAGCTGGTTACCACTGGGGGCAACGGGCCGAATCCCATTGGAGCCCCTCTGAGGACCCGCGAGGAGCAAGCCTTGGAGATGTTCCTCTTAAAGCCAGAAGCTGAGGCGTTTATCCAGGACTCCCGTCCCCCACGGTGGAAGGTAACTCCAGGGGCGTCAGCTTCCTACATTTCCAAACTATGCCTGCTGGAAGGCTGAGAGGCCTTCCCTAGCTAAAGAGAAGGCCGAGGCAGAAAAGCCCAGGGAAGCCACAGGGCGCATTTGAAGTGGGGGTCGGGGTGCGGGCAAGGTGCACAGAACCAGCCCCCTAGCTGCCAGGAGTCACTGGGCCAGTGGGATGTGGGGAGGGGCACCACTGTGGTCTGTAAGCATCTTGGCAGATTCTCACGTGGGCTCAAAAATGAAGAGCCAATGGCTAATGTGGCTCTTCAGCCAAGGTGGCCTTTGGTGCCCACTTAAGTGGCCCCAGAGCATCTACTTGTGACGGTCCAGTGCCCATAAAATCCCCTGGTAGCGGTGATGGAGAGGGCTTAGCAGTCTCTGGGCACTGACTCCCTTCCCTTCCCTGTGGTCCCACAGGTCCAGTTCCCTCATCCCAAGCCCCCTTGACCTCTTCCAAGGTCATGCCTCATCCTGATCCTTTTCCCTCTCCCAGCCCAGTGACCCCATTTACTTCCCAGGTGGCGCATGGTGTGCGTATTCTCTGTTCTCTTTTCAATCTATAATTAAGGCATAAACTCTCTCTCCCGCTTCCTTCAGGACCTTACCTTTCGATTTTCAATAGCATTTTCTTCTCTCGGCAAAAGCAGCCTCTTGAAAATCAAAGGCTCTGCCTTTCAAAAGTGTGGTTTCTGACATGAGCTTCAGCAGACTATCTGGGAAGTTAAAAAAACAATGACATCTGAACGTTGGCTGTTTCCTTCTCTTTATGTTCCAGCTATAAAAGCACTAATTCTCCTGGAGGTAAAGTGGAACCTCTGATTGAAGTGAGGAAGTGGGGAAAATAAAAGCAAAATAGTTACTTCGAGATGTGCTTGTATTGCCTTCCTCCCTGTCTATGGCAGGTTTGTTTCCCAGTCTGTTACATGTCTTTTAACTTTGCTCCTATAGTCTCCAGTCATTCAGAAGTGAAATGTTTCTATGTAGTCAAATCTATTCACTTGTCCCACTTTTCTTCTAATGGTTTATGAGGTTTTGTTTTTTACATTTAGTTCCTTAAATCAAAGGTACTTTGTATGTGTGTCTGGTGTGAGGTAGAGTTCAAATTTTATATTTGTATTTTTCAAATTGGACAGTCATTTGTCCTCATGCCATCGATTAAACAGTCTATATTTCCCTTGTGGATGTTAAAATTCCTTATGATAGATAGATAATATAATTTCTCTTGTTTTATAAGTATTTTTATTTCTGAATTGGCAGTTGTCCCTTAATTTTATTCATTGAATTTTTTTTGTGTGTGGGGAAAGGGAGAGATGGTGAGTTATTGTTTAATAGGTACAGAGTTTCAGTTTGGGGTGATAAAATAGTTCTGGAGATGAATGGTGGTGATGGTCGCATAACACTGTGACTGTACTTAACGCCACTGAACTATATACTTTAAAATGATTAAAATGGTAAATTTTGTTATGTGTATTTTACCACAATAAAAAATTCTGAAATTGATTTCTACTTGTGTGTGTTTTCTATGTATCTTTTCTTCTAGTTTAACTTGAGAATCAGCTTGTCAAATTCCATTAAAAAAATACCTTCCAGGGCTTCCCTGGTGGTGCAGTGGTTAAGAATCCTCCTGCCAATGCAGGGGACATGGGTTCAAGTCCTGGATCAGGAAGATGCCTGATCCATGCCGCGGAGCAACTAAGCCCATGCGCCACAGCTACTGAGCCTGCGCTCGAGAACCCGCGAGCCACAACTACTGGAGCCCGCGCGCCTAGAGCCCGTGCTCAGCAACAAGAGAAGCCACCACAGCAAAGAGTAGCCCCCGCTCGCCGCAACTAGAGAAAGCCCACACGCAGCAAAGACCCAATGCAGACAAAAATAAATAAATTTATTTATTAAAAAAAATACCTTCGATATTTTGATTGAAATCACATGAAATTTATAGGTTACTTAGCGGAGAAGTGACATCTTTATAATACCGAGTCTTTCCATCCAGGAACATGGTGTGTCTCTCCATTTATTCATATCTCCTTTTATGTCCTTCAGTAAAGTTTTATAATTTTACTCACATCAGCTTATTCCTAGGTATATAGTGGCTTTAGTTGCCACGGTGACTAGAATCATGAGTGTAGCACAGGGCTGTCATTCAGGTCTGTCCCCAGCCCAGCCCCTGAGATGAATGACAGGGTCCAAAAGACACATGAGACAGGAAGAATTGCATGAGTCATTTCACCAAAAGCCTCTGCAATAGGCAGCAGGCGGATCCAAGAGAGCTGAGCCAAAGAGGGGGCAAGGGCAAGAGGAGGGACAACCCTCAGGATCAGAGAAACCTGAGTTTGTCATCAAAGGGGTCAGAGGGAGAAACAGAGATGTTGGAGGTCGGGAGCGAAGCTCAACGTTAATGCTGACATAGTTAAAATGCCTCTTTCACTGTGCAGAGCAGATTGTGGCTTTGGAGCCAGGAGACCTGAGTTTGAACCCTGACTCTGTCACTCACTAGCTGTGTGGCCTTGGGCCAGTTGTTTAGCTTCTCAGAAGCTCAGTGTCCTCACGAGCAAAATAAGGGTGAATTCTAATTATATATTTAGTTGTTTAATTAATTGTCTGTCTCCCACTGGACTGTAACTCCACATGGGCAGGGTCCATGTGGGGTTAATTCATCAATGCGCAGGGCTGCTGCTAGCCCCTACGGTGCTTTCCAGGGAGTTCAAAAAGGGCATCCTTCTGAACAGACACAGCTCTGTGAGCCCCCACCTTGGTGACTGGTTCGTGCGCTGCATCTCAGCCCCCACTTGTCCCATACTGGGGTGCCCTTGTGCAGTAAGTGACCTGCCCTGTGTGTATAGTTAGTGCTTAGCCTGGGCCTGGCACATGGGAGGCACTGAAGAAATTTGTTGAATAAGTTGATGATTCGATGTGGGGTTTAGCGAGAAGGAGATGAGGAAGCCCCTGAGGGGTTCTTATTTGTGCTCAAGAAGAAGTTCTCTACAGGAGTTCCCTGGTGGTCTAGTGGTCAGGATTCAGAGCTTTCAATTCCATGGCCCGGTTTCAATCCCTGGTCAGGAAACTGAGATCCCACAAGCTGTGCAGTGCAACCAAAAAAAAAAAGTTCTCTACTTTCAGGCGCCAGATAACATGGAATTGTCCAAGTGCTTTACTTCCTGTATTTCTGCACAGGCTTGGGATGGCGTCTCCTGGCACCCAGACTGGGACCCCTACAGGAATGGACCAGTCTGATGACCTGGTGAGGTGGACAGCCCAGGGTTTCTTTGCATGAGGCCTAGGAAGCCTCCAAGAAACAGCCTCCCTCAGGGAGGAGGGAGCCTCACTTAGTAACAAAGCCTTGAGCAATCCAGGGAAGTAAAGATGAAGAGTAACTGGGGAAGGTCTCTGAGGAGGGGAATGAAGTGGTGACCTGAAGGATGAGGAGGAGCCAGGCACATGAAGAGCAGAGAAGAGCATTCTAGGCAAGAGGACAGCATGTGCAAAAGTCCTGAGGCTGGAGAGAGGTTGCTTAGCCCCTTTGGGGAGTTGAATATTGGCCAGAGTAGCTAGCCTTCCATCCATCTTTTTATAGAATCTTCACTGATTAGGTGCCCTTTGGGATTTCCTGCAACCATCCTCCTCTTCGTGAACTTGGTGAAGATCAAATGACTGTGTCACACCCTCACTACACCACCATCTCCCCAGTGTGTATCCCTTCTCTGAGTACAGCCAGCCTAGGAGTTGAGAGAGTCACCCCAACAAGATAGGTATGACCCCAGCTCCACTGTGTATCGGCTGTGGACGTTGTCAACCCCTCCTGCTCTGTCTGTAAAATGCGGATAAGATTACTGACCCGACTGATTTGTTGGGAAAATTCTCAATAATAAAGGCAAGAACAAAGGAAAGGTAATTTAAAATGCCAGGAAATATATAAAGATGCAGAAGTAAGGAAATATACAAGCAAACTCCTTGACTCAGCAATGAACAATATTTAGATGTTCACAGTAATCCTTAAGTTTTTACTTTTTTTCTTCTTTCTGTGCTGGCTGGAACTTTCAATACAACATAGAACAAAAACAGTAATAGTGGGCAATGTTGCCTTGTTCCTGACTTTCAAAAGAATGGTTAGAATGTGCACCATCCGAGATGAACGCTAGCTTAAGAAAATGTGGGAATGGTGAAATCTGAGTCCTCACAGAACCTCTGATCCTTTTCTTCTTGCAACTAAACAATGGTTTTTATGCTTCAACCATTCCAGGACTCCACATTACCTATGGGGTAAAGTTTAAGCATTAAAAAAACCCAACAACCCAGCATTCAAGGCCTCTTACCCTTTGCCAATCCTATGTCTTCAGAGATCACCCACTCTTCTCATTCCAAATGTCCGAACATTATAGAACACACCCTTGATGGTATCTTGAATTATATTTTATAATATTTGTTCTGTGCCTTTATGCCTGCCTGCCTTTGCATAATGCTCTTCCGTTTGCCTGAGATACCCTTCCTTTCATGTACTCCCACTTATCTTTCAAAGGCCAGCTCACCTCTCCAAGGATGCTTTCCTCCTATCCTCTCTAGCATTTGGTATAATACTCTTTTACAGTCTGGGGCACAAGCCCCAACACATACAAAGGTCTGTAAGTGTCTGTTGAACAAACACATAAATGAACCCTAAGACTCCAGGTCACCAAAGGGAAATAAAGTCCCATATTTCCAACAAATCTAGGCCTCGGCCTCCAAACTCCCACATGTGTTCAAAAATGTTGTCTTCTGCCTTTATAGTGGATTAACAGGTTGGCTGAAAATAAAATTCTTGAGTCACACTTTCTCTCCTTGGCTCACATTGTAGGTGGTGCTCTATTGAATTCTAATGCTGGATGCTGTCATGAAGAAGTCAGAGGCCAGCCTGGTGTGCCCGCCTTGTAAGTGACTTGTTCCCTTTCATGGAGTTGCCCAAAAATTCTTTCTGAACTTTGAAATCTCATCACTTTATTAGAATATATTTGGTATGGATCATTTCAAGTCAGTTTCCCTGGGTCTCATTTACTTTTGAATGTCTCTTTTTTTTTTCCCTAAAACATTTTCTTGAATTATATCTTGTAATCATTGTTTGATGCCATTATTTTGGTTTACTTCTTCTGTTAGGTACATACGGTTTCTCTTTGTCATTTTCTTTCATCAGTTAAATTTAAAAAAAAAAAACACCTTTCAGTTCATTTTCCTTACTCTCCTTATTTCTCTCCCCGCTGTCCCTTATTGTGTTTCAGCAATTTGTTTCTTTTGTGCTACTTTCACCTTGGCTTTCATTTCTGTGACATTGTAATTTCCCTGAAACCTGACAGCTTGTTTTATTTCCTTTTATCATCTTGCTTTTATTTCCATGGGCTCTTAGATTTCTTCTCTGTACTCTTGTTTTGTAGAAATAAATGCTTCATTGAGGATTTATGTTTTGTTTCGGTTTTATTCTGGTGAATGTTCTTTGGTTTTTGTTTATTTGGTTCTTCATTTGCTGCCTTTGCTTGTTCTTGTCCTCTTGTTTTTGTTTCTTGTATCTGTGTACCTCACTTGAGACGGTTCATTGTTGATTACTAATATTTGAGTGGTGCAAGTTTTCCCTGGACCAGCTGTTTGCAAGAGGTTTAT